>NC_062216.1:6035083-8535083 GCF_902686445.1 Sciurus carolinensis | reverse complement strand
CAGTGTTGGCTGTGCCTGGCCCACAGCCAGCTGCCGTGCCCAGGGTTTCCTCCCCCTGCCTCCAGCTCTGGATTCGCTGGCCACTGCGGGTTACCGTCAAGTTCTAAGACGTGTCCAGGGCTGGCAGGCCTGGGGAGCCAGGGCCGGGCCCACCTGCCTCTGTCCTCACTGTGGGCGGCGCGCGCACCCAGGCTGGGAAATGCAGCATCAGCACTTCTCCTATTTAAAGTGACCCTGTTGTGTTAATTGATTAAACTTCCTTGTCGCTGAGTTATTCCAGCTTAGAGCTGGGGGAGGGGTGAGGGTTGCAGGCTGCATCCCACATGTTAGAAGGAAACGTGGAAGCAGGGTGCGGGTCCCAAGAAAGGAGCGCGCGCCTCCCCTGCCCCACCTCTCGGCCGGTCCAATGCCCCCTCCTCTAAAAGGACTCCCACCCCACCCTTCCTGGAGCAGTGGGCGGGGGGAGGGGCTTCGAGCTGCAATAGAACACGGGGAAGGGGAAAAACGAGGGCTGAGAGAATGCGCATCGGCTCAGGGAGCGGTAATGGGAAGATTTCAGCGTGATGTATGGTTCCCGAGATGTTATTAATGGTTTGCTGAGTTTTACCTTTAAAACCTTTGGGCAGATTATTTATTATGTCCTTGGCATGCCTATGATCTATGGAGGGGGCACTAATCTTCGAGCACGGCCCCCCATGTCCCTGCTCCTCTACAGTGTCTAATTAGGCTAGGGGGCTGCCTCCCTGCCAGGCTCCACCCCACACCACGCTGGGAAAGGCCCAGCTGAGGTTTATGTTCTTGCCCCGTGGAGCCTGCAAAGCAGAGAACTTGTTTCCTAGTCCTGGCTCTACGTGGACTTGCTGTGTGACCTCAGGCAGGGGCATGACCCCTCTGGGCTTCTGTGTTCATCTCCCAAAGAGAGGTAGGAAGCAGGTGAGTGTCCCTCCACAGCGCATTCCAAAGGCTCACCGTCACCAGCCCTAGGAGCAGGTGTTTCTGGGTAAGGTGGGAAGTTCTTCATTCTGACTCCTGTGTCCTGGCTGCGAGCCACAGGGTGGACCTCATGAACCCTGACTCTCAGAGTTGGGAAGGGCTGACTGAGTCCTCCAAGGACATCAGCACTTCAGAGCACTCTGCTGGCTGGGAACAGACCAGGACGAGAAGCCACGTGTATTGAGGAAAGCCATCGTGTCCGGCAGAGTGCGTGACCTCAGGCAGAAAGATCTGGAGGAGAGGCGACTGCACCCCTCATGTGGCTTGGACACCCCACCCAGGGACCCTGAGAGCTCTGGGTCTCTCTGCCACCCCCGCTGGGTCCCATTCAGTCTGACAGCAGCCCTGGCCTCTCTTAGACTCTGTTCCCTGTGTTCTAGGGACCTGGTGGTCTTCAGGCCAGGGACAGGCACTCTGCTGCCAGCAGAGCCGCTGACACCCAGGAAGAGGCCACAAGTAGGACTCCTGCAGGCCTGTCCCTGTCTGCCCAAGCTCACCCTACTTCTTCCCAAGCGCTTGACGGAGGTGCCTGGGTCCCCCCGCCGTAGCTCGTCACTCGTCAGCACACCTTTACCCCAGCCCTCTCCTCAGTGAGGCAACCCTCTGTGGCTCTCAGCTCCCTCTGGCCCACATGCACACCCACAGAGCCACCTGCCCCCCATGCTCATGCACACAGACACATACACCAGGCATGTGCACACGCACACACACAAGCCACATGGCCTGCCTACTGTTCCTCTTCACTGGGGTCACCCCATCCTATGACCCCCGACCCTCAGCCTCTGCCAGTGACCACTGATCCACCCCGGCTCCAGCCCTCGCCCCCTGGAGGAGCCATGCTACACTGTGCCACCTGCCCAGAGACCCGGACTACCTGACCTTTTCTGCTTGAGCCAGGTTTGCTGTTGAGGCCACTCCCACAGACCCCCAGTTTTCCTGCTGCCACAGTGGTCCATGGCACACGGAGCAGGACCCCTGCTGGGTGGCTCTACTTGCCCCTCAGAAGGCAGAGGCCTCTGGTCAGTGAAGCCCAGGGGCTGGTCTAGCAGGTTCATACAAGAGGGGCATGTTGAGCGTGCCGACTTCCTCTGTGCACACTCCGCTGCCGCCGCCTCACCTGGCAGACCAGGGAGGACACTGTCTAGCCTCATCACGGGGACAGCCCTGGGCCCACGTGGGAACAGATTCAACTTATCCTGTAAGAGCTTTCATAAGTCCCTGTGAGTTTGACTGCAATATCCTTCGGGGAGCTCAGGTGAGCTTGGAAGGCTCAGGTGGACAAGTGGGGGACAGCCACTGCTACCCATGGCAGAACAAAGGGCTGTAAAGAGTACTCTTCAGCCGGGTCACCAGCATGGAGCCACCTGTCCAGTCCAGCCTGTCTCTCACCAGGCAAGGACAGCTCACTGCTGTTGGGGCAGAATGGAATAGGACGTGGGGCTCAGGCTTGTCCCAAAGAGTGAGTCACACTCCAGCTCTGTCTCCCCACCTGCCCATCCCGCCCCAGCAGGTGGCTGTCCTGGTTTGCCCATTCCCGGAACTGCGGGTTGGTTGGAGCTTTGAGAAGTCATCCCCTCATCCCTCTGCCTCCAGGCAGGGTGCTCCCAAGCCAGCCTGGAATGTTGGAAAGTGATCATGTTCTTTCTGGGACACTGCAGGAAGAGTCAGGAAGCTGGGGAGGGAGGCTCCCGCCTCTGCCCCTAGCCATGCCCCCCTAGGAACGCTCCTGCTCCCAGCTTCTACCTTTTCAGCTGTGCAGTGGGGCAGCCGGAGCAGCTGAGGCATTGGATTGGTCCAGAGCTGGCCAGGAAGGCCATGCGTGCCACAGAGCAAAGGCCCTTGGCCCAGACCAGGAGAGGTCTTGGACACAGAAGGGCCTGAGTGGGCACAGGGCAGTGGCCAGAGCCAGTGTGGAACTGGGCCTGGGGCAGGACCGGGAGCTCCATGGAGCACAGGCCTGGATGTAGCCCAGTCCAGTGAGATCCTGTCATTTCTAGGTCTAGGTAGTAATGGGGAGAGCCACAGAGCTCAAGCCAGAGTGAGCCCTGTCCAGAGTGAGCCTGTGCCTTCTAGGCCCAGGAGGAAACAGGAACTCCTCAGAGAAGTCCAGTCAGCGTGAACCTGTGGGTGCTGAACCTAGGATGGAGTAGGGAACCCGACAGAGAAGACTCTGTGGGCCAGATGCATGTGAACCTGAGGTTTCCATGTCTAGGAAGGTACAAGGGAAGGCCTTCCAGCCCAGTCCCAAGTGAACCTGGGGGTGCTGCCCAGGAGAAGGCCCAACATTCCCTAGAACACAAGGCTTGTATCCCAGCTGATGTGAATCTGTAGGTTTTAGGTCCCCTGCTTGGAGGGGACCAAAGCCGGAGTTAGCCTATGAGGACTAGATCCAAGACAGGGCTGGGTGCTCCCCAGAGCAGAGGCCCTGAAGCCCAGGCCTGGGGTGTGGGCCCAAGAAGGGACCAGGTGCTCCTACAGTCAGGCCTGTTGCCCAGACATGTGCTCCTCCAAGGGCAACTCCTCAGGAACCGAGTTCTCTCCAGCTGTCAAGTGGTAGGGCAGAAGGAAGAGGAGGGACAAGGGAGAGGGACACAGGCAGAGGGAGAGGACGGGCAAGAGAGGAAACGCAGCCAGCCAAAGCAAGCCTGAGGGCTGCACCTAAGCCTTTCCGGACTTGGCCTTGACTCTGCGTGGTGAGGCATCCTTGGCGAGTTACAGGCAAAAGCCACATGCTGAGGAGTTTCTCCCAGAGAGCGGACAGGTGCCAGACTGGGGGTGACGTTGAGTGGGTCTTCTCTGAGGAGACCCTGCGGGCAGCAGGGAGGGTGGCGGGGACGAGGAACCACCAGGCCCCGGGCTGCTTTGGCAGGTGTGCAGTGGGCAGATGGGCGGGTTGGCCAGGGGCTGGGTCTGAGCAGTGGGTCAGGATCTGGCTTGTGGAGGAGGATGATGGGGGAGCTTGGAAAGAGCCCTGGCAGGAGCCTGGATCTGGGGAACCTCTGCTCCAAAGTAGCAGCAGAAAACAACAGAACTGGGTGAAATCAGCCAGGCGCTGCAGCAGAGGGCAGCAATGGACGCCGGTGTCTGCCCTACAAGGAGCCAGTGCTGAGCTGCAGAGGGCAAGAAGGGTCCCAGAGCTGAGGCAGGACCTTTAGGAGCGTCAGCCACCTGTCCCGGTGGTGGTGACAGGGAAGCCCTTGGTACCTCAAAGTGGATGGCAGCCATCAGGGGTCCTGGCACCCAGGCTGCAGTGGGGCAGCTGGGTAAAGAACTGCATGGGAGGAGTGCAGGCAGCAGCCAGACGGACTCCTCACCTGCTGGGCTGCAGCAGACATGGATCACTCCCAATCAGGCCCCAAACCTAGGAGCTGGGAGACCCAGATGGACCTGGGGAGCACTTCTGGGGACACAGGCCTGGTGGAGAGCTCCTCAGGGTGGAGGGAGACAGTGGGAGGGTGGGGGCCAAGTCCCAGGGAGGAGCTCCATGAGAGCGGCCCCTACCCCCCTCAACTTGGCAGGTTCGCAATTGGAGGCCTAAGGACCCTGGGCCAATTCCTCAAGGAGGCCAGGACTGGCTTACGCCAGCACAAGTCATGAAACAAATTGGTCACCTTGTTGGGGTTTGCCTGGTCAGTGACAGGGACCGAGCTCGGGGACCTGGCAGCCCAGGTCTGTGTGTCCTGGGTGATGTCCCTGGGTGATGTTTCTGGGGCTTGCCTTGCCAGCTGGACATGGGGGCAGGGGGAGGGACAGGGAGGGAGAGTGATCTTTACCCACCTAATTGCCTCTCAGGAGTCGGAGTGGAGAGAGGTCGACTGGGGCTGACCCGCACTCCCCGGGGGGACGAGGTAATGAGGGAGAGCAGGGACAGCCTGCGTGTGCACATGGAAGTCTGAGTGCATGCGCGCCTGCATGCCCACATGCCCGTGGGCACCCACGTGAGTGTTTGCATTGTGTGCGCATGTGTGTGTGTGCATGGGAGCCGTGTGCATGTGTGTGTGCCTTGAGCACGTGTGTGTGAGTGTGTGCTGTGGGGCTGAGGCTGCTGAGGTGCTCAGTCCCCCGAGGAGCCCAGTCCTGATGGAGTGAGGCTCTGACTGGTGAAGGTTGGCAGCTGGGGCTTACGCCATTTCCTCTGTGTACTCCTTGAGTCGCGCCATCCGGGCCCCACCTCAGACCCCGTGGATGGGAATTTTGTCAGAGCTGTATGTTTATGAGGCTCCTCTGGCCCAGGAAGGGGAAGGAGGGACAGCTACCCACTCCAGCCTGCACGTGTGTTCGGGGCTTTATCAGACTGAGAGCAGGTCCCCTCACTCTGGTTGTTTGGAAGGGCCCCTGGGGAGACTGACGCAGGGATCTGGGTGAGCAGGAAGGTGGGGGCCGGCTGGAGGGGGTGCGTGGTCTCAGGACCAGGGAGCACTGTGCTCTTTGCTGCTTCTCTCTTGCCTCTGACTGAGGAGTACTAGGGAGTTCTGGGGAAAGGCCTCTCATCTGGTCTGGGTCATATGCAGCTGGGACACAAGGTGGATCTTTCAGGAGGATGTTGGTTAACTCAGGGACCAGCTTCCACAACCAACTATCCAAAGCATCTGGTAGCATTAAAAAGGAGTGAAGCTGGAGTCCTAACCAGGTCAATAAAGTCAGTTTCTGGGTGTGGGGCCTGGACACGGGCCTTAGGAAAGGTGATCCTTGCGGGCTGGAGTTTTTCGGATCTCTGCCAACAGGACAAGGAGGATGGGGAGAAGGGTTGGTTCTTTCCCCCACCAGGTACAAAGGTTTTGCATTACCACTGATGCCCTAGTACTTGGGCAGAGTTTGGAGGAATGAACGGCTCAAGCTTTGACTCAGGAGCCAGCTAACACCACAAGCACACCGACCTTTCCAAGAGATGCTGACTTGCAGAGGCCTGAGCTGCCCAGTTGCTATGGCGGAGGGGTGGAGAGGGGACACCAAGATCCCCGCCTCAGCTATGGCCATGAGATTCCTTATCTCGAAGCCAGAAGAAAGCACAGAGTTGTCCATTAACAGTGAGTTTTTAAAATATAAAGGGCAGAAATATATGGGGGCTTAAAGCAGGTGAGTTTGTAACCAAGAGGAGAATCCCGTGCATAGATAAGTTTCCAGTTCAGCCCTTGGCTTTATGAAACCAGGCTTTCACGGGCTCCTGGTATCTGGACAGAAGTAGAACATTATTGAAGACATAATGCAATCAGCAAAAGAATCCCGTCTAGTTGACTTTCCTAAGACTTCACCGTTTTGCAGTAAATTAATTCAACAAAGTCTCACCCACCTTTAGCTAAGTTACTTATTCACAGGACCTGAATTGCAATGAAAAAAAGAAAGAAAGAAAGGAACAATGGAAAAGAACAGAGACTTTAGAGGGAAAGAGCTGAGGGATGAGCCCAACCCTGCCCCTGACTAGCTGTGTGGGCTGAGGCAAGATGTGTCTCCTGTACGCCCCGTTCATTTGTTTGTGAGATGGACATAATGCCTACCTGCCTACTTGACAGATGTGCTGGGAAGCCATTCCAATATGGTACCCGATACATTGTAAGCTTTGAAGCAGAGCAGTGATAATTACAATGTCCATATTCCTCAATGTGTGGTAACCTTGTTGTCTCATCTGCTTCTCCAACAGTGAGGAAAACCTCTGCAGCCATTTCGCAGGGGTTGAGACCGAGGACCTGAGCTGGGTCCTCCGACCCCATGCTTCATGCTCCTTCTGTGCTAGAGACAGACAGTGCCACTTCAGTGAAGCCCCTGATCAGTGCGTGGCAGGGATCCTGGCATTAGGGGAGAAAACAAGGAGTGGCACTGGCACTCCCCTCAGGGGTGACTGGGGACCTCAAGTCACAGAGGAAGTGCCTGCCAGGTGCTTCATGCCAACTCACAGTGACAAGGGCTGGACAACTCTGCACATCACCGTCCCCAGACCAAGCTCACTATGCCATCTAGTCCACCTGACAGCCGGCTCATGGCGTGGTCTCCACCAGCCCTTCAGCCAGGATCAGTGTCAGTCGATGCTGATTGATTGTTGGGAATCCAGCTCAACACTCCACCCCCAGATATACAAAAACGTGTGTGTGTGTGTGTGTGTGTGTGTATACACATATGACTTTATTTACTGTAAAAAACTTAAGGAATCTCCTGCAGAGAAAGTTAGAAACATGTCAACTTTTATTGAGACCATCTCCTCCATCTACAGAGAAGGTGACTGCAGATGTGCAGGTATAGCTTATACAGACCTTTGCTTTTGGTGGATATGATTAAACGACCTGCGGCTGACCCCTGTTCTTAAGTCATAGACTTCCATTTTCATGAATCTGGATACCACAAAATGGTCCTTATGAACAGGGAAGCAGGTGAGAACCAGTCAAAGAAATTCAACCCCATCTAGGGGTTCCCTACTTAGACAGGACCCAGTCCAAGGCCTGCTATGGAAGATGAGGACAGAGGGCATCTCAAAAATAATAAATACATTTTTTAAATGACAAAGGGTACTTGCAAATCAATTTGTTTAAAAAAAGGAAATAGGACCTCAGTAGAAAAATGGGTAAAAGGCATACACATATAATTTATATGCAAAAACATTTTTTTAAACTTAAAAATTTAAATTTCATTAGTAATCATATATATCTAAAATTATACCACATGAAAATAAAGAACTGCTTTTGTCCATAAAATTAGCAAATGATTTCTCATTTGTAATGGCGATGCCAACCCTGATGAGCAAGTGCCAGGCCAACTGCTGGAATAATAGTTTGGTTAAAGTATTTCAAGAGTCTAGAAATGCTGATATCATTTGATCTAGTAATTTCATGCTTGACGTTATCCTAAAGAAATCACCAGAATCTCAGGAAAAAAATATGGTAAGAAAATAATAATGGAAGCCAGTAAATAAAATAGTCAGATAGACCCCAGTAGGTAAAGGTGAAGAACTTTATGTTCTCATAATGGATCCTTTTTCAGGTATAAAAGTAGGTTTATGCAGCATTTGAGAGAAATAGGGGAAACTCTTATCTAGTTAAGTTTTGGTTTTTTTGTTTTTTTTTTTTTTTAAAGCAGTATGTAAAGCCAAACAAAGAACAAGCTCAAATACTCATGCTTGGGAAGCCACGGGAAGGGACACATCCAGTTGCCCACAGTCGCCGCCTCTGTTGGATTGGGAGTGAGTTCTTCAACCTTTTTTTTTAATGAATATATGAATTAAGGAAATAATATGAATAGATATATGAATTAAGGAAAAACACTTGGACTTTGGGGCTGAGAACAAACTTTATCCAATGACCCTGAATTTGCCTAAATTTCCAAGCATTTACAGCTGCAGAGTCACCAAATATCTTCAAGACTAGGAAAGAAAAGAAAAAATGCTCCCCTCCCAAAGTCAAATGAGGTGAGTGCAGGAGATACCAGGGCGAAAGGAACCAGGGGATGGGTGGGAGGGGCGCAGCAGCTCTTGCCGGCAGAAGGCCAGCGGAAACCCTGCCACACTTCCAGCCAGCTCCGTCCTCTGGGGCTCTGCAGACACATGCAGGGGCCACCTGCCCTGGATGGTAGTGCAGGCAGAGATCCCTTCCTGGCGCTGGGTGTGTGACAGGGCCCCTCTGAAACCTGAGTGTGGACCTCAGGAACGGTGGGGGGCTGCGTTCTTAGAGAGGCTCCATCTTTGCTCTTTTAGCCCCCCGTGACTTGAGCCTCCCTCGGGGTTATAGACAAAATATGAATAAAAACATCTCCAGACTCACGACCGTCTTGCCGCTCGAAGCCTAGAAATCCAGGTCTTCTTGGTGGAAGCCCTCTGCCCCGGGCCCCGCCTGGGCACAGGGGGAGCTTTGGGTTGCCTTCTCGTCATTATCTAGGCCACAGTCGTCACCTGTCCCCCGCTCTGGAGTCTCTGGGTCTGAAAGGGGCTCTTCGTGCTCAGAGGTGGAACTTTCTGGATACATGGAGGTGACATTTTTCTCTGCAGGTGGCTCCGACTCGGCCTCGGTGCCCCCAGGATCTCTGCCTGCGTGAGCTTCCTCTGAGCCCTTTTGGGAGACCTGGGAGCCGTTGCCCAGGGTTGACCTGCTAGAGGAGCGGTCATGTGCTTGGTGGCCTGGCCTTGGGTGGTGGGTGTCCCCACTTGGGGCAGGTGACGGCGGGCTCACCTCTTGGTCTGTGCTGCTGTTTCTGGAAGCTTCCCTTCTCTGGCCCTGTTCTGGGCTGGCTAAAGGGCCCCCTTCTTCCTCACCTTGACTTCCTCCTTCTGACTCTGGCGACTGTCCCTCTCCTCCAGCTTCCTGGGCCTCTGTGGCATCAACACCGTCACCTAGTCCTCCTGTGGCCTCTGAGGTGTCCCCGTCCCCAGAGTGCTCACACAGGGTTCCTTCCTTCTCAGGCGTGCCCTGCTCCAGCGGCTCGGTCTCCTCTGGGGTGCTGCCCATGCTGCTGTGGGCTCTTCCAGCCTCGGCCTCCACCCCCGTCTCCTGGTCATTGGTTCCCTCTGCCTCCTCTCCTTCAGCCTCTTCGTCTCCACTGGGCCTCTGGCTCCCTTCACCCTCACTTCCCTCGCCCACCGTGGGGCCCAGGTCCAACCCCAGTTCCTGACTTCCATGGGCTCCCTGGACAGACCCAGCTCTTGAGGGGTCGTCCTGAGGGAGCTCCGTCCCTGTCGTCTCAGGGGCCACCTCCTCTGCCTCTCTACTGGTACGTCCCTCTTTCTTTTTCTGCAGAATTTGCTGCAGGTCAAAGGCCTTTTTGATAGGTGCACTGTGGGCCCCCGCAGTGTCCTTTGGAGACACCGGGGCCACTTTCTTCCTCATGCAGGCCTCACAGGGACAGAACTCATCCTCCTCAGTCTCCCTGCGCGGCTGGGTCCCCAGGGCTCCGTGGAGGGTGGGCCTGTCCTCCAGGGTGAGGGAGAGGGGCCCCCGGGCATAGGTCTGCTCCGAGAAGGCCGAGAGGTTGCGCAGACCCTGGAGGCGCCGCCTGCGCTGCTCGGTCTGCAGGGACGCCTGCCCCCTGAGGGCTTCCCTGGGTGGCACCAAGGCCATCCTGCCGATCCGGCTCTTTATCTTCTGGAGCTCTTTGTTAATGCTCTCTTGGAGCCGGTGGCCCACGTCCTGCTCCAGCTCGGCCACCATCTGGTCCAGCAGGCAGTTGTCCTGCAGGCTCCAGCGGGCTCGGAGGCCGGCAGTGGCGGCAGCCAGGTGCGCCATGAAGGCCTTCTCCACCTTCTTCAGCAGCCTGGACACCCAGCTGAGGTCAGGCTCCAGAAATGCTCTGTGGGCCAGAGGTGCCCTGGACTCCCCAGGCCCTGGGGTGGACGTGGCCTGGGCTTGCTCACAGCCCAGCACAGCTGCTCTGGACAGCTCTTCCAGACTGGACTTTGATGTGGGGCCAGTTTGACTCTCACTGGGGTTAGAGTCCCTCTCGCTGAGGGGAGAACCAGGGCCTTCTGCAGGTGGCTCTGTGCTTCCTGGGGAACACAGCCCTGCAGAAGCGGAGTCTCCTCCTGCTTCCTCTTCCTGCGCCCCCATGTCTCCCAGCGTGCCCTCCCCATCTGGAGAGCAAGCCCCTGACAACTCCTCCCCGCTGACTCTTGCTTCTTCTGGAAGCTCTGCCTCCTCAGCACCCTCTGCTGCGGGGCTTTCTATCTCTTCTAGTTGCACCTCCGCTTCCTGCACCATGTTTTCAACTGCTTGCTCTGGGCTGTTGTCTAGTTGTTCCAGACCATTGCCCAGCGTCTCTTCCCCGTGGCCTGCTCCTTCTTCCCCTCTGGTGGCACAAGCCCACACTTGAGAGCTGGAGGAAGCTGTGAGACCACTTGGATGCGGGGTTCCCAGGTCCTCCAGGTGCCCTGGGGAGCTGGAATCAGGCCTCTGGGAGATTTGCAGGGGCAGCTCCGACCTCTCGGGGACCAGGGCACAGTCTGCAGCACAGGGCACACTACTCTCCCCCGAGCCTCCAGAGCCACTGCTGACATCCACACCTGAGGAGGAGGTGGGTGTGAAGTTGTCAGTCACCGGTGAGGCCTGTAGTGAAGTGAGGTCCCCAAGGCTCAAGTCCAGTGTGCCTCGTCCAAAGCAACACCCTGGCCACAGGGTCTGGGAGATGCTCAGCAACTCCTGATACAGAGCTGAGTCTGTGAGCCTCACTTTGCCAGCAGGAGACCCAAGATCCTCATCAAAGAAGCGGAGTCTGGCGAGGCAGGTGATGAGATCACCCGCCAAGCGACTGAGCCTCCTGGCCTCGGTACTGGACACCTCTGGGAGGCTGCTGGGCCTGCCCTGCTTGAAGCCCATCAGGGCCTTCATGATCTGCATGGAGGCAGAATCTCTGCGCGGAAGGACACGTGGGCTCATGCCACGGCCCACAGTAGCCCCTTCTCCCACTCCAGCCTCCACAGCCGCCTTGGACGCCTGGCCTGGAGCTGCATCTTGATGAGAACCATCTCCTGACTCGGAGGCTGCACTGCCGGTCCCTGGGGGCATTCTGTCTGGCTCTGGGGACTCATTGGTATCCTCTTCCAGGGGCTGCTGTCCAGCCTGAGTCTGATCCCTGGGGCTGCTCAAAGTACAATCCTCACCAGGGTCCTCCCCGGGGCCTTCTGGGACATTGCTAATCGTACTCGTGGCCTCGTCCACCATCTCCTGTCTCATGAGCAGGGGCTCTTCTGGGATGTTGTCCAGCCATTCACGAACCATCGCGTCCGGTGAGGTGTGGGGCAAAGCATCAGGTGTCATGGCACCATCTTCCTGAGGTTCCTCGAGGCCGCCCCCATCACCAGAGCTGGTCCCCAGCAACACACTCTTGGGCCCAGAACCAGGGCTGGTCCTCCCTTCCGCCATGACTGTTCCCACAGTCCCTGACTTAGGGACAGGGGACAGCCTGCTCTCAGCCTTGAGTGTTTCTCCCCCCAGCTTGCTCCCGCTGGATGCCCCGCCATCAGCCCTCCGGTGGCCACTGTTGGTGCTGCTGCTACTAGAAGGGGGCTTCTTGGTGCAGGGCCGGCCCCTGGGAGGAGTGGGGCAGTAGCTGCTGCACACCCAGCAGGCTTCAGAGGAGGGTCCCCAGGTGGCCTGCATTTGACCACTGTGGCTTCTACAGAGAGGGGATGACCCAATCTGTGGGCAGCAGCAGCCTCGGTTGGCTCCTGGCTCCTCTCCCTCAGGACTTCCAACTGGCAGAGCCAAGGACAAGGAGGGCCCTGGGGTGTCCCCTGCCTGGCCCCCCAGACTGCCATCCCCTTGCGCGTGGGCAGATGTGAACTCTGGGGAACACGCCTTGTGCTCCGTGTCCCCCACCAGTTCCACCGCGCAGTCCGAGTTACTCACAGGTGTAATGCTGGCCACTGGCAAGTCCTTGGAGTCAAGAGAGCCAGGGAAGGATGGTCCTGGGTCCCTGGAGGCCTGTTTCCTGGTTCTGGGTGAGTTCTGAGGAAGTTGTGATGCTGGACCACCCGGGCAGGACGTTGGTGACTGAGGGGCTGCAGGGGAGTCTGGCAGGTAGTGGGCGTCCCTGCAGTGATGACACTGCCTGACACGGCCTCTCCAGACCACTCGGCTGAGGCCAGGAAGACCAGGCGAGGACACTGCACTGGAGGGTCTCTTCCTCCTCCTCCCCAGCTGGGCAGGGCTGCAGGCGGGAGGCAGGGGGGAGCCTCCCTCTGCATCCCAAGAGTGAGAACGGCCAGGAGCCAGCGGCAGCCCTGTCACAGGCCCATTGCTCAGAGACGGGAGACTCCGGGGGGGAGCATCAGGGCTACCGCCCCGGCAGATCTCCTGGGAAGTCCTGGCCCTTGCTGGGCTCAGGCAGCCCTCGTGCTGGCCGTCCCACGTGCTGGACTCCTCATGAGACCTGGCACAGGCCGAGGAGTCTGAAAGGGCCCCCTTTGCAACTGGGGTCCCGGGTCCCAGGCAGCCATGGAACCCTGGGCCGCCCAGCCCTGCTTCCCTTGGGCAGGAGCCCTCGCCAGCTTCCCTCTCATCTCCGCACTGGGAAGCAGCCGTGGAGGTTGGACACGGGCTGTCACTGCCCTCGCCGCCCTCTGGGGTCCTGGGGCTGCAGGAGTCTGGCTCAGAGCCCTCAGTGTGCCCAGCACTGGAGGCAGGACTAGCACTGTCCTTGCTTCCTCTCTCCCTGTTGTTGGCCCCTCGGCTCCAGCGGCCCCTACAGTGAGAGAGCCGGGCCAGCCCTGACCTCCGAGGAGCCGACCCTTCGCCCTGAGGGACGTACAGGGGGTTCCTCCAGATCTCGAAGCTTGGCCGTGGCTGCCGGCCTCCCTGGTATCCTGCCTCACAGGGGCCCAGTCTCTGTGCCCCTGACTCTGAGAAGCCCCACGGGTGGTGTCCCCATCTGCAGCAGAAGGGGTTCACCTGCCCCAGGACCGGGCCCTCCCCACTGGCCCTTCCCGCCCTGCGGGCCCAGGGCAGCGTGTCCTCGCCCAGGAGGTGCAGGCGGACGTTCATCTCCACAGACAGGCTGCCGTCCTCGTTCATGCAGACCTTCTTCTCCACATTGTCACCAGCCACCAAGGGGCCAGGCGTGTCCTGAGGGTGCCTGTTGGGAGCACCGTGCAGGGGTGCCGAGGGGTCTCTGAGACCAGACCAGGAGGACTGTGGCGGCCTGCTGCTGGACCTGGACCTCAAGTGGATCACGCTCTGCTTGGCCCTCGGCCCCCAGCAACCTGGGTGTAGTGGAGAGTAAGAGAGGAGAGAGAGAAGAGTGAGCAGGCGCAGAAGACATGGTCAGGAGCCTCCGCCACCACCACGACACGGCCACCTCCACACCGCACAGGACGGCAGAGCTGCCCACGGGTGCCTGCAGGGCCTGCCAGGAAGAACCGCAGGGAAGGGTCCCCAGAGGGCCTGTTGGACCACTGGAGGGCCCCGGATGAGGGATGCCCCAGTGTGTGGGCAGCAGCATGAGGAGGCACAAGCTGGACTCATGAGGAGTCTAGGGAATGGGGTGGTCAGGACTTCCCAGGAGAAAGCCTCCCGAGAGGTAGCCCTGACGCGCCCCCCATGAGTCCAGCTTCCAGACTGCTAGCCACCTGCTGGGTAGCTTTGGGCAGAACTGCTTTCTGAACGGTAAGAGAAGCGGGCTGCGTCAGTCTGGGAGGTGTGCTTTCATGATGGTGTGTGGCCAGCTGTGCACATAAAGCCACCAGTACAGAGCCAGCAGGGCCGCAGCGGACTCGGCTCAGGGCTCCTTCAGCCACAGCACAGGAGGCATGCTCGGCACCCTGCTGCCTGCAACCCCAAAACGCCCTGCGATGACTCGTGGTGACTGATCTCACTCACACTTCCAAGCTCTTGGGCTGCTACATGATGGCCAGGCAGGGCCTGGACCCACACTATCAGACCCGGGTAGTCCAGCCTTCACCCCACCAAGGAAAACAAGAAGGAGCCACTGAGGACAGAAAGCGGCCCCGGGGAAGAACGGACCCGCTGAGGGCTTTCTCCTCTCATCTCCTGAGCTAGGCGAGGTGGCAGGGCTGGGCGGGCAGAAGCTGGGCCCATGGCCAGCCGGGCAGACCCCATGAGCACAGCTGGGCAGCAGAGGGCATCAGGGGGGACCCGGCTCCTCTGGGAGCGGCCTGGGCTGATACCTGTGCCTCCGGCCCCTAGCGTGGCACCTTCACTAAGGGTATCGTAGTGGGTATTCTCTTGGCAGATTTTCATAAATGACGGCACTTGGTTTACTCGCTAAGCTTTGCTCATTGTCCTTCCAATCTTTGCACTTTAATCTTTCTTTCTGCCTTTGTTGATCATGCTTTTTACGTGGCATGTTTGATAGCAGAGCTGTGCCCAGGCTGTGGCACCAGGCAGGCTGGCTGTGTGGACAAAGGCTGCACGGCATCTGGATGCATGATCCGTGGCGTCAGTGCTAGGGGCCCCCTGCCCCAGACAGCCACGACTCTCGGAGGATGCAATCCTGCCACACGGGTCCTTTCGCCACCAAGAGGCCACACCTACTGTGTTTCCCAATAAGTTATTTTAGACCCAGAAACTTCCAACTCAAGATTTCCTGATTTCTGCAGGGCCTGGTGGCACACGCCTGTAATCCCAGAGGTTTGGGAGGCTGAGGCAGGAGGATCTCAAGTTCAAAGCCAGTCTCAGCAACAGTGAGGTGCTAAGCAACCTACTGAGACCCTGTCTCTGAATAAAGTACAAAATAGGGCTGGGGATGTGGCTCAGTGGTCTAGTACCCCCGAGTTCAATCCCCGGTGCCCGCCCAAAAAAGGTTTCCTAATTTGTTACCTTTAAACACCACACCCTGCCTTCTCCAATCAGCATCAAACGACCAACCCAGTTAAGGTTGATGGCTATTAAGAAGAAGGGAAAAGACACAAGAGAGACCTGCCAAATGACGGGACTACCTAAGAACTGAGGCCAAAGGGCGCATTTCCTGAATTGCCCAGAAAGGAGAGCTTCCCGGCCCTAGCAACCCCATTCAGCATAAGTCAAATTGGAGGAACCCTAAAACAAACTCACTGCTTTTGTGCCTTGACGTCAGCCCAGATGAAGTTTCGGTCTTGTTTCTTTGGGCACTTTCCATAGCCGGAGGTCTGAAGGCCTCATTCCCAGCACACACCAGCGTGGACGGGCTGCGCAGCAGAGCCTGCAGAGAGTCCACCTGCAGAGGACAGCGTGAGCAGAGACCTGTGCGCAGAGACCCCCCTCGGGAGGCCCAGGGAGTCGGAATCCAGTCTCTCCCGCCCTTCCCGGTATTTGCAAGTCACACCCAGAGCCTCAGAGCCTGTCACCCATCAAGACACCTCCCTGCCAGCTGGGCACCGGGACCCTCCCACGTGACTTCCGCTGCAGCTCTCCCTCCACCAGGTGGGAGCCGGACTGCTGGCCACTGTGGATGGAGAGAAGGTCCGAGCCCTTGGGACTCTTCCCTGCCCTCACATCCACCCTCCAGAATGCGTTTCAAGTGGCTGCAGCAGAAAACCCTCCAGCTCCAGCCCTGACTCCACATTCCACCATTTTCCCAGGCAGAGAGTCCTCTCTGGTGTCCGGCCTACGTTTTCCGGTATAATCCGAGCCCATTGCCTCTGCCTCTGCCCAAGTAGAGTGGAGGGGACAGAGCTGCTGGCCCCGCAACCCCTCCCTGCCTCAGTCCCGAGAGGTGTCCAGGCTGCTAACCCCCACGGCCCCCAAACCGACAGCAGTGTCCCTGCCCAATCCTGGCTCAGAGTCGAGCAGGCAGGAAACAGCCCCCATTTTTAGAAAAAAATCCCACCGGGCCCCAGAGGTCCCTGCATGTGTGAGGGTTTTCACTATTGCTACCATTACTAGCCATCTTGGGGGATTCATTTCATCTTTAAAGTGAAGAATATGTTCTTCCTTTTCTCTAATTAGAAAAGTACTCTCATTAACAAGGAAATGAAAGAGAGAACTCTTACATTCTCCCCCCCAAATGACATCAATTTCTTGTACTCCAGATCTTTCAGCCCAGTTAATTAGAAGTGTGTTTTCAACTTCTAGATGCATTTCTTCTTTGACTTAGATTTCTAGTCCATCGCAAAACTACAGACACGAGCCAGTTCTTTCAGCTTATAGATGTAGCCATGAGTCTAGGGAAACAGACTCTCCAGGAGAGAAGACAGAACTTAGGTCTGAATGGTGCTTCCATCCCTGGGGGGCAGTGGAATCTAGGTCTGTAAACAAAAGAGCATTATCAGGAGTTCAGCCAGCAGAGGACCCAAAAGTGAAGTCTTGACACAGCCTTCTCTGGGGAGCAGCGTGGTCAGAATGTCTACAGAAATGCTAGTAGCTCCGTGGTGAGTTGGCATGAACATATCCTAATACCTCTTTCTCCCGTGAACATTTTGTGCCTTCTCTCTCCCTTGCTCAACCCTCTAAAGTGTTAGCTAACGCAAGGTAGGGACCTACTCTTTGTGGTCTGTATATGTGGCATATGCTAGGGCATGGTAAGTCCTCAATAATTCAAGAGCATGTTTGCATTGTGACTTTGAAACCACAGATACTCACGATATCCTTTGCCAGCTGTGCAAATACAAACACGTTACTGAGCCTCTGTGCCTTGTTTTTCTTATCTATCCAATGGGGATAATAGCATTAGCTATCCTTTGGGGGTGTGTGGTGAATGCTAGGCTCTAGACCAGGCCACGTCTGGGCTGCTTTCCAGAACTGCAGAGTTTAGGAAACTGGAAGCCTACTTCCGGATCTCCCTTGCAACTCGGGTTCTCAACATGAAATCCGTCCTACTCATTGGATGCACCTGCCCAAGACAGGAAACATGGCAGAAAAGCAGAGGTCACCTTCTTTCACTTTTTGACTTGCTGGCAAGCAACAGGTGCAGAGAGGCTGTGCTGCAGAGATGGCAAAAGCCACCCTCATTGTTTCAGTGCCCTCTCACTGGCTCCTGTGACACAATCACCTTCCCCAAGCTGGGTCACAGAGATGGAGGGGTGACACTGAGCCAAATCATCCCAATGACAGTCACCCTGTGGTCCACTTTGCCCACTGAGTTAGAGGTTAATTCAGTGATATTCTGGAATCTTCTTCAGGAATGCAGCCTGGGCTCCTCCAGTCTTTCAGTGAACCTTGAAACATCAAAACTCTCTGTGCAGAACTCCTTCCTGCATAACATACCAAGAGAGGACTCTTTCCTGCACAGAGCCACGGCTGACTTGGCTTGAGTTATCAGAGGTGGTCACAGGACTAGACATTCAGGATGAGAATCTGGGGTTAGTTATCTGACCTCATTGGATTTGAAGGTGTTGATAAACTGGGGACAATGGGACACTGGTAGCCCATGGTGCACAGTGACAAATTAGGTTCTTAAAAGGTGGCCTTGGATAAGTAGAAGCAGTGTACTGAGAGCAGAACTTCAGCTGCCCTGGCTGCCATCATAGACTCATAATGAAACTAAAGAATATGAGGACTGAGCAGCAGGTTGCTGCTCTGGCCAAAGAAATTGGCAGCTCAACCTCTAAACCTGCCAATCAAGGACAGCCAGAAGGCGTGGGAGCTTCCATAACTATTGCCAAGGAATCTCTTTTCTTTTGTAGCCAAAACTCAGATGCAGAAACTGATTCTGCTGGAAGCCAGCTGACCTGGTGTCAGTAGCCCATTGAGCACGGAGCAGGCGTTGGAGCAAGAGTTGATTATCAGGAGGATGAGAGGCTCTGGGTCATGCTCAAGAAGCTCAAACCGGGGCATGACCAGGTCGCTCGGGCAAACGTGCCTCCCCTCAGCACACACCTGTGGCTTCCTGGGAAATTCCCTAGGACCAGTTCACCGAGGAACAGTTTGGGTTCTGGGCCTCAGAATATGCCAGCCTGACACAGAGTTGGCGGTGGTAGCATTACAGATCCATCCAGCATCACGAAGGGCAATGAGGAAGGAAAGTGTGGGGACTATGTGATTTGGTTGACTGTCCTCTTGGAAGGAGCAATGGCAAGAGGTTCTCTGCCATTTATGGGCAGTGGTTGGCAGTTCAATCTGACAATCAGGGACTTGCAAGAAGCAGGACTGGAGGACTGGTGGTGAGGAAGCGTAGAGAAGAATCTGTGAAAGGATCTCTCAGGATTGGCCCAGAGGGTGAGAACGTTGATGTCCTGTGTGTTCATCAAAGGGAGCTGATCATGTGCAAAAGTTGACCTGCACAGTGGACAGCGGCTGCCCTTCTTCAGCTGCCCCAGGCATGCTCCATCAGCTCATGAACAGAGAGGCTAAATCACACAAAGGAGGAAAGCAAGCTCCTCTCCATTCACATAGATCTGGCTACCACACCTTCTCAGGGTCCCATCTGCCAAGAGCAGAGACTCATGCTAACCTCATGCTTTGCATCATACCATGAGGGCCTCAGCCAACCTCCTGGGAGGAAGCTAACGACATTGAACACCTCTATCTATGAGATGGTCAGACATATGTCATCACTTAGATTTTCATGCATTTTGGATAGATTTTGTTTCTTGTCCATCATTCTTCTTCCAGTATCACTTTCCATGGATTTTCGATGCTGTATCCCCAGATCACTTCCATCCAAATAACTGATTTTAGAGTAAAAGACTTAGTGGGTTCACATCCGTGGAATTCACTGTGCAGCAGGTGGTATATGCCACTACCCCAAAGCAGTCACAGCACTGGGAACAGTGGAATATTCTCTGGAAGACTCCGTTTGGGAGCCAGCTGGGAAGCATCCCTTTACAATGCTGAGGTATTATCTGATAGGATGTTGATATGTGCTTCAACCTGGCAACCAACATGGAGTTCTGTGTCTCCAGACTGCAGATCGCTGGCACCACGGGGAGGAAGTTAGTGTGGCTCTTCTCCTTGTTACACCTGTGAGTCAGGAACCCTTCTTTGCACCTGTGGCTGCAAACATTTGACTTCCCATCCCAGCAACTTAGGGATTTGCTGGCTTGGAGGCCTCAGTACCCAAGGGAGAATTTCCCCCCGGGGGATGCATGGCGGCTCCATGGAGCTGAAAGTTGAGACAGCCACCTAGTTGTGTGGAGTTGCTCATGATGATGAACCAACAGGCAACTAGAAGGTTCCTGGGTTGGATGGGGTAGTTGCTTATTATCAAGGGCAAGCAGGGTCACTGTTACACAGAATCTGTTGGGGTGCCTTCTCTGGCTGCCATGTTCAGGGATACAATTTAACACAGGCCACAGCAGCCCCGTAAGGGAAGACCTCCAAGGCTCAGACCTCTCAGGACTGTGGCTCAGTCACTCTACTAGGAACATAACCATAACTAGCCGAGGCCCTGGTGGGAGGCAGAAGGAACCCTGGGTGGGTAGAGGAGGGGAATTTTAAATACCAGCCTTATGAGACAAAAGCTTGATCTTCTTCCCACCTCTGCTCAGTAACGATATTAGGTTTATCTACATTAACCAATTTCCTATTTTTGCTTTCTCTCAAATTTTTATACCATTTTACTTAAGATATTTTTATTGGCATGAACTTCGATGGGTCTTAACATAAAGGACACCATGTGTGGTTGTGGTTGAATTAGAAAACAGGAGTGCAGTGACAGGGTGACTTGGAGAGAGAATATGAACGTGTTTTTGATTGCTCTGAACGCTCATGGAAGGAGGCCGCCGAAGGGACTGGAGAAGAAAATAAAGAGTGCAAAGCATAAGAGCCTGGTTCTTCCTAGGTGCTTAGTAACTGGGATCTGGAGATGCGGGAAGCGGTACCTGCTCCCACAACTGACCTGACTGAAGCATTCCGGCTGCTCATCTTTGGGTAGCACAGAGCAGGCAGGAAGAGCCTTCTGCCCGTCTGTGTTCTGACCTGAGGCCCAGGGGCCTTGTTTAAGAACTTATGGGCCCTGACAGCCTACCTTTTTCCCACTGGTCGTGTATAGCTGCTTCACAGGAAAGTGCAGAAGATCCGAGGCTTTGCTGAGAAAGGCCACCAGGCTTCTGGTGTTCCTGTGGCTGAGAACCACGGTCTCCTGGAATCTGGGGTCCCTGTTCTTAACCAGTGTTATCCTCCTTGGAACTTTAGGTCCTTTCCAAGAAGAGGATGTTCCTGGCACCTCATGCGCCCCTTCCAAGTCCCGTGACTGCAGAACAGTCCCCTGAGGCTGGCCTGGTCCACCCGGGGACTTGGGGGGCTTTCTATCCGAGCAAAGGTAGCAGCCACCATCTTGCAGCTGCTCCAGGGCACTGAGACCATGCAGGCCCCGGGGCGTGGTGACAGAGCGCACCCCAAAGGAGAGGGGCATGCGCTGAGAGAGCTCGTCCATCAGGGCGCTGAAGGTCTTGAAGGTGCGCTGGTGAACAGCCAGGCGAACGCCTGCAAACCGCGCATCCCCTCGCTTGAGGAAAGTTATCTTCTTGGCTGGCGTGACATGGGTGACGGAGGGAGTGCGAGCCACAGAGGGCAGGAGGCACTGCCGGTGACTCGGGGCCTGGGCATGCCTTGGAGAGCTGTTCATGACGTGGAGGCCCAGGCAGCTGCAATGCAAAGGTAGAGGGAGTCAGGCAGCTCCTGGGTTTCTGCTTCCTGTGTCTCCCCTTCTTTATTGAGGTGCTTCCTACCCACTCCAAATTGCTCCACTCGACTGGCAGGACTGGAGCAGAAGGCGCTGGTCCCAAACCCCTCAGGACAGTGGACCAGACAAGGGACCCTGGAGCTTGCTCTGTGACCCAAAGAGGAGCACCACCAGAAGCCCTGCGTGTTCCTCGCCACACAGGCTGCGAGCTGCCTCTTACCGCCCAAGTCTTGGCACGCTGCCGATGAACCTGTGGGCGAACTTCCCGGGAGGAAGATGGGCTCAGACCGGCTGGGTAGGCCCAAGGCCATTTGCCGTTCCTGTTCCATCGACCCCTGACAGGGGAGCCCCGGGGGCTCACACGGGACTCTGTGGAAGCCTTCCTGTTCCAGGTCACTGTGCTCTGCTCCACGCACCTGCCAGTCAGCCTGTCCTGAAACCCAGCTTTCCTGTGCTCCAAAACCTGCAGCTGGTCCCCTACCTGCAGAAAAGGCCAGGCCTTACCCACATTCAAGTGATTCTACCACTTGTGCCGCCTCCTCCAGCTTCTGCTTCTTTCCTGCCAACCCAGGGTTCTCCCGTGTGGCCCATCCTTCTGCCCCCCTGCACCCTGCTGGGGAGCTTCCTCGGCCCCCACACCCCAGCAACCCCCACACCCAGCGCAGCTTCTCCAAGCTACATCCCTCTGTTCCACTCCACCAAGGCCTGGAAGGCAGAACCTGCCCTCTCCAGGGCGCCCGCCCCTGGACTTGGCACAGATCAGGCCCCAGGAAATGCATACTGATAACCATGCTGATTAATCGCGCCTGTCGGTAAGCTGGCCCCTTCAACAGTCAAATGAGGAGCTTCCCAGCTTACGGGCTGTTCAGTGTCGTACTGTGACCTGCACTAATTTGCACCCTACAGGGGCCAGTGGCCTCCCTCTGTGGCCATCAACATCCTTGCACGGCTACTGGGACCATTGCTCCTCCCTTCCATCTCCTCTCCAGTTAGCTCCACGCACCAGAAGGGGAAGAACCCCTCTCATTTTCACAATCTTGGTGCACAAAAAGGCCTTGCAACCCTCCCTCATCTCTGACGCAGCTCTGTAATTGGCTTCTTCGACCTCCTGCGTCCCCACTGATCCTTGCAAGCTGCTCTCTCTAGGCCTCCAGCTAACGTCCCTGCAGCTGCTGGAAGCAGGTGCCTCGAGGACAAACCCTCAGGGACAGCTTTTCTTCCCACTTGATTTTTATTTCCATCTGTGACTATGGGCATCCTTCTTGGCCCTTCCAAAGGAACCCAGAGGGAAAGGAAGCATGACGGTGTCCCCAGTGCCTTGTCACCCAGCTTCATCATGTCCTTCAACACCACTGTGTCTCCCGGCACCATGTAGCCACGTCTCTAACATCACCATGTCCCCCAGGATGCCGGGGCTTCTTCTCCTGCTGCCCACCCCACCCCCTTGCAAAGAGGTCCTCTACTGAGACTCTGGGACAGCAACTCTGCAGGGCATTGGAAGGACACCTGGCCTGGAGCTGAGGCAAAGGCCCTCCAGGAGTCCTGGATGCTCAATGCCCGACCACCCTTCCCTCTGACGTTCTTCTAGAATATAAAATCTTTCTGAGCCGGAATTTCTGATCTTCAACTGGATTTTTTAAATAAAAAGACACATGTGACCTGAGGGATCCTAAATGCCAAAGATCAGGTGGACAGGAGCTGGAGTGCCTACGAAGGTGACCAAGCACACAGCCTGAGAAGGGACAGGGAGTTCCTGACTGCGCTCCTGATAGACGCACCTGCCCTCGTGTGACGTACGTGCACGCACGCACACACGCTGTACACATACACACACATGCCCATCCACACTTGCACACACGCACGCCATGCACACTCAGACCTATTCACACGCATACGTGCACACAGCATGTATTTAGAAGTGCATGTGTTCAGAGAGAATGTCAGGCGTGGAGGAGCAGAGTTGGAGGCCGGCCCGGGAGGCGAGGCCGAGTGCATGGGCACCACCCTACGTGTGGCAGGCGGAGGCGGCACCGTCCTCCAGCCTCGTGGGCACAGAGACAGGCATAGCCTAGTCCCTGTAGGGTCACCAGCAAGTATGGCCTTCTCTTGCAGTCAGGGGACAGGAGACCACATGGGGAAGATTTTCTTCTCTGAAGAGACCTAAGGAGTCAAGTCCTCCAGCTCAGAGGTCACCTGCCTCTCTGGGTTGGCGTTCATTCATTCACATGCAGCCAATAAGGTTTCTGGGTGTCTACTGCGCTTCACACTCTACCCCGGATCACAGGAACGACATGGTTCCAGCTGCAGAATCCCCACCTTTAGTGTGACGGTGGACACATTCGTGCACACTATTGCAACAAGCATGGACCCCACACGCAGGACGTGTCAGAGAGCAGAGAGAGGGCGAGTCAGGGGAGGCTTCTAGGAAGTCGTCACGTGGAGGCTGCAGTGGAGACTGAAGGACAACGTGGAAGAGGCTAGGACGAGCTCGACATAGAGGCATGGCCTTGGCACCACCACTGTCTGGCTGGGGTGGGAGGTTGGCAGGACGGGAGGGGAAGCTTCGAGGCTCCCCAGGAGCCAGATCCACCGGGTAGACTCCTTGCGGACCTGCATCATGGTGCTGCAACCCCAAACGCGAACTCCTCAGTAACGGGAACCAACCACTCCCCTGCACTTTAAGGACTTGAACTGGGAACCTGCCACGTGGGGTGGGAGGAGCCCACAGTGTGGGCATCAGGAAGGCTCAGCAGCAAGCACTGGCCTGTCACAGGCAGAAGCTGGATCTGAGTTAGGAAGGGGCCGGGGCTGGGGGTCAAGGCCTGTCATAGGGACCACAGGGGACGGTTGGCCCGTTCCTACCACCAGATAGGCCCTCAGATGCAGAACAAAGCACAGACCACCGCTGACTCAGAAGAAGGCAACTATCACCTCGCCCTCCTCGACTCCTCCTTCAAGGCTGTGTCCCGGAGCAGGAGCTGAAGGCTTTTGAGCTGGGAGGACACCTGGCCAGCTGGAGGGAGGGCTCCTCACCTCCTCCGGGCTCCTCTTCTCCCTCATGAACCAGGCTGACCTTCCATCCCAGATCCACCCAACAGCAGCCGGGATAAGACGGCACTGCCTGCATCAACTGCCACCCGGGATGTGTGGCCAGCTGAGAAGGGAGGTGCCCGGCCCTTCTGGGTGCAAGGACCATGGGAAGAAAGGGCAGGGAAGAAGGGAGCAGAGGGGGACAGGGCGGGGCAGGCACTGGAGCCCAGGCCCCTCCAAGCCAGCGGGGGTCAGTGGGAGCGCGGGTGTGAGGGAACACTCTCCAAGGCCAGGCTGGCAGGTCTTGCCCAGCAAAGGCCACGTCTGAGCTCCAGTGGAGACCCTGGCGCAGGAGGCTCTGCCCTGGCTCTCTGAGTCACCTGGGGGTCCACAGGGTGCCGACAGGAGCCACCAGTGCTCAGGGTGTGGCTGGGAAGCTGTGGCAGGTGTTTCTGTTGAGCACAGAGACAGGGGACTCCCTGCCACTGGTGCTGGAGGGATCCCGCAAAACCAGGATGGCCGAGCAGAGGGGAGGAGGTTGCGGAGGGGGGAGGGGCAGAGCCTGGGGGAGGGGAGGGGATGCTGGGGATTTCAGGAGGAAGTGGAAAGCAGAGGCCTTCCATCTAGGGGCAGGGAAAACAAAGAAAAAAAGATTAAGGGGCAAAGGGAGAAAAAATAGAAGTCACAGGAAATTCTCAAAGAGATGGCCAGCCCCTGTGTAGGATCTGGGCAGGGCTACCTCGGGAGGAAGTGGCTCAGAGGGCAGCGGTCCCGGAAGGGGCTAGACCAGAGCCAGGGGCAGGTGGCCAGCCAGGCAGCAAGCCTGGCGGACTCAGGCAGGGAAGGAGGGTGAGAGAAGTCGCAGGCAAGGTGCAGGCTGCAGGGATGGGGGACAGTGCCACCAAGGCGACTAAAAGGACAAGCAGGAAGGAGAGATGGTGGTACTGAGGGCAGAAGGATGTTCCAGCTGAATCCCGAAAGAAGCCACAGGTGATGTGGACAGCCTAGAGGCAGGGGAAGCACCCGGGCGTGGAACGAGAGCCACCATCACCCAGCAGGGCACCAGGACATCTGTGGGGTCCCCACTGCTGCACAGGTCTACACAGGCTATTTTCAACACCACCTGCCAGTGACGCAGATTTGCTGTGGTTTGTGAGGAGCACCATGGTTTTAAGAACCAATAAGAAAGAAAGGGGAAAAATGGTGACAGACTAAGACAAAGGCACGCCATCCATCGCAAGGTGAGCGGCCCATTGTTTCCAAAGGTATTAAAATGCAAAACCCTCCAACCCAACCCCGTGTGTATCAGTCAGCACCATACAGGCTGACCAGGAGCCTGGCACCAGCTGCACCCGTTAAGGGACAGTAAGATGGTCCAGTCGCTGAGGACAAGAGTACGCAGGTCCTCAAAAACTTAACTACGGTTACCACACCATCCAGCAGTGACACTTCTGGGTAAACCCCAAAGAACCGAAGGCAGGGACCAAAAGGAACGTCTGTACACCAAAGTCTACAGCAGCCGAAGAGACCCGAGTGTCCACCAGCAGTTGAGCCAGAGAGGGAACCGTGATCTATGGCATGGTGACTGCTTCACGCAGCCTTTAAGAGGAAGGACGCCGTTGTGTGCCGTGCTGTGGATGAGCCTCCAGGACATTGTGCCAAGCGAGGTCGGCCACTTGGAAAAGCTTGCCACAGCAGTGGCTTGCATTTGGAAGACCTCCTGAGACAGGAACAAAGACATCCGTTCTCAAAATTCTTCATAACGCCCCACCTCCCTTGACACTGTGGCAAAAACTTGGACCAGGACCACGCCCTCCATTTCTGTAAGCATGAGACACTGTGCAGGATCTCGGGGACCAGGCCTCTGAAGCCACCCCCAGGGGTCCCCAGAGAGTGGCAGAGCCTAGGTGAAGACACCCTGTCTGGTCAGAGAGGAGCAGGGTGGATGGCCTGGGGGGTGTGGAGCTCTGGGCTGGCCGTGGGCCCCGATGGTATGATGTAGACCCAAGGAAAGAAGTGGCCAGGGAACACAGACTCTCCTGCTCAGCCATGGCCAACCGGAGAACATTCCCCAGTGACAGTGCCTCTTCCATCTGGTGATAAAGGAAGGACTCAGTCATGACACCTCAGGAAAAGACCTGGGGCAAGAAACCTGATATTGGCCCAGGAAGTGGAATCCTTGAAACTGTCAAAAAAACAAAACCCAGGGTAGGAGGCCTTCCTGCCCTGCCCCACCCGCTAGCCCTCTCCGCGACTTATCTGCCCAGGAAGTCAGCTCTGGGACTACTGCGCTCCCAGGGCCTCAAACGCCAGCGGGCGGGCGTGTGGCCTCGTGGACCCTGAGAGCAGGAGAGGCCTGGCTCGGGTCCCGTCTGGGCACAGACTAAGTGCTCAGCGAATGTCTGCAGAGCCATGCCGCTCAGGGACCTCGGAGCGGGAGAGTGGGGTTCAGTCGGCCATTTCACAGCTGTGACCACAAGACCCGAGAAGAGCAGTTTTACGGGAGGAAGAGTGTGTTTGGGGCTGGTGGTTACCGAGAGCTGCCCTCCTCGACACCACAGGCCTCCGCGTGCAGAGCAGCTCGCTTCCCTGAGAATGTTCCCGTCGTTTTCGACATTTTGCCATCGTGGATCTCACATGAGTGGCACAGAAGACACCTGAAAGGCCACCAGAGGAAGGAGAGCAACGGAGATGGGGCAGACCCCAGCCCAGGAGGAGGCTCAGGCAGGGGTGGAGAGTCCCGTCCCCACAGTCCATCAGTGGTCTACCAAATGACCCCAGACCCCTGGCCGGACCCCTGGGCATCAGAACAGACAGTGGGGAATCCCACTGCTTAGGTTTAGTTACAACTGGGCAACACTGTACTCTACAGACCATCACTGGGATGGAGACAGACATTCTAGAACTTTCTATCTCAGACTTTCCTCTCAGAGAAATTATGGAGGCAGTTCTTGGGTCTGGTACAGTGCAGAAGAGACTGGAGAGACAGACTTGAAACCTGGAGCTTGCTGGGCAACTTCTGACCTCAAAGCTCAGTTCCCTTGCCTTTCATAATGGGGACAGTAGTGTCTCCCAGGAAGCTGAGAAAGGGTAGGAGGCACCTGTCACACAGTAGGACATCAAGAATGAGTAACTCTCTCCTTTAGCCTAACTCACTGTTAAGCCATCGGCTACTGCTGCTCCATTTCTTGGTTTATGAGTCTCCTCCACCTGAACTTCAGGTCAGGGATGTCCTGGGCCACCTGAGCCCCCCACCCCTAGGATCTGGCACCTCTGCCTCTCATTTCCATGTAGACCTGCAGCCTGCGCAGGGTTTATTCTCCTACTGGACCAGGAGACAGTCAGGGCTGGCGCTACCCTTGGCTCTTTTGGGGTCACTAGTGCACAGCACACTCTGGGTGCTCAGAAAATGTTGGTTGAGTGGCCCAGTGAGTAGACATGAAGCTTCACTGGATGCGACCCCATCGGATCTTCAATCTGAGGCTGAACAAACGTGGACCGTGAGGTCCAGGTGAGGAGTTTCAGGACTGAGACCCCCGGGTGGCTCAGACCGTATTTGGAGCCAAGGATGAGCTACCCCTTCAGTCAGAATCTTCGGCTTCTCCTGGCCACTGCCCGGCTTGGCAGGCAACGAGTACCACCCCAGCCCTGACCCTCACTTCTCTAGTAGGCTGGGCTGGACCCCCAAGAGCTGGAGGAAGCTTGGTGCCTCGGGGGTCACTCTGATAGTGAGGGTCAACATCAGAGGTTAATCGAAGAGAGTTTAGGAAAGAGACACAGGCAGAGTGCACAACACTGTCTAAAACGTGCCCAACAAATGACAGCCACAGGGCTAGGAGATGGCCACAGTGGGAAGTTGAAGGAGCAGGCAAGGAAACAGCCTTGCTAGGCTGGAGGAGCCAGCACTACAGAGCCTGGAGGACTGGAGGAAGCATGCAGAGGTGGCCAAGGCTGGCAGGTGGGGGAGGGAAGGAAGACTCCACTCTCACTCTTCTCCCACTCTCCCATCTCCCACTGGTGCCTCCCATTGGTGGAAGCCAATCAGAAGCCAGAGGGCAAGAGAATCCATGGAAGTCAAACCTCCTAGGTCAAAGGACAATTCATGGAGGTCAAACTCCTAGGTCAAAGAACTAAGATAAGATCTGGAGGGGCAGATGGAGAATCAATTACCCTGTACTAGTTTGTTTTGTTACTATAACAAAATACCCGAGGCTGGAGCACATTATAAAGGAAAGAGATCTATTGTGGCTCACAGTTCTAGAGGTCAAGATTGAAGAGCCTCATTTGTAATGGTTCTTGCTGTCTGAATGCCAAGGTAGCACAGGACATCACATGGTGAGAGACAGGAGCATGTGTGTCTCTCTGGTCTCTCCCCCTTGTCCTGTGAAGCCACCAGGATTCAAACACGGGGTTGCCCCTTGATGACATTTTCTCCTTCTAATTACTTCCCCAAAGCCCCCCTGTAAACACCACAGCTGGATTAAGTCTCCACCTCCAGCAGCTCACAATGGGGCTTAGTGTCGCTCACGAACCCTTGGGCGGCACTCCCAGGCTAGTCCACGGTCGCCCTCCCTGGAGCCCAGTGCTGATGTACTTTCCATCCTCTCTTGGGTGTCCCGAAGGACGTAGCCAATGACACATGTGTGACTGTATGAAGCAGTGTGTCCCTGCGTTCCACAAGCACCTACTGCAGAGCTACTGCGTCCCTGGTAGCGTGGGAAAAGGTGACTGGCCAGCTTGTCGGCCAGGGAGGTTCCTACTGTCCTTCTCTCCAGGCAGCCATGGGATTGAGGTGGAGAACCTTTGGTCTAAATGGCAGGAGGCGCTTCCCATCTTCTCCACCCTCCTGTCCTGGCCCTCCTGGCTTGAGCTATGTGTGTCCCAGGAAGAGGTGTCCAGAGTGCTGGGTGCCCGGGCGTGGGGACGGATGTGGGTTCTCTGCAGGATTCTTGCAACTTCTCGGTAGGGTAGGAACGACTTCAAAACTAACACTAATTGACTTATTCGCTAATTGTTTAAGAGCAGCAATAGAAGGGGTCAGGGTCAATTAACACTGCAGGACTCCAAGCCAGGCCACAGTGTTGAACTGTGGAGGAAGTCACCGAAAGGGCTTGGCAGCCCAAGAGTGCACAGTGCTCCAAGGGACCAGGGTGGCGGGACTGGGCTGTGTCTGGCTGTGCCTCTCACCTTCGAGTATTCGGTAGCTTCTGCTGACCACCTGCCCTGTGGAGGACACCTGCGTGCCATTTGGCTGTGGAGGAGTTGCTTTGCTCCCTGGGCCTCAGTCTCCTCCTCTGTCAATCAGGTCATGAGACTCCGGGACACTCTGGGTGCTGCCACTGCTCACACCTTCCGAGACTGTGACTCGGGCCCAGGACGCCCAGCGTCTCAGCTCTTTGGGGCAAGCGATCTGTGCTTTGTCGGGCACGATGATGCCTACGAGAGGCTAAGGGGGCCCGAGAGGTCGGGGTCAGCCAGGGCTGCCTCTTAGCAACCAGGAAACCTCGGGCAAGTGGATTTTCCTCCTGGACCTGGACGGTGCTCTGTATCTGGGGACATCGACACCTGCCCTGCAGGCTAGTGGTGGGACTGGCTGAGCCTTCCTGCAGGGATGGCCTTCCTCCTTCCCTGCCCCCTCCGATGCATCTCAGCGCAGGGAGCCTGCGTCCATGGACTCCTCCTCGGATGAAAGGCCTGGGCCGCAGGAAGCTCTGCTTCCACTGCTCTCGGCTTCCGCCCTTTGTCTCTGGCATTATAAACAAGCCTATTCCCCAAAGCCACATCTCATCTTCCAGCTGCAGGAGGTCAGCGGTCAAGCAATCAGAGATGCTCTGTGCTGGGGTCAGGTGACTCACTTGGCCAGGTCAGAGCCCACTCCCTCAGCTGATGCTGGGGCCGCCTGGGCTCGGATGTCCAGGAAGCAACCAAGACGAGGCCAGCCTGTCCTCCCGGCTCCCTGAGAGCTCAAGCCTGGACCAGCCCAGATGAACCTTCAGGCCTAGGCCTCAGGGTGTGTGTGGGACGCGCTTTGCAGCACAGAGCACCCTCACCCGCTCTCTCGCTGACCCTGGCAGCAAGGCAGAGAGACAGGTAGAACTTGAGATGAGAAGAACGTGTCCCAGGGAGGGATTCGTCAGGTCCCGGGGGCTTCCTCCCTCGAGCACGGCCTCACATCCCCCTCCCTCCAGGCTCAGCCATGAATCCTGCCAGTGACTACTCTCTCCCGCCCCAGAGTCAAGCATACGATCCCCTGTGTTTCCCTAAGGACCCCAAATCAGGTCAATTGGGCAAAAATTTGGTGATACCAACTGTGTCTGTGTGATATTACTTAGGGACCAGAAAATGCCTCTGGGCTACTGATGGCATCAAACAGAGGGGTAAATATTCAAGAAAAGCCAGTTGAAAGGTCCCCATTCAGAGCCAGCCACCCACTAGGAATGTACTGGATGCAGTTACAGCTCAGCTCAGATTTCCTGCCGAGAAAGAGTTAATGCAGCCGTATTTGGGTAACTTGTCTCCCACATAGGAGTTCATTTCTCTAAGTTGGTGGAGACCAGGAGGGGAAAGAGATGGGAAGGAAGAGGAAGAGAGAGAGGAAAAATGGATTCGGTTCAAGATCAAAAGATGCTCCAAGATCCAAAAGGAAACACAAACTCCGGGGGTGGGGGATTTTCAGAACTCTGTATCCTCCTGATAAGGAGCTGGTTCTTGGGTTGGCCTCACCCTCCTGCCCGCGGCCCCAGGGCTGGGTCCCTTCTGCCACCAGTGCAGGCCATGGCACCCGCCTCAGGAGCTGGGGCCTGGGAGGCTAGCTGCTCAGCAGGTCCAGCCACACCTCGGGAAGTGTGCCCCAAGTTCACAGCAAGAAAGAACAGTCAGAAAACCCCTGCACCGTCCACAGTCGCTGGGCTTGGTGTTTTGTTATTTGCAGGTCTGGCTCACAAAGACCAGGATGCTAAGCTGGCCCATGCAAATGAGGCACATTCCCACACACCCTGGGCGCTGGCGCTGGAGTCCCCACCGAGGGCTCACCGAGGAGCAAATAGCGAAGCAGCTTGCGTTGCCTTGGCAACAGGGACAACACACAAGCACCGGCAGCAACCTCCTCGCCAGGCAGGGACTGAAGCAGGAATTGGAGACCGGTTCGCATGGAAAAAAACAAAGGAAGAATCGCAATAATTCATTCCCTTGGTTTTTATTTCTCACAAAATTAGATAAAAAATTTTACTCCAATTGTTTGAGGGTTGGAATAGTTGGGACCAAAGCAGAGGTGGAGGGGCTGGTGGGGGAGGGGGAGGGGCACCAGCAGGACACTGAGAAAGCCGTGGTGGCTCAGCAGATTAACCCAGAAGCTGCCGCAGGGCTGCTGGGCGCAATCTCGCCTCTGGGCTCTGAGAGGGCAAGCACGCATCGCTTCTGCTGGGCCCTTGCGCACCCCAGACCTGGCCCACGCAGTCCCCTCACTTGAGAAGGTTTGTGCATCCAAGAGAGGGAGAGAGAGATGCAGAGAGAGAGAGCCAGAGAGAAGCAGGTCCAGTCAGGGCTGGGAAGCCCGCATCCTGGTAATGAGCTCCTGACCCGGCGTGCTGCGCGGTCCCACCTCTTTTACTTTGCTTCTTGCTGATCATAAAATTTGTTTAATAAACTGTGTAACTGAAGCACTTACCATGACCCTTTCTGTTCCATGACCTCAGGGAAAGCTTGACCAGGCTCTGCTGAGACTGCCTTGCATCAAGGTCCCTACACAGCAAATCCGAAAGATGAAGGGCTCTTCTCCTGGCAAAGGGCAGAATCAAAGCATTTCCAGCCCAAGCGACAGCATGAGCAAAGGCCCTGAGGCATTTTCTTCCTCTCTGACTTTTCATTCTACTTAACAACAAAACAAGCAAAAACCGTCTACCTTGGAAGGACACCCATCATTCAGAGAAAGTTTGAAAACTGGCTGGAAGGCTTTAGAGGGAGGTTGGCAGAAGACCATGCTGGTCCAGGAAGCAGAGTCCTGTGATCTAAAGGGTGCCTGCTGTCCTAGAAGCATGATGCCTCTCTTGCAGCGAGGCCTCCTGTGGCCCGAGGACAGGCCACTCACACAAGCTCTACTTCATAAAATGGCAAGGTATTTTTCTATGTGGGAAAACATTCTAGACTTTTGTTTCTGAGGACTTATAAGAAGAGGGAAGGAGATCTGTGATTATAATATTCTAAAACTGTGCTACAATATTAACCCATAAAATTAAATACGGTTTTCACACAAGATGTCGCAGATGCAGAGCCACAGATCGTCCATTCCCGGGCCATGGTCTTCCCTCCTTGGTCTACATGACCAGTTCTCGCCAATGAGACCTAAACAGACATGACGCATGTCACTGCTATGCTGAGGCAGCTGGGACACCTGAGTCACCACTGGAGCCTCGGAGAGTTGCCCGAACGGACAGTGACTGTGTATCAGTGAGAAATAGCCCTGTGTGGACCGAGCTCTGGGAGTTACTTGCCACCGCAGTGTAACCTCACCCATCCGCACACAAACACAAGAACAAAAACAAAGATGCTCATTCCAAAAAGACATGAGAAGACGCTTGGAAACCCACAGGTTAAAAAAATTAATCGTTAACTTGTTTGGTGTATTTTCAATATTACCATAGATCATAGGAACAAGCGATCACAAAGACATGCAAGCTTCGGTTCACACAAAAACCTGCAGATGCTCCTAGCGCCTTCTCTGTCAAAGGCGGAGTCACCGTTGCCCCGGCAGGTGGAGGATACACAGGCAGAGGCGTGCCTGTGCTGCGGAGGACTCGGCGGACGTCACACACAGCGAACAGAAGGCACCGTGCTGGGCACCCAAGGACCCACGTGCAGTGACGCTTGGCTCCCGCAGAGCATCCAAGTTCCCTTCAGAGGCAGGTCAGGGAGGAGCTTCTCTCCTTTTAAACGCAGAGCTTCCAACAAGGCCCAAAGCGCAGAGTCACACGGGTCAGGACAGACTTGAGTTCTTCCCCTCTTCTTAGTTTTGCAATTTGGGGTAAATTTTCAAGCTTCCCTCATCTGAAAAAGAGATGAACGAGGCCAAGTGGTCTGTATTTGAAAGTGCCTGGTTCACAGCAGGTGCATAACGCCAGGTGTTTTCCTCTGCTGTTCACCTTCTGCCAGAGGGTGGCCAATCTGCCGTGAGCCACCTGAATACTTGGGACCAGTGATGAGAGGTGAAGTCTCAGTTTCTCAGATGGAAAACGCACATATGATCATGTCTTGGAAAAAATGGAGGAGGAGGCAGCAAGGAGGAGGAAGAAGAGGAGGAGAAGAGGGCAAGGAGGGAGAGGACACAGAGGAAGGGGCAGGGAGAGGAAGAGGAGAAGAAAGAGGAGGAGGAGGGAGAGGAGCAGGGAGCAGAGAGGAGACGGGGCGGGCGTGTCTTCCCTTTGTCTCCCACTGGAGCTGAGGCTGGGGTTGGTCTCGCTTCCTACAGATGAAAGCCAACCCTGCAGCAGAAGGTCCTGCTGGTGCAGCTGAAGACCTCACGTGGGCTCTGGGGAAACAGCCCTTCCTTGCCGGGCCGCTGGCTCCTCGCACCTGGGCAGGTGGTGGTGTGTGGTAAGGCATCCGGTTCCAGGAATGTGCTGACAGATTCACAAAAATTGGGAGAATGGGAGCAACCGGAATGTGATGGGAAACTGATTTACGAGAACAGAGCAGTGCAACCCGCTGCAGCCTGTACCAGGCTGGCAGACATGGCCAGGGGCAGGAGCGGGAGATGGGGAAGGGGCAGAACCTTCCTGTCGACAGGGGGCTGGCTTCTTAAAGTGGTCTGGGGTGCGAGGAAGGCCATGCTGGGTCCTGAGAGCGGCCGGCCCGGGTCAGGTGGGGACAGCTGCGAAGCACCGTCCTGCCTCCCATTCCCCGTGAAGTTGGCCAAGTGTCCATGGGACTTCACGGTGTTCTGGCTCCTGCTGCCGCCCTGCTTCTTGGTGACAAGGGAACCTGGAGCTCCTTGGCCTCTGCCTCCAGTCGCTTCTGTGAGAGCCTCCTACCGTGGAGGCCGCCGCGGTCTGCTGTGTTCGCCGTCGTGGTCAAGCACACGTAACAGGATTCAGCGTGTGACCACTTCAGGGCGTGGGGGTCGGTGGCAGTAAGCACACCTACGTCACTGGAGGCCCAGCACAGCCACCTCCGTGCTTGTTCACTATCCCCAGCTGCAACCCTGCCCCACTCGGCCCTCCCTCGGTCCCCGCCCCAGCCCCGCGGTCCCTCTGTCTCCGTGGCTGTGACTGCTCTAGGTGCCTCGTGGGATGAGTCATGCGGGGCTTGTCCTTCGTGGCTGGCCGATTTCTCTGTCTTCCAGGTTCCAGGTCAGGGTTTTCCTTCCCAAGGCCGAACGGTGCTCCACTGGACGGCTGTACCGCTGTTCGTCCATCCACTCAGCCCCTGACGGACACTTGGGCCGTTTCTGCCTTTGGCCTGTGAGCAGTGCTGCGGTGAACACAGCGCGCACGTCTCCATGCGAGATCCTGCCTCCGATCCGGGTCTACCCCAGCCGTGGGGCTGGCGGGCTCCTATGGCACTCCCGGGTTGATTTTCTGAGGACCTCAACATTTCGCACGCCCAGCCACGGTAGGCGAGGGTCCGGTCTCCACATCCTGGCGGACAGTCGCTGCTTTCTGCTCTTTGATGACGGCGGCTGTTTTCCGGCGCAGACCCCCGCCCTCTCTGGAACGCGTGGTGCTGGAGGCAGGCCCCGCGTCAGGGACTTGAGAGCCACGTCTCTGAGATCGAGCAGCCCCTGCGGCCTCTCCTGTGGGGACTTCCAAGCTCTATGACGGGCGCCATGGGAATGGTGGGGCAGGTCGGGCACGTGCCTCCGACGCCCGCGCTTCCCGTGTCCTTTCAAGTGACATCCAGTAAAATGGGAGCTTCGGCCAGAAGAGCGAGGAGGTCCGTGGGCTTTGCCGTTCTCTGACTCTTGTGCTGGCTGTGAGGACAGCTGGTGGCTCCCTGGGAAAAGTGCTGTTGCTCGACACTGACAGACGCCACACACCCAGATGGAAGCTGCCTTCCCAGGGCGAGGCTGCCTCCATCCTGCCCACACCCGAGGGTCCCAACCTCGCCCCTTCCCCACACTTCACAGGCATGGGGGGCTTCAGGGCAGGGACATGCACCCCCAGGCACGTGGGGCAGGGGCACTGAGAGTCGTGGCCACCCCTCGTCCCCACCCTCCCTCCTCTTGGGGCTGCCTGGCCAGGAGGGACAGCCTTGCTGGAGCTCCCACCCCCTTGGAAAACGCCGGACTCTGACGGAGGAGGAAGGATGCGATCCGAGCAACCCGGGCACGACTTTCTCTGAGTGCAGCAAAGTCCGTCTGCCAAAGGCTCCTCCTCCCTCCACCCGACCACCGTCCTGCTCAGGGTCCTTGGGTCTCTGTCCTCCCAGCATGCAGGCACTTGGCGGGAGCCTCCTGCCGGCACCAGGACTGAGCTAGACGCGGGAGGAAAACAATGTGGGGCAACATGGAGCTGCCTCCTTGTGAACGGCAGGGTCCAGGGCTTGGCCTGAGGAACCCCTGTGGCCAGCTGAGTCCAGCAGACCGGAGGCTGCCTGACCCATGGACCCGGGCCACCCCACCAAGGCAGGAGGCTGGTTTGCTGTGGACGCTTGGCCCTGGCCCCCAGGGACCCAGCCTCCTCTTGTGAGGGCAACAAGGGCCTCCATGGAGGCCCTGCTGGGGTCCTGCTTCCAGCCTCAGCAGGGGCTCCTGGTGGGCGGGTGGTTGACTCCAGGACACAGTTCCCCCTGAGAGGTTCTGAGCGGGCAGTCGTGGGCCACCTCCCTCCAGTCCTCACTTGCCCACAGAGGTCTGCTTGGGTGGCCACGTGCTTCCAGGACCTCTCAGTCACTGGGGCTGGATATGGACCAGCCTAAGCCAATTAAGCAATTCTATTTCCTTTGCTGTGGGGCGTGTGATACATCCCTGGCCAATGAGAAGATTCTGAGAAATATTTTGCATCCAACAAAAGGGACACAAGTCACAGACTCACCTCTTTCTGCTTTGGATAAGGTCCTGCATGTATGTAAGTTTTGGTGCTTTTGCAGCCACCACGTGACCACGAGGAGAAAGCCAAGAGAATTCCAGTCTTTACTTGTCAAGCGAATTAATCAACCCCAAACTACCCTACCTCTGGACTTGTTGGATGGGACAAGAGACCCCAAGTTCTTAAAGAACTTTTAGCTGGGAGCTTTTTTTCTTGTGGCTGGGAGCATTTTGGGGTAACAGTACCCCAAAATGTAGCTTTAATCAAAGGGGCCAAGAGAATTCAGAGCCAGGGCATTAAACACAAACGTGTGTTCTCCACAGCTACAATAAGGAGCTGCCGCGTGACCAAGGCTGGCACACGGGATGGGCCCCTGCGCACCTTCTTTGTGGGTGAGGAAGCTGAGGCCGGGAAGGTTAGAACAAGTCTCTGTAGTTCTTATATTTCACAATGTGCTTTTATATAGATCATCTCACCTAATCTTTATAAAAATCACTATTATTATCCTCACTTTACAGGAGAGTTAAAGCTGAAGGGGAACATTAAGCTATTAATAGTTATATTGTAGTTATAGTTTACAAAGTGCTATAAAATAATATATCTAATTATTACCTTTAGGTAATAGTCTAGTCTTTAAGGAAGGTTTATAAATGAAGAAGCAGGCTCAGGAGGGCGGCCCACGGGGCTGGGCTCCACTACTCTCCAGGGCTGCTCTTCCTGCTCGGCGTCCTCGGCAGGCTGTGGACCCTGGACTCACAGCCCCAGCCTCCCCAGGCTCTTCAGAACCGCAAACCGTCAGCCGCCCAGACTCACTGAACCAGAAGCTCAGGAGAGGGGCCCCGAGGACCCACCTTTCCCTGGGACCTCCAGTGTTGGTGCTGCTAAGTTCAAGCATGGCACTTCACCCTCGCTGCCTTTGGGCTTCTGTAAACCCACTGGTCAGCCAAGGTCTCGGCCAAGGAGCCAGTGCTCTCTCTCCAGCACAGCAAACTGGTGCTGAACTAAAACGTCCTAGGCTAGACCACTGCTGCCCAAGACCATAGAGTCACCAAGCACGGGACACAGTGTAAATGACACACTGTCTGTCCTTCCAGGGTGAAGGACATTACTTAAGGATCCATGGCAGGGACAGTCCTGTTGCACACGTCACCTGCAAGACACATGGAACTCAGACCCCCAGCCTGCATGGCGGAGACGATACGCACGGCACCCAGAGAGCTGGGCAGCTCAGACGCTGCTCCACCGTGAGTCTGCAGGAGGGGAGGGGTGTGGTGGGACACCCACCGTGCACCAGACACACCATGAGGGCTTCATCCCAGCCTAGACACTCCTCCCTGGGGGGACCTTAAAGAATCTGGCCCTCAGAGAGATCAGGTGACTCGCCCGGGGCCCACACAGCTAGTGAGGGTGAAATCACTCTTCAAATAAAATCTGGTTTTCTCGAAATTCTGAGTGCTTCAGCAACTTGACCTTATTATCTGTCATACTGTATCAGGAAAAATAATGTCATCCTAACACCAGCGTTCCCCTCTGCAGCTGGCCCTGCCAGGACCCTCTGTCCTCCCCGGTCCCTGCCCCTACTCTCTCCCCGTGCACCTGCCTCTCACCTGGTGGCCAGGGACTGCTTCGTGGTCACTGTCATTACCCTCACAGTGCCTAGCAGACCCCTGGACAGGGTGGGCGCAACTGGCGCCTACATGCAGCGTTTCAGACACTAATGTTGGGGAAACCCTGAACTTTGGGGAACAATGATGGCTCATGAGGCTGAGGCAGGAGGATTGCAGGTTCAAAGCCAGCCTCAGCAACTTAGCAAGGCCCTAAGCAACTCAGAGAGACCCTGTCTCTAAAAACAATACAAAAAAGGGCTGAGGATGTGGCTCAGTGGTTATGTACCCCTGAGTTCAATCCCTAGTACCAAAACAAAAAGGAACAATGATGTCCCAGTGTATCCCTAGCACCTGAGGCCACTGCTGGACAAATGAGCCCTGGGTCTGGGGCAGGCGAGACCCCTCTTTTCTGCCCATGTGGTTGTGTTGTATCATTCCACCAGGACATGTAGCGCTTGCTCAAGAGCTGTTGTTGACAGACTGATTTACTGACTAATTTATATGACATACTTATCCAATGACACAGGTCTCTTGGAGGGAGTTCAGAGGAAAATAACCAAGATGATTAAAGGATTGGAAAATGTGTTTTACAGGGGAAGGCTGTAAGGACTGGGGTTGTTTAACTTGGAGCGGAGAAGGCGGCTGCTCACCGGTGCCTGGGCTGTGGAGTGAGAGGGAACCAAGGCCTCCTTTGGTTCAACCCCTCTATCCCCACCTGGGAGCCCAAGGCCCAGAGAGCAGAGTGCCCCCCAGCCGGCCAGCCTGGGGCTCCTCATGCAAACAGCAGGCTGCAGGTCTCCCACACTGGCTCCGCCTCAACCCGCGCCACACACGAGCACACCAACACACACTAACACGCTGACACCACACTGTAACACATCTACACACACGTGCATGCACACACACACACACGCTGAAACACCAAGGTTCTGAGAGCAGTGGCCAGCTCATCTCCTTCCCCCTAGAAGAAGAGAGCAGGCCCATCTGAGGTCACTCTGATCGTAAGAGGATTTCTAGAAGATGTCTCTGTAACTAAGAGGGTAAATAAAGAGCGTCCCTCCCCGAGGGACACTCTTGCTGTCTCTGTCAGACGCTTTTCTGGGCAGCACACCTTCCTGAAGGCAGAGGAGGCTGGGAAGAATGCCCGCTCAGGGCCTTCTCCCTCCAAGGTGGCAACACCAGGACACAGTGGCCTTCACCCCTTCCTTGTAACTATACCGAAGCCAGGGAGGGTGGGGACTACCTCCTCTGCAGAGGGAGCTTCCAGCAGAGGGTGAGGTGGCATTGGGGTATGGCCCCTGGAGACAGCACAGAGCAGAGGCACAGGGACACCGTAACCACATGGCCACGTGATCATCTGCAGACCATCCAAGTGCCCTGAGCCTTGGCTTCTTCACCAGAAAACCTGGGCCAGGAGAACAGTACTTGCCCTGCCCACCAGGGAGCATCAGGACCATAAAGAGCAGCCCCAGCATGTGCTGGGACTCTTCCATTAATCCCTCTGTGCCTCAGTTTCTTCTGTAGAAATGGGCATAGATGAGACCCTTGAAGCAGTAGAGAAATTCCACGAGGGACCCCAACCCTGCTTCTTCGCCCCTCTCTACATTCACCTGGTTCTCCAGAGACTTCTGCCTGACGTCTGGGTCCTCTAAGAAGCAAACCCACTTTCCTCCCTGGAGCCCCCTCATCCAGCAGTTCTCACCTACGGGAGTCAAGGGGCTCCCTCCACTCTGGCGACCCCAGGAGGGTCCTCAGAAGGGATTCCTCCCTCCCTGGCTCCAGCAACTGCATTGTTCTCCCTGCAGGTCCAGGTGGGAGAAGCAGACAGGATGGGATGCTGACACCCATAAATCAGCAAGCGGGGACCTGAGCTCCGCGGGGCCGTGTTGAGACATGCTCTGATCCCAGGGCTGGCAGCCTGGGGAAGAGGCCCAGCCTGGCACCGGGGCCAGCATCCTGCACAAGAAACGCCTCCCTGACTCTGGGACTTCCCAGGGCACGAAGATGCCCTGCCCCTCCGTGGCTGACCCTGCAGGTCACGGCAGCTGCCAACTCACCATCCTGCGGGGAGCGTGTGGACATGGTGCGTCCAGTGGAGGAAGGTCAGGTGTGGAGGACTCTGCCTCTCGCTGAGGCTGGTGTGAACCCCTGGGGGCAACAGGCCTCAAGTTGACTCTCCTCGGCTCTAGGGCCCAGAGCCCCAGCACCAGAGCAGGCTCAGCCTCCTCTGCTGAGCAGATGGCCACTGTACCGAGAGCCACCACCCAGCAGCTCCCCAGAAGAGAACTGGATTATGACAAACCCAAGAGGATTATTGAGGAGGCCATCTGCAGAGAGAATAATTGGCTTTGTGGGGTTACACAGATTGCTCCTGCTGCTCTGCCCAAGGGTATGTGCATCGGGACCGCTCAGCATGGTGTGGCTCCATTCCAGCCAGCTGGGGGGCTCCATTCAGCCTGCACTGGTGGCCAGCACCCATCGCACCTGCACGCCAGGCGGGAACCACTGTCCTAGTAGGGGACGCCAGGGAAAAGGTCCTGACTCCCAGCGTCCTGAAGAAAGCAGAGAAGCTACAGCATCCTACGGGGCTTAGGTCCATGGAGACCTGCAAAGAATGGTGGACAGAAAGGGTTTGAGGGACTCTTCCTCTCCAGGGGTGAATAACTGGCTTCCCCAAAGGGTTTCAGCTCATTTTAGACTAAATCCATCATTTTAGTTTTATGTCAGCAACACCCGTGGGGAATTACCGAAGCCTGGAAGGATCAAATCCACTCCCTCTGAGGGCAGAAAAAATTATTAAAAAAAAAAAAAAAATCCCTATTTAAGTACAAGGTTGCCTGGAGGAGGAGGTGAACTGTGACCTCCAGCCGGGCAATTTCCTCACTGGAGACTGATCTGATGAAAGAGCCACCTGTGGAGACGCTTGCAACTGAGGATGAGCTGCCACAGAGGCAGAGCCTGGCCGTGGGGCTCCGCAGTGGAATCCAGGGTGGCCTGCTTCCGGCCAACACACAGCAGACCAGTCCCGGTGACCATGGGTGTGGAGATCGGTCGGTGCTGAAAGCTGGCCTTGCCCACCCAAGTGTTTTTTTAATTTAATTTAATTTTTAGTTTTTGTTTATGTATTTATTCTGCAGTACTGGGATCGAGCCCAGGCCTGTGCCTCTACCTCTGAGCCACATCCCCAGCCCCTGGTGATTTCAGTAAGTTACAACAGACATAATCAAATCTCACAGGTAAAGTCCAGATTCCTCATGTAAAGCACAGAACAGGAGCAGCATGGAGAACTTCCAGACGATATGTGTTGGCTTCACTTTTGTCGAACAATCCAAGGTTTGCAAAGGCCACTGGTCTTTGATAAATCCCCATTCGACTGAAGGTATACAGAAGCAACCAAGGGCGATGAGACCTTTCACCAACTTATTTCAGGGGAATGTGGAGAAACATTGTGCAAGTACTGGGAAACTGTAATCTACCCAACTTGCACATGTATGGAGTAAGGGGAGGGGGCTGGGTGCCTGCGTGCGGGGGGAGCCTCGTTTTATCCATCAAAGCAAGGCACTTTGGAGAGTAAATGGGCACACTGTCAAGGACCTCCGGACAACAGGAGCAAACCTGGACGTCCCAGGCGGTCAGGACCTGGGGCTGCCCTGCCTCTAGGAATGACCTTGTGTGCTTAGGAGGCCTTGTCCTACAGAGAACCTGCTGAAGTTTTCTGAAGCTTTAAAAATCACCTGCCGTGCTGAGCTTCAGAGGCCTTTGTATCAATCAATAAGAGACCGAGGACTCCAGGTTTCTAAACATCTGCTTTATTCCAGCTGCCCCTGAGGAGGCAAAGAAACTCAGAGACGCTAACATCAAATCACAGAGGCAAGAGAAACCAGTTCAAGTGAAACGTCAGTCCCAGAGTTTGACAACCACGGAGGGGCCCCATGGAACCTGCCCAGTGAGGGTCACTGATGAGAGGTGCTACAAAATCACTAAAGCTAGAAGCACTACCACATCTGGAAGGAGGACCTTGCTCCCGAAGGGCGAAGGGCAGAAGGGAGAGATGCAGCCATTCAGTGAAGTGTATTTGTGTCTGCATGGGCTCCATGCCATCGCCATAGAAGACCAAAGGGAAGGAGGGAAAACCAGAAGCTAGAGCCAAGCTCACCTCCAGCCACCCCCAGAGAGAGATAAACATCCCCACTGACCAGAAGACACCCAGCCAAGAGGAGAGCTGGACCCGAGGGCCGCCTGGGTGCCTCCACCTCTCAGAAACAGAAGCCACGAAAGATAATGTCCACCCTTGCTTGGGGGTGCAGCTTTGGGACCGTGGACCTCAATGGCTGGGGCAGGGATTGTTCCCAGGGAACGTGTGGCAAGGGTTGGAGGCATCTGGGTGGCCACAGATGGAGAGGGGCAGCCAGTGGCAGCCAGTGGCAGAGGCCAGGGATGCTCCAACACCCTACAGAGCACAGGACAGCCCAACATGACAAGGTGTCAGTCATGCTGAGATTGAGAAGCCCCTGTTTATAAGAAGCCATCGGCCTAGCAGTGGGGGGTGGGGGGAGAAGACAGGGATGTCCCCAACGTGTTTGCAGAACAAGAACTCCAGTGATGTCTTTTGGAGGCTCAGGTTGGACTGGGACCTAAGGAGTCACATGGGACAACCACCAAGCCACCACAGAGGCAGGGTCACAGGGAAAGGGGAAGAAAAATAAACAAAGCCACTCCCCACACACATAAACCAAGATTATAAGCGCATGACACGTGGGCTGTAGGGAAAGGCAGTCCACACAGCCAGCAGCCGGACGTGAGTTCACGCCAGGGGGGACGGGTTTTCTGCACTGGTCCCAGGAGGACTTAGCATAAGCACTCTCGGAATGAAGCCAGAGCAGGCCACCAGGGTTCCAAAGCAGAGTGGCGCTCTCTCCTGCCCTGCAGTCAGGGTCCACCTTGGCACGTGGCTCAGCACAGCAAGTGCCACAAACCCGGAGGCGGGTGTGATTGCCATCCACTGTCCGCTCTGGGAAGCGGAGTCTGGGAAAGGAGACTGTTTCCCAAGGTCACCGCGCAGCCTCCGTATTGGCCCACCATGCTGTGTGTTTTGCAGAGGACACAGCAGAGACCCAAGTCATAAAAGGAGGAAGAAAGAGACTGGAGTGTCCGAAGGGAATGGGGAGAGGGGTTCGGAGGCAGGGGCGCCAGCCCAAGAACCCAGCCTGAGGGGCTGAAATGCCACAAAGGAGAGGCCTGTCTGTGAGTGCGGGGAGCCCAGGGGCCGCAGGAGGGCTGTCCCAGGAGAGGAGAGGGCAGAAGGACTGCGGGGAGGGGAGGGAGGGGAGGCAGCTCCACGCTGCTGGTCGGAAAGCCGCCGGTGAGGGCAGGAGAGAAACAAGATGGTAGCTGGAGCCAGAGGAGGCTGCAGCGGAGCGGGAACGAGGTCCTACGGTGACGAGGGTCACAGTTAGCTCCTGCCACAAAGCACGTAAAGGCAGAGCAAAACCCGCAGAGGCTTCTTCACTGCCTGCGGCCACAGCTGGACAGCACAGCCCCACACTGCCACTCCTCCGTGGGCCTTGCCCTTCCCTGTCCTCCTAGCCACAGAAGAAAGGCAGCACTCCAGGCCACCCCTCCCAGCATGGCACACGCTGACCGCTGGCTTCCTTTCCTACACCTGCGTGTCTGTGGGTGTCCCCGGGACCCGTCTGGTCACAAGAGCACTCTTCTTCATTGCCAGCTTCCAGAGCACGCATCCTCCTTCCCAGCTGGAGCCTGGCTCTCTGAAGGTCAGCCCCCACCCTGCGTCACCCCAAGGCCAGGGGTGGTCTCCCTCTCGGTAAGCTGCCTCTGGCAGACCCCCACTAATCCCTGGGCACAGTCCCCTCTGCCTTTGAAGGGCACAGCATCAGGCCCCCCCATTCGCCGTTTCCTCTTCCCGTGGTCCTTTGACCTTCCTATGGTCCTTGCTCCCTCCATCACGGGGAGTGTGGCACCTGGCAATGCAGAATCTCCCTGTCCCCAGTCCTGCCAGCTTGTCAAGACCTGACATCTGTGAGGCTTCCTGCCACAAATCCCCCCACAAAATGCCTTCATCTTGCCCCACCTCAGGGACGCACCAGTCCACTGTCCAGGTTTTGTCGGGTGGACATGCTCAGTCCACGGTCTCTGCCCGCGGGCTCCCTGCTCTCCAGCCCCACACGCCCATCCTCTGCCCTCAGCCCACCGTGGCCGCCTGCTGGGAGGTCTTCTTGGGCTTCCTGGCCCAGCCTTGCTTTCTCCCAGCTGTGTCCCCCCCGGACACGCTCAACCAGCCACCTTCCTCTTTCCACTCTCCCAGATCGGGAGCTCCTGGAGAGTTCGCCACTCCTGAGGACGAGTCGCTTCACACCCGGGCCTCAGCGGGGTGAGGCTCCAGCGGGACTCTACTGGTCTGCCGGCCCTCCCTGCCTGGCCTCTCTGCTTCTCCCAGAGCCGCGCCACTTCTCCGGGTGCATCTCAGCAGCCCTCTGCCCGGATCATAGTGGCGGTCCTTAGGAGCGTCTGCCGCGGACAGAATCCCTCCACCAAGGAGCAGCAGTCCCCTAAGGGAAGCCGCCATGCACTCTGCTCCACTTGCTTCCACCGTCGCCTTCCTCAGACACACCTTCCTGCTGCGGCAGGAGACCCGCCACGCCCCGACCTCAGATCAAGGGGTGTCGGGCGGGGAGCCTTGTCTTCTCCTTACCATCTGGATTCTCGTCCCCACTGCCCCCTCTACTCCTAGGAGGGAAGGACACCCTCGAAGGACACTCACGTTCCTTCTGCTAATGCAGAGAAGGGTCTCCCAGCCGCACTGGCCAGGCCACCCAGCAGCCACATTTGCACTGGAGGGGTGACTGGCAGCCCCTTGGAGCTCCCAGGACACGCTAGCCACATGTGTGGCCTCTAAAGCCAGACTCCCAGATGAGTGACGTTGCCTTAGACCAGTGCTACAAAGAGCGAGTGCCACTAGCTGAGGTGGTGAGCAGTCTGTCACCCGCACAAGATGGGACAAGGACAGATATTGAGAGGAGACACTTAGACACAGCGATTTGACCTTGTATTGATATCCAAACGTGAAGACACTTGGACCATATTTTATATGTCTGTTACCTAATTATATATTTTATTGTATTATTTTAAGAATTGACCCATGACAGATTTGTTAAAAAACAAGTAGGGTCTTATGTCTGAGGAAGGCTTCTCTGCCCTGCAGCCAGTGTCCTTCCCTTTATTTGGAGGGAGGGACCCACCTCGGATGTGCGCGTCTCGCCCTCCCACCCGTGGGCCTTAGGTCCAGGGTGAGCGTGTCTGCCCAGACGACCATTGCTCAGGACCGGGCTGGGCGGCTTGAACAATGGACGTTTGCTCTCTCACGGTTCTGGAGGCTGGAGGTTCCAGCTCGGGTGTCAGCAGGGCCTGTTCCTCCTGAGGGCTTCCTTCCAGCCCTGGAGACGCGTCTTCTCCTGTGTCCTCGCACGGTCTTTCTTCTGTGTCTGTGTCCCCATCTACTCTTCCTACGAGGACCCAGGCAGACTGGAGGAGGTTCCACCCTCACAGTCCCGTTTACCTTAAATATATCTTCAAAGACCTCGTGCCGCTCTCTCTGGTCCCCGGGGTTAGGACATCTACATGTGCACTTGGGTGACTCAACTTAGCCAATAGGCCTCGCAGTCACACGCGTGGGCCTGTCTTTCTGGCCTATGCGTCTTCCTCCTACCCCAACACTTGCTACCAGCTGAGCACCTCCATTGTACCAGAAGCAGTGGCCAGACTTTGCGATGGTGGCTCATTTCCAAAGTGTCTGACCAGCAGTAAACTGTAAATCAACAAGGCCATTGGTGGTGAGATCACTATCATCCATACTTTCTTCCATGAATTCCACGAATAGCAACCTAGTCCTCCTCACGCGGACGTGGGAGCTGCAAAACCAGCAGCGTTCTCCTGGCTGATGTTCTGGGGTCTCCAATCTCCCCCTTCGCCTCTCAGGCCCCTCGAACACTCTCTGCCCTAATGCGCCTCCCCAGCCTCTGACCTCCCTCCCTGCCACACCCTTCCCTCCAGGAGAGACCCTCTGGGACTTTCAGCCTCAAAGAAACTCATTCCCTCCAGCAGCCAAGTTTCCCAGTGAACATTGGTGGTCCCTGACTTACCATGATTCAACTTTTGAGTTTTTACTTCACCATGGTCAAGGTTGATATGCATGCAGGAGAGGCTGTACCCTTGGGGTTTTGCTCTTTCCCTGGGCTCCTGCTACTGGGCATCAGCAGCTGCAGCTCCCAATCAGCCCGGGATGCCCTGGGAGACACCCGCACTCCACAGTAGGCTGTTACTAATCCAGGATGCTGGGCAGGTTAGGTGTTTCAGATCCATCGCAACTAACACTATTTTCAACAAAGGGTGGTTTATCAGACGCCCATGGTAAATCAAGAAGTATCTGGACCATAAGGGTTTTGGTTAAGTTTTCCGCAGGGGCCTGGGCCATGCAGGACCACCCGGTATCCATGGTCTGTTCCCTGCAGCTGCTCTTCCAAACCTCTGCAAACCCCCCCGTCTCACCTCAAGCCACGACAGCACCTGTGTCCTGCTGCTGTAAACTGAAGATCAGACGGGGCCACTCAGTCTCCAACCCTTCCCTTCTCGGAGGTACTGGGGCTGAGCCTTCACTAGTCCTACCCGAGTCTGCTTCACGGCTGCCGATTCCCCAGCTTTCAGGTTGGCTTTTGGGCTGCTGCCTCTCTCTGCCCCAAATTGATCCTGATCGCTCCATCCTGAGACCCTTGTGCTTGTGGACTCTGTGGCTTTGCCGGGCGAGCGGAGGCAGCTGGAGCCACCACAAAGCCCAGCAAGGGCACATTTTAGGGTGGCCAAGACAGCCCTTGGCCCTGACTGCTCCGCACAAAGCCCCAGGGTCCCTCTCTGCTCTCTCCAGAGCTCCAGGGTCCCCGCCTCTCCTACCTTCACCTTCCTGCCACGTCATTCCTCGCCCACGCTGCTGCAGCACATGAGGTGGTCCACCCGGCTGCCGCTCCCACTGCTCAGGTTTGAATGTGTCTCCAAAAGCACATGCAGGTTGGTGGACAGGGTCTCGTTCAGGCCACACTATGGATGAACGCAGATGACCAAAGGCCTAGAGGCTGACATTCAGGCTCTGCCCTCTTGCCCTCTCTTTCCCTGTCCTCCGTGGGATGATGCGGGCAGAAGTCCCCACCAGATTCCAGTCCCTCAGTCTTAGACTTTCGGTCTCCAGAATGGTGAGCCAATGCATTTCTTTTCATTATGAACTGCCCTCCACCCCCACTGCGTTTTGTTATAGCAGCACAACATGAACTAAGAGCCCTCCATCTTCCCTGCCCAGAGAAGCTCATTTTTGTTCAGATATTGAACATCCTGCCCACCTCTGATGCAGAGCTGCTTAGCTCACGAGGATCCTGCCCCCTCCGGTATCCCCCCACAACCATCCTTCCCTGACCATGGTGAATGAAAGGCCCCAGGGAGGGACCCAGATCTGCACCCACCTGCACACTTCTCCCCCAGGCTTGAGGTCGGGTCCGGCTGCGGCTCTTCTCAGCCTCACTGTGACCTCCCAGCTCGCCTCAGGGCTCTTTGTCTCCTCATCCTCCTGCTTACCTGACTTAGGGGAAGAAACAGTCCCCATGTCCCCAACCTGTCCCACAGCTCCCTGACCTGGTCTCTCTCTGCCCAGTCCCCAGTCCCCAGCAGGTCCTGCTGGGTCCCCAGTGCAAACCCCCCTTCTCAGGAATGTCCCTGTCTCAATCAGGGGCCGCTCCTGCCTCACAGACCCCGAGTGGGAAAGATGCAGGCCAGGAATGCGTGCAGATGGCACCCGTGCTGGGAGGAGAGCGCTCTGCACAGCCGGAGGCAGTGGCTGCCGCCTGAGAGCCCGGCCCGGGCTGGGCAGTGGGCCTCGCTGGAGCCTGAGCCAGGACAGCTAGCCCAGGTGCCCCCCGGGAGAAGCGCCTCAGACAGAACCAGGAGCGGAACAGGCACGGCGAGGAGCGGCAGGCCAGGGCTCCAGACTCCTCAGAGTCCTCAGAGGCTTCGCTGAGGCCCGGAGCTGGGCAGCGAGGTGGCGCCGGCGGGCTGCGAGTTCCTGGGGGGTCTCCGCCAGCGCCGCGCCTCACCCTCCAGGCAGCACACCTGCCCTGAAGTGCTCAGCGGGCACTTCTGAGGGCATGAGGGGTGAAGAGGGGCAGGTGGGTGGAGTCTCTTAAAGATGGCACCCCGAGTGCCCCCTGCCCGCTCCCGCCAGGCTGGATCATCACCTGGACAAGGGCTGCCTTGTGCGGGGCCCACCCCCAGGAAATCGTGGCTCCCCACCCAGCAGGCCTCCAGCTCAGGAAGCCCACGTTTAGGTCCGAAGACTGGGACGGGCCTCGTGTCAGCATGGCGGTCCTTGAAGGGGCTTCTTCCACACTAGTGACAGTCCCCAGCGCCCCGTTCTCACCCCTCTCCTGGCCCTGGAAAAGTCTCCCAAGGTGAATGTCGGACTGTCACTTTCTCAGGGCCCTGGCAGGAAGTAGGACGTGCAGCTCACGGGGGTGACCAGGGGAGATATCCTGAGGCCGGGACGCCCCCACTTCCTGGTTCTGGCAAATCGCTTTGCTTCTGTGAACAGGAGTCCTCCTCACTGCCCGGCCACCGCACGACCTCGTGTGACCTGACTGGACCTCAGAAACTCAAGTCGACAGCGCCAAGGGATCGAGTGCAACTACCTGGACTCTAAACCAAACCTCGGCTGCTTAAACCACAGGTGCCTGTTTCCCCTGTGTCTGGCACTGCAGAAAGCCCAGAGGTGGCCAGGGACCGATGCAGTCGGGTGAGACTGTCGTTGGGGCCCAGGATGGGATGCTCAGGTGCTTGTCCCAGGACTGGCTGCAGCTGCTCCAGCCATCATCTCTGCATTCTCAATTAGAAGAAAGAGAGGGATGAAGGCAAATGTGATGCCATTCAGAGATGACGCCCCATGAACCACTGGGTTTGGGTTTTTTCCTTTTTCTTTTTAGCCACGTACATCGTTGCTGCCAACAAAATTGGGGTTCCGTTGGCAAGGATTAGGAACAACAAAGGGCTGGGTGGAAACCCACGGTCCCCCTGCAGTCTGCCTTTGAGCCACATGCACGCAATCCCTTCCACGTTCGATAGCACTTGGCCCTCGCCAGGAATCTGGGTGGTGGCCTCCTCTCAGTCTGTTCTAGTATGATCCTTGTGACCAAAGCTTAAAACAAAAAGGTAGAGAGTCTGTCCCCAACATGTTCCATGTGCAATGACAGAAAAGGAAGAGAATTGTTTAAAAAAAAAAAACCTCCCATCAGGAAAAGAGAATAATGGGGAACACCCAGCAGCCATGGGTCCCTGATAGTTATCTAAAAATAGTGAGGGCGCTCACTCCCAGGAGGGATTGCAACCTCGGCCGACTCTTCTTCCCACCCTGGAATCTCCCTCCATCTCTGGCCCCCATTGCTCTCCTCTGGAAGGTTCTCCTTGGCTTATTAATCTCCCTCGATTAATTTCGGAAGCATATTTGGAGGGTGATCTTCCTTAGAGGGTCCCCACCTCTGGAGCCCACCTCTCCGCTGCTATGGATCTGGAGGCCTGGGAATTGCTTTAGGGATTTAGGCGTCTGGGGTGTTGCAAGCCAGGTGGGGCTTTCTGTGGTGACACGGTTCTCTCAGCACCTGGTCCACTTTGGTTCTGATTGCTTCCAGTTGAGTTCATGCAAGTAGCACGTGGAGCCCAAGGCCTTACGTAGACACCGTGCTCAGGCCCGGAGTTGCTTGCCTCACTTGCCGGCTGGTGCGTAACTCCCAGCCCTCAGTAGTCACCGGACGGGTTCTGACGTGAGGTGATGGCTAAGGCAACAGGCCTCAGCTGGAAGTCAGTCCTAGCTCTGCAGGAGACAGGCACTTGCTGGTGAGAAGGTTCACTTCCTCTGCCCTGGTGGCCACTCTGAAGTCACCACTTACAACCACTCAGCTCCGGGTTTCGATCCGCCAGGTCTCTCATTCATATACCCCTCTTCGTAGGCACTTATGCCCAATTGCCCAAAGGAGGAAGCAGCCCAAGCGTCCATCTGCAAACCAGTGGACAAACCAAACGCGGCGAACATGGGCAACAGGATACTGGTGAGCCCTGAAAAGGAAGGCGGTTCCGACCCGTGCCACAACACGGAGCCTGTGCCGAGTGGAGAAGGACCCTCTGCAGTCTCCCGCTCGTGAGGTCCCTCGAGCAAAAACGCAGAGACGGGTGCCGGGGGCTGCGGAGGGCAAGTGGGGAGCCAGGGCCTAACGGGTACCTTGGGGAATGAGGGGTTCTAGAGAGGGAAGGGGGTGACTTCTGCACAATGTGCCCATCCTGGATGGGAAATTTTAGGTTATGTGTTTTTTGCCATTTGAAAACAACCTTAAAAACGTGCACAAAGCCTTTCCAGTGTCGTCCGTCAACACAGGTCGAGGCACGTGGAGGCACGTGTCAGGAGAGCGGACAGCCGCGCCTGCCTTGCAGCTTGGAGGGGTGTGAATTCCTCTCCCGCCCCAAACTTCCCTGCCCACAGTCTGAATTCTTGCCATGTCTCCGTGGCACAGCCTTGGTTGGCACGTGAGACCGATTGCAAGGGCCAGTAGGTGACGCGGCTGAGCAGACGTTTGCAGGTGCACCTCAGGGTCCCAGCTGCTTGCCTGCAGCCTCTGCCGCGCGGCGTCCTTCTAGCCACCGTCCTCACTCATCGCGCGCAACGCTGGGTTCTGCCGCCCGGGGCACACCACCTGTGCCGTAGCCTGCACACTTCGGGGGCTGTTGAGGCCGAGGCCATCAGGAATGGAGGTTTGAACATGAAGAATTTGTTTTTGCCATCTAGTAAGTCCAGAAGGAGTTGCTGCTCGTCTTTGTTCTGTGTCGCAGGTTGTCCAGGTCAAGGACTCTGGATCAGGTTGGCCTTTCCCATGGTCCAAGATTCTTGCCCAGGCCTTACCTACGTCCTAGGCAGCAAAAGGAGGGTGTGTGTGTGTGTGTGTGTGTGTGTGTGTGTCCCCACTGGGTGTTCTGCTCCTAAGCCCTTTCCTTATATTCCACCTCAAAATCTGCTTGTTTCTTATTGGGCCACTCCCAGCTGAAACAGCCAGCAGGTGGCTGCTCCCTGACACACTGACGTCTCCCTGCAAAACCGTCAGGGTCCGTCAGCAAGGCAAGGGGGCCGAGCACTGGGGACAGTCAGCCTTCTTAGAGCCCCCTCGAAGAAGGCCAACCCTCTTGATACCACGCACCAGCACCTCCCAGTCCATCTGCTAACTGGCCTGTTTTGTTTTGTCCTTGGACATTCTTAGTAGGGAGAAATTCTTTTTAGATAATCTTATTGCTTTATGTATTTTCTCTAGATTTACATATGTCATCTGTATATATAAACTAAAAGGTATGTGGCTATGTAAGTTCCTTTAGAACAATGTGTCAATTAGAGTTATCCTGAGATACAGGACCGATAGGATGGGTGGATAGACAGATCAATAGAAGATTGAGAAATGATAGATAATAGAAAGACAAGCAGATAAACACATAGATAAATAGAAGGATGGATGGATGGAGAGACATGAAAATTTCAGACATTGGTTCATTGATCATCTGGGCTGACAAATACGAAATTTGTAGGGCAAGTCCGTAGTCTAGAAACTCAGGCAGAAGTCAGTACAAAATTTTCCCAATGGTCTTCAACCAATTGGATGAGGCTCACCCACCATGTCAAGGGCAATCTTTACTGTCAATGAACTGGTCAGCCACATCTGCAAAACACCTTCACAGAAGCACCTAGTTTAGTGTTTTATTAAATACCTGGACACTATGTTCTGGTCAAATTGACGTACACCTGACCATCAGGCAGGTGACAGGATGTAGGTGAAATGGCACTAAAGTGGGGCTGGAAGCTTGAGTTAAGTTCTGATCCAGTGTCTGACAGTGATGCCTCTTCTCTCCTCTGAGCCTCTTCCCCTTGCCTGGAATTCAAGGCCTGGCCAGGAGGGCCCCGGAGTCCCTCCCATGTCTTGGGAGGGGCTCCCCGAGGAGAAGAGTGGAGATTAATAGCAGGTTGATGATGATTCTGATAAAGGGGGAAGAAGAAAACCAAGGTCACATCTGCCCTGGACCAAGGACAGCCAAAACCTGTGGACTACAGGTCACATTGTAGCGTGAAGGATATGGTCAGGGGACAGCAACAGGTTAGTTCTAACCCTAGTGTAGCACCTGAGCAGGATGCCCCAGTGTGGCCATCGGCATGACCAGCTGTGACCATGGTCCCAGTATCCAGGTCCCAGGACACTGTGGTCCTGCAAGATACTTAAGACCTCCGCCCCCAACCTCCTCCTGTGTGGATGAGAACGAGGATCACTCCATGCATCCTACAGAAGCGCCCTGAGGATCATGGACGCAGCGTCCCCAGCTACAGGGATGCTGCCATGGTCACTGACTACAACCCTCGAGTGGCTGGGAATTCCAGGAGGTTCACACTTGCTCAGTTTGTTTTTATGACCACACGGGCCTTCAAATAGGCTGGTTGAGTACTCCATTCACTCCACAAAAGTAAGTAGAAGATACCTCGGGTGCTGGGCTCGAGTCTGGGACCCAGCGGCTTTTCTAAGGGTCTCAGGTGAGATTTGAGAACACACGTTTGGCACAGGATCATGGGCATGGCCCACACCAGGCTCCCACTGGCGGCCTCGTCTGAACTGGCCTCCCCCGTGGACTTCACCTTGTTGACCCGCGACGTTCACTGGGTCCCGGCCACCACCCTGGCCTGCAGCAAGCACCAGGGCTCCAGAGGCAAGTCAGACGCTGTGATTCACCAACGCCACGTCACCAGAGCCATGGTCAGCCACTGGGCACCTACTGTATGCCGAACAGAATAGTCGTAAACCAAACCTCCCTTTGGACTTATAATTGGGCCTCAGAACGATCATCACAGAGGTGGGGAAGATTACAAGATGACAACTGAATTCTATGGGAGCGTGTGCCGGGGACTTGAGGGTCTGCCAGGGAGAGATGAGCCTTGACACAGCAGGAGACTCGACAGGCAGAGCAAGGAAGAACTGTCCAAAGGGGCAGGCTGCAGGCCAAGTCCCGGAGGGAGCCCAGGGCGAGCAGGCTGGGCTGGAGGAGAAAGAAGGACCCTGGTCATGGGCCTTTTAAGCCACGGGCCTTTTAAGCCACGGGAACCGTTGGGCTGACCCTGTGAGCAGCCACGAGGGCCGTGAAGCAAGACACCAACACGGTCCCAGGTGGTCACTGGTGTGTGGAGCCGGGAGGGCATGAGGGGCAGAAACCAGGCTCAGAGCCCGGGCGAGAATCCCTCCGCCAGCTCCACCGAGGCCTGGCGCTGGGTGCAGGGAGGAGAAAGGACTCAGCCACCATTAGGGGACAAGGTGGGTGGGGAGGGGAGGGGGAGTCGAGAGGGGCTGGAGAGGCCAGCTCAGGGGGCCGCCCCTCTGCCAGGGAAGGAACCTGGGAGAACACACAGAGGAGCCGCTGCGCAGGCCCTGTGGCCTTGGCCAGGAGCGGCGGTGAGGCTGGGGTTCTCCGGGAGGGAGCAGGAAAGGACATCCAGGGGGCGACCCACCCTGCCGCATCCCGGGCTCCTCAGCAGGGCTCTGGACGCGGGCACTGAGCAGGGAAGAGACAGACTTGCCCCCGGGTGACCCGTGCGTGCCAGGGACTTCCAGGGTGGAGAAGGCAAAGCCGGGCAGCAGAGGGAGCCAACCCCTGGTCCCGGACTGCCACGCCTGCTGTTGAACTTTGGGGCTCCTCTGCAGAGCAGTTTTCTGCACCCCAAGCCAGAGCGACATCGCCGGGAACACGGGATGCCAGCAGCCCATAGAGAAGTGGGGCCCCAGGCCCGGGGGGGAGGTGTCTGCAGGACGGAGGACGGGAAGACGCGGACGAGCCGGCGTCTACAAGACCCGTCTTGAGCTCTGGAGGAAGGGGGACCTGGGCTCCCGTTAGGACAGGAGCCCGAGGGGAGCCTGGTGCACGTGGGAGAGATGGGGGAGGCCCGAGCCTCCCTCCGGTGGGAAACAGCTTTGAGGCAGAGGGAGGCAAGAAGAAGGGGGACTGCAGGCCGGGGACCTGGGGCGCAGCGGGAGGAGGAGCCAGAGCAAGCAGCCCGGGCGCTGGGGCGCCCCATGACCCAACAAAGCCGCGCCCCACCCTCCCCAGGTTCCGCAGACTCGCAGTGCTGGCCCGTCTCCTGGCAACTGGATCAGGCATGGCGCTCCTGACACCCCAGGCAGTGAAGGAAGTCTTCCAATTTCAGGTGAAGAAAGAGAAGGCGGCCCCACGGTCCCGTGGGGGGCGGGTGCCGGGAGCGGCTCCAGGGCAGGTCTCTGCCGGGGACGCCCCGGGCACCCACCTGTCCCCACACTGCCTGGGGTGGGTGCTGCCCACCCAGTTGGCGGCTGTTGGTCAGGCCTGCAGGGCCAGCCCCAGGCGTGGCGGAGCCGTCCTGGAGAGGAGACTGCCCCACCTCCCCAGGGACCTCGCACCCCGAGGGTCTCAGGAGTTGTGCGCCCACGCGCGGGGAACAGGGGCTTCTGCTGACGTGAGGGGAGAGGTGCAGGGGTGCCCCACCTGGGTCAGCAGAGGACAGTGGCCATGGAGGAAGAGGTTCTAGTACTGAGGACAGGGGTCTGGGTTCCCTCTGCCACCAGATCTGCCACTGGCCCCCAGGGTCTTCCCGGCCAGAGCATCCTTGCCCCAGGGGACGAACACCTCTTGCGTGGTGGGTCTCCGTAACCCCACACCTTTTTCTACCCTGCCACCTTAAGTGGCACTTGCATCTCCTACATGTACCTGTAAGAACCTTCTGGAAGGGCTATAGAACTTGAAAGTAGTGCGCTCTCACCTGTAGCTAGGAGAAAAGTCACCCCATCAGTCTTCTCCTCCCAGTCTGCCAGAGTGCCTGAGTTCCCACCAACTAAGATTCATTCCTTCCGTAAAACATCGCCTTGCCAAACATCTCGTCTGTCAGTCATTTACACGTTAGTATGAATTTCACAATCAGATCAATAGGGTAACTAGTTGAAAGTGGTCTTGGGGGAAAATCAAATTGTAGGGAAGAGGGATGAGAACCATAATTCAGAACTTGAGACCCACGGAAGGTACACAAACCTGAGCCTGCAGAGGCCAGCATGAAAACTCTCAGGGAAACAAGTTCTACAAAAGAGGACAAGTCCCCAGAAAGGAGAAAGAAATCTGCCTGGAAACCAAAGCAGAATTCTCCCCAGGCAAACCCACATTCCCCACCCTCCCAGGGGTCAGGAGAGCCCGGAGGCGTGGGCCTCCACAGTACCTGGCCCCGTGAGCACAGCATCTCACTTCCTATACCATGTCCTGCAGAAACCGAAAGGTCGGGAGCACCTGCGGAGACTCCTGAACTGGGAGGAGTTTGACGAGCTGAGGGACGCGCGCAGGAGCATCCTGCTGGACACCGTCTACGACAGCGTCATCTTCGCGGTGGGCAAAGGCTTCCCGTGGGTGGAGGTGGTGCAGGTGGTCAGGTTCACAGAAGAGCTGCTCACGGAAACCAAAGGTACTGGCACCCGCTGGGGGCACCCTTGAGCCCCAGGCCCTCCCTCCGTCCTCCGGCTAGTGTTCGGCCTCCTGGTGCTGCCCAGGCGCTCCCCATGGCCACAACCTCCGGGTCTGCAGGCCCGGCCGCGCTGGCGGGTTCGCTTCTGTGGTGTTCACTCTTCTCAACCTGGATCAGGGGTCGCCGGCCGCCCTGCTCCAAGCCCTGGCTGGACTTCTCACGCTGCCCTGAAGGACAGACGCCTTCGGGCATCAGCTCGTGCCGGGTGCAGCACGCTGGGAGGCCCTGCAGGTCTGAGCTTGCTGCAGGAACGGGGTGCAGCCTGGGGCACATCTCTGCCACCCCTGCCCTATGCACGGCCGTCACGGGAAAGGAACCTGATGGCACGTGGTCACATCGTCCACCTCTTGGGCTCCGAAAGGCAGATTCATTCGTGAAGTAAACACTACGCACAGAATGGCCCTTCCGTGGCTGCCCGCGGCGCAGTTACCTTGGCCAAGAATCATCCGGGGGGTCCAAACTCGAGGGCGAAGGCTGCTGAGAAATGGGGTATTCTGAGAATCCCCCCTCGGCATGCTAACTGGGGACCAAATGGAAAAGGCTTCTAGAGTGAAAAAGACTCCTCCCTGCCGAAGTGACCCCAGGGACCTCGGTGAGAGGCCACCCCAAGAGTGGCACGTCCCTGGTGGGCAGCAGCAAGAAGCCACCGCCTCGTGGTGGGGGGCAGCTCGAGCCCAGCGCCTGCATCTCCCCAGGGAGCCACTCTCAGGGTGCGCCCGGGGGCTCCCCAGCAAGCTCTGACGGCCCAAGGCCACAGAGCCCTGGCGAGACCGAGGAGACGCACCCCACTGTGCCCTGGGGCCCCCGGGGCTCCCGTTCTGTTCCGGCCATCGGGTCAGGCGTGTCCTCGCCTCAGGAGGCGCCAGGCAGGGATCCTGGAGTGAGTAGGCTTCGTGTGGTCCACGTATCCCGAGTTGACTGGGAAAAAATTTCTTCCTGGTATTTTTATGACTTTTTTACATTTAATTTTTTTTTTTATCTTGAAATTATCTCCGAGAAAGTCTAATGCCATTTTGACGATGTAGTGGGCGTTGGAGGTCCTCCTCGGGCCTTCTGGGTACAATCAGCAGCTGCCCGGAGGCAGACACATGACGCCCTGCTCCCTGTCTTCAGCACGCCATGATCTGTCCCTGCACGCTGTGCCGGTGTCCTCCCCTGAGCTGCTCTCCATCCCCGCTGGCACCGCGTCCACCTCCGTCTCTCGATGGGGCCACTGCTGTTGAGTCTGAATTCTGCAGCCCACTCACCCACCGCGTCCCTCCTTGAAGCCCCTGGGGCCTCCCCTGGCACGTCCTGGGCCTGTGGGGATCAGCCTGTTGGCTGCTCACACCCACGTTCCCTCTCACTCTCTGCCTGGCCACATGCCCTCAGTGGCCTTGGCCGGGGCTTGAGAACAGCATGGCCCTACCCATGGCCCAGCTCAGAACCCCTCAGCCCTGGCCTCCACTCCTGGTCTCCCCAGCTCCCGTCAGGGGCCTTCCTGGCACCCTCTGGGTCCCACCTCCCTTGCCCACCACCACGTGCAGGCACAGATCCGCCCATTGCACAGCTCTGCAGAGGTTTGTATCCAGAGCCCACGCTGCCCAGCAGGAAGAAGAATGTCACCCCAGGCAGGTGGGAGATCAGACTCCGGTTCCCATCAGAGCCCTCCGTGGGCCCGAGCCCCAGGGAAATCCTGGGTGACATGCAGACCCAACTCCCGGCCTGGAGACCAGGAGCCCTGGAGCTTCCTGCATCTCAGGGCAGTTGTGTCTCGTGGGCCTCTCAGACCTCAGAGCTGAAACCTCGCTGGAAGCAGGAAACCTCTTCCTCTACTGCAGTGGCTCCTCACCAGGCCACCAAGGCTCACCAGCTTCCGCTGACGTCCTCCAGGGATCAGGGAGCTGACCCCTTCCCAGGTAACCTCCCTCCTAATGAGGATGTTCTCCCTCTTATCTAGCCTACTTCTGCCTCGAGTGCCTCTCCTTCGACGGCTCCTAGAAGCAGGGTACAGGCCCCGATGGTGTCCGTCAGGCTTTATCTAATGTGACTACTGCGTCTTCACGCTTGGGCCGGAAACTTCTGTCATTCTTAACCCGGCAGGGTGATCGCAGACCCCGCCACCCCAGCTCCCCACCGCTGCCCGCTCCTTGCTGCCCGCCCCCCGCCCATCCTTGTTATCGTCTGGCACCCTGATCCAGCGCCACCTGTGATTGCGTCAGCGGGGGCCGTGCACGAGCAACGACAGCACAGGGCCGGGAGCCCACTGAATAAATCCTCGGGGGACGGTAGCCTTTACTTTAGGAGGGGCCGTGGGACAACCACCAGGGACAGAGACAGAGGGAGTGGTCCAGAAACGTGGCATGGGCCCATGTGACCTCTCAGACCAGTTTCAAACCTCCAGGAGTCAGACCAGCCTCTGAAAGGACAAGGCCTGGGCAGCGGACACCCGGCCAGGCCCTTTCTCCTCAGGGCAGCGCTGCCCTGGCTGACCCTGCCACGCAGGCAGTGGGGCCAGGTGGTGGCTGGGATACGGGGTGGGTGGGTCTTTAACCACAGGTGCCCCACAGGTGAAGCCAGTTGCAGACTCGTCCTAGAAGTCAGGGTTGGAAGAAAGGAGACTGCCCGCTTCTCTCTGGGCGGCAGAGCTGACTTTCGGGAGCCACCTGAGGCTGGCTGGGGCCGGCAGGGCACCGGAGCCACACTGGACCACGCGGCCAGAGCAGGGTCTCCAGGGATGACACCTGCTAGTTCTGGAGATAGGAAGGCTGCCCAGAAGCCATCTCCTCGGCAGCACATCACAGAGACACTCAGGGAGCCCGCACAAGCTCAGCTCCCTCAGAGGCAGAGGCTAGACTCCAGCTGCTGCCTCCATTGCCTCTGAAATTCCCCTCCTAGGCCTGGCAGAGCTTTCTCCACCGTCGATGCCAGTCTCAGGGTGAGTTCTGGGGTTTCTGGAGTCCTGATTCACTTGCCAGCTGTGACAGTGCCTCAGCCTCCCTGTCTCCATCACTCATCTGCGAAGTGGGGACGGCCGAGGGGTGCTTGTGTTCATTGCTATGAAGCTCTTGGCAGAGTGACTGGAACGCAGGACAGGGTTTGGGCCACACTCCCAAGTGCTGAAGTTCAGAAAAATAAAAGTCCTCAAAGTCTAAAATCTCTTACCTCTAAATTCTGAAGACAAAATTCTGGAAAAAATAATTTTAAAATATTTATTGGAAAGATTTTTTAGCATGGAAATTTGAGAAACTCAAAGACATGAAAGAGCTGGGGTCATGGCACATGCCTATGATCCCAGAAGCACAGGAATCTGAGGCTGGAGGACTGAGGGTTGAGGCCAGCCTCAGGAATCTAACAAGATCCTGTCCCTCTTCAAAAAAGTGAGATAACACTTAACAAACCACTTTGCAAAACAAAATAGACAACATTTCCAAGGCACAGACCCTCGGCACGTGAGAGACAACAGCACGGGTCTAACAGCTGCAAGCCAACCACCCAAATTCATGAGAAACAGTTCAAAAGAGAAATGCCTGCAGAGGCACCGGTCCCCAGTTGGTGATCGTGTGCACCCAGCCTTCCACCTGCGGTTGTCTGAAGCACCTTGACCGACAACCGGGGCAGACCTCTCAAGAGCCACGACGGGTCACCACATCGTGTGAGTTGCCCGGACAGCCGAGATCCCCAGACATTTCATCCTTCACGGATGCCAATGTATACAGACAGCAGCTCACAAAAAAGAATAAAAGACATCCGTGTTAAGGAAATTCCAACATTTCCACATGACGCAATGCACACAGAGTCTCCATTGAACAGTGCACCTTCGAGGAGTCAAATTTACAAAACAACAAACAAACACTGCGTGTGATGAATTAGGACTCCCTCAAAGCCTTTGCATGGTGCGTTCCTGTATTGGAAATGATACAAAGAAGAATCCAATAGCATGACAAACTGCACAAGAGATTAATATGGACAGATTAAAGCAATGGGAAAAAAAACTGTAAAAAGAAAGAAAAGGGAAGGAAAATTCTAAAAGGTCAAAAGAAAATCTGAGCTAAGAAAGGCATAAGAGCTGATTTTTACAATCACTGACTAGATTTCAAAGTCTCCCGTCAGAACCTAGTTTTTTTGTTTTTTTGGTTTTTTTCCGTTTTTCTTTTAGGACATGGCTCCCTTTGGAGAACATGCTCACATTTACTCTCTACTGAGTGATGCTCTTTTTGCAATTCTCCTGTGGCTGGAGCTTTGCCCACATGGGCATTCCCTATGAAACCGTCCCATCTTCTGTGCCACGCTGAATGTTCTTCCAGGCATGTGGAAATCCATCCTCCTTTGCACTTGCACGCAGATCCCAAAGAGGGTGCCAACAGTATTGGAGACTGAACAGGGACACCTGTGTGTGTGTCCTCTCATCCTATCTTGTACATAATTATTTTCAAACCAGGCAGTAACTTCACTGGCTTCTTCAGGCAAATGCAGCTTTCATTCATTCAAAGCTCCCGGAGGTTCATCAGTTGGAAGGAATGCCAACGCAGACAAAGGATGCATTTGTAAACTCAAGTTTTTATCGTCGTCGCATCCACTCATCTGAATTCTCTGCCAAATGCTCTGGGCTGAATGGGAAAACTAACTTTATTGTAACACCTTGAAATTTGCCTTTAGAAGCCTTGATCACACCTAATTCCAGATGTCGTCAGGGTTTGGGGATTCAGTTGAAATCCACTCTCTTCTGCCAAGTCTACCAAATCTCCAGATAAGCATTTTTAAAGTGCTCTTCTTTTCCCTGTTGTAATACATAATCCTGCAAATAAGTTCTAGAATTGTGAGATAAACAGGGGCATGAATTGTATGTTTGATTAAAAAAAAAATGAGGTTGGTTTTGAAAGTGCCATCCATTTGCCAAAGTCAAACATGCTAGTTTTTGTTGTTGTCTTGAGACAGGTTCCTCGCTGTGGTGCCCAGGCTAGCCTTGAACTGCTGGGCTCAAGGGATCCTCCCGCCTCAGCCTCCTGCGCCCTAAGAGTGTGCTAGGCTGCGTCAGCAGTAGATAGAAGTCTGTCTCCGTCCGTAAGCAAATTCCCAAGTCAGAAGGGTTCACCAGTAAGGCACTTTGTAGCACAGGGGAGGCTCTCAGCGCACATCATCGAGGTCCTGGATGTCTGCATTCTCTGACAAAGGTCATTTTTCGAAAGCAAGCCTGGTGCTGCGTGCACGGAGCCGCAACAGGACATGACTGATCCAGCCCCTATCCTGTGTGCGACCCGACACGCCAACGCCCTCCCCAGCACCCAGCGTCCCCACACGCAAACAGCCTGTCCTTCCTCCTGCATGGGAATTGCTGCTTTTGGATTTCAGCTTTCGGGATTTCAGCTGTCGGGACGGCACCCAGAGCCTCCCGCGTCATGCCTCCCGGTTCAGCTGCTCCCTGCCTCCCCCGCCCTGGACGTCGCACACTCTCCCTGGCCCTCCTGCGCTGCCTTGCTCACCCTCTTGAGCCTATTCACACTGCGTCCCGCCAGCTTTGTTCAGACTCAACTCCCCAGAGTCCTCCAACCGGATGGCAAGGAAGGCTGAACCAGAGAGACTTGAACCCCCCAGTGGGGGGCTGTGCCTTTTCCTTTTTGTCCCCTCTGTCCTGAGAGCCAGACAAGGCACATGGTGTCAGTCGGTGTTGAATGAAAACTTGGATTAATTAAGGATGAATGGGTAGATCTCGATACCCACAGTGACAGAGGTGCCCCAGGGAGGGAAGGTCGGGGTGCCCGCCCTGTCCAGGTTGCTCCAGCGATGCTGTGTGCTCAGTGGTGTTAGAGGAAGCAGAGCAGAGCGAAGAGGCACCAGATCTGCAGCCAGAAGGCCTGGGTTCGAATCCCACCGCCTCATCTGTTTCTGCTAACCTCGAGAACGGTTGGGTATCTCTCTGTGCCTCTGTCTCCTCCTCTGTGAAATGAGACGATAACAGTTCCGACCCAGAGGGCAGTCGGCAGGAGGAAACGGGGCAGGACGTGCAAAGTTCAGGGCAGGTGACTGGCACACAGTAAGCGCTCACTCGGTGTTAGCTACCACGAGCTCCCCGTCCAGAGGCGGGTGGACCACAGATGTGCACGGTCCAGGACGAGGAGCTGGGTGCTGTCATTCCTTATCTTTCCTTCATCTGCAGATGGGTGGGGTTATGGCTAGCAGAATGGAGGCCCCGGCTACCTGAGGGCTGGCCCTGACCCGGCTGCTCCACACGGGCACATGTGAGGAGGCATTGCTGCCCACCAGCGTGAGCAGAGGGAACCGTCCACTGCCTTGGCCAGGGGCCCTGGCATTGAGGGCAGGAGCTGATGGAGCCGCCAGATCAGGCTTCCCATCTTGCTCCCTCCCCGCCTCCAGGGCATGTCAAACTCATCAGGCGTGGTGTGGACGCAGACCGCCGACCCCGGGGCCCACGGGCCAGCTCTCCGGCAGTTCTGCTCTGGCCGGCATCCGCGCTGGCTGCGGCTCCTCTTGGCAGGTGTTTCTCCAGGGCTGCTCTGTTGTGGCTAATCCACGGCTAAGGATGGTTGAGCTCTGTTTGCGTACTAGATAAGGAGGCTGGCAGACAGTGCTTAAGGAGGGTCATGTTTGCACAACAGTGACTCAGAGCGGGACCAGGACGGCTGCCAGCTCAGCCTATCTCACTGCCCCATCGGGCCCCAGCAGAGGGAGGGAAAGGGCGGCCATTTATTCAAAAGCATAAGCTGATTCCATCCTGGCAAAGGGCTCACCAGGATGTTCTGGCCTCAACTCCGGGTCAGAAGAAAGACTTCTTCACTTGGCACTTCACAGCCAGCCTCCAGGAAGCCCTGGACAGATCACACCCAGTTGTCCCTTGAACCAGGGGGATGAAGTCACCTGCCATGGCACAGAGGTGCAGAATTCTTCCAGTGTGGGACACCTTGGTGGGAGGAAATCCCAGGAATGGGGCAGATTTGGCAGGCTTCCCTAGGCCGGGGAGGCTCGAGGCGGAGAGACAGGGTGCTCGGGAGGCCCTGCGCTTGCTTGGGGGGTGGGATGGGCAGACATCCTGCCTCCAGTTTCGCTTGGTGAGGGAGGGGTGTGGCCCACACCCACCTGCTCACCCACAGGACCCTGCCCAGTCAATCGCCTCTACCACTTTGGGCACAGGCCTCCCTGGGTCCATCTAGACACCCAGAGTAGGAAGACCCCCTTGCCTGCTGGCCTGGCGGGCAAATCCCACGGCTAGGAGAACTCGCTGGCGGAGGTACAGGGAGGCTGGCCAAGTGTTTCATGGTCCTGGTATCTGCAGTTCCACCCACAGCCACTCCTGATTCTTCAGGAAATGTCATCCAGGCCACCGTTGGATGAGGAGGTAGCCACCTACCTGTCCCTGACAGCTGGGCCTGGAGGAGGCAATGATGCCCCAAGTTTCCCCAGGAAACTCTTCTTCTGGGACATGGGTGGTTGTGCCTGAGGTCTACACGGCCAGCCCCAAACCTTGTCCCCATGTCGGGAGCCTCCAGCATCTCAGGAGCAGCACAGCCAAGAGCAGGCGCCACCACCTGCAGTGGACCCTCCTCCCTCCAGCAGGGGCAGGACAGCCTCAGCCCAGGCCCAGGGAGTTTTGGGGGCAACTTCTTTGCTGAAATCTCCACAGAGGCCATTGATTGGGGTCTTTGAAGAGCATTCATGGGACAAAGGGGAAACTGAGCCCCTTCCTCTGCTCAGGCCACTGTCATGAAGTCCCACAGAGCAGGCGATTCAACACCAGGCGTCTGAGTCTGCATGGCTCTGGAGGCTGCAGCCAAGATCAAGGCGCTGGAAGGCCTGGCTCCTCCTGAGCCCTCTCTGGGCTTGCGGATGGCCTCTTCCCGGAGCCCACACCTGGTGCTCCCTGTGCATGTCCTCTTATGAGGACACCAGTGACATTGGATGAGGGCCACCCATGTGACCTCTTTTAACCCTAATAGCCTTTTTAGACCCTGTATCCAGATGCAGTCACCCTGAGGTACTGGGTTTGGGACTTCAGCATATACGCGGAGGGAGGTCACAGCTCACCAGGTGACAATGTCATAAGGAGGCTCCTACCTCTCCCAGTGAGGCCACCCACCCTCCCAGGTGGCCTGGCGTGAGTCTGGCCGTTCCCATGCTGTCTGTCTTCACCACAGCCTGGTATCACATGCAGAATTACAAGGGGAGACACTGAGGCCCAGGGAGGTTGAGTCTTGCCACGGACACACCTGGAGTCGGGGCTTCCGGATCCGAACCCACGCCCGTCTGATGGCAGAGTACACCCCTACCTGGCAACCTTGCATCTTGACGGGAACCTGGTCATGGGGCGATAAGACCTGAGAAGCAGGAAGCCCAGGAGAAGCCCCTGCATGCGTGGGATGAGCTGCTGGGGTGCAGGAAGAACGAGGGACCAGGGAGCCACCCAGACGCTGTGTGCCCAGGTCACCTGGAGTTCCCAAAAGTTGGGGCCAGGACGGATCCCGGCTCCTGGCAGGAAGGCCCTGATAGGGTGAGTGTCCCAAGCCCAGCTGAGAGGGTGAGCTGTGTGGGCAGATGTGCAAGGATGCTCAAGACCAGAACCGCGGCCCTTCAGTGTGACCACTTGCTCACCTCTTACTTCTCACATCCGTCCTTGGCCAGCTGGACTTCCGGGCAGTCTAGGAGCCCCATATCAGGGGGTTAGGGGTTGTGTGGAGTGGCTGGCTCTTGGACTCACACAGTGCCAAGTTCTGCTACAGTGGAGTTACTTGGTGGCTCTCACCTCAGGGGTGACAGCGAGGCTTAAGGGTGATCCTCACCAAGCCAGAGTCAATGGCAGAGCTTGGCTGGGAGGCACCCACAACACCTCAGCGGTGGTTTCCGGGACTGTCAGCTCCATGGAAATCCCTGCAGCTTCTTTGAGTGAAACAGACCAGGAGGTTACGCGATCCATGTTCCCCATCCGACCACACATTTGCGAATTCTTTCTCCCGTTCTGGAACACACAGCTGTGAGTCTCTGCTCTCACTTCTCAGAAGACTCACTCCATGGATGAGTGCCTCTCACTTCTGGAACATTCTTCCTACAATTGACCCATCTCTTCAGACTTCTGCCTGATGACCCTGTCCTGCTACCACTCACTCCAGTGGCCATTCCAGACTGAGTTGTCTGGAAGTTGCCCACCTTCCCCGTAAAAGGCTGACCAGAAAGGCTGTCCCTTCCTCTCCCCTCCAGCCCCATAACTGGGGACCCAGCAACTTCAGCCATCCTTCCTGTTGTTGTCACCGTGACCCTGGAACAAAGAACTTCCCAGCACACTGTGCTCACCTGCTCCCCACTGCCCCTGTGGTCAACAGAACCACCAGGTGACCACCTAGGATGGAGGCCACCCCGTCTCCAGGACTCGCAGTCCCAAAGTCATGCCTTGCCCTGGGAGAACCCAGGGATTTCAGATTACCACCCACTGCCCCGGAGGGGGGGACGCCGGTGGAGGCCTAAGGAGGAGGAGGAGGACAAGGACAAGTTTATTTATTGAGTGCCTACTGTGTACAAGCCACTGTGAGCACTGGATGCACAGGCTTTCCTCTAACTCCTCCGGTGAGCTTTCTGCTGTCTCCATGTGCAGATCAGAAGGTCGAGCCTCAGAGTACAAAGCGAGCCAGGCAGCCAAGGCCAGAGGGACAGCATCCCTGCGAATCCCCAGCCCCACCCCCTCAGCAGGGCCATTCTCCTGTGCTGTGGAGGGCCGGGCTTTGAGTCCATGCCCATCATGATCAGTGTGGCCTTCTCGTGACAGTGAGTGGTGACCAAGAATGGTGAGACACAGGTGGAGTGTCCAGACCAGAACAGCCTGCCTGGTCCCAGGGTGCAGGGGAGGCTCATGCCGGTCAGCACGGTCCTCCTTGACCCACCAGGCTGGCCTGGGACATCAGGAGGGACATCGCTGGTCCTTCCCTAGAGGGATGTCTGGCTGCACCAGGTGACCCAGTCCCTCTCCCTGCAGCTCCACAGGTCGCTTTGCATCGGCCCCAGAGAACAGGTACTGCCAGGTGACCTCTGTGCTGGAGCAAATCCTGCCCTTTCTCTGGGCCTCAGTTTCCTGGTCTTTGAGCAAAGGGATTGGATTCGCTCAGTATTTCCTGCGGCGTGCTCCCTGGTCCAGAGAGACTGTTTGCCTCAGGAGATTTGAGAAACGCTGGATTGCTTTGCACTTTTTGATGATCTGCTGAGCTTGTGACCATACTGAAACTTCATTTAATTTCCCAGGATCCCCTGTATCTTAAAGGACTCTGGTCACGAAACATGCATTTTGATGCAATACCCATTGCAGAACGTCACTTGGGTTGGGGGCCCTTCCCATATCCATCTCCTACGAAGAAGCCCCTTGGAGCCAGATGCCTGGGGTTTGAATTCAAGCTCTGCCACTTACCTGCCGTGTGCCCCTGAGCAAATCTCCCAGCCTCTTTGAACCCATTTCTCGAACAGGTAGACGCGATGGTGCCTACACTGGCCTCGCTGAGCCAGGAGGGTCTGGGAGCCTGGGTGGCCGGCCGAGCCATGGCATGTTGCCGGGGGAGCCCCTGACCCAGAGGGAAACGCCAGTCTCCTGCCGTCACAGTGCTGCCACCTGGTCAAGGTCTCCAGCAGCCCCTGCCTGAGAGCAGGGAAGGGACCCAGAGCCGTCAGGGGGACCCAGGACAGGGCTGGGTGGACAGGGCAGGCCCATGCTTTCCTCTGCCGCTAACCCTCCTTCTCCAGCTCTGGGCGCCGGGGTTCGGGAAGAGTTAAGCAGCCAGGCTGCGGCCTGACCTGGTTCTTCCCCTTGTAGCCAAGACAGGGCAAGCAGACGGGCTGGTCTGGGGCACTGGTGGCACCTGGCTCCTTCTGCCGTGGCCACCCGGGAGGGGCAGCCCCTCTTCCCCATGGCCTGCCCTGTCCACCCTGGGCGGCTCCTTGCTGCAGGCCTGGTGCCCGAGACCCCCCTGCCCATCTGCAGGCCTCCTCTGCTCCTCCCTCCGCATTCCTCGCCGCCTCCTCTCCGGCAGCTTCCCTCACAGGTGCTGGCCTCCAGGGCCTTGGGGACGGATTTCAGGAAGTTCCCAGCGGCCAATGCAAATGAAGGCCACTCCCTGTTATTGAAGAGCACCGAGCAGGCACAGATCTGCTCAGCTGGAGCTTCTCCCTGAGCCTTAATCCTGCTGCTGTCTGAGTCACTGGGCTGCAGAGAGCTCTGGTGTGTCTATGGCCAGCTTTGGATGAGGAACAGAACTGGCCCAAAGAGAGTCTGGGGGTCACAGGTTAGAATCCAGCCAGGGGCCGTACTACCTTGTTGACTCAGGACAAGGTCCACACTGGTGCTGTAGGAGACCCGCGAGGGTGGCAAGCCCCCAGGAGTACTTGCCCACGTCTGCCCGAGCACCTAGCACAACCGTGCCTCCGAGGCTTCTGGGTCAAGTCTGGGCTGTGTGCATGACCTCTAGGAGGAACAGAGAAGGCAGGGCTGGCCGTGGCGCAGAAGGCAGGCACAGCCACTCGCTTGGAGGGACAGAGACCCCATCCCATGTGCTGCCAGGCCAGTCTGGAGCACAAGTAGGGCAGTTTCTGGCAAACTCAGCTCCAAGGACTCTGGAGAAGCCCAGGTGTCACCTGGTGAAGCTCACACACAGCAGCTTCTGGCCCGTGGTCCAGGTTTGACGGTCAGAAGCGAGGTCCTCATTCTCATCTCTGAGATCCCTCCCTTGGCCATTCCTGCCCCCTCCACAGAGCCTCCACCTTCCCTCTAAACCCCACCTGGCCTCTGCTTCCAGCCTCCAGGCCTCTGAGGTTGGGCAGTTCCACGGCAGGTGTTCACGTGGTGACCTTGACGACCTGTTGCGTGCTCAACCCAGAGCAAGCTGCGTGCAGAATCCTGAAGCAGTTCTGGGGCTCCCAGGCAGCCCCGAAACTCCTCCTTGGATGTCCTAGAAGCCAACTCTTTCGTGTGGCCTAGAGGCTCCTCCCACCCACCCAGGAGCTCCTCCCCCCGGCAGCCCCCAGGTGACCGTCATACCCTTGGGCCTCATCTGCCCCACACCTGGCACATGGGGGCACTTGCTGAGCGATGCTTCTAGAATGAAGTCCACTATGCCTCCAGCAAGTTTCCCTGTGTCCAGGAGAGGGGCCAGGCAAGCTCCTCACCCAGCTGCAAAGGGATGCCGTGGCGGCCCGCTTGGGAGCCCGCGTTCCCGTGCAGGGGACGAGGAGCACGCACGCAGGTGGAATGCAGATGTGAGGCAGTGACAGGTGCTCTACAGAGAGAGACCACAGCACCGAGGGGGATGGGGCAAGCCTGGGGGTGAGACCTGCGATGGGAAGGGCATCCTAGGGGTCTGCCTGCTGGCCTCACTCACTCTGGCCTGCTCACTTCCAGCCCTTCTCAGGCCTTTCAGCCCCTCGTTAGGCCAGGCTTTCTTCAACCACGGGACCTTTGCACATGTGATCTCCTGCCTCCCATTGCCTCTCTCTCCTCCACCTCCCTCTGCCCAGAAAATGACTCTGACATAACCCATCTGGGCCCCCCCAACTATCCAGATAATCTGCTTTTTCTACTGTGCCCTCCCAGCTCCCGGTGCGCTGTGCAGAGCTAGACTATCTGTGCGGCTTCTCCCTAGGCTCGGTGCCTCCCAAGGGCCTGGAAGAAGAGCCCTGAGCATGGAGCTGAATGAACGAGCAGCTCGTGGCTGCACTCCGCACAGTGGAGTTGCTGTGCTTGCCCACGAGATGTCTACCAGGCCCCCGTGGCACATGGTCCCAGCGCTGGCCCTTGTGATAGGCCCCCAGGGCTGTCCCAAGCCCAAGCTTCCCACAGAAGGTCCTGGGAGCAGCGTGGGCTCCTTGTGGACACCTGCCACCCACACCTGCTCCTGCCCCAGCCCCCAGAAGACAAGCGTTGGCTCGGGGCATGGCCTTCATGTCCCTCCCATCGCCTGTTGTCCACCTGGGCCTCAGGCGCCCGGTCCGGCCCTGCTGGAGGCCATGCTGCTGCTAGCCCCACTCTGTCCTCCCACCTCCTGGCCCTGGGTGCTGGCCAGCCCCTGGTGGCCTCTGGGGCACAGGAGGGCACCACCTTCCCCAGGAGGACCCAGCCTGCAACTGGGCTCGCCTCCGCACAGTGCTGCTTCTCTTTCTGGGCATCGTGATTGACGGGTTGAACCGAGGGCCTAGGTGCGGTAGAGAAGCCCGCTCCCACTGAGCCGCACTCCTGGGCCTCAGCCATCGTGATTATCTGCTTTGGTCTCTCCGGCAAGCACACTGAGGGCAGGGGACATGTCTGAAGTACCCAGCGTTGCCAGGACCTAGCACAGTGCCGAGTGATTGACAGGCTGCCGCCGCTGAGAGGCTCAGCAGCTGGCTGGCAAATGAAGCTTGGATGGAAGGAAGGGAGGGCGGCAGGGCTGGTGGATGGATGGGCCGGGGGCTCTCCACAGAGGCAGACGAGCTCTTCTCTCCTACACACCTGCTGACCACTGACTGGCAGGCTCCAGGCACAGCACTGGGGCCCATGGCCCCATCTGGTCCTCCACAGCCTGTGACTCATTGTGGTCATCCTGCCTTTTACATGTGAGCAGGCAAAGGCCCCGTGTCACGACTAGGCTGGACAGCGCCCAGCCCTCCACACCCAGGACCCCGTTCTGAGACAGGAGCACAGCCGGCATGGGACGGTCTGAGCCTGCTGGCTTGCCCTGAGAGGAGGGTGGCCCAGCCCAGGGACCGCCAACCCTGCCCCAGGGTCCAAGCCTGCGAGAGGCCGCCTCTTTCCCTTGTGGGGAGACGCAGTCTCCATCCAGCACATCCCAACGAGGCCCAAAGTGGAGCGGCGGCTGACCACTAAGACAGCAGCCCTGCCCCAGGCCTCTGGGGAGAGGAAGATGGATAGTCCCACACCGCCCAGGCGGCCTGGGAGGCAGCGAGCGTGAACAAGAAAGGAGCCTGCGGGGTGGGGTCTGCGGGAGCCGGGAAGGGGTGTGTGGGCTCCCAGCTCCAAGCTGGACTGCATCCTCCGTAGTGGCCCTGGAGCTCCAAAGGCGTTAAAGCAGTGACTTGACGGACACCCGGCCCAGCTGCTCCTGCAGAGGACACGCGTGGAGAGCAGGAAGGCTGTGGCCAAGCTCGTAGTGCACCCCGGGGCCAGCGTCCCTGAGAACGTGGCCTGCTCCCACACAGGCTTGACTCTGTGCGTCCCGGGCCACCACAGCTGAGCTGGAGACAGACCTCATGACCGCTGCCCTGAACTCCCAAAGGGTCGAGAGCAGCAGGGGACAGGAGGGGACAGGAGGCAATGCTTCCCTCTCAGGAGCTTTGCCAGGTGCTACCCTCGGAGCTGCCCTTCTCCTGGGATCAGTAACATTTGCCCCACTCTGTCCCCCCAGCCACCAGGCAGCGGTTGCCGGGGCCTTCGCCCTCCCGCATGCCCCACTCTGACCAGTTCCTCTAGCAGCCCGTCTCCTTCCTAGAGAGTTCAAGTGGGAGCACTGAAGCCAGCTAAGTAAGACTTAAGACAGTCCAAGACGAAACAGGCAGCGACGGGTGACCACTGGAGGCGGGGAAGATGACATGGAAGCCAGGCCGCCGCAGTGGTACGCGCCTGTGACCCCAGCAGCTGGGGAGGCCACGGCAAAAGATCAAGAGTTCAAAGCAGCCTCAGCAACTGAGTGAGACCCCGTCTCAGAATAAAAACTATAAAAGGGCAGGGGTGTGGGTCCATGGTTAAGTGTCCCTGGGTCAATTCCTGGTACCAAAAATATAAATATGTATATATACAATATATCCATGATGTATATGGTATCCATATATATATATATGGAAGCCAGAGTAAGAGGGAAAGCTGTCTGCTCCACAGTTCTCAAGCGGCGGGCAGAATCAAAGCTGTCGTGGCTCTGAGGGCGGACTGCCGGGCCATCGGGCCGTCAGGTGATTTTGCCCCTGCCCCTCTGTGCCCACAGGCTGCTCCATCACGGAGGCGGTGACGATTCTGGGGAACAAGCTCGGAGCCTACCAGAGGCAGTTCAACACCACACACCTGCTGGCCCTCTGTGACTACTTCCACAACACCTTCATCCGCCACTACCGACTCTACCAGTACGTACTGGGCCAGGACCAGGAGGTCAACCTGACGGTGGCCCGCCTGGAGGTGTGCGCGCCGCCCCAGCCCCTCCCGCTGGCCGAGGGCACGGACAGGGAGGTGTGGAAGCACGAGCAGCAGGTGGCCGAGCTGCAGACGGCCGAGGTGCAGAGGCGCGCCAGCATGCTGCTGCTGCAGGAGACGCTGCGACTGGAGCAGGCCCAGCTGCTGCAGAAGGCCTTCGGGGGCGAGGTGGCCCCTGCAGAGCCACAGCAGACCCTGAGGAGAGAGGTGAGGCTCCCCGCCCCGCAGGCTCGCCTCCACGGGGCTCAGCCAGGCTGGACTCAGACAGATGGGCCCCGTCTTCCACACGGAAGGCACAGAGGGACCTGGAGCCTCCTGCAGGCTGTGCACGCAGAGAGGCGTGGAAACTCCCTGCGGGGCAGAAACCCACGTCCCCATTTTGATGTGAGACAAAAGAGGCTCAGAGAACTTTGCCCAAAGTCCCCAAGCTAACGTGGTAGAGTTTACAGGGGGTTTAGGGTCCGGCTGACCCTAAGCCCAAGTTCTCTCACTGTGTCATTGTGGGTCTTTGGCTCTGAGGAGCTGCAGATTTTCATAATGCCCTCATCTTCCCACAGAGCCAGCATCTGTGGAGGCCGGGGGACATGGAGGAAGGGACATGAGGGAGGGGGATTTGAGGGTGTGGCCAGACAGGATCAGCAGAGTCTGGCATGTAAATGTGAGACAGCAGGTTGCCCTACAGATGGGTACAAAGACCCCAGGCCCCCCGTTGCCAGCACCTCCGTAGGTAGCTCTGGCCCTCCGGTGACCAGCCTGGCAGAGTCTAAGCCAGCTCTAGGTGTACACAGGCCCTGGCACTGTGTTGGTCACCTGGTCTTTGTACACAGAGACAAGCACATGTGTGTGTAGGTGTGTGCCTGGGTTGTGGGCACTGGGGGTGGGGAGGGCTCTGTGTTCCCAAGGGGTTTTATTTGTCATTTATTTTTGGTTTCTGAATTGTCAACTGTAGAGGGAAGTATTCCCTTAAAATTCAAAACTGTATTTGGAAAATCTCTAAGGAAACTGAATACAACAGAATAGATGATACTCATCCAAGGCTAAGTCTCTAGAAAAACAGCCCAGTCAGATGCCATGGAACCTCAGCAGCCTGCACAGTGGTGCATGCCTGTGGTCCCAGCAACTCAGGAGGCTGAGGCAGGAGGATCACAAGTTCAAGGCCATCCTGGGCAATTTGGTGAGACCCTGTCTCAGAGCAGAAGAATGGAGTTGGAGCCAGAGCTCCATGGTAGAGTACCACAGTCCCCAGCACCACCACACAGGCATCCAAAGGAGACGCACTAAAACCAAGCACCAGCCTGTCTCAGCCCCCTCCAGGGGCCTCGCTGTAGAATACTGGGCCAGGCCCTGGAGGAGACCTGCCCCACCCTGTGGCCACTCCTGCCCACTCTTCCCAGCCCCCTCCAGCCTCCTCGTGCTGCCGGCCCCATCCAGCAGGGCTCGTGAACCGGAGGCCCCTCCACATGTGCCCTGGCAGTGCGCCTGAGCTGGAGGCCCTCAACTCCATGGAAAAGGCTGGAGCACCCGCTTGGAGCCCGTCTTCCCCAGGACCCACGGGAAGAGCAGCATTTTTATTTTAAAAAAGGGGGGGACATTCTGAGGCAAATGTAAAATCCTGCGTGGTGTAGATCGCTAAACCATGCGATCTCAGGTTTTTTACAGCAATGGGATATTCAAGGGTCTCCCGCCACATCGCTGGATAGACATAATCTCTCCTCTGCTGGCTGGTTGCTCGGGCAGGAAACTGGAGCAAGCAGTTGCATGTCCCTGTCTCCAGGATGCTATAGTGCCAGGAGATGACAGAAAGGGTTTCCTGGTGGCAAGGCAGATTGTGGCTCCATTTTCCTTCTTCCCATGGTTGGCTGACGGGACGTGCCACTTTCTGAAGCAATCCCCTTTCTGTCCCGCAAAGCCTGTGACTGGGACTTTGAGATGTGAAAGTGGGCAGGGAGGGGCTGCCCAAAGGGAGTTTGCAGTGAGCAGTTGACACAGCCTTTCCTGCTGCCTCCAGGGTGGCGGTGGGTGGAGAGGAGGACAGTGGACACGTCTTGGTTCAGGATGGGGCTGGGGAAGGGCTGTCTGGGAGGCCCTGTCCTCGGCCCTCCGCAGAGCCCTGCTCACCAGCATCTGTCCCCGCAGGCTCTGGAGCGCCTGGTCAGCGAGGCCATCCACATCCAGATCCAGTGCCTGCAGGAGCTGCTGCAGTATGAGATCCAGGTCACTTTCGACATCTTGGACCTGAGGCTCCAGAAGAAGACGATGAGTCTCAATGCCCCTGTCCCCTTCCCACCCATCACCGGCAATTTGGGACGAGAGGACACTCACCAGAAGTCCAACAAAGGGAACAAAGGAAAGAAAGCCAAAGCTAAGAAGTAAAGGTTCCTGCCCACCGTGCCCAGAGGCGACTGTGGGAGGGGCGGTATGTGGTGTACTCAGGACCCAGCAAATCAGAGGCTTCTAGTGATTAAAAGAGGAGAGCAAAATGCAACCTGTCTCCACCTTGGAAACCATCTTCTAGCACCCGAACCCAGCCCCAGCCATGTCCCCTGGTAATGGGAGAGGGCTCCTGCCTCAGCTCCACACAGGCACAGGGCTTCCTGTTGGTGAGGGGTCACACAGGGGTGGCAGAGCCTGAGGGGTGCGCCTGGGTAGGGAAGGGTCAGGGAGCCCAGCACCACCAGCAGCAGGCACGGGGCTTCCCCTAGCTGAGGAACAGCTTCTTACCCAGGCGTTCACAGCAGGACGGGCTCAGGAGGGACGGATGGGGGCGGGGGTCTTGCAGAACAGCACACCTCCAGGAAGTCCCACCCCACAGGAGGTCAGAGACCTGGCACAAGTCCTGCTCTGTGCTGGTCAGCTGTGTCATTCTGCCTGTGTCCCTTCTGCCTCTGGCCCCTGCTGTCAGGTGGGAGGTTTGTGGGTGTGGCTGAGGTCCCATTCCCACAACATCCTAGGAGAGAGGCAAGACCAGGTTGCTATTCCTGTGTGTCAAGGGTTGCACAGTTCAAGGGGGTCAGTACCTTCTCAAAGCCACCCATCGAGGGAGCTGAAGCACCAGGCCCGGCCCCAGGCCTCAGGACTCCTGTACCACACACTGTCAGAGAGGGAGCCCCTGGCTGCCACTGCATCCTGGGTCCAGCACTGCCCACCACAGAGGCTCTGGAAGTAGGCCGCAGAACACTGGCTAGCCCTCAAGTAGGACGCAATTACTAGCCCCCTCTTGCTGGGCTCTCTCCCAAGTTGGGGGGCTTACTTATTCCATCCATACCCCACTTCTTCAGTGTTCCCGTGTCCAACCAAAGGACCCCAGAGGGCTGAGCCCTTCTCCACTCAGGCCACCAGACCAGGCTGTGCACAGTGGCTACTCGCACCGTCCACTCCAGGACACCTGGGTCTCCGCAGAGACCCACCTATATTGGGTGGACTCCCAGCCTGACCAGGTCTGTCCTCTTCACACCAGCCAAGCCACCCCAAGGGGGCAGATGCTGCAGGGCTCAAAGAGAAGAGGGGTTCTGCAGCCCTGTGTCCGCAGCGGCAGGCAAGTCGCTCCTGCATTCCCCGGGCCAAGCTTCCCCTGCCTGGAGGGTGGGTCTCACCTGCAGACTGAGGCAAGAATGAACCAGCAGCTCGGATCTCCTGCCTCTGACCCAAGGGGTCTCGGGAAGCTCATCAAGCTTCTCAGGTATAGAAGGCTGCAGCTTCTAACGAGCTGGAGGTTCCAGCACAGCGGGGGAAGATGAGGCCATCGGCCTGCGCTGCCCTGCCTGCAGACCCTTCTGCAGGGCACAACCCTGGGTCAGAAGGCTCTGCCCTCACCATCTCACTCACCCTGGGCTGGCCTCCAACACTGTTTGGCCTCCACTCAAGGTCAAGCGGAAGAGGCCTGGGCACTCAGCATCTGAGGGGCAAGGTCTAAGAGGAAGAGAGCCTGCTGCATCTTGAGGCCCTTTCGAGCCCCTAAGCAAACTAACTGGCAGGTGGAAGTTCAGATGCCAGGCAATGGGGCTCTGAGCCGGCATGGGAGACCCGCTCTCCGCAGCTCCTACTGAAACCTGTAGGCTTGGCCAGAATTTTAAATACATGTTCACATGCAGCTGAGTTGCATTATGAAGGTGGTGGTAGGGGGGTCACCAGGGCCTGAAATAGGGGGAAGCCACTGCGGAGTGGCTCCAGGCCCCTCCAGCAGGAGTTGAGGCACAATGGGCGGGAAGCCATGGAGCTAAACGGCCTTCTGTGGATGTCAGGTCTGGGGCACTGAGCAGCCGTCTTCCTGCAGAGCCAGATGAACTCCACGGCTACCCAGGGACGCCAGGCTCCCCGGGCCTCATGCACAGGCAGGGCTTAAACACTTTCACCAGGCAGCACGAAGGTCATGAACTGAGACGTGGCCCAACATCAGTGTGAGGCCGGGACATTCACTAGAGCGGAGGAGTGAGGGACCTTACTCCTGGTTTGCTGGGGATAGTCCTGAGTGACAGTTGTTGTCCCCGTGCTGGTCTGCCAGATTTGTCACCACTGAATGGAAGCTGATTTAGTCCTGCTTGAAAGGAGGTAGGACTGGCTGGGAGCCCTCGCTGGTACTCCCCGCCTCGGCCACCCCTGCATCTGGTGGGGTGTGAATGTCTAGGCACGAGAGCACCCGCGGGGTGCAGTGGCGAGTTCTTACCTGCACCCAGTGCTGGATGGGGAGACACTGGAGCGGGCCTGCCTTTCCGCCAGCCCTTTCCCCGCTCAGTGGAACCCTCTTGGGGACAGCACAAGGCCTCCCTGAGACATGGAATGCAGGCACACAAGTGACCCAGGAGGGCCACCTCCCCAAGCTGGGTGGTGCTGGGAAAGACTCCAGTCACTCAGGCCTCAGCCTCGTGTGCCACTGGGAGTCTCAGGAGCCAGTGGGAATAGCAGGAGAGGTAAGCCACACCTAAGAGGAGCCCCTCAGTTGGCACGGGAGCTGGCAGGCAGGACGTCGGCAAGCGGTAGTGTGACTCTGCAGCTGGTTACCTTAGTGTCTGCTCGTTGCTGTCAATTTCCAATAAACCCTTTTGGCAACAAGGAGTTTAGCAAAAGCAGAGTATGCCAAGAGTGGCGAAACCATACGCATCTCTGCGCTCTCTTTTCTAGGAAAGTTAAACACAACGCCGTAATGTGCGCGGACCCTGCACCACGTGAGCCACGGCCTTGTCATAGACTGCGGAAGGAGAGTGAGCAATCTGCCCGAGAGGCCTGAGCATCTGCCAGAGGGCAGCAGGAACTCAGCAGAGCCCCTGGAACCCGGGACTCCCCCGGGGCCAGTGCGCCCACTGCAGTTCACGCGGTCCTGTTCTCCATCACGGCCAAGTTTTCTGACACATGATCCGGAGATCAGTGACAGCTGTTTGTGGAGGCCAACACTGTGGAAGAATTTCACACCTGGTTACAAGATGCCAGTTCTGTGTAGAATCCAGCACAACAGTGGGTTACAGTATAGTGCAGGTTTCTATCTGTGCCAGGCCAAGGGAGGCATTTGGAAATTCATTCTGTGCAGGGTTCGGAATGCCTCTCAATATTGCAAAGGCTATCAGAAATCCGATAAAAAAACTCAACATCAAAGATAAAAGTACTTGCTTTTGAGGTGATAATACAAATACAAATGCTGGTAGATCTTAGCTCCTTGGGAAAGCGACTTTCTCACTAGATTTTTTTTTTTTAAGAAAACAACTGCACAGAACTCCCAAGAAGAAATGTACTTAGAATTGTCTCACAGGCATATAGAAGTCACAGCTGCACCCAGAGGGACAGAAAGCAGAAATGAGGATGTAAGAGGGGTGGAGAAGGCGCTGAGCAACCTGAAATGGCAGCGGGACTCCTCCCAAAAAGGCACTGTGCGTCAGGGACAGTTGACATTCCTTCATTTCACAAATATTAATTGACCAATTATTTGTACCAGGCACTGTTAGGCTCTGGGGACTCAACAGTAAACAAGTCAGACGAGGTCCCCCACTTTTGAGGAGCCTGAATTCTCATGCAGGATGCCAGTGATTAAGTAAACAAGATACTCGCGGCTGGGACAGGCACAGATCTCGGGCAACCTTGGGGTGGCAGTGACGGCACCGCCAGGCTATTAAGTGCCAATTGTATGTTTGAGGCATAAAACAGGCACTCAATAGCCTATTGGAACAGGCCTCAAATGAAAGACAGAAAAGAGACTGATAGAGCCCTCCAGAGCGCACAGCCTGGGGTTCTCATGGGGGTTCCCAGCCTCAGAGCTTCCCTCCCTGGCCAAAAGATGAGCCCAGTCCCAAGGAACCAGTCAGGATACTCCGTTGCCATGGGCCACAGGGATTGGACCAGCCCTGGGCATAGGACCCACACTGGACCACCTGAAGTACCCCATCCTCCCCGACTCGCTGCACCCTCAGTCAAGACTGATTCTGGAATTTTCCTACTTAAGGTTGACAGGAACCCCTTCTTGTTTGTTTGTGAGGCCATAGGCACTAGGAGGCCAGAATAGCCTGCCACTGAGATTCCAGTCCAAGAGAAGGAAGACAACAGGGCAAGAGAAGCAGAGGAGAGATCGAGAGATTGCCTCCTTAATCCAGTCACCTGGGAGGCAGCTCCACCCTGTCATCCAGAAGTTGGTTATCGGAGCCAACATGCACACACCCATTATTTGACTGAGGTCAGTGAGACAGGAAGGGCAAGGACTGCTTCATCCATGACAGATAAAGAAACTGAGGCTCAGACAGGTGGAATTATTGCTCAAGAGCACTTGACTAATTGAGGGTGAAGTCAAGCAGAGGCAACCAAACTCTGAACCACCTAGATGAGAGCTCTAGTCCTGTCCACTTCTGCAGAGAGCACAGCCCCTGTCCCCAGGACCACCACGTGCCCAGGTGAGCTATTCCCCCAAAACCACCCTTTTATTCTGGACTCCGAGGGAGATCACGGCATCTACTCAGGTGAAAACCACTCAGCCCAGGAGCAGAACCTCTCCTCTGGGAACTTGCACTTCAAAGTCTAGTGGGGTCAGGAACAAAATGGAACAGACTGCTTTGTCATCTTCACTGCTCCTTCCTCTGAAATTGTCTACTCCATCTGCAGCATTGCCACCTCCTAGTCACTCAACGGGCCATCTTCTGTCAGCTGCATGAGTCCTGATTCAGGGACCGCTAACATCCTACCCTTACAGTTACTCACACTGTCACTTGTAAAATATCCTCCAAAGAACCAAACTCTAAAGTTCCTTTATACCTACTCAAAGGAATGAGGCATGGAGGTCATTGGCAGCACCTGTGTTTTTGAAATGAGAAGCAAGGCAATCTTTGTGTCCTTTCTAAGGCTACTTCCTCCTCCCACATGCTGAGAGCTTGGCTCCCAGCCATGGTTCTCAGGCGTTGGGGCCAGGCAGAGAACTGGGACATGGGAACATGGGTTTTCTAAGCCTGAACCAGACTTCCAATATGATGAAACTACGTTTTGCAGGCCCCATCATTCCGGAAGTGTCTCTCAGGAGGTTGTCCTTCCTGTGGGTTTCAGATTTCCAGCAGAATCTGGAAATGCATTTTCCGTTGACCCTCAAAGCAGAGGAAGAGGCACGGCTGAATTGCCCGTAGCCTCTGTGTAAACCACCCTTCCTATTTTCTTCCAGAGGACTCAAATGTCCTGGGTTTATTTTTGTGAGTAGGGGTAGACTAGACAGGTCAACAAAGGCTTTGGAACTTTTTTTTTTTTTTTTTTTTTTTTGGGTGCTGGGATCGAACCCAGGGCTTTGTGCTTGCAAGGCAAGCACTCTACCGACTGAGCTATCTCCCCAGGCCCGGCTTTGGAACTTTTGTAGCAAAGCGACAAAGCTGTCAGTGAAAGCTGGCAGCACCACCCAAGATTCTGCCAGAAGCACTGATTTCGGTCAGCAGCCGCAGTCTCCAGAACAACAGCAAAGGGGCTCATGGCATCTGCAGAAGGAATGCAGCCATTTGTAGTTGGCAGGCTCATGGAGTAGTCTCTGCACAGAGGCATGAACCTGCAAGTGTCCCTGCCATCCCTCCTGTGGGCCACTTCCTAGTTCCTAGTTGGCCTCTCCTCTGATTCCAGCCAAGGCTACAGAAAACCACGTCACAAGGTTCCAGTTCACTCCACATGCATGCAGGCACCTCCTCTCAAGTCTATGCCAAGTGTCTGCTGTCTCCTGTCCTGGGTCTTCTCTGATGTCACACAGTGGGTCTTCAGGATCCACGCATGCACACCCTGGAGGTGCATGGTCAGAACACCCTGTGCCTAACCCAGCTAATGGGAGGCAGAGTCCATGGCCAATGCTTCTCCCAGTTACACCTGGGGTGAACAATTCTGAGACAGAGCTCCATTAGTCTTCTGCAGGACCCAGGGAATCAAGCACTGGTCACCCACAATGGTGGACAACTTGACCCCACACCTCAGGTTGGCTTTCCCTTTGGGTCTCGCTCCTGCTCTCTGAGGTCACTTCTCAAAGTCACATAGCTCCACCTTTCTTACCCCACATACCCTATTGCTGCATAACAGACTACTCTAAAATTCAGATGTTTCAAACAGTAATCACTATTGTGCAATTCAGGCAGATTATCTGAAAACGAGGACAGGTTGTCTGCTCCACGTGGCATCCACTGGGACATCCCAGTGGGACTGAAGGATCCACTTCCTAGGCAGTTGGCCTGTTGACCAGGGCCTTGATTCTCCCCAAGGGGCCTCTCCAGGTGGCCACCTGGGCTTCCTCACAACATGGCAGCTGGGTTCCCTCAGGAGGAGAAGGAAGTCGGCAGTCTTCTACAGGTGTCATTTCTGCTGCATTCCATCCACAGAGGCGGCGTCAGGCTGACCAGAACCGAGGCGGCAGGAAAGTAGACAGGGCTTTCAGTGCAGGAGAGGCAGGCATTTCAGTCATCGTTAATCTGTCACAATTAACTGAGTAAATGAATCAATGAATGAATGGAAATTAAGTAACCCTCCCCCATTCAGCTGCTACCACCGTGCCTGAACTCCTGGAATCAGCTATTACTTTGATTTTGAGACTAGAGGGTTTTTTGACTTCCGAGACCTCAAATGTTCAAGCTGAAGAGGTCTAAGAGGTGCGGTAATCCACTTCAGTACCTCATAGTACAGCTGGAGACAAGGAAGGGGAGGGAAGGGGCTTGTCGAAGTCACTGTCCTGACTGTTGGCAGGACAGGCATCAGCCCACTGTTCCCATCCCACCCGCCTTCTCCACCCAGGGATGCTGAAGGTGCGTGAGAACGGCTGCCTGCCCCACAGGAACTGGCCTTCCAGTGCCTTTTCCATCTTAGCTCCTAGAAATACTGCTGCCCCAATTCTCAGGAGCCCAAGGGGACCCTGGAGGTGAGCAGAGGGTGCCAGAGAGGGAAGCTGCTCAGACCAGGGCAGCCCCTGCCATGCATCCTGACCAGCTCCACATTGTGCCAAGGGTGACCCATGGCCAGTCATGGCCACCGGCCTGAGGGTCATGTGGTCCTCCGGTGCAAGGACAGCGTGCTACTACACACCTCATGGACACTTGTGAAACCTCGGCAATGTGCAGGGCAAAGAGGAAAATGTGAAAATGAGACGACAAACTTGGTCTCTGACTTGTGGTGTGTACCTTCCAAGGCGGGCGCCGCACATCATTCTCCCCATCCTACACGTCAGGAGACGGGCTCAGAGGAGCTGGGTAGTTCAGCTCTGGTTCCTCAGCAAAACCTCACCTTCTGGGGCCAAACGCAGGCCCATCGTCCACTGCTATCCCCAAATCGCAATGGGACTGCCCCTGCAGAAGACCAGGTCTAGAGGTGAAGCCACAGCAGCTCCCGCTCAGCCAGCAAGGAGGCGGTCCCCGACACACATGAGGACCTCAGGACCACAGGAGGGCAGAGGAGGGTTGGCCTTGGGTCAGGAGGCCCAGGAGAGGCTGGGTGGGGAGGCCTCTGGAGGCTGAGCCAAGGCTCCTGGGTGGAGACTTGCGGCTGTTTGTCAGGTGCTGTGGTCCTCTAGGGCTGGCTGGTGGGATTTAGTGGGTGCAGAAGGGCTGGGGCAGTGGGTAGGGGGTTGGGGATCCTGTACTCCAGGTTCCAAAAAGAGACATAGGGGGCCTGTCTTGAGAGCGTGCTTGCCTCACGAGCCCTGAGGTTTCTGAAGCGGCTTGCTTACCCAGGGCCAAGTCCCTGCACAGAGCCTGTCCCTGGACGATCACAGCCTGCCTCGCTGCACAGAGGGGACACACAGGACAGTACCCCCCAAGTGCCCTGGGGCAGCATCTCCAGCTGGCACCCAGGGTCTCTGCCCCTCCTGCCTGGGAAGAGAGGCTTCCTCCTGAGCAAGACGGTGCACGTCGGGCAGCAGCCCCAGGCCCAGGGCTGGTTCCCAGCTCTCTGGGGCAGCCGGGCCAAGCTGCTGACTCACCCTGCAGCCCTCAGACGAGTCACTTCCCTCCTGGCACCCAGAGTGGAATTGAAAGTGGGCATCCCTGTGTCCCCGGATCTGAGGCTGGACTCCCAGAAGGTCCTTTCCAAGCGGGGCCGACTCCCTGGCGGTAACTGAGGGGAGAGGCCAGGGAGCAGGGACAAGTCACTAGAAAATCCCCTGAAACAGTGCTGCACTCAGAAAGAGAAAACCGCCTGCTTAACTGCACAGCCCACATTTGACAAGAAAGCTCCACTACCTCTTGGTGACAGAAAGGTGCACAGCAGTGTCCTCGGGTGGCTGTGCCACTGGAGAGGGACACAGCTCAGGCTGGGAGTGAGAAGGTCAGGATCACAGGGGTCCCCGGGCAGAACCACAGGACTCACTCTGTGGTAGGTGAGGGGTGTCTTCATTTGGGACACTGGGTTTCTCCCACAAACGGAGGTCTGGTGACATCGGGAGCCAAAAAGGGCCTAGTAGAGGGGCCACAGGTGGACGTCCAGATGCCACCACAAGGCACACAGGGACACAGAAGGACATTCAGGCCACATGCTCACTCTTCTAAAACATAAGTTTACAAAACAACGTAATCCCAATTTTCTAAAAGAAATTTAAAATGGATGTTCTAAATATCTATGTGTATTATGTATCAGGGAGAAAGTTCTAGAAGCCAAACAATGCAACATTAATAGAAGGTGGAATTAATAGAAAGGAATCTCCCTCTCCCTCCCTTTCTCTTTCTTTCTCTTGCTGTGTTTCTGTATGTCCAAGTTTTCCACATTTATTTATATAACATATTTAAATAAAATAAACAATAAAAGATTTTTTAAATGGGTCTGGAGAAGGCAACTCAGAACTTAGCATCCTATCATCAGCTCCATAGGGTGGTGAATCCTAATGCCAATCGTTAGTGTCACCCCCAGGATCTGTTCCAAGGGGGTCAACAGGCCAGCAAGCTTCTGTGACGTGTGTGTGCCAAACATGGCCCACATTTCCTTCCTCACCAAGCTCTGGTCAGGACGGTGTTACAAATCCTTCTCAGCGTGGGGGATGGATATAGCCTGGGGAGTGGCAGGGATCACAAACAGAATTAAAGTTTTCTGGAATCATGGAGAGGGTACCATATTAGGACTTTAATCTCACCATTGACCAACTCCTGAGTTATTTCTGCTGCTTCTGTTTATGACCATATACTGAAACCTCTGGCCGAAAACGAAGCCACTGGTCTAAGATCGAATCCTGAGCAGAGGGCACAAAAGTCCACACTAGAGCCCCGAGCAGCCATGCAGTCCTCCAGCAAGGTGATGGGACACCTACTATGTTCCCGCCACAGAACAAGTCCCATGGAACCAAGATCAATAAGATGCCTTTCTCAGATAAACATGTTCCCAGACTAGTGGGAGGAGAGAGACTTAAATCCAGAGAGATTACATCATCACATTAATAAATGCCTTGTGAGAATATGGTGGGAATACACAGAAAATGGGGTCCCAGTCAGCTTGGGGTGGGGACTGAGAGAGGGTAAGCTTGAGGGGGGGACATTGAGCTGGGTTCTTGGACATCATAGGAATCCACCAGGCGAGAATGTGCAAAGGTCCTGGACCAAGGGGGAGAGTCCTTTTGCTATGGACACTGAGTCACGTGAGGAGAAGTTGACCAGGTTAGTTGGGATTGGATCTAAAGACCCAACAGTATCTGTGAGAAGTTTGAGCATCACTTTGTTGATACCACGGGGTAAGCAAAACCTTGGGCAAAATCTGCCTTTTCAGATCCGTGGACCTATCTTTCTGGCTGGCTAGGCAGTGGAGAAGCCCAGGGTGGTGGAGAGCCAGGGAGTGACCAGGTGAGGGCCCGGAGGCCCGACCCACAGGACAGCAGCTCCAGTCACACCAGGCCCTGCCTGGCAGGGAGGGCGCTCCTGGGTCCCAGGGTCAGGTGAGGATCTGCAGGCTGGGTTCAGATGACAGAGGCCTCTTGCTCCATCCTGTGCAGCCCAACTCCCGGGTGGGGAGCTGGTGGATCAGGCAATGTGGGCAAGGTGGGGCAGAGCTCTCAGGAGGTGGGGCTGGGGCTGCTGACGCACGGGAATGGGGCCAGGCCAGGTGTCCGGGGGCCTCATGCGCAGCCTGGTGACGGAAGGTTGGGCAGCAGCCCAGGGCAGCGGGGGCAGGAGGGGTGCTGCCATGGGAGGTGCTGGGTGTGGATACAGCAGCAGCTGCTCCAGCCCAGCTGTGCGCGGCTCCTGAGCCTCACCTGGCCATGGCTCTGCCCGGCTCTCCAGGACCTCCGCCTCCTAGAGACCACCCACCCTGCTGGGGCGGACAGCAAGGCATCCCTCCACCATTCCTCACTCCCTTTTCAGGGCTCACTGAGCCAGGGTTCTGTTCCTCATTTACCAAGGCCCAGAGTGGGAATATGACTGGTCCAAGGTCACACAGGGTACCCGTGGCTGAGCCAGCTGGAAAGAGCACTTGATATAAAGGCCTGGGCCCTTGTCTTCCTTCCTTTGCGGGTTTCTCCACACTCGGGGGACCCCAGGCAGCTCGCTGGTCCTGTGCCACCAGCCCGATCTTACTGTGGGAATTCCTGCCTTCCTCTCGCTGCCCACTGTCCAGGGCCTGAGGCTGGAGCAGGCCAGGAGAGCTGCTCTTCTAGTGCAGGGCCAGGAGTGGGGAGTGGGGCTCTGGCCTCCCATCCACCTGCTGTGAAGACCCCTGGAGCAAGGGTTGGCCTGTGGTCTCTCTGGACACGGTGTCCCCGCCTATCCAGTGGTGTGCCCGCTGCCCCTAGGCCCCTCAGCGTCAGCTTTGTCCTGTGTCAGGAGGGCCATGCTGGGCACACGGAGCATCAGATGTGATGATGCTTAGGACAAATGGTGTCCCTGTGGCTTGGCTTCCCGAATGTGACCTCTGATAGTTGCTGAAGGGGACGCCAACGTGACCCCGGCAGGCCCGAGTGCATCTGTTCTGGGCAGCAAACAGCTCCTCACAAACCTCTTATTACTAAGAGCTGGTGGCCTGCTGAGGGCCCGGGTGGGGGCGGCTCTGCGTGTCGGGAGGAGATGGGACCCTCCTGGGGTCTCGGGCATCACTCCAGCCAGCGGCCCTGGGAGAGCCGTCTGCAGGAAGTTGCCTGGGAACCAGCCCGGAGCCTCGCGGTCCTGGTGGCAGTGGGCCTGTGGACATGACACTGAGTGCCCCCTGCCCCCAGGGTCCTGTCCTGGGGAGGATGTCAACTGCTCTGAGCAGCACGGCCTCCTCCCACGGCAGCCCACCACCCTCCCTCTACCTATGCACAGCCACCCAGCCTGAAGCATGGCCTGGACCCTGGGGGCAGGAGACTGGCCTGTAGCAGAGAATTTTCCCGATGGGAAGAGGAGAGCGGAGGCCGGAGTGGGGTCAGTCCAAGATGGCTCCAACTCCAGTCACCTGCCCTTCCTTCTCCAGCAGGACGAGAATCCTGGGCTGCCCTTGGGAACAGCCCCCATCCCTGCTGACCCTGAGCTCCAGTGGGGGCAGGAGCTCAGCCACACAACTGTCAGAGGAGGCGGAGGTGGGATTGGAGCCTGTGGGTGACAGGCCTTGCCCCTCCCTCTGTGCCAGCCTCCTCCAAAGCCCCATCTCCTGGATGTCCTTCTGAGGTGGCCAGACAGAGCACAGTAGGCAGGTGGGAGGAGGACGATCCACGGACTGACTGTGAACAAGGTGACCTGTTTCCCAAGCCCAACGGCAGTCACGGGCTGTGACAAACACGAAGAGTGGCAGTCCTGACATCCTTGGCAGGGAGAAGGCTTCTGCTCCCCGGGGACTTGGAAGGTGGGGCCCTGAGACAGGCAGGAGCCCTGGGCCTGGAGTCGGAGCGCGGCGACCGGACCTCTGGGTGTGCAGGGCCTGGCCATTTCCTGTGGGGAGGGAGGCGCAGCCTGGGCAGCTAATCTGGAGAAGTGATTTTCCTCCTCGGCCAGCCCTTCCCTGGGCAGGGCTCCCGCGGCAGGCGAAGGTGGGCCAGCCAGGGCTCCGTCGGGAGGGGCCGGCTTATCAGGCAGGAAACACTGGGCTCCGGCCACATCCTCCTGCTCCTGGTCACAGCAGCTCCCATGGGCAGGAAAACGCTCAGCAGCAGACGGCTCCTCGCCCTCCCGGCCCCTCCTGAACTGGCCCTGCGTTCTGCCCTCCCCCACTGCAGGGGCCTGCGCTGTGCTCTGCCCCCCTGCTGGGGGCCTGGGGCCCTGGGGGTCTTTCCTAATCCTGCTCCCTGGTTACTGCACCCCAGCAAGGTGGGACCAATGGGATGGCGAAAATACAACCAAGGGGCATTGGCTGCCAGGGTGTCAAAGTCGGCCCCTCAGGGTCAGCCCCCAGGTCTGCACCCCTGATGGGCCTGCGTCCATGGTGGGCCTGAGGTACCCCGGGGACTCAGGCTGCTTGGGAGTGTTGTTCCCAACCTTGGTCTCCTGAGCCAGCACCAGCCACATGAGCTGGACTCCAAGAGGCTCAAGAAGACACCTCTTGAGAAGTCTCCCAAGACACTCGGGTCCTGTCCCCCTCCCTCTGCACCTCCAAGCTCCTTCTTCCCACTCCCCTTCCCTGTGCCTGAGCCACCAGCCCTGCCCACAGCCATCGGCCAAGACCCCTGCAGCTGAGCTTGCAGAGGGCATCCCTGGGGGCATCAGCTGCGGCCCTGAGGGGACCTGCCCCCACTCCCAAGGTCTCCACCCACAACCATTCCCAGTTTTCATCTGCTCACTCTGAGCAGCAAAATCCCTTTGCCGCTTGGGACATCCATTTCCTTTTTGAACCAGCCTAAGGGTTGGCAGCGTGATAACAATGATCTCTTCAAGCTCAACCGGTCAGGGATTCTTTTTTCCTTTTTTTCACAGAGTTGGGAGGAGAATCACCTGGTTCCAAGCCACACACTCTGTTCAGTAAAAATGCAGCCCTCCTTCCCTGTGGGTGTGACTGATCACAGACTGGAACATTTGGTGGAAAAATGTTACAGTGTTGCTGACGGGTACCCTGATTTAGGCCCAGGCCATGTGTCTGCACTGAACACACATGGGCTTTGTTCTTGTCATTAGTCCTCAAAGGATACTGTTTAACAACTACTGACATAGCATTTACATTGTATTAGGTATTTGAAGTCATCTAGACATGATTTAAAATATATGGGAGGATGTCCGCAGGTTCTGTGCAGATCCTGGGCCATTTTATAGAAGGGACTTGGGCATCCAGGGATTTGGGTGGCCACAGAGGTCCTGGAACCAACCACGCCATGGTGCCAAGGGACAACTGTGCTCCATCTACATTAGGACCCTCCAGCTGGACTGAGGGAGGGATGATGGGGCGATCACCTCCCTCCTGCTCTTCCTGCTCATCTTGACGTGTCGAACACATTCCTCCACCTGCCAGGCACTGAGATGTGGGGTTGGTAGACAAAGGTCCAAAAGGAAAAGAAAGCCCTCTGACTTCCTGGGATTGGGATGGAGGAGGCTCAAGAGCCTCTGAGATTCTCCCGGGGGAGAGACACAGTCAGGAACAAGTGGATGCCTCGGCCACCTGCCCTTGGCACAGTCTTGTGCCTGGGATGTGCCAGCCTCATCACAGTTCTCATCATGGCACCTCTAAGACCCAATGGGCGGCCTCCCTGAGCCCCTGGAGGCTGCAAAGACTATTCATGCTCAAGAAGCAGCCCCTTCTAGAAGGAATGCTTTCCAGGCGGTAAGGTCCCCCACTCATCTCACAGCCCCTGGGACAGAAGGAGATGAGTGACCTATGGAAGGGTAGTTAGCAGGGCTGGGGAAAGCTTAAATCTGACCCAATAGTGTGAACCTCTAAGAAATTACTATACCCAAGGCCATTTTGGAATGTTCCAGAAGAGGCCACAGAGAACACACTCCCCCCGCTGGTGAAACCCTGCCATCTCCCTGGTGGAGCCCTCTCTTGCAATGATAAGACCTTTCCCTCCTCCTGTTCCCATATCCACGCAGCACCCAGGGTCTGGAGGAAACCACAGTCCCCATCCCAGTCTCCAACATGGTCCACCAAAGGGGAGGAGTGGAACACCACCCTTCAGGGATAGAGACCATTGGCCAAGATGGGGACACTTTGCTCTAAGTAGACATGGACTTAGACTGAAGCAGGAAAGATTTATATGAGGCAGAGGAAAGGAGTGTTTGATGATGGAGGACTAGTTTACAGATAGAAAAATCCCTTTTGGGGGGGAATTCTGAAATTGAACAAAACGCATCTGCCAAAAATGGTGAAGAGGCTGTCCTTCACAGAGGAAGAGAATGGACTAGAAAGGGACCCAATGGTCTCTTTTGATCCCAGCTCAGTGCCAAAGAAGGAAAGCAGCACAGACCCTCCAGAACCTCCTTTCCCACACAGGCAGCCCCACCCTGAGGGTCACTGAACAAGTGGTCCCAGAGTTTCCACACTAGTATAGCCGTCAGGCCTAAAAGAACTCGAAATTGCCTGAAGAACTCCAAAGTAGACAGGAGCTCTTCTTCACACACGCATGAAGCTTTGCAGGTTTTGAAGGACCCACGAGTCACTAACTGCCTCCTCAGGTGAGAAAGCAGGTGCAGAGATTTATCCAAGTACCCACCAAACTCCAGTGATAGGTAAGGCCCGTCCCCAAGTGCTGCCTCTTCCAGATGCTGTCCCCAAGACAGACAGCTCCTTTGGGCCTGGAGTAGCTGGAGAACCCACTGGGTGTCCTGCTGATTGACAGGGTGGTTCCTCCCCACACAGGGAGTTGATGTTAAAGCTCCAGGTAAGAGTCACAGGTGTCCTGCTGCGAGTGGCCCTCACGGGCCAGACACCCATGCAGGAGCATCCTTCTCTGTGGGATGGGGGAAAAGGATCACCCCCGATGGGACAGTGGAAGCCACAAAGAATAGGTGAGTCCTCGAGAAGAAGGCACTGAGGAGCTGAGGTGCCTGAGCCTGGTCCAACTTGTCAGTAGCACATGGCCTGTGGCAGCTCTAGTCCATCCCAGCAAGAGTGAGCGAGTCCACCCTGAGAGGGAATCAAGTCCTTTTGTGCCTTGACCATCAATTGAGAACCCTGGGAAGCCAAGTGCACCAGGAAGCAAAGGCTGTAAACATACTGGTGTGCTTGGAACCCAGCCAAGGATGCACACCAGGAAATGGCCACTGCACCATGATTTACAAATGCCAGAAAAGAAAACCAATCAGTTACCCAACAGCAAGAGGATGGGCAAGACAAATGAGCTACACCATTCACCGAAGTACCTCATGGTCATGGCAAAGTGTGAATGTAAAGAGACATCGCCGTGGTATACTTTCCTCCTAGGACGTGGAATGGCCCAAGTTGATGACCTGCTGCATAAATGTCCACACTCCAGCAGTAGCATGTGTGACTGTGAGCATGTGGATACGGGACAGGAGCCCAGCATTACAGAAATCAGTGTGTAATTTTTCTTTTTAAAAAAAAAAAAAATTCACACTTGTTTTTCAAGTAGAAAGAAAACAACTGAAGCAGAAAAAATAAAGTTTAATGACATCAATAAAATGTTAATTTACTATAAATGAATAAAAATACCTATCATAAAAGACACATGAAAATGTATATCTAGTCCAAAAAATTTGATCAGTAGACTGGGGGTGCAGCTCAGTGGAAGAGCCTGTGCTGAGTGTGCACAAGGCCCAGGGTCTGATCCCCAGTACCAAAATCAAACAGACAAAAAGTCAGGATGGCAGATATTATTACCAGTAATATCTCTAAGTTGTGAACAAAAGATTACTTATTCTTTGCTTTATTTTTCCTAAGTTTTATTCAAAGATTATGTTTACATTGCAAATTAAAATTCAGCTAAGTAGAAAGAGGTACAGAGATAGAGGATGGATGGGTGGATGAATGGATGGATGGATGGATGTGTGTGGGGTATGTATGAGTGGATGGATGGATGGATGGATGGATGGACAGACGAAGAAAGAAAAAGCGAAAGGGAGGGAAAGAGGGAAGGAAAGAAGATAGACTGGATGGATGCACGGATGAAAGACAGATGAAGGACGGATGGCTGATAGATACCATCTCCCCTCCTTCCCTTCCATCCAGTCTTTTGCACTGGGATAAACGGGGAGCACAGCCTTCAGCCACAGCAGACCCTGCCACAGAGTCTGAGAAGGATACTGACAAAGGCTAGGGTCTTGGTTTCCAAAGAGATGGGAGGAAAATTAGGGGCCCAGAAAGGTTCAGGTCTTTACCAGCAAGCTGAACCCAACACCCACGGGACCCTCGGGTGCTCATTCATTGGTTCCTCCACTTACTTGTGGAGCAGCTGCTCAGGTCCTCCTGGCTGGAAGGGTGCACACGCTGGATGGTCCCAATGCCAGACGATCACTGCAGTCACCAAGGTGCACCCAAGTCCTGTGGGAGCTCAGGGAGGAGAGTGGCCAGGTCCTCTGCCAGGCAGGGTTGGAGATGTCTGAGCCCCACTTGGGCAGTAGGTGGGGTGTCACCCCAGAATGGTAATGAGGTTCTCCAGGTCAGGAAATGGCATTGGTGCAGATGCTGAAGCATAGGAAAGAGGGGCATCTTCAGAGGCCAACAGGCTTCCTTGGGGTGAGATGCAGTGAGGGACTCTATGCCAAACTTCTAGAAAGAAAAGGGTTGGCCATAGGAAGTCACTCATATGGGGACTGAACCAGGGTTTATCAGCCTGAGCTTGTATAGGACTTAAAAGAAAGAACAAAAAAGTCCCCTTACTTTTGCAGAGTTTATAAAAACAGTGGTACAGCCTCTGCCCCTTGTGGGGAGTCCACCTCCGTACTGTGAGCTGCGGGGAACAAGCAGTTGCTGAAGGATCGGAAGGTAAGGACTGAAGAGGGGACATCTGCACTTCAGAAAAATAACATTGCTGTGCATCGCCATCAAATCTCATTAGCCAAAGCAAAACAGTGCTCTGGTCCCCAGAGATACACCCTTCTGAGGTACTCAGCAGAGGCAGCTGAAAGTCTCAGAGACCCCTGGCTTTCGGGCACAGTTGTCTCACTGCTGTCTGCCCACCTCCTGTCCTCTCGGGAGGCAGAGACAATGCCCACCCCATGGTGTGTCCTGGAATGAAATGCGTCATTTGGCAATGCCAAGCAAGCACTGCAGGCAGGCAATCAACTTACACACTGCCATCATCAGCCGGCGGCAGGGACAGACCTTCAGTTTCATGACAGTCTGTCCCTGAATTTCCTCTTGGTTCCTTCCCTGGGCTGAGATAGGTGGGGTCTGGAGGGCATATCATTCCATGCCATGGTGAAACGCTAAAATAAAGGCTGTTTGGTTCAAACGCTGCCAACTAACACGTCGGACAGATGCTGAAAACCTGGGGAGCAGAGGGAGCCTCACGCCAGCTCCCACCCTGGACCTCGGTGTCCCTGGCTATGCCATGCTGGTGGGTGGATGACGGGCCCCACCTGGGGCTGTGGATGAGAAATGCCCATAAAACCTCCTGTAAAGCTCTGTACACCTATAAAGTGCTATTAAAGTAATGACTATAGCTCATGATCAAAACTGAAGGATGAACAGAGGCCCATTGGGGCCCTCCCAAGACCCACTCCTTGGCCCAGGGGGCCTGGGAAAGCACGAGGCTACCCTTGACTCGAACAAGTTACAACTGCTTTGCCATGGAGAGAGGCCAGGCGGAGGTGACCTGCATGGTGCTGAGTAATCATCAGTGTTTCCAGGTACTTTTTGGCCAGAATCGTAACCCTAAACCTCACCAGGTGCCACATCTGTGAACAGCCTTCTCCTCAGAGCGCCACGAGCCATCAGAGCCCAGGAGTGTTGCCATGCGGCCTCCACAATCAACAGAGGACAGGACAAGGGGGTGCTTTTCAAGATTATTTCATAAAGAGGAAAATGGCGTGGGCGTCTCAAGTAAGCAAATAATCGGAGAAGACTCACTTTCTATCATCAGGTGGCCCATAAGAGTGAAAGGTCCTCGCAAGGAGAAAACTCTTCTTCCTGTGGGCTGTGAATTGGTATTTGCTGTCAATGTCACTGAGAGCACCATGGTTACCAGTGTGTGAATTAGAATTTCTCCCTTTGGTAGGATTCATGAAATAAAATAAACCACTCCGGCATGACACCAACCAAATAAAAGTTTGATGCAGAGAACTTTTTGACCAATGTTATGTAAGTAGCACTGGCTTAATATTCATGCCTCAATCTAAACCTTTTTCTTTTTGCAAAACTGTATTTCAAATGACAAAATGGTCACGGTACAAAAATGTTTATTTAAATTAAATATTTTCAGCAAACCAATATTCACAACTGTTGCAAGCATCTGTAGTTCTTACAAAAAATGGAACAGTTGAACTTAATGTCTGTGGTGCTATTTTACAGGATTATCAATACACATTCTCAACTGGGTTCCAGTCAATCATATCACCAATGATTTACTATTTATTACCAAATGGCATATACAGTCACAATATAAAGATTAATCTTATAAGTGATTTTACAATAAGATGTCTTGGAAGGAAGAAAAGCTGTCAGCAATAAAAAATATAAGGTGAAAGTAATAGAAGAATATACACACTTCATACAGGCAATACGCTGCTGTCAAAAGACGTGCACGTGTCTGTCAGCTGACTGTTGGGTATGTTCCTTCAAGGAGGTCAGGCAGGGTGGGGACGTTTGGGTGGGCCCGGCTCAGAAACATTTTCAGTCACAGTGAATTTCTGGTTTGGGAAGTGAACCTCAGGAAGGTGCCACAAGGAAGCTGCTCCAAGACAAGCTAAGGAAGTGCATGTCTGGAACGTGAGCAAACCAGTCCCTCACCGACAGAGGACTCGAGGACTCTCGCTTGGGCTTGTACTCAGGGGCTCTCTGAGTTAGGAACCAATTCAGGGGTACAGGAAGAAACAGGGCGAGAGAAAGAAATGCCAGGAAGGGGAGAGAGGGAGCCCAGAGAGTGGGAAGTGCACGCCCCGAGGGGAAGGTGACGCCATGGTTTGTTGCAACACTCTTTTAGGTCCCTGGCTCTCGGTCATTCAGAGCAGCCGGTGGGGACAAGCTGCCGTTGCTAAGAACATTGGAGTCAGGCTGTGCAGGTTTGTGTCTAAGGGTGTGCACAGGCGCCCCCTCACACTGTACCTGGTCTTGAAGTGTGTGTAATAAAAAAGAAGAATTTATCTAAAAAATAAAAAACAAGTTTGAATTGAGTCTCATTTTCAGTGATGCAGTTAACCATACTGGTTAATTTCCCAAATCAGGATGAGCGTCTTCCTCAAATTGGAAGGCCCGTTGGGAGTCCTAGGGTGACTGAGAAAGGGAGCACGGAAAGCAGAGAGCCTGTGTCCTTGGGCTGGGCACGCTCAACGCTCCCAGGCTGCACATGAACAGGCTCGTAGAGAAGCTTCCCTGCTTTCCTTCCATAAGCCTTGAGAAAATACTGAGAACACCGTGGAGCAGGGGACTTGTAATGAGGCCATCCTCACTTTCCAGGGGGCAGAAGAGAGCAAGAGAGGCAGGCTGCGTCTCGCTGCAGCAGAACTGAGACGGAGCCAGGCTCTTCTCACCCTCCTCTGGAGCACCTAGAGGCCCAGCGTGGCTGTGTCAAACACAGGAGAGGGTCGAGCGCTGCCTGGATTCCCACCGTTGGTTGTAATGATGGGGACAGGAAGAGAGGGCAGGGAAATCCTACTGAAAGGGAGTCTCGGCAACTGGAGGCCCGCGCTCCTGGAATGTAGCCAGTGAAGCTCATTTGAAGGAACAGAAGGGTCACTGAACCAGCAGAGCCTGTCCTGGCTTGGGAGAAAGCCGCCGGGGCCAGCAGTTCCGACCTCCTGGCAGCTGAGGGTCCAAGAGGAAAGCCAGTGGCACCATGTGGTCTCTGCTCCGCTTGGTGCACAGGAAGCACACAGGTGGCCAGGGCTGGGCCAGGCTCCTGCCTCTGTCTCTAGGACACGCTGTAGCTGTTGTAGTAAGTGGCAGTTGCATCAGCCAGGACAGAGATGAGGCTGGTCTCTGTGGGGCCTGATGGGGTCACCTGGGAGAGTGGGGCATGGCCACTGAGGGCCCCAGCCCCAGCAGCAGAGTCCAGGTGACCAGGAGTGTTCAAATACTGGTCGAACTCATTGCGATCCATGTCCCCCAGAAGTTCCACCTGGCTCAGCTGATCCAGAGCATCGAAGCCAGGGTGCTCGGGAGGAGGGGAGAGTTGGCCCAGGTGGGCCTGGAGGTTGGAGTGGAGAGGGTGGTAGGTGGCAGGAGAGTAGTAGGCAGGAGATTGGGGGCAGCCAGGGACAGTGGACATCATAGAGACCCCGGAAGACTGGCCGAGGGCCAGAGGCCCCAGGGGGTGGCTGCAGTGGAGGGGACTGGGGGCCACCTCGGGGGAGTAAGGGGGCCCTGGCAGGTGGGGCAGGCGGTGGGGGTGGGCGTGCTCCTCCTGGCAGGGGGAGGAGAAGAAGGTCTGCTCCGGCTCCAGCACGTCCAGGGGAGACATCTCCGGGGGCGTGGGCAGCCCATACGGATACGTGTCCACGCTGGCGGGGGCGCCGCCGCCAGCAGCCGGGCCCTCGTGGTAGCAGCCCCGGAGGCCGGGCAGGGCAGCGCCGGGGGAGTACTCACCCCTGCCCTCCTTCTCCCCCAGCGGCCCGCGGCTGCCGCTGCTCTTCTCTGGCAGGGCGTTCTGGTCCCGCGAGAGCGAGCTCAGGAGGAAGCCGGGGTCCACGCGCTTGCAGAGGCGCTTGGCCTGCTTCTTCCTGCGGGGCCGGTACTTGTAGTTGGGGTAGTCCTGCATGTGCTGCAGTCGCAGCCGCTCCGCCTCGTCCACGTAGGGCCTCTTCTGCGACAGCGTCAGTGCCTTCCACGACTTTCCTGCTCACACAAGCCAGAGAAGGCCACGCTCAGCATCTGCGCTGCTGGCGCTGCGGATGCACCTGCCCACACTCACGCCTCCTCATCGCACATGCACGCGACCTCCGTCGCTCACTTGGCCGCCTTCTTTCGGCCTCTCCGCCTCTCCCTAGCCCGATCCCACACGCATCCGCATCCGCGTCCGCCTGGTCGAGCCGAACTAAGCCCTCCTGCTTGGGTCCGCAAAGCCACTTCACGCGAGTGCTCACAAAGACCATAACCTCTCACACAACACCAAACCTGACGACTGGAAAGTGTGGGATCACAGGGACAGGGAAAGGCCCTCTGGACCATGTCACGGCAGGAAAAAAATCTAATGACCACTGTGACATGTATCGGGGCTCCTGTTACCCCTTGAGAGTCAATTCTAATCTTTTGTGCATTTTGATGAAAATTCCCAGTCTCTTAAAAAATGACTTATGGCATAAATTGCACAGCCCATATGTGAGGGAACCCAGGCTCAGCCAATGGTTTCACAGATGCAAGAAAAGTCCGGGTCTCACTAAGTTAACACATGGCTGTTCCTTACCTCTGAAGGTCAGTAGGACTCTGCTGTACGAAGACCTGAGTGTGGCCAGAATGCTACATCTGCATGCAACACCACCAACATGAAAGCTAGACTCCCAGCCAACCTTGACTCCCCTGAGTCTCTCCTGATGATAAAAATATTATGTGTACCCAACTCAAAACTGTGGTACCCAAACACTCGGCTCTACCCAACACAGAGTTCTCTCTTTAAGAAACATCCCCTTCCTGTAACCCACTCACGCTTAAAAGCTGCCTGAACTTGTTTTCTATCTGTTGTTCCTTGCCTGTTGTTTTGCAAATCACTTTGTGTCTCTTCTCCATTTCTCAATGTACACTGTACACCCCTCTGGCTCCAGCCTTTTCTGAGGGTCTCTTCTAGACCCCTTGGATCCATTTCTCTCAGGGCTGGTTCAGAATTCTACAACTTTAACATGTTCCCCCACAACTCTAATATATTCTGAAGTCTGAGACCCACTAGCTGAGAGGTCAAGGTTCTGACTAAGCCCTGTAAGGAAAGAGACCTTGTCTTTCACCTGGCATAGTCAGCACAGGGCCAAGTACAGGGTCATGTGAATGGTAATCACCAGTGCCCAGGCTGGCTGCTCCCTGGGCCAGGCCCTCAAAGATTTTAGGCTGAGGGTTCAAGATGGGCAATTATTAAAGATGTTCTACTCCTTGGGTGAAAGTTTATAACTGTTACAGGGAGTTGTTAATTACTATAATTAGCTGTCACTTAAAAAAGTGACCTGAAGAGTATTATGAAGTCTAGATTCAGATCTAGACATTGGTTTCCAGCCTGCAGCTAAGGCCACAAAGCTCTTGCAAGAGGTCCACGATCCATACACAATCCAGATCCCATGATCTGAATATAAAATGCAACTCTAGTTTCTAAATATACTTGAATGTTGTCATATTAATAAAATACAGGTTTGTTTTTAAATGCTACAACTATCTAATTGTCATAACACACTAAAAATACTAGTGCTACTAGATGACGTTTTTAAAAGTTTGGAAGGCCTAGATTGGAAAATGTTGGAACTCACGTTCAGGTCAGAAAAGGAAGGGCTGAGAAAGACCATGGTGTGGAAGGAGCTCATCCTGCTGCCCCTGGTTAACAACTGCACAAAGACCCTATTTTAAAAAGCAACACTGTGTGGCTTTCCCTCCCCCAGTTACACAGGCAGGAGGCTAAGCAGGAGTGAATTAGTGTCTTTCCTGCAAAATGAATTGTAACCTTTGGAAGCCTAGGTGCCAGTCCCAGACAGGGACCAGCTGGCAGGAGGACTTCACCTCTTGCGCCCCTTTGCTTGCCCCTTCTGGGGAGCAGGCGGTCTCAATCTGTAGGGCAGGTCTCCCCAGCCTTTTCTCTCCTCCCGTCTGCCTGCACCTGGTCACAACTAGGGGCTTTCTGTTGTACTTGGTCAATAGGACCCACAGGAGAAAAAAAAAATGCTTTCATTTATTTAAAAATATTTTAAAATATGAAGAAAATATAAAGTTTTAGGTCAAAGAAAAATTATTATATATAAGAATATTTCTCATTTATGCTAACAGTACAAAATATACATTTTACTATCTATACAGAGAAAAGTGCACAGGAAGGCACCCGCCCACCGACACAACACGGCACATCTAGCCTCAGTGCCAGGTGGTGGGCCAGGGGCTCCTGGAACCCAGCACTCCCCCAGCTGCAGGAGCACTGAGACCCATCTTGCTGGCCTGCAGCTTTGGCCAGCATAAAGCGGGGGTCAGTTCTCGCTCCACGGTTCCGCCAAAGGAAGGAGCCCTGCGTTCCTACGGAAAAAGGAAGGGCTACGTTCCAGGCGGGTGGGGTCGGGTGACCACTCATGTCCCTTCTCACAGGGCCTGGCCCCACTGCAAGCACAATGTGCTTTGAAAGATTTCCATTGGTTAAAACGAATAAAAACCAAGACGAAGGGCAAAGAGGTCAAGAGTAAGGTGGGGTTGGAAAGTGTTCATCTTTAGGCATAGAAGAGAAAATAAATCCCAACACGAACACAGTTCTGTCCCAATATCCTCACTTGGTCCCAATATCTTCATGTCCTATACTCATTCTGTGTTCCTCAGACCTGGACTCCAGGCCCCAGCCCCTGCCATGGCAGCAACGCAGCCAGAAACGGTGGGCTCCAGAACAGACCCTTACTAGCCGCCCTAAGCATCTGTTTCAAGTTACCTACACTCCTGCGACAGAAGTGTCACCAACCACGTCTATTTAGGTAGACCGTTTTTCCCTGCTGTTAGTTTAATAATTAAGTTAAAGCAAGGATTCGTCCCTGCTTAGCTTTATCCGTGACAATCTCCCTTTGATTGTCCCAATCCTACAGTGCAAGGAAAGATGGGTTTTCCCGCTTCGGTCTTCCCAGTAAATGCCGGTTCCACCCAACCTCGACGTTTCCGTTCTGGCAGTGTCTGTGCGCGCGGGTCCCTGTCGTTAGACTGCCCGGGCTGGGCCACTACCGTGTCGCTGCCGCCTATTGGGGCCCCGATCTCGACTCCAGTCCCAAGGATGGGCTTCCTCGGAAACCTGGGCTGGTCCCGCGGTTTCACTTTGGACCTCGCTGGCCAAGATGTCCAGGCTCCGATTCCCGGCACAAGGCACACCCGGGCTGCACAGACGCCCAACCTCGCCGGCACAGCTAGCGCCTGAGTTCCCACGCGTCGGTGGTACGCACGCTCCGCGCGCCCGCACCGGCCAGACTCAGGCCTGCCGTTGCCCGCGCCCCTGGCCCGCTGACCTCCGGGTGTGCCCAGCCCGCGTGGGGCCGCACGATCACTCACCCAGCATCTTGCTGAGCTCGGCGTTGTGCAGGTCCGGGTTCTGCACCGCCAGCCGCTTCCTTTCGTCCTTGGCCCACACCATGAAGGCGTTCATGGGCCGCCGGATACGGCTCTCCGAACCCTTGTCCCCCGGGGGGCGGGGGGCTGCCGGCGGCGACAGCCCATCAGACAGCTCAGCTTCCAGGGCGGGACACTCGAGCCCCTCGGGCCACGGGTAGGCTCCCAGCAGAGAGGCCATGGCCGCACGGGGGTTGCCTGACTTCTCCTTGCGGGACCGGCGCTGACCTGGCCCTCGCTCGGGCCGGGGCGTCCAACTTGGCCCGCTGCCTCCGCGCGGCCCCTTATTTATCAGCTTGGGCCGCCAGGTCCTCCAATGACTCTCCAAGGCGGCGCGGCCCCTCCCTCGGTCTTGGCGCGGCCCCCTCCCTGCGTCCCCGGCCGCCGCGTCCCGGCTCCGACCTGCCGGCGGGGTGTGGTGGAGGGAGGACCTCTTCCGCGCCCGCCCCCGGCCCGCCCCGCGGCCTCCCGCCCGTCCCGGGATCCGCGCCCCGCCTGCTCTCGGCCGCAGGTGCCCAGGCGGGCGCGGCAGGCGGTCTTGGCGCCTGGGCTCCAGAGGGAGTCAGGTCCAGCCCCCCACCCCGACGGACCGCGGCCTCAGAGGGCCAGACTCCACCAGCTCCTCCCGCAACGAAAACCGAACCCCAAAAGCTGTCACTGGATCTTCCAGGCGGCCGCGGGAGACGCTGGCCATGCAGCCCCACAGATCGGCCAGTGAGCCGTTCTTAAGCTTTTCTGAAATGACCGGGTTTTGGCCACCTCTCCCCAGACGCTGGCCTGGGCTGGGCTGGGGGCTGCTCCGGGCCTCCCCACGCTGCGGGTGCCCGCTAGCTCTCGGGAGGTCATGTCTGTTGCCTCGGTTCCCTGCCGTCTGATTTTTTTCCTTCTTGTGCCCCACCTCAACCCCAACCCCGCCTCAGGGTGCGATTCTCCAGTTCCCTCGCTTCTTCCTTCGCGGAATTCCGTTTTTTGTATTATTTTTTCTGACTCAGGCAAGATGCATCTCCTACGGCTTCAGTGTAACCCGTGAGCTTCCTCGGTTCCCCACGTCTCCTCATCTCATGGTAGAAGGGGTTGCAGGTTGGAAGCCCCTAGCGGTCTCTCCCTTTCAAGGACCACTACTCCCATGCCACGCTGCTGGGTTTGATAGGGCCGTTCCCACACCAGCAGTGCACATAGTAGGCGTTCAAGAACTGCCAAATAAGCGAATGAATGAGTGAGCAAACATGGCTTAGTCACACCTTACTGTATAAAAAAACCAGGGCAGGCGGACTAGATCCTGGAATTCAATCCACAAATATTTACTGAGCGCCACCCCTGTGCTGAATCTGCAGAGGTGACCCTGGAAGGAGGCAGCATTATCGTGGGAGGGTCGTGAAGTCTGGAGTCAGAACCAGCCTTAGTGTGTGGGTTACTGAGTGCGTGACTCTGACGGAGGCATCTCCTGGCCCCCTTTCCTAACCCTGAAATGGGGATGGTAAGACAGACCTCACGGACCAGTGGTGAGGATTCCGTGAGATAAATACAGTGGAAGCTCACACTCTGCATGCGCAGTGATGTCAGTACAACTCTGGACTGAAGTCTTTAGTCCCAGCGCACAGTGACAGAGTTCACAGAGGCCTCCCAGGCAACATGAAACGGGTGCCTGCATTGAGACTGTTCAAGGAGATGGAGAAGTGTAAATTCCCCGTTTTTCCGTCCTAATTTTAACCTCTAGAGCACCATATAATTCTCATCTGGGCATGCATTTTCAGAATAAAAAGATTGCTGGGGCTGCCCCTACCCTGAACCAGGATCCGGTGGCGGCACGGTAAGCCCGCATGCCCAACCTGCTGCTCTCCAAGGACTGGGTAAGGACTAGGCAAGGACTTGCGGCCGGCCCGACACAGTGTCTCACTGTCCTGGAAAGGGCTGTCCCCAACCCGAAAAGCATCCTAAAACCTGAATCCCAGAAGTGCGTTGGCCTGGTGCCATGCACCAAGCGGGTGTATCTGCCATCTAACCAACTGCCCTACCCCAGGAAGCCCAGGCCATTGTCAGTGGTGGATCTCTAGGCTGCAAATTCTTCCAAGAAAACCACCTTAGGCCAGAATGCTTCTGGTCTGGATGGGAGGGCTGCGCCTGCCAGGGAGGTTAGCTCTTTGAGCAGCGGGAACAGAGGGTCCCACCTGAGAACGGGAGCGACAAGGGGAGCACCTTGGTCCCGACCCCTCTGACTCTACTGCCACGCTAGGATGCTGCCCCGCAGAGGCAGAGAACTCTTGGGAACAGCGCTGACCTTCCAGCTACCAGAATCCTCACTCAGGCCCAGGTCCCTGCCGCCCTCCCTGGGTAGCCCCTGAGTCGAGCGCGCATGCCCAGGGGTCTCGCCCAGAAGCCAGGTTAGGGAGACACTCGCCCAGGGAGCGCAGAACACTCAAGTTGGACCCCAGAGATCGATGGTGAATACAGAGAAAACAACCGGGGCGAGAGCAGAAGAAAACACACGCACACACACAACCAAAAAACACAATCTGTGCTGTGAATGTTGTTTCCTTGTTCACGGTTTTGCACTGCTCTGGAGAGCGCTTTCAAGCCGGGGCTGTCCAGGAGCTGAGCCTTAGCTGCTCCCTCCCTCGCGCGGGCGCCGCCCGGAACCTGAGAGCTGCCTGCACGCCCGAACCCTGCTGGTTCGATCGCTCCATTCCTTTATCTTTTGCATCAGTGCATTTATTCACCTGGGCAACTGTGTCCAAGCGCGCCCTGCCGCGGACAGCGCCAAGGGACTCAGGGCCGCGAGAACCCCGCCGCCTCTGCAATCACTGCATCAGTCTTTACAGAGTTCCGCGGAAAGCCCGGGGCTCCGAGGGCTGAGTTAGAGCACCGGAGCTCGCGCCCCGAGTCAACCCAATGCCTGTTACCGCCCGCGCAGGCCCAGGACAGACCACGGCTCCGCAGTTGAGGTTCGTGTGGTGAACCTTCAAGAACGAATCCTGGGCAACCGAACGCAGAAGAGTCGAGGCTCAGGGGCTGCAGCGCCGGGTCCTGCGGGGGATCGGATAGCTTCGAGACACACTGGGCCAGTGTACCACGCTGGGCATCATGCAGCTGACCTGTAGGTACAAACTCCTACTCACCCTGCGCGGAAATTAGCGTGACTGGCGCTTATCTCTTCAATGGCTTTCTTTTCTTTCCCTTTTTCTCATCCTTCCCTCCCTCTCCCTCTTCCTTATTATTCACACTCCCTCCCTCCCTCCCTCCCTCCCTCCTGTCTCCCTCCTTCCTCCCCAACCCCTTCTTTGTTTCTTTTTAGCTTTGTAGTTCTCTGAATTCTGGTTTACAGGAATGCAGGACCTGAAATCAGAAACCCCCAAGTCCAAGTTTGTTGCAACTTGCAGTGTGAAAATTCATTTACCTGAATTCAGCCTCACTTGGTTCGCCTCTAAAATGGGTATAATACAGGGTCACTGATAAGCCATCTGTGAAAACTCACATGCTTAATAAACTGTGAAATGTAAAAATCAGGAATGGGTGAATTTGAAAGTTAAAAGGGTCAGAACTTCAAAGCTTACCCCCCAGGAGCTTCTCTTATTCTGTTCCAAACAGGTATTTCAGTGGCTCTGGGGCAAGAGGAAAGGGAGAGGGAAAAAGAGGGGAATCTGGTACATTCCGCACACTGCCCAGATGACCCTCGCCTCTGCTCAGAAGGGCTATGGACTTAGCGCTCTCAGCTTGCATCCAGTGTGGCCCTGCTGAGGCTGTGGCATCACTGGCCAGGCCAAGGGACTGCCCTCAGGCGGGGCCACAGTGTCTGCTTTGGAGGACTGCAGCAGCACCCACTCGGGCTGGCGGGAGTTGTTTCTTGTCCCTCCACCCAGGCTGGAGGTGAAATCATGCTCGTCACCATCTCTGTTCACACTGGTTTGTCTGTGCTTGATTGAGTCTTTTCAAAGCAAGTTCCTGCCTCCAAAGAACCATCTGTGAAGGGGGCCAAGCAGAGACCCCGACTGGTATGTCAACCTCCAGACTTTGCAACTGGTCCCTATGTGCCCAGGGGAAGGGAAGGGCTGCTCACCAGCCACTGCCATTCCTCTTGCCCTTTGCCCACTCCAGTCTGGCCTCTGGGAGTTCCAGCAGCCCTTTCCCATCCTCATAATGAAGTCAGAGGCCACAGGTAGGTGCAGCTGGAGGATGGGGCACCTGGTCTCTCTCTCATCCATCCCCTTAGTGATCCCTGCCCCTTGTGGCTAGTCTAGACTCAGCAGCCCTCATTTCCCTACAAGTCACTGCACTTGGAGTTCCTTATGTTAACCCACAGACATCTCTAAAGTCATTTAGGAGAATCCAGCAAAGCTCCTAATTTAGAGTAACTTTCCCGGGTGAAAACAAAGGGCAGGGACTTGAGTGCACCTACAGGCCTCACTGAGCCAGTGAAGCAGGCAGAACCGGACAGCGCTCCTCAGGCTCTTGGGGTCCACAGCTCTTCCACATGGACCTAGGGGGAAAGGGGAAAGGAAGTGCGCTTGCGTACTAGACTGCTCCCGCACACGGCAGTGTAGAAGTGTAGATTCCTTATAACATCGGCATCCTTTGGTAAGAGTTGATTAATAGTAGCAAAATACTAAGTGGAGAAACCCAAGTTTTCTTGGGGTTCCCCAAATCAGACATCTGTGTCCTGTAGCACAGGCCTGCCAGTTCTCCTGTCGTGTCTGACACATCGTGCCTCCCAGGGGGTGCCTGGAGACTCCTTGGTGGGAGGAAGCCTAACTGGGAGCCAGAACCCATGACCTGCCACTACTGGTGCACAAATCCTTCCAAGTCACTAAACGGTTAATTCCCAGGCCCAGAGCCTCGTGGAGGCCCTGTGAGGTGAAGGACGTGGCCTCTCCAGGGCAGACACGCCAACAGTGCTCCTGTGCGATCAGTGTTTGCTTCTCCGTAGCACGGAGGGGCAGGAGAGTTCCAAGTGAGCGACAACTTTTTCTACCCTGATTTTCCTCCACTGCACCTGGAATGACTACCAGGTCCCCTCGAAGGGGTGTGGCCCAGATTACTGGACACCTGTGATCTTTATTTAATTGGCCAGAAGCTAACCTTTACAATTTCAATGGCAAAATCAACAAAGGACAAGAAAATACAGTGGTTGGTTCCAAGGAGTGCGTTTCTTTTTCTTGATCCCACTGCTTCCTTCACAATGCCTAGAGGAAGAAGGGCAAGAGAGCAGGAAGCACCTATAATGATCCAAGTGGAAAAGAAGCTTTTGCCTCCGCAGTCGGCTCAGCCGTCCGCTTATGGCTGAGGAGTGTCAGGGGATGACGGGCCAGGAGACAGCCCTGCTGCAGTTTCAGAATCCTGTCCCCACTCACAACTCTCCTGTGAAAGGCGAGGACACCTCCTGTTTGTTTAGTTTATGAGGCTGCTTTAAACTCGTGGTACTAGAACACTGGAAGTATGGTAGGGCCTACAGATCGGGAGCCAATGGCCACTGAAAAGACAGGGTCCCTCCGTCACTGGGGAGGAGGCGTGCTGCAGCAAGGGGTCAGGGGGAAGCCCTGGCGTCAGACAGGAGGCCACGGGAGAAGCCAGCGGCAGGCAGGGACCTTGGCAGTGAAGGAATGGCCAGGCTCTGTAGAATGACTTCAGCAGGCCCTGGGGCCTTGGTGGTCTGGCACCTGGCCCTGGGGTGGTTAGGACAGGGCACAGTGACCTGGAGAGAGCTCAACACAGGAGGTGGCTGAGTCTGGACTGGGGATTAGCTGGTTTGCATATGAAAGGTATGCTCACAGGTGAGTCCTTTCTTATCTTTAGGAATTGGCCAACTCCTCAGGGACAGTCCCCCAGGGTCTGCAAGGTACCAGGGGTCAAAGCATCAGGATGCAGAAAATTGATGGCATAATACGCATCATCTTTGACCTAAGATAATGACTTGCACATCGAGGGCACTCAGAGAAAGGGGAAAGAAGGAAGGACAAAGGAAGCTACAGTGGGTGGCCAGCTGGGCAACAGCAGGGTGGCCTTGGATAGCCTCACTTCCCACCCGTGCTGTGATGTGCCCAGTGCCAACTGAGGAGTCAGAGAAATGGCTTCATTTTTTTCTTTTGTGCAGTGCTGGGGTCAAACCCAAGGTTTCCTGCATGCTAAGTAGGTGCTCTCTGGAGCTGCTGTGTCCCCAGCCCAGATCAATGACTTATTTCAGCCCCGCTTGCTGGTGTGCAGGGACTGTCCAGCAGCTCCAGGATGAAGAGAGTCTGCCGTCTCCACGGTCCTCCATGGTGCCTTTCCCAGACTTCACGCTGAGAGACGTGCCTTTCATGCCACACGTCCAACCAGACCACCTGCCTCACCTGGTCCTTGAGCTGTGTGCTGCACCGTTCTTCTGCACCTGCCGGTGCTTTGGGAACAGGCATGTCCCAGTTACCTGCTGCTGGGCAGCCCCACCCTCACCCCTGTGCTTCGATCAGCCAGTATGCCCATTGGTTCCTGGGTCAGAAATTTGCACAGTGCCATTGGGGATAGCTTGTGGCTGTTTCCTGACATCAAAGGTCCCAGCTGGAAAGACATGAATGACTAGAAGTCACAAATGGCCATCTGGAGGCTTCTTCACCTACACATCTTGCACTGGGGCTGGGATCACGCCAGGCTGGGCTGAGCTAGAACCGCGGACTGCGGTGTCTACTGCCTACACGCACCTTCTCCAGGTGGGCTGCCTTCCTAATGGCATAGTGGCTTCAGAGTACATGGATTTCTTACATGTCAACTTGGGGCTCCAAGAATGTCCCCAAAGACAAGGCAAAAGTTGCAGGGCCTTTCATGAGGGCCCGGGAGGTGCCTAACAGCACCTACGGCCAGCATTCCATGGGTCAAAGCAGTCCCAGACGCTAGGTTCAGGGGAGAGAACACAGACCCCAACTCTCAGACAGCGAGCGTCCAGGAGCTGTGGACGCGTTTCAAAACCACCCTGAGCTGTGTGTAGAGGTGGAGCAAGGAAACCAGGGATATCTGCTGCACACAGCTTGGAAAGCAAAGTACGCTTTCCCGCCTAAGGCCAGTTCAAGACAAAGACACATGTCACCCTCCTTCACCCTTCCTTTCACACACTCGTAAAAGAAATGCCACTCACTCGCTACTCCTTTAAAAGGTTTCTCAAAGTTCTTCTAAAACCTAATGAAAAGAGGGCATGAGTGAGTTCATTTTAAGAAGGAAAATGTAAGGTACACGTTGTCTTCAGAGCCAGAAGGCAACTTAAAGAACAGCTGGGTCTGAGCACTGTTCAAAAACCCTGGACGAGTTACGGATCTACGCTTGGTCTTGAAATTGATGGGACTTTATTGGAGGGCGTGTTGAGAGTATTTTGAAAACAACCTGAATGCAGGCAGAGGAAGCTTCCTAGGCCTCTCAGCTGGCTCTCAGCAGGAGCCACCCTGGGGGGGGGTCATCAGCCTTGCTGACCTGCGCAGGTGCTCCTAACCATCCCCCCTTCTTGTTCTGAATGCTTCTAGAGTGAGCAGGAAGTGGACTCGAGCTGCATAGTCATGCAGATGAGAACCGGGGCATGGAAATCAGACGACAGTGAGCAAGAGGCAGAACCGCCGCTGCGCCTCCGTCAGGCCCACTCCTGGACGCCACTCATGGCTGCTCCTTGCAGGACGTAGGGCCTGAATGAAATAAGGCTGGAGTCAGAAGAACAGTGCCACATGTAAGGAAGAGACCCTTAAGTTAGAGAAGCAGCCCCTGCCATGAGGGAGTGAGCCGCATCGTATTTACCCCCTTGCCTTAAACGACCACGAAACTGGACAGTGTGTCTGGCCCACGAGCTTCAGATGCTGTGCACCAGACAGTGCAGGACAGCAATCCTGGAAGGGAAATGAGCGTGTGCCTCTGCCCGCTGTGGAGGTTTCCAGGCCTCAGCACAGAGACCAGGGGCCTTACTGAGCTGCAGAGACAGAGTTCCAAGTCCAGGGAGGGCAAAGCAAGAGGAGGAGATGGCCCAGAGGGAGGGCATCAGAGATCTGGAGCGGGTGCCCTGGAAGCTTTGGCTGAGCTCTGATCCACACACACCAGGAGGAAAATACTAAGGCTGTGGAGAGAACCACTGGACAAGGCAGGTGGGACAGCCTCCTGAGCTCACGCAGGGCAGGGTTCTGTGTCCCCCAGCCAGGCGGAAAGTCCTCCTAATGCACGGGACATCAGGTAGTATCCTCGGAAGGCCACTGACTGGTGGAAAAAACAGGAACATACAACCCACAGCCAGGAAAACGTCAATCACTAGAAACAACCCAAAACAACAGGGGTGATGGAACTAGAAGATAACATTAATAGTTATTTTAAATATACTCCACATGTTCTGGAAAGTACAAGAAAGCAAGAGCATGATGAAAGAGGAGGAAAAGATCTAAAAAGGACCCAAGTAAAACTCTGAAAGACAAAACGTACAATATTGGAAATACAAAATACACGATACAGATTAACAGTAGATTAGCGGTTGTAGAAGAAAGTATTAGTGAACCTGAGACATGCCAATGTGACCTCTCCTAAGTGAAAAGCACTAGAAACAAACAAGAAGCAGCAGCCTGTGTGGCAACCTGAGCAGCCCAACTTTAAAGTAGTTAAGTCTCAGGAAGAGCAATTAGAAAATTACACTTAAAGGAAATAGCTGGAGATTTTCCAAACTTAATGAAAACTATAAGCCCATAGACTAATAAAGCCCAACCATCCCCAACCAGAAGAAACACAAGAAGCCACACTAGGCACATCATAACCAAATGTGCCTGAAGAGAAACCAGGAGAAGGAAACATTAACACAAAGGAACAGAGATAAGAGTTATACTAGAACTTGTGTTTGAAACCATGTAATTCCGACACCAATGGAATAACATTTTTAAGAGTCCTGAAAAGGAAAACAAAAAACCTCTTAACAGAATTACATTCCCAGTGTCTCAGTGTCTCCTGGATACTTGATAAAAAAAAAAAAAAAAGAGGTCTATTCCAGTGGTACAGAATAGAGACAAACCCACATAAGTACAGTTAAACTAGACAAAGGGGCCAAAAACATACAAAGGAGAAAAGATAGCCTCTTCAACAAATGGTGCTGGGAAAACTGAAAATTCATCTGTAGCAAAATGAAATGAGACCCCTAACTCTCACCATGCACAAAAATCAACTAAAAATGGATCAAGGTCCTCAGCATTAGACCAGAGACCCTGCACCACTAGAATAAAAAGTAGACCCAGATCTTCATCATGTCAGCTTAGGAACTGACTTCCTCAGCAAGACTCCTAAAGTGCAAATCAAGAATCAAGAAATGAGATGGTATCAACCAATAAGCTTCTTCACAGCAAAGAGAACAATTAAGAATGTGGAGAGCCTGCAGAATAGGAGAAAATCTTGGCATCTGCACCTACGTTAATCTCCAGGATATACAAGGAACTCAAAAAACTTAGCACCAAAAAAACAAACAACCCAATGAGTAATGGGCAAAGGAACTGAAGAGGCACTTCGCAGAAGAAATACAAAATGATCAATAAATATATGAAACAATGTTCAACATCTCTAGCAATTAGAGAAATGCAAATTAAAACTATACTGAGATTTCATCTCACATCAGTCAGAATGGCAATTATCAAGAACACAAGTAACAATAAATGTTGGTGAGGATGTGGGGGAAAGTACACTCATACATTGCTGGTGGGACTGCAAATTGGTACAACCACTCTGGAAAGTGGTATGGAGATTCCTCAGAAAACTTGGAATGGAACCACCATTTGACCCAGTCATCCCACTCCTCAGTATATACCTGAGGGACTTAAAATTAGTATACCACAGTGAAACAACCACATCAATGTTTACAGCAGCTCAATTCACAATAGTTAAAGCTATGAAATCAACCTAGGTGCCCTCCAACATATAAATGGATAAAGAAAATGTGGTACATGTACACAATGGAATATTACTCAGCCATAAAGAAGACTGAAATTATGGCATTTGTTGGTAAATGGATGGAACCATCATGCTAAGTGAAATACACCAAAAAACAAAGACCAAATGTTCTCTCTGTAATGTGGATGCTAACTCACAATAAGACAGTGGGTAGGGAAGAACAGAAGTACTTTAGACAAAGGGGAATGAAAGGAAGGGAACGGAGATGGGAATGGGAAAGGCAGTAGAATCAATTGGACATCACTTTCCTATGCTCATATATGAATACACCACCAGTGAAACTCCACGTCATGTACTACCAGAAGAATGGGAAGTTATACTCCATGCATGTATGAAATGTCAAAATACATTCTACTGTCATGTGTAAGAAAGAAAGAAAGAAAGAAAGAAAAAAGACCTATTTGGGCTCATGCTTTTGAAGGCTGAAGAGTCAAGTTCGGGTAGCCACCTCTGGGAGGACCCCATGCTATGTCCTAACATGGCAGGTGGCATCACACAGTAGGTGTGCGTGAGAGTCACAAGCAGCAGGTGCAGAGGAGGCCAAGCGCAGGTGGCCTTAATCTGCGCCAGCTGGTTCTGGCAGTTACTGACACTCCGTGAGGGCACGGGATGCCACCTCCACCATGTGATTACCTCCTGCAGGCCCTGCCCCCCAGGTCCCACCACCTCTCAATACCTCACACTGGGGACAAACCACATTTGAACCATAGCACCAGCAAGATCATCTCTTAAAATGAGCCCAGAGACAAGAGAGTGGGTGGAGGGGGAGAGGCAGACAGGCTTTGAAACAGAAAGGCTGCAAGAGTTCCCGGGCGGACCAGCATTATATTAAATGTGGAAGGAAGTCCTTCAGAGGAAGGCGCTGTGTTCTTTGGAAGCGGACGTGAATCAGTTGTAAAATGTACATCAGAAACTCGAGGGAAACCACTAAAAAGGTAAAAAAGAACTGATTGATATTCTAAGAAAGGAGGAAAAAATGAATGAAAGCGTTCAGTTAAACCCATAGGAGGTAGAAAAAGAGTGGAAGATAAAAACAGAAAAAAGAGAGGTCAGCAAATAGAGCGGTGGCGGACGCTGCCGACGCTCACCAGCTGCCAGGCCACCTTGCCGCCCGGGGTGCTCCCTGCGGGCCACTGTGAGGAGGCTGCCGTCAGCCTGGTCCTCAGGGATATGTCACGTCCTGCACTCACGGTACCCCTCGTGTTCCTAGAAGTGGCACTGGTAGGTCACATGGTGAGGCCGTGAGATTTCTTAAGGAATTTCCTTACAGTTCTGCGGCTGCTCTGCCACGTCACTTCCCACCAAAGATACGCAGGGTGACAGCTCTTCCTCACCCCGCACCCTCGCTGGGCATCTCTCCAGGAAGGCCCGGTTGGAACCTCCGGGTTCAGGAGCCTCTCGGTCAGGCTTCCGCGGTTGTTGATTAGGGGTCTTTGTTCTTTCTGGAGATGGTGGATACGTGCTTTCTCCTGGCCCGTGGGTCACTGCTGTCGATTTATTGCTCATGCTCTTTGATGCACAAAAGTGCTTTAATTTTTGATGGATCCAAAATTCTCTTGTCACCTGTGCTTGTATTAACAAAGAAATCAGTGCCAAATCCATTGTCAAGAATTTCCCCCAGTTTTTGTCTAAGAGTTGTATAGTTTTAGAGGTTACGTTTAGGTATTTCATCAATTTTGGGTTGATTTTTCATATGGTATAAGGCAGATTTTTCTTCCCATGTGGATATCCAATTTCCCCAACACTGTTTGTTGAAAAGACTGTCTTCTTCTCATAGTATCATCCTTGTTGAACTTAATTTGACCACAGATGTGAGGGTTTTTATTTTTGGACCCCAAACTACTCTTTGGTCTAGGTATCTGTCTCCCTTTAAGCCAGTGGACATTGTTTTGGTTACCGTAGCTTTGCAGTAAGTTTTGAAAAGAGGAATTGTGAGACCTCAACCCTTGTTCTTCTTTTAAGATTGTTTTGGCTATTCAAGGACTCTTGATATTACATACAAATTTTAAGGTGGATTTTTCTGTTTCTGAAAAAAATAGTGTCATTGGGATTTTGATAGGGCTTACACTGCATCTATAGATCACTTTAGATAGTATGGACATGCTAACAATATTTTCTTCCAATCCATGAATATGTCTTTCTATTTAATAATTTTTTAGGAACACTTTGTAGTTTTCAGGATACAATCTCCATCTTCTTGGTTAAATTCATCCCTATGAATCTTATTCTTTTGATGCTACTGTAAATGGAATTATTTTCTTAATTTCCTTCTAGGGTTGTCCATTGGTAGTGAACAGAAGTGCAACTGATTTTTGTGTGACTTTGTATCCTGCAACTTTGCTAACTGTGATTTTCTTATTGTGTGTAGAAAATTTTTATGGTCTCTCATATATAAGATCATTTACCTGTAACCAAGATAGCTTTTCTTCTTCCATTCCTATGTGGATGCCTTTTCTTTTTCTTGCTTAATTGCTTTGGCTGCAAACTCACAGTAATAGTAGTGAGAGTGAATAGCCTTGTCTTATTTCTCACCTTAGAGGAAAGCTTTCATTCTTTCACCATTTAATATTGATGCTGGCTGTGGGGTTTTCACATGTGGCCTACAGTATATTGAGGCAGTTTCCTTCTATTCCTAGTTTGTCAATGGCTTTATCATAAAAGAATATTAAATTTTATCAAATGCTTTTCTGTGTCAATTGAGATGATGATGTGCTTTTTCTCCTTCATTGTGTTTATGTGTTACATTGATTTTTATATGCTGATCTTTCCTTGTATTTCAGGAATAAATTCCATGTGGTCGTGGCATCTAATCCTTTTAACAGCCCATTGAATTCAGTTTTCTAGTTGAGGATTCTGGTGTCCGTATTCATGAAGGATACTAGTCTGTGGTTTCCTTTGTCTGCTTTTGGTATTGGTGTAATGTCAAACTTACAGAATGAGTTTGGAAATTTCTCTCCAGTTTTTAGAAGTTTGAGAAGGGCTGGCGTTAATTCTTTGAATTTTTGGTAATTCAATTTTCCTACTAGTAATTACTTTATTCAGATTTTCTATTTCTTTGTGATTGAATCCTGGTAGGGCGTGTTTTTCAGGATTTGTTCAGTTCATCTAGGTTATCCAATTTTTTGGTGTGCAATGATTTACAGTACTATTTTATATACTTTTATTTCTGTAAAATTCTCTTTCGTTTTTGGTCATCTGAGCTTTTTTGCTTTTTTCTTAGTCAATCTAGCTAAAAGGCATAGTAATTTTGTTGATTTTTTCTAAGAACCAATAATTAGTTTTTATTTTTCCACTGTTCTCCCTTATTTATTTGTTCTGAATCTTTTTTATTTCCTTCCCTCTGCTTTCTTTGGTTTCAGTTTGTTCTTTTTCTAGGTTCATAAGGTATAGAATTAGATTACTGATTGGAGAATTTTCATTTTTTAATGTAACTGTTCACAGCTATTAATTTTCCTCTTAAAACTGCTTTTACTATATGGGATAAGTTTCAGTATGTTGGGTTTTCATTTTCATTTGTCTCAGGATATCTTATAATTTCCCTGGTGATTTCTTCTTTCATCCACCAGTTGTTTATAAACGTGCTATTAAAAGTGGAGTTCACATATTTGTAAAGTTTCTAGTCTTCATTTTGTTTTGATTCATTCTATTGTGATAAAAAGCTTGGCATGATTTTAATCTTTTAAAACTTATTAAGAATTATTATGTGACCTGAAACATGGTCTTTCCTGGAGAATGTTCCATGTGCACTTGAGAAAAATGCTCCCTCTGCCATTGTTGGGTTGAACAATCTGTATGTCTATTAGGACCTCTTGGTCTAGTATCATTCAAGTTGTTTCCTTACCAATCTTCTGACCTAGTTGTTTTATCCATTATTAAAAGTGGGGCACAGAAATCTACTGCCTACAGAGCTGTCTGCTTCTCCCTAATACTCAGTGTTTGCTTTCTATTTTGGGGCTCTGATGTTTGGTACACGTGAAGTGTTGTGTCTTTTATTATTATATACTGTCCTTCTCTGTTTCCTATAAGGTGTTCCTGTAGGTCCACTACCTTTGATATTATTATCATCACCCTTACTCTCTTTTGGTACTATTTGCGTGGGATATCTTTTTCTGGCCCTTCACTTTCAACCTGTGTGCCCAGTTCTAAAGCATGTCTCTTGCAGATAGCATATAACTGGAATCTTTCTTTTAAAATCCATTTTGCCATTCTGTCTTTGAATTTACTCCATTTATATTTAAAGAAATTACTGATAAGGACTTAACTTCTGTCATTTTGTCATTTGTTTCTGTATGCCCCTTGTTTTCTTCATGACTGCTTTCCTTTGTGTTTAGTTGACTTTTTGTAGGGACATGTATTGATTATCTTCCCACTTCCTTTTGTGTATCCTATGGATATTTTCTTTGTAGTTATCCAAGGGAGATTAAATATAACATCCTAAAGCTAAGAAAGTCTATCTTAAATGGTTACCTACTTGATGTCAATCATACAAAAACAATTCTTTTTCAGCTCACATTGTTATTGGTGTCCTAACTCACATCTGTATGCACTACGTATCCATTAATATACACTTGTATTAACTTTAATGAATTTCTCTTTCAAATTCTGTAGAAAATTATAAGTGGTGTTACAAACCAAAATTAAAATAATATTCCTTTATACTGTCCATGAACTTACCTTTAAAGGAGAACTTTTTATCTCATACTGCTTTGAGTTGCCCTATGGCATTCTCATATTTCAGCGTGCAGGACTCTCTAGCATTTCTTGTGGGGCAGGTCTCGTGGTCGTGAACTAACACATGGCTCTCACAGGGCCAAAGTGCGCAGGATCGCACCTCAGCATGGATCAGAGGGATCTGGGCTCTTCCAGCTCTCTTCCAGCTCAGTTGACATGATTGGCTCATCTCAGATGGCAGTGCCTTGCCTCATCACGGCAGGGTTTTGCAACCTCTCCAGGCTAAATTGCAACAACTTGCTTGACTTGGGGCTGCCTAGGAGTCCCAGGCAAGGGCAGGATCCTGAAGCCTGTCACCTGAGAAGTCTGAGTCAATGTAAGCAAGCCTCAGCCCTGCCCCAGGGCCTGCTCACAGGTTACCATCTCCAGTGGCCAGCCCTAAGCCTTCCTGGGACTCTGCTGCCTTCAGGATGACCTGGCCACACCTTCCTGTGTGTCATCCTGAGCTCATCAGTCCTGATACTCAGTGGCACATGTAAAGGAGGCTTGGGAGCCCTGGTGACTGGCATGCCAGGCCTTCCTCACCTGAGGACGATGGTGGCCTTCCTATGATTGGTTTTCCAGCTTCACGTCAGCAGCACTTTTTTAAAAAAGGACTTCTCTTAAGAGTAGTTTTAACTTCACGGCAAAAATTACGAAGAAGGCACAGAAATTCCCCACATACTACCTGCCCCCGCGACGCCTGTCTGGGTGAAGGCAGAAGGTAGCCACAGAAGCCTCCTACAGCGCGCCGTGGAGCGTCTGGATTGTCACACTCCTTCCTCCAAGGTCTGATGGTGGAGTCGGGTCTTTACATAAATGTTCTAATACCTGTTTCTGTCCCTGCCAGGGGCACGTCAAGGGGAGTCCCTGGCAGGTGGGTGGAGTCAGGTCACTTCCCCGTTCCTCCCACACCCCCTCCCCTCGGTAGAGGCTAGGGCAGGAGGCCTGGGAGGAGCACTGTCTCAGACAAGTCTCCACTCAGGCGAAAGCCATTTCTCATGCACCGTGTGGTGGACTGCACACAGCACTTTCTGCCCATTGGTACCAGTCAGGGTTGCTGCTGATACGGGAGATTTTAGTGGGAAGTTGCTTCTCAGGTTGAAGTCAAATCAAGAGTTAGCAAGAATTCCCACAGCTTACAGCACAGATTGATGCCAAGGGAGAGGAGGCAAAGTCATACTGAGGTTGTTTCAGGTGGTCCATTCTAAATGACATGAATTATAGGACCTGGATGTGGGTAGATTCTGCAAAGGGTGATTCACTCTACCTTGGATTAGCCTGTGACCCAAAGTTGGTACTCAGTGGACGTTTCTTAGAACAAACAACCACTTTTCAGTATGCATGTAGCTTTCTCAAAGGAAATCCGATACAGGAAATACAGAAAATTTCAGATTTAACTAATTACAAGATGCTTCCCTTAGCTTAAGAGTTCAGTGCAGCTTTCCTAAAAAGTTCATTACTAACAAAAATTCAAGTCAGGGAGGAGGAAACAGCTGCCAGGCCTTTGCACTGGCCCACACGATAACCATCCACTGTCCCCACCACTGCAGTGGCCCAAAAGCAACCCTGCCCCTGCCCTTTCTCTCTGGCTTGTCCCTACTCTCATGGTTCCATGGAGGCTCTGTGTGCATTCTTTGAGTATACTCGGTATTTCCTAAACAGAGTGTGTACTTTTATGCAAGCAGTTTAGTCACTCCCTTTATTAGGACACAGTGCTAATTTGCTCAATTAATAATTGAGCACCATAAAATTATAGAGCACCCGATCTGAACTCCTCAGCTCCACACGCCAGCACAACAGGCTCCGAACTGCAGTGGCTGCAGAAGCTGCCAGATAAACAGGGTGGCGGGTGGCTAGTAGCGAGGAGTTTCTTACTCAAATCTAAATCCAGCCGCTGCATGCCACCAAGGGCTGAGATCACTGAGCGAGATTGCGCTGAAACTCTTCTCTGATGCTGTTTCTTTATAAAAAACAGGTCTCGGCCTGCTTCTGCCACTCGGAGCAGATGAGGAGGAGAGAAATGGGGAATGGCCCATGCTAGGAAACAAATGCTCACTTGAGTCTTATCTTCCCGAAGCATCGATATTTCCTACAAACTACAAGGGTTCTTTCTTTCACAGACTTGCAAACAGGTTTTAAGAAGCTGACTTGCCTGATTTCCCACCAACCACTTGACCAAGTGAGGAAGGAGATTCCACTGAGAATGTCTACATGTACAGGGCACCTGAAAACATTTTCCACCACATGCATAATACCTGCACTAGAATTACTTGTAAAATCACCTCTGTGCAGTTTGCTAGCTGCTTCCAAACATTCTCATCTACAAGTAACACACGTGGAGGACACAAGCAACCAGAAACCTTGCCCAGGCAGGAGACACTAATGTGGCAAGAGCAAGGGCCACAAGCAGAGCTGGGAGCTGTGACTGCAGTGGAGGGGACGTGGGGGGAGGGTCAGCGTCCAGGGTCCGAGGATTATCACAAATCTAGTTACAGAAATTGGAAGAGGCGCTTCTGTGAAGGGGATGAAAATAATGGTTGCCCACAGGGTTGTCTGGACTAAATGAGTTGATTTATTTAAGTGTCTGGAATAGGGCCAGGCACGTAAGACCTCATCTAGTAATTATAATCTATTAAAATTAATAGAAAAGGAAAGAAGGTTGCGGCAAGACAACATGGAGGAAGCTTTTCTTTCCTGGGAACCTACTTTTCCTCTTAAAACTGAAGGACACCAAGGAAAGCATTGATGAATATAAAAATTGGTGTATTTTTTTTTTTTTTTTTTACCTATGAGATGATTCAAGGTAAAAAACAGGATTTACATGCTGACTATTTAAAAAAAGTATTGGGCTAAGAAATGCATTTCTCAGGGTATTTATTTCATTGGTCTAACTCCCACTTAGATCTAGAAAACTAAGTGGCTTGAAAGAGGCACATGGAAAAAACAAAGCTGAGGACTTCTAGGGAAAGTGGTTTCTGTCTCTTCAAAGCAAATGGTCACACTGTTTACTCCTTGCTAAGCACAGCCTCATCCTCAGGACACCGCCGACTGTGAAGTCATGCAGGAGTGCCTTCTGCAGCTAAATAACAACCTGTCCTATGTCCTCTCTGCAGAGCCACACCTGTGGAAGTAGCCTCAACTGTGTGGACTTTCCGACCAACAGGGCCTGTGCTCCAGCCCCTGCAGGTCCCTGCGGCCAGGTGGACCCAAGAGCCCCCCATCTGCCTCCCCCACACACTCCCTACGTTGCATCCTCTTGTTGTTCCTGTAAATCTGTCAGGGCAGTGCCTTTGGGTCTCCAACACCCCACTTCCTCCTGGGTCTACAGTTCACATACAAGATGGGACAAGCAGAGGTAACTTGTGAAGGAAGTGGGACTCTTGAAGGAAGGGGGAGACTCCAAAAAACAGACTGGTCCTCGTGGTGAGTCCACAGGAATCTGTGTGGTGGGGTGGGGGTATCAGAGACCAACCCGAACACTCTCTGTGCATTTCCTCCATTTCAGGGCAGGCTTCCTGTGTAACATTTGACCTTGAGAGCAGGGCACGCTCTCAAGGGCAGGAGAGCGTAAGTTTTGGTTCTGCCACCAGCAGTGATCTGCAAATCAAGGGGAGAAGAACAGGAGCCCGGGCCTCCCTGCCACCCCACTCAGAAGCAGGACCAGCAGCACGAGACTGCCCTGGCAGGGCGGGAAGCAGGGCATGGGAAGGGGTTGGGAGAGCCTGGAGCCAAAACCAGAGGGCAAGAAAGAGGGAGCAAGAGCACACGAGGATGAAGAGGAGGAAGAGACAAGTAAACAGCAGGACTCCGGCTGGGGGACAGGGCTGTGTCCTCACTGCCCACACCGGCACACTTTCTTCTGAGAACCCGCACAGGCGGAGATCAGCCAGGTGCCCAGGAGCAGGCCAGCAAGTGGCAGGAGGAGGGCAGACACATGGGCACCCCCAGTCTGCGCAGGGCTGACGGTGTCTGACGGTGTACAAGACAGACACTCTGAAGAACTTGCATGTGGCAGTCCCAGCCTGGAGACGCTGAAGCCACATCATTTCTTGGTCCTCGCCTCTCGGTTCTTTGACCCTTCTGAGGACCTCCTGGTCGCTACACAGAGAGCAGAGCCCACCATGGGTGATCTGTGCTCAAGGACACTGAGACAGACTGGTGGCTGACCCTACACTGAGCACAGGAGTTGCCAGAGGCCTCCAGTGAGAGCTGAAGGTCGGACTGTCTCAGAGTCAGTGTCACTGTGGGTGGAAGCCCGCAGCACACACGGCCATCACCACTCAGAGAGAGGAACAGCTGCCCCACTAAAACCCAAGCCACAGCACAGCCAAACCCCTCACTCGGGAATGCAGTCATGTAATTCCTACTTGGCAGAAATGTATGGCTGGCTACAGAACAGAAGGAGCTATCTGAATCCAAACCTCTGCTCTTAATCCCTTAATTAGACCAGGTCCCTCAGAAGGCAGCACTGGAGGAAATTGCTGGAGGAAATCAGAGCAAATGCAGACGGGACAAGGATGTGTGCACACGTGCACACACACACACAACTGTGTGTGTTCATATGCATACACATAACCACTCATGGAAGGGCTCAGAGTTTAAAAAGACATTTATTTGTTGATGTAAAGAGCCATGATCTGGATCATTAAACAGCTCTCCCGGGAGGGACGATGACTTGGGGAAATGTGGCGAGAGGGCGAGACGCGGCAGTCCACAGGCATGTTAAAGATGTGCCCGAGCTGCGGTGCTCGCTGCTCTGACTGCAGGCCAGTCTGCCCGGCAGTGTGACAGCGGAGTGGCCGGAAGGGCCCTGCTGGCGAGAGCTCACCTGGAAGCCACCTTCTCCTCCTCCTTCCTCCTCTTCTTCTTCTTCTGCCTTCTTCTTGCCACGGGTGCTTCGTTGTCCAGTGTGGCATCCAAAGCCACCTCTGCTGGTTTCTGCGGCCTGTCCTTTGCTCTCCTCTTTCGGGGTTTTGGGGCACCACCCTGGTCATCAGGAGGCTGCACGCAGCCCTCTGCGGCCTCGGCAGGGACCTTAGAACACTCGTCCCCACAGGGCCCTCTGGGCTGCCCCTCCACGGGCACTCTCTTCTTGGCCACACATCCCTGGCTCTCTTCCTCAGACTTCCCCTTTTTAGACCGCTTGGCCTTGGGGTGGGACCCTTCCTCAGGGTTGTCTGCCACCTCTTTCTCTTTCTTCTTCCCGCTTTTCCATTCCACCCGGGTCTCTGGAAGGCTGGGCTGGGAAGCTGGGAGCCGCGGCCTGCTCTGGAGCTGGGCCATTCGCTGGGCAAAGTACTCCTGGATGGTGACGGCGCTGGTTGTGGTCATGGAGGCCTCGCTCCCATCTGGAGTGCAGGGGCTGCGACCGTCCTGCTGGGGAAGAGCGAAGAGGCGGTTAAGTTCAGCTGTTCACCCCGCACAGAAGCCAGGACTCCAAGGGAGCCATCACACCTGCACCGGGGGGCGAGGCTGAGCAGGCTGCCTGTCTCCAGCTGCCCGCTGGACAGTGAGTGCAGGGCACAGCGCACACCAGGGGCAGGACGGACACGCTAACTGCACACTGCCCACGCTTCCCCAGCGACAGTGCCACCACGGTGACTCAGCCCCCAGTCTCCCATAACACCAGGGACACTGCAGCTCTGGAGCTCTGGGATTTTGTTCGACAAGCTGTCCCGTGTGCAGATGAACCTCCTGAGGACAGGAGCCATCCTCAACCTGGACCTGGTTTTTCAGGAACACCTTTCTTCTCCTGCCACGTAGAGCACGGCCACCTGGGGAGCACGAGCCAGTGTGGAGGCTGCCTATGGCATGTCCTTCCCTTGGTGGGGTGGGGAGAGGGACACGCACCATCCCCACTCAGCCGCTCATGGCTGTCGTAGCCTCGTTCTTAAATTTGAGGAACTAGTCATAGCAGCTGAGATGAACGAAGGTTTGCATTTCAATGTCAAATAAATCCACTTAGCAGGAAAGCTTGAGAAGGGAGAGAAAATGCCTAACACAAGAATTTGGGATAAGTAATAATCCCACACCATGTGGGCTGAGGCCATCAGGTTGGCTGCTGGTGGTAGAAATCAATGTGTGAAAAGAAAAGTTAATATCTAGAAACTTCTGCCCATAGACACAGTTAAAATATCCAGTCATGAAACAGAAATGGAGTTGGTCCCTTCCTTCACTGCTGGGTGCCCTGCGTGGCAGAGGCAGGGCGGAGCTCTGAACAAAGGAAGCCATTTCCAGGCAGGACTTGACCCACTCCCCTGGCTGTGCTGTGACCGTCCCGCTCTGCCCGAATCATAAACCAGCACGCACAAACAGACCCCCTGTTTTTTTGCCATAATGGTAATGGCTTCAAAAACCAGCTCAGTAGAATCAAAAGTAATGTCCTTTGAAACTCGAGCAGGATCAATATTATATCCAGGGAAACTGGGGCTCCAGTGGCACTGCCCCAAAGAGCCCTCACCAAGGGGTACCCTGGTTCTCACCACCACTTAACAAACCTACAGTAACCTCATTTTTTCTAGCCTCTGGACAAAAATATTAAAATCATGTGGTCAGTTTTGAAATTTCACAAACAAAATGCAGAACAGTGGGGTAAATAACCAAGATTTGATCCATCAGCATTCACTTTTTGCTAGAAACGCACCAGGTAATCTTGAGAAAAATAAAACAGAGCTGCCCCAGAATACAAAACGAGGTCCTTGGCCTTTTCGTGCCTTCAGTGCTGCTAGGGGCTGAAGTGCTGCGTGGCGCCATCCCACGCTGACGGAGGGGACCTCGCGGCCCATGGCAGTGCACACTCCGGGGCCACAGGGGGGTGCAGGAGGTGGCCCACTCAGGTGGCAGAGGCTCGGGATGGCCCGCTGCTCCAGGGCGGGTCTGTGAATGACACACAGCTCACCTGCACACCAGACCCTCAGCTGCTGGTCCCGCCAGGTCATCACCCCTTCCTAATGCCTGGCTGAACAGGCTAGTGGAGGCTGAGGGCTGGCATCAATCACGCCTAGAACATTCCGAGTCCACTGTTGGTGTCAGAGGTCTCTGTAATCCCAGAACACAGGTTCCTCCCTAAGCAGCTTCTTTGGTGACAGAGCTCAGGAGCGCTGGGCACTCACATCAAGCTCAATGGGGTACAGGATGAGCTTCAGCGGTGCCAGCACAAGCCTTACGTGTCCCCGCGTGTGGACAAATGACCTGCCGTGGATGCTGGTCAGTGCTGGGCAGTCATCTGCCTCCCACAGGGGTGGGAATGGCTTTCAAAACCCACAGACCCAAGTGAGGGGCACACTGAACTCCAACCCTGCAGGAGCCACGCCCATGACCCACGCCACAGTCCTGAGCAGGAAGCCCTTTCTCAGAGACCACACCCCAAGGTAAACGGTCAGGAGGCGACAATCATTTGGGGAGCATTCTGAAACAGACAACTGGTGTCTTCACAAATGTCCATGAAACACACAACACAACCTCAAAAAACAATCTACTGTTTCAAAATGACTTCCTCGAGTTTGTTAACTTTGAGAATGTTCCAGTTTGCTAATGGTGTTCTAAAAACTAGTGAAATATACTTCAAAAACATGAAAACCTCCAATTCCATTAAAAATACTACCAAGGGAGATGCGTCTCACCAGTCACCTTGACAAAAACTGACTGAAGTTGAGGGATTCATAAACATCTTTTGAAAAATTCCAATTCCTGCTGTAAATTAATGTAAGTCCTTAAGACAAGTCCCACAACCTCTCTGGGCCTCAACACTTCAAGAAAGGTTCAAAATAAGGTTAAATGAGGTGATTCCTGAGGTCCCTCGCAGGACTACAACACTGGTCTCTGAAAAGACACGTGGGGTGTGGCTCGATGGGGCCCAGAGGGAAGGTCTGGAGAGGCAGTGGCAGAGAGGAGCTCAGTCACAGAAACCGCCACCCAACAGCCAGGCCACGTGAGAAGCGGCAGCAGTGCAGCTGCACTGAAGCATGCGCGAACGTGTGCGCCGCTGGGGAGGGAGTGTTGGTCCAAACGTCACCTCCAGCACTAGTGCTCAGGAGAGCTCAGAGAACTAGACGCTATTTAGTATCAAATCAAAAGTAAGAATTCATTCCAAAGACCTGATACGAAGCAGAAGCTAAAATCAATAAAACAAAAAACTGAAGTAACTACTAACTAGAATCTATTTTAAACCTAAGTCCTAAGTCACAGAGCCTTGACCATTTAAAGCCAGAAGAACCACATGAGGAACTGCACCTGAAGTGGCCATCCCCAGGGGCCCTGAAGAAGGCAGCCACCTTCTAGGTGCCAGGCACTTAAAGGCATGTGGCCTCTTGAACGATTCACGGCAACCAGGAGAGGCATTCTTTCCACCTTACAGGGTAGGAAGTGGGACTCAAGGAGCATCATTTGCAGGTCTTGCGGCCAGGGAATGACAGGAGGGGGACTAGCTCCCAGGCTGCCAGGTGCAGTGCCCTTTCAGCCCACATGGCAGAGACTCACCTGTCACCTTTCCTCCTTTCAGAAGCCATCCCAACACTAACATACATTACAACTGATTGTACAACCCAGGGACCAGCGTCCATGCTCAACTCTGAGGAGGACAGAGGCTAAGAAAAAAGTTAACAGAGATACCACTTTTTAAGGAGAAAAAAATAACTTATCTGTTTGTAATTCATAAAAATAAAAATATCCTCAAGTCAGGGTTAAGAGTGTCAAATTAGCATGTAGATTTACCTGAAAAAGTCTGACTGTTTTAAATCAGGAAGTAAAACCCAAGTCCAGCCTTCTACCTGCAGCAAGAATCCCTTCTGAGCAGACACTGGGCAACTGCCACTTGGGAACTTGCAGTGCAGAGAGCTGGCTATGCGTGAGGTGGCTATTTTCGACCTAGTATACTCACTGGACATAGGTGATTCACGTGGTTCACGGGTATAGAGGCAAGTGTCATGTCGAGAGCAGGAGAATCTTAAGGCCTGAGCCCGTCTCTGGCAACCTGGGACTGACAATGACACATGAAAGCAAGCGGATGGCAGCAAAGGAAAGATAACCCTGTAGAACAGGACCCCTGAGCCTGGACCACACACGTCACGACCCTCTTAGGTCCCAGGAGGACATGTGAACCACAGATGCCAACTCTTCTCCAACATGTGCTTCTTCTAAATGTTCCATCTGGAGGTGTGGGAGCTGGAAGCGTCATCCATAAAGGCTCTCTGGGCGGTAGAGCAATCTGCTCTTGACATGCAGACAGGTATGCCGAGATGGATTACCAGTAAATGTCCAAATGGAGGAGACTCTCCTTATTCTCAGAAGAATGCTGTCAGTCTCTTCTGGGGCAAGGAAAGGACTCGACTGCACAGCTAGGCGCTGGGAGCAGATGCACCATACACGAAAGGCAAACCATTCACTGCAGACGTGTGGGTCCAGGGGCAGGTTTCAGAGGCAAGGCCTTTCTCAGTTGGCACTGCTGACCTGAAGGGGCAGGATGACACAAGCCTTCTGGTTTGCACAGTGAGACCCAGAGGTCTCACTGCAACAGTCATCCTTTCAATGAACTTTTCTCGATGAAAGAAAAAAGCAGACACCCAGAGCTCAAGGGTGGTGGATTGAGCAACTGGGCTCCTGGCTCTGATGGTTATTGCCTGTGATGAGCAAATCCTGCTTCCACTGCAGCCTGTCATCACCAGCACTGGACCAGTCTGTGAAAAGTTAAGAAAGCCTGGCAAGGGAGTAGCTCGAAAAAAACGTTCTGTAAGTTTTCCAGCAGAACAGTTCTGACAGACCCAAATTACAGCTGGAAGGCAGAAATGGCACCCATCCATTTTAGGCAGATAAAGCCAGGCATGAAGTGACCTTGTGACTCCCCAGGATGAAGGTAATGCAGAGACCACTAAGCGTGTGCTCTATACCCTTCTCCAACAGACGGGGCAGAATGTACTGATTCAACCACTCACTATGTTGGCCTAGAATGTTCTTTCAGGTCCCTCATTCACAGCCATGTAGATCACTTCTTGAAGTTCGACCACTTCCTTCACCAAGTCTGATTCCTTGTGGACCGATCTCTCTTGTTTACTTCCCATGACTAGCAATTAGTTGCTTCTATCTTCTGTTTTGAATAATTTGCTTTGCAAGCATCTTCCAGAGGAAATAAGTTCCATGAGCAGGGAACTTATTCATTTATATCCAGGACTATTTCATGAGAGCACCATAATCAGACCCGACTGGATCAGGGCTGGAAAGAGCTCCTGCCACCACCCACTGAACCCGATGCTTTGTGTTTGTCATCACGGATCTGTCTGCACGTTAGAAAGGTCCAATGTCAAGAAGGGGTGTGGAGGGTAGGAAGTGAAGGGGAATCAGCAATTTGTAGAATCATCTTCCGAACCAGAGAAAACCACTCACTTCTAACTGGAATCTTGCCTCATGATGCAAACTGCTTCTCTCACTCTGCCAGGAATGCGTGAGTTCCACTTGGTTTGTCTACCAGCTTACTTCCCGGGGCCCTTAGCAATACGTAAGAACCAGGCCAAATGATCTGTGTCTCCCTCTGGTCTATTATTCCGCAAGTTACCACGGGCACCTTCTAGGGAACAAACCAACTGGGAAACAGTAAGGTGGCATGGGAACTGCCATACTCCCATGGGATGGGCTGAACACAGCCAGTGCCAGCGTGCACTGGAGAGCAAGGGAGCTCCAGGGCAGGGGACAGCGGCAGTGGCAGCTCACCTGGAGAAGTCGAACAGCAGCGGGAGGAGGCTCCACCAAAGCCCCTGACAGCAACCTGGGAAGAGCAGCCTACTTTGTGTCTTGGTCTGAAAATCCGAGCTCTGGTGGGAGGGAGTCATTGCAGACGTCCTGCCGCTGAAAGGCGGGCGGGCGGCGGGTCAGGGCTGGTGGCGGGAAGCAGGGATTGTGCTGCTGCGTGCCTACTTCTTTTCCTGCTTTCCGTGTCACCTTCCTTTCATGTATTTCTTCATGGTTTCCAAATCAGTGAAAACTCTCAGTGTTTTACTGAAAAAGAGCTACTTTTGCACTCCAGGTATGAAAGCAGGTACTTTTCTTTTTTTTTTTTGAGTTGCCCCAGTCTTCACTGTTTTTCTTACCACTACTCAAGAATCCAGTTAAGTAACTTTGCTTACTTTTTAAAAACATTTTTAAAATTTGTTTCAATTAGTAAAACAAAAGACATGACAGTAAAATACACTTTGACACATACATAATGAGTATAATTTCTCATTCTTCTGGTTGTACTTGATGTAGAATCCCACCCGTCGTAGAGTCACATATGTACACGGGGGAATAATGTCTGATTCACTCCACTATCCTTCCTACCCCACACCCCTCCAATCCCTTCACACTCCCCTCTACCTACAGTAACTATTCTTACCTAGCCACCCCCACTTTGTGAATTAGCATCTGCATATCAGAGAAAGTATTAGGCTTTTGTTTTTTTGGGATTGGCTTATTTTGCTTAGCATGACATTCCTCACTAACAACAAAGTAAAAAAAAGAGAAAGAGTTTAGAATGTACACAGTTAAACTGATCTGTGAAGAAAAGGACGGTATAAGGAGTGATGAAAATGAACGCATGTAGATGCCCATCACTCACATCTGGAATTAGGCTAAAAACACCAAGTCTTAGTAACACCTAGCCTCTGGGAATGTGCCTGGGAAACACAATCACTTTTAGCATTAGCAAGTGTAGAGTCTAAATAAACAAGCAAATAAATCTCCACCAACGGAGGAGCTGTTTTGATTTAAAGCCATATTAAAAATCAAAACCCCAACAACAGGATGAGAATTATGCTGCAACTGAACTGGGAAATGCAGGACTGTGCATGTGTGCCCACGTGCGAACAGGTGAGCACCACGGCACAGGCCAGACGACCACTCCACAGGAGGCCAGGAGCCTCTCCCCCGAGCAGGACTGACGAACCACGGCTGTGGGCTTTCTCTGCACACCCACACGCGAAGAGTAAGAACCACAGGCTCCCGTGCCAACGCCTGCCTGGGCAATCCCTTCGTACTTCTTTCGTGATGGGTGTATCAAAAGCTACATATTTTGCTTCAACCGGCTTTTTCTTCTCCTCCTGTAAACTCCTGTCGATACCCTACTTTACTTGGAGAGTAATGGAGATGGTCTGTCACTTTCAGTCTATAAATTCACTTCAGGTATGGTCAATAAAGCATTGATCATCATTTACTGGAAGCTAGTTTATACTCTGTAGAGTACAATGCACCTATTTATTGGTTTTATTAGTTGAAGAATACAGGTATTATCCAGGTATTATTTATGCAGATGGTTATCCTTTATAAATACAAATTTATAACTAAAAATAAGAATAAGAATTATTTTTACATTTCTAAATGGTTGGGGGAGGGATCAAAAGAATATTTCATGACATATGAATATAATATGAATTTCAAGTTACCAGTGTCCATAGTTTTGAATTTCATCAGTTAAAAAAAATTTGCGGAAATTTGTTTTCTATCTAATACAAGTACACCTAACAGGTACTAACACTAAATACTTGCTAAATAAATATATGTATTATAAAATGAAACACATCTGATTCTACAACCAGTTGGTTGAATAGCCACATAGAAAGAATTCCAAATCATTTTAAAATAGTTGTACACACCCAAAAAGATGTGTACAAAAAGAACTGGCCTCCTAACATCCTGAATCCATTTTATAATAATCAAGTTATTGATGTTTCTGTGACTACTTGTACACAGTGGGAAATAGGTAAATTTATTATAAAATATGATCTGCTTTTGTGAGAATCATATAGCTGACTTTGAACAGTGATGCTGGCAATTCAGATATGCCAAAAAAAAAAAAAAAAAAAAAGTTGTAAGTGTGTCCTTTGAGTGAAAAGGTAGAAGTTCTTGACTTAATAAGTAAGGAAAACAAGTCAGATGCTGAGGGTGCAAAGATGCAAAGCTCTACAGTGAAAATGAGCCTTGTATTGATGAATCATGGAGAAGAAAAAAGAAATTCATGCTAGTTTAACTGGAACACCTGAAACCAAATGTGGCAAGTACAGTATGTGGCAAGTACTTAGGGCAGGAAAGGCTTCAGGCGTCCACTGGGGGTCCCGGAACACACGTGCCCCTGCGAGGGGGCTACTGTAGCTACATGGAACTGGAGGGCTTTGGGCTAAGACCAAGTCCTCATCTGCACCTCTTGCAGTAACAGAATGCCTCCTTGCTGAATGATGTCTTGGAACAGCAGAGGCTGCTGACTGCTGGTTTTCAAGAAGCAAGGGACAGGAGTCAAGGAAAGCATTAGGTCACAAAGTGACCTGATACCAACTGGAACTCTCAGCAACCCGCTGGAGTATGCAGAGGCCCTTCTAATAATTAAGCATCAGAACTCTGCTTGGAATTCAAACTCAGACAGAGAAACTAGACATCTCCAGGAAGAGAACGGGAACCAGGAAGCACAGAATGTCTAGCTTCTCACTGGCCTTTGGGAGAGAAATAGGAGCAACGCCAGCTCCTCACAGGAACGCCAGGGTTATCAGAGCTCGTCATCCTATTTCTTCTTCCCATCTGCCTAGTCAGCTGCCCTGCTCAGCACTCACGACATGTTCTAGAGGATGGTTCTGATGGCAACAGCCTCTCCAGGATCTGGCACCAGAACACCCACGAGAAGCACAGCCTCGGGCGGCGGGGAGAGCGGCAAGCTTCCCGCCTCCCGGATCCCCGGCTGGAAAGCTGCAGCCGCTCACTGGGTGACATCTCGCCAGGCCCCGGCCACCAGAAGACAAACGAGGTCCTCCAGAGCTAGGGAGGATCAATGTCACACAGGCACAGCTTCCGGGACGAAGTCTAAAAATACTCCAGATCGACTCTACTTGATGATTCTGGGTCAGCCGGTTCTCTCCCCGGCCTCCTGAGAGCGGCCTGCAGGCAGGAGGCGGCAGGGCTCCTCCATCTCAGCACGGAAGGCTCGGCAGCCTGAAGAGCCGGGGCTCTCGGGGAGCAATCTTTTTAGATCACAGAGAAAAGATCTATTTCTGGAATGACCTGTCAAGATTACTTTTAAGAAAAAGGTGAATTAATTTAGAATAATATAGTTGACATGCAAAACAGGTCCCCTCTCTCATTTTTAAATAATTTTCCCTTTTTCCCCTCTCTTAATTCTCATCACTATGTAAGGCTATTATTTCCACACTCTTTGTAACTCACAAGAAATCAATGTAACAAATAAGGATATTTTAAGAATATTTTTAGAAGTAAATTTGGTAGGGGAAATTTATTCTTAAAAGGCATTGAAGTTAGTAACAGTGAATTAAATTATGAACTCAATGAGTCAAGTTTAAATAGTAAATAGTATAAAAATGATATACCATTTCACGTTCAATGTTCTTATCACAACAAAAAAATACAGTGGGGCGATTCACATTTAGAATAAACAGAAACTAAACAACAACAAAACAAACTATAAAAAAATTCAATTTAAGAAAAACTCCAATCCATTAAATCAAGATTACAGTTCAAAGGAGATCATGAAAAAAAAGTTACTGCTATTAAATATACAATCCTGTAACAACTGCTTCTCTTGGTTTTACAGAGCTATGATTTTTTAAATTTTATAAGAAAGATATTAAAACTTGAAGTGAAAAAGAACAAGAGATACTTTTTCCCTACCTGCTCAGAATCCAAAAAGATTCCTTAAAGCCAAGAGCAGTCTCTTGTATGTGACAAAGTGTGTCTGCCTTTCCTAAACAGTCAGCCCTGGTGGGATTAGTGCCCTAATCTCAGAGTCTCTCAAACTCCCAGGGGTGCAGGCTAAGGGCTGCCCCCCCCCCTTTTTTTTCTCACCTGCCTTTTTACATCTCTAATCCATCGTGGGCCAAAATTTTTGTAAAAGACAAGAAAAAAAATCAGAATGGGAAAATAAACATTTATCAACACATAAAACACAAGTTCCAATTTATAAAAATGACTACCAGACACCTCTAAAAGTACTTAAATGCTTACTCTTAAGTCCTGCCCTTCCCCTGTCCTGGGCTGGTCTACACACCTGCTTCAGGTGGGTGCTGCTATGAACAGTAGCTCCTAACTAGGTGAGCAAGCAGGTGCACATGTCAAAAGATCCAGCCACATCTGACAGAAGGTCTAACCATGGACAAGTACCTGGCCTCCCTGGGCCTCAGACAGCACCACTGTCCAGCCATAGACACACGGCTACTCACACTTTGCCAAGGTAGTTTTAGTGCCACATGCCTTTCTTCAGAGGACACCTTACACAGAAGACCAACAGGCATGACCCCTGCTGCGTCAGGGCTGGTGCAGTCCAGAGCCTGTGTTCTAACCTGCCTTCCTCCCTTGAGTCCCTCGTGAAGGCTTCCGAAGCTCCTAGAACTCTGTGGGACACAGCACAGCTATACCTTTGTTTTGGTGGCGCCGGGGACTGAACGTAGGGCAACTCTAGCCCTGAGCTCGAACCCAGTGAAATCTTTTATTTTAAGACAGGATCTTGCCAAGACGCTGACGTCAGCCTTGAACTTGTGATCCTCCTACCTCAGCCTCCCCAGTCGCTGGAACTCCAGGAGTGCACAACCACACTGGCACGACATAGGCTTTGTAAGGTGTGCTGCGATTCTAGCATTCATTACAGCTAGATAATTTCATAGCACTCAGCAAGAGGGGACTAAGAACCTTCCGAGAATAAAACCAGACCTTTACTATCACACAATATATGTGATTCTTTAAGCTGTCATTAACTTTTGGACTTTGAACATTTTTCTGTCAGAATTCTCTAGCCTATGAAGAATCCAGAACTGACAACAAACATCAACCCTGGGCTCCCCAATACTGTAAAGTCTGAAGGTACAAACCAGGACCTCCTGGGGTGCACAGTGACTGACAGGCAGAATCCCTGTCATGGTGGGGGACAGTGGTGCCCAGAGCCCAGGCTTCACCAGAGCTCCCCCATGCTCCTTCAGATGCAGGGCAAAAAGCAAGGCCCCTTCCCCAGCCCCTCCCCACACTCCACGCTCTCAAAGGAAGGTTCCTCTTCACCCCATTTTCATGACATCATGGGCTAAAAATCTGAGAGAGAATGTAATTTCCACTTTCCTGGCAGAAGGGAAGGACAGAAGGAAATGAGCCAGTATTTCACTCTTCTGCATGAGGCCATCTGGTGTCAATTTCTTATTATCACAAAAGCTCCTAAAACCAGTTGCCTGATCTGTCAACAAACAAAAAGCCAGATCTAATCCTTTCAGGCCAAATCTGTGTCCTGGCAAAACTCTAGCCAAACAGCAGCACACAGTGCCCAGGCGCCGAGCCCCCCTGCCTGCGCCCTGCCTCTCCTCTTCCTAGGAGGGCCTTCCCCGAAGCCCATCTAGAGGACAAGGTGTATTTTCAGAGGTGCTAAACAACTTTCCAAACAGCAGCGACCCACTTTCTCCTACTCTGGCTCCTCTGGACAGTGAGGCGGGCCCAACCCTGTCTCAAGTCCGTGCTGCCAGGAGGTGGCCCGTTTATGTCTCTGGTTCTGGACAGGAAAAGGATGCACTCTCGGCACCGTGTGCTGGGGAGAGATAAGACCCGAGATTTCTGTCCTCGGTCTCTTATCAGCTCTTCCTGCAACCTTCCAGAGCAGACAGCACCAGGACCGGCAATAAACTAAACCAGCTTCGGGAGGGGGTGCTGAGTGGCTCAGCAGGGAGCGAGGTGGGAGGCTACAGAAGGAGGAAAAGAGAAAGTTTCTGCACATCTTAAAGTGGTCTGGCCCAACTAGAACTGCTTTTTCTCCATTTCTAAACGCAGAGTTTCCATCTGTCTGTTAAGACTCAGCAACAGGGATGGCGGTTTTATACCTTCCGTTCTGGCCCAAAAGACCCCGCCTTCCTTGCTCTGAGCCCCGCCCCCAAGCCCTGAGCTACCAGTTCCTGGGGCCACTGCACAAGGTAGGTCCGCCACTTGGTCCTCCAGCGGGTGTCTATAAAGCCCTGGCTGCAGAGGAGAAAACTGCTACCCGTCCATGCAGACAACCCGTTTTCTGGGGCCAGGACAATTCCAGTCCGTACTGCAAAGGAACAAGGGAGGCCAAGTGCCTGCTGCAGATGCAGGAGAATGCTGCTGATGACCTGCGACCAGCCATTCCCTTGGCGCCAAGGACCCACCTCTTTAGAAACAGCCTGGCGGGCAGCGGTAGGAGCTGCTGCGGATGAATCTAGACCAAGCAGGAAATCTAGGTAATCTGCGTAGGTCTCGAGATTGAATCATGCAATCAAATCTTAGATTTACTCTGGTCCAAGAGGGTAGGCTCTTGCCAATGAGTCATACATTTTATATAAAAATGGCAGAAGGACCATGGGAAAGGGCCGGGTAGGCAGCCCACCATGACCCACCAGCTGCCGGGGTGCTCTGGGGAGAGGCAACACTTCCCGAGGTGTATCATTACTACAATGGGAATATCTGTTCAGGCTTACTCAGGAAAATCATTCTGAATGGAAGGCAGCAGAGAAAGCACACCAAGTCTGAAGGCCTCCCCAGCCTGGCCAATCTTCAGGGCCAGTGCGAGCAGCAGGGGCTGCTCCGTCCAGCCAGGATGACCACTGTGAAGATGGAACATCTGGGAGTCAGGTTCCACCTGAACTGTGCTCCAAGTTTCAGCTAGGAGCAGCGAATAAATGTCTAATATAATCTAGAGAATAAAAATGGAGAACATAATCAGGAGTCAATAGGCATAGGACAAAATTAAACTTAAAAAAAAAAGCAACTTCTAAAAATAAAATGAAACAAACATGGTTCTATAACCAATTGGTTGAATAATCACACACAAAGAAATTAGTTTTAAAACATTGTCATTTCTACATACCCCCAAAGGATGAACCTTAAGGACAAAAAGAACCATGCCCCCATCTTCTCAATCCATTTTCTTTCTTTTTTGAGAACCAAGTTAATGGTATTATTTCTGAGACTAGTGTACATACAATCGGAAATAAACAATGAGTAATGTGATATAATATCTTGGAAATTCTTTTTTTTTTTTTTTTTTTTTTTTAGATATATGTTAACAGTATAGTTTGTTCTAATTAGAATTCCATTCTTGTGGTTATACATGATGTGGAGTTTCACTGGTGGTGTATTCATATATGAGCACAGGAAAGTAATATCCATTCTACTCCCATGCCCCCTCCCTTTCCTTCATTCCCCTTTGTCTAATCCAGTCAACTTCTATTCTTCCTTCTCCCCTTATTGTGTTAGCATCCACATATCAGAGAGAACATTTGGACTTTGTTTTTTAGGGACTGGCTTATTTCACTTAGCATTACAGTCTCCAGATTTATCCATGTAAGTCATAAAGTATTTCTTTTTTATGGTGAGTAATATTCCATTGTGTATATATTCCACATTTAAAAAAAATCTATTCATATGTTAAAGGGTATCTATGTTAGTTTTAGGGTGAGCTATTGTGAATTGAACTGCTATGAACATTGATATGGCTGTATCACTGTGGTATGCTGATTTTAAGTCATTTGGGTAAATACTGAGGAATGGGATAACCAGGTCAACTGGTGGTTCCATTCCAAGTTTTCTGAGGAATCTCTGTACTGCTTTCCAGAGTGGCTGTACCAATTTGCAGTCCCACCAGCAATGTATGAGTGTACCTTTCCCCCACATCCTCGCCAACATTTATTGTTACTTCTATTCTTGATAACTGACATTCTGAAATCTCAGTGTAGTTTTAATCTGCATTTCTCTAATTGCTAGACATGTTGAACATTTTTTCATATATTTGTTGACCATTCATATTTCTTCTCCTGTGAAGTGCCTGTTGAGTTCCTTTGCCCATTTACTGCCTGGGTTGTTTGTATTTTTGGTGTTAAGTTTTTTGAATTCTTTATATATTCTGGAGATTAATGCTCTATCTGAGGTGCAGGGAGCCAAGATTTTCTCCCATACTGTAGGCTCTCCATGTTCTTAATTGTTCTCTTTGCTGTGAAGAAGCTTTTTGGTTGATACCATCTCACTTCTTGATTGTGCTTTAGGAGTCTTGTTGAGGAAGTCAGTTCCTAGGCTGACATGCTATAGATTTGGGTCTACATTTTCTTCTATTAGGCACAAGGTCTCTGGTCTAATGCCTAGGTCATTAGACCACTTGGCATTGAGTTTTGTGCAGGGTGGTAGCTCAGAAATTCTTAGTGTGGATAAAGATAAAAGATAAGTATGGGGAAGGCCTTATGGTCCCGAATATGAATTGGCAATATAAGTATAAACTCATATATATTTTATCATTAAAAAAAGTTTTATCTATATAACAAGGAGTAGGAATAAGGATAACCTAGGAACAAATAAACAATCCTAATGCCTACATTGTGGTCTCCAAATACAATTTACCACGAAAGAGAAATCAGAGAAATGGGTGGCTGTAGGTCTGGGCAGCAAATGTACAGAGCAGGCCTGGAAACTCAGACCAACCGGAAGGAAGTGGTCAAATACCACTTTGGGGTCATGTCAATAGCATTCGGGTTGCTATTTTTATATAGAAACACCACAAGGTTTTGTATGTTGATTTCGTAACCTGCAATCTTACTGAATTTATTTATTAATTCTAACCATTTTCTGGTAGAATCTTTGTGATTTTCTACATATAGGACTATGTCATCTTCAAAAAGAAATAATTTTACTTCCTCCTTTCCAATTTGGAGACCTTTTCTTCCTTTACTGTTCTGAGTGCTCTTGGTAGTACTTCTGTACTACGTGGGACAGAAGTGGCAGAAGAAGGCATCCTGGCCTTGAACCAGGTCTCAGAGGAAAGCCCTCTAGTTTCTCTCCCAGTTAGCCGTAGGTTTTCCCTAAATGGCCCTTTTTATGTTGAGGAACATTGCTAAACACCTATACCCTATTGAGAGGAGTTAAACTGCTGAATGCCCTTCTCCTTGGATGGACACAGTTCCAGCCCCGCTGTGTGGCTTTGTCTCCATTAGGTCGTGACATATGTATCACACTGGTTGATTTGCATATGCTCAATCAAAGGTGCTGGTAAACTGGATTTCTGCATGCAAAAGAATAAAACTAAGCACTTATCTTACACATACATGAAAATCAATTCATAATGGGTTAAAAGCCCTAAATGGAAGACCTGAAACCATAAAATTCCTAGAAGAAAATACAGGGTTTGGAAAGTTCCTTGATTTTGGCTTTGGCAATGTTTTCTTGGATATCGCACCAAAAGCTAAGACTACAAAAGCAAAAGTAAATAAATGCAATTATATTAAACTGAAGGCTTCTGCATAGGAAAGGACACAATTAAGAAAATGAAACAGCAACCTATGGACTGGGAAAAAACACCTGCAAACCAAGTATCTTATGAGGTTAATATTAAGAATGCATAAAGAATGCACACAATAAGAAAACATAACCTGATTAAAAATGGGCAAAGGATGTGAACAGAGACTTCTCAAAAGGAGACACACAGTCAACAAGTACGTGAAAAGATGTTCGATGTCACTAATCACGGGGTAAATGCAAGTCAAAAACCATTATCAGAGATCACCTCACAACAGTCAGGACAGCTGTTACAAAAAAGACAAAAGATAATAGTGGTAAAAAAAAAAAAATTTAAAAAAAAATTTAAAAAAAGATAATAGTGGTTATTAGCAAGGGCATAAAAAAGCTGTATCCCCAATCATGGGAGCACAGATTGGCACAGCCATTATGGAAAACAATATGAAGGTTCTCAAAGAAATTAAAACTAGTTACCATTTGACCCAGCAACCTTCAGGTTACACAGCCAAGGAAATGAAATTACCGCACTGTAAAGATAGCTGCATGCTCTTGTTCACTGCAGCATTATTTATAACAGCCAAGACACGGACAGTATAGGTGTCATGGACAGATAAAAGGAGAAAGAAACTGTGATGTGCACGCACACACATGCACACACACACAGGCAGATACAGAGTATTAGTCACCCAAGAGGAGAACCTGTTATTTGGCACATGGATGAATCTGAAGGAAATTATGCTAAGTGAAATAAGATAGAAAGAAAACTACTGCATCATCTCCCTTGTATGTGGAATTAAAAAAGAAAGTCAATAAAGAGTAAAATAATAATTACCCAGGGTAAGGTGGGGAAAATGGGAGATGAAATGAATAAAATATGTATTCCGTCTTTCCTATATAAACAGGATCTCCAAGTTATTTAATAGTAGATATGTGGAAAAATTCTATTCCAAAAATCATTCTAAAAATGAAAAAGATATGGAGGGGGATCTCAAAAATCTAAAGAAACTTAAAAAATACTTGATCAACTGTTATGAGAAACCGTTGGTGATCCAAACAAAGAAACTGTAAAGAAAACCAGAATTCATGACATCTGTGAAAACGGAAACTTGGACTGCTTACTACGGTAATGCACGATTATTATCAGTTTTTATGGAGTATAATCATGGTAGTGGAATTACACACTTAAAAGAGAGTTCCTTAACTTTTAGGGAGAAATACTGAAGTGCTACAATATTAATGGAAGAAATGCTGGCTTCTGGGATGGAGGTGTTCTAAGTTCCAGAGAGCAGTGTCTGAAGTACCTGCCCTTTGTCCACGGATAGCCCCGCAGGCAGGCAGCTCTGACCACTGCTCCCCCAGAGGCTCTGCTTTCTCAGGTCTGGGCTGTGGCAGATACAGTCTTCCTCGCTCCCTGGAGAGCCTCTCTAAGAACACCCCAAAATGCTACCTTCCTCGACCTCTGCAAGCAGAATCCAGCATGGAATCATGCCTGGCTCCACTCAGGCCGGCACCCCAGGCCTCTGCTCCCGCTGGCCGTGCGTGTCCTGGACTTCCTACGCAGACTGTGAGTGGGGATCTTGGCTCACTCCTCTTACCATTTATCATGCGACAATGCTACTGGAATGACAAGGAAAAACATCTGACTTAAGTAGAAAGAGGAACTGGAAGGAGGGAAGGAACTAGATAAGAAGATGATGATTAAGGTAACATTAAAAGAAGAAATAACAAGAAATTATACTGAGACCACAGCTCTGTGTAAAGACTGAGTCAGCCGAGGCCCGATGCTATACTTTTAAAAACACACCGATTAGACAACAGGCTGGTCTGGCTCACTTGAAACTTAAGCTCACAGGCAGTTGATTTTATTAATTTTAAGAAAGTGCACCCAAGGTATCAACCTGACAGTTATGGATCCTTTTAAGGATTGCTAAAATGGAGTCTAAACTAAAGGGTGACCAATGATGATAATGTGCCCTGCATCGTGAATAATTCAATTGCAAATTACCAAGGTCCACTAAAAACCAAACTGACAAGAAGCCTCGTTTCTGACCCCGTCAATTGCTCAACAGGGAGGGTGGGGTGGGACCAGAGTAAGTGCACTCATCTAAGACTAAATGACTGACTGTTAACTTTATAAAGCATATGTGAGTTTTTTAAGAGATCACAAAGTAAGCAGGCACACATGTTCCAATGTGAAACTTCTAACAATTTTGGAGTAAGAATCTGATAGCTATTTTAAAGCTCATACTCAGTTTACAAGTTTCAGTGATGCACAGAAATAAAAGTAACTGATTTCCATAGTCTATACAGTCACCTGTAAAAGCTGCCTTCTTTTTAGAAGGGAGCGAACATTCAAATAGGCAAAGCGGCTGCCCCAGGTCAGCTTTTCTGCTTGTGGAAACAAGAAACCCCACAACAACTTCACTGAACACAGGATCTGAGTTCAGGTTCACAAAATGCTTCAAAGACAGTCAAAGAAAACCCCGAACCTGCGTGATGCTGAGAGTCAGAATGAGAATTACCTGAGGAGTCCAGGGTGCATAGCAGAGACAGGCAACGGCAGGCCGATGCCACACTGCACCTGCTTTGCTTGGAACAACTCTACTGATGCAAGAAAGACGAAAATGTCAAAGAAGAGATGACAGATCAAAGAAGCCCAGCCATTTCAGCTGGTGCTGTGTGGCAGGGAACGGCCCCTGCTTCAAGAGACGAGGACTCTGAGTGAACTTCCTGGAGGCTCAGGCTGCCTCAGATAAGCAGGAGGGGACCCCACAAAGGGGAAACCCAGCAGCACTCTGCCCTCGTAAACAGAAGGAACGGAGAACTAAAATCAGGAGGGAACCAAAGCAAGCAAACTTCTGCAAAGTTTTAGACTAACGACGGAGTTTTAAACAGAAATTTTGGGTTGTTATAAATTAGTTTCAATGGAATCACAAAATTTCAAAGACTGCTGAAAATCAAAAAATATACTAATTTGCACTTACACCTATCAGTGAGATCCTAATAATTGACTGCTCACTTTAAGCTGCTTCTTGCATTATTTTGTTGAAGCAAATTAGCAAGTCAGAATCCTCCTTATTTTATTTATTTATTTATTTATTTATTTTTAATTTTTTTAATTTTTTATTTTTATTGTAAACAAATGGGATACATGTTTCTGTTTGTACATGGAGTAACAGCATGCCTCCTTATTTTAATACTTTATTTTAGAACCAAAGTGTGTAATAGACAAGATTCTTAGATGCCATTCAGTAGTATCTGGTGGTAAATTATCTAAATGACTTAGTTACAGTTTGAATCACAAATAACTCCTAAGGCAGAGTTTATTTAAATTACTTAAAAGCAATGTTTTCAGGTAGCATCAAGCAAGCCAGTGGCTCACTTATGTACAAACATTTGCTGTACTAATTACAATCAGTTCTTATAATAGCAATCCCTTTGGGACAGTTTAAACAATGAGTTGGGGTTGAAGCTGTTTTTTCCTTTAGAACAAAGATTTTTAAACCCCAAACCCAAATAAGAAAGAAAATCTTGAATACGAATCCTTTTCCTAATAGTGAACTAACTAGTGTCCAGAGATCAATTCCAACTCCTTGGTGTGTGAATGTGGCTGCTGTGTCGGCAGCTGTGTAAGGAAGGAGCCAAGCGCTGCGAAGGGACGTCAGAGAACCCGAGAACATTCCTTCCTCCCTAGGTAGGTAACTGTTCAGGCCTGTTGCATGAAAACCAAACGAAAGATTAATTATTTCAGGACTGCAAGGGTTCTGGGCTGGGTGTACCACCCCCAGATTAAGGGGTTTCGCAAGGTGCCAGGGCAGACCCAGGACACAGGAGCAGCTGGAGGAGGCATCTGTCCCCACTAAAAGTGGCACCACTGACACCTGTGCTTCACAGTCCCGTCCGTTTTTGTTTTCATCGCGACCCGAAGGCCTTTGACTCTGCAGAACCGTCCTTAATCACTTGCCTGTTTCTTTGTCAATATGTTTAAAGGGTTGTAGGAAGTTTTCTGATGGCCAGAGCAATTCCTTGCTGCATTAGCTTCCACTTTGGTTTTGCTTTTTGCTGTCACTGATCATGTCAGTCTGCGGCAGTCGGGTGGGAGAGGAGGAAGGAACAGCTGGAAGGAGAGCCGGCACGAAGCCCACGGGAAGCTGGCGGAGGAACGCACTCATCCTCTCCACTTCTGCACACCCTGAAAGTCCCCCATAACAAGCAATGTCATGAAGCAACGTCCACCTGCTGGGCAGCACCAGGGCAGTTTCTGCCAAGCGAGAGTGGTCACTCACTAAGCGGCGAAGCGGAGCCGGGAGGCTCCTTTACCGTGAGGGGAATAACGATGCGTGAGCTCCCACAGGAAAGCGGGCCAAGGGAAGCCAGCCCAGCAGAAAGGTGACCCACCTGTGCGCTGACTCAGACAGGAACAGAGGCAGCGGCAGTGCGCTTCCCTTATGAGGTCACACTGGCCACCGCGCCACTCTAATGTTAGAACAGGGTTTTTCCCTGAAAGAGTCACAATTCCTCTCCCTGGCAAAACAGGAACTGATCCTAACAGGAATATTATGTAATACCAGGGAACGGAGGAGACTGGGAAATGCAGGACAGGGGAGAGCAGTGCGGCAGGATGAAGGCGGAGCTGGGATGGAAAAGCAGAGCCTCTCGGGAGCACAGGGGGGTGGGGGCAGCCAGCCCCTCCAGCCTGCTCCACCCCACCCTCTCCACAGACCCGAGCACCACCAGGAAGCCCTGGACATGAGAACAGAAACGGTCAAGGTTAACGAGGGGGCTGACCTGCTGCGTGACCTCCCTTCCTTTCTCCCCCACCCCGTGTCATTGAGGAATAAGGGACAGATAAAATTTACACACATTTAAGGTATACATTGGGAAGCAAGCTAGTACACCTCACGGAGGGAGGTGGGTGTGTATGTGGTGGTGACACATAACATCTCAGCAAATTCTGAGACTGCACATTCTTATTTACACAGTGGGCCTCCGGAAGTTCCTTGCCTGGTAGCTACAAGTTGGTACGCCCTGACAGGACGGAGCTCCTTCCACTGCAGAGGGTGCCCTGGCCAAGTGAGGAGCATTTCAGGGACATTTCCAATAGCATGGGACCACAAGCCACACCTACGGCAGGCTCAGCAGCAGAGCCAAACTGAACCCAAGAGACAGAACACATGCAACGCGGCCTAAGCACTGTGACCCGACAATAGACAGACGTGAAGAGACACACAGCTACCACTCACTCACGCCCCGCCATGGGCCAGGCTTCCTGCAGCATCTCTAGTTGTGCCCAGGATGGGTTGTTCCTTTTTCCTAATGCATGTTCATAGCTCATAATTTTTCAAGAGGGGTCATTTATTGCTTTCATAATGACAACATTAATTGAATAAAAGCACACAGCAAAAAAACCCCTACAAACTCAGGGCAGAGCATTCTCTCTCTTAGGACAGTCACATTTAGGAGGTCAGCCTGCTGCCTTGACACGTGACAGGTGCTGGCCAGTCCCTGGCCAGCCACGGATGCCAGCTCCCTCTGTCACACACGCTGTTCCTCAACTGTTCCAGCTCTGGAAGGTCTCAAGACCTCCCTTGGGGTCCTTCCTGGGTTAAGACCCATAGTCTTTGTCTACAGGGAGTCTGGCAAAGTCCAGTCAAAGAGCCTTCCAGTACAGCCCAGGACAGACGGGCGGAGCAGCCCAATGAGACCAGGAGACTTACCAGGAAGACGTGACACAATGGGAGACGATCCATCAGATGGGTATGCGAGAAAACACAAGGGACAACCTCGGAGCCCCAGCTGAAATACGGGAGAAATGAGTTGACAGCAGGTGTGAGGACAGCAGCACAGGCACGGGGAGGGGAGTGAGGCCAGGGCGTGGCCCCAGGTGGCCTCTACCCACACACCTGCCCAGCCCTACACAGCTCTCCCACGGTCCAGCACTCTGCAGCACCAGCCCAACGCCCCCTAGCCGCAGCCCAGCTGCTCCTCTCTCCAGCTGCGCCAGGACCCCGGCTCAGACTTCCCCTGCCTCTCTGGAATCTTCCTCTGCTTCTTACCTGGACTGACGACTCCAGTCTTACCTTCCCACTCTTTCTTACCTTCCTATCTCCTGCAGCCACAATGATCTCCCTAAGATGCTCAAACGACCTGCCTTCCTGTGCTTCAATCCCTCTGTAGCTCTCCACTACATGCAAAGAACGATGCCAAGCTCCTGGCATGTGTTCAACAGAGCTCTCTGGGAGAAACCCCCTTTGGAGACGAGGCTCATTTTGCACCACCTACCCCCAAAGTCAAAACTGATTTATAAGACTTTCTCTTCTTTGAACACCAAAATGCCCCGCAGGAACCTGAAGCTGGCAGTGGTCTCCTGCCCTCCTCAGGGAAGGCACGCACACAGATACCGTGTACAGCCTCCACGGGCAGCTGCTTGCAGCTGGTTCCTGTGGGGGTGGGAGGTGACCAGCCAGGGGCATTGGGGGCTCTCAACCCAGCCAGTGACCCTGAAGGACTGGGTGGATCAATATCTCGGCACACCTACAACCTTCTCATGATGCACCAGCTGGTAAAGCAGGTGACTGGAGAAACATGCTTGCAAAGCTGGTTAGAATTTAGGTTCGAGTGCAAAGTCGGAAGTGTAACTGTTCCCTGAAAAGGCCTGGCAGGTGACTGCTGTCTGGGGGCTCTCTGTCTGTGTAGCTGCAGCTGAAGTGCTTACAGACCTGCTGGCCCCATGTGACTGTGGGAAGAGCTTGATGTGCTTCAGTGGCAGCCCTGGGAAGGGTGTGCACGTGGCGGCCCAAGGCAAAGAACGCACACTTGGCCTTGGGTGCTGCGGCTTCTGTGGAAATCCTGTCCTCCATCTAGGCTGACCAGAAGAACGAACGTAGTTTTCGGAAGCCCTGAGGCTCTCAGGACCACCTACTTCCACCTCCTCTCTGCCACAGAAAGCCCTTTACACCCTGGCATGGCAGGAGGCTCTGAACTCGCTGCACTGGCCCTGACCACCCCTTCCTCCCACTGGCACTCAGAGCCAGGGGCAGCGCGGGCTTGTTTACGTCTGCTCATGCTCCAGGTCTGCTTACTGAAGAGCCTAGAAATCAGACTGCAGCCAGATGGGAAGTGCCTGGGCACTGCAGACCGGTGGCCCCAGACTCCTGATGCCCTCTCCTGGTGCTCTGCACCTCACAGCTGCCTGCAGGTTCCTCTCGGCATCTTCCCGCTCCCTGTCTGCACAGGTTTTACTTTGCTTGAACGCCCTTCCTGCTGCTTCTCTTCCTGACCCGCTGTCCCTTCCACCTAGGACGATGTTCCTGTAAGAAGGCAGAAGCCCTCATAAGGGCCAGTGGCCCCACAGCCGTGTGCACAGCCCCAGAACAGCAGCTACCAAACTGCATCCAGATGATCTGCCATCGTTCTCTTCCATGGTGCTGAGACCCTGGCAATGGACCCTACCTGTCCTCACAGTTAGAGCTCAGAAGAGTTCCTGGCACACAGCAGATGTGCAGGAGCTGGTCACAGGATGAGTGGAAGACGGAAAGCAGATTCACCATGAGGAAATGCCCTTAGTGACTGAGTGCCTGAGAGATTTCAAATGACATGACACACACAGTCCAGAGGGACTCCAGTAAGGTTTACTAACGATATTTTTAGGATTGTGAGACTACCAGTTGTATCTCCCAGTGAATTTAATAGGTCGAGAATGTTAGATAGGATGTGGTGCGGGCTGGCTGGCAGGCACTGGACTGCTGGCAACGAGTGGCATTCTACTGGCATCGCGTGGCTCCAGGCTGCGGGAACCGCTTATCTCATGATGTGCACCACACATGACTCAATGCTGCAACAGGGCCACACAGGGTCACATGCATGTACACCCATCCTGACTGGAGATGTCCCGTCAGCGCATCCCTCCACTCCCAGGTGGAGGCTGACTGCACTGTGCCCCAGCCGGCCCTAGACTGACTCGCCCACAGGTGTGCCAAACCGCTTCCCTAGAGGGGCTTCGCAGTGCTCTCCCCCAACACTCCCCAGCATACACGCCCTGCGCTCCTAGAGGCAGACAAAATGATGAATCAAAGCCTGAGCTTTGCCCTCGAGAAGCTTCTAGAGGAATAAGCTTGAGTTGTTCCTGCCCTTAAATTTGCATCTCCTACAGCTTGCATTATGTTTTAATGAGCATATTATCTACATAACCCTCCATTAGCTGGTCTACAAAAAAATTTCATTATTTGCATTATTTACATTAAGGTATTCCAAGCCAAGAGTTGGGTTCCTGGCTCAGTTTGCTCAAATATTTTAACCTAGACCATTATTTTTCTACCAACAAGCTTCAAATGAGCTAATGCTAAAGAAAGGACACACATGTCCGTTGGCATGAAGACATTTGTTTACATTTCAATTAGGAAAGGTCATCAATTTCAGAGCCGAACAAAAACTCTACTTTTAAAAATAAAAGGTATAGTGAGTTTACAAGTCATTTTGCCTCAGGATCTCTGTCAAAGCAGCAACATGAGCACATGAGTTAATGTTGTTATAATACATCATGACATGAGTCACTTAGGAGCGTTTTAATATATTTCTTATTACCTGTACAGATTTAACTTGAGATAAACCTAAAACAAATATTATTGCAATGAATTTCTATTAACAGATCCAAACAAGAGGCAAACAAACTCAGTTCGGGTCTGTGAAAACTGTAAGAGAATAGCTACATCCAAAGATTTAGGAATGGTTTTAAATCTGAACAAATGTAGACTTTAAAAATGGACTTGCTGAATTGCTTAGCAGTTGTCTATCATTGATATAGTAACTCTTCACTGATTTTTACCTTCAAAAATGAGAAGGTATGGAATGGCGATGAGGGACATTTTTAGGAATGGGCTGCTAACAACCAAAGTATGAATGCTCAATCATGGTTAATTTATCATAATTAAAAATTTTAATTACGAGCTGGAGTTGTGGCTAAGTGGTAGAGCGCTTGCTTAGCATGTGTGAGGCACTGGGTTCAATCACCACATATAAATAAATAAAATGAAGGTATTATGTTCATCTATAACTAAAAATATTTTTAAAAAATATTTAATAACAACTTTATTTTGAAATATATAGATCCTATAAATATTCCCACAAATATCTCCTTCAGCCTAGACAAAAAACAAAATTTTGGTTTATTTACAAAAAGTGCTGACTTATGGCTAAAACAGTATTTAAAGGTAGAAAGGAAACAAATGCTTTGCTTGTTATTAGTTCTAAATGGGAAGATGCCTTCAAACTGGACTTTTAAGATTTCAAACTAATATGTCAATGTGTAAACATTAACAAGATAACATTTTGCTTTCAGTGACATCAGATATAGTAAGTGCTCTGAAGCCCTCCCAAGAATAGAAAGGCCATTCATCTACTGTACTTACTTAGAGCAAGTTTCCTGTTCGTGTTCACTCGGGAACCGTAGCATTACTGAAGAAGAGAGATGGTGATAAAGGAGGGAAAAGCTAGAAATAAGCACATTTCACGGTTCCAAATACTCAGAGGGTAAATGTTATGGCCACCTAGAAAGTGAATAGCCAGAGAATCAAAAATAGGTTCAAAAGCTTTTTGACTTTATAAAGGCAAAATTCTAAGATTAATTCTCTTCATATAAAAATCACTTGGGCAGGCGAAAATGCTAATGTTGAAGTGAGAAAACTCATCAAATCTGTAGGGCAAAAGGTTATCAAACCTTCACCTTAGCTAATAAGTTCACAGAAATTTCTCTGGCCTGGCTACAAACAGAACTTGGCTCTTCCCTGGGCTGTCTCTTTTTCCTTCTGGTACTGGGGATTGAACCCAGGAGCACCCAACTGCTGAGCCACATCCCCAGCCCTTATTTTTTATATTTAGAGACACGGTATCACTGAGTTGCTTAGGGCCTCCTAAGTTGCTGAGGCTGGCTTTGAACTTGTGATCCTCCTGCCTCAGCCTCCGGAGCCACGGGGATTACAGGCATGCACCACCCTGCACGGCACTCCAGGCTGTCTTTCTTAGATCCCACGATCAATGAAGCAGAAAGGTTACTACCTAAAGGGACGAGCAAAAACCTCCAACACCACCTCACCTAAAAAGTAAGTCTCTCACTTGTAATCTCATGACTTACTTTTTACACTCAACAGCTTAATTAAAAAAAAAAAAAAAAAGACTCTCAGAGTACACTGTATTGCCTAAATAGGTAGAATTAAAATAAAATAATCTCACTTTTTAGCTGAAATCTACTGTTAGAGAATGCCATATGACAGTCACCAAAACAACAAAAACAAAAGTCCTTATTCACAAATATCACTTGAATTTTTTTCACAATGCCTAAGTTTCTGTCCCATCTACCTGAACAAAGGATTTGTATGGATGGACAAGACAGAGCACCTGTTTTAACTGCCTAACGGTAGTTTAAGAAGAACCATTATAGTCACAGAGGAGATGACAAGTGTCCATAAGAAGACAGTTGGGTGACTCTGATGCCAAGGGGTAGCAGGTTAGAGACTTGGAGGACCAGTGGGTTCAAATGAGAAAGATGGAGGATTTCCAAAGGAGCAGATACTAAGGTCAGAATAGCACAACCCCTGGCTGCAGGATGCATGGAGGTAGCCTAGGGAGAACTTCAATGCAGAGTCAAAGACCCTCCGCACACAGAAGGCACAGGTTAAACAGAGTGTAAAGGAATTTTAATTTGGTTAATTTTAACCACAGTAGAGATAATCTGCAAAAAATCTTTTGGGAATTCTGTATTTTCTGTCTTGTAGTCCAGACTTTATCAAAATATATACTTGGCCCTCAGACCACCTTCCAGAGAACAGATTGGGAAAAGGAATGATAATTCTCTGCTACACAATGACCTCGATAGCTAGGGATGCCTTCCAGAAGCTGTTCTAAAATGTATTTTCCTTAAAACATCTCTAATAGCCTCCTTTTCTGTCATTTCAGTTTCCATGGTTTCTGAGGTCAACGTTGACATGGCCCAAAAACAGGAGATAGAAAATTGAAGAACTAAACAATACACATTTCAAGCTGTACACAGTTCTGGGTAGTGTGATGAGATCTTGCACCATCCTGCCTGAAACATGAACCAGCCCTTTGTCCAGAATACCCACACTGTACGCGCTACCCGCCTGCTGGTCACGTCGCAGCTACCTCCTTTATCGGATCGGCTGGTGGAGCTGTGTGTGTGCTCAAGTAGCCTCATTCTGCTTAATGATGGCCCCCAAGTGCACGAGTAGCGATGCAGAGGAGGAACCAGGGCACAAAGCATGGGTGGACAGACGGCTCTGGGAACACTGGCGAGCCTGGAGGGTACTCGGGAAAATCCAGAGTCTTCTGTATGGGGCTTGGTGCCTCCCATGCTGCAGGCCCTCGCTGTGGGGTCGCTGAAATGGGCAGGACGTGCAGGCCTTAGAAAACGAACTAGCTCATTCTAGGCAGGTTAGGAAAACCCATTATTCTGCCTGTATTATAAGTCAGGGATTTCTTCCCTTAATGACCCAGAACATCTTTCCTCAATTCTCTAGGAGCCATAAAATGAGGGTTCCACAGTCAAACCAGTAACAGAAGTTTAGAAAGGTGTCGTGCTCAATACCATAGAAAAAAGGCTCTAAGACGGAGGCAACAGAAACTTTGTTGAATAATTACATGATTCATTTGGTGTCTCCCAGATAAATGTGAGCCTGTGATATGACAACCATCAGTCCCCCAGCCCATCCGTTAGCAACATCTATCGTTCCGGGGAGCACACTTGGGGAAACCCTGGTTTCCCCAAACCAGGGTTTACTTACAGCAACACTGACAGTAAGAACCAACCAAAAGAAAAAACCACGGCTTAAACTGAAGCTGATCTGATCTGGTACCCGCCCGCCGGCCACAGCACAGCAGTCTGCAGCCTAGTCCGGGGGTGGCAGAACGCTGCTACTGAGTCTGAGCACTGCTCTTGACACTCGCGGGTGAGTCTTCAACCCAGTTACTTTAACCTGCGCCGGCTTTCTCCTGTTGAATCCCACACCGCCTACCTCTTAGGGTGCAGTGTCTAAGGGACCTGGGAGGAGACAACGTTGGAACTGTACTCTCCCTGCAAAGCTCCATGAGCGATGAGACTTCTGACTACCACTGAGCCACCTGCTATCAAGTGCAGGTTTCACACTCTCCACCTTCTGCATCATGAGGGTCAAACCTGCAGGGCAGAGCCCAAGCTGACCCATGGTCTGCTCTATGGATCTCAGTTTTAGGTCTGAACAAATGCAGTATTAAACCAACCAACCAGACAACCCAACAATTTCTAAAAACAGTGTATGTCAAGTGGATTACTGCAATTTGAGGAGTATTAGTAAACTATTATTTTATTCAAAATAAAAAAAGAAAGCCTGAAACACAGATTTAGAAGAAACCTAACTAAGGGGCACCAGCAATTTACTTTTATTTTCTGGGCTTCATCATCATGACCAAAAGCTCCCCACACAATTTTTGCCTATTTTCAAATAATTTGAAGAAAAAGAAAGCTAGCAACATATCTTCAGTCACAGAAATATAACAATTATTTCTTTCAACATCTAATTTGGAAATGGTACAAAAGCAACCAATATCTTCTCTGCATCTGATGGAGAGGACACGTGCACTGACACAGCCAGGTCAGGAAATCTCAGTCACCCTAAAGCAGTCAAGCACTAAGTCCTAAATGACAAGTGTAACAACTACTACTTTAATGGAAATTAAAAACAAGTACTACTTTAATGGAAATTAAAAACAAGCACTATTAAGTAAAGAAAATATAAGGTGTTTCTGGGCATGCTGTGACACACCTGTAATCCTTGAGGCTCAGGAGACTGAGGCAGGAGGACTGCAAGTTCAAAGCCTGCCTCAGCAACTAAGCAAGACCCTGTCTCAAAATAAAAAACATGGGCTGGTGATGTAGCTCTGTGGTTAAGTGCCCCTGAGTTCAATCCCTGGTACAAAAAAGGAAGTGTTGGGTACTGAGCTGATTTTTCAGGAGTAAGAGCTATTCTGCAAGTGAGGAACAGGGGGAGGTGGAGCCCGTTACAGATACGCCCTACATGTGTCTCTGGGCATGTGTGACAGGAGTAGGCCTTCTTTGGGTAAACTGGTCAGTCAAAATTTGGGAAAACATAATTGAATTTCTCCTAGAGCACATGTGACCTGGGTAAAGTTTTTTAAATGCCAACTCAAGTGACACAGAGAAAGACAGTGTGCCTATGTGCCCACACTGACCTTCCACCCCGGCCAAATCCATTTTCCCCGACCATAACTGGAAACAAATCACAACAGGTACTGTGAACACATGTTGCTTTTTATCAGCTTTTATCCAGCATAGGTTAAAAAAGAAAAAGTCAATATGAAGACATATTTTCACTCGATACATATAAAATGTCACAATGGAAATTATTAAAAAGAAAAAACAGAATTCGCCTAAGACTCCTGAGTAAAAAGAGTCACAAGGCAACTCAAAAGTGCACTGGTGGGTTATCTGGGAGCACTCCCTTGGCAGTGACCTGTGAACCTAAATCCTTCCACTTCTCCATCAACCGAACCACTCTTGAAACTTTCTAAAACGGAAGTCACCTTTTCTAAACTCAGGAGAGGCAAATTCTTTTGAGTCTAATAGCCTAGTCCATGTTTTTGAAGTCAACATCACAGATGCCTGAGAGTTCGTTAAAGAAGCCAACCTCAGGAGTCTCCAGCCAGCGCCTGGAGGAAGGCCACCAGCTGATTCTTCAGCAACTGAAAACTGCAGGCGGCAGCTGCAGCCCTGCTCAGTAACACCTCCTGGTGCCAGCTCTTCAGAAGACAGTTTCCCTAACAGAGCACAGAAGAAACCATCTGTATTAGATCAACAGTCGTCACCCAAACCATCAGGGACAGAGGTCAGAGCAGAGGCCAGCTGCTTGTCCTCTGGAGGAGAACCCTCTCTCATTTTATGGCCTCTGTGGCTGAGGACCAACCATGATGCTGAAGTCACACACCTGCTTACACGCTCTTCTGCTATCTGCAAGGAAAGCTGTCCCTCCCTTACATGAATTCCAAGAAAGTTTGTGCCCAAATAAACTTTTACAGAAAAAAAATTAGGAATTTCTGCTTTCTTAGAAACTGATAAGCTATAGCATATTAAATTTTTATTTCAATAAAACACTTGGAGAAAGAGGTCCTACTATTATCTTTTTTAAGTTTCAATTTGGAATCCATCTCTATATTTGGACAGAAGAAATAACTGCAAAAATGGTAAACATAAAAAATAATTTAAAAAATAAAGACATTAACTAAAAAAAAAAAAAAAAAAAAAAAAAGGTAGGTAGACCCAGTTACATGTTTCCTCACAAGCCTCCTTATGTTTGATGCTAGTCACTCTATAGAGCGTGACATCAGTGTGAGGACTTGAAGAACTGAGACATAACCGACTTCTGGTGCTGTCCCTCTTGGAGCCCAGAGGCCTGGGCAGATGAAGACGTGTCTGCTTCAGCGTCCATCTTTTCTCTGCCTGGTTCTGCTCTGCACCTAACTCTGCAATCTGTACCTGCCATAAATGACTCCAGTTCAACCACTCCCCTAATACCTGGTTGGCTTTTACAGGTGTGAAATATCAGGTGAGTAGCCAGACCAGGAGAAAGCACTCAGACCTACCCAAGTAAATGACCATCACACAAATCCTACCACAGCCTCTCTCTCATCTGGGATGCAGCAGACAACACCATGACCCCCATCTAAGGATGCAGATCCACATGTATTAGACAAGAGTTAACTGGCAGGAAGTCAAGGGAGGAGTGTGTTTGGATCTTAGGTATATCGTTGGGCAAAGAAGGTTTTTTCCCAGTTAGGACAACTTCCCATAAGCTGAGCTGGGTTCATTGCTTGTTCTGAGTGAGGGTCTGGATCAGCCATTGCTAGGTTGTCACGTCTGATGACTGAGACTCTGAAAGACTAAGGTCATATGACTGGAAGGCCAGAGGCCAGAGCTGCATGCAACCAGGTGTGGATCATGAGCCTCTGCTCCTCCCACTACATGGCACCATTTCTGTGTTACTTTGGTTTATCAAGTCCTTTCCCTTCTCAGTTTTGATTTAAATTACATTGTTCTACCTCCACTGTCAAGCCCACAGTATCTAATGAGGTCTGATGTATAGAGTTTGGTACTATTCCTAGGTGTTAGTGAATCAAACACTGCAATGTATGAATCAACCTGTCCTACTTAAGAGCCACCCTGCTGCTATACTGCACTGATGAAATCAGAAGTTACCACAGGGTTTATACAAAGTTAGTGATAATTATTTTGTGGTTCTTTTACTGAAAGTGCTGTTGTAATTTGGCTTCTCTTGGTCATGCTGAACTAAAACATCAGAATGGAGTTAATCTACATGATCTGACTGAGTCTAAAGCACAAGTTCTTCATGTCACACTAGCCTCAAGAGAAAAAGCACACCACTCTCTTCTTCCTTTCCTACAGCCTCAAGACACAGCACTGGAGCTGGGTGCTCAGCTCTGCAAGTTGGGGGTGGGGGAACAAGCCGGGCTCAAGCTGAGGTCAGCCTAAGATGACTGCTTCTGGAGGAATCCCTAGCAGTCTCTCCCACTCCAGGTTTTACTATCATAAGCACGGCAAGGCTGAGATCAACATACTTTACGCATACACCGCTGCTGAACAATGGGATCACAGCACAAACACTTGGGTGACCTCCTAGTATGGCAGTCGAACGGAGCCTTGACTGTGGAAGGCAGTCAGGCGGGAGTAAGCCAAGGAATGGGACGGTCTCCAGGGACAGCTTGCACTGTCGGACCTCAAACTCCAGTCCTCATCTCTTAAAAGAGGAAGACTATGAACACAACCCAAGTATTTGCTTGTACTGGAAAAGTAAAGTGACTCTTCACTTGACATTATGCCTTAAAGAATCCCAAAGTGCTTTCATACGTCTCAGCAATTATGATGTCAGCTTGGGTCTTCATCCGTCTTTTCCCAAGTGAAAAAGGAGAAGCTCAGAGCAGATCAGTGCCTGTAAGTGGTGTATTACTCTCATCCAGAAGCGAGCCTGGAATTCTCTGGGCCCGGGCACTTTAGCACAGAGTCACACCCCCCACTCTTTATTTTTTTCATCATCTCACTAAGTTGCTGAGGCTGGCCTACAACTTGCCATCCTCCCGAGTCATGGATTACAGGCGTGCGCTGCTGTGCCTGGAAACAATCAGTCCTCACAAAAGTGTACCAAGCCACCTCTAATGAAAAAGAAATTCTGGTGTCAGCGGAACTTGACTCCTTGAAGTTTTTAACTTGTGATTAACAGCTCAAGATTCCTGACTGCTGGAAGAACAAGTCTGTCTAAAGATAAGGCTCCTGTGTCACTTGCCATGGATGTGCTGGTCACAGAGACAAAGAAAAAGTCATAGACACAAGAGCACCAAAATGTAACAAACTGAGCATATTGTTCCTTCGACATGAAAGGGAAGTAAAAGACATGTATGAGTCACAGCTGCATCCTACGGATAAACTGAAAAATGCACACAAAAGCAAAGAACCCAAGACTTCAAAGCAATGAACAAATAAAAAGGGACCAGGGCTGGATGCAGAGACACCCTCTGGACAGGCCTGCAGCACACATCTCCAGGGGACCCCTGCTCTGGAGCAGGCGGACAATTCAAGATGAGGCTCACAGGGCTGGCCACACACGGTCGCCTGGCCCAGGGATAAAGTGCTGTGAGCGAAGCATACACTAAAGACACCAGGTGCCACACCCCAGAGAAGGGCAAACCTCAGAGGTACCAGTGGCAACCAAACTCGGATGCTCCAGACGTGGAACAGCTGCTGCATCCCGCCTCTCCACCCCGAGACTTGCTCCTGTCTCTGCCACAGCTCAAACAACGACTAACTCCCTTGTAGGGCAGGGGTTGTGGCTCAGTGGTAGAGCACTTGCCTGGCATGTGTGAGGCACTGGGTTCAATCCTCAACACCACATATAAATAAGTAAAATAAATAAATAAAGATCCACTGACAACTAAAAAATTAAAACAAAAACAAAAACGAAAGAAACTCCCTCTTAGCTACCCTGCAGTCCTGAGCCTTCAGAGCTGCTGCTGCTCCCAGCTGTGCCTTCCCGAGCAGCCATGAGAAGAGAGATGACAGTGAGTCCAGGAGCCAGGAAGGCCAGTTCCCACACCTCTCTCTGTCCCATGTGGCCAGGCTGTGCAGACCTCTAGGATGGGAGGGTATTCAAAGCATCAGGGCACGACACTCCACCAAAGAACCAAGACAGCCCTTTCCTCCGCCTCTGCCCTCCTGCTGGCTTCCACCCCTGAGATCTCCTAACTTTATAATACACAACAAGGAGACTGACTGAGGAGAAACCAGGACAAAAATTAGTTGGGCACTAGCAACTCTGCACCTGAAGGATGATCATGACCTTCTGAACTTACCACACAGAATGATTAAACCGTCCTCCGGTGGAGCTAAAAAAGTGTGAAATAACATGTCATTCATTAGTTGATGCTTTAAAAAGAAATTTATTGTGAAAATTTGCAAATAAAAAATTGGTGTATTCCAACATTTCTTTCAACAACTAATAAAGTTCTGCCACAGTGTTATGTCCTTTCCTTGTTCTATGCTTCAGTATTTTAAAACAAACCCCAGACTTAAGTCCCTGATCCTTCCATGTATGTCGTTAAAAAATATGGAAATGTCCTTACTTAATCACAGTGCTATTAGCACCCCTGGTTCCCTGGTACCCTCTAATACACACCCACCAGATTTCAGCTCTCATGCGTTTGCTTCCAACAGGTCCCAAACAAGGCCCATTACACGTCTGGCTTCTCGCCTCACTTAGGGTCGAGCACAGCACTCCATCTGCCCCACGAGGCCCTTTCTTCATGCCACCGACTTCCTGTAGAGACTGGGTCAGCTGTCCTGACCTAGGCCCCACATTTGGATTGGTCTGCTTCCTTCCACGGTGGTTAAGTTTGCAAGACCACACCACGTCTTCTGTGACTGAAGATCACTTCGAGAGACCTGCTGGATTTGGGTTCGACTTTCCAGCAAGAACACTTGGTGGATTTATTTGTGGTGGACCACGTCAGGAACACAGGCCTGGGCTCTCCACGGCACTAGCATGTGTCTGTGAGATGGTAGGTAGGTTCTTTTCTACTATTGAAGAATCCTTTTTTCATTTTTTGGTGAAAATAGATTTACTATGGAACTGAATTTTGCATAACTCAATATAATGGATAACGTATATGGCTTTTAGTAGTAAGTAGAAAATTCTTTTATAGGGTTACCAATCAAAGGGCAAGGTAATGAATATACTTTATTTCCATGAGTATTAAAGAAGTTAAATCTGTCAATTCAATTTTACCACCTAACTTCCAGTTTCCAGAGTGCCTAGTGAGCACCTACTGAAGACAGTGAGCCAGGACCTATGAGCCAGTGCTGCCTGGATGCAACAGTAAGCCAGGGCCATTAAAAGGCCAATGAGACATAAGAAGCCGAGGCAGCACACGGCATCAGCAAATGCAGACCACTGAGAGTGGGTGACCAGGACACCTGTCAGGGAGACCTCACCAGTTCCCAGCTGCCTGATGCTCATTTAGCTCACTGTGGCATCTCTCCAGCCAAGGGCAGGTCTAGGGCAGAAGTAGAAACACAAGCCTACCAAGCAAATGGGTGAAGCCTGGTGCACGGCCAATGACTACTGAGGGACCAGCTTTCCTCATCAACCACACAGGGCTCAGGCCACAGACGGAGGACCTGGCTCAGACAGGCAGAGTGGCCAAGGCCAGGGTTCTGAAGAAGGTGTGGACAGCAATGGATCAGGGGCACTAGGACAAGGTTCAAGAAGGTGAGTCAGTCAAGGCTGATGTTCTGCATGTTATACACAGGCGACTACAGACCCGACCCTGGGCAGTGACACCAGGAAAGAGATTGTTTTGAGAAAACAGGCGATAACACAATGCCTTAAAAGAAGTGGGGCTTAGGAGGCTGCAGAGCAGTACAATTCAGAGCAGGAAGGGCGACGAACAGCTCCGCCTGCAGGAAAGGAGGGGGCAGAGGCTGGCGGTCCAGCTGGACACCATAGTCAGGAGGAAAGGTGAAGCTCACACTGAAGCTCATCGTCTGTCCACTCCAGGCAAGTAAGACAGCCCACGACGAAGGCGTGCTGAGCGCTTCCGCTCTCTTCCCCGTGGGTTTAGTCCACTCACCGTCATCCCGTCCACGCTCGGATCCAAACCTCCAGCCCAGAGAAGTCAGCACGTGGTTGAAGGCCACAACGGAAGTCACCGACAGGCCAAGGTGAACCGAGCGCTGCTGGCTCAGGTTCACTCCTCTGCCACCCTCGGCAGGGGGTGAGGCCCGCCTCTCCTGGAGGCCACTTGGGAGAAGTGAGCCACCGCCTGCTGTGTGTGCTTGGAGGAAGCGCACAGCAGGGCAGCCCGTGGCACGGGGGGTCCCACGGGAAGCTTCCGCGGGGGCAGCGATGAGAGGAATGCACCTCTGGAGGCTCAGGGCACTCTCCGTGGCCCACGCCACACTGCTGTGCCATCGGCAGGGATGGCATGCTTCCCAGGACACTTCGGACAGCAAGGCACTCAGCCCATACCAGGACTGAACTCCTGGGAAGGACAGTCACCAACAGTGCTGAGGAGACACGATGATGGCAGAACCAGCTCCCTCAGCTGGAAGGAGGGCGTCTCAGCCTACCCAGGCGCACGCTCCAAAGGCCCGGGCAGGAGACGCGTCCAGGAGGAACAGGCGCCAACCGCGGATAATCTAAGACTTCGGTTATTTCCACACCAAGGCAGCTTAAATACACCTTATAAGGAAGTACACTGGAATAGCAAACAGAGCAAGTTTTGTTATTTTAAAATGGGAATATTGCCAGGGCCAGGATTTGAAGCAGGCCACTCCCATCCCAGGTATTTCGAGATAAAATAGTTCACTACAATTTGAAATTAATAGAGTGGAAAAAGCACTGCTAAATCTTTTAATAGATTTTTTCTTTTTATCTGAAAGGTCTTTCTTGTAGTGTTTCTAAGTTCTTTTCTTCAGTGACTATTTGCTGGATACCCCTGAGCACAAGCCCCACCAATTTACAGAACAGGGGACAGCAGCCATTTTTTCCTTCAAAATAAAACCATGCGAGGTGACAGAAGGTGTACTCTTTAAGGACACTAAATCTGAGAGGCTCTGTGCAGGTGGAGGGCAGGGGAGAGGTTCCACTGACAGGGAGGTCAAGGTATGCACCAGGCCCTCCCTGGATTCTCGGACACCAGATCCCAGGCCCATGACATGCAGACCTGCAAACTCTGTCACCTGGGGTTCCCTACTAAAAGGACCAATTCCCCACAATCACCCCACAGCAAAGCTTGGCAGCGGAGAAGGGCCATCTCTACAAACAGGGCTCCAACAGTCTTCCTGTCAATGAACTCTATCTAACATTAGAGCAGACAGGAAAGGATGACTGGACCAAGTGGGGATCCTTCAACATGGCCCAAAACAACTCAGAACCAGAACTGAGGACCCTGCGGGAAACGCAGACACCATCTATGAACATACACAATGCAGAGACAAAGCATCCAAGAAACAAGAACAGGATGCTTTTAAAAATAAAGAAACCATCAGGTAATGAGAAATAGCTCCCGCAAATTGAAAACCTCAGAGTAAAACTTAAAGTTTTAATAGGAAAGTTAAAATATAAAAATCACAAAAATCTCTCCCAAAATAGAACAAAGATATAGAAAAATCAGAGAAAAAAAAAAAATCTGAGGAATAATCCAAGATGCCCGTGCAACTAATGACTTTGGAGAAGAGGGGGACAATTATGAAGGAACAAATAAAGGTAACTCTCCCTAATGGATAAGGATATGGAGTCTGGTGAAAGAAAACACAACCAACTCACGTCCCATGAACCTGCAGGAGAGACAAGACAGGTGTGCACACGGGCAGGAAGGAAACCAGCGCACAGACACGGTGCCAAGGCACCAGCGGTTACTTCCCAGCTCTCGGAGGAAGCCACTCAGCCCAAAACTGCACGCGCAGTCTGAGGGTATCTGCAGATCTGCGCCCTTCTCAGAAAGCTGCTGACAGGTGGATGCGGGGACAAGGCGTTCGGGACAGAGCCTAGCAGGAGCAGGGCGAAGGGCAAGTCCAGCATGACGTGTGGCCTGCCCCAGGCAGAGCGCGCAGGAAGGGAGGTGCAAAGGAGGTCTTCCAGGGCAGCTGGTCCTGACCCCGACAGCTGGCACCGCGGACACCCTGCCTGGTGTCCCAGTAAGGGCCTGCCAGCAGGTGTGTGAAAAGGCACGTGGGTTCCTAGAAGCCTTTGCTTCTCTCCAGAAGACAGCCCAAAATGTAAAGGAAATCCATCACAGCACACCTTTCGGCTTAGCAGCTGACAATACTTTCGCTAGTCATAAAAGTGTAAGCGCCAAGTGGCAAATTAATAAATAACTGAACACATCAGTAGTTTGGCAAAAAAGGCCTAAATCCTAATCTAGCAAAACAGAATTCCAAAAGAATTTAATAACACATCAAGAAATGTCAATGGGAAATACTTTATGAAAATATGAAGGTAAACACCACATGATTTTAAAGGAACTGCTGGAGCCAGGAGGTGCGCAGCGAGGCGCGGATGAAGGCTTCCCCTGGGTAGCTTGGGTGGAACCCTCCCACACACGTGCACACACTACTTCGATTACAAAAGAACAGCAGGCATTTGGGGTCATCCCGCGTGCGGTCCCTGCTTTCCGTGGTCCCCTACTCCTTGCTGCTGCCCTGGTAGGTGACAATCTCGTCCTCCCTCCCCCTAGTTTAAAGACCAGGCAATGGCTGCACAGAGATCTGAGCACTCACCCAGCAGCTCACTGCCAGCAGCTGCCGGAGCTGGCACATCAACCCAGGCAGCGCGATCGGAACCCGGACAACTTTACCTCTGACGGAAGCCAGGAAAGGTGAATTTCTTAGGTTATTTTGGGGGAAAAAACCCTGATTTTTACATACTGATAAGCCCAGAGAGTCAACACCAATCTGTGTAACAGACATGAATAAGTAGAAAGCATTTATTTTCTCATATCTAAAATCCTATATTTTTCTATCAACAACACAAAAATGCAGCCTAAACAGCAAGAGCAGCAGAAAAGAAAAAGTTGGAAAAAAATTGCAGTCACACAAACTGTAGTTAAAAAATGACTAAGTTTCCTTGATATATGAATTTGTTGGAAAACCATTTATCAACAGCCTGTTTCTCTCCAGCAGAGTCCCTCAAGCCGAGAGCCATGTCATTCCCCTTTGACTGATTAATTAGCCAATCAGGGGACATTTTTCATTGTGAGGCATGATGGTTTATTTCAGCTAATGTTTGGTCTCTAATGGCGACATATTAAAGCCAGCTCGGCTATTTTAGCCCTGAGGAGTGACCAAAAGGAAAGGACAGAAGATAAATCAAAAGAGCTTCCTTCAGTTTCCCTTCAGTACTTAACAAAACCCCCAAGGAGCAGTGGTTGGAGGAAAGACCCTCTCCCGATAAAGAGGAGGTGCAGACAGAAGAAAGGAGAGCGCTTCAAGCCGAAGCTGTCCTCCCTGCTTCTGGAGAGCGACGATTCATCCTGCTGATGAGCAGGCCACTGGCGGCACAGGCACCGAGAAGTCAGTTCCCTCTGCTTCCTTTTATCCAAAGCTGTGCTCACTAGGAAACCCAGCCCGTCATGCTTCCCACTCAGGGGAAGGGCCTCGCTGGCGCTGGACTGGGACTGGGCCAGCGGGCACTCTGTCGCCCCGCGCCTCACGCACAAAACCACTCCGGTCAGGTAGCAGCCCACTGGGTTGCGAGCCCCCGAGGCTTCAACTAAAATGGGAGGAGGACAGGCACAGGTGGTCACACAGCCCGGAGGCAGCACAAGCCACAAGATGGATCCGGTGGCTGCGCTTCGCTGCGCAGTTCCACACTTAAGAACTTCTCGCCTCCAAAAAAGCCAGAGGTCATAAACTGGCCATGCGTGTCAGAGGTCCCAGGCACGTTCTGCTTGCTGTCATCCCAATCACTGATGTCATTTCGTGACTCCTGGAAGCCTTCAGAGAGGACAGCACTGTCTCCCGTCCCCACCGGCTCTCACACTCACAGCTGCTCACGAGGACCCGCTGACATCTTAGTGAGAGGCCAGGACCGTGGCGTTCATGGTGCTTGTGCTTGTCCACGCCTCTTGGCTCCGCAGAGCCCTGTCTTCCTGGCCTGCGCGCCCACGCTGTTGAAAGCACATTCCAACGACTGGAGTCGAGGCAGCAACGACGCAACCCAGAACCTGCTCCACGCCAGGCGAGGTTCTGGAGGCCAGGAAGTACAGAAGTACTGCCCTCATGGGGCTCCAGTCGACCGAGGGAAGGCAGCAAGGAGCACACAACTGGGCGCGACTGATGGCTGCTACTGCGCCCGGGTTCAAGAGCATCGAGGGCGTTGCTGTTTGCTTATCAGGGTAAATGAGGAAGGCCAAGCGAGACATACTTGATGGGAGACATGAAGGAGGCAGGGATGGGCCACTCCCTGGGGAACCAAGCACCCACACCTGAGGCAGAAGCAGCAACAGCAGGAAAGCGGGGACAGTGGCAGAGCAGCAACTGCGTGGGCTGGAAGGGGCTGGGCTCCGCAGGGCTTCAGGTCATTGCCATGAGGTGGCTTTTACTCTGAATGTGACAGGGAGAAGCAGGAGGGTTTGGGGCAAAGTAATGACACAACTCAATCACATTCTCAAAAGATCCCTCAGGTTGCTGTGGGAACACGCTACAGAAGAGCCTGTCAGATGCTGCTGCAGCAGGCTGAAGGTATCTGTGCACCGACCTCTCTAGCTGGGGACCCGTGGTGCCTTGAGGGGCCAACTCCTCCTGTCCATGCTTCAGAGTGACGACTGGCACACACTGGGCACGCACTCACACTGCCTATGGAAGGGCAGAAGATGGAAGCGTGCACGCCCGTGCCGGGAGCAGCTTTGACATCTGGTACCAGAGTCTTGGTGCAGCAGGTGGACGCATGTTGGCCCACACTCACTGTCCTGGGTCGACTACCACTGCTGTCTGAGCTTCCATAGCCCCAAAGCCGCAGCACTGCCCACATGGACTTCAGCGCAAGGAAAGGGAAGGCTGACAGTCTGGTGCCCCCAAAAGGATGGCACAGGAGTCTTCCAGGGCACTTGCCGCCATGGTGACCGTCTCCAGAAGGGAAATGTTCGGTGAGCTCTCTGGGTAATCTCGAGTCCACTCCCTCTTTAAATGAGAACATTTTTATGTAACCTCCTCTGGAAATGCACATTCACGGTCTGTTTTCCCTGTCTCTTGTCAATGGAGCTAGACTACTTTCCAGCATGATGAGAGCAGTAGTCCTTCTTGGTACAGGGCATGCACTAGGTGACTCTAAGAGACTGTCCTTGGGATCCTGCTACTTTACATAAACACACCCTAAGGACGCCAAGACACTATAAATCTTTGGGGAAGGCATCTGATGACTTTGAAAACTACACTGTGTTGTCCCCTCCAGGACACTAAATGAAATATTTAAAAAACCTCTATGACACTTAATAAATGCTGCTGCTGATAAAGGACTTCTGCCCCAGTTTTCTTTCACGTTTAAAGCAATTCATCTGAACGTCCACGCTACCCCACATTGAGGAGGACATCATATTAGAAGGAAGACTGTTGCCTTGGGCGTAACTTATCTTCATTGTTAATGAAAACACCCAATTTGTGTCCACCCTGCTGTAATGTCCACATGGCCCAGAAGCCACTGTGCCAGAGGACTGAGAACGGGAGGGTTCACCAGCCACGAGTGAGGCCCCTCACTGCTCGGCCCGTGACCACACACACGCATGTGCGCTAAAACTGTCCCACTGCTAAACTGTGTTTCAGTAAAGTCATTGCCCACCACCTGGAATGCGGGTGTGTGAGCAGCGGCTGACGATGGTGGCGACGAGATGCGCTGGGCACTGAGTGCACGTGGGCCCTTTGCTGAGAGCCTCATGGGGCACATCACTTATTATCACTTACTATCTTCACAAATGAAGGGGCCGAGGCTCAGAGAGGCTGACTGCTTTCTCCAGATCAGTCCTGAAAGCACTCAAGGGCTCAAATGCAGCCAGGGCAGACCCTCCAGTGCTACTCATAATCCCTTCATCCATGGAACCAGTCCCTTCTAGAAGGAACAAGAGAAGACCTCATTAGGTGACATGCCTTCTTCGTTACAATGGTTCTGCGAGGCTCACCATCAATGCCCAGTCACAGAACCATGGGATGATGAATACCTAGAGAGTCATAGTTATCTGTGTAAGAACTCTCCCCAAGAGTCAGGCATAGTGACATATGCCTGAGATGTTAGCAACTCAAGAGTCTGAGGCAGGAGGATAACCAGTTGGAGGCCAGCCGCAGCAACTTAGAAGACCCTGTCTTGAAATAAAGATAAAAAGGACTGAGGATGTAGCTCAGCAGTAAAGCACCCCTGGGTTCAATCCCAGCATAAAAACAAAAACAAAACAAAAAAACACCCTAAAACTTAAAATGATCACGCCTCTCACCCTATTTCTGTGGATGAACAGCTGAGAAAGGCTTGACCATCCAGGTCTCTCTAATGGAATTCTTGTCTAAAGGTGGTCACAGCTGGCAAAGGAGAGGCTGGCCTGGAACCCCTCTCTGTGGGGCCTCTGGCCACCTGGCATACCCCACACGAGTATGGTCTTTCCACGTGGGCCAGGCTGGGTGTTGGGCTTTCTCACAGCCTGGGGGTGCAGGGCAGCTGGACTACCCACCTTGAGAGCTCAGGGCCTTCTAGCTCATGAGACCTCATAAACCCCAGAGTACACCATGGCAAGATTCTACCAAGTACAAGCCAGTCACAGGTTGCCCAGGTGGAGTGAGGGGAACTGGATTCTGTGTCCTGAAGGGAAAGTGACACGATCAATCCAGAAGAGCACGTGGGACAGAATCTGTCACAAGAACACACAATTCAGCACTCTCCTTCCATGGGAAAGTGAGTCGACAGATCCTAGAGGAGCAGCCAGGAAGACTACCTTCCCTCAACCTCTCGAGTACCTCACTTGAGGCCTGAGTCTGCTAAGACAGATGACTTGCTCTCATACTTCAGCATCACTGATTTCTGGCTTGAACACACCAAAGACCTCGCACATTCATCTCCCAGGTAAACAACTTCAGTAGAAAAAGCCAAAATTGACCTGGAATGTGAGTCAAGAAGAATCCAAGTAATGTTCTTTCCTTGTGGTCAGGGAAAAGTGAGACCTGAGGGCGAGCCTGGAACACAGTGGCACTTCACACGGGCCTTCTCCACTCTGGAATCAGACAGGCAGCACCAGAGGGGCTCCCAGGCCTTCGGCTGTCCACAGGCGCCCACAAGTGCACCCTCTAGCGGCCAGTTCCACCAACCCAGGCTGCTTTCTTTCCTGAGGGATCCTTCTGTGAGTTTCCTCCACTAGTATCGGGCTTTCTTTTTCCTAACCGCTTGTCTGCTAAACATACCGAATTCTTTTACTTGTTCCAGTACACAATAAGCTTTCCAGAAACCTGTTTCTGAATGTGCCTCTGAACACACTCCTTTAAAATAGGGTGCCCAGGTCAAACAGAACAGGTCAAACCCTGTTCCAGGACAGAACAACCAAAAAGCCTGCTGCTTTCATGTGGGCACCACCTGTCCAGGTGGCCCAGCCTCTGCTCGGGCAGGTGCCACACCACATGCTTTGGCTTGCATTAAATCCGTGGTCAGGTTACTGGTCCTACACCCAAGTAAATCTTCACTTAACAGGTACCAAATTAGACATTTCCAGGATTAAATTAAACTTCACAGAACTTCATAAAATTTCATCCCAAAGAGATATAAGAGTTTTGTACAAATATCCCAGCTTAGTAATTTTTTTTTTAATCTTGATTTTGTTTTCAATGGTCAAATGATGACAAGAATTAAAGTCAACACTGCTGGATAAAATAGATTTTAGATGTACATGGATGATTACATGAATGGTGTGAATCTACATGGTGCACAACCATAGAAATGAAAAGGTGTACCCCATTTGTGTACAATGAATCAAAATGCAGTCTGTAAAAATAAAAACGAACAAATAAAAAAATAGGTTTTAGGGCTCAAGTATATCATGTGGCATGCTTACAGGCTAAGCTCAAATTGCTCTCTACCCAATAGGCTCTTCACAAGGTTACTTTAACAACAACGGGGCTAGGAAAGCCACTTATCCTTGGAGCGCTGGTACCTGGCCCAGCAGTGGGGACAGATGGGGCAGTGACAGGCTGCGGGACGGGGAAAACACCTATGAAACTCAACCTAGCTCACTGATGTAGGTGATAAGCATGAAAATTCAGAACAACAGGAATAACAGCCTGCAATTCAAAGACAGTTCGGGTAAAAATTACTTTAAAAAAGGACTCTTCTTTATACAATGACCTTCCCTATGAGGTACTTATGGCATTGAATCCAACCAAAAGGAAGAATGGTTCAAAATACCCATGAATCCAACCAAACAGAAGAGAAGAGTCTGCTTGGAAGTAGTTTTCAGATCAAATAACCAGCAAGACATAGGAAAAGGGGGATTCGGGGTAAGAGATGAGAAAGGTAGACAGACTGCAAAGGTCCACTCTGAGTGAAACAGCCGCAACCACCAGAAGACTGCACGGAGGTGATCAGTAACCGCGCACTGGGGAGGACGAGAAACACTCAGGTCTCTACCTCAGTCAGGTCACAGGTGAAAAAACGGACAAGTACTCTGCGATTACTCTGCCAGCAGCCCACGCCAGAGGCCTGCTGTTCAGAGAAACAAGTGAGATGTCAGTAACACGTCTTCAATCCTTGATATGGCGTAGGGGTATTTTCTCTAGTGATAACGCCGAATCAGGAAACAAACTGGAGAGAGGAAGGAAACTGGAAGGTGGGGGAGAGAAAAAATGAGAGGGAAAAAAAATAGGAGTATCAGGAAGTTCAACCAGATAGGAACTACTGGAATTTGTTTTTCAGTGTCTCCAACTTCAACTTGTAAACCAAGGGAGAAACACACACACACGCACACAGTACAGGACTCCGGGAAGGCACTAGCCAGCACAAGTACCTGCTGCAGGTCTAGAGACGGCTGAATAATTTCAATTCAATACACTGGATCACATCTTTGTCTCACAGAAAGTGAAGACAGCTCCAATTTAGGGGCCCTCCACTCCAGAGCACTGTCTTCCAATTAACACCACAAAAAGATGGCAGGGAAAGGAAAGACTTGGAAATGAGACATACGCAGCCAGCCACTCCCTCTCAGCATGTCTATTAAGTTTTCAGAGTAACTGGCAATTTTCAATGACCCTTTGCTCTTTAAGTAAGAACATCTGAACAGCAGGCTCAACAAGGAACCATTATCTCCCAACAGCCCAGTGGCTGCCAAAAGCACTAAGCACCAATGAAGTCAGAGCAGAGCTCCTGATGTGCACGAGTGCCTAACTCCTACAGCAGCAACGAACATCAAATCTGTGAAGACTATTCTAGCCTGAGAAACGGGGCCTGCAGGTCAACTTCTGGCAAACTGGATGGACGCTTTAAAACATAAAACAGCATGGGCCCACGCTCAGGATCCTCTCGTAAGAATCTACGTCGGGCACAGTAATCTAGTGTGGGAAGCAGAATGATGGATATTTCCCACTCTTGGAGAAAGCTTTTTATACATATCTATCAAAACCTTCCAAAAGGAAAAGACACTTCGAATATTAACTCTGAAGCTATATAAACCATGATTTTTAAGATATGAAACAATGAAGTCCTTTTTGAAAAAAAGCAGCACAATGAGGTTTTGATTTGCTGAGTCCCTACATGTGCCACATCCTGGATCAAGCAATGCCTGGGACCCAGAACAGGTGGCAGCACCAGTCCTCCGCTGAAGCCGTCTGCTGCCCAGCGCACGCGACTGAAGAACAAGTCCATGTGTAAAACACGGTGGCTCCATCTCTCCAATCAGACACACAAAGTCGGAAACAGGATGGAAGGCAGGACTTAAACTCCATCAACACGTCGTGTACTTCCTTTTTTAGCTTGGATCGTTGTTTGGATGTCATTTTCTTTTATTGCTACATCACATTCAAAATAATTAAGAGATCAGACTCTTGATCTGGCACAGTTTGTAAATTCTCACCCAGAAAATTTACCTTTTAAGTGGTTTTATTCAGAGGATGGGAATGGAGAAGTGACATTTTTATGCAGTCCTATTTATTTTTCTTTCCTATTTTTCAACTTTTTTATTTGTTTCAATTAGTTATACATGACAGTAGAATGCACCTTGATACATCAAATATAATGGAGTATAATTTCTCATTCTTCTGGTTATACATGATGCAGAATCCCACTGGTCGTATAGTTATATACGTACATGGGGTAATAATGTCTGATTTTCTACTATCCTTCCTATCCTCATACCCCTCCCCTCCCTTCACTCCCCTGTACCTAATCTAAAGTAACTCTAATCTTACCTCGACCCCCCCTCATTGTGAATTAGCATCCGCATATCAGAGAATACATTTAGCTTTTGGTTTTGGGGGATTAGCTTATTTCACTTAGCATGATATTCTCCAGCTCCATCCATTCACTGGCAAATGCCATAATTTCATTCTTCTTTAAGGCAGAGTGATATTCCATCCTAGATTTTAAAGCTTCGTTTTGGATCAAGGATTCCTTTGAAAAGCCAATGAAAACTCTGGACTGTACATATTCACGTACTGCACAAAGGCTCACATACAAACCATGCATGACATTTAAAGGTTCCCAAGCTCCCTGTAACGAAGGTACCCTGAGACACTGTCCAGAGAGCTCTCACACATCAACACAGTGCAGATGACCAGGCTGCACCCTGGATGTGCACATCACTTTATAGTATGGAATGCTTCTGAACCTGGTAAACAAGTTAAATGACAGGCCTGGACTTTTAACAATGTCACATGATCTGAGTTCCACAAGGAGTTCTCTAGAGACCCAAAAGACAGAAGGCAGAAAATGTAAAAAGAATAAGCAGAGGAGGTAGGTCACCAGAGCACAATCACTCGTGACCAATGCACTGACCACAGGGAACTGAGCAGATTTAACTCCAAGCTGTGAGAGCAAAATGGCCTATGCATGTGATGCTCTATTTCTAATCAGTCAATTTTGCTGGCAGCGGTGGGTGACTCGGGTTAGGGTAAGTGGCATGACTATAATCAGGGGTAGCAAGAGGGAGACCTACGTGGTGAGGACAGTTCAGTACCATAGCTGAGACAGTGGATGCAGTCCCCAGTCTCCACAGGGCTATACACCCAGGCTGCAACAATACCCACTGCCTGGTTCTATCTCTTACCACCACTATTATAATGGCTAATTTGAATTGTCCAGTTGATCGGATTAAGACGTGCCCATTGAGGCTTCTGGGTATGTTGATGAGGTTGTGTCTAGGAATGACTGGCATGTGGGATAGCGAATTGAAGTGGAGATCCTCCCTAAGTGTGGGCAACACCACCCCATAGGATGGTGGTTTGGATGGAATAAAAGTTGGAAGAACAAGGAAGCAGCAGCAGACGCAAGCTCCATTCTTCCAGAATGGGTTTTTGACTGCTGCTGTGATCCCCTGAGGATATCAGATTCCCGCTCCTTCACTCTTTCATTCTTTTTTTTTTTTTTAAATACGTTTTAGATGTTGATAGACCTTTATTCTATTCATTTATTTATATGTGGTGCTGAGTATCAAATCCAGTGTCTCACACATGCTAGGCAAGTGCTCTACCACTGAGCTATAACCCCAGTCCTCCTTAGCTCTTTCAAAGAGAACTTTGCCAGTGATTCTCCAGGAAGTTTCCAGAAACTTTTGGTCTTGTACTGGGGTAGCATCACTGATCCCTCTTGTACTGAGGCATAAGCGTCTTGGACTGTGCGGCTACTGGTTCCTCCAGCTCTCCAGCCTGCAGTTGGCCATTGTGAACTATCCAGCTTTTGACTGTATAAGCCAATCTAATAAATCCTTTTTTTATAATCATATCTCCTGTTGATTCTGTTTCTCTAGAGAACCCTGTCTAATAAAATTATACAAGGTGCAACAAGTGGGGAGGTGGGGAAAGGAAGAGTGCCTAGGACCCCTCTGTACTGGCTCTGTAATTTCCTGTGAAGCTGTACCATTTCAAAATAAAAATTTTCAAAAAGTAAATCCCCTATCACCACTAAGCAAGGGTTGCTGATTTTTTTGGATATAAATATAATCAGATCCACCAACTCATTTGAGAGCCCAGAAAAGACACAAGTAACCCAGCACGTGTGCTCCAGCAGCTCAAGCCTGCTCTTTCCTAATTGGCCTCCAGGTTCCAAGGCCAGTCATTCTGTCACATGCTTCTGACCTTTAAGAGTTCACCTCTGAACTCCACAGCCAGAGAAGTTCTGAAATTTAAACCACTGTTTTTCACAAAATGGGAACAGCCAAACATTTTCCCCCAAAGTTATGATAAAGTAACTTGTGGCATCTCTGACAAAAATGTCAAAGAAAACTGATAAAACATACCTTAATAAGCTGAAGGTGGACTTTTTTTTTAAATGCAAAAAAGTTCATCAACAGTGGGAGTAGTGTGATGGGAGAACACGGAGCGTGGGGCCCGAGGGCCCACTCATGTCACTTTGTGACATTTCTGAGCCCCAGTTTCTTCACTGCCAAGAAGGAGGTGCTAATGTTTACTTTAGAAGACTGTAGCGAGGATAAGTAAGATAACATTAAGGTGTCCAGCACAGTGTTTGCACAAAGATGCTAAATGAGGTTGTAACTTCTATGAGACTCAGAGGCTGTAGCAAAGTAGGTCTGGCCAGCTGGGAGAGACGACGAGCCACGTCAGACATGCCCTACCAGGGTCTCGCCCCTCTAGGTGCTGCAGACAGAGCGGGGCTGGCCCTTTCCCAGAGGGCCTCACACCCTTCACATTCAGCATGACCACAGGCTGAGGCTCTTGAGGTCCCTGACCCCCAGCAGCCCCGTGGCCTTCACAGTGCCAATTCTGATCCCAGCTGAGGCTGTCAAGGGAGGAAAACTAGCGCCATTCCTTCCGACTGCAAACGGGAGCCAAGAGGTTGTATTTTCCAACAAAACTCATTAAAAGCTTGCCCCTGTCTGTCAGGGCTGCTGTAACTAACATGGCAGGGTTTCCCAGCAACACTTTATCCAAAGGCACAGTGCACCTCAATGAAAAGCAACATATGAAAACCCACATGTATTTAAAGATAAATTTAGGGGCTGGGGCTAAGTGGTATAGCACTCGCCTAGCACATGTGAGGCGCTCAGTTCAATTCTCAGCACCACGTAAAAATAAATAAATAAAATAAAGGTACTGGGTCCATCCACAACTAAAAAAATACTTAAAAAATAAAAAAAATTTAGAAGGGACTCTGCTTTATGGACTTTTTATTTATTGCCTTAAAAGTGATCACATTTAAGTTGACTCTATTTTCAAAATCCAGGCAGTAGACAACCAGGCCCAGTTCCCCAGCAGGCGCCAGAGTGCAGGCTCTCGGGCCCCAGTCCATACCTGCAGCCGGGACCTTTGGGTCGGCAAGCTCCCAGGTAAAGGTTGGCGAAGCCCCTCTGCAGCCACACTGGCAAGACCAGAGCCAGAGTTCCCCCTGCGTGGTCGCGCTTCACGGCTTCCCTGGGTTCTCGACCCTCTCCCCTGCCACACAGGGGTCCTCATCAGCATTAGTGGGTTCACTTGTAGAATTTTGTCTATGAAATCCTTTTTCTTTTAAGAAGATTGGTGCCGAGGTGCTAAGCCCTGGTTTGGACTTAACTGGTCTGGAGGGGAAGCCTGACCCCAGGGTCTGTTGGAAGCTCCCTGTGACAACAGGGAACAGACTCGAAGCTCGCCTGATGGCAGCCAAGCTGTTGGCAGCCCACACACATCAGCAGCAAACGCAGCCCAGAGATGGGGACTGAGCTGCACAGAAACCATGCTTCAAGCACAGCACACCACCAAGGGGACAACAGCCCTGCCAACTGGAAAAAGAGCACCTCTTCTCTGGCGCACGCTCGGGAACACCTCCACCACAGGGAGCCTCGTGCCTTGTCATGACCCCAAGACAAGTCGCCACCATCCAGCAACACTGGGGAACGTGGACAAACCTCCCGGAACTGACACCCAAGTCCTCCAACCGGAGCCCAACAGAGGACAAGGGGCCTCAGCTCTTATGCAAAGAGCAGCTTCAGCACTTAGCGCACGAGCTGAGGGCCACCAAGCCACATCATGTCCTCCCCTGAGCAGCTTGGCAGAGATTTCAAAGGCTGCGGAGAAGAGCGTTGGGTGACAGGGATAGAGAGGAGCAAGGTTGGAGGACAAGGACGTGCTGCAGAGCTGCAGGTGTGCTTTACACCGTGGGGCGCTGCATGGGCAGTAGTGACCGGGCATGAGGGCACAAGGCCAGGTTCTCCAAAGGATACAGACACTGTGAGGACAGCCAGAGAGGCTGTGAGAAGGCTGGGGCAAGGCAGGTGCAGAGTCCTCAAGGAACGAGAGAGTGGTCGCACCACCAGACGGGCAGAGATGTGACCACAGCAAGCCTGCAGATGACCACGGAGCCTCCCAGCAGCCCTGTGAAGGAACATCCAGGGTGGCTGATGTCAGAGCACCTCCTCCCTGAGGGCCAGCTGCCTTCCACCAACCCGGTACAGACCCTGCAGCCAGGACCCCGGCAGGCTGCCAAGAGCCAGGCCTGCCCTGGGGGACCTGCTTCCTCCATCCTCACTCTGGTAGAGGTGGGGTGGGAAGGTGCCGGAGGACCTAGGGGCTCAATGTCAGCCCAAGAGGGAGTCACCTCACAAAAAGCTCACCTTGGGTAATCCACGAGTTTCTAAGCATCATGGGAACTAATATCTACTACCCTCAAAAAGACACCTGTCCGTCTGGAAAAATGGCAGAGAAAAATCAAACTAGACTTCTTTCTCTTCTTCCAGGAAGCAAGCAGGACACAGCAGATCAGCAGAGCAACAGCTGCAGTGCCACATATTCCAGGTTTTCTTAGACAACAAAAATTTTAATTATTTCATCCCATCATCTCCAGAAATCTATAGCTCAAAAGTTCTATTTTGAAATGAAAACGAGGTACGGGGCCGTCTGTTACATCTGGAAATGGTGCGGCTGATGTGTGCGTCACACCCCAGTGTCCTCAGCAGGACCACAGACCAGCAGACAGCGAGGTCACCTGTCTCGCCTTCCAGTTTGACACGAGTAGTAAAGTACGAGGGAGGACAGGCCATGGCCCCTCCCCAGGACGTGCTCTCCAGATTGAAGGGTGGCAGAGAGCACATGCAGGACGCTCTTCCTGCCACGGCCCATTCCGAACAGAGAGGGCAGTCTGGGCAAAGCAGCAAAACCCTCTGCACACGCCCCCCCGTCCCGGTGACAGGAGGTACCTTCCCCTGTGACTACACAGGCAACAGGTTTTCTTCCCTGAGTTTAACCTAGTCCTCACCCCTCAGAACAAAAATCAAAAGGCAAAGACCAGCGAGCACACGTTCTCTCAGGAGATGCCTTATAAAGCTTAGCGACCAGCTACTATTATTAAGGGGATCACATTTAACTTTTGTATGAAGTGTCTAAAGTGGTCTCTGCTTTTGTTTTTTGGGGGGTAACTGTGGTCTAGTAACAGACACAGAAAAGCCCCACACCCCCTTGAAAGCCAAGCGGCAAGGAACACGTCACCCCCACTATCTTGCTCAGTACCTCAGCAGTCTTCTTGCTCTGCCTTTTCCCAAAAATGCAGTCAAGATCCGTGCTGCTCCGAGAGGACAGATCCTTCCCTAGAAAACAACACAGTGCTGTTCAGTAAGGCCAGTCTGAAACGAGGCAACACAACTTATACAACTCCAGGAAGGAAAATGGTTTGTGGAAAAGAAAAACACAATTTTATAACTACTGACCTGTCCCACTTCACAGGTCACAACTTTTCAATTAGTAATATTAATTAAATCTAAAAACCAGCTAACCGTCTTAGAACCAGAACTCCTGTAGGAACAACCTGGAGCACACAGGCCGCGAGACCTAAGTTCCAAGGCTGGCCGCACGACCTGTATGCCTTCAAGGTGCCACTTCCAGGTCACTTCAAAAAGACACCGCCATTTACACAGGATTATGGATGCATAATAAAAAAAACTGCTTCCTATACAGTTTCAAACATTTTAAATTTATACTTGTTCAGTTAATAATTGACACAGGTCTCAAGTTATTAACTGAATGAGTGAAAACTGTAAAGATTAAATGCAAATTAAAATTCGAACTTTTCTTTTAAAATGTTCTCCACCATAATAGCTATTATCACCTTTAAATAAAAGATCACAGAATGAGAGCAGAAATTAAATGGCTCTGGGAAAAACAGTGCCCTAAAGATCTATGATTCTTATTGTTTTTGATTTTTGTTTTTACAGACGGCATTTTGATTCATTGTACACATGGGGTACAACTTTTCATTTCAAAGGCTGTACACAGTGTAGACTCATACCTTCCGTGTAATATGACTCTTATTTTTAAAACTAAACTCAAACTTAATTTCAAACCCACAGCCAACTAACCTAAGGTGCACTTCCTCGGCATTTCAACGCCTAACAACACCCTGTGAGCACTGGGCAGGCACGTCCCCATTTGTCAACTTCATGGCAAGTGCACTTAAAATGCGCTCCACTCCTCGCCAAGCCTGGTGGCTCTGGTGCGAGGGACAGGGGGTTGGGAGGTGGGGGTGGGGGCTGGGACAGGCGTGGGGATCTGCATTTCGAGGGGTAAGCCAAGTTCCACATCAGGGACGCACTAGTCCTCCTGGCTTCCTGCAGCAAACTGACTTGGCAGAGTAACGCATGATCTGGAGGGTTCTGGTTCACTATCACTGGGGCTTCAAATACGACATTGCTGGGTCAGTCCATGAAATTAAAACACAAAGCTCCCTCAACGTAATGCAAGGCGCAGAGCCAGAACCAGTTTCAGAGGCGGCAGTGCCAGATGAAAGGGCGCAGGCAGTACGACCTGTCCTGTTGGGAGAGCCCTTCCCGACGGGCTCTGCACACTGCTCTCCCGTCACCTGAGCAACACGTGCTCTGGGTTCTGACATGAAACAGAACCTCTACAAAAGACCCCAAGGAAAGCCCAGCAGCTGAAGCTCAGGAAACAAGCCAGGAAAGTGGGGAAGGCAACAGGCTGTGGAGCCGCAAGGTGGACAGACTCTGAGGAGGCACAGAGATCTACACTCGGCTGTCACCAGCAAGACCCCTTTACCATTGCCACGTGGGTGTGGCAGTTTCCACTTCAGAAAAGCGGGCACTTGGTTCAAAATGTGCACTGCCCAGCTCTCCCAACCTCTCTCCCCGAAGGGAAGAGAAACCTCAAGGGAAATGCAGTAAGACTTCTCTCACAGCATCTGACTAAAAGAAAAGCCGGAGGGATCTAAGAAGGGACAGCATGAGAGAGAACATGAGCCTAGAACAAGATATCCAAACAGGAACACATGAGATGAAAGTGAATCTAAGCCTCAAAGGGAAACTGCCAAGGAAGGCGCAAGTGTTCCTAACGTGTTGGTCAGAGGTTCTTGATCAGGACTCTCTATCCTCTAGCAAAGTTCACTTAGTAAAGGTAGAAGCCAGGACTGTTAAAGGCCTTGCCCTGGATTTGATCTGGAAAACAAGAACACAGAGAAGAGACAAGTGTCAGACGGGTGGAAGGAACCTAGAGGTGGGTGGAAATGTAAAGATAGAAGTGATTTTGAGACCATTATTAATGGTCCTGGTTGAACAGTTTGTAAACATGATAAAGTTAGGACCACTTCTGAATAAAATATACACATTAAAAATGAATTTTGAGAAAAAAAATGAATTTTGAGGGCTGGTACTGTAGCTTAATGGCAGAGTGCTTGCCTGGCACGTGTGAGGCACTGGGTTTGATTCTCAGCAACACATAAAAATAAACAAATAAAAATGCTGTCCATCTACAACCACAATTTTTTTCTTAAATGTGACTAAAAACATTAATGAATTTTGAAAGTTCATTAGCCTCAGTTCTGACCTATCGTGAAGTCATAGCAAATAGTGTTGACAAACTTAGATCTTAGAGAAAACAGTAACTACAAACAAAGTGAATAAAATAGGCAACACATGCTGCCCATCTGGGTTTGGTTCATCTGTCAGTCAGCTTTCAACTGGCCACAGCACTTTGAGAACTGGGAAGAATGGGAGGCTTCTTAAGAATACATAAACTGATGTAACAACGTCCATGCACGGCCACAGCGTGACAGGGAGCACTGCACCCAGGGTCACTTCAGCTGTTTGCCTAATAATCAGTTATGAGGCTGTCCAAACAAGCAGAGTGGCCAATGGAAGGAGGGACATCACTGCTACAGCCATACCACGATGTCCGAGGGACGCAAAGGCAACTCCAACAGAAAACAGGACTGAAGCATCACAGTGGTTGGGAACCACTTAGTTTAAGAGCAGAAGCAATAACTCAGTAGCTGCAGACAACACCAAATTATAATCGAGGCTTAAAAAAGTGCATAGAAAAGTAGAGTTTGCTCAGAGTACAAAGGGACAAGGGCAAAGAAATACAGGTTTTAGAAATATATTTATTAAATAAAAACATTTAAGACTTAGATAGTTGCTTAAATTACTTAAAAACTCACCGCATTCTTAAACCAAGAATAAATTAACACTGTATGTTGGTTTCCCTTGAGATGCAATGTAGGGGAATGACAGCCCGGGGGGCAGGAAGGAGACAAGGGCGACTTTACCACAAAGGACACTGGGAAGCCATGAGTCTGAAAGAACCAGGTGGGTGAATGACCGGGACCTGAATAAGCCGTCAGGAGACAGTGCACTTTTCACAAGGGCAAGGTGGTGCTTTTTGTATTTAAAATCTGAAGAGCAAGATAAGAACAAGGGTCCTTCCTGTCAGTGTCCAACTATGGGAGGAGTCAGCCACTCTGTGCACTGCGAAATACCTGGAAAGCACGTCACCAGTGAAAAGCATATGAGTGGGCAAGGAGGGCTGCGTAATGACAATGACGAGTAGTACCAACCCAGCTAATGCAGCCCTGCACGCACCCGGGTATAACTGAGGAGGAAGAGCGACGCTCTCCTGACAGTTTCCCACTCTGCAGATTAAAAAAAACCTTAAAAACAGTTTTGCATAAATTGATATTTTCCCCTTTGCAGAGGTGGCCTCACCATTTTTCAAATTAAAAGACACCACACTGGAGTTAGGTTTTAAACAAATACGGACAAAAGTAACTTAAAATTATATAATAAATTATTTCAAATCAAAAGCGTATGATTTGTGGCTAGAAGAAGAATTATGTAAGAGAACTTAAATGATACAGTTGATATTCAGGCAGTAGCAAATTTTCCAACACCACTTGCTAGTGGGTAAAATGTTTATCTTCACCCTCAACAGGCTATATACAAAGTCTGCAATCCCAATTACTTAACAAGCTGAGTTCAAGGCCAGCCCGGGCAACATGGTGAGACTCAAAAAAATAAAAAAGCTACTTTCCTACATTTTAGTTTCCTGGACCACAGATGGAGTCGCAGTGTGAATCATCCTCCTCAACTAAGTGAATTAGTAACTTCGTTCTGAGCACACCTGTAGGCATTGGACTCCCTCGTATTCACAATGCTGAAGAGCACAAGTTCCATAAAAGAAGCCATCGCTCACAAATCATAAAACAGAACCTAGCTGAGAGCTTCACAGGGCCTTACGAATGTTTCCTTGTTTTACAAGAAGAAACTGAGTCTGGAAGATGGAAAATGGTTCAGTGACAAGTCTGAGAGTGACTGCTAGGGGAGGCCTGAGGTTTCTCATTCACACCAGTGACAACATGACTCCAGAGGAGATCAGGAGACTCCACTGGGATGGTGGAGATGGAGGGTAAATTATCATTTCTTCACCGCCGGGATTTCTGCTTCCTTCTCATCTTTTCTATTGACTTCCAGTCTGCATGACCTCCATTTCTCAATCTCTTCTTCAACCTCTCTAACAACATTTCTTGGACTCTTTTCTTTTCTGCATACCCACGTCCCTTCTCCCCAGGTGAGGGTAATGAACATGCAAGTCTCATTTTAAGAGAGAAAATGAAGGCACAATGCACAAGCTGACAGGTCACCAGCACGGGAGTGGCTTAGCTAGAAATAGAAAGCAGGTGCTCCCAGCACTGAGCAGCTTAGTGCAGATTAGCGTACATCCCCGCTGGGCTGAGGCTCCAGATGAAGCGAGGCATGCAGTCAGGCACCAGGGGACTGGAGAAGACTCCACTGCAGGGCGAGCTTAAACGGCTGCCATGCCACACAAGAGCTGCGGTCGCTTCGTGTCACTCTTGTGCTCCGCAACAGCACCGCTCAGGGCATGGCCATTTTTTCTACTGGCGCTGATGAAAAGACAAGGGCCACTGAAGGGCCTGGGTGTGAAAGGACCACTCCTGCCACTCAGGAGGATGGAGGGGCCAACCAAGTCGGTCTTTGTCCTGCAGTAGGCTGAAGAGGGGACAGAACCCTGGCTAGAAGTCACCCAGGCTAACAACTAAGTGACTACCTGAAAGAAAATGGGATGCCACCGAGAGCGACTCCAAACACACCTGCTGGGAGAGGCAGAGACGTCTCGGACCCCCGCGCCCAGTTCTGTCATTCCACCCCGATGCCCTCAGCTCCGCACAGCCTCTCCTTTAAACCAAACACAGCTCTACCCTTTGGGGTCTTGGACCAGAGCCTCCCAGTCGAGTCATCAAGTTCAAAGCAAGGGATGCCTCTTCTGGCATATCAAGGTAGAAAATACATCCGGTCTCACAGGCAAGAAGATCCAATGGTGACGGGATCGTCTGCATCAGTTAGCACACTCTAAGTACATCACATAAAAACAGGCGGTGTGGCTGTTCTCAGGGTAACATCTGGGAGTTGATTAGCTCCAGGTAATGGTTTCTCACCAGGACAAGATCAACACCTGGTGGCTACAGGGCACAACTGCACCACGAACAACTGGGGCACAGGAGCTGCGAGGGGTATGGAGTTGGGAAGACAGGATTCACCGCCTGTTCTCCAACACCACCCGGTGAAGGTCCTGGGATGCCCACATTAACGTTCCATGAGACGGAGAGACCAGAAGGTTACAAGGGTCAACGTGGGCATGCGATTTTCACTGATGAGCTCTCCATGTGGACCAGGATTCTCTGAACGGGCTTGTTAGGAGTCGTTCAACACCAACACTCAGTTCTGCAAACACAAAAATGTGGCTAAAAAGGTTGAATAATTCAATTATTTTCTGACCTAGCCACATAATGTTCCTTTTCTCCTCGAAGCAGCATGCTGACTTCCATTTTTGGCTTTGTCACAGGACCTGGAACCTCAGCTGGGCCTCTCACTCCACAAGCCGAGTCTGCGTTTTAACAAGTGCAGACTTCCCCACTTAGCACACACGGCAAGTCACCCCTGCTGGTCAAATGCTGAGAATGCGTCAGGAAACTCGGCTTCCACACAGACTTCAACAACAGACAGAGACTGTAGCTTACCTTTCGTGAATTTCATGTAATGGACCCGGTTTTTAGAGATTTTAGACTTTTCCTCAAGGTGAAAAGATTTCTTTTCCTTGTTGTCTGAAGAGTCTTAAAAAAGATGAAAAACATTACATTAAAATCTGTGTAATCCATTCTTATTTATTCTCTTACAATCAATGGTCATATTTAAATAAGATTACAAGGAGTCCCATCATTTATTTTTGAGCTCTAATCAAATGATTTGGACTATTTTTCCAACTGTGCCCTATGCATCAGGCAAGTTTACCCTCCTGATGTATAAAGTCCTTGAGGGTAATAAATGAAAACTTGTTTTCACACAAGATCTATACACAAGTGCTCCTATTAACCTTATAAATGCTGGCTATAACTCCAAAGTCCTTCAACAGGTAAATGAATGGCTGAGTCAACTCTGGCACATCCTCACAGGAACTGTCACTCTACAACAGAGAGGGTTGAGCTGTCGATGCACATGTCAACCTAGATGGACCTCTAGGGCACCTGTTCAGTGAGGAAGGTCGATCTAAAAAGGGTACCTACTGAATGATTCCATTTATATAACATTCTCATACTACATGAATGGAGAACAGACTGGCAGTTTCCAGGGACAGAGATGAAAGTGTGGTGCTGAAAGTTGACGGGGTGCAAGGTGGTTATGAATACAAGCCCCTCCTTGTGATGGTGGAACAGTTGATCTTGCATCTTGATCAAGGTGGGACTGTGTGGGTCTAAACTTGGGATAAAACTGCACATGAAAATGAATGAAACCTGAAAAAATGGAAAGGAGTGAAAAAGGTCTGTGGTCTACATAACAGTAACACCAAGTGTCAATTTCCTGGCTGCAAAATGTTAAAGCACTGTAAGATGCCCCCTAAGGGAAGGAAGAAATTTGAAAGAATTTTTAGAAATGAAATTTTAAAGAATATGAAGACAGAACAAAATGTCTGATTAGTAAAAAGTCAAATGGTATGAATTTGCTGTGATCTTAAGGAAATAAAAATATTGCAGAAAAGAAATTACTAGGTTATTATGATTTACAACTTTAATACATGTAATATGTGACTGTGACCAGAATATCACTTGGATGAAGACACTGTATTTCCCGAAGACAGCATGGCAAGAAAATAACATGTTAGCTGTCCACGTCAGTTCCTTGGGACAGGCTTTCCCTGAATGGAATCTTGTAAAGGATCTCTTCAGTCCGGGGATGGTCATCAGGGAGGGCTGGTCTGGACTGTACTGAGCTAGAGATGTAAGCACCTCCAACTGCAGGATCACTGCCATCGGGCTACCAGCTCCCTCTAGTGGCCTGGAGGTGGAATTTACCTACAGATTAATAACAGCAGCTTTCAGATTATCTCAAACACTTTCAGGTTTTAGGCAGAAAGGGAAGATTAACCCTACGCAAATGAACCGCTGAAGGAGGCTGTGCGAGGACAAGGCACCACCTCTTGAAATCTGTTAGACACTCACAGCCTTCCTGACGATAACAAGGGCTCCACTGCGTCCCTTGAAACAGCCCCCTTGCCTGCAACATGCCAGGAGGGACCGCTGCAGGGACCAGCCCCAGCGCTCAGTCCCAGCCATCAGTCTAGGATAAGGAGGACCTAAGTCAGGGTCCCCAGAACTGCTGCAATGGCATCTCTCACTTAGAATGCAGTAATCTTAATACCATCACTAGAAGAAAGTCACTCCCCAACGATCACCATCAAAGTTCAAAAGCAAATTCTGAAAAATCTGCTTTCTCTTTTCCCTACCCATAAAACTGAACCTCATAGCTCCTTTCTTTATGGGATCTTGCAGCAGATCATTTCTTGGCATTCCTTTGGCCTGAAAAGTTACAGAGTATTCTCAAGTACTAAGTAAAAAAGCTATAATACAAAAGTTCAAATATGACCATTTCCCTGTTTAGGGATGGCATGTGGATGCCTCTGAGAAAAGGATCCCAGACTCAGAGAACTTCACTTCTATGAGTACAGTGGTGGCAAGGGCACCTCAAGGCTGAGTGACACACAAGTCATGACACCAAACTTGTTTAGGAAAAGTGACTCATTTTACTGGATATTCATTGAGGTAGAAGTCGATCCCTGTTATTCAAACTGCTGGGCCTGTTACTGTCTGGTAACTCTCATTGTAGCCTATAGTTGTAACATCAACAACACAGGCTATTTCACCCTAAGTCTACCAAAAAGAGACCCAGCAATTTTATCATGGGTCTCAAGGTAACCAGATAACACACCATAATACACAGATGTATTTAAAAATCTGTACAGTCAAGTGAAGCAAACCCCTTCACAACCACCTCCAGAACTAGAAAAAAGGCACTACCAGTATTCAGAAGTATCCAGAAGCATCCAGCACCCATGCGCCCCTTCTCATTTTCTGCTGCTTCTTCCTGGCTCAGTTTCAACCTCTGCACTACTGACACTCTGAGCATAGTAATTAGTTGTCCGTCTGTGGTGGTAATGGACAGCTGTCTTGTGTTCTGCTGGATGTTTAGCCACATCTCTGACCTTTTCCAGAGATGCCAATAACACCTCGCTGACTGTGACATTCAAAAGTGTCCCTAGACATCGCCAGATGTCCTGTGGGTGGCAATATTGCTGCCAGGTGAGAAGCACATCTTAGGATAACCACTATCTCATTTTTTTGCAAGAATCCTTGCTCCCACCCCCTTGTTTTTATTTTAACTACTTCTCTTATTTTTCTTTCTTTTTTTAGGGGGTGCCAAAGGTGCATGATGTCCACAAGTATCTGTAACTACCAGCTAGATCAAGCAGCCAGACACTGGCACCAGCCCAGAAGGCAATGCCTCAGGAGCCCCTTCCCAAAGACGTGCTATCATGATCTCCACAGTACACTACACACTTTGGTTTTTAACATGATTTTACCACCTGTATGGCACCTCGATGCCAAAGTTCTGCCTGCTAGCTGAAGTTATAGAAGTAGAACCACACTGGATGCACCTCTGTCCATCTTCTTTGGTCAACACCAAGTGAATGAGTCTTCGACCAGATGACAAAACTATAGCTGTGGGCCAAATCCAATCAGTCACCTGTTTTCGTAAATAAAGTTTTATGTGGTCTACTGTGGCTTTCACACTCCAACATACTAGTGGAGTTGTTTTGACAGAGGTTTTTGTGGTCTATAAAATATTTCTCTAGCCCCTGACATAAATCATTTGCCAACCCTGTTGCACACGTTTGCATAAAACTCTAATGTGCTTCTCTGCATTCACAAAGGTGGCATGGCAGTGCATGTATCCATTCTATCACTGGTGGGCATCTGGGCTATTATGAGTCTGTGGGTACTGCAAACAATGCCATCCGTGCTCCTATGCATGTTTCCCAGGCCCCAAGCACAGGTGTCTGTTAGGCGGGTAAAGACGTTATACAGATCTTCCACTTTTGTAAATAATTCCAAACTGATCCAGATGTTCATGTCCACCTACACACCATGGAATTCCCACTACTCCACATTTTCAGCTACTTGCCATTATCTGACTCCTTCCAGTGGGTGGGCAGTGGCATCATGCTGTGGCTTTATTCTGCACTTTCTTGAAGGCTAATGTGGCCACGTGCCCTGTCACATATTTACTGGCCGCTGGATATCCTTGTTGTAAGATACCTGATGCTGACTGATACCTGGTGCTTGGCCAGGAGGGTGGTGCACACCCGCAGACCCAGCCACCTGGGAGACCGAGGCAAGGGGACTGCTTGAGCCTAGGAGTTTGAACTGGAAAAAAGTTACATACCCGAGCAATCCAAACTCTTAGATGAATTACAAGACAAAACAAACGCCATAGCAAAGGCTTCTCTATGGAGGCTCTGCTGGTAGTCTGTTTATGGTCTGGACTGGTATTTCCTGCTTGTATTTTAAAAATATCTTTTCTGTGTACTCAAGCTTCCCTGTAAAGCTAACTTTACTATTTCAGATGTAACCCGAACGGATTTATCTTGTCATTCTCAAACTCTGAATGGGGGAAAAGTGCATGCTGATGGCTATAGGGTCATTCAATGAAAGCACCAGAATAATGAAAACAGAACCAAGAATCTACATAGCTCCAGTCAACTGGCTTTCAGATATACAGTGCTTATAGTAAAGAACTGATAAGACTCTTCTACAATGAGACGACACCGCCTGTAGATCTGAAGGTCAAGGATGCTAAAGTTCCCTACCTGCTGTTTCCTGCCCGTGGCAAGTGTTCAGTTCAGCCAGAAGCTGGTTAAAATCATCCTGATGAGCAATCCAGTTGTCCTGAAAATACCAAAAAGCTGAGTGAAAGGCAAGTAAGAAATATTTCAGAAGCAAGGGAATCTGGCAGTTAATATGAAATTTTAAACCTTTCATCAAAATATTATTTGAGGTGGGTGTGGTGGCACATGCCTGTAATCCCAGTGGCTCAGGAGGCTGAGACAGGAGGATCACGAGTTCAAAGTCAGCCTCAGCAACAGCAAGGTACTAACCAACTTGGTGAGACCCTGTCTCTAAATAAAATATAAAATGGGGCTGGGGATGTGGCTCAGTGGTCAAGTGCCCCTGAGTTCGATCCCTGGTAACCTCCCCACCCCTACCCCTTCCCGCCAAAAAAAAAACCCAGACACAGACTCTTTCTTAAGTGGCTGAAAATTTTAGCTATTCCAATCTTCTACTCAGAGCCACTGAAGTAATCAAAATAATTCAGTTTACATAACTAAAAAGTCATTCTCTCAATTTTCTCCCAGATTCTGTTGGCTGCAAGAACTTAGGAAGAAAGTTTTCATCTTAGATACTTTCTAAAGAAAACAGATACTGAGTGTGGAAGGTATGGTGGGCCGCTGGATTTAATCACAGTGCCAACGTGTGAGCAAATGTGCCCCCGCCCCCCACCAGCTGCTGAATGCAGAAGAGTGAGAAAGGGAAAGAACACAACTTTCTTGCAGAATTTCCTACACTAAATGCCAACTTTTAACAATATAACTAATATCTGAACACGAGTACAGATAGAAAATCCATCCTCTCCTGAAAAGAACACTTCTATAAAATAAAGACTTTCTGCAAAGTTTATCAATACAATCCATTTGGATATCTTGGGCATAAGCAGGTAAATGACCCCAGGAGGACAAGGAAGCACGGTAGTGAAGGGCAGGGCACAAGATGGAAGGCCAGCTAGCCATGGGCCCTTCCCTTGCCCAACAGAGACACTACACGTGAGCAGTTGAAAGTGTTAGCCAACTTGACTGCATTAGAATTTTCATATGTACAAAACTGAAGTCTATTATGCAAAGAGAACCCCAAGGCACACCCTTGCTCACTTCATTATTGATGGTAGCTCCAAGTCCCAGGTGGTTATTTTTAACTTGAACTTTAATATGATCTGTGGCTCCTTGCTCCTGAGCCCCCAAACCCTGTGGAAAATAAACAGAGTTAGCACTTTTATTAGGTGGAGAGGTAGTCTCTTTCTTCCCACATCAACGGTTCAATTAATGACTGAACTCTAGGGTGAGACATTATCCTCACCCTCAAAGGCAACACAGCCCAGTGGACTCTCAGGAGACAATGTCTGCCACATCAAGGATTCCCTTATAATAATGAATGTCAATTCTTCTATCTGAGTCCAGATATAAGACCACATAAGACACTGGGTAACACTCTCCTTGCTAATGCTCAAAAGCAGAGGTCTGCTACAAACAGAAGCCCCTGGAAGCTGGTGGGAGTCTATGGCTCTACTATATAACATATGTGAGGAAAGCAAATGCAAAACCCCTTAGCTGGGCACAGCCTGGTGCTCTAGAGGACCTGAACAATACCCAGAGCGCTTCAGCCAAGTAAGCCAAGGGAACGTAAGATGCCAGCAAGGGGCTAGACCTAACAGGATCTTGCAAGTCACAGTAGAAATGTGGATTTGATTTTAAAAACCCCTGGAAACCACTGGAATACAAGCAAGGGAATAACATGATCTAATTTCTGCATCTTTAAAGGTCATGGTGGCTGTTGTAGGACAAAATGGATCCAGGAGGAAAAGGGAGTGGGGAGGCATGAGAAGAGTGTTGAGGGGATCGGGACAGGCAGAGACAGTGGCTGGACCAGCGCAGTGGTCTATGTACCCAGAAAGGACAGGGAGTGGGAATTGAAGGTTTCAGGCTCGAGTGCACAGGTAGTATTTTCAAAAATCAAGACAACCTGGAAAGGAAAAGAGAGGTGTGGAGAGGTCAAGAGGTTTATAATTAAAATGACATCCTTGAAGTGCTTACTCAAGCAGAAAAGCCAATGCACAAATGAACTTGCAAATCTGCAGCAGAGAGGACAGACCTGGACTAGAAACAGCAAAGTGACTAGTCGTAGACTTTACATAATTCAGAGCATAGCATGGCAAGGAATGATGTCACCTGAGCGATACAGAAAAGGGCCTGGAGCTGGACCAGAGGAGCTCCAAAGTTCAAGTCTAGAGGAAGAAAAATAACAACAAATTAAGAAGTGGCTGGTGAGGTCAAAGAAAAACCAGGGGAAGGGGTAGTACTATGGATGCCAAGACATGAATGTCTTGAGGAGGAAACAGTCGGTCATATCCAATGCTGCTACAGGGCTACGTAATGTGAGAACAAAATAGGGTCCACTGGACTTGACAAGAGTCCCACAGCCCTTGACAAGAACCAATTAGTGTGAAGATACAACAGGAGCCCTACTAGAGTCAGGAATAAATGGAATGTGTGAACACCGGTGTGTTCTAGCTACAGCGGGGAACAAATATGACTCTGAAGCACAGTCTGAAGCTGGGAAGGTTAAGTATGATTCCAAGGTAACTAATTAAAATGTGATGTCTAAGAAAGATGCTTACCATAGCGGCTTAAATGATAAAGAGAGCTGATGTTTACAGTCCATTCTAATTTTATCAACATCTAATAACATAATTTATTTCTCCAAAATCACTTATTGATCCAAAACATAAATTTCTCTCCGACTCCTAAGAAGGATGTTTTCTCCTGACTCATGATCTCTTGGCACAGCTTAGTTTGTTTTGTTTTGGTTGCTTTCCCCCAAAATACCTTTCCTTTAGACCACCCCATCTTCTCCAGCATCCTCTGGCCAAACTTGGAATCATCATTACTCCACGCAGTGTTTCTTGGGTCCACAGCCCACTTCTGCTTCCGCCGACCTATAAATGAAAAAGTGTCTCTTCAACAACTTACGTTCAAACCAGAGGGACATGAGGACACACCTGCACACAAGGACTGTGCTGGGCTTCAGTGCCTACAGATGCAGACTCAATGCCCAGTGGAATGGCAACGACTGGGTCATTGCCCCTGGTCCCCATTAACATACAAGTTGACTAAGAGTTCACTGTCCCCTCTCACTGTGACGCACCACAACAAGCACTTGACGTGCAAGTCAGGCCTTCCACCTTCAGCATGGGCAGCGTCGTCACCACAGGCACAGCAGCAGGGGCCCTCGTCACGCTCTCACTGCCCCATGTGATGTGCCAAATGCTGGACACAAACCAGGTCCTATGTTCATGGCAATCCAATGAAGGGAGGTATTCTTAGCTGGACCTTTCAGATGATAAGATCTGAGACAGAAAGAAACTGCCTAATATCCCCAGACAAAAACCAAATCCCTTCTAAAACGTTAAGGTCCTACCGACTTCAAAGCCTATGTTCTTAATTCGCAATTTACCACAGGTGTTATGATCTTGGGGATGTCTACTGCACCGCCACACACGTGACTTAAGATCGACTTAAGATCGTAACCATACTCTCCCTTCTCACTGGAATGCCCTATAGGCCATGACTTATTCACTGAACTCTGATAGAAATTATGTTTCTCTTTTGGCACTGAATTATATTCTACTGCATTATAGTTATTTATATATATCTTTTATGTTTCTTATTGCACTATAGTCTTAAGAGTAATATTCATTTCTTATCTTTCTTACATTTCATTGCAAGAAGTAAAAATAGAAAAAAAATACTTTGCTCACACTGGGCACTCAATAAATATGTGAATAAATGCATGAATAAACAAGAAAGAAAAGGGAAAAAAAGGAGGAAAGAACATAACTGAATTAAGGGAATTGCTTTGAGTCTCATCAAAGTATTCTGTTAAAAGCATACAAATAATCAACCCCTAGAAACTGTTTACCTCCTGCATCAATCCAATACATTAACTCTCAACAGCAGCCTCTGACCTTGGCAGTTTAAAAACACAATTTAGAACAACCTCCAGTCAAAGGGGCACATTGTGCTGCATGAAAAATCAATAGAGACCTTTAACTACGCACCCTAGCAAAAGAAACCCATTAAAGCATGTAAGCAGAAAAGAGTTCACTTACAAAGCAAAATAAGTTGGACTCAAATTTATAGCGTTCTACAAGAAAAAGGTGACCCAAAAAATGTTCCCTAGCTAAGTTACCACTTGACTTACCTAGGTAAACATTCAGCATAACATTGTCTCTGCTAATGAACAGCAAACCAGAGATAATCCTTATTAACCAGTATCTGCTATGTACCCTGGTTACTGGTGTGTTGGAGTTCATATTTCTGTACCATGCTTGCCAGGGGTCTCTGACTGAGGCCTGGATGAAGGAGACAGTTCTGAGAATGACTGAGCCCATACTCTGTAGGAAAACGCCTCTAGTCCATATTGCTTGTTTATATACAGTGAACTACAATGCTACACAGAGATCAGCCACCAAAGATCAGTTCCTCTTCCCCTGGGAAGGGAAGGTATCCTCAACCAAGGGGGATAAAGTGGTGTTTCCAAAGCAAAGATATAAAAGAGGTGGGGTGAGAAGCAGGGGGAAGTGGCACTCCCTATTAAAATAAAAAATAATAATAATACTGGATTAAAGAAAATTTAACTGAAGAATTTCTCAAAATATTTTAAATGCAAATGTGCAAATCCTATGAAAGGGGGCAGAGTAGACATGACATGTTTCCCAAACTTATTTGACCTGAACCATATTTCCCTGCAACGTTTCCTCAATCCAGCTTTGTACAAGTTTGCAGGTTTGAGAAATCCTAGCCAGAAGACTGTCTCCATCCTAGTATGTACACAAGACCCTTGGTTCCATTCTCAGCACCACTGGGAGGGAAGGAGAGAGAGAGAGGGGGCGAGGGAGGAGAGAGAAGAGAAGAGAGAGACTGTCTCTGGCCTGATCTGACTGACTCACTTTTATCACTCTTGCCCCCGACCTCCGCCCCATCTGCTCTGTGCTGATGTCAGCCTTGCTAAGACTGTGTGCAGAAAAACGTAAGAGCAGGTCTGACTGCTGCCCTCTGAAAGCCTTGCTGACAAGGGTGGTCTCTGGCTGGGATTCAGGAGGGTTCCCATGAATCTTAGGACTTGTACAAGTGGCTCACTGTTATACAGATGATGTGGTTTATGCTGGACACCTGTTTCCTTCTGAGACACTTCCTTGTTCAAAGAATTAAGCTTGTGGTGATGAGCCCACCAGGAGAAGACTTGATAGCCTGTGCCTCCTTCTCCTGGACTTTGCCTGTGCATCTTTTTCTTTTCCTTCTTTGCTTAGTATCCTTCAGCTCGTATAAATCGGAATCATATGACTATGTGCTGGATCACTCTCTGAATCCCAGAGACTACTAATCTGGGGGTGGGCTTGAGGACCCCTGAGACAACCTAGTACAGCAGTGTAAGGGACAGCATTAGGCCTCAGGTAGAGTGGACTGAATCTGCTGAATCACTATTTGGGATGAAGTATTCAACCATTCTCTAGCAGGGGCTCCTCTTATTTGGAGATCTAACTGTAAATGGCTCCACCAGGATGTTTCAGATCACCCCAATAAACAACAGGATGTTTCAGGTCACTCCATATAAGAGGTGCAAATGGACTTCACTTTCAGTCACTCATACCTGATACCACATGGCTCATGTCAGCACCAAGTTTAGTACAAAGAGTGCATTGAGTCCCAACAGCCAGGATCAGAAGTTCTGCCTTTTTTATTTTTCCAAAAACACTTTAAGATATTCAAGAGCTCAAAATACACTTCCCATGTATTTTTGTTAAAAAGTTATTCAAGACATATTCAAGATTGAGAAAACCACATATAAAATTTTAATGCGATGAATGTTAAAATTCATTAACTATAGTGTTATAATTATAAAACATAATGACTACAAGTCAAAAATTGGTCTTAGCCAGGCACAGTGGCACACATCTGTAACCCCAGCAGATCAGGAGGCTAAGGCAGGAAGATTCCAAGTTCAAAGTTAGTCTCAGCAACTTAACAAGGTCCTAAGCAACTCAGTGAGACCCTGTCTCAAAATAAAATATAAAAAAGGACTGGGGATGTGGCTCAGTGGTTAAGCGCCCCTGGGTTCATATAACTAACTAAATAAATAGGTCTTGGAAAGAAAAACATCTATGAAAAAAGTAATATCTTGATAAATAACCTGAGCCTAAAGCTGCAAATTATATGAAGACTGAAAAGTGGAGTAATAAAATATTTGTCTTACATGAGGGAGACCAACAGGATAGTATCTGATAATTAGAGAAACAAAGGCTGAAGATTTTTTTTTTTCTTTTTTTGCAGTACTAGGGATTGAGCACCAGGAATTGAACCCAGAGGGGCTTAACCATACCCCAAGTCCTTTTCATTATTATTATTATTATTATTATTTTGAGACGGGGCCTTACTAAGTTGCTTAAGGTCTCACTAAATTGCTGAGGTTAGCTTTGAACTTGTGAATTTCCTGCCTTAGCCTCCCGAGTTGCTGGGATTACAGGTGCACCCAGCTGAAGAATGCTTTTGAGAAATAAAAAAAATTAAAAAAAACTAGTAAATTTAAAAAATAGAATAAATGCAAATACTGAAAAAAAAAAAAAAACTAAATATAGTCCATACAGCAAGAAGTAACGAAAACACATTTTAATGAAGTGAAAATATTCACTACCTTATGTTAGGGGCAAAAAGTAGGATATAAAACTGAACCTATAGGATGACCCCATTTTTATAAACTATCAGGAAAAAAAATTACTAGGTAGTGAAATTATGGGACTGGAACTTTTCTATACTTCTACTTTTTCATTTCTAAAATGAGAACACTAATCCTAAGTATCTTACCACAGGGAATGACATAAACTTTAACTCAGCAAATTATGAAAAAAGACAAAAAATGTTATATATTATCATGACAAACGTGAAAATTTGGAGTATTGGAGGGGAGAGGAGAACTGAAAATATTCTCTTGAAATCATGTAGTCTGAATCACTGATACCTCCAAATAGTACTTTAAACCTATATGCCATTTACAACACTTCAAAGTGTTTTCACATCACCATCTCATGAACTTTTAAACTGACCTAGTGAGAAGAAATTTTTAAGACTCAGAACCTAATCAAGGAAACACGCATAAGCAAATAGCAAAGCCAGGACCAGTGTCCCCAAGTCCATGCTGACTTAAGCATTCATCAAAGACTGAGAACCAGAAAAGATCTTAGCAGTCTAGGTTCTAATTTTCACATGTCATCATTACAGGAGAATAAGAAAGAAATTTCTTTCTATGAATTCTTATTTAAAAATAATAGAAAACTCCTGCTCTTAGTGGCAAAATTGTAAAGACACAGAGACCACCAAATCAACTCTGTTGCTTTCTAGCTTAGTGAATTGGAAGATATTATTTCCCTCTGAACCTGGATTTGTGCCCCTGTAAAATAGGGACGGTGCCTGACCAATTTTGTTTGGTGCTCCTAATCCTTCAATGATCTCTTAGATATAGAAAGTTGACAGCATTTATTGTGCAAAATCCCTGTCCAACGGCTGTTGGTCTGTTAAATAAGCTGTTTCTCTCTGCTCATTGCTCAGCCAGCACACAACGTCCAAGTTAAGGACCAGCTGTTCATGAATGGCACGACTGCCACCTGGTGGCAAGCAATCTTAGCTACACGTCCCATCCAGAAGTTGGTTTCTCCAGGGAAGAGGTACTAATGGACTTCACTCCCCAGAAGGTAAACGTCTAAAGCGCAGCAGCCAACACTCCAGTGATGGAATAACTCCAACTAACAAGGTCTCAGACATACTCGTTAGCCTTGCACCCCGACCCCCAAGGGCTGACTCCCTATGCTTGATGCTTCCAACCCTTTCGCCTTTCTTCTTTGGGTCCGGTACATCTTCGACAAGATCTCACAGCCTGAAGAGATCCTCCTGACCCACTTCCGCTTTGCTGGGGAAACTGAAGGCCCGAGTGAGGGAACCGGCCCGAGTCCCGCGTCACGGTGTCCTGCCTCCCCTTCCAACGCGCTGCGTGTGTCCACGTCGGAGGGTGAGGACACGAGTCTCGAGGTGGCACTCGCGGCCTCTCACTAGCAGACCGGCCGCTAACTTTCCGAAACAGGCAGGGTTGGGGCACCTCTGCGGTCGACCGGGCGAGCTGAGCCCTGCCTCCCGGCGCGATCGCCCCCGCCCCACTGAGCGCCGGCCCGCACCTTCCCCTGGGGCCGGGCTCGGGCCTCCACGTCTGACACTCACGCTCGGCCAGCATCGACATGTTGTATGCAGCGCGCGGGCCTCCGGACTTGGCCACAGCAGAACCAGGCGGCCGGCGAGCCGACAAGCTGGAAGCACGGGGCCAGCACGCCAGCGGACCGCAGCGGCGGGGCGCGTGCTGCTGACGTCACAGCGCGCGACTCGCTCCCGATCCCAGGATGGAGGGGCGGGGCCACCACTGTCTGTGGGCGGGGCCACCGGGGCGGGGCTTGAGCGCGCGGAATTGCGGACCGGCTCTCTGCCCTCAAGCCGCTCCCAGTCTTAGGAAGGAAATATGTGAACCACAGGCCTTAGGATCGTGTGGTGTGAACGGTGTGCAGGAGGAGTTGGAGAAACGTGGCTGGAGGGAAGGCGTGGCCCCACCTGTGCTCCCCGGGCCAGATGCGACGTCTGCGTGGACTGGAGGGAGCACATCTTTCTGTCGATCTCCCAGTGGGATCCCAGGTTAAGCCGACTGCAGAGTTTGGGGAAGCGTTTGTGTCTCTTTGAAGTGACGCCTCTACAGGGCCAAGGCTTTGCTTTATTTTATCCACTACAACACACGCCTTGGAACTTGGCCTTTATTACATCCATGCCTATATCCATACCAGCACGGAGAAGAACAATTTGAGTATGGCAGGGACTTCATGGATATTCAAAATTTTTGATTAATGTGCCTGTGTCGAAAAGTAAGCGATTACAACTTCAGGCAGACTGGAAATGTTTTTGGACAGGTGACTCTTCAGCGAGCTTCAGGCTACTGTGGGAAGGAAGCCTTACCCACTCAAGTGGAAGATGAAGACAGTACCACCCAAGTGCCAGGGGACCCTGTGTGAAACTTGTCTAAATGAAACTCATCTTTTAACTAGGACTCTAGACAGGCAAGGTAAAGTCTTTAGTTTCACAAATGTTAGCAAGAAGAAAGGCCAAAGGATATCTACAGCAATCACTGAGTACCCAGGAAGTGAGGGAGAGGACAGGGTGCAAGTCAATGTATTTTCACAGCACAGGTATCTTGTGGGGTAGAGGACAAGATTGCAAGAAGGGATTGAGACTTAGGAAGGCAGGATCATGAAAACCTTAGGATAATTAGGAGATAGTTTTAATTATAGGAAAGTACTTCTCACCTCTGTGCTGCTATTCTTCATCTGTAAAATACGAAGAATAGTGCTTACCATGTGAGCTTGATGCAGAGTGATGAGTGCTAGCAATGGCATTTTGCACATAGTGAGCACTCGATAGGTATAATATTAGGTAAAATGGAAATTAGGATAATTATTTCAACAAATATTTGTTGTTTCAGGCAGGTGCTAGGAGCTAGAGTTACAAAGATGGACAGAAACAATCATGGCCACTACCCTCACTGAGTTTGCTTTCGAGCAGAGAAGATGGACACAGATCAAATAACTATATACATAAGGGTGGAACTGTAATAAATACTACAAAAGAGAGGTTCACAAGGCCAGAAAATGTAAGCTAAAGGAATCATGTGAATCAGAGCCATAGGCCCTGATGTGTGCATACAGAAACAAAGTGTGTTACAGAAGCTCAGAGTGGGAAAGCACTCCCCAGCCAAGACCAGTGAGAACAGAAGCCTCTGTGTGCTTCTTGGTCCAATGATGCCTTCTGGTTTCCCAGCAGCAATGCTTACCTGGGATTCCTCCTCTGTGCCTATCAAATTTTATGACATTAAGCTGTAGCCATCACAAAAGGGCCATGAGAATCTTCAAAGCTCAACCATTAAGACTCATGCCTAGAGATCCAGATTAACATTATGATGACAGCAGAGCAATCCAATGCCCTCGTTACCTTAAAACTTTTATTTATTGTTCTAACTTAGCTTCCCCTAACCTTTCAGTGAGATAGTGGCAATGTAGTGTTTTGTATTCTGAGGTGTATTCAAGGGCAGCTGGTGGGAGAGGGGAAGATGGTGGAGGTAGAGACGGGGAGATGCTTGCAAAGGAAAAGAGCAGAAGCAGATGGAGGGCCAGTGGGGGCAGTAGAAGCGGGATGGTGACTGATCGAGTTACCCACTTTAAGTTTCCAGGACTGCGCTGCTAACAGAGGACCCCTGACCTGAGAGTGAGAAAGCTTCATGTCAGGCAGGGCCTCCACCAGGCAGGGAGGAGTGGACACTGGTCACCTGAGGAGGTTGCTGGGCCTCACTGTGGGCTCCCCTGAGCCCCTCTGTAAGCCTTCTCTCCTGCTTAAGCTGCTTGCTGGGTAAGCAGCCCACAGCCCATGGAGCTCTGCTGCTGTGGTCTGGATTCCTTGGTGTGGTAATTAGCACAATGAGCTCCAAGCTAAGGGTTCCGATGTTGCTATGACACCTGTGGTTGTGTCGCCTCTCGTCTACCATTCTAGGGCATTGCTGTGAGGATTACCAGAGACAACTCGAGGATGCCTTGAGAGCTGCAGCACTCTAATGGTGCATGTGACCCCTGCTTGGGGCCTAATCCACTCCATGCCTATTCTGCATTCGCAGATCCACCTTCTTCTGCCACTTACCAACACTTGAGCCTAGGAATGTTACTAAATGTCCTCTGTCTTGTTTTTTCATCCACATGAGGAAATATACATGCTATAGATTGAATGTTTGTGACCTCCCCGAAATTCGTCAGTTAAAACCCAACCCCCAGTGCCCACATGAGGAATTCGTGACCTTATAAAAGAGACCTGAGAGAGCTCCTCCCACTTCCACCATGTGAGGATGCAGTGAGAAGCTGGCTGTCTGAACTAGGAAGTGGGCCCTCACCAGACCCAGAATTTGCCAACACCTTGATCTTAGACTTCCCGGCCTCCAGAACTGTAATACATTTCTGGTGTTTATAAGACAGTTTATCCATTCTATGGCATTTCGTTATAGCAACCCACGCTGCTGGCTGAATGAAGAGATACGTACAGATCAGGACAGCACTTGGCATGGAGAAGGGCTCAGAGAATGGCATGCCTGTGTCTGAGTGCACAGTTTTGTATTGTGTACCTGTTCACCAGGGCCACTGTCCTGATCTGTCCACTAATGATTTCAGTAGAATAATAGACGAGAGAGAGTCTCAGGGGGTGTCTTTGGATGCAGAACTCTTCAGAATCGTAACCCTGTTAAGTCACTAGCTGGGGAGTTTGTTGATTGGCAGAGTGGTAAGGAGGAGGCCTTATTTTTGGATCACAATTAAAGAGCACCAGGGACTACTTTAAGGAAATCCCCATAAGTCATGTAGGATATTTATGATTTATAGAGTTAATTTATATATAGCCCCTTAACAAACTTTATCACAAGAAATATTGTTAAGTGAATAAAGCAATTTGCAAAACTATAGGTACTCCATTTTTAAAAAGTGTGTATAATAGTCTACGCACATATACAAATACACTTGGTATATGCATACCAGTTTGTGTGGAAAAGATGCACTGGTCTTTTCAGCAGAGTAAGCAATGGAATTGCAGTGCTAGCATGCATTTCTAGGTTGTTGGAACTTTTAATTAATAAAAATACCTGTTTCTTCACTATGTGAGAATAATTTAAATATATCTCTTTTACCTATTAATGTGTGAAAAGACATGCTCCCTGGAAAGTGTGCCCTGTCTGTGGTCATGATTTCAGCCACCCCTGCCTCCGTGTGCCTCCCAGGAAGGCTTCTGGCTCTGGACTGGCTCCCTTCACATCCTCTGTGGGTGTGGGCCTGCCTCAGCACTGACCAGGCCTTTCTGCCTCAGAAGCTGCTTTCCCAGCATCTGTTTTAGAACTGGCACATCCATTCTTAACTGAACCCAGCGGGGTTCCATGTAAACCAGGCTGTAGTTAAAGAGTCCTTTTTTGCTCCTAGGAGGGGACATGCTGGGAGGGTAAACCAGGGGTCTGATGGAGTTGACTGGCAGTGATGGGGCTGAGTACAGGTCTGGGGCCCTACAGCCCTGCAAACCAGGCACGATTGTGCCACTCATCAGGCAAAGAGGTGGACCGGCCTCTCTGAGGCTTCACTTCCCTGACTGTAAGACAGAGAGGCAGATGGCACCTGGCCCAGAGAACTGTGCGCTTGACTGAACTGTAAGTGACAAAGAAGAGAGAGCAGACGTGACAGTGTGCCTAGGAGTCTGGGTCACCCCGGTCATGCACTGGAGCACTTGGGCATAATTCAGATCTCTTCCATCATCCCTTTTCCCTGGCCAGTGTCCTTGTCTCTATTGCAAAGCCCAGATGAGTGTTGAGCCTCAGAAGAGGAGGCCCTGGGTGAGTATGTCCTCAGTTGTGTCTGTTCAGGGCTGAAACGAGTGTGTGCAATGAGGGGACAGAGGGACAGGGGCTTCCAGGTGGCCTCGCAATCCTCCTTGGATGCTCATTAGAGAACAAAGATCCCAGGAGCCTCAGTCTGAACTTCCGCTCACCTCTTGTGAAAATGTTCTGTGGTGTTAAAATCTCAATTCCTGGTCTCAGCAGAACTCCAGACCAGTTCCCAGGTGAGAGGATTACACCACCTGTCTCTATTAGTGCTGGCTGATGGCACTGCAGACCCCCCATGCGCAGCCTGAACTTGACAGCCAGGGTATGCCCCTCGGTGCTGCTCCCAGGAAGAGACTTGGCTGCCCTGTGGCCACGGAGCCCCTGGCTCAAGGTGCTTATTTAAATACCAAAGGTAAGAAGTAAAGCTGTCACACCTCAAAAAACAAACAGAGAGCGAGAAGGTGGCACCGAGGAAGGAAAGGCTCAACTGCTTCTCTTGACGTCAGAAAAGTGTGTTTAAACAGGCTTCCTCTGGGGTGCTTCATTAGATGGCTGGGCGAGGGTCCCCTGAGAGTGGGGGCCGGTGTGTGTGTGTGTGTGTGTGTGTGTGTGTGTGTGTGTGTGTAAGGCAATGGCAGCGGTTCACCTGGGAACCCATCACAGTACTCTCTCCACAACCTCTGCTGCCAGGGGACAAGGAAGTCCAAGCTTCTCTTTATACCTCACAGAGAAAAGAAGCCTGCCATCTTCCAAATGCTTATGTCCCCCTCCAAATTCATGCACTGACATTCTAATGATGGTATGAGGAGGTGGGGCCTTTGGGAGGTGACGAGGTCATGAGCGTGGAGCCCTTGTGGCTGGGATTAGGTCCTATAAATGAAATATAAGTAGCTGGCTCTCTGTCTCCTCCATCGTGTGAAGACACAGCAGCATGTCGCCCCTGAACCAGGAAGTGGCCCTCACCAGATCCCACACCTGGCAGAATTCGATCTTGGACTCCGAGCCCCCAGAACTGTGAGAAAAATTTGTGATGTTTTAACACACGGTCAAGGGTATTCTGTGGTAGCAGTCCAGATTGACTAAGACAAGTGACAGTGGGCACAGAGCAAGAATCACAAATTCTAGGCCCAAACTCCCTGAGAGCAAAAGTTCAGAGCAGGGTCTTCTAGAATTGCCTTTGTTGAAGACATTTAATGAAGTGATTGCACTCAATGCAGGAAGGATTTTAGTTTAGGATATCAGTAGTAGTCTCCTACATCTTTTTTCAGAACCCAAACCCTCTGTAAATGATTGAGTTCCTACAACCTAAGTAGCACCCATCAGTTTAATGAGAGTTTTGGGAAAGAGTGGAGTATTAGGTGGTTAAATGCTATGGTAAAAAAGAAGGCAGAGGAAGGTGATGGAAGATGAGAGGTGAGAGTGTCTGTTTTTAGAAGGGTGCTCAGGGTAGCCCTCACAGACGCAGGGGTGGCATTGTATGTGTTGGGGATGTGGGGGTGTGGATGTGGGGGGGTGGGCAGCTTCTAGGGTTGCCCCAATGACCACAGCCTCCTGGGATTAACACCCTTAGGTGACCCCCTCTCATTCAGTGTGTGATGGACCCAGCAATTCTCCTCTAGGTAGAAAATGCCAAGAGCGATGAGGTGTCACTTTTTGAGGTTAGGTTACAGAGGACTGTGGCTAGAGCCTTGGCACCCTCTTTCTTGACTGTGTGCTGTGACAGCAGCCAGCTGCCACGTGGGGAGCTGCCTAGGAGAGGCACACTGGCAAGAACTGGCATCTCGGGCCAACACGCAGCAAGGACCTGAGGCTGCCAGGGCCACATGAGTGAGTTTGGATGTGGATCCTCTGCCAGGCAAGCTTCCAGAAGAGACCACAGCCCCCACTTCCCGCTGGATCTCAACCTCCCGGGTCAAAAGCACCCAGCCAAGCTGCACCCAGACTTCTGACCCACAGGAAGGAAGAGAAGGAGGAAGGAAGGAGGAAGACTTTTATCTTTAGGACTCTACACAGTCACCCCCTGGGTTCCAAGCTGCAATCCCAGAGGCCCCTGGACAGCCACGACGAAGCACGGGGCTCTGTGGCCCTGCGAGCGACTGTAAGCCGTGGACGGAGCTCTGGCTCTCTTGTTAAACTGCCGCTTGGCATCTGCTGACTCCAGGGTGGCCGTGCTGAGCCGTGAGAGAGCCTGAGCAGAAGTCACCTGGGGACAGAGTGGCCGTGTCCCACTGTGATGACCCGTAACTTCTTTGGAGAAGAAAACGACAATTGGAAGGCCCTGGCAGCTCCCTTTGGGAAGACCAACCACAAGTGTCGGCTGAGAAATGCTAGAGCCCAGAGAGGTTCGCTGTGCAGGTGAAGCACAGCTAGGGGAGGTGGCAGGGCTGAGGTCACAAACTGAAGAGTTCAGATGCCCCAGAGCCTCATGACCTAGCACCCGAGCCTTGGAAGTCAATTAATGGGCTGCAGTGCTCAGACAGGCCCAGGGATGAACATGGAGAGCCTAGGACAGTATGGATACTGGAATCAAGGACAGGAGAAAGGAACGGATTGTTCGTCTGCTCACTTGGCACCAGTGCTTTTCTGTCCTGGTTAAGGAGCTCAGTTACCCAACAGCTGTGTGAACATCCTCCCAGGGTCTGGCCCCTCTGTGGCTGAGGACAGGAAAGGATAACCTAGAGACAGAGGTCAGTCCCCTACCGGTCCCTGGCTATGCGTCCTTGTTCATGTCACTAGCCTCTCCAGTTCTCTGTTTCCCTGCCAGTCAAATGCGAGTACAGTCACATAACAATGTTTCCATCAACATTTGACCCCATGGACAATGGTGGTCCCCTAAGATTATATCACCCATTGACATTAGAGTCATCTTAGTTTATTAGCACATTCTATGATGTTTGCAAACAGCAAAATTTCCTAAAGAGGTAATTCTTAGAAGTATCTCTGCCCTTCAATAAGGCATAACTGTAAATGTGCTCTCATTAACTAGGGACAGTCCTCAAAAGAGTAAAAACACAATGCTTGTGCCTAGGTGGCTTGGTCAACTGTAGGCTGAAAGGAGAGTGATCAGGATAATCTCATGGGTTCTTCTATCTGGGTTCAAACGCTTAAGAAACCTGTTCCAAGGAGCGGGATTGGCCTCAATGCTGAAGCACAGAGCAGCAGCCACATGGCTTATCTGCACAGCACCAGGAGAGCAGGGCTCCAGCCCAGGAGGACCAGCCAGCAGCGTCCAGCTGCGGTTAAAACCCAGCCGAGTCTCCTGAGCAGGGAGTGTTGGGAGGGACTAGATCAGAGCAAGATGCAGGACCAAGGTGCCTGGACTTAAGCTTCAACTCTACTGGGATCCCACATGAGTTACTATGTCTCGATTTGTCCTTAATAGTCACAGCTGCAGACCCACCTTGGATCTGGGCAGAAGTAGGCCATGTTGGCCTCATGGCCATGACGAAGAAAACTTGAGTTTAGGAAAGGATGGGAAAAGATAAATAGAAAGAGGAGATTTGGGGGCAGACAAGTGACTCTGTGTTGATACTCTGATGTGTTGGATCTGTGTCATTATACATTTGTCTACACCCATAGAATGTGAAATGCCAAGTGTGAACTCTAATGTGAACTCTGGACTTTGGGTGCTAATGAATGAAAAGCCTTTATTTCCTAAAAAAAAAAAAAAAAAAAAAAAAAAAGTGGATCAGAGAGGGCTTTCCCCCAATTTTCCCCTTCATAGGACTGAAGAGTCATTTATTTTATATAGCTGGCAATTGATTCATTCCTAAAGAACTGGATCAGGACTTAAAATGATGTCATAATCAGTTCCCCATCCAGGGTCTTGGAAGAAGAGATGAAAGATGGGCAGGGGATTCAGGAAGCAAAGGCAGGTACACCCTGCACTAGAGGGGAGTGTGGGAAGGAAAAAAGGTGCAAAAAGTTATACTTTTAAAATTTTTGTGGGGAGCTTCCAGGGAGAATGAACATTGAGAGAGATGGGTCGGATGTGCCACCTCTTCTTCCAGAGTCCTGGACACTTTCATCTGATAAAAACTCTCCCCTGCCAAAGGAGTTGTTGGGGTAAGCTTCTGTGGAAGAGGATGTGCTGATCCCAATATGAATTCCTTCCAAGTAGCGTTCCCCCACTTTTCCCCCAGATGGCACAGTTAGAAAATGAAATATGTTCAGGTAAACAGAAAATAGTTCAGAACAACATCCAGGACTGGTAAGATCGCCACCTGTTTATCATGCACGCTTTGAAAACGATCAAACTGAAGCCCCTCCTCCACCCTCCGCTCTCCCTCCTTGCTTCCAGCTGCCCACCCGCCCCCACCTTCCACCCACCACCAATTACCGTCCAAGTGGTATGATTGTGTTCACGTTTGCATTTCTCCTAATACAGCAATAGGAAACAAGCTTAATGGAACATAAAGACCTTTCTTGCTGGAAGTCCCTAGGGCTTTGCTCCAGGGATTCATTTGCAGGATTTCTATCATAAGGCATTGGAGGGAAGCTGTTATATCTAGAAAACACTGCCCGGAGCTTTTCTGTCCCAACCCTCAGTCCCATTTTTAGTGCTGAGTTCTCCTCTCTAGCTTGTCTACATCTTAGCTTCTCCGGGCTTCTCCTCCTGGAGCCTTCTTTTGACCTCTGATTGCCAGCCTGCGTTGTGGCTTATGAGTAAGCAGTTCCACTGCATGCGTGGCATGTCCTTCCTGGGTGGGGACCCCGGGGTACATGTACTGTATATCAAGAGGCAGGTGATGCCTGGAGACCCACCCACTTACCTCCTCACTTCCCCTTTACCATCTCCTCCTCTCCTGGGGCCAGCTGCGTCCAACTTCCAGGTGCAAGAAGCCTTGGGCCCAGCCAGAGGTCACCCTCTGCTCACACTGATGCCAGTTAGCAACCAGTTCTCCACCCCACGTATATTAGTCCCTCCCCAACTGTGCACAAAGGAAAAGGCACACACACACGCATGTTATTAAAATGAACTGTTTATATTATCTCAGTTGAGTCAATACATTATAATGTATTAAAATGGAAAGGTACAAAATTGAAATAAATACTTTCTGATTCATGTATAAATCTTTTTTTTTTTTTGTCAAGATGACTTTTATCGTCAGTACATGTCACAAGAAAACATTTAAAATGACACCGAAACAATCATTGAAATCATGGTGCATGGAGGAAAAAGGTAAAGAAAACAACTGTTGGCTTGTTTTGGCATGAGACCTTGATACAATTTGGGTTCCCCAAAACCATGTGAAGGGTGGTAAAATAGAAATGCTCAAAACTGACCTAAAAAAATAAACAGGCTTTACAAAAACCCTCTTTTTCTTAACCCAGCCGCTTCTCTACATGGTCTGCACTTACAATAGATACATTCATTATTGTCCAAGGGAAGATAGCAACTGCCTTTCGTTTAAAGAGCTTGGTGGAGAGGCTGAAGGAATATGCTGCAGCTGAAGGTGAGTAGAATGTTCCGGAGAACAAAAAAGTCTAGATGGTCTTCAGGAACAGCACTGAGCATGATGGGGGTGGAGGGTCTCTGGGCGAGAGGTGGAGGTGGAGGAGAGGGCGGAGTCCAGATCTGAAGCAGTGGAGACAGAAGGATGGAGTTGAGTTGTTGGTGGTCACAAGGGGCCTGGGGATCTCTCCACCTGAGCAGTCCTGGGTTTTTCCTCAGCCTGGGAACATTGCTCTGTCAACAAGAGGCAACCGTGGGCTTTGAAGGTGGGGCTTGGTCTCTTCGCGCACAGTCTGGGGAGATAGGCAGGCTCCTGCCGGATGCCGTGGGTGGGGCTTCTCTCCTGGTTCTGACTGCTTTTTAGGTGGTCATTAAGGCAGTAAGGACATTAGCAAACTAGAAATTAAGGGCAGCTAGGTTCAGCCAGATCGAAAGTAAACAACAGGGAGAGAGGGTCCCTTTCTCCTCAGCTACTTTTCCCCAAGCATAGGAGGCCTCAGCTCCCGAAGCACTGAGTTTACAGTACACAGTGGCAGAGGGCTTGCCCTTTGGAAGGCTCCATGGAAAGAAGCTCATCCCTGACTTGGGACAACTTAATTGAAGTTTCCACTCTCCAGACTCTTCCCTGCAGTCACCCTCAGCTCACTGGAGTGGAAGTCGGACGCACCAGGGGTCATGAGGAAATTGGGTCAAGACCTTTGCTAGAATCATGGGGCCCATCCCAGTGGTCTTCAGCTCCTTTGTCCCAGAAAGCCAGGCTGGATGCTTGCATGCCCCATGAGACCTATGCTCAGCTGGAGAAGAGGACAGGGCTTTCCAGGGTTCAGGAATGTCCCCTCCAACAGATGAAAGGACAACTAAGGGTGAGGAAAGCAAGGTCCTGGGTGGTCTCTAGGAAGCGAAAGGAGTGCCTTTGGTTTGAACCCACTCACAGGAAAATGGGCAAAAGACAGAAAAGGACCAACAGAAGAACTAGTTCTTTCCTCTGTGCTCTGGAGCGAGGGGGATGGACAGTTACCTTGGAATGCTGGGGGGAAGGGGACTGTGGAGAGCTGTCTGCTGTTCTGAGCCAACTTCTGTCAGAGGGCTGGACGATTTGACTGCTGAGGCCCTGTACTCGAAGAACTGACTCTTGGGCCATTGCTGCCAAAGCAAACAATGCTACCCCTGTAAGTGACTGACACGAGACCTTGGTAAGCCAGATGGAAACCCCCTCTGTCCTCCAGCAAGAGACAGCAGGCTAGAAAGAATCTCTCTATGAGGTGGCTCGGGACCTGAAGATGCAGCAGCATGGAGACACTTCACTCTAACTACTCAGGACCACCTCAGTGGGACATTCATGGGGATGAGATGTGTGCAAGAAGAAACATCAGACACGATGGCCAGCCTGCCTGGGAACCAGTTCCCTCCCTGGCCTTTCTCTGGTGGAAGCCATTTTGTTTTGTTCCTAAGAAAAATGGGCAACATCTTAACCAGGAACCTAAGAGCTATAATGATAAAAATGTGATAATCAAGCTGTGGGGATATGACAAAACCAGATTGGCCATGAGTTAGTGGTCATTGTTAGAGTTGATTGATAGGTCCATGGGACTTCCTTGTATAATGCTACTCTAACGCGTGTTTAAATACATGTTGTGAATTATCCATGATACAAACAAGCCCTCTTGGAGAGTAGCAAACTTAATCCTGGGTAGGTTCCAAAGTCACCCAGGGCTCACTAGAGACAGTACTCGGAACCAGTTGTCTTTCTGCAGGGATCAGGACCCTGTGGTAGGTACAGTCTTAAATCAGTGTCATGACATTCTTCAGCTCTGCTCGATCATGTTGAGAAGCAGGCAGTGATCTTTACTCCTCCTCCAGTGAGCCTTAGGAACACTTAACAATGGTGAGGACCCTGTATTGCTTTGCTGGCCTTGGGGACACCATCTGGGAGCCAGCAGAGCTCAGGAGCCAGCAGCCTTGGGCTCGGCTGTTTGTATGGGCAGCAAGGTTTTGGGTTCATCTGTCCTGCCTATTTTTAGATAAAGTTTAAGAATACGAGGGACACAGGAGCCCTACTGACTAAGAGTTCAGAAAACAAACTGTAATGTACAAAAAGTGAAAGTTTGCTCTGTCTGCAAAAGCAGCATGAGATGACTGGAACAGGCACGTGTCGGGTGGGCACGTGGAAGGCTTGTGACCAGAAGACTCAGGATAGAGGGATCCTGAAACAACACGCTTCCAAATTCTATCATGGTTTTAGTTTTAAAAGAGGACATGATAATTATAATCATTATTATCAATAACAAGCAAATTAGCCTCAGGGCGCATGGTCCTAACTGGGGTGGTAGCCATAGCTCCTTTTCTTGGCAGAGCTGTTGGGCCACATGGCTAACTGGCCAATTCTGGATGCTCCCTTCTCTCCTGCGGCCACGGCACAGGGCGGGGTTGGGGGGCACTCTTCTGATCCAACAAGTTGAGCAGAGAACCCCGCCCCTGAGACTATATGCAAGACAAAGCAGTTCCGCCATGGGTGGCCCCTTCTCAGGGGAAACCCTACAGGCCTTTCAGGCTTCTCTGCAGTCTGACTGGGAGCCTGCGGGGAGGAGGGAGTGTCACACTTGGGGATGGTGGGAGGCGGAAGTGAAAGGGCTGGGATACTTCTCTTTTGAAGAATAAATAATCCCCTTTAAAAGGCTTCAATTCTTTCAAAAAATAGTCCCACAATCTAATTAGAATCAAAGACATTTCTCCACTTTAGAAGACTTCAGAACTGGAGCCCAGGGGGAGGGAGGCGGGACTCAGGGGTCCTCTCTGCCGTGATACAAGAGGAGTCAAGTGGCCTCGGTCATAAACTGTGTCCCAAAAATTCCAATGAAAGATGCATTCAGATTAGATCTTTGTCAGCCTTGGGGGACAAACCTCAAGGAGTCCTCTCAGAGGAAAACGGACCAGAGAAGCCAGGCACTTCCGAGGTCCTTGACGAGGGAATGTGAGGCCTGGAGGCCGGCAGCCCCGAGGAAGATTGCCTTGGCTTCTGGAGGTTCAGTGGAGGTACAAGCTAGCAGGGAGGGGTGCATAAAAAACAAAACAAGAAACAAACAAACAGAAGGGACTTGTAGTAAATATCATGAAGACTTGCTTGGGTGACAAATTTGTGGATTTCCTGAAACAGGTTGCTGTGTGGGGTGGGTGATATGCTCTTCCCGGTGTGACCAGGAGCCTCAGGGGTGGCAACATCCAGGAAGGGAGGAGTGAAAACAGCAAGGGAAGGTGGGAGGATTGAGTGAGGGAAGGGGGACATGGCTGGACCTGGACCACTCTGATTGGCTAGAAAAATCTGTTTCAGCAGGAGATTTAGGAAGGGCCAGTTACAGATTTAGATCTTCTTTTTCTTGTTCTAATTGTTCTTTCTTGTCCCTCAAAAACATAGGTAAATAAGACATTAGTGCACTTCCAGTCCCACTGGACAACCTCCTTGGCTTACACAGGGACGGTGCCGGAGAACCGACTGAGCACATATGCGCTCACTGACTGTGGTCACCAAGAAGATAAGTCCTTCTCTTTTCTTTCCCAGGGATTTATATCTAGCACAATGGTTGGGGAAATATTATCTGAATTTCACAAATTAAAAGAAGGACTCTGAGCTAGTGGTTATCAGCCAGAAGAGGGACAGACAGCCCTGGGTAGCAGGGTCTGATGGTGCGCTGCTCAGTTCTAGCTGTGTTGCTGTGGGCACATCACTGCTTCTCTCTGGGCTTTGCTTTTCTCGTCCATGAAGGAAGGAGGTTGGGCCACATGAGTTGCTGGGCTCTGAAAGGTGCTGCCAGCCTGGAATAGACCCAAGCTAAGGGCTGACTTCCAGGATCATAAGGGTCCCTGCAGCCTCGCATCCAAGAGCGCTCACTCTGCTCCTGGGGAGTGGCGAGCAAACTTCCTAACAGGCTCCCTGAGACTCCTGACCAATGTCAGCACGTTCCCACAGCTCCCTCTGAGTTCTAGCATGGAAGAGTCAACAAGAGAGGAACCCTGTCCCTTTTGGCCAACCTTGACTCTGAAGAAAGTAGAAATGCAATCAAATCTCATGAAAATCTCAATGTGTTTTGAAAGATGTCCATAAGCACCAGGCAGAAATGTGATCCATGCTCAGTCACCTAAGTCACAAGGAGCAAAGTGCTCAAAAGAAGATGCATGTGAAGTGTTTGAGCTCTGAGTGCTAAACCTTGGAGAGGGGGAATGGCAAAGATATCCCTGCACTGGCCTCCACTCAACTGGCCCTCGGGTACAGAGCCAGTAAGCCCAAGGCCCTCGAGAACTGGCTGTGACCCCAGCTCCAGGAGGAGGGAAAGAGCCATTTGCAGAAAGGTACACTGCTCTGCCAGAAGCCCAGTGTCTGAGAAACACAGGTCCTGAAATACCTACCTAGCTGCTTCTAATACCGACTGTACATGTTGCTACCTAGCGTTGGCCAGGGGTGGGGTGCAGTCTATCAGAGTTTGGGGTGGGAAAAATATAAAACTGCAAACTCCTAACATGCGCAGGGGGAAAGCAAGCCCACGGATTCTGCCTCAGCTAGAGAAAAGATCAGATTCTGGGGCAGGGACTGGACTCCGCTGACTGGAGACATTGCCTCCCGATTCCATCTCCTTCCAAGCTGTGCGGCAGCTGCCCAGCTGAAGAGATGACACTGCAGCCGGACAGGGCTCTGCCCCCAGCAGGTTCTGATATTCAGAGGACGGAGGGACTGTTGTCTCTCCAAACACTGCCCTCCTTCATCTTATACACAATGAAACTGAGGCACAAAGAAGCCACGGATTTTTCTGCAGTCCTTGTGTGGACCCTCCTGGCAGGAGAGCCTGGGATCTGCTTCCTGAACCCTTGAACATCTTCTATCACCTTTCTCTGAATTCATATTTAAAGTCTGCCTGCCTACCTATAACACATTATGTGTACTAATACATATAAAATATAAAAAAATTCTTAGATTCCTGCTTACCTTCCTGTCTTTTCTTCTCCTTTATGTAACTAGGATTGGAAAAAAAAAAACCGACAACAACAAAAAAAGGATGTTCCATGACAAGGGAAAAACCACGGTACTGCTGAAGGAGGGAGACAGCCTGTCCATGGGGAGGAGGTGCTTCAGATCTGGACTGTACAGCAATTAGATGAGACAATTCAACAGAAATCAGCGATGGAGACACCTGTGCTGGATGGAGTGAACATCCACAACCTGGTTTTAAGGAACAATAAATACAATAGAGATAGATAGATACGCTATGTTGAATCTTGAGTACTGAAACAAGTCATAAATAGAGTTATGCTAACTCAAAGAAGACGGACATCATTGGGAATAGTCTGGTCAACAACCAATCACCGTTAGAATCAAAAAGTAAACTGGCCTTTTCACTGAGTACCTCCACGACATTTCTCAATGCACTAAGTACATTTTAACCATGCAAAAATACACAAACATCTTAACTAGGTTGGTTTTTTTTTTTTTTGTAAAAAAAAAAAAAAATCAAACACCAACATTATGCATTTTTGTTAATTATATTAGTTAAAGTAACAGCCACTGGCTGCCAAATATCAGATACATCATATACATATTTTTATACAGAATCTGGACAACACAACATTACACATCAGAGAGAGAAAGAGAGAAAAAGAGAAAAGATTATTTGTTCCTTTGTGGGTTTGTTGTTGTTGTTGTTCAGTAAAAAAATAAAGTAAAATATGAGAAGCAAAGCTAAGAAGGAAAACACTTCAACAGTTAGGAATACATAGGGAGAATTGCTAATCAGAAATACAGGAGGAAAAGAGTTCATATTTCGGTCTGTTTCTAGAATTTTCTTCACTAAGAAACCAAGGAGCACAACAGGTGTGTTGGTCTGGAAAAGCAGAAAGAGCGATAACATCATGCTGCCTGTTTCCCAGCACGTTTCCAGCAAGAAGGAAAAATCGTAATCACAAATTAATTTCACAAGTTTCGTTTTCACAAAAGTCCTCCCTTACCCAGGAAGCTGGACAACGCAGGGGTGGGGGGCAGCTCAGTCGCGAGAGTCCTTGGCAAAGGTTTGGCCAAAACCGTTGGCCTTAAGTTAGTTGGAGATGTGAGCTGTTGCACAATGGAATGGGAGGTCAGCTTGCTCCCTCTAGGCAAGAGTTCCCGTCGCCAGCCAGCGACCTGGCCGGGGAAACGACCCCTGACAAGTCCTGCTAGCCAGGCCCCAGTCCTGTCCCTTAAACTTCTGGTGTCAACACAATCTTAAGAATTCAACCTGGAGAGAAAACAGGACCTTGAACACAAACTACGGAAGCACTAGCGTGGTCACGGTCGGGTACAAAAACGTGAAAATTCAGATGTAATCAAAAATACAAAACCAGTTTCAATAAGATCTGCTTTTTTTTTTTTAAACCATTACAGTGCAAGGTTTTTCAGATTACAGTAAAAGTTATGTGTCTGCTTACAGTAACTAGACTAAGTCGCTGATTTTGTTCTCCTGGAATCAGAGGTCCCTGATAAGTGAGAATGCACCAGTCGGAAATCAACCCCACACAGGAAGTGGACAGCTTCACAGAACCGAGCTCCCCACGCCTCTGCCCCGCCAAACACTAACAAAAGAAGTGTGTTGTTTGCCCAAGTCACCAGCGTGAGGCTCTCCCACGTTAAAAAAAAAAAAAATGAAAACAAATACGTGGTATTAAAATTCCACCAAGAAAGAGACTAGAACACAGAGGCTGATGGCCCAAGGATCCAAAGGGAGTTTCCCACGTCACTGAGCTTGCCTCGTTGCACTTCGTGTTTTAAGAATGTTTAGCGTGGGCTTCCAGGCCAATGCCGCTCGGCCCTGAGGCTCCCCGTGCCAGGCTGTTGGGAGGGAGAGTGGCATCACGGCTGGATGGGAGGAAAACACACGGGGTCAGGCCTATTGCGCCATCAAGAATCGCCCCCCAGAAAAGGAAAAGAGAACAAAATGAGAGGTGGGAGGTCAGAGCAGGGGGAATGAGGAGCCCTGGCTGGCCAGCGGACAGCCCTTGCCAAGGCCATCTTGCCTCTCAGTCTCCTGTTCGGAAAAGAAAGAAAGGCGAAGAAGAGTCAGAACCCAAAAGAAGGGCATCTGAGAACAGGCCTTGGGGAAGAGGCTGAAAGAGAACAAGGGGCTACAGGAAGTGACCAGTGACTGTCTCCACATTCACGCAGTGGGGCAAGAGTAGAGCCAAGGGGCTATGGAAAAGTCAAGCACTCCTTGGGATTTGTAGTGCCAGTCAGTCTGGGATGGGCTAGGAGGTGGGGACAGGCTGCAGAGCCTCAGGGACCAAGAGGAGGGTCAGACATTTGGTGCCTGGGGCACAGGCGGCAGGTCAGGGGTCATGCCTGTCGGGGTTTGGCCTCCCTCAGTCCCTCTCAACCTTCTCCTGGAACCCACACCCAAGAAAAACACTCCTGATCCATCCAATCAGCCTCTTTCTACTTCCCTAAGTACCTTCTAACTCTGCGGGGTGAGCTCTTCCCAGGTTTGCTGCATTTTAAAAGCAGCAAGAGGCTGCTATATAGGGTGTGGGACTGGCCAGTCCTAAGTGGGAGGGGCTGTACCCTCTGGCATCTCCCCTATGGTGTGGCTGGTGGTTTGACCCACTGCTTCTTACCACTGACCTGCGTGCTATGTGTAGGGGAGCGAACCCGTTACTCAAGCCTATCACCCCAAGAAAGGAAAGAAATACCATCTCCTCTGCCACATTAGGACGTTTTGACTTTTGTGAGGTGGTGTGGTGAGCGCAGGAAGCATGCAGTAATTTCCTTAAGACCTGGTCATGGGAGGAAGTTTGAGCTTCCTTTGAAAACTTTGCTACATTCCTCAAGAAGGAAAGATGTTCTCCGGGACCCAACAGTGTCGCCACTGCGCTGGGTCCTGGTCTCACAGGTGGAGGTGGAAGTCATGCTTCCAATACCAATTGCACTGTAGTTTGTCCCAGGAGTTACAGGATCTGGCAGAGCCTGGGTGCCTGTTCTGATGTTGGTATATGCAGTTCCCTCTTGCTCACCCTTTGACCAGAGAGGTCCTGCCTTCCTAAGCACCTGCATCCCCTTTCTTGCTAAGCATGCCCAGTGTTCACCATGCACCAATGGCTATTTTAAATGGAAACATGCTCTGTGCTGCTTCAGCTCTGACCTAAAATACAGCCCACAGCCTGGTCCTCTGCCTATCACTCTAATGCCACCAAGTGGTTGGTCCCCCCTAGCCAGCTGAGGTCTACAGGGGCTGCTGACCATGGTTTTCTCATTGGATGGAGGATTTTCACAAGAAGGTTGGCCTGAACAGCCTCTTTAAATGTCTGTTGGGGCTTTGCTGATAAAGCCTGAGTTCTGCCTGGTAAGATCCAATTCCTTTGAAAGGTGTGCTTCTAAAGTGGTGGTCTGTGGTTGAAGCAACATTTAAGGATCTGTGATCATAGATGTATTTACATAGGCAAAGGAACAGAATATTATTAGGGTATGGGATGGGATGTAATGCTGCTTAATTAATGGCTCAAGAAACGCTTCAAGTCAGGAAGATACCTCATGATGAGGCAGGGATGTCCCACCCTAGGTGTGTTGGTTTATTTTGTATCATTTTCTTCAAGTTATGGAGCTTCCCATACCTGAAAGCCATTCCCAGGAACAGTGTTTGGAGAAGGGACACCATTGGCACTGGTAGTGGCGGGGTAGGTGGCCTACACTCTTCCATCTTTCAAGAGAAGGGCTTGCACATCACCACCTGGGGCATGGGGTTCTTGCTTGTTGGTGGTACGTAATCTTGGGCAGATTACCTTCTTTGACCTTCAGACTCCTCATCTGCGTGTCGGATGAGACGTCGCTTTATTCACAGTTGGAGGATGCTGTGAGAGACTGTGTGGAAAGCATGTCACAGGCGCAGCAGAGTCTCATTCACTGTGCTCAATGCACACACCTTCCCCTGAAGGAGGCTCAATCATTTCCTGTACCAAAGCACATTCTTGGTGAGATGGTGATCAGTCATCAGTTCTAGGAGGACTTATAAGGGCCATGGTAGGGGATTTACAGGATTGTTTTTTGCTTGGTTTTGTTTGGTCAATAATCTTTGCAGATCCAACGTGGCCAATTCCCATCTAGTTACAAGTTAATGCTCTGGACTTCCCCCCTATATACTTTAAACTGCTTGACATCAACCACAAACAGGGGATTGGAGGAAGCAAGTGTTTTTAATCTTCAAGGTAACAGTTTTGAGTTTTTTAATTGGGGCGGTGAGAAGGTGACTTCATTTTTTTTTTTTTTCAAATCAAGAGAAAAGTATAGTTGAATTGATTTAGGAGATATTTACCATTGATTTAAGGAGGACCGCTCTGGGTTCCTATGCTCATACACATTGAGATGGGTTGGGAGGGAAAAAAATCCCTTTCTCACTTGCTGGATGAGTGGATGTGTTGATAATAAATTCTATGATGGGAAAGGACCTTAGGGAGTGTCCTCATCATCTTCAGAAGAGAAAACTGCTGGGTTAGATGTTAGCCCCGTGGGGAATTCCATCCCCTGGCTGCTGTACTTGGATGCAGAGAGTCGAGATCCTGCTTGGAGGGGAGGAATTCTAAAGAAGAATCGGTGACAATATTTCACTGGTCTAAAGGGGCATTGGCATAGGGCTTCTTATCTCACTGGGAATCTTTGAAGATTAGTTGACCAATAACAGGCCTGTGTTAAGCCTTGTATCATGCTATCGTGTCCTATGTCTCTCTTGTCTGTTCCTAAGAGAATATCCTCTTTAATCCATAAACCTTAGCATACTGCTTAACCTCATCTCTAAATCCATAGGGATCGGGAGGGGGGCATGTGGCTGTGGACATGAAGACATAATGGCTAGACTGATAGATGCAATGGTGCAGGGATGTTGGGTTTCAGGTTTTTCATTTCTCCTGGAGGTGAAATGGTGTAGAGGCCCATTCTTCAGCCTCCAGATGGAGGCTAACATGATTGTGTGAGACCACTCCCTAGAGCAGTCTGTCTTGGGGAAAGAAGAATCTTATCTCACTCTCCCCTCTCGTTGCTGCTTCTCTCTGCCTAAGCCATCTTCCCCAAGAGAGCGCTGCTTTGGAGACGGGCTCTTGATGATCTTGCAGGAAGCATCCTCTACAAATGGTGCTGCATAAAGATGATATATTGATGCACATGGGGGCTACTTTTAGGGAAATGGGGGGAAGATGAGGGGATACCTGTGGTCATTGTTTCCTCATCAGCTGTCCCTAACGACCCAGCTCCAGATGGGCCACCCATGGGGAGTGCTCAGTTGCTCTTCATCCTGCCCCATGTCATCTCTGTCTCTGAGCTCAGTGCTGCTGTCTTTCTTCCTTTCCTTCAAACTCCATCACTTTCAGCCTTGCCCTTCAGTGCAGGAGCTCCCCACCACACTGAATTACTTGACTGAGGTCTAGTCAAGTGCCTGGGATCTCTGCTGGGTGAGTGATGAGTAAGTAAGATGACAAGTGAATGGAAAGAATCGGCTGTGCTCAGGGCCTCTTGGTTCCCGAGAGAAGAAATCTCTCCCATTAACTTTAGGGAAGACGGCTGCCAGTTTTAGCATCAGACAAAGTCAAGGTCTTGGCAAGCTTCCTGAAGCACGATAAGAGCCCAGTTCCTCAGGATGGCCAATTCAGAAGTAGCAACTGTGATGAAGTTCAGAGCTTCCTTGCTCAGTTTCTTTTTAGCAGTTTAGGCTCCAAAAGATAATGGTGCTACCACTTAAACCCCAATACCTTCTCTGCCATGTGCAGCAATCCTGCCAAAGGCCAAAGAAGTCTCCTGAGAAGATCAGGAGAATACCAGTTGACTTCAAAAGTAGGTTTTCAAAGGATCTATGCCAGGCAATTTTTCGGAGAAGATGTTTTCGAAATAAGAGAAAGGCTTTCTTTTCCACACATCAGACTCAGGCTGAAGCCTCAGGGCCCTACTCTCAGCCACCTCAAGGTGACTTGTTTCTACATAGGTAAAACCACCCTCGGCTGCTGTGAGCCCAGGTAGGATGTATCACAACAGGAGCAAAACCTCTAAGTTCAACTTGGTGATGGGAAGAGAAGGTAAGAGACCGCAGCAAAGGAGCAGGGTGTGGTCAGGGGTGTGGTGGAGGGACAAGGGGCTTTGGTCCAGCACCAGGGCCCAAAAAGTGGGAAGGGCAGTCACCCGAATCTCTTTTTCCTCATCTGGAAAACAAAGCTGTATGTTATCCCTGTAGATAAAAGGGTCACCGCGGAGAATAACTTAGGTGAACTAATAAAAACACTTAACAAATTGTCATGAAGCAAAGGTTCCATCCATAAGAGTTGAGTCTGAGATGAGTGACAGTTTGGACAACACATGCCTGACAGAAGATAAGGTGTGCAGGTCCATGGGAGTCAGCGAGTGTCTGTGTGTCACCCTCGGTGGATGCACACGGGTGGTCAAGCTCGCCTCACCAGAGCCCCAGCTGGCAGGCGGTAAAGGGAATCATCCAGATTTAAAGTCTTGAGGCTCAGAGTTTAAAATGACTTGTGCAAAGTAGAAGTCCACCTTTTCAGAATGACACAATTGCTCCATCAGCTCCAGGACCAGAGATGGGCACCTCCTACTCATGCTGGAAAGATCCTGGGCCATGGATTGGCAATATTATTTCCTAAGGGCTAAAGAGAGAATAACTATAAGAAGCCAGACTAAGAGAACTCAGGGAATTCTGAGGCTGTTTGTTTTGCTAACAAGTGCTAAGGTCCAAGAGCCGTGTGGTGGCACATGCCTGTAATCCTAGTGGCTCAGGAGGCTGGGGCAGGAGGATTGTGAGTTCAAAGTCAGCCTCAACAATTTAGTGAGGTGCTAAGCAACACAGCAAGACACTGTCTCCAAATAAAAAATAATAATAATAATAAAAATAAGTGCTAAGGTCCAGAATTACCATTCCCTGCATCTCCACTTCAGTGTGCTGGGATCTGAGACCCACATCGGAGGCAAGGTCACATTGAATGGCAAAGACCAATTCGGAGAACAGGTCTGTATGGGAGGTTTTCCTGCTGCTCTGATTCTTCATGTCTTCACATCTCTCATCCAATGTCTGATTCCTTTGTTTTTGCATTTTTCTAACCTTCAGAACATGAAATCATGTTGAACAAAGTGTGAGGGAAACTATATGCAGGGTGAGAAAATTGGGGGCCATTGCAGAAAAGGTAAAAAAAAAAAATCTTTCTTGGTCCCCTCTTCCTGTGGTATCTGGAAAGGCCCAGAACCATGGTACAAATTATAGGAGAAAATGGGTCTTACCCCAAATCTCAAAAACCCAGTGTCTTATTAGGAGATGCTGTAACCACTGCTACCACTGCTGTGGTTATACAGTGGGAGCCTGGGGCTGATCAGGGTCTGCATGGCTGGGCTGGCTCTGGGAAGCTGCAGTGGTCTCAAATGCTCCGGAACTCTGGGCTGGCCAGGGTAGAACTGAAACCTTATTAAGAAACAGAAGCTGGCTCTTCTCTGTCTCTTGGGAGGCTTGGGCATTAAGAAATTTCATTCACTGTTCAGATGCCATCCCTTTGACCTTAGCAACCCAGTGGTCCCAGAAATCAAATGTAGAGTGGTTGATTCAAACCTTCCAATCTTCTGACGTCCCCTCACTGGTGGACACAAGCAAGACCCCACTTCGGGCCTCGTTCCTCCTGGCCTCTACCAAGCGTGGAGGACCAGAGGGATAGGTTTCAGACACACCAAGGCCACAGTGCACTGAACTTTGAGCCACAGCATGCATATATGAGCACCATGGGATACACACTGGACACATATGAGCACCACAGCATGCACACTGGACACATGAGCACCTGCAAGCCCAGCTCTTGGGGTCATCCTTGACGCCTTTGAAGAGGGAATGTGATCATCCACAAGGGGAGCCATTTCCTGGATCATGTTTCCAACCCAGAGTCAGCCCAGCAGCAGCTGCTAAAGGACAGTTCTTTCAGAAGGTTGAGTGAACATGTGCTGACAGTGAGAGACACAGCACGTGATGGACATGCAGTGCTGGGAACTCATCAGAAAGCCAACAACGCCTTCCACGAACGAGTGCGGGACAGGCCTGTGGGCACAGCTGCCCTATGTGTCCACTTCTGCACAGCCCACCGATCCTTCCGCCCTGACCCAATGCCAGGATTTTCGAAGTCTTCCCTTGTACATCTGCTTGGAAGTATCTTCTCGTTTTGGATGCCCATCGCACCTTATCCCGCTCAGTGGGTGCTATTTTTCATTGTATTATGGTTACTTAAATACACTTCTTATCTCTTCTATTACATTCCTTGAAGTTTGTTTTCCCCTTAGAACCTCCAGGGTTCCAGCCCTATGCTTGGCATAGCAAGTGTTCAATAAATACTTGGTAGTCAATTGACTGTTCTGGCAGGGAAGTTCCTAAAAGGTAAAATTGACTTATTATCTGTCACCTTGTGCAAGGAGAGTCAGTGCACGGCAGACCTGGTGGGCAGGGAAGTCCAAATGCAGAAGTCTCTACCACGGCTGTGCAACGCCTCGAATTCAGGGTAAAAGGAAGCCCACCACCAGTTGCAACACGCCATTGACATGCACCTGCTGCCTCAATTCCACTGAGTCCAAGTTCCTCAGGCCTAGAAGTCATTCTTGTCCACAGGCAGCAGTCAGAAATCAGATGCAGCGTCAGAAGTGACCAACCCGGCGATTTAAGAGCAACTACTATCCATTAACAGAACCAAAAGCTCCTCTGTCCAGAAGGACAGCTTCCTGGGACACTGCCTTCTCCCCATCCAGCGGCAAAGAGGTGCCCAGACCAGTGACAAGGAACAAACATCTTCATCCTCAGCAGCGCAGGAAATTTCCACCACAACCCGACAACAGTGATCAAGCCCAAGGACTACCTGACCTGTGAGGCAGGTCTGGATGGAAACGGCAGCAGAGAGAAGGAAAGACTTTTCTAGAGAGTGTCAAAGCTTGACTTCCTTTCCCCTTTCCCAGGTTGTTCTTCCATTCAGGCTTCCCTCCAACCCAGGGAGCTTTGCCCACAGGGGCACGAAGTCAGCGCAGGAGCAGCGAGCGTGGTCACCTGGACAGGAGTCCTGTCCATGCCCTCACCTCGGGTGAACATTTGGACCTCTCCTCTAAAAGAAATAGGTTATGCCTCATGCTTTTAGTCACCAACTCGTGGCTTTAAAGGTCTCTGTCGGATGGAGGAAGACCCTCCTGCCCAAAGTCTGACCTTCGCATCATCTGTGACCTGGGTACAATGGGTATGGCCACAAGGAGGTGGCTGCAAGAGTGGAGGCCACCCAGTATTCAAACTCGGAAGGCTCTGCAGCCGGCAAACCCTCCCTGAGGGACGGCTGGGGAACAGAGGTGTGTGGTAAGGTGGAGGCAAGGAGGCAGGGGCGGTGTGTCTGCCCGTGATTTCTCTTGACACTGGCAGGATGGAGGGAGAGGAACAGGAAAGGACCCGACAAAAACCCACCTAAGAATAGGCTCCTCCAACTCCACCAGAGCTATGTCACCCAAAAAGTAGGGAATAGTAAGAATTGTGCTTTCCAGTAAAAGAAAAAAAAAAAAAAGAAAGAAAGAAAAAGAAGAAAGAAAGAAAGAAAAATGAAAATGGAAAAGTAACCCATAGCAAACATTTCTCAAACGTTTCATGATTTCAAGGAAATCTTAAAATTTCGGGAAGCTCAGTGAGGTAGCAAATCCCTTAGAATCAAAAACCAGCTTTGGAAGCATATTGTCATCATGCCTGTGTGTGTGTGTGTGTGTGTGTGTGTGTGTGTGTGAATATATCATACATTCCCGCTCACCTACTTCCACATATGTATACATACATATAAATATATATTTATCATTATATTTTCCCTCCAAATCAACACCAGTGTGTTCCACCTTCAGTTTACATTTTATCTGCATTTCAATTCATAGACAGACCATTATACCATAAAAAGAGAAATAGGAAGAACAGGAAAAGCATAACCAAGCCAGAGTTGTTTTAAATGCCAGTTCAGCATTGTTAAAGAACAAAGCAAACCTCTCCAAATACAAATTAAAATGTCAATTATCAATGCACATCAGCAATTCTTTATGATTTAAAGAAAAGAAATGAACATATTATGAAATTGAATCTCATGTATTCATTTTCTGTAGCATTGTATGTGCTTTATGGGAAAAGTATCTATTTGTGGAAATGATTTTCCTCCTTTCAATTACTGTTTTGCCCTAACTCCTTGAAGCTCAGAAATAATAAAACACTTTGAGAGTTTGACAGAAGGGTCATTTTTAAGGATATTTTACTCTAACTTACAGATCTTTCTTTATCCCATTTAAAACATATTAAATGAAGTTGAGAAAAACCTTACATATTTTTGGCCAAAGACAGAAAACAAGGATTGTTGAACCATACAAATTACGGAGGGCTCACGGTCTAGGTGTGCTTAGCTAAAGGAAAGGAATTCTGTCCAAACATCTAGATAAGGAGAATCAACTGCAGACAATCCACCTTCTATGCAAGATCCCATGAGCCAGTCCCGGAATCGGTTAGGACTCTTCTGAAAAACTTGAGTCTTTATGGCATCGCTGGCTTGTAGACTACAAATATTTCCAGAGCACCGTCCCTCTTAATGCGTGGTATGAAAGAGAGTTCCGGAAGGTTTAGAGAAGAGGTGGGGGCTGGGCATAGCATAGTTTACCACCAAATAGCACAACACACAAAATCAACCTAGAGAAAATGGCAAAGTCAAAAAGTTGAAAACAGCCAAATTAGTCAAGAATAGTTGGAAGGCCATGAGTACCGGATTCCATGCCAAGCAACTGAAGTCGGACATAAGTAAATGTCAAAAACTGCAGAATGTTAAAGCCAAACCAATGTTTCCTTTTTCCCCCTAAGCACAAACCTTTCCTTCTGAACCCAAAGCGCAACGATGTTGAGATGGGTCATTTTATCTGGAAGATTCAAGTCTGCAGAGACACTTCCCTCTGATCACTTGAGTCCACAGAAATAAAGCACCTTTGAAACCAAGAGTTATTCAAGAATCCTAGTGTCTTATTCATGTGTCCAAAAAGTACAGTTAAAATAATTAGGATAATTCATCAAAAATGACAAATGTAACAATATTGACTCTAGTGGATAGGCGGAAGGGCTCCCGAGGACGGTCCCCAACTAAGAAGTAGAGCACAATGAAAGGCTATGACGTTTCAGGAATATTCTGTGTTATAGCTTTGAACTTTATTGCAAAGCAAAAAATATATATTTTTATATATATATATTTTTATCTACATTTCACCTCTGACATTGTACACAACACGAAAGCACAGGAAACCAAAAAAATCATAATGAGGTAGATACATAACACTTACAGATGGAGGAGACTAAAGATTTTAAATTTGGCTTAATACTGTGGTCACCAATGTCTGCGTTTTTAACACAGCAGCAAGCGTTAATTCATGGGGCAAGAAGCCCAGGGATCGCAAATCCAAAAGTAAGCCCCACTAAAAAATACCTGCTTCAAAGTGATTTTTTTTTTCTTTTAAAGTTAGGGTTTCAAACGTATTCAATTGAAAGCCCTGGTGAAAATAAGGGGGAAAAAAAGTAATTTTGCTTTTGGGTCCAGGAAGAAAAAACAAAAAAGGAATTTTCCCTTATCTAGTCAGGAGTAACCGGTCCCACAGGGCTGTTCAAGGTGTTCTCATGGGTGGGACTCACCTGGTGGGTTCAGCAGCCAGGTGCTGATGGAAAAGCCAAGGTTTCTTCCTTTTCCCCAGAGCAGCCCTCACCGCAGAAGCTGTGGAGACCAAGACCACGGGCCTCAGGATCTGGGAACACCCTGGCTGGAAATCAACTTGGCTGTGAGGTCTCTGGCAAGCTTCTCTGTGGGATCAGCTTCTCTCAGAATGGGTAGAGAAAGGGGCACTACCAGTTGGGAACCCTGGAACAGTCCTTCTCCCTTTATTAATCTTTCCAATGAAGAACTTAACAGGTGGCCACCAATCTTCCGTCTTTGTGTTTAGCTGTAAGTGCATCATCACTGTCAAATGCACCATCAGGTGGTGGTCCCTCCCTATCCTCTGTGTCCTGGATGACAGGAAGATTCCTGGGGTCCTGAAGATGACTGGGCAGGTGAGGGGAGGGAGCAGGAGAAGAGGACCCTTGGCTGGCTGGGACAGGGTTAGAAGAACAGAGCCATGGAACAGCCAACCAAGGAAGGGTCAGCTCAGGCCAGTGGACATCTGTGGCTCAAACCAGATAGCCAAGAAGTAACTGTTGGCTTTGTCCTAGGTGACTAGAAGGCTCTAGAGACCCTAGAGGAAAATGTGGAGAGAGCAAGGCTCAGATCCGCCTACCGGACTCGAATGGAATCAAGCTTCCTAGGATGGTTTAACAGCGGTGTCACTCATGATGCCACCCTGCTCTGGGCGAGATTTCCTCTACAGAGAAACAATTGGGAACAAACAGTTACAGGCCAGGTCAGCCTTTGACCAGAAGACCAAAGGGTCCCGATAGAATGCCTGGTTCCTTAGGGAGGATGAGAGAGGGCAGTGATGGGAAAGGGCACCATCCCCGGATGAGAAGACTGGGCACAAGCAGGGAGCACCCTGGGCAGCATGAAGTTGGTCTCTGTGGGCAGGATCACCCTGTTCTCCAGGAAGCCAGGAAGCCAGTGCTGACCAGACTGTCCCATGCGTGTACTTGGTTCCCCCAGCAGGACTGTGAGTACCCTGGGGAGGCCTCTTATCCCAATTTCAGCATGTCCTCCGCCCAGCACAGGCAGCTTCTGGCTGGGTCATTCCTGAGGCCAGGCAGCAGCCACCATCTCCAAAAACCTACTTAAAACTGGCCCAGAGAAGCTTAAATTTCTTAATTTGTTCTAATTCCAACTGTCTCTCTTGTCATGAATCCTTAGAAAAATAGTCTATTTATCTGGAAGTCATCTCTTGAGATCATGGAAAACAAAAACAAACAAACAAACAAAAAAAGGAGGCCTGGTACTCAGGCCAGGTAGGATGGAGCCCTGGGGGACACACAGGACATCCCAGGAGCCCGGATCATGAGACCATGCTTGGAGTTACCTGTGGAAGACAAGCCCTTTCCCCCAGGAGGCCATGCTCCATGAATTATTACTGAGGTTCCCTACTCCTTCCTGGCATCTGCAACTGCCCCAGTAGACAGGATGCCCAAGCTTCCTGGTGTCTGTCTCGAGCAGTCCCTGTGGACCATCAGCAGCCTTGGTCTTGGTGAACCCTTGGGAGAGGGGTGAGGAGGAGAGGCCTTAGAAGGGAGAGGACCCTGAAGTGCAAGGAAAGTCTCCAGTTCTGACCTCCAGCTGCCTCCCTGACTCACTCTGCAAGTCAGGGGCACTCCTCGAGCCTCAGTTTCCCTGTTTGTAAATGGGTGGGCTTTTTTGCCTCACAAGGATCCGGGAGGGGTGATCTGTGTGAGGACACTGGCCCCACTCTTCACTGCCATCCCTCAGTGTCAGCACAATCTAAGTTCTCCTGTTTCCAGAGGGGCACAGCTGTAGCTGGCTAATGTCACTGCCCAGGTTGCACCTGGCTTATTTGGACACCTGACATTCCTGGGCCTACAGTAGTCCTAAGTACTTCTCTTCTTGCAGGAAACGTCCCCTGCTCCCACCAGAGGAAGCACAGCATCCCTGATCAGATTTCTTCCTCAGGAGCAGCCAGCTTGGGTGGGCTCTGGACACACCTGACTTTCCTGGCCCTGGCATTTGGAACTGTGCTTCTGTGGGCCCCACAGGGTCTCGGCTGCCAGTGGATGGCAAGAGCCCACAGAGCGGGCAGTGCAATTCTGCAGCAGGATGCAGCCACCAGATGGGAAGCTTCCTCAGCAAAGCTCATCTGTGCTACCAATGAGCTGTCAGTCAGGATCTGGGCAGGCAAGTCCCTGGGTCTAGATCTGTGGCGATGCTTGACACTGCCACAGTGAGAGGCAGACATGTCCCTTCCAGAGCAGCAGGTGGTCACAACCCTAAGCTGAAAAGTCCATTTTGGCCTGCATGAGGAATGTGGTGTCACCCCTCTTTGTTTAGCCCCAAAGCCTTAGCCTCTTGGAAAACCTGGAGACTTTGTGTCTCAGAGGCCAGAGATGAGGGATGTCACAGAGCAGGACCTTGGTCACCTCTGAGAGACCCCCCAACCAGGGTTTGGGAAATTTCACAAGGCTTAGAACTGATCCTCACAGAACTTTGGCTCCTGGGAAAGATGTCTGGGGCTGCTTATGCAAGGTTCCACCTTGCGATAGACCTAGGTCTCCAGAACGCTACCTCACAAGAGAAAGAGGACCCCCTTTCCGGGAGAAAAGAACAAGGGAGAAATTCCTGGGATGGGTCTCAGGTGTGGTGTGCGGGCAGGACAAAAGCAGATGAACAGCACTTCACTTTAGATCCCCTGAGCAGCTGAGAGACGGTGGGAGACAAAGGGGAGGGGTGCTAGAGACCGTGTCTCTCCCAGGGGACCGCTGCCTTCTTCATCCTGAAGGGACTCCCTCGGAGCCCCGCCGGTCGTGCTGTGGGAGCGTGTTGTGCTAGAACAGTTAGGCAGTGTCTGAATTTATCTTTTAAAAACTGTCTGGGATGGCTTGGCCACCTTGTGCAAGATTTGTAAACCATGAGCAAAACTCAGACTTGTGCAGAGTCTCAACCAAAAGAGTCGAGAAGCTGCCTTCTGTGTGCAGGGCTCCCCCTGCCTAGTTGTGCTTTGTGTAACCCCGGTCCTCTCTTCTTCCCTGAAACTGCTTTTGAAAACCTGGAGAAGGCATGCCAATTCAGCTGAATTGGCCTCGTGGTAGTTTGTGAATGTGCTAGAATCCTCTGCACTCCCCAGCAGCTATGGGTTAAGTTCCCAAGATGCCTCCAAGTGGGTGTGGTCTGAGGGCTGGCTTCCTGAGCACGTCCCACATCAGGCTCCCGAAGGTCCCCCTTTTACCTACGTCTCAGAATGCAAGCAGAGGCACTAACCCCACTGGGTCAAGTTGCCATGGTGGCTGGCAGGGGGCAGGGGGTTTGGCAAGGGCAAAGTGGGATTTGGCACTGGGTGTGGTGCATAGACTGGGAGAGTAGCTGGGAAGGGTGTTGTGGGTCGAAAGATAAGGCGGAATATTCTAGCTGACCCTCTGGGGACAGGTTACTCCATAGAGATGACCACAAATAAGGAAAGAAAAAATACCAAATAGGCCAGGTCCTTCCCAGAGTACACCAGCTCCCTGCCATGGCTTCATTCAGGGCCAGGGTACAGGTGTACGCTACCCCACCCCCACCCAGAGGTCACATGCTCATTGTGCCACTTAAGCCAAATTTTTTTTTTCTTGCCTTAAGTCAACACATCCCCAAAACATTTACTAGAAAAAGTAGACACTCTATAAAGAAAATATATATTTCAAACCAATAAGAGGAGTGAAAACGAGTTGTAAACATGTAACCTAAACAGACAATACATACTCGTTCACTTACAGAACCAAACGGGGTTACACTGAGTCATTTCAAATGAAAGAAAGGGAAACTTTTGTTGTTGTTAGCTCTTACATTTTGGAAAAGAATCGCTGTAGCATGCTCACCTTGAACCAGGGATTGGGTATTGTGGTTCGTGGACAAAGGAAAAATCTGTGAACGACGTGGAAGAGTTGGGAGATCTGAGGTGAAGGAGGGAGGGGGAGGATCTGGAAGATTGCATAGTTGTGAAACAGTGGCTTCTCGTCAAGGCGGACAAGTGCATCATCTGATAAAATAGCATTTGACCTATTTTTTTCTGTTCATTTCTGTTGGCGGTATTTTGTTCTCTGTCCACCAGACATTTCCTACACTGAAACATATATACAGTACACACACGCGCGCATGCTAGCACTAAACACATGAAACACACAGCCAGCCTGTAAGAGGACCCCTGGCCGCTCGTCCCGCAAAGTTTGGATTCAGCAACACACTTTTCCTGCATCCCACCCCACTTCTTGTCCAAAGTCATCTCAGATTCTTGCTTTTAGTAGCGACTAAAGGTGGGGGTAGGGGGGTGAGGGCATGAAAGAAAGCACCAGAAATGGTTGGATTTTCTTGTTGAACTTCTGTGGAAATGCCCCACATTTTGGTTGGGGAGGGGTCACTGTTTTTTAAGAGATGGGAGAAAAAAACAACACTTTTTTTTTTTCAGCTTTCTCGAGGTAATCACAATTTGTTAACATCCTAGGCAGTGGCCATTTGACAGTGCTGCTGAGAAACCTTCAAATGAGAAAGAAACAACACTGAAGTGTAACATTGATGCTTAGAACATTTGAAAGCACATTTGTATTTTAATTTATTTCCCCTTCCTCTTGTTCAGTCCACTTATAAGAACACATGGAACAAACTGGAAGTATGAATCATTCCTTATCGCACCGGCCATCCCTCATCCACTCCCCACTATAAACCTCTCTTGCACACACACCAAGAGTTGTGAACTTAGCGAAAATTAAAATAAAGATGAACACACTGTACATTTTCCCATTCTTTCTGCCTTAAGCACATATATATGTAACATATATATGTGTGTATATATATATGTATATGGTAGTTTACATTAATATAGGAAATAGCAAAGATCTTTAGTTACATTTTACACAGAATCTCTGCATCTTATCTTTATTTTCTATTCTCTCTCACTTTTTGGATAAACAATTGGCTATAACAATCTATAGTAAGGCTTCACAGAAATAATTCTGCATGTTTTGTTTTTCTCTAAGAACCAAAGTATATAAAATGAGGTTTGACTCTAGCACCTTATACAGTATTAGCGATGTTGTTCCCTTGGGAGAAATTAGCACTACCCAACACTCTACGTGAATCTCAACCAGTTACATAATATTCAAAGGTATTGCCGAAGGAAGGACATAAAACATAGAGATGGAGAAAGAGGGGAAACAAAGCCAAACCCCAAGATTAAAATCTTAGCAACATACAAATAAAATCTTGAAAACAAATCAAGTTGCTGTCTCCAAATTAATGATTTAGTGATTCAGCGCCACCAATTAGTCCTTGAAAGTTACCCTTCCTCATGAGGTAAGGACATGGCATGATATCCATTCTTGATAGGGAAACTGAGTCTGGGAGAATGACACAGACCACAGAGGAAACTGTCTGAGTTAGGACACGAAGTCAGTCTCTTACTCCCAAACCGCCCCTTGCCACCTTGGGTTGGTGAGTTGAGATTTTGGAAAAGCAGCTTATTGGCCACTGGTGGGAAAGCAAAACGAACAAAGAATTTTTAAAAAATATCAGCACCAAAGAAAGTTCAAAAGAAGCTGCTCTTTGCTTCCTTACCAAACATTCCATGTTATGGAGACAGCAACTTTCACAGGAATGAAGACAGCTCGTCACAGGAAAATAACCCCTCTCATCTGTGGGTGCCCTCCTCCAACACCAGTACTTTTGGGAGAGGCATGAGTTCAGTCGAGTAGCATTACACGTTTGCAGAGGAATGACCCCCGCCCACCACAGCTGCATCAGAACCTCAATTATATAATCACATAACTATCGTGATATACCTATATCTATTTATATATGTATACATTAAAGTCTCCTACTGCTCTGGCACATGACACCGAGGAGAAGTACTGGCATTGCTGTTTGCTGCAAGTGGCTGCCTTGGTGGAGTCACACGACAAAGAAGCACCACAGGAGAAGGCACCACAAGGTTTCGAGAAGTGAAATGTTTGCTGTCACCGCCCTGACCTCGCCATGGTGGGGGACGGAAGTCTTTCATCCTTAGCAAGGCCCCTGGAGCCATTGATTCAAAAGCTCTCAGCCCATAGACATCTGTCTATTCCAGCTCAACAGGGAGAGAGGGAGGAAGGAGCCAGATGTTGATCTTTTAATGCAATTTTCTTTTTGGCTTAGAGAACAGGAAAAATATTTCAGTTTCTGTAAAGAAACAAGGGGTCTAAGACACCAGAAACCAAGCCCTTCTTTAAAAAAAAAAAAAAAAAAAAAAAAAAAAAAGGACAAAAACCTTGTGCTGGGGGAAGTTCTACGTGGGAATCTGTTTTCCTAACATAATTACTTGGTTGTAATGCATTGGGGTTGGGGAATGATGAGGGAAATTGCATCTATAGGCACAGTTTGCCACAAATAGCACCAGGTCTAGATTAATGAGGATAGATGGGGGTCCACATCTGTCCACAGAGCTGAGAACCGTGCATGTTGACTTATACTATCCAGCATTCCATCCTCAGAGTTTGGCCAAGAAAATGACAATCACTGGGCCCCTGGAGCACCAAGAATTCTGTGTGCAGTTGGCAAACCAGGAGAGGATTTCAGAGTAGATTAAACAGCATTTTAATTATTATGAGCATACTTGCCGGCCTTGAAATATCCCTTCCTGTGTTTCTCGCTCTAGGTGTGTAGCCTGCATTTGCTGCAGGAAAGTTTGGTCATGGGTGGTGAGTGCAGAGTTCTCTCTGCTCATTGTCCTGGCCTGGCCCTACATTTGGATTAGGAAAGGGAAATCTACTGGCCCTGCTGTGTGACCCACAGGTTCCTAGGACTTGCTTTCCACTGTCCAAGACCATGGTGACAAGATAGATATGCTCAGGACCAAGATGGAGATGGTTTCCTGCACGGGAACATCTCTTCCCAAACCTGGGACAATGTATCTCCAGAAGACAGGAGGCTGGTCGCAGCAGGAGTTTGACACCAGTCTCTGCAGTACACCTATTTAAATGGAATTCTTGCTTTCCCTCTGGTTCCTAGAGCTGGGGTTCTAGCTGTAATGGTTTTTACATTCAGACGCTTGTCCATATCAAAAGTGATGTTCCTGTTAAGTAGAAGGAAAATGAATGATTCCTATCACCTTCCAATATTCTGAATTATTTATCCAAGCCTAATTCCAGGGCACGGACAGCTGGGACAAAGAAGACTTCTGACAGAAGAGTACGGCCATTGCAAGGGACCTACCTCCTCTCGTACCTTTATGAGACAAGAAAAGCCACCTGTTCCTCATCCCCCTTTTCCAGACTCTTCTTATGCTCTTTGCTACCAAGTGCCTCCTGCATTAACAGTTCTGTGTCAACAGCTCTGTCTGCCCGAGGTTTTACAAAAGTGGTCTCTTCCTGTTTCCTCCTTCCTGCAGTTTCCAGAGCTTCCTCTTGCACAGGACAAACACAGCTGGCCTCAAGCCCCCACCTCTCCTCTGACCCGGGGTTCCAGGTGTTCCTGATCACAGCAGGTAGTCTCAAAGGGAAAGCGCAGCTCTGAGCTGCTGGCCACCAGAGCAGAGGGAGGGAAGTCCACACTTCCCTGAGGGAGGCCAGGGGAGGGTGCGGTCTGTGGCACCCAGGAGATGGGAGAAAATGACAGCCTGAGTTCAGGGGCTGCCTCCTCCAGCCTCGCCTTATTTTCAAGGTCAAGCGCTCTTTGCTGGGGCTCCCACAGTACTTGCTTGTGCCTCTGTGTGATACTCTCCAGTGCATTAGAGCACCTTCCGTTCCTGTCTGAGTTGTGGTGTCCAGAGTATTTTAGAACTCAAAGGGACATTTGGAAACAAGAAAATTGTTAACTAGAATGACTAAATAATGATCAAAGGTCAGAGAGCTCAGATTTAATGATTTCCCACAGGGAGACTTTAAACTTTGCCATTAGAAGATGTAGGGATTTCCTTTTCAGTCTTTATACCTTTGGAATCATCATTTGATTTTTTTTTCTTCCCATTTTGCTTTGTCCATGATCGAGGACTATTTTTGGCAAATAATAGGTACTCAGTTATGTCGGAAGTATCAGGGTTTCTTTTTCCCTCCAAAGGTGTGCATCAATCATGTAGCATATCTCACCTTCCTCATACCTTCCTTAGGAATCTCCTTGACCCCTTGCAGGTGGCACACAGCAGCACCTGTGCCATTCCTGTGTGGTAAGGAGCAAGGTTACTGCCTAGGTATCCCCTGCACCATTGACTAAGCTACTTCCACACAGACCTTCTCCAGAAAGATGGGGTTAGACTGGTTAATAGTCATGGACCTGTGTGTTTGGGAGGCTCAACTGATAGGCTTTGTCCTTGGCCTATAGTTTGTTGTAAGTTTATTTTTAATACTAGAAAACTTAAGAGTAAAGGAAGACTTGTTCTGAGCTTGTAAAGTTGTATTCTACTCACACAGCTCTTCTCAAGATGTAAGAAGCAATGATGACCAGCAGATATGTGTAGGAAAAGAGAAGAAAAATTCCTGGTGGGACACAGGATGAGTTTGCTTCTTCAAAAACTTGCCTGCCTCCTGGAAATTCCAAAGGTAGAGGCAGGACACCTGCCTTTGGTTTGGAATGGCCAAGTTCTAGAACCTTGCCTTTATGGATGCATGCTGGTGGGCAGGGGGCAATGCATGAATCTCAAAATTAATGGTGCTCATGACCCTACTTCCTGGAAACCCAAGAACATACGCACAACCCCATTTCTCAGACAGCCAAAGCTCAGAGTGGGAAGAGCATCTGGAGAACTGTGTTAGCCCTTTAGGGAAAATTACAAATTATATGCATTCAAGGCTTTGCATTACCTGAGAAGTTCAACTAGTTTTGCTCTATAAAGAGTCAGCTAGCAGCAGCAGCAGCAGCAGCAGCAGCAGCAGCAGCCTCATTAGGTTAAAATGGAAAGGAAGACTGGTCAAAGAGTAGCCAAGAAAAACCAAACAAAATGTCAGGCACCTTCCCCAGCAGCCGTCGTGCTGAGCAGAGACAGGGCTCTTGTCTTCTGAGCCCCACAGGCTCAGCTACCTCCCTGAAGCTGCAAAGGAAGACAGCAGTGGGCTCGGGAGAGGCCAGAACATGATGCAGGGTGGAGTTAGGGAGGCACGAGCCATGATGATGCAGAAGCAGAACTAGAAAATGCTGGAAAACTCAGCAGCAGGAAGGAAAACACATTTGCTTTGAACAGGAAGCCACAGAGGCACCTTGATGGGACCAAGGGGTCACAGAGAGACCCCAACAAGCTCATTTCCCTTTCTTCCTCTCTTCTCTCTTCACTCTCTCCCCTCCTCCCTCCCTCCCTTCTCTCTTATTTTGTTCTGTAACAAATCTGTCAGGGTTCTTTTTAATAGTAAAAGAATAAAGCTGGGCAGGAAGGTCCTCTTGTCTTCTCACAAGTACTCCAAGGAGCTACTTTTCTGCATCACCAACAGGGAAGCAGGTTTCTTGAAAACAGACTCTGTCACCAAAGAGCCCATGCAACGGAAACCGAAAGGAACATTGGACAATCTGTCAGGTCTAAGATTGAGATGGAAACGAAGGGACCTAAGAATGTTCTCCAGGCCTGGAATATATTTGGATGGTGAAAGTGAAGAGCCAATTTGCAGCCTGTAGGATTCTGGGACTACAGCAGGACGACTGGAACCAGGCAAGGGAGGAGAGGAGATAGTTGTGTTGGCCGGTTCTGACAAGCAGTCCACAGCAGCTGGCTGCAGGCCACACAGTCAGGAAACAGGGACTCACAAGTGACAGGTTAGAGGAGGGGTCCCAGAAGCTGCTGCTGGGAATCTAGGCTAGAAAGGTTTCAAGGGATGTTGGACAGACCCCGTGGTCTTCTTGCACCTGACACCAGGACTTTCGTGGTGGCTACCTTAGCAAACGTGGGCCTAGATCCAAGTCCTCCTCCAGCCTGGACCACATCACTGCCATGACCACCCTGGCTCTTTTAGTCAGGGGAAATGCCCTGGAATCCGATTTGGCTCAAGAAAAGGCTCATGACTCGAAACACTCTGCTGCATGGACATCTTTTCCCTCTGACCACTGGAACGTTCTTTTCCTTCCTGAAGAATAGTTCTTCCATCCAAACGTCCCATCACCGTGGTCATGCTGATTCTGTTACCAGGGCAGGAGATGAGATTCACTATTTCATGCCACCTGTACCTTGCTTCTGAAATCTATTGAAATCCCAGACCTGTTGCCCCTGCAATGGGGAAACATGTGGCTCTGCTAAAAAAATCATTTCTGCCTCCCAAAGAGCAATTGCTCAGAAATGTCTCCCATTTATCAGAGTTGCCAGGGGGATTGTGCACTTAGGCGAGGGGTCCGGGTCCTGGAGTTCACATGGGGCTTTATGGGCTAGCTTCAGTCTCACCTGCAGATACTGATTGTGCAGGGCACACAGGACAGTGGCCCAAGACTCTGGCGGTCAAAGAATATCTAACGCCAGCCCCATTTTGAGTCAAAACGAGTGGGCTCCTGCTGCCTCATGCACCTGCTCTCTACCTCCTCTGCTGCCTGCCCCGCTCATGGGCCAGGGCTCCTTGGCATGCTGGGAATGTCAGAAAAAAGGGAGTTGTTGAGAAAGCTGTTTCCTGGGGCTCCCATGTTGGTCTGTGAGCCTGCTGGGAATACTGGAGCAACTGGAGAGTCTCTCAAATGCCAGTTAACCCTGCCATTGACTTTCTGTCACAGATCGAGGAAATAAAGACATTTAATAGGCCAGGGGTTTCTTCATGACCTTGTGTCTGAGAGAAAAAATAATCCATCTAGGCTAGGTCTATTCCAAGTCCGGCAAGAGACCTAAATAAACACCAGGATACTCTTTCTCATCAAGCTTTCAAAGTCCTTTAAGAAAAATGTTATATATATATATATATCTGCACACATAATACATATGTGTACACACATAGGCACATATATATGCCCAGGATTGGTATGTTTATGTACTTTGACGTGATCAATAAGCTTAGAATACAGTTATATGGTCATGCCTTCCTCAATTCTGCACCATTTGTGACAATTTCATAATCTCAGATCATCTCCTAGCTTTTGTGGTTCTCGCTGTGCACATTTTCCCTCTCTCCCCATCTAGGGCATTTCATAACCAATATCATTTCAAGCAAGTACAAATGAAGCCATCAACAAGAAGCAGGTGCTGTAGGCCAGAGGGGACGTGTGGTTGCTACTTTGAGGAAATAGCCCAAGGGTCATGAAACTTTGTGTTTTCACTTGGTCCATGTGGGCCTCGTGGGTCATTGGCAAGTGTCCTGACTATGTAAGTCACACCATCTGTCCTGCTTTCCTACCTTCCTCCTCTGAAAGATCTTCACCAGGACCCAGGGGCAGGCCTTTTAAAGGCACATGGACGTAAGGAAGGAAGAAACAGCACCTGAGTTGGATTTCGGCAGATTGGACCAATGGCAATGTCTCCTAGGGTGACATGATGTATTTGGCAGAAGCATGCAGCAGCGGTAGTATCAAGGCAAGTGAAAGGTTGTGGGATGGTGGTGGCAGAGTAACAGCCCTGATCCAAACGAAGCCTGTGTGCATAAGGACTGGCTGCTCAGAGGAGGGCCTTTTGCAATCAACAAATCAATACCAGGGTTGGGAGCTGCTGGTCAGTCAGGTTAGAGAAGGGTAGAGAAGCAGCTGGGATGCTCATAACGATCTGGACTAAGTCAAGAGCACCAAGCAGAAGCCACCTTTTCCTTGGGCCCAGGGTTGAAAGGCAAAGGACAGGAGGTCTCAGCACTGCTTTGGGGGCCTAAGGAAACTCACCCTGGACCTCCCCAGTCCTGGTCCAGGACAGGAGGGGAGTCAGACCTCTGAGTCCCATGTCTCTTCTTACAACAAAAGGGCCCATTTTTCAAACCAATTAACCCTGCCTTTCCCTTTGTCCCTTCTTCCCTCTGAAAGGAAAATTTAAAAAATTTTTAAAAATTCTCTTCAGTCCTTAAAAGCAGGCACTATAAAATTATTTTTAAAATAACAAGTAGTTTAACTCTGGTTCTACCACAACGAGGAAGCCCCTGCTGGATTCCGAGGAGCTTCTTTCATGATAGGGGATTTCTGAGGACTCAGGGGCAGCCTGTGACATGGACAGAACATTCCCAAAGCTTGGCCAGCACCTCTAGGAAGCTTCAATTTGGGCCTGGAGTTCCCACCTCCTTAGCTCAAGAGATGGTTTGGCTCTTTGGAGAAACTAATGAACCCCTGGCACAAAACTCTCCAGATAATTTGAAATGTGCTATATTTTAGAATATTTTAGAATCAAGATTTGGTTTGTTGAGTTTTGAGGAAGGAAAAAACTTTCTGCAGATGGAAAAACAAATGAGAAATTTAAAAAGGCTTAGTTTTATATGAGGCAGCTAAGAAATTGAAAACTCCTCCCACCAAAAACAAACAAACAAAAACCAGTCCCGTGTTTTGATTTGTTTTCCAGTAAAGACCCTTGTCTTTGGAAGCCGAGACTTTCCAGCAAACAGTGTACCAGACTTTCCAAGGAAACGATCAAACCAAAAAGTACCCACTCTGCAGAAGGGCAGAAGCAAATCATTCTTGGGTCTGAGAGAGACGATGAAGGCTGTGGCCAAGCTGCAGCTGAGCTCAGGGGAATACGTGGAATAATAACCCTACGTGCTGGTCACAGGGTGCACTCTATGCTATTTACCTTCACTGTCCCGCAGTATTTGCTTCTGAGAAGAGCATTCACTGATGGAAGTCAAAGGATTTAAAACCCTTCCTTCTTGCCCAAATACTTGGGAAGGAAAGAAGAGTAGCCTATCTGGGACAGAAAGACAGAATACCTTTCATGCCTCACAGAGACAACTCTGCCATTCTGCCCTCTTGTTATCTCTTCAAAATATCCTTAATTCAAAGAATGTGGAGGAATTAACTCATGTCCCTCCACTGCACCTAGCATGGTGCTCAATTAAAGTTCAAAAGAATTTTAAATAGGAAGAGAACTTGATAACCATAATACTTTTGCCCTCAAAACACTTTACCAGACATTAATTACTTTATCCTCACAACACCCCTGTGAGGTAGGTAAGCAATATTCTTCTCATTTCACAGAAAGAGAAATTGGCCCCAGAGTGACTTGACTTAGGTAGGTCTGCAGAAAGGCAGACCTGGATTTTTTTTTTTTTTAACTTCCAAAGACATGTTTAGGAGACTGTGCCTCCTCATTTTTTAAGATGCTTTCTCTGAAACCTTTGTTTAAAAAAATGCTTACCTATGTCACGCTGTAAAATCAATTTCCTCTGTTTGAAAAGAATATGCTTTTGCTATCTCTTCCCCAGAGAGTTTGGAAGGACTGACTAGCTGGTTGCTAATATTTTCTTCCACGTTTCCTCCTCTGGAGGCCTCCTGTCCTCTTGCTACCATCTACTGAGGCATACGGGTCCCTGTGGCTCCACGTGTCCATCATCAAAGTGCTTATCGCAAATGCAGTACAGTCCATTCACCAGTCACAAGGGGGTGCTGGTGAGAGCAGAACAGAGTCTGAAATCTCCTGTACTTCCTTTTGGCTACCACCAGAAATACCTTGTGGAAATAAATAACCCCAGCAGGATTTGGCAAGCCACAGAACAATCAGACACAAAATCAAATGGAGGTCATTACTGAATTTCAAGCCATGACCTGGCCCCTGGACCTGGTCACAACAATGTTAACCTTGTGGATCAGGGTCAGAGCAGGTGGGAGAAAAGTTCTGGCTAGGTGAGGGCAGGAGGATTTGGCAGCAGCAACTGAGAGCTGCCCTGTGGGTGCTCTATTCCTCTTAGATAGTCTGAGGAGGTGACTTTTCTTTTCTTTTCTTTTTGGTGAGAATTTCTAGATCATAATATACCTGGTCAGGGCCAGGTTGACTGATCCACAACAGTTGAAGCTTCTAGAATTTTCCTTTCCAAGGTTCTCAGAGTCAATAGAAAATCAATATCATTGCTGGGTGCTAGTGTCCTCCATAGCTCCCACCTGCCCTCACTCTGGGTTAGTCCTAAGAAGAAACAGAGGTTCTTAGGATGAGTCTGGTTTCTTGCTCAAAGTATATCTTGGTAGTTGAAATGATAACAGTCAAACCATAGTAAAAAAGGAAAAAAAAAAAAAAGGAAAGAAAATGAAATTCAAGCAAAGTTTTCCAATTCAAATTATGAGGAAAAAAATACCCTGAATTTGAAAAAGAAAAACTTGTGATATTCCCTAGTCCCTTTTGACTCTGAATTTCCGCCCGAAGGCTACACTCAAAGCACACCAGGGAGTGATGAGGACCCACGTGGGGACCCACATTTTTGGTCGATGGAATGATTGTTTAAAAAGCAAAGTTTTGTTTTCAGTACTCTGCAGAGAGGGAAAGAGAAGGTGAGTCCATTGGATGAGGTGAGCCTCAAGGTTTAGAGTGAAGGTGAGAGATACCTCCAGGAGAACCTCCAACCACTTAAAAGCAATCTCCAGGCACCCCATCACCCCATCTCTTGTCTGCCCAAAGCTCAAGGAATATCAGTTTTCACATTGACACTCCCATGTATTATCTGGTCCTTTAGGAAAAATTAAAATTAGGAGATTTGGTTTAAGAATTACAAGTGGCTGGCTTGAGCCAGGTGACTAGGGGATACCTGACTGGGGTATCATTGTACTAGGTTCACAGTGCTGTGAAGTGTCTAAGGACTACAGGGATGTGAGGCTCCCTGTCCACACGTCCTTCCAGCTCATCTGTGGACTTCTGGGTGCCAGTGTACCTGGAAACCCCTCTCCTCCTCACTTCCCGAGGAACGAGGTCACCACTCTTCCTGACACAGCACCTTTGCTACAGGCAACATTGAATCCTCGCAGCATCCCTGAGCAGGAGAGAAAGCAGAGGTCGGCCTGCTCTCCCTCCACTTTGCAGATGGAGAAACCAAGGCACCGAGAGGTGAAGTGAGTTGTCCGTTATCACAGTGGGGCCCCTGAATCAGCCTGTGGCATTTCCTGATCTTTCTGGGTCTAAGAAGAGTGCCTAGAAGCTGTGGAGCTAACGTCTCCAGGCCCACTCTAGCCTGATGACCCCACAGCTAGGCTGCAGATGGACTGGAGTTCACCTATAGTGCTAGTCTGCATCCGCCATGACAGATGGCCAAAGGCTGCTTATGGACGGATGTTCACCCAGTTACCAGTTGGCACTATACCAAAGGGAAATAATAAATATCAATGCTCTCGTGGTTTAGATGACTCTTAAAGAGTTGTCCTCCCTGGAGACAGAAGCATCGAATTGCTGACTGACCTCAGTTTGGTGTGGGGTCTTGGGATTCCCCTTAAGGATCTGCAACAGCAGTGTCTCCTACTGGGGTCTACTCATTGCATATGACAGGGCAGCCCGGGGCAGGTGTCCCTAGGTCCTGCCTGCTCATGTCCGCTGTGGTCTATTCTTAGCCCTTGACACAAGGTGTTGGTCTAGAGAAGGGGGAACTCCTACTGTGGTCCGTCCGCTGCCCTCAGGAGTTGTCATTAATAGCACTCACGATGTTTGGCTCTAGAACATAGCTGCCAGCAGTGCAGGAAAGGCACAGGGAGCAAGAAGAAGCAGATGGTGCCTGGGGGGGCAAGTAAGGCAGACAGAACCAGGCGGGCAGAGGGAGAAAGCTGTGACAGGACCAAGGCAGTGTCTTTTGGTATTTGGCCAATAGCACGAGATGCAGCGTTCTGAGCAAGAAATGAAACCTTTAGAACAGCTAAGGGTGGGCGAGAGAGGCTTTGTGGTATAGCTGCAAGAACTGGAGTAAGTGCCGCCTTTCCCTGGGAGGGGCCTAGGAGGAGTCTCTGTAAGGGCAGAGTTGCTTTTTGACATTTATACCATTTTGAAGTCAGGACAGGCACACACATTCATTTAGGATAATTGGGGACAGTCCTCTTGCAAGCTTAGGGGTTTGTAACCTGCAGTTGGCTGGCCATTGCCATTTCTATGCTTTGGGGACTGACCTTAGATGAGAGTGGAATGTTGCTTCTATGACAGTGACCAGTTTGGAACAAGGAAAAAAGGACACAGACTTGAACCCAGAGTAAGCTCCCATGGAGTTTGTCTGACTTGGAAGGATGCTCACTTCCTACTGGAGGCCTATGCCGCAGGGTCCATTTGTCTGGAAACGCTGGGGAACCCAGGCAATGGAACTGCTCCCTGCGAAGCTGACTCTGCTCCTGACAGGTCTCCCCTGGGTCCTCCTCCCGCTTTGCTTGTGCATGGTCTTTTCCAAGGCTCCCTTGAGCACCTCCAGACTTCCCTGGAAGTTTCCTAGTTCACACCGGGAATGTCATTTGGATCTAGATGACATCGCAATGAGTTCTCTTCTCTTTACACTCTTCAAATTTATATCCCTCACCCCACGAAAGCAAATCTAGTAGTGTTATTTTAATATTTTTTCTACTTTGGCCAAAAAAAAAAAAAAAAAAAAAAAAAGAAGGAAAAAAGTGCCACTCTTTGGTCCAAATAAGCGATAACTTCCTGCCCCATCAAAGGAAGTCAGGAACAGGAGGGTGTGGAAGCCACAGGATGCACCCAGCCTTGCTCTTTCAGCACCAGACATCCTTTCCACCACACCAGAAATCCTGAGCCTCCACACTGATGTCCTCTGTGCCCAGGTAATGAATAGAGAACACTTTGCTCAGGTCCGGAAGCAGTAAGTCTTGGGGCTTGTTCGAGCCCCTTCTGTGCAAGGAGTTGAACAAGGGAAAGGAAAGTACTGTCTCTCTATCAGGCACATAAACACCATGAAGGAAATGTAGATGTGTAGGAAGAAGAGGGGCCTCAACCCACTCAGAGCTGCTCCAGAGGAGATCAGCCCAGATACCCTTTCTTCAGTTCCTATGACCTAGTGCTGGTGGGAGATGTGAAACTGGAGGAAGAATGGAGAAAATGATAAAATTTGGTGCTTTTTAAAAACATGAAAACTTTTCTGTCCAGGAATCAGGCTTGTGTTGGGACTGGGTCTACTGCCTGTGGCATGAGATGCCACTTGGCCAGTAGAGTCACCCTCATGGCCAAACAGGATCTGTTTTTAGCCACCATGGGACTTGAGTGGCTACAACTGTTGAGGGGCCACAGGGACCACAGAGTACTAGGTGACTTTGTGCCTGGGGAGGTGAGGTGTGAGGCATCTCCTGGCCACCAGAAAATGCCATCTTCCCCCATAGAGACCAGGTCACAGTGGTGGCATGTGTAATCAAGAGAGGTGGGACCTGTCCCATTCTGGATCCCAATTTGCTCAGCGTGTGCATGTCCCCCATAGTCTCCCTGGTTCCTATCGTGTTGGGATAAATCTGACCCTGAGGTGCAAGGAGACACCTTCTGGAGAGACAGAGTTGAGGAATGTTTGAGATGAGAAACTCTGGGGCAAGTGAGGTCAGTTGGGCTGATTTGATGAACTTAGACTCTCTTGGCTCCCCTCATTGCAAGACATGAAGCTTCTGCTTGGGATGTCACGGACTGTGGCAATGAGTTCGGGGAATATCACACCAAAGTTATCTGAGCAAGTTGAGGTTTCTTTCATGCAGAGACCCAGGGAGGAGGCGGAGCTAGCTGGGCAGGGAGGCGGAGCTAGCAGGAATGATGCTAAGAAAAACAGTCCTTCCGCGGTGGGGGGACCCTCTTTCTTAGGACCAAAGCTCAAATGTTCTATGCAGTTAAAGGAATGAAATATGGGTGTTTGTGGGCATAGTCAATGGGGCAATAAGGACAGAAAGAGTATAGGGTATTTTTTTTACAGCTCCTGGTACCAACAGGCTTATCTCACACCAGAGCTAAGTGTTAGGAGTTGATTTTTTGTCATCAGGGGATCTTGGAAAAGAAATGGGTCTAGAGATTTCATTTTAAAAACTGCGGGTGATCCAACGGGAGGCAGTTGGGACAGAATGGGCTGGACCTCATTGGTCCATAAAAATGAAGTTGTCAGGGACCGAGGCAAATGGCAAACTAAAAGCAGATTCCTGGGGGACAAGGCCACCATGTCTCGTTGGGTGCAGTGGTCCTGTTGCAAGGCTCCCTTAGGGATCTGGGTTTTCAGGACCTCAGTCACCCCAGGAGGTGGGTGGGTTCAAAGCACAGAACTGGTGTGCATTCCTGTAGGAGGCTCCGGGACAATTGCCGGCAGCCTCTGAAGGGGAAGGACACTGGGCGGGAAGAGATTCCAGGGGAGTTCATGCCCAGATTAAGCAGGAAGTAGGTTTCCTGGTGACTGGAAAGGCAGGCACTTCCAGAAGATAATAGGAAAACCCTGGCTGGTCACGACTTTGCGTCCCTCGCTCCCGCTGTTTCCCACTCTTTGCTCACTATTCTCCCTTTTCCTGTCACTCAGCAAAACTGGCTTTCCCTGCTGTGGCTCACAGTTGCATCGTGGGGGAGATACTGGCATGATGGAAGCTTCCAGAGAGGGTGTGGAATGCCATTGCAGGAGACTCACAGAGCTCAGTCCAACAGAGGCTGAAATCAAGGAATGTGAAATGTCCAAGGCCTCCACGTTGGTTCCCGGGGTCTAATGCCTCCCTAGCTGGAAGCTGTCCTCCCAACTTTGGGTGCTCTGGGTCAACATCCCCAGTTTTCTTCCTAAGTTCTGCGTAAGCATGAACACGCACACACACACACACACACACACACACACACACACACACGCTAAATGCAGAGTGGCAAAAGAAGTGGTAAATTAAACCTATGATGGAGGAAAGGAGAGGAAATATAGCCAAGAATAGACAGACAAGCTGAGTGGCAGAGGTCCCAAGGGATGTGTGGGAACAGCCCCAGCGAGCCGTTCCAGGGATGCACAGAGCCCCAGACCTGGGGCAGACAAGAGCCGGGACCCCAGCCAGCCAAAGGGAATGGGCCCCGCCAATGGCCTCACCTTCCCAGCCTCAGCAGAGTACGCAGCAGGCCTCGGCAGGCCAGCAGAGTGACAAAGACAGCCCAGAAGGAAAGCACCTCTCCCAGGCCAGGCACCCAGGCAGAGGCAGCAGAGGTGACCCGGCCGGTCTTCACCACAGCCTGAGTGTGCCGTCTGTCTTGCTTCCTAGAGCAGGGACCAGGGAGGACCCCAGGGGACATCGAGTTAGGGAGCCGTGAGGACGCACTGCAAAGTTAAGCAGTAATACATGAGATGGAGGCAAGGCCAACCAAGGAGGGGGCATTTGGTTTCACAACTGAGAAATACATACATATATATATATACACACACATATATATATGTACATACAATTTAGATAAACACGGAAGGGTGAGGATAAGAAGCCTCTTTTAATAATAATTAAAAAAAAAAAAAAAACAACCCCACAAACATAAAAAAAATTCTCAGTGTTTGAACTTCTCTTAAGAATAGTTCAATGTGAGGTCTTGCACCCTAAGCAGTTATATCTGGAATTTTTTTTTAAAAAATTGCAATTACACACAACAAAGACTAACAGTATTTACTTAAAATATTGTGTGTATGTGTATATATATATATATATATATACACAAATATATATATATACACACACACATATATATACATATATATATATATATATATATATATATATATAAAATCTTTTTGTGGAGATATTTTTCTTTTCCTTTTTTTTTTTTTTTTTTGTGCCCAAGTAGAGATACAATAGTATTTGAAATGATGCCCCAGAACAGAAATAGTCCTTAAAGGAACAACAGTCCAAAAATAAAAATTTTACAAATGGTTGAACATACTTGCAACACCTCCAGAAATCAACTTGGTACAATGAGAAAATCAATAGTTGATTTAAATTCTCACCCAAACAACACGACCTCACAGACCGGCCTCTGCAGCGGGTGGAGGCCGCTCTCCAGGGAGGGGCCTTCACCCAGGCGCTGGTAGCCTCCTGCCACCCAGCCCAGCCCCTGGCGCTGCCCCTCCAAATTCACAGTAGCATCTGCCTCACATTAGTTTTGCGTATTTCTGGCAAGACCTTGCAACAGGGAGACACACACGTGCTATGGGCGCGCACACACACACACACACACACACACACACAAATTTCCCATGCAACCCAGATGCACCAAGTGAGCTGAATGATTTTCAGCCAACCACAATGACAGAAGCACCAAACAGTCTTTGAAATGGGTCAGTTATTACAATTTGACTTTTTATGTGTGTGTATGTGTGTATATATATAAGTGTACATATATATATACACACACACATATGTATATATATATTTTAGTTTTCCTCTTTGTGTTATGTTTAAAAAAAAAAAGAAGAAAAGAAAAAGGAAAAAAGCACAAATGAAAAATGAAGAATTCTTTCCAGATCAGTTTAAGGCTTCCCACTGAGTGGAAACAGAAGAGGCCTTACACACTGTTGCATGTGATAAATGCACACCATTCTCAGCCTTAAAGTGATGGAAGAGATCATTGTTGATCCAGTCACGGATTAAGTTTTGTGCCTTTAAATTGATGTCATTCTTTTTGCTACTATGCTGAGTTTTATTATTACTGATGGTTTTTGATGGCATATATGGAAATCTCCTTTGATTTGCTTTAGAATTTCTTGACCTTACTAAATTATTAGGGTGGCTCTTTGTTTTGTTCTGTTTTGCTTTTCACTGGGAAACAAATGCATCTTGCTAGGTGAATGTTAAAATGGCACATAGTCAGCCTTCAAGCAGCCTTCCCAGCCATTTGAGATCCAAACAGCCCTTCAGCTCCTCGAAGGCTCTGTGAAGTGGGGGCCAGGACGGGAGAGGGGCGGGAGAAACCAAACGGAGGGAGGGGTTTCTATGCCTTTGCTTTTGGTAAATTTATGTTCTTCAATACAAATAATCAGACAGATAGGAAGAACGATTGCTTTGTATTGTTGGTTGTTTTTGTTTGTTTGTTTGTTTGCTTCATTTGTAGATTTGTTTCATTTGATTGTTTAATTTTTCCTCTGCTGGCCCGAAAGTCACCAGAGAGTTTTGCATGAGAAAACGTGACAGTACTTAATGAAACTCAGCACCTAAGGGCATAAGGCAGTTGAAGGTTGTTTGTTTGTTTGTTTGTGTTTTTTGTTTTGTTTTGTTTTGTTCTTTCAATCAGCACCAATCCCGGAAATGATCTACACTTGGTGTAAGGTATAAAACTTTTTTCTTTTGGAGTGGAGGCCACGCCTCCTCCTCCACCCCAGGAATTGTAGTGTGGGATTTTTTCAATACTGTTTCTTATGTGTAAAAAACAAAAGAAAGGTTTTCTTTTTGTTTTTACTTACAAAACATAGAGAATATCTTTGTATACATACAGCGACTGGAAAGGAAGCTTATCTGAAGGGGACGTGACTTAATTCTCTTGTGGTGGTGGTGTGGGTGGTGGTGGTGTGTGGTGGTGGTGGTTCTGTGTATCGGGGGGAGGGAGGGTTATATTTCTTGCAGGCGGCCTTGACCGCAAACCACACTTAAGGTCCCCTTCTCAGCTTGGGTCAGGTGCCCTCAGAGTGAAGACTCGTACTGCAGCAACTCATAGAGGAGTGGCCCGTCTCGATAGCGAATGCCTACTGCCGTGGGGGTGACATACTGTAGGATGTTAATAGTCCTTCTCAGCCTCCTGTCCACAAAATGGGCATCCCAAGCTGGGTACCTCTTTCTTGGCATGTCAATCTTAATGAGGGGCCCTTCTGGATGGTAAGGACGCCCCGTCGGGGTAGGGGGCCCCATGGGTCTCACTTGGAAAACGGGCAAGCAAGTGTCAGCCGTGAGATCCTCCTGTTGTTCCGTCACGGCTCTGGTGGGCGTGACCTGGGTCCCCCGGTACCCAGGGGTTTGAGGTGCCATGGGCTCAACATCGGGGGGCAAAGGGATGCCCCAGAGCAGCTCGGCACAACAGGAGCTGGCAAAGATCTTAGCCCGTGGCCCCATGGGATGCAGCACGCCATAATATAAGAGCATCAGTGCGATCCCAGCCACAAAGCTAACAAAGACACAACACAGTGCTGGCACCGCGTAGGAGTCAGTGGTCTCCGGGTTTCTGTAAAAATACCAAAGGAACGTCAAGGCAGCATTCTCGGTCAAGACTATCGTATAATATGCAAACATTCGATATCGAGTCCGCCCTTCCTTGACGTTAAACCAGCAGAAAATGTACACAATCCCTACCACCATGTTGAAGAGGATCTCCTCCCACTTGGACATGCAGAAGTCTGTCCCGCCATGGATGATCCAGAAGGCCATGGCGCACCAGTGCACCACCACGAAGATCCCGAAGTAGAGCTGGAAGATGGAAGCAAAGAGGGCAAAAGAGATAACTCGGGATGAGATGGTGAAGAGGCGCCAGAAGAGGTGGACGAGGGCCCCTCTGTAGCTCATGCTCTTCTTGTCGTCCCTGGAGTCCCGCAGCAGCTTGTGATAGGAGGCTAGCACCCAAGCCAGGGACATCAGGGAGGTCACAGAGGAGACACCTGCCGGAAAGACACAAATCCACACAGTCAAAACCTCGGACATCAACCGCGGGGCACAGCGGGGCTGCCGGCTGAGGAGACGCCCACAAACACCGTGATCTAAAGGAGGAGGGAGAAAGAAACAGAGAGTCAGGAACCAGACTTGGTGCCCCATCGCGCCCCACACTGCCAGCCTTGGGGTCTAGCTTTAGTCTCAACAGCCCTGCCTGGAATTTCAGGAGCTTTGCTGCTTGGGTGTGAAGTTGAGGCTGGAGCCCTTGGCCAGGGATTGAGAATCGGGGCCACGTGTACCATGGACAGGTCTGCATGGGTTCTATCTTAGGGGACCCCGTTGCATGTGGACGTGCAGCCAGCACTGGGGCATCTGCCCTCAGCAACCTGTGCTCTTGGAGGATCCACAGAAGAGATGGCCAACTATAGAGACTGACTGCTGACTCCCTACCCCAGCTCCTCACCCACTCTCCTCTGCAAAGCTGGACCCACCCCGTGCCCCTTCCTCTTCTGACTCCAAGTTCCACAGAACCCTTTCCTGAAACTTCATCCATTTGGCTTCTCCCCATCTACCACCTATGGCCACCCTGGTCAAGGACCTGGCTCAGCCACCTCTGCCCTTCCTTCTGGTCTCCCTGGGCCTCCGCACATCCACTGTGCTGCGACTCCTGCTTCAGGGCGGCCTCTCCCCTCGCTGGTGGTGAGGTTTCCAAGGTCTCTGTGCTTCCTGCATTTCCCCCGGGGGAGAAAGATTCAGAGAGTTTGAAAGTGTCTCACCCCAAGTGGTACTTTGATTGCCACGAGAAGTTTTATTTCTTACTCTGCCTACTTGATATTTGCAACTTAGTCAAATGGAGCACCGGCGGCAGCTGTTGGACTCAGATCCAGCCGTGATCAAGCAGTCCTTAGGACCGCCGTCATACAATCTCCTCTCAAGCCAGACCCCGTCACACCTCTTTTGCCTAAAATTTCAGAACTAAATGCAGTGGGAGACCTGAATGTCCACCCACTGGCAGCTATCTCCTAACCACATTTTCTACCCCCACCCCATCCCAGAGCACGATTCCCCTGTTACATTCTTCCAGGCAAAAATCAAAGATACCCAATCCTTTTTTTTTTTCCTTAAGCCAGTAGAACGGATCCAGGAGCCCTGTACAACACAGAGGCCAATTCGGCTGCTGCAGACCCTCCTGTCCTGCTCTCCCTGGGTCCCTACCCACCTCCTTGCAACAATCCAAACCTCAAAGAAGAATCAAAGTCCTGCTGCAGGACAGTCCCGTCACAGAAGGCCCCCTCCTTCCCTCCTCTCATATCAGCTCAGGGTCTCAGCTTGCAGAAAACTGTGGTGCAAGCCAGAATATTGGCACGGGCACAGAAAACAGCTGGGCAGTCGACAGCTACAGTGAGCATGTGCAGCTTGCGTAATAACAACTGAAATTCCAAACAAACAGCAGGGATGAGAAATGATGCCATTTTTTCCATGAAAACCATTCGGAATACCCCTTAGGAGCTGGGATGGTGCTTTCCCCCGCTTCTCTGGACAGTCCTCAATGTGGGACGTTTACATATCCCACCTCGCTCGTGGCACACACAGGCCCCTCAGCTGCATCTCAGAGGCTGTGCGGGGCTCCTGGGCTAAGTTTTGGAGCCCAGCTGCATTCATGCTGTCAGGCTAGGGCAGAGAGCGGGACAGGTCCTCTCGGGCACACCTGATCTAGGTTGTGGGTTTCTGGCACAAGGCACACAGAGTCACCTCCTGGTAGACTGCACCAGCCTTATTCCCAACACTGGAAAACTCTCAGGAAGTTCCTCCCAAATGTCCTATGACTCCCCCGCTATCAGGCTGAACTCATTCCCTGATGTGAATAGTAACACGTCTGGTGGGAACGCAACCCGTGGAAGGAGAATGAGAAGAAGGTGTGGCTTGGGGCTTCCTTCAAGTAGAGCAGGATCTATTATTGTCCCTATAACTTTCCATTCAGGAAAACATGAGTGCTGAGCTCATAAAACAAGAAAAGCAGCTCAGCTTTACCAGAGCACAGTCCAGTGGGGTCTAATTCTGAGTGTGCTTTACATTAGAGTAGGGTGCGGAAAGGGGGGCCCTCAGCCTTCACTGTCCTGCATGTGGTGACATTAACCCCATCTGTGTCAAACATAAGCAGATCGGAACTCAAATGTACATCGGTCACGAGTAGCAGGGCCGAATCTTCTTCACCTCCAGGCCACCCTTGCCAGGCTGGCTTTGCCACCATGTTGTTCTGTTCTGGCTTCTGTCTTTACTGTGTGTTGCTGAATTCATTGCCGCCTCACTGGCCAGGCGCTGCCCGGTTCGTGGTGGAGGTTTCTGATTTTCTCTGTGGATACTGACACAAATGGTCCCCAAATGTTGTGATTCGTCACCGCTGAATTACGAGGAGGGTTCAAGAAGTGGCGCGGGGAAGACGGGGATGCTGAGGCCTGGAGCCTGCCCTGCCCTGCTGCTGCCTCAGCTGCTCCGGACCTGGTAACGTTAGGAATCACCCACCATACAGCCCAGGGGAGCATCCCAAACCCAGGCTCCTGCTCACTCCACAGGAAGCAGATGGGGGTTTGGGCGGGCAGTTGGGGCAGCAGATGGGGCTCGTGCCCATGCAGTGCCCACCCTCCTGCTGCCGGCAGCAGGCATCATGTGGGGAGGAGGTTGGCTGAGGGTGGCCCAAACCCTCACCCCAGCTGCCTCCTAATTCACCACCGCACCAAAGAACTTTCCATTCTAACCAAGGCTCTAAGCATACATAGTTGGTTTGCCAGAGGGCTGAGCCCATCCCAGAGAGGAGACCAGAAAACCCAGGCCCGCTCGAAGTCCCCTTCAGAAATGAGGATTTTCATTGGATGCTCACACCAGAGAGACGCTTTGCCTCTGGGAGCTCAAGAAGTGACGTGGGCGTCAGACTGCCCTGTTTTCAGCCCGCCCCCACAGAGCTCATCAGTTGTCACTTCATGGGTGGATCAAACGTCCATGGTTTGGCCGCTTCTGCATCTTCTCCCTGGCTAATACCTGTGGCATCACCAACCAACAGGATCACAAGTGCAAGTCCTCTGGGGAGGGCCACCACAGGAGGGTGCCTGGCCGGCCAGCTACCCAGGGGACTCACAGGGGTGAGGCTGAGAGGGATGAGCTGTGAAGGGAGAGGACGGCAGGTGGGCTCCATGCTCTGAAACCTCCCGGGGGTGCCCGGCTGTCCAGACAACACGGGCCTGACTCCCTGAGCGTTCACAGCAGGGTCTCCCCGGAAGCACCCTGTGAAAGATGAACTGGTGATGGGCAAACTGTGTCCCCCCAAATGTCTGCAAGAGGTCCAGAGCCTCAGTACCTCAGAATGTGGAGACGGGGTCTTCACAGAGCGGCTAAGGTGAAAGGAGGTCATGCAGGTGGCCCTGACCCAATCTTCCTGGTGTCCGTGGAGAAGAGGAAGTTTGAACAGACACCAGGGTCATGTGGGCAGAGGCAGGGCACATGAGGACAGGGAAGGCAGCATCTGCAAGCAGAGGAACAAGCCTCAGGGAAAATCAGCCCCATAGACACCATGACCTGGTCGATCTTCAGCCTCTAGAACCGGGAGGAAACCATGGTCTGTTGTTGAAGCCAAGAGGACTGCGTACTTTGTGGCGGTTGCCTCGGGAAACTGAAGTAGTTCTCTATTTAATCTCATTTTATAAATAAAAATATGTAAGAAAAAAATTCTTAAATTTTAAAAGTTCTTGAATTAAAAATTTTTGATTTTGGTAGCATACACCTACCAAGAGAGAGAAGCAGGAGTTAAAGTCATAGTCCCACTCTGGTGGCCTTGAAAGTGACCACTGCACTACAGGTACCCAGTGCTGGCCTTCATGAATGGCCAGGTGAGGGTAAGAAAAAAAGCACCAACGGATCTGAGTCTCGCGGGAGTGGCCAGAAGCGTAGTGGCCATGGAAATCTGAGAGCCCTTGATTATTTGAGCTAAAATCCAAATTTGAATTCGACCCAGCTTTCCTCAGTAGAGTAACACTGAAACCCAGAAAAGAGGCGACTTCAATAGAAACAGCCGCCATCACCTTTCACCATGAAGTAGTCAATCCTCACAGGCCGGCGTGCGTCCCATTACCCAAGAGGAAGTGCAGTGTTCTTCCTCTGCAGTGGCTCACCCGGAAGGTTTTGTCTTGTCTGAGCTCAACCCAGGACAACTGGGGAGGCCCGGGAAAATGCCTGGGCCTGGGAGCACCTCTGGTCAACTACTGCCACTCACAGCACGTCACTTGGTGCCTTCCCAGGACCAGACTGGAAACCACTGGAGGCTTCTTGTCAGGACGCGACAAGTTCTGGGCAGTGCCCTTCACGGCTTACTCTCTCCCTGGCGCAGACCAGCAACTGGAGCTTCCAGTTTGCCCACCCAGCAAGTCAGCTGAAGAATGGCTAAGCTGGAGCCTCAGCAGGGACAACTGCCTTTGGAAGGCTTCAGGTCCCAGGCTCCGTAAATGTAATGACCACACCCTGGGCCCCCAAGTGGAGCAACAAACAATCATGGGAGAGGCCCAACTTGGTGGTCTCAACGCTATATTTAAAGGTCCTCTGCAGTTGAACTTTTGCTGCTAGGGGAAAAGGGAAAAGTGAGGTGACAGTGGAAAGATGGGACTCAAATCTGGCTGCAGCAGATGAGGAGGAAGAGTCAGGACGTTTGAGGCAGAGGAAGGTCAGGGGCGGCAGGGTGCCTGGCCATCAGGGCAAGGCAGGGAGGCAGAGATCCATAAGATCAGGACAGGGTCAGGCTGCCACCCAGGGTGGCCAGGCTAGCTACCTCAATCCATCAGCAAAAGGGAGCCCTGAGGCTCCCCTAGAAAGGGGTCAGGAGGAAAGAAGAGATGGCCAGAGCTTCCTGCAAGAACCTGCCTCTTGAGAGGAGCACTCTGTGAACCACAGGCTAGTGGAGCACTGGAGATGGCCAGCAAGCACCTCTGAGAGTCCAGGGGCACTGCGGGGCTTTGGTTGGCACAACGGGATGTGCAAGGCCTGGCTTGTCACCAGCCGCCCCACAGCACCCTCTGCCACGGGGCACCCAACCCCACCACCAAATTACATGTTGCAGAAACAGTTAAAGGAACTGAACAGGCACTAAGTGCAGAACAGGGACCAGCAAGGAAGAGCAGCCACGCAGGGACCCTCGCCCCAGCTCCTTCTTCCCACTCCTTCCCATCAGCATGAAGCACCAGACACGGGCTCAGAGAACAGCCCCTGGCCTGCATCCTCTCCTGACGTCACCCCTGTCTGTCTCGGCTCCAACCCTCTAGGCAGCCTGGCTCTCTTCACTCCCCATACCACTGCTCTCCATCCCCACCTCACCTGGGAACTCTCTGGAGGTCGACCAGCCTCTAGGAGGGGTCTGTGGAGGACTGAGGATGGTTCTGGGCCTCTCTTCCTGACTCCATGTGACACTAGGGATTGGAGTCCCCTCCGTCCCTGACAACTAGCTGTCCCTTGCTTGCCTTCCTGCCATCCTGACTGGCAGCCGTGCATTCTTTATGGAAGCCCTCTTATTCTGGCCATACTATCCCTCCTAACAGATGGGGAAAGTGAAGCGGAAGTGAAGACACTTAGATGCAATGGCAGCCATTCTCCACGAGGCAAGCCCTCCTGAGCCATCTGGCACTGTAGCCCTAGAGATTCCCCAAAGCAAGACCCAGGCATGGCTGGCCCCTTGCCCATCTGCATGCCAAGGACAGTGTCCACCACTCAGCCCCCTTCCACCGTGCTAGTGACGCTGGGGGACACTGCACCATCTGCGTGACCAACTCAGGGTGTGTATTTTCCCTGCACTGAGCTCCTTTTAGTGGCTGTCTTCCCTCTCCATCCATCAAAATCCCCCCATTTCCTACATTTTTAAAGAGCCTAGACTCCTCTTGGAAACATTCCCAGAAAAAGATAAGGCAGCTGTGCCCACCACCTCTCCAAGCACGAAGGCTATCTCCTTCCTGGCCTCCGCCCAGGTGTGCACAAGGGAGCGATCCTGAAAGCACTTTCCCCTACAGGCAGCCACTGGGACAGGGAATAAGCATCCTGGTCTTCCTGAGCCAGCCTCAAAGATGCTGAGCAAGGTCACATAGCTGGTAAACCTGGAGCCCGGGACTGCTCCTGTCCAGAGTCAGGATCAGCCATGAGTGAAAGGTCAGAGATTCTGCAGGCTATCTGATGTCATGCTGGAGCTTGGTGAGAATATTTACACCATGGAAATTGGCAAACACTACTCACCAGGGCTTTCCCAGTGCTGCCCAGGGCTGTTTGTTAAACATTTCCCAGCATACCACTGGCCAGATCAACCAGCCTTCTTGGAAAGCTTGGTGAGTATCTAGGCAAATTAGAAGGGCCAGGCTTCACATTCCCACAGCCATGGGCAGGCAAACTGGTGAAGCCACCCACGGTGGTTCTCTGGCTACCAGTCAGGGTTGTGCTTTTGACGCACTTGCAAAAGCGACAAAGCAAGCAGTCTGCTTTCAAAACATGCACCTCAAGTACATGCACAATAATAGAAAGCATGCACACAGTAAGAGCAGCTGCACACCCAAGAGTGTTCTCTGAATGCAACCCTGCACAAACCCTGCAAAACCTGTTCTCTCCATTTCTGTATCTGGAGAGGATGTGGTCTCTGTGAGATGTCCACATGGCACCTCAGATATTCCAGGACTGGCCTTTAGGGAGGGCCAGAGTGGACGAGGTAGTGTCTACCACCTCCAGCTGTGACCCTCAGAGCTGACAGGTCTGCATGGCTGGGGAGTTTGGGAAAATCCCTGACTAAGCAAGGCAGCATGGGATCAGCACAGGAGGGAGGACTGTGGAGCCTCAGGGGAACCGAAATCTGAGGGTTGTACCATCCCTGGCTGAAAAGCTCTTTAGAATAAGAAAGAAGGTCTGAGGCAGATAGAATTCTAAACTGGCCACTGAAGGCAGTTTCTGGTAAAGAGCCTGCAGTCTTACAATGGTTTATGCGAAACACCTCTTTCCCAGCTCTAGCATATCATGTCATCTGCTAATTTCTAATAAGTCTTCAATAGTAATAATACTTCCCCTCTACTGAACAGCTGCTTTGGCCCAGACTCCAAGCTAGACACTTGACATGTATTAACTCAATTATTCTTCCCTGCAAATCTGAGGCAGTAGGCCAATTTTAAGATGAAGAGACTGAGGCTCACAGGCCAAGGGACTTTTCCGTATCAGGTAGTCAGAAAGGAGCAAAAGTAGGATTTGAATGCAGATGTGCCTGAATCCCAAACTCAGATTTCTTCATTCATCAGTGGGAACAATATCTCCCCATCCTCACTCACGAAATAGGGAAATTAGGACTCAGGTTTATACATCAACTTCTTACCAGTCTGGCTATCACATGTCAGCTCTCTGATCTTCTCTGTAAGCACTGACAAAGTCATATGTGTGGGCCTGAAACACTGAGGATCCGCCCTGGGAGCCCTACTTGAGAGTTCAGGCAACTTTGGAGGAGGTAACACCTCTATTTCATCTTTCTTGCCTGGACTCTTGGAATGGCCCCCGAGCTGGTCTCCCTGAATCTGCTCTTACCCCAACATGATTCACCCTACAGCAGGCAGAATGACTAAGCTACAGCATGTCCCTCCCCATGGCTGCCCATGCCTGGTAGAATGGCTGGTCACGCTCCAGGAAAGGGAGGCCTCACAGTGACCCGCAACCCACACACAATGAACACCAAGTGAAGGCAGCGGCTGGAGGCCCTGGGGAGAGCAGCTCACCGCATGGCCAGCCTGCCCTGAGCACCGGGCCACGCCACTCCAGTAAGGCCACGACCTCGGGGGGCGGGCTCCAGGGCCCCAATGATGGGGTGCCTTGGAGTTGCACGTGGACCTGCTGGGTCCCTGCATCCACCTCTCGGTCAGCCCATTTACAAGTTCAGATCTAAGATCTTCAGCAGCAAGGCCTCCATGCAGGGTCCCCTGTCCTCTGAGGCCCTGTCTTGCTCTTGCCTCAGGGCCTCTACACTGGCTAGCTCTCTGCCTGAGTGCTCTTCCCCAAATCCACACATCTGCACCCAAACGTCACCTTGCTGAGATCTTTACTCAAAGGCCAGCGTCTTGGCCAGGCCATCCCTGAGTGCCACACTTAAAACTGCTACCTCCACCCCACACGCCCTCCCTTTCACCCTGCCTTTCACCCTGGCCTTTCCCACCACTTTGATACAACAAATCTCTTGTTACTTTTGGGGTTTTAGTTCTCCTATTCCCAGAAGAGAATGCCCCAAGGGTAGGCTGGTCCTGTGGAATTCTGTGCAAACCCACTTGGATGCTTTTCTCATGGAAGACTCCAAAGCTCTCCTCAGATTCTGAAGTGGGTGCCCAGGGCAAGGGACGTGACCCCCTCTTAGCCAGTAAGACTGGCTTCTCTTTGACAATGGGGGAGGGTCTTCCCTGGTGCCCTCTTTTGGTACTTTGTCCTTTATAAAGAAAGCCTTGGAAGCCAAAGGCAGGGGAGAAAATGAACCAACATTTATCGAAGGTTCCCAATATATCAGATACCATGCTGAATGCTTCACACACCATTTCATTTAATCCTGACATAGTCTCATCAGAATGTCTGTGTCCCCAGTTTGCAGAAAAGGGAACTGAGGCTCAGTGAGGTAAAAGAATTCCTGTATGAAGCAGGTCTTTTTATTTAACAGCATGCAGACTATATTATGCACATTTTTCTGATACTTTAACATCTGGGGCCTTGCTGGCCCTGGAGGGCCTAGACATGTCCGAGATCGCCACCCCTGTGCCTGTAGTCTCACCTTTCTTATGCAACCACATCATCCAGAATCCACACCCCACCATCTCCTCTGCGGAGCTCTACCTCTGAGCCACCTGCCCTGATCACCAGCCTATGCCGCAGGGCCCACTGAAAATATTCACAGCGGCCGATCCTCAGCCTAGTACCCTGCCTTGCCTGTTCTTCCCACCGAAACCCCAGTCAAAGCTCTTACCTACAGTTCTGCCCTCCCTCTGCCTTCTGACCTACCAGGCACTTCCTGCACGCCCACCCATGGATGCACGGTGTACCCGCTCCTGGTGAGGGAGACGTGGAAGGGCATAGGCAGCCAGGGCAGGATGGCTAGTGAGGAGGTGGGGCCAGGGCCAGAACGAAGGAGCAGGGTCTTCCAGTGAGGTCAACATCCTGCCTGACGAAACTCCTGGACACAAGCAGGGACCCGATCAGTCAGACACTTCCATACTCGTGATCCTAAGCAAGGGTCCAATAGAAAATCTAAAACAGACGCGTGGACACAGGGGACACCAATCAAGAACAGCGAGGAGCGTGTGGACAGCGGGGAGACAGGGGAAGGAGGACATTCCAAGGACCATAAAAGGGACAGGCCAAAACTCCCCCGCTGGACTCTCAGCTCCAGGGCCCCTTCTCTTCACAGAAGTCTACCTCACTTTTGTAATAAACCTACCTCTAGCTTGCTGTCTCTGTCCTGCTCTTCAGTTTTTTGCTGTATGGAGACAATGAGCCCAACACCCTGGACAGTAACACTGGGATCCAGAACAGGCTCTCTCCAATGGCAGTTGTCTCCTGCCTTGTTGACTTTGCCATACCTAGTCTGTCATAAAACCTGTATTTCAAGCTGTTGGAGAGGAGGACTCAAAGCTAGTACACCCAACTCCAAAGTCTCCACTGTCCTGAAAGACAATGAGAAGACCATCCAGCAGTTCTTGCCCCCAACAAACTCAAATTCAAGTTGCCATGCGTAGTGCCCAAGGCCCGTGTCCACACGGGACTCGTGGCCTGTGCTCAGGACCGGTGAGATCAAGCTGCTCACAGAGACAGGTGAGCAACATGCTCCAGAGCCAGGCCAGAGCTGCCACCTTCCCACCACAGGAGGCTGATCTCGCCTCCCTCCTCATCTGTGAAAAGGTGACAGTAATTGAAAACCCTCATGAGGCGACCGCAAGGACTGAGGGAGAGACATCTATGCAGGGGCAGGCTCAGCATCCGGTGCAGAACAAAGGGCGATGCCCACCTGCAAGGCTGTAAACAGTCGCTCGACCCCATGTGCACCAGCTTTGCTCCCTCTTCCTGATTCCCCAGGCTTGGCCCAGGCGTCGCCTCCTCCTTGGTGGCCACTATTTCGTAGCCTCACTTTGTGGATTTTCTCCTTCCCTCCTGTGTGACTTCCCTTTGGATAGAACCAACATTTATCTTTGAAGGTAGAGAAACTGACTTATCTGTTCTGAGCTCCGAGTCCACAGTCACCCAGCGAATAACTCTTGAGCAGAGGCCTCCCAGTTACCCTTTCCAAGCAGCACTGTAAATATCAACCCCGGGCAGGATGTCCTGTGGACATCCTGACCACAGGAGGTTGGAGACACACCCATCTCTCTGTCTGTCCTGGGATTGCCTCAGGCTAGCACAGCACAGTTGCTTCAACTATGGCTCTGGTTTAATCTACCTGCCCCACTGTTCATTTTCTACAGCTGCTGTAACAAATGATCACAAATTATTTGGCCAAAAACAGCTGAACGTATGGTCATCCAATTTTGGCGGCAGAGTCTGAAGTGGCAGGGGCCCGCTGGCAGAAGAACTCTGGGGAGAACTCTTCTGCTGTTCCAGCTCTGCAGCCGCCTGCATTCCTCAGCTCACAGCCCCTTTCTCCATGGCCAAAGCCCACAGTGCTGTTTTCCTTGTCACGTTGCTTTCTGTGCTTCTGATCTCCTGCCTCCTTCAGAATGGTCTGCCCATCTCAAATCCTGCACTTCAGCATGTCTGCACAGTCCCTTTTGCATACAAAGCGATCTTTACAGGTCCCAGGACTAGAGGGTAGAGAGCCAATAGCACCCACAATCACTCACTGAACAGCAGGGCACTCATTCCCAGCAGGGGCGACTTTGTAGAGACATCAGATCTCATAAGTTGGTGCTGGTACTGTTGGCACCTGGGGGTGGAGGCTCAGAGCATCCTGAGATGTACAGGACGTCTCCCAAATCCCAACCCCAGATCCACGGGCACCGGGCTGGGACACCCTGTGAGAGGATGTTCCTCCGTCCTCAGGGTTCTATAGAAGTCAAACAGACAGAATCTGCTGTGTCTAATACTGGAGGGTCAGGCCTTCCAAGAAGTTCCCCTGAGCATGGGGATCTCCTGAAGGAGGCCTGGCGTATAATGCAGGGACTGCAAGAAGCCATGAGAAATTGTTTCCCCTAGTCTGGTGAAGAGTGGTTGGTTACTGGAGAACCATCTCCAGTCTTAAGCAGTAACCCCCAAATGCATCTCCCTGCAGCTGCCAGGGAAGCAGGAAACTGTGAGCACTATCACTGGGGCCCTCCCGGGTGCTGGAGCAGCCCACATAGGGCCCTGTGGCCACTTGGGGTGGTAGTGGCCCTCCCCTCAAGGAGCTTCAAGGTCAAACACCAGCACATAAAGGACCCAGCAGGAGGAGAGCTAACTCCAGCCTCCGCTTCACTTGTTTCTTCCTTTAAGATGCTGTCAGAGATATCAAAATACCATCTTCACAGCCAGCTGGATAGAGGCAAGCCTTAGAGATTCTAGAACAAATGTCAGCCGCTCAGCTGGTACGGCACAAGCTTGCAGGAGCCCGGCTCCTAGTTGGTCTGAAGCACACTGTGAAGGAGGCTGTCTACTCAGCCTGGAGAGTTCTACTAACTCCCATCTCACTGAGGAGCAAACAGCCAGCCAGGCCGATACCCCATTGCTCTCAGAAGTGACAGCTTTGGAACAGTGAGAAGCCCTGTAAGGGACAAGGGCTCTGCTACAACAGCCTTGGGTCTAGCTGTGTGTTCTTGGGTGAGGGAGCTGTTGAGTCCCAGTTTACTGTTTGTTAACCAAGGGTAAAAATAAAGACTTTGAGTACGCAATGAATTCTGAATATAGAACATGTAGGCACATCTTTGGTACATACACACTCTATATATACACATATTATATATATGCATGCATTTATAGATCATAAATATATATAGAATGTACATGGAGTATAAATATGAGCTTCAGGGCTACAGTCTTTCCTGGAGCTGGAAGTCCCTCCGAGGTGTGAATTCTAGCCTCATAAGGAAAGCGCGCCACTGCCCACGGCTCACGGAGACTTCCCCACTTCCCCTTCCTTAGCAACGTGGCTGGCCAGGGCTGAGAGAGGTTTCAGGAGTTCCTGCTGCCCTCACTTCTGCTGCCGAGCCCAGATGAGATGAGAATCAAGAGTCGGCCCAGGACCCCTTGCAGCGTCAGCTCAGCTCAGAGGACTTAGGATGAGGTGCTCCTTAGCTAGGGGCATCCCTGTGCAGGACAGAAGGGAAGCTCTCACAGGGAGCAGCTGTGTGAGCTGTGCAGCAGAGGGCTCCCACCCACCCCTGAGGACCCCTGCAGGTTAGCCCCACTCCGCACTGCCTCCATCACTGGGGGCTCCCTCCCCTCCTGCACGCCCTGGCCACCTACTGAAACTGCACACAACCCTGCTGCTCTTCCCCTCTCTGCCTGGCTTTGCCTCTCTTCTACAGCTTGTTCTTCTCCAATACACAAAACAAAATATTTGCTCTGTGCATCACTTCCTTCCCCAAGCGTATGCTCCAGGAGGACAGGGGTTCGCCTGTCTTGCTTCTTGCTCTATCTGTCCCCAGCTCCTACAGCCATGCTAGGCACTTAACAGGTGACTGACAAGTAGTTCCTAAATAAAGGAATAAAGGGTCCAATTCCTGTCCCTGCTCAGGTTTCTGAACCTGTGCCCTCAGAGCCCTCCCCTGGGGAGCCACCTAGGTCACCTGTGCTGGCTCAGGAAGCCAGCCCCACATCCCTCTTTGTTCTGGCAGTTCGTGCACAATCACTTCCAAACGACCAATTGCATTTCAACTGCATTAACTCTAATGAGATCAATTTAGGTGGACTTTCTCATATTTTTTCTGCTGCGTTAAGACCCTCCCTCTTCCCAGTTGTCAGGGCAACCTGGGCCTGATTCGGGCTGAACTGAGGCAGTGACAGGATTTAGATCTGCGTTTAAAATCACTGCAAATTCCATTTAACAGCATAATGTTTTCATTGTGACTTTGAACCAGAAGATTTGGACCCAGGAAGGGCTGTGAGCTGGAGTTGCCTGGCCAGGGGACTCTGTGGGCAGATGCCAAGCAGATTCCTCAAGGCATCACTGCAAGAGGAGGAGAAGAAGTAGAGCTGGAGGGCAGCCATCCTTGGGGAAACGAGAGTGCCACATCTGTGCCCTGCCAGAGGAGGTCTCGCCTTCCCTGTGCCTCTGTCCATTTCAAGATGGAGATGTCGCAGGTCAGCCAGGAGAAGGGGCCAATAGGGAATTGGACATCTTTTTCTTCATTTATGTGCCTGTAGCCACGTCAAAGAAGTACAGTGGGCTGCCTGGAAGTTGCAGTCAAATGCAGGCAGAGCCAGTTACCGGGCCTGAGAGCCTGGAGCATTTCCTGGAAATGGCCCGCCCCCAGGTCAGTGCAGGGCCAATCAGAGAGAAGCACCTCACTCAGAAGGCTCCCCATTGGGTAGCACTGGGCACTGGCAAGAGTTGGGGCACAGAAACCCCTTATGTTTCTGGACAAGGTCATCATTATCCAAAGTTGTTTGATGCAGCAGGCTGGTTGTTTCAGTAACAAATTTTACTTCTTGTGTATGAGAAAACAAAGAGGGAAGTTCAAGGCTCTGGTGTGGGCCACAGACCCACGACCTTCAGTTCCCACTGCCAAATCACGGTGGCTTCCCAGGTGGGAACCTCTCCCCATTTTAACCAAGATCCTAAGGAATAAATGCAACGGTTTGAATGGTCCCCCCAAGGCTCCTGTGTTAATCCTCAAATTTATATTTAACGGGATTTGGAGGTGAGCCTTTGGGAGGCAATTAGGGTGAAATGAAGCGTGAGAGTAGGGCCCTATGACAGCATGGGTGGCTTTGTAAGAAGAGGAACAGAGACCGAGCTAGCACACTTGCCCCATCTTGCTTCTGAAGCCTTCCAGTACGTCATGACGCCACAAGAAGGCACTCCCAGACACCAGCGCCACACTCTTGGACTTCTCAGACTCCAGAACTGTGAGCCAAATGAACTTCTATTCTTTATAAATTACCTCGTCTTGGGTATTTCATTACAGCAACAGAAAGTGGACTAAGACTTTAAGACAATGTGTTTAAGACAATGTGTCCAAAACAGAGTGACAGCCAATGTCCCTAGAGATTTCCTCGCATGAGAAAAAAAAAAAGACCCAAGAGCAGAGACCCTGATGTCCTGCCCTGTGGGCAGAGGAAGGCTGGGGTCTTCTGGGTGGACCCCACAGCCACGAGCAGGCCCCTAGCCTCTCCTGCACCTGCAGCCCTGGGCAGCTTTGCCCTTTTGCCAAGGGTTCGCCTGGGCAGGAAGCAGAGCAGTAGACTAGCCGAGATTTCCTGTAGGAAGCGCTTCATCTTTTCTAGGACAAGAAAGAAGCACAGGCAGCTGAAGAGAAAGGCCCAGGCATTTTAGCTTAATGGGAGCAGAAAAAAGGTAACGGATGCTTATCTCTCCGAGTTGCTCAGATGCTGTCAGTCAGAGTTCTCGCTAGCAAAAGAAGCGAATGCGAACTCGAGCACCAGTCTCTGGAAGGGCTTTTGATGTAAAAGAAGCCTGATGTGAAGTTAAGAAAGAAGTGAGTAGAGAGGTGGACACCAGAGAGACGGAAACAAAGACTGCTAATTGTGTCTTTGGGCTCAATATTTGCTTAAAGGAAAGTCGACGTTTAAATGAAAGGCTTAAGATTTTCTCATACTTCTTTGTCTTAGTAAAGATACTTTAAATTTTGACATGAATTTGGTCCTGGATGTGGCCACTGATGGAAGGCGTGGGGGTGGGGAACTCCCGGGCAAGGCCGGCATCTGGACCACAGCCTCCACGTGCCATGCTGTCTCAACTGCAGGCCCAGGGTGGCCAGAAGCAGGAGAGCCTGCTGAGAGTGCCTTCCTTGCTGAGGACCTTGGGCCACTTCCCTTCCTGTGTTAGCTTCAGCTTCCTGTATATTAAAGAAAAGGAGTGGGGCTCGTGGCTCTATGGAGGCAGACCTCCACTTCCACTCGCAGGGCCCCAGAGATCCTGCAAAGTGTCGCAGGACAGATTGTCACTCAAGAGAGCAAGCCAAAGTCTGCCTTGATCACCTCTGAGAGAAACATTTGCCCTGAAAGGAAGCAGGTCCTTGATGAGGCCCCCGTCCCTGAACAGGGCTCACTGCACGGCCCAAATTGATCCTGTCCTGGGGTCACAGGCCACTCTGCCTTCAAAGTATGGCCCCAGCGCAAGCCCTCATCCCATTCGAGGACTACCAGAATTACCACCTAGCTGAATTAGAGGGTCGAGGGGCACATGTGCCTCAGAGGGTCTGAGAATTCTGGGGTTTTCTGAGGCTTCTCAGGGGTGCTCTGGCTTCTCAAGGCCAGAGGACTCTAAGAAGAACCAAGGAATGTGCACCATATTGGAAACATGGGTTTCCAATGGGGCATTGGATTTCAACTGCAACCCTCCCACTAATTGGTGAGTCACCTTGGTCAAGTTCCTTGGTCTTTCTGAGCTTCAACTTCCTTTTTTATAAAATAAATGTTAAACTACATAAATTTCTGAAAATCCAGCTCCTAGCATGAAGGAAGTGATGTTCGGTGTAGGGAGGCAGATGGGCAGGTAACCTTAGAAGAGGCTGGACTTCTGTTATATCCCAAGAGACTCAGGGTTCTCAGGGTAGGTGCCTGTGTGTCACCACTTTTCTGGTATTTCTTCAGAGTTGGTGGTCCTCATGTCTTGTCTGCACCAGTAGAAATGATCCTCAAGAAATGGCCAGGCCAAAGGATGTGACTTTTGTGTCATTGGTGGAATACTGGGAGGGTCCTAAGTCTCAGGTCCATTCTTTTGCTTCCCGGTCAGGTCAAGCTTAGCTCTATAGCAATGCTTTTCCCTACGTGGTTGGAAGAGGTGGTTCAAATAAGATGTTCTCAAAGACTGTGGGCATTTCACAATGCCAAGCTATGGCAGGGACTCATAGGACAAGAGGCAGAAGCTTCATCTTCTGGCCCAGCCAGTGTGATGGCATCTGGGGCTCACACACCAGTGCACACTGGTGCCAGTGGGTACATATCTGTGTTCAGCATGACCACGGCACACATTAGTCTCTTCCTCCCTGCATCAGTGACTGGCTCCTTCAGAATCCACACAAGGCTGTCTCTTCAAGACTCAGCATAGCTGCGCTTGCTTGTGGGCACTGGCTTGGGAGCTGAGGTACCTTGGTAAGAACCCAGTCTACACCAACAATCTTGGGGCATGTGCAGAGGTCCTGACCTCTCTGGACCTCAGTTTCATTACCCACAGAATGAGAATGGCACAAGTGTCTACCTCAAAGGTTAATTAATCCACGTAAACCTCCTAGACTAGTCTCTGGCACACAGTTGAGCTCCCCAAAGGTACTAACCATGGTTGGCAGCACCACCACTGTCCCCCACGCTCCCTGAACCAACCGTGCCCTAGGCACCCAGAGCCGTTCCCCCCACCCCCCGGAGTCCTTGGCATTTTCAGTTCCATGCCCAACCTTCCCTTCCAAGCCAGCTCCTGCTCATCCATCCAGATCAAATGCCACCTTCTCAGTGTGTCCCCAGAAACAGGTACCCTCACATCTGAGCTCCCAGAGCACCTACACACATATCTGTGGATAAGATCTACAGGCGCAGGTGTCTACAAACACACTCCCAGCCTGGCAGTACCCGACGCACGGTGGTATTGGGATGATAGAGGAAGTGGCCGTCAGAGTTCAATAAGTAGGACAGCTACTCGGAGCGGGTTTAACCAAAAAGCAGACCTGCTCCAGCACTGTGGGGGGCAGCAAGTCCCCCCTGCAAGAAATGCCTGCCAGTGTTCATGCAGACCCATCAGAAAAGCCGAGGGTGAGGTAGGTGATGGGGCTGTCAAGTCTCCATCCATCCCCAGACCCTCTCCTGCAGGGGCCCTCCACCCCAGAGTGCCCAGTTAGAACTCCCACCTTTCCATCACCGCCTCCAAGGACCCGGCCACGTCCTTTGGATTCCCCTCCAGAGAAACCTCCATCTACCCACTGTTTCATTTCCCAACACTCTGGATCCCCACATTCTTTCATTGCTTTGTCTCCCCAGAGAAAATGGAAGACGCATTAGGGTGGGGGCCATGCCTGCCTGTTCCGTGGTTCCTCAGCACATACTGTGGCACCTGGCTTAATATACTTTGTGGAAGGACCGACTGAATCAAGCACCCAAAACATGCCAAGCCATGCTCTGTGCAGGTTCGTGGGTGGATCATTTGACCTTCACAACAGCCCCCAAAGTAGCTATCATCCCCACTTACAGATGAGGTAGCACAGTTAGGAAATGCACGTGCCCCACGTCATGAAGACAGTGCATGGCAGAGCCAGAAGTCGCCTCATCTGCCTGTCTTTCCCACACACCAGGCTCCCTTCCAAAGCAGTGTAAATGGAACATCAGATGCTATACTCTTTAGTCTGTTTTATCCTTATTTAAACTTCTCAGATGTTAGATTTAAGGAAAACAGCCCAGAAACCTCCAAACAGCTCCAGCATAATGTCATTATTATTATCATGATTATTTCACTTGTGTCTCCATTTGTGGGAAAACTAGATACAAATCCATCTTGCAGGCTGAATATTGTACCGTTAATCCAGTGATCAGTGAGGACAAGAGGACAGAGAGAGGGTAACAGTTGGGGAGGTTGGCACAGGGCAAGACCAATGGACAACTTGACTAGTAAAGAGGTAGTGGTAGCACGATTGACCTTTCTAAACACCTACAGCATCAACAGTATCAAGAAGTCAGGAGCATCACAAGGCCTACCCGTTAGACCAGATCTCACCAGGAAAGGTCGGAGTCCATTCAGGAAGTGTCTACAACGAAAGCACCATCACCACCAACAACAGGTAGCTGAACACTGTATGAGGCCTGACAGGGCTGAAGGTGAGAGCCCAGGAGAACAGCCATTAACCAGAGAGAGGAGGGGCAGAGGGTGAACCCACTCCCCCTGCTGCCTTGCTGAGCTAATCAAGCTCACGTGAGCCTTTGGGGTTGTGACCTCTGGGCTGAGTCTCTTTAGCAACCTCTGCTTTGAATACCAGAGAAGCCCACCACTCCCTGGTCTTTGCATTGCTAGACAGAATGCCCCTCACCTGTTGAACTCCTGTCTCGGCTTGCACTGCCCTTCAGAATGGCTCCGTGACAGCCCTTCCCTCGGGGGGATTCAGGTAGTCCAAGTGTTCCCAGACCAAATACCCCATCTCCTCCAACCAGTCAGCATTTCTGGCCTCTTCTCATCCTAGACCCTGTTCCCCACGGGAGCTGCTGTCCCCTGGTAGGCGCTCCGAGGTGTGAGAGTGGCTCCTGGAGGCTGGGCTGGCCATCAGCTTTGTGGTGTGACCCGAGAGCCTTGACCCGCGCAGTCTGCCTTGCAAGCACTTCTCTGCCAGCCAAGGGTGCCTTACAAATTTCCCACGGCTGCAGAAACCGCGATGTCTACCGAGGAGCTTCTGAGGCTCCTTGAAGAACAAACACCTGGGTCACTAGTGCCGGAAGGTGTTGGTGGGGCCATGGACAGCGTGTCAGCCCTTCCACCAACTTTAGTAGGAGCACAGTTACTTCAGACTTGATTGACAAGTGAAACCTCTACATAAGCTTGAAGTAAAGGCACCACTGTTCACAATGTCTGCAACCACCTGTACGCCTACCACTCCATTCTCCCGGAGTCCTATGCGCTCTCTAGGCCTGAGTTTCTGCATCCCACGGAACACCGGGATCGGGCCAGCTCCAGAGGGAAGGGGCCGTCCTGCCTGGCTGGGAGACCCAGGGCTCTCGGCTCTGCTGGGGGCCTGACTGGCTTCTACTGCACCCGAGCGCACTGGAGACCCAGATCCGCATTGCTCAGCGGACAGTGTCTTGGGGAGCCCGAGGGCCGCCCTCGGGGTTTGGGAAACCCCTGTGCTGCCTAGGCACCGTCAGCATGGCCCAGAGTTGCGTGTCCCGAGGACTCAGGCTGGGGCTCGCAGTGCGCGCGGAGGTGCCAGGCCCTCCCTGGGAGCGGGGCGGGGGCGGGGCCCGGCGGCTCCGGGGCGGGGCCTGGGCGGGGCGTGGCCGGGGCGGGCACTCACAGGGCAGCGTCTCTGCGCTGTTCTTCTGGATCATTATGCAGAGCTGTAGCACCAGTTGGGGGGCGCTCTCCAGGAAGGTCTCCAGGAGGCGCAGCATGTTGACGTCTGCATATTCGTACATCATAGCCCAGTAGAAGCGTCGCTGGTGTTCCTTCTGCCGCTGGCTCTGAATCCCCAGGTACATGGTGCGGATATACCTGCCGGAGACACAGGACAGAACACAGAAGCGTGGGTGGGGGCGGGGGCTGCAGAAGGACCGCGACGGTCCCTGCCTGGGTCGGCCTGCCCTCCCACCTGCGTGGGCACAGACGGTCCCAGAGACTTGGATGGGGTTCTGAGGTTCTCTCGGTCCAAGGACATGGTGCTTGGGGCAGGTCACGGAAGAAATCTGACCTCTGGAGCCCTAGGCAAGTCCTTCCCGTCCTGGCCTGTGTGCTCATTTGGAAAATGGGAGAGTGGCGCCAGATGATCTTCCAGGGCCTGCCAGCTAAGCATCTTGGGTGAGCCCGGAGGGTGTTGGGCTTCCTTGGGTTCAGGGCCCAGGGGGACCATTCCAATAGAGTTAACACTCTGCTGCACTCTAGAGAAGGTGGGAATTAGCATCCGTGACATTCCGCTAAGTGCCACTTCCTGGTGGCCATACGTAGGTGGTGAGTAGGTAGTACTAATGTCACCATATAGCAGATAGGATCAGCTGGAGCCCTGAAAGGTCACCTCACCTGCACAGGCTCCCACAGCTGAATGGCGGGGCAAGTAGGAGCGCCCAGTTACCCATCACAGCCTGTACGTCCCCCTTACATCAGGGAGCCTGCAAAGGAGCCCTCATCCCGGGTCAGAACAGATCCACCGACCCTCCCTCAGGATGACACCTGCGGATGACCCACAGGGAGGAACAAAGGGCAAAGGAAGCAGGTGCAGGTCAGAGCTGCGCACCGCACAGTGGGACCTGAACTAGCTATCCCAGCTCCGCCTCCTTACTCTCCCTTAATGTGGGAGCCTCATTGAGTTCGTGGCCCATTAGAGATAAGCATGGTGGGTACCCACCCTCGGGGAGCCTCAGTTTTACCTGAACCCTGAACTTTCTGGAGCTCTGTCTGCAAGCCCCAGGCAAGAGGAGGATTTAAGGTCCCATTGAAACCCACTGCTGGCCTCTGAGGCTGGGTCAGGTTTAGGGGTGTAGGTGGGCCCTGCCCAAAAGTAAGGGTGGGAAAGTTCAGCTTTGTCGACCCAGTTAGGATCAAGAACAGCAGCCACAAACCTAGAGCCATGGTCGATCGGAGAGACCTGACCATCCGTACACATTCCTGAGCCTCCAGGGTGCTGTGCTGGACTCAGAGCTGCAGCACGCGCTTGGCGCCCTAGGGAGGCCCCGCTGTCCTCAGGTATTTCCAAGTGGTTGGGGCTACAGGATGACCCTCTGTCCTCACCATCACCACCCCTTCGTCTGCATTGATGCTGGTCTCCACTGTCCACTCCTGCCCATAAACGCCCCTCTTCACACAGTAGCCAAAGTGCTCCTTGAGAGCCCCGTGTGCCCATCCGCTCCTCTTCTGCTGACCCTCCACAGCTTCTCACATGCTCAGAGTAATCCAGAGCTCTCCTCATGGCTCAGCACCCTGCCCCTCTCCAGTCTCACCTCTGTTCTCTCTCTAGGCTTCCCTCAAGGATACCCCAGGACATGTGCCCACTCAGCCATAGGTGACCTCCAACAAATGTGTACCATATGACCCAGCTGTCCCACTCCTCGGTTTATACTTGAAGGACTTAAAATCAGCACACTACAGTGACACAGCCACATCAATGTTTATAGCAGCTCAATTCACTATAGCCAAACGATGAAACCAACCTAGATGCCCTTCAACAGATGAATGGATAAAGAAAATATGATTGATACACACACACATGCATATATATATATATGATGGAATATTATTCAGCTTTAAAGAAGAATGAAATTATGGCATTTGCTGGTAATTGGATAGAGTTGGAGAATATCATGCTAAGCAAAATAAGCCAAACACAAAAAACCAAAGACCAAATGTTCTCTCTGTTATGCAGATGCTAATTCACAATGAGGGGGCACTAGGAAATTACTTTAGATTAGGTAGAGGGGAGTGAAGGGAGGGGAAGGGATATGGGGATAGGAAGGACAGTAGAGTGAAACAGACATTGTTACCTCATGTACATATATGACTGCATGACCAATGTGATCCTACAATATGTACAATCAGAAAAATGAGAAATTATATTCCATTTATGTATGATTTATCAAAATGCATAAATGCATTCTATTGTCATATATAACGAATTAGAACAAATAAAACTTTTTTTAAAAAATGTGCTAGCACAGTGAGGCCCCTTCCCAAAACCTCTGGAGACAGTGTTGTGGCATTCTCTCTGGGCTCCTAAGGCCTTTGGGGAGGCTCTGGTGAGGATCCTGGAAATACCCACCCAGAGACTGGAGCCATGGTGCTGTGGGTGCCACCAATCAGAACTGGTCCTTGATCCAAAGTTCAGCTGTACCCACATGCCATGGCCATAGATTCACACCAGGGGCCAGACCACAAATTCACACTTCCTTGGGGTACACTCAGACCACGTACGCTGTCTCCCACCCACAAGTGGCCAGCTGCTGAAGGGACGATTATGTGGCAGAACTAAGCCTACCCTCCGCCCCCGTGGTCTGCACTACCCGAGTACTGCTCTGCTCCCACGCTTAGTTTCCCCCCAGCCACGTGTCCTGTTACCCCCGCCCCAAGGTTGTGGAGAAGGAAGACAGTGAACCTAGAACACGCTGACTGGCCTGGAATGCCTGCCAGGAGAAGCCGGGCTCGCCTCTCCTCGGCGAGAGCATCCCTGGCGTGGGAAGAAGCCAGAGCGGTGTTCCCTGAGCAGGTGAGCAAACATGCCAGCACAGAGCACGCCGGAATCACCGCTGGGAAGCAAGCCGGGAGGTCCTGCCCCCTGCTCACTCGGGTACGCCCCCACGGAGTCAGCTCAGGATGCGCCCCAGAGCCAGACCCAGGGCAAGTGCCTGCCCCTCCCCTGAACTCTGTGCCTCCATCCTTCAGTCCCTGGGTCCCCAGCGGATGTCAGAGAGTGCTGGCCTGCTGGATAACTAGGTCTGAACACAACCTCAACCGAGCGCAACCTCCTATTTGCAGATGAGGTCCCCAGAGCCAGAGAATGTGCCAACCCCATCTCAGTCACTCAGGGACCATGGGTCAGTCACTCAGAGCCAAGGGTCTCTGACTCCCTGACCTTGATGGTCCCCACAGAGCATGTGTGAAGCCCCTGCCCTGCGCGTCCTGGCAGTTCTTGCTGGCACACCACAGCTGTACCCCAAAGGGCTGGGATTCCTCCTCCTCTGAACTTCCTAGGGGCCAGCTTCCCTCGCGGTCAACTGGGTGGCTGGGGACACCTCTCCTCTGAACCCCTGTGCCAGTCCTCTCTGCTGCCGCCATCCCAGTTTCCCATCGGTAGAATCAGTGCTAGTCTGAGTGACCTTTGAGGCTGCCCTGCCTGTGGCCTCTTGCTGGGCCTCCAACTCCTGTGCGACAAATTTGGCCTGTGGCCACACGGTGGCGCCAAACCCTAAGCGTCACAGGAAGGGTGCTCCACACAGGTGACCACATACCTAATGGCTGGTGCTCCTAAGTGACAGTGCAGGGTGAAGGGGTCGTGGGTGGGGCTGTGGTGCCCACTCCAGCCCAGATGTGCTGGGTCCCCAGGGGGAAGCACAGAGTCTGCAGGAGGAACACTGGCTGCCACACCTCCAAACTCCTGTGCTCTCCCCTTCCCTGGCGTGTTCCAGAAGGCTCACCTCCCCAGGAAGGAAGCTCAGGAGAGGACACCCAGCCTCTCCTCCTGAATCTGCCCCCACCGCTCCCCAGCAGCACTGCATCATGCTGTGCATAGATGTGAATGCACGCAGACCATGGCTCTCAAGGACAAGGACTGGGGGGGTGGGTAGCTGGGCTGCAGCCAGCAGGATTGTGTGACCTTGAGCAAGTCACTTCCTGAGGTTGGGCCCAGCTGCAATCCATCACAAAGGGTGCAGGCTGGAGGTTCCCTAAGCTTTCACCAAGTTTTGTAACTTCATCCTTCAAGGGACTGGCTTGCCGGAGCCCAGAATGTGGTTCACATTTTCACAGATAATAGACCCTGGTGTTTACGTGCCACTCCTGTGCTGGGCACTGTTCTGAGCATTTTGCACGAATGAGTCGATGTGAATGGATTAGCGGTGTGGACTCGATTCTGACCACGCTCCAGGAGGAGGTGCGACGCTCGCCTCGTCTCACAGTGAGCTGAAGCCCTGAGGCGAAGATGTTCCTCAACTTCCCAGTGATGCCAGTGGCCAAGCAGGGCTTCATGCCCAGCGGTCCAGCTCCAGGGCCGGTGGCCCTGCCTCCCACTCTCACGCCTCTCAGGTCGACTGTTTGGCTCTTGCCGTCTGAACTTCATCCAACCTGCAACCTCACAACAGAGGAGCGAGCTTGCCCCAAACACCGGGCTCCCTTCCCGTTCTGCCACACACAGTCATCTTGAGGAATGTCACCTCGTTTTCCTTGTCTATGAAACACCTAGTCCAGACTAGGGCTCAGGACATGTTGACCAAATGAACACGCGGCAGGCTTGGATGATATAATGCCTGTGGAGAACAGGTGGGGACAGAGGCCACTGAGCAGGTGGCGGCAAGTCCTTCTCCCTGGGGACCCTCCTCCTGTCTTCTCCTCAGCCACTCTGCTCATCCCCTCCCGTAACTTGAGAAGCTGTGAAACCATTTGAAGCTCCTTAGACCTGCCTCCCGGAGCACTCTCTAGTTCTCCAAGCACATTTTATATCAGCGCTTGGAGGAGACACAGTGGTTATCTTTTTGTGTTGAATCATCTGAAGCTCAGAGAGCTGAGTGATGTCCCTAAAGTCACACAGCTAGTCCTGGTCCAGGCAAATCAGAGGTCTTTCCTAGACTGTGCTGCTCCACTGGGAGTTAGCTATGGCTCTGGCCCAAACTGACTAGGATGGAAGATTAGTGATTTCTACCAGGGACAGGAGGCTAAAGAGGCTCACCTATCTATACCCACGCTCCCTGGTTGCTCAGAAGTGGTATTTTGAAACCTCTGATTATGGAAAACAACAAACCCTCAAAGCCCCAAACAGGGTTAAGTCCAGGTTTTGCTGAATCTGAAACTTAAAGAACGACTTGAAGAAAAACAGTAAACTCTACCAAGACCTTAAAGTGCAATCAGCACCAAGTCTACACTCTTTCCCAGAAAACACAAAAGGAAAAAATACTCCATTCATTTTATGAGGGCCATGTTACTCAGATATGAAAGCCAGATAAACTAGGTAAAAAAAAAAAAAGTAGAAACAATATCAAAACTAAGATGCATAAATCTTCAACATACTATTAGCAAATCAAATCCAATAACATAGAAAGAATGATAAACCAGAGCCAATGGAATTCATCTTAGAAACGGAAGGCTGGTTCAATATTCAAAAATCAGTCAATGTAACCTATGATATGAATAATAAAAACTACAGATCACACCAGTTGATGAAGAAGAAAAAACAGTTGATAGAATTCAACATCCATTCACAAGAAAAACTCTCAGCAGACTAAACATGGAAGGAAATTTCCTTAGCCTGATGTAGACATGGGACATTTACAAAAACCCACAGATAATATAATCAGTAATAAAAGACTAAATACTTTTGTCTTAAGATGAGGAACAAGGCTACATCACTGATTTTCACAACTCCTACTTACCATCATATTGGAAGAACTAGCCAGTGCAAAAAGTCAAGAAAAAGAAATATATACAGAAAGTATATACAGAATGCCAAGGAAGAAGTAGAACTGTCCCTATTTGTAAATGACATGATTGCCTAGATTGACAATCCTAAGGCACCAACAAAAAACTTAGAGAATTTATTAGTAAATTTAGCCCATCTCATAATGTTAGGTCAGTATATCAAAATTAATTGCATTTCTATAAACTATCAATGCACAATTGAAAATTGAAATTTAAAAATACACTACTTAAATTTGCTCCTGAAGATGAAATTCTTAGATCTTAATCTAATAAAACATGCAATAAATTTATGCTGAAGTTACAAAATGCTAATAAAAGAAAACCTAAATGATAAAGACATACCATGTTCAGGGATAGAAAGATACACTATTAAGATGATAATTGTTCTGAAATTGATCCACAGATTCAAGTAATTCCAGTAAAAATTTCAGCAGGATTTTTTTGCAGATATATACAAGCAGATTCTAAAATTTATATGGGAAGGCAAAGGAATTAGGATTGACAAAACAACTTGAAAAAGAAGAATAAATTTGAAGAACTCACACTCTCTGATTTTAAAACTTACTATAAAGCTACAGTAATTAAGATGGTGTGGCATTGGCAAAGAGAGAGAAACACAGATCAGTGGGACACAACAGAGTCCAGAAACAGACCCACACAAATATGACCAAAGGTGCAAAGACAATTCAATGGAGAAAAGAAAGGCTCCCCAATGGTGTGGTAACAATCAGTCATTCACATGCAAGGTTAACTTAAAATATAGCATAGACTAAAATGTAATGTGATGAGACTTTAAGGAGAAAATCTTTGTGACCTTGCATGAGGCAAAGAGTTCTTATATATGACAGCAAAAGCATGACCCATGAAAGAAAAATAAATTAATTAAACCATCAAAATGAACATCTTTTGCTCTGCAAATGACATCGCTAAGAGAATGAGAAGACAAGATATAAACTGAGAGAAAACATTTGTAAATCACTCATGACAAAATCTTGTACCCAGAATACATAGAGAACTCTCAAAATTCATCTGCACAAAAACAATCAACCCAATTTTTAGAAATGGGCAAAAGATTAGAATAGACATTTCACCAAAGAAGATATTGAATAGTAAGTAAGGATGGCGGGGGGTGGGGGGAACTGAACATTGTAAAATAGCAAAACACGTTAAGATCACAATTTTAAAAAACACAATAAGATAGTTAGTCCTTCATACCTTATTGGTCTAAAATATTTTTAAACTGACAATGTCCAGTGCTGGAGAGAATACAGAACGCTCACATATTATAGGTAGGAGTACACAGCCTCTCTGGAAAATAAATGGTTTTTACAGTCTTTTTTAAAGGTATTCTTAGATGATGCAGCAACCCAATGTTTGGAAATTTATTCTAGAAACAATACCTTAGGTCCACACAAAAATGTGTACACAAATGTTTTAGCAATTCCATTCATAACTGCCAACTGTTCTTCAACAGGTGAATGGATAAACCAACTGTGGCACATTCACCCTGTGGGATACGACTCAGGTACAACAGTCTACAAACCAGGAACACATGCAACAACCTGCGTGGGTCACAAGGCATCACGCAGAAGGAGTTAAGGCTGCGTCAGCGGTTCTGTCCTGTGTGACTTCACTTGCCCGCTACTCTGGAGAGGTGGAGAGATAGAACTGGTAGCTGCAAGGGTTGGAGCTGGGGCACCGTTTGCTTAAAAGGTGGTGTTCTGAGGCAAGGAAACCATTCAGTGAGACAATTATGGTGGTACTTGTGTGATTCTCTATGAGCCTTGAAACTCAAAGACTTCCACAGGCACACAAAAAAGTCAGGTTTACTTTATGTAAATGTACATTTTTAATTTTACCAAAAACATTTAATTTAAAAATTTTTAAAGAATATAAAGATGCAGGGGTGCATATAAGCCACTGGGGAGGCTGAGACAGGAGGATGACTCAAGTCCAGTAGTTTGAGGCCAGCATGGGCAAAATAGTGAGGGCCTGTCTCAATTTAAAAAAAGAATATGGAAGTACTAATACAGAATTAAATACAGGGCCCTACAGCTTAAGTTTCAGTAGGGCCACAAGTCTACCTGTCTTTGAATGACTTCTGGGGAACTCCCACCTTATCTCAGGAACTTTTCTGCAGACTTCTTGCAGGAACAAGTCCTCAAACCCCAGATGGAAAGGAAAAAACCTCCTTCCAGAACCAGCAAGTGCCCACGATGCAGCCCTTCTGCACCCAGGGAATAGCAACCAGCCAGACGGGCAAGCAGGCAGGTGGGAAGAGCCCCAGAGAGAGGCAAGGCTTCCCGCCCACCCGCCCTCCCAGCTCCTGGCCTTCTTGACCAAGTGTCCTGGGGAATGCACCCTGAGGAGGTGACTGTAGGGTACCGACTCGCCCCAGGGGGAGGGCAGACCAGACCAGGCTGGGCTCTGAGGGAAGCTTCTGACTGCCCCAGGCCCACCTTCCTACTCTGCCAAGGTGCCCATGGTCATTCAGGTGTGCATGCCAGTCTCCTGATCCCAGCCAACCAGGGGGACATACAACCCAAGAAACCATTAGAAATCTGTGGGGATAACTGGGTGGAGACCATGGCAGGCCCTGAATTCCAACTGTGCCCAACACCTCAAGTAGCAGCACAGGACTTTGGCCTTCTGTCCTTACCCGGCCTCTGTCCCCACATTCCCAACAGCCCCAACCTGCCTCTAAATGCTCTGGAAGTCCTGGTTGTGGAGCCAGCCTGGTGGGTTGGTGAGGGCAGGAGGAGGAGGTGGTGCACACCCAGGGCCAGCAGTTACCTAGGAGCACATGACACGTGGCAGGCCTCTGGCTCCCTACCCTCTTTGTAGATAAGGAAATGGAGGTTTGGGAACCAGCAGAGGTCAGCCTGCTGGTGTTTGGGACCAAGGATCTGTGTGAGCCCTGGTTAGGAGCTCACTCCTCAGTGGGACCCTAAACCCCCAGGGCCAGGTCCCAGCCTGGCTGTGCCCCAGCCTCCATAGTGTCCAGCACACAGGAGGACCCTGAAGGACATCTTCCAGTCAGTCTCCAGCCCCCGCCTCCTGGCCTCAGAGCTCACTATCTGCAGGGCCATGCGGCCAGGTCTCTCCATGGGCAGCTGGGCCTTCCTGCAAGAGCTGCTCCTCGGCCCACAGCCTGAGACCACCCTGGCCAGCAGAGCCTTCCTGGCATCGTCTGCAAGCCCCGGTTCACCAAGGAGGTCCTGAGGCCCACGGCCACAGCACCCCGCAGGCCCTGATGGCCCGTCCCAGGCTGCTCTGCCTCCGCAGCCCGTGGGGCCGCACTCTGACCTCTCCTGGCCAAGCACTGTTCACACCCTTCCCAGAAAGACAGGGAAAGCCGACCTGGAGGCAGGGCAGCCCAAGGCAGGGTGGGGTTTTCCTCTGAAGCTAATAGCCATTATCCACCTGCAGGGTTCCTGGCTATTTCAAAAATGCCCTCTGCTTTTGTCACATTTGAATTCAAGTGACCACGCCTCCAGGTCCACCCAGACATGTTGACCCTTCTCCTGGTGGAGGCCGCAGACACACTCTCTCTGTCACCTACACACCCCTGCACCCCACACTCCACACGTCACACCCAGACACAGCCATGTGTTCACACCTCACGCAGGCTGTGCCCTACAGAGCGCACGCGCACACAGGCGATCACGGGTCTGCCACACACATCTGGGATTTCCACTCTGTGGCCCTGTGTCCACAGCCAACCTGGACTGCTGAGGGGAAGACTTGTCTGTTTTCTCCTGGCCCCCAGGGCTCCCCACTTCTGGCCATTCATTGTCACCATGGTGTCCACAGGGAGGGTGGGCAGACACAGAGAAAAAAGTCGGACCCATGTCCAGGCACCAGGACCCTTGGTGGCTGCGGACCCCCTCAGAGAGAAGAGCAGGGGCCTCCTAATTACCAGTCAAATGGGAAATGAGAGGATCCAGGGGCCCCGGATTCGATGGCACACTGCCCTCGCTGCTGAGGACAGCTGTTGATGGCCACGCAGACCCCGACCTGCCAAGTTTCCCTGCCCCCGCCCCTGCTGGCACTGTTCCACCTCCCCTCACCTGTGCCAGGTTCGTGTGGCATCCTGGTAGCCCCAGAGATGCTGTTGGACCTCCGCTGCATTCCACGAGGGTGGTGGAGTGGCCTTCCTGTGTGTCCTGCCCATTGTGACCACCCAGGGTGGGAAGGGCCACGTGCAGCAGTGCAGACACAGGGTCCAGGAGCTTTCCAGGCCACAGGCTGCAGGGCTTGGGTAGGGGCCTCGCCTGTCTGGGGCTCTCCCCACTCCCATCTTACAGAGGAGGAAACCGAGGCCAGCCCAGTTCTAACCACCTGAGGGCTCCCCACTGCCTCTGTGCCCTGGAGTCCTCCCACACCTCTCCCACTTCCGCTGCCCTCTGGTCACGCTGACGGCTCTCCATCCCCAAACCTGCCTGGGAACGCCCCTGGCTGTGTCTTGGTCTCTGCCGGGAGACCCTCCATCAGCAGATGAGCCCCTCCCAGGCCTTACCCGCTACCCAGGTCAGGTTTTTTCCTGTCCGTCATCCTCAGTGTAATAGAAGCCCCCTTGACTGGCTCTTCAACAGGCCCATCACAATGGATGCTGTGTACCCACACTGACTCACACATCCCTCCCCCAGACCTTAGGATGGCTTCAATGCAGAAATTAAGGCAAGAGGACACCCCACGGAGGCAGCCACCAGGACGCACACCCAGGCCGCTGACCGAGATGGCGCTCCTAGCAAGGCACACAATCATCTCCTCTATGCCTCATTCACTCCTTTCAACAACCCTAAAATTAGATCACCTGTTAGCCCCACTTTATAGATAAGGAAGTAGAGGGCCCGAGGGTTAAGTGTGTGCCCACGCTAGGAAGCAAATGTGAGCCTCCGTCTGCCTGGCTGCACCACGTGCCTCTGTTTCCCACCCTGGAGGCCTCTCTCCTCTGAGATCAGAGCTGTCTTTGCCCTCTCTCCTTACCTCTACGCTGTGCCAAAGCCACTTACAGATCAGATGCCTCTCCAACTAATTTTAGCTCCCCGGATGGGAGCGTGTCTGCATGTCTGGCTGCCCACCTGGCAGGTGTGCGGTTGGTGTGCTCGAGTGAGCCTCGCCCCAGCTCTGGTGGAAAGCTGGTCTCCTTGGACTACGAGATGTCTGCAACCCCAGCTTCAAATGCAGGCCATGTTTGGTCCCCCGAGGTAGGCAGCCAGCTGAGGCAGCCAGCTGAGGCCGGAGCTCAGTCAAAGCAGGAAAGATTTGCGTGGAACAGGAGAGGGCACTTATGAACCCGCTGGGGGGAGACAAATTTTCTGCCTATTGCTGGATGGTTTAATAAAATGGAAGCCAATCTCCTGGGGCTGCTAGATACTCCCACTCACAGAGGGCAGGGGCAAGGCCCGGGCCTCCCGAGAGCACTCTTGGCTCTGCAGTTTAACACTCACAGGCCCCACCTTCCGGCTCCCTCAAAACCACATCAAATGCAAGGTCTGGGTGGCTCAAGGGAACCACCAAGCCCACACGGCCAGGAATAGTGTACCAATGCAGCCCCAACTAGGGGTCCCAGCCTCTCTCCAAGTACGAGAATGGATTCTAGAACCTTCCACAGCCTGACTGGCCCTGGGGAACTCTTTCCATGACCCCCAGTGCACACAGCTTCAGCTTGAGGGAGGTGGAGGGACGGCTGCCGGCACAGCCCCTGGGAGCAGCACTGTTGGAGCTATTTTTAGCTCTTCTCTCCCAAGACCTGACATCGGTTGAATGACGGCGGCAGCTCAGGGCACACGTGTGACGGAGCAGGCATGAAGTGGCATTCCTTCGAGGGGCCCAGGGAATGGGTGGGGGAGGTGCCTTGAAGCTTCAGGCAGTGCCACATGATCCTTCTGGACCTCAGTCTCCATGGCGGGGCGGCTGCTCTGGCCTGGGCCAGGCTTCCCTGACACCCAGGGCCCGGAGAGCACTTCCTGGGTGAGCACAGCCCACCCACCTCCTCCCAGCCTCATTTCCCACCTGCACGGTAGGGCCCGGACAACTGCCCCCTTCTCCAAGACACTGCAAATATACTTGATCAGAAAACCCTAATGCTTTGGCAGACTCAGGTTTTGGAGAAATGTCTTTTTGGATGGAGACCAGGGTTGGGTTTTCCGTTTGTCTTTGTGTGTCTGGTACCAGGCATACTGTCTGGCACTCAACAGGCATTAGATGTCCACCTAGCGAATGAATGAACAAGGTGGCAACCTGTTACTGAGTCCTTAGGCTCTGGAAAGTTCAGACAGTCACACTCCAAGTCCCCTGAGTGGGGATAAAGAAAGTTCCCACTGTCCCCAGTTCTGACACATCTCCATGTCCCCAAGTCTCCTTCGTGGCCGGAGGGCTGAAGGAGCCCTGGTCAGCTCGTGGGGTGCTTTCCCTGCTTCCTCCCTGCCCTCTCCTGCCCTTGAGCCTCCAGCCCACAGATTCTGGCTCAGCCATCCCATCCCTACAGGAACAGCGACTGCCCTGTTTCCTGCCCTCCAACCCACAGGACCAGCCCATCAAGAGTGCTTCTGTGCCTGCAGCTGAGACCCTGCCCTGGCTCAATGCAAAGGGCGGCTCCACCCTCACCTCAATCAGGGTGAAGGCTTCTGACGACAGGTCCTGTGGTGTGGCTTGCTGCACCCTGCTGCTAGGTCCCTGGCAGCCACCGTGGGCAAGGAGCTGGGCTCTGCAAGGGAAGACCCTGGCAGCTGTTCAGAGCACCTCACGTCTTCCAGAGGGGGCCCACTGGGCCAGAGTCAAGTCCCCTGAACACTGCCAGGGACGTTGAATACGTAGCAAACATCAAAACGTGAGCGCACGGTGGAGCCATGCAGCGCGACGGATTGTGGGTGCCAGCAGGAGGACGTGATTTCACCTTTGTCCCAGCTCCAGGTCCAGGTATCCCCTTTCATCCCATAATGCTCTGTCACTTATCAATCTACCTGACGCATTGAAGGTGGGTTTCCATTCATCTCTGCTGCCTCTCAGGGTAACCGTCCTGTGGCTTATTCTCCTGTGGACTACACTGCCCTTCAATTCGCCTTAACCGTGCCCCTTGCAGACACTGAGCACTCGGCTACAGTGACCCAGCTCCCTCCCAATCAGATTCAGGCATCCAACAGACATGATTGAGCACCTACTGCATGCCATGCACTGTGAGAGGCACAGGGGCACCAGACAAAACCTTGCCCTCTCCCTCTTCAGAACAATGAAGGCAGGACCTGTCAGTGTGCAGCTGGGCAGTGTGGGAGACGGGGAGCCTCCCACGTCCACGGCCAGGCACAAGGAGTATTTGTGAGAGGGGCATCAAGTTGAGTGTTGAGGGAGGTGAGTTTCCCAAGCAGCTAGAGGGAGAGTGTTCCACGCAGAGGGCCGCAGAACAGGGAGGAGCTGACAGATTTGTGTGGGCAGGGAGAGAGGGAGACAGGAGGCTGCACAGGAAGGGCCTTGTGGAAGGGCTGTCCAGCAGGACAGGGTGGTGAGGGCCAGGGCTCCACGCTCTGCTGCTGCAGCAGGACGGCTAAAGCCAGGAGACATGGCAGCCGGGGTCTGCAAGTGAGAAGCCCAGCCGCGGGGTGATGCTGATGGAAGCACACGGCCCTGCGAGGGGAAGGAGAAGGCAGGGCCCAGGGTGGGTCCCTTGCCCCAGTGGGCGGGGCTGCCCCCAGCAAGATGGACCCAGGAGGAAAGGGCAGGATGGAGAGAAGGGGGATGAGATCCCACGGGACGGCCAGGCGTGCATGCCCAGGACGCCCTGTGGGTGTCTGCAGGGAGCACAGGGTGGAGTGGGGACTGCAGAGGCAGGGGGGAGCCAGGAGGCTGGCTGGTGAAGCCGGGCCTGGTGGGGGCCCCGGGGCCAGTGCATGGAGTGGGAACAGGTCAGGCCCAGGCCCTGAGGACAGCAGCATCAGAAAAGGAAGGACAGAGGATGAGAAGCTCTGCTCAACAAGACTCAGAAGACGGACAGCCGAGTGGCCCACCTGGGGCCCAGCGCAGGCTCAGCCCTTGGGATCTGCCGGCTCTGTGTCCACGGGGTCCACATCTACAGATTCAACCAACCAAGGATCGAAAATATCTTTTCAGCGGCCTCTGTACTGAACCCACGCAGACTCTTCTTGTCACAATTCCCTCACGACACAGGTGACAACTGCTTACACAGTGATTAGTTGTTCGGTATCGCGAGCCACCCAGAGATGGTTCAAAGTGCAGGGAGGGTGTGCTCAGGCTCTGCCAGACACGACCCGCCTCACAGACAGGATTTGAGCACCGGGGGATTTGGGCATCTGGAACCAAACCCCACAGGCACCGAGGGACCACGTGGCGGGCAAATACCATCGTTCACTTGCCTTCTAAGATTCTGCGCTTCGCCTTTGCCTCCTCCCAGCCCTGAGTTTTGAGGCCAAGAAGTCCTGGTCTGTTCATCCCGCCCACGGAGAATAGTCCCACTGCTGAGTGGCAGAGTTCCCTTGGCTCTGGGGAGTCCCTGCCCTCGCTCTGGGGTGGGGAGAACCAGCAGTGCAGGAGCCCCAGAGCAGAGGGCAGGACTCCCCAGGGAGCCTTCCAACTCCAGGCTCAAGGGCTCAGCCCCTCCCAGGTCTCAGTGGCTGCCAGGCCTGGGTTGGGTGGGTAATGCCCCTCGAAGCCATGCAGCCAAGTCCAGGGTGTCGGGGAGATTAGCAGAGGAGGTGACCGCAGCATGGCCGCCCTTCCCACTCATAAGGCAGACTGCCATGTTACAGTGGCTGCCACTCGAATGCCAAGTACCACCGACTTATCTCATTCCTCACAACAACCCTTTGGGGAAAGTCATCTTTCCCATAATAGAAGGGGAAACTAAGGTTCAGAGAGGCTTGGAAACTTGCCCAGAGTCACGCAGCAAGAGAATTAGAGCACTGGGATTTGAACCCAGGTCTGTCACCACTGAGGCCTGTTACACTTCCTCTGCTGCAGCCTGCAGCCTCTTTGTCCCTTGGGTACATGTCCTGGTGGAAGATGCGGTCACTGCTTTAGCACTGCCTATTTAGGATTCAGCCCCTGAAACCCTCCCTGAGTGAAGAGTGGGCCACCCGCAGACCCGATGGAACCTGGCCGCAGACTTTCCTGCTGTGCTTGGCCACCTCTGTCCCAGCTGTATGACCCTGAAGAAGGCCTTCGCCCTGTGTCTCCGTTGGTGAGATGAGCAGAGCCCAGGCGAGCTCTCAGACCCTAGCCTGCCTCCCAGGGACCTTCCAGCTCTCAGTCACCCCAGAGGACTCAGCCAACCCCTCCGACAGCACCACTGATCCCACCCATCCTGTGCCTTCCCGAACGCAAGAGGCCTGATGCCACCCAGAGAGTGCTCGGCCCGACCCAGGCCTCCTCCCTCAACACCACACCCCTCCGGGGGCCAGACACTCTCACGTGTTGTGCCTGGAGTCTCACCGGGATGCAGGATGGAAGGAGAAGCAGAGGGAGATGCTACCTCCAGTTTGCGTGGCCCAGCCAGGGTGGCCGGTGACATTCCACATTCAGAGCCCACGTCAGCAGGTGCTCACCATGCTCTGGCCCTGCCCGGGCAGCCCAATCTCCCTGGGCAGCTCCCCAAAGTGTCCAGGGCACAGGGTGGCACAAGCCTCACGCTGCGCTCTCCAGCCACCATCTCCACTGCTGCGGGGGCTCCCGGGATGCAGGAGGAGCACTGGGCCGGGAGCCCCGGCTACAGGCGCCATGTGGGGAACCCAAGCGGCAGGTGAACGGCCTCTCAGCAAGGTGGGTGACGGGGTTTCCCTGAACCTTCACATCAGACATGCAAAGTGGCTTAGGGACTTGGAAATTTGAATACAATAAACAAAGAAGAAAGAATACACTGGCGACAACGTGGCAGGCTGCCAGTGTGGATTCACCACAGGCAGAGGGCGGGGGACCGCAGACCTGGTAAGGAGAAACCGAGATCAAAAGTGCTGCCTCATCTTAGCCGGTCCCGAGGCTGCGCTGCGCTCTGGTGCGTGAGGAGTGCACTCTGCAGCTCAACTGGCCAAGAGGGCTGAGGCGAGAGTCGTTTTGGGGCGAGAGCACCAGCAAGTGACTGCAGGACCCGAAAAAACACAAAGCCACAATTTCCTGACAGGTGCCTATGGAGGGATCCAGGCTGAGCCTGACGGAACGTGAGTCAGGCGGGCACGGAGCAGATTGTACCCAGTGGGATTCGAGTTGGAAGGGCAAATCCGAGCCCACCTGGGTTCTCCTTTGTCAGACAGTTCCATGGCCAGCTGAAGTGGGTCAGGAGTTTGAGCGGGCGGGGTCGGAGGCCCTCAGGGACTAAGCCCCGGAAGGCTGTGCTCCTGGGCAGCAGTGAGTGGAGGATCGGTACCCCGCCCCACGCTTGGGTTTCTTGGAAGGCTCCTAGAACCAGACCTGCAGAAGAGATCAGCTACTGTCCATCTCTAGGGGCAGGTCAATCCCGTCTCTCCAAAGCAGTCCCTGCAGCAAAGGCCCCGAGGCCAGATGAGGCCTCAGCACCACCTGCTGCAGAAGCGGCACCCTGGGAGGGCACTGGACTGGTCTGAAAGGATGGGAACCCCAAGTGACAGTGCGACCTACCTGGTCCCACCTCACACTGGTGAGAAGGGCGCTGAGTCTTCTATCAAATGACTTGAATACAAAGCCACTCCAACTGGCAGCTCAGAGAGCAAGGCACAGACAGGAGCGGGTCAACAACCCCCATGCTCTATCAGCCTGTAACTCAGGAAAAATGGGAAAAAGACTACTGGACATAGACAGGAGCACCCATTCCAGTCGGATATCTGACCTCCTCAGTGGGGAAGGCTCCTTCATTCTTCACTAAGATTTGAATTTTAAAGTTTTTATTTATTTTAAATTTTTAAATTTTTATTTCTCTTTTTATTCCTTTCATGTGTGAGGGCGTGTTTGTATGCATGTGAATTCTGGCTGTGCTGATTGGTTCAGGAATATATATATATATATATGCATTTGTTTCTTTTTCTATTATTTTTAGCATTTTAAAAATGTAATTATTTTTCCCACAATTGTCTTTTGAGGGTTCAGGTTTTTTGGACTGTATATCATGGTTTGGTTTTGTATTATTTTGTATTATTTTCATTTGTTTATTTCTCTTGTTTCTCTTGTTTATCTCTTATCTTCTCCTACAAATGGCTAACTTCTATTGTTCACCCTCCCTCTTTCTCAATATCTTGCTTCTTCTATTGTTTCCTCTTCATCTGTATAAACATCACTTGCTACATTTCTTTGCATTCTCTCTGTTCACTTTTTGAAACGGTGAAGTCTTTTCTAACTTCCTAACATATTTCCTTTTCTCCTAAATAACTGTATTTTTACCATTGCTCAAGACTAATTGACCAGATAACTCCTGCCCCCACCATTGAAGCTAATACAGTCATTATTGCTGTGGATGGTACGGCTGACACCTTCTGTTTGCTTCAAAGCCAGATCTCGTTCATTGTTATTGTTCTCACTGTTTACAAATGCTGAACACATCATTCCTCCTAATTGGTAGAAATATACTTCAACACTGTGTGTGGTTTTGTGATGGGCTGACAGATCTGACTCCATGAGAATGTTATAGGCCAGACTCTAAGGGAAATGACTAAACAGACTCCATTTTGCTCTGAGACTCCATATTATGTAGGAAATAAGCTTCTCCCATGGGAACACCCCACCTCTGCGCCCATAATCAGTTACTTGGTGTGACATGTTTAATAATATACAATGGCAACTCCTATGTAGTAAAGAATTGCTCTCTTTTGATCCCTATTGCTCCTAAACAATGTACCATGTGAACAGTGATTGTGTGGATGTTAGCAACCATTCTTTAGTTTGAACCTAGGTAAGGGTCATTCTAACCCACTTCCCCCTCTGTTGATGATCTCATGATGTTAGTTTGTAATTTTAAATCATAGCAACAGACACATGATTGATGTGATTTTTGGTATAAGAACCCCTACAACCCCGTGGTCGGGGCTGTTCTCCCAATAGCCATTTTTTGGGGCATTGTGTGAGAGAGTCAGCTGGCCAGCTTAATAAAGACTCAAATTTGGACTTCTCAGTGGTGATTGGTCTGTTCTTACGTTGTGCCCCATAACAGTTTGTTGTTTGCAATGGTTGTTACTATTGTTTATTTCACCCCCATTCTATGGGGTGCTGGGACACTAAACGTTTACAGGTTAGAGACTGCTGCGGAATGAAACATTCCCTGACATCACCCAACTCAAAGAACTATGAGACAAAAGCCCCAAACCAACAACAACCCATGGAGGAATGATCAGAGCGGGAACTCAGGTGCCACCCTTTGGCATCTACACATGCATTGAAACAGAGAGCAGTCCCAAAACAAATAAGATAATTACACACAAAGGACATGTGGGGGAAAAAAAAAAGGTGGGGGAGTCCACTTCAAATGATGCACAAGTCCAAGTTCTCTGAAAATGTGAGAAAACAGACAAATAAATATCCCCCCAAAATCCATAATCACCCAACAAAGGATCCCACTAAAAGCAGGCAAAGGCCTAGAGAAAGATTATAAAAAACTTATTATTAATATGTTCAATGAACTAAAAGAAGATCTAAAGAAGGAATAAAGAGAGCAATAATAGGAGATAAAAGAACACTTTAATACAGAAATAGAAATAGTAAGAAGAACCCAAGCAGAACTCATAGAAATGAAAGACACAGTCAATTAAATTAAAAACTCAATTGAAGGCATCACTAACAGATTAGATTGTGTAGAAAATAGAACCTCAGCCCTTGAAGACAGAACTTCAGACCTTGAAGACAGGCTATATGATTTTGATTACACAGAAAGTAATAAAGGGAAAAAATTTATAGAACATGACCAGAATATATAAGAACTCTGGGACAACTTTAAGAGATCAAACCTAAGAATCACTAGGATAGAAGAGAGCATAGAGATACAAATGCAAGGCTAAAGAACATTTTCAATGAGATACTTATAGAAAAATTTTCCCATATCTAAAATGAGATAGACATCCAAACACAGGATACTTACAGGACTCCAAATAGACCTATTCAAAATGAGAAGCTCACAAGACATATAATCAAAATGCCTTACATAGAAAATAAGGAAAGAATATTGAAAGCCACAAGAGAAAAACACCGGGTCACATTTAGAGGCAAATCAATGAGCCTCAGCTCAGACCCTAAAATCAATGAGGTCCTGGAATGAGATATTCCAAGCCCCAAAAGCAAATATGCCAGCCAAGATTACTATACCTAGAAAGCTCAGTGTTGAATTAGAGGGGGAAATAAAAACTTTCCATGACAAGAAACATCCAAAGGAATTCAAGAGCACCAAACTAGTACTGCAAAGAATACTCAAAAATAAACTGAACATGGAGGAACTAAAAAACAATTTCCAATGTTCCTAAACAGAGGGAGTTCCATAGAAGAATAATCCATTAAATGAGAATCAAGGCAAAAAACCAAAATGGCAGGAAACCACAAACATATGTCCATACCAACACTGAATGTTAATGATCTCAACTCTCCAATTAAAAGACATTAGAGAAATGCAAATCAAAACTATTCTAAGATTCCATCTCACTCCAGTCAGAATGGCAATTATCGAGAATACAAGTAACAGTAAATGTTGGCGAGGATGTGGGGAATAATGTATACTCATACATTGCTGGTGGGACTGCAAATTGGTACAACCACTCTGGAAAGCAATATGGAAATTCCTCAGAAAACTAGAAATGGAACCACCACTTGACCCACTTATCCCACTCCTCAGTTTATACCCAAAGGACTTAAAATCAGCATACTATAGTGACTTGGCCACATCAATGTTTATAGCAGCTCAATTCACAACAGAGAAACTATGGAACCAAACAAGGTACCCCTCAACAGATGAATGGATAAAGAAAAGGTGGTATATATACACAATGGAATATTACTTAGCCTTAAAGAAGAATGAAATTATGACATTTGCTGGTAAATGGATGGAGTTGGAGAATATCATGCTAAGTGAAATAAGTGAATCCCCCCAAAACCAAAGGCTGAATGTTTTTTTTCTAATATGCAGATGCTAATTCACAACCAGGACAGCGGGGTGCTAGGGAAGAATAGAGTTACTTTAGATTAGGTAGAGGGGAGTGAAGGGAAAGAAGGGGGTGTGGGGGTATGAAGGATAGTAGAATGAATCAGACATTATTACCCTATGTACACATATGACTACATGACCGGTGTGATTCTACATCATGTACAACCAGAAAAATGAGAAATTATACTCTATTTATGTATGGTATATCAAAGTTCATTCTACTGTCATGTTTAATAAGAACAAACTTTTTTAAAACTGAAAAAAAAAGCCACAGATTAGCAGAATGGATCAAAAACCAAAATCCACACTGTGCTATTTACAAGAGACTCATCTTGTAGGCAAAGCCATCTACAAGCTAAAGGTAAAAGGATGGCAAAAAGTACTCTATGCAAATGGTCTAAGAAAAGAAGCAGGGTTAGCTATCCCATATCTGACAAAGCAGATTTCAAGCAAAAATCAATCAAAAGAGACAAAGAAGGGCACTACATCCTAGTAAAGGGAACGATCCAACAAGAAAATGTAATGATAGTAGACCTTTATTCCCCAAATGTTAATATACCCAATTACAAGGAAGAAATACTCCGTGACTTTAAATTCTACATACATCCCAACATAATAATACTGGGTGGTTTCAATGTGCTCCTATTACCAATGGACAGGTCATCCAAACATAAAATCAGTAAAGATATCTCCAACCTAAATAACACTGTAAGTCAAATGGACCTAATGGACATTCACAGAATATTCCACCCCAAAACAGCTGAATTTACTTTCTTCTCAGCTCTTCCAAAACAAATTGTATTCTAGGCCACAAAGCAAATCTTAGCAAACACACACAAAAAAATGATATTGTCCCATCTTATCAGATCATAATGGAATAAGGCTAGAAATTAATAGCAAGAAAAATAATAGAAACCACATAAACACATAGAAACTGAATAACACTCTCTAAAATGAAGAATAGATCAAAAAAGAAATGAGAATAGAAATCAAGAAATCAAGGAACAAATGAGAACAGAGATACAACATTTCAAAATCTCTGGGACAACATATAAAAGCAGTTCTAAGAGGAAAATTTAGAGTACTGAGTACCTACGTTAAAAAAAAATTAGAGAGATCCTAAATAAATAAGCCTATGCTTCACCTTGAGGCCTTAGAAAAAGAAGAACAAAGTAAACCCAAACCAGTAGAAGACAGGAAATAAGAACAGAACTGAAATCAATGAAATTGAGAACAACAAAACAATATACCAGATCAATGCAATAAAGAGTTGGTTCTTTGAAAAGATAAATAATATTAGCAAACTGTTAACCAAATGAAAGTGAGAAGACAAAAGTCAACAAGATCAGAGATGAAAAAGGAGGTGCCACCACAAACCCTTCTAAAATCCAGAGGATTATGAGAACCTATTTTGAAAAATTACATTCTAATAAACTGGAAAATCTGAAAGACATTGACAAATTTCTAGACATAAGACCTGCATATGACCTTCCTTCAATCAGAAAGGTATAGAAAACCTAGACAGACCAATATCGAGTAATGAAATTAAAACAGCAATTAAAAGCCTTCTAAAAAAGAAAAGCCCAGGACCTGATGAATTCTTAGCTGAGTTCTACCAGAACTTTACAGAAGAACTAACACCAGATTTTCATAAATTATTCCATGAAATTGAAAGGGAGGGAACACTCCCAAATATAGTTTATAAAACCAGTATAACCCTGATATGAAAACCAGGAAAAGATGCATCAAGGAAACAAAACTACAGATTAATATCCCTGATTAACATAGATATAAAAATTCTTAATAAAATATTAGCAAACCACATTCAAAAACACATCAAAAAGATAATACACCGTGATCAAGTGGGCTTCATTCCAAGGATATAAGGTTGGTTCAACATCTACAAATCAATAAATGTAATTCATCCCTTAAACAGAATTAAGGGGGAAAAAAATCACACAATCATCTCAATGGATGCAGCAAAGGCCTTTGTTAAAATCCAACACCCTTTGATGCTGAAAATACTAGAGAAGCTAGGGATTCAAAGAACTCAATATCATAAAGGCTATTTATGACAAATCCAAAGCCAACATCATCCTAAATGAAGAAAAAACTAAAAGCATTTTCTCTACAATCAGGATAAGAGAAGGCTGACCACTCTCACTACTCCTATTCAATATAGTTTTCAAAACATTAGCCAGAGCAATCAAGCAAGAAAAGGAAATCAAAGTGATACAAATAGGAAAAGAAGATGTTAAACTGTTGGCCAGTGATGTCATCCTATATGTAGAAGACCCCCAAAACAAGTCCACCAGAAGACTTCCAGAGCTTATAAATTAGTGTAGCAAAGTAGCAGGATATGAGGACAACACTCAAATCAATAGCTTTCCTATACTCCAACAGCGACTCAGCTGATGAAGAAATCCGGAAAACCATCCCATTCATAATAACCTCAAAAAAATTAAATACTTGAGACTTAATCTAATCAAGGAGGTAAAAGATCTCTACAATGAAAATTATAGAACACTGAAGAAAGACACTAAAGAGACCTTAAAAGATGGAAAGACATCCCATGTTCTTGGATAGGCAGACTCAATATTGTCAAAATGGTCATACTACCAAAAGGAATATACAAATTCGATGCAAGCCCCATCAAAATACCAATGACATTCTTCACAGAATCAGAACAAAACAATTCTTAAATTCATATGGAAGAATAAGAGACCCAGAATAGCTAAAGCAATACTAAGCAAGAAACATGAAGCAGGGGATGTCACAATACCTGATCTGAAACTATACTACAGAGCTGTAGTAACAAAAACAGCATGGCACTGACATCAATACAGACATGAAGACCAATGGAACAGAGTAGAAGACACAGAGATGAACTCACACCCCTGCAGCCATATGATATTCAACAAAGGTGCCAAAAATATATCTTGGAGAAAAGACAGCCTTTTAAACAAATGGTTCTGCGAAAACTGGATAGTTATATGTAGAAAAATGAAATTCAACTCCTCTCACCTTGCATAAAACTCAAATTGAAATGGATCAAAGACTTAGGCATTAGACTAAAAACTTTACCACTGCCATAAGAAAACATAGGGTCAACACTCCATCATGTAGGTGTTGGCACTGACTTCTTTAACAAAACCCCCAAAGTGCATTACATAAAACCAAGAATCATAAAGTGAGATGTCATCAAATTTAAAAAACTTCTACATAACAAAGGAAACAATTAAGAACATGGAAAGAGAGCCCTACAGAAGGAGAATATCTTGGTCATTTACTCCTATGATAGGAGATTAATATCCAGAATATACAAAGAGCTCAAAACACTTTACAAACACACACAAACACACACACACACACACACACACACACAAATAACCCAATCCATAAATGAACAAAAGAACCTAACAGAAACTTTTCAAAATAAGAAACACAAATTGTCAACAAATATATTTTTGTTTCTTTCTTTTATCTTTTTTTTTTTTTTTTTTTTTTTTTGTGGTGCTGGGGATTGAACCCAGGGCCTTGTGCATGTGAGGCAAACACTCTACCAACTGAGCTACATCCCCAGCCCAACAAATATATTTTTAAAAATGTTCAACATCTCCAGTAATCAGGGAAATGCAAATCAAAACTACAACAGCATTTCACATCATTCCAGTCAGAATGGCAATAATCAAGAATATAAACAATAATAAATGCTGGTGAGGTTGTGGGGAGAGAGGTACACTTTTACACTGGTGGTGGGACTGCAAACTAGGAGAACCACTCTGGAAAGCAGTATGGAGATTCTTCAAAAAACTCTGAATGGAACCACTATAAGACTCTACTCTCCCACTCCTCGGTATTTCCCCAAAAGATCTAAAATCAGCATACTACAGTGACGCAGCCTCCTCAATGTTTATAGTAGCACAATTCATAATAGCTAAATTGTGGAATCAACCTGGATGCCCACCAACAGATGAATGGATCAAGAAATTGTGATACACACACACACACAATGGAGTTCTACTCAGCCATAAAAAAGAATGCAATTATGGCCTTTGCCAGTATGAATGAATATGGCCTTTGCCAGTATATGGATGAAAATGGAGAATATCCCGCTAAGTGAAATAAGTCAAACTCAGAAACTCAAAGGTCAAATGTTCTCTCTCATATGCAAAAGCTAGAGTAAAATAAAGGAAAGGGGGCAGGAAGGATAGGATAATAAACAGAACCAATCAAATAGTAAATGAATAGACAAGCAAAAGGAAGTCAATTAGAGTAGAGGACAGAGAAAAGGAGAGGCGGGAGGATGGGAGGGAAAGGGCAGGGAAAGGAGGGGTCATGAACTGAAATCAATTTCCACGCACGTATGAGTTGGTTGGGATGAATCCAGCGACTATGTACGACTATAAAGCTCTAATTTAATGACTCTTTTTTTTAAAAAAGAGCCAAGTGATCATTTGTAAACTGAGCAGAATGATCTTTCTTTCTTTTTTTGTACTGGGGATGGAACCCAGAGACACTTTACCACCGAGCTACATCCCCAGCCTTTTGTTTTTTATTTTGGGACAGGGTCTCGTGAAGCTGCTTAGAGTCTCACTACGTTGCTGAGGCTGGCCTCAAACCTGTGATCCTGCCTCAGCCTCTAGAGTCACGGGAATTACAGGCATGCGCCACCCCACCAGACAGATCAAACATTTCTAAGTCTGTTCCCCATGTGAGACTCCAGAGCATGTTTCTTGGGTTCTAACAAGACTCACTCACTGCTCCATGGCCTGCAGAGAGAGGGGCGATCTTGGGGACCCAGCTCCTTCTCTCCTCTTGAGCGACAGCAGTGCCTCAGACGAGGCTGCAAGAGGTGGGACGAGCCCTCAGCTTACGGGCGGGGGTGGGCCTGGCCCTACTGTGCCGCGGGCTCTACCTAGGGTGCAGCAGGGAAGCGGCATTTGTCCAGGGGCTTCAGTCACCTGCCAGGCTTCTAGGGAGACAAAGGCACAGGGACAGAGGTGACAAGGACCCTTCCAAGGCCATCCTGCTAGTCCTGATTCCAGGCAGCAGTACTGAGTCTCCCCAGCCCCACTGCAGAGGGAGTAGGAAAAACACGGTAAGATCATGCACAATAACGTAGGATCCAAGAGCTGGCCCGTTTCAGTTTGCCCCCGTCTGCCTGTGCGCTCCATCCTCGGACCTTCCTCAGGTTCACCTGCGAGGCTTTCCTCACCCCCGTCTCCGGTTCCCACCTTCGGCTGGTCCTTGCCGTCCTGCCAGTGGAGAAGGCAGGGGCCTGGGGCTGCACGGAGCGCAGGCTGATCACCAAGCCACCCCGGCTGGCTCCTAACCGGGACGGGACCAGGAGCACCTAGGCCGGAGCAGGTTCGACTCACATGCCTCAGCCCCTGGCCCAGCTGCGCCCCCTGCGGTCGGCTCACGGCAAGCTCGCAGCTCCAACATGCCGTCTCCCGTTATTTCCAACAGAAAATCGCCGGAGAGGCTGCCCGGGAGCTTCCTGAGTTCGGGGTCTGGGTGCCCTGCCTTCCCATCCCTTTGTGCCCAGGAGTGGGCGAATGTAAACGTGGCGGTAGGAGGGACAGAGCGGTGGCTGGGACGGGGGAAAGCTGGGGGAGGAGCGGCTCTGAGCAGGGGAAGGTGGGATCCAGCAGCCTCACCTAGGCCAGGGTCCGCCTGTCCAGCAGCTCCCACGGGGGTCCTTTGGTGCTCTGGGCCGCCAGCTCCCCTAGAGCTGCTCCGAGGCCAGCGTCGCAGGGCACCTTCCCTGCCAGGCCCGAGGTGGGCCTCGTCTCCCAGGGTTCTCGGGCCAGCACACTGCACAGGCTCCTGGAAGAGGCACCCAGCAACCCATGGTGAGGCGAGCTGGTTGTGCAGGGAGGCACGGGTCTGGGCGTCCACTGTCGCCACCACGGACCAGCCTTGAGAAGGCAAGACTCACATCCATGCCTTGGGCCTCTATCCCCTCATCCATAAAATGGGGACAAGAGTCACTTGTCAGACGTTCTTCTGACTTACAAGGACAAATGAAGAAAAGCCATGTGTCCCCACCACAGTCTAAGCCTAAAACTCGTAACCGGAGCAGAAGAGAGCCTCGCTCCTCCCCAGACAGAGGGCTTAATAATTCATTCATTCATACCTCAGCACATCCGAAAAGAATTTGAGATGGCAAGAGCCCACGATACGGTTGGCAGGCACGGCGGACACGTGGCTCCCTGGCCAAACCTCCCCTTGCAAGGTCACCCACGAGAGACGGCTGAACGGCTCCTGAGGCTGTCAGCTTGCCAGAAGTTTCTCAGATCCATCCTGTGGCGCCCTCGTGGCTGCCCCATCGGGCAGCTACACATAAGAAACCCGAGGTCCACAATCCACTGTGGTCCAGGGACAGTCACACAGCCAGGATGGGGAGCTGGGATTCACATTAGGAACTGACCGTGACGCCTGCTCTGCTTCTCCCCGGCTTTCAAAACCGTCCAGTGAGGTCAGCATCCATTGGCCTCCCAGGGCCGCTACCTGAACCCGTCCCTCGACTGTGTCTGGCAATCACAGTAGCCCCGCTGGTTCCACAGGTGCCCACCTTTGGAATCAGGTTCCAAGCGGAGGCAAAGGAAAAGACACCGAGCAAAGGAACAAATAACCGCGGGACATCCTGTTGGGATGCGAAAGGCACAGAGGCCGGGGGCAGACCCTAGGCAGCAAGCCTGCTCAACGCAGAGGGACGGGCAGGCCGATGGCCCCAGGACTTCAGGAGGAACAGTACGACCGAGGGGCAGACCGCAGGGCGGCAGGGAGACAGGGGGCTGGTCCTGCAGGAGCGTGCCTTGGACCTGGGGTGACAGAGTGACCACTGGCACATGCACAGGCGTCGTCCCGTTCCATGCCCTGTGGTGATGGATGGACAGCTGGACCAGAGTCTGCTCTCCCCCGTTGGCAAGCTCCACCAAGGGGAGCGTCTCCTGCTGCTCTGCTCAGTGTCCCCTCTGGACATCAGTGACTTTCCCCAGTTGGCCAAAGCACAGCAAATGTGACATGGGGCCAGGCAGGACCCATCCCAGTCCTCACGTGGTGGCCTTGGTGGGTGGGGCAAGGTTTCCTTTCTGACCTGGCCTGAGCTGGTTATGGGAGCCTGAGCCCAGCAGGGGACAGGAACGAGGAACTGTCCTTAGATCCTCGTGTTGGGAAGAGGCTCCTGCAGCAGGGCCAGGCTGTGGGGAGCCATCATGTTCAGAAGAATCAGGCGTGGCTGAGCCCTGGGATGCCGAGGTCGGACCCAGGAGCTGGCAGTCACGGGAGACTTTCCGGTAGCCTGGAGTAGGGGGCCCTGTACACAGTTGTCACCCCTGAGAGTGTGCTCGTTCTCTAAGCAAACGCTTCCCTAACTTCCCCACCCTGTTCCTCACATGAGGAGTCTTGGACCCTTTTACCTGTGTGACTATAAACAAAGGTGGAGTGGGGCTTCTCCATCTTGTTGGAGGCCAGATCTGGTAAGGCCTGATCCCTCACACCCCTCCCATGTGAAGAGTTTATCCATTAGATAAGCTTATTAGTAATTAATTGATCTCTGGCACCGACGACCTCCAACAGAAACTCTTCCCCTCATCCACGTGGGATATGGAAACCCCCCACACCAGGCTGTGCAGGAGGTGACAGGGCAATTCTGAGCTAGTAGGCAGGAGACCAGGAAGGAGAAGGACCCATGATAAAGCACAGGGCACAGCACAGGGTCTGCTGCATGGCCTTCCCCCAATCTGTTCCCCAGGCTTTTCCAAGGCCCCTGCCCACCCCATCTCAGCCCCACCCACTGCAGGGCCACCTCAGAGACCCCACCCAGGAAGGGAGGCGCGATCACCTGCAGGGCTGCCCACAGGCCTTCCTGCTTGGAGGTAATCAGGCCCTGGGGCAGAGAGGGCTCACCGGGCCTCCCACACGGCACTAAAAAAATAGGAAACGGTAAGTCAGAGCTTCTCATGTTTTTGTGACATTCGGACAGTTATTCCCTTACGTTATGATATTTGAATCTTGCAGTAACTCTGCGGGTTTGGGACTCTTCATCTCATTTTACAGGAGGGAGGCGAATCTGAGTGCTCGGATCCACCCCCTCCTTTCTGTAACAGCTCCAAGTCACCCTGTGAAGGTGTAGAATTCCTGTTCTGGAGCATCCAGAGTTTGCACTGTGGCCACAACCCAATCCCAGATCGTTTGCCCCAAAGAACTCCAGAGCCTGTCAGCACAACCTCCTCCACCCGCCGCAGCCCCTGCCAACCCTCCGACTTCGCATGGCGGTCACGTGCGCAAATGGAGTCTCAGGACATGTGGCTTTGACTCAGCGAGCATTTCCGCGGGTCAACCGTGGCCTAGCGCACATCAGGACATCATTCCTTTCTGGTTTTGAATGATTCTGTACTGACTCAATGTACATACCACGTCCTATCTATCCGTTCACCAGCTGATGGACAATTGTTTCCAGTCTTTGTCACGATGATGCTGTGAGGAACCATCCCATGAGAACTTGTGTGGGGACGCATATTTCCATTTCTCTTTCATTTCTCCTAGCAGAGGAAGTGCTGGGGTCAGCGGTCTGAGTTTGGAGGAACTGCCAGGTTTCCCAGAGTGGCTCTGCCTCTTCCATTCCCACCCACAGCCTACTGGTCCGGGTTTCCCCGTCCTTGCCAGCCCTTGTTACTAAGAGTCTTTTTTATTGTGGCTCTTCTAGTGGGCGCGGGGCAGTGTCTCGCTGTGCTTTTGATCTGCATTTGCCTAATAACTAACGAGGTGGAGCATCTCTCCACATGGATTGGCCATTTGTATATCTTGGAGAAATGTACATTTGTATTCATTGAAATCTATGTTGGGAGCAATGTCTCTTCTAATCTTTTATCCACTTATTAATTGATTTATTGGTCTGTTATCAGGTAAGAGTTCTCTATTCTGGACATACAGTCCCTAATTCAACATCTGATTTGCACACTTCTCTCATTCTGTGGACTCCTGACGATGGCGGCTGAAGCACAGACGTCTTCAGTTTTGACGAAGACTGCCGTGTCTGTTTCTCTTTGTCCCTGCGTTTGGCGTCATATCTAAGAAGGCTGTGTCTAACCCGAGGCCTAGAGGACTTACTCCGAGGTTTTCTTCTGCGAGTTCGTACCTTGCACTCTTCCACTGAGGTCCGTGATTCATTTTGAGCTGGTCTGTGTGCTGCCAGGGGACGGTCCACCTTCGGTCCTTTGCTCATGCTGTCACGTTGTCCCGGCACCATTTGCTGAAAAGATGACTCTCGCCGTTGTGACCAGCTGCCCACGGGTGTAAGGCCTGGCTCCTGCTCCGCCCGTCTGCTCGTCTCTTCCCGTCTCTTCCCGTGTCGGCGTCGCCCTGTGAGGAACGCCACAGCTTCTTGGAAGTTGTGCAGATGAGACATGTGATTGTCCAACTTGGTCATTCTTTTCCAAAAGTGTTTCTCTGCCTTTTTAAGCTAATTTCCCAGCGGATGAATGTGTGGCCACCGAACCAGTGGGTGACAAGACTACTGGCTGTCCCCAGGGAACACTGGGAAGGCTACCGGCGGATCAAGGTGTCTTCCGCAGCTTTCATGGGGGTGAGTGGGGCCCAGACCCACCCAGTCCAGGTGCAGCGGGGACCCCTCCCCTCAGGGACACCATCAAGCAGCCTGCAGCCCACCTCCTGTTCCCTGTCCCTCTCCCTTCCTGCACAATCAGGCCTCCTAGGCTCTGATCCCCCCTGCCATGGAGGAAAGCCTGCTCGGAGGACAGGGGCTCATGGTACTGTCCCACCAAACGACAACCAGAACAAGGTGACCGGCAGGGCTCCCCTGGCTGCACGGACCCCATCCTTCCCTCTACAGGAAGGCCACCCACCTCGCTGTCACACGTGTCCCCTCTCTGTCCAAAAGTCTGCCTGACCAGTCATGAAAGGCCCTCTCAGACCCAAAGGACGCAGCTTTGCCCAGCAGATGGATGGACCAGCGGCCTCGGCTCACGGTGCTTCCCTGGTGCTGCTTCCTTGAGGCCCAGGTCAGCGTGCCCATCTCACAGGTGAGGATACTGGGGCCCTGGGAGGTCAGGGCTCACTGCGTTTACCCAGAGACTTCTGAGGTGTCTTGGAGACTCCAAGACCATCCCATAGCCAGGTGACCTGGCTCCCGGGCCCCATTCCCTCTCTCCAGCTCCATCCACTCTGATCCCCTGGAACCTTAGGTCATCTGCACACAGGGACGTCACTCCCAGAAATGCCTGCCAAGGACTGTCATGGCTGAATGGCACCCAGTCCCTCGCCCTCCACAAATTCACACACTGAAGCCCTCATCTGAGGACCTCAGAACGGGACTACCTGGAGACATGACTTCAAGGAGGCGATTGTTGGACTGACTGTCATCCAATATGACTGGCTTTCCTCACAAAAGAGGAGAAAGGACACAGGCATACACAGGCCAAAGGACAACCACGTGAGAAGGGGATGGCCATTGTGTACCCAATCATGTCCCCGCCACCCCCAAATTCCTCCGTGGAAGCCGTCACCCCAGTGCGGCTGATTGGAGACAGGACCCTAAAGGAGCTACTGAAAGTCAAATGAAACTCTAAGGGGGCCTCAGATGACAGGATTTGTGTCCTACCCTAAGGACACGGCAGCCCAGAGAGCCCTCTTTCTCCACACCCACCCACAGAGCACAGGCACCGCGAGGAGGTGGCTGTCTGCAAACTGAGGAAGCATCTCAGAGGACGCCGATGCTGCTGACCCCACGCCTTGACCTTGGACTTCTGCCTCTGGAACCATGAGGGACGAAATTTCTGTTGTTCAAGCCACCCAGGCTCTGGCCTCTGTTAGGTAGGCCAAGCAGACCAACAGTTCTAGAAGCGTCCAAGGAGAAAGGGGGCCTCCAATTATGCACACAGAAAATGGTCACCGCGTGAGCCTGGGTCTGGTGGCCACCTGGCCAGGAGGAGGTGTGCGGCACAGGGGCTCTGGGGCCCGCTTCCCACCGACAGACCACTATCATCATTCCTTGGGCACAACTGAGTGAGGCGACCCATTCCACCTCGCATCACCAGAACGACTGGTGGGCAGGGACCTGGAATCTTCCCTGAATGAGGAAGATCAGAGGACCAAGAGGGTGTGCCTGACCCTGGGACTCGTCCCCCCCCTCCCGCCTCCCCACCTGCATTTTCCATGCCAACTTGCTGCCTTCCCTTGTGGGGAAGGGGCAGAAAGCAGAGTGGGCTACTTGCTCCTCTTTGCAATTCGCTGGCTGACCCTCACGTAGATACAGGTGCCGCTTGGCTTGCAAAGTCCCAATAAACCCATTCTAAGTGGGAAATATCATCAAAACTGAATTTCTTACTCCTGGCCTTCCAGAATTCCCAGCGGAGCAACACAGCATCGGTTGTTTCTCCTGGTGACCATGAAGCTGTCTGGGATCTTTGGCTCCTTGTCACTGCCCAGCATGGTAAACAGAGGATCAGGCAGTGCATCGCAAACCCAGGAAAAGACTCGAACATTCCAAGTTCAGTTTCCACCTCATTCATATACCCACACCATCACAAAGTGGGAAAATCCTAAGTTAAGCCATTGCAAGCCAAGAGCCATCCCACACAGACCCCACTGCCTGTGCTCTGGAGAGGCTCCCCAAGGGGCCGAGAGCTCACCTGGGTCTGGAGAGGGAGGAGGACCCGCCACCCACGGGGCAGCTCGGCCCACTGTCTTGGAGAAAGAAACCCCAAGCAGTGCTCAGACCCCACCGAGAGCCAGCTTTTCCCACCTTGGCCAGCAGAGAGCCCAGAGCCCAGAGCCCCCGGCCAGCTCCAGGAATCCAGAGTCTGCAGCTACCTGGGGCTTTCCAAGAGGGTGAGAGCATCACCACCTTTCCAAGAGAAGCTCAGTCTGTGCCAAGAACCGGGAACATGGAGCTGGTGGCTTTAGGGGTGGTGGGCCGAAGCCAGCTCTGCGCCGTCATGGGGGGATTGGACCAGAATTGGGGCTCACCATGCCTTGAACTTCTCACACACTGGTGAGACCTCTCTCACCTGCATCCCCATTGGAAAGAAGGCCCTACCTGCTTCCCACAGGTCATTCCACCCCTGGGGTCCCCAGAGCCAGAGGGAGCCTCAAGGAGCCAAGCTCGAGGTTCATGGTGTGCCCCCTCCCCACCCATCCCCTTGGCAGCGACAGGTTCCCAGTGGCTGAGGAACAAATTGTCAGATTCTTAGACTCTTGTGAGACAGACAGGCAGCCCTGGATCCTGAAGGCAGCCTCCCACGGGAAGGAGTGAGGGAGCCCACAGGACAGATGGAGTCCACCTGTCCACCAGCCCTGTCTGGGTGCACGGGCACTCTTGGTACAGCCTGTTCCCATCCCACCTGACCCCCTCCGTCCCCGCAGGGGTGGGGCTCCCCCATGGGGCTCATCACCCAGGATGGGTCTCTCCCTCCCACCTCAGAACAAGCCTCATTAGAGACCAGGGATGTTCATGCAGTTCAGAATCAGGAGCTTGAACTAAACTAAATCAGAAGCCAATCAGCATGCCAAATCTAAAAATGATCCCCGATATTACCGTTTTTTTTTTTAAACTGAACCAAAGTGTTCAGAAACAAAAAAACAATTTAGTCGACTATAGTTAAATTCACATTTAATCTTTGATGTTTGTTAAAATTTACTGAACTGAAACGAAAACAAGAAACCCAGGGTGATTTGGAAAATACGTTAGCTCAGTTGTATGCTGTGTGGCCTTGGGTAAGTCACTTGTCCTCCCTGGTCTTCTGTTTTCCTCTTTGTGTCAGGCCAGGAAATCTAAATGGCTCATATTGCTGTTTACCTAATCCCTAAATCTCAAAATAGTCTCTGCATGGGTTCTTCAAGGCCTTCCACGAGGTTCCAGTTCCGTTTGGAGTGTGTCCTGAGCCATCTGTGAGGAGCCCGGGAAGCAGAGGACAGGACTCTGGAGCTGGGCCCCGCTGGCTCTCTGGCATTGATATAACGAAGCAGTTTAGACGTTCCTCTTGGTTTTCGCTTGCTTTGTCCGGTTAGATGAGAAGTGACTATGGGTGGCTGTCTGACTTGTGGGTGACACTCTGCTCCAGGGGACCCGTGCTGACTGACTCAAGGCAGGGGTCATCTAGAGGTCTGGATGGCCACAGCTCGGCGGGCGGCAAGGGGGCCTTCTTCACCTGGGAAGTGGCGTGAGGCATCCATCAGGAATGAAGGCACAGAAGCTGCGGAGAGCATTGTGATGCCCCAAGCCGGCCGTCCCTTTCCAGAGGAAGAAGCAGGCAGAGGGCCTGGACTGGGCCGGGGCCAGCTGAGGCGGGCAGTGCCGTTAGCGCCTACACCTCTCGTCTCTGGACAAGACGTCTCGCTCCATCCCTAGCCCTCAGGGGAGGAATGGCCTGTCCCTCCATGGGGAAGGTGCAGGGTCCAGGGACCCAGGGGAGAGGAGCAGACAGACCTGGGGCACTGGGAGGGTGACAGAGGCCAGGACTCGCCTCTTTGGGCAAATGCCATGCCTGCATCTCAGTGGCAGGGCACCACGCTGAGCCCAGGACTCACCCGGGGGCGGGCTTCAAGGCAGAGGGTGCCTGTGGCGCCCTGGGTTGTGGCCACTTTCCTGGGTGAACTTGGGCACTGGCTTGCTTTGCAGGTCCCTGGACGAGAGCTCACGCAGACGATGACAGCTCATGGCTCTGCCGGAGTGCCTGGTCACAGGTCCCTGCTGCCAATCTTCTCCCCTCTGCAGCTGGACCTGGCCTGGAGACCACAGGACAGGCGAGCACTGGGTCCCCTCTGCCTGCTGCACAGAGAGGCCCAGGTGTGGGAGGAGGAAGCCACGGGGGGACGTTCCAGGGGCTGGTTTTGCCCAGCACCTTTGTCAGCTGGGCCGCTGCCCCAACACTATGGTGAGAGCAGCTTTAACAGGACAGTGAGTTCTCAACCGTGGAGCCTGAAGTCCAAGGTCAAGGTGGGACTGAGGGCTCGCCTCCGACTTGCAGATGGCGTCTTCTCGCTGTGTCCTCACACGGCAAGAAGCTCTCTGGCACCTCCTGCCCATCTTAGAAAGACCCCTAGTCCCAATATCAGGGCTCTGGTCTCACAGCCTAATCACCTCCCGAAGTCCCCGGCTCCTCCCGCCACCGACACCGGAATCTGTGTAGACACACACTCATTCCACAGCGTTCGACGGCCAAGGAAGAGATGGAGGAATAGCCACACAGAGAATGGACAGTTCGCTGGGCCTGACCCTCTGTGTTCCTGTGGCAGGAATACTCTGGAAGGAATCCAGGAACAAGTGGGAGATGATTCTCCATGGTCCCCTCCAAACATGTCCCTGCAACCAGAGCTGGAAGCAGGGGAGGCAACGAGATGTCGGGGTGCAGGGTCCAAGGTGGCACTCTCTAGGGGCCAACCCGGGACCTGCACACACTGGAGGGTGAGTGCCCCAGGCCACCTCGTCCGAGACTCTGTCCCTCCCAGCTTGCTCCTGGCCAAGCTCTGTTCCCATGAACGCACAAGAGGCCTTTCTCCAGGCACAGTTTCAGGTACAACAGGCAGACACCAGTCTTTGGGTGTCCAGGGAACCCTCAAACATCAGGCACCGCTGGAGGAACTGCCCGTGGTCAAGGGCTGCACAGCTTCTGAGAGCAGGGTGCGTGATTTCCCAGGAAGGAGGGCAGGACACAGTGACCCAGAGAGCAAGAGGATGGAAACTCATGGAATCTTCACTCAGGGTCAGCCTGTCTGCCACTTCTGCAGAGCTAGGTTCAGAGATGTCAAAGGATTTTCTCAAGGTCACAGAGCATCCTGACACCCAAGGCTGCATCCTCCTTCATCTCTCACCTCCTCATCCACTTAGTCCTTCAACAAATGTTGTCATGTTGTGTCATTGTGCATGTCATGAGGCAGGAGACTTCAAAGAAACAAGGAAGCAGGGCTGATGTCCAGGGGAGACCAGGGTCGTGGGCAGGGGGGTGGTCAGCTAGTCCAACTGGTCAGGGAGGCGCCTCTGAGGCCAGGGATACTGGTCTTGAGAACTGAAGGACGAGAAGCCAGCCATGCAGAGGGTGGGCTAAGAACACAGGCAGAGGGCACCGGGTCCAGGGAGAGCAGGGCCAGCCAGTGACCCCGCCTGAAGTCAAGAGAAGCCAGACGGAGCCCAGCGCAAGAAGACAGGTGGGTTTTCTTACCCCCTGAATGCAAAGGGAAGCCAGGGTAAGATTTAAACAGCGAAGCAGCGAGGTCCAATTTACCAATTAAGAGGCTCACTCTGTGTTTGGTGCGCTGACCAGTCAGGAAGCTGGTGGCCGCGTGGCAGCCAGATGGCTACTGGCAACATTCCAGCAGAGGGGTGGTGGCAGCTTGAAGGCGGTGGGAGCAGCGTTGGAGACAGGTGAGTGACACATGAGTGAGTATCGGAGAGGGGCGTGGCTTCGGGTGGGGGCTGTGGATGCCAGAGGGAGCAGGAGGGAGCAGGAGTGGACCCAGCCCCTCCAAAGCCAGAAGCCACACGGGGCACGTGGAGCAAGCACTCAGTAAAGGCTCTGTGAGCAAATGAAGACATGGGGGTGGGGGGAGTCAAGACTGTCCCTCTGGATGGGACCTCATTCCTGCAACCCCACCCAGACGGTGACACATGGGCCCAGCATGCCACCTCCTGGCCAAACAGCTGGTGGGTCTGGAGGGAGACAGCCCCGCCCAGCTGGTCCAAGAGATGGCACAGGACTCCAGGTTGGCCCTTCCTAGCTTCTGCACACAGAGCTCTGATCAATGCATGTGCCCGCGGCTCCCCTGTCCCCATGCTGGGCACGGGGGCTCCCCTCTTCCTGGGGCAACGTTGTTGACAGCTTGACGGAGGCCGGTGAGTGAGGCTGGAGCTCTTACCCACGCGGAGGCCCCGGGGAATCACTATTTCACTGACAGCAAAATGGGGCGTTTAGTGCTTGACCAGGAGAACCGCAGGGCTCACCCCTCCACTGTTGCAGCAGAGGGATCCCTTGCCTGGGCGAGGGCAGCAAGCGCCGCCCCACGGGTCCCGAGGTACAATGGGACAGCCTGGGCTGAGCAGGCCTCCGGCGGGGGCGACAGTGTGGAGGAGGCTGCCCCTCCAGAGAGCGCAGGGGACTTCCTTTCAGCCTTTTCTAAGGAGTAAGAAAATGCAAACCCTGAGTAGGCTTAAATGCTTTCTTCTGAAGCCTGATATTACCCCACAATAGCGGGTTTTTAAGTCACGTAGTACAACTTGTTCCATAACCAGCTCTGGTTATGGAACAACTTGTTCATAACCATCCCAGCCCCGGAGCAGAGCCTGGGCGGGCGAGGCCCAAGTGGAGGTGGGGCTGTGTGCTCTGCGAGCTGGACCCCCTCCTGCCCACTGGCGAGGCCCGAGGGCCGTCTCAAGGAGCTGCCCAGTCGGGTTTTTTGTGTTTCTGAAGTTTCACGTCTCTGGGAACTTGGAAGCGGGATTGGGGTTCAGTTTGATGTCTCTTCCGTCCTCACCCCACCCCAGGCTAATCCTCTGGCTCAGGCAGTTTGGAAACTACAAGGACTCAGCCCTGTCAGAATTCCCAGTGAGACTGTCCTTCCACCCTGAGGTCCTCTCTGGTCCTCCTGCCCACCACCTGGGATCCTGCAGCCTGGAGATGCTTCCGCCCTGCCCACGCCCTCGCACTGGGCTCCAGTCACAGGGGCAGCCCTGGGCCCAGCCTGGCCTGCTCTGCCTTCTGCAAGCTGTCCCCAGAGACACAGGGCTCTCCCCTTCAGGCCCCTGTTCAGATGCCTCCCTGTGGCCTTTCCTGAGCACCTGGGGAGACAGCAGCCTCCGAAGGCTCCTGCTCTCAGTCCACCTCTCTGCTCCACAGCAGCAGGCGCCACGGCATGGCAGAGTGTAGCCTGCATGCCGCCCACGTGCTGCCCAAGATGGCTACACCAGGAGAGACAGGCCTTGCTCTGAGTGCGCCCGGTGCAGAGGGCTCTCATCTGTCCCCTTAGGAAACCACGCACTAGCTAGCAAGCTCTGACCTCAGAGTTGGCGGCCCCCGGATCCTGTGGACACCCGGCCATTCTCAGCCTTCCTTTCCAGTTCTAGAAAACCCACAGCAGCGGCTCTCCTGTGTTCTGCCCAGGGCATAGCCCTGTGGGGTGGCGCCAGGTCAGGTCACGTGCCTTGACCTGCTCACCATGGAGAGGACGGAGCTCTGAGGAGGGAAAGCGGGCCCAGGCCCAGCAAAGCACCTGGCATGCACAGAGCTGTCTGCCGCACACGGGTAGGGCGGGGGCCGTAAGAGCATCCTCGTCACTTAACACGATAAACTCGGGCATGCCGGGCACCTGCAGAGCAGTTCCAGGCTATTCTTCCCAGAAGGAAAACCACATCGGCAGACCCCTCACTGGAGACCTGAGGAGGGGTGCTTGGGGCCTGGAAGCACCGCCTCCCGCTTCCAGCAGCTGCAGGGTGTTACCCAGGCAACAGACGACTGTCTGACAGGATCCTGCGAGTTAACTCTTGCTCCACACCAACTCCAACGTGAGAAAGCCTGAACAGATGTCTGTGCCGGAGAGACGCTTGAGATGCATCTGGCCTAGTCAAGGCACTTCCGACGCCTACACTGTCCCCATCTCACAACCTGGGCCACCTGGCTCCCCAGGAACTGAAGGATGGTCTGCAGCATCCCCACACCAGGGGTTCCCCAGGGTCCCGTGCTCACCTTTTGGCCCAGGTTGGGGAGACTGAGCTGGGACGATTCTCAGGTGCAACAGTGCCAAAAGTCTGGATGGTTCTCAAACTTCCTGAATGGATGGGGCTGGAGAACACAGATTGCTGGGCCTGCCCCCATTTCCGATTCTGGGTGACTAGGGTGAGGCCCAGGAGTTGGCGTTTCTAGTGCGTTCCCACACAAGGCAGATGCTGTGGTCCAAGGACCAGGCTTTAGACCCCTGCTGTGGCTTGCCGCTCAGTGCACGGTCCCTGCAGGGCCAGCTGATGTGTCACCCAGAAATTAATTAGGGATGAAACCTCTCAGATCCTGCCCTCAGACCTCCAGAACAACCTCTGGGGTGGAATCCAGAAGTCGGGGTTTGCAAAGGCCCCCCCCTCCCCCAGGATCCTGATACACCCTGATGGATCTAGACCTCACTGCGGAGCATTGGGAATGCGAGGTGGCACTCCAGTCTCCCGGGGTGAGGTCAGCCCCGCTTCCTAAAGCTCCCAGGGGAGGGCTACTTGCAGCCATGCACAAGACTCCTGAGCTGGGAACCTCGCTACCCAGGTGTTGTGGCCTTGGGAACAGCAGCAGCCACCCCACCCAGAGGACCGTTAGAAATGCAGACTCTTGGGCCGCCCGTCTACTGAACCAGCATCTGCAATGCCATCGATCCCTGAGTGACCCCCACACACAATAAAGTGTGAGAATCATTGATCTAGAGACACCCCTGCCCATTCCTGCTGGTGGGACAACCTATGAACAAAGCACTGAGGCTCAGTTTACCCATCTGTAAAACAGCTCTACCATGGAGACTTGGTAACAATGTATCCCTCCCACAGAGGTTACAAGATTCAGTGAGGTGACACCCAAGAGGCTTCATGTAGGGAGGGCTTGCCAAGCTGCTGTGGGAGAATTCCCAAACTCCCGGGGCCCCAAGCTCTGCTGCCAAGCTCTTCAACTGCCTTGACCCCTTTGGTCTGCCAGTCTTTGGAGCTCAGCCAAGAGGTGGGAGCTGGAAAGGCTGGGGCTGCCTGCAAGTCACGAGGAGGGGGCTCCTGAGGCCAGATGGAGAGGCAAGCCAGGCAGCCAGCACCAGCATGAGGGCAGAGGGTGGAAGCAGGAGCCCTGGCCGGGCTCTGCCCTGAGGCCGGAGCCAGGCCCTCCACCCCGCCCTGTCCCCTGGAGCCAGCGGGTTCAGTACCAAGGCCCAAACGAGGGGGTTGGCTCCTGGATTCTTTTCCAGGGGTTCCTGGCCTAAGGCAGGGGTTGTGACATGACAAGCCCTCTGGAGGTCAGAGAACTGGCCTGAGAGTTCTGGGCGGGCAGGACACTTCCTGATGTCCCTCCCCTCCCCAGGGGAGGGGAGCGCGCACCTCAGACCTTGGGGACAGCACCCTGTGCCCTGCTGTGTCCCTGGCCTCCCTGACTCCAGGGGCCCCCTCCACTGCTGCTCTTGCAGGACTGTCCCCCTGGGCCCAGTGCCAGGGTACAGCAGTCTCCTCCCTCCTGCCCTGTAGTCAGATTCACAGGAACCCAGGTCTCTTGTCCCCAAAGGGACATGACACAACTCACCCATTTGAAAAATGAACAACAGAGAGACCTCTTTTTAATTGACTTATACAGAAAAGAGACGTGCCTCCTCCGTACCCTGTGGTACTGGCATCCCACTGGCCTACAGATCCCTGTCCCTGCCCTGCACCCAGGGAGCTGACCAGTGTGGACATGTCCACCCTGGGAATGAATGTAGCAAAAGGGGACGTGGGGGTAGGCCCAGCACCTAGGCGGCTATTGGTGGCCTCTGACCACCCCTGCCCTGCCCTTCCAACTGTCAGCAGCAGCCCTCTGGCCCCAGGCACTGGGCCTAAGCTCTGTGGTCTCTGTGTTCTCCCTGCTCCCAGGGTGAGAAGCCTGGGACCCCATCAGGGGGGAGGAAGAGAAAAGAGTTGGGGAGTGTCTGGGAAGAAAACCAGACTGCTCAAGAGGGAGGAACGGTCTGAGGAAGGAGCGAATGAGGGAGCAAAGTCTCCAGGCCCCGCGCGGGCAGAGGGCTCTGGGGCCTGGGAAGCTCCCCTGTGCCTCTCCACCAGAGTGACCACCCCTTAGATTGAACTTCAAACTCACCATGTTCCATGCAAAACTATTCCATCTACAAGTTGAAAGGGGCAAAAATGCCTGAGACTGTTTGAAACTTCCTTAGGAGATTCCAGCAGAGGGTTAGGCACCAGAATGGCATACTTGGGGTTCCTGATAAATTCCCGATTCTTGAAACTCTTCCTAGAAAGTCTCATTTCCTAGGTCCGAGGTCGACCGGGAAATCAGCATGTTCTTCCAAGCATGCCCGGGGTCCTGAGCGGGTGGTCCTGCATGCCACACTCGCCCACCACTGCCAGGTGGCTCTCCTTTTGCGCTTGGAGATCCCCAGATTCTTCAAAGCCACCTTCCAGTCTTCCTAGATGGTTTGGGTCTGGCTGGTCTCCAGAGAACTCAAGGAAAGGGACCATTCTGGAGTCCATGTCGTTAAAGGTGACGAATTCCAGCCTCCGTGTTAATAGCTGCAGGGCCTCCCTCTGAGCCCACAGGCGTGGCGAACGTGGAAGCCGACCCCAAACAGGCATCTCTGGCCAGAACCCCAGCTCAAGCGGAGACCAGGAGAATGTGGCTCAAGTCCAAAGGAAGGCACGGCTTCACGGAGAGCTAGAAAGTGGGCGCCGTGAAAGGCCAAGGGGACGGGAAGCAACCTAGAGAAACTGCACACCAGGGCACAGAGAGCTGTGGGCCCTGGGTCCCTCACACCTGCTAGGGCAGGGCAGTGGGTGAGTGTTGCCCAGGTGCCCAGGTGAGCGCAGAGGCCCTCTCTGTGGAGGCCCACCTTCCCCAGCAGTGGTGCTCAGCAGGCAGGGGGGACCCAGAACCAACTCTGCTGGGTGGCCATGGACACCCTGCCTGCTCACGTGGGCGCTGATGGGCCCTTCTCCCTCCCTGGCCTCTGTTCACATGGAAAGGAGGCAGAGGCAGAGCCTTAAATGTAAAAGGCACCTGCCACCCTAGGACAGGGACTGGACTTTGGGAGTCACGCAGTGCTGAGTGCAACCTGGGGCAGGGGGCTTGTGTACCAGACGCAAACCCGCCACCAACCAGGGTGCAATCACGCGCAGGTGGCCACGTCCTCTGCCTCACGTCTGTAAGACGAGGGCATGGACCGACCCCACGACCCCACGTGCTTATTCTCTACTGTGTGCCTGGGACCATCCTGGCACCAAGGCCAGAGCCTCAAACTAACCACGCAACAGCGTTCTCGGAGAATTTCAGCAGCAAACAACGGTGACCCAGGAACGGCCGGCACAGCTGCAGCATCGCCGTCTGCGAGGTCAGCTGTTCATCTCAGGTCACCACGTTCTCCCCAGTGAGGTGGAGTCTCAGTTCACTACAAATGTACCAGGCCTCGATTTCATCATAACATAGGAGGCTAAATCATTACAAATACCTCCCTTGGGCCTCCTCGCCCGGGAAAAACGTAACTCATTTAGCTCTTAGACCTGCGAGACAGCAAAAGGCGAGAGGCCCGCGGAAAGCAGCTCTGCGTCATACCAAGACTCGGCCGGGCGCTCTTCCTTCTGCCCTCGATACAGGACTGGGGTCATCACTTCTGTCAGGCCAGGAAGATGTCTCTCTCTTAACAAAAACCCAACTCACCCTTCCATCAGGAGAAGATGCCGTTTCCCTTTTTGCCTCAGCTGTTAGGAAGCTCAGAGACCACTGAGCACCCAGTCACCGTCACTTTCCACTCAGGACCCAGGCACGCCTGTTCTCCCGCCTCTTCTGAGTTTTAAAATTCTGTATTCTTTTATGTTTTCTGTTTTGGTGTGTTTTAAAGTCAAGAGCAGGCTCAAGACATTTTGGATTTTAGTGGGGAGAAATATCCCAGGAAGTCACCGAGTGCAAACGTGGAAGGCCACCGGGTTCTCCAAGGGAGGAAACCTGTGCCCAGAGAAGGCAAGCAGCTCGACTGAGGCTGGCCAGCAGCCGTGATGACAAGGGGACTTTTTGAAAAGAGCTCTTTGCAGAGTCACGCTCCACGGGGTGACGAGGGAGTCAGCCTGCCCCTGGGACGGCCCTGAGTTCTGTGCGTGGTGCTCTGGGGACGTGGTCTGCATGGTCAGTAGTTTTGCTCTTCCAGCTTCTTGGGAACGTCCTTGGCAGAGGAGGTTTAAGGCTAGAATTTGCGGATGTAAAGTAACTGTGACCAATTGCCCTAAGTGTCCCCAGATCTTAGGCAGATGTCACCAGGTGTGACCCAACAGCCATGGAGGAGAGAAGATGCCACACTGGCCATTCCCACAGGACAGTCATCAGGATGACCCCTGCTCAGCCCCCATGGCTGCCCGGGCGTCACTATGGCAGGCACAGCTCCTCTCTGGGCTGCAGGACAAGGGAAGAGTCCACTCCACTCGAAGCTCACACAGAAAAACAGGCTGCAAGGGAGCCAGAGGCCAGAAGGCAAAGCCCAGCCCAGCCAATGGCGGTCCACGCCTGCATCTCTGCTCAGACTTCTGCTGCCTCTGCCGTGTTCTGCAGCGGACTTGGGAGGAATCCCTGCTCCGTGTTTGTGCAATTCACTGAGTCGTGAGTCTCCCGCTTTGCAAAACTGAAGGCACCAAAACTGGCTCCTCAGGTCATGAGAAGACTTAACGTGGTCAGGAATGGGGAAGTATGTCTGTTGAATGAGTAACAAATAGTAAACAAACCCAGCCAAGGCCCACACGGCCTCCTCTCACCCCATCAAGGGTCCCCAAGCCCGTGTCAGGTGAGCCACAGGGAAGACACGGTTCCAGAGCCCAGAGGACCTCAAACAGCAGCTCGCCCGGCCCTGCCAGCAGGACAGGAGCCTGGAAGCAGAGGCATCTGCACCCGTGGGTCGCGGCGGGTCGACTCCACCCCTCTGCCTCCTGTCATTCATCCAACAGCAGCTACTCTCAGGAAACAGCGGCGCCTGAGCCGCAGGTCACCAGGGCTCAGCTGGAGCCAGAGGGTGCGCGGGGCGGCAGGCAGTCGCTGAGAACGCGTCCACGCCGGCCTCCCTCCACCTCCTACTGAGGCCTGCAGGACAGAGGCCACATGCCACCAAGGTCTGGACTGCCCGACGCTCAGGCGACATGCCCAGGTCGCACGCTCCCCGAGTGTTCCGCCCTCCAATCTGGGTCCTTCTGCACCCCAAGCACCCCGTCTTGCCGAAGCCCCGCTAGGAGCAGCCGTGCCTCCTCTCACACTGGCCGGCACCCAGAGGCGTCAGGTCAGCAGCCGATTTCACCCGGATGGAACCCAGGGAGTGAGAGCCACCTGGACCAGGAGCACTGAGTAGGAGTCTAGAACCTATGCCCGCAGGTCTCTCTCCTGCCCCCAGGACCACTGCCCTCTGGTGGCCAGCTGGACAGCACCGGTGGCGACCGATGGGCGTTCTCTAACCCCTGATCAGGTAAAGAAACAAAGTGTCTAAGAGTCCAGCGTCTCCGTGAGCCTGGGGAGGTGGCGAGCCATGTCACTGCAGGAATTTGGGATGAGACTAAACTACAACCCTTGATGTGACCCAAACTGTGTGACAGCTGATACTACACCTACCCCAGCCCATCAGCAAGAGCCGTCTGCAATGTCCCCGAGCTGGGCCCGGACATGCCCCACTGAATGCCACTATCATCACCATCTTGGCACGTGAGCGCCAAGCTTCCTCCATCTCCACAGGCCTGAAGTGGATGCGGTTCCGGGATGGAGGGCAGAGCGTCAGAGGAGGAGGAAGACGCTGGGATTAGAGGTGACGGCGAAACTGACTGTACGGAAAGTTCCAGTAAGGATCGGAAGGGCGAACTTTCAAAAGGTCAAAGTGCATAGGAGACCCTCAGTCAACAGCGATGTCACTTCAGCAACAGGTGGTGGGAAGGTGATCATGCCAGGACATAGGTTGTCATTTACCTTTCTGCAACTTTCGGAGCTCTGCTCTTTTGACTACCATGATAATCAGAGGGTGGGCTCAGAAGGTCTGGCCCCTTCCCATTCCGTTGGTGGGAACGATGGCAGTGGAAAGGGATGGCCAAGCGCCTCCACACCCTGAGCTCCCAGGGGCACACGGACGGTTGAGCCCACCCGCTACAGCTACACCTAAACCCCAACTTGCCACCATTCAGAGCGGATTCATAGGAGGGAATAGATTTATTGCCTGATATGCATATTTAATGACTTTCAAAGATAGTTCATAAATATACCATGCAATTTATTGGTATTTAATGTTATGCATTAATGAATAATTTTTAAGCCATCCAACACTGGCCAATTTGAAAAACTTAATAGAACGCTCAATAACTCTTGTCAAGACTTAATAAATTCCCATGGATTTATATATCCTGGGAAGTACACTCCATCTCAAACAAATTCAATTATACATGTGATAGGCTGGGGGAAGGGCAGACGAGGTCTTGAAGGCTGATTTAATGAGAAATAGGTCTATTTTATCACTGTTTTTTTTATTACAGTCTCTTAAGCAGAGTGAGAGAGAGAGAGAGAGAGAGAGAAAGAGAGAGAGAGAGAGAGAGAGAGAAGAGAAGAGAGAGAGAGAGAGAGAGAGAGAGAGAGAGAGAGAGAGGGAGGGAGGGAATCCAGGTACTCAAGGCGGGACACTGGGTGTGTTTGGTCTCCGGCTCCCTCGTCGGCTCTGTCCTGGGCCCTCTCCTCCTCCTGCCGATGCGCTTGGCTTTGATGAAGATGCTCACCCTCAGCTTTGGTGGCTGCCCCACCCCTCGCCTTCCCAGCCTCCCCTAAGGCTGAGGCACGGCCCTGACCCAGTCACTCTTGTGCCTGGGAAACTGCAGGCTCCCGTGGCCTTGGCAAGTCCACCCGCCTCAGCCAGTTCAGGCCTCCTGAATGCCATGGCTCCCTTCTCAGTCACAGAGCCACGCCCCACACAGAAGGTGCCCTCTGCACAAAGGGCCCCGCGGCCATCACTGGCCCCCTCAGGGCCTTGCCACCGAGTTCCCTAATCCTTCCCTACCCGAGTCCCTCTTCAATGTCACCTCCTCTCGGTAGCCCTCCTGGTCCTCCAGCTGGAGGAGGCTTGCCTTACCCCAGGGGGCTCTGGAGCCTCATGTCACGTCCCACTCTGCCCCTCTCTCTGTCCCTCCCACTAGGAAGCTGCTCCTCATCCAGCACCCCTGCAGGACCTGGTGGGGTTCAACGTGCATTTGTTGAAATCAATAGTAAAACCAACTCAGGAATGTCTATCTTTGCAGAAAAAAAGCAGATGTTTGGTATCAGCAGGTACAGGGGCCCCACCACCTTGGTATTTTGGCTACAGTCAGCTGACACATCCCTGGTCCTGGGGGAGCCCAGGCCAACTCCCAAGGGGGTAAGGCAGCAAGACCACCCATTGGAGTCTAGTCCTTTGGCCGTTTCCCCTCCAACGCGAGATCCTTTAAAAACACCCCTGTCCCTCTAGCCACCTTGGCAACCAAGACAGTGAACAGTCACTTCAGCTATCTGAGCATTTCTTTCTTGGGAAAATGGCTGGGCACACGTGCTTCCTCTTCTTCTCATGGGGGCCGTGGGAAATTCGGTTTGCAGGTCCCTGTACCTTGGACTGACAGAGCCCTCAGCAGTTCCGGGTCCTCTAGCCTCCTCGGCCCCTCGTACATGAGCTGAGCTCAGACCCTGTGCCGTGGGAGAGAGGGTACAGGGCTGTGAACTCAGGAGTGGACGCACAGGTGAGGTCTCTCCTGGTGGGAGGCTCGGCTAGGTTCACCCACCCAGCCCCGCTCACACCAGCCCCCAGGGAACTCCCCACCTGAGACCCACTGACACAAAGGGAGTGGCCAAGGAGAGGGACTCTGCAGGCCAGGAGCACAGGGAGGGGCAGCCTCAGGGAGGCCAGTACGAGGAGGCAGGCTTGCTGTGTGCTGGAGGGTGAGGCCAGAGCTCCCGTTCAGGGGCTTTCCAGGCAGAGGGAGAGGACACAGGAATGGGAGGGCCAGGAGCCCCGGGGAAAGGGGCAGAGATGGGTTGGAAAGGCCTGTGTCAGATGCAGGAGGGCCGTGTGGGAGCCCAGGTGACGAAGGACAGGGGGTTATCCACAGATGTCAACCAGGAGAGCAGTCTGACCTGGCCACTCCCACTCAGCTCCACGATCCTCACCTGCTGCGTGCATGGCGTCCCCTCAGCGCCAGGACAGCTCAGCACACAGTACGTTCTCAACAGAGGGTCAGAGGGACGATGAGTGGTGGATCACATCTATGCCGTGGGGCTTACGACTGGGGTCATGACCCTTATCACGTACCTATCCATGGATTAGGACCGACGCATCATGAGACGCGTGTGTGCAGATGAGGATGGTGGATGATGACTGTTCACGTGCCTACCCGTGTCGTATGGACTGTGGTGGAAAAGGACATCTCTACTCTATGGATTATGACTGGTGGATTATGATTTCTGTTCATGTGTCAATCTCTGTCATCTGAATTGTGACTGATGACCTCTAGACTGAAGAAACTAGAGACAAGGAGACTGGAAGTGGCACCAGGCTCCACAGGTAGCAGGCATAGAGAGCCCAGTCTCGTTCTTTCCTGAGTTCACAGAGGCACAACATCAGACACCACAGCTACTTTTTTCACCTTTAAATCCTCCCCCCTTCTCCCCAGAGCCCGGGCTGTCTGGGCTCGCCCCCAGGGCAGGGGGAATGGCAGGAGCCCGGCAGGCCAGTGCGGCTGCAGCCCAGGACTTGTGGGCTTGTGCGTGTGGGTTGTTGCACACGTGCAGTAAATAGGTGTTTCTGAGAATGAAATTATGAATAGCTCCTAGGGCAGGGTTAATTCTATCAACAGTCCCTGTAGTTCAGGAGCCTGGCCAGTATTCCAAGGGAGGCCCACAGTGGCCTGAGCCGGGGTGACTCAGAACACAACAAGCAGAGGAGATGATTCCAGGCCTGGGAGAGGAGCACCGTACTTTGAGGAGGGAGGAGGGGCTTCCTTCCCCAGATCTCACTGAACCCCAACAGACAAACTGGAGAGAAGTAGTTGAATAGCAAAAGACATTCCAGAAGTTAATAGAATTATAGGCCCAGAGATCTAGAAACGACATTATCACTTGGAAAAGTGTAACTGACATTCAATTTTGGAGATTTAGTATCAACTGCTCTTTCCCAGTGACAACCTGAAGCAGAATTTTTTCCAAAGATGTCCAGGCGGTGACAACCAAGCTTCTCCTCATACCTCATGCAAGTGGCTGACCACCCCTGTTCCAGCAATTTCTTTCTAATAACTAAGTTTAACTCTTCACACTCTAGTTTAAGTCTTCCTTAGGTTAACCCTTCTCTCTCCAGCGGAAGTGCCGCCACTGTGTGGTGAATAATAGGACCTACTATTATGCAGAGAAGCTACATCTCAAATCCAAAGGGGAGCCGATAGAAAGATGGGCAAACCCAAGAGCAGTACTTTTATTCTAAGGGTTACTTGTTTAGAAAGAGTTGGTGGTTTGGAGGAAAGCTATTTGTCATTCCAAAGGCTCATGGCCTACAGAAAGCAAGGTTCAAGTTGTTGTCTACACACTTTGATGCCCCAAGGCTGAGGTCACCAGAGAAGCTGAAGTTGTTCCCCAAGTGAGGCTCTGCCAGAGCACAGGCTTTGGGGTGGAAGGTGTATCAGTTCATCCCGGGGGAGTCTGCATACACCAGCTTAGCTCCTGTGCAGTGCCCCTCCAACCAGCTCCGTGACAAAAGCAAATGACAGGTGGCAAAGTTAATATGGAATGGCAGAGTAAAAAAATCTAGGGAGAGCCTCACTCTCCCTCCGGGTTCTCCAGCTGAATTACTTCCAAGAAAGCAAATGTACTGTTGAGTTTCATGAGAAGAAGGAAATCTGGGGAGATTTCCTGAGCACCCTGATTTCTCCATCTAAGATGTCAGCATACAAAGCAGTCGAAAGTGACAGGCACATTAGCTATCAGGGCTTCAGCTGCCACCTCTGTAAAAGAGAGAAAGCGCAGCCCTCTTTAAGACCACCCCCACCCTGCGCTTCCCCCTAAGGGCACTCCTGAGGCTAGTGGCGCTGTAGGTGGGAAAGGTCCAGTTCCTTAGAACTGGCACAAAGGCCACCGAGCAGGAGAGGCCCGCGACTCATTTCCATCTAAGAAAGAACCGAGGCTGACCTGGCGCGTCCCTGAGGCTCCACCTGCTGCCACCTGAACCTTCCACAGCAGTGCCAACAGGGTGACCCAAGCAGGATGGAGTTTGGCACAAGCACCAGAAGGCATTCAGAAGGAGCAGGAGGCGGGTCCCTGAGGTGTGGCAGGCTGGGCAGGCACTGGGTGGGGATCTGCTGGCCCCAGGGAGTCCACTTCTGCTTCTCCCTGGCCATGTGGCCTTACCTGTAACACAGGGGTCCCTACCAACTACTTTAAAAGGCTGCAAGCATCACATACATAGGAAAATGTCTTGCAATTTCTATGAACGGTTTCGCCTGGGCTGGGGGGTGGGTAACTCAGGAGACTCGCCTGGCATGCACAAGGCCTTGGGTTTGATCCCCAGCCCTGCATAATAATAGTGACAGCAATGTTCCACAAGTGCCAGCTCCAGGCGGGTTGGGGGTGGGGGAGTGGGGGCAGAGACAACAGTGCAAAAAAAAAAAAAGGTAAGACTTGCAAAAGGACAAAAAATAATGACAAAAATTTAATCAAACAATTTAAAAACGTAGACTTAAATAAATTCAAGATGTCTTTCTCTGGAGAAAAATGAATTGTTAGTTATAATCAAACACCAAGGAATAAAGCCCAACTGCACAAAATAAGAAATGGCAAGGGGGCCAATCACAGACAAGGACGATGCTAAAGAACCATATGAGAACCGTCTGCTCTGTCCTGCCAGATAAACCAGTGACCCTGAATGGAACAAAATACCTTATGGAAAAATACAAACTACCCAAGTCAACTCTGGAAAAGACAGAAGAGGTAAAGAGAACAATGTCATAGAGAAAAAAAATTGACAAGAGATGAATTCACCAGAAGGAAATGAGCACAAGTTTTACAGATAAATTCAACCCAATCTTTAAGAAACAGATGGCTACAAAATTATCTAGACTGTTCTAGAACACGGGGAAGAGGAATGCTTAGAGAACCTTTTGATAAAATTAGCATAACATTGACAGCAAACCCCCAAAAGATAAAACATAATGAAACCATAGGCTGATCTTAGAGAAATATTATTGTAAAATTCTTAAATATAACATTAGCAAACAGAATCCCACAGCACAGGAAGAGAAAGACGCACCTTAGACAAGGGAGTCACGTATTTCACTCACGCAGGGGTTTATTAGGAAATCTATTACCATCACGGTTCATATTCATGGATCAAAAGAGAAAATCATACAATCATCTCCATGGATACTGTAAAGGCATTTTATAAAATTTGACATCCATTCTGAATCAAATTAAAACTCTTGCTTTTATTGTAAAATATCATAAAATTCTTACATGGACACATAATCACATAAACAAACACACACACCTCAATTCATAAGACCATCTCACACCTATCAAAGAAACCCCAGAAGTATCCCAAGATGTCCATTATCAATACAAATGTTTGGCACTGGTCTGAAGGCAATTAGTCAACTCAACTAGAAAGAAAGAAGTCTAAAAATTGGAAAGGAGGAGGTAAAATTATCATAGTTTTCAGGTGAAAACTCCAGAGAATCAGTTGGTAATGAGATCAAAACATAAAGGAATGCAACTAGGTTAAGTTCAGAATTAATAAGCAGAAATCATCAAAAGACAAAATACATGGGAATATATTTAGCAAGAAATGTGTACAGAGAAAACATTAAAACTCTACTCAGGAGTAACAGCTTTAAACAATGGGAAGATATGTTTTTGGGAAATCCCAATCCTGTAAAGATGTAAATTCTCCCTAACTTTTTCTATAAATTTGGGTGATCCCACTAAAAAACAATGCATTTTTGTTTAACTAGATAGGCTTGTTCTCAAATTCACATGAAAAAAAAATAAGCAAGAATATTTAGGAAGTTTCTGGAAAAATAGGAGCAATAAAAGGAGACTTCTACTGAGTGATAAAAAATATTACAAACTTACATAATAGTAAAACAGTGTAGTCTCGACACACAAGGTACATGCAGATCTACTGACTGAATTAGAAAGAGCAGAAATAAACCAAAAAGCATACAGGAATACAATAAGGACAAAGGTGGAGAGGGACCTGGATCAGTCACTGAGCAATGGCGGCACAGACCACCAGGCCCCGGGGGATAGGAAGAGTGGGCACCTCCTTCAGGTAAATAAGTCTCAGATGGAACAAATACTTAAAGAGTGTGTGAAAATAGCGGATAAGTAGAAAACCAATAGGGGAACATTGTTATAGTATCATTCAGACATTCTTTCTAAATGTAATACCATGCCAAAGGGAAAAGAAGGATCTACAAATGTGATGTTTTTAAAAATTATTTCTGGGGCTGGGGCTGTAGCTCAGTGGTAGAGCACTTGCCTCACATGTGTGAGGCACTGGGTTCGATCCTCAGCACCACATAAAGATAATTAAAGATATGGTGTCCAGCTGCAACTAAAAATATTTTTTAAAAATTATTTCTGCATTAGAAAAAAATAAGTATCATAAAACCAAGATCAACAAACATTGGTAACTCACATGAAAAACAAAAGAACCATGGTCATCTTTATGTTTCCTGATCATGAGTCTGTGGCGAAGTTTTACAAGAGGTCTTTTTTTTTTTTTTTCCAACAAAAAGATGATGAACCTTTTCTATCAGTGAGACAAGATTGTGGTAGTTTTTGAGCAAAAAAAAAAAAAAAAAAAAAAAAAGTGAACAGGGGCATCAGAGTGTGGTTGAGAGAGCAAGCTAGACGCACCAGGCTCTGGATTGCTGACACACCACCTGCCCGCTGAGTGATCCTGGACAATACTCCTTGTCATCTCACCCAACTCCAGTGTCCTTATCTATGAAGTAAGAATATTAAGGTCTTTCTCATAGGTTTGTTGCAAGGATTCAATGAAGCACGTGATGGCTTAGCTGAGTGCATGATATGTAGCAATCTATAAATACAACATGTGAATTTAAGACGAAATGAGTAAGCATCTTCTAATCTTACAGAAACTACTACACAATATAATTTAGGGACACATCTGTGATGGGACCAACAATGGCTTGCACACTGGAGAGGCACTCCCTGACCTGGGTCTCTCCCGTGGTGGATCAGTTCGCTCAGTCTCTCCACAGTGCACTCAGGAAGGACAGCATCATTATCTTACATTTGGGCTTAAGATTCAACAGGAAACCCAGACTTCCAGTTGTTCAGGCCCCAAATCCTGAGTCAGCCTTGACTTCTTCCTCACCCCCTCGTGTTCAGTGTATCACCAACACCTGTGGCTTCGAATCTCTGTCCAGGCCTGCAGTGTGGCTTTGCGGTGGAGTCTTACAGAATTCTCACACCTCTGGTCCGTGAGCCGCTGGCCATGGTGCTGAAACCCCACTCTGTGTCCCACAGTAACTGTCCATGGTCACAACCCACTACAGCTCAGACTTCGGTGTTCAGAGCTTTGCTCTGGCTGAAATGGCCATTCTCTTCCCCTTTGAATTCTATTCAGTTCTTCCTTGTTCCTCCAACAGACTGGCCTGGAGATCATTATGATTCATAGGCTATCCAAAGAAGCAGGTTTTAATTCAAGATGAATTTTTATAAGATCAGAAAAAAGATGAGCCTCTTTTCTGGACCCTCAGGGTTGCCATAGCTCTTAATTTGTGGCAAAACAGCAGCTGACATCAATATAAATGCATACTTTAGGAAACCTTCCTCACAAAGAATGGCCCACGTTCAGGCAAAGGTCCCTCTGCACTTGAGTGGGCAGCTTACCTGGGGCCCAGATGGGACCTGAATTATGGTTTCAAATATAAATTTCACTAGAAGTGGGGTTGTGGAATTATTGTATTCTGTAATGTGTCTTCAATATGAATCTTGAATTCCCTCTCAACTTTCTTTCCTATCCTGTGCAAGACTGCATTTTTCGTTTTACTCCTGACCACCCATCCAAATTGGAATTAGTTCAAATGCTGTCCTCTGGTTTTGCTTCCAGAAACTCAAAATGGATAAATCCTAGTGAAAAATAATGAAGGTTGGAAGACAGAACTAAATAATTCCCTTCTCCACTTAGACACTGGAGCCACATTTTAATTCCCTGCCTATAAACAGGTGGTTAACAACGGATGTCATAAGACAACCATGTGATAGGTACAGCAGGAAACACAGAACTGGGCATGAATCCTACCCACAGGCCTTCACAGTCTGAATATCAAGATCTGCACTCTTCAGGGGATGGAGTGCTATAAATAGCAAGGAGATGATATCACCAGCTTCCAGCCTGTTGCTGTTCAGCTGTCAATTATTTTTAAAAGAGGTTACCAAAAAATTAATAGAGGGTGGTAAATTCTATAGCACCATTTAATCATAAATTCACTAATTCTCTCTCTCTCTCTCTCTCTCTCTCTCTCTCTCTCTCTCACACACACACACACACACACACACACTCACAGAGGCAACAGATTTTAGTGTCTACTTATTAAAGTAAAAAATTTTTCCAAAAGCCCACCCTATGACTCTGCCACAGAGTGCTGATGTCTGACTAGTCCCCAATTCCTTTCCCATACATAAGGGCAGATGCAAGTCTGTCCCCAACTGACAGGACACTCTCTAAACAAGGTCTCAATTTCTTTGGATAATGAAAACTCAGGGTTCAACCTGAGTAGCAGCCTGTGAACCTTCCAAATGAACTTAACATGTTAAAAGGAACTCAATTCCCTCTGGTTCCTATCATGGAGAAAACCCACATTGGACATCAAGAGAAAGGACAGGGAGCTGGAACCTCTACTTGGCATTGAACTTGAACAGATGCATGGAACTCCTCCATTCTGTCACACAAGCAATGTCTGTGTGTCATATCAATTCTGCATCTAGAAAGAACATCTCTGAAAAGACTCTTGATGCTGTGACTCTAACACAGGAGATGGGAGGAGGGGCGGGTCCTCGAGGCACACCTAGCTCCTGGGAGAGCACCCCAAATGGGTCTCCATGACCTCTCCAAGTGCTGGGTGACACAAAATAACCCCCACGCTGACCCAAGGCAACATACCACCTCAGAAGGTCAGAGAATGTCCCCTTTCCCCAGGGTCTGTGGATCCTTTGCATATCTTTGAAAAATCGGCATCTGATCTCTGCTAGCAAACAGCAAGGAGAAAGAGAAGCGGGGAGGTGGGATAGAGAAGCGCGATTATTTTTTAAATGTACATATGTGTGTGTCTACATTTATATAAATAGCAACTGAAATGGAACATGGGGGGCACTTGCTATTTTGAGGACAAGCTCCAGTAGTAAAGCCATCTCCCAAGTGACGCCACTTGCTGGCCGTGTGCCCTCGCGTCCAGGCAAGGCTGCCTGCTTCTTATTCTAGTCACATCGAATGCCTCTTACCAATCCATCCATCTTAATCAGCACCTACCACCCGCAGCAGCGGCCCCGTAGCCAGGAAGCCAGGGGATGGGGGTGTGCGGGCAGTGGCGAGAGGTGACGTCAGAGAAGGGAGGAGGGAAAGACGGGTGGGACGAGTTGTGGGGGGCAGAGGCAAAGGACAGCCACCTGCACCTCTGGACGCCTCCCCATCGTAGGACTCCCTCAAGCATGTGGCTGACTGAATGGCGGCCAGCTCAGAGCCTGTGCATCAGAGCCGCAGGGCCGCAGTGCTTGCAGGGCAGGAGCAGGGATCCTGAACCTGCGGCTACCAATGCAGGGTGGAGAGTCGCATGGTAGGAGAGGCCATGGCTGAGTCCTGAGGCCCACTGAGCTGCTCCTTACCCCTGATTTAGCTCTGACCACCCCTTGTCACCCAGCATCCCTGCCCCTAGCCCACTTGAGTCCCAGTCAAATCGTATCCTCCTGTCTCCTCCTCTGCACTCCTCTGAACGCTTCCATGGGAGTTGCAGTCACAAAAAACCCCGCTATTTCCAAGGGGTCCAGGGCTCTGCCTCACTCGGGTGTAGCTGCTGAGATACCTGCCATGTGACAGCCCAGCCCCTGACAATCAGGGTGTGGCCTGTGGATCTGCAGCTGCAGACCCAAGCTCCGAGACAGCACAGGGCCTAGCAACTGTCTCGTATTTCACTTGCCGACCTGAGCCAGAACCCACTGGAAACCCTGGCTGGGAGCCGAAGTCCCTCTGCAAAGCCCCCCCCACAACGCCACGTGGCCACTCAGTCACCTGGTCTGGGGCGCCTAAGAACCAAAGCCCTGGGGAAATCAACTCCAATCTGAGTGGAGCCTGCGCTTCTCTCACACCTCAGACCCACCGTTTCCAATCACCACTTCATTTGCAGGGGCAGCTCCTGCAGGGCCGGGCCCCAGGCCTGGCTCCCGGATCCTTTCCTGAGGACAGGACTCAGCAAGGTCCTCTGGAACCTGATGCTTCCATGTGGCCTGGGAGGACCTGGGCTGCATCTAGTGGGAATCTGACCACTTCAAATTTCAGGGTTAATGGGGAACCAGCAGGAGGAGCTCTTGCCAGAGGAAGGGCAGAGGGGAGCCCTGCAGTGCGGCTGTCCTTACTCCTGGTCACCACAACATCACAACCATCTGAAGAATCAAGTTTGGGAACCAGACTCCATGACCAGGGCTGTAATTTCCACATTAGCTCCACACTCGGGTTCATTGGAGGGTTAGGCAACCACACCCACTTGACAGTTCAGGGGACTTGGTAACTGGCCTCAACTCACAGAACTAATCAATGACAAGACAGAATGCAAGGAGAGCCCTGGTTAACTCCAAAGCTCCTGACTCCTCCTCCCTTTCAGCCCAGGAAAAGAACTGCAGGGCAGCAGAGAGCCCGGTGGGGGAGAAGATCCGGAGCGTCTCAGCCAAAGCCGCCTTAAGAGAAAAGCTCAACCCCGTGTTACTCGAGGCCTCTGCCAAGGCCTCCTGGGCGCAGGCAGCATGGTAGCAAACCTGCAGCACCAGACTCAAGCTAGACGGGCACAGAAAGAGCCTCGGCAAAGCGTGATGGCAAGAGGTTTAGACAAGAGGGCATTGTGGCCTTCAGTGCACACTGGCAAGGGAGGAGAGGGAGGAACGATCCATTTGTGAGCTGTCAGATTGGGGGCGTTGCCCTGCAGACGGAGCTAGAACTCAGAAAGCTGCCCACGTGGCGGCTGCAACAGGGCAAAGGGCAGAGAGGTGGAGGAGGAGGAGCCTCCCCCAGGGAGAGGCTGCGGGGTGAGGGGCCTCCAGGGAGCAGTGGAGGGGTCCCAGACGCTGCCTTCCAGCCACTCTCTGAGACACCTCCAAATACAGGGCTTTGGGGTCTCCCTTGTGCCGCAGGGTCAGTCTCTCCACTGCATGGGCCCATAGTCAAGGCCCTGCGGTCCCCTAACCTGGATAAAGGGCTGTTCCCCATCGTCACTGAAATACTGTGTCCCTCGACTCTGTCCCCTTTAGGAAGTTGCCCACCTTTTGAAAGTGGCAGAGACCCTGCAGGAACAAGCACCTTAGCCCAGCTGCCTACTGTCTACATTCCTCGCTTGGGTGAGAGGCCCTGGGCCACGCCAGACTTCGGCCTCCAGAGGCTGTCGGCCTTTGGGGGATTACTGTGCGGCACAGCAGCGAGGAGAACGGACCCTCACTAGGATCCCCATCAGGGTAGGGCCCACGTTTCCTTCTGCCGTTGCTCCAGTCTTCTCTCTTCTTTAGTGTCCACAGCCATTCCCAGACAGGTCTGAGGGACGCTGGAGGCTGACTTCCAGAGCAGCCTGGAGGGTTGTGAGCACAGGGACAGACGCCTGGTGTGGGGGGGCAGAGTGGAGCAGGTGAGCTGGCAGGGAAGGCCCTGACCTTCGTGGGAGCCAAGAGGATCACAGCTCCCATGAAGGAACCGTGTCTGCAAATGTGCTCTACGAAGGCCAGTTTCGCAGTCACCCTCCTGTGCCCAGGTCACTGCAGTGGCATTGGGAACTGGAGCCCTGAGACACTGGGACAGGGACCCACTGACTAGAATCAGTGTACCAGTCCAACGTTCAGGGGGGTGGTGACGGGCTGCAGCTGTGTGCACCACAGCGCGGGGTCTGAACGTGTTCCTCCAACACTGGGTGCGGACCTGCATCGCCAAGTGATGGTGTCAGGAAGAAGGACTTCGAGTGGCAACTGGTCAGGAGGATGGGGCCCTCAAGAGTGGGGTCCGTGCCCTTCCAAAAAGCACCCCTTCTGCCGTGTGAGGACAGAGCCCAAAGCTGCCAGCCTGTGAAGCAGGACGCCGGCCTCAGCAGACTCTGCGCTGTCAGCGCCTTCATCTTGGGCTTCTGGCCTCCAGAACCGAGAGAAGGAAACTGCTCGCTGTTGTTTATAAGCAACCCATCCTGTGCGCTTCATCACACTTGATTTTCAAATGACCGCAAATCTCAGACCTTCTCCTTAGATACTAAATATGAGGTGTCCCCGCAAAAGCTCATGCGTCAGGCAATTCGGGAACATCAGAGGCAAATGATCAGATTACAATAGCCGTAACCTCGTCAGTGGATTCGTCCATTTGATGAATTAATAATTTGAATGGATCTCTGGTTGGTAACTGTTGGCAGGTGGGACATGACTGGAGGAGGTAGGTCACTGGGGGTGTGTGCCCAGGGAGCTCATTGTCCCTGGTTCTTCCTCTTCTCTGCTTTCTGGCCGCCATGAGTTGAGCAGTTTCTTTCTCTTTATATACTACAGATCCACATAGATGGGGAGACTGGGCTTGGAGGCCGCAGAGCCTTGGAAATTAAAGACTTTTCCTCACTAATGGTTTTGTTATCAGCTCCACAGATCAATAATATTCTCATCAACATCAACTAAAATATCCCTCTGTGAACCACCACGAGCCCCTAGGTCCTCCTAGCTGGCACCGAGGGCTGGTGGGCTGGCAGCAGTGCCCAGTGGGTCTCAGGCTGGCACCACGGCCCTGGCAGGTACTGAGCTCCTCCGTCGGTGATTTCTGCCCCGCACTGCCAGTGTCTTCTGACTACACCCAGCTGATTGGAGGAATGGCTTTGAGTTACTTTTCTGCCTTCTCTGTTTGTTACATTCTTTACATACCAGCGGAGGTTAAGTGGGAAGAGGCCTCATCTCTGTACCACTGAGAGCAAGAAACTAATGTCCTCAGTCACAGGTTTCCTTTGCCATTTTGCTCTTGGAAGAAGAGTAAAGTGACACCCTACCCCTGTCCCCTTAGCTTTCTGTCTCCTATACCTGGAGATGGTGTGAACTGAGGTGAGTGTGCGTGCGTGTGCGTGTATGTGCACCCGCTGTGCCGGCATGTGTGTTGCTGCTGCTTTGTGAAGGCTGCTCTGGTCCTTGAGGAAGGGCCTGGCCTTTGGGGAGGAGGAGACTGAAGAAGTCTGCCTTTAACCCGCCCTCATGCCCACCAGCAGCCCGACCTCTCTGACCCTCTCTAATGGGCTTTACTTTCTCTCCAGGACACCCCACGTCCTCCTATTTCGAACTGCTCGCCAGCACTGACCTGTTCCATACACTGTAGGTAAATGACTCCATTCCACGAAGATTCCAGAAAACGCGGGTTGTTGGACTCCCTGCTCAGCCTGGGGCTGCAATGCCGCCTTCCAAGTCCCTGATTCTTTGTGTGCGTCCCGTGCATGTTCTAACATACTTGATCCTCAGAAGGACCCCACAGGCCAAGGTCTGCAATTGTTTCCACGGCGAGGATGGGCATGTGGGGCACATGTGAACGCACGGACAGGCACAGCATGCAGGACAGCGGGTGCACTCGGAGTGACCTGGAGGCCTAGCTAGCCACCCTGCACACCTGCCTCCTCCTTGGGGCAGGTAAGGGGGCCGCTGGGAAAACAATGGCTCACCTGCAAAATGTCCTGTGGGAGGTGAGCAGGTGGGAGGTGAGCAGGTCATGGAGGAGGCCCTCGAGGGGGAGGGAGGCACAGGTGGGAACACCTGTGGGGACAGGGAGAAGTAACTGGGGACACTGAGTGGGAGGTGCTGGGTGACATAAACAGATGGGCAGTTTGGGTCCAGGTCCCGCAGAGTGACTGAGAGTGAAGGTGGAAGCTGGATGGAGCTGTCCCTACGCGTCCCGAGCGCTCCATGCTGACAGGCAGGGCACTCTCAAGGAGAGCGGACCGTCAGGCCGGATCCGGGCCTGGAGGACTCCGGGAGGGCAAGAGGGCCCCGCAGCCCCACCCAGGATTCTCCTAAGGTGGAGGGTCTCCTGCAGTCCCCTAAAGGGAAGGTGAGCCAGAGAGGGGCCTGGGCTGAAGCGAGGCCTGTGCACGCAGACCAGGCCCAGGGCCCACGCCTAAGGCCACGGCCTCCAAATGACTCAGCAGGCCCTGGGCAGACTCTTCCAGGAAAGCTCCCCACAACATAAGCAGGAGGACGGAGAAAAGTGGCCACGCGTGTAAGCACGCACGCACATACGCACACACGCACAGCCCTTGGGGGTCGTTTTGAGCCTGATTGCTTTGGCACCAGCTGTCAGGTCTGCAGAATCTCTGGCACTGGTGACCCGCAAGCTCTAGGATAAGGAGGATGTGTTTAAAAATAGCGCAGATTCCTAGAACTCACCTCTCCTCTCCCCCTCCCTCCCCGCCTCACTGACGGGCCTGGTAAGGGCTCCACTTCAAATTCACGAGTACGAGGCCAACATTTTTTGATTCAGATGGATTAGGAAGGCGGCGCAAAGTGGCAGACGAGGGCAGGAGCCCCGGAGGCCAGAGCCAGATTCTGCCTCCAGGAAGGCAGGCTGCGGACGTGGCGGAGGCTGTGCCTTAGCCCAGGCATCCTCTTTCCAGGCCACCCAAATGGCCGCTCACTTCCTCCATGCCCCAGGGGCTCCACAACCCTGGGCTCTCGGCAGACAGACAAGCAGCCTCACACCCGTGATGTGTGGGGCCTCAGGTCCCACGGATTCTGCTCCTCCTGGGTCGGGAGCACAGCGGTGAGGGACCAGCCAACCACGCAGCTGGACGTGCCCGTGATCAAGCCTGGTGTGGTCGCCGAGCACCCTGTGACCATCACATGCCTGAATGCCTGCAAGCCTGTTTCCCATCCGTGCGTCTCCACTCTCAGGATGGCCGTGGGGACACAGGTGGAGCAGAAGGCGCCCTCCGCTCCACCCTCTGAAGGCGAGTGTGAAGCTCGCCCCTTTTCTTCTCTTCCCTCCACCGACTCTTGTGCTTTTTCCAACCCGTCACGCTTGCCTTGGCTTCAGTCAGGGAGGGCTGGGTCATGAGGAGTGACTGTGTTTGTGAAGGGATTCGATCACGGCCTTATTTGTGGCACTGAGAAACAGGCAGTGAGTTTCATGTTCAATATTGAGGAAACGACAGCTAGATTCACCTCTTCCAGGAAAATGGTGCCCGAGTGCTCAAATCCAATTGTATTGACTGAGGAAATGCTCACAATATGATGTTAAGAGAAAAGGCCGGGTACAAAGTGTATCCGTAATATGTTCTCATTAACGTGACTGAAAACGCTAAAAGGAAATGAGACAAAATGTTGACCGATGGTTTCTAGGTAGAGGGCTTATTAATAAGTGTGAGTTTTCTCTTTATTTACACCTCTTCATTTCTGGAACAAAAAAGGTTACCAGATTCCAGTTTTAAAGAAAAGAATTTGGTCAACATAGGGGGGGAAAAAATCTCCACCTAGTCACCAAAATATATTAGGACTTCTGAAAAGAGATTCTCTCCAGATGTGACCATGTGGTGACGTGAGTCAAGGGGATGAGGCCAGCTCTGTTCTACGTCTGCTTGGTTGGTACGGACAAGTCGGCACGGGGTCGGGTGCTCCGACCCAGGCCAGGATCAAGTCACAGGACGGGCCAAGAAGTTCTCTCCAGAAATCCCAAGACTGAAGACCAAGCAAAAGAACGCAGTGCTTGGTGCAAGCCAGCAAGGAACTCAGGAAACAGCAGGAAGGTTCCAGACTGCACCCTCTTCACAGGACCTTTCAAACCACAGGCTGAGTTAAGAAAGCTTTGCCTCTGAGGACAACTTCAAAGCTCTACCTGGAAGAGCCTGGACCCAACAGACTCATGTTCTAGATGAAGACACACCACAGCATGCAGCGACTCTCCCTGAGGCACCCAGACTATTCAAAGCACACTTTGGATAAGATCCAACCCCTCCTGGGTGGTGGGCCCAGGAGCCTTTTTGAAGCTTTGGAGAAGACAGCAGGAGCACTGAGCCAAAGGGCAGCCTCACTGGTGCCCTCTAGTGATAACATAGTGTCACCGCAGCCAAACCGTCTCAAGGCTGAGATGTCCAAGTGAAAAACAAGTAATAGTTATCACAGTATGTGGCTTTCTTCCTGGCCAAGCACATAACTGCACTTGAACATACACGTTACACGTTTTTGCACATCAGGATTCTATCCTAGACATTCTGCTATTTCATCTCCTCAAGGAGAGACCTGTTTTTGATTGGATGTGAAGACTTGGAATAGAAGTGAGACGTTCAAACTGGGAAGGAAATTCCTGAATGCAAATCTGAGAACCCTCTATGGACACATGGTCCAGAAAGCGTATCCTCTTGGTCTTCACCCAGTGCCCATGCCCCTTCCTGGGCTCAGCCTTTGTCTTCCTGGCAGCCTAGGGTCTTTTGGACTATGGAACCTGCCCAGTTTCTGCCCAGCTGGGGGTCTCCATCAGTGGGAACTCAGGCTGGCATGCAGTAAATAGTCTAGCGACATGTGAAAGGAGCTTTGGGAACACAGAGGGTGGGGTAACTCTGCCTGTGATGCTGAACAAGAAGTGCACAGAGGAGAAAATCGTCACGATGAACCTTCCAGAACGGAGTTCTAGTGGAAAGAGCGGTGGCCACGTACTCAAGGAGGGGAGTGCAAACACAGGAGTGGGGAGGAAACGCTGGGCCTCCCAGGAGCAGCAGGTCCTGGACTCGAGCAAGAGGGGGTGAGCCGTGAGCCACAGCAGGGCCCAACGGGGAGCTCCTCGCCCCCTGGCCGTGGAGAGGGGGATAAGTCTGTGGGTCCTGGGGAGCCCCGGGAGCCTTGGGCCAAGGTAGTGAAATGTTCAAGTCCATGCTGCAAAGCTCCCCGGGAGGTAAAGCTACCAACAGGGAGACTAGTCCATGTTTATACGCAGAGCGCCAACAGCCTCCAGGCCTGCAGGCAAGCCTGCTGCACCTGCACGCTCTGGAACACGCGGAGCTCGTGGAGAGCGACTTTCTCCTTCTGCATACACACCCCAAGGCCCAGAAGCTGGGTTCACCAGCTCTCTGGCTGTCCACCTCACAGCAGCATTATTTGCAATGGTCAAAGTGTCTGAGCAACCCCGATGTCTGAGGACGGCCGGTGGAGGAGTAGCATGGGTTGCACACAGCAGAGGAAGAGGCCCAGCCTCAAGGAGAAAACCCTGACACAGGCCACAATTGGAGGAACCTTGGGACTGCCCGAAGCCAGTCCCATGAGGACAGCACCGTGTGATTCCCCTTTCTGAGGTGCCAAGAGCAGCCGGACTCAGGGAGAGAAGGTAGGACAGCATGTGGCGGATACTCAGGGCAAGGCTGGGGTGGGGCCATAAGGGGTTAGCGTTCCCTGGTGCACCGTTTACAAAGGTGAAAATATTGGCAATGGGTGGCAGAGACAGCTGCGCAGCAACGTGGGCACACCGAATGCCACGCCTGTGCACCTGCAAGGCTGGGATGGGAGAATTCATGTTATCTACATCTCACCACAAAAAAATGGGGCTATGAACCCAGAAACAGGCGATGGTGGCATTTGACACGTCATCCTCCACCGCCGCTGATAAACACACAGGAAGAGGCAAGCTTTAAAAGACACGGACCCCAGGTCAGCAGCGCTGTTTCTGAGTGGCGAGACTGTTTTGTTTCCTTCTTTCTCATATCGGTTTTTCGAGATTTCTTCGGTGGACGCACAACGTAATAAAAGCTGTTCACAAAGGGGGAAGAAACATCAAGACAGAGGCGATGGAATGACTGAGAGGGCGGGGGAGGGGGCAGCAGAGATGCCGTGGCCACAACGCGGGGCCTCGATTCACTCCCTCGGTCCCTGCGCTGGTGACGGTGGCTGTGAGAGGAGGACGTGCGCTTGGGGACCACAGTGGCACTCAGCTGCTGAATGCCTATGATGTGCCTGCCCCTGGCAGTGACAATGCCACCAAGAGATTTTTCTGTCTTCCAAGAATGTATGTTCCAAGGCCGGGAGATGGAAAAGCAAACCTCCAAGTGGAACAGACCGGGGGCCTGTGGATGCCAGCCCCCGGGGAGGGCAGGGCACAGGGACACACGGGTTGGGCAGGGGACTTCCCTGCAGAGCCGGTGTCTGCAGACAGGCAGGCCAGGCCCTGGAGTGCAGCACAGCCTCAGGGGGCCACAGCCCCAGCAGTATGCCAGAGCAGAACTCGGAGGTTTTGTCCACGAAGACCTCACCGAGCAGGCTGGGTGGCTCACTGAGCTGGACATGGGCTCTCCATGGCACCTCGTGGGCCAACACCCAGCCATCATCTTCCCCTCCCTGGCTGACAGAAGCCCACCCTGTTCTAGGCGCCACAGAAGAGAGACTCTTGCCCTGACCCAGGGGCACGGTTGGTTTAAGCCCAGTCACGGCTCCTGTCTCCCTTCCCAGTGATTAGAGCAGAATGGGCGTGTGACCAACATCTGGCCAAGGAGCCCTAAAGAAGCCCGGCTCCTTTCTAAATGGAAAGAGCTGCCAAAGAATAAGCTGCTCATACCTGACCCCTTGCCTCCAGCTTGGGATGCTGCTCTGATGCTTGAAGCGATGGCAGCCAATTTATGACCACAAGGAGCAGGCCAAGAGAGTCAGAGGCAGGGATCCAACATGCTCCTATTTCTGAGTGGCTAGGCCATTCCTGAAATCACCCATTTCCAGAGTCTTTTACAACAGTGCCTAGCATGTGCGAGGCCCTGGGTTCCATCCTCAGCATCACATAAAAACAAATAAATAAAATAAAGGTATTGTGTCCATCTACAACTAAAAAATATTTCTAAAAAAAGGCTGGGCATGACGCCCAGGAGTAGGCCCGTGAGGCCACCTGGCTGACACACATGCAATCGGTGCTTCTCCCCAACCAAGCTCACTGGCACAGCCGGCGGGAAACCAAGGCCAGTGCAAGGAAACCACCAGAACATGCTCCCTCCTCCTCAATGCCAGGGGGCCAGGCGGCACTGTGGGGTCCCTGGGCTCCTCTCCTCCCAGCCTTCCCCTTCAAACTCCCAGAGGCAGAGGCTCAGGAGCACCATGGTGAAGGAGCCTGGTGTTGTAGCTTAGCCCGGCCGGCAGGCGCCACAGAACGCCGGGGAGGGTCTGCCAGGTGTGACCAACTGCTCTTTCCTGGGACTCTCACCAGGCCCTGTCCTTCCCTGACACCCTCAGTGCCTCTAGCTGCCTGCAGGGTGAGGCCCAATCTCTGACCCGTTCCTCCACAACATCACCCGCCAGCAGCCTCTGCGGCCACATGACTCCCAGGACTAGCGAGGAGGCCAAGGCTGCCCAGGCACACCGGCAGCGGGCAGCTCACGCAGAGAGCATACCACATTCTTCCGGCTTCACACATCCCCCTACCCAGTCACCGTGTTGGCCACAGGGGCTCCCTGGGCTCCGGTCCACCAGCAGTCATTCACCCGGGCTGAGGGCTGCTGTGCACGCCACGGCCGCGCTGCTCACGTCTTCGCCAGCAATGTCGTGGCAGGACCCCAGTCGGCAAAACACAAGCCCCAGTATCCACAGCAGCTGGGGGGCCTGGGGCCTGTTCCTTGGCTGCCTCCTGAGGCCTGCTCACCTGAATGAAGAACTTGACCTGAGGGCACATGGCTGAACTGTTGTTCTGTGTGGGTGTCCTGTTTTTAGCATAGACAGTAGCCAAGCCCAAATTACGTCTCTCCTAGAAAGCCAGTAAGTGAGGGTTTGTCTTATTCTAGAGCTCCTCGGCCGTTGGCAGATCACTCCAGAGTAAATTAGTCAATCCGTGTATACGTGTGTGCACGTGTGTGTATGCGTGTGTGTGCGTGCGCGTGTCCTCTGTGAGAAAGAGTGTGGTAGTGATAGCACAAGCTTTGAGCTTTGGAGTAAGGCAAACTGGGGTTCAAAACTGGTCCCAGGTCTGGTACAAAATCCCTAACCAGTGTCCCTCAAAACTGTCAACGTCATCAAAACCCAGAAAAGTGTGAGGAACTGCCACATTCTAGAGGAACCTAGGGAGGATGAGCCAACCGAGCACAAGTTCCATCCTGGGACAGAAAAAAGGACATCACTGAAAACCGAGGAGGCCTGAATGAAGCATGGCCTTGAATTCAGCGCGTGCCCACCCACATGGCTCCCTAGTGCGCCGAGCGCCCCACACTCAGGTGAGGCTCTTAGCAGGGCTGCAGGGTGTGCAGTGTGTAGGAGCCTACCCCCCCCACCCTGGAAATCTAAACCCCTCAAATAAAAGGCTTAGGAATGACATGACACGAACAAAACCGGTGCCAGGCACTGGTGGCGGTGGACTTTGGGCACATTATTATCCCTGTCCAAGCCTCGATTTCTCACTTATGAACTGGGACGGACACAACTACCCTTGAGAGCCAAGTGACGAGGGGATGGCACGGCACATGGAGATGCCTCCTGGCACGATGCCCAGCACACGGTAGACACTCACTCAACATTCCTGTTTCAAATCCCAACCAATAAATGTATTTTTATTAAATAATAACACATAACCAGTCTATAGTCAAAAATTCCAAGTTTCCCCCCAAAGTGTCCTTTGTGACTTTAAAAAATTTTTTGAGGGCTGGGGAGATGGCTCAGTCGGTAGAGTGCTTGCCTTGCAAGCCTAAGGCCCTGGGTTCAATCCCCAGCTCTGCCCCCCAAAAAAATATTTTGACTCAATATCAAGCTTCACGCATCCCATTCCACAGTCAGACCTCTCTATTGCCATTTAGTCTTTTAAGACAAAAATCTTTTTTTTCATGACATTGACTGGAAGGCAGCCAGTTGCAGGAAGTCGAGGGACAGAAGCTCCCATGGCAGCAGAGGTACCAGTGAGACTGAAGTCTGTCTGCAGCCATCTGCCGTGTCCCCTTCACAGGACCCCAGCTACACATGGCTTCCGCGTCTTACCAAGCATCTCACAGAGCCTCCACACTCCCTGCAACCAGTCAGATCGCGACTGCACTCCTATTTCACAAGTGAGAACACTGAGGCTTGGGCCAGCTGAGTGACTTGCTCCAGGCCCTGAAGCCATCAGGAGAGCCAGGATGTGAACTGCCCCTGGCTTGCCACAGGCACTGCCTTCAGGAGACCCCACCAACCGGGAGACACTGGCCTCCAAGGAGCCATTTTGACAATGCAGCGAGGTACGGGCCACTACACAGCAAGCAGGAGACACAGCAGGAGCCCACGGTAAGGAAGGTGGAGCCTCAGGAGACCAGCAAGCCCTCACAGGCAGGGCCATGGGGCCAGGTGGTGTCCTGTCCTGCAGCCACAGGTGCACGGGGGAGGCTGGAGGGGAGGAGGGCACCAGGTTGGGGGTCCTGAAAGTTTTCATGCATTCTTTTATTTGCTCATCCTTCATTCAGTGGATATTAGAGCTTCTTCCACCGGCCAGACCTGTTCCAGGTGTTCAGGACACAGCAGAGAATGCGGGGGACAAACCCCGTGCCACAGGACTTGAAGGGGACAGACTCCTCCTGCGTGTGCTTTGATGGGGCGTCAGGGCCCTGCCCGTTGGCCCAGAGTCTTCCTCTGGTCCTCAGTGGCCTGAGGATGACGAGGGCCACTCCGCTGGCCTGCCTGACACCCTCCTCCTGAAGCATCTCCTCTGAGAAGGAAAGAGACAATAATCAAAGAAGCCACAGATGTGGCAGCAAGTGTTCAGGAGAAGAGTGGGGGGGGTTTGGGGGACGGAGGCCAGAGACCTGCAGGTTCCAACACACAGGAGGCCTCGGTGGAGACGGGGAAAGATACGAAGGAGGGAAGAGCTGCCCTCCAAGAGACAGGAGAAGAACATTCCAGAGCAGAAGAAGCCAGGGTGAAGGGTAAAGGAACCGAAGGAGGCCAGTTTGGTAGGAAGCAGGAAAGTGCCACCCAACTAAGAGCTGGGACCTGCTCCCGGGCCTGAGCGGACATCAAGAGAGCTGCAGCGCAGACAAGCCTGGACCAAGCAGGGCAGGACAGGGCAGGCGGACGGATGGACCAAGAGGCTTCAGTGGGGTGGGTGCGGGCAGCCAAGCCAGCGACAGGAGCCCTTGGTCCTTCTCAGGCCCACTGGGACCAGAGGAGGAGACCCCGGGCTGAGAGGCAGGGCCTTGAAGCCCCATGAGAGCGCAGGCAGGAGGGGTCCACCCACCTCAAGTGTGCCCAGGGCCACGCTGAGGGGCAACCTGTTCTGGCACTCCAGGACCCGGCGTGTCCCGTCCCCAGCTCTGACGGGAGGACCCCAGGGAAGGTCTCGGCCTCCCAGACCCCCTTCAGAGCTCAGCTGCTAGGGGCCCGGCGGCTGTGCAGACGAAGCCCATGGGCAAGCGCCTTGACTTTTCTGGCGGTCCTCTGTCCCATTGGTATCTGGAGATAGTCGGGGAACCTCTCTCAGGAGAATGACTAAATGGTCATAAATGCCGGGTGTCCCCAGACCACCTGCAGGGAGCAGCAGTCCAAGAACCCTTGTGTCTCGGCAGTGCAACTGTTACTGCTGTCACCATCGTCAGCAGCCGTGGCGTTACAAACCGCAGCCTTGTCTCCCTCCCCAGTCCCCGCCCACCCAGGGACCCCCCTCTGCTGTCCTGCACCAATCTTCCTCTGGACTCATCTTGGGACACCAGCAACTCACCCCTAAGTACGCTGACAGCGCCTTCACTACCGCAGACGGTAGGTTTTATCTTATGCCAGTCCACATCTAACCGATGGCTGGAACGCAATTCCATTCTTTGTTGTTCTTTTTTTGTGGTGCTGGGGACTGAACCCAGGGCCTTGTGCATGTGAGGCAAGCACTCTACAAACTGAGCTATGTCCCCAGCCCTGCAATTCCATTCTAATAATGCTCTACACTCCAGAACATCTTTCGTCCAAGGCCTTGCTGATGTCCTGGGGACAAGGAAGAGGAAGTACCTTCCTTATACGCAGAAAAGAGCCATGAGAGCCCAGATTCATCTACAGTCCACCCTGACACCTTGTTTTGAAATGAGGTCCAGAGAGGGCAAGTGGATTTTCCAAGATCACACAGTAGGTTGGACTCCCCCAAGCAAACAAGTGGGGCGCCCTTACTACGCACCAGACATGGAATGCTCCGGTTAATCTAAGCCACCGGCTCTGTTAGTCTTTATTTACAGAGTAAGGGTGCCAAGACTCAGAGAAATTGGGCTTGTCCATGGTCTCTGGGAAGAGGCTGAGGGGCTGACCTTAGGCACCATGTGCTTTCCTAGCAGCATCCACAGATGAGGAGAGAAGAGAGGGTCCGGAGAGGGTCAGGAGCCTCGCCTAGAGTGCTGGTCACCAGGTGCTCTTCAGGCCCATGGCCTCCGAAGGCCCCAGAGGGACACAGGAAGCAGAGCTCTGTCTGTGTCAGAGTCTCAGCCTGAATTGGGGTTCCCACCTGCCTCTAAGGGGGGCACCTGGGTCCGCCTGGCAAAGGAAGGTCCCCATGGCCAAGAACTGACCATCTGCCCAGCAGCAATTTCTTGCTACAAGCTCATGAAGAGAGGGGCTGGGTACACACACCTCTTTCTGCTGAACGGCAGTGCAAAGATCTGGCCCCAGCCGCACTGCTGGTGCGCACCATGTGGCCCCTTAAGCCAGTGCTCCTAAAACTGGCAGGAGGGGACCGCCCCTCCCGAGTCAGTATGGAAGCTGGTGCCTTCACATTCACTTCAATTCTCTACCCAGGCTTTGCCAAACGAATTACACAAAAATTACACAGACTTCAGAGGGGGCCTCAACTAGCAGGGATTTGCTACATGAAGTCCTGGTGCCACCAACTGGCCTCTAGACTCAGCCTGTCCGCAGCCTGTCTTCCAGCCCAGCTGTGCCCCAGCCACTAGTCGGGGTCCTTGTGAGGCCACCACTCCTCCAGCATCCAGGCCTCAAGGACAGACCGCACCCCACCCAGGCCTGGGTAAACAGCTTGGACCACACACACCCTTCCTCGCAGGGCAGACAGGCCTAACGGGCAAGAAGGGATTTGGTAGCTCTCTAGATCCATCATAATTGGAGTGTTTAAAGGTCCCCAAATGGCCATTAGACAATCCACGTTTCCTAACAGCCAGTAAATACTCTGGACCCAGTCAGCAATTTTAAAGGTCCTTAAATAGCTCATTTGCATAATCCATATTTCCGGAGCCCCCAAGCATTTGTCCTGCCTACCTAATCTCCATCTTTATTATGCACGAGGGGAAAAAGCTCCAAAGGAGCATGGCAGACCTTTGCTCCCCTTCTGGGAAAATTGATTCTTGTTTTAAAAAGGACCACAGTTTCAAAAACAGGCAGGGATCTAACCACAAAAGGAAAATATTTAAAGGGAAGCTGTTAACCTGTGTAGGCCTGCAAATATTCTTGCCTGGAAGGCCAGAAAATCCCCTCGGGGCTCCCAGAGGACACTAATTACACAAGCAACCCCTGCAAAAGCTTGCAGGAGGCCAAAGTCCTCGCTCCCCACCTCCTCCATTGATCCCTCCTGGGGCCTGAGGAAAATAGGCAGGATCACCTGGACATCCTTCTCAGCATCTCTTTTCCAGGTTTAGTCTCAGCTCAATTTTTCCTGGGAGAAAGGAAGAGCAATCTGCCAGGAGTTCAGGTCTCTGGTTTGTGGGTCAGTGAGCACAGACCTGGGGTAAAGCCTCTGTCCAGCAGAACCCCCAGAGCAAGCCCCAGAAGACTCCAGTGAGATGAGCCCAAGACAACCCAGACTGGCATGCTGTCCCTCTGCTCTCAGAGAGAAATCGTGTCTCATCCAGAAGGTGAAACTCCATCCTCTGCAACCACGTGCAAATGTGCACCACCAGCACCCACGTAACTGGGCCAAAGAAGCCAGATGCAAGAAAGCAGGGTGAACAGTTCTGTTCCTACAACTTCCAGAACAGGCAAGCCTGATCTAAGAGAGAAGTCAGAACTGGTACCCTGGGGTTGGGACGCCCCATGTGGGGACACTTCCAAGGCGCTGGGAATAGCTCTCTCTGGGTGCTGTTTACCTGGCTGCGTTCACTCTTGAGACACGCGCCCAGCTGTACACTGTTTCTTAAGCAATCCAAATTCCCTTGGTGCCAGTTTCAGCTTGCTTGGCATCGTTCTGCACCCCCTCCTGGTGTACTTCCATTTTTACTCTTGCAAGCGCAGCTGGGATGCCCAACTATCTGGAAAGTCATTACTTTTCATTTGTCCGGGTTCCTGAAGACTTTTTAAGGAAAGTAAAGGGAGAGGGGAATATTACAGCAACAAGGACATCACTCTGTAAAGGGACTGGAGGCTTTTTTGCTCCCAGAAATTCCACACTTGCTGAAGTCCCACAGCCTTAGGAGTGTCTAATGAGAAGAGCTGGGAATGGGGGGAGGTCTAGCAAATCAGATGTCTCCCAGTTAAGTGTCTAAAGTTGGAACTGGCCCCAAGTCAGGTGGCTCTGGGCTTCTCCTGGCTCAGGACGGCTGAAGTAATGACTGACTTCGGACTCGACCCATCAGGTTCTTCCACACACCGCCTGAGCTCACAACAGAAGGAACACCCGGGTTGAGGGAGGCGGGGTGAGGTGGGGTGGAGGTCGAAGGGAGTGAGAGGGGGTGGGACATGGGAAGTGGGAGGGGACTGGTCGACACCGAGGCTCGGCTGGGCAGGCAGCTTCGCCTGCCAGCTGCAGAGCCCCGCCCCAGGGGCGAGCCGCAGACACCTGCGCAGGTGCGGGACGTTGAGATTCGCGGCCGCGAGGCGCGTCGGCCGTGCGGCACCTGCAGCAACTCAGACCCAGGCTCCTCTTCGGTCTCCGCGCCCTCGGTGGGGCGGCGGCGCCCGAGACCCGCACCCTTACCGGAGGGACCTGCAGAGCCACGCTGACACCCCTCCTCCGCCCCTCCCAGAGCGCCCCTCGAACCCAGGGTGCAGCGCGGCCTGCCAAGGAGCTCGCCCCGACGGTGGGGCGAGGGCGGCTCTCCCGAGAGGCGGGACCCGGTCTAGGCCCTCCCTCCGCTGCGACTCTGGACGCCGCCCCCGGTCATCCCCGCGTCGGGGACGGGAGGGTCTGAGTTCACGTGGGGAGTCGGCGCCGCGCGCGGGGGACGTGACGCGCCGGGCTGGCGACCCCGGGCCGTGTGCGCGCGGAGCGCGGAGGGCGTGGAGCAAGGGGTGTGGAGCGTGGGGCCCGCAGCACCGAAGCTGGAGCCCTTGCTCGCCGCTTTGCTCGGCGGCTGTCGCCCTCACCTGCGCCTCCCCACCCTGGGTCGCTCGGGTGGACGCCTGGAAGTCCCAGTCGGCGCCCCGAGAGCGCAGCCCACGGTGTGGCTGCGGACCACTGGGCCCTCGGCGGGGGCGTTCCCAGTGCCGCCCCGTCACCGCCGTGAATGACATCATCCCCCTGGAGCCCCCGCCCCGCCCCTTAGCCCTGTGCAGCCCGAGTCTGAGCTACTGGTGAGCGTCCCCGGCCAACCCCGCACGGAGCGAGCGCACATTTGCCTCCCCAATACCTCGCCTCTCTCGGTGCCAAGCCTACCAGACCTGAGAGCCTGCAAGCCCCTCCTCTTCCTCTCTTTTCCCAGTTCCGTCCTCGATTCCACCTCCTCTCAGACCCCTTGATCTTACAAATCCTGAGCAAGTCGCTTTTCCTTTAGATGGATGTGATAGTTGAATATAAATGGTAGAGATTTGTACACATATAGGTAGATCATAGAAGGCTGCATAGATTGATAGATATGATATAGATGGTGGCTGGATAAAAACATAATTATAGATTTTTTTAAATGCATTTTGATAGGTGATAGAGACATGTAGGTGACAGACCACAGATACAGAGATAGCTATAGACAGCTCACGGATAGATAATGGATAGATATATAGTAGATGGGTATATGTACAGATACATAATATATCCTAAAGGGACAACCCGGACCCCAGGCCAGCCAGGATAGTACCAGACTTTGACAACCTACTCGGTGGAAATGAAGCCACAGGATTGCGGACATTTAAGTTGTAGACTGTAGAGTGCTCTGAGCGCCTGCCTCTGTGACTCACTGCAGGAGCAGCCCAGCCGTAAGCCTGAGAGCTGTTGCCTGCAGCCTTACCAGAGCCACCGTTCAGTCATTCACCCAGCATCTGTGGAGCCTGCTGCAGCTGAGTACTGGTGGGTCCTTCCACCCGGAGACCAGGGGGCACATGCCTGCTTGCTAGGGAAATTCCGGGGACATCAGAGACACCCACACAATACCATACCTGATCCGTGGACAGGTGCCCTGGGAAAGGTTAAGACTGGAGTATTACAAAACACACAAAGGGGCGCATCTACCTGCATCTTGAAGATGGGCTGGAGGTCGCACATGGAGCAGAGGCACCAGTGTGTGCCCAATCAAGTGGGGCCTTGGCCCTTCCTGGAATAGGGAGACTGGTTTTCTAGACTGGATCACAGGACCTGAGTGCTGGGTGCTGGGGTGCAGAGGCTCCACTGAGGTCCGGTTCAGAGGAGCCTCAAGGGAGGCTAGTCCTGTTCCTGCCTCTTCTGCTATCCTGTCTCCAGATGCCAGAGGTGACCAAGGGTGGATCTCCAGTCCTCCGGGCCACATTTTCAACCCCGTGGACAATTTGACAGCCACTCAGTCCTCCTACTCCAACAGCTGCAGAAAGCGCAGCATTGCGCTGCTGCCAATGGGCCCCCCCATCTGTCTGAACTGAACCCCTCACGCACTCAGGGGCAGCCTCCACCTCAGGGAGACTCAGTCCCTGCTCACAGCTCCCTTCCTGCCTCCAGCTAAGACATGTAACTGGTTACCATGGCGACCCCAAGGAGCCAGTTCATATCTACATTTCCTGATGAAACCTAGATGTCTGAGTTGCTCCTGGAATGAGTGGCATGCACAGTCCCTCACCCACAGAGGTGTTTAACGGGCCTTCACCCGCTGCCCAAACTTGGAAGGGGCATGGGGTCAGGGGGCTGATGACAGATGCCTCCCCCACTAGGACTCCAGTTATTTCTTGCTCTAAGTTTCAGGGCCCTGGAGGGAAGGTGTGTTAGTCTACTTTCTGTTACTATAACAAACACCTGAGACAATCATCTTTTAAAGAGAAAAGGTGTATTTAGACTTGCAGTTTGGGAGGTTCACGATTGGCTGCTCTTGTGATGAGGCAGCATCCTACCAGGGAAGCTCATGGCAGAGCAAAACCTCTCACCTCCTGATAGGGAAGTTAAAGGAGAGGAAGAGGAAGTGAGCGAGGTCCTACTCTCCCATTTCAGGGCATGCCTCCTGAAGTTTCCACCACCTCCCACTACGCCCCGCAGGGACCAAGCCCTCACCACGCGGCCCTGGAGAGGCACTGCAGGTCCAAACTAGAGCAGATGGGAGGGACAGAGGACCCAAAGGCGGGAGCTGACAGCTACCAAAGGAGTATGTGAGAGAAACTCCTCTCCGGAGTCTCCACTGTTCCAAGCCCTGACACATGTCCCTCTGAGAATATACTTGGGAAAGACACAGGCTAATTTGTCAAATGCTGCCATTCTGAAAGCTTCACACCCCCACCCCACCACTGTGTGACTTTCCACTACTATAACAAAGCCTGGAAATAATCAACTTACAAGGAGCAAGGCCAGCAACTCAAGAGGCTGAGGCAGGGCGAGTCCAAGACCAGCCTCAGCAGGAAGACCCTGTCTCAAAACAAAAAAAGTAAAAAGGGCTGGGGACGTGTCTCAGTGGTTAGGGGTCCCTAGTCAATTCAGGAGGTTTGGGTGCATGGCCAATTGGCCCCATGGCACGGGCACATTGTGGCAGGGGTGCATGGCAGAGGAGCCCCACTAACCTGGTGGCTGGGTGAAAGTAAGAAAAAGGGAGTCTGGTGTCCCTTACACCCTGTCAATGGCACCCTCCCAATGACCTAGAACAACCCTGTAGGCCTCACCTCTTAAGGATGTCCACCACCTTCCAATAGTACCAAGCACCTTCCAGTAGTACCAAGCTTATAACCATAACTACCACCAGAACATTTTTCCTGAAGCATGGTCCATTACTCTCCTGCCCAAACCATCAACAGCTCCCCCCTGCTAAGAAAGAAGATCCAAACTCCTTATCATGGCCTCTGTCTCCTTTTAAAATCTCTCTTTCATGATCTCCCTAATAGCCTGCTTTGCTGCCCACCCTCCATGATGTAGCTTCAGCTGACCACTTTCTGCTTCAGTGGTGCTGTGTTTCTGGCCACTGTGGTTGCCTAGAGCTGACTCCCACCTGGCCACCCCTGTTCCACATCCACACCCTCAAGTCATCTTCACCCCCCAAGGCTCAGCTCCAACCCTCAGACCCCCTTGACCTTCCCCTGCCTCCGTTTCTCCTTCCTGGCTGCATCTTTGGACCTCTGTTAGAGGATAGGCCTGTCATGTCCTGTGCAGACTGAAGTGTGTCCATCATCCCTGGTGTGTGACCCCTGAGGTGTCAGAGGGCCTGTCACAGGGCCCAAATCAACGTGAATTGCACAGCATCCATGTGTTCTTCCCCTCCTCTCAGTTTCCAAGAACTTCACGAAGACAAGGGAGGAGACACTGGATGGGCAGTCACCCCACATTCACCCACAGAAGCTTCTGTCCTCTGGGAGAGATGGGGACCAATCCTCCATTGTGGACTCTGGAGCACAACTCATATTGGACGTGTCCATTCCAGTTCTTCAGAGTAGCAGCTGGGAAAGGGAGATGGGCTGCTGGGCCTCCCTGGCATCAGTCAAAGGAGGCAAGACTCGGAGCAGGCTGCTAGAATGTGTGGGTGACGCTCCAGCTCCATCCAGGCCCAGCTCCAGGCCATTCCCGCCTGGAGGTAGGTCAGCAGTAGCGTGGCCAGCCGAGGTTTTGGCCCCTGCCAAGCCAGCAGGCTAGCCCTCAGAGGCAGAGGCCAAGGAAGGCTCCAACCTTCCGCTGACATTGGGGGCATGATCTCCCGATGGGGATCAGAAGCTGTGGCCTCAGGACGTGTTACTTCCCTATATGCTGGAGCCCAGGAGAGAGAAATCTGACGTGTGCTCATGGCACTTACTTCCCAGGCATGGCAGTCGGGGGAGAGGGTATGATTACCAGAGCAGTAGCCCCCTGAGAAACCAAGGGAGAGCAGGGAAATGGCCCCCTTCTCCAACTGGGGGGTACAGGGTGGGGTGCCTGTTCGAGGAAGAGCCAGGCCCCCGAGAGCAGACAGCAGGAGACGGTGGGCCTTGTTTCTTCCCACCTGAGTCCCCTCCCTGTCTCAGAAGGGCTTGCAAATGCCCTGACACCCTGGGGGCTCCGGGGGAGGGGAGGTGGCAGAATGAGAAGACCTCAAATAAAGGGCTGGGGAGTTGGGTGTGTCTTGGTGGAGCCGGGGGTTGGCGAGTTCATGTGCTGTAAACGCAGGGCAGACACACTCCACACCCGGCAGCAGAGACCCATCTGCAGACACTCACCCGCCACCCAGCCAGCACTAGTAGTAGTCCTTCTGGAACTTGGTCGATAAATAAGAATGGAGTCCCAACTGCTGGTCAGTCCTGTGCTAGGCTCCTGCAACCTCTCAGTGCCCCCAGGTGGTTCAACCATGCTTCAGAGACTATGCCAGGAACAAAGCAGAAGAGAAGCACATGCTTGCAGCCTGGGGGGCTTGGCTGTGGGTGTTTCCAGGAAAGGAAGACCCCAGCTCCCGAGAGCCTCCCTCTTTTCCTTTGGTCCTCGAAGTCCCACCCAAGTCCTTGACTGGCATTTTGTGGGCTGGCTTCCCAGACCGACTTTGTACTTAAATGTTGCTTTGGGCCACTGTGAGGATCAGACTGTGGACTGCCTGGAACAGTGACTGCATACAGTGCGTCTACCACCTTGTCCATGAGACAAGGACACCATTGCCACTCCAGGCTCCCTTTCTACAAAGGGGCTGTGGGTGCTTAATGGACAAATGCTCCTGACTTCGAGGCACCTCGAGCCCCGACTCCCCAGGCTGTAATCCACCTCCAAACATCCAGCCCCCTGGGAAGGAGACTTGCAGAACCTCAGACCAGAGGGCTGTGTCCTAAGGCACCCAGAGAAGCTAGGTGCTGCAGGGGAGGGAGGGCTATGAGGACGGTGACTTCTGTCTTCCTACAGGCAGGTGGTTTACAAGAGGCTGGGTTTCTAGGCACCGAGACTGCAACGCGGATGCAACTGCAGTGATGGGCTGCCGAGAGTTTCCGGATGCTGCCTGCTTCCATTAAGTTCCATCAGATTAAGGATGCTCTCAGCACAAACATGGGCAGAGACACTGCCTTGGTTAAGTAATGGAGCCATTCATAACACAAACATAAATTGATAGTTATTTCTTTCTTTAGAGCCCGGCACAATTCATAGTGGCTTCTAGCCTTCTGCTCCTTCCAAGCAGAAAACACCTCAGCTCAAAGGGAGCGGGAGGAAGCTGTGCCCAGGAGCCCTAGGTCATGTAGGATCCCCAAAGCTTTAGTTTCCCAACAGACCCTCTCTTAAAGAAGTCCAGTCCTCTCACTTGTGTGAACCCACGCTAAGAGAGCAGGGACCAACAGCAGCCACAGTGGGGGAAGGGAGCTGTGCAGCAGCCACAGCGGGAAGGCCCGTGCCTCATGAGATGGGCGGGGGCAGTGCCCGTGCTGGGTTGCCACAGCCATTGCCAGGAGGAAGCAGCAGCTACGTGAGTGATCCTGGATATGCTGCTGTCTACAGTGAACCAAAACTCTTTTGCTGGGCATAAGTGGCCAGGTGATTCCACTGGGCCCAGAGTCCTCTCCAGGAGGAAGAGCACATGGGGACATTAGGTAAATGGCAGAAGTCAGGTTGTGGACACAGGATGTGACAAAGGTGGTCAAAATCCCCCACCCAGGGTCAGCTACTGGGCAGAGCAGGCCATGGGAGGACTGGTGTGCTTCCACCCATGACCTCTTGGTCCTCCTCACCCAGGATTCAGACCGGCGCAGAGGGGCTCTCTTCACTGTCCACCAATGACAAGTGGAGCTTGGGCTTTTCCAGGACACCAGCAGCCTACAGACACGGATTGGCCATTTCCACTTTAACACTTGTACCTGGTCGCTAAATGACCCTATTGAGTTCCTGGGACCTCTGGAACGTCCCCTCCCCGGCGGCAGGCAGGGGCAGGCGGCCGCTGCATCCTCTGGGCTCCGCGCAAGCGCTCCGCTACCCGCTGAGGCAATTTCGGCTCTGTCTGCTCAGACTCCAGACCAAAGGCTCAGCTTCGGCCTCTGATGTGCTGAACAAAACCCGAGACAGGAGCCGTCTGGATCACGGAGGCGGGCAGCCCGCGGGCCTTCCTGTGTCCCCCGTCCCCGCTTCCTGGCAGCGCTGTCCCTGCGTCCCCACCCCGCCCCCTCCTGGACGCGCGCTCCCAGCGAACCCAGGGCCCGGCTCCGCACCCGCGGCCATTGGCGCCTGGGTCGCACCTGACACCGGTGGTCCCTGCACCACAGGCTGAACCGCACCGCAGGGAGGGCCCAGAGGGCAAACGAACCCAAGAAGAGTCCTTCTAAGTCTTTCTTCAGATGCCCCAGCACAGGGGACACGCCACTCTTCCCAGTGCTCACAAAGGTGAGCTACGCCAGTTCCGGTTCCAGCCTTTGCTCCATAGGTGCAGGGAGTCCCTCCCCTGCCAGTCTTTTTTTGCAGGGGGAGGGGGGGCACTGAGCCACCTCCCCAGCCTCCCCACTCCCAGGTTTTAAATGAAGTGCTAATAACTGATTTTTTGTCTTGCCGCTAATAACATACCTATTAAGAGGTGTGTGTGTGTGTGTGTGTGTGTGTGTGTTTCTCCAAGTGTCAACTTCTACTCTCACTTCATGACTGTGTGAACTCCTGTTCTCCCCATCCCACCCTGATCTCTGTCCTGCCTAGCTGAGTGACCTGGAGCAAGTTATCTGACCTCTAAATGTCCTCAAGGAGACGGGCAGGGGCAGTGCCCGTGCTGTAGGTGCGCTGCAAGGCTTAAGTAAGGTCACCCAGGTCAAGTGCGGCAAAATGGTGTCTTCCATACAGCACACAAACACCCGACAAGTGAGAGTCGCTCACTTGTTACCACTGTTACGAACAAACGAACACTACCACCTCTAAGTGCCCAACTGTCCTGGCCTCTGCTGCGCCTGACCACTTGAGGACTTTATCCACTCCCAAGCTGGTGCCAGCACACTTCTGCCCCTGCAGCCAATCACCTGACTTCCCCAACAATCTCCCCCTTACTTTCCCACCACCTGCTGAAGGGTGACTTCTCTGTTGGCACTGGAGACCTGTAAGAGCCAGAGTCCAGGTGGGCTGCAGGGGAGAACCCAGTTGGACCTATCTTACACACAGGGCAGGTGAGCAGATGTCCACAAAGACAGCTGCAAAAGCTGGGCACAGAGGGCCTGGCAACCTTCCGCACTGGGTCATCCTACCTCCTCCTGGGGCATAGGCATGGCCTGGGTTGGGGCACAGCAGAGGCTGGCGAGCCAACCTCTCTAAAAGACTAGTCAAGGTTGCCCCTGGAGCCCTGTGGCTCCCAGTAACCAGAGTTGGCAGGAGGGGCTTCTGGTCACCTGTCTTGGAGGAGGGATCAGAAGTGAGCCCAAGAAGGACAAGGTACTCCCCCTTCCATGTGGCCTTTGAGCGGATCAGAGTGTCACTCAGGGGTGAGCAGAATTTATTTCATGACAAGTTCAAATGCCTGTGACAGATTTCCAGACTCTTCCATTCCTGTCTCATCTCCCAATCTCACCCATCTGTGGGAACCTATACTCACCTCTGCCAGATTCATGTCTATGGGAATAAAAACTTCAATTCAGTGGTTACCTTTGATGTCCCTGACACCTTTCAACACATTTTTACATAATCTGACTTCAGAGCCTGTTCTTTATAATATGCTTTCTTTCTAAAGGAGCCCGTGCCTTCGGCTGATGGAGTGTATTCAAAAATACCCAAGATCTACAAGGGCCAGCTAAGAATGAGACACTTGGGCTGCAGGGAGGGGTGGCAGGGTAGAGAAAGATGCTAGGGACACATCTTTCCCTCCAAGAGGCTAAGAGTGGAGGCCACCTGGGTGGAGAGAGATTGACACACCTCTGAAACGCGTGCCAGGCTTGGTAAATACACGGAGAGAGGTAAACACCCATTGCTTTAGGAATAAAAGACTAATTCCTGTGTTGGCATGGTCCTGTGACTACAAGTTTGTGAATTCATGAGTTAGAATTTATGAATACACATCATGGTGTGTGAAATAAGGTTCCTGACCTGATAATGCTAACACATGCCAGACAGAGAGAGCGAGGGCAGCTCTGGGGTACGTTGCTGTCCCCACTCATAGAGGAACCAGGAGAAACCGCCTCTACCTATTCACAGCTCTTTCCAGAAGGGCAGCTACTGCCCGCAGGTGGCTGTTGAGCACTTGAAATGTGGCTGTCTGAGCTGAGTTGTGCTGAGTGTTAAATACACACCAGCTATCATAGAATCAGTACAGGAGATTACGAGAGCTCATAAACTTTCGATTGATTACGTGTTTAAATAGTGATTTTTGTATATCCTTCTTCATTATGTATAAGATACATAATTAAAATCAATTTCATCTACTTCTTACTTGTAAAATATAGTTTCTAGAAAATCTAAACCCTCACATATGATCACATGTATGGTCCACATCCCACTTCCACTGGCCAATGCAGACCTAGAACTTTCATGTCCACTTCATCATTGAATCTCATCACAATTTCTCAAAGCAGGCATTGGTCCCATTTCAGAGACAAGCTAACTGAGGCTAGGGAAGTACTAAACTGTCCTGGGCTGCTTCACATTAGGCTTCAGTAACTCGCTCAAGTCAGTGGCTCGGGGCCTTGCAGCAAAACGAGGACCGAGAGAGCCAGGTTCTAGGCTGTGTGGCCTGGGGCCTGTTATTCGCTCTCCTGCCCGCTCCTTACAGGGAGCTCACGTTACCCTGACATGGTGTGCTGGGAACAGGGGACTAAGTACGGTGGGTTCAACAAGCAGGGATGGTCATCATTGTATCCCCTCCTTCCTGGTGCTGCCCCGGGGCCACACAGCCTGGCTGCTGCCCACCCCACCCCCTGGAGTGCCCATTAGTGGCGGTCACCATGCACAAGGTTAGGGGCTCCTGAGTGCAGAGCCCGTGTCCCCGCTGCACTCGCTGCCTGGGGCCGCTGCCCTGAGTGCAGGCGATGCCCGAGGAGTGCTTTGATGGTCTGCTAAGTGAAGCCTGGGCTTCCGCACGGCCACGCTACGAAGTTTTGCTTTACTAATAGACTTTATTTTTTTGAGCAATTTTAGGTTCACAGCCAAACACAGGGGAAGGCACCTCCACCTCCACACAGCACAGCCCCTCCACTATCCGCATCTCCCACGTCGGGGTGCCTTTGTTATAACTGATGACACTACATGCCGCACCCCCCGAATGTCCAGCCTTTGCCTCAGGTCCACTCTCGTGCATTCTATGGGTATGGACAAACACATAATGACATGCATCCCATCCCACCACTCAGTGGACTCACTGCCCTAAAAGTTCCCTGTGCTCCGCCTGTACAACCCTCTTTCTCCTCAGCCTCTGGAACCACGGATGCTCTTACTGTCCCCACGGTCCCGCTGTTTCCAAAATGTCATACTGTTAAATCACATAGTATGTAACATTTTCAGACTGGCCATTGCCTTATGAGTCCTCCGAATCTGTTCATGACTTGACAGCACATTTCCCCTCAGTGCTGAGGAATCCCACTGTCTGGATGGGCCTTAGTGGGTTTGTCCACTCCCCTGATGAAGGACGTCTCAGGTGCTTCCATGTTTTGGCAATTATGTTATGAACATGGTGCTATAAATGTCCCTGTGCAGGTTTTCATGTGGACATAGTTTTCAACTCCTTTGGGTAAATATCTAAGAGTGGGATTGCTCAATTGTGTGGTGATTGTATGTTTAGTTTTACAACCAACTGCCCAACCATCTTTCAAAATGATCATCCCATTTTGTGTTCCTCCCAACACTGAAGAGAAACACACTACTTCTGATGGACTCATTGCTCTGTGTTATATTTGTTTTCAGGGGCTCCATCCTTGTGTCCAGACCCATCATCCAATCTCGGGAGGGCGTCCTGCCAGCAGGAGGCAGCACTCTGGTCATGTGCCTGTGCCTCTTGGTAACAGTGACGCTAACAGTAAGCACGTAAGGTGGGCCGGGAAGCAGGCCAATGTCTTCCTGTGAACCGCCTCACTAACCCTCACAGCAACCCAGGGACTTGCACTGTCACCAGCTCCCCTACACAGGAGGAGACGGAGCCTCAGGCACCATCAGTGGCTTGTCCTAGGTCACACAACCCGTGGGTGGCGGAGGCAGGACCTGAATCCTCCCGGGGATGCCTGGGCGGGCCTTCCCCTGATAGCTGACTCTCAGTCTCACTCACTCACCTGGATGCCACCTCTGCTGCACACCTGAGAACCCTGGTGATGTTGACCCAGCCCTAGGCCACCCCCCAGTCCAGTGGCGGACAATGCTCTTTCCTCCCAGGGGGGCTGTCCTCACGAGCCCCACCTGCCTCTACCATTGCCCCAGCCCCTCCCTCAGGCCCCTCACCACCCAAGGGCAGGCCCTGAGAACAGAATTGTGAGGTGTCAGAAACGAGCTGGGGACAGCAGCAGCTGTCTGCCAGCACCTGAGAAGCACTGTCCTCCCACAGAAGGGGACGCACCTGGAGTGGGCCGAGGAGAGGAGAGCGAGCGAGCGAGGGGCTCTCACCGGAGCCCAGCATTCCAGAGGGAAGGAACTTGCCACACAGCTGCAGTGCCACTTCTTGCTCCAAACTTCCTCTCACTCCTTTGACCAGAATGAACCTCGCTGGGGACACCAGGGCTTTCTTCACACTCCCCCGCCAGCGTGCTGCCGTGGCGAGCAGCGTTACTGTAATCCCCACGCACATCTCCCTTCCCACGCGGGGCTGGGCAGTTCTGCGGCCCAGAGCAGCCGCCCAGTCTGCGGCCTGGACTAGGAAAGTCTCCAAGGGTATTCGTTGTACAAGGGCATCTGGGACCCCGCAGTGGGCAGCCCCTGCACTGCCAGCTATTTCCAAGCAGAGTGTCCCCATTTAGGGCTCCCGAGAGGCGGCCTCTTTGTGGGGCAGGAGCCTGGGTGGCCGTGGAGCCCCGACTGCGCCCGCCTTCCGAGGCGCGCCCAGGAGCTGCTGCCTTCCTCATCGCTGCTCCTCGGCTTCCTTCACGCTGGCACTAGAGGCAGGGCGCGGCGCCAGATTAGCAACGGAAGCTGTCAAAAAATATCTCCCCTCCAGAAAAAGCAAAGGAAAACAACATCTTGGTGGGGTTTTCCAGGGGAAGCAAAAGTGAAATAGTCTCTTTTGCCTTCTATGTGTTGCCCAAAAATGGCAGATTTGCAGAGAGAAAACATATTTTCCCTGAGCAAAGCCGTTTGTGGTGTGAAAGACAGAGTGTGTGTGTGGAGCACAAAGCCGCATATTGGCCCGAGGCTCAGCGACGCATGCTGTTTTCACAGGGGTTTAGATTGGGCAGGAAGGAGTTGGGGAGAAGGGAAAAAAGGTCTTTGTTTTATGAACATGGAAAAAAACTGGGCCTGGGGGGAAGCAGAGGGGAGCTGCGTGCAGACGGGGGTCCAGGGGTGGCACGCTGCTCACCCTGTCCGGAAGCTGCAGGCGCATCTGAAAATCAGGTGGCATGGCAGTGGGGACCATCACAGACTGGAGCCCAGGTCTGCACTGGGGCACAGCCGGGTGTCCCTCCAAGTCCTACCTCCTGTCCTCTCAGGACTTCTCAAAAAACTCTCCAGAGATTAAAGGAGGTAATGGCCAGAAAGTCACTAGTACAAGTCCTGGTCCCTAAGTGAGCACCGAGCAGCCATGGTGACTTCAGTGATGGATGGAGATGGTGATGGTGATGGTGACCAAGAAAAGGAAGATGATGGTGGTGCCGGTGGTGACGATGGGGGATGGCAATGATGGTGATGGCTATGATGATGAAGAAAGCGATTCTGATGATACTGGTGATGATGATGAAGAAATATCAGATGAACGTGCCAGTGATGGTGATGGTGATGGTGGAGGTGGTGATGGTGGACGTGATGGTGATGGTGATGGTGATGGTGGAGGTGGTGGCAGTGATGGTGGACGTGATGGTGATGGTGATGGTGGAGGTGGTGATGGTGGATGTGGTGGTGATGGTGATGGTGATGGTGATGGTGGAGGTGGTGATGGTGGACGTGATGGTGATGGTGATGGTGATGGTGGAGGTGGTGATGGTGGACGTGATGGTGATGGTGATGGTGATGGTGGAGGTGGTGGCAGTGATGGTGGACGTGATGGTGATGGTGATGGTGGAGGTGGTGATGGTGGACGTGATGGTGATGGTGATGGTGATGGTGGAGGTGGTGATGGTGGATGTGATGGTGATGGTGATGGTGGAGGTGGTGGCAGTGATGGTGGACGTGATGGTGATGGTGATGGTGGAGGTGGTGATGGTGGACGTGATGGTGATGGTGATGGTGAAGATGGTGATGGTGGACGTGATGGTGATGGTGGTGATGGGGGTGGGGGACATGGTGATGGTGGCAATGGTGACAAAGACATGATGGTGATGATGCTGGTGGAGATGGTGATAAGGAGACGGTCATGACGTTGACAGCGATGATGATGATGATGGTTATATTAATTCTGAAGGTTTTGAAGGTGATGAAGATCATCATGAGATGGGGTGGTGGTGGTAATGACGACGATGACTATGTCAAGACAGCAGTGTGGTGACGGTGGTGACGGTGATGATGATGCCCACCTCACTCACTACAGGTGCCTTTTCCCCTTCGCAGCTCTCCCGGACCTGAGTTGCTCAGAGTAGTCTGAGAACCCGACTGCATCAGCAAACCTGTGCGTGTGAGTTATGCAGACACCCCGGAGACCAGCCCCTGTGGGGTTCTTAGGAACGTGAGAGGTGGAGAACCACCCAGAGAGTTCAACCTGCCATTTTACAAATGACGAAATGGGCCCAGAGAGGAGCAGGCTGCTCAGGCAGGGATGGCAGAGCCAGGACTAGAACCAGATCCTCCAACTCGAAGAGCAGTTCCTTGTCACTCTAGCTTGACCTGTCATCAACAGTTGTGAGTCAAGTGCCAACTGTATGTAGACACGGTCCAGAACCCAAACCAGATCAGATGATGGGTCAGATGAGCTGCCTGCCCCGGCGGAGCGCCCCATCTGGTGGGGACGAGAGGAAGTATGGGAGGGTGAACACACATCAAGGTGGACAGAGGAGAGGCAGAGGCTGAGTGGGAAGGCTGTGCAGGCAGGGAACGGAGGCCTGAAGGACGTCAAAGGTCCAGGAGGAGCCGGAACCTGAGCTGGAGCTCTGAGGGATGTGCAGAGTCTGACCAAACAAAAGAAGGGGGATCCTGACAGAGAGCAGCGTGTGTGAGTGCCAGGTGGAGGCTCGGGCACCTCTGGGGCACAGGAGGAGCTGCGTTCATTTAGAGCTGATGGTGAAGCGGGCCCACCACTTCAGGGAGTGGAGAGCTGGCGGGGAGTCCAGGAAGAGACCGGTGTGTCTTAGAAAGGTCTGCCTGACACAGCTCACAGCTGGATGGAATGGGGACAACCTTGTCCTGAGTTCAGGGTCCTTAAAGATACGAGCATGTGATATGACTGTCGGGACTCCAAGCTAGACAGCTGCAAACCCCTTGGCCCACCCACCCTTCTTCTTCCGTCCTGCCTCTAACAGAGCGTGGATGGAAGGAGGCACGTGACACTTATCAGGACAGGCTGCCCTGCACAATGTCCCAGTCCAGCACACCCATCTCCATGCATATCCAGCCAACCTCGCCTGTCCCCCACAACAAGGAATAAACGGGCTCCTGTGGGAACTGAAGCTGAGGTGCTGACCCAACCCTGAGAGACCACAATGGTGGGTGCCCCAAAGGGTCTGAGTTTCATAGACATAGTGGCATGGCCCTGGGCATGCTGTGATTCTGATGTCATTGGTTCCCAAGAGCCTCACCTGTTGGAAGCTTGGCACCAACTCTTGGGGGTGCTGCAAAGCTCTGAAGAGGAGTGGGCTGGTGAGAGGCCCTTAGGCCAACTGGGAGCATGCCCCTGAAAGGGATTAGGACTTTCTGGGGGACCCAGGCTAGTTCTCAGAAGAGGATTACTGCTCTCTTGCTTCCTGTTTGGCAATGTGATCACTTCTTAACACACACACTATAGTCTTTCACCATGGCGCCCTCACCAGAGCCAGCACCATGCTGTTCGGACTTTCAGCCTCCCTCACTGTAAACGAATAAACTGCTTTTTCTTCAGCAGTAGCCTGCCTCAGGTATTCTGTTGTAGTAAGGAAAAGCTGACTAACACAGGCCCATTACTGACTTTCTCTGAACCTCAATTTCTTCATCTATAAAACAGGAATGGTGATACTTACCTTAAGGGGCTGCCATGAGTTCAAAAGACAAAGCACAGCAGCCAGCCCCGTGCCCAGCCAGCGTGGATGCAAACCATCTGGTGACTGCTCTGATGATGATGATGATGATGACAACGATGACGGAGTAAGCCATTCCCAGCGTGCACCATCGGCATCACCGCCAGCATCAGCAGCAGCATTAAGCTGTCTTCCTGTGTCGCAGCAGCTCGGGCTCCTCATCTGCCGTGTAGGGGCCAGAAGATCAAAATACAAAGTGCACCCCCAGCAGAGATAGAGGGTTACGGCCAAATATCTGCACCCAGACAAGCTCATCTGATCCCCAAGGGACAAAGGATCCAAGTGGAACAAGAAGCAGCTCAGCAGATCCACACAAAGTGGGGACTAGGCTCAGGGCAGACTGGGGAGGATCCCAGAGGCCAGAGAGCCGGTTCCACTCTGCAACTAAACTTCCAGAATCAAATGCACTAGGGTCTTTCTGAAATGTCATATTCTACCCAGAAACAGCATGAATAAGGCTTTCACAGATAACGACTATAACGACTCCTTGCACATTACCGACAGTGGGGGTCATGCATGAAACGTTGTCAGATCTATCATCTCTGTGGCAAGCCTGGGGAAATGCACACACTGAGGTTACAGATGGGAAAACTGAGGGCAGGGGGTAAACTACCCTGAAATGCCTCGCTCACATAAGGATGCAGGCAGGGTTGAGCAGGCCCAGGTCCAGGGCTCCTGTGTGTGTGTCTGCCTGGATGCAGGTGAGGAATCTAGGCAGAAGTTACCTGCAGAAGTCTCTTCCTACTAGGCAGAGAGAGAAGAGCATTTCTGAACTTAGAAGATTCTCAGAAAGTTTCTGGTCCTATCTCTTTATGTCATAGACCAGAGGAGCATGACTCAGAAGAAGGACTGGGCCCTGTCCTGTGTTCATGTGTTCGATTAAGGAGCCCCATAGGGACCTCAGGTCAAGCAGGTTCCAAACTGTTAAACCTGAGTCCACTTCCAGCAACATCAGCAGCCCTGGGAGCTTGTTAGGAATGAAATGTCTCAGGCCCCACCCCAGATCTGCTAAGTCAGGTTCTCTGGGAGTGGGGCCCACGAATCTTCATCTTAACAAATCTTCCAGGGACAGCATGCTAACTTTTGAGAATTTAGCAAGCTAGATCTGATGCATGTTAAAATTTGAGAAACACTACTCTTAAGATCCAGGGGTTTCTCTGGGGTCTTCAAGAAAGTTCAAGGCAAATTTCATTAGATTGACATAACTAAGCTTTTAAATACAATTATAAAATGACCCTTATGCTCTAAGGTATGTACATAATTTTGACACCCTGGGGGCTGCTGTGCATGCCAGTATCTTCTGTGAGCACCGAGCAGGTGCCCCAGCCTCCTACCCTGCATGCCTGCATGCTCCTGCAGATCCAGGGGGCTCTGCTCCATGCGTGTGACTTGCTGCTGCTGGACACACACCACCCAGGCTGTGACAGCCAGTGGATAATGGCAGGGCCTTCTTAGGTTTTGTGATCCCACTCGCACTTAGGGTTAGGAGTGGTGGCATCTCTGTTAAGTTTCTGGGTCTGTCTGGCCCAGGAGGGAAGAGGTCAACAACTGTAAGTTGACCTGCGAGCAGGCTGATCTTTGCCATTGACAGCAGTGACTATTTGAATTGATCAGAATTTTCTCAACACTGTGTTCCACCTGTGCAAAAAAGGAAGTGGTTGTGTGCACAGGCTGAAGTGCAGGACAAGTGACCAACTACAGTCCGTGGTTTCAAACGTCTGCCGTCAAAGGGGCCCGTTTTTCTCCTTTGCTGACTTAACAAGTAAATATTCTAAGTTTAACATAGGGAATCGTTTGTATGAACTGCATTGTCTATATATATTTTTTCTGGGGACCTTGTATAGGATTTGTTTGAGAAAAGATGATTTCTCTTTTTAATGGTGGACAATTACTATTCTAGGCCAACTGTCTCGTCTTAGAGATAAGGTACCAAACCACAAAGTTGTGACTTGCCCTAAGCCACCGAGCTATTCTTCGTATAGTTAAGCTAGAGAGGGAACATTTGTCCTCTGCAGGGCCCCTAATAAACTGGTGGCAGAAGGGAAGAGAATACCTTGGGGACTCACAGAAATAACTCTAGTCATTTAAAAACCTTAAGTGATCATTCCTCAGCTCAGGGACTTGGGGAAATGACTGGTCTGCTCAGTTGGGCCAGTGGTGATCATGGGGACGTCAGTGCCTTTGGTACCTGGTTGTGTTCACTCCTCTCCCACCAGGGGAGCCCCTGCCAACCAGGGAGGGAGGGCTCCTGGGACCTGCCACTGTGTTGGTCAAGGATTCTCCCCGAGAGGACCACGAGGGACATCTGCAGGCCTCTGTCCCTTCACAGACAAACACAGTGGGTCCAGACACACACATCACTGGTGCCAAGAGGGCATTTAAGAGTAAAGACCACCACGTACAAGGTGAGTAGGAACAATAAGACCCCTGCAGTGAGGAAAGCCCAGTGGTAACAGTCCCTCCTGGTGACTGCCCAAACTGGCCGGTGACCCTGCCCACAAGGACTCCTGACAACCCTCACAATCACACACCCCTGCAGTGTAGCTGCTGGACCGCTGGGCTTGGATAGGTGTCTGTGGCCTGGATCAGCGGTGTCCAGGCCCTTCCTTGTGAACAGCCCACCCCATGAGCAGGCCCGGGCAGCTGGGCCAGGGCTCCCAAGAGCAAGAGGGTGTCAGCTCTGCAGCGGAACAAGTTACTGTCCACTCCCTAAAAGCATATCCCACTTGCTGCCGCACACTGGATCGTTCACGCCTCTGCCTTACAAGGCTCACCCACCCTTCCTGTGAGCTGGCTCTCCGCCTCACCCAGTCTAGGGAGGTGAGGAAGTCTGAGGGACAGAGGACCCTAGGCAGCTGCAGAAAGGACAGGGCCTAGCGTGAGAGCAGACGGGCAGGAGCACCTGCTCTCCTCTCCCCTTCCCCAAACAGGAGTCGGGCAGGGGCTCTCAGGCAGGAGTCTTGTCAGGCTGCTCTAACAAGCCACGGTCAGCTGAGTGGTTTCTAAAGGACAGTCCTTCTCACAGTTATGAAGGCTGAGGAACCCAGGATCGGGCCTTCTTCCTGGTTCCCAGAGAGGCCCTTGCACTGGGGTTAGAATTTCAACACGTGAACTTGGGGGACACACATCAGTCCACAGCAAGTGTCCTCCTGTAGAATCAGAACCGCTGTTCAGAGCTATCTCTTTCCCACAGGAATAGCAGAGAAAACCAAGTCTGCCTGGGTCCTGAGGAGACCCCTGGATGCAGGTGGGTGTCCTTAGAGCACCTCCGCTGCCATGCTAGGTGGAGCCCGGGCCACCTACGGCCATGAGGGCCGTCAGCAGCCCCACCCTTTCAGACATCTGCATGGCTACCCAGCCAGTGTCAGAGTAGCTGTCCAGACAGGAGGGAACAGTGTGTGCCTACTGTCTCCGCGACACATTCTGGAAGAGCTGTTCCTGAGGAGTGGGTCAGAGCTGGAGAATGCTTGTAACAGAATATGAGGGGGAAACAGGTAGAACAGGAGACTACAAGGAGCGTGATATCAACCTGGACTTTGAAAATCAGGGCGACGGTGCAGGTGCTGACAAGGCACAGGGGAGGAGCCAAGATGGCTAGCCGGAGGTTGTGGGTCATTTCAGGTGGGCAGGGAGGGGCCCAGGTGAGGAAGACCCCAGGCCTCCCACTGCAACGGAGTAAGACAGGCAGAACACTTACACGTTGAGGTAGGTGGAAGATTTTCTAGGCATGCAGGTGTGCAGACTCATGTATGCACACCCATTCGCACAAGTGTGGCAGAGACATGTGGGCACAACACCCGCTTTCCACCTCCAGGCCCCGAGGGCATCGCCCGCCAATTCCACAGAGGCAAACACGGCTGATTCCCCTCTTCCCCTCACAGCACCGCTTTGGGGGTTCCTGGCCCAGTCTTGGGGCATGGCAGGTCCTTTCCTGGTGCCACCTTTGCAGAAGAAGGGGGCAGCATCCTGAGTGTCCCTAGCAAGTAGGCCCAGAGGAGAGCCCACATACTGCAGTCCTCGGGGGGACTCTGAATTCAGCATGGTGGGCACCAGAGATCCTGAAGGGGAATGGCTTGCTTAGAGACCGGCAGCTGGGAAGAGGTGGCCCAGCAGCCAAAATGCCACCCAGGAGCAGTGACGGCCTGCAGCAGAAGAGCATGCTGCCACAGGGCTCTTCTCACCTGGGTGGCCAAGGGCCCCAGAGGGTCTGAAGCACCTTTCTCAAGCACCCTGAGCACACAGCTCCTCGGGGACTCAGCACATCACAGGAGGTTGAAGCATTCAAAGTCAGACGTGCAAAATGTTAATTTAATTATAAATAACACATGCTCAAAGCATCTCTTCTGAAGGGGAGAAACAGAAAGACAGACTCTCAGCAGGAGGACTCACAGACTTGGCCAGGGTGAGAGAAAGGGTGTGGGGAATGAGAATCCCAGACAGGGCGGCCAGAGCTCAGCTCCACCAGCTGGAGGGGGCAGCTCCACACCTGCTTGCCTTCGGCCCTCCTCCTCCAAGGAGCCCGCCCTGATTTTACTCTCCTTTGCCCTTTCCTTCTTCTCTACCCTCTGGCCCTTCCCTTTCAGTATTGGGGATTTGGTTTTGGTACCTGTGTCCCAGACTCTTTGCCTTGCTTGCTGCAGAGGCCTGGGATCTTGCACATCCTTCCAGATTAGCTCTGTCACACTGCTAGCCTGGGTGCTGAACGGCTCATGAGCACAACCTGCCTCGGGAGCAGGAGTACCATGGTTTTCACAGTTACAGACGAGAGAAGACAAGCGGCCGACAGGACGACGTTCAAATCCCTGCCTGGTGCCAAAGCTCCCGCTTCTTCCTTAAAGTGGAGAGAATCCTACTCCTGATCTCCTGGGGGGCTGGAGGGTTTAGGGTAGACAGCTTAGCCTTCTGGACTGCATCAAGCAACTGCTCCAGGGGGCCTGGCCGGCAGCTTCCAAAGCCCACAAGGCCGGCCCCCCAGGCTTTCTTCCTGCTCATCTTCCTCCTGCTCCCGCCCCATCCTCCCTGCATGTCTGGGGTCTCCAGACCCCAGTGACCACACACTGGTGTGGCTTTAGGGGATGCCGCCAAGAAAAAGAGAAGAAAAGAAACATTTACCCCAACTCCTGTAAGATAAAATTTTTAAAAAGCAGAGAATAACAAGCGTGGACCAAGAACATGGGGAAACCAGAGCCCTCGGGTGCTGCTGGTGGGAGTGTTAACTGGTGCATCCACTTTGGGCCACAGTGTGGCGGTCCCTCAAAAATGCATCACTGATTTTCACATAATCTAGGAATTCTACTTTGGGGTATGTGCCCCAAACAATGGGGGCAGGGGCAGAAATACCTGCACACAGGTTCAGGGTGGCATTGCTCACCATGGTCGAAAAGCAGAAGCTACCAGCGTCTGTGCAAAGATGGTTGAAGAAACAATACATAAAATGGAATATTATTCAGTCATAAAAGGAGCTTTTGACTCATGCCATACAGAGGTGGCGCTAGAGGACACATGCGAGGTGAAAGAGACCAACTGCTTACTCCCAGTAGGCAAGTCCAGAAGCAAGCTAAATGAGCATCGCTGGACAAATGGAGACAGAAGACCTGTTACACACCTGCACCTGCGCTCAGTGCTGTACGGACACAGTACCACTGCGTAACAGACGAATATACGACGCAGAGAGAGAAGTGTGCGATGGATCGTTCATCCTTATGAGAGAAGGGAACCTGTCATTTGTGACAGCCTGGAAGACATCATGCTAAGTGGACCAACACAGGCTCAGAAGACAAGCATCGCCGATCTCACTTCCACAGGCACCTGGAGAAGTCAAGCTCGTGAAGCAGGGAGCAGGGGTCGGCCGCTGGGGCTGGAGGAGGCAGAGTGGGGACAACAGCCCCAGGTGCGTGGGGGTGGAGGAGTACCCACTGCGGCTGGTGGCTCCAGGTCATCACAGATGAAACACATTGAGGGCTTTCAAATGCTCTCTCCACAGGAGGACAGCGCTGGCCAGGTGAGGGAGGGCCGTGTTCGTCAGCTCGATAGTGCATGGCAATCACCTCACCATGCACACCTGCGTCAAAACCTCGCGTTGTGCCGGAAGCATACACAACTTGACTGTCAGTCATACCTCAGTGAAGCCGGGAGGGGAAGCAGAGGTCATGAAACTAACGCCAAAGGCATCCTAAGGGCCTGTGGGTGCAAGGCCTTTTTTTTTTTTCTATTTTTAATCATGGACATATGAGTATCATGAGTTCCAATTAGGATAGTGATTCCACCACTATGTACTTTTTTTGCTTTAATGAAAATACGAAGCTATATAAAACATACCATTTGCCAATTTTCCATTTAAAAAAAGGCCAGCCATAAGAAAGACAGACACCACCTGACTCCACTCTAGGAGGTCCTCCAGTGGTCGGTTAGCAGAGGCACAGTAGGAGGGCTGCCTGGGGGTGGGAGGGAAGCCAGCGCGTCCTGGTGTGCGGCTCCCGTTCGCGGGACTGTGGAGATGGCTGCGCACAGCGCCGGCGTCCTTAGTGCCCCTGAACCAGGCACTTCAACACGGTTAAACGGCAGATTTGGGATCACGCCCATCTCTACCCAAACGATGGGTCGCCACAGCACATGTGGAGTTGCGGCTCTCACTGCCTGGCCTCAGGGACATTTTCTTCTCTTGCTCTGTACGCCTCAGGGGTGCTGAAGGTCCTGACTTTACAGATGGGGCCTGAAGCTCACAGGGCGCTGCCTTCCGGTAGGGTTCCCAGTCCAGGCCTTCGGACCCCTGAGGCCACTGCACATCCACCTCTTCTGCAACCCACAGTGGTGGCTGCGTCCCCCTCTCACACCCCAAGCCGTCAAGGCAGTGGCCCGTGGTCACACACTGAGTGGGGACACTCAGCAGGTGGACACCCAGTGCCTCTGGGTAGTGGGGGCTGGGCCCCAACACCTTCGCGGCCCATCACATCACACAGATCACTCAGGAACCCCGGCACGCACAGGAAATGACCGTCGTCATGGAAGCCTCTCCTCCCGCTCCCCATTGGCCAGCATCCTGTGCCCTTCCGTCAAAGGCTTGCAGACTTGCAGAGGCCTTGAGATCTCGGCATGTACATCAATGCTAGAGGCTTGGTATTTAGTCCATTTCTGTTGCTGTAACAGAGTATCTGAGGGTGGGGAATTAATACAGGAAAGAGGGTTAATTCTCTAACAATTATGGGTGCTGTCGAGGGCCTTTTGCAACTCCAGTTCACAGTGTTAGGGGCAAGGGCAAGGGGGCGTGAGCAAAAGGGACAGAACATGGGGCAGCTCCTGCGCCAGTCCTGTGAGGAGGGCACTGATCCCTCTAACACCCTAACTTCTTTTCAAAGGCCCCACTTCCCAGAACACCCACACCAGCAACCAAACCTCACCCTGAGTTTCAGAGGGGCTGACCCATAGCAGGTGGGGACTGTGGGCAGGCCTGTGCTCCAGACTGTTGCTGATCTAGACCAGAGTAAGTACTGCTTCAGTCAGCTTTTTCACTGCTGTGACCAAAGGACCCGGCCAGAACAACTGTAGGGGAGGAAAGGGGTTTTGGGGGGCTCACGGGTTCAGAGGTCTCAATTCATAGACAGCAGGCTCCATTCCTGGGGGCTCGAGGTGAGGCAGGACATCAGGACAGAAGAGTGTGGCAGAAGGAAGCAGCTCACATGACGATCAGGAAGCAGAGACAGACTCCACTCACCAGATACAAAATACATACCCCATAGCCACGCTCCAGTGCCCAGCTCCTCCAGCCACACCCCACCCCTTTAATTACCACTCAGTTAATCCCTATCAGGGGATTTCTCCTCGAAACCTTCTTGCATTGTCTCACATGTGAGTTTTAGGAAACACCTCACATCCAAGCCATAACAGATACATAGGACATTTTGCAGGTGGATACTTTTTATTTTATTTGGTCACTGAGGATTTAACCTAGGGGCACTTTACCACTAAGCTACCTCCCCAGCCCTTTTTATTTTTTATTTTGAGATAAGTTCTCACTAAATTGCTTAGGGCCTCGCTAAGTTACTGGGGCTGCCTTGAACTTGCAATCTTCAGCCTCCAGAGCTGCAGGAATTACAGGTGTGAGCCACCATAGCTGGCACATTCTAAAACAACCAACCAGATAAGCACCCAGACCCCACCAGGAAGCCCAGCCCAACCGGAGCTGAGACAATGTGACCTCCCCAGCGCCCGTCCTGATCCACTCCCAGAAAGGCTGGCTAGAACCTGGAACATCAGGAGCTCCCCTAAAACCAGGCTGATTTGGGGAGCTCTCCCTAGAGCCACATGCACCTCATAACTCAAGTCTGCAAACAAGCAGGGAGAAAACCCCCAAGACGAGGCAGCTCGGTTCTGGGTGTCAAATGGACAGCAAGAGGCGAGGTGGGGGTCCCACTCTCAAGAAGATGAAGCTTTGGTGGGAGGAAGACAGCTAGCCCACAGCAAGCAGCGAGAGATTTCAGATGACGACAAACACCGCCGTGTCCTAACACCAGGTCACGTGACGGCGCGGCGTCTGGAGTCCAACTCTCCTGTGCCAGGTGGAATGGGCACTTGCCCACGACAGCCCCACACGAGCGAGGGGCAGGGTTCAGAGTGACCGGCAATCTGACCCCGCAGCTGTGGAGCTGCGCAGCTCCCGAGATGGCTGGACTCCAGTGCTGGAGGGAGGCAGAGCCGGCGACAGGAGCCCTGGCCAGACCTGGACTGCAGGACCCCGAGGGTGCATTAGAAATAGATTCCTGGAACCGACTCCTAAGTGTCTGGACTTCTGGGTGGAGCCTGGAAGGTGCCCCTCTCCAGGTCACTCTGGGTTTCCCAGCAGGCCTTGGCTCTGGTCTTCCTTGTTTGGGCTCCTCGACCTGTGGAGCCCCAGACCTGCTGTGGCCAACACCTGGCCATCATCCCTGGCTCTGCCTAGTCCTGGGCAGCCCTGCAGCCTCTGCCCCATTCCCCAGCTGGCCTTGCCCACTGCCATGATCCCATCTCACCCTCAGCCCGTCCCACCTACCAGTGGATGGATGAGTCAGGACAAGGTCAAATGCCCAACACCCTGGTGGTCTGTGGGGTCATCCGGCAGAAGTGGCCAGCCTTGGAGGCAGAAATGTCTCTGGGGTGAGTACACAGCCCTGGGCTTCGGGAGCTCAGAGACCTCCGAGAACTGATGCACTCACTCTGGGAACGTCTCATCTGGGGGCCTCCCGGCTAGAAGGGATGGCCGGCTTCCCAAGCCTCTGGGCAGCCCCTGCCCCTCTCCTTCTCATCTGGGGAGGAGACAAGGGCCCATAGGCCCTGTCCTTCCCCAGGGCAGCTCAGGCCAAAGGACTCCAAGCTGTTCTAGGCTGGTGTTTGATTTTAGTCCATTTATGTGCAGAAATCAATGCCCTGGAGTGGAACCAGACCCTGGAACACTACCCAAGGCAGACATGGTGCCTGCAGGGGTTACAGGAGTGGCCTGCTCCAGGGGAGGCCCCACACTGAGGAAGCGGAAGTGGGGGAGACCCGATCCTAGGGGGCAATGCTACCAACCCCACCAGGGAGTAAGTCTCTTCTGGAAGCCAGAGGCAAAGCCCTTCCACAGGGAAGTGCTATGAGGCTGCGCCCAGTGGCTCAAGAGGGTGCCCAAATATGCTGGCAGCAGGAACACGGGCAGCAAGAACACGGGCAGCAAGAACACGGGCAGCAAGAACACGGGCAGCGAGCACCAGCAGGATTCCAGCAGTGAGTGAGAACAAGAAAACGGAGAGTCCGCTGGCTTCTCCACCACCTTTCCCCAGGTGTCTTTAAAAGTGCCCAAGAACCACTAAGGGGCCAACAGCAGACAGGAGGCAGAACAGAAGGATGGCGTCCACCACACAGCGGCGGGAAGGACATTCTGCCCTTCTGTGCCTCAGTTTACCACGGAAAAAGAGGGATTCAGCATTTCCTGCCCCCAGGCGCCTCGTCAGGAAATCATATTGCTCTCACCACCGAGACAGCAGGTGTCTGCAGGCAGCCGCTCTGCGACCCTGCCAACGCCGTTCCCAGGGGTTCCTCACTGCAAAAAGTGCACACGAGCAAAGGAGCCTCAGGCCTGCTCCCGCCCCTCCCGTGCCCCTGCCCGCAGTCTGCGCTGAGGTGGCAGAGCTGTTTGACCGCAGCGTGCCAGACACAGGAAGGGCACCAGGGCTGCCCACAGGGCTCCAGTCCACGGCCAGCCGCTGCGGATCTCAGCAACGCGTCCTCATCTTGTGCTGGCTGCAGCCAGTCGCTGGGTCTCTCCGTGTATCCTCATCTGTGTCCCAGGACAGGTGGTCCCAGAGACCCCTTGCAGCCTGATGGCGGGAACTTGATGAGAAGGTGACAGAACTCTTGGGCCATGGCAAGTCCCTCCAGAGGACCTTTCAGGCCACTCTTTGTGATCAGACTTCATGGGAGAAGGCCTGGCCACGGGCTGAGGGGCTCACGTCCACCACATCCTCCTGGTCAGGGGCTGAGGGGCTGAGGTCCAGCACGTCCTCCTGGTCAGGGGCTGAGGGGCTCACGTCCACCACATCCTCCTGGTCAGGGGTTGAGGGGCTGACATCTAGCATGTCCTCCTGGTGCCTGCCCCAGACGCGGGGTGGCCCACCACCGCCCTCGTGCTTTCTAGCACCACGAAGGTACAGCATGGGCAGCACCACTTGGGACCCCCATGCTAAGGAGGTGAGCGTCACCTCGGAGGCATCGCTTCCTCTTCTACAGGTTACTCCCCTCAGCCTCGTACACAAGGGAGGGCAGGGCTTAAATACGTGAGGACATACCCTGAGATCTCCAGCCCCAAACGCACACTCCCCCGCTGGCTGGGTGAACCCTTCAATCACAGGCGAAGATCACGCCTGGATCCTCGGGAGAAAGCTGCTCTGCTGGGAGGGGGCTGCCTCCCTCCCTCCCAGGCCAGGGGGCAATAAATGACTGACGTGCAGGAGGAGGGGCAGCCAGCAGCAGCAGCTCCCTGCAAGGACGGGGAGCGTGGACATCCTCCTTCCAGTGTGCGCAGGGCCTGCCTCCGCCTCCTTTCCTACCCCTCCCCTCCGATCCCCTCCTCTCCCCCTCCTTCCCAGCTTGGCCCCCAGAAACAGAGGAGCTCAGATGGACCAGGCAGGGCTAGAATTCACCAATGGCTGGTTCTCTGAGAACAGCTTTCATTGATCAGCTCCGTTCCCAGCCTTCTGTTCCTGAGAATTCCCATGGGGACCAAGCCTGGCTTCCACCGCCCTGTGGATAAGAATGAAAACGTCCCCAGCCCACCTCATTTTCTCCTCCCATTCCCTCCAACAAACACCCCTTGCCCAGCAGGGAAGTCCTGGCCCCACCGCAGCGGAGGGAAGGGAGCTGGTCGAGGTCTGTCTGCTCGCTCTCTAGAACTCGATGGGTTTGAAGAGTGTGCACACTGGGCTTTCAGCCGGGCACAAGCGTGTTGGGTAAGCGAGGACGGAACATGGGGAGATGGAATGAACGCCAACCACTGAGTTCAGAGATGCAGTCTTCTGGAGTTTTCCATCTTTAAATTCCTTCTGACGTTGCAATAACACTGTTGCATGAGAAATAAAATACGGTGGGAATGTTGGGTGGGGAATCAAGGGGTCCAAGTCCAAATCCAGTCAGGTGTGGCTGCAGGAGGTTAGTGCCTGGTGACTAATGAACGAGCAGCTTCAGGAGACTGGACGTGAGAGGAGCCATCCCGCTCCTCCAGACGGGGCCTTCCCTGTTGGTTCAAGGGAAGCCACGTCAGGGAAGTGAATGGGGAGCACCAGAGGTGCAGGCAGTGTTCAGGGTCATAACTATTCAGTCTCCACTGATGACCACCAGAGGCAGGAGGCTCAAGTGTGACGGTAGTTCACAGGCTAAAGGCCCTGGGTGACAAACGTATCCATGTACCAAAGTTCAAGTTGTGCACTGCCCAAGTATACAATTGTTAAGAAATGTTGGGCTGGGGTTGTGGCTCAGTGGCAGAGCGCTTCCAGAGCACGTGTGAGGCACTGGGTTCAATCCTCAGCACCCCAGGTTTCCTGGCTAGTCCTGCAGCGCAGGAGAGAGGGCCCTTCTACATAAATGCACCTGGTAGACCTGTCAGCACATAGGCACTCCTGTCTCGCAGCCCCTTACCCCAGCCATGCTCTGGGAGGACCTGCAGTCACGTCTCTTCCTGCCCTCCCTGAGGGAACAACCTGAACAGTAGCTTCATCTTGGAGGTGGATGGGAAGCAGGGCAAAGGTCCTGGGGCAATTCAGCACGATGCTGTGGCGAGTGAGGGAAGAGCAGGGGGCCTGGTGCAGCCCGCCATGCCCCAGGGCTCCCAGGCAGAGGAACTGGCCCTCACGGGCATTAGCTCGTAGGAGGAAAGCAGTCTTTTCTATGTCAAAGGCCGAATCTCTGCCTGCAGAAGGGAGCCCCAGAGAGCAGCCGGCAGAGCCTTGGGAGGCCATGGCCGAGACCCCAGCAAGCTTGGACGTGTGTGGGAAGAGGTGTCAGAGAGCATTTCATGCCACTGTGCAGCAGTGAGACAGTCCTCACCCAGGGGACAATGGGACGTGGGGCCTCCACACCAGGGCACGGCAGTGGGGGAGACAGTGGGCTCAACTCCAGCTCCATCCAGAGCAGGTGGAGGGTCACAGCCAAGGAGCAGGCCGGCCTGCAGATGAAAAGGACCTGGAGGAAGCAGGCGGGAGGGACTCTGGCCGGGCGGACTCAACTGCTGCAAGCGGGCAGGACTGCGGGGACACCTCGGGGGGGAAGAACTCGTCCTGCAGGCTCTGGTCCCCTGCCTCCCACACCCGCACCACAGGGTGGCTCTGCCTGGCTGGAACATTCCTCCCACCTGCTCGATCAGCTTCTTTCCCCCATGCTGGTCCTGAGGGGTAACCGCATGGCTGGGGCCTGGTGGATCACCCAAGGCTTTCCCCGAGAAGAGCACGTGGTACTTTCTAGAAAGACCTGCAGTCTTTCAGTGACCTCCCCAGGAAGGGGCAGCATGGCAGGTCCTGGAGTCCACTGCACAGGGAGGACGTGAAGCCACAGGGCAATAAAGGCTCCTGTGCAGCCCTGCGGGACTGTGGATCATGGCTCCGGTCACACAGCCTCCTGTGTCCTTCACATGTCCTCTCCATTCGCTCTGCATTCCAGCAGGCAAAGCCCCAAAGAGCAGCAGAGGCTTCCTGGGGAGCCCCAGGCCCTGCCTCACTTCTGCCCCCTGCTGGAGATTCCAGCTCCTACCCTAGACTGAGTAGTGCTCTGGGTTCTGGAGGTGACTCCTTAGAGCAGGTAGACAGGGACACACCTGGAAGTGACTCCTTAGAGCAGGTAGATAGGGACAGACCTGGAGGTGACTCCTCACTCAGGTAGATGGGGACACACCTGGAGGTGACTCCTTAGAGCAGGTAGATGGGGACACACCTGGAGGTGATTCCTCACTCAGGTAGATGGGGACACATCTGGGGGCAACTCCTGGGCACGGGTGGATGGAGATAGGCTCAAGAAGCACCCTGCCGCTCCCGTCCGTCTGGCCCAGGAAGGCAGAGTGAGCCGAGCCTGATTACTATTCCCAGGGGATTGCTGCCTGCTTTTTTATTTATGCATTTACTGGGAACCTCTTTATTTACATTGCCGTAATTTACATTTCCCACAAGTTCCTTCCTTCCCGTCTCCTTTCCAGTCTCTGTGTTGCTAACTACCAAGTTCCCCAGTTGCTCCAAATGCCAGAGGCTCACTCGCTCTCCTGACACTACCAGGCGAATGTTCTTCAAGTTCCCAGGGACATACTTAGAGTGGGCACACGTCTCTACACGTCACCAACACTCTGGACACATGACTTAGAGACACACAGCTGCGCCGAGGCAATGCCCTGAGTGGCTGTAGAAACAGCGATGCAGGTGCCACAACTGACAACTCCAGTGACGTGGGTGACACCTGACCATCGCCCAGGCTCTTTGCAACCTGTGGCCTTCCTTCCATGGGAAGGGAGTGGTTAACCCCTGTCTGCCAACCCCCTGGGTGTCCACCTGGTGAGGTGACACCTTCCCAGGTCCCAAGCAGGGGATCAGTCAGGGGGAAGAAAGTCTCTGCATCCCTTGTCCGGCCTCTTGACACCTTGGCCTCAGGCCTCCCCACCTAGGTTATGCCACGAGACCCCGGGCAAGGTAGGTTCTGCCCCACCTGGGTGCCCGCCAGCCCAGATCTGGGGCCTGGCCCTCCCTGCTCACTCCACACCTTCTCCCACTGTCGGTGGTCTTCCTGGCTTTGCTCCCTCCGACCCTGACTTCGGGGGCAGCCACCTCCCCACCCTGAAGCACAGCTCAGGTCATACCAGTGCTTGAAGCCCTGTCCTGGGGTCTGCTGTTCAACCTGTTGCCCACGCTTCTTCCTGCTAGTTCCCTCCCCTTCCTGTGCCCTGCTTTCCGCCCAGACTCAGGAAGAACCAGGGCGAGCGCCAGGGCCCTGCTCTGTCCGCACCACACCAGTTTCTCACCCACTTCTGAAGCTTCACTTCCCTGTCCTCTGTCCTGTCACTACACCTGCTCTCCCTCCATGTCTGTCTCGTCCATGGCTGAGAAACAGGGCCAGCACAGTCAAGGTAAAAAAGCCACGTGCTGCATGAATGAACAAGAAGTGACACTAGTGCAGTGCCCGTGTCCCGGCTTCACACGCAGAGTCCTGGCTGGCCTCCTCCCAAGGGAGGGGCCGTCAGGATCCTCATTTCTCCCAGATGAGAACGCAGGCTTGACTGACCGCCACCCCCAGGCCAGCAGGTGTCACCACTGCTCCTGAGCCCCCACCCCAATGCCATCTCTGACCCCACGTCCCTGCCAGTCTTCTGTCCTCGCCTTGTGCTCCTGTCAAACGCCACCTCTTCCCTGAAGCTCTTTCTGACCCCTACAAGCAGGTCCTTGCATCTTAAATGACCGTTTAAAAATCTTTGTTACATTCACAGCTACTCTCTGCTACCCAGTGGGGACCCCAGGGGAGGCGACCCCAGGGTCCCACTCAGCCCTGCGCTCACGCACAACTTACAAACACGTACTGTAAGAAGGGCTTGCTGGGGCTGGGGAGATAGCTCAGTCGGTAGAGTGCTTGCCTTGCAAGCACAAGGCCCTGGGTTCGATCCCCAGCACCCAAAAAAGAAAAGGGGGGGGGAGCTTGCTGGTGAAAGGCACAGAAAGACGCTGGCCTTAAGCACACGGGTCTGGGTCCTGCCACACTTGTGGCAAGGTTTTGGCCTTAATTCTAAATGAGCACCCATGTCCATCCTAGAATAGTCTGAGACTGAAGCCCCTTGACGGCACCAGGGTCATCCTCCCAGTTCCAGCTGCGTCCAACGGCACACAGCACTGCTTCACCGTACAGGGAACGTGAGTGAGTGAGTCTTTGAGTCAGAGAGGGGAAAAGACATTCCACGTTTTTCCTGACTTTGAAAGGACCGTAAGTTCACCATGGAACGTTCAGAAACACAGAAAATCATACAAGAGAAAACACCTGGAGGCTCCTTCCTGCCTGTCACCCTGCACAGGTGCAAGCACACCTGCCCTGACCCTGTGCACTTTCACGTACCCTCTGTATCCAAGGGACCTGTGGAAGGCTGCCTCTGGGCAGGCTGGCCTGGGATGGCCACAGGAGACAACAAGGGGTCCTGAGGACACCTGGCTTTCCCAGAGTCCTGCCAGGCAGGACTCCACTACAGGAGGTAGGGATGTGCCTGTGGGGGACCACGTTTCACACTGCAGTGTACTCAGGGCGAGCAAGGAACACGAGGCCAACAGACTAGGAGTAGATCTCCACTGAAGAGTCTGTTACAGTTCCCAGGAGGAAGGGTGGGGCATGCCAGGACACCGCAGAGGGCCAAGAGGGGAAGAACCAGCTCAGCCAGGAGAAGGGAGAGGAGGGAAGGGTAGGCAGGAGCCTCGACTGTGGCTTCTGCAGGAAAGAACAGGAGAGACGGCCACACAGCTCGGAGTAGCTCCGCGTCTCCGAGTCTCAGTGAACTCAGGGGCCTGGGGTTGCAGCTCACCGTCTGGCACCTGCCCGGCAGGTCAGCACCCTGAGTGGGAGAGCATCATGGAGAAGGTGTGGGTGGTGGATGAAAAGTGTACTGGTGAGTGAGCTGCTTACTCTGTCTAGGAACTGGCTGACCTGGGAGAAGCAGCCCTCCAGGGCCAGGAGGCCCAGATGTTGCAGTATTGGGATAGAGACCATGAAGGACACGGGGATACACCCGGCTGAGGGACGACGTGTGCCCGGCTCAAGGGGCAGGCTTGTTAAACCTGGGCTTCCAGACCTCTTGTCACAAGGCCTGTGGCCCACGGGCTTCCTGCCAGGGACAAGGTGTGCTCAGCCACACAGCTGATCACAGTCCCCAGCTCACCTCTGAGAGGAGACGCGCTCAGAGAAGTGAAGAGCTGCATGCTGGTCTGCAGTGAGTGGAAGACAAGAAGCTGGCTGGCCGCAGTCCAGGGTGCCTGCAGGAGCCTCAGACTCAGGGGCAGGCCCTGTACCTGCAGCTGGCCCAGGGCCCTCTCTGAGAATGACTCAGAGAATCAGATCCCAGCCTGGATCCCAGCTAACTTCTGGGCTCTTCCCACACAGCAACCCTGAGTCACTCAAAAGAATGTGTCTTTTATCAGTCCGAGTGGTCCTTCTTAAAATTGATGCAATCATCATCTTCATCTTCCCGATTTTCACTCAAATGGAAAAATGGGGGGAAAGCCAGCTCTTGTTCCCAGTGCTGTAAGGAAGCACTGGCACCCTCAAACCCAGGACGATACTGCACTTTCAAAACATCAGGTCAGGCAGCCATATTCCTGAATCCCACCCCAAGGTGTGTCCAGCTGGCCACACGCTGGTTGGTGTCCTATCCTGGTGGGAAGGTGTTGGAGGCCAGCTCTGGATGCCACGCGTCTGGCACACTCTCTGCGCTCCTTGACACAGACCGGAGGGGTGTGCGCTTCCCAGCACGTCGGTGCGGTGCCCCGGCAGTCCCCAGCTGAACTGCAAGGACCTGTGTGCATAGCGTTGTGGGGCAGGGCCCAGCTCGCCCCTCGCACTTTGTCAGTCTTTGGGGGCTGAGTGAATGAATGAAGGAACGGAAGACAGGGGCAGGAGGCGCGTCCCAGAGGCCGAGAGCTGGCACTCGCCCTCTGCAGCCCGCAGAACCGAAGGAGGGAGGCGGCCGCGTTGCGCGCCAGGTCCCCTGGCCCCTAGGCCCGGCGCATCCCGTCGCCGCGGAGCCCGAGCGTCCGCTCTGCTCCGAGGGAGGCACCGCCCTGCGGGCAGCTGCGGAGCCATCTGCTGCGAGGGCGGCGGCGGCGCCCGCTCCAGGGTTTGTTTACAAACCCGGCTCTGCGTGCGAGAGAAACACAGCTCCTCTTCCAGGCGCCGCGCAGTGCCAGGCGGGAGGAGGGGCCGCCACCGGCGCAGGGCGAGGCGCCCCTGTGCACTCCTGCCCTGCCGCACCCGCGCCGCGGCCCGGGTTCCTGGGGGACCCCAGCTGGAGCACGGGCCACGGTAACCACGGCATCCAAACAACAGGGGCACGTGAAGATGGAGATAATGCATACAGTGGCACCTAATAAACGGCGCTACTGGGTTCCACCTTTGGTGACAGAATGAGTCAAGCGTCTTACAGAATGTCCTCTAATCCAATTTCCTCGCCCCCACCTCGGGGACTTCCTTCTGACCATTGCCAGATTCCGGTGATGAGCCGGGGATTAGGGCTTATTCAGGGAAACAACACCCATTCAGGAAGAATGACAGCATGCTGACGAGCACCTTTCCGCGTTGCCATTTTTACTGCCATTATTCCCCTGCAGCGCCGCCCAGGTGGGCCAGAGCTGGGGGAGGGTGACGGGTAGAGATGAAGAAGAATAACCCCAATTTCTGGTCTAGGGGAGATGGCTTCTGCCTGCAAGTAAAAGGTGGACTCTGGGGCTGGGTGGGACCCTGAGCAGTGGCTTGGAACAGTAGGCCAGGCAGGGAACAGGCTGCTTTCCCCGCCCCCTCCAGCATCTCCTGGATCCTCAGACAACACCTGGATCCACATCCATTTCTGCTGCAACCCTGAGTTGGCTGGGTGGCACCAACCAGCAGTGGGCTATGTGTGCTCCTGGTACACTCACAAAAGGACAGTCACAGAAACCCCTGACCTGGGTTCTCCAATGTTCAGGGTCTTGTGTGAGTATTGTTCTGTCAGGTGTTTTCCTGGATGCAAAGGATGGAAGAGATTGCAAAGTACCAACACTTTCTGCCCACCAAAAAGCTAATGTTCTGGGAGGGAAGACGGAAGAGGATCTACTGCTGGTCTACATGGCTACCATGTGCCAAGGGCTAACCTAGGTGTTTTTCTGGCCATTCTCACTATGAGTACTTGTTCTAAACCACTGCTCTGGGCCCCGAGGAAGAAGCAGAGAACAGGTGTCGTAGATTGAGACACTGACAGTAATTCCAATAATCACACGGGTGCTATATGGGAAATGACTCTCTTGATTCTGATGCCAACCCTGATTACTACCCTGAACAATTAATAGCCTTATCCTCATTTTACAGATAACAGGCCAGAAAGGAGAAACAACTTGCCCAAGATCTCCAAGGCAAGGTTGGGAGCCAGGTTCAAAGCTCATATTCTGGCTGCAGTGTCCGCCTAGGCAAGGGGTTAGAAATGGCCCATCTTCCAGTCCAGACTGAATCAGCGAGGCTGTAATGCTGTGGTAAAACTGACGCCAGAGCACCATGCATGCTGGAGCTTTGTGGCTACAGCTAGGGCAGCACAGGAGCCTCTTGGCAGAGCCCTGTTTTTAAATTCTGAAGCATTAAAATGGGAACAGACAATGACTAGGAGCAATAATCCAACAATCCCACTTGGCAGAAGTACAGGTCCATCAAAGACACCCTGAGTCTGGGTGAGTCTCCCTCAGTACAAATCTCTTCATTCATTCAACACACACTCTGAAAGCCAGTCCTGCCCAGGACTCCAAATCCCTGGTCACCACCATACAAAAGGCTGCCAGGGCTCTGTCCAGGGTGCTGGGGAAGCTCAGAGGAGGGATGGGGATTCAAAATCCAAGCACCTCCTCCTGGAGCAATGGGGCCATGGTAGAGCAAACCCATTAAAGCCTGCTTGGCCCCGAGATGGAGAAGGAGGAGGGAAGTGGGGCAGACAGGGAGAGAAGGCAGGAGAGCTGCTGGCCGCCGCCGGGCAGGGACTGCAGCCGAAGCCCTTCAAGTGAGTCTGTGTGCTCGGGTCAGGCCAGGACACACCGGAGGAGCCGCTGCTGCTGCTCTCGGCTCCCGCCGTGTCCCTTGGCCAAGCTCCTCCCTCTGAAGAGCAAGCAGGAATCATAACGGGGTGAAACCAGGACAGCAGCAGCGAATGCATCCAGGGCAAAATAATGTGAAAACACAGAATTTCATGGAACAGGCCAGGGAAGCAGGATGCCGAGAGGAACCAGACGTGACAGCAGACAGCAAATAAGACCTATCTGAAAAAAAGGCAGCGCAGGAGGGGCAGCTGTGCACGAGGGCCTGTCCTGCCACAGCTAGGCCGCCAAGGGCAAGGCACAGCCCGCCCCAGGAAGTCCGCACGCCAGGCCGAGGGTGGGAGGAACCGCAGGCTTCTGAGGAGCGCCAGGGACAACTGTGACCTGTGAACTATAAACTGAACATGTACAAATGGAACCAGACCTCCTCTTATGCTGAGGCCTGGACTTCATTTACCAGCCCCTCTCCCTCCACACCCTCACAAGACCTAAATCAAACGTGCAGACGCGACACCTCCAGTTCCCTGCGGCCAGAAGGCACCTGTGTCCTCAACGTCATTTCTCCTCTCCTCACTGGGTACAGCATAGGATCCAAAGAAGGGGGGACGGTTGGCTGATTAAATGCACTATAGGTGGGCAGTTTCTATTAAAGCAACTTTCTGCATCTTAACAGCAAAGAACCCTGCCACGATACACATTATTCCCCTCTCATAGGTGTTGTTAAAAGTTTGAGTTCCATTTATTTTATCAAACAAATTCTTTTTTGAATACTGCGATATAAACCATTAAGCACCTTCAAGGCTCTTCCCCCTTCTACCTGGGCACACCGCAGGACTGCACTTCCCACCTCCTCAGCAATCAGGGTGCCTATATGACTGCCTGAAGCCAACGGGAAGCGAGCGGAAGTGCGCGTCCCTCCCAGGCCTGGCCCTGCAATTCTCCCACAGGTAATTCTCCATTCTCTTCCCTCATGGACTGGCTAGAAGTGAACTCCAGTGCTCTGGAAATGGAGGACGGAGTACTTGGTTCTTGAATTCCCACAAGGAAGGTGGCCCACATTTATGCCCTGTGTGGACCAGAAGTGCACCCTAACTCTTCAGAGACGGTGTCATTTGTCTATTACAGCACCCAGCAGTAGCCCACATGTGCACAGGACACCAGGCTGGGTGCATACAGGTTAGGGTCACCTCTGAACGTAGGGGGAGGGGGCTGATGCTCACAGCGTCTACCAAGACAAGGAATTCCGAGAGTTCCTGGTACACTTGGCTCAGTACACATTTTGGAACTCTCCCTTCTCTTCCCCTCATTCCCATCCCCACCCTCAACTTGGACCTGGCTTCCAACACCCTGAAACCGCTGTCCATCAACTCCTCCCCTTGGGGGAAGGCGACTCTGCCCGACATGTGGATTTAACTGAAGGTCCCAGGTTTTTTTCAGAGATTGAGTGGATGCATGTCTTTCTCTTCAAACTTTTTCCATAAGCTACTAATTTCCCTTAATCTCCTGAACTTGCTGGATGTGACAAAAGCTTTCTGCGTGCCTTGCTGCCCACCCCCCATTTCCTGTGACTTCCCTGGGTTCTCTTACAGCACCGCCCATCAGTCCTTCCATTTAAACTGCGTTCTGAGTTCCTGCACTCCCTCGCTCTCTCTCTCTCTCTCTCTCCCTCTCACACCTCACTTCCGATGTTGCCTCTTCAAATCCTCCAGCTCACTCAATGCTCTGCCCCATTTCCTATTTCTTTTCCAATAAATGGTTTCCTTCATCTCTCATGCGTTTCCTCCCTTCCCAGAGCTCCAACCACAACCCCACGGATTCTCAGAGACGTGCTCCCTCCCCGTTCATCTTTCAGCCAGGAGAGCTCAAGCCTCCTCCGCCTCTGCCCACCTCTGCCTAGTTAGGTGGAGCCAGCTGCTCATGGGAGGAGGCCCCTGCTGGGGGTAGCCTGGCACCTCCAGATCGCCTCCTGCCAAGGAGAACAGCCCCGTCCCACAAGGGATGGCCAGGAAGCTCAGTGATTTACAGGGAAACATAAAGTGCTCAGTCAAAAGTACACTGCAAGAATTGTGGGTGACTCGTTCTCATCTCTTACCTCTTTAAACATTCCATTTCCTGCCATCTTAACAAATAAAGGTGAACTTCCATCAGGGCTCCTTGCAGGTTTCAAAGACTCGCCTTGATAGCTATTCCCTTTTTCCTCCAGGTATTTATAGTTCTACTTCCAAAAAGAATTGTGATATCTCACCATAGAAGGCACATAAATAATAACTTACAACATGAAAGAGTATGACCCAATTAAGGAACTGACAAGAGGCATGGTCCCATGTATCGTAGGCTAAGGATACTTATTGTCACACGCATAAAATTAAGCCCCAAGTCTCCGTGCAGCTAGAGTCAAAGACAAAGCAAGGAGCAAAGCAGAGTAAAGAAGGTCTGGGTGGTCAACAGCAGAAGGCACGCTGCACACTGGCAGTAAAGTCTTTGAAATCCTTGTAAAATGTTTCTCTACATCCTGCCTCTTTGCTAAAAGGATGGGACATGGCATAAAGTAAAGAAAGAATCACTGTCACATAAATAAAGACAAGAGATGCCCAACCAATAGAGACACCTGTGTGGAAGGGGGCCTCTGGTGGAAGGCCAGCTGACCACCAGGGTAGAGCACTGGCCACACCCCCGCAAAGGGGAGACCCGGGAGATGATGGTGCCAACTTTTCCTCACCATGTCAGAGGACATGGTGACGGCTGTCCTACTATGAACTGAGAGAGGAAGCTGTCCCATGGGTCTTGTCAGTTTCTGCGTTCTTCAGAAAGAACCTTCCCAGGGTTCAGTCATGTGCGCCTGTGTGCATACGTAACCACGCGACCAGTGGGATTCTACATCACGCACAACCAGAAGAATGAGAGCTCATACTCCATGACACCTGATGCATCAAAGTGCAGCCTACTGTCAGGTACAACTAATTAACACAGACAAAAAATTTTTTTAAGAAAAAAAAGGGCCACACGCAATGGCAAAGTCACGCTGTCCAGCTTCTGCCACAGGGCGCGCCTCCTGTCTTCCAAAGCACCTGGCGTCCGGGTGCCCGTGGCCTGTTTTCTTTTCATTCCGCTTGCATTTTTACTTCACAATTTTTTGTTATCCGCCAAAATCCCATTCTTGGTACGTTATTAGCCTCTGGGAACATCTTCATCCCCGCCTGGCTTGTGGATGACTCCCTCCTTCCTCCATTCCACCCAGATTCCATCTCTCCCTCCAAGCCCAGTTCCGTCCCATCTCCCCCTTGGAGCCTTTCCTGGCACGTTGACCTTGAACCTGGACTGTCCTCCACAGAGCACTCATGTTGCTCCCACCATAGTATTACAGCAGCTGTATACGTCCTCACAACTAAGCACACAGTAGGTGCCCAATAAACACAGCAGCAGGACTGAGCACCGAATGTGGGCCCAAGAACCTGGGCAAGTATCTCTTCATGTTTCTGCTGCAAAGGGGTGAGGCGATAAGGGACTGTGGCCCTGGATCCCCACACTTCACTTCCCCGGGGTCCCAGGGCATCTGTGTAGACGCCCTCACAGGCTCCTCCGCCCGGCTTTATCTGCTGCTTGCATTTCCCACCAGGAAGCACTCTCCCACCCCCACGGGCTCCTTGGCCATTGGTACCTACTCTGGTCCCCCAGAAGACCCTCTGCCCGTCACCATCCCGGCTTGGGCAGCCTCTGCGGCTGATCACTCTTCTCCGGGTGGCCTTTACCTGCTTGGTCTACACTCCGTGTCTTCGGTCTCACTTTCCTCTGCTTGGCTTCTCTGCTTCCCACATTTCTGGTGCATCTTCAGGAATACACTGGTGCTGTTGCCCCTGTGTGAACATTTAGTCTGTCCTTGTTTTTGTACGTAAGTCACAGGGTACCAGACTGCACAGGGACCAAGGGCTCCGTTCTCCTCACGGCTCTACCAACTCAGAGCTTCTGTAACTTTGGGAATATGGCTTCACCCTTTTATTTGTTTATTTAGGTTTGTTTATTTATTTGGTACCAGGATTGAACCCAGGGACACTTAATCACTGAGCCACACCCCCAACCCTTCTTTCTCTCTTTTTTTTTTTAAATTTTGTAGTTTGAGAAAGGGTCTCATTAAGTTGCTTATGGCCTCACTAAGTTGCTGAGCCTGGTACTGAACCTGCAATTCTCCTACTTGAGACGCACGCTAGAGCTGCAGGTGTTAGCACACCGTGGACCCCAGAGTCCACACTCCTGGACAGGAGGGACATGGTGCACTGAGGGGCATGAGAGTGGCCACCTCCCCTCCAGGGAGAGGACTCCACAGGTGTGTGTGGTTTTGGCATGGAGTGGTGCTATAGGGAAGGCCAAGAGCCCAGGCCACGACCAGGGCAAGAGGAGAGCTGTGCAGCGCCAGCAGAAGGCCCACGTGAGTGGCGGCCTGGGGTGCAGACAGCGTGGAGAGACGTCAGAGGCTGGCGGGGAGGGGAGGCGTCTGTCTGCACTGGATGTACGACACGGGCATCTGAGTCATCCTGGCTGCGGAGGAGGAGCTCTGACTCTCCCAGCAGGGGAAAGGGCAGGAGCCAGGGTGACGGCTGGAGGTTCGAGAACAGACCTGCACATTTGCCTTGCACTTGCTTCCTCTGTGAGTCCCCTTGAATCCCAGACGCCTGGGCCAGTCATCACGGGCAGTGTCCTGCCTGGGTGACCATGGCCCTGTCACCTCCCCTCTGAGCATCAGGGTCCTCTTCTGATATCAAAAGCAGTCAACTGGATGATCGCTGGGCCCCTCTGAGCAGCGACACTCTGTGATTCTCCATGCAGACTAAGGGTCATTAACTGCCTCTGACACAGTGGCACTCCTAGGTACAGACCAAGGGTGGCAGATGTTTTTTTGAAGGTATGTGACGAGTCCCCACCACGCCCGCCCTGTGCTGCTTCTCGTCCTGTATGCGCTAATGGAGGTAGGGCTGGCAGTTTGCCAACCGTCAGTTTCCTCTTCTTCCTGGACCCCGCTCCCCAGAGTTTCCCCAGAGCAGGAAGTGGCCGCATGGCTGGGTCCAGACAGTGAGACCGGTGTCCATGTGGTTGGTCCCACGTTCAAGACAAGATGTTGAAGAGGCAGATGTGGCTCCCAGATTGGATCCTAGAACTAACGACTATAAACACCACTGAAATCCAAATCTAGTTCAGAGTTTAGTTAACAGCAAAGCACACACATGCTGTTCTCGCAGTGTTGACAAATGCACCGTGGACACGGGGCCCTCCTGTCAGAGGAAACCAGGCACGAGGAAGCGAGCGAGCGAGCGCTGTGTCAGCCTTTGCTGGTGTTCTGAAATTATTCCACAATAAAAAGCAATTACTGCAGGCTGGGATTGTGGCTCAGTGGTAGAGGCACTGGGTTTGATTATCAGCACCGCATATAAATAAATGAATAAAATAAAGGTCCATCAACAACTAAAAATATATATATATATAATTTTTTTAAAGCCAATTAGTGTGTATGGACAGCTCTCCTGTCCCTCTTGCCCCACCTGCAGCTGGCAGAGATGAAGCAAGCTTGGGAGGGCAGCCACCCAGGTGGGTACAAGCTATGGGCTGAGCCACTGAGCCTGTGGGCCTGCTTGTCACCACAGCTGCCCTCCACTAGCTGATACACTCAGGGCTACACTTCTGAGCCTGTGCTGAGTGTCGTGTGTCTGTCTGCTGCTGGCCTGTTCCTTGATGGAGTCCGAGCACCTGGCCTCCGAGCTCCAGGGTCCAGTTCTCCTACTGTGTCTCCAGTGCCTGCCTCCAGGGCAGCCTGTCCATCTGGAAACAGCCTCTTCTAGTCCGTCTGCTCTTTGCGCCTCCAGAGTACAGCCGGCTGCCCCAGGGCTGCGCCTGGCTCTGCCAGGAGGGCCTCTTCCCACTCTGCCACTGCCAACTGTCCTGGCCGCCCTCAGCCAGAGGCCACCTGGGACACTGGAGACGCGTGGGGGCTCTGGGTGTCCTGATGCCGAGTGAGAGGCATTCCTGGCACGGGGAGGGCCGGGGTGCTGGAGAGGCTTAATGTCCGTCAGTGACCAGTCCCCACCCGAGGGGCTGCCCTGCCCAGCTGCCACCAGGGCCCTGCCATCGCTGCTGTCGTTTCCCGCATGTTCCCGCCCTCGGTGCCCCGCCGTCTGCTGAAGGCCTGCACAGTGCCTTCCCTCTCCCTCTCCCCAGCAGCCTCAGCAGCAGCCCTGAATGGTGACTGAGCCGGGGCCCTCTTGCCCCGCTTGTGTGGATGTGGCGTGGGGCCGCGTGGCTTCTCTCTGCGTGCAGACAGTCCCCCTGTGCTTCCTCCCAGGAAGGACTCCACAGAACAGCACCTGCTCCTGACAATCGGTGGCCAGGAATCCTGCAGGAGTCCCCGACGCCAGGCCAGTCGGGTGGCTACGGTGGGGCCCCCTCACCTCCCTCTGCACACGCGCTCCTGTGCTGGCGAGGAGCACTCATGGGCTCGAGGAGTCCAGGGCCGCAGGTTCCTGCTGATAAAGGTCCCGACACACAAACGTGGAAGGAGTGGAAGGAAGATCTTGGGAACACTGGGGTCCTTCCTGCCACCGACGCCCCTATTCACTGCCTTGGTTGCCTTTCTGTGGAACATGGATGTCACAAGTCCATGCCTCATAAATCTCCACCACGGGAGGTAAGTAAAAGATGGAGGCTGCACGTGTACCAGTCATTCTATGGGAAAACGAATTCCTCAAGACTTTGAAAGGATGTTTTTACTAGATTTCACACATGTGGCAGAAACCAAAAACTGATTCAGTACCTATTTCTGGGTGGAGTGAGAGGATCAGAGAGGTGCGAAACCACCAGACCCCAGGTACTGAGTGAGCAGGTGCTCCCCAGAGCTCCTCTCTAAGTGGGCCCATCATAAAACGTGACTGGGCATCTGGAGGGTAAGGACATCCCAGAGGTGAACGACCGACTCAGCCAAGTAGCCAGAGGCTCCCCGGTCACCAGCACGTGGGGCAGGGCTGTGGTGAGAAGCGCAGCACCAGGGCTTTGGGACACAAGTGGTTGGCCACCTCTTCCTGGCAAGTACACCCCTTGCTGGAGCAGGATCATGGGAGAGCGAAGGCCCATTCTCAAAGCTGGGCCCTGGCTGCAGGACGCTGCAAGACGCACGCAGGTCCTCAGAGGGGAGGTCCACCTTCCCCCTAAGCGTGTGCTCCTTGTTTGGCAGCTAGGGCCCCGGAGGTGCCAAGGACAATGAACAGAGACAAGAAGGAGCGTGGTTACAGGCTGAACTGTGGATCTCCAGAATTCACGTGTTAGTCTTAACCCCAGGCCTGGCACCTGGCTGCATTTGGAGATGAGCCCTTAAAAAGTAATCGGGTAACATGAGGTGAAATGGCCCCTAATATAAGCTTGCTGGTGTCGGTAAAAGAAAAGGAGATTGGAACAGACACACACACAAAGGCAGGACCGTGTGGAGACACTGTGAGAAGACAGCCATCTGTAAGCCAAGGAGAGAGGCTGGCTTTTTGTTTTTGTTTTTTTCTTTGCTGCTGCGACCAAAAGACCACAATGTGGGGGAGGAAAAGTGTATTGGGGTTTGTGGTCAGGGGTCCAGTCCACAGATGACCAATTCCATCTGGACCAGAGATGAGGCAGAACTACACGGCAGAGGAAAGTAGCTCAAAGACATGGCAACCAGGAAGGAGGGAGGGAGGGAGGGAGAGGGAGAGATGGGGGAGAGGGAGGGGAAGGAGGGGAGGGGGAGGGAGAGAGAAAGCAAGCACACGCTCTGCTCATCAGGGACAAAATGTAAACTCCAAAGGCACCCCTCCATGACCCACCTCCTCTAGCCAGATCCCACCTGCCTGCAGTTACCTCCCAGTTACTCCTCAGTGGATTAATGCACTGATTAGGTCAAGACTCTCATAACCCAATCATTTCACCTCCGAACTTTCTTGCATTGTCTCACACATGAGCAGGGGGGACACCTCACATCTAGACCACGGCAGAGGCCTTGGAAAACACCAACACACCTTAATCTTGGACTTCAGCATCCAGAACTGTGAAAAAAAATAAATTCCTATCATTGAGGCCACCCAGGCTGCCATGCTTGTTACAGCAGCCCTAGCATACTAATATGGGGCCGAGCGACAGGGTCAGACTCAGGAAGGAACTATAAGGCGGCCCCACACTCCCTCTCTCACCTGGAGAACGATCCACACACGTCCTCCCGCACCGTCACGGGGCGTTCACGTTTCCTTTACCAATACCATGTCCCTGAATACAGGCATTATGCCTGAAATTCCACAGATCAAGCATCTGCTCCCTCCCTCCCGCCGAAAGTCTTAAAATCTAGTAGAACTAGAAAGACATGGTTACAGGAACACAGAGAAAGCACTCAACTTTTAAACACAATGTGTCCAAAAGCCAGTCTAATGTTATTTGAACCCAGAACACAGGTTCCAGCGGCAATGAGCTCCATGGCAACTGCGTCCCTAACTAACCCTCTGGCGCCCGGTCAGCTGCTGACATCAGTGATGACACGTGGCCTTTACAGGCAGCACTGCCCTCTCACCTGCATCCTCCTCGTGATCGAGTACCACACCGGAGAGGCAGCAGGGCTCCTCTCCAGGGCCACATTCCACACAGAGGTCCAGACGCTACGACAAGACTTGGACTTGCCCACGGTCACGCATCTTGCACAGGTGGGACCATGAGCCTAGTCTCCTGTTGAATGGAAGAGAACACCACACCCCAGCTCAGCTCCCCACGGACACTGGGTGGAGAAAACACAGGCCACGCCCAGCAGGTAACAACACGTGTGCCCAGGTGGCCAGAGGGCTGGACAGCCGTGGCCAGCATGTCTGAACTGTACTAGGGGGCTACCAACATTGCCAAAGTTGCCCCAACATCCAAAGGAACCTGGGGTTAGTGTATTCCAAAATTAGGTCCTGACTATATTTTCTAGGAAGGGTAATGGCTGGTCAGCTAGTGTGACTGAGATCCAGGATCTTCCTCAGAATCCTAGCACAATGGGATTCAGGCACACACCGCAGCCCCCCCAGCAAGCAATAACTAAGGGCTGCGGTGGGCTCTGGAGTTGTGCCTGAGAGTCAGTCAGGTGCTAGGACTGTGCTCAGTCTGTGCGGATTAGAGGTCACTTCAGAGCTGTGTCCTGTCCACAAAGAATTCATGCTCAAACACTGGAGGGTCAGCGGGTGGACTGCTGTAAAAGGCAGAGTGGGGCTGTGCCCTGAAGTGACTTGGTCCTAGGACAGGGCCCTGAACTCAGACACTCTGGTAAATATTCCCTGTTCATGTGAAACAGCCCAGATTGCCTTCCGCCATAACATATGCACCAATCAATACCAAAGATGAATTAAACTGTTGAAAATCAATCCCGAGGCCAGTTTTCTTTCCAGACCAAAAATTTCCATCAATAATACAGAATTAAAAGATGCCACTAGATTTTGATACCTGCACTGCACATAGTTCAATCACAGGTTGTGCAAATACATTACCAAGTAGAACACCTTGCCAAGAAACTGCACAGGGGCGTTTGGCAGACCAAGAGGAACCAGGACAGAGCACAAAGTTCCAGAATGAAGCCACAGTCCTTGAGGCAGACTGTCCAGTCCAGGTGGACAGGGGCACCTGGGGCAGAGTCCCTACTGCCCACTCTGGGAGAGGAGGCCAGGCAGTGGATTCTAGACTATACCAAGGAACAAGGCAGACACACAGAACACCCGGTGGTTTATGCGGCTATCGCAAAGAAAAAGACCAGAAACAAAATTGTGAGAACACAGGTTCGGGTGACGGGGTGGACAGCTAGGAATTGTTGCTGAAGAAGGAATTAGTTGCTGAAGGCTTTCTGAGCAGGAAGATAAGAATTTTTTTGGTTTTTTAAAATTTTTATTTATTTATTTAGGTACTGTGGATTTAACCCAGGGGCACTTTACCACTGAGTCACATTCTCAGCCTGTTTTATTTTTTGAGACAGGATTTTACTAAGTTGCTGAGCCTGCTCTTGAACTTGCGATCCTCCTCAGCCTCCCAAGCTGCTGGATTACAGGCCTGAACCCAGTCAAGGTAAAACTCTTTAAAAGGAGCAACTTTGGGTGGTTCTTGGGAAAACAGGAGCCCAGGATTTTTCAAAATTTCTACCTCTGAGGTTCATGGACACAGCAATGGGCCCTGCTGTCAGCTCCAACAGACACAAGAGGAGCTAGAACTCAGAGCAGCAGAAGCTTTGCTCCAGCCTGTCCCTCTGCCTTAGGGTCCCCTCTCCACCCCAGGTCTCTGGCACCCTCCCCCACAACCCCACCCCCACCATCGGGTCACCGTGGTAACTGTTGAGTTTGGTGACAATGGCGATGTGGCAGCAGGACACACCCTGCAGTGCTGCCCACCCTACCCCAGTCATGCAGACTTGGGCCTCATGATTCATTCATTTATTCATTTATCCAATCGATCACGGCCTGGGCTCCGGCCATGTACCAGGTGCTCTGCGGGGTGTGGGGGATGGAGCAAGAGATGGAGGTGATTACTGATCACGGGTCCTGCCCTTGACAGCAAGTCAAGCAGGGCAGATCTTCACTCCATCAACAAATGCTCTCCGACCATGTGATCCAGAGCCACGCGGATCCCAGCCTAGGGGAGCCAGCAGAGATGGCGATGTGGGATGAGCTGCGGGGTCCGTCCCCACAGAGATGGCCAGCCGGCTGTATGCCAGGGAGACAATGGGCTGCTCCCGAATGAAGTTCTAGCCACTGGAGCACCTGGTGGCAGCGTCTTCCGGAGCAGGATGGGAACAAAGCTCTGAGACCAGCACCAGGGAAGCAGCAGTGGAGCACTGGAAGCACCTGCTCCGGGGCAGCAGAGGCCACTGTGGCTCCACTGGGCAGAAGCACCTCGCAGCCCACAGGACTTGGCTGGTGGCACCATGCCTGGAAGCTGAGGCATGGCAGGGGGGCAGAGGAAGGTGGAAGCGGCCCCACACTGCAGGTGGCCATCGTGTCCAGTCCTTGACAACGCAGTCTGAGCCCCTCGTCAGTCCTGAGAGTGCAGGGCTGTCTCCAGCTGCACCGTGCGCAGTGCCATTGGGTTCCAGCTGGCCTCAGGGTGTCTCCTCCCCAGGCGGGCTTGGGCAAGTCACTTTACCGCCCGGAAGCATGGGGACTCGTGGCTCCTCCTGGGTGTGCACACTGGAGATCTCAGTAAGGCCGCCTCCCTTATGTGCAACTCCAAGATTTTTGGGTAAGAGACAGGGACCTCTCTATCCACACAGTAGCCCAGGACAGCCTGGGGAAGCTGGCCGCTCTGGGTAGACAGGTAAGGACCCAGTGCTCTATGGTGCACCAGGCAGGGCCCCAGGCACAAACCATAATCTCTAGGAGGGGAGCTTGGAGGTCAAGAACAGTCAAAGAAGGAGCCCCTGGCTCTTTCCTCCAAGCCCCTCTGTACAGCAGAACCCCCAACTCTCTAGGGAGGAGCCCCACTCTATCTCGCAGCTCCAAGGAAGCATCTGAGTGCAGACTCTGGTCCCCATGGCAACTGCTCCAATCTGTGTCAGCACTGAGTGCAGTCTGCTGTAGGAGGGGACCCCTCACATGCTCCTCACAGCAGGGACCCCAGGGGAAGACAAGGAGAGCGCTATGGCTGGAAGCAGCCTCCAGCCTTCACCTGGCCGGGCCCTGAGCTGGCCTGGGTGGGTAGATGTGCGCGGGAGTGCCCCAGGCAGTGTGCTGGGGAGCTCTCGGGAAACACGGCCAGCCCTCCTGGTACCTCGCTCGAGGATTTATTGAGTCTCGCGGAGTCTACTGGGGAGACAGGCCTATTTTTAAAATTTCATCTGGAAGGATAGAGTAGGGGAAGGAACTCCAGAGAGAAAGGAAAATGGACACATACTGAGTGTTTCACTACACACCCAGAGACTGTATTGGCGAGGTCAGCATGTCGGCTCCAAGAGCCGATGGACAGCTGTCACTGTTTTACAGATGAGGAAATGAGGCCCAGAGAGTACTGGAGACTGATCAAGGCTGCACAGCTTTGAAAACTGTCTCCAGGATGCAAACCCAGATTCATGCTACCCCTGCCCATGCCTGTCCAGGAGTCCACCCCGCTGTTGGCCCTGGTGAGGCAAGGCTGCTTCCTGCTGGCCAGAAACCTTGGGCTCTGGAACCTTCAAGTTCTGAGGAAGGGAAGACATGCAGCAGACAGTGACACCAAACTGTCCGTGGGGTGGGACGGGGCAGCCTTGACAGGACCTGGCCACCCTGACTTGCCTTCCTGGGGCCACGGGACTCTGGAGCGCTTCATGGAGACTGAGCCCACGATCGGGAAGGCTGGTCTCCATGGCCTCACGGTGGCCTTGAGACTCCACTGGAGGGTCATGGCATGCTGAAAACAGTGGAGAGGAGGGTGACACCAGCCCAGCCTGCCCCGTGGGCCTGGAGAGCCAGGAGCCGGCATGAGGGCACACCAGTTTCCAGCCATTTGCTCTCAGGCCCACAATGCCTCCTCCCATGAGGACAAGTGGCCTCAGAGCAAGGGGTGCCGGTGTGCACAGCTCTGTCCTCTTGCGTCTGCAGTGGCAGAGGAATAGCGGGGTCGGCAGGCAGGAAGGCATAACAGCCTAGGTGGACGTCAGCAAGGGAGTCCGTGAACACAGACGGCACGTCAGCGGTAGCGTAAGCACAGTGTAACGAAGCAGATCCAGTGACTAAAGCAAGTCTCAGGACACTGTCCCCTATCATCCCACTGTTATAACACGAAATTCACGTGTCTGTACGTGGGAACGATTAAGCAGCCACATAAAGTAGCTTAGAAGTCTGGACTACACCAGCGCCAGTAGCTGTCACCTCCAGAAAGAGGAGTGTCTGCAGCCGCGTCCCTGGAGGGCCAGGGAAGGAAGGAGAGAATACAGGTTTACTGTACATTTCTTGGAATTTTGTTACGAAGTCCAGATAATTGTAACCAAAAATGACAATGACGACAAAAAATAATTACAAAAGGTCCCCCAAACACACCCGGACAAGAGCGTATGTTTGAGACCAGTGTCCTCTCCAATTGGGCAACACTCCACACTGTTTGCAGAGACCACCCCTGCCCCCATGAAAGAAAAATGCCCACTTGCTTTAGTTGAATGTTTTAACTGCATACTTTCTGTTCTTTGGCTAATTAGAAAATCTCAAGCTTCTCCAGGCACCGGGGCCCTGACCATCAGCTAGCTGACAAGCAAACCAACAAAAAGAGCACTCACAATGCTTCCAAGCTACAGCCCAGACAAGGGAGGGCTTGCCTCTTAATAGGAACCAACAGATTTTAGGAGAGGGAGGAAGGAGGAAAAAGAGGTGTCATAGCAAGAGGTTATCTTCTGCAATTCTGCGACCTGATGATCATGCTCATTTAACTACTTATTTCTTTTTCTCAGAACACAAAAAGTCAATTCTTGCCACTGCTTGGAGACTGTCCCCAGCTCATCATGGTGACAGGCTTGGCACCCCCTCCCCAATTGGTCTTCAGATCCATCTGCACAGTCCACTCTGTCCAACCGGTTGGTTAGGAAGCCTCTGCTGAGCACTGGCTCATGCCAGGAAGTAACCTGGGGTAGATAAGTGGCCCCTGCCTACAAAAAGGGTACAAGCTTGTTGGAAAGAGAAGACCCCCAGAAAGAACACCATGACACCAGGGTGACTGTGTCCGGATGCTCTCTGCAGTTCACACAGGCCGCTCCGTGTACTGTCAAGTTGAGCTACCAACTTCTCTAAAAGGAAAATGGGTGTGACCACTCCCCTTCACACAGGAGGACACTGAGGGTCACAGAATAAGGTAGGTAGGAAAACACGATAAAATGTGTGGAACACAGAAATAGCAGCTAACCATGAAGAACTGAGTGGCACGTGTCATTTGGGACAAAGCTAAAACGCTGGGTCAGAACCATTAACTTCGGGTAACAGCAAACTGTTGCTCTTCTAGGCTACAGTAGAGGCCTTCCCCCACTGCTTGGGACAGCTGCCTCAGGATGGCACAGCTGTGATGAAAGAAGTCCAGTTTTGCAAAAAGCACAGATTATTGAGAATAGCATTAAAATCATGCTCCCACTGAAAACCGGAAGATGTTAGAGAAATTCAGAAGACAGACTTTTAACTTTAGCATGACCTCGGCTTCCTAATGCATTAATCACTCAAATGGAATAAATCTATTCCTGCAGGGGCAGAATTACACAGTTATCTGTGATCCAATGTCAAATAGGTTATCCCTTGATTAAGGTGTTAGTGTGGACGAGAATTTTATTGAAATAATTTCCATTATCTGCACAGCAGTTCATCACAAATATATTTGGCCCAGTGTATTTCAAATAGAATTTGATCACACATCAAAATGTAGCCATTTAACTCATTTTAATCAAGAAATTAAATGCATCTGTCTTGCTTCCTCTCCTGGGGCTGTTGCGTGCCGGGAAATTCCCAGGCCGGCAGGTTCAGACAAGTCCTTGGAGGTAATGTCCCTCAGCCAGGATTCTCCCCATTTCACTTTCTGGCCATCAAGCTTTTAGAGAAACTTACAATTAAAGGAGATGTACACACGAATCGCCTCTGTGGACTCAGGGAGACGGGGAGAAGGTTCAGGGTGCAACAGTTCACAGGAAGCTCTAGACATTCCACCATTTCCCCAGTGCCACTTAGGATGCTGCCCTGTCATCTGGCAAGGTAACAAAAGCAAATGGTTCTTGTCCCTCAGGGAGAGACTGGGTGCCAAGCGGGCAGAGGTGATGGCCGTTCAGTGGTGCTCCCGCTGGAGGCTGCCCCTGCGAGGCCTCTCTGCTGGGCCTGGAAGGGACCACAGGCAGAGGGAGCCAGGAGCCAGGCTGGGGCACTTCAGGTTCTGCCGACAGCTCCTTCCACTGGCAGCAAATGCGCCACTGGCCAGGAGCAGGGACCTGGGTGTGAGAAATCTGAGGAGATGACTTCAGCTCTGAGGCAAGAAATGCTGGGCCAGACTCCTGCCTCTACAAAGCCCAGCTCCACTCCAGAAGGTCCTGGGTCTGGAACACCCTGCAAAGTCTGCAAGACACTCAAATAATGTGTGATGACTCTGTACCCGTTACAGAGGCAAAAGCAAGGGCCAGTCGAGGTCGGAAGGGGCTTGGTTAGGACGGCTGGTGCATCTTAAAATCTGAGCTGAAACTAGGGGGTGTCGGCCTGCCTCCTGGAGAAGGTGTAGGACAAGTTCTCTGTTCCAGAAGGATCCCAAAGCCAGCCCTCTGCTTCCTCACTGCTCTGGCTTGGGACACTCGGGCCTGTGGCTTGTCTTTCAGCACCTTCTTGAGTGGGGGACGGGGGCCTAGGTACCACTGCCACTCTGACACCTAGGTTCAAGCACTGAAAAGGAACTAAAGAGACAGCAGGTGGAGTCCCAGGCAGAGGCCTCGGCGTCCATACTCGCATACTTACAGCGAGAATTTACAGTGTTCTACACGTGTGAGCAGGCCAAGCCTGGACGGAGGAAATGACAGTCCCACCCTGGGTGAGACTCGCCCTGCCAGCCATTTCTATAGCAGTGGGCAGGACCTGACCTGCTAAGGACCCTCCTGCTCAGGGGAGTCTGGTCCTTTGAGAGTGCTCTCAACTTGGGGGCTGCTGCTTCAGAACAAAGCCTCTCAGGATCTCCCTCTCAGTATCAGGAGGGAACCAGCCATCTCAGAGTGCCCCTGCGCGTTCTGCACTTGTCCTCACCCAGCGCAGCACCTGAGGGCGACACAGCCGATCTTCAACCACCAGTAGCTCAGGGACTCCCTGTGAACGCAGCAGCAAGGGAGTGCCCCATCGCGAGCTTCCTGTGAGCCGGCCTGCCAGGCCATTCCTCCACTCTCCTGAAGGCTCTGGGGCAGAGAGCCTGCAGGCTAGCAGGGAGCCACCTGCCCCAAGAAGCCACCACTGTGCCTTCATGCCGATGTCCTCTGTGGGATGTGACAGGCCACGGCACCTGTGTTTGGAATCTGACTTTAATTACTCTCGCTACACTCCCCATTGGACTATTTGCTCCCCAGCCTGCGGGGCAAGCTTCCCTGTCTACCCCACCAGGTCACCCGGGCTGGGCTGGGCTGGCTGGGTTTCCCCTGGGGCCTGGGGATGGTATGGTGAAGAGAGGACAGGTTGCTAATTCAATGAGAAAAAGCCAAGTGCACAGAAGTGTTCGCTCCAGGATTACATGTGAAAGCAACATGTGAAGCGACCTGGTGTCCACAGAAGGTGTGCTTGTTAGTACCGAGAGCTCTGATGAGCTGCCATTCCATGATCCTGAAAGCACGCAACCAGCCGTGTGGGAAGGGACTGGAGCATGTTAACTCAGAGGGAGAACACAGAAGAGCATGCTCACTAGGGTTACAGCTACACAGATTCTGAATTTCTGTAAGGGAATGCATACACAAACAAAGCCCTCAAGAGAGGGAGATTACACTGTTTCTAAACCCTCTTCATATGCCCTTATTTTTCTGATAAATAACATCAAAAGAAAAATGATTCAGGAATCAAGAAAGGGATCCTCAATCAAGAGAGAAAGGGGTCCCTTGGTCCTGCTTCTTGTCCTGTCTCTGCCCCATCTCCCCTCTAAACCTCAGATTCCATAAATATACACAAAGTCACACAGAGTAATTGCCTGGTGTCTTCCAGAACTGACTTCCTACAGTGCAGTTCATCCACAAACAGAGCTTTTGACTTCATTAGACTATGACTTTGACCATCAATATTTACCAAGCCAAGGGAGCTGGAGATCTGTTCTGAGCACCAGCTGTGGACACTCTGAGCAGCACAGGGCCACTGCCACGATGCTTTTAGAGAAGCCTGCCCTTCCTGTGCACATGCAGCAGCTACTGTACTGTACATGGCTTCCAGGCTGGATCCAGAATTTAGAGATGATTTATACTGCCATTTTAAAATAAAACTCTTGAAATAAAGCTCTCCTGTGTCTAAGAATTGCACTATTTTCTGTAGAGCATACCCTAATTTTGGAAGGAAAAAAAGGGAAATATTTATTCAGAAAGTGCTTCATATTTACATAGCACCTAACGCTAATGAAACATCTTATCCACTCTTAATGATGAGATTAAGGTGTAAATTTAGAGCTCCACCCACTAGCCTGGCATGTTCCTTATTCCGTTCAAGTCTGTTTGAAGTAAGTTACCAGGCTTCACCAGCTTTCAAGTTAACGTGTGGGATCTATTTTTTCCCTTCTACAGAGGCGCTTGCCAGGAACACGTTAGCTATTTCCCAAGGCTCAGAGAAGGTTCTGGGTTCTCTTCCGTCGTCGGCCTGGAACTGCTGCCAGCTGGGAGGGAAGGGACAGGCTATGCACACACTGGATGGGAGACTCTAACATCTTTTGTCTTCCTTACACATTTCCCATCGGTCAGCGCCTAAGGAAACCCAGATCTCACCTGGCAAACAGCTGTGAGAGTCTGCTGAATATACAATCCAGGTACCTCTTTTTTATTTATCTATCCTTGGGCTATGCCCAACCCCTGAGCCTCCAAAGTAAGACTCTGGGATCCGCTGCCAATTTCTCACCTTCAGAGGGTCACCCTGCCTGCTAGCCCCCAAGGGCAGGGCTGTTTCCAGGTCTCTGGCAACAAGTCAGATTCACTGTCTCTTTCAGCAGATATTCCTGGGGAGTCTCTACTCTGAGGGTCAGGTGCTGGGTAGTAGGGTCCTGCTTTCAAGGTGCCCAGAGGCCCCTGCAGGGAGCCTGGCCGAGTGCTAAGTGGTGTCTGTCAGAGTGAAAGCTGTGCATGTGTGTGTAATAGCTGTTAATCCTCTGCCAGTCTCATGCAGCTAGGAGACCTAGGGCTCCTCACTTTACAGAAGGGATCACCAAATACCCTTAGGGATAAATGACATGGGTCAGGAGCAGGGAGTAGGTGATGGCCGAAGAGGGGTGACCCTCATCCTGTGCCCCTGAGACCTCTCCACAGGTCTTGCCCCAGGATGCCGGGATGCACCTGGGGACAGTTGTGATCTCCATGCTGCATCCTCCCACTCCTGCACACCCCAGCTCAGAGCCATCTCTTGCAGAGGCTTCCTGCACCTCAGGGTCCACACCAGCCCTCCTCTCCCTACTCTTAGTTTCTTGGTGGTCCTGATTCAGCTGCTCTTCAAAGGTCTCTCTGCAGGCAGGTGTCCTGGACAGAGACTGTCCAAGACGGGCGTTTCCCAAAGTGAAGTCCACAGATCCCCTCCCTTATGTTGCTTGGGAGTTGTGAGGATGCAGATTCAGCCGCCCTCCAAATCTACTGTGACCGAATGTCTACAGGTGGGGTACAGGAATCTGCATTTTCACAAAGCCCCAAACAAGTCTCATGCTCACCAGAGTCCCCCAAACCACTACCTCTAATTCTAAGCCTCTTAGTTGAAGAATAAGCATCTTCTCCTCCCTTCTAGGTGTCCTGTGTGTCCTCGGGGACACTCCCCATGTGGGACAGCTGCCCACATGTCCTCATGTGAAGAATAGGATCAGAAATCAATGTGTTTTTAGAAGAGAAAGATTTCAATCAAAAACAATTCACATTCCTAATTCAGCCTCCTGTGAATACACTGGCTCACTGGAGTGTGAAGGGTTACTTAAATATAAATCAGTTGTTTGAGACAGGAAAATCATATGGCAGGGAAACACACAGCTAGATCTTGGCTGACCCACAGGATCTTCTCAAAGTCGAAGGATTAATGAAACCCAGACTGAAGCCCTAGCTGCAAATGTGCCCAGCACACAGTAGGTGCTCAAGCAATGATAGTTACTGTTGTTTATAACGAGCAGCACTCTGCAGCAGTGGTGAGCTTTAAATGTGAGGTGCTCCTCTGGTCGTTTTATTATTATAGTCATTGAAAAGCACCCCAGTGGATGAACACTCACTCGGTCCAGCCCACGTGCCGCAACACTAGACCGACAAGTCTAAAATGTCAGGAATGGAAAGCTTTCAGTGACAATAAGTCAAGTTGCACAAACTAGAAAGAAACGCTGTGAGGTTAAGTGACTTACTTCAGCTACAAAGCCACTCCCCAGCAGAGGCCGGAATGTAATCCAGGTCTCCAGCGTCCCACTGACAGTCTCTTTGCTAGATCCTGCTGCCTCTCCAGTGAATGGAGACTTCAAATAAAAAGTAGGCACAGAGTCTTGGACTGCTGCTAATAGAGGCAGTGGTGTGGCTGACACCAGCATCCTCTGAAAAGGCTGAACAGAGGCCTCAGAGGCCACCCAGCCAGCCTGTCCTGCAGGGAGCTGTCCTGCCCTCCTTGGGGATCACCCGTGAATGGTTCAGCAGCCAGTTACTTGAAAGCTGAGGCAGCTTCTTACAGAACTCTGCCTCCGCTCTAGGGCTGGGGTGTGGGCAAGCAGAACTCACGGACCCCGGACGCCCCTCTCCACTCTCTCCTGTCTTGCCCTCACCCACTCCGTTTCAGGATCTGAAGTCTTGTACACTCTAGAAGTCTTTCTGGAGAGCTCACCTCTTCTCTTCTTACCTAACCCTGTAACACGTTGGCGTGGCATTTCAGTGTTTAACTCCTGCTAAGTACACCCTTTCAGGAGGAACTCACTGACTGTCTCATGAAGGACCCTCTGGGCTGCCATACTGGTTAACTGCCTACATTCATTCCTCCCCTCTTCTTTACCAATACAACTCTGATCTTGGTTTTCCTCCCCTCAGAAAAGGGGACAGATCTTAAGTCTCAAGCTAAGTGTGAATTGCAATCTATGTCAATGCCAGCAACCCATCTCTTTCCAGGGATTCATTCTAAGTGCAGTCATGTGATGCAGTCTGGCTAATGAGGTATGGTGGAAGTCCACGGGGGAGGTGGGGAGTTTAGGGAAAAGGTTTCCTCCTTTTAAAGAGAGAGACAGACGAGACCCTGTACTTCTTGTAGACACTGTCAGATCTCAAGATGATGCTGTTAAGGATGAACACCACCTTGTCACCACAAAAGGAGGCAGTGTGGCATTCTGAGGATGGCAGAGCAAAAAGAAGGAAGGAACCTGGGTCTCTGATGACAGCTTTCACTATGGATTTAGCCAATCCTAGGTCACATTACCCAGCAACTTCTAGCTACCAGCAAAGTGCATTTTCTGTATCTGGAGCCAAGAGCTTCCTAACTGATTAGCAATCTTTCTTCTCAATATGGGCTTAGCATTTAATTAATGAGACAGAATATTACTAGCACCAATTTCAAACTACACATAAGATCAAGATATTACACATTATCATAATTTTAGCATTTTAGAAAATTTTCTGGAGTGAATGTGATGTAAATTAAACTCCCTTGCCTTTTATATTTAGACCAAAATAATGGCTGCATGGGAAATGGGAAGGTTTTCCACAATGTTTAATGGTTCTGAGGTAAGGACAATCATGTAGTGCCACTTAGCTCATGAGCAGAAACCAGCAGGGTCTCTGAGGCAGGGAGAATCTGGGCAGTATTGAAAGGTCACGTGTCTTTCACTGTGGTATTGCTTGACACGAATAATTTTTGCTTTACATTACATAGTCTAGAGGTCAAACCACGGCTCCTAAAGAAATAAATACAACAGATATTCAGATATTCAGGTTCCTTCGGGAGCAGGCATGCAGAGCAGGCTACGTGGACTAACGTGGAGTTGTTACCCTTCTCCAGACATGGCACCGACTCTTGACTACCTTGCATCTTAATTCCTGATAACAGAGGATGGAAATTGACTATCTTTTCTAACTACAGAGAATGTTCTGCAGAAACTCCTTCAAATCAGAACATGTGGCTCAGGTCTGCAGAGGGTGGGGAGCAGGGGAACTTCCAGAGCCCTCCAAAAACTAAGCTGCCTCTGGGAGGAAGTCTGTGTGACCTCCCCAGCCCAAGAACTCTTTTTGTTTATGAACATCCACACCATCTAGAACCTGGATCGTGCACAGACCATTTAACAAACACAGCTCTGAGCTGTAATTTTACACATTCATACTTTATCTTTGTTTCCATGTTGTAAGGGCTTAGGGGTATGGATCACAGCTGATATTTCTTTGTATCCTCCATCATATCTTGGGTAAGGCTAAGTAACAGACATAACAAATATATGACGACTGACCAATGCTGCATTCATGAGCCACATGGAAAAGATGGAATAGTAGGCAGAATATTGACCAACACTGCTCCTAGCAAGCACCTGGTCAAATTAGGGAAAAGTATTACCATTGTAGCGTTTGGGTAAGGCCAATTTAACCATTTACAAGAGGGGAGGATGTGGAGGGGTCTAGACCTTCCTTCTATACTAAAGATCATACTAGGACTCCAGTCTAGAGGTCTTCTTGGTGACGAGAGTTTGGGTAGCAATTGGGACCCAGGAAAATAGGACAAATATCTCTGGATCTGAAATTTAGCAGCACCCTGGCCCTGAGAATATCAGCAGGTCTACAGCTAAGAGCAGAGGATGCCAATCCAAGGGGTTTCATCCCAAGCATCTCTCCCTGGGCTTTCTGGAGCCCCTGGAGGACAAAGTCTCTACCAGCTGCCCAAGTCACACATGCTCCTAGGAGACAAATGAAATAACTAGGGACTCTCTAGCATCCTGGGGCAAGGATGCATGGCCTGCCCCATGAATCAGGTGGTTACAGTCTGAGTCCTGCTTGGTGGGAGAAAGGCCCGGAAGACTGGCAAGCTTGCTACAGTCTCCTAAGAGGGCTGTAAATGTAACTTCAATAGCCTGGGAGGGGTCAGTCTGCTGAAGGGATGGGGTGTTTATTTCAAAGCAGAAAGAAACCTCCATATTCAGAAGGATAATATAAGGAAGGGACAGGAACTGACAGATAATCAGTCACCCTTGCCACTTCCCAGTTGGAGGAGTCTATAGAAGTCACTGTTAGCGCTTCCACAGGCCTTTGTTTCCTCATCTGCAAACGGGGATGATAATGCAGTGATGGTGAACACTCTCCAAGACCTGCACATAGAGAAACTACGGTGACTCCCCAGCACCATTTGCAGGGCTCGAAGGTGACTGGGAAAGAGCTTGCTCACCTGGGGCACAGGGCACAGGTGAAGTGGTTACACTGTGACACATCTTCCCGTTCTGCCTTCTCAAGAGACTAGGCCATCACAGGAACCCCGTGATGAAGGGTGTAGACCAATCCCAAGACCCTCTCCCAGAGAGGACAGGGCCCTCTATCCTCGCCCTGCTCAGGGGTCCTGGCTGCCGGAGGCTCCTCTGACTGGCTTGCTCTGCACTGAGGGGCTCGGGCTGCAGGCGGCTGCCCACAGTGAGACTGAAGTCCTGGAGAGGGGCAGCAGCAGTGTCCACCAAGGGCGGGGCTGAGGGAGCTGAGCACGGGGTGCCAAGACCACGGGAAAGCACCGGGCCAGTGGGACCATGCAGAGGGGTGTCCTGAGAAGACTGGTCCAGCCACAGTGCTGCCCACATGGAGGGGAACCACCCCATCCAGGGGCCACGTCAGTGAAGGGCAGAGGCTCCAAACGCTCAGTGCTTCCATGGGAATGGCGTCCTCTTGGCCGCGGCTCGCCGATTCATCCACCCCATTCTGTATGGACGAAGCTTGCTAGGTCCTGGGCACTACAGGGCGGACAGGGGGCAGCTCCTGCCCTCAGGCTGCTCACCATCCAAGGCGGGAGAAGAGGTGTTGCCCTGGCCGGCCGAGTCAGGCCAGGCCCCCCGAGGAGGTCATGCTCAGCTGTAAGAGGAATGGGACCAGCAGGCAATGGGTAAGGGGCCATCCGACCCTGTCCAAAAGAGCCAAGCAATGGCGGCTCCTCTGCTGTGTGACACGTTAGAGGGCAGCACTTGTAATACACAAACAGGGAGCCACACAGGTGCCTGGCCAAGGTCAACCAAGAGACGCCACTGTTGCCTAGATCAGGGCCTGGAGGTCACCCCGAGGGCTTCCCGTCCTCTGACCGTGGGTTCTGGACAAGCGCTCAGGGCTCGGCGCGCAGCATCCGCACTGCCCTACCCTGGACACAGAAGGTCTTGGCTCCTCAGCAGAGGGGAAGCCCAGAGCCCGCCACCCTGGGCTCCCTCCCCTTCTCGCCGGTGCAGTGCTCCCCGAAGACACCAAGACACAGACAATCAGCATCCTCGCTGGCATCCGAAGGTGCAAAAGCCACTTAATGAACTCGTCGTTAAACGTGCCCAGAGCGCCTTCTGTCCTCAGTGCGCCCGTCCGTCTTCCCAGCGGCAATACTAAATATCACATTCACCTGCTTTTTCTTTTGCTTTGATATTCCAGTGGTCCCTTCATGAAATGAGTTCTTTGTCAAATCCGTAATTAGGAAAATAAGATCCAGCTGTAAACCTGGATGCCTGCTCTGGTGGAGCCCATATCCACACCGCACTTCAGGGTGAGAGCAGGTGGCTGGGGCGAAGGTGAGTGGGAGAGGTAGGTGGGATCAGAAAACACGATCAGCCGACCCCCACTCACCTGCCCACATGCCTTTTCAAAAATACTGTGCCTGCAACAGCCACACCATGCCAGCACACACAACGGCTAAGCGACGTGAGAATAATTACTGCCATTTATCCCTCTCCTTCTGTGGCCTGAGCTTTGCACCAGACGATTTCAGATATCATAACCTCCATTCATCTTCAAGACTCTGTGAGACTGTCAGGAACTCCATTTTTTGGCCAGGGGCTGGGGGGTTGCCAGGGATTGAACCCAAAGGCACTTCACTACGGAGCCCTACCTCCAGTCCTTTTTTTTCACTTAGAGATAGGGTCTAAGTTGCTGAGGCTGACTTCAAACCTCTGCCCCTCCTGCCTCCGCTTCCTGAGCTTCTGGAATTACAGGCATGCATCACTGCACCTAGCAGGAATTCCATATTTAAGATACGAAAACTGAGACTCTGAGAAGTCAACTTGCCTAGAGTTACACAGATAATAAATGGCAGGGCTGGGATTCAAAGCCAGGCTTGTCTTTCCTGCAAGGCCATTTTTTTCTCCAGGATGTAACTTAAGTGGTCAGCACCGTGCTAGCTGCTGTGCTACCTGATTACATTCCCCAGTGTCCCTAAGGGAAAGAGCCATCAGGCCCACTCTACAGAGAGGTCATGGGTCAGGCAAAGTCGAGCAGGTATAGCTCATTTTTCTCATTCCCCTTAACTGGAGATAAAAGGCTAAGGTTGGCATAAGAGAGAAAATTCCTAAGTTACTGCAGGCTGGCAAGACAACCCAACTATCATCAATCCACACAATAAGTAAGCACAACTTAAAAAACAAGACCAAACCCTAGATCTCTAACAAAGCAGCACTGGAAAGACAGACCACAACTGTCAGTGTTCCTGGGACGTCAGCCTGATGTCCTCTGCTCCGTAAGCTCCAAGTTCACACCCCTGCCAGCACAGCCAGACCCCGGGACCAAGCACAGTGCAGTCGCTGGGCTCCTGGCCCAGCAGAGAATCCCGCCTATGGGGACCTCACTCTGGTTCGCAGGGGCCTTGCCTCATCCTCCAGCAGACGGGTGTTGGGCCTGCCTACAAGGCACTTTGTCCACAGCCGACGTGGACGTCAATGATGCAGCAACGGCTCCCGCTCCGCCTCTGCACTGGTTATAGATCCATTACTTGCAGCCTTTAGACCCAGTCGTGTTTACAGTTGTGGCCTTTACAAAATACTGCTGGCTCCATGGCCGAGGCACCTGCTCAGGGCCGAGGGCAGGGGCTGGGTGTCATGCAGCTCCAAGGTGCTGGCAACCCACAACAGCCCAACGCAGACTCGCCTGCCCTGGTTGTCACGGAGCTCACCTTGACACATAAACTGAAGCATGTCTGCTGTGCTTCTCAGTTGCTCAGGAAGAGAGCTGTGCCGTACAAGGAAGGAGCCTATGGTCATAGAGGAACTGGATTTTCCTTAGAAATATCCCTTTAAAGCCAGCTCCAGTCTCGTTTTGGCAGGGGATCACTGAGCACTATTAGCCGGGGTCCCAGCTGACACTGGTTCCATTACTAACTCATCTTTACCTCCCCAGCCAACAACACGGGCGTGAAGCTTACACCAAAGAGCAGGAAGAGGAAACCAACTCAATTTTTCCTCTTTTTTTGATAGTCCTAGTATTCAACATGGTGACTTCAGAACTTCCTTAAAGATTGTGACCCCTGCTGCTTTTGTGGCTATCCAGTAACCAATTCCCCATCGCTGGGCCCAGCTCCCAGCAGGGCGGTCTTGGTAGGCAGCGACAGCCCTGTCCACCTGGGAGAGGAAAGTTCCAGACCCTCCCTCTCTGTCCTTTACGCAAAAGGGGACAACACAAGGCTCCCACTGGGCCAGTCAGAGGTACTGACCCGGATGCCTAGAGGATGCAGGGACACAGCACACCAGCTCAATCCAGTGACTTGATCATGGATTCTTGCGGCCTCCTCCTAGTCACCTGGTCTCCAGTCCAACCTCTACATGGCCCCCAAATTCTCCCTATACCTTCAAGGCTCATTCTTCCCACTCTCTGCCCACATGCAGCCAGCCAGAACTGGATTCTGTTATTTGCTGCCTAGGAAACTGAGAGATGCCACTCACGATCATCTCCAAAGAAATGTGGTCAGCACTTCTGATGACAGGACCCCAGGAGTGCCACAGCTCAAAGGACGTTGGAATAAACTCACTGTTCCCTAAGACTGGGATCTGCCAGCAGGCTGAACCTTCCAGGGGGTTCTGAGTCTTCCCGGAATACGATGTGGGTACCTTCTGCTGCAAGCCCAACCCATCAGCTGCCTTCAGACAACCTGTGAACATCTGATCTCATCACCAATGAGTCCCCCTGGCTAGAAACCTCCAGGAGAGGTGAAGGCAGAGCAGGTCCTGAAAAGAGTGACATCTTATAAAGACCACTTCTAACCTGAAGTTTTCATATGGTCAACCCCAACAGGGAAAAGCTATTAAAACAGACAATCCAGGACTAGGTGCTGGAAACAGGCTGGCCACCATCAGAGTGAAAGCTGCTCCAGGTATAACCAAAGGAGAGCAACATAGAGAAGTCAGTGAGCCTAGAACTCACAGACACACACCTGTTAAGAGCCCAAGAAAATCCCATTCGTTGTCAAAGTCAGAAAGATACTTCAGGCGCACGTCTCATGAAACGGTGGTATCAGAAGACATCTCAAATCCGTACCCGTGTATCAGTTTACACAAGAGAGAAGCTGCTAAGTATCTACTTGTGCCAAAAAGAGAAAAGGATTTTACAGAAACCCCATCTGACATAAAATGATAATTCTGACCCAGATCCTCTCGCACAAGAATCAATCTCTCAAAACCAGTCTTAACACAGGCGAGTGCCAAGCTGTTCCCCATGATGATTTCCAGTTGAGAGGCCAAGGCCATGCACTTGGCTCAGACCTCACCTGCTTTGTTATGCTGCTACTCTTCTGGGGCACCGTCTTCCCTCTGTAGAGGCCAGATCATGCCTGATGCATGGGAGTCCAGATTCTCAGTAAACGTGAGGCAGAATAGTGGCGGTGGGACCTAAGTCCCTCCTTCCTTCAGGTGACAAAAGACGAGAGGGAGTATGTGGTCCGCTTATGAAAATGGAGGAGCTGAAGACACCAAGTACTCAGTTTCAAATGGCGAGGATTAAACCCTAATCTTAACATTGATTTCAATGTTTGGGACACATGGTCTGAGACTCGTTAATTTCTTCAGCCAATATTTAATGAGCTCCTATAAGTACAGTTCATAAAAAATGAATGGAATGGTATGTGCCCTTCAGTACTTGGTCTAGCAAGAGGAAATGAACTCTAGTGTGATCAATTCCATGTTGGAGGTATAAAGCAATACAAGGACTTTTGTGCAACTCGTGATTATTTCTGGCAGGGCAAATCAGGGTGGGTTATATGTGCCTTGAGCTTTGAAGAGGCTTAATAAATGGATGGATGGATAGATGGGTGGAAGGATGGGTGGGTGGGTGGATAGGTGAGTGGGTAGATAACGAGTGGGTGGGTAGACAGGAGGATGGGGCAGCATTTTAACAGTCTCCAAAAGGGGGGTCATATTTGTATAGCCAGGGGAAAAGGAATGAGGAGGGTCGAGCCATGGAAACCCAATAGGCCAACCTGGCACCTGATGGCTCAACCATTAGGTTCTCCAAGGGAAACATGGGAGCGTAAGGTTAGGAGCAGAGGCTGGAGCCAGGGAGTGGAGAGTCCTGAGCTCCTTACCAGAAGCTCAGAACTTGTGTGAACTAGAGTGCCAGACGGGGACTGGAACTCAGGCCAGGAAAATGGAAATCATGGAAGCCTTCTGAATGGAGCAGAAGTACTCACCATACACCACTAAGTGCTTTAGAGCACTTTTAGACACAGAAGGGTAAAAGTAATGACACGAGGGTCACTGCGCTGTCAACATTTAACACTTCATATTCATAGCTTCATTTTTTTTTTGAGAAATAAATCATTTAATATGCAACCAAAGCTTCTCCATGCCTTCTTGAGGCAGCCACTTTTGTAGACTGCTTTTTTCACTCAACGTTTTTTCCAAGATTTATCCATGGTGATACAAATGCAATTTTAATTTATTTAACAACTCTATTGCATTTTATTAAATGAGTATCTATCATCAATTCAGTCTCCCTTTGTTGGACTTTTTTTTTTTTTTTTGGGGGGGGTGCTGGGATTCGAACCCAGGGCCTTGTGCTTGCAAGGCAAGAACTCTACCAACTGAGCTATGTCCCCAGCCCCTGTTGGACATTTTTTATTATTTCTAATGCTTTTTCCACTAAAAACAACGCTGCAAAGGTGTTCCTTCCTGGTGATGGACTTGCTGGGTGGCAGATGTACACAAGGCTTATTAGATATTGCTAACTGCTTTCAAAACAAGAGTGAGCCAGTTTTCATTCCCACCAGCAACAAGCCAAACGTTCTCTGCTTGACATACCTAGCTACATTGTGTACCGTATAACAGGTAAAGTGGTATGTCTTGTCTTTTTGTTGTTGTTAAAATGCTGGGGGCCAAACTGGCAAGCACTGTACCACACAGCTACACCCTCAGGGCATGTCATTGTTTTAATTTGCCTTTTGAGTTGCTATTGAAGTCAAATATCTTTTTATATACTTACTGATCTTTTGATTTCCTCTTCCGTAATTGCCTGTTCATATTTTTTGCCCACTCGAAAAAAATGGGTCTTTTTTATTGGTTTGAAAGAAGTTCTTAATAAATTGAGTACTAATCTTTTGTTAGTTCTGTGTTCTGCAAATATCTGCATCTAGTTTGAAACCTTTTCTAATATTGCTTGTGGCGTTCATGTGCCCCGGATACGTTTCTATTCCTAAACTAACACATGCACCAACTAATTATCACCAACCCCATTTCATAGATGGAAACTAAGATCCCTCAGCTAAATGGGAAAGAGAGACAATCTGAGTCCAGGTCTCCATGACCCCAGCATCTGTTTCCCTGATCACCCTTCTAGACCATCCTGTTTTGTGCAGGAGAACATAATGAGCCTCCGTATCAGCAGAGAGCACTGAGGGAGGGGGAAGGAGAGAGGGTAGAGCCGGGGGCAAACAAGACTAGCTTCCAGTGACTGGATGTCAACACCAAGGCAGGAGCAGGCTGAGCCCAGGTGAGGGGAACACTGGTCACAGAACATGGGAGCTGAAGTCTGGTGAAGCTCTGAAGAAGAGCTGCAAATGTGGCATGGGAGACACAGAAGCCACATGGAGAGAAGCTCCTGCAGCTGTGGTCTGGGTAAGCTAACCAAGAGGAGGAAGCACAGGAAGCGGAAGCCCAGCTCTGGGGGTCCCAAATTCACCCTGCCCACGAGACTGGGTTCTCCAAGAGTTCATCTCACACTAGCTTCTTCCTTCTACTTCTGACACCCTGCACAGTGTGAGGCTCACAGCATTCAATAAACGTTTGCTGAATGAATGAACAAGGGTTACACTTCTTACCAGATCCACAACCTTTTATGCAAAACCCCTGAAGTTCAAGTTTCTTGGCCCTTAGAAAAGTCATCAGGTACAAGATGCCCACTGGGGTCAGAGGTACAACTCCACTCTGCAGCTGAGCATACAAATACTCCCAGTAAGTGGGTTAAAGACTATAAATAACCTTAAATAACAAGAGGTCAAGTTTTACTGCCAAATGACTTTGTGCCAAACTCAAGAAAATATTTTCAGAATTTGAAATGTGGATTGCAGATAAGGAATTAGGAGCCCATACCAATGTTTTTAATTTTTTTTCTGATTATAACTCAGAATAAGAAACACATCTTCCACTGCAAATATGTGTGGGCATGCACACACACATACAATCCACAAATGTAAAAGTGAACAAATTGTCACTCTTATGAAGTGCAAAATACCTTGATATATTTTATTTCATTTACTTTAAGATGTCTTCTTGGGCTGGGGAGATAGCTCAGTTGGTAGAGTGCTTGCCTTGTAAGCACAAAGCCCTGGGTTCGATCCCCAGCACCAAAAAAAAAAAAAAAAAAAAAAAAAAAGATGTCTTCTTGTGGCCCATTAAACTGATATCACAGCCACACATGAAACCCTCTGATCCCAGACCCCCTCTACGTTTTTGTTTTGTTTTGTTTTTTTCTTATTTGGGGGTGGCGGGAGGCAGAGATAAAGGCTCTGGCTGACAAGGTCAGACCCTCTGGAGCCATGACGTGGGATCACTGCAGTGGGGCAAGGGGCAAACTGGGTGAAACTCCAACCTCACCAGTTAGATGGGAGCTGGCCTTGGTGCTGCCCTGCAAAGATTAGCAAGAAGGTGGGTCACAAAGTTCATTGTCTGCCTCTAAAGGAGCCTTGGCCAGAAAGGAGCTCAGACTCCCTTTCAATCTTTTTTTTTTTTTTTTTTTGAGGGGGTGGGATCTGGGGATGAAACCCAGGACTTTACTACTGAGCTACGTTCCCCAGCCCTTTTTATTTCTGTTTTTGAGACAGGGTCTCACTAAGATGCTGAGGGTCTCAGTAAGTTGCTGAAGCTGACCGTAAATTTGTGATCCTCCTGCCGCAGCCTCCTGAGTCACTGGGATTACAGGTGTGTGTCATCACACCCGACTCCCCTTTCAACCTTTCTTGATTTTTCTGGTCCTTAATAATCAGTAAATAGGGTTTTCATCATGGAATGCCAGAGCTGAAAGGGGTGTGAAAGGTCAAACCCGGGCAGCAGGGTCCCTCGTCCTACAGGGGGCAATGAGGGGCAAGGAGACCTTGAGCAACAGGCCTCAGACTTGGGGTTGAGGGGACCCTGGCTGGGGAGCCTCCCACCCACACGTGGCACTGCCATGCTCAGTCAGTGGGCCCCTGGCACATCGGGCCACTCCAGCAATCCAGTGCGGCTCTCAGCTCAAGCCACACCCTCAGCCACGCCCTCCACACCAGGATGGCAGGAAAAAAAAATCTGCTCCTGGTTGTGTCGCACGTGGCCCAGTCGACTGCGGTGTCTGGCAGAGCTCAGTCCCTTCCTCACTCTCGGCTACCACACTGACGTTGTGGGCACATGGCCCTCCTCTTCTTTGTGAATTACCTACAATGCACTCAAATCTGAGTTTAAGTATTTTACACATGGGAATGATATAAAAACACTGTAATAACTATTACAGGCAATGCCTCTCCCTTTTTAAATTTCATATAAGTAATAAATTGATCATTGGAGACACAAAATTAAGCGCTTTATACTTCAGGATCTTTGTATTATTTACTTTGCGTTTAGGGTATAAATAACAACTCTCGAACTGATCAGAGGACTGCCAAAAAAGAAAAGAACCTCTCTTGGGAACCCTCTGCCCACCTTCCTCACACTGAAATACCCCCGTCACGTCATCTGCCGTGGGTAGAGTGGGACAGATGGGACAACACTCCAGATGTAAACTCCCACACATACCCCCACAGCCTGAAGAGGTGGCCATGTCATTACTGTCATCACATGTCACCACCCTCTCACCTGCTGTAGGTCACTGCTCCTTAAGAACAGAATGCTGCTTACCAGGCAGACACTCAAATGCGTAAGCTGGTTCACAGGCAAATTTCCTTATACAATCTTGAATGAGCAAATCTGAAGCCGCAGGCTAGAAAACTAGGAATGTGCTTTCAGTGTTAACTGATGAGCACAGTTGGATTCTGTACAGAGATATAAATGAGAATTTTTTTATCTTTCTTTTCCCAAGTTGCAAAAATCAATCTGCGAGTTCTACACGCCAATTCACATGAGATACTACTGTTCATCAAAGAGCAATGAATCTTGGTGCAAAATATTATACAAATGTAAGGTATAATTAAATACACTGTGTTCTACTTTTTTTTTTTTTTTAATTTCTTGCTGTAGAGTGGCATCACAGAGGCAGAAATGAGACTCAAACACAGAACTCAGAAATAAGCACAGGTACATGGAACAATGCCATTGTGAGACTGGTACTTTCAGAGACCAGTGTGATTTTACAGGGACCACCCCCATCCCTGGTGCAGTTTTGGAACCCCTCTCATATGGAAGTGAGAACAACGCTCTAATTCTCATTGTTAACAGATGGCAATGGCTATGACAAACACACCCACTACTAAAAGCTAATGCGTAAGCCAAGCAACAACAAAAAAGTCACCTGCAACCGAGCCCTTCGTAAACCTGCAGACTCGTATAAGGTACTTAAAAAAAAAAAAAAAATTTATCCAGTGGCTCTACCAAGTGACCTGGCATTGGGAACTTTTCAAAGCTCAGACAGGTGACTCTGATACATACATCTGGTTAAGACTCTACCAGATTTAATTAAGGAGTGTATCTTTCTCAAAACACTTGCTGCCAACTAGTAATTCCACTGTCTTCCAGTTAAGTCTACAATTAAAAATAAATTTAGTAGTCATTTTATTTCAGGAACAGGAAGACATTTTTAGGCATAAAAGCAGAAGAAAGCACAAAATGAAAGTTTGAAATTTTGGACTAGATAAAAGTGCAAAAATTCCTGAATACCAAAAAATATGATAAAGCTAAGGAACAAATGAGGGGAAACATCTACACAAGAGCCAAAGGTCAGGAGAGCGGGGACCAGGGACCAGCCCACAGCACCACCCCTCTGTCCACGCCAGCTTCAGTTGCTTGATCTATAACATTTAACTACTTCTCAGCACATACCATATGAAGAATACACATAAGACCTCACTGAATGTCACCCAGGCACCACGGTAAAACCTAGCTGGCTTGCCCATTCTGAGACTGAGCCCATCTGCATGTCCTGTGTCATCGGACGTACGGTGCTCCACCCATCAATGCTACTGAGCTCTCAGGTTCTGTTTCCATCCAGAAGGGGGAGGCTGCCTGTGGTCAAGTGGAACCGCATTTTCCCAAAGACCATCTTTTAAGTCTGTCACGAATAGGATGCTCAGCTTGTGCTTTGTCCTGTTGCCTAAAAATGGCAAGTCTAAAACTCTCATGCAAACTTTACACGTCCTCAGCCCACCAGTTCTCACTTTTAAGGCCTCGAAAGGCAAAGTTCTAATAATAAGAGTTATTTCTGTATTTCCCTTCAGGTTTCCAGAACAATCATCTTAGTTTCATCCCTGGGGCAGCAACCAGCTCAACACTGGTACCCTGTGAGCACGCTGTGAGACCTGGGGCCCAGCACAGCCTCTGGTCATCTGCCTCGCTGATTCTGCTATGGGTAAAAATAGGTCATGCCGGCACTGCCCAACTCCTAGGGTAGTCTCGAAGTTTCCATGAAATCAAGGCATGCCCAAGGCCTTGGCAAGCTGGGCCTTGCCACCACTGCCACACAGTCAGCGGAGCAGCAGCGGGGCTTCCCTGCGAGGTGGTGAGCAGAGGAATAACCAAATCAGAATCTGCAACTGAACTAAATTCCTAGGTGACAATCTGAGGACTGAACAGAAGAGACCTGTCAATCCTTGCAGCATGATTTCTAAGAGCTGGTGTTTGAGCGATAGGACCCAGTGTGCAGCATGACTGGGGTCCTGCCGTCTTCGGGGTTTTTCCTGATGCTGCTAATGCCACGGGTACTTCTCGTCACAGAACCTTCTGTGTCAGCACACTGTAGCACCGCATTCCGGTAATCTCAGCTAGGACAGGAGTGAGTCTCATCAGAACTAGGCCGGAAAGCTGTCTCCACGGCTTAGGATAGCGTGTTCACGCATGTTTGCACTACGCTCCTGTTTTCAATTAAATGTTCATTCCTTACAGAAAAGTTCAAGGGACCTCTTTGGAGTATTTGAAGAATTTATTTTTGAATAATGTATTGCTTGCATAAGTGAGATCCCCTTAGGAATCCTGTTTCCTTTCAGTCTATTCATAGTCTTAGAGAAATAGGAGCTATCGTTTCTTTTTTCTCCTCTCTCTCTCTCTCTCTCATCTTACAAAGGGGAGGGGGAGAGAAGAAAAATACAAATTTTGTTGTTTTTTTTAAAGGCTGGTTTTCAATAGGCTTTCTAGGTCTTGGAACTTTCTGGAATATACCCCACAGGTATACTTTTAAATATTAGGTTCTGAATTGAGTCCACACAAGTCTAGAGAGAGGAATCAGGAGAACTTACTCTTGTGGCTGAGCTCTCCCCCTTCCTAGAGCTCTCTGAGCTCCCAAGCACCCCAAGGTGGGCTCCTTCCTCTTCCTTCTGCCCACCTCCACCTAGACCATGAGTGTAACCCAGCCTGATGCCTCCCGAGCAGCCAGGCTCCATGTGACGAGTCACTCCGCTCCTGGCCTGGGGGTTGCAGCAGGGCAATCTTGTCCACCACTCTCTCACTTCAAGGAGCCATCCGCTTGGTGACTCTGAGCAGGCAACTTCTGTGACCCTGGCTCCCAACATAGTGGTGCCTGACACCATGGTTGCTGCTCACAACGTGGAATGGGCCAGTCCACAGAAATGCTTGCACGATGCTCATTACTATCATGTGCCAACCTCCAACTTGGGGATCTCAGGCCCTGGTTTTCAAGTGACTCTCAGGCAGAAGACACAGAGGCAGGCCTGGCTCTGCTGGGCAGGGCGGCCCTCACCCTTCTCTGATGTAGGTGTCGCTGTCCTGCAAACCCTTGAGTAGTTCTAAATCAGATCCTCTAAAACCTCCAGTTGCTTCACAATTCCTTGGGTGGAGGTTGGGGAAGATTCATGGATTTATGGTTAAGTAACAGAGACTCAGTGAGTTTGGAACATTTATCAGGGATTTCTCCAGGTCTTGAAGAAACAGCCACAAACTAAAACCAAGACTCTGCCTTCTCTGAGCTTATAATTTAGTGCAGAGGACAAATGCATTGTCAGGCTGTGACCAAGGCTGTGATGAAACTGGGAGACAGTGACAGAGGTGCTACTTCATGTGGGTCAGTCAGAGAAGGCTTCTCAGGACATTTTGGCAGAGTTGCCTGACGCAAGGAGCAAGTCTTGTCAGCAGCAAGCGCGAAAGCCCCAGGCAGAGCGGAGTGGGGGAGGCGATGGAAGAAGGGATCAGCTAGTTTTTAAGTAGAGCTCATTTTTATGGAGAACAGAATCAATGGCTTTGACTGAAGCCAAGCCGTCCATAGTGGGACATGGAGTCCCTAAGCTTTGGGTTTGCCTCCCTTTTAGTGCCCAGGAATTCAGCCTGGAAACCATAGAGATCTTAAGATCCAAGAGTGTCTGGGGAGGACACATGGGTAGAAGACCCGAAGCACCCCTAGGTATGCAGAGCCAGACGCCCTCCAGAAGGCACCGTCCCCTCTCACGACGAGAACACTTACGCCTGGCCCTCGTAAACACTGGCTAGACTGAGAAATGCGTCAGAACTTTGCCGTATGATTTTCAACTTCTCCAAGATATGTCCAATTAGACAAGTAGAATTTGGAATCAAAGCTGTTTCAGGGGAGGAAGCTAAAAAGTTGTTTTCCATTCCCTTTGACTTGCACTGATCATTTTATACTCCAAATGTGGCACCGGTCCTGGAGTTAGTGCCTAAAATCTGGTGCAGACAACCTTCATGGGTAACAGGTGCTGGGGCAAGGGGTGCACAGGCTTCCCTTGCCCACTGTAGAGAAGCTACCACCTACCTTCCACACCACCTGGCAACCATGCAGATCTGAAGAGAGAAGCCGTTGCTTGAGTGTTTTGAAGAGCACATACACAGAGGCTCAAAGACATCATCTCACAGGACTAAATTCTAGTACTGTGCATCTCAGACACAGACAACCCTATTTTTGAAGTGTCTATAATTTATAGCAAGGAGATAATTGGTAAGTGCAGAAATTATACAGAAGGACAGTCATTGAAATCGAGTTTATAAGACTAAAAAACTGGTAAGAAGCTGAATAACGGGAATTGTAAACCAATCAACTTCCAGCAACAGGGAGCTGGTTGCATCCACACAGAAGAGCCATTGAAAGGATGCTGTCAGCATGGCGAACACGCTCTGCCATCCGTGGACACCAAAGGAGTGTGAAACGAGGGCTGGAGCATCAGCAGTAGCGGGGTGGCGGACTTGGCTCTCGGTCTCCGCATCATTTGAAAATTTTACAAAGCAGATCACCTTTACAAGAAAAAGAAGAGATCTGCATTTTGGGAAAATAGGTATCAAGTGATCTGGAGAGAGAGTGTTACTGAACACTTCTCTTCCATTCCTCACTTGCTAGAGATTACACACCAAGGACCCAAATAGCCAGTGGATCTTGTCCTGCTCAGCAGGAACTCCCCTGGGGAAGTCCTGGAAAAGAGCAGCAGCCCCCGTCTTTCAATCAAAACCAACTCCTACTCCTCAGGCTCCTTTTAACTGCCCCTAAGCTTGTCCTTGCTCACGCTTGTCTGTTTTAGCTCAGGGCTGGCCTGGGTGTACGGGGTCACCCTTGAGGATCAACCCAGATGCCCATAGTCCCTCCTTGGGTGGGGCCCCTGCGGTTAGTGTCACACCCATGCAATCCAGTATGTGAAAGGCGTGCCCTCCACCTCCACACGTGGTCATGGAGATGTCTCATGTGAACTGGGCCTGGGGGAAACCAAGGCAGAGGAAAGACAGCAGCACAGAGAGGAACGTGTACAGCCCCATTCAGCTCAGTGAGCAGCCAGTAAGGGCTACGCAGTGGCTGGGGGAACAGCGACTTCTGGAGCAACAGCAGGAATGTGTTTTCTTAAGGCAAGCCTGTTGGTCAGCTCCAACTTACAAACATCATTTTTCTCAAACCTCACTTTCCCAGGGACACAATGATGTCCCTCAACTGAGACCTGCCCTGCATCTCATTCCAGCAGCCTGTACATTCCACATCTTGCTGTCTTCAGTTTCAGTTATCCACAGTCGACCAAGGTCTTTTGGTTTTTTTGGTACTAGGGATTGAACTCGGGGGTACTCCATCACTGAGTCACATTCCCAGCACCATTTTGTATTTTATTTAGAGACGGATTCTCACCGAGTTACAAAATGCCTTGCTTTCTGCTGAGGCTGGCTTTGAACTTGTGATCCTCCTGCCTTAGCCCCAGAGCTGCTAGGATTACAGGCGTGTGCCACCTGGTCCAGCTCAACCAAGGTCTTAAAGTATGAAATGAAGAACTCCAGAAGTAAAGAATTGACAAGTATTAAGCCCCACACTGTTCTGGAAGCACGATGAAATCTCGTGCCACCCCGCACGGGGCAGGAGTCGTCCCTTTTCCTATGTGTCCACACTGTATGACTTCTAGAAAAAGCACAGTAAGTGTGCACTGGGGCACCATTGGTGTTTCAGTGGTCCACTGAGGTCTTGAAATGGACCCTGCAGACAAGTGAACTACCGGGCTTGCCCGCGCGTTCTACTGTAGAACATAAGCTTCCTGCTTGTGTCTTGTTTCCCAAGAGCCCACTGATTCATTCCAAGAGTAAGTGACTAACTTGGACACCAAGTCCAGCTGCACCACGCCTGTCAAGTTCCTCTACTGAGCAGCTACTTGAATAAATGTTGTGGACCCTCATCCTGAAAAGGGCTGGAGAAACAGATCTAATGAAGTGACGGCCTCTAACTGTTGAGAACACCAGCTTTGTCAATCATCGAGCAGAGTCTAAGGACACGAGAAAGTCTGCCCACTGCTTGAAGCTGGCCTAGGTGCCAGGGTAACAGTGCATGAAAACATTTATTTGGCTCCACTGAGCCGCAACCTAAGAACACAAGTTCCCATCAGGCAAAAGGAAGCTAGGGATGGCTGGAACATTAGAGGCGAGCTAACGGGCAGGACTCAGTGGTCAAAAATGCACCATCCTCATGCCTCTGGCTCAGCATCTGCCACATGGGGATTTTCAGGCCACCTCTGCACCATGGCCCTTCATCATTAGTGGCAGAGACCCAATGGGCAGAAAGACTAGGTGTGCAAAGATGAGTGAAAGGGACTTTGTGTAGTGTTTTGCTTCACTCGAGACCAAACTGCCATTTGCCTTTTATTTTTTTTTTTTTCAGATTTTCAGATTTATTTAATATATATGAGTACAAGATGGAGTTTTAGGTCAGCTGCTGATGGTAATTTTCAATTTGTTAGAGAAAGTGACCACTGCTGAATGAATCCTACTTAATTTTAATTTAAACATAAATGTAAAACATGGAATGTAGAGGAAGGGAGCAGCTACGATTTGCTACATACAACATATTCCTGGAGAAATGGTCTCATTAAAAAAAAAATATGTACAGTAGCTAAAGCAGTGCTCCAACCCTGTCTAAACTTTGTAAAATCATCAAGAAAATGGACTGCTCAGAAATTCAGTCATGCCACTCGGCCAGAGATCTGCTGAATCAGGCCACACAGGGACAGGGGGATGTAGCCTGAGCCACCCCAGAGCTGCACGTTAGCCTGCACTGGGCCCAGTAATTAAGTACCTGCTCATTTCTCAAAGTAGAAAAAGCTATCCTATAACGTCTTCAATATTTTAATATGTTCAAGAGGAGTCCACAAATGGGGCTCTTAAAAATGCATAATAACCCATCTGTGACATGAATGTCTAAGCTGCACAGTGCCTACCAGGCCACTGAGAACCACTCAAGAGCTGAAGGAAAACCCAATTTCTAGAGGAAACCTCAGATGTCATTTCACCAAAAGTACAATTTGCTTTGCAGCAAGGCAGATATAGTGGGGGGAAAAAACACTAAAATGTCTGCTTACAGCTGTAGCACCAAGACCCAGCATTTTTGGCTATATCATATTTGAGATGCAATTATTCCATTATGTATCAATTTATCATCTTTTTCCGCTGCAAAATTGAGAAAGTTCAAAGTCGTTCGTCCAAATCCAGTTTTAATGGCAAATGCTGCCTTCTAGTATTGTGAAATTCAAAAGCCCCAGCTGATGGCCTTCCACACCCAAGAAAGGATGCGGAGCCACACTGCACATGGAGTCTAAAACACCCTCCAGTCAGTTTCATTTTATTTAGCTATTTCATTCTTGCTCTCAGGAACACAGGAAGCAGGTGTCTGCCCAACTATCCACAGCCCAGGGTTCAATAATTCAGTGTGGGGATTCCTAAGAAGTCTCTGAGGAAACAGTGCAGAATAGGGGAAGCTATCCTTAACGAGCAACAACCCAGGAGGAAAGGGAGGCACACCACACTAGAGAGCATGGACTTCCTTTCAATGTCCTGCCCACAAGCAGTTAGGAGGAAGGATACCAACCCTACTCTTGAAGAACACAAGGAAAAAAATTCCAATGACTTTCTTGGAAATTCACTCCTAGACAAATTATGTAAAGTGCTTAGCACAGTGGCTTGCCCATAAAAGGGGAGAAAAATGGTATTATTTAAATTTTTCAAGAAAATGTCCTTCAATGGGGAAGATGAAGGTGACTACATCACTCAAACTCATACAGATTCATTCCTGATGTCTCCTCCTTCAGAGGCTTTTTGTCCATTTCTTTAAAGTGATAGAAGTAGTATAGTCACACAAGACAATGATCTAGAGTTAATCTTAAACATGGTATTATAGATAAGCAGAAATAAAAATGATACGAGTTATAACCATTGCATCATTTTTGGTTATTTACTGTCATACAACTTTACAGGTTGATGGCCATTTTGCTGGTTAGAAAATTCTCAGCAAGGTAGTATAAGTGATTTCCTGAAAGTCTGTATTGTAGTAGGTCTTTGCATAAATACTGGTAATCTGAGAGATACTGGTAATCTGAAAGTCCCTGGTCAAGAGTTGACGGAAACAGGATAATACTAGTGGTCCTTTTAACTGCTACCATGTCAGATTTTTAAAACCATGATTCCCAATAAACAGCAGTGCTGAAGTAATTGTCTCAACAAACTGTTTTCGGACTCTCTCACTAGTGTCCTGTGAGTATGGGTTACGGCATAAACAAAAATTAACAGGTCCTTCAGGAGAACCAAGACTTTGACATGCTAATATTTACAGTTCCAAGAAAGAGTTGTGCTCAGCTTTTTGACTTTACAGACCAGTAAAATAATTTATAAGTACCTTCAGAGAACTTAGGACTATAAACTTTTAATTTTACAAAATGAGGACATACAGCTGAGAGAAGGGTATAAAGTTTAGAGGAATTTTTCTACTGAAAGCTACATCTGAAGTCCCTACCTTTTCCCTGTTTTACCTTCCAGTTTTGCTGCAAACTGACACTCACTCTCTGCCAATTATGCCAGCGCTGTGGGGATGGACTTTGAGGACCCAAGCTCTCCTGACCTCGGTTTCTGGCCCGCAGCTGCTGAACCCAGAGGGAGCTTTCCTTTCTTTCACTTGGAACTGCAAGCCCCCTGCCCCTCCTTGTCCCTGCCACTGCTGCTGACTCGCTAGCACTGTTAACTTAGGTAGAAAAGCTGCAGACCCTGATTTAGATTAACTTATTTGTAGATCTTTTTGTTCATTTCCTTTCCTTTAATTCCTGTGCATGTTTTAAACAAAAAGCTCCTTATTAAAACTCAAAGTTCAAAGTTAATTTGTTGAAGAAAGTTTTTGCTACATCCACAGAAAAGCTTGATATGCTTTTGAGTGCCCCCTAACAAATGGTGATCACGAAAGTTCAGACTCTCACTGGAGAAAATATATGGAGAGTCTGATTATGTGGAACACACACACACACACACACACACACGAGCTTCTGAGAACATCTGTATATGAAAAGTAAAAAGTCATGCTTTAAATTTTTCTTAAAAATAAAACTGTTAGGTTTTGAATAATTAGAGAACTTAATTTTTATTAGATCAAGAGTCAGTAAATTATTATATACAATATATTCTCTTACACAAAACACATCTGCAATGTTTCTGAAAACCGCAAGAAAAAATTTAGAGTAGTATCTTAATTTTTAATTTTAGAGGTACATGATGATTTTTTAAAGGGTTATTATAATTGTTTTAAAGTAAGACACACCTGGGTAGTCAATGCAGAGTCAATGTAAATTCACGTGGGCCTAAACCCTTGGCCTTCAAATCTTGCCTTCAAAATCTTGATATGACCACTTTCTCTGCACATGATGTGTTTTCACTAGCACCTGAAGTAAACCGGTGGATTTCCTTAACTACCTCCTTAACTGACACCTCCAGGGGCTAGCAAGCTTCCAGAATTGGCTCCAGATCTTCCCACAACCAAGGCGTGCTAAGATCCACTCCTGGTCCGAGGAGAATGTGGGCATTGGAGGGAAAGGCTGGAAACCACCCTGAGCCGTTCCCAAGGTGGAGCAAATGTCCCATGGAGGCCACCTCAACAGCACAACCAAAAAGCAACGTTTAGAATTCTATGCCATGAATTATTCCAGGCAAACCTTAGAGGCCAGGACATCCACTTCTAGAACAAGTGTACTCCCACAGAACAGAAGGTGGAGTAAAAGGCAGTAGGCACACTCTCATGTAAGACAGCTAAAAAGCTTCCCATCCTCAGCAGAACACTGATCACAGGAGGGAAGACAGACCTCGGTGGTCTAAAGACAAAGTGGCTAACTGGACATCACTCTGAAGACCTGGAAAGTAAATGTAATAAATTACTTGAAAAGGGTAAGCAGGAGAGATGTCATAGGACTCCACCCGACTTTAGAAACCTCTGCTTGATGTTTTTTCCCCAGAAAAACGGGTATCTGAAGCATGGATCAACTCGGGCTCCTTCCTCAGGTTCCTCTCTCTGGGGACAGAAAATTGTAAGGTACGTGTTGTGGACAAAAATGCCTTCAAGTCCTCAATGAACGTTGTCTAACTTTCAGTCAAGTTGTCTGATCCAGGATCCCCTCCACCAGTGTGCGTTACCAACAACAGACTGTACTGACAGAAATGTTTTGGGGGTGAAGATTGTATTTTGTGTACATTAAAGATACATCATATAGACTATTTTACATCTGTAGGTCCAATTCGTAAACAAAAGTCAGGTCTTGTCTCACATACCAACCAGTGATGCTGTCCAAGATGCTTCTGTGACGCGTTGCACTGTTACCCGGCAACAGCCTTCAGTTCACTTTGTCCCAAGAACAGAGACTCATCAGATGTCTTGATTTTCCAAGGATGACCCTCTGAGTGAAGCTGCATTTGGCAGGAAAGTCACATGAAGGGCATAATAAGCAGGCGGTCTGCGATTTCACTGTGGAGCTGTTCAAATGGACGTTTTTGTTGAAATATATTTCCAACTGAAGAAAGCCTTCTAAACTTATAGTGCATTAATAAAATTCAGAGATAATAATACATTCACAAAATCTGAAAGGAACACAAATGGAATCTGGAAACCTTGACTATTTTCCTGAAAACATGCTACAAACTTAAAAGTCACAAAACAACGAATTCCAAATTTCTAACCACTATTAGAACTTGAAGTACACAGTTTATACCCAAATTTTCTTATACATAAGAAAAATTCACATTTGCAGAGAAAGTATTCATAATTAGAAATTTTAGGGAAAAGTATGCTCACTTTAAAAAAAATATTCCACTTCTTATGAAACGGACTCCTCCTCCAGCAGCGGGCACACCATGTGTGAAGCCTTGGGCTCTATTTTCAACACCCCTACGTGGGGGCAGCCTCTGCGGAGTTCTGCAGAGTTCTCTCTACTAAGTTCTCAACCTGGAGCAGGAGCTAGGTCTGGAAAGGCAGTCGGCATCTTCCAGGGTGGACATCCCACTCCAAGGCAACCGAGAACCACTGACAGTGGGAGAACCAAGTGGAGCAAGGGCAAAAGTAAAGGGAGGACAATCTTTTAGATCAGGATGTCCTGACATGCGGCCAAAGGTATGTCCTGCATGTGCAGGAACCGCACAACATGCCAAGACTGTGCATCTGTCTTGGGGGGAAAGGTTGTTAAGGTTAGATGTGAGGGGTCCCCCCAAACTCATGTGAGGACAACACAAGGAAACTTAAAGGTGAAGTGACTGGGTTATGGAAACCTAAACCTCTTCGGCCCACTGATCCACTTGACTGGGAACTAGAGGCAGGCAGGGTGTGGCTGGACGAGGTGGGTCAGAGAGGGCATGCCTTTGAGGTTTATGCTTTGTCCCTGGTAAGCAATCCTGATTACCCCGTCCTGAGCTGCTTTCCTCGCCATGCCCTTCCACCTTGATGTTCTGCCTCACCTCTGTCCTAAAAGTCATCCATCTATGGACTGAGACCTCTGAAATCATGAGTACCAAATAAACTCTTCCTCCTCTAAAATTGTTTTTGTTGGATCATTTGGTTATAGCAGAGGAAATGCTGACTAAAACAGGAGCCATGCCTTCAGATTTCCAGGAGGAGTTGGTCTAACACCTCCAAAGGCAAAGGGCCACTGCTTGTGCTCACTTTCCTATGCACATGATGTACCTAAGCACAAAAGTTCTGTTTTTCCTTGGGCAAATACAGTCAGATCTCCCAACTGCCAAGTAATGTGCAAGCTGTGGAGGGCAGTGACCCAGGAAAGTTAGATTTCCATGAGACACACTAAAATGCTCCCATAGTACAATGAGGTCAACCTAAAATTTGAATACAAATTGAATAATTTATTAAGTTTCTAGGAGGCAACTGTCAAACATGACCGTAGGCAAGCCTTCATTCTCCACTACGCTCAGTAGTCCATGTTTATTTTCTTAAGTCTACAATGGGGACAAAGGAACTTAACTGGAAATTTTTTCTCTAATATTTTCGGTATTTACCTAGAGTTAAGCTAATCTTTTGAGTCACATAACCATTTAGAACATACAAGCAAAAAATCAAACTCACTGCATCCACGTATTTCCATACCACACCCTTACAATACTGTACGCACCAGTGGAGCTTCCCAAAGAGCAGCAGGACAGCCCCTGCCCACCACCCCCACACCAGCTCCATGTCTCCAGGAAAGGAAGTTCTTCCTTCAGTGAACTCCAGATCAGCTCCATGAAAACTGCCCTGCCCCGCCACACTTTTTGTTGTTAGGCTCTTAGGTTTTTCCTTCTCTTGGGTCTCTATCATTTGTACTCACAGTTTTCAGAATTTAAGAAGGTTTTTAAAATATTCATTCCAGTGAGGACCATGATTTTCCTGCCTGGCTGATCCCTTCCGGGTATACCAAATGCCTAGGCCCAGTCAATAGTGTGGCTAGAATTGGTTAAAAGGAAACAACTCTATTGACAAAAGTATCACAGATGAAGGGATTTTTAAATGCCAGTTATAATGGCAAAGCAGTTAAACAGGCAACAGATATTTATATTAAAATGTAACTTGTGTTGGCTTTAAAAAAAAAAAAAACTAACATTCTCAATGTACCTTCTATTAAATGTATATCAGTCAATTCCTCTTATAACAAAGCAAAACAAAGATGGGGGCGGTAATGGGTAAGGCTCTTCACCTTCTAAAAGCCTTCTAACAGAAATCTTGACAAAACCTGACCACCAAAGTAACTGTTCCAGTGCCCTTTAATCCCAGAGGGAACAGACGAGGTTGGTAAGACAAACACCAAGAATAGCATCAGTCACTGAAGGGCTTGTCTGACTACCCAGCACCAGTACTCCATCCGTCCCATGGTCAAGAACACCCTCATCCGCACCTGGGTCTACAGCTGGGAACAGGAAGTGCGTTCAGTTGTGTATAAGGAAGCCTTAAGGGGAGCTAATCCTGCCAGGAGGTTCAGGTGTTTCCTTTCTCCTCTGAACCCACACTGCCTACCTTTCAGCCACTTTACTTTCCACTAGTTCATTCACCTGCCAAGAGCAAGGGAAGGAGGCAGTGGAAAGGTGTAGCTCTTCCCTCCCATCAGCACATCTCTCCTACACAACGCTCAATGCTACAGACTAGCAGCATTTTGCCACAAATGTCTGTGGATATAATTTGGGTGGAATGTGCATTTCCGGGTTTAAATTTTATAATCACTACCCTTAGGACTGTTGTTTCACTTCTTCTTTCTCTTCTTTATCCCTCATCAGGAATTACCTCTGATCTAAGTAACGCGCACTGCAAGGCAGACAGATGCAAAGGAAATCCAGCTACCCAAAAAGGCATGGAGGAACTAGAAAAGCTGCCTGGGAAACGCGAGGCCCACCAGCCCCGGGCTGGGACGGGACAGCCTCTCTGGAGTATGAGGCCGACACTGACACTGACCATTCGAGATGTGCATGCCAACTCACAAGTACGAAGTTCTTCTACATATTTTATTAAATCTACTAATTCACCTAGTTCGTCATTATAAATACAAAAAGAACATTAATTTCCAAGGTCCTAAGTATTTCCAATATAGTCAACTTAGGGATCCAAGATTCTGAACATGCCATCACCAAAAAAAATTGCAAACCTAAAAAACAAAAAAGGGAAAAAAATTAAACAATGTCAAAGAAAAAGATTTTTCTCAGAAAAGGTATTTACTTTTATAAGTTTTGAAACATTTAATGTTAATACTCTTTCTCATTTTACATTTATAAGCTCAAATCTAATATTAGAAAGTTTTACTTATAAACAAGGCAGTTTATGTACAGCAAACATTAAACTATATGCATACATACTACCTATTTATCTAATATTTACTTGGTCAAAAGATTTTCACATTTACAATTTCAGGCTTTAAAGTGGCATTAGTTCTCTTTACTTTCTTTTAAAATCTATTATGGTGAAAGACAGCCAGATACACAAAATAAATGACAGATTTCTTTCTTACACAATTCATGTTGTTAGAAACTACTTTTTTTTTTTTAAGTCAACTAACTGGTTAGTATTGAAATAAGAAAGATATTCTTCAATGTTTTTCTAGCTTCAAAAAGGTCCAATCTAATCAAGACTTTTTATGAAAAAGGAATATATATGTTTGGGTAAATAAAAAAAAAATCAAAATTTCCAAAAAGATAGACATCAGTAATTGTTTCTTATTAAGATATTATTAATACTGAAAACAAATCATATGAAAAACTTTTCTGTAGGTTTAAAGACCAGGCTACTACTGGGTGTGGTGGAGCATGACTGTACAATCCCAGTGACTTGGGAGGCCGAGACAAGAGGACTGAAGTTTGAGGTCAGTTTGAGCAACTTAGGAGACCTGTCTCAAAATATAAAATAAAAATGACAGCTGTAGCTCAGCCGCAGAGAGCCTTTAGGTTCAATCCCCTAATATCAAAAAAAAAAAAAAAAAAAGCCATGCTACTTAGATCAGCTTATTAACTTACCCTACCAAAAACCAAGAGTTCAGAGTTCGTGTGTCCAAGAGAAGTTAACTACAGGAGTGATAGGAAAACACAGAACTTTCTTTAGAACCGGACAAGCCTGGCCCAGGAGCACCGGCTGAGACCACAGACACAGAATCAGCACACTTCGAGGCGACCCGATAGCGCCCATGCGTGGCTGATCGTGCTCAGTTTTTTCTCAGTGCATGTGAACAATTCTCCCTGCCATTATAGCAAGTCACATACATGAAGAAAAAGGGTCTACTTTCTAAATTTTAAGTCACTCTCAACATGTAGGAATGGGGGTAAGAAAATACTGTGGAGGAATGAGGTAATACAGAAAAGTATAGTGACAACCTCCAAGAAGAAAGCATGAAAACATACATGGCATTTTAAAAAATAAAAATACTATTTGGGCGCTGTGGCGAACACCTGTACTTCCAGCGGCTCAAGAGGCCGAGGCAGGAGGATCACAAGTCCAAAGTCAGTCTCAGCAAAAGCAAGGTGCTAAGCAACTCAACAAGACCCTATCTCTAAATAAAATACAAAATAGGACTGGGGATATGGCTCGGTGGTTGAGTGTCCCTGAGTTCAATACCTGGTAAAGAAGAAATAAAGAGAGAAAGAAAGAAAGGGGGGCAGAGAGAGAGAGAGAAAGGGAGGGAGGGAGGGAGGGAGGGAAGGAAGGAAGGAAGAAGAGAGGAGAGGAGAGGAGAGGAGAGGAGAGGAGAGGAGAGGAGAAAGGAGGGGAAAGGAGGGGAGAGGAGAAGAAAAGAAAATGAAAATGAAAATAAAAATACTGTCTGAACAGAATTTAGAATCTACCTTCTGTATAGCCCTTCAGACTGGGGCGAAATTTAATTTTCTTGGCATCTTATCTAGTTAACAAATGCACAATTTAGAGTAAACAGAAGTCAATTTGTGATGCTATCTTACAATAAATGCTATTACATGTAATACAGGAAATGAAATAACACAGAGAACCCCTTATTTGAACAAATGGTTCAGTATAAAAGCTGAACTTGAGCAAAGAACCTTATTGGAATTCTACTCCTAGAGAAGTTACGCCTAGTACTGGCCTTGTAAGCACTGTTCCCTCAACATACCAAACAGAAGATGGGCATCAGAACAGACTTAAAAATTAAAACAAGACAATCCCCAAGGAAGTTTTACCTTAATGAAAAAAAAAAGTTTACTATCTTCAACTATAAAATATCATTTTGAACCTGTATTAATTAAAGCAGTTAAGGGATACATGTAAAATAAAGCAAAATTAATTGATATAACTAACATTCTCAATAAGCACTTTATGATTTGAAAAGTAAAAACAAACACACACAAATGCTTAAGACATCAATATTCTTTATCATAGGAAAAGAGCATCGTGGCAAGAATCCGTACTTTCTACTCAGATTTTATTAAGGTGAGATTAACTTTTGTTTAAGAGTAAACATTACTAGTTGTCAAAGAAAAAAAATTATTTCAGTTTGCAAATTCCTAATGACTCATTATTTTCATGTGGGCAATATTTTGCTGCTAGTTAAGTAGCTCAAAAATCTCACTTAAAAAAAAAAACACATTTAAACAACTCTAAAAGGTTTGATTAGCATGGGGATTTATGATGTTAACCCTGCTATTAAATATCTGAACCAGTTTAGTTAGAATATGTCAGTATGTTATTTAATGCCCTTTGTTCCCAACTTTAAAGACTGTTAAATCTTACAAAGGAAGGAACTGGGACAGGGAACAGACATGGTAGAGTGAAGGTCCCTCTCTCTCTCTCAGGTTTTGCCATTACCATTCTGTGTGAAGTAGTTTCAGGACGAGGCGACCGCACACTTCTAGCCAGAAATCGGATGACCTCAAAACCACACCTCATTTCAGGCTGAGGCCTCATGTCTTTCGCTTAGAGCTAAAAATAAAAATACATGTGAATGAACAAATGATCGTGAAATGAAATTTCTAACACGACACTAAAATATAAAATATCAGAAGCCATTTTTTATCACAGAAAAATGAAAAGGTACACAATTCCACAGAGTCACAATCCTATTTTAAATGGAAAGATGCCCTTTTATCCTGATGGCTGTTGGGAAATAACAATGACAATTTAAGGTTGAATTCATCAAGTTAAAGCAGCATTTTATTAATTTCCTGAGATTTTGACACATTTTGAACAGTCAAATATAACAATATCACTAATGAAACTAATGAAAATAAAACAGCAATTTCACTCTTCTTTATATAGATGTAAACCAGGGCAAGAAAGTACAATGCTGAGCCATACCAAATACCTGGCCTGAAGAAATATAGTTTTGTGTACTCAGAACTCCCAGTTCCAACAGCAATGTTCTGAAGTACGTGATATTTAACCTGCTTCTGCAATCCACAGGAAGGTGCCCACTCATCACCAATACAAAACAAGTGCTGGGTCACAGGCAGCCTGACAGACAGGGGCCCCAACCTGGCCAGCAAGACTGCAGCCCTGGTGTCCACATGCAATTGGGAGCTCAGGTCTGTGCTACCAGGTGCGGAGTTTCTGCCAGTGGCAGGAAGGCAAGGGGGTAGATACGCTGCGTCCATAGCCTTAACACAACAGTCTGTAGGCCTTGAAAGCAAAGGTCACCAAGAACCCTGAATCTTTACACTGAATAAGAGACAAACCACCGTGTGCCTCTTTGGTGCCAAGTTTATGTTTTCAAATTCTATATTAATCCTGAACATGACAGGCTATTTTCAAAGGTTAAACCAGCCAAGAACTTTCAAAAGTCACTTATTACAAGAGTATTCCACTCAAATGAAACCATAATTTAAAACTCAAAAACTCTTCTACCAAAGTTGAATTAAAGCACTGGCCCTAAGGGCAGGGGTTGTGGCTCAGTAGTGAAACACTTGCCTAGTACATGTGAGGAACTGGGTTCAAGTCTCAGCACCACAGACAAAGAAATAAATAAATAATAAAAGTTTAAAAAAAAAGAAAAAGAATTGGCCCTAAATATATTACAATGAAGACAAGTATCTTGTGAATTTTTATACCATTCACATATACCCATTAAGAATAATTCATAAGCCATCAACTACTATTATTCATTTCTCCGCTGAGTCTTTATATACCAATGAAATTCTTTAATTTTGCTGGGATATAATACACTATTAAAAGACATCAAAATATATGCTCTGGATTCAATTTAGCCCTATCTTCCATGTAAAATAAGGATAATAAACACATTTCTAAATTAGTTTGTCTTCCAGAATTTTTCAGAGTCCAACTAATTTCAGTATCTAAACAAATATTACAAAGCCATATGTTTGACTTTGAAGTCATTGCAAGGACTGTGCTTTAAATTAATACACTGTAATTTATGCTTAAATTTCTAGTATAATGAAGAGCAGTGAGGAATCCTATCTAGGTTCTGGTCATCTTCAGGTTTTAATTAAATCAGAGCTTGAAGTGTTCATTTCCTACTGATGTTCTTGTGGTGATTCTGCAAGTTTTATACTTTGATGCACTCAAATTTTAATCAAGGAAAATTTGAAACTCTGCTGGTTTTATTTGCAAACAGCCAATTCCTCCTCCTTCACCAAGTAGTCCCAGCCCTGCTCTTTTCAGTCTGCAGAACATTTTGGAGAAAATATAACTAAGTAAAAGATACACCTTATTGACTTTACGCTTTAAACATTTGCTTACCCCAAAAACCCCAATGTCCCATGTCCTGCCTCAATAGAAGGCAACAGTGGAAGCAGCAGCTCTTCTAGGGTCATACCTGCCACCCTCCCAGGGGCTTCAGGTGCTTCCTGAGCTCCCATCTCTCCTCAGGCCTGCCAGCCTCACCCTGCAACAGTCACAGCTGCAGGTCCCCTATGTTTTGCTCTATGAGTCACAGAGTCACAGCCCACAACGACAAAGGCTGGCAATTCCACCAGCTCCAGTTCCAGAGCTTTCACCACCTGCACTCTGGTCGGGGCGTGTGCCTTTGGAAGACCCTCCAGCTCACTATCCCTACACCCGGCCTCCAGTGGCCCTGCGTTTTACAGGGAATGTTGCCATGAAGTCTCCCACTTGACAGGACCAAGGGATTCTAATGAGCTACTTATTGTGAGCAACAATAGAATGGAATTTTTCTAAAAACAATCCTTATCTCAACATACACTGGATACAATGACAACCACATTCTCATGAAAACAGCAGAGCTGGCCCCTGCCCCATGCGGCAGCTGACACAGCCCTCAGTCACCTCCTCACCCAAACAGAAGCCAGCAACTTTCTTACCTTCTGAGGGAGACCAAACCCACGCGCACCAGTGCACCATGCCACACCTAAGCCCAACATATTCATCAGTCAGAAAATCTCAAATTTAAGGATTCTATGGGAGCAAGACACAGGGCTCAAAAACTGGCTAGCCACCTGGAAGACGAGGGACCAATCCAACTCCACTACTTAAGCCCAAGTATGTTCTAGACATAGCACATTTGAAGTGCAAACAAAATCATAAAAATATTTGAAAAAAACATGGGTACAATTTTCAAAAATACCTTTTGAAGCACAGGAAGGACTTTAATTATGATGTTAAACCTAGAAGTCAAAAAAGGACACAATTGTTTTTTTTAAAGACAGAATACCATACCCCCTCAACTCCCCCACCCCAAAATAAAACAGATAAAAACAAACTGGGGAAAATATTTATTATAGCCAATATGAATAAAGAATGATAGGACCATTTAGAATTTGTCAAGATAAGACAAAACACCCAAAGAAGTATGTGCAACAACTACAGATAATCCACCAAGGGGGGAAAAATGACTAGTAAATATATGAAAACACTTTCAAAACTAAAGAAACCCAATTCCAAATGAAATACCAGCAGAAAATGATAGGGATCAAGAGTACGGGAACACAGAACAAAAGGTGGGTATTTCAGTTCTTGGCAGACTTTTTTTTCCCCCAGTAACCACAAAATGATCTGAGTGGTGCTGAATTTGCACAAAACATCAGTTAAACATAGGAATTTTTACACAAAGCAAATAAAAATGTACTCTCGTGTTCTTGTACTAAATACCCCATTTTTTTTTATTACTATGGGTGAGAATTTATAAAATTTAAATGCTACTGATAAAATTCTTATCCTTTTCATGTTGTTTTAAAATGGCCCAAAGATCAGACTTATACATTTGAAGCTCAAAGTGTCTGTACATCAGAATGCTTCTATCTTCCTATGTCTGGTTCTCTTGGCAATAAATCAGGATGTTTTACAGGCCTTTGATGCCTCAGTCCTGCTAAGAGAAAGGGACTGCGTTCTCTAAAAGAAATTTTTAGACTAACAACTAGAACAGTTTATAAATGGATGGCGTATTCCAACCATGATGAAAACAAAAGTTCCAGTCTCCAGAACATAAATGAAAACCCAGTCTTAATACAGCGTTGTCCATGATAAATCCATGCTCCAGGAAGTACACACAGTGGAGTCTCGCACATTAACTTCACAATGTTAGGTGACTGGGACATTTTTATGAGGGTCCCAACAACATGGGCAACAAACACAACCGTTTGGGCTCAAGAAATTAACATAGTCAGGAACAACACGAATGCCCACTACACACATTCGTATTTTCCTAGTTCCATTCAGTTAACTGTCCTAACACAAAGGAGGGCAACTGACACACAGGACTTTCTGTGAGATACCGAGGCACCACAGATTACCCATGAGAAATCCCCATCCCTCTTGAGGCTGTACTCTTTCCCTGCCTGCACCCTGGACAGACCATCCTCCAGCCACAAGGCTCGCCCTTGCTCCATTCTGTACCAGTCCACACCTCTCTTCCCCAGACATGTCCATGAGTTATGGAAAAGGTACATCTGCACTCATTCCTCACTCCACAATTCAGTGGCAATTATTTGTCTTTGCCACCCAAGGTAAAATTACAACAAAGTAATGTGGTTTTTGTGGTTTGCTATTGTTGCTTTTACCATCTTAACCATCTTTCAGCATACGGTTCAACAGTACTAAGTATATTACATGTCACACCATCACTATCCACCTCTAGAACTTTTTTCATCTTGCAAAACCAATGCATTCCTCTTCCATTCAGCTTGTGGTATTCATTCTACTTTCTGACTCTATAAAGTGACTAGTCTAAGTACCTCAAAAATGGAATCGGACACTTTGTCTTTGGCTGATTTCACTTAGCATAATGTCCTCAAAGTTCACCCATGTTGTGATATTCCATTCATCCATCAAGGGACACCAAGTTTCTCCCAACTTTAGGCTCTTATGCACAATGCTGTTATGAACATGGCTGTATAAATATCTCTTTAGGTCTCTGCTTTCAATTTTGGGGGGTGTATACCCAGAACTGGAAAGGTAGGTCATGTAGCAATTCAATTTTTGTTTACTGAGGAACCTCCATGTTCTTTTCCACAATAATGCCAAGTTTATATTCCTACCAACAGTGCACAGGATGATAATCATCTTTAAGGCAACTAACACTTGAAAAAATTGGGGGTGTAAGAACCGTATTCATACACATTATCTAATCCTTCAGACACAACCAATTAACTCAAAATTAGCTCAAAATCTTATCTGTTAGCAAGTCTTCAAGATCCTTATTTCAATGTCTATATTTCCAAATAAATGTTCTCATCTAATCAGTTTTGTTTAGTTAGCCAAACACTAAAAATATTAATTATACAGAACTTTAAAAGATACAAGTGAAAATATAAACATAATGGAAAGCTATCTGAGGTTCCCAAGGGAAAAATAACCTAAAACAACTATGGGTATCCAGCAGCCTTCACATACCAGCTACATAACTATGCAAATGCAAATTTTTTGTTGTTCTTATCATGGGCATAAAAATAAACACACTTCCAAATAATAAAATGGCCTAACAACGTATCAGTAAGAACTTAAAAGTCAAACAACAACTTTTAGGAAAACTTTTTAGGTAAGGGTTCTACGACTTAGCCACATCCCCAGTCCAGGCAAACTCTTGAAATATCATCTGCCTACACATACTAGAACACTGTCTGAAGTCAGCAGGCTACTCCCACAGTTCCCTCAAGTAAACAGCAACCCCTTGGCATCACCTTCAGAAGTCTGACACTACGTAGTGTTGGTAATGTTAGGTTCCCAGGGGTTTTGAAAACTAGGTGACAAAAGTAAGTATGGAATTACATTAATTATCTAACAATGGAATTAAACAAAATTTATTAACTATGTTAAAATTTAAGGATTTCAACTTTAAAGGACAATGTCCTACACAATGACAAAATTATTTCTAAGAGCAATCAATTTAACTATAAATGTTTATTTTGGAAGCCTCAATTCTGTTATACTGATGTACATATTTACCTTGCACCAGTACCAATTACAGTATTTTTGCAATTATCAGTGTTCCCTTTTCCCCTTTTATTAAATTTATAAGAACTATAAAAATATATTTTTTTTTCTTGATGACTTAAGTTGCCAACAACCATTTCATTGCAGATTTTATCCTTTGTTGTAAAGTTAAACTTGAAAAAAAAATACTAGTCTTTATTTTTTAAACAAAAACTATTGATATTATTAGGGAATTCTTAGACAAATACTCTAATCCAGAAATCTGCTTTTCTACCTCATATCAGAAGATCAACTAAGGGAGTTACATTGCACAAAGACGACTCTTACCATCTTTTACATACAATCTGAGGCCAGATAAGAGTTTCTTCAACAGTACCATCACCAACCTCAAAGTAGAACCAAAAAGAAACATAATCATAGGTAAAATATATGATGCTTAAAAACTCAACTGTGCAGAGTTTAAGATACGTCACTGGAAAATGGGCCCTTTGTATCCGTGGGTTCTGCAACCATGGAAACTAAAGGTACAGCAAAATCAATGAAGAAAAATTGTAGTGAACACATGAACAGACTTATTTTCTTGTCATTACTTCCTAATCAATATAACAACTATTTATATAACATTTACATTGTATTAGGTATTTTAAGTAACCTACAGATTGATTTCAAAGAATCATACAGAAGACTATAGTTTTCAGGCACATAACACACTATTTTACACAAAGGACTTGAACATCTGAGGATTTTGGTGTCAGCCAGAACCAAATTCCCATGGACACTGAAGGACAACTGTATAAATAAATATGTGTATTAATATCTGTATTTTGTTTTTTTTTTTTTAAAAGAGGTTGAATCCCCATGAAGAAATCCAACATTCCCTCTCCAAAACAAACAAACAAACAAAAAAAAAAAACATTTTAATTCTCCTTTCTATTTATCAGCAGATACTACTTGGAAAGAAATGTACTGCGACAGTTCTTCATGTTCCACTTGCCTCCACCAGCAAGTATCAGAACTGATGCTCTCTCTTCTGGGACTCCTCTTCCCTCATAATGTCCATGGCTTAGTGCCTCATCTCAGTGAGGTAGTTACTCAAATGCTACCTCCTCAGGGAGACCATCCAGACATACCCAACAAAAAAAGCTCTGTTCACTGATTCTACCCCAACCAACATGTAGCCCCTTCCTTATCCTGCGTGAGCTTTCTTCCTAGCATGATTTACTACTAAATACTGTATTCCTATTTATTTTCTATCTCCCTTCCTAGAATGATTCTAATTTCCTGACATTTATATACAAAACTACATCAATCAAGGAAGAAGAAGAAAAAAAAAAAGCTTCAATGCAATTCTACTACATAAAGAATTCATTTTACCAGTAAGGAAACTGATTACTCCTCCATGTGCTAAACAGTAGGCTAGGAACTGGCTACAGGTAAGTTCACAACTTCAAGGCCAACTCAGTGTGAACACAGCCACACTTCAATCAACACAGAATGTAACTGGCCACAAACACACACATTTTTTGAAGTACAGAGACACAGGCAAAAGCTGAAGACACTTAATAATTACAGAGGCTCCTCAACACAATTAGAATAAAAATCTCTGTCAAAGCTCAAGAAATAGTCTGTTCAACTGGCCAAGCAATCATAAAAAACACACCCTTGAGTACAACAGCACTTACGGTTGGGTGAGGTGAACATGAATGAAAAGGAAGAAAAAAGCTAAAAAATATGGGCATGCGGATGGCACAGGAAGCCCACCCAGGGGATGCTGAACATAAGAGGAAAAGAGAAAGCAAACCATGAATAAAAGCTCACTGAAAGGAAGCTACATAATTTCCAGGGCCTAATGCATAATGAAAATGAGGGGCACTTTTAAAAATGATTACAAACCTCAAGATGGCAACAAGAGCCTGTTAAACCCAGCATGGGCCTTGTGAAAGCACACACCAAGAGTGGAAAGGCAAAAATCAAGTCGTTCCTGAGTATAGAGGAGGGCTTCACAGAGTCCGTGGGCACCCAGACCCAGCAAGGTCCTACTATGTCCTCAGATTTGCCTGGGAGCTCCTGGAGGATATACTTTTAGATCAAGAGCAGGGAAAAGGATAACTGCATTAAGATCTTAAAAACACAATTCTGTGGTTGAGTACAAGATTAACTACCAGAACAGATGGGCACTTACTTAGGCAGGAAACAGAACTGCTAAGTTTTGTTGCAGGGTCATAATGAAGATGTTCTAGAGTTTGTCACTAACCAGGGAAGATCGATATGGCTCCATATTGATGACAAGAACCCTATATGTCAGATCTGAAATGCCTGACAGAGAGAGACAGGAGATGCCAAAGACAAATTCTTCCCTATTCACTAACTGCTCAGGGTTAACCGTGGTTTAAAAGAGAGGGAAGATGGGTTATTACTAGAGAAAGAGATGGAGAAACCTGGGGTTAGAAAGCAGAAAGTTTCCTAATGGAATGAGTCCTGGGAGAGTTAAAGTTGAACACTAGAAAGTTAAAAAAAGCCGCCCACAAAATTCCCAGCTATGCCATATTCCAGACAACACATCTGTCTACTTTTGAGTTCATCTCCCAACCTCCAAAATGTTGTGATAGCATTCAACACAAAACTGCCATTTTTTAACTACCTATATTAATTTATTTTCCTGATAGCTTAAGCCAAAGAAGCTTTATTAGAAAGAAAACTATGGACACTTCAATATAAGTTTTCAAGCAAGTTTCACGACACTACATTGAAAACATTCCCTGATTCCCATGCTGTGCACATCCGGGCCACTTTAGGAACTGAAACTTTAACTTAAAACTTTCTGCCTTATTTCTAACATAAAACAAAACAACGTTAAGACACGAAACAGTGAGGATGACTTAAATCTGATGTCTGCCTGGAGGAGGTTCCCAGCTGGTGTGATTCAGTGCTGTTTTATAAATTCTGCAACAGAAGCCATTGCTCAGTACAAGAGAGACAGCAACCTCCTGAGGTTTGTGGCTGTAACTGGGTGCCATTGGACTGCTGTGGGCTCTCCTCAATCCTCCTCCATCCCCAAGGACCCTTCTTGGGTTTCTACCACTGCATTCATTGGATCCAGTCTCCAAAAAACAACGGATCTTGCAAGCAAAGCAACACAAAACGACAAAGCTGGAACTCTGAGGAAGGCCCTATTCTCTCCATGTAGTTAAATAACAAGTACCAGGTAATAAAGCCAAACAAAGTATCAGGGCAGAGTGCACAGAATTTCTTGACAGAGCAGAACAACTAAAGGAACATCTGAAGGAGAGCCAGAGAAAACCAGGAAACCAGTGCAACAGGGACAATCAAGTCCAGCTGATGATGACTGACAGTGATGGGGAAGGAGAACCTGGTGATCCTGAAACAAATTACAGAATCCACTTCAAGATGCCATTGTTATAAAGCAACCGAATGTAAAAGGGAGCAATACTGCTGGTCTTTAACAAGCCAAATAAGCACTCAAAGAGGCTGTGAAATTGCTATTAAATCTCCTCATTGTTATATGGGCAACAGGGCACTACGGAAAGAAACTGTATTATGTTGAGTCACCAAGAACAGGAAAATGCTATTTAGGCATAACTATAGCAACAGAAGCAAACAACTCAACATTTTGTTCATTATCTTCCTCTGACCTTTTTTCTTTGTGGCTATGCGAAAGTGAAAACCTCTTGAATAACTTACTCCAACTTGCCAGAGACAAGACTTCCACTACTTCACTGATGAAATGGACCTCTGTGCATTTCAAGAAGTCAAAATGAAGCCGCACAGAGAATTTAGGTAGACTTCCTAACTCAAACTTCAGGAATAGGTGTGGACAACGATGGAAAAAAGGTTCTGAGAGCTACAAATATACGCTGGGTTCTAGATTACGCCATTGGGTGAACATTTGAGAAACAGATCTATGCTCCTTTGCTACAAGACTATGCCTATGCAGCAATGCTTTTGTTTTTTGTTTTGTTTTGGTACTGGGGACTGAACCCGGGGGAACTTTACCACCGAGGTACATCCCCAACCCTTTTATTTTTTTACTTTGAGACAGGCTCTGAGTTGCTCAGGCCCTCGCTCAATTGCCGAGGCTGGCCTTGAACTTAATCCTGCTGCCTCAACCTCCTGAGTTGTTAGGATTTCAGGAGCTGCTGGGATTACAGACACATGTCACCATGCTTGCCTGGGCAGCAATGTTTAAACTGCACTCAGACGCACTCAGGACACCTAACAGAAGCAGACTCCCGAGAACCTGGGAAGAAAACTGGTGGTTCTTCAGGGGCCTCATGATGCTATCACTGTAGGGACAGCCAGTTAGAGGAAAAAAAGTCTGTGGACCCACCTGAGCTGATTCTGACATCACAGATGATCTCTAAAACCCTGCTCTCCGGGATCCCAGTGCCACGAAACGACATGAATGGACGACCCTGGATAATTTTTTTAAAAAATATTTTTAGTTGTAGACGGACACAATATCTTAATCTTTTTTATGTGGTGCTGAGAATAGAGCCCAGTGCCCACACATGCCAGGTAAGCGCTCTACCACTGAGCCACAACACCAGCCCATCCCTGGATAATTTTCTACATCTCACTTCAGAGTTCCTTTAAGTTTTAAAATGTATTTTTCCTCCATTATCTAGTAAATGATCTAACAAAAATTTTAAGATAACAGCATTGTAAGGAAATGAGCAATGTGTGACTAACATAAAAACAAAAAAAAAATTACCCAGTAAAGAATATTTAACACTTACAGATGTACAAATATTTTCAAATTTTTTGAGTGGGTAGTCTTTATGAAAAGCATTTATAATTTTCTTTCTGCTAAAATAAAATAAGGTTTTACATTTTGAAAAGAAAATCTTAAACACTCTCCTTAGTGTAAAATTTATTTACTATACTAAAAAATTTTAAATGATAGACTCTTTACTCTCAGGAATGGTCAGTAAAACAAGAGTACTGTGGTTGGTTTAGAAAGATTCCAAACTGTAATATGGCCAGTGCTCATATTGATTTATAATAGATTGATTTTTTTTTTTTCTGGGTAGGTCTAATTTCTTTAAGGGCAGCAAGCTTTTATATTTAACAAAGTGATACCTTTCACTGTGCAATCTCAAGAGAAGGACTTTCTAAATTAAGCACTATCTTTACCTTGAAGAAGAAAACTATTTCAGTGTTTTTTTTTCAGCAAGATTGACCGAACAGTTGGTAAGTATGAATTTTTAAAATAAGTGTCATATACTGTAATGGGAAACATTGCTAATAAGAAAACGGCTTCCCTTTGGATTATGGGAAGTTTCCTCTGTGTGTCTAGGGAGGAGGGGGTGTGTGTCTGTGTCTCAGGGAACAATCTGTCCTGGCCACATGTATTTTCAGTGTAATACTTTACGAAAGTTTTAGAAATGATGTCTCATTTAATAGTAAAATATAAACATGACTATATTATTTTAGTATCTTCAATAAATAATCTGAGGATGTGTTATACACCAAGTTGTACCTTGCATAGCTGCATTGGCTATATCTGAAAAAGTTTATTAAGTTAGCTAGAATGAAGGAGATTCCTTAATTATTTTAAAGTTCTATCTTGTAAATTCTACAGTAACCTGTATTTTAAAATATATTTGCACATTTTAGGTATTATGCTATATGGTGGTCTTTGAGTTTTCTGTACTATGTTTTTATTGATATTAAATGGAAATCACAGGCCTGAAAAACAATCTGATGATTTTGCTAATTTTGTCAGATGCAGTGGCACATGCCTGTAATTCCAGAGGTTCAGGAGACTGAGGCAGGAGAATCCAAAGTTCAAAGCCAGACTCAGCAACTTAGCAAGGCCCTAAGCAACCTTCATGAGATCCTGTGTCAAAATACAAAATTAAATGGGATGGGAATGTGACTCAGTGGTTAAATGCCTCTGAGTCTGATCCCTAATTTAAAAGCAAAAAACACAAAGAACCCACTCATTTTATAAGGTCAATAAAAAAATTTACTTTGAACAAATTAAAAATACTTATTCATATAAAATACTAATTTGCATCTCATTCTGGTTTGGGGATTTGGTTTGGTTCTGGTACCAAGGGTTCTTAATCATTGGGCCACACGGGGTCTTGCTAAGTTGCTTGTGTGGCCCATGTTAAAATGCTGAGGCTAGCTTTGAACTTGCGATCATCCTGCCATAGCCTCCCCAAGACATCGTTCTTTCTTAAATTGTCATAAATGAACATTAAATTTTTTAAATGTTCCTTGGAATATCCCAAACCCCAAAGTCTGAAATTTGAAATATTTCAAAATCCAAAACACTGTGAGCACTGACACAAAGCACAAAAGTTTCAGATTTTGTGGTATTTCAGATTTTAGAATTAGAAATACTCAACTGATAAAACCTATGCAAATATCCCGAAATCAAAAACACTCCAAAATGTGAAAACACATCTGATACCAAGAATTTTGGATAAAGGATACTCAGCCTGTTTACCTTCTCATTTTCATCCCGAAATTCAAAGGGTAAAGAGACATCAATTTGATACTAAACTCCTTACTTTAATGCCACTATTAATAATGTTCCAACTTAGGGACTCAAATAGCACAAATTCTAACAAGCGCCTGCTGCTATTATTATTTTTCAAAATATTATCATTTCATTGTGTCCCTACAACATCCACTATTAATGACTCTGGTAAATACTCCATTTTCCAAAAGTAAAAACTAAGCCAAAACGATATTTAAGTTTCTGCAATACAACAAAATACCTGACATCACAATGCACTTTTCTTTCCATACATCAATGCATCTTAACAACTGAAAAGAACATTATATCAAAACAATTATTTCCTCTCTCCTTCTCTCTGAAAATGATAAAGCAAGAGCTGGCATACCCAGAGAAAGGAAGATGGGACACTTAAGTCGAGCTCCACAGCCATCCTTCAATGGAGTCATGATCCTTGGAGAGCAAAGAAGACTCAAAGTGGAATGCTAAGTGCATCTAGCTCCTTTCACGTCTCAACCGTGTATCACTTCATTACTGTGCTTTTAAAATGGCAAAAGACTGAATCTTCTAGTGACAAAGGTCTAAGTCATCTGCTCCAAAATTTCCCCAGTGCTGGAATCCCAAGTCACCAAGTGTTCATTCAATTGGGGGAGGAGGGTAACCAGGGATTGAACTCAGGGGCACTCAACCACTGAGCCACGTCCCCATACTTATTTTGTATTTTATTTAGAGACAGAGTCTCACTGAGTTGCTTAGTACGTCACTTTTGCTGAGGTTGGCTTTAAACTAACGATCCTCCTGCCTCAGCCTCCTGAACAGTTGGGCTCACAGACATGTGCCATTGCGCCCAGCTAAATTTTGACTAATATCTCGAAAGACAGAGATTGCTTCCTTAGAAGACAATCTTTTCCATTTTAGAGTCACTCTGGTAGAAATCATAATGGTACTATATAATTTAGGGCAAATGAACAGTATCACAATGCATTAATGACTTCAAGAGAAGGCCAACTCACTTGTTTCCTACTTTTCAATAATAAGTTCCTAAGTCGGGCATCACCAAATGGTCAACATCATCACCAAGAGCCTGGGTTGTTCTTTTTGCTCTGCCATCAGCTTATGGTTTAGCAATCTTCAGAGTTTTAAGATGGCTCCCATCACTCCACACTTCACATGCAGACACAACAATGTCTAGAGAAAGATCGTTTCTTCTTGAGTCTTTTTATTGGAGGCAATACTTTTCCACAAAAGGCCTCTGATACATGTCCACTATAATAGGAAGACAGCTTGTTCCCAGAAAGACTCATGCTGAGGCTTGGACCCCACTGTTATGGTGCTGAGAAGCAGCAGGACCATTAAGAAGAGATTGGGGTCAAAAGCTAATAAGGGAGTAACGTCTCTTCCTGAGACTGCACTAGTGCTTGCTGCAACGGCAGGTTAGGAAGCAGGTCAGCCTCTCCATCCAAACTCTCCGACATGTGCTCTTCTACCTGCACTCACTTCCTTCTGCTCTTCCACCCTAATATGGTGCAGCATGACACGCTTACAAGAATCCTAGCCGATGTCAGCACTATGCTCTTTAAAGTATATAGTAGTTTCAGGTATTGTGTTGCAACCACAGAAAACGAACTAAGAAAATTTCTCACTGGCCAGAGGTACAGCTGGTAAGGAAAATGGGTCCCTCCAGATTGGTTGGCATCAATCATGATTTGCTATCTCACCTCGCCTACCACTACCAAGAGTGAGCCTCTCTTGAAAGACAACATTGTATTGGGAAGGCAGATTATAAAATCAAGGTCCCATAGGAGGAAGGAGGGGGCAGAGAGGGACAAACAAGTGACCAATGTTTGCAGCGAGCATATGAAATGAAAACCTTGTCTTTCAGTAATTTCTTCTTTCTTTCAAGTATCTGATGATACTCAATCTGATCTTTAGATCTAGTGAGAGAAATCCCTATTCCCTTGTTATACTCCAAATTCTGTACATGCAAAAGGCTACTGTGTTTCCTTCCTTAACCCTAAATTCTTTTCCGGGTTAAATATTCCTCTTTTTGCTAAATCCCAGCTACTCAGGATGTTCAGGCAGGAGGATAGTAAGTTCAAGGACAGGCTCAGCAACTTAGCAATAACCTGTCTTAAATCTAAATTATTGATTTATGTATTTATTTATAAATGGACACAATGCCTTTATTTTGTTTATTTACTTATTTATTTTTATGTGATGCTGAAGATCAAATTCAGTGCCTCACACATGCAAGCGCTCTACCACTGAGTTACAACCACAGCCCAAATTTAAAAGTTTTTAAAGGGCTGGAAATATAGCTCAATGGTACAGCACCCCTGGGTTAAATCCCCCATATCACACACACATACACACATATCCTTTTTGTCTACTGTAGTTCTACATCTCTGTATCTGCATGCTTTACCATCCAGAGCACCCTTTGGCTCACCAACCTCCCCCCCCACACACACACAAAATGTCCAGGATCTTTTTAAATGTTTAGTACCAAGTACAACACTAATATTTCCAGTGTGCAACCTAACCCTATGTTGCTTCTATGGTACTATACTTCTGGAGACTCACAATAAACTTGTTGGCAATTATATAGTTGTCTTTCTTGTGAGTATCTGTTGAGTCTGACAAGCTATACTTTGGCTTGTGTGTGTGCGTGTGTGATAGACAATAAAAGTACAAAACTCTACATTTTCAGTTATGCTCTATTTCACTACGAAATGTTGGCCTATCTCTCCAACTTATCCAGGTCTTAAATTTTTTTTTAATTTTTTAAGTTCTAAAACCTAATGTCTCTGCCATTCTCCTGGTTTCAATGATAGAAATTCAAACTTAGAAAAGCTCATTCATGTTTATTTCTCAGTTTTTGCCGAGCAGGGGCATGTCTCCTAAAAACAAATAAGCGTGTCTTACAGGAGGCCTTTTAAGATTGCAGTCACTCGTTGAGCTTCCAAGGTCCAGAGACTACTCTTCACAGGGTCAGCAAAATGATCCCTAAAGGATATTGAGCAAACCACCTGTGGGATCAAGTGTCTTCAATGGACTAAAACCAGAAAGTAGATGGAACAATGTTTAGGGCAAGCTCTAACAGCAGAGGGAACTGAAAAAAACATCAGGGTCCAGAAGCCAAGGAGCACCCCTCCCCACAAGACAAACCCTGTTGGAAACTGATACAGGGAACCAGAGAGTGGACTCATTTGTTCAGGGTACTCTTTCCACACAGGCATGCTATAAAGGAAGACAAATCATAATCAGACGTTCTTTCAGGGGGCCTAGCAGTCAACTTTCAACAGCCAGGCATGGTGGTGCAAGCCTGTAATTACACCAGCTCTGGAGGATCTCGAGTTCAAAGCCAGCCTAGCAACTTAGCAAGGCCCTAAGCAATGCAGTGAGACTCAGTCTCTAAATAAAATATAATAAAGGGCTGGGGATATGACTCAGTGATTAAGACCCTATGGGCTCAATCACCAGTACCACCCCAAAAGAATAAATTAATTAATTAAAATATATTCAACAGCATCAGGGTTTCCTACAACAGAATTAGACCCCAATACAACAGAGTACTAGACAGGGTCTAACAGGCACTTGAACAAACACTTAAAAGCCACCTCAATTGCATGAGGCAACTAACCAACTGCCCTGCCGACAGTTCCACTTCTTCATGAGACGTGAGACAATCCACCAGGCCTGGTCAAGGTCAGCTGGCCTGAAGTTCTTCTGCTGGACAGGCCCTGGAGCCACTTTTGTAGCGCTCAAGGCTACACTCTACCACACTGTTTTCTAATTCTGTGATTTTCAACAAGTTTTATCTTTTCTAAACTTCAGTATTAGATTCACTATTGTTGCTGTTAACAAATTACCACAAAACTCATTAGGGGCTTAAAATAACAAATCTATTATCTTAAGAGTTCTGGATGTCAGAAGGTTTCTGTCACTTATGAGGCCCGTTGTGTTTACACTGTGCCCTCCCAGATAATCACTTATATCACAAAAACCTTAATCACGTCTACAAAGTCCCTTTTGCAACACTGAGTAACATATTTACAGGTTCTGGAGATGGGGACCCTTATTCTGTCCACAACGGAACTATCACTGATTTTATGCTATTTATCTTAAATTTGTTGAAACCTTTTAATTTTATCTTCAAACTTCAATGATGTTAACTAAGGATGTGGCTATTTCCATCATAGGTCACATTAAAATTAGGCTACATTTTCTGTTTCAGTGTTCACATAAAATGGTGTTTTATTAATGGAGGAAAAAATATAAAAGTAATCACTAAAGTTCTTGAAGCTGTACTAATTAATATGGAACAAATTCAAGAAACAAGAAATTAGCTAAAGGAAGTTAGTACAAGTATCTAAACATTTCACTGAGCCCTTTTTATTAAAAACAGGAAACAGGGGTCTGGTGTGGCTCAGTGGTAGAGTGCTTGCCTAGCATGCATGAGGCACTGGTTCAACCCTCAGCACCATAAAAAAATTCATAAGTAAAATAAAGGTATTATGTTGATCTACAACTAAAAAAAAAACACAAACCAACAACAGGAAACAGGCAAACCATATTAATTCTGGTCTTCCTTCTCTCCCACTGGTCAGGGTTTCTCTCTGCCCTTTGCTGGGGTCTTCTCACCTGGTAGATGTTGAACAGGTGTCTCTGCATATCCAAAACCAAATTCCTTACCCTCCCTACAAACCTGCTTCTGACAGTCTTTGTCAATTCATTAAACAGCAATCCCACCCCCATCAAAAATCTTGGCATCATCCTTTACAACCCATCTTCCTTCACATTCTCCGTATGCGTCAGTCAACCATCGTGTCCACCAGCTCACTACATCAGCACTACCTTCGAGCCATACCCAGAATCTGAGGGCCTCTTACGACTCCCAGCATCACCATCTGAGCTGAGCCACCATCCATCAACTCCCACCTGAGGGTACTGCTAACTAATTTCCTTCTATCCTTGTTCTCCCAGGCCGTCTAATACAGTAACCAGAATTTTTCTTTTAAACACTAAGCTAACACAGTTTGCTCTATTTTCTCTTTTAAACTGCGATAAAATTTGCAAATAATGAAATTAAACAGATCTTACGTTTCAATGAAATGAGTATACACGCCACGTAACCAAGACTCCCATCAAGATAAATACTTCCAATTTTGGAATAGCAATGGGGTAGGGTGGTGGGTTTGTGAAGGGAAATTCAGGCTTCCTTTCCTGTACCAATTCACCCTTCTTGGATTCATCAGGATTAGGGAGAAGAACAAGGATGTGTACGTACACAGAGGCGGTGCAAGGGCACTGAGTTAGCATAGAAGGGTCACTAGGTCTGTTATGACCAAAACTACTAGAAACATTGCTTTCATGGGTATCCGGTGTTACTGGGTAAATACCAAGGGCAGAACTGTTCTGTGACAGGGAGGTACGTGTAGCTGCTTGTCCACAGCAGCATTATTCACAAAAGGCAAAAGGGACAAGAGGTTCAAACATTCAATGGATGATCAGGTAAGCAAACTGCAGTATGTCCATACAATGAACTGTGTTCAGCTGTGAAAGAATGAAGCATCACACATGCTACCAGATGGGTAACCTAGGAAACGTGCTAGGTCAAGGAAGTCAGACGCAAAAGGTCACATTTATATGAACTTTTCAGAACAGGTAAATCTGTAGAACAGAACGCAAATTGGTGGTTGCCAGGGCCTGGAAAGAAAGGGAAATGGAAACATTTGCTCAACAGGTCTGGGTTTGTTTTCAGGGTGATGAAAACATTCTGGAACTAGCAGAGGTGATGGCTGCTCGACATTTTTAATGTACTAAATGCCAAGAGTTGTTCATTTTAAATGGTGCATTTTGTTATGTGAATTTCACCCCAAAAGACTTGGGCTGAAGATGTAGCTTAGTGGTAAGAGTGCTGCTGGGCTGAATCCCCAGTGGTGGAGGGGAAGGGAGGCCCTTTTCTTTCTGTGGAAAAATACTCATGGTGTAAAATTTAAAAGGTTTATCACTGCAGTCATTGTTCCACTGATGGCACTTTTTAAAAAACCTTATTCCTGGGGGCTGGGGAGATAGCTCAGTCGGTAGAGTGCTTGCCTTGTAAGCACAAGGCCCTGGGTTCAGTCCGCAGCACCCAAAAAAAAAAAAACCTTATTCCTAAACACTTCTTAAGCAGCACACCCTGACTCTACGTGCTATCCAACAATGCAGCTGCTTTCTACCAGCACAAGAAGGTCACTACAAGCCCAAACTTCCAGTCAGTAACTACTTCTAAGAAGCAAATGGTGGGACATGAACAATCATAAAGTACCACACACTGCTAAGACACTTCTTAAAATTTGTCATACAGTTAGTGTTAAATACTATATAACTGAGATATAACATTTTTGCTCTAACTAAATTTTAATTCATTCTGAATCTATGCTTTGGGGATTTGGCATTTGCATCTAATAAATCAAGGTGGGAAGAGCAGGGAAATGGGGCAGAAAAGTGTTTTCTATCCAGGTAAATTACCTATCTCTTAAGGATGATCCTTTCTGCTTTCTTCCAGTTCACAAAAAGTACATGAAAACAATTCAAAGTATACTTGGGGGCAGAGGGACTTCATCTCCTTGATAAATAACAGGAGGAAGGACAAGGGATATGTGAGGTTCAGAGCTCAAGTGCTGATCTGAATTCTCTGTTCCAGAATGAATGGAAACTATCACATTTCTCACATAAATGGTCTTACAATGAAGTACTAAAATTAATTCTCTAAAGCCAAAGAAAAAGTAATCTTATTATATATCCAAAACATACACTCCTAGGAAGACAAGATCCTTTTGAGTTCTAGAATGAGAGAGCACTTAGCATTTAAGGAAGAGTAAAATTGCTAGCTGCTGACTTTACTTATATATCTATGTACATTTGGGCTGTCTGCTCTCAGTATACAGTTTAATTTTTTTTAATACTTTCAAAGTGACATACTTTTCAGCAAATAACTGAACTTCAGTTTCTCACTTTGCAGTCAAGATCTAAGTTTGGGACTTTGAAGTTCCCAAAGCATAAGCATTTTTCACAGTACCCACACTAGAGCAATGGAATAGGGTGGTGGGTTTTAAAGAGAAATGTCTCCCACACTCATTCACTCTCCTTGGATCCATTAGGACCAGGGCCAAGAGCCAGGACAGATGTGATACACAGAGATTACGCAAATGCACTGAGATGACAAAGGAAGGTTCATTCACAGTCTGACCCTAAGTGCTATGATCTCCTTGGGCTTCTTGGGTCAAGGAGTTAAGGTTTACTCTCTGAGGCTAATAAGATCTGGCTACTTCTCCCCTACACAAAGAACAAAATCTCCTCTGGCTACTTTGGAACTGGTTGTCATTTTCCACTACTTTGACTATATCAAAGGCATACCAGAGCTGCTCCAGCCAAACTCTGCTCTAGGTACTTGGCCTTAAGATTATCACCAAAATCCCTATATAAAAACAAAATCTGGGCTGGGGTTGTGGCTTAGTGATAGAGCACTTGCCTAGCATGTGTGAGGCACTGGGTTCGATTCGCAGCACCACATATGAATAAATAAAGGCATTGTATCCATACACAACTAAAACAACTTTTTAAAAAACAAGAAAACAAAAACAAAAACACAAAATCTGTCTCCTTCAGACTATGGTGCTGATTGTGAGCCTTCTATCACCAGTTAGGGGGTGCCCAAACCCAGGGAGAACTAACCCCAAAGCCAGAAAGGGGGTCTCTCCACACAGGTGTGTACACACGTCCTGGAATCACGCTCGGGTCAGAACTTCTGTCTTCCACACACTCCACTTGACTGCAGCAATGATAACAGCTCGCTCCGTCCCCGACAGGAGATTCTGCAGTTTGACTACCTGAACTCTGAGCAAACCAGAAACTGATGTCATGACATCGCACACTACGTAAGTACATCTAATACAAAAGGTAGTGACATAATTGAGTACCCTGTTTTAGACATTCTGTCTCAAGGGGACTTTTTGTCTTCCTGTGGTAATCCTTGCTCATGGCAATAATATCAATGAGAAAAAAATTCCAAAAACTTGACACGGTATTGAATTTAGTATTTAGATGCTCAGGTTTGGCTCAGTGAGCGCTTTTCATTTTCTATAGCTTCACGGTTCCCAGTCTTTCTCTTCACTTGTCTATCACACAGACAAGTCAAATGACCCCTGTTTCTTTTAAGTTATAATCTGGATTATGCCTCTTTAAATTTCTCTGTGAAAGTGTGGGGAAAGGGGGGAAGATGGATTTAGGAATGGAGATGAACAATACAAGAAAGAGTGGTAATTAAAATGGAAGGCATGACAAATTGTTTTCTTGAGTCTGTCTTTTAAATTTATGATGCTGAATAGGGAAATTCCTTAGAAGCATAGTTAAATTTCATGATATAAGTATACATAATTTTTAAAAATTATTTTGGGGTGTGGCTCATTGGAAGGGCGCTTGCCTGGCATGCATGAGCCCCAGATTCAATATCTTAGTACTGCAAAAAATATTTTTGAATGATTTAGTAACATAAAACTCAGTAAGATAAACAAGAGATACAGAGAGCAAGGGTTTCCCTTCATCCTTGTCCACTAGCTACCTACCAGTCTCTTTCCCTGTAGGAGCCAGTGTAGTCTTCCTCATAGCTGATGGCCCCTGGATACTCCATTATCCACTGGAGTACACTCCAGGACCCCCCATAATAACTAAAATCACAGACTGTACTGAGCCCTACATATACTGCTTTCCTATTAATACATATATACATACATACATGCCTATAATAAAGTCTAATTTATAAGCTAGGTACAACAAAATAAAAAAAACATGACATTATGCTGTTATAAAAGATTTCATCATGTTGCTCAGAATGGCACACAATTTAAAACTTATAAATTGTGTATTTCTAATTTTTCCACTTAGTGTTTCTGGACTGCTGCTGGCTGTAGTTAAATGGAATTTCAGAAATCAAAACCAAGGCTAAGTGGCAGGGGTCTGCCATATATACTTTCCCCACTACTGACCCAAAGAGCCACTTTTTCTCTGCATTCTATGCTCTAATACAGTGGATCTCAATTTCAGCACTGTTGTGCCCAGGCCTGGGAGATTCTGACACTGCAGGAAGAGCTGGGCCAGAGGATCCACATTTCTAACACATTCTCTCTCAGGTGATGAGAATGCTACTGGTGCCAGAACCACACTTGGAAAAAACACTCATCTAGTAAAATTAAGTAATCAATGACAGAAACAAGATGCTCCCAAGCCAAATGAGTGCTCCTCAGTCACCAGGGAGTGGCAGAGCTACTGGCCAAGTAACACAAGCTTGCTGCCTGCCCGAGTTCCCTCAACCAAACTACTATGATCCTACTGGACCTGCTGTCGTACCTGATAACCACCGAATCTTCAGCTTCTACTCTCTTCACACTAGTTTTGTCCCTTCCTACACTTTTTCCTTGAAAGATTTTCATTAGTAACACTTCACCTGTAATATTTCTCGAGATGTGCAAAAGGAAAAAACAATCTTCCAATGAAAATGCCTGAAAGAAATGCATGAGTCAGACTTAAAAAGATGTGGGTTAAATGGTCAGAAGTAAATTAGAAATTTTTGAGATCAAAACTTCTGTAAGAAAAATGAGGAAAAGAAATTCATGTGACATCCAAAGTCAGTGAAGATTAATACTAGCTGCAAGTTATACTGCAAAACAAACATAGCAATATAATTGGCTTTAAATACAAATGCACAAGGGAGAGGGTGCAGATGGGTACCAGGAATTGAAATTTAAATGCACATTTATTAAAGGCTTAACTGCTTTCAGGCATCAGTACGAAAGTACTGTCATTGCTATGTTTATAAACAGATACAATCACATTTTTCAATGAATTAATAAAAATCTGGTGCCACTTCCCACAGGGTACCTCCTTTGTGAGAGGCGAGTTTTTAGGCACATCGGGGCAGTAAATCACTGCTCCTTATTTTGGACCTACGTGGGAGGATACTTGGGCCAAAGTGTGTGAATGTACCTTTAAAATCGGCTACTGAGGACCCCATCCACCCCTCCTCCTCAACGTGTTGGACTCCTCCGAGTGGGCCCTCGGCTGAAAGGATGGTGCTCTCTCAGTCATCCTCACACACCTCTCCACAGAGATTCTAAAAGGAATGCATGCTAACACAGCACAGGCAGAGACTCAGCGATGAACTGGATATGGAAGAACAGAGCAATTTTTGCTGGGAAAAGCAAGCTGGCAGGGCCAAACCCCTCCTTTGGAAAGAGGGTGGAGCTGGAACACACTGACTAAAACCCTTCCTGTACCCCAATAACCTGATCCTGTTAAGACCAGTGTTATCCCCAAAGACATTTTTACAAACACCCCCAAACCCAAAACTTAAATCAACGTTCTCTGCCCTCCTTTATATTACAGACCTAATCCAGTGGTGTCACCTCCTACTTTAAACCCAGCAATGACTTCCCCTCTCTTGTGGCATAAAGTTTAACCCCAGGACTTTGCCTATGAGGCCACCCAGGATCTGGTCTTTTCCCCTTCTGAGGCTTCTCCTTCCTCTAAAGCATCCGTCGGGCCTGTGCCTCAGCTCTTGTTGCTGCTGTCCTTCACCACTGTGCCCTGGCTTCTGGCCATCTAGGGAACTCTCATCAAAAATCAAGAGTGCCGGGACTCCCCTTGGCCATGGCTTCCCTGTTCACTTCCAGGGCTCTCCTCTGCCCTCAAGCACCTTCCTCACAGCATTGATGAAAACGTGTGGTATTGCTGGTCCATGTGGGTTATTCCCTTTTGTACCACTGTCCCAATGTCTAAAGGGCCTGGAGAACAAAGGCTGGTATCTTTGACCAACATTAGAAAAAGTTAAAATATCTAAAACTGAGAGACATAAGGTTGTAGAGAAATGAGCGGCTTCATCCCCTGCTGGACAACTTGGCAGTGACTATTACAAGTGAAAACAATTATATGTCCTCTGACTGACATTTCTCTCTGGGCCCTAGGCACAGTGAGTGTGGTATGAATGTGTGGAATAAAACACTAGCCTCATTTGATATATTTTTAAGAAAATGAAACACAAAAAACCTGCTCCTGGAATGTTTTTATATTTAAAAAAAAAAGGAAGATTGAAAACAAAAATTCCAATACAAGTAAAATGGAGGATTGTGTGGTCCTTTTTGAGTGGAAATATAAAATTTGTGCCACATTTTACAAAGACTATGTGAAGTCATATTCTCCCCCCTGCACACACTCTCTATAACCAATAATAAATTAGCTAATTAAACTAGTCCAACCACAATACATAAAAGGCTATGTAACCATGAAAAATCATATAGAAAGAGATTTACTGATACAAAGAGGTCCCTTGATTATACCGTTAAAGTAAAAAGACGGGTCACAAACTTTTATTTTTGTTCATTTAAAAAGATAAAGACTACATGTCAATATATTCATAGAAAAAATGTGCTCTCAACTTTTTAATGATAATAACTTTTTAGTTTAATTAGATGAAACATTAAAAAGTACATTTTAAAACCCAAAATACAGAAATATGACTGGTATGATTTTCAAGACTAGATTTGTATATTACTTATGTAATTCAAAATTACAGTATTTTAACTATTCTAAGACATATATTGTGGCGAGCCGCCTCACCACCATGATAAGATGGCGCTGGTTTCTTGAAGTGCTTTCTAGGTAAACAAGCCCATATTTGGTTAAGCCAACTGTTGCAAGTGGGAGCACCTATGAACATAGGCCAAGTGGCAGGAGTAGATTGGCTATTGCAAGAGTATAAAAGTGTATGAATTCGGCTCAAAAAGAAGAAGAAAAACCATGGTTTTATAATATTAAGGTCCTGATTAAACTGCTGAAGGAAGATTCCTGTGTCGTGCTTTCTTGCGGGCGAGGGACACGACAATATATTCTTTTATCTATGGAATTAGAATATTTATAAAGTGCCATGATGAATGGTACCTTATGAATAATTGCCATTTTTTTCTTTCTTAAAACCTAAATCCCAAGGCAGCCTGGTCTTCCACCATCAAACACATCTGGAAGTCACTGAAAAGATCATTTTCTTAAAAGGAAGAAGATGATTAAAAGATTTATGCATGGGGGGCCTGGGGTTGTAGCTCAGTGGTAGAAAGCTTGCCTAGCACGTGTGAGGCACTGGGTTTGATCCTCTGCACCACATAAAAAAATAAATAAAATAAAGATACTGTGTCCATGTACAAGTAAAAAAATATTTTAAAAAAAGATTTATGTATGGTGCTTAAATGCTGATTTCCTGAATTACTTCTTAGCCTATGTCTGAAAGCTTATGTCCCCTCAAAAGTCATACGTTTAAGTCCTAATAGGATGTCACCTGGAAGAGGGGTCCTTGGAAGGTAATGTGGTCCTGAGGCTAGAGCCCCATGAAGGGGAATGAGCCCCCTGGATACAAAGGAGGAAGGGATCTCACTCTCTACCATGGGAAGAAAGCAAGAGGGTGATCCTACACCAACCAGGACAGGCCCTCACTAGGAACCAAAGTGGCCAACACCTTCATCTTAAGACTTCTCAGACTTTACAACTATGAAGAATGAATTTCTGCTGCCCAGCCTATGGTGTTTTTGTTATAACAGTTCAAAGTGACAAAGACAACTCACAGGGGACATCTCTGCACAGTGTGGTCACGGCTCTCTCTCGTCATTCTCTTCTTGCATATTTGTAATAGTCTAAATTTACAATGACCATATGGATTCTTCTAAAAGAAAAAATCATTAACACTTAAATAGAACAGTACCAAATGTTCTCACTTAGGAGGGAAAACATGGTAGAGGATACCACATCAGAACAGACCTAAATGTGAGTGCAACTTAAGAATAAAAAAAGGACTGTTTCTTAACTGTCCCCACTTTCCTCTCTGGTATTTCTGAAACCAGGATACATACATACACACAAAACCAGTATGTATGACAAGAAAGAGAAAGGAAAAAAATTTTGAAAAGCATAAGGTTCCAAGAATAGCAGAAATCTTTCTTCATCTGCATATTCTAGCCAGAAGAGTTATTAGGAGGAATTCATCTCTCAAACGTAGATGGTATTCCTCAGTCTTAAGGCTTCACAAACATGGTCTTATCTGAGACTACGTTTCTGCTAGGTCATCACATGAGAAAGTCAGGTATACAGCTACACTATCTCTACCACCCTTAGTTTTCTGGAAAAAGAGGGGAACAGGGAAAAGTTCTCTCTAGCACCTGTTCTTTTAGAATAAACAAACTAGGGAAACATTGAATGGAAATACACCACCCAGTAATGTGAACAAAGTACAGATGAAGCACCAGCAGCACAGATTTTGCTTAATAAGGTGTTAAACTAAAGAAATAAGAAAGCAAGTTAGCTCTGAGTCCCCTTTGTCTCTTTTCTCTTTCCCATCTCCCTGTAAACTTCAGTCTTTCTGAACTGCACCAGAATTCTAGAATCCTTAATTAAGGCAAACAAGGAAAAACTGGGAAAAGACTGGCATATTAACAAACTAATTAAAAAGTAAGACTCAAGTCCAAAATCCTATTTCTTGTTACAACTCTCCCTTGACCTACAGTAGACCCACTAAGCCTGATTTCTCTAATGCTTTACTGAAACAGTCAGCAACCCCTGCCTCCTTTTAAAATGAACAAGTAGTGTTATGGTTTGGATCTGTGATGTCCCCCAAGGTCTCATGTGTTCACAGAGGCTGATTTTTGTCAGAGTGATTCAATCATGAAGGCTCTGACCCCATCAGTGAATCAATTCAATGAATGGACTACTGGGAGGTGGGCCTAGACAGAGGAAGCAGATTTCAGGAGGGTTGGGGGGGGGTCACCCTGGAAAGGGTATTTCTTGTCCTTTGGAGCATTATAATTATGTGTAACAGTGGGATATGCTGTCACACGTCCGTCGGTACATGCACAAGACGTAACAATATCATTCCCCAGTAGTTCACCTTCCCTCCTCTCCTCTGCTCACTGATCCCTTTCCCTCCTACTCTACTGGTCTCCCTTCAACTTTCATGAGATGCCCACCACCACCACCTTTCTTTTCCTTTTTCCTAACTTCCACATACAAGAGAAAACATACAACCCTTTGCTTTCTGAGACTGGCTTATTTCACTTAAAGTTCTCAAGCTCCATTCATTTTCCTTCTTCTTTATGGCTGAATAAAACTCCACTATGTATATATGCCACATTTTCTTTATCCCTTCATCCACTGACAGATACCTAGGCTGGTTGCATAATTTAGCTATAGGGAATTGTGCTGCTACAAACACCGGTATACATGTATTCCTATCGTATATGTTGATTTCAATTCTTTAGGATAAATATTGAGAAGTGGTATGACTATATGGTGGTTACATTCCTAGTCTTTTGAGGAACCTCCATACCGATTTCCATGTGACTGTATTAATTTACAATCCTACCAACAGTTTTAAAGCATTCTTTTTAATTCACATTTTCTTCAGCATTTATAATTATTTGTATTCTTGATGGCTGCCATTCTAACTCAAGTGAGATGAAATCTTAACGTAGTTTTGATTAGCATTTCCCTAATTGCTAAAAATGTTGAACATTTTTTCATGTATTTGTTAGACATTTGTTTTTCTTCTTTGGAGAAGTTTCCATTTAGTTCATTTGTCCATTTATTGAGTTATTAGTTTTTTGACTTTTTTTTAATTCTTTTTATATTCTGGATATTAATCCTCTGTCAGAGGAGCAGCTAACAAAGATTTTTCTCCCATTCTGTAGGGTCTCTCTTCCCATTCTTAACTGTTTTCTTTATTGTGCAGACGCTTTTTAATTTGATGCCATCCCATTTATTAACTCTTTCCTGAGTTTTAGAAGTTCTATTGAAGAAGGAAGCAGGCAGTTTTAAAACACACACACAAATTAAAATCAAAACACTCTTGGAATCCAGGAGGTCTTCAAGCTGGTGAAAATGGGGAGACTACAACTGATACTGCAGGAAGGATGATTAAATTTCCAGTCGCCTGAATTTTCACAAAATGGCTAATTTTACTTGACAAGTTCTATATTCACTAGGCAAAACTATATAAAATAAGCAATTTATGTTCCAAAGTCAGAGGCCTTTCTTTACACTGTCAGATCTGTAACATTTCATTAACATGTAATAACAACTGACCTCAAGATGAGATTTTTCAATAACATACTAACATAATACTCAGCTACCTGCCACATTCTGAATAATTATCAGTTACTTCTTAGTGATTAAAAAAAGCAATTAATTAGTTATTAGTTCTCTAACACACTATGATAATTTCACAATATAACTATTAACCTTTAATATTTAATGCAAATTGTGAAGCTTTAACAGGCAATTTTATTCTCCTGGATTTCATGACAGAGCTATTATTTTATAGAAGTAGATTCTTATCTCTGTGAAATGGGACAAAAATACTTCTGTACAGAAAATTATAATTTACTCTAAGTGAGATATACCAACCAACCAGATAAGAAAATCAAAACACTTGCAGTCATCATTTCTGATATAAATCTAAAACAAAAATTCTCAGGACTAAAAGCACAAAAAGGTAGGAAGAAACTACCAGTAGCCACTGATCCTGAAGAAAGAACAGGACCACATGTCTGATGGCTTCTGACAGCCTCAGGTACTCACTGGAAGGCACAGTGGACCATTTTCTGAAAAGCAGCTGCCACTGGGAGGGACTGAGTCCACGTGCAGAGCTGGGGAATGCAGGCTGCGGGGTGGGTCAGCAGGGCCTCTACAAACTCTGGAAACTGACTTCTGGGGCTCCCCCTGCAGGCAGGGCCCCACAGTGAGGAGCGAGTGCTGTGAGGGGAATCAAAGTGGAGCAAAACAGTGACGAGGAATGGGAGGCGGGCAGGAATTCTCAGAAGGCAAGCTGCCCCTGCAAACCACCAGAGAAGGGAGAAGGAGCTCCAGAAGAGTCAAACAAAAACCAAGAATTATATGACCTTGCCTCCTAAGAGCTGATGAAAACTAACTTCACATAAACACGAGCAACAGAAGTCCTGAGATCAGGAGTCGAGCTGCAGCTCAGTGGCAGAACACCAGGATAGCATGCACGTGGCCCTGGGTTTCAATGCCAGCAGGAAAAAAGTGCTGAGATCGTACCCCATTCAAAGTTCTCAGAGAAGAAAAAATAAACAGCAAATATTCCCAACAATACATGCTTACCAAAAACACATAATTTCAAAATAAGCCAAAAGATATTGAAATGATAAAATGCATGAAAGAAGTCAGATATTTTTTAATTCAAGAAAAACTTAAAGGAAAAAATATTTTAGAAATTAAGATTATAGAGAAAAACAACATACAAATAAAAAGGAATAAGAAAAAAGAGTTGTCTCCATAGTCTGTGATTTTCTCTCTTATCGATCTTGAAACTTCCAGCCTCCAGAACTGTGAAAAAGTGAAAAGTCTGTTTTTAAAACCTCGATCAGTGGTAAATTTTTTGATGGCCCTGACATATTAACACAATGGTTTAATGTAATTATATAAAGTGCCCTTGTAGCCAGCAGCCAGATCACACCGGGCAATCAGAAACTCGCCCAGTGTTCCATTCCAATCACTGACCCTTTCCTCCCTCCAAAAATAGCCACTCTTCTGATTCTTCTAGTAGTTACTTCTTTCCCTTTCTTCAGTTTCGTCACTCCTGCACATATTCCGAAACACTATAATTGAGTTTTGCCCACATTTTCTAGACTGTTTTTAAGCTCTTACTCTGGAGGTCTCTCTCCAGTACTGCTGCTGTAATTCAGCACCTCCCACACCTCCTGAAATTTTTGCAGATGGGCAGACAAATCCAAATGTTTGATCAGATTTCTGTTTTATCCCTTCGGCAAAGTTATATGTTGTAGTCTTTTTTTTTTTTTTAATCAAAAGACAATGGTCCAGTTTTCAACATTTTATAATGTTAGCTATTGATGCTCAATGCCTAGACTGGATTCATTCATTAAAGGTTGTAAAATGGTGATATTTGAATTCTGTCATTTTGTTCTCATTTGTAAATGGGATAACTATATATGAAAAGGTGCTTGTCCTCATCTACTACTTGGCTGCTGAGTATACTTAGGAAAGTCAGGACAAATGTCTGATTCTTTCCTTATACAGTTTTCAGGATAACTAATTCCCTGAACTGAGAAACTGAGGAACAGAGAAAACACAGAACTACATTTCTCAAATCAAGTTCACATGATTTCACTAGTGATCTTTCTATGTTGTCAAGGAATAGATCATTCTAAAGCTATTTAAAATGTTCCTGTCAGCAGATAAAAACAAAATTTGCCAATTCCTTTTTACAAAGAATAGTAAACATACTGAAAAAGAAAAACCAAAAACAGAAAGACACATCAATCTCATTTATGAAAAGTGATGAATACTCAATGCCAGCACATTAAAGAATACACTTTATCAAGGTTTTCATTCCAATTATAAGATAAAAGAAAAGAAACCTACTCACAATATAAAAGCATAAAACAATGATGAATCACTTAGTAAAAAAATGTACCTACATAAAGGAACCACATAACTCAACTATGGGACACAACGACACCTTAAATTAACTGGGGGAGCGGGTGGGAGAGCAAGTTGTAGTCTCAATCAGAAGGCTCCAAATTGCAAAGCTGCCAGTTCACACCAATGTATTAAATTCAACAAAATTCTAAATCAAAATGATCTTAAAAGTTCCCTTTGATGAATAAACATAGGACTGACCAAGAAATTTTGAAATCAAGCATATCGGTATGCTAATACAGTATGGAATTTTTATAGACCCAAAAGAATGAACAAAATGAAACAAAAAAACGTTAGCAAGGATGTGAAGTAATCTTCCAGTTTAAGTAGATACAATGACTTTTAAAATATGTTTGCTGATATCTACTAAAACTGATCAGAAAAAAATATGCATAAGGGATAGAGAGAAGAAAGTTAAACAGAAAATAGTAAAGAAAACATGAAAGAATAATAAACCAATATAAAACTGTTAAAATAGATGAAAGATTTATCAAAGTAAAGCAAGACATAACAGTAATTTTACTCCTAGAACCAGACCCAAGAGAAGTACATACATACAGTCATCAAAGGATAAATCCAAGTATGGTCAGGGCTATACCTAATTCCCAGACAAACCAACAGCCCCTCAGTGGTAGAACAGGTAAGTAAATTATACATTCACACGACGGCGCACACACACACGAGAAAGAACTGCCTATAAGATGGCTAAACCTTAAAAGCAATACTGAACTTGATAAATCAGACACCATAGTATGTCTGATCACATTCATATAAAATTCACACATAGGTAAAATTCTTCTACAGTGCTGGAAGTCAGGATCAGTGTTCACCCTTGGATGGATAGGAAGAGAAGGATCAATGTCAGTACCTAAAAGGGTCACTCTGCTTCTGGATTCTTGATCTGGATGCTGGTTACAAGAGTGATTACTTTGTCCAAAAACATTTACCTAGCACACATGAGGCTCTGGGTTTGATCCCCAGTGCCAGAAAAATAAAAGTAAAAAATAAATTTCAAAATTTACCAGGCTAAATAGATATATTTACATTTGTGTGTTCTACTTTGCAGCATGTATGTTTATTTCAATACAAAGTTTTAATTTTAAACATTTTTTTTTTTTTTTTTTGTGGTGCTGGGGATTGAACCCAGGGCCTTGTGCTTGCAAGGCAAGCACTCTACCAACTGAGCTATCTCCCCAGCCCTAATTTTAAACATTTTAAAGAAAGGAAGCTGGCGTAAGAACAAGCAGACAGGAAAAACAGAATAGAGTTCATAAATAAGTACAAATAAAATGAAGCACTTAAGTATATATCTTATGTGTATAATGTCTTAGCTTTTTCACCACTGTGACCAAAAAACCTGATTAGAACAATTTTGGAGGAGAAATATTTATTTGGGAGCTCACAGTTTTAGAAGTATCAGTCCCTAGCCAATTCCACTGCTCTGGACCTGAGGTGAGGCCAAACATCACGGTGGAGGGGTATGGAGAAGGAAAGCACCTCAGGATATGAAAATCAGGAAACAAACTCCACTTACCAGAGACAAAATATATACTCCAAGGGTACACCTACAATGGTCTACCTCCTACAGCCACATCCCACCTGACTACAGTTACCACCCAGTTAATCCCTATCAGATTTCCACAGCCCAACTGGTTCACCTCTAAACTTTCTTGCATTGTCTCACACTTGAGTTGAGGGACACCTCACATCTAAACCATAATATATGCAATTTCAAATCAGTGATAATAAACACTGCTGAGCTATTTCTGTAGCCCTATAGGTGAATTCCTACATTTTACTTCTTAAAACAAAAATGAATTCTAGATATGGGTCAAAGAAATGAATAGAGAAAATGAAAAAAAGTATCAGAAGAAAAAACATGGGTGAATTTCTTTTGTCTACATATTAAGGAAACCTTTGAGACATGACACCAAGCCCAGAAAATAATAAAAGTGAACAAGAATGACTTAAAATTTCTACAGAGCAAAAGACACAAAACCACTATCCAACCAAACAAAAGGTCATAAAACAAAGTTAAGGAGAAAAAAGCCTTACCATGCGAACTATAAGTTTTTTTCCATAATATGAAATATGGGCAGAAGACATGTTTTATCCATATACAAAAAAAAATCAAAATAAGTGGCCATAAAACGAAAGACATTTAAAATTCAGTTAAGGACTACAAATTAATATACATGTTTTAGACATCGGATTTAAAAACTAATTATATTTCCTTGAAGGAAGTAAATTTGTACCTATTTTAGATTGTTTCTTATCTTTATATTCTGAGACCAGAAATATTTATCCTACTAAATACTAGCACAAGTACCAAAAGTAAATATATGCCAAGGAGCTTTCTGTATTCAGATGTATGTTTTTGGTATTCATGAAAAAGTCAGAAATCAACCAAATGTTTTCAGCTAGAAATTGTTTTAACAAATTAATGGTAAAGTGAAATGAACAACACAAGGCAATCCTACTGATATCAGCATAAATATCATCAGAGCTGTTGGAGGAAACAAAGACAAGCAAGATGTTAAGTCAGAATATCAAATTTCAAAGTAATATATATAGCAAAGTCCCATTTCTACAAAGGTGCCTATGAAAAAATATAAGGAAATAATCAACAAACTTTTAGTAGTAGTTATTTCTCTGCAGGTAAAATCATGGGGAATTTCTGCTTTCTGTAGTTCACGTTGAGAATAATTCTATATTTGAAATCATTCTGCATCACAATTTTTGTAATGTGAGAAAGTACATAAAAAATTAATGAGATGACAACCGGAAGAATGAGAAGTTATACTCCACTTATACATGATAGATCAAAATGCATTCTATTGTCATGTGTAACTAATTAGAAAAAGTAAAAAATAAATTTAAAAAATTAATGAGATGAAAATATTTCAAGAATGTCCACATTTTTAATTTTTTTTTTTTTAATGTATATAAACCATGTGTAGAAAACAAAAGTAAAAAAGTAAATGTGATTACACAAGAGTCCCTCCCCCTGGGGTTTTGGCTTACTAGTCTCTGAGAAAAGAAAGCCAGACAGAATGATCTCTTAAAATTCCTTCCAACCTTGAAATCCTCTTTTTGTTCCCTTTTCTTCTTTCTACCTCCTTCAATCATAATAATGATACACACACACACACACACACACATGTATATATATAAAAATATATGCATGCACACACACACACTTTTTTTTTTTTAACTGTACTGAATGGATAAAGGGTTATATTAGGTTTCCTTAATTTAAAATACAATGTTATTTCCTCCTGGAACTCAAGTTCATCTGCTTTCTATACAACCCTACTGTGAGCATCCCTTAAAACGTGCCCACCCACTAGCCTCTTCAGGATATTCTTCTAGTTGCTTTTTTTCTGGATATTTGGAAAACAATAATTTTGTCCCAAAGTACTCAAAAGCCAAAATTTCTACTGGTAAAAGTAAGCCACCTTGTAATTACCTAATTTTTCTCCCCCACCTCCTCTTTTCTTTTCAGGGCTGGGGATGGAATCCAGGGCCTTACACTTGCTAGGCGAGAGCACACCCCAGACCATTCTTCCCCAACTTTAAATCAGGTTTCCTGTACTTAGCCCAAGTGATGAATACTAACAGAAACATAATCACAAACTGCTACATTTTGACAGGTGCATGTGCATAAAAAAGCCACTGCATTTTGAAATATTTACATATTTTGGAAAAGTATTTAAAGGACTGCAAATAACTGTGTAAAAGCAATAAATATGAACATAACTTACCTATATTTTTCTACTATTTCATCAGTTGAAAATGGCAACATTTTAACCTTGGTGCATGCTCAGTGAGAAGACTCCAATATAACTTTACACATGTAAATACAATGTAACATTTCCCTAAACACTCATCCCAAACCAGGAAGCACTATTAGCAGAAACAATGGAGCAGTATGGAAGTGAATTCAGATCAGACAACCTAGGTTCTCGTTTCATAAAATTTAGACCTAACATCCATTTGATAATCACTGAGCCAGTAAGTATTTGGTTTTCTCAAGTTTCCTCAACACATCCATGCACATTTCTTTTGCTTCACATTTTCCCCAAATTTAAAAACGCCAAGTCAGTCTTAAAAGCTCCTGATGGTTCCTATAAGGAAGGAAATAATGATTAATAAGTCTATACTCATACTGCAATTTGGGCTATAAAGATGCAAACAGGATCCTTCTCTGTACTTTGCTGGGAAGGAAAGAGCATGCTCTGTTCAAAAAGAAATACTAAACTGAAGGCTGGATGTCAAGATCAAGGGAAAAAGGGGGAAAATGGTAATCAAACTTATTAACAAACTACTGTAACAACAAAGAAATCTCTTTCCTCAATTTACATTAAAAGCATACAAAGTGTTTTGCTCAAGTATACAGAATTCATTTAAGATTTTATTTGTTTATATGGTACTGGGGACTGAGCCAAGTACCACTGAGCTACATCCCCAGCTCTTTTATTTTTTTATTTTGAGACTGGGTCTCACCAAGTTGCCCAGGCTGGCCTTGAATTTATAATCCTCCCAGCTCCCAAACTGCTGGAATTATAGGCATGCACCACCTCACCTAGCTAGAATTCACATATGATCTTTAGAAATGTTTTCCAGCATCAGGATGAAGTACTGGAACACACTAATGATACCAGTGTGCAATATGGACCATGGGGAAATCTCTGAAGAATTTAAGGACACTGTGCTTGTCCACAATGCTTCTCCCTCAATGATCCTGGATAAGCCCTTAAGTCTCTGATCCCAAATGACATCTGGGTGTATCACTGCTCTTAACTACACAATTCAAAGTTGAATACATTTCAAAACTAATTTACGTTTAGTGTTTTTCTTAAGACTTGAATCTAGATACATTATAAATCATGGGAAGAACAGAAGCAGGAGAGCAAGGGAGAAGCAAATGCATCTCACAATTAAGAATCCCTACCAAGGGGCTGGGGAGATAGCTCAGTTGGTAAAGTGCTTTGCTTGCCTTGCAAGCACAGGGCCCTGGGTTTGAACCCCAGCACTGCAGGGGGAAAAAAAAAAAAAAAAAAAAAAAAAAAATCCCTATCAGGGTATTTCCTTCAACTAAAGAATTTGTACTAGACTTTTTTTTTTTGCATATATATTGCAAGCAAATATTCTTAATCCCTTTTTAACTTCAATAGCATCTAATTGCTTTATCTCCCTAATCTGTTTGAATAGAATTGTTAGTAACCCAAAGCCAAAATGATAATGTGCCCCTCAACTAGCTTTTGAACAGAATGTCTTTCCTAGTTATTCCTATCAAACCCCTTTATAAATACACATAATTATCCAGTTCCAACAACCTTTCTAAACAAACCATTTTTACTGCCTGCAACTCAGCAAAAATATTACTGGGTCACTAGGGCTTGAAAATAACCCAAATCCAAGCTAACAGATTTGTCACAGATGACAAGATGTGTACTGATGTGAATGGATGATTGGCATTCTTCTGACAACAATCTCAAAATCAACAGTAATATTAACAAAATTTTGCTATTTGGAAGAATTTAATTACCAATTTTTAAATTACAACCAGAATACAGTGAGATCATTCTGTATTATCCAGAGAATTCTAACTAACCGCCAACATTCAGCTTAATCAATGAAGAAACTGAGTTTGTATAAAACCAGCACCACCGAAGTAGAAGAGCTCCATGACTCGCAGTCCTTCGGAGAGCCACACTCGACCAGCTCAGACGCACCAACTGCTGGGTCAGTGGAGAACAGGAAGAAACAAAGGCCCCAGGAGAAATGAAGAGACATGAAGTCACACACGCATGCAGCATATTTAACAGCAAGGAGATGTGAAAAGCGTGACCAGACCAGACAGGACTGGTCTTTTGCTCATTTGGCCTTTTGTTCATTTGGAGCCCTGATGTGGAGGCTATAAAGTTCAATAGTTTTTTTTCAAATATCTAAAACACAAGGAAGAACTTCCTTCCAACAAGAAGCAATATGCAATCACAGCACAGGACTGGTTTGTATGATTTCTCCTCCACCGGTATTAGAGGTGGGTGCCATCTAATTCTTACTATGGACAACTGGATTTCCAGTATCTCAGTAATAGGATTTCTATCCTTCCAGTTGCTCAAGCCAAAGCCTCAAGAAGTGTCTTGGACTCTTCCTCCTCTTCTCACACATACACCAGTCCATCGACAAATCCTGCTCCCTTTCCTTCAAAATAGCACTTCTTCTCACTCCTACAACTATATCCAGGAGTGAAGCCAACATTCCCTCAGGACTGCTACAGAACAGTCTTCCCAACTGGTCTCTGATTTTATCCCTGTTTCAAGATTAGTCCCAACAAGAAATTCAAAGCAGTTCTTGCAGTAAAGAAGCTGGTCTATGTCCTTGACTTCTGGGAGATAATTTGTATTACATCTAATAAAAGTGTGCTTGTTTAGAACAGGGACTGCCCACACTGAATCTCTGGATAGGGCTGATCATATCAGTCTTGGGGTGGAGGCTGGACATGCCATAAGACCATCCTATGATTTGGGGTGGCAGCCTAGGTCACAGTTATCAGTACAACTGGAAATTGGGTGGTTCAACTGTGGAGAATCAATCGAGCCTATATAACAAAGCCCCAGTGAAAGAATGTGGAAACTCGAGAGAGCTTTCCTGGTTGGCAACACTCCTTGTGTATGGTCACACATCAATAACAGAAGGTAACACAGCCTGACTCCATAGAATAGAAAAGAAGATTCACACTGGAATGTTCCCAGTCTCGGCCTGATGCATCTCTTCCTGCAGCTGACTAATCTGTATCAAATCTTTCCACCTTTCCATGGTGCCACAGAGCAAATCCAGGGCCTCAGTCTTGCTAGGCAAGCACTCTACCAATAAGCTACATCCCCAATCCCAAAATTCCCTTTAATATACCATAACCATGAGTATAACAACTTTTAGTAAGTTCTGAGTCCTTTCAGCAAATTATCAAACCCAAAAAAAGTTGGGGGACCGCCCCCTCACCCCAAACTGCAGTTGCCATGGAAGTAAGGGCAATCCTGGAGACCACCCCCTCAAAAATCACAGCTTGGCTAACTCTGGGAAGGTATCAAATTAATTAACAAGTTTTTCCAGAGTACATGTTATCTCTGCCTTTCTGTCAGCAGTGTCTCTGCCTCACCTCAGGTCTGCCCTCCCATTTCTTCTCTTACGACAAAAGTACCCTCCCTTGTCTTTTCTTTCCATTTGTGGTCTCCATCCTTCTCTTCAAATCTTCTCAGCAGTCTACAGACCTTTAATCAAAACAGAATTCTAAAATTCTATCATACTCTTGTAAATCTATGAAGTGTCTACTTCTCCTGGAAGGGAAAGACAAACCAAGGAATACAAAAGGTTTTCTAGCAACCCGGTCTTGTATTTACCTGAGCTGCACCAGAGGTGAATACAAGTAGCAGTCTTATGACCAGGATCAACATTTCATCCTGAGGCCCAGCCACTGGCACCTGCTTTGGCCAGTCTTGACACTACTTACTTCCTGGAACTGTACTCATTTAACAAGCTTATTACTCAAAAAGATTCCACTTGGCTTGGCTACAGTCACCATGGCCTTACTCTCTTGCTTCAGGCTTCCAATTTTTAAATGGCACTATTTAACATTTGGGCAGATTGAATTCTCTGCCTTACCAGTTAATTAGCAGTCATGTATTCAAGTGATAATCTGATATGTGTAAAACTAAAAGGAAAAATTTGTTCTTAATTCAGTATGACCAAAGACTTTATAATTTGAATATTTAAAAATCTTATTTTATAAAATAAAGGACACCCTCCCAAGAGAAAATAATTTAATAAAGATTTCACAATAGTTGTATATTATCTTTAAGTTAAGGAACCTTAATGGAATACCCTAAAAGGGATTCAAGAAGTAGATACACACAAATAAAGTTTTATACTTCTTAAAAAAAGCACAGATTGTTATATATAGCATGGTTTCCCAGGGCCACTGCAGCAGTCTTGGGGTGTTCTCATTAAGCAATATCCTCATCTCCTGCAGGAACTACCACAGAAGCTCACTGGTCTCCCTGCTGTAGCTCAATCCGCCAGCCCATCTACCTAGTTCTACCACATGCCACTATAGTCAGAGTGGTCTTACTCAAAAATGCAAGTCTGGTCTTTCATCAAGAAGGGATTCTGGCATCTTCACCACAGAGTCAAACCCCTGACGCTCCATGCCCTGCCTCCCCTCACCCCACTCTTACCCAGATTCTACTTATCCCTTAGACCACAGACCACACCTTACCCAAGAGTTCTTTGCTGATGGTTCCCACAAAGGAAGACGCCCCCACGCCCTTCACTTCTGACACCACCCTTTCAGCACTGACCACTCTGGCCTAGCACCTTCTCCTCCAGGCTGGATGCTTGAGCAGAGACAGAAACACGTCTTTCTTCCTGCTGTATCACAGTGCTCTGCAGAGATCTGTTGAATGATTGACTCAAGAATAACACACTCACTCTGAAGGCTTCGAAGTCTATTATTAGTACAAATTATATAATTTTGTTAGCACTTCTTTACCACAAAAGGAAAATGTTTCTTTAAAGTGAGTGTTGTTTATATGTCATTTCAATACTAGACAGTTTTTCTTCATATACAACTTCAGTGTGTAGGTTTTGTTTTGGGGGTTTTTTTGTTGTTTTTTTTTAGTATTGTGGGTAAAGAGTCTATGTTTTCACTAAGGATTTAGTAAAGAAAGAGTATAAATTCAGAAATAATGGCTGCCCAATTAAGTTTCATTTCAATAATTTTCGAAGTCAATTAATACCATGTCCAAAGGGGCTTTACAACCATGAGCAAAAGCGTTCTTTTGATAAGCAAGGGGTCAAACGTATGTTTAAATGTGCTAAAATTTTAAATTAAAAAAACTTTCCTCATAGAGGTTCAATTCCTTTATTAATCATATCTATGAGGTTAGAAATTAGTGATCAACACTGTGGTCTAAGTTGAAGAAAAGAGGTCCTTTTCATAGGACATAGTTAAAATTAAGAAAACTGTCAAGTGAGGGAGCACCCTGTGCATAAACAGTTAATTTCTAAACAGGAAACTATTTGGAACAAGACAGCCTGCACACAGCCCAGCATCAATTCCCCAGCACCCTGAAAGAAGCATGGAGATGAAGTGATTGCTCTGGCCAAAGCCTGCAGCCAAAGCATGGGAAAGAACTGCAGGGTTTCTCCCTACAAATTATTTCTGATCCTTTTGTTTACCTGTTCTATACCCTTCACTACCTTCAAGGTCATGGACTTTCTACTACTTCTGTCGCCAGAACTCAGCAAAGTCCTAACTATATCAATAGAAGGAATTAAGTGAGCACAGAACACAGAACAAAAAGAAGGAAGTTCCTGCCACAGCTGGACTTATCTATACAGTAACCTATGGGGTTTTACGTAAGTCTGATCATTTTAAAACAACATATACTAACAATTAGGTGCAAACTACTCTATTTCTTTACTCTTTCTTGATACAATGGAGGAAGCCTTACTCTGGCAGATCCTTTACCTTCTCAGAAGCCCAATTTCAATCACCAAGCTTTCCTTCTCCATGGGAGCCTCACTTTCATTAAACACACCCAAGTCTCTCCCAACTGCAAACAAAACAAATGTTTGTGGATCTCCATGACTTATAGCTCTCTAAATCTCCCAACCCCGCCTTCATACTCAAACTTCTTCACAATGGAAGCCTGCATTTCTTTACCACCTACTTAATTCATGCAAGTAGTAAATTACTGAACCATAAAACTAAAGATGGAAATTATTTTTATACAAAATTATTAAAGTGATTTAAACATCTAAAAATTTATGAAATGACAACAACTTGTCCAATTCTTTCCATTCCATGCATTCTTCTACCTCTCCAATTTTACATCTAGCCCCACTCCCACTTCATCTTTCACCAGACAAGATCAGAATCTCCACCAATTACAAACCGCATTGTGTATTTCTGCATAGGTTTTTGTTGGTTTTGTTCCCTCTACTTAGAGTGTTTTCCAACCTTTTGTTGATTTAGTAACTTCCTCACTCAAAGTCCAACTCCACTGATATCTCCTCTCTGTTTTTCCGACCCTCTCACCTGAAATAAAATTAACTATTCCCTTCTGGGCTCCCCCTGGAACTTTACTCAGTTCCCTGAGGGCATCTGACCCATCATATCCTATTTCCTTAACTGCCTGTCTCTTTGACAGAGCTGAATTTCTGGAGGACAGACACTTTTAATTTAAGTCATAAAAATTTAAAAGATCTGTAAAGCTCCTGAAACTGTGTGCAAAGCTGTGTATATCTCAATACTGCTAGAGAAAAAGGTCTATAGCAGTAAGTGTCTCAAAAAAGGGAAATGGCCCAGAACAAGTTACAAATCTAGTCCCCTCAATTGAACACACTATAGGGCACACAGTAGACACCCATTAAGTGTCTATTAAATAGTCATCAATATACTACAAAGGGACTGCACAGTATTAATCAAAATACCTAATTTGGGAGCAAGAAAAGACAGTCCTGAGTTGAATGGTAATGCAGCAATGCTGGTTTCTTAGACTGAACAAATCATGGTAACATAAGAGGTTAAGAGGAAACTGGACAAAGAGTACACAGGAACTCTGCCAACTCTATGACTTTGTTCAAAAATAAAAGATTTAAGAGTCTCTTTTTATGTAGTTACAAAACTCTTAGATATCCAGTTTCCAAATTTCAAATAATTATTAGCAAACAGGCCAGCTGTATTAAGTCCCATGAATATATGTTATAAAGGGTATTATACTCAAACCAAAACAAAACTCCATTATAATCACAAAAATTATAAATTACAACTCAGAAGTTAGTGATTAGCCATTTACTTCATGATAACAAAGATCTGGGTAAGAAATTTCTGACTTTTCAAACCTGAATCACCCAAATCACTCTGTTCAAGCACCAGGATGCTGAAGAGGGAAAGAACAGAAAAACACACAATCACCAACAGCTGGCACTGCCACAGAACGGGGTGCAATGGAGGCAGAGAGCAGGAGCATCTATGGTCACCACAGAGAGACTGGTAAAACTGTAAAAGCAAAGTTTAGAACAAGGCCGGTAAGATGAGAAGCATTGGCCAAGAAAAGAGGAGGACCAAATGTACATATGGGCTCAGTAGCCACAAGACACCAAGTGAGAGAACACAGCAAGGCACTTGAAATAGCTATTGCTCAAAGTACAAAGTAGGGTAAGGCAAGAAATGGGCAGTCCAGTTTTTCAATCTAGTTTTGGGTGCCGTGCCTGGAAGCCTGGCCTTGAGTTGCTTTCACTGTCCTCAAAATTTGGAGCAACCAAAAACTTTTGTATGTAATTTGCTACTTGCCACTAAGACCCTGACCAACACAATCTCTCTCGAAGAAAATTCACCTCCACACCATAAAATTCAACAACAAAAACTATGAACGTTTAACCATACATCTCTGGGCTCCAGCTATTTATACGATTTTACTGGCACCCAGCATGTGAATAAAGACAGAGAAAGTAGGCTTATAAAATGCAGAGATGACAAAAGTCAACACAGACACAGCAGACATTAAGTTCTACACTTAGGTTCAAATATATCAACTACACAAAGGTAGGTATGGGCGAATTAGGGAGGGAATACTTTCCAGAACACTAATCCACCCTACAGCACACCAGCCAAAAGCATAGAGCAAACCTTTGGGCTTCCCGCTTCCAGCATGCAGCAGGGTATTTGACTAAAAGCGTGAGTCATGAGGCCAAACGGCACAACTGTGAAACCCACATATACAATTTATTAGCTGAATAATGCTGGACAAATTAGTTAATTTCTTTGGGCCTCAGCATCCTTCTTCATGAAGTACGGATACCAACAGTACCAGACTCATGGATTTCATGTTTAAGTGAATTAATACATGACAGTTATTATTAATGTGCACTATGTAAAACCACATGTGTACTCAATTCTCTGGGCCCTCACAGACTAGCCACGCTTTTCCTCCCCCTCAAGAAAGCATGTCATTGGAGTAGCAAACATTATCTTCAATCTACTTGATTTACTACATGTAATTTAAGCAAATCCTCTCAAAACTTAGTTTACTGCTAGTAACACATTCTCTACAACCCACGAGTAATAACCACCCTTCAACGTGAATAACACCTAGGAGGAACACTGATCTAGAGACTGCAATAAAATAGACGAAAGCCCACCTCACACCCAAACTTTGCTTGCCTCTCAGTTGACCACGTGCTCTAAGGGACCTTTGGACCCATCTCCACACCCTAAAGCCAGCACATCAGCATCATCCAAGAACCTGTGCAAAATGCACATTCTCCATTCCCAATGCACAAACACAGGATGCAGCCCAAGCTTTAAACAAGTTCTCCAGGTCAGTACCGTGCACACAAGTTAAGAGAATCACTGAGCTAACTATGAGGACTCCACAGCTCATCAACAACCAATTTAGAAGTCACTAACCAAGGAAGGGCAAGTTCTGGACATTCTGTTTACTCTTGAATGTGAACACAAAGAAGGAAGCTAAGAACTGTGGCAATCATGTCATAACCCTGCAAGACAAGTCAAATGCACATCTGCCACACAGGGTCCTCACATAATCAAATTAGTAAAATAAGAATCATGGACCCTCATCACCCAGGAGCCTCCTGAGACTTGAAGTAACACCACACTTCATCAAATACAAGACTCATCAATGTGAGATGCACCATTTTTCTATGAACCATCAAGGGGAGAAACACTGCTGACCTAACTGATGTGCCATTCACTTAAAACATACCACGTCTCATTCAGGAACGTTCATATACAAAAATATATATCTATTCAAAGGAAGAAAAAGTAAAAGCCTTATTGTTTAAGCCAGATGAGTAGGGTCTCTGTAGTTTTGCTGCTAAAAACATCAAGAATTATATTCTAAAGGACATTCTGTTCCATTTGGGTATTCACTAACTGCAGAGTACATCAAACAGGGGAGAGAATGACGGTGGGTTAGCCTGAAATACACAGACTGAGAAAATAAGGCTCAGAAGGAAGCACCCTAACCGTCCTCAGACATCCGAGAGCAGGACAACTGCAAAAGAACTAGACTCTGAGCTGCTCCAGACAAAGCTAGAACAGTAGACTTTAAGGTAGGAATCAATCTACCAACGTAAGGAGCTGCCTTCAAAATGGTTTGCACATTCAAGAAGAAACAACACACTCCAAAAACTTAAGGGTATGCTTCCTGCACTGGCCGAAAAAGAGGAACAGACAGTCTAGGGAAGGAGAAGTGGCTGTCACCTTTGCAGGCTCTCCATTAATGAAAAGAGGAGAGGCACCTTCAGGGTGCACCCACAGAGTGGCCGTACTTTCCCAAATGGTGACTTACCTTCACCAATATCAGAATCTGAAGTACGATGAATGGTCATAATCAACTGTGGAAGGGGGTAAACCCTGATTTTTACTATTACTGAGTAGTTTAGTGTTTTGTTTTGTTTTTCAATTTCACTTAGAGGCAGTTAAACTAGAATCTGAAAATTCCAATGTTACAGTAAAAAATTACAGAACATACTTTCTTCTCCATAAATTACAAAATGATTTTTTTTTTGGCTTATATAGAACATTCTGACATTTGACTTTCTAAAAATGTTCAGACACTACTACAAAAGGCCGACTGGTCAGCCTAGTCAGGCACTGGACCTCCAAGTTTTAAGACAGTCTTGTCTGCTGACACTTGAGGCCAAAAAAAAAAAAAATGAACTCTAAGGAGCCACAATGTTTCAGCTGATTTTAAATCACTGTCAGCAATAGTGACACCATGCCCAATGACCAAATCCCAGCAAAACCACAGAACAAGCTGGTGAAAGACCTCAGGTCTACATGTTCACTCACTTCAGCTCATCTTTCTGAACCATGAGCCTCCAGATATATCATGTTAAAAAAAAAAAAAAAAAAAAAGGCTCTTCCTTAAAAAAAAAAAAAACAGGTTATTGTATCCACTTAGTTCCCCTATACATAAAAACAGGGAAACCAGAGAATCCTTTGCTAAATATAACACCACACAAAACCAAGTGATCTTAAACTAAAAATTATTTTCTAATAAAATCAGTACCACTTAAAATGATCATAAATCAAATTTAATAATAAAAATTACTAGAAAATAGTAAACTATATTCTCATGGTCAGTTCTAATAATTAGATTCTTTTAAACTTGAGAGGGTCTTAAAAAGGTCTTATATTGTAGTGCTCGGTGAGTTGCTCAGTGGGCTGCCCAGCGGGCAGAAGTGGCGTGGCAGGTCCAAAGCTGCCAACCCAGCACTTGCCCACGTGAACCGGCCAGGTGTGAATGTCCGTGGCAGGCAGCAAGTGGGGGCACCGGATTTGCCCTGCAGCCTGGCTCTCACCTCAGGCTGCCTAAGACCAGCAAACCCTACAACCTCATGGGGCTCCTTCCTGGGCGGTCAGGTGCAGGACACACCTTGGGGAAAGGCAAGGAGGCAAGACAGCACCCCTAGCTGTCAGTCTGCCATCCCAGCCAGCCATTGGTCCACCTATCGGCCTGCACTCTACAGCCATTGGCTTAACCCATAACCTGCGAATTTTAACTGTTCAGTGATTGGCCAGATGTACTTAGCCGGGAAATGCAATTATTTAAGTGAAACTCCCCTGCCATGTTCTCTCTCACATGCTTTCTCTTTCTTCAGGGCAGACACTGTTAGTCTGCCGAATAAAATCTCTTGTGTGAGTTCGGGTCTGGAGTGGTTTGTCTGGACACCTTTTCACTTTTCATATATAAGTATGAGCCCTGCACAGCTCATATTACCCAGGATAATGTATTGACTAGTGTATGTCTGGATCTGCTTAATTCTGATAAATAACTGCTATTACAGGGAGAATGTGAAGCTTATACCATAGACAGTCTTTGGTACTGCTGTTGTTTCCCAGGTTCTGACCCTGGACTAAAAAGGCCACAAAAAGAAAAGTCTTTTCTTGGTCACACATATTAAGCATCTTTCTGCATCTACTACATGAAATCAAATTAAGTCCTATAATAAAATCTAAGGGTAAAGATTTAAGAATTAACAATGAATAACAAAACACACACTGAATTTGATATAAGACTTATTCAGGTGGAAGAGAACACGTCATCTTCTTGTCTGCATTTTTTTCAGATTCCAACAACAACAACATCTACACAGTGCTTCCTGTGCGGAGGCACTCTCTAAGCACATAAACTCCTTTATTTCATCTTTGAGGTGAGTGTACTATTGTTACCTAACAGCTGAGGACCTGAGGCTGAGTTTTCAGCAGTTTATCCAAGGCCACAAGCTAATGAAGGGTTTTAATTTCATTTTGTTCTAAATCTCTGTAGCCCTTGCCCCAGCATTTGCTGAAACGCACAGGCAGGACAAAAATGTACATAAAGAGGCATCAAGTCAGGCACGGTGGCACACACCTGTAATCCCAGAAGCTTGGAAGGCCGGAGGATCACAAGTTCAAAGCCAACCTCAGCAACTTAGTGAGACCCTGTTTCAAAATAAAAAATAAAAAGGGATGGGTGTGTGCCTCAGTAGTGAAGCACCCCTGGGTTCAATCCCTGGTACCAAATTACACACACGCACACATCCCCCCAAGAAAACAAGAGACATCAGAGAGACAACCGATCCTCAGACCCACTACACACACGGGATTCAGAATAACAAAGTGAAAATAAGGTGATGTCATGGCTACAGTCCCCTGTCTGCAATAAAAAGACAAACATGGCCAGGTCAGCACTGCTTCCTACCTGCTTCCCTACTGGGTCTGCCTATTCAGGAGCAGAAAGTCAAATCATCCCACAGGCATCAGCTTCAATTCTGGTACAGCAGTGAGGTTTGAAAGTACCTCAAGCAGAGCCCACAGCTCTCTGATCCTTTGCAGTATCAAGCTCTGCAACTGAGTGTCACAGCAGCCATGCTAGGAATGAGGTCAATTACTCCGGGTACTCGCTAGACCTTCTCTTCTTCTCCACCCCTGGGTTCAGGCTCTTTTCCCAGCACTCACTCCAAGCTGTTGTTAGCCCTTTCCCCTCATGTAACTGCCTCTACATTTATGCTATTCTCAGTCTTCTCCTTGATGGATTCCTGTGGGGAAAACGAAAGACATGAAGGGAAAAATGAAACTTAAGAGGTTCTTGTTTCAAGTCACTGTTTTAAAAGGTATATGGTCAAAATATAGTAAACACACAGGAATGTATACTTCCATCCTAAACACACTCACACACCAACATCTGTGTCATAACAGTGAGGTACCTTGATTCTTAGGATCCCACTTATCTTTTTCCATCCACAAAAGTTCTCACTACACTGTTCTTCTGTAAAATGTAACCACTTTGCAATATTCACTTGACAGATGTGAATGAAACATCAGACTTGGACACCTGCACCTTGTACCCTAGACCAACACCACCATTTGCTTCAGGAACAAGGCACTGAAGCTCCAATTACTAACTGGAGAAGTCACCTACCTTCCCACTTCACCCCACTAATAGGAGGTTTAAAGCAGATTGAGTGTACCAAAGAACAGGAGGTACCAACAGGGTTCAGATACTCCTTGAATCCAAGAAAATCCTCTGAAGCCACATGTCAACACTGAGTAATCCAATCTTTCCCTTGCTTATAACTACTTTAAGCAGGAGGGCAGGTCCACTAATTTCCATGGATCTATAACAATTTGTTAACCGGTTATGTTTCTGGTTTACAGGTTTACACAGAGACAGACAAACTGGGGGCAAGGAGGGAGAGTTGGAAAGGCAGCATACACTCTTGAGCAACAGCATCCTGAGCTTCAATCGGTAAAAACCATAATTTATTATCAAGTTTTTCTGGTTTTTTGCCAACTCAGACTTCAGAATAAATGGAATGTGTTATCTCTTTTCTCCCAAAAATTAGCAGGAAATCTCAATCCAAACTGATTCATCAAGGACAAAGTAGCCAAGAAACAACAAAAGACACTAAATAGTCTTGGAACTAAGGCCCTCAAACTCTTATTGAGAGTGTCTGTCTTCCCCCAGTTTCTGTTGCTGTAACAGAATACTTAATAGTAGAAGAGTTAAAAATAATAGAAGTTGATTTGGTTCATGGTTCTGGACACTGGGAAGTCCAAGAGCATGGCACCAGCATATGGCAAGGGTGTTCATGCTGCAAAATGACATGGTGAAAGGCATAAAGCAAGAAATCACACACCAGCAAGACAGAAACCACAAGAATAATACGAAGCCATATTTATAACAAGCCCACTCACAAGATAACTAATGCAACTATCACAATAATGACATTAATCCATTAAGGAAGTGAAACCCCCCATGATCTACTTACCTCTTAAAGGTCTTGCCTCCCAATACCATCACAGTGGCAATTAAATTCCAAAGAAGGATCCCAAGTTCAAGGCCAGCCTGAGCAACTCAGTAAGACCCTGTCTTAAAATAAAACTGGACTGCAGACATAGTTCAGCAGTACAGTGCTTGCCTAGCATGTACAAGGTCCTGGGTTCAATACCTAGCATTTCAAAAAAATAAAAATAATGTGTCCAGTCCAAATTCCTAAACTGAAATCTAAGGAGATGATGATATTACAAGGTGGGATTTGGGGATGTGATCAGGTCATGTGGGTTGAGCACTCATAAATGGGAGTAGTGCCCTTAGAAAAGAGGCCCAAGGGAACTAACTTGCCCCTTCTACCAAGTGAGAATACAGTAAAAAGGTACTGTCTCTAAACTAGAAAGTGGGCCCTCACAAACCTGCCAGCAACTTGATCTTGGACTGCCTAGTATCCAGAACTAAGAGAAATATGTGTTTTGTTTATATCCATCCACAATAGGCAGCTCTATAGAGACAGGCTAGAAATTAGTGGTTCCCAAGGGTAGCAAAAGAAACAAAGGGTGCTCTTTAAGTCTTTACAATGTCTGAAATTTAAATCTATTCTTAGATGTAAATCATTTACAGAGCAACACTGAATGCTAACCTTTGCTACTATAAATAAAAATTATACTCTGGTCTAACACTCAACGTAAGAATGTAGATTAGCAACTCAACATAAGAATGTCTTGAATCCATTTCTACTTTAGAAATATGAAAAAGAACTGAGAAAAGACTTCATCATGCACATTATTATTGAGTTCCTAAAGTCCACCTTTTCATAAGTGCTACCTACCTGGTCAGGTCGGGGGACAGGGTGGTTCAGGAAGGATCTGCTACAGGGTGGTCAACCATATGAGCAATCTGCACAGGAGATACCATGCAAAATATCTGCCATGAAGAATTTTGCCGGTGTTTTAATTATGTGCATGTGCTCAAGCATATATGCACTCCTGCACACGTAAGCACAAAAATATGTGCACAGCTAATTCAAAAGATGTCTAAGGGAAAATAAAACTAAATCTAAGGCTATATTGCCTGTTTCACTACTACCTACCAGAGATTGAGTGTTACAGCTTTCAAAAGACCCTTCTCCATCATGGCTCATGCTCTATGTGGATCTGACATCTTCAGGCGTTTTTTCCTCATTTTAGATTTGCGAAACAAGAGTTTCACGTGTAAGTTCCTTGGTCATCACGTAGTTCACAGTAGTTCGGAGTGTTTTCTAGAACCAAGCCTGCCCCCAAATAAAATGGGTTTGCTCTATTGTCACAGGAAATGGTATTGTAGAAAGAAGGGTATGTATGTATGTATGTATGTATCTATGTATTTACACATACCAGGAATCGAACTCAGGGGCACTTAACCACTGACTCATGTCCCCAGACCCAGCCCTTTGCTGTATTTTAGAGACAGGGTCTCACTGACTTGCTTTGGACCTCGCTAAGGCTGAGTCTGGCTTGAACTCACAATCCTCCTGTCTGAGCCTCCTGAGCCTCTGGGATTAGAGATGTGTGCCACCACACCCAACGTTTTTCACTTTCTCAAACAACCGAGAAAGCTTCTACACAAGCCAATTTTAAATTCCAAAGCTTTTTCTTTTCCTTTACTCCATGGTTATCTCCAGATGTGTTTGCCCACTCAACAGGAGCAAACACCAGAAAGTATGCTGGCCCCCCCAAAAATATGGCAAGAATAAAACACTACACAAGATTCACAGGGAAACATTTATTTTAACAAAGCAAAACCTGAAGGGGGACAAATCCTGTGAGCAGTCTGGCAGCACTGGACCCATTTCAATAGTCCGGCAGACCAAAACTTAATCAGTTATATAAAATCTCTTATCTCATACTTACATCATTAATATGTCAATAATTCCCATTTACCTGATTTGGGGACCAAAAGGTAAAATGTGCATTTCAGAGAACAGAGTTGTGTTGCCAAATACAGAATGAACACAATTCTACAGCCAGACTAGCTAACCTGGCATCTCTTACAAAGACGTAGGATGCTGAGCAAGTTGCTGACTTCTGTGCTTCAATTTCCAATCTGTGAAGTGGGGACAATGATACCCGCCCCAGTCACAGAAGGAAGGATTCAGCAAGTCACATATGCACATCGGAGATCCTCAAGGTGGCTGCTGTTATTCCAGTTACACATGGATACAGCCTTCCTCGACAGCCGTCTCCTGAAAGCAGAATGCTCTACATGACCCACCCCCACCAGTGCTTTAATGCCACTGCTGCCTCCAGAGAACGAATGTGTGACACTATTATGTACACAACCAACAGTCACCAGAACCAAGGATTTCACTCCAACATCAACAAGCTACCTGATGGGACACAAGACAAAAACAAGAGGACGAACCTGGCCCCACACTGCTAATGCCAGTCACCCTCGGATGCTCTGTGCAGGTGGAGGGCACTTTCATTTTTATTCTACACATATCGGTATTTTCATTTGACTTGCTGGCCACACCATATATTTCCTTGGTTTAAAAAATGCTAAGTTTCAACAAACACTATGAAAAACACTGACTTTAAAAATAAACACCACCACAGACTGGGAGTAGTTCAGAGTGTGCTTCTACATCCTATGTTCTGTGTGGCTCTCACACTAACGCTGGGACAAAGCAAAGCATCGGCTGCCGATTAGGCCCTTCCTAAATGAAGAACGAAGAGGGGACCTCACACTGTGCCAGGAACACACATGGAGACTGCAAGGCCTCCTCTCTAGTAGTAAGCACTCACTACGCTCTCCTCCAGATGGCAAGCAGCACTCCAACAAAACCCACATATTCAAAACAAGTATAAAAATGTTTATCATATATCCCTTTCCAAAGCAGCTGCTCCAGAGAGCAGACTCGCACAGCAATAAGGAAACCAAAGTGTATGTCCAACTAATGAAATCTACGAGCGAAGCAGCACACAGACTCAGCACTGGTAGCTGCCAGCTGCTGCCTAAATACTATTTTCCAACATCTTCTGAAGGCTAGTAGTTACTCAAATAGATTTTTAAAAGAAAATGAATGCAAAATATTGTAATTATTAGAAGATTATTATAATTAGGCATTCTGTTCTCTCCTTTGATGCAAGGAACAAAGTAGCTGTGACTGTTGAAAAGAACACAAAGTGCCTTCCTCTAGTTGCCTGTTAAACCGCTCAGAGGTCACACGCTCTACAGGGCACAGACCCTAGCCCAAAGGCTCGCTCTCCCACTGCCAGCTCTCACCTCAGGTCTCAACCAAGTACCGAGAGTCTCCTCATGATCTCATTCCACAACATCCTGGGAAGCAAAGGAGAAAGGACAGCAGAAGGACATGTTCACCTTCTCAAAGGTCCTAGGTTCACCCTCTAAATGATATTTAACCCAAGTTCCAAAGTGATTTAGAACTTCCTCTTATCTCTATGACAAGGAAAAAGATAACAAAGATTTGTTCACAACATCCATTCCTCAAATAGTAAGTACTCAAAAGTGTTTTAAACTTCTGATTATCTATCCTTGGTTTTTGCTCATTTTTCATTCCCATGCACTACTCCTCCTTCCCCTACCAGACCAGAGACCATCAAAACACATGGTCTAGCTGTCTGCCAACAGCAGACAGCATTTCCCAGGAGCTATCTTTTTTTAATGATACAGTGTAAATGTACAAGGGCAAGAATATAGGTTTGCAACCTTGTCCTTCTGAGAGAGAGAGAGAAATTGATTTGCATTTAAAGTCTGACAAATTAATATCAATCTCTGACTCCTAAGAACAAGACTCTGTTTGACATTCTATGAACTCATTTTACAAGGTCCTCAATTTCTGTACTGAATGTTCCAAAACTGACAGCATTATCATTGCCCTACACTTAGCAACTAAGGCACATTTATGAAGTTTTCCAATTTCAAAAAAACTGAAGACTCTCACAATTGAAATAAACCTAGGACATTATCTAACCCAAATGATCAACAGATGTCAGATGTCTAAACCCTTTGTTTTGATCCTTAAAGTCATTTTAAGATTAGGAAAATGGGTATTATCATTTCTAACTTACAGAATCAGGGTCTGTCTCCTGAAATAAATGATAATTTTTTTTTTTTATATTAAACTAAGAATAAAGTTCCCAAGAGAAAACCATGGTACTTGAAACAGGGGAAAAAATGGTTTCAAATATATGGCAAACTGGTATTTTTATTAAAATATCTCTATTTATGAAATGTGTATACTTCATAAAAAATTATATTAAGTCAAAGTTCGTATCAAATTGCTTTCCTAAACATCACGATGGTGCCCCACAGCACTCTGCACTCCCACATCTAAGGACTACGCAACACTGTGGGCGGGAAGGCAACGCACCTGCTGCCAGTCCCACCACTGCCCTACGCTGGGCTGGGCTGGGCTGGGAAGAACCAGCGAAGAGGACGCCCTCGCAAAGCTGGAGGACCTTTCTGAAAGAAAGCCCCATGTGCTTGCAGATCCAGCAAGAGACCTCCTCTGGCCTTCTGCTTGGTGAGTATTTTTAAGTAGTTGAGTGCTGGGCAACATCTGGCACCCCTGGTGAGATGTTCCTGCTGGCAGAGCAAAGATTTCAGCTGCTCTGATGACAGCCACTTCCAGTGTGACCAATGCTGAGGAGACGGGGAGGACGTAGGCAATACCCACGGAGTCAATGCACATAAACGCCATGCACACACAAGGCCTGTTATTTTGTCCAAAATGCAACAATCATGCCAAGGAGGCAGAGGTCCCATTCTAAAGATGTGAAAACCAAGGCTCTGAGAACTAGCAATTTGTTCCAAAACCTGAGCCAATGGCACTGTGGAAACAGAAGGCACGTTATATGCAGAGTTAAAGCGATGCACAAAGAAGACCTGCATGTTCCACTTCTTACGGCACACAGCAGACACAGCAGTTGTGCAACCGACGCACAACCATCCGACCACAGATTCCTCCCTCCTTATCCCACACCAAGCAGTCGATGTGCCCCTTTCACAGCCGGCAATACACTACACGTCCTATTTGAAGGTTCACTTATACCAAAGTTTCAAGAAAACAAGTTGCCTTGGTATTTAGTCTAACTGACTCTTGGTCAACTACAGAAGTTTCACAACCTGCGACACTACAGAAAAGAACATGGGTGTTACAAATTGAATTGTGTCTCCCAAAAAGACATCTGGAAGTCCTAACCACCCCAACCCCAATCCCTCAGAATGGGACCTTAGGGACCACATTTGGAAATACAGTGACTCCAAATGTAATTAAGATGAGGTCATAATGGAACAAACTGGGCCCTTAATTCAATATGACCAGTTTCCTTATAAGAAAAGAGAAGTTCCGACACAAACACAGAGGAAGTGACAGTGACAAGTGTTAAATACTGAGGTCCTGCAGCTGAAAGCACCTTCCTTGAGAAAACTCACTCTAAGATGGATAGTTGGGGTTCACGTTGACAAATATCCCTTTATAAAAGGAAAATGATTGATTAACTTACCATTTTCTATTGAGTAATACTGGACTTCAACAAACTTCATAAAGAACAGATTAAAATAAACCTCTACATACATTCAGTTCACCTAACATTTCAATGGCAAGAGATTAAAACCACCACAGAAGGCAACCAGACCCCAGAGAAGGGTCCCAAGTAAACCTCCCAGACCGGCTGAGGCTGTTCTCAAGGTACAATCAGATCCAAAGCTTCCTTGGTGTGTGTGTTTACACTGCATTTATACTTCCATTTGTATGGCAAAGCTCTGTCTTCTCCTCCTACAAAACCCTGGGGTTCAAGCCCTTCCCACCAACTGAAGTCCAACTCTGGTTTCCTGAGCCAGAACCTCCCCGTCACTCCTCACACTCATCATCTATCCATCCCTGGTATAGATGCCCTGTGCCAACTCTATGTGATGCTGAAATGCCACACATGTTCATTCATTCCAACAGATAATGTCCCCTGCTACATACAAATAACTTGAGAGCCTAGCCTTAAAAAGAGTTCAGCAAGGGAGAAAACAGATTATAATTAAGATAAATATAAATAAAGTACCAAGTGCCAAAAGTATTTTGCTTAGGGAAGTTCAAAGTCAAAAGTGATTTTCTAGCCAGGCATGGTGTCACATGCCTATAATCTCAGCAGCTCAAGAGGATGAGGCAGAACTGCAAGTTCAAAGACAGCCTCAGCAACCTAGCAAAAGACCCTGTCTCATGTGGCTCAGTGGCTAAGCACCCCTGGGTTCAATCTCTGGTACCCCGCTGCCAAAAAAAGTGACTATGTGGAAAAGACCAGGACCAGCTTTTATAGAAAAGATGCAGTTCAAAGAGGTCGAAATTCGAACACGGAGCAGTGGAAAGTGCTATCTAGACCAGGGTGTCCTAACCTGGGCACGGGAGATGTTTGGAGTGGGTAATTCTTTTCTGGTCTAGGGCTGTACTGGTATTGCAGGATGTTCAGTAGCATCCTAGGCCCCTTCCCATTAGATACTAATAGTACCCCTCTAGCAGTGACAACCCCAAAGTCTCTCAATAATGCCACATATCCTGGGGGTGAGGGAGAGGCCCAAACATCCCTGGTTAGAATGAAGAAATCAGATTTACAGAACAATGGAAACAACTAGTACAGGGCTTTAGTTACCAGAGCACTGTAATACCAGAGGACTGTGAATGTCAGAGCCAAAACGCAGCAGTGAAACACAGGGTTAGAAGTCCTCTGGAACCATAAGGCCACAAACTTAAGGTTTAAAAGTCTGCGTGTGTTCTGTGAATAAAGAGGATCCAACAAAGGTGTCTGATCTGACAGCAACCAGGTCAGAGCACTAAGATTTGTCAACATGCTGTTTGGAGAGAATGGATGGTTAATATCCTTAGGTGAGAGGATTTTAAAGGGCTGCTGCAGAATTAAACCATTCATGTACGATATTTTCCTCATCAACTAAAGGGTAGTAAACTTTTTTAAGTCAAAAGCAAATATATGTATGTTAATTCATAAAAAAGTTTCTTTCTTAGTAGGTCATATAATAGACTTTTTGTGGAGATACTGTTTTGACTGCAGGGCAGACGGTACGTTGAACAATGTGCTTGCTTAATTTTATTCACAGATAGTAAAGCACATGCGCGGTGTGTGTGTTTGAGAGAGAGACAGAGAGAGAGAGAGAGAGAGAGACACTGAGAACTGAACCCACGGGAGAGCTCTACCACTGAGCAACATCCCCGGCCTTTTTATTTATTTGAGGACAGGATCTCCCTAAGTTGCTTAAGGCCTCAACTAAATTGCTGAGGCTGGTCTCAAACTTGCGATCGTCCTGTCTCAGCCTCCCAATTACTGGGATTACAGTGCATGTGCTACTGTGCCAGATTGGAACAGTCTTTTTATACAAGCAGAGGACAAGATACAGTTTACAAAGTGACTACAGTTTCTCTAGATCTCACTTACAATGAGAACAATTAATCAGTATATATTTCTGTGCTTTAGTATTGTTACACCTTTATAATGCAGAATTTACTTTGAATAAAGCAAGGCATTTTAAGAAAAAATCATGTAAAGGAGGAAAATTTGTTCAGGAAGAACCCTATCAAATTTCAATACTATGGGGCCAAGTGGAGAAGACTGTTGACATTCTAACAAATTGGTGAGCATGTTCTAGATGCATCAAGCTTTATATGTATAAACTAGTTCTCAAAACAGCCATGGGGCAGTAGCAGCCTCTTCCACTTAAAGTTGTCCCGGATCATACATAAAATAAACGCCATCTTACGCACGAGCACACTGAGGAATGAAGAGCACAGAAGTTAAACAACTCACACACATGGCCTGGTCTGAGGCAGGGACTGGCGTCCAGGAGGGAAGACTAGGCTCCCCAGGATCTCCGAGCCTTAGTTACCAGGTACATGAGGTCATGCCATAATGAGGGAATTGGAAGAGCACTCTTCTGACTAAAATACCAGACATTTTTCACTGGGGAATCTGCAAAATAGGTGATACTGGTTTGTGTTTTTCAAACCTGCTCATCACTGTGCAGCATTATCATTAGGACAAACATTTTACCTGGCGATGGTCACACTACTATGGAAATAATTAATTCTTAAATATTTTTAGGTAGCACAATGGTTAACTGGGAAGCCCTTGACTAGCACACTGAGAAGTGCAATGCCTTCAGCTAAATGGGGTGACCAGGGAATGTGTTCAGACCAGTTTTGTTTGTAGTCCAAAAATAATATCCCCAGCTACCACAGGTGGGATGATGCGAGGGAAAGACCAGGCCACGCCACATTTAAGCTGACAGAAAGGAAAGCATTAAAGCTATATTAATAAAGGGCAACTAGACCACAAATTACCTCACACACAGTAAATATTTGACCTACACCACCATGCAGAATCTGTTCTAAAGGTTTCAGTGTATAGTTTTTATTCTCATTAAATTTACAGCTTAATCTCTCAAGTACCATGGTATGAGAGATCTAATTACTAGCCACACAGGACAAGGATTTTAACTTCATAAGAAGAAACAAGAACCTTCACCTAGACCCCAGCACAGTCTCAACTTGTGGTATTATGTAAATAAGCTAATTATTAAATAGCCTCTAAATACATATACTTATTATTTTCATGTACTAGTAGCCTAGTTTTTAAAAGCCCAAGAATGCCAGAAAATGTAATCTAACTAATATTTGGAATAATAGAACAGTTATTTCAAAGCAGCTGTTAAGACCCATCCATACAGGGCTGGGGATTAGCTCAGTGGTGAGCACCTGCCTAGTATGCTGGGGCGGGGGGGGGGGGGGGGGGGGAGCTGAGTTTACTCCTAGGCCTGGGTTTGCTCCTAGCACCACAAAACAACACCAAGTCCATGCAAGAATGATAGGTCTCTATTTTTTAAGTATTTTATGGATTTCTATAGGAATTTTATAAAACATATTAACATGTTTTGATGGAGGACACGTTGTTTTATGTTTGTCACACTTAACCGTTTAACACCTTTATAAGGAATTTTTACATTGTTTTAATCATCCTCAAGGGTTACTAGCACAACAATCATAAGAATCCAGAATATTACAGTACATAAAGTTTTAGTTGTAAATTTCCAAATTTAGGTATAATTTTGCACATTTTTAGGTAATACACCTTGTGATCTATACAATTAACAGATGAGAAACAGCGTCACTTTTGGAGGTAGTTACCTGAGGAAAACACCCAAACAATGTCACCATATATGGGACACGGTTTTATCAAATGACATTAGCTGTAGTCACAAATCACAACCCAACTCCACCTAAAACCAGATGGATTACACTTTAAGACTGGAACACTGATGAGTCTTAGGGACATGGATATAATACTTTTAATTTAGTCTAGAAGGCCATTGCTACCCTCAATAAAATTTCATCTAAAGAAAAATGATTTAGAACTCTATTGCAGGACTATGGATGTAGGTCAGTGGTAGAAAACTTGCCTAGCCTACACAAGCTCAGAGTTCCATAAGTAGCAACCACTAACGAATAAACAAAATTTAAAAAAATACTCTAGTAGAGTTGTATCACTATATCTCAATAGCTCACACTTCAAATAATTAAACTTAGCTATGTTTTTTTAAAGCTTATTTGAATAACAATATTTTGCCAGTCCAATGAAAATAGGGACACTTTGTTTTCATATGACTCTCAAATTAAGAAATAGTTTATAATTTCAAAGAGAAATATGAAATGAAGTCTTATGGGGCCCCCAAATCCTAAAATATTTCTTTATCAAGAATGCTTATTGACCCCTGAATGAAATCAGAATACAAAGTGTTAAAAGGCAAATACCTCTAATATTCTTTAACCAGTAGCATTTCTATATATACAATATATAAAGCATATGATCCATGTATGCATGTAATATATATATACATCACATATGTTTATTTGCTCTATGTGATATGTATAATACATAATTTTATATGATATATACATGATGTATGAATATATTGTCCCCCCATAACCTGGAGGATACTTGTCTAAGCACAGAATTCATCCTTTCTTGGTCTCTGCCCACCAAGCAAGCACCTGCTGGCATGGGGCAAAGCTGTTGCCCAGGCTGGGTACGGCATTTGACAGCCACTCTTCTACCATGGCTAGCTGCAAACCACATCATGAGAGTGGGAACAGTGTGTCGCTAAAGCCACTGTCTCCAGCTGGATGCTGAGGGTGCTGAGTTCCAGAGGGATGTCACAGACACCATGAGTCAGGACCACCCACACTAGACCAGGCATTTCTACAGGTTAAGCCACTGACATGTGTTGTTACAGTTACTGAAGAAACAAACTGTAATAATCACTAAAATAGATGCAGATCTGCTGTCTTTTCCATTTAACTTCTACTCTATTTGGAAGTTCTCCCACTCATCCTTAAATAAAAAAAGAAAGAAAAAGAAAAATTATGAAAACAGATTGTTTATATTGCAGAAAGTCGTCTGTTTATTCTACCCATCAGTCTTTCCTTGACAACTGGCTACTGTTGCTCTTTTTTGTTTACTGTATGCTCAGATTAATTTTAATTTAAAACCTCACTGTAACCACCATTTCAAATGAACCAAATTTAAAACAATTCCTGCTATACGCATGCTTGTTCAAGTGCTGATGAAGGAATGGAACATTACCACATTCCATCCAATGACCACAGAAGTAGAAATTTAAAACTGGATTAAAATAGCCTCTGTTCACTTCTTAATTGTATATAAGGACCAACAAAGCATGAGAAGAGTAATAAATTTCATGTAACCTTGAAACACTAGAATATATCTCAAACTAGAATTTCCCAAGTAACAGAACCTACATTTTCAAGAATTGCATCTTGACGCCATCACTGATTCAAGAGCACATCACTTATGCCACAATGCATGCTCTGTAACATGGTTCCTTCAAATGGGAATGGCAACAGTAAAATTTAGAGGACATAGCCTTGGTTCATGGGTAATTCTACCCAGTATGTAATGTTTTGACGCTGTCAAGGGCAAGATTTTTCAGAAGAGATGAGACTTAGCAAAAAAAAGGAAGATAATGATAACAAGAAAAAAAAAAAAAAAAAAACTCCCTGCTACTATTTTTATTTTGATTGTCATTGTTTTTGCTGGTGCTCAAGTCACAATTACATGGTTTATTAAGTAATCTGGCGTTAATTCTACTTTTTCTGCACAGCACTGTATTTGTAGTGCATGATTTTGCAGAATGGGAAGTTTCTCAGGAACACACATATCACTTTACAGTAGATATGATTGCATCAAACATTGAGACAGTAAAGTCCAGCATGGTGGCACCACACCCTGTAATCCCAGCAATTCAAGAGGCTGAGGCAGGAGGATTCCAAGTTCGAAGCCAGCCTCAGCAATTTAGCAAGGCCCCTAAACAACCAGTAAGACCCTGTCTCACAAAAAATATAAACAGGGCCAGGGATGTGGCTCAGTGGCCTTTGGACTGGGTTCACTCCCCAGTCCAAAAAAAAAAAAAAACTAAGACAGTAAGAGCCAGGGATATAGTTCAGTGGTAGAGTACTTGCTTAGCATGTGCAAGGGCCTGGGCTCAATTTCCAAAATAAAAAACAGAATTGAGACCGTGAATTGCAAATGTCAAGCAATAAGCAAAATGACACACTCTAATCTTGCAGGGTCCCTTCAAAATCATTTAACATGCCTGACAGTATCATCTCACTTAATCATAAAGGCCTCATGAGTTACACATCAACTCATTAGATTACTACATCTTGAAAGCTACCTAAGATTATGGGTCTCTGGCAGTGAAAAGCCCACAGAGTCCACAAATGCTACAGACATTATCTGATTTTCAAGTTTTCCAATTCATCATGCAATTGCTTTTAACTCCCCTCCCTTCCCTCATACTGGGGATTGAACCCAGGGGTACCCGACCACTAAGCCACAACCCGGCCCTATTTTGTATTTTATTTACTGAGTTGCTTAGTGCCTTGCTTTTGCTAAGGCTGGCTTTTGAACTCATGATCCTCTTGCCTCAGCCTCCCAAGCTACTGGGATTACAGGTGTGCGCCACTGTGCCTACCTCAAATTCTCCTTCATTTTGACAACTTCTGTTTAATCTGAAAGCTGGGTACCGAGTCCCTTTATTGTAGTTTCTCTTCTCAAAGGCACACCATCACATACTAGGTACCAAAAACACGGAGGCAATTAAATTTTGAGTATATAATTTTTTTAACTAGAAGGCATAATCTTTTCTTTCAGAGTAAGCCTTGAGGAAAACTGCTTTACAGAAGGCAAATGGCAACATCTTAAATATACCGGGCTATTTACAACTATTTAGACCAAACAAAATGACAACTTGGAGTTCTACATATTTCAATCCAGAATCACAAACTGGCAGAGCATACAACCCACTCTATCTTGTGTTTGCCCATTTACCCTGGCTCCCACCTTTGCCCGCCATTGGCTCAAAGATTTCTGACCCTAAGATTTCTGGTTACAAGGTTCATGGGTTTTCTCAGCACTGCCATATCTAGTACATTTCTAGATGAAACTCAAAGGATATTATTTGGGTGTGTGCAGCTCCTGGGTGTGCTTGCTGACACACAGAGCTAAGAGCTTACCATCAGTCAGGCGCACATAACTCTCCTCATCCCTCCTCCAGCCCTTCTCCTGGTCAATCTACAAAGCAGAATACCGTCCTCTCTGCTCCTTCATTCCCATCTCTGATGGAATTACTTAATACCCCATTAGGTCACTTCTCCCCCTGCATTCACTAGTTTCTGGTTTAGAAATTCTATCCTCGGCACAGATTTCAAAAAGTATAATTTCAAAAAATAAAACAATTCTGAAATATGAGACATGAAATTTACTGAGTTAATTATCAATTTTCCCAGCACAATAAAATACCTCTAACGGGCACTTCTAAGAATGAGCCACCAAAGGTGATCATTCTTATTCATAATTATGACTTGAAGTACTTCAAACTTTCAAGAAAAGTCCAAAACAAAGTAATATTCAATTCAATAAAGTTATATAGTTTGTTAAATGTCTTTACATTATTCTCAATTTTAGGCAAAGCATAAGGCAATAGCAACTGTTTGATTAATGCACTTTCCACCAATCCATTCCAGTTAAATATGAGATCTAATCATAGAATGTTTAAACACTTAAGAAGTTCTATTAAAGTCATCTGCAGAGTTTTTTTCACACATTTCATCCCTCCAAACCTAATCTGCCTGGAATTTATGTTTACAAAAATAATACCAAGTGATTCTAATGTGCACTCCTTCTCCTTGAGAATTACTTCTGTCAACACTAGTAGAAATCAGACTTTCAGAATTGTGGCTCTCATCCCTATTTATGCACTGCTTGAGAACTTTCTAAAAACCCAAACTTTCAAAATAAATAGGTTCTCAGGCCTATCCCAGAACTCCTGAACTGTATCTCTTATGGTGGACCCAAATCTCTGATTCCCCAGTTGGTTCCAATGCACAGTCACAGTTTGGAAATGATTGTTTGGTAACCTTGAGGACAGAACTGATGCTCTCAGTGTTTCTAACAGGTCAACAGAGAACCAACAAGGGCACTACCTGTAGATAAGATAAGACTGCTGGAGGGCAATAAGAATGGGACAGGAGGGTAAAGTCAACCCCTACATGTCCATTTCTGTTATCTGGAAACCACAGGTTGGAAAGTGTCTACCATGAGAAAGAAACACGGGCGGAGTGCTGAAAACAGTCCTGAAGACACAGCCCCAGTGATAGCTCAGCTGTGTGGGTTACATTAGCAGTCACCATCAACTCCAAGCCTTGGAAGCCTACCCCATCTCTGTGGGCTATACATCAGACTAGAAGTCAGAGGTCTCCAAGAACCTCAACTGTACACCAAAAGCCCCTCAGGGGCTGAGGATACCATCCCTCTACTTTCAATAAGCCAGAACACCAAAGTTCCAAAGTAAAGGAAAGTAACTGGTTCGTCCACAGCTCAGCTGTCCAGGACTTTCATGCAGAGCCTCCTGGTATGGAAAACTGGACCTATTTTGCCATCAGTAAGATATGGCTTCAAAACTTTCTTCCACCTGTTACCAATGACATGAATTGCTTAATCACTCAGAACTCAATTCTTGGTCTGCAAAATGCACACACAAAACATGTGCAAAGTATGTGAGACAAAATGTGTAAAAACAGAATTTTCTGTTTTCTGTCCTCCTTAGTAATTCTTCTATTTCTTCTCAAGTCTCTTAATTCCAACCACACAGTCTAACATGATTCAGCTTCTACTATTAGTGCTCACCTCAGCTTAATGCAGTTATCATGTACAGGTTCTCTCAAAACCTAACTAGGAGCTGGGATACCATGAGGCATGAATCCTTTATTTACCTGTTCCTCCAAAACTAACATGAAAACTTAAATTCCTTAATTGTACTGACAACCACCCAAACCCACCAGTACCTAGATTCAGACTCACTTCTTTTTTTCAGTATTTTTTTAGTTTGTCAATGGACCTTTGTTTTATTTATTTATTATTTATTATTTATTTATTTATGTGGTGCTGAGAATCAAACCTAGTGCCTCACATATGCTAAGCAAGAGCTCTACCACTAAGCTATGATCCCAGCCCTCAGACACTTCTTGAGGACAGTTATTTTTCTTTTTAAACTCAGATTCCAGTTTTAGTAGAGCCAGTGACTATCAAACCTTCAAGAATATTAGAATTACTAGGTAGTTTGTTTAAAACACAAATCTCACCCTCACCAACCGAATAACTGATTCCAGCAAGAATTCTCAATGAATGATAAAACCACAAAGTATTAAGTTTTTAAGAATCAGACACTGATCCCCACGAGTTTCAGTAGTCTCCCCACCCAAGTCCCATACCTCTAATATTCACTAGTACCAATCCCTATATATATACTGTTTTATCCCATATATACATACCTACAACGAAGTCTAACTTATAAATTAGGCACAACAAGGAGATTATAATAAAAAATAAAACAGCTATAATAATATAGTATTAAAAGTTATTTGATATGTAAAACATTAAAAGTATTAAAAGTTACTTAACAATTTATTATGTCTGGAATATGCCATTTAATATTTTCCAACTATAGTTGGCCACAAAATTGAATCCAAGGAAAGTGAAACTCCCCAGATGGGGTGGGTGAATGCCTGTACTTCCTGATTGCAAAGAGGAGAAGTTATTTTTATAAGTAGAAATCTAGCAGTCACGACCTTAAGTAAGAGATAAAAATTAATACCACTAATAGTAGGATAATTCATGTTGTACATTACTGATACAATGTAAACATGGAGCAGAAAGCCATTGGTTTGACACATATATGTAGCCTGGGTATAATCGAGCCCCCATAGCAATTTCAAGTTAACCAGAAAGGAGTGCAAACAGTACCCCATAGCAATTTCAAGTTAACCAGAAAGGAGTGCAAACTAGGAATAGAAAAAAAACTGGCCTGTGCTCTGCAAAAAAGTCAATGCAATGAGGAAAAAAAAAAACAGTGAGGTAACCACTCTAGTTAAAGACACGTGACTATAACGCATAAATTTTGATCAAATCCCTGTTTGGGGGGGCTATAAAAGACATCGTTGAATACAATTGGCAATCTGGGTATGAGCTGTTATATGACTCTACAGAATCAAGGAATAATGATGAAAGCACTGTTAATCATCTTAGGTGAGATAATGGTATTCTAACTATGAGGCTTTACTCAGAACATTTCCCATTTGAGGTGAAGTATTCAGAAAGGCACCCCATGTGATATATGCCACATACAGAAAAGCCACTTCATCAACAATTACTGACTTGGGGAATATAAAGAGGTGTTCCCCACACTCCTTCCCACCCCCCACCCCAGGCTTATATGTTTGTAAATAAAGACAACAGAAATATCCATTCCCTGACTCTCCCCTAGACCAACTCCCTGGGGCTCTAATTCTAAGTCTGTGGCAGAGCTGAGAATCTGCATGACAATGCACCCTTTGGGGTTTCCTACACACAGAAGCTTGGGGCCCCACTATAAATACAGCCTAGCAGACGAAGTCAGGCCTGCTGCCTGCCTGCACTCCCGCACATCCCTGCAGCCTCTATTACCCGCAGGCTTTCCACGCTGTAGTCTTGGGGTCCTCTTCACCTTTGCTATTCTTCTCTTGCTCAGCACATTTAAAACAAAATGCGGGGTGGGGGGACCAAAATGATGACAGAGAAAGCTAAGACTTACAACTCTGAGAGCAAGTAAGAGCAAAACAGGAATACCAACTCCACCTCCCTTCCAGAAGTGCAGTGAGGAGGACTCATGTTTTCACGTCCACTGTCCTGTGAGCTCAATGTCCCACTTTTGTGCTACAATGAGTGAAAAGCAGTCTGTTCTGTAAATCCAGGACCAAGATAACACAGAAATAATTTCCCCACATTAAAAAGTAAAAAGACAACAATGTTGCACTCAAGACAAAAAGTTATTTGAAAACTACTTTGATGTTTCAAGATAAAGAGGTAAATATGAATATGATTATTAAGGTTTGGATCTGGAGTGGTCACCAAAAAAGTCATGTGAAAAAAAGTCCCAGTGCAGCAGGGTTTGGAGGGGGCCTTTATGAGGTGACTGGATCATGCGGGCACTGACCTCATGAATGGATTAACCCATTTTGGAAATGGTCTCATTGAAGGAAGCAGGCCATATGGGCATGTCCTTGAAAAGTATAGTTGTCCCCAACCCTTTCTCCTCTCTGCATCCTGGCCACAGGAGGTACAGCAGCTTTGCTCCACCACACACCTAAGCCTCACTGCAGCCCATAAACACAGGAGGTCAAGGGGTCCATTGAACGAAAAACTGTGAAACTAAGGAAGGAGATAAAAATGGGGACCTCAGGGCTGGGGTTATAGCTCAGTGCAGAGCGCTGGTCTAGCATGTGTGAGGACTGGGTTCAATCCTCAGCACCACATGAAAATAAAATAAACAAAATGAAAGTATTGTGTCAATCTACAACTAAATTTTTTAAAATATTCCTCTAAATAAAAAAAGTGGGACCTCAGAGAACAGGGATCCCACCACCCCAGATTAAAACCCTGGGTTAAAGTTTTTGTGTTGTTTCTGACTGCCTGAATGGAAGACCCACTCACACGTGGATGCCCATACATTCGGTTGTTGTCCCAGTTGTCCTTGACTACACTAATATTAGTCAACCCAAAGAGTTGTTTTGAACCCAAGCAATTCTTTAAGAACAAGTACAGGACAAACTCAGGTTAAGAGACACATTAAGACATCCCCATTATGGAATAAGAAATTAAACTTGTACTTTCAATTGAGTCAGAGAAAGAGAACAATCAAGGGGGACTCTCCAATGAAAGGTGAGTTCATCATCAAACAGTACAGAAACCCCTAGACAGCAAGGATGGAAAGCACCCTCTTTGGGACCCCCCCCTCCCACAATTAGGAGCTTCCTGCTTGCTTTAATGAATCTGCTACTGATTTCTCCCCTCTGTCATCTTCCAGTGCAGGAGACAAGAACCTCCAAGGCATCACAGGCGTTACAAAACCATAAGCTAAATAAACACTTCCTTCAAGTTCTTTATCTCAGGTATTTTGTCACAGCCACAGAAGGCTGAATCCTCCAAGCAAATCCTATCTTTCCCAAAAACCCAACTCAAGCCAAAATCCTAGGAAAAAAATTCACTTAACAGAATTATTTATCAAAAGCACTTAACATAGCAGCTATCATTTAAAAGAACTTTTTAAACACTAACTTTTCAAAGTTAAAAACCACATATAAACAATAAATTACAAGAGTTGACAATTAGGTTCTATTCCAAAAAAGAAATTAATATTGGCAAACAAGTCAAAAAACCTCCAAAATATATGGCTTTAAAAAATAAATTCACTGCTTTAGTTTCAGAGTAAAAATTTATAACGACTGCAAAAAAATGACCATTTTAAAATATAATTTTAGCTACATTAAAGTTAGCTGACAAACCAACTTAACAAATTTTTCAGCAAGTTTAGTGTAGTGTAAATTTAATATTAACTAGTAAGCTATGTAACTAACTAGTAAGCAGACTGGAATGTAGCTCAGATACAGTGCCTGCCTAGCATGCACAAGGCCCTGGGTTCAATCCCCAGCACCGCAAATAAATAAACAAATAAATAAATTTAAGGGACATTAAATGTCAACCAATTTCACTCCTTACTTGATAAGATGATATGAGGACTGTAGGCTGGCGGCCTAGTGGGACGGCAGATGAGGAAGAAGACCCGACCTCTGAGGAGGAAATGAAGAGACTGGAGGAGGTGCAGCAGGTGGGCAGGATAAGAGAGACTTTTTTCTAAAGAATTTCCATGTATAATGTGGGTTTGGGGATGACCAGAACCCTTACACTGAGTCAGTGGACATTCTTTAAGACCTTGTCATACAGTTCATCACTGAAATGACTCACAAGGCAATGTCAATTGGAAGACAAGGTCGAGTACCAGTTGAAGATATTGTCTTCTTGATTCAAAAGGACCCAAGGAAGTTTGCTAGGGTTAAAGACTTGCTTACTATGAACGAAGAGTTGAAACAAGCTAGAAAAGCATTTGATAAAGCAAACTATGGATCTTGATACTTTTTGATGAAATTTCATTCTCTTCTGTGGAAACTCATATGTAATAACTGTGTATTTTCTACAGCAATGTCCTAATACCTAGGCATGTAAACGAAGGATGGAGAAACAAAGTTTTCAGACTTTATTTTCATGTCTTTGATTTTAGATCGATACTTGAGCCTTTAATTGCCTGCCTTTCATGACCACACTTGAATTAATTACTGGGTTTTAATGACTACACGTACGTTAAAATATCTTGAAAATTATGCAGTTCCTTCTGACTTTTGACTATCTAAAGGATGCAGTAGTATTTGTATTAGGTATATTGTGTCATTATAAGCTATACTATAGCTGTTTAATATGTGAAATCTAAATGTCATTTTGACTATGACATGAGACATAAGCCTTACATATTTGAAGTTTTTAGACAACTGTGGTCTGAGAGGTTAGTAAAGATAGTGAACTGGTTTGTGTTTCTTTTAAGGAGATGTATTTGAAACTACAAGTTTTTCTAAGAATGTTTGTGTGTCTTAAAAGATAATTTGTTTTAATATTCTTTTCTAAAGAGTGTTTTTTTATTTTTTTAGAAACTTAAATTTCATATTGATGCTTCCATGTTGAAAGGCCTTTTTGATTTAAAACCATTTGGGACTTATATTACTTTTTAAGTTTTAAAACTCATTTTTCCCAATCATCTATTTTCAGTAGCAGGAATGGCAATGTTTAATGAGTTAATGGCAGGATAAGCATTTGGGGTAGTTTTATTAATGTATTTGTAAGTATGTGTGGAAATGTGTAGTTGACTAAAACCATATAAGATAAACATATGTAGTTCAGAATATACAGGTTTTGTGTGTAGTTAGCTTATTGCATTAAATTATTGACCTTAGCTTAAAATAAGGATTAAAATTGCATTTAAAGAGATCACTGAATGTTACTGTTTGTGAAACTGAACTTTCTGATTCCACTTATAAACTATCTATAAATCAGTACCTGGGAAAATTTTACTGTAACCTTTTGATACAAGGAATAAAGTATAAAAAATTAAACAAAACAAAAAAAGATATGAGGAAACTGACACCACCTGTTGTTTATAACTTGGAGAGTGATAAACCTCTTTTTCCTTTTCTGCAGTGCTGGAAATCAAACCCAGCGCCTTACATGTTAATCAAGTGCTCTACCACTGAACTACACCCCAAGCGCTAAAACTTACTTAATTCCAATGGCTGTTCTCTGCTCTGTACCCGCTGTCTTGTCAGTTTGTGTATTTTTAATTATCTCCCATAGTAATAAATAGTGGAGTATCTTTAGGCAACTAGTCAAAAGTCACTGAACTTTTTAAATGAATCTATATTTTTATGATTTTTCTCATAAACCTCAATTATTTCAATGTCAAACAAAAAGCCAGGATTTTTCACTAGAAGAAATCAGATAAACATAACATCATTTGCTGAGAGCACATGTAAAGTCAACCACTGGAAAATGGCAACGCTTAGGGGACAGTTTTTTTTTTTGCATCCCACAGAATCCTCCCAGCAGTCCAGAATTTACCTGGCATAAGGCTGACTGATTAACATATGGATAAAGTATGCAAACCCAAACAAAGCAAATACTGTTGAAGACAGAAATAAAACTACTTCTGATTTCTGACACATGCGTATTAGATCTCAAATGACAGACTTCTATGGTACAATTTTGATGTTCTGGATCACTCTGAAAATACTATGCACATCACTAATTGCAATTTTACTCAAAAGCAGGTCATTTTTTCCACTATGTTCCCTTGAAAATTCATGGGTTTTTATTGTTAGTATTCACTCAAAAACAAGTAATCTTCAGAGATTCTCTTTATATTCATTCTACTTGAGGAAGTATCTCTGTCTAAATTTAACTCTCTCATTCTCACAGCTAAGCCTGTGTTTAGATTTTTGAAGTGAGGGGAAGAAGAGCATAAATCAGATGAGGCAACTTTATGTAGTTAAATGTTTCTTTTTCCTTGATGGTATCAAAAGGAAGGGTCTTACTCATTAAAAGATTAAGTATGATCCTAAATTTCTTCTAGTGTTTTTACAGCTTAACGTTTTATATTCCATCTTTAATTCTTTTCAAATATTTGTTCGTTTTTTGCAGTGCTGGGGGTGGAACCCAGAAACTCAGGCAAGCTGGGCGAGCACTCTCATCCACACTGTTAAATAATTCCTTTTCCCTATGCTGATTAGAAATGTCACCTTTACCTCGTACTAAATTCTCACAAATGTATAAATTTATTTCTGAACTTTATTCTCTGTCACCACCTATTTAATTTCCCTGCCAGTGGCACACAGGTCTAATTGTTGATACAACAAATCTACTTTCTGACAAGGTAAGACATTTTCCTCTTTCTAAATTTTTTTGGTTTTCTTTTGTTTTTGGACTATTCGTTATTTACAGTTCTCAAAACAATTTTACTCAAGTTTCTCAAAAAAATCTCACTGAGGGGCTGGTGGTGTTGCTCAGATGTAGAGCATAGGACTAGCATATACAAGGCCCAGGTTCACTCCCCAACACCACAAAAAAAAGTTCAGCATCTTCTTAACCTTACATTCCATTAAGTTTATGGATAAAATGAAAAAAATACTATTTTACCATATGAGATTCCCACCCAGTAATAAGCAGATATATAAGTTTCCTACACATCCCTACCCAGACACACACAAAATTTTCTAATGTAACTATGACTGGTACCCTAGCCCCATGAAAATGAATATCCTTATTTGTAATGTTACATATCCACTCTTTAATTACAAAATCTTAACAGCTACAAGGACTTATTTGTTCCAACACTGCTTGTAATCCCGGTTGTTTTCCTCAAACCTACTACAAGAATTTTTTCAAAATTAAACAGAATTATTATAACTTTTACATGCAATATCATCACAAAAATATATTTGTATTACACAAAAGGCAAAGAAATGACCTACATTTTTTGCAGACCATTTCAAATTTAGCAATCTTTTAAGGATGAGATTCATATTTGGATTTAAACAGAAACTCTGAGATGCCTAAGTGCAAACCCTTAAGCCAGCCCCAAGAAACTTCTAGACACTCATGTTTCCAAGGTAAAGGCATTTAACTATGACGCTGTTGAGGGACCAAACTTCACAGTACCAAGTCATGCCTTTCCCAGTTGTTCCATCATATTTATTAAGAACACAAATCCAATACCCATCCCCCCAAGTGGAATAAGCCTGAAACCCAACTCAAGGTGTTTCTCAAGTCTGGCTGCCCGCCTGATCACCTGTGGAATTTTGGAAGCTATGATGCTTGCGTCCTGCCTTGGGTATCTTCTCCTGAAGGTCCAGAAGTGTCCAGGCTCTTCTATTTCTTTAAAAGCTGCAGAGTTTCTATTCTCTGCCAAAATTGAGAACCACTATTTTTAAATATCCAACATGAGCAAAGACCCATAATATACTAACTGTTCCCTACTTATAGAGATGGGACAGGGACAGAAAAATTAAGGAAAAAAAAAATCTTCAGCAGCCCAGGCTCATCCAGCACTGAGTAGAGACCTGCATGACTATTATACCAAGTCTCAACACAGAAACACACAAACAAAGCTTTAGAATGTTCAAGCTGACGGTGCCGTAATGAGAAGTGAAATGTTTTTTTCTTTTTTTTCTCCCCTGAAAGCCACCCTATACCCCACCCATCTCCCAAGATAAAGGACAGTTGACCCTCACTTTAAAAATAGCCAACACTATAAAGAATTAAGTACATCTTCTTCTCTATGAAGGAGAAGAATGCAAGTACACACATAAAAATAAATTCTCCGAAGATTACTGATTTGGTCATAAGATTACCTTCTGGTGAAGAACTATTGCTCCCTGACAGAGAGAACCACCACCACATTAAGTACAAAGGTGGCACAAAGGCACAGAAAGGACAACAGCCAAGAGAAACGTACACATAAGCAAACTCAATACTGCTCCCAGCCTCAAACCCTCCAAGAATATGATCTCACTTTCTAATACTGACAACACTGTACTGAAGTACAGCCTGGAGTGACTCAGATTTCTGTTCCGAGTGCCTCACGTGCCCGTTATCCCTAGGAAAAGTACCTGAAAAGTGGAGCACACAAAGTTGCACAGTAAGTTGCATGCTTAGTGACTACTGCCAGCAAAGCACGCGTCACACAGACGGCGTCCACAGACCAGTGCTCTCAGAGGCGGGCTCATACCAAATCATGACACAAACTGCTCTTCCATGCTCCAATTCTCACCCCACCAAAACTACTTTCTTACATTCTGTAAAATCACTTGGTGAACGAAATGTCAAGTATATGCCATCATTATGGGAAAGACAACAGGCACAGAAGTATATGCTTCGATATCAGGGGAGACTAAACGGTCTTAAATAGGCAATGTGCTTTGTCCAAGCAAGACTCAAATAATTTTAGAGTTAAAAAAGGGAAAGAAAATTATCTGAAGAGACAGTTATTCATGGTTTAATGGAATCGGTTTTGACAATGTACAACTTCACTGACATATTTTCTTAGCAATGTGGCCCAAATCAAATGATGGAATTCCTAGACCTTAACCTTTATGTCATGTGACCATATGAAATAGAGATTTAAATCACAAATATGATGAAGGAAACAACTACAATCCCAAAAGATCTGCTGGAAAAACAGATGATGTGTGTTTATGCACAATGACAAGCAACTGTTTGCCAAGAGAGGAAAACAAGAATAAAACCTTTCTCCAAAGCTCTTACATATGAATGATTTCGGTGCAGGCAACATGCCTAGCAGGTATTAAGGAGCAGACCTTGTTGCTGGAGCAGTTCGAACAAAGTCAGCCTACTGGAAAAGTAAAAATAAAATTCTCCTTCAGTAAACACTGCTTTTGAAATACAGCTATGTTGGATGAAACAGCACGGCTGAATTAGCATATCCTTCAATACTTTAACTCTATGGATATTTAGAGCTATATTCGAATCTTGAAAGAAGACTTAAAAAAACTAGACGTACTGAAATCACAAGCCACACGCACACATACATACACACACACACACACACACACAATTTCATTGCAGACTTTGAAAGTTACATGAAGATCAGGGGAGAAAACACACACCACACACACACACCACTTAAGCAAATTCAAAAGCTAAATTTACACCTAAAATGTACTTTTCAATTTGTCCCCAAAATCCACACTTCTATTCTGCCCCAAAACAATTAAGATTCAGCTGAATAGGGGAGGGGAACTAACACTTCATTATGTTCCAAAAACTTACTGCTAATAAATGCCATGGGTTATATTAGAAATATTTCTCTCAGGAATTTTAACCTGACATCAACATTCACACTGTCTACACTCAGAAGTCTAAGCCATGGAGATAGGTGACCTCAGCAGAAGCCTAGTTATTAAACACCTATTGTTCAATTCAACCAGTATTGAAAATCTTTCCCTTCCCCATACTTTTTGTCCCTCTCCCCCTTCACTGTCTGAATCCTACCAGCCTCCAAGAAACTGAAAAAAGGTATTAATAGCATACACTCAGAATGAACTGGGGGGAGGCTAAATTTCAGATTCAAAACATTTCCAAATTTTCATTTAACCTCAAGCTATGCTCACAGCAGTTAAAAGTTAATTAGCATTTTTTCAATTTCATTCCCCCAATTCTTATAAACTTCACAGGAAACAATTTATCTATAGACAAAACGCAGTTAGACAAACGGTATCTTGGTTCAACCCAGAACACCAGTAAACAACTGTGGGAAGACCTAAGAATATAAAAACCACTCTCATTTCTCCTATCCTGAATTTGCATATCAATTCTGTAGGGCAAAGTTCTTGCATTGACTCAAATGATTTGACTTAATTCAATCCCATGCTTTCCAAAACGTTTTTATTTAAGATTCAGAAATGACAGCTGGACAAAGCAACCAAAAGACAACGAACCTTCTTACAATTAAGCTGAGTATGTACCTCAGTTACCTGAGATGCTGAGGCCTAAAATCTACTGGGCATACGGGAGCGGGCAGCCTAGGCCTTCTCACAGAAGCATGTACATGAAGGGCTTTTCCTTTGTAATTTGTCTTCTGTAAGATTTTTTTCTCTTGCAAATGCTCTCAACTACAATTCATCGTTTTGTGAATATACACACAAGCTGATGCCAAGTTGGAGGGCACAGAACCAAGGTTTCAATGGGATCATTACCTTGGTGTAACCAGTAAGGTGGTCAGATAAGGCTCCAGGGAGAAAGAGCACCTGCAAGTGGTTTTTGAGGGATTCAGCTGGCACATGGAGAATTCAGAGAAGAGGAAAGGGCCGCAAAGCCGCCTGAGTCTTGTGTAAACAGTAATCACTTACACACTGGCCTGGCTACCCAAAACATAAGATGTCTAGGATAACTGAATTTCTAGAGATGAGAGTTAACAGCAAACGCCTGCTGCCATCATCACCCACATCCAATTTTTAACCTGTCACTAAGAAAAGGGCACGTCTAATCCAGCAAAAAAGTCATTTTTCCTTCAAGGAGGGCAGGGGTTTAGAGTCGTTCGCAGGGGCTGGGACTGCGGGAGAAGGAAGCGTGGAATGGAGTTCTAAAATGAAAAGCAGCAAGGGTTTTCCACAGGGCCCCACACTGGCCACTGCAGAGAGAAAACGGGGTAAGAGGAGACATGTCTCACCCAGGGGCAAAGCCGAGTGCAAACCGGCTGGGGAAACAGCCCCCCCGCCACCAGGACGCGAGTTGGGGTGCAGACAGAGAGCGCCAGTGGCTGGTTACCTTGGGATACAGTGGAAAGGGACAATCAGGAGACAGAGGTCTGCAGAGAAGGAGGGGAGGGAGGGCAGCGGCAGGGTCTCCGCCAAGTGTGAACCAGGGATGAAGACAGGCAGACAGCGGGACCTGGGCACCCTGGGCCAAAAGGCGTGGCCAGGATCCGGATCGAACCACGGTCCCGAGCCGCCCCGGGAGTGCGCGGCCACCCCTCCTCCTCGCCCCGGCCCGTCCGAGGGCCCGCCGCCGGCCCCCGCCCACGCCCGCAGAGCTTACCTCCACACCTGCCCCATCTGCAGCAGGTGGATGACCGACTGCCAGATCCACACGGAGAGGCGGCACAGGCGCTGCGCCCCGGCGTGGCCGAGCCCCCCGCGCCCGGGCCGCCGCGGGCCGCGCCGTGGCCGTAGCCGGCCCCCATCATGGGGGGGCCCCGGCTGCTGAGCCCCTCCACGGCGCCCAGCCCGCCGCCCGTGTAGTCCTGCACGAACCAGCGGAAGCTCAAGCTCTGCACCAGCAGCGACGGCACCAGCACGAAGAAGAGGGTCAGCCCGAAGTAACCGTAGTCCCCCTTGCGGTAGTAGTCGAGGGCCAGCCACAGGTCGGTGCCCACGTCCCCGAAGAAGACCAGCAGCGCCAGCACGATCCACAGGCAGTCGAGCCACGGCCGCTCCACCTGCGGCGGCTGCGGACGCGCGGCCGAGGGCGTCGGGGGGTGGCGGCCGTTACCGGCGTCCGCGGGCGGCTGCAGCGGCTGGTCCCCCCGTCGGCGGCGGCGGCGGCGCTGCGGCGCGGCTTCTTGCCCAGGAGGGAGCGCAGGCAGGCGGAGCGGCAGCCCCAGTAGCACGAGGAGGTGTTGCAGCAGTGGCAGATGTGCAGCGAGCTGCTCTCGCCGGGCTCGCTGCCGTCGCCGCCGCCGCCGCAGCCGCCTCCCCCGGGCTCCCCGTCCTCCTCGCCGCCGCTGCCCACCGCCTCGTCCAGGTTGTGCAGCTGGGCGAAGCCCACCCCCACGCCACCGCCATCGGATTTCGCCGCCATCTTGACTCTCTTCCCAGCTCCGGAGGTTGGGGGGGGAGGGACGGGTGGGGGAGAAGGCAGGGACCGGGGAGGGGGGGAAACGAATGGAGAGGAAGGGGGGCGGGGAGGAAGCGGGGGAGCAAACGAACGAGGGGGGAGTGGGCCAGGGAACCCCCTCCGCTTCCGGGTGGTTGGCGTCACTTCCGGGCGAGCCCCCCAATCGCACGGCGCCCGCAGCTCCCCGGCCCTACCCTCCCGGCCAAGATGGCCGCCCTTCAGTGCCTCAGCTGCTGGGCGGGGGCCGGGGGGTTCTCCCCGCCAGGGCTCCCCTTCCCCTCTTCCGTTGACCCCGAAACCCATCAGGTTGACCCCTCGGCGTTTCAGAATCCCGCTGGGCCGAGTGAGGCGGTCCAAAGTGATCCCTGGAGGGGGCAGTGCCAGACGTTTTGGGGTCCCCTTCCTCAGCGTCGCAGCTCACAGCTTTCCTCCTGGAGAAACGCCCCCTAACACCCTCCCGGCTGCTGGCGGAGGGGCGGGGCCTCTGAGGGAAGGGGCGGAGCCAGTGCAAAGCAGGTGATTACGTGTCACTTCCGGGAGATAGGATGACCTCATGTGTAGTTAGACACCCCCCCACACCAAAATGGCTGTGTCTCACCTCTCTGGCTGTTTCCTTTTTTCTTTTGCATTGCACCCTTACTCTTTTCTTATGTTGAGGGGCCATTAAAGGTACATGACTCAGTTTAGACTCCCCCAAACAACTTACTGATTCTCACTTCTATTTAGACCCCTCTCTTCCCCTCTTACCTCTGCTGACCTCCTGATTGTCTTGTCACTGACAACTTTACCATCTTTTCTAATAAAGTTTCCACCATTCCCTTTAGAAAACTCCAGGCAAAATCCAGGTAGAAATCAGCCTGGTTGTGCCTTGCATGTTGGAGTAAGGGCATAATGGGCATATTGTGACCTTGAGTATATTTTCTGCAATACCAAAACAACCAACTTTGTTTTAAAGTGTGTGACTTTAAAATTCCCTGACCCTAATTTGGAAAATTCAAAACTAGCCAGAGCTTCACCTGTATGTATCAATAACTTGTTCAGGCTACTAGAATGTGTGAAGATTATCATTTAGAATTTTTTTGGTGCTAAGGCTATGTTGGTAAACATGGCTTTAAATGAGTGAAAATGATATTAATGTGCTATATCATTAAAATAGGTGCAGGATACACTAATTGAACTTAGCTAACAAATGACATAAGTGAAGCAGCACTGAATGGATTTGAATTACAATGATCTTCCAGTGAAACTGTATTTTCAGCTAGATAGGGCAAGCTACACAGTTGTGGTTATTACTAAGCAAGTGAAATTAGCATTTTGGAGTTTAAATTTTTTAAAAAAGAAACACCATCCCCCTAGAATTTTTTACACATATTTCTGATTCTAGTTCTCCCTTAAGTAAAATCTAATAATACTAAAAACTTTTTTTAGAATGTTAAGAGGACCAAGTATGTCATATTTGTATGGCATTGAGATTCTGAGGAAGAAAGTTGCCTTTGACAACTTTAATAGTTATTTTTATATATGACATTTAACACTAGCACACCTACTTAAGTTTTGAGAGGGACAAGGCAAGACAGGGATACCATGTTGTAGACCCAACTTTTCATGAGCATATGTGCCAAGATAAAACCTATAAACACTTTGAGAAAGTGCTTATAGAGAATTTTTACAACCCCCCCCCCTTATTTGAGTGTGGGGGGAGTGATTCCAAAATCTACTTGGGAATCAAGTCGCATAACTGTATCCTTTTATTTCATGCTATTATTAATTCCTTATTTCTATTGTTGTAAAACCAAGAGCTAACAGGTAAAGATAATTTCTGCATACAGATGGAATTCCATTTCTTTTCTGAATTTGAAAGAATAACACCTTAAATGGCATAAGTGTAGTAGAGTACAACTAATTAGGTTTGGATTTCCGTTCCACTATGATACGATGAATACTGCAAGCAGGATAACCTCTTTAAACCTCAGTTTTTTTAATCATGGAATAACAATGCTTTCTTTGAAAATTTGCTGGGTGGAAATCCATTCATAGCTCTCAATATGATACCTGATAGGTAGTAGGATCTAAATAAACTAATTGTTCTTGTTATATTACTATTATTGTTATTATGCTTGCATAATACCAACATATATCTACTTAAATTTCTTAGTAGTTTTGGTATCTCTAATAAAAAGCATTTTGAAATCCTTCTAGGAAAGGTGCAGTTAATTTGTGCTTTTAAATATATTTTCTGTTTAAGCTGTGAGGCTATGATATGAGAAACAAAAGCAGCCAGTAATGGCATATTTATGATTTCTATTTCTCTATACTCTGAAAGAGCATAATCTAGTGAAATTAACTAAGTAAATTACACTCACTATATAAGGCTGACACATAAAATTATGAATCAAAAGTGTTTATCACAATTGAAGTTTCAAGTAGATACATAAGGTTCACAGACTGTCAAGTGATTTCCACTTATATTTGCATTTTCAACAATTTTGTCTTCTTTGGAAGGGGGGCATATTGTAAAATCCAGAAGGTTCTAAAATTAAAATCAGTTACAACGATAATAAAACCATCACCAAACTCACTGAGAGGTTAACAAATTTGGACTATGCTATGAATCACTATGCTATGCCCCTAGAGTTTTGGGGCAGTTAAATGGGCACTCAATAAATATTGGATAACTGATTAATTTTCTGTATAACTGAAATTTAACCTTTCAAATGCCAAAAAAAGTATTTTATATTTATGATGTAAATCTTCATGAAACCCATTAATGTATTACAGAGATGTCTCCAAACATTAGCTAAATGGGGGGGGGTTAATATAAAGAAATTCATCACCCTGACCTGCTTTCTGCACACAGGCAGGTAGTCAGCATTTTATTTATTTATTTAAGCTCTGGGAATTGAACCCAGGCCCTTGCGTATAGCTCTCTACCACTGAACCACACCCGTAGCCCCAGTTAACCTTTTCTTGACCACTCAATCTTGAGGTACCCTGTGCTAAGAGTTCTGAGTATCTAGAAGTCCACCACCTTTTTGGGTGGTGGTGATGGTGGTGAGTTTTTTCTTAATCATTTTTTTTTAAATCTCTGCTTTCTATAGTTCAGTCAGTTAACAACTTTGGCCCCTATACTTCCACTCCTATATAATAGGCTAAGAAGCCAATAACAGAGCATGTTTCAATTACATATAGGCAAATACTAAATATATTTTTGAGCTTCTGTTAGTATCGTAAGATACCTTTAACATATGGAAATTATGACAAATTTAAGCTGTTTAGGAGCCTTTAGGGTTTTTCTTTTCAATTCTCTGCTCTTTTCAGAAAGGCAAAAGGGGAAAGTATTGAAAGCTATTATGTATTAAATGCTCCCTCAAACATTCATTTTAATCTCAGAGTAGTCCAAAAAGGCATGGGAATTGGTTCCCAGTTTTAAAGGTCTGGAAAACACCCTCAGTTCTGCCAATTGACTTACCCTGAGTCACACCCCAGGGAGGTAGGGTAGCTGTGGGTTTGAATCCAGGCAGGTGTCATTCCAAAGCCTATGCCATTTACCTACCTTGCCATGTCCCAGGCAGCTCGTGTCATCTCTAAATGAAGCCAGCATTACTGTGTTAGTCGCAGGAGGGACCCTATCAGGGCTGACATGTATCTAGTAGACAGGAGGTTTAAATTGCGATGAGGATGGGCCCCAACAAAAGCAGGTTGAAGGGGCTTCCTCATACATTCTTCACAAGGTGTGCGCCTGGGTAAGGCTTCTGAACAGTAGGTATCCTCATGAATTCCATGCCCTGTATTTACTGATTTCTATAGAAATAGAACTTCTTTGCTGCAGAGTAAGCTCATAGAAACCATTATCCCTCGAAGCTACATGTCCACAACTGATGATAAGAATTGAAGTAATAGCAAGCGCTCTCGTGCACTGTTGCTGGTGGTGCAAGCAGTACCACCTCTACAGAAGGGAGCTAGGCACTGTCCAATAAAATTACAATGTAATTATCCTCTGAGACAACAGTCCTTATGGGAAGTGATCCTACAGATAATATGTGCACCTCAGAAAGTACATAGCTGCTCATGTAGCAACATTATTTGTGTAGCATTTTTTATAATACTAAGAAAAAACAAAAGGGGAAAAGACCTCAATGACAACCCAAAAGGGAACTAGTTAAATGAATTATGGTGCTTCCACACAGCAGAATATGATGTAGTACTATTGAATAAAGATAGTTTCCTTTTTTTAATGATTTGTAATGACTTGCAGAATGCTTTGTTTTACAAAAGAGCAAGGTGCAATACAATAGAGCATGCTGCATTTCCTGTAAGAAAGGAGAAGGGAAAGTCTATTCCTGTTTGATTATATTTGCATAAAGCAACGTAGAAAAGTTACCCAAGAAAAAAACAGTGATTACCTATAGGATGGTGGTAATAGTGTGGAGAAATCGGGTCTGAAATGGGAGAAAGATAATAATTTGGGGGTTGGGTATCGAGGGATGGCAGTGAATATGTGTGCATGCAGACATAGAAATTAAGGGGCTGTTCTCTAGCAGTAACGCCAATGAGGAGTATTTTGTAAAGGTGTTTGTTTCTTAAGAACTAGTTCCAAGACTGTAGGTGCAGCTCAGTGGTAGAGTGCTTGTCTGGCTTGCATGAGGCTTGTGGTTGCCCCCCAACACTGAAAACCAAGCAAAACAAAACTGTTTCTAACTCCAAGATCCATGAATCGACTTCAGCCTTTCTGGACCTTCTTCATATTTTTATCCACTGTATCTCCTAAGTAAGAACAATGAACTTTATGAATTCACTCCCCAAAAGCACAGTACATTGTAACTTCATCATATAACACTTATATGAAATCAACTCTTCAAGCTCAACCAAAAGAAAATGAGGAGCAAGCAATAATAGATCAAATCATACAGGCCATTTCAGAAAATGAGCATAGAGCCTTCGCCCCCAGGTTGAAAGTGAGATGGAAAATGGAAATCAGCCATTTCCACAGTAGACCTATATTTCTTGGTTTCTCATATGATTGTCTTGCCAGGAAAAGTGTGAGTCTAGAGTAAAAGATTTGTGTTCATCCTACAATATGACCTCTGAATTCAAGCCAAGTGCTTTCTCTGGTCCTCAATTTAAGATATAAGATTTGCTCTGATGCTGGCTGAGTTGATCTTTTGACAAAGTGATATGGTGTCACCAATACATAGAAAATGTGGAGCCTTTGATCCTAACCATCACCACCAGGACCCCAAGTAAAGTGAACTCCCATAGTGGTATCATCTTCAGATTTTAGACCTATCTCCTGGTTATAGTATTTCTGCATGTGGCAGACTCTAAGTCTAACTGAATTCAGCAAGCATTTATTGAAACCTACTATACATTCAATTTCATCAGGACAAAGAAATGTGAAATAGTTATTGTAAATTACAGCTCTATAATAGGAAACAGACACCTACAAATAGGAGTTAATGAAACAGCATTATCAACAAGTCATGACATGAAAAATTAATGATTAAAGAGTATAACATGGGATCTTTGTTTTCATCAGGTAATAAGTGCCTAATACATGTCAGACACCAACTTTGAAGCCAGTACAAATCGGGGGGGGGGGGAAGACATACCTTTTTAGGTGATGATTAAATTATGTCTTCCTCTGGGTTTTCCCCTTTTTCTTTAAATAACTGTTTCATTTGGTTTTTTAATCACAGGAGGCAGGCTCTGTACATAAATCCCCTACTCTTCCTTTAACTTGCTATAGTATCTTGGGCAAAATACTTACTTATTTAAATCTCTGTTCCTCAACCATAAAAATGAAAAGAATAAAATTCACTTCACTTGATTTATGACTTTGACCCTCAGGCTTATTTTCCTATACAGTGTGCTAATTGTGAGATCAATGCCTGGTACACAGTAGGTGTTAACTAGGTATTGGTCCTCCCTCCCTAGTCACTCCTTCTGTTTATCTCCTGTGGCTGCTATCACAAATTGTCACAAACTTAGTTGCTTAAAACAAGACACATTTATGACCTTACCTTCTGGAGGCTCTGGTGGGTGGCGTGGGACTTGATTCCCTTGTCTTTGCTGGAGTGCGGATTCTTCCCACAGCCCCCAACCCGGGCCCCTTCTATCTTCAAAGCCAGCAGTTATTTACTCACCTCTGCTTCTGTCATGTCTCCCTCCAACTCTGATGTCCCCCTCCCTCTCGCCTTTACAAGCACTTACCTGGATCATCCAGAACAATCTCCCCAACTCAAAATCCTTAACCGAGTCACACCTGCAGTTTCTTTTGTCATGTAAGATGATAAGGTCACAGATTTCAGGGACTAGGATGTGGCCAGTTTTAAGCAGCCTTTTTTCTGACTACCACTTCCTTTCACCTTTTCCTGATATGCAAATGTGAACGCATCACCCTTTGCCCTAAAACTGACTCTGTACTCCAATGCTTTTTACCGCCATAATGCCCATCTCATGGGGTCATCTAATGACACAGAAATTCCAAGAGCAGCATACAAGAATGAACTTCACCTTTTACATGCAATGCCCTTGTTACAAATGAAGAAGAGGAAGCTAACCATAGAAGACAATTATCTATTTAAGTTCACACTAGTTGCCTTCGCCCAAAGACTGGAATTTAAATTTCTTGATATTCAAGTCAGGGCTCTTTCCACGACATTATGATTCATATGCCTTATAAAGTTTCATAGATTATTCCTTTTCAGTGTTTGATATCTCATCCTTTATTTCTTAATGGAAAGAACACTGAGCTTAGAAATTGTCCCAGTCAGAATTTTCCAGAGAATCAGAACCTGAGCAGATCATATATCTGAGGAGCTATATGATAGGAGTTGACTCATGCAATTATGGTCACCAAGAAGTTCCACAGTCTGCTCTCTTCAAGCCAGAGATCCAGGGAGACTGGTGGTTTAGTTCAGGCTGAGTCATGAGGACTGGGGACTATGGTACATAAGTTCCAGCCTGAGTCTAAAAGCTGAACAATCAAGGGCACCAATGTCCAAGGGCAGGAAAAGATGGATCCCAGCCTCAAACAGAACATTTGCCCTTTGTCTTTTTGTTCTGTTTGAACCCTCAAGAGATCGATGATGTCCACCTGCGTTGGTGTGGCAGATCTTCGCTCAGTCTACCAATTGATATGTTAATCTCTTCTAGAAACGCCCTCACAGACACAACCAGAAATAATGTTTTGCGAGCTTTCTGGGCATCTTCGTCCAGGCAAGTTCATATGTGAAATTAAACATCACAGAAATAGAAAAAAAAAATAGGTTTTTGTTCCACTGTCAACATTTGCCAGCTCTGTAACTTAGATTAATTCAGATTCAGTTCTCATATAAAGTTAGAATTAGCATCCTACTTTCCTACAAGGCTTGTGGTGAGAACCTCTCTCATAGGTTATTGAAAAAAAAAAAAAAAAAAAACAGGAACTATTTTTATCCAAGTTGAGGCCTCTCTCTAATCTCTCCAACTTGTATTCCTTTTCCCATCCAAGAAGCTTACCTGCATCAGAATGATAACCTACATGCCATCATCCTGCTGTGAGAAGTGTCATGGCTCACTAGTGCCTCTCATACCAAACCCAGTCTGCAGCCTTATCTTCAGATCTTCCATAATCTCTTCCATTCTATGTAGCAATATTAATTCCACTCTTGACCAAATATACCTTACTCATAAAAATGCCCTCCTCTCCCACATGTACCCAGCACCTTCCTGCGCTGGAACTTATGAACTTATCTTTCATTCATTATGAATTTTTCTTCATCTACCATTTATCTATTATTTCAATTCAAATTAATCAACTTTCAATGCTGGTCTACTACCAAGAAGTTATCGTGCCTGCAAGGGTTTCAACTTCCTCTCATCTTTCAACACCTATTTTATATCCCACCTCCTTCAACAAAAATGTCCCTGACCACTCCAGCACAGGGATGATGCCTTCCTCCTCTAAAAGGCTGAGGCACAGGGAATTTCTACCACCCATTTTTTTAATTTAATTTTTTTATTCTTTGTACACAACTTTTCATTTCTCTGGTTGTACACGATGTAGAGGTCACACCATTTGTGAAATCATACATGTACATAGGGTAATGATGTTTGTCTTATTCCATTATCTTTTCTTCCCCACCAGTCCTCCCCACCCCTCATTTCCCTCTACACAATCCATCGTTCCTCCATTCTTCCCTTGCCCCTCCCACTCCCCATTATGTATCAGCATCCACTTATCAGAGAAACCATTGGACTTTGCTTTTGGGGATTGGCTTATTTCACTAAGCATGATATTCTCCAAACTCCACCCATTTACCTGCAAATGCCTTAATTTTATTCTTCTTCATGACTGAGTAATATCCACTGTGTATATATACTGCAGTTTCTTTTCTTTTCTTTTCTTTTTTTTTTTTTTTACAGTTTCTTTTCTTTATCCATTCATCTATTGAAGGGCAACTAGGTTGGTTCCACAATCTAGGTATTGTCTACCACACATTTTAATTGGTTCATATTCTCTCAATTCATGTAATGATTTTATACAAGTCAGAGCCATAAGGAACCATCATTTCATCCAATTCCTTAAATAAGAGGACTCTAAGACTTGTATTCAAGCAATATTTATTGATGGTTTACAATGTGTCAGGCTTGTGCCCAAGAAATCCAATAGTGAACCAAGTGTACATACCATTCTCCTCAAGGCTTCCCTGCAGAGTGTCTGGAATCTCTAAAGAGAAGGGGTGGACATACCAGCTGAGGGCACCCATGTGCAGAGGCCGAGACGAGAAACAGGCAGGGGGCTGGTGAAATGGCTGTGTGTCTAGAGCACTGAACACACAGCGGAAGAGGAGGTGGTAGTGGAGCCTAGTGCTAATTTTCCAATATTCAAGCTTAAAATTTCAGAGTTGATCCTATAAGTAACTTTTATTAGAAAAGAGACAAAATCAACACTGTGTTTTAGGCAGATAGCTTTGATGATAGCACAGAAGTTGGAGCAACAGTTGACAATCCATGTGTGCCTTGGACTAATTATCTGGTGTCTTTATAACTAGTATTTTGGAGTTTAACACTTATTTAGTAGAGACAGAAATTTATTTTCTTTTCATAAAAATTCTATTCATGAATAGATTAATTTTTCCTAGTCCAAAAGGAGTTGTCATTTTAAAAATAAGCAAAATAACCAGATGTGGGAAAGCATACCTATATTCCCGGCAACTTGGGAAGCTGAGACAGGAGGATCACAAGTTCCAGTCCAGCCTGGGAAACTTAGTGAGTAAAAAACAAAGGGACTGGGCATGTAACTCTGGGTAGAGTGCCCCTGAGTTCAGTCCCCAGTGCTGTACAAAATAAATATTAGCAAAAGTGTTCCTTTTTTTCAATAGATCTTTTTATCTTATAAGTTCTATTGTATAATTATATAAACTAAAGCACATTAGAGGAGCATATTTTAAAAATTTTTAGGTAAGAAGCCGCTCCTTCCAGATAGCACTATGCACGCATCGTTTGGTTTTAAAATGTCAGCAGAATGCCAACTTTCAGTTAATATAGCCACATACATTCTTCAGGAAGGAACCCCAACAAAATATATCCGCCTAAGGCAGAGGTAGTAGCCCGACTGCTGAGACAACCCTCTGAGTCACTTGCTGGGGTTCACACCTTTATGTCATCCCCTCCCCTTGAGTGTGGTTGGAACCCGTGCCCTGAATCTAACCCCCAGAGTGTGGCAGAAGTGATGGGTTGTCACTCTCGTGGTCTGTGTTGCATTCAGGAGGACCTCAGCTCAGCGGACCCAGCTGGAGGCTCTCCCTTGTGGGCTTGACGGAGCAAGCAGCCATGTTGGAGAAGCCCAGGCAGGAAGGACAACTGCCAGCGATACCCGGGACCAGGGAGCAGCCCCAGCCAAGAGCCACTAGAAAGAGGGAAATGCAGTGACATGACCAGGGGACATAAATTCTGCCAACACCATGAGCTTAGAAGCAGCTTCTTTTCCTGGGGAGCCCGCAGGTGAGAACACAATCCAGCCAGCACCTTCAGTGTGACCTCTGGACCCGCCGTACAGAGGCCAGCCCCGCGGTGCCTCGACTCCAGGCCCACGGACACTCTGGGATAATTAAAACTGCTTGGTTTTAGGTGGCTTAATTAGTAGTAATTTGTTGCAGAGCAACTGAACGTGAATACAGATTCAGCATCCCTAGTACAAAAATCCAAAAGCTGAAATGCTCCAAAAATGTGAATATTTCTGTGTCTTGCTCAGAAAGTTTTGGATTAGGAGTGTTTCAGATTTTTTATTTTCATATTAGGAACATTCAATGGGTAAATTCTTTAAGATTTTTTTCAAAATCCCAAAAACTTCCAAATCCCAAACACCTTCAGTCCCAACCACTTCAGGTAAGGATACTAAACCTGAGTAGTAGGTAAATAGAATTTATTCACATCTTGCTGGTTATCTGGAGTTATTTGGGACTGTGGCATCTCTAATCGGTTCAGCTATTTTCTTGTCTGTATGGGCTGAATCCCTGCCTCCTTCCCAGAGCTGCCCTGTGACCTGCCCCTTCGTCCAGCTCCTGTTCAACTTTGGGTGAAAATGGAGTCAGAAACAAAGGAGAGGCCCACGGTCCTGGCTGCGATGAGCTCCTCAGCCCTGTGCCTTGACAGTGGCATCTGGGAAGAAGGAGGGGTGACAGATGCATGAAACGACTCAGAGGCTTATTTCATATTCTGGCAAAAGCAGACCCGGTGTGTCATGGAGCTGTGCAGTCATGAGGGATGCTCATCCTGATGCTCCTGAGGCGGGGTGGGCAGCCTCAGAGGACCCCTGAGTAACATGCAGTCGCTTTTTTCAGTGTTCTGGTGCCTGAGATGGGAGGAGGGTCCACATCTGATGCTTTATCGTTTGCATGTACAAAGGTTTCGCAGATCCTTTTGCAGAGATCTAAGAGCGCAGAATTCAATATGTGAATTTTAAGTTCAGCCTAAAGCACTTCTTAGTTCTCCATCTATTCTAGGACTATCGGACGGCCAAAAAAGGCTCTGCCACCGAAGGAGCAGACGCCAGGTACACAAGGCTCTGCCACCAGCTCGTCCCACTCCCGAGGCTGCTCATGGAGGTGGTGGTTGTCGCCCGTCTTTCACAGCACGGGTGTCAGGAGAAGTCAAGAGCAAAGAGCGAGACAAACCAGGGTGAGGAGACAGGCAGAAGAGGGAAACCCAGCTGAACTTCCTTTCCGGAATGCTGAATAAAAGAGGAGAGAGACGTGGGCGGGAGAAGGGGAGTCTGCTGGGAGGAGCAGATGTAACCTACGTGGGGGACACAACGGAGACAGAAATAAGGCACACGCTGCACGCCATTTAGGGACCAGAGCTGAGGCAAGCGTGGAACTGGCCTTTGGGGCCCGCGCATGGTCTCTTTGACACGAGTAGCTTCGGACACGGTGGCCACTGCACAGCAGGTAGAGTCATTGTCCATCACATGCTCTGCCACGCGGAGCACAGAGCCACTTCTTCCTTTCACCATCTCCCACCACAACTGATTGGGCAAAGTCATCCGCTGGGTGCAGTGCGGCAGGGACACAGGGCTGGGAGGACACGGTCCCGTCCTCCAGGGCCTCTCAGGCCAGGGAGGAGGCAGAAGAGAGGCACCAAGCGGCGCTGTCTAAGCCGGGGGCCGCGGACTACGTTGGTGGTTGAGCAGCTGGACATGGTGTGCACCCTCCGTTCTGACCAGTTCCCCCCAAGTCTTTCCACCTCGTGCATCCCCCGCCTGCTCGCCCGTGGAAGGCACCGGCGTTCGCATCCCCGAAGGTAAGTACATAAATGTGATTCTCGGGTTTCGTCGTCTTCTATCACTTTTTTCAGAACAGTTGCCAACGTGACAATATTTCTGACTATATCAAAAAGCTCTTTTCAAAATAGCAGGTGCTCTCTTCAGTTTTCAGTGCGTTCTCCTCGCTAATGCCGTGTTTGCCTTTGTTCCCAGAGCTACGCACTAGACTGATAGTTTTAATGCTTTTTTCAAGAATAATCCCTAATCCTGTACTTGATCTGTGTGCTAGAGGATTATTCTCTGCCTAGACACATCACTGGACTGGCCTCCTTGCTCCCAATTAATTATTAGTTTGTCTACATTAGATCACACTTGCCATCTGCTAATGAAATCACAGAGGCCTCAGCTCCCTTCCGTTGCTGTCCCTCTCTGCTGGTGGTTTGCTCTGCCTCCTATCCGCCAAATCAGCTACAAACTGGGTGCTCTGGTTTCCGGTTTCTTCTCCAAGTCTCTTCTCTGTAGTAGAACTTCTTTGTGAAGAAGTCCTACAGAAATCTGTTAGTTGATTTTGAACCGTCTCATGATGGGTTGTAAAATAATGATTCCTAGGAGACCCAAGAGAAGAAAAAAGCAAACAGTAGAAAGGAAATCATATCTTTAAAAATATAATACGGGGGGCTGGGATTGTGGGTCACTGGTGGAACACTTGCCTCGCACGTGTGGGGCACTGGGTTTGATCCTCAGCACCACATAAAAGTAAAAAATAAGTTCTTAAAAAATTTAAGGAATACATCAAAAGCAACATGAAACACAATAGCATAGGAACAAGTTCGAATCATCAAGTTAAACTTTAGGTGTGGAAGGCATAAAGCACTGTCTTATTTTCCATTAAACGACCTGAATTTCTAACCCTAACCCTAATGCTGCAAGACTGGTGAGCTTTCGGCCCTTCAGTGGTAAGACTCTGGGGTCTCCAGTGGGGCCAATGCATGTATACTAGTTTGAGAGGACTGCCGTAGTAAAATAGCACAGGCTGGCTGGTTCAAACGAGATTTATTTTCCCACAGTTCTAGGACATCCAAGACCCAGGTGGCAGCAGAGTTGGTTTCTCCTGAGGTCTCGCTCCTTGGTTATAGAGAGCTTTCTTCTTCCTGTTTCTTTGCATAGTCTTCCTTCTGTATGTCTATTATGTAATCTCTTCTTTTTTTTTGGGGGGGGGGAGAGTGGTACTGGGAATTGACCCCAGGGGCACTTTACCTCTGACATACATCTTCAGCCTTTTATTTATTTTTTTAAATTTTCAGACAGGGTCCCACTAAGTTGCTTAGGTCCTCACTAAGTTGCTGAGGCTGGCCATGAACTTGTGATCCTCCTGCCTTAGCCTCCTGAGTCACTGGAATTACAGGTGTGTGTCACCGTGCCTGGTCTAATCTCTTTTTACAAGGACACCAGTCATATTGAATTGGGGTCCACCCTGCTGACCTCACTTAACCCTAATCCCTCTCTAAGGCTCTGTCTCCAAATACATTCCCATTCTGAGGCCCTGGGGCCTCGAACTTCAGTACATGAATTTGGAGGGACACAACATAGCTCACAATCGCCTGGCTCAGAGTGACTCCTCTGACCATCAGCCTGTTGTTCACACAGATAAGTCTTATCTCTGGCCTTGGGGTTCCAGTTCCTTTTAGCCCATTGCTCTCTGTTGCTGTCAAGCTGTGTTGGGGTATCAGGCTGCATCCACCAGGCTGGGACCCTCTAGCTCTCATGGTCCCACATCCCAAGCACACCAGGTGCCATGCAAGACACTACCACACCACCACCCTCTACCCCAGGGTAAGGACAGAGGCCTCTGTCATTCCAAAAGCCCCAATCTTTGTATTTGTCATCCAAGTGGGACATGCGTCTTCTGGGTTTTGAGAAGACCCTTGCTACATCAGGCCCTATAGTCCTAATGAATCAGCCCCTTCAAAAGGAAGGCCCAGAAGTTGGAGAGACTCTTCCTGATTCCAGTCTGCAACAAACCTTCCTGAGGTGAAGAAGCACCCACATGAATGAAAAGAAACAAAAAAATGTAGAAAAAACTTAGGAGTTCAGACTACTCTTCAGCTACATATAATTAAAACACACCACAAGTGCTTGTCCTTTCTCTAATTCCAGTGTTCTAAGAGGTCCATTTAGAATCTTGCAATTATATGGGTTTTTTTTTTTTCCAAACCAAGAATGACAGGTCTTGTAAACATATAATGTATTATTAACAAATGTCATAACAGCAAGTATTCACAGAACACCTACATAATCTTTACACCAAGGACATACAAAGTAAAAAATTTCTTGGGCTGGGGAGATAGTTCAGTTGGTAGAGTGCTTGCCTTGCAAGCACAAGGCCCTGGGTTTAATCCCCAGCACCACAAAAAAAAAAAAAAAAAAAAATTTCTTTATTTTGGGATATAAAATAAAAGTAAACAAAACTAAAACAAAATTGGTATTGCATTGAATATCCTTGCTTTTAAAAAATTGTTTTTCTGATTTAAGAAAAGAGATGCTTGTTCTTGGTTAAAAACTTGAAACACATAAAGTGAAAATTATTAATATCCTTACTACCAGATATGACCCAGTAAGTTTTAGATTCCAGTTATACATTTAGATAGTCTTTATAACCATTTGCTGCTCATTTGTTTATTCATCAATTATGTATTAGATGTTGACTATGTGTAAGGAAATTCTCAGAGAGTTCTGCAGAATTTCATCAATGGAGTTGGCGAATGCCCCAGCCTAAGTCGTTCCATTAAGTCCTAGTTAATGATGCATGTTCATCAGTTTTTGTCACTGTGACACAATGCCTGAGAATAATAACTTCAGAAGAAGGAAGATTTATTTTGACTTCTGGTTTCAGAGTTTCAGTCCCTGGTCAGCCAGCTTCCTTGCTCTGGGACTGAGGTGAAGTAGGACATCATGGTGTACAGGTGTGGTGGAGGAGAGCTGCTCAGCTCACGGCAGCCGAGAAGCAGAGAGAGAGCGCACACAGGTGAGGAGAGGGCCAGGGACAAGATATCTGTATCTGGCCATAAAAAACAACCAACCAAAAAAACAACCAACCCTATTCTGTGGGCAGTAGGAGCAAGGATTCTGGAGCCAGGCTGCCTGCATTTGAATTCTGATTCTACTCCCACACTACCTGTGTGACCTTGGACAAGCTATTGAACCTCTCTGTGCCAAAGTTTCTTCAAGTATAAAACGAGGATGACAACAACTCTCAAAATGTAGTTCGTGAGAATTAAATGTTACACTGAAGGCTTCGCACAACGCATGGTACACACAAGAAGTATTAGCTATCATTTCACCTTAATTTTGAAATACCCTGCAACGTATATATTCTGAAACTCTCTCCATTTCTCTCATTCTCTCTGTTCTGGTCCTTGCCCAACAAGATTATACTATTGATGGCATGAGCCAGTTAGTTGAAGAGGAGGAGCCATGGATTATCCGTGAGCAGACCCAGGACACAGGTGATTTCAAGCTGCTGTGTGCAAACTTCTAAATACTTCACTGTGGTGATCGCTAGATTCTGTTGTGGGTGGATCAAGTGATTTCAAAACAGCTACCTCCAGAGAGGATTCTCCTAAAGAAGGGAGGGTGAATTCTATCTCCCTCTTCCCTCCCCTACCTTCACAATCAAAATACTTCCTCTTAGGAATAAAGAAAAGTAGACCCCGGGGCAGCAGGCGGCGGGGGGCTTGGGGAGAATGTGGCAATTGGCACCTGGTACTTCCAAGATTAACTCTCCTTCCTTCATTTCTACTTCGTTCACCTGGTGTAGGAAATATCCCCACTCTTGGTGTCAAGTTTCACATCTTAGCATTTGTACTGCCAGAGACACGCTAAGAGATCTGTTTTGCTATGAGGTCAAAAATTCTATAGAAAAAACTCATGGGCCCTGCTTCCAGGTGTCCCCTCTGGGGCTAATCAATTACTGTTGAGCAGAAGGGTGAGTCAGGTCAGAATATTCTCAAGTCCCTCGAAGACTGGGTTCCTAATACAAGGGAATGATGGTCAGAAAATTCCATAATAGCCTAGAGTGAACAGATTTATCATTTATTCCCATAGGATGATAAGAGCATCTATGGCATTCACTATTGTAAAAAATATATAATAAAATAGACTTTTAACTTACTTAATATACTTAGAATTGCAGGCAAACTGACTTTCAAAATATTTATTTCAAACTCCCAAGATTTTGATGGTATTTCCCAAAGGACAGAGGAGTTAAATAGTTGCACTCTTTCTAGAGAATGGAGATGTGAGCACCCCATGGCGAGTCTATTTAAAGTATCTGACTTGATTTAAAGAGACCGTGAACTTGATTTTTGACTCAGTACAAAGCTCTAGGAAGGGTGGTGCCCTGGCTAAGATTTTTGTTTGTCTATTTATTTGCTTACCTTCTGCAGAGACAGGAAAAGTCTCCTTGTAAAGAGTTCATTTTGTGACAGGCTAATAATCTAGCATTCACTATCATTTAGTTTTTACCACTGTCCTAAACATAAGAAACTATTCTTTTTCTGCCCCTGAAGAAACTGGGATGCAGAGAAGTTAATTTGCCCAAGTCACACAGCCAAAGAGTGGTGAAAATGGGATTTTAATTCAGGCCCACCTAAATATCAGGTGATGCTATTTCCAGAATACCCAGCAGTCAAGGTGGAATAATAAAGAGAATTAGTCACTGTTGGGGTAGGAAATAGTGTGGAATCCTTAGCGCCACTGTGATTAACATTTCAACTTTGAAAACACAAAATAGTATGTTAATAAATAGCAATTTAGTTACTTTGATTAATTTAAGGAAGTTATAGAAATTACTTCTATTTATTTGAAGAGGAAGATTTATTTCATAGCTGTAGAAAAAGCACACAGAAGTGAGTAAAAAGGGAACCCCTACCTACTCACTGTCCCTTCAATAGCTCAGAAGTTTTGCTCTATTTTTCTTCTATGCACTTAATTATGGGATCTCTAAAGGATATGATGAGAATATTTTAAAGTGTAAAATATCACTTTGACCTTCGTCAGAAGGATTCCTTATAGGCAACGATTTTAGTGTTTTCCTATTTAGTATTTTCAAGTACTTCAATGTTTAGGATAGTTATGAAAAATAAAATCGCCATCACTTTTATCAGTACTCACACTTAAAAATCTTAAATATAAGTCCAAATCATATGGAATTTAATAGTTCCTGGTCAATTTATATTTTTTAAGCATCTATAATTATAAGAGAATTTAAAAGAAAATGTTTCACTGAGTCATTTTTAAAACATTGATGAGAATGTTTAGTAAAGCATTTTGGTCTTTTCTAGCAGGAAACAGTTTAGGCTGCAATCTTTGATTCCCTGCATTAAATAACCACTTCACCAGGTTTTATCACTTTTTCCAGTCCATGCTTTAAAAGCTCAAAACAATAGTACATAATGGAAATGTCAATTTTTTTTTGTCACAGCTGTGTAAATCTTCAGGGCCATGGCCTCCTTGGTGACCCAGGTGTTATAGAAACATGTCCTATAAGGATTTGAATTTGAGCACCAATCAGAGGACTGAACGATCTTTTCGGATCCACTCCTGTTGATCCTTCAACCCTTACAGGCCCCAGTCTCATTACAGAAAAATAGGAAAAGTAACCTGGTTCCTTACTTCTGTCTTCAAGTTACCAGGGGGAGCAGATGTGAATCAGAAACTCTCAGTCATCTCTGCGCCCAGGCCTGGTCTACAGTGGGTACTCAGCGAAGGCCTGAGGGAGGCACGGAGGGAGGAAATCCATCCATGGAGTCTAAAAATAAAAACGAGCATCTGCAAATGGTAGCACTCCTACCCGCCCTTATGTCACCACCATCGGGAAAGGGCATTAAGGCTGGTGTACTTTGTGTTCACGGGTATCTGAATATCTTGTTTTCACAGAGAAGAAGAAACTATGTAAACAAAGGTTTTAAAAACAGTCAAATGTGAACTTTGATTCGTTCACTTTTTCGTTTCAAACAGAAATAACATCCATTATCCAGGGAACACCATAAACAATGAAAATAAGCTTCAATTTAATATTCAGGCCACTTAAGGAAGTCAAGAATTAGGCAAAGGAGAAGAAGGAAACAGCTCACTCTTGTTACTTACCTTAGCCCAAGGGGCCAAGATCTAGCTGGTACTAAACCTGCTGTTTAAATGGCTGCCTTGGCATTAAAGTAGGTAGTTACATAGCTTGAAACTTTTACAAGAGAGGAGGTGGAGTGGGTTTGATTCTTGATTTGGATAGATATTCTTTTTTAAATTATTTTTCCCAAAATAGGGTCCTGCTATGTTGCCCAAGCTGGTCTTGCACACGGGCTCAAGTGATCCTCCTGCCTCGGTGTTTGGTGTGCTGGAATTACAGGTGGGTGCCACCTGGCCCAGCTGAAATAGACTTTCTTGACATCACTTCTTTTCCTAATTTTCAACAGGGGATGTGGCATGATCCCAAAGCTTGGTAGGGCCAGACAAATTTCCATTTTGTTCAAAAGAAACAAATCCTGGGGAAGTATCATCCCTTTGGCTCTCAATCATATCAGCTCACTGATCCCTGTGATGACAGTTGATTCACAATGGTGACATGTTCTGAGAAATGCACCATTGGGCAATTGGCCATATGTAACCAGGTGCACTGACACGGGAGTGTAGCCTCTGCACACCTGCGCTGTGCGGTGCACCTGGCTGCAGACCCGCAGGCTGCGGTTGCTCTGAGGGTTGCAACGCGATGGTCAGTGCGTGTCTAAACACATCCGGATAGAAAAGGTGCAGGGAGAGTGCTCGGGAGAGGAGTTTCTCAGTTCCACGTTGGTCTTGAGGGCCCCCCATCCGTTGCTGGCTGAAGTGTTACTCAGTGGTGCCAGCCCGTGTGATGGGCACAAGGGGCCCTGCAGCCCAGAGATGTTAAACCAAAGGTCAGAGATCTCCGGGCTTCGTTTTATGCATTCTCCATCTGCACAACTGTGAGAAAGCGCAGGTCTCTCACCTCAGTCTTCTAGAAGATGCTGCACAGCTCGCAGTGCTTTCAGGATGATCTGCACTTACCATCCTCATGGCCACCCAACCTGGCTTCCCTTTGTGGTGTCTCCAGCTGTGGCCAAACGCTGTCCCCACACTGGGCTCTTCCCTTCTCCAAACCCGCTCTTTACTTCAATTCGCTGCACCTTGTTCCGTTCCATTACTCTTTTTCCTAGAAAATGTCAACTTCTTCTTCAAAGGCCAGTGTACCTGTCACCGTCCATCTTGGACGGCTAGTCTCAGCCCCAGCTGTATTAGGATCGCCTGAGGAGCTTTTTAAAAGGGTCACTCCCCAGACCCCACCCCACCCTGGGTGCGGATTTAACTGGGTGTTTGGACTGTGCCCAGGACCGAGAATGACTCATCTATATGTCTTTGTGACTCTCCTCTGGTCTCTGCGGCATGACGCAGTCCCTTGCCTACACTCCTCCACCTTATCCCACAGCACGGCACGTTCCAGCGGGGCTCAGACCCGGCTCTCCCCACAGTGTCTTACTGTCATCCTCCTTGGATTCCTGTCAGAACCTGCCCTTTGACTACAGCGGTGGCTCTTCAGGCGACTGTGTCGCCCTGTCTTCCTGGAGACCATATTGTCCCTGAGTCCCGTCACTTCCTCCTCTGCAGCGTGCCCCAACTGCTGGCACACGTCCCCTTCTGCAAGGCCTGAGGTGTGTTCCTGTCGTCTCCCAAGTGGTTGCTCCTGCCGCACCCCTTCTCAGAAACCCCCGTGGCCTTCCGACTGCCTCCCGAGTCAAATTAAACCTAATCATGGGCTTTGAAGTTTTCCACTAGTTTGAAAGGCCCCTCTTCCTCCCAGGGCCCATTATATCTTCAGTTCAGCCAAACACTAAATCCCTGCCTGTCTCCAGAGCTCATTGCAGTCCATGCTTCCACAGTAAAACAAAAACAAACCAACAAAAAGCAGCCTGCCCCCAGCTCCCAGATCCACTCCAGTGTCCTCAAGCAAAACACGCGGCCGTCTTTAGGAACGCTGCTGGAGGTCTCCTAAAGCACCTCTCCACACACTCGTTTTTTGTTTGTTTGTGTGTTTTTTGGTACCAGGGATTGAACTCAGGGGCACTCAACCACTGAGCCACACCCCCAGCCCTATTTTGTATTTTATTTAGAGACAGGGTCTCACTGAGTTGCTGAGCACCTTGCTTTTGCTGAGGCTGGATTTGAATTCAAGATCCACCTGCCTCAGCCTCCTGAGCTGTTGGGTGTGCACCACCAGTCATTTTTTAAATGATTGAGTATATGTCTTTGCTATTGTTTTTGTCGCATTTTGTTTTTTTATTCTAGCATGTTTCTACTTTTTGTTTGGTGGAATAAAAAGTGGATTTGAAAGCAGAAGACCTTGCTAGCTCTCATATGTTCATAGTTCCCTATGACATGGAGTCAGACAGGCAGGGTGTTCATGTGCCCACCTGCGTTCAGCTGCAGAATCTCAGGAGACAAAGCTGGAGGAAGGGACTTTGTGAGTCCAAAACTGCTCTGCAAGTTCGAGGCTATAATGATGATGAATACTGAGATCATCTCCTACCACCCAGTTCACTTCAGTGGTGCCATGCGGAGCTCCACACCCCTGAGGAGACTTGCTGAAAGCATTTCAAGCTACTTTGCAAGGATGATGATGCAGAATAAAGATCTAAAATTTATATCTTTAGTATGCTATTATTCCAAAGGCATTTACTAAGTTTCATTTTTCCAGCAGGTCTTACGTTACTTGCAAGTTCTTTATGTGCCCTTCCTCAGATAAGCTTAGAAGTCAGCCTGCAGGACCCGCGAAGCCACAACAAGACACCATATCCAGACTCTCAGGAGGAAGAATCCAGAACATGGCGCTCTTCTTGGGGTCTTTCTCGCGGTGCATCTGCTTCTGAGGCAACTTGGGAAACCTGAAAGAAAAACACTGGAGGCGGCAGCCGGCCTCCCACCCATTGTTCCTCAGCTCTGCCTAACCAGTCACAGTCATATTTGGGACTGGCAAAGCCACTCCTTTCCGGGGAGCTCACAGCACCCAGGCATTCCTTCATTAATGCAAATAGCGCTCCTGTGGAGGAGGTGGGTGGCAGGCAATTTCCAGTCCTTTTCTTCTCTGCTTACCAAAGAGCCTTCGCTCTCAATAGCTCACAAGAATGAGTGAACCATTTTGGTTATAAGATTATGATTCGCCCATCATCCCCATTAACGCTATTAAAACAACTTTTGTCCTTCTTAAAATCTGTGCAGCCAAGTGTGCACAGAGTTCAAAAAGGAACATAAAGACTGCCCCGGACAGTCTGTGTGAGACCGGGCGTTAGATACAATTTCCTTTGTCTGGCTTTGGAAACTCCCAGAGGACAAATAGGATTAAATGTGACACTTTTCTTTCTCCCAACCTCCTAAACCTCACCCCCTTTTACGAACTTTTGTCCCTGCACGCAGCTCCTGAGATCTCTGCGCTGGTGTCAGGGCAGACATCCAGAAATTCCTCTCTGTCTCTTCCATCCTCGGCCCCACCAAGGTGAGGACTGATGGCTACCGACATGTGAGAGAGGGCTAGCAAGCTGGAAGTGATGCATGTCTGCATCAGCCTCCGTCCTCCCAGGGCGTCCACCACAACGACCCATCTGGGCTACGCTTAGAACAGCACCGCACGTGGTGGACCTTTCTGGATCTTCCATCATGACTTCTTTGTTCTGCATGCCCCTCTGCTGCACACCTGGATTTGCTAATGAACAGTTTTAAGTTTACCATGTGAGAGAACAGAAAGGAAGACAGGAACGAGCATCTATCAAGCGCCTACTACATAACCCACACCCTGTAGGGTACCGCCATATACACTGTACTACAGCAGCAGATGAAGGAGCACTAACATTTCTGTTTAGTGTTTCACTCACCAAAACCCCAGCGGCTTAACAGAGGCAGGGGAGTTTTTTTCTCCCTTGGAATATGTATCCATCGTGCCTGTTCCAGTGGTCATTCAAGCACCCCATGGATGGAGGTGCTACCCTCTGTGGACACACTGCCTGGACCCCGTGGTCAGTTCAGTCATCACAGCAAAAGAAAAAAGTGTGGCTTTATTTTGGCCTTTTCATTGCCTCAGCAGAATTGCTGGTGCTTAGGATCCCTGGCTACAGAACTCACGTGGCCCCTGCTCATTGCACAGGGACAAGGAAATTCGTGAAAGCAGATGGAATGTCCAGCAAGCAGCAATGGCCTTGCCAGGGGAGTGGAAATGTAAAGAGTAGCAGCCGTAAAGCGTCAGCAAAGCACATCATCTGTTTAATGGCTCATGAGACCCCTTGGCAGGACTGCACCGGATCTGCTTCATCTGGGCCTTGATTTGGGACATTTAAATGGGTTTCCAACGATTAGCACTCTTTGAACACTTACTTATTTAGTGTTCAGAGTGATGAAGCTGAGGGACCAAGAGGGTGTTTAGGATTCAGAGGGGAAGTCGGACACATTCATAAATAAATGTCATTTTAATAAAAGGCAGTTTTTGATGAATGGAAGAAGAAAACTACCAAGGGCTTTGGGACTGCAGAGGAAACAATCATCTCCTGCCAAGGAGCTAGGAAGGGACTTAGAGGGGATTTATACGTTTCAATTGGGCTTTGAGGATTGATTAGTATTTCCCAGCAGGTTACGAAGGGGCGGGGGAGGCCTCAGGCAGTAAGGCCCAGGGGGAGCCGAGCACAGGCAGGCGGGCTGCCCTGCAGAGGGGAAGGCAGGAGAGAAGAGGCCAGAGCATTCGGCAGAGCAAGAGTGTGGTGGGTGGATATTCCAGGGGGTTCTGTAGCCCCCGAGGGTCTCAGCCCAGGATGCCCTGGTGGGACCACGTGGGACTCTCCTAGGGACAGCAACAACCAGGGTATTAACGGATGACTTTTTTCTCCTCCCTTTGGGAATCCCTAGTCTGCATGAACATATTTATTTTCCTTTTATCCTGGGGTTTGTAATCAAACATGAATTTAATCTGCCTAAACACACATATCACAGAAGCAAAGCTCCTATTTTATCCAATGAAGCCTGTAGTCAGACGTTCACACTCCCTCAGCTTTTGGGGTGTTCTTTTTTCCTCTTTGAAACAAATGTCTGGCAAATTGTTTCAACTTCAGGACAAAGATCAGAGAATAGCGCCCAGCCCCCACTGTCATCTGGTCCCATCATGTTGACTTTGACTGTGCTGAATTTAGATTTCCTGGCCTTCCTAGTGGGAAGGCCAGCTTCCCATTTACTTGCTGTGTGCTTCAGCCAAGTTATTTAGCCTTTCTGTGCTCAAGGAAATAGTATTTATTTTTGTTCCTTCCCTGAGCAAATATTAATCAACTATCTCCTACAAGTCAGGAAATATACCAATCATAAATGATCTTAATAGAAACAATCAGATAGTAAAGAAAGGAGGTGGGCGAGGGAATGGATATGAATTCTAGACCTACTGTGTTGGAGACATCCACTGAGCGTCATGCGTGCTCATCAATGCTAGCACGACTCCCCTGAGACAGGGATCCCCACATTCTGCAGTGAAGAGCCAAGGGACACCCACGGTAACTTGCACAAAGGCATTTAGCTGCTGAGTGGCAGAGCCAAGCCGCAAGCTGTGCAAACTGTTGGATCCCAAGGCCCACGCCGATTCCACTCCACCATGGCGCAAGGTGCTGGCAGCAGAAGTTCCTGCCGGCTGCACAGTGGTTCTCTTCTGAGACCCTCGAACCCTTCTTGCCCCCAGCTGAGGCAGGAAAGAGAAATTTCTTGGCTTTCTTGACTCATGCAGCCATGACGGATCGCTGCCTATAGCTTGGGGCTCTCCAGCCTTCAAGGGCCCCTCGCCCACCCAGCAGATTTGCTGCTTCTCCTGGTGTCTCTGGAGGCGTCCTCGGTCCCGTTTGGTCACTCCCTCTTAATTGTTCACAATTACCCAAGTTCCCAGTGCTACAATAAGCAGGGAAAAGGGTAGCATTTTCTAAGACATAAGTGTTTAGTATTGCTGGCAGATTTGTAAACTTATTAGTGCCTCTGCACACCATATAATTAAGATCAAATTATCCAAGAGTTTAAAATAGTGCCTGCTGCTATTGTGCTGCTGAAAATACTAAGGAAAAAGTATTTGCCTTTTTAACTTATGTGGCTTTCTCTCTCTCTCTTGCACACACACACACACACACACACACACATACACACACACCCTGCCCCTTTTGCTGAGATTTCCATTCTCAAAGGGCAAAAGGGCTAACGGGCTCACCTGGACGGACGAAGAGGGCTTACTGTGCTGTGAGACTTGCTTTGGGAAGTGTGGCCACCAACATTAGTAGCATAGGAAGCTGAGGGACACACACTGGGACATTTGCTCTGGCATCTCCTGGAAGGGACCTACAGGCTGCAGGCTGGAGGGTGGGCAGGAGTGAACACTGAGGCAGGTGCTCAGAGCAGCCGTCTTGGTGGGATTAGGACAGGAATGGCTGGAGGCTGCTTCTGCAGAAGGGTGGCCACAGCCCTGCGAGTTTTCAATGCCTGGAACTGCAAATCAACATCTGAACCCAGGAATGCCTGCTCTGGGGGTGCCCAGGGAGAGCCATGGGACAGAAAAGGGAGCATTGGGCACACGTGTGAGCTGCCACTGCAAGACTGTTCTGGACTTACCAAGCCTGTCCCTGTCCTGGGGAGCTGAAAGCCTTGTGGGAGGACCAATGGCAAAGAGGCTGCGCCAGGTTGGTGGTGATGAGCCCCTGCGGGGTGGACGGGAGCTGGGAGCTGGGGTGAGCGGGCAGAGGGGTACTTGGGTGAATGGAGAGCAGAGGAGAGTAAGAAGGGCTGCCAGGGTGGGAGCCCAAGGTGGACTTGAAGACGAGGAGGAGTTGGCCTGACAGAGGGAGAGGAGCCCAGGGGAGAAGGAGGATGGAGCGAACCTCAGCAGCAGACGGAGCAGGCAGCCAGCAGGTCTGCTCGGGAGCACTGCCGGAGTGCCTCACAGGAGGGTGGGGAGTCCTGATGTGGCCCTGAACACACTGAGTGGGTCCTCCTCCCTTCTCATGTCCTCCCCACCCTGTCCCGCAGGGCCGCGGTGTCTAAAGCCACCTCCACGGTGTTTCAGGGAGACATTATGTCATTGAGCCTGGGCTCGGAGTTCTGAGCGCACATCCTTGCTCTGACGCCTCCTGGCACCGAGAATAGTGCCCAGCATATGGGGTGCGTAAAGGCAGGAGTGAGTCAACCACAGGCTAGGAGCTAGCTGAGAAAGCTGGAGAGGCTGGTGGTTCCGAGCCAGTGTCCTCACCTGCGAGATGGAGATAATAAGAGCTCCTGTTTCCCAGGGTTCCTGGGAAAATGAACCACCACATCAGGTCAGGTGTGTATCAGGGACAGGGTCCTCGGGGGCTGGAAATGGGCATGCTGCTCTGGAGGTGGAGATTAGAACAGCGTTCCCACCACCCACTCCAGCATTGCCTCATCCTGGCGTGACAACCTCCTTCTTCAAACCATCTGCAACTGGGGCTGAGAACTTAAAGGTGTCAGAAGGGAGAGAGCTCAGCCTCACTCCAGAGCTATGAGAAAGGACCCTTAGGAGGGAAGTGCAGGACCCAGCTACATCCCCAAGTGATGGTCCACCCATGCAAATGACTAAGAGTACCACATCAATGTTTTAGTTTATAAATCAAAATACAGTCAACTCATGAGTACCACAGTCCACAGCTGAAGACGTCAGTTCCTCTGCAGTTGAACATATGACGTCAGGAAAGACCTTTAGATCTGTGATGGAGCCGCAGATGTGTTATCTTAACACCTGGCACCAGTGTTCCTCTTAGAGATGAACTGTCTTGGATGAGTCTCTTAGAGCTAGAGAATTAAATCTGAAGGGTGTGGATTAGCCTTGCCAAGCCCCACTGCCAAAAAAAAAAGAATCACAGAACAGTTCTGCATGAATAAGGGAGAAAGAAAATGAGAAGAAATGGAGAGCTACACAACAGAGAGACAGATGCTGAAGCCATGGTTTGGAAACAACTTAGGGAACTTTGGGGAACAGGGCTGTACACCTGAATTTCAAGCAGTTTGCATCTTCATAACATGAAATCATGGTCTTCCCAAACGCTCATCCAGGGCTTCTGTACCATAAAGCTGAGTTTGAGTGTCCTGTCCCCAGCAAAGGACGGTGTAAGGAAATAGCTACAGACTTCATTCAGGGCTTATCCATTTACTCTCCTTTCTCTCTTCCCAGTCACTCCCAGCCACTGGTTGACCAACCTGCCGTCTTTGTTCAGTGATGTTGGTCAAGTCCTCTCTTCCCCACTCCCATCTGCTACCAGTTGCCTCCTGACTAGTCTCTCTGTGCACGTTCTCTCTGGTCATAACCTCAGACCAGCCCACGTAATGGTGTCAAAAATAACTTCCTAGTGAAGCTTTGTTTTTGACAGGGGGTTATTGGGAATTGAACCCAGGGGCACTTTACTACCAAGCTACATTCCCAGTCCTTTTTATGTTTTGTTTTGAGACAGGACCTTACTTAGTTGCTGAGGGACTTTCTAAGTTGCTGAGACTGGACTCAAACTTGCAATCATCCTGCTCTCAGACTCCTGAGCTGCTGGAATTGCAGGTTGTGCCACTGTGCCTGGCTCTCATGAAGCCTTAATGCTGAGAGCAGTGTACCATAGCAACAAAGAGCATGCGTAGACTCCACAGTCACATTAGCTGGGGTCGCATGCTCACCCTCCACTTCAAGGGGCTGTCTTTGGGTTGGGCAAGTTACCTGACTTCTCTTTGCCTTAGACTCCCTGTCTGTGAAGTGGGAGTAATAATAACGGTGCTTCCTCCTAGACATGAGTATTATGAAAACAACTGCACACATGTGGTTGCCTCGCTTAAAAAGACTGTGTGGGATACCTGTAGAATTAGAAAAAAAACTCCGACTGGGATTTGCATATTCCATGATGTTCAAAGTCCTTGACATGCTGACTGTCACTCTACATTCCCTACCTCCTCTCTCATGCCTCCACCCTCACCCAACCTCGCCTGCAACCACTCCAAGTTACTCAAGGTCCTGGAGAATGCCACGCACATTCTACTTCCATGTGGTGCCGAGTCTTTCCTTTTTACAGAATGCTCTCACAATGAAGCTCTTTTTCTGTCATTTTTTCCTTCTTTTTTTTTTGGGGGGGTGCTGGGGATCAAACCCAGGTCCTGTGCTTACAAGGCAAGCACTCTACTGACTGAGCTATCTCCCCAGCCCCATTTTTTCCTTCTTTTGTGGAAAGGATGTGCTGTCATTTTTCATCCACTGTTTGGAGAGCTTCTATATGTGTTCTGATGCATGCACACGTACGCACGCACACACACACACACACACACACACATGCACACACTTTGTTGGGATTTAGATAAGACTACAAGGAATGCTACACCTCTCTTTCTTTCTTTTCTTTTCTTTCATTTTTTGTTTTTTTTCCTTTTTTGCAGTGCTGGAAATGGAACCCAGGGCCTCATGCGTGCTAGGCAAATGCTCTACCACTGATATACTCCAGTCCATAAATGTTGCATCTTTCTACCCAAGAACATGGAAATTCTCTCTCCATTTATTTAGGTGGTTTTTCCATTTTTAGGTGACTTTCTATAATTTCTTGATAGATTTTTGTAGTGTTCCATGTCGAAGCTTGCAGTCCGACGTTTTTAAATGTAAATGATAGTATTTAGAAATTTTTATTGTTATGTAGAAATGCAGTGGATGCTTATGTATTGCCTCTGTCTGATAGCCTTGCTAAAATTATTTATCATGCAATCGCACTGAGAACCCTGGTTGTTTTCTTTCATTCCACCCCTCATGCATTTCCCCTCTTCCCTTCTGTGTGGCCTGGGACCACCAGGACAATACTGAATGGAAGTGTAGGTCAAGGATAACCTCGACTTGTTCCTGGTTTGGAGGAAAGTTTCAAGACAAGTTGGAGGATTTATACTGCCAGTATTAAGACCTGTTGAAATCTGTAACAGTGAAGAATTGATGCATAGACAAGTAGACCAATGGAACAAACAGATTCCAGAAGCAGGCTCACACATGTGTGGTCAATAAATTACAACACAGTAAAGGGGATACCGAAGTGCGGTGGGGTAGGGTGATCTTTCAGTAGATGGCTCAGTAGATGGTCCCCATATGGATTGATCTCCATATTGGGAAAAGTTAACCATGATTCTTACTTCACACCAAACAAAAACCATCACTTCAGATGAATTGCATATCCAAACATGTAGTAAAATAATACAGATTGAAGAGAAAAAAAATGACAGGACATTTTTACTACATTTTTACTACTTTGATACAGACAAGATGTTTTAAAAGATGTGTGTAAAAGGCAGTAGACATAAGGGGAAAATGATCAATTTGGAAATATTAAATAAAATAATTTTATATACAATACATTAAAATTAAGAATTAAAAGAATCAGCTGGGTGTGGTGGTGCACACCTGTAATTCCAAGAACTCAGGCAACTGAGACAGGAGGATCAGAAGTTTGAGAGCAGCCTCAGCAACTTAGAGAGGTCCCTCAGCAACTCAGCAAGACCCTGTGGTTGAGTGCCTCTAGGTCAAGTCGCTAGCACTCATGAGCCCCCAAAAAAGAATTAAAGGAATCAAAGATGACCCCTAGAATGGGAGAAGCAAACTGTAACTCATACATACAACAAAATCCTTTATCCAGAAGTTATAACTCCTTTTATATGAAAAGGCATGCAATGGAAATATGGCCAAAAGACATGTACAGCCTCCTCCAGGGAAAGATATTCAAATGGGCAACAAACTTTGTGAAAAGGTGGTAGCACTAATTTGTCATCAGGGAAATGCAAGTTCAATCTGAAATGAGACATAACCTCTACCAGGCAGAACAGCGAGAACGAAAAGGACAGAAAATACTAAGCAGATCCAGAACTCCAGTACACTGTTGAGTGGTGTATTGGTATAACCACTTTGAAGAACTGTTCTGTGGTCTCTAAAGCTGAGCATGTGCATGTTCTATAGCCCAGGGTCTCCATTCCTGGACCCACACCTTCCCTTAAAATGTACACATCCTCACCCAAAGACATTTGTAAGAAAACCTATGGCTGCTGTATTCACAGCTGTCAAACACTGGCATGTGAAGAAATGGGTATTTCACTTTAAGAACTACTATAGAGCAATGAGCATGGATGAACACAGCCACACAGCACAGCAAGGGGAACTCTCACATGCACAATGTTGAGTGAAAAGCAGCCAGACACAAATGAACAGAGACCACACAATTCCACGGGCAGAAAGCAGGGAGCTGGCTGGGGTGTAGCCCAGTGGTCAGCACTTACCTGGCATGTGCAAGGCCCTGGGTTGATACCAGCACCACAAAACAAACAGGGAGCATCCAACCTCAGAGACACCCAGGGGCGTGAGGCAGGTTTGCTGAGCAGCCTCAGACAGGCTATCAGCCTCAGCTGGGGGGCCTGAGGTGAACAAGAATAAGCAATGATTGAGTCCTGTCCTGAGGAGTGATGAGGAGTGTACCAGGTAGACGGAGAGGGAAAGACCTTTTGGGGAAGATAGAGGAGCCATGTGCATCTGTGGAAAAACTTGAAGCCACGTGGCGTGCTGGAGAAGAGCGGGAGGGCGAGAGGGTGCCATGGCCTGGAGGTGAACGTGTCCCGCAGGTCCGAGGGAGCCAGGGAAGGATGAGGTGGGAGACTGGTCCAGCCCAGTTTGCAGCTGTTGAGTGATACCACTGGTTGTGGAGTGGGAGGTGGATTTCAGGGCAACACTGAAGGCTGCAGGTGTCTTGGGGAAGGTGAAGGGATGCAATGGTCCTGGTGGGAAAGGGTGCAGCCATGGGGAAGGGGAGAGGGTGCAGGCAGCGGCAGGATACTCACACTGGCGGAGAAGTGAGTGGTAGGACTGGAGCCCCGAGTCCCCCACCTTCTCTTATAAAAACATCGGGAGGAGGGTGGTGAGCAAGAGCTTTCTTAGGCAGGTGACGTTTTCTTTTTACATTTTCCTCCCAAGAACCAGAAAAAGATGCAAAAGTGAAAAAGTGAGCGGGGTGGGGGTGGGGAGCAGAGGAATCAGGAGGAAACACGGTACACACGCTGATGCCACACGGGAACTGTAACCAGCTCACATTTCCATCTATTATCTAAGGCGCCAATACATCCATCTGAAAAGAATGATTCAAAGACATGGGTGTGAAATAAAGGAGCACATGTAACCGTGTTGTCCAAAAGGCCCCAGCAGGCTGTTTCCCTCAAAGAGGAGCTTTCAGGTGACGCAGCCAGGAGACTGCAGGCCCAGGGAGGATCTAAGCTAGTGTCACTCAGCAATTTGCAATGAGAAAAAAAAAAAAAAAGAAAGAAAATCCACTTATCTAAGAAGCACATCTAAAGCTCCCTGTCTGGCAGGTGCTTAAGAGCATTGAACAGATGTCCCTTTGAGGCACCAAAAGTCCTGTCTGTATGTGGGAAAGCACGTAGGCACCAGTTCCCCTCTGCAGTCATGGAGGAAAGATCCAGGTATGCAGCAAGGGCTTTATGCATTTGCCTTGCCAACGTCTTTTCTCAGGATGTGGAGACTTTGTCACCTCTGAGCAAAATGAACCCCACTCATCAAGGATTCTGGTGGGGCTTCTACGCACTCTCTGTTTCACAAACCCTGTGGTTCCTTGCAGTAATCTTGCATCCTGGATCCCCTTCTTATCAGGCTCCCTATGATAGGTGTTGAGCACTTACTTGATGCCTCCCAGGCTCCATCTCTACCTAGCTCTGCAGTCCTGCTGATAAGGCCCTGGTGGACCTTTGCAGAATAAGGTGCAGGGCTCCATGGTTAAGAGACAGGGTACCGGAGTCAGTGCCACTCAATTAGATCCCCAATGCCGACTCTCACCAGCTGGGTGTTCAGCACATGCCTCAACCTCTCTAAACCTCAGTTTCCATGTCGGCAATAGCAGTATTACTTTATGGAGATATGATGGGAATTAGGCCATGTTAATTTCTCAGCACACCCTTGGCACATGCTACCCCCTAAGCAAATATGAGGTGCTATGGAACCAAAGAGAAACATGATCTGTTCCAACTAATGAGGCTGTGAATCCTGGGATTTGTTTCTTACCTGAAAGATTAAGCACCTTCAAAGCCATCAGTTCTGGTTCTTAGGAGGTCAAGTCCCCTGGAAAGATGTCACTGAGCATGCCAGGGACAAACTCTCTATTTCAATTTACCAGAGATTCAAGTTTAGAAAAGTCGGTGCTCAAGGTAAGTCTTGGTGGTATTAGCCAAGAAAGGAGGGAGAGAGGGGGCTTGCAGGCAGAAGGAAGGGATCGGGTGAAGGTGGGGACAGGAGGGAACAGAGTCAAGGGATGGCAGGGGCTGGGGTTTTCAAGTGGGCAGGCCTGGCCACAAAGCCCAGAAGGATCAGAGGATGTCCTTAGAGCAAGCTCAGGAGCTGTGGCCAGTGCGACCTCAAACGTGAGGGATCAGCTTAGAGGGTTCCGAGTTCTTCCCCTGGGGTTAGCTGGTTCCTCTGTGTGTCTTCACACCGTGATGCAGATGGGGCTTGTATAACCAGTTCTCTCCTGCCCTTTCTCCAACTCATAGTCCGCAGCAGCCATCTGTAGGAAGACACTGTGACATGAGGTGGTGACTTCACCAGCCAAAAAACATGGAGAAAACCGTAGGAAACCACCAGAAGCTAAAGGGCTGCTACATTTTCTGGTACTTCTCTCCATTTGTCTTCCAGGGGACCTGACTCTTGCTTTACCTCCCCCAGGTAAATGATTGAAGATGTTGGATCATGTTCATAAAATGAGTGTAATTGTAGTTGAATTACCTCATGGTGTCCTGGGGGTTGCCAGGGATTGAACTGTGTCCCTTCCCAAATTCATGTGTTGAGACCCTAACCCCTAATGTGACTGTATTTGGAGATAGGACCTTTAGGGAGGTAGTTATGGTTAAATGACCATGAGGCTGTAGTCTGATAGGGCTGGTGTTCTTACAGGAAGAAGGGACACAAGAGCTTGACCACGCACAAGCAGGCAAAGGCCACATGAGGACAAAGCAAGGAGGCAGCTATCTGCAAGCCAGGGAGAGAGCCCTCACCAGGAACCGAATCTGCTGCCACCTTGATCTGGAATTCCACCTCCAGAACTGTGGCAAAGTCAATTCTGTGGTTTAAGCCACCCATCTATGGCATTTTGTAATGGTGGCCTGAGCAGACTGATACAGGGGCTTTCCCAAAAGGAAGTTCCTCTTTCCCCTTGGCTGTGCTGACGATGGGGCCACTGTGGCTCATTTGTCAACAGCCTTTCTGTTGCACAAGCAGCCTGGTTCTGACTCCTCCTGATGCCCATCCTTCCAGAGGTGCACACACGGCAGTCCCTCAAGGAGTCCATCCTCAGCCACCGGAGGCAGAGAAGGAGCAAACCAGGAGTAGGTCCCTTTTCCTGCAGATCCAAGAGACTGGTGTTTAGGAACGTCAAGGGTTGGGCAGGGGATGAAATTTTACCCTACTTGCAAGCTAACTTGTTAGCCTGGCATGCTTTTATGGATGCCGGTAGAAGATACAAGACTCCAGGGTCAGAGACAAAGCACTCTGTTACTTACAACTATAGCAATAACCAAGTATCAGAATTTGGCTTTGTCTCCCTAGTCCCAGGTCCGGCAGGACAACGAGTCAAGGGCCAGGTGCTACCAGACACAGTGAGTAGACTTCCTGGAGAAGAAGCTTGAATTTGGAAAGCCCGTCTTTTATAATAAGCAGTAAATTTGCCTGAACTTTGCTCTTGAAGATGTTTCCTGATCATATCAAACAACAAACGCACTTGCCCTTCGCTGTGGAGGGTAACACCGTTGCTCTCTTCTGGGGTTGTTTGCCATGCAAAGACCCTCGCAGTACATCTAGAGGCTGGGTGAGCAGCTTCAAGTTTGGCTGGTTGTATAACTCAGGTGGCTCTTGGGTGCACGAATGTCCCTAGTTGTCAGGTGCCTGGCCTTAAGTGCTCAGAGCAGGTGGCTAGTGGCCCAGAGGGTGAGCCACCATAGAAGAGATGGGTGGGAGTATAGCTCTGGGTTAGTTTGTTTGCATTTGAAAAGCATGCTTGGTTGGAAAGAGAGTGGTTTGATAGATCTGGGAACTGGCCAGGCCTGGGAGGGCAGCATGGCCCCAGATGTCAAGGCGCCGAATAAAAAGTCATACTTAATACAACGTGAAATAAAGATAATATAAGGGGGTTAGAGTTATAGCTCAGTGGTACAGCATGTGCTGAGCATGCACCCAAAGCCCTTCAATCCCCTGCACAAAACAAAACAAAATAAAAAAACTTCGTCTCACCATAAAGTCCTAACTCCAGAAGGATGTGGAAAAATAATCACATACCATGTTCCACTTTATCACTTCCTTCTCAGTTAACCCAGGGTAGCTCGAAGTTCACCAGTCAAGGAAACTTAAGAATTTAAAAACAAAGTACCACCTGACTGGTTAACAAGTGTTCATAGAGAAGCTGCCCTGAGCCAGGCACTGTGCTGGGTGCTGGGGAGGTGGGTGACCCACACACACCAGTCCTGCCTCATGGAGCTTAGGGTCAGGCTAGTGGGTCCCTGAGTAGCTGCCTGTGGAACTGCACCCCGCCCCCACACCTGAATGACACTCTATTTTCTTCTCAGACAGGAGGTGCATTCTCTGGGGGGCGTGGATGGACCTTGCAATGGTTTAAATATGGTTTGTGCCAGTATTGGAGAGCAGTTCCCCAAGGTAATGGTGTTGGGTGGTGGTAATTAGGTCCCGGAGGCACCAGCATCCTGCGGGTACTGATGTAGTGACCTTGAGGGTGGGCGGTTATGCCAGAGCGGGTTGCTAGAAAGTGGCCCTGGTACCACGTGGTCTCTCCTACACGCCCTTGCTTGCTTTCTTGCTTTTCTGACATGATGGAGCACATCCCCGTCAGAGTCTGGAAGTAGCTCTTGGACCTCGGAGCCATGAGCCAAAAAGACCCTTTTAAAAACCTTACAAAGGCTGAGCTGTGGCTCACGGGAAGGATGCTTGCTGGACCTGTGCGAGGCCCTGGGCTCAATCCCCAGGAAATGGACTAAGACAGGCTGAAGACAGCACTCCTCTGGTCTCCAGCCATGCTGGGCAGGACGAAGACCCTGCTTTTAGAGCCTCTTGTCCTCCCAAGTGCATTTCCAAGGTGTTCTTCACAGAACCGACCACCCATCTGGATCCTCCCACCTGGGTCCTGGCGCTTCTTCATCACAGTGGATGAACTAGGCCTGCGAGTGGCTCAGTTCACTGCTGCAGTTCTCTGGTGCTCTTTTGGAGATCTTTTAGAAGTGCTTTTCTAGCTCAGAAGAGCAATCTTATTGGGAGATTCTCCTCGCTGTCTCCCACATTATCTGAGGAAGGAGGGTATAGACTGTTTGAGACTTTGCTTTCTCTTAGGTTGGGTCAAGGACCAGGATGACTTGAAGCCATTGACTGGCACAGAGTTGGGTCCAAGAGATTGCAGGACACTCATAATTATGCAAACATAAACTTTTGTAAAATATATATCAAAGCCCTGGTTTTTAAAATGTCTTGCTTTGGGTTTCTGGCAACTTCTACTATTGTCTTAAGAGGTGTACAAGTACACATAAAAAAGATACCGACACCGCAAGATTGTTCTGGGTCATTTTCCTGTCTTCTGGAGTCCTGTAATTGTGTAAGAAGGGACAGTTATCTGGCTGGTGTGTCACGATTGCTCTGGGTTTGCAACAACTGCAGGGGACTCACATCCAGAAGGCAAGTTTCAAATTAAGTTATAACAGTTGCACACCAAGTCAGTTGTTGTTTGGGAGAGTACTTCAAAATCTGGCTAATTATCAGAGTTAACCTGCAGCATTTCTAGAAATTCCAGTTCCTGGCCTCTGGTGGAAGAGGTGTAGGATAGGGCTGGGATGGGGCCAAAAAGATGTGTTTTTCAAAAGTCACTCAGACGCCTCTGATAAGAAGCCTGGTTTGGGAACCATTGGTGCTAATGGTTTAAATATGGTTTGTCTCCTCCATAACTCAGGTTGAAATCTAATCTCCATTGAGATTTATTGAGGTAAGACCCAATGGAACCTGTAAGGGATAATTCGGGAATCAGACATGGAGGCATATGCCTGTAATCCCAGCTACTTGGGAGGCTGAGGCAAAAGGATCATGAGTTCAAGGTCAGCCTCAGCAACTTAGCAAGACCCTGTCTCAAAATAAAAATTTTAAAGGGCTGGGGATGTAGCTCAGTGGTAGAGTGCCCCTGGGTTCAATCTCCAGCACCAAAACTGAAACAACAGAAAGATGATTCAGGCTCTGCCCTGGTGGATGGGTCAATGCTTTCAGTGATTCGTGGTGACAGTCATTTGGAGAGTGGGTGTACCATATGCCAGCGTGGCTGTGTCTCTCTCCTGTACTCCTTGTCTCACCACTTGATGCTCTGCACCACCTCAGAACTCTGCCCGTGGGATGGCCCTCACCAAATGAGGTCCAAGGACCTGAACCCTGAGTCACCTCTTCCTGATGACTGACCCCATCTGTGGTATGTTTTACTAGCAACTGAAGGCAGACCAAGACAATCCTGTTAGTGGAAGGCCTTGTGTTCCAGCAGGCTCAGCATCAGCTGGGGTTTCTTGGAAGCACCCACTCTGTGTATGCCGGGACCTCAGTGGGTTTGCATGCTTGAGAAGCACCCACTGAGGGTATCACAGCCTTGAGCAAAGTGCTTGAGAGAAAGGTATGATCTCACTGTTAGGACAGCCTTCCCAGGGAGGTTGGCATGTTCAGAGGATTCGAGAGGCAGAAAGCAAACCTGTGTCCCCATTTGACCAGTGAGGAAGCCGCAGAGCCAAAGAAAAAGCAGAGGGTTCAGAGAGTGGAATGAGTGTTCAGCCTCTTGTCTTGCTGACAGAGAAAACACTAAATTGTTTTGATAAATGTATTCACAGAAGATGTTAGTTAACACTATCTTTCTGGAATTTTTACTCAACTAAGGAAGCAGGGCCACTTGGTAACAAAGAAAGTCTTGGGGTACCAGGCTATTGGGCTGGAATTTGTGTTGGGTTCTACCATTTTGCTAATCTGGGTTGTGTGGTTCTGGGAGACTCATGTGACTTCTTGGACTTTGGTTTTCTCATCTGTAAAATGTCAGTGACTCCAATCTCATCAGATCCTGTGCCCCATTTTATAATAGATATTTCCAACATCTTTTCTTTTCTGAAATTAAAACCACAGGTGAAACTGCCTACAGACATGATTTTTAAAGAACCCCTGGCTTCCTCTTCCTGTACGCAGCCTAAGGTGATCTGTGAAAATGGTTCTCTAATCTCTTGACACAGAAAACCCCACAAAATCACGCAAATCTTCATGTTCACCTTCATGTGAAAAACTGCACAGGCCAGAAAGGGTATGCATAGCTGAAAAGCCACCAAGTACCTGAGAGATGTCACTTTACAGAAGAAATATGTGCTGTTCTAGTGTTGCAATGGAGTTGGGAGGTGTGCCCAGGCTGAACAGTGGGAATGGACACAGGGTTGGTGGCCCAAACAGAGTGCTGAATTTTTACTGCACAAGCTTAAAAATGCATAAAGTAATGCTGAACTCGAGGGTTTGGACGTAGATTCTCTGGTCATCGGACACCCCCAATGTTTTGGGTAAACAAAGCACCCAGGATGTATTGCTGTACTTACAGAGCTCACAGTTGGATGAACCCATACCTGAACTCCCCTGCTATGTACAGATGATCCTCACCGCAAAGGAACAAACTGCTCCTAAGCCAGAAGAGGAGGTTCCAGAAGAAAAAGACATCCCAGAGGAAACTAAAGAAACAAAAACTTATGGCATGGGAGTAAATTCAGCATAAAATAAATGCAAATAAAAGTAAAAGAAAAAAAAATCTCTCTGATGCCCTACCTATAACTGAAATGGGAAATTGAAGTACAACTAGGTTATAATAAAATAATATGCAATCCAATGTGTAAATACTTAGGTGGTATATTATCTGCGTCTTGTCTTTTCTGTATTCTGATGCTTTGCCTTCTGGGCTTACTGACCTTGCAGGGGCTGTGCTTTGCAGGGTCAGTCAATTCATAGAAATAGCATACATGCTTGGCCAGGAGTGAGCATGCTTTTCAAATGCAAACCAGTCACAGCCCAACTCTTCTTGATGGGGTTCTCAGACCATGTCACTAGACACCTGCCCTAATCACCCCAGGACCAGGTACTAGGCAACTAGGGAGAACCCCTATGCCCCAGGGCCCCTGAAAAGATCTGCACCACCAGATCCTGAGCTTGCCCACCTGACGTTCCCATTTCTTCCTGCAGACTACTGTCCCCCTCTCCCGCACCTTCATGACAACGCCAGGGCCTCCTTGTGTGGTCCCCCGTCATGGTGTGCCCCTTCCTCCTGAGAGCTGTGAGAACAGAATATCTTTTCAATGGCAATCATCTCCTGATCTCTTGGCCTCACTGTAACCTCACATTTTCTAGTAATAAACTATGTTTTAAAACATAACTATACCGCAGAACGTAAGGAAATCGTTTCTTGGAAATGTTTCTAATGAATAGCCTTGGATTTTAAAAAAATTCAGAAAATCAGGAGCTATTCTTTAGATGGACAGAGATTGAGAAAGCAGAGGAACAGCTGGACGGGGGGATAAAAGCTAGTATTTATTAACAGAGCTGACTGATTTGCATAAGATAGGAGAAGGAGGAAAATCCCTGAATTTAAGGCTGGATCAGATACCAACAAAAATTATGGATTGCGGAGGAAAATAAGGAAGTAGGATATTCTAGCAAATAATCCAGGGCTTATTTATCAGTGTATTCAAAACAAGTCCCTGTCATGACTTGGGACCTGGATGTGACGATATATCACAGAAACCACATCTCTGGTCTTGAAATCCCATCTGTGTGATAGCAGGTCTGTTACAAGGTCTGGCAGGATGTCAGAAAGTTTTATGGGACCTGGGTCAGTTGCCTCTTGTGACCCGTCCTGGGCATTTCGGGACGTCAGTACCACTGCATTACCCATCACTGGTGTCCTCTCATCACCGTGACAGTCCAAATTCCCTCCTAAGAGTTTCAAGATGCACATGTTGGCTGGTCACCATCCTGGATGACCCTCAGAATACCAGAGCAAAACATACAAAAGCCTAAGAAGAAAATAGGACCAACCAGGCCACACTGGTGCACTTTTGAGAGCAAATCACAATCTTTCAGAGAACATACAAGAAACCCTAGTTTTAGATTTCAATATCACCATTGTGCAAACCCTTATGGTGCTGGGAGTGCAGCTCCAGCCAGGCACTCTCTAGCCCCCAGGTGCTGATGGTCGCTGGAGTGTTCTGGGGCTCTTCAAGCACTTGGGCTCTGGAGCTTGGAGCCTGGGCAAGACTTGGTGTGAATCCTGGCTCTGCCACTGGCTAGCTGAGTGGCTGTGGCTAATTCACTTGAGCTGTCTGAAGCAGTTTTACTAATGAGTAAATCTATAGGCATATGCCTAATTTATAGGCAGTTGTAGCGAGAAGGTAACGTACACAAAGGGTTTCATAGTACTTGGGGAACCTGTGTAATCTGTAGCTGACTTACACACTAACTGATTGGTATATTTTCAAACTGTCCACCAGAGGGCGCCAAACACTAGTCTGAAACGTGGCTGCTGTCAAGGGATTTCCCTTACTCCCTGTATTCCTACCTTACTGCCAGGGAACACTGACACCTCCCCCTGCCCCAAACCCTTCAGTTATAAAACATGCTCTCAAAATCCTAAGCATTGAAATCTAATAAAAAGGAAGGAACCGACTTTCCATTTTTTGACCCTTCATACCTGAGAAGTCCTGTAGCTAAAATAAAAAGTCTCAACTTCAAGGCTGTTCATTTAAATTAACACAATTCTTGAAGCGTCATCTTTGTGGAATTGTCCATCGCTTAGAGAGATGGGGAGGACAGAGCTACCGGCCGGCCTCCCCTGAAGCAGGCATTGAGGGATGCATCATTTGTTGTGGAGAATTTAAACACAATAATGCAAATGGCTAAAGTCAGTTCTTTGGATACCACCACGTGTGAGCCATTCTGAATAATGTCAGTGGTAAAATATGGTAAATTACTGCTCCTTAAAAAAGGCCATGTTCAGAGTTCTAAGTAATTTCTGCATTTTACCATATAAGTAAGCTTCAGTTGGACATACTTTTGTGTGTGTGGCATGCTGGGGATTGAACCCAGGGCGTTGTGCATGTGAGGCAAGCACTCTATCAACTGAGCTATCTCCCCAGTCCCATACTTTCTTATGCATTCATTGAACAGATAAGAAATTGTATTCTACCTGAAAGTTAATTCAGGGAACTTGTACAAAAGGTCCTATCACACAGACTGCCATGTAGGTTTTCATTCCAGTGTAAACTCAGAAAAACTTCAAGCTTGGATTTGGCTCCTGGAGAAACTGACTTCACCTCTTGGGCTTGAGTGGTGGATTCAAAATAAACCACGGGAACCCAGGGATGGTGAAGCCAAAGCATTATTTTACTTTTGTCATTCTGTGTGATAAAAACTAAGGTTTTATTTGTGCCTAAAATTTCAAACAGCAAAACAGAGAACTGTGATGATGTATTTTTATTGGCAAAGTGCAAAGTTAATTCACATGTGACATATTACTAAATCTGGATAGTATTAATATTGGAACATTTTCTTCCTTTAAGTTGTGTGTTCTGAAACTTTACACTGAACTAAGAAAATAACAATTTTATCATGCAATTATAATCATAAAACAATTTTGCTGTATAGTGGAGAAGGGTGTTAAAAGTTATCCACTCTAGGTGTCAATTGTTCTAGGTCCTAAATCCCAACCCATTTGATTTCCATGACCCTTCTTGGGATGCTATGGTGGTGGCTGCCACTCAAGGATGGAAGGAAGGTGTCCCCACTAGGGAACTGGATCCTGCTCAAGAGAAGCTGGGAGAGGGTCAAAGTTGGGCCTCCAGAAGAATTCTCGAAGTGGCTCCCTGGGCTCGGTGCCCCAGGCCTTCTCTAATCTGAATTCTCTCCAAGGTCAGCCACTTCCCTCGCCTGTGCTTGCCCAGCCCTTTTACTGAAGAAGGATTCGAGAAGATCTCAGAGCACCTGACAAAGAGTGAGTTTGGTCTGCAACCTGAGCAAGGCTGACCTGTGCATCCCAGACAGAGGGGCAGGCCCTGGACTCTTGCAGGCCTGGAGGGATGTGTGTTTGGCTACCACCGCACCCGTGATGTGTGCATATTAGTAATCCAGACTGTGCTTTAGACTGGAACTTGGAAAGTGACAGTCCATGGAGAGAAGCTGACGACATCTCTCTCCCTGCTGGTGGGCAGTGCTGCAGGGTTTCAGGAGCCCCCTCCTAGAGGTCTGCAGCGTGGGCTCCCAGCTGCACAGTCAGCTCCATTCCCAGCTTCCCACCTAGCAACTGCTCTTACCGCTTACTAAGGAGAGAGTGGCAAACCAAACCGTCATATCTGCTTTGTTCCTAGTTCTTACAGAAATTTCAATGTACGGACGAGGAAACCAAAGCCCAGAGAAACCAAGGAAATGGCACGAGGTCACCGGGTGCACCATGTGAACAACAAGTCCTGGCAGGGTTCTTTAGAGCGCTTGGTAGGGGCGTGTAGAAATGAGCTCGTCATTCCTCCCTGAAATCTTTTTTGTCTTTTTTAAAGTTTTTAAGAAGGTAGTTTTAATTGTGGTAAAGGACACAAAAAAATCGCACAGGATCTACTATCTTAAGCATTTTAAATGTATCTTAAGCATTTTAAAAGCATTTAACCTGTGTAGGTAGCTTCATGTTATGGGAGCATCACCACCATCCATCTCCAGAACACGGAACTGGAACTCCATAGCCATCACTCAGTACTTCCCTCTCTCCAAGTCTTCCTTCCTTTTTTTCTCTTTTCCTTTCTCCTTTTCTTTTGCAGGGGTGGGGATTGAACTCAGGGCCTCCTGCATGCCAGGCAAGTGCTCTACCACTGAGCCACACCCCCGGCTCCTCCTCCAGTCTTAAGTGGAAGCAGATACTGTCACTGTCGCCACCCTTCTGTAGATGAGGACAGTGAGACTTGGAGTGGTTCAGGAGCTTCCCCTGGTTGCAGCTGGTGGCAGGTGGGGCTGTGATTTGGAGCCAGGTGGTCTGGCTCCAGGAGACACGCACTTAACCCCTCCTGAGCCTGGGGACCACGAGGGTACTGACAGGAGGGTACCCTCTTTTCTGCCGTGAGGGTGTCTAGAAGCCTGGAGGACTGAGGCCTGGGAAAAGGCAGAGGGAGTTCCACATCTGTCCCCGACACCCCTGAAGCCTGGCGTCCTGCACAGCCTCTTAGACTAGAGCAGTGATCCTATTCCCTGTGTCCCAGCCTCCGCTCTCGTCCAGCTCCCAAAGCGTGGTGATCCCTCCCGCCAGCCCTGGCCCTGGGTTCTAGCTCACCTGCAAGGAGGGAAGTGGTCTCTGGACTTGGGCCAGGGGCAGCCGGCCGGCCCCTTTGAGGTGCAGCTTGGGGTTCTCTGTAGCTGGGGGCTGCCGTGTGCCCGGCACTGCTGTAGAAGTTCCTGGTGACCGCTTGGGGCCAGTGCCACCGAAGCAGGAGCCCTCCCGCCCTTCCTCACACCTCTGAGCTTCCCCGGAGAGCTGAGTGAAGAGCCTCCTTCTCAGTCCTGTGCTCGGGAGGCCCGGGGGATGTCTGGACCCAGCACTCGGCCCGGACAGGTCCTTATGTACCCCCCTAATTTCCCTTCTGATTTCAGGCCATGGAAACGTCCAGCGGAGGAAGAGCGGCTCCGCCGAGGGAGCGGGATGGGACTTCCCCGCGGGTCCACGCGGCTGGGAGCCTTCCTGGACCCGCTGAACGGAGACTGCCTGGCTTCCGCGGCCTTCCTGAGCTTGACCCAGATCAGTCCCCACTCCCTGGTCACCACCAGCGCCTTCCTCCAAGCCCCACTGTCCCCGCCTGGGCGAGCTCGGCACGTGGCCCTGCCCCTGCGGGGCTCTTCTCCGCAAGTGGCCAGACTCTAGGAAGTCCGTCTGCCGCCCCTTTTCAACAGCCCGCTAATGTCCCCGCCAGGGCAGGCAGGAAAAGAAATCAAAGGCGACGCGATCAAAAAGGAAAAGTGAAGTTACTTCTGCTCACAGACTGTATGATCTGTTCTTGTTCTTTTTTCTTTTCTCTTCTCCTCTCTTCTCTGCTCTCCTCTCTTCTTTTCTTTCTTTCTTGGTACCGGGGATTTGATCCCAGGAGCACTTCACCCTGAGCTACATCCCTTCCTTTTTTATTTCTTCTTTTGGGACAGGGTCTTGCTAAGCAGCTGAGACTGGCCTTGAACTTGTGATCCTCCTGCCTTGGCCTCCCAAATTGCTGGAATTACAGGTGTGTGCCATGTGTGCCTGACCAGATTGTGTGATCTTAAATGCAGAAAAGCCTAAAGATTCAACAATAACAAAAAGAAACCACTGTCGGAACCACTAAATTCAGCGAGGTTAAGTTGAAGGATACAAAGCCAACACCGACAATTGGTTGCGATTCTATTCACTAACAACAAACAATCAAACAAGGTAATAAAACAATCCCGTTTACAATAGTATCGAGAAGAATATAATAGGAGTAAAGTTAGCAAGGAGGCAAAAGACTGTGCACTGAACACTATGAAACACTACTGAGGGAAATTCAGGAAGATGCAAACCAGTGGAAAGATACCTGTGTCGAACATTTTGAAGACTTAGGAATGTTGAGCTATCATGCTGCTCAGGGCAATTGGAAGATTTCATGGAATCTCTATGAAAATCTCAATAAAGTTTCTTCTTCTTCTTCTTCTCCTCCTCCTTCTTCATCTTCTTTTTTAAAAATAGAAAAATCCATCCTGAACTTTATAAGGAATCTTAAGAGACCCGAAATAACCAAAACAATATTGAAAAAGAAGACAAAATTGAAGACCTCATGTTTACTGATTTTAAAACTTAAACCACAAAGCCTCAGTAACCAAAAACTGTGTGGAACTGAGACAAAGAGAGACAAGGAGAACCAAGGAATAGATGACAGATCCCCAAAATGAACACTCAAGTGTGTGGTCAAGTGATTTTTGACAGGCCAGCCATAACCACTCCGTGGGGAAGGATGGTCTGTTCAGCAAATGGCAGAGGGAAAACGTGATGTCCACCAGTGGAAGAAAGAGGCTAGACTCTTGTAACTGTACACCAACGTCAGCTCTGGACAGATGGGAGTCCTACATGTAAGACCTAAGCTGATAAAACTCTTTAAAACATGTAGGGGAAGATGGTGTCTTCCTAACATTGGCTGGCAATGGTTTCTTGATCATCACACAAAAAGCCAGTCAACAAAGGAAACAAATAGATAAAAATGGACTGTATGAAGACATACAACCTCTGTGTATCAGAGTACATGCTCCATGGAATAAAAAGGCAACCAGCAGAATGGGAGAAAATATTTGTAAATTGTATGCAGGATACAGAAAGAACTACAACTCAACAATAACAGAACAGATATATAATTATCTTTTTAACCAAAATTCTTAATTCATTTGGAGTATTTGAAATGTGAATTTGAAATGTGGATTTTTATATAATTCTCATGTACTTGTTTTTACTAACTAATATTAAAGCCCTTTATATTGTTTTAAAAAATTTAATGCAGAAATGTTTTGGCAAAGCTGTCATGTGACTAATTGGTGATCCACTGATGATTTGCAATCTTTGGTCCCTCTAATTCAACAGAAATTTCTGTAATTAATTACATCTTCCTTTCTCTGATCCAAAAACATTTTAGAGAGAGAAATAATTTCATATTAGAAAAAAGCAGTATTTTTTATTCTTCTATGAATTACTTGGTTGTTTATACATGGTTCGAATTCTTTTTGTGTGTGTGTGTTTGTGTGTGGTGCTGGGGATTGAACCCAGGGCTTTGTGTTTGCAAGGCAAGCACTCTACCAACCAAGCTGCATCCCCAGCCCCTTGAATTCTTCTTAATGTTATGCTTTGCTATGGTATCATGTACTTTTTTACTTATTACCATCTTAATCTGTTTTAGATTGTTACAGAGATGTTAAGTATGTTCACATTGTTTTGAAAATCATAAGCTTTTTTAAAAAAATTGTTTTATTTGTTCTAGGTAGTTACCCATGACAGTAGTGCATTTATGAATTTTGATAAACATACATAAATGGAATATAATTTCTCAAAGTTTTAATAACTAAATAAACTGTTAAAAAGCCTTCTAATTTGAAAATATTCTTCACCCGGAAGAAAGTTTTTGGAAGTTTTAATCACCAGAAGACTGATTTCCATAACTTCTTTCAAATGCCCAATCAGGCTTAATCCCCAGTAATACAAAATAACAAAATTAAATTTGTGTGCAGGTGGTTGCTGTATATACTTTGTGGCTTGACTCATTCAAACAATTTTCATGCTTTATTTCTCTTGACGGGAAAGTTTTTTCCTAAAGGGACACACACTGAAAACATTGTATTTTGGTGTATATATATATATATATATTTTTTTTTTTTTGCACTTTGAGATTCTTTGTGTTATTCATTAATGTTCTTCGTAACTTCTGAAAGCCATCAGAATAGGAGCTGTGTTGAATTTGAGAGAACTTCCGCCCTGTTCGCCAGTTCCCTCGGGAGACGGGATGCCTGCCTGTTCTCCCTGGAGCTTCTGCACTGTTCCTCTAGCTAAACCAGGGATATCATCATCCACACATCTGCTATTGTGTGGGGTGGCTGGAGGTAGAGGTCTCTCGAATGAGTACAAACTTCTAAGTTTTCTTAATTAGTTTAAAAACAGCACTCGACTCTGCTCGGGACCAGTGTTTAATGTAGCATGTGTTCTTTTACCAAAGGTGAACTTGAGGAGGGGAGGCAGGTTGCCAAGAGACAGACCCACCTGCCCAAGATCCATGTGAGAAAGGGGTTGTTGGGCCAGAGTATGATTTCCTGTTATGATTGTTGGGGGTGGGGGAGTCCCATTTGGCAGCATGGAAAGGGATGTGGAGTGGCTGTAGTGGGACGAAAGTTCCCCGTGTGGCCTGGGGCCACCAGTGGACTTTGGGCACTTTCACATCCTTAGATTCAAGAGCTTCTTACAAAATGCATCACTCTCACCACATCGAGTTATCCCTGTGAAGGCCATGGCAGGTTTAGGTTAACTAGTTCCATTTTTCTAGCTAGTTTTAAGAATCTTTCCCATAATGCACAGATCTGTAAAAATCAGGAGTTTCTTTGGAAGATATTTCTTTCTTAGAAGCAGAAAAATCCATATTGTAAACAGATTTGAAAATTCAGTTCCTCATTCTCTCTGGACCCAATAGAGGTGTTGAGTACCTGCTGTGGCTGGTGGTGGCCTTATTGGCATCCCTGAGGTCTCCACTGTACAGAGCTGGTTTAGACCATGTTCTCTGAAACGTGGCTTCTCATAGGTTAAGCATTGCCTTGTGATAATTTGTATGTCTTTGTGTAGTAGCTGCTGTTATTGCTGCTGCTTCCTCCTCCTCCTTTTTGTGATGGCTTTGTTGAACTCTAGTTCATACACCATATGATTCACTGGTTTGAAGAATATAGCTCAGGGTTTTAAACTACATTCAAAGAGCTCTGCTACCACCACAATCAATTTTAGCTATCCTCCCCAGACACCCAGCTGTAAGCAACCATCCACTCCTTTCTGTCCCTGTAGATTTGCCTGTTCTGGACATGGATCAAATGATTTGTGGTGTTTTGTTACTGGCTTCTTTGACTTACCACAATGCTTCCAAACTTCATCCATGGTGCAGCACATATCAGTACTTTATTCCTTTGTGTGACCAAATGAAATTTCTTTGTAGGGATATATCACATTTTTAAAATCCACTCATCAGATGGTGAATTTTGGGGTTTCCATCTTTTGTTTATATAAATAAAACTACTATAAATATTCACGTACAAGTTTTTGTGCAAACACATTTTCATTTCTCTTGAGTTTATACCTAGAAAGTGGAATTACTGACCAAATGGTAGTTCAATGTTTAGCACTTTGAGGAACTGCCAGTCTGTTTTCCAAAGTGACTGCACCATCTTCTCTTCCCACCAGGATTGTATGAGGCTTCTGCTTTCTCCAGATTTTCACCAAGGTTTATTATTCGACTTTCTGATTATAGCAATTCTAATAATACATTTTCCTGATGACTAACAATGTCTTCATGTACTTATTCACTGTTTCTATATCTTCTTTGGAGAAATAGGTATTCAGATTCTAAGTCCATTTTGAAAATTAAGTTATTTGTTTTTTTTTATTTTTGGGTAGGCATTCCTTCTTCATTGTAGGTACAAGTCCCTTATCAGTCATGTAATTTGCAAGTATTTTCTCCCATTCTGTAGATTGTCTTTTCACTTTCTTGACACTGTTCCTTGAAACACAAAAGTTTTAAATTTTAGTTTAAATTATTATCATGTTTGTTGCTCATGCTTTGGGCGTTGTATCAAAGAATCAATGGTAAATTCAAGATCATGGAGATTTGTCGCTAGGTTTTCTTCTCGTAAATTTATGCTTTATCTGTTGCCTTTGATTGATTTGGAGTTAGTTTTTGTAAATGATGTGAGGAAGGGGTCCAACTGCATTGGTTCAGTCTGACTGTCCAGTTAGCCTGGCACCATTTGTTGCAAGACTGTTCCTCTCCATTGAATGGTCTTGGCAGTCTGGCTGAAAAATCAATTGTCCACTGATGCAAGAATTTGCTTTTTTTTTTTTTTGGGTGCTGGGAATCGAACCCAGGGCCTTGTGCTTGCAAGGCAAGCACTCTACTGACTGAGCTATCTACCCAGCCCCAAGAGTTTGCTTTTGGGCTGTCAATTCTCTGCTGTTCTATTTTTCTACCTTCACTGTCTTGATCACTATTGTTTTGCAGTAAGTTTCAAATTTTGAAATTGTGAGTCATCCAACTCGGTTCTTTTTTGGCATTGTTTTTGCCATTCTGTGTTCCTTGAAATCCTGTATAAATTTTAGGACTAGCCTACCAATTTCTGCAAAGAATCTAGCTGGAATTTTAACAGATATCACTTTGAATTTTTAGGTCACATTGTGAAGAATTTCTATCTTAACAATAATATGGTCTCCCTTTAGATGAACATAGAATATCTTTCCATTTGCTTAGATCCTCAGTTTCTTCTAACATTATTTTGAAGTTTTTAGAATAAAATCTTGCTCTTATTTTGTTAATTTATTGCTAAGAATTTTATTGTTTTTGATGCTGGTATAAATTAAATTGCTTCCCTTATTTTATTTTTAATTGGTCGTTGCAACTATATAAAAATTCAATTGAATTTTATGTATCAATTTTATATCCTGCAAAATTTTGAGCTTGTTTATTAAGTCTAATCAAATTTTAGTGAGATCCTTAGGACTTTTTATACACAATGATGTGTTTGGTGTGAACAGAGATAATTTTGTGCTTTCTAATCTGAATGCATTTTTTTTTAATTGCCTATTGCTCCACAAGAACCAGTCCAATGGTTGAATAGGAGTGATATGAGTGGACACATGATTTTTTTGTTGTTGTTGCTGTTTTTGTGTTCTTTGATTTTTGTGTGTGTGTGTGGGGGTGTTTGTTGCTGGACAAGTGATTCTTATCTCATTTCTGCTCTTGGGAAACTGTCCGGTCCCTCACCATTAAGCACATGCTAACTGTGAGCTTTTCACAGATGGCCTTCTATCAGGTTGAAGAGGTTTCCTCCTATAGTTTGTTTAGAGTTTTGTCAAATGCTTTTTCTGCATCTACTAGAATGATCATGCTGCTCTGATTTTTTAATTTTGTGGATATGGTTATTACAATAACTGATTTCCAGGTGTTAAGCCAACTTGCATTCCTCAGGTAAATCCTAACATGGTGTTATAGCATATAATTTGTTTCATATGTTGCTGGATTTAGCTTACTAGTATTTTGTGGAGGATGTGTGTGTGTGTGGCAGGGGCAGGGGGTGGAGACTGAACTCAGGGCCTCCATGCTAGGCAAGGGCTCTGCCACTGAGCTACATTCCCAGCCCTTTTTGAGACAGGGTCTTGCTAAGTAGCTGAAGCTGGCCTGCATTTGCGAATCTCCTGCCTCCACGTCCCAGGTAACTAGGATCACAAACTCATGCCCCTGTGCTCAGGCTTTTTGAGAATTTTTATGTCTGTAGTCACAAGAGATATTGTTCTATGGTTTTCTTTTCCTGTGATATCTTTGACTGAATTTGGTATTACAGTAATGGTATAGAATGAGTTGGGAAACATTCTCTTCCCTTCCCCCCTATTTTTTTCAAGTTGTGAATTAGCATTGATTCTTTTTTTAAATGTTTGGTAGAGTTGAAGAGAATGTCTCTGAACCTGAGCTTTTCTTTTCTTTTTTTAAAAATATTTTTGTAGTTGTCGAAAGACCTTTATTTTATTTATTTATATGCGGTGCTGAGAATTGAACCCAATGCCTCACACATGCTAGGCAAGTGCTCTACCACTGAGCCACAATGCCAGCCCTGAGCTTTTCTTTATGGGAAAAAAAAATTTTTTTTTGATTACCAACTTAATCTCTTTACTTGTTGCAATTGTATTCAGATTGTCTATTTTGTCTTGAGTCATTTTCAGGGGTTTATGTCTTTCTAGGAATTTGTCCTTTTCATCTATTTATTGGTATATAATTGTTCAGAATATTCCTTTATAGTCCTTTTTTGTTTCTGTAAAGTCAGTAGAAATGATCCCTTTTATTTCTGATTCTAATATTTTGAGTGTTCTCTCTTATTTCTGGGTTAAATTTTTATTTATCTTTTCAAAGAATCAGCTTTTGGTTTCATTGAAGGGAAGAAATGAATCTCATTTTAAGCCATGGAATTTGTAGTAAGTTGTTGCGATAGCCGTAGGAAACATCTACAGTGTGTCAGGAACCTGGGCCTGCAGGAAAATCTTCAACAGCTATTGGTTTTTGCACATGGTTATAACATGCATTTGTCAGGCACTATTTGTCAGGCACTCACTGTTTTAAGATGTGATGTCACCTGTAGCTTCAGAGTCAATCTGGGAGCCTATGGAACAAGCTTAGTTCCTCAGAGGTCCTGACTCAGCAGGTTGGGGACAGGGCCTGGGAATCTGTATGTCCCCCTTGCTCCTCTAGAAATTCTGATGTAAATGTTTCACACTCTACAGCTTAGGAAACACTGCCTACAAACAGAAATTGTTACCACTGCCTTGGTAACCCCAAGGGAATTAGACAGTTAGGAGGAGGCCCTGAAGCTAAAGTAGTCATGAGCAGGCACTGAAAGCCATCTGCTTACCTCCTGCATTTCAGACACATGTGCATTAAAAGATTTGAACAAACACTAATATTGTTGAAGGCTGCTAAATAAATTTACTGTCTGTTCTAGCCAATGCCTGACATAGGCCACTGGTCTCCTTTTCTTAGTGTATTTATTAAGATGGACTTGCAATGTTGAATTCTTCCTCTGTCTCCAAGAGATGTATATACGTAACCTTACAACTCAGAAGTGTCATTCTCCATGACTTGAGATATGAAATATGATCATGTGGAAGGACAGAGCCTGTGTCTGTTGTAATTTGACATCTATAAGATGGAGAGCATTCCTCCAATGATTGTGAGACACATAAGATAGAAATACAGATTTTATTTTGCCAGTCAGGGGCGTAAGGAATGCCTAGAGGAACACACACACACACACACACACACACAGACTTGTAAGCACATGACCATGACGGTCAGGGAGCATGTGGAGAGAGGAAAGAGGGGCTCAGGGGCCAGAGCCTGTATTGGGTCCAGGAAGTTTTCCAAACAGGGTTCCTGTGGGGAACCGCAGTGGTGGGTTTGAGGTGAGCAGGCAGGAGTTCTAAGAGGTGGTGCTGTGACAGAGAGGTGGTCACTGGGGCAGGTCCGTCAGTCCATGCAGGTGCGAGTTGTGAAGGCTGCATACAGCTTCCCTCAGGGAGGCGGTCACCCGAGGAAGCAGGCTGTGGCAGACGCGGGGATCCACCACTCTGAGGAGCTGGCAGGAGATGGGAGTAGAACTGGAAACTGGGTCACTGGTGACTGAGTCCTGCTTCCGTAGAGAAAGTCCAGCTTCTGATCAAAATGGAGGCAAGGGCAACGTGAGATCCTGGGAATTCACCCACAATCTCTCAGTCTCTGTGGGAGGGTGGAGCCTAACTGATAATTACCTACTGTCGGACCCAGAGGACCTGATTCTATGGGCACTAGCAGGCCTTTGGGTCTTACCTCCCTCACTCTGCTGAGTCTCCCAGCCCTTCTTCTGTGCCTGTCACCTCTGTACAAATTCAAGGTGAGTCCAGTTCACAACTCTTTTCCCTGGTGCAATAGTTTCTGTTCATTCAAATGTGTCCTTACCACTGTGGCCTGTGTCTAGCTTTGTTTATCTTTGACACCGACGAAGACAGACTGCTAAAGGCTTAGGCTAGGAGACATTTAATTTGAAGCGATTGGAAGCAGATTGTCATTGCTTGTTAAAGGATGTGTACATGCTCACACACACTCCCCAAGTCACTTCCAAACGAGGAGAAAGCTTGAAAGTGAATCAAGTGAAAAGACTTTCCTGTGGAGGAAATGACTTCAACAGAATGCAGCAGGAACTGAGCAGAACAAGAACTACTCCTTCCTGAGCTCTTGTTGAGCATACTTCCCCCCCTGGGGATGAGAAGCTGTGGAAGCAGAGACCAGATGCCAACCCATGGGGCACATGTGTCAGGCAATTAGCTGGTATTCATAGACAAGCTGATTCTTCATTTTCTCCCTGTTCCTCATCCACTGTTACAAGGAAAAAAAATTCCAAGTATGGTTAGGCAGACATTATCAGGACCACTGTGGTAGGTAGAGACCACTTGCAGAGAGATGGGTTTATCCAAATGTAGCACAGGCAGGTGAGAATTTACAGAGCACAGCGGACGGATGGAAAACTGCTAAGAGGAAACCTTAAGTACAGTAAGGATTCTGCCTGAGCCCATCTACCAAGATTCTTGATTGACAGGCTGGAGTTGTCAGACATCACCTGGCAGAAGATGGAGGATGAGGATCAGATATTGAAAGTGGTCAGATACAGATAGCAGGTGAGGGATTCTGGATAAACTGACTTAAACTGTGGCTTCTTTGCCACAATGGAATTTTACAAGGACGTGCAGTGATGGACCCATGAACAGGTTCAGGAGCCTGACTAAAATTTGGCCAAGACTGACTACAATTTGTAGCTCAGTGGTAGAACACTAGCCAAGCATTTGCAAGGCCCTGGGTTCAATCCCCAGGACCACAAAAAAGAAAAAACAAAAATGAAACAGCAAGTCGGGTGTGGTGGGGCACGTCTGTCATCCCGGCGGCTTGGGAGGCTGAGGTAGGAGGATCACAAGTTCAAAACCAGCCTCAGCCACTTAGCGAGGTCCTAAGCAATTTAGCAAGACTCTGTCTCTTAATAAAAAATAAACAGGACTGGGGATGTAGCTCAGTGGTTAAGTATCCTTGGGTTTGACTCCTGGTACAAAAAAACAAAAACAACAACAACAAAACCCTAAAATATGACCAAGCAAAGAATCTACATCGCCAATCTCAAAGCAAACAAAAAAACCTGGACTGAGTAAGTAGTGGGGAAAAAAGGCATTGGAAGTAGAAAAAGCAATGATGTGAAAGGAAAAAAAAAAAAAAAGGATTTTATTTCCCAACCAGCCACTAACTAGCCACATGATTTCAGCTACATAATTTCACATATTGAACCTCAGAATGGAAAATTCAGTTTCACACAGATGTATTTATAAGATGTTTATTAAGTACCAGTCAATGGCTCAACTCCGGGCAGCCCAGACCTCACCCTCGTGCAGGTGATGGAGATGAGAGTGCAATGGGATCGTTGGCCAGTGGATGGGACCTGGGCAGAGGAGGAAGAGCGTTGAATAAGGAGAGAGGAGACTTGAAGCTTACCTGAGCACGGCAGAGGTAGCATGAATGAGAGTCAGGAAAGGGAAATTGTGGTTAAAATGTGGAAGATTAGGATCTAAACTCTTCAGACGTAGAAAAGCTTAAGGTAGGAGGTAACATTGCAAAGATTTTAAATTATGAATATATGATTGACCAGTTGGTAGTTGAACTACAAGTAACCCCGTAAGAACAAAAAGCAAGGTTCACAGCAGTAGTTATTGTTGCCAAGTCTTTTGGTGATTTATTGGAATCTGATCATCCTCAAAAGGTTAGGAGGTTAGGTTTCCCTGTGTCAGGGCCCTGTAAAATGGAATCGCTGATTCAGATCACTCCAGACCACGTGATGTTACCAGTTTTCACTAATGTTCATTAAGTTGTGATTGTGTCAAAATTCTGTATGTCTTTTTGTTTTTGTTTCAATTTCTAAATTTTAACTTAAAAAATATTGATACTAAGTTGAAAAAATAGTACAATAAACATTTTAAACCCTCCATCTGGATTGATCAATTGCCAATAATCTATTGTTTTGTTCTCTCTTTGACCATGTATTGTGTATGTGTGTGTATACATACATACCACACACACACACACACACACACACACACACACACGTATACAGGTATACATTTTTTCAGAAGCAATTAGAAATAAGCTGCAGATATGGTGACAGTTCCTCTTCAAATATTTCAACAGGTAACTAAGGAGAAAAATGATGTTTTCTTACATAACCACCTTATCATCATCCTATCTAAGGAAATTAGTATTAACTCAGGAAAAGCACCCAGTATGCAGTCTGTGTCCATACAGCAAAATATCTTCTCTAGCATTTCTTTCTGATAAAGAATGTCATCAGGTTTCATGCCTTGTTTTTGCCATTTTTTTGTTTTGAGATATTGTCCCATCATGCTGCCTGAGCTGACCTTGAACTACTGGGCTCGAGCGATTCTCCCACCTTTCCAAGTGCTGGGACTCCAGGTGTGTACACAAGGCCTGGCTCTTCCTGCCCTTTTAAATTTTGTTTTCCGTGGGGTTGAATTCTCAGCAGAGTCATGCCAGCTTGGCGGATGTGTATGATGCCTTTGCCCTTAGATCTGCGTTCAGCACAGAGTCCCTCCAGGGGAAGCGCCCGGTCGCATGTCACACCAGAAGTGCGGGATGCCTGGCTTCCGCTGCTCTAGACTGCAGTGAGGACCACCAGATACCTCCACTATGAAGGCGTGCTTTTCTCCTTGTGATAAGTTAGTCACCCGTACTAACTTACTTGTAGATCTGTCCATCTCAGAAAAAGCGGAGGGTGGGGGGAGTAAAGGACAGTGGAGAAAAGCCAAAGGGGAAGTAAGGAGGGTTACTCGAGAGGAGTGTGACAGTCTAAAGGGGCGGGGGAAAGGTACATGTCACATTCAGAATTACATATAAAGTTTCACTTAAATGGAGTGGGGGAAGATGGAAAAGTCAGGGAGGGGAGGCTGAGAGGTGGGAGCAGGCCCGGGGCCTCTACTACTTCTTTGGACACTGATCCCTATTTGGGTTCAATGACAGAACAATAAGCCCCAGCAGTAATCACTGAATTAGCATTGTTGACATTCCCACCTAGTTAATTTTGCTACTTCTTAATTAGGCCTTTATTTTAGACATGTCTCTTTATTTTAATTATATCCAATTATATGTAATTGCACGTTCTTAGTTCATTATGGCCAGGAGCAGAAAAACACTTTGCTGGAACAGAGTGCTGATTTCCCAGCATTCTCCCTGCTCCTGTTCCCAGCTGCCCCTGTGTGCAGGGGAAGCTGCAGCCACACCTGCTTCTTCCCCACCCTGGACAGGGGCTCTGCAGTGCAAAACATTGCTCCTCTGAGAGATGGAATCTGTCATCTTGAAATGGAGAGGTTTTAAGACTGTTTATGTCAGTGGAGGACAGGGGAAGGGACATCATGTGGCATCCCAGTCTAGGTTACGGAAGGTAACACAGCTTCCACTTTGCTCTGGGGAACACTCTCTTGACACCTTCTGCATGAATGCAGTGTAACTGTCCTGAGGCTGCCACATCAGCAGGAATGCCAGACAGCTTCCAGCTTCCAAGGAGACCACAGGGAGAGGGTGGCCCACAGGGAGAAGGAGGGAGAAGGGGGGAGAGAGAGAGAGAGAGAGAGAGAGAGAGAGAGAGAGAGAGAGAGAGAGAGAGAGAGAGAGAGAAAGACAATGAATGTGTCTGGGCAGTTCCCAGGCACTTTAGCCTCATCCTCTCCTATTTCAGTTCCACCTGCCAGATTATGGCAGTGTTTTAAGCAACAGTGTTTGCGGTGTTTCCATGTAGCAATGCCAATAGTCCCTCTTCCTTCCACTTTGCCATTTCCTTCTCAGGTGGCAGGACCCCATTCTTTTGCTTAGTCTCACAAAATGAAGTAGTTCAGAGGTTGAGATGCAAGACCCAGATATTGGGGTATAGCTATGAGAGTGTAGAATCTGAACAGAGAACCACGGGTCCCATCTTCGTCCCTAGAACTTTCTTGTTTTTGATGGGGGTAATGAGACTTCAGCCCTGCTTTGCTTAGTTAAGAAAGGCTATCTTATCCCAATACCCACAGTTCAGGATCTTAACAGACAGAAACTGCAAAATAAGTCTGATTTAAATTAGTGGATCAGCAAGGGCCTGGGCCTTGGACTACAATTGGTGCCTTGTATTCTGCCTCACTGCTTGGTTTGGAGATGGCAAATGGTGGTGGCCTGAACAAAGCTACTGACCTTGGACTTGGGGAGAATGGGAGAATTCAAGACATACTAGAAGACAGAGTGAACCACTTGGTGACCAATTTGCTTGCAAGGTGTGGGAGGTATAAGAAAGACCTGGCCTGAGGTTATCAGGTGTTGCAGCTGCTCCTGTCAATACACGGCAAAGCAGGCGGAGGACAGCTGCTCATCACCAGTGCACCCAGGCAGTGTCTTCCCCAACTCAAGACACTTCTGTTACTCTTGGAAACTGTCAACCTTTCTTTATACTTCAAATGACCTCAGTTTCTACAAACTATGCAAAGCTTAGCAGGAAAACACAAAGCCAGAAGAGTAAATCTGCACTTTAAGTGTTTGTACTTCTTTTGTTCACTAGCTCTTGGGAGTGTGTTAGCCTTTCCAAATTAGTTATTACTCCTTGAAGGCGAGGGTCATGTCAGATCTATTGTTTCTATTCCCTGCAGTGACCCAAGTGGGCACTTCATAAAGGTGAGTTGATTATTTGATAAACATATTGATATGTAATATATGATATCAATACCATTATATCTCACAGAATGGTGAGAATTATATCTATAAGGTATTAACTTCTTTACACGAAATATAAATGCCATAATCTTCCTTGGGTTATCAGAATCCTGCAAGACCCTCGTGCCCAGGCAGTTTGGGTAAGTATTCGACCACAGCTTGCTTGCATTATTTTGTTAGAATGCAACCTATCCCATTACAGTTGAGTCCACTGCCATCTGCTGTTTATATGGTAAAGTACCCTCCATTCTCTGCCCCTGCTCTATTTACCACTGAATTTTTGTTTTCCTCAGAACTCAATGGCTTTCCATGCTTTGAGCTTTTGCTTTTTTTTTTTTTTTTTTTGCGGTGCTGGGGATTGAACTCAGGGCCTTGTGCTTGCAAGGCAAGCACTCTACCGACTGAGCTATCTCCGCAGCCCCATGCTTTGAGCTTTAACTCATGATAGATGTAATTTTCTATAGTCTCTCATGTTTTAAAGTAACAGCTCAGCAGATAACTCCCTCATGGACAAAATTCTCCCTCATGGACAAAAAGAGCTTATGGCTTCATAGAATATTAAAACATTTTTTTAACTTAATGACATCATGGTATTTTCATAAGCTATGTTCAAGAAAACTAAAAGCCCATCTTCAGAGTGTTGACCTTACTCATCCTTCAAGGTTCTATTTCCCAATTATAAGCTCTTTGTAAAACTTTTCCTGATTTTTATTATTTATTTATTTATTTAATACACTGGGGATTGAACCCAGGGGTGCTTAATGACAAGCCATATACCCAGTCCTTTGTATTCTTTATTTTGAGACGGGGTCTTGTTGTGCCTGGACCACCAGGTGTGTTGCACCCAAGCCCCGAACCATCCCTAAAGAGACCACAGTGGAGACCAAGTTGTATGCAACCACAGAAAGAGTCAGTTTATTCAAGCAGCTGCTTGGGCACTTGACACAGACCAGCTTAGCAGTCAATGCCAAGTATCCTGAGCACAAGTTTACAAGTTGTTTTATATACTTCAGACAATGGGACTCAGTTTCTCTTTAACAATTGGAGGGTTTATGTCCTTGTTTACATATTAGGACATGTTTTGGGTGCAAAGTTTTAGTCACCACAGTAACCACTGGTATATAGGAGGTCAGCTTGACCGCAGTCAGGAGGATCCCCCGTTACCTCTAGCAACAGCCTAAATCAACTGCCAAGGACATCCTGTTACCTAGCTAGGCTGATTTCAACCCGTCTGCAGCAGCTTTTCATTTTTAACCTCTTTTTAGCACCAGCAACTCTGGCAACTTTTTAAGTTAACTCGTTGGGCCCTTTACAGTCTTACTAAGTTGCTTTAAGGGCCTCTCTAAATTGCTGAAGCTGGCCTCAAACTTGCAATTCTGCAGCTTCAGCCTCTCTAGCTGCTGGGATCACAAGTGTGGGCCACTAGGCCTGGCTCCCTGATTCTTCATTCTGAAAGAAATTCTCCTTCCACAACTGGTAATTGTTATAAAGGACCAAATTAAGAAAGGAAGACAAAAATTCGTTTTTTTTTTTTAAAAATAGATTCATAAATAATTTCCTCCACCAACCCCTCTCTGCTGGTTCTTGCTTTTCTTGCAGAGAAATAATTTAAATTGGACACCCAGGGATAACAATGTTATACAGTGTTTAGCCTTGAGAAGAGAACATTTTAGGAAGGACAAGAGGGACAAGTGTTGGGTAATCTGGTGAGGTCACGTTATCTTTGAATACTCTTGAGACTTTGGCCAACCACTGTTCCTAGGACTACATGGTAAGGTTTCAAAGCCTAAGAGTAAAAGCAGACCAGGATTCAAACATATTTCCCATTTCAGAATAACGATGTCAATGTAAAGGGGGAGGGAGGAGGAACGAGCAAGGAGAAATTATGTGAATAAGTCTCTGGCATGCCTTAGGTATTCTGCCACAGCTCAACTGCAACTAGCGGAGAGGCCATGGGTGGAGACCAATGCACCAAGGCCTTGGATTTCGGAGCTCTAGATCGGAGTCCGGGCTTCGCTGCAGAATGACAGGGAGGCCTCCCAGGTCGCCCCAGCCACCTCTAGGGTGCGTTGGGTCTGCACCCACCTAGGTCCCTCTCACAGCTATCTGCACGCTTCTCCTTGTTCGCCGTCACCACGGTGGCGGGAGTCCGCGGCGTCTGCCCGAGGTCCCTCGCAGACCGGCGGCTCCTCCACGGCCCCGGCAGTGCTCGGACCCGAGCATCGCCACAATCTCCGGCAGCCGGACGCTCCGAAGTGCCCTCGGGCGGCTACTACTCAGGTGCAGGGAAGCGGGACAGGACCTCTTCTCGTTGGCCCATCTTCCCGGGCCTTTTCTGATAAAGAATAGATGGAGGGAGCGAGGAGTGTGGCTGGAGGGCAGGAAGGCAAACAAAACAAAACACAACAAAAAACAACAACCCAAAACCAAAAAAACAACCGGCTCCTCTCCTAGGAATACAAATCTTCTGGTCTGGTTGTGTTTCCGGAGGCGTTTCTCCGGACCTAGGAGAGGACCAACTTCCGGTTCTCACCCTTATGTCTTCCGAGTCTGAGCTCCGCTGCTTCCGCCCGGAGTCGCTGAAGGCTCCCGTTGCGAGCAGCTACTTCCGCCAGAAGACCCTAGCGGCTCCCGCTAGGAAGCTGGTCCTAAAGCGGCCTCCTTCTATCCTCAGCGGGCACGTCGGCGAGGCGGGGTGGCCGAGTCCCGGGCCTGGGTGACCGGCGGGTGCGGGAAGGCCTGGCCCGGCCGCGGCCCCGGCCTTCCGCGGCCAGTGCGGAGCCCGCAGGCCTCGCCGCGCCCACCCGGCCTGGGGCGGGGCGCGGCCTCCCCGCCCCGGACCCCGCCCCGGCCGCCGGCCCAGCGCGGGTCATTCCCTCCAGCCCTGCGGCGGGGTCACCGCCTCGCGGCCCTGGGCTCGGCGGGCGCCCGGCTCCGGCCGCTGGGGGAACATGGAGTTTGCGGAGCTGATTAAGACCCCGCGGGTGGACAACGTGGTTCTGCACCGGCCCTTCTACCCGGCGGTGGAAGGGACCCTGTGTCTGACGGGCCACCACCTCATCCTGTCCTCGCGGCAGGACAACACGGAGGAGCTGTGGCTCCTCCATTCAAACATCGACGCCATCGACAAGCGGTGAGTGCGCCTCGCGCCCGGTCCCCGCGGAGTCGGTCCTGCGGCGGCGTCCGAGGAGGCGCGGCCGGGCTTCCCGGCGCCGCTGGCCCCCAGCAGGCCCGCCTGCCGCGTGAGCCCACGGTGGCCCGGGTTCGGGACCTCGGTTTTGGAAGGCAGAAAGCTCCAGCCAGATGTGAGACCCGGCTTCTGTTGAATCTGGCGAAGGTCTGGGGTATCACGTGGTCGCAGTCGTCCTGATTGTCATTTTTGGTACATAACATCATTTGGATGGATTTTCAGTGTTTGAAATTTCCTTCTCCTCGTCCCATCACATTCCTTGACGTGTTATCGACTGTCAATCACAGTTCATGAAATTGTGATTGGATAGGATTTGGATAAAGTCTTCACCACTTTTGAGGAAATTTAAAGAACAGAGTATGAAGTACTTGGTAATACATGCCACAAACTCTTTCATTTCCCCCTTAAAATGTTCAGTTTATATTTTATTTCTTACCTTCTGGGTTATCATTTTAATAATTCACACTAAGGGAGATTATAATGTCTTCTGTGCATTAACTCAGTCTTTGGAAAGAACAAGGTCGGCTTTTAAGGAAAAGTGTGAACTAATTAACTTTTTTTTTTTTTTTTTGGCACTACTTTTTATCTTTGCAAAGCATTGTCTCAAAGTCAAAGTTATACTTACATCTGCTCTTAAATTTCCCATCTCCCTGATGTCCCTGTGTGTTCTAGCCAGGAGAAGGCATACAGATTATCCAGTTTACACTGAATACATCAATGACAACAACTTCTTCTGTTGCCTCACAGGAGAATTTGAATATTAAGATTCCCACACAGGATATTGCCTTAAAATAAAATAATCAGAAATGGTAGAATTTTCAGCAGTTTGGGTGAAGCAGTGGTAGATTTATGTATTTATTCACTCATACAGAGGACTCTGGGTTCTGCAAATTACCTTTTCCTGTGTAAAAAGATTTCCCATGGTCTTTATCTCATTACCTATCTAATGAGGTCTGAACCAAGGCTGTAGTTGCTGGTTGTTCAAGTTCTAGGCCTAACCTACTTTCTCATTTTTTCCCCCATTTCTTTTCATGAACCCTTCTTGCATTTCCTTTCATGACCCCTTTTTCTAGCCAGTCCGAGATTTTTGTGTGTGTGGCTCGTATAAATCCTGCATTCTCTTGTCTTTGTATTTTATTATCTTTTCCTTCTGGAAAAATACCTTGCTTCTCCCCAAGTAAGTTCAACATTTATCGAATGCTTTTTTATTCCAGATGTTTTGTGAGGTGTCAAAGACACTAAGATGAATAGAATGTAATTCTTGTCTTTCAGAAGTTCATAGGCTTTCATCTAAGTGTATCAGTTTAACCAGTTCAGCTGCCATGTCCTTCACAGGTTCTGTTAATTCCACAATTGAAAGCAGTTCCTCTCACTTTGAAATCCAGTAGCTCTTTGATTATCTTTCTTTCATAGGCATATATTCATATTTGCATTTTGATAGAAATATATTAGCTTTTTTGAAGCCAGGGCTCACATCTGATTATTTCCTTCAAAACTTGTAACCATGGCTTGGCCTTTAGGCACATAAGAAGTAGGATTGACCACTGAATGGTCATATGAGTTGTCTCTCCGTGATCATCAACTCTCCTTTCTGATTGACCTCAATTTATGGTTACTTTTCACTTATTTATTTCCCCATGGTAGCATTTATAGTTGCTGAGCTTCATTAGGTGATAGAGAAGGAGCTATATAAGGCTGGACCTTTTAATCTGTTACGGGAAAATGATAAACTGCAGACATATTGATCCTTTTCCTGGGAAGCAGCACGATGTAATGGAAGGAGCATGATCATGGCCAGGTCAGTTTAATTGTTGCTCTCAAGAACTAGTTTACTTCTGTGTGTCTTCTGCGTGCTGAGTGTTATCCAGGTTCTTCAGGTGCGATGGTGACTTATAGTGACAGGAGCTTTTGTACTGGTGAAGGAGATGGACTATCACATAAATGATCAGATATTATATAAATCAACAGCCAATGTGGTGGCACATGTCTGTGATAGCCTGTAATCTCAGTAATGTGGGAAGCTGAGGCAGGAGGATTGCAAGTTCAAGGTCAGCGTTGGCAAATTAGTGAGGCCCTGACTTAAAAAAAAAAAAAAAATGGGGATGTAGCTCAGTGTTAAAGCACTCCTGGGTTGAATCCCCAGTACTACACACATACTCAAAAAGATAAATTTGTACCTATGTCAGGTAGTAGGAAGGGACAGGAAGGAGGATAAAGGAAGATGAGAGACTGTAGAGTTCAAGAGGTAGTGTTTTAGAACAGGTTTCAGAAAAGGCAGATGACATTGGATTAGAGATGTGAAGAAGTTAGAATGTGAATACCTGGGGGAACAACTTTCTAGCCAGAGGGAACAGCAAATGGAAAGATCCTGAGTCAGGAACATACTTGCCTTTTGTAGAGAAGAGCAAAGAGGCCATTATGAATGGAGTGCAGTGAACCAGGAGTAAGGACTGGAGATGATGGGGGATGTGTTTGGAAGAATAAGCAGGAGCCAGATCATGGCAGCCCTTGGAGAGTTGAAAGCAAGGAAATAGCAGAATAGACTGTTTTGAAGATAATTCTGGCTGCTAGCAGGAAATGTGTTGTTAAGGAGTGAAGGTGGAAGCAGCAGGTCTAGTTGGAGATGGTTGAGCAGTTGACATAAAAGATGAGGGTGACTTAGAATGAAGCACTGGCGTGATCACAGGTAGTTAGATTTGGGGTGTATTTTGAAGGTTGAGCTGCATGCCTTGCAGAAGAATTGTAAATGGGGTGAGAAAGAGAAAGTCATTAAGAATGACTTGTTTGGTTTTACCTCTTATTAGGTAGGTGTCCTTGGGCAAGATATTTCACTTCTCTGAACCTCAGTTTTGTCACTTAAGAAGAAGATAATCCCTCCCATATCAAGTAACAATTTATATTTGAATAATGCTTCATAAGTCTGTAGAATACTTGTATGTACTTTGCTTACATCATTTTATTTGATCCTTCCAGGACACAAGCCTTACAACTCCGCTGGCCTTTTCATTTTATGGACCTTTGATGCAGAAAATTGAGATAGTCCTATTGGGTTGATGACTCATCATATTCATGATTGACTTATAAAGGTTTTCTGTTTTTACATTTATTCTCCATCCCTATTTCACCCCGATTTCTCCTGTCCTCCCCAATTCCTTTAGGTAGCCATGTTACTAAACTAGATAGTGCTGTTGTGTGTGGGTGTGTCATCTACCTGACAGGCATTATGCTGGAGATCTTGTCTGGTTTCTTGGCATTTTTAACACAGTATCCTTTTTCAAGGTCTCTTCGTATTGGGGTATGTACACCTACTTCGCTGATTTTGGTGTTAGCATTGAATTCCAAAGTATCTAAAACATTTTACTTTTCAAGCCTTTTCAGTAAGCTCCAGCTTTTTGCTGTCACAACCCTGATGAACATCTGTGTTCATCCTGTCATAGTTTCTTGCAAGAGTTTCTCTGAGATCATACTTAGGTTGGAATTGACCGTAAAGTGGGTACGTATGCTTAGGATGGAATTGACGGTAAAGTGGGGTACATATCTCCCTGCTGCATTGATCTCCAAAATGAGTGTTGTAGTTTGCTCTCCAACCAGGTGCAAGAGGGAGTCCTTTTCCCCACATTCTTACAAGCAATTCCTATTGTCTTTCTACTTTTCATGAGTCTTATTATAGATTACAAAATACTGTTGCTTTGTTTTGATTTTTACTTCACCCATTAGTGGTGTGTTTAAGTGTCTCTTTATATACTCGTTAACAATACATGTTTTTAGTTTTTGCTCTCTTTCTGTGACTTACTTAATTTCTCCAGCCCATTTTTCAAAATTATGTGTGTTGCTCTCTCGTGTTAGTTTGCGTAGGTTTTTTGTGTGCTCTGTGGATACTGACTCTCCAGCTAGGCATTGCATATGGCTCTTTCTGGTTTCTCACTCAGCTGTTAACTTTCCTGGCCCATTCTTTGTTGAACCATAGTTCTTAATTTTAATGCAAAATTCATGAATTTTTTACTTTATGGTGTGTGCTTCATGAGTCTTAAGAACTCCTTCACTGTTCCAGAGTCACCATGGCGTTCTTGACATTTTCTTTCATGATGACTCTTAGTTTTATCCTTCACTTATAGGTCTGTATTTTGAGTTCTGCCTTTGTTTCAAATGTGATGAGAGCTCAATTCTTTTTCTCCGTTAAGCATTAACATTGTCTTCTAACAGCAAGTCAATTTGTCATATATGAAGTTCTTGTATTGTGTGAGTGTCTGTTTCTGAGCTCTCTCTCCTGATCTGTTGGCTTGTTAATCTTCTATTACTATATTCTTTTTACTCCTATGGATTTGTGATATGACTTAAAACCCATTAGTAGTTAGTTGCCCCTCCTCTTTTTCCTTCCCCTTCCTTCTCTTTCCTCTTCCTTCTGCTCCTCCTCTTATTCCTTCCTTTTCTTCTTCTGAGTTGTACTCTTTCTGTATTGCTCAGCTTGGTCTGGGATTCCTGCACTCAAGTCATCCTTCTGCCTCAGTCTCCCAGGTAGCTTGAACTATAGGTGTGAGCCACTTTGCCCAGCTTCCTCTTCTTTCTAAAAAAGTTGGCAACAGTTTGAACCTATATAACGGACCATGTAATTTTTGAATTTTCGATTTTCATAGGATTTGAAGAAACTTTAGGCTGATGACATAGCTCTGTGGTAGAGCATGTGCTTAGCATGCATAAGGTTCTAGATTTGATCCCTAGCACCAAAACAAAAAATGGACCAAAACAGTTTATTTAAAATAAGTGCAGGCTTACAGGAAGTTGCAAAAGTAGTGCGTACAAGTCTGTTAATCCTTCGCACAACTTCCCCTAATGTCTTATATAAAGGTAGTATAATATTAAGACTGGGACATTGAACCTGGTATATTATTAACTAGACCACAGACTTTACAAACTTTTCACCAGTGTCATAGAATTTTGAAATTGAATTGTTTTGAATTTGTAGAGTAATTAGAGTCAAACTGACATCTTTACATCCATGAAGAATGGATCATTCTTTATTCAGATTCTTCTTCACATCCCTTAATGGAGTTTTAAAATTGTGTGCATGCCAGGTTCTATACTAGGAATGGAGGATATAAAAATTATTCAAACATGACTTTTACCTTAAAGAGTTATTACAAGAAATAAACATATAAAGTAGTAGGTGTAATGAAGTATTTTAAGTGCTATGATAGGCGTATGTACAGGGCATGAATGGGACAGTAGGAGAAAATAATAAAATAGGACTGAATCTGACAGTTGATGTGAATTGCAGGAATTTTGGGGAGCTCTTATACTTTTTAAAAAAATTTCTTGACCCAGTATTCTACAGCGGTAACTGATAGAAACATTGAGTGAATGACTGAAGACTACTTTAATTGTACATAGCATTTTTTTTTTTTTTTGATACTGGGAATTTAACCTAGGGGCGTTTTGCCATTGAGCTACATCTGTAGCCCTTCTATTTTTTATTTTGAGAAAGAGTCTTGCTAAGTTTCTTAGGGCCTCACCAAGTTTCTGAGGCTCACCTTGAACTTGTGATCCTCCTGTCTCAGCTTTCAGTAACCCCCCTGCACATTTTTGTTTACAAAAGTAACAATTATTTTCAATTCCTGTAGCCATTCAGTATACTTTTTAATATTAGATAAAGCCAGCCAGACTAATAGAAGAATAATGTTCATTTTTTAAAAGAAGTTGGTCTTTTCTTAAAAGTAGATGATGTGGAAATTAACAAAAGGATAGCCATGTATATCTCTTGTCTTTTGAGTGCTATTTAAATTTTTTTTTCTAATTTGTTGTACATGACAGTAGAATGTGTTTTATACATTTTGGTAGGTCATACATAAACTATTTTTTAAACACAATTTGGTTATTGTGTGCATTTTATTTCCAGCTCAAGCAGAATGAAAGCATAATTTAAAAACAGCTTTATTGAGGTATAGTTGATATACAATAAACTGTACATAATTAAATTATAAAATTTGTTATGTTTTGGTGTATGTATTAAGTTGAGGTGAGCAACATATCCCCAAAAGTTGCCTGGTGTCATTTTGTAATCCTTCTTTTCCTTCCCTTTCCCAGGTATCCACAGGTTAATTTACTTTTTATAGAAATTTGTTAGTCATAAATCTTGCAGTGCTCTTCATCTTGATTCTTTCACTCAGCATAATTAAGATTCATCCATGCGTATCAGTAGTTGCTGGCTGGTATTCTGTTGTGTTGTAGTCACAATTTATTAACCTGATGGAGATTTGAGTTGTTTTCTACTTTGAGGCTATTAAGTAAAGGGGCAGTGAACATTTTTACACAAATCTTTGTGTGACTATAAAGTTTCTTCTGGGGGAAAGAGGCATTTAATAGTGAAATGACTGGATCAGATAGAGGTGTATGTTTAATCTTTTAGGAAACTGCCAAGTGCTTATACCTACTGTTTTACATTCCTTCCAACCCAGTATGGGAGGGAGTTCCAGTTCCTCCATGTCCTTGCCACCACTTGGTATGGTCAGTCTTTTAAATTTTAGCTGTTCTAATAGGTGTGAATATTACTGTGGTTTAAGTTTTAAGTTTGCGTCTCCCTTATGATGAATGACATGAAACAACTTTTCATGTGTTTGCTGCTATTCTGTGGGTCTTTTTTTGCTAAGGGTTTACCCAGATGTTTTATTTAGTTGGTTTGCTTTCTTTTTAAGTCAGAGAGAGAGAGAGAGAGACTCTGTATGTAAATGTGTATAAATATTCTGGATACAAGTTCCTTATCATATGTGAAATTTGCATCTATTTTCTTAGTCTGTGGCCTGTAACACTTTTATAGTTTTAGGTTTTACATTTAGATGTTTAAGATTTCATTTTTTTGTTAGTGTTGTATATGGTTCATGGTATGGAATCCATGACATTCTATTGTTCCAGCTTAATTTGTTGAAAATCTGCTCTTTCTTCAGTAAATTGTCTTTGCATCTTTGTCCATTTAAAACTGGTTTGATTTCTGGACTCCCTTTTCTGTTTCATTGATCCATGTTTCTCTTCATGCCATTATCATGCTGTAAGCTACTGTAGCTTTATATTAAGTCTTAAAATTATGGAGTGTTAACCAACCAACTCAGAGTTTTACACAATTTGTTCATAATCAAAGTTGATTGTGTGAAGTCATTTGCATTTCCATATGAATTTTACAATCAACTTTTCAATTTCTACTTAAAGGCCTCCTAGGATTTTCATTAGATTATGTTGAATCAGTAGATTAATTTGGGTAGAATTGACTTCTTAACATATTGGGTCTGGCAACCCACGAACAAAGTGTATCTCTCTCTCTCTGTCTCTCTCTCTCTCTCACTCTTTTTTAGGACTTAATTTTTTTTTTTTTTTTTTTTTCAGCCAAGTTTGCTGGTTTTCACTTAGGTCTTTTAACTGGTCAGCTTTTCCTCTGTATATTTCATATTTTAATGCTATTTCTAGTGCTGCTAATTTTTAATTTCAATTTCCAGTTGGTCATTTGGATTAGTCATGTTTCTTATTTTGTATATTTTATGATACTTTGACATCTTAGGGCCTTGTAGACATAGGGTTGACAGCCTCTCCCAGGATTACCTAATTCTTGGAGATAGCAAACAACTTGCCTGCAAGATGCCTTTGATGGGCAAACCCACCACATCCAAGTGCATTCCCCTTTACTCTTTTTCCAAGTGGACTTCAGTCAGGACCTTACCCTCAATAATTCAGGGGCAGGTACCAGATGAGGAAGGCCCATCCCTATATCTTAGAGCCCGCCCAAATTAGCCACCCTGTCCAATACTAAATTTGCTAAGCTTGCCCACTGTCCTGTACATTCCTTTCTGTGGAAACCACTGTGAAGACTCTGGCCCGTGCTTTTCGCTGGCTCCTTCTTTCTGACCCACCTAGAGTACACTGTGTGGCCTTATGTGATATGGCATGTTGTGCCCCTTCCTCTTGGGAACTGTGAGTAACAAACAGTTTTTTCCAATGATAGTTACCTGATCTGTTGTCCTTAATGTATTTGAATAAAAACAAAATCCTAGAGATATTTTAAAATACTGTTGAAATAGTATATAGAAGTACTATTGATTTTTGTGTATTGACTTTGTTTTCTGCAGCCTAGCTGAAACTAATTTGTTACATCTTTGAACATTTTTTTCAGTGAAAGAATTTGGGTGAAAGTCTTTCTGTGGTGCTGGGGATCAAACTTGTGCATGCTACACAAGTGTTCTACCACTAAGCTCCACCCTCAGCCCATTGGATCTTCTAAGTACACAATCACATCATCTGTGAATACAGTTTTCTTTCTTTCTTCTTTTTTTTTTTTAAATATATTTTTAGTTGTAGCTGGACCCAATACCTTTATTTTATTTATTTATTTATTTTTATGTGGGGCTGAGGATTGAACCTAATGCCTCTCCTGTGCTAGGCAAGCACTCTACCACTGAGCCAAACCCCAGGCCCTAATTTTCTTTTTTTTCAACATGGGTGCCTTTTATTTGTTATTCTGGCTTTCCTGCACTGGCTATAACTTTCAGTACAATGCTGAATAGAAGTAGTGAGAGTGAATATCTTAGTGTTTTATTACTGATATTACTGCAGAAAGAAATCATTCTTTCACCTTAAATTAAGTATGCTATTAAGCTTAGATTTTTTTTTTAGACTTTTTTTTTTTTTAATGTAATTGCTTTTATCAGGCTGAGGAAATTCCCTTCTGTTTCTAGTTTGCTGAGAGTTTTTTGTTGTTGTTGTTGTTTGTTTTGTTTTTAAGCACGATCAAGATGTTAGATTTTTGTCATGTCTTTTTCTACATCTGTTGAAATAGAAGATACAAGGTTTTTCTCTTTTTCTCTTTTTAGTTTGTCAGTGTGGTGGATTACTTGATTTCAAATGTTCAGCTAACATTGCATTCCTGGGGTAAACTCCAATTAGTCATGATGTGTTATTCTTTTTATATATTGTAGAATTTGATTTACCGGTGTTCATTTAGAAATTTTGCACTTATTTTCATGAGGGATATTGCTCTATAGTTTTCTTGTAGTATCTTTGTCTGGTTTTTGTATTAGGGTAATAATGGCCTTGTGGAATAAATTAAGAAGTAATTCCCTCTCTTCAGTTTGCCAGAATTTTGTCTTGAATTGGTAGTGTTTTTTCCATTAAATGTTTGTTGAATTCATCAGTGAAGCCGTCTAGGCCTAGAGTTTTCTTTGTGGGGAGGATTTAAAGAAAATTTCAATTTCTTCAATAGATCCAGAACTAGTCAGACTATTTCTTCTCGAACATTTCTTGGTAGTTTTCGTGTTTTGAGGAACTGTATCTTTTTAAAAATTTTTACTTTGCTGAATTTATTTCTATAAACAATGCAAATAATGAATACCGTTCCTAATATTCCCTTACTTCCTCTTTGTCTGTAGAGTCTGAGTTCTTTATATATTCCTAGATGTAATCCGCTGCCAGGAGCAGCCAGCAAAGATTTTCTCCCCTTCTGTAGGCTCTCTCTCCATTCTCTTAATAATTTCCTTTGCTGTATAGAAGCTTTTTAATTTGATGGCATCCCACTAATTGATTTGTGGTTTTATTTCTTGGGCTTTAGGGGTCTTGTTGAGGAAGCTGGTGCCTGTACCTATATGGTGAAGTGTTGATCCTGTGTTTTCTTCTAGCAGTTGCAAATTTTCTGGTCTAATTCTTCAGTCTTTGATCCATTTTTATTTGAGTTTTGTGCAGGGTGAGAGATAGGGGTCTAATTTCGTTTTTCTACATATAATTATCTAGTTTTCCCAGCACCATTTGTTAAAAAGGCTCTTTTCTTCAACATGTATTTTTGGCCCCTTTGTCAAGTATCAGATGGCTGCAAAGTATGTGGGTTTGTCTCTGTCTTCTATTCCATTCCTTTGGTCTTCTTGTCTCTTTTAATGCCAATACCATGCTGTTTTTGTTTCTGTAACTCTGTAGTATAATTTGAGATCAGGTATCCTCATGTCTCCTACCTTGCTCTTATCACTTAGAATTGCTTTGACTATTCTGGGTCTCCTTTTCTAAACGAATTAAGGACTTTTTTTTCTAGTTCTGTGAAGAATGTCATTGGTGTTTTATGGAGATTGCATTGAATCTGTATATTGTTTTTGGTAGTATGGCCATTTTGACAATATTAATTCTGCCTCTCCAAGAGCATGGGAAGTATTTTTATCTTCTAAGGTCTTCTTAAATTTTTTTCTTCAGTGTTCCATAATTTTCACTGTAGAGATCTTTTACCTCTTTGGATAGATTAATTCCGAAGTATTTTATTTTATTGTTTTTTGAGATTATTGTGAATTTCCTGATTCTCTGCATAATTGCTGTTGATATGTAGGAGGGCTATTGATTTATGAGTGTTGATCTGGTATCTTGCTGCTTTGAATTCATTTATCAGCTCTAGAGCTCTAGCTATCTTATGGTGTTTTTTTTTTTTTTTTTCCCAGTCTTTTCAATACAGGATCATGCCATTAGCATGTCACTTGTATCCCTTTAATCTCTTTCTCTTGTCTGATCGCTTTGGTTAAAGTTTTGAGAACTATGTTGAATAGTGGTTGTCTTGTTCCTAATTTTAGAGGCAGTTCTTTTAGTTTTTCTCCATTCAGTATGATTTTGGCTTTCGGTTTGTCATACATAGCCTTTATGATGTTGAAGTAAATTCTACTCCCTAGTGTCTCCAGCATTTTTAACATGAATGGGTGCTGGATTTTGTCAAAGGTCTTTTCTGCATCTGTTGAGATGATCATATGATTGTTGTCCTTAATTCTATTTAAGTGGTGAATTATATTTATTGATTTGTGTATGTTGAACCAGCCTTGCATTCCTGGGATGAAACCTACTTGTTCATGATGTGTTATCTTCTTGGTGTGTTTCTGAATACCGTTGGCTAATATTTTGTGAATGATTTTTGTATGTAAGTTCATCAGGGATATAGGTTCATCTAGGTTTTCTTTCCTTGATGTGTCTTTGGCTGGTTTTGGTATAAGGGTTATATTGGCTTCATAGAATGTATTTGGAAGTGTTTCCTCCCTTTCAGTTTCATGGAATAATTTGAGAAAGTCTGGTGTTCTTTAAAGGTCTGGTAGAACTCAGCTAAGAATCTATCTGGTCTTGGGCTTTTCTTTGTTGGAATACTTTTAATTACAGTTTCAATTTCATTATTTGATATTGGCCTGTTTAAGTTTTCTATATCTTCCTGATTCAATTTGGGCAGGCCATATATATCTAATTGTCAATATCTTCTAGATTTTCTATTTTTATTGGAGTACAGATTTTCAAAATAGTTATTTTTCAGGAAATTTTTATAGTTGTAGATGGACTGCTTTTATTTATTTTAATATGGTGCTAAGGATTGAACCCAGTGCCTCACACATGCTAGGCAAGTACTCAGGCACTGAGCTACAGCCCCAGTCCTCAAAATAGTTCTTAATGATCCTCTGGATTACAGAAGTGTCTGTAGGGATATTTCCTTTTTCATCTCTAGTTTTGTTTATTTGAGTCTTCTGTCTTAAAAGTTAATAGTTTTTAAATTTATTTATTTATTTATTTTTTGTGGTGCTGTGGATCGAACCCAGGGCCTTGTGCTTATAAGGCAAGCACTCTACCAACTGAGCTATCTCCCCAGCCCTGGTTTTTAATTTTTAAATATTGAAAAGATGTTTTAAATGAATTGCTACAATGTTAGGTACAATGCTGTAGAACATTTCTCTATAGATACTTAACTTGTTAATTACAGATATTTTTTCCTATGCTTTGGAGTAAGATCCCAAATAATCTTCATTAAATGAGTTATCCTAATGTGCATTATTTTACGAATTTGAAAAAATTTTATGTACATGTGTTTTAAATACTTTATGGCAAACATTTTAATGATGCAAGCTTGACTCTTAGACTAATTAAGGGGAGAAAAAAGATAAAGATGGTGATTGCAACTATATTTTTTAAAGAAATAATCATATTTAAAATTAGGAATATTTGTATTCCTAAGCATGATTTGTAATTTCTTACAGATTTGTGGGATCTCTGGGTACCATCATCATAAAATGTAAAGATTTTCGAATTATTCAGTTGGATATTCCTGGAATGGAGGAATGTTTAAATATAGCCAGTTCCATTGAGGTAAGTATTTTGGAGGCAAAATCTTGTGGGGAAAAAAAAAGTTATATTCTGACTCAATTCATCTCTTTTATCATGTTTTCTGACTCAGATCCTAAAAACTGACAGGAAAAGCCTCACCCTGACTCATTGTTACTTGAGTGTCATGGGACTGTTTTGACATATAGCAGTTTTTACTGTTAGTCATTTTATATGAGTAACCCTAATTCCACGATCTGCTTAGTTTTCTGTGGAATTGCATTCCAGGGACTTTATAGAATTTCCATGGGTTCATAGTGGTGAAATGATAGATAATGTTTTAATTGAGTATGTATGGGTATGTAGATACCTTGGGAAAACTTAGAGAATGTAGTAAAGAAGTTCTTGTGAGAAAACTTTACAGTTTTGTTTGACATTTCATATTTAGTATTTAAATCTTGATATTTTTCTCTGAATCAAAGTGAACCTTTTTTGGTGCCCTAGTGGGTTTTTTCAAATAACATCATGTAGAATTGCTTTGGGTTGTGTTACAGTGAGTAGGTATGGGGGGGCTGTAGAAACCCCTTTTGACTCACCCTTCCCCCTACCTTCTGAGGGCTTCCTCAAACATTGAGAACCATTAGTGAGAGTGTTTTATTATTTCTCTTCCAGGAAAGTAACTACACACAGATTTTTTTCCTTTATATACTAGTATATCTTTTGCAATAAATAGATGCACCCCTACACCTTTGGATAGAAATATTAATAATGTAATATGATTCTTGTTATAATACAGTGTGAGTCTTTATTTAACTACTTGGTAGCTTGTGACCATGGACAAAGTATTTAACCTCTCTGACAATTAGTTTTCCACTTTCGTTGTAAAATGAGGATGATATTTCCTACCTTTTAGTGCTGTTGTAAGAATATTAGTTGATTTATGTGGTGCTTAGTATAATACGTGTGAGTAGTAGCTACCATTTGAGTGTCTTCTGTCATTTACTGAGTGAAGTTTAATGGTAAGAATTTGTGGAAAAATATCCTCATAAGATTTGCTATCTTAAAACGTTTCTAAAGGTACCATTCAGTTGTGTATAATAAGTATATTCACATCGCTGTAAGAGATCCCCACAACTAAAGCATTTATTATCACCTGTGGTCATAGTGTTTTTTTTTAGTAAATCTGAATTTCCATATTCATTTTCATCAGTTTGCTTAAGACAAAATGTGTTTGCTTTATATTTACTTAAACAATATTGAACATTGGTTCAGATCACAAATAATAGAAATTTTACTTGGATAATTTTAAATTTCAGTTGAAGAACTTATACTGTTTTTTGCTTCATCCTAACCAAATTTGGTGTATACTCAAGTTTTATGCTGAATCATTGCCATTATATTTTATCAATTAACTCTGGGTTTATATTATTTTCTAGATAATTATTGAGGAAAAATGGGGAGAAATTCTTAAAAATATATAACTAGAATATTGCTTGGTTTTTAAATAAGAATAGAGAACTAGAGAAGTAACTGTTTTGATACTGAGTAAATGGCATGTAGCTTTTTTGTGCATTCGCTAAACTTATTTAAGGACATTAGAAGATGAAGTGAACTGTTTTACATAGCTGTCATTTGGAAGTAACATGACATTGGTTTGGCCAGATTCTCCAACATGAGTGAGAGAGCATTTTAACTTCCAGAGCATTAAGTTGAAATAACGTCCCACTATTTGGGCAGAGGAATGCCACTGGCCCTCTTCAGTTGAAAGAGAGAGGGGGTGGGGTGGGGAGGGAGGGAGGGAGAGAGAGAGAGAGAGAGAGAGAGAGAGAGAGAGAGAGAGAGAGAGAGAGTGTGTGTGTGTGTGTGTGTGTGTGTGTGGTGTGTTTCAAGTTATGAGGTTGAATGTTTACGGACCTGCCCACATTTTTGTTCTTCTCCCTCCGTGACCAGTGGTCTGTGAGATGACCGGCTGGTGGGTGTTAGAGATGTGCCAGTGGTGCAGCACGGTGGTGAAGAAAGGGGGCAGAGCTTATTGCCACTTACTGACTGCATTCACTTAGCTTTGTTAGCATCTGACACCAATCGGTTGCCCTAAGTGGTTGTATATATTACCCAAAGCGCTTTAGAAATTGACTCATCATGTAGAAGCCCTTAGGGTTGAAAGAAACCATAAATTATAAGCTTTTTTTCTAATTTGGCCTCTGAAAATGAAGTTCCATTGAATGTTTTTACAGCGTAGTGAATATATGTAGTGGACCTGGCCTCAAGCCTTTGCCTGGCAGCCAGGCCCTATCCCCCGTGCTGCATACATCTTAATTTAGGGCTGATAAGTGAATCCCTCAGTAGCATAGGCTTCCTCTACCTGTTCTTTATAATTGAGAGCCCACATACCCAAAAATATTCTGCTGCCAGATAGACCTCCATTGGAAGAATAACTGTCAAGTGCTCAGTTTTCCAAATAGTGGGAAGCATGATGAAGCTTTTTTCCTGTGGCATTTCAGCTGCCTTTTGGAATTGAAATATTTTCAGTTCTTTTAGCATTAATATGTTTAAAGGAGAAGATTTATCTCTAGTGACATAAAACATCACAAGTAGAAATACAAGTGCTTATTGCCTGCAGAGTGGTTACTGATTTGCATTTAAAATAGCAGTTGCCATGTGCAAGGCCCAGGGTTTTCTCCTCAGCACTTGCAAAGAAAAAAACCAGCTGTACTGACCAGCAGCATCTCTGACCTAGGACAGATGTGGACATCGGTTTTTGTGCTTCTGTTGGTACAGTTAGCATCCAAAGACAAATAACTTTGTGTTTGGACAAAGTTCATAAATAACTTTGGATGGGGATGGTTTTTGTTAAACTGCTGAACTACATGTCCAGTGTAGTATTGAAAATCATGGGCCCATCCTTTTGTGAGCCAGACCCAACTGTGACCTAGAGGGAGGTAACTTTGTTCTGAGAGCTGTGAAGTACACAGACTGTCATAACCTCCCTCTCAGGTGAGTGTGCCTGCAATTACTGCCCTTTGAACTATGTTAACTGATTAGGTGCCCTTTGTTCCCAGCCATAGTGTTTTTTTTCCATAACCCCCTATCAAAAGGATGAATCTGCCAAGTGAGGTTATGTTCCATCTCTCTGCCCCTCCTGTCAGGTCAGGTTTTCCTGGTTTATTACCCCAAATTCAAGTGCTACAGATGAATGTGGTCTCATTTGGGAACCATAGAGTTATTACTCCAATTTGAGACCAAGTCACTGCAGCATAAAGATATGAAAATACCTCACCAATTGGCATATTGGTCCTAGGATGGAGGAAATGAACACCAATTGAATTTCTACACAAAGCACATATAATAGCCAAAATTATCTTTGATTTTATTATGTGCCGGGAAAATTGCATGTATTCCTGTTGCATACATGATCTCTCTTAATGCTGCTGTTAACCTTACTGGGTGGGTATTATTTCTCTCATGTTACAATTGAGCAATTGAGGCATAGAGAGTTTAATGGACTTGCCTTCTTCTTACCTGCTGCTACACAGATTTGGAACCTGAGTCCAGTGGTCTGTTTCCTGACTGAGATTTGGTCACTGAGCTTTATCAGTTTTTTTTTTTTTTTTTTTTTTTTTTGTACTATAAGGCACTCATTTTAAATCATTTGCATATGTTTAAATAGCTAATAACTGGATTTTGAACCAAGACCTTACTGAATAACCCAAAACTCTTTTGTTCTCTGATCCCTAGAAATTCTTAACCTTTTTAGTAAACTTTATTAAATTGTATGAAGACTTGTTTCATTTTTCTCTTAGAATTGGCATGCACATTTTTTTGTTCTTTTTTTCATTCAGACAGTACGTATTAAGTGTATGTTGTATATCAAATGCCTTTTTAGATGTTGGAAACATGGAAATGGCTTCAGTAAGACTATCACTGTGTCTATAAATACAGAGTTAGAAAACTGTATTGGGTATGTATCATAATTAGGCTACGTATGTGTTTACTCCCACTTCTTCAATTAGAATGTGCTAAAGTTGTATGGCATATCTCTTTTTTTCTTTCTATCACTAGGCATTGTCTACCCTAGACTCTGTTACTCTGATGTACCCTTTCTTCTACCGGCCTATGTTTGAGGTGATAGAAGATGGCTGGCATTCTTTCCTTCCTGAGCAAGAGTTTGAACTTTACTCTTCAGCTGTAAGTTAATGTTTGAGAATTATGGGTAATTAGAAATGATCCAGCACTTTCATTTGTGAGAATGATCACTTTCTTTTGAAGAGAGAGAGGTCAAGTGAAGTTGACTTACCTGTGCCTAAAGGATGTTACTATTGGTTGTTAATGCTGCTGCCTCTGACAGATTTGTATAATTTGTGTACTGCTGCAGCTGAAATGTCTTTTCTTCCAGTGGATTAATATATTCCAAATATTACTTTTTAAATTTTGAAAATGACTTTGATAAATCATTAATATCTGCATAAAAATAGTCCTAGCATATTGTGAGTTAATTGTTGGGTATTTTAAAAGTGTCTCCTTAGGAACAGCTTCATGTATAGTAATTAGATTCTGAGCTGTCTTCACAAATTGTGTTGAACCCATTGAACGCACAGTGTGCCATCTAGCACATTTGTTTCTATAGGTTAACTTCTACGTTTTTATAATTTGGGTTGCTCAGACTAGGTGCTAGAACCAGGTTTTTTTCCTGTTCTGGTCATTTTACTTCATTCTTCTTCCTCATACTTCTATGATAATACTTATATAAGTGGGCACTAATGGGGCCAAGATGAAGGGATAAGGAACCGTGGAATTTAAAGAGCAAAGGTATCCATTCCATAGTAATCAAGTGAGAAAGGAAAGGGAATTTTATATTCTCATGCAGGGATTTTTTTTTAAGTCCCATTAGTCCCAATGACATGTGATATTGAAAAGAAAGATTAAAAACATAGCTATAAAGATACTTTGTATTGTAACCCAGACATATTATTGACAACTGACTTTCATGATGACTGACTTTCTAGGAGTCTGTTTCCTTGTTTGCAAAATGACCTCAAGAATTCTTCCACTTTTAGCATACTGTTACTCGAGAATTATCCAGAAAGATTATTTCAGAGTCTTTGCTGAAGTACACATACAGCTTACCTGTATTCCTCCTGCTACCACTTTAGATATTTTATGTGCAAAAGGTGATGATAAGGTTTTGCTTCTGGTTCTAGTTGAGTGGCTACTATCTTACCAGCCTGTCTGCAAATATCAATGACAGTGTAAATCATCTACCAAAAACTACCTGGTCAGTAAACAAAAAACGGTATACTTTAAAGGGAGCCAACATTTAGGGGAAATGAATGACAGAGTGAGTTTCCTGGGTTTTTTTTTTTTTTTTTTTTTTGTGGCTTTGTCCTGAGGTCAGCCTGGTTGTGGCATGTTGATGTGGAGCAGCTAACATTGCAGTGGACAGCCCTCTTTCTGGTGGAAGAAGCCAGGAGCCTAGAGCAGCCAGAGATGCAGGAGAGGAGGACAGAATTCTGGACAGGAGTGGGCCATAGAAGGGGATCCTGGACCCTGCATACAGCTTCTAGTCTCTGACTGACTTGGGGGCACAGTGAGCTCAGAGCTGAGTCGCCTTGCACTACAGTGTTTGAGTTTGTAGATAAGGTTAACTAAGTTAGTTGCTTGCTAAAACAAAGCTTCAACATTCTCCAAAAGCATAGCATAGAATGTCTATATGGAGCAGGTATGTTTCTTCAATGTACATTCACAAATGTCTAGGACACAGTCAAAATTGAACCAGGATAATGTCACTCACTGCCCCTGAGCAAAAATGATCAACAATTCTGACCCAGGATAACTTAAAAGTTTAAATTATCACATGAGGATTTTAAAACAGCTGTTGTAAAAACTACTCAGTCAGGTAAGAAAAAGTAAGCTTAAAATAAAAAGAAAAACAAAAGAAGACAAAAGCAAAAATTAAAGCATTGCCTTTGTGCTGTTCATAATGTGTGCAGATCATAATGTGTGGAATGGCTGATTGGATACATAGACCTAAATAGTTGGCAAGTGTTTTACGTTTTATGTAATGCAAGCTAATGTTTAAGGTAAATAGAAGTGTTACTATATTTAAGTTAAAGATGTAAATTATAATATTTAAATTAAAGATATCTGTTAAAGATATTTAAGATATGTTATCCACATTACAGATGAATATTGCCATCCCTAGAGCAGGACTCCTTACCCCTGACAGTGCTGACGTTTGGGCTCTATAATTCTTGTCGCAGGAGGCTTCCCTGTGCCTTAGAGTTTAGCAGCATCCCAGCACGGGCACCACTGTTTGCCAGTAGCATTCTCCCTCCCACTCTCAGTTGATTCCAGACGGGGACAAATGTTCCGTTGGGGCAAAAATCACCCCTGTTTGAGAACCAGTATCCTGGAGCAATTGCTTTAATAAAATGCAAAGAAGTATATTTAAAAAGTTAAATTGGAATACTAAAAAGTATTAAATCCATAAAAAGGCAAGAAAGCAGAAACAGAGCAAAAAAATCAGAGAACAGGCAAAATAATTAAATGCTTGACTAAAATCCAGCCATAACAATAACTTTTAATATTGGTGAGCCAGGCACTCCAAAAAAGGCAGAGATTGTCAGAATGAATTAGAAAAATAAAAGATCCAGATGGATGCTGTATACAAGAGATGTGTTTTGAATATAAACACAGATTGTTTGAAAATGGCTCAAAAATTTGCACTGTACAAATAAGCATAAAAAGGCACAAGTAACTGTTAATTCCAGATTAAAAAGTAAAAAGACTTTAAGACAGGCACATTTTATAATAATAAAAAGATTGTTTTATGTTTAACATATGTATGTATGTATGTATGTATGTATTAGCACAAGTTGACAGAAATGGAGAAATAAGCAGTTCTATAGTCAGGATAAGAGATTATTAAAACTGTCCTCTGGTCATTTAATAGAACTAGGCTAAAATAACAACAGTGAGATAGTAGAGACATAAAAGATCTGGTCTGAACAGCATGGTTTAATATTTACAGAGTACTGCTTTAACTTCTCCAGAGTACACATTCCTCAAGAGGCACATGGCATGTTCCCCAGGAGAGACCATAAACTGGGATGTTAACCAATCTAAATAAATTACAAAGGATTGAAATCACATAGACTGTATCTCTGACCACAAAGAAATTACAAATCAATAACAGTAAGGTGTCTAGGAATTTTTCCTAATATTTCTAAATTACACAGAATTTTATAATCTGTAGTTCAAAGATGAAATCACTTAGAAAATGCTGTGAACAGAAAGATAATGAAAGTGCAATCTCTCAGAATCTGTGCAGTATGGGTAAGGCAAAGTTTGGAGATTTAAAATTCTTTAAAATTCTTATACTAGAAAAGAAAATGAGTCTAACATCATGGACCTAAACACCAACTTAGGAAGCTAGGGAGGACAAAAACAGAGATGAAGAGAGAGTAAATATAAAGGCAGAAAGCAATAAGATAACTAGAATTAATAAGCAAGTTTAGCGAAATTGCTTAATATATGATCGGTTTACAAAGTTGGGCATGGTGGTGTGCACCTGTAATCACAGCACTCGGAAGGCTAGGGTGGAAGGATCACCTGAGCCAGAAGTTGGAGAAGTTCAAGACCAGCCTGGGCAACATAGCAACACTGTGTCATAGACGAAGAAGAAGGGGCGGGGGCAGGCGAAGATCAGCTTTCAAAATTACAATTGTATTGACAATAGTCAATCTGAAAGTGAATAAAATACTTAGGAATAAATTTAACAAAGTTCAGGATCTGAATACTGAAAGATGGAAAACATCGCTGAGAGAAGTTGTAGGAAATCTAAATAAATGGGAGATATACTGTGTTCATTAATTGGAAGACAACATGGTTAAGATCAGTGGTTAGCTTGATGTGGGAAGAATAAGATAGTGAATATTTTAGGTTTCACTGGTCATGCAGTCTCTGGTGTAACTACTCCACTCTGCTGCTGTTAAAGCATGAAAACAGCAATAGACAATACACCAATGAATAGATGTGCAAGATTCCAATAAAACTTTATTTACAAAAACAGGCAACAGGCTGGATTGGGCTCACTACGTGGCAGTTCTCTTTGAAAAGTGAAAAATCAAAGTAACTAAAATTTGATGTTGAAATTTGTAAAATTTATTAAAAATAAAGGTTTTAGCATGAGGCCCTGGGTTCAATTCCCCAGCAATGCAAAAAAAAAAAAATGCATTTTATAGTACATCTAATACACTTTTTAGCTTCAACTTCCTACAAGTGAAGCTCATGATTGGTATACTAGGCCAACCTGTATTATAGGAAATTTGAATTTCTTTTTACTATAAAAAGCCTTTTATAGTCTTAAAGCAGTTTTCATTTCTGCTATTTGAAATAAGGTATTTGATAGTTTTATGTGGTATGTTTTGAGTCCTTAGTCTACTGAGTCAGATTATTTTATTGACTGCTAAGTGTCTTAGCACCTAGGTTTTTTTTTGTTTTAGTATTAGGGGTTGAACCCAGAGGTACTTTACCACTGAACTACATACTTCGTCCTTTTTTAAAAAAAAAAAAAAAAATTTTATTTTGCAACAGGGTCTCACTAAGTTGGTTAGGGCCTGGCTAGGTTGCTGAAGCTGGCCTTGAACTTGCAATCTTCCTGCTTCAGCCTCCTGAACTGTTGGGAGTACCGGTGTGCACTGCTGTATCTGGCTAGTAGTGAGTTTTTATTATTTTTAAGGAAGATGTTACCAGTCTCACTTTGTTTTCCTCCTTTTCTAGATATCAGAAAGGAATGAAGGATTTGATGTAGGTGGTAGCTCTGTTGCATCTCTTCTGGGTAGGCAGTATTCTGGAATTTTATAGTCTTAACTGGTGCTGTGCTTTAAGACCATTAGCAAACTGGATGGTACCCAGAAAAGGAGGAATGGGGTAATACATTTAACTTGGAGGAGACTAAGGGGAGATGACAGTCTTTAAATATTCGATAGGATGTCATGTGAAATAGGGAACTTGCACTGTGTTATCTGAAATCATGGTAAACATGATAGAGGAAGTCATAGAGCAAACAGGTTTTGCTCAATGTAAGCAAGCCCTTTCTAGGAACTAGGGATACGGAGCCAGCGGCACAGGAACCTCCTGAGGAGTGGAGCCCTTTTTCTCTGGAGGTATTTTAAATGTAGGCTAGGTATCCTTCTAGTAAATTCCCAAGAAATTGCTTCTTCATAAGTGAAAATTGACCTCTGAAGTCCTTTAGATTTTTTCATGTTATCTTGTAATATTGAGATATTTGCTTAACTTTGAAGTATTTTGTTTTTCAGACCAGTGACTGGAGGCTAAGCTATGTCAATAAGGAATTTGCCGTCTGTCCTTCTTACCCACCAATTGTCATAGTGCCCAAATCCATTGATGATGAAGCTCTTCGGAAGGTAGCCACGTTTCGACATGGAGGGCGCTTTCCAGTACTGAGCTATTATCATAAAAAAAATGGAATGGTAAGTGGTACAGAACTGCGTCTTGATCTGCTGAAAGGGTTGGCCTGGGGATCGTTTCCTAGGAAGGTTGCTTTTTCTGTGTTCATGGAAGCAACTGGCCAGGTTGCTTCCACTAGGACTTCCTTCATGTAAACTCTAGGAAACCAGGAGTAGGTTGTTTTTCTGATGAGGCTGTGATTGAATTCTTTCCATCATGCTCACCCTTAGAAAAGTCAAAATGACTTGTCTTTGGGACACAGTGCAAAGGAAATTGGTGTTTACATGATGCTTGCAGCAGCATTTTTAAGGTAGAAAAATGAGAAATCTCTCTATTTTCTCATCAAATTTCCCATGTGAATGACTCAAATAGATGTTTTTGTTTTCGGAAGAGAGAGGAGTGACACATAATCACTCATACTTTAGAAAACCTGGAAGTCAGGTTGGGCTCTGTGGCGCACGCCTGTAATCCCAGCAACTCAAGAGGATAAGGCAGGAGGATGGCAAGTTTGAGGCCAGCCTCAACAACTTGGTAAGACCTACAGCAACATAGCAAGACCCTGTCTCAAAATAAAAAAGAACTGAGGATGTAGCTCAGGGTAAAGTGCCTGTGATTTTATTACGTAGTACCAAGAAAGAACATGGAAATCAGGAATTGAATAGGCAAGGACTTGCTGGATAGTTTCTAAATATTAGTTTCTAAATTACTTTCTCCCCTCTCATTTTTCTCTCAGCTGATAAACTCTGCTTCTCATTTTGAAACCAAAAATAAATTAGTAGATGATTATGACTATTTTCCATTACCTCCAAATGTCTTAAAATGGATATTTAGTGTCAACAGAATTTTTACAATTTGCTACTGTTTATTTATTTTGTGGTACTAGGGATTGAACCCAGATGTGTTTTAACTCTGAACTACCACCCCACTCCTCTATGTTTTACTTTGAGACATGGTCTCACTAAGTTGCTGAGGATGGCATTGAATTTGCCATCCTCCTGCCTGAGTCACTGGGATTATAGTCAGATGTTAGATAAGGTACAGAGGTTGGTGTAAGTGGCTATTGAGAGAGACTAAAGATAGTTCAAGATAATTCTGGCTCTCAGGATGCAGCATTCCACCTGTCCACAGTCATGATGTTCTAGTCAGCCAAACGCTGCAAGATTTTCAGTGTAGATGTGTCTTTTTCAGGAAACTTCAGTTCACACTGTAGACAAATGAAAGGAAAAAGAACATACAAATTTTGTTAAATGCCTAAACTTGGGAGTATGAGACTCAGAGAGCAGCAAGATGGCTGGACCTTGTAGAGCTTAACAGAGAGAGGGACTTAGGCTTTTTGGGGGAGGGTGTACACAGCAAGCCAGGTTTGGCTTGTTAGGCAGATACAGCCTCTCAGGTAACAGCTGCCCATGCTCACCTTTGTCTGCACCAGGTTTTAGACCCCCAATCTCTCCTTCCAGTAGAAAGATCCCTCCTAGGTAGAAAGAGGCCTGGGGACATCAGAGAGAAAAACCTCAGCCTGCATTCATTGTTGACTGCTGTAGACAGATGTAAATTTCTTTTTGCATGACAACTTTTCAGAGCCATTCCTGTGTTCACAGAGGTCTGCAGTTAATTTGGGGTATAATATTTTACTACCCTCCAAACTCAAGGTTTATTGGCTCAAAGACCATTTTGTCTTCATTACAGCGTGAGGTCTGCCAGTTCGATTCATGGACTTAATGAATTGAAATACTTGATCTTAAGGAGGTGATATAATTTACTATGCAAAAATGTTTTGAGATAGTAGGAGGAAAAATTGTTTAAAAGTACAAGTCTTGCCTTTGTTTTACATTATTACTATTTTCAGTACATGGAACTATGTCTTTGTTTTTTGATAAAACTCATCTCCAAAATGCTGTGTGATTGTTTTCCAGATGGTACTCTTAATCTAGCTGTTTCCTTTCTGTTTTCAGAAACTTTTAAAAAGCTGTCCTATTGATTGTCAGCATATTGTGCTTCTAGGTAATTATGCGAAGTGGTCAGCCACTCACTGGCACTAATGGGAGAAGGTGCAAGGAAGATGAGAAGCTGATAAATGCTACCCTCAGGGCAGGAAAGCGTGGCTACATCATTGACACACGAAGTCTAAACGTGGCCCAGCAAGCTAGAGCCAAAGGAGGTGGCTTTGAACAAGAAGCCCATTATCCCCAGTGGAGGCGGATTCATAAGTCCATTGAGAGGTAAAAGGCTCTGGAGATAGGGAGGACTCTGCTGGAAACCAACTGGAGTGGATAAGCCCTTAGCCATTCAAAACTCACAAGTGCTCAGATGAAACCTACATTTTAAACCTGTGTGATAATTTAGGGTCAGCAATTGGCTGAAGAACTCATTGTGTCTTTTTTTTTTTTTTTTTTTTTTTGTCTTTTATTAAGGTTTTGCAAATAAAAATTGCATCTATTTATGGTGTACAGTATGCTTTTTTTAAAAATTTTTTTTGTATTGGGGATCAAACCCAGGAGCTCTTAACCACTGAGCCACATCCCCAACCCTTTTTAAAATGTTTTATTTAGAAACAGTCTCATTAAGTTGCTTAGGGTTTTGCTAAGTTGCTGAGACTGGCTTTGAACTCTCCATCCTCCTGCTGCTGGGATTATAGGCGTGCACCACTGTGCCCAGCTACAGTATATTATTTTGATATACTTAAACATTGTGAAATGACTACATCAATCTTTACACATCCATTACCTCATGTGCTTACTTTTCTGTGGTGAGAATATTTAAGGTCTATTTTCTTAGTAGTTTTCAAGTGTATATTATTATTAACCATTGTCATCATGCTGTATAGTAGATCTCCAGAATTTATTCCTGCTGTGTGACAAAAACTGTATCCTTTGACCAACGTTTCCCTACCTCCTTGCATTCCCTTCCACACTTGGATCCACTATTCTACTCTCTGCTTCAATGAGTTTGTCTTATCTAGATTCCATATGTAAGTGAGACCACATAACATAGCATTTCTGTTTCTGTCTTATTTTGGTTAGCATATTGTCTTCCAGGTTCATCCATGTTGCTGTTTCCTTTTTTATTAAGGGTGAATAGTATTCCATTGCATATACAGTACCACATATTCTTTATCCCCATTCATCTGTTGATACTTAGATTGATTCCATATTTTAACTGTTGCCATTTGTGTAGTACCCATGGGGATACAGATCTCTTTGAGATCCCGATTTCATTTCCTCTGGTTAATCCCAGAAATGGAACTGCTGGATCATACTGATGATTCTATTTGGTGGGTCCAGAGTGTAGTGCTATCAGTGGGAATAGGATTGTGATAGTAGGTTGCAAATGCAGTGCTCTGGCCCTCTCCACTAGTCTGGTAACCCAGGTGTGTGAGCTGAGTTCACTGTTCAGATGCAGAATGGTTTACTGCAACAGACATTTGAAGCATCTTTGCAATAGTGTTTAAACATTTGTTTTTCTACCTTTCATCCTCATATTACTGCATAGCAATATAGTAATTTGATTTACTTTGGTACATTAGAGGCAGAGTTTTTGGTTCAGTTTTTCCCTTTTTCATTCTATCTCATGTTTTCTTTCTTGCTCTTTTTAAAGGTATCACATTCTTCAGGACAGCTTAATCAAACTCGTGGAAGCTTGTAATGACCAAACCCATAACATGGACCGATGGCTCAGTAAGTTGGAGGCCTCCAACTGGCTGACTCATGTCAAAGAGATTCTGACCACTGCCTGCCTAGCAGCCCAGTGTATTGACAGGTAAATTGCATTTCCTTCTTCCCAAATGGGACACACACTGAGAACTACACGTTTTTACCCAGACATGTGTTCATAGAGTTTGTTGAAGTTTGTGCCTATTCCATTTCTTTTTTTTTTTTTTTTTTGAGGTGCTGGGGATTGAACCCAGGGCTTTGTGCATGCAAGGCAAGCACTCTGCCGACTGAGCTATCTCCCCAGCCCTGTGCCTATTCCATTTCTTATGTCCGGATGATTTTATAAATTGTTGTATAAGAGAGTCAGTACATTCGGTTATCAAGGAGGGATGTGCAGAGAGTGTGGCTTTTAGTGGATAATGAATATTTGTTGAATGAATGAACCATGTATATACATACATCTTCTATGACACAATTTTTTTAAGTACTAAGCCTTTTTTTCCTATAAAGTCCTTGAATTTTGAATTTGCTAATTTTATTTTTCTTATACTGTAAAAAAAATGAAAGAAAGTTTTCTTATTTCTTCTCATGGGGCCAAACTCACCTCTTTACTTTTGCAGTATTGATGAAAGCAGAGTTGTTCTCTTACACAGATGATTCTTTCTAATCTTTAAGATACCTTATTTTAAACCACTTGACATGTGTAGTTAAATCTGGATCTCAAGTTGAGAAAGCCTGATGATAGTGATGTGCAGTATATGAAGTGATTTTAATTTATTCACTCAGTTAAAGGGTGCTAATCCTTGAGACATGAGGCAGAAGACTTGAACAGAGGCAAAAGGATTGGTATAAATTGTTGCAGAAGCTTAGAATACCCTTTTTAAGGAGGGGATTCCCACTAAACCATAGGTTGGTGTAAGTTTTGCCACCACACAGTTGCTGGCACTTTTCTTTGAGACTTTAATTTGTTTTACGAAGGCTTTCAATTTAGGGAAATACATATGTAAATTTTCATGATTAGAAAGAAATTGATAATTGGTTTGCTTAAGATCTTGTGGTAAGTTAATGACTGTACCAGGACCAGGTAGACTCTCAGGGTTGGGATTGCCAGGTTGGCACTGTTCTTTCTTTTGGGGTTAGGTGAAGCTCATTTCACCAGGAAAATACATAAATCGAAGACCAAGATTCTGTGATGGAGAAATCAAATACAGAATGAGGCATGTTAATATTGAGGGGTTTGTTTCTTTTCAACTCGGGTTTACCAGGTTTTTCCTCACAGCGTGAGTGCAGAAGCCTCTGTTTTCTTATGAAACACAAATCTTTTTTTGCCAGGGGCGAGGTACTGGGGATTGAACCCAGGGGCACTTGACCACTGAGCCACATCCCCAACCCTACTTTGTATTTTATTTAGAGACAGGGTCTCACTGAGTTGCTTAGTGCCTCGCTGTTGCTGAGGCTGACTTTGAACTTGCAATCCTCCTAAGAATGGGATTTTTGACCTACCATGGGTGAACTTCAGGGAGTCTGTTATTTTCAAATTAAGAACCTCCTTACTGTAGGATTAAGTAAATTATAGTTCATCACTTAATAGAATGTTATAATGCCATTAATACAATAGTTCTAAAGATGACAGAGAAACGTGGGTAAGAATTTATAATGAAAATAACAGGAGTAATAACCTTTTGTTATTACTGTATAAAGTATATCTGTGTGGGGAAAAGAATTCCCAGTTGTTACCAAACATGAAATTTCCTTTCTCCAAAGTTTTGTTCATTATCGTGTCAATAAAAAGGGTGAAAGAAGACAGGAGGGATGTAGTTAATTTAGTTTTGTTGTTTCCTTCCTTTCTCTTTATAACAGTGGGGTACCAGACACCACAGAAGTCTTGTGGGACAGTGGTAGCAGTGCCACTGACTTTCTAGGTGGGCAGTTTTAATGTTTTTGGTTTTTACTATTTCCACGTTTCTCAAAGTGTGGTTTCCCTTATCCACACAGTTTTTGTTGTTGTTGTTGTTGTTTGTTTGTTTGTTTGTTTTTTGGGGGGCAGAGGTACCTGAGATTGAGCTCAGGGGCATTTGACCGTTGAGCCACATCCCCTGTTTTGCATTTTATTTAGGGACAGGGTATCACTGAGTTACTTAGCACCTTGCTTTCACTTTGAATTCTCAATCCTTCTGCCTATGCCTCGCCTGGGATTACAGGTGTGTGCCACCTTGCCTGGCTCATTACAGTTTTTGGAGGTGCCCTTATAGTTAGCTGATGGTGTGAAGGTAGATGGAATTCAAGGTCAGGAGAGTAATTTTAATGTATGTTCCTAGGTGTGATAAGAAAAGGCTTTACTGAACTATAAAACACAGAAAGGTAAGAGCCTTCCATAAGGACTGCTTTTCAGTTTTGTAAAGGGACAGAAAATTCATCTGAAAAATGCTGTGAAATTTGTTATAATTTAATGGGATAATGGCCGTCATAGTCTTATATTTTTCTCAAGAGAACCCCTTGTCTATTCAGGGCTTTATTTAGCATGAGGGAGTTGGATATATGCCCTTGTCTGTCCAGTGATAGAGAGTAGGACAGAGCATAATGCATAAGACTAAAATATTGACTCAATAAGTGATTATTGTTAGCAGTTCATTGGTCATGTCAGGAGTGTCCCATGTGTGCTCTGGGTTTTCCCACCAGGGAAGGAGCATCGGTTCTGATTCATGGAGCAGAAGGAACTGACTCCACCCTGCAGGCGGCCTCCCTGGCTCAGATCATTTTGGAACCACGGAGCCGGACCGTCCGAGGTTTTGAGGCCCTGATAGAAAGAGAGTGGCTTCAGGTGAGAATAGCCACCTATGAGGTATTGCCATCCTGGGATGGGATAGCTGACATCATGTGTGAAATTTTGATTGGTTAACATTTTTAAATTGTGCGTTTAATTTTCTGTGAACCAATTGATCTATCTTCCCCTCAGTAAACGTTTTTAATCTTCACCCCTCTCAATTTCTAGATCTTTTCTTGACTATGTTGATCACTTATCACTTCATTGACTTAAAAGACTTGTTAGCTGTGCCGGTTGAGCATCACTAATCTGAAAATCCAAAATGTTCCAAAATCTGAAACTTTGGCGTGCTAACAACAGACTTATGTTAAAACACAGGGGTACTCAAAAAACCAAAGGCAGAATATTCTTTCTGATATGTGGATGCTAACCCACAACAAAGGGGGGGAAGATTAGAAGTTCGTTGGACTAGATAAAGGGGAGTGAAGGAAAGGGAGGGGGGACGGTAATAGGAAAGACAGTAGAATGAATTGGACACGTTTTTCCTATCCTCATGTAAATCCACAACCAATGTAATTCCACATCATGTGCAACCACAGTGGGATCCTAATTGGGACAAGTTTTACATATTCTATGTATGTATAATATTTCAAAATATACTCTACTGTCATGTGAAAAAATAATAACACAAATTTTTTAAAAACCACAGGTGCTAAAATAATGTATTAAATTACCTTCAGGTCATGCGTAAAAGGTCTACATAAGACTTAAATGAATTTTATGTTTAGACTTGGGTTCCATCCCAAGATATCTCCTTATATATATGCACATATCCCAAAACATGAAAAAAATCTAAAATCCAGATGGTCCCACGCATTTTCAGAAGGAATACTCAACCTGTGCTTGGTTACATGCAAGGGAATTACAAAGAATGTGAAACAGCTTGGTTTCCTAGAAGCTTAGTCTTCCTGGCTTTTTTTCCCCCCAGGACCAAGGACTGAACTCAGGTCCTTGTGTGTGCTCGGCAAGTTCTCTACCACTGAACTACATTGCCAACCCCTAGAAGCTGAGTCTTGATAGTGATAAAAGACAGGGAAGGTGATGGGAACTGTAATTGGAAAGTAGTATTTTAGCACTTCCTGCCTTTTACCATCTTGTTCCTTCCTACACTCTTCTCTAACTGGTGAATTCCTTCTCATCTTTTGAGAGCCAGCTAAATGTCACTGCTTTCATAAAGTCTTTGAGACCTGATCGCCTGCACAGATAAATTTGAGCCTTTCCTTCATGTCCTGTTTTCTGAACTAGTCCCCAAAAGTGACTTTTTTTTTTTTTTTTTTTTTTTTTTGTGGTCATGGGGATCGAACCCAGGGCCTTATGCTTGCAAAAGTGACTTTTTTGAGGTCAGGAAACCATGTCCTATTATTCATCTGTTTATCCTTAGGACACAGCACAGTACTATCATATAATGTTGAGTGACTACTGAAATAAAGTTCTCATAACATCAGCTGAAATTTTCTGAAATTTAAGTCAGAGATTAATTCACGAATCTATTTTAACTTTGTAACTTGGTAAATAATTGTGATTGAAAACAATTGCTCAGATGTTTGAGGACACATCTTGGATGCAAAGAATTTTTGTCTCTTCCATTACAATGCAGATTTACTATGTGTATGTATGTATTTGTTTGTAGTATTGGGCATGGAACCCAGAGCCTTATGCTTGCTAGGCAAGTACTGTACTACTTACTGAGCTACATGCCCAGCCTGCAAATGTGCTGTGCATTTCAGCTGTAATGTATGCCCTCTCCATCCTGCCTGCCAGCTGACCTGTTCTCTATTTTAAGTCAGACCTTTCTATATTTGCGTTCCCTATTTGGTAAAGTCAGTTCAGCCATGTTCCTCATGCGGCATAGCAGACAAATGAATGAGCGTGCTTGATTTGTTCACATGCTTTCATTTTGGTGAAATGCATTTGGGTATCCAGATGCATTAACCACTGGGAAGTTTCCATGGTATTATCTCTGTCAGATACAGTAGTACACAGATCCAGAGATAAAGCAGGACTCTGAAATATCTAGTAGAGTGATTTGTAATGAGATCAAGGCTTGTGTTCTGGGCAAGAGAGCCGATTATTCTTCAGTTTACTTTGGATAGTAGATGGCAGCCTCTTGGAGTGTTTTGGGGAGAAGAGGGTTATTAAGGACAGCTTTGTCTCCAATATCAATGTATAGTATTCATTAAGACTTCTTCAAGACATTAACTTTGCCCATATGTAACTGAAGCCTTCCTATCAAAGCAGATACAGACTTGCACGATTTGTCAGGGTCCTGTATTTGTCTCCATTTGGTGGTGAGGATCATGTAGCTTGCAGCACAACCTGCAGTGTTTCAGATAGAAGGCGATTGTTGTCCTGGTTTTGTACCTGATAACCTATGTTCTTTGACTTTGCTCCAGGTTTTACAGACTTAGGTTTATTTTGTAAATTTATCATTTCTTAAGTTCATTGTTTTTTCATTTGATACTCCAAGTGCAGTTGCTGAAGTCATGTCTTGGCCACAATGCCTTGTTAAGGGTTTAGAATTGTACCTTTCCTTAGTTGCTGAACTTATTCATTTTAAACCAAGAAATCATTATCTAAACAGGCGCCACCCTCGGTTTATGATGTTTCAATTGATATATAATTCATTGTAATTATGTGCAGTAATGTTGATAGAGTGTGCTGTAATGTGATCTCATCAGGTGTGACAGTTACATTTCCACCTTTTTCCATAGGCTGGTCACCCGTTCCAACAGCGCTGTGCACAGTCAGCCTATTGCAGTAGCAAGCAGAAGTGGGAGGCGCCCGTATTTCTTCTCTTCCTGGACTGTGTGTGGCAGATACTCCGTCAGTTCCCTTGCTCTTTTGAGTTTAATGAGCATTTCCTCATCATGCTCTTTGAGCATGCGTATGCCTCACAGTTTGGAACATTTCTGGGCAACAATGAAAGTGAAAGGTGGGTACGGTGAGCATACGGGCATTTCATTTTTAGTTGCTTGGTCACTTCCCAAAGGAGACAAGGTTTTGGGTCTGTGTTAATGTTATACAGAAAAGGGTAGAGACTGTAGTTAAGTTACATGAAATGTAGTCTGAGAGCTAATCATATGCTGGAGGAGATGATATCCTAGATTTTGTTCTGTGGGTTAAAGTTAATTCATACATTAAGTAAAAACTTTGAGTCATTTTGAGCAACCATTTTAAATGTTCATTTATTTATGAAGGATTATGGTAGCTTACATTTGGAAGAAGCTTTAATATATGATCCTGCTCTGCCCCTTGTCCATCTTTATAGATTAGGAGAAGAAGATTCAGAGAGGTTAAGTGACTTGTCTAGGGATACATAGCCAGGTAGTCACCAGAAATCTGGCCTAGAGACAGATCTTCCAGCTCCTGCTGACAGACCTGGCCAACTATTATACCTAGAAACTGTCCTGAGGTCCCAACTGAGTCTCACTTCACAGTCTGGGCACTTCAGTTTTATAGGTTTATTAGAAGATTTGTATCAAAATGGTCTTAAAGTTGCATACCTGATAGTCTTTCTTTTGGTTATAATCACCAGGCTTCCTTTAGCTAGGGGCAGGATTTGCCTTGTTGCTAGATGCCAGCATCATTTAGTTGAATAGTAAATGTAAACAACTGACTAGTTTTCACAAGTGAGTGGAATTGTTGCATTTTTCCTAATTTAAAAGTCAAGGTACTATGGCACATGCCTATAATACTAGTGACTTGGGAGACTGCAGGCAGGAGGATCACAAGTTCAAGGCCAGCCTCAGTAACTTGGTAAAGCCTTGTCTCAAAATAAAAAATAAAAAGGGACTGGAGATGTGACTTAATGGTTAAGTACCCCTGGGTTCAGTCCCTGTACCAAAATAAAACAAAAGTCAAGGAGAACAAAGCACTGCATGTTTTACTCAGAACTGAATTGACAAATGTTTCGATATTTGAGTTTCTTATAGATTTTTGTCTTCAGAAGAAGTAAGAATGAGAACTATGTGAGTGCTGTAGAAAGTTCTCTTGTCATCATGGTTTTCTCTTCTCATTGAGCTTTGCCTATAACTACTACAGCTGCATATTACCCACATGATTCCTTTGACTTAGAAAGTAAGTTATAGGTATGGTTGCCATTTATGCCTCTTTACTCCCATGGCTGTTTGCTGGTAGCAGCATGGAGCTGGGGCAGGATTAACTTGTTTCCGGGCATGTTCCAGCTGAAATGTCTTGCACTAGCATTACAAAATTGAACCTAGTAAAATCATTCATTGGGTCAGTTGTAGGGGGGTTACTTTTGCTATTTTAGTATCATTTTATGTTGATCCCCCCTTTTTATTAGTTACTTCCTTTTATTTTTGACATTCAAACTGAGAAGAGTTGTAGAAAAACTAAAACTCTATAATCAATTTCTTTGAAAATGCCATTTTCTTTTAATAAATGAATTTATACCATTCTGTAATTTTTTGGGGGGAGGGTACTAGGGATGGAAGCCAGGGGTGCTCTACCACTAAGCTATGACCCCAATCCCTTTTTATTTTTATTTTTTAATATTTTTTTTTTAGATGTAGATGGACACAATACCTTTATTTTATTTGTTTGTTTTTAGGTGGTGCTGAATTTCTAACCCAGTGCCTCACAAATGCTAGGCAAGTGCTCTACCACTGAGCTACAGCCCCAGCCCCCATTTTTTTTTTTTTGAGCCAGGGTCTCACTAAATTACCCAGGCTAGCCTGAAACTCGTGATCCTCCTGCCTCAACCTCCCAAGTTACTGGGTTACAGGTGTATGTGACATGCCCAGCTCTTTAGTTTTTTGAGGCTGTGTTCAGACAGCTTATTCTGCTTGCTCAAGAGAGCAAGAGAGACCTTTGTGTTGATGTTCTGGTTATGATTGTTCTAACGGTTTTATGCTTGCATTCACTACTTACCCCAGAAGAACAGTCCTGCTTATAAGGAGTAGGATTTGAAGGTGAAGGTGAAGTTGAAGGTGCCATAGGTATTTAAATTTCTGCCCCCAGAAACTATTTCGTAATACAAGTTGACCTAAATCAAATAGAAGTTATTAAGAACAGACAGAAAGTCTATTCTCCCTGACTCTGGGGCTGTATTCATCTCTGTTCTAAAATCTAGTCAAGATAGAGTTTAATTAGAAGAGATGACCTCAGAGAAAGTACTGAGCATACATTTTTCTTTTAAATGTTCTACACAAAAAAACAAGAAGTTTTAGGGTTTCTTATGGACTAAAGTCTAAAATTACTTGAGCTTTATCCATTTAGGAGATTGGAATATTGCTGGTCCTATAAAGAAAATCTTTAAAAATCACTGATATTCTTGCTAAAAGATGAGTTCAATTAAAGAGGGAAAAGGCAACATTAAAAAATAGGTTTGTTGAGAAATAATTCATTTACTGTAAGATTTCCCCCAGTTAAGGTCTACAGCTCAGTAGTTGTTAGCATAGCATTTGTTCAGGGTTGTGCAGCCCTCACACCTGCCTCATCACCTTGAAGACACACCCCATATGAGTTAACTGTGTCTGTCCATTCTCCCTCTCCCAACCCTGACTACCGCTCATCTCTTTTTTGGTGTCATTTTGTGCCAGTATTTTTATGATATCATTTTTCTAACTATTTTTGTAAAGTGTGTATTCTTTCTGTAACATGGCCCCTGAAGTTTCTGTTCCCTTAGTTGTATTCAGCTACTACTTTGACAGAGATTTCCTTTAACACCAGGAACTAGGGTCAGGAGTGGTGAGAGAAAGAGAAAGAAAGAAAAAGAAGAAAAATGAGGGATTAAAAAAAAACTTAGTCCATACACACAAATCCTGTCCCAGCCTTTTCAGATCGGGGTTTGGGGACATTCCTTCATGCTTAACTGTCCTCAGCCTTCACTTCCTGTTTGCACTGAGCCTACAGATATCCAGAGGTGGACACTTAGATCTTCTCATGTCTGTGTGAGCGTGCGTCCTTCCTGGGCATGTATGTTGCTTTTAAGTTCTTTAGTAAGCACAGGCACTTCAGATGCCTTGATTTCCCAGAGAAACGCTCCCTGGTATCTTCCCCAAGCCTTCAGTGCTTTTTCATATGCCTGCATCGTAATCTTTTGCCCCATGTGACTGTGAGCCGTTTGTTCACCTTATATTTTTGAGGAATGCCTGTTATTTTTCTATCATGAGTGACTTTTGACTTAGGTATAACAAAGATAACTGTTGTGAGCAGCCCATAAATATGTTAGAACAGAAAGATACAGTTCTTTGTGTTTAGAGGCTGATGTTCTTCCTCTGGAACCAGGAGCCAGGGTCCCCATGCTGAGAATGTGGATTGCAGTCTTCATAACCTGGGGGAGCTAGGGGCAGGATGGGACAGGGGCAAATTAAAACACCATAAAGCTTTCTTGCTATTTTCTAAATTTCCTTTTTTTATTTTTTCTTTCTCTTTCTTTTCTTTTTTTTTTTTTTTTTTTTTTTTTTGGTATTGGGATTTAACCCAGTGGCACTTTACCCTGAGCTACATGCCCATTCCTTTTAAATTATTTTTTATTTTGAGTCAAGATCTCAGTAAGTCACTAAGGATTCTGTCTGAGCCTGTTGTCAAACTTGCAATCAAGTTTCAGCCTCCTCAGCTGGTAGAGTGCTTGCCTCACAAGCACAAGGCCCTGAGTTCGATCCCCAGTACTGCAAAAAAAAAAGTTTCAGCCTCCCCAGTCACTGGAATTACGGCATGCCCACCACACCAAACTGCTCATTGTTTTTGAAAAATACCTTTGGAGTTGGGACTTTTCTTTTGGAAAGGACTCTGAGCTAAGTAAAACTACAGCACTCTGCGAAGAGATCTTAATGTCGGTGAGCTATGAGCCAGGCCATGTAGTGAAAATTCTGAGGATTTTTTGCCCCCCAGACCTGGGTAATCAAACCCAGGGCCTATGCGTGCTAAGTAAGTACTCTTACCACTGGGCTACATCCTCAACCCTGGTAAGGTACTCTGAGAAACTTCAGATCTGCTCCTCCTCCCTCTAGTGGTCGAAATACTCCTGGGTTTCAGTGATGCTACAGATTGGAGCAAATGGAGTTGACTGTAGGTCAAGTTAAAAAGTGCCCAGACCCTGCTGTTTTTATCAAGGTAGCAGTTTTTCTTGAATGAATGCTTTTCAGATTGTTGTAGGCCTTTAGTTAATTTCCAGAAATCTAAATAGTTGATATTTAAGTATTTTTGCAAGTATTTTCATACTATTTGAAGAAGTTGAAATTCAGAGACCTTTCTTTACTCTGTCATTCCAGAAGTTCTGTGCCTTGCCTAAGTGCACAATTCTAAACTTTGCTCTAAAGCACATTATAGATCATTTGATTGAAAAAGTTCAAGATTTGAAATTAGAAGATTTATGTTCAGATCTCCATTATGCTACTTTTTATCCATGTGACTTCTTATGGAGTCATAAACAATCATTAAAGGCTTTAAGATACCCTTCAACAAAGCAACATATATAACTAATTAAACATTTAAGAAATACGTTTGGTGCCTGTGAATTTGTTTTGGTGTTACACGTAATATCCCTCAGAACTAATCTCCAGCAAAGGAATCACAAATAGTTTCAAATTCTGCTTCCCAGTTGGTAGAGGCTTCTGGTAGTGCTGAGTGAGGAAGATTCTGAAGCTCTCTTGGACGTGCTGGATAAAGTTCAGTGATTGGCTAGCCATGTACAGGAAGCAAGGGCTGGGGCCCGTGGGTACAGTGATGTTCTGTCCTTGCCATCCCTGGTTCCTGGGAACATAGTGTGGGACATACTGTTCTAACAAAGTCCAGTGCCATATAGGGTTTGTGATTAGGGGAAGACTTTTATTGCTTGCATACAAAGAATGCACATAATTAAATTGTACACAACTTATAAACAATCAAGTGGTTTCAGAGACAAACCTGACTTTATAATCAAGCTTCAGCTTGAATAGTGACTCCTGTGAAAATTGAATGTTTTATCCTTTTGGTTAGTACAAGTTTACCACAGTCTTTCAATCTTTGTTAAATTTACATTCTCCTAAAATGTACCAGTCCATTTTCCTTCCAAACAGTTTATTCCATGATAGTGTTAAAGAGTTTATTATCAGGATTATTACAAAGACTGTTCATTGGGTATGGTTGTAGATTGAATCTTCTTTACATCAAGATTCATGTTCATTTTTAATCTTGGACAATTTGTGTTTTATATATGTGTCATTTAGTTCTCCTAAAAGCTAAATAATTCTCTAAAAAAAATTTTCATTTTGAGATTTGATTCAACCTCCCTTTTTAATATAATATGTATAAATTTTTTTTGTCTTTATATACTAGGCTTCTCAGAAACAAAGAAGTTAGGAAGTTTCTTTAATACTTAACTATTCTAAATTTCAATACAGTCCCAGAGCCAGGCACATTGGCACACACCTGTAAATTCCAGGGACTTGGGAGGCTGAGGCAGGAGGATCACAAGTTTGATGCCAGCTTAAGCAACTTAGCAAGTTCCAGTTGCAAAAAATAAAAAAGGTCTGGGGGTGTAGCTCAGTGGTAAAGTGTTCCTGGGTTTAATCCCTAGTACCAAATATATACATGTACATACATAGATACATATATACAGTCATTCCCAGATAAAGGACTTTGGCGTACAGTAATATTCTCTGGATTAAGCTTTATCAGCAAACCCAGCATGACCCAATTCTTGTTTTGCCTTTGCCAGTTTCTTAGAGGCCTGTAAAACAGAATTTGTTTTGTTGAGAATTATAATGCAGATGGAATTTTCTGACAGATATTTTTATTCTACAGTATTTTGTTTTCCCCCAAAGGTCTTGTGTTCTGCCTTCTGTTGTACAGAGAAGAGAAATCATCCTATTAAGAGGAACATTTAATAGTGATTGTTTGGTGATTTTCTTTCTTGATCAGATGTAAATTGAAGCTCCAGCAGAAAACGATGTCTCTGTGGTCCTGGGTCAATCGGCCCAGTGAGCTGAGTAAGTTTGCCAATCCTCTCTTCGAAGCCAACAACCTGGTCATCTGGCCTTCAGTTGCTCCACAGAGTCTTCAGCTGTGGGAAGGTAAACCATGCCCTTTGCCAACCTGTACCCACTCCCAGATGCTCTCCCATCTGCCCGAAATCTTGTTCTGCTGTGCCTGGATGTGGTCTCCAGGCCTGTTTGTCATTGTTACTGTTTACTTGGTGTAGGTGTGGTCTCTTGTCAGTTAGCTATCATATTATGTTCAGTCCTCATCGGAGAAATTGAGAGTGGTGATACACTGCTGTATTCCTTTCTTATTCTCTTTTCCCCCAGATAGGAGGATGCATTGCCTTTGCATAAGAGAGGTTAGTAGATAGTGGGACATGAATAAATTATAAACTGTTTTCCTTTATTAAGCTGTCATTATGGGAGGTTCTGTGTAAATGCTGTCAAATGATTAAGTGTTCATTCTTTTCAGTAGGTCCTATAAATAGACACAGTACCATCAGTGCAGAATTGCAGACATCTCATTGTTCTTGTGAAGCAGTAATCCATGCTTAATTTTCAAATGTATTCTAAAGTATTTATATATACTAATTTTTCAGACTACTGAAGCTCATCCCCTTAAATAGCAAAGCTTGTTTTGAAAAAATTACCAGAATCTATCTAAAATATATTAGCTGTTCATTAAACAAAGACTGTAAAATACCATTTAATTTCTTTGTAATCATTTGAAGACAATAAGCACATCTTTATTCACATACATGTTAAACAGCATAAAGCTTAGATACAATAACAGCAGCTGTTTTTTAAATCAGACTAAATTACCATAAATGTTAGTTATTATACCGTATTCTGTGTCATGTCTTGAGGGTACTTCGTGCGTGGAAAGCTGTTCGCCGTTGTACAGAAAGGTCTTAGATATCTGCCTTCTCGGTCAGTTTCAGCCTCTTCGGGATGTGTCAGCATTGCATCCTGCTCTTCTTGGTGCACCACCCTGACTGCTTCCTTCCACCTCAGCATGTATATCTAACCCCACCTGTCGAGGCATCCCTGGTTGGGAGGTGGGGACTTGGCTTCGCATAGTGTCCAAGCTCTCTGAGTCTTAAGATGCAGGCACTGCTCTTGGGAAGGACTTTTGGCTGCTCAGAAAAGAACTTCTTTGCTTACTTTGTTGTGGATAGTCACAGGTGTAGAATAAGTGGTCCCTTAAGTGAAAGATTATAGCTTTACTTCCTGTTTAAAGACTTCAGGAGGGCTGGGGAGATAGCTCAGTCCATAGAGTGCTTGCCTTGCAAGCACAAGGCCCTGGGTTCGATCCCCAGCACCGCAAAAAAAAAAAAAAAAAAAAAAAGAAAGAAAGAAAAGAAAAGACTTCAGGACAATTTACCTAAATTTAGAGCCACTGTCATGTTTAATCACTGAAGAAGCTAGCTTTTGGGGAGAAAAGCCAACTTTGTGAGTTGGGTGACCTGAAGTGTGATTTACGTTTTACTAGTTAGCTTGGGATGTAGGGATTAGTGATAGAAGGAAAACTTTGCTGTTAGATGGATGAATTCCTGCTACTCCATTAAGAACAATTTCGGTATGTGTTTAGGGCTTCCTCAACTTAGGGCTGGCAGAAATGCTGTATTAGGTTAAATGTTATGGTAGGTGTAGATGTTGTATGAGATTACTCTTTGACCTTTTAAGTCTTTCTGCCATTTATATTTACATCATAGCTGAGCATTGATGGTAATTTCTTTATTGAAGAATAATAGAGTGGAATAATTGTGTGATAGAAGAAATAGCATAGGTCAGTTAATCTTTCAGCAGTTGACTTGCCTTATCTGTGGGTTCCACATCCATAGATTCAACCAACCATACATTGAAAATATTTGGGAAAAAAATTGCATCTGTACTGAACATGTACAAACTTTTTCCTTGTTGTTATTCCCTATAACAACTATTTATGTAGCATTTACATTGTATTAGGTATTATAGGTAATCTAGAGAAGATTTAAAACATATGGAGGATGTTCATAGGTTATATGCAAATATGGATTTTAGTATCCAAGTGGAGAGGGTGTCTGGAACCAGTCACCCTGAAGATTCTGAGGACTCCAAATCCTTTCAGTCTGTAGTAAAAGGGTAGTTATTATTTGAGGAAGGAAGCACTTATGTATAGAAGACTGCCTCTCAAGCACCGGGGGACCGAGAGAGAAGAGCACAGGGGTGACACCCAAGTTGAGGCAGCAGCCGTGTGGGCTCTGCTTTAGCATGACTGTCACTTTTCCAGTGAACGGGGTGGCACGTGTAGGAATCTGACAGGCCAGAGTAAAATTCTGCAATTGTAAAGGTAAGTAATTTGAATTGTAAAGCTGGAAAGTTTGTGGCATGGTTATCTGCTTATTTTCTCGACTATATCACAGAATAGTATTTTGATCTCTGTGATAATTTTGTGGTATTTTTCTGAAAAATTAGCATGTACATAAAAATAGTGAATTCTTAGACATTGTATTTAATTGGATTCTTCAAGATGCCTGTATGTTTTAGAATACAATAAAACATGGGTTGCAGTTGTAGCCCAGTGGTAGAGCGCTTGTCTAGCACGTGTGAGGCACTGGGTTTGATCTTTAGTACCACATAAAAATAAAAAAATAAAGGTATTCTGTCCATCCACAACAACAAAAAAATTAAAAATTAAAACAAATTAGATCTTGTTAAAGAATAAAATGATGTGAGTTGAGGAAAACGTGCAGTATAATACAGGGAATTATCTATTATTCACTAACATGGTGTTGACCCATTATTTTTCTCCCTTCTGTTTTCCACTCTTGGATTCACTAGGAATTTTCCTGCGTTGGAACCGATCCTCTAAGTACGTGGATGAAGCATATGAGGAAATGGTGAACATCATTGAGTACAACAGGGAATTACAAGCAAAGGTCAACATCCTGAGGAGGCAGTTGGCGGAACTGGAAACAGAGGATGGACTGCGGGAGAGTCCCTGAGAGACCCCCAGCATCCTAAGGACCTTCAGGCCCGGTCCTCTTTCCCTCTTCCTGCAGTTCACTTGTACTGGGTAGCCTTGAACTTAAGGCTTTGGACATGGGACCCCTCTGACGTCATGCTCTCTCAGCTTGTAGAAGTGCCACCCACTACGGTCCCATTCTGTGAGGCCTGGTAGGCCCTTTGCTTTGGAAGCAAGAAGGAGGCCCCCGTCATTTTCATTTTACATGGGATCGATGACCTATTTAATGGCATTTGAGTCACACATCACTTCACCAAAACTCCTCCTGTCCCGTTTCCAAACACTACTCCAGACCAGTTGAGGATGTGATCAGATCTCTGTAAGAATATTTGGTGGATTAATAAAAGGGTCAGGCTTTTAAGCACTCTTGGTATAGAAATGTTTTTTAAAACTGAAATGGTTAATAAACAAAAAATTTTTGTTTAATATGCCATTTCCATTACCTTTGCAACATAAAATATCCATTTTCTTTAAAACAGTTTTGGACTAACAAAGTTGAATTCATTTTCATTCTGGATTGTCAAGAAAGGAAAATTGGAATACTTGTTCAAGGTACCTTTTTTCTGTAAGGGCAACAGGTATGGTCCTCTGATTTTTACATTAATAAATAAATTTATTTGAAGAGGAGACACTAAAAATATGTGCAATATAGAATTCACGTAGGAATTTGTTATTAAGAGAGAACTGTTACTATTGAATTTGTTTTTCAGATTTCTGACCATGTGTATCAAATGTGTATCAAATGCTGGATGTAAAATTAAATCATCACTTAGAATAAGGTTAATTTGTTAAAATTAAGCTACAAATATGGTTTCTTTAAACCAGAGATGCACTGCCCTTGTCAGAAGTTCTAATTGCACTGTTTTATATTTGTATGTGTGTGTTTTATTTTAAGTATTTTAAGCGTTTACTAAGACTATGGTTGTTAAAACTTCCACGTCGGCTAGCATCATTTGCAAGTTTATCTTGACTCCACTGATTTGCCCATTATGTGTTAGGCAAATACAATTTAACTGGAGGAGGAGATTTTTGAATATGATGCAACTCTGTTTAAACTTCAGAAGCGGTTCTGAAATGTCTCGGTGCTGTGCTTGTGCTCTGCCAACTTGTTTATAACTGCAGCTCTAAATGTTGGGGGTTCAGTACTGTCCAGGTGTGTCTATCTTATGGCACTGCTCATTTTAACAAATACCATCCTTCTAGTTTTCATTTAAAAGGATAGTTGGAGAGTAATCTTAAATACCATTTCTACACCACCTAGGTATAATGTTTTCAGTGTATAACACAGCATTGGACCCTGCTGCAGAGTTATGTATGGAGGTAAAAATATAATGTTAAAAAATATACGCTAGCAAAATTTATGGCCACATTCAGGAGCCTTAAAGTGGCAGATGCTTTCTCTCTCCAATTTCCCAAACTTCCTCTTTTTCACCTTCAGACTTGTGCAAAAGGCTAGGTAATAATCAGCAGTCAGATTCTTTGGGTAAGTTTGCCTACCTTCTTCTCTAAGCTCATTTTATTCTTGGCTTATTTTCTTGACTGTAGTTAGGAATCCTGGGGCATTGACACCATCACAAAAGACTAAGGGAGGGCGCTTTAGAGGTGTTCTCCCTTTCTGTCCCTATCTTGTTGTATGAAATATCTGAGTTTTGAAAAAGAAGAAACAGCCTTGCTGTTTTATGGGTCCTCAAAATTCCCTGTGTTGGTTTGTGTAGCTGACCTGTTTGTTTTCTCTTATTTTTGTCTCAAGGTTACATACGAAAAAAGAGTCCTTTTCTTTTCAACTAATGGACTGATAAGGAGAACCATCTGGAGATTTCTCTAGTGATTCTTTAAAAGCAACTTCCACTGCTTATGCTGATCAGCTGCAGGGCTTCCAGGGGTGGAAACTTGGAAGGGAGTTGTTGTTCTCCTTGGTCATGGGAAACTCATAAGCCATCCGTTTATACCTGTCTTCCTGATGAACACTTGGTGTGTGAGCCAGAGACAGTTATAGCCTACTATTCCAGTTTCTTTTTTTTTCTCCTGTTGAGACAGCGGTCATCACTATTTTGACAAGTTTGTATTTTAATGTTAACTTATAAATAGGGATTAACCAAACCTCAGATCTGTTTGCAAGTTGAAAAATAACCTTTGATATCAGTGCACTTTCAGAAGGGTCAATTAATAATGTAAATATTACCGTTTCCCCAAACTTGAGAACCCTGTCAAGGGTTGTCACTATAATTTGAAGAGGGTTTCTAGCAATACTATTAAGTTACCTCCCTTGGGAGAGGAGAATAAATAACAATGGATACACTCATGAAAAAATACGTGTTAAGCATTAGGTCTGGAGAGTACTTGCCTTTGATGAATGTGACTTAAAAACTTTAATGAAGAGGTTGGTGACAGATTTAGTAAGCAAGCAGATGCCCTTTAGGAGCCAGATATAATCACGTGAGAGGTAATTAGTTCATATACATTAGTCAGCTCTATTCATTTGTGGAGAAGGTTGGTTTATAGTTGGGGAATGTTTCTTAAAGTAGGTCCCCCAAAGACCATTTTCAAAAATGCAAAAGACCACAATCCTTTTCAGCAACACCAGGGATCCTGAGGTTTAAGCTAATAATTTTTTGAAAATCAGAAGAATATAGTTTTTTGATTATATAAGAAACATGAAACTCTTTTGGTGATAAGACTTTAGTAATTATTTGATTAATTAAAAGTTTTGTTTTTAACATTAAATGGAAAGAAAAACAGAAATAGTAAAATCCATTTGCTTTTAAATGACATAAATATATTTTATTTCTTAGAAAAATTAGGCTGTCAAAGCAGAATTTTAAAGTGATTTTTGAGTAAACTTGCAAAGATAATGATAGATTCATTGAAAATCCCATATAGAGGATTTAAAAACTTTTTTGAACTTTAAGGCCTAATTAGAAGTGGGGTCTCATTGCCTTTCATCATAAAGATTAAGTTTAGTGGGATTTTAGTCTTTGATTTAGTCAGTAATTGGCTTATGTTAAATAAAAAGTCAGTATCATGGAAAAGATTTAACAGTTTCTTGAAGCGGAAACATTTTGCTGCATTTGAAAGATCTGATTGAAGACAGAACTCTGTTAGTTTTCTGGCTTCAGGAACAGCTGTTGAAATTGTCGGTCTTCAGAAGGTCATCAGGTTCAGTTATTATCAGACTCAGTTCGAGGCAAAGGTTCCAACATTTGCTTGCTTCCAGACTGAGTGAATGAAAGCTATAGCACAGCACTGTGAACATTCTTGGTTAGGAAAGCGTTTCCTGGACAGGGAGTGGGTAACACTTAGAATAGCTGGCCCCCTGCTCTGGAAGCTTTACCCTTTACCAGGGAAGGAAGGCATTCACTACATTGGACAGGGTTTTGCCACACCTCAAGACATCAATCAGTCACTTCTCATTCGTTCACAAGAAGAAAAACTGCCTCTCCAGAGCTGGTATTTTAAGTTATTACCAGATATAATTTTTATGTTTTTCACCATCTTAAAAAAAACATTGAAAGACTGATTTCTCCATTTATATTTATTCTTAGATGATATAAAATGCTAAATTTCTTTTATTGTATTTGTTTTCTAATTTTTATTTTTTTGACTAAGACTACTTTCACTTTCACTCAGTCTTTATAATCCTCTCTCCACAGCATCTTTTTCCATGATACTTATAGTCCCAGAAGAGACCGTCTGAAATTCTAGAACTAGGTTTTAAAATTTCTGACCCTGTTACCTAAATTTTCTTTTAAAACCTGATGCCCTTTCCCTTGAACCACACTGAGAACAGTAGTTTGTGCCCAATTTAGTGGAAGAGAACAGAGCTCACTGTAGATACTACAATGTCCTGATGAGAGCTGACTGACTTTTAGAGCCATTCTGTTTAACCATCTGCAAGACTAAGGATTAACTGTGTTGGTGATTTGTCATAAGATTGAGTTGTGCAACACTGCCTGTGTCTGTCGGGCCAAGGCATTTGCTTCATTTTGAAAATGCACATCTCTTTAAAGAAGTGAATTCTGCACAGATACACCTTGATTCCCATGGTTTAGAACCCATATAGATCTATTACCATCTACACTAAAAATATTATACTTGCACAACTTAGTTTATTTAAAAAGAGTATGTATTTCTTAAAATAGCCGGGTATTTGGATTGTACTCTTGATATATTTGAATGTGACTCTTGGATTTAAGTGCACTATTATTCATGTCTTACACAATAAAATTGCACTGTATGGCGAATGTGTCTATAAAGTTTGCTTCACTAAAACCTCAGAGTGCTGTAAGGTACAGGCTTCCATACAGTGAACCTGTCTCTCTCTATATATAGTCTGAGGGGAAAATTCAGAACTTCTGTAAGTCTGTGTAACACTTTGATATTATTTGTCATGTTCATTGAGTAGTAAATTTATGTATGTCCTCTTGAGTTGCCTGATTTGTCAAGCTTGGTTTACTGAATCGAGAAACAGTCTTGTCAATGTGGCACTGTTCTTAGTGTGTAATATTTGTGTGTGGTGTTCTCCCTCTGCTCGAAAGGAGTGTTGCACAGATGCTGGTGTTAAATTTCTATAAACAATGGTAATAAAATCTGAATATGTTCAATGCTGATAAATTAAATCCATAGGCTGATTTTAATTTTGGATATATTTGTGAAGGTCTTGACAGTGTTTTGGTTAAAACGACTATTTTTGACCATATGTTTTGAAATAATTGAAATCTGCAAAAAAGTTGCAAAATAGTATGTAGTGATGTCCCATACACCTAGATCGAATGATTAATATTGACATTCTTCAACACTCTGTGTGTGTGTGTATTACTACTGTTTGACCCTCCCTTCTTAAATACTTCACAGGCATTTCCCAAGAATTAGTAGTATGTATTGTACATAGTACTGATTATGTATTAATATAGATAAAGGAATCGAGGAAAAATGGAAACCCTTCCTAAGCATAAACTGCCAATTATTAAATGTAGAAATGATGGTGAAATTAGAAAGTCACTGTTTGGCAAATCATCATGGCAATAATTGATTTAGGCAGTATCATCAATTAATGGTAAAACAAGCAGATGCAAGTTTATAGGGAACAGAATATAGTCTGGAAGTATCTTTCCATAAGTGCAAACAGGAAATGATAACTTCATAGTGAGGGAACCGGTAGAGATCACTTTATCCAAGCAAAAGTTAACATCACCAGTACTGAGACACACTGATGTTATTTGCATTCTAATTATCAACTGAGAACACAGCATCATTTTGAAGGAAAAAGAACACAACCTGAATCTAACTATGAGAAAGCATCAGGCAAACTTAAGTACAAAATAAATGGTCTGCATTTTTTGAAAAAGGAAAAAACAAACAAAAAAAAAACCAAGTTATGGAAGAAAAGAAAACCGATAAGCTTTTTGCAAGTTTGAAATTGTTTCTAAAACCCAAACTGAAAACACTGGTTGACATCATACAAAGCTTTGTAAAAAAAAGCAAGATGAAAGTCAAAACATTTCAATTGTTAATTATCTCCCCAAAAAGTGAAACATCAAGCAGAAGAAAACTCTAACTCATATTCCAAATACCTTTAAGCAAACAAAACCTTCAAATAAGAAAAACAATCTCAAATGAAAATTGGAAAACTCAGAACAGAAATATATCAAGAAGGAGGAGAAGGAGAAAATAGGAGTTTATAGGTAAAGACAAAGTCATCTTGAGGATGAAATCAAAAGGTGTCAGGTGGACAGCAGGTTCAACTGAAAATTTATTAAATGGAATTGGAGAGCATGAAAAGCCAAGAGAGTGAAAAATGAAGTAAACAGCACCAACATAGGAAGAATTGGAGTGTCCAACGAAGAATAACAATGGAACAGAAATTCCCAGAAATAAAAATTCGAGTGAAATTGGGTCTACATTGACCAATTCCAAGATGTATAAGTATGAGGAATAAAAAATTCTTTAGGGGTCTCTGACCAAGAAAGAATCACTTAAAATCAGGTCACTGCCAGTGCTCAACAGCATGCAGAGTAAGACGATAAGGACACCACTGTTTTGAGAATACCCCCCAAAGTGTGAGCTAAAGGCTTTATGTTCAGCCAATCTGTACTTTAAAAATCATGTGCATTAAACATTCAAACTCAGTAATGCTGTAGGTAAGTTTGCTTCCTGAGAAGCAATGGAAGGTTGTTTCATCAACTGTGAAATGAGGGTGATTGTGGAATGACTGTAAGCTCAAGTATATTCAACTGTAAATTAAAGAATAAGACAAAAGGAAAGGATGGAAGAGCAGTATGTATATCATATTTTGGCAAGGCAAAAATGTTGCAATTTTTTAATAAAAAGGTAGAATAAGTTCACAGCTGTCTTTAACAGTTGGCTCAAGGTACCATTTAAACCCAACAAATCAAATTGTAGAAGATTAAGTATGGGGAGTATAAACAATATTTAAAGATACCTCCAGGAAAAATCAAATATTCAGGAAATTAAAACAAAAAAAAGCTCCTAAGATACAACATACAGTAGGTAAAATAATATGCAGAGTAAAAACAAAACAAAAGTTGAATCTAAACATTAGTTATATCAATAAATGTGAATGTGCTTGATTCATTCTGTTTAAAGATTGTCAGGGCTGGGAATGTAGCTCAGTGGCAGAATGCAAGGTTTAGTCCTCAGTACAGCAAAAAAGAAAAGGTCATTAGTATAGCTTATCAATCCAAATCCAATTCTGTGTTATATACTAGAGAGAAAGTGACAAAAGATTTTTAAAACAAAGGGATGGTTTACCAATCAGTTTAATATATTTCACAGCTACAGTAATCAAAACTGTGATACAGATATGTGGGTCAATGGAACAAAATAGTGTTGAGAAAAGAATAAAGTATTTGGTCAAATGATCTTTGAACAAGGATTTCAAGACCACACAATGGGAAAGTGACAGTCTCTTCAACAAATATTGTTCGGAATACTGGGTAGCCACATGCAAAAGAATGAAGTTGGATCCTTATAATAAAAATTAACTCAGAGTGAACTTAAGATCTAAAGGAAAAAGCTAAAACTATAAAACACCTAGGAGGAAATGGGAAAATCTAAATCTTAACCCTAAACATAATCCAATTATGATTGGATTTGACTATGTCTTGGATGTGACACCAAAGGACAGGAAACAAAGACAAAAATAAGACGATGTCAGCCATTTATTCTGCACATCAAAGGAAACAACAGTGAAAAGGCAATGTAAAAATGTAAGAAAATGTTGGCAAATTATATATGTTAAGGGGTTATTATCCAGATTATAAGAATCTTCTATAACTGAGCAAGAACAAAACCTGATTTTAAAATGGGCAAAGGACTTGAGAAGACATGTTTCCAAAGATATGTATGTGAATCAACAAATGTGAAAATATATCAACACTAATCATTAGAGAAACATAAGTCAGAATCCATGAAATATCACCACAAACCTGTTAAGATAACCATTATCAGAAAACAAGTGTTGATGAAGATGTAGAGAAATGGGAACTCTCATATCCTGTGGTAGGAATGTAAAGTAGTACAAGAGCTATGGAAAGCAGTATGGTGGTCCTAAAAAAATAAGAAGAATAGCATATGATCCAGCAATCTCACTTCTAGGTTTATATCTGAAAAAATTGAAAGTAGAGTCTAGAAAATGTGCACACATGTTTATTGTAGCACTGTTCACAATAGCCAAGAGATGAATGACAACACAAATGCCATCAGTGGATGAATGGATAAAATATGGCATGCACATATGATAGAATATTGCTCAGCCTTTAAAAGGAAGGAAAATTCTATCACATGCTATGACATGGATGAAACTTGAGGATATTATACAGGCCAGTCACAAAAAGAAAAAATGCTGTATCATATGTTAAGGGTTTATTATTCAGATTATAAGAATCTAAGCAATACATGAGGTATCTAAAGTAGTCAGACTCAGAGAGACAAAATGATGGTTGCCATGGACTTTAGGGAGGGGGAAATAAATTATTCAGTATCACAGAATCAGTTTTGAAAGATGTAATCATTCCAGAAATCTTTTGCACAATAATGTGAATATACTAACAATACTGAACAGTGCACTTAATAATTGTATGCTTTGTGCTTTTTAACCATGATTTTATTTTTTTTAATTTAAAAGTAGATGTTGCAAATTATAACGACTTTCAGCTTTCAATTTTGTGTGTGTGTGCTGGGAATTGAGAGCAGGGCCTTGTGCATGCGAGGCAAGCATTCTACCAACTGAGCCATGTTCCCAGCCCTCAAATATTTTTCATCTATTTTCGTGTTCTGAAAAAAAGAAGACATTTTTAAGAATGTTAAATCCATTTAAAAACCACCATTTAAAAAAGGGGTGAGTGACATCAGGAAAATGGCGGAGTAGCCTATCGAAACTCTTGTCCCAACAAAAAGCAAAAACAAGCAGAAATGGTCAGAACCAAGTTTGTCAGAACTCTGGGAAATAGTCAAAAGTTTATAGCAACCAAGAAAATATTGAATAAAAAAAAAAAAGACTACTTGAAAACTGTAGGAAATCTTGGCATTTTCCCTGTCCTTGCCCCCATGCCCTCTCTAACTTGGTGACAGTCTTGAAGTAGCACCAGCCAGTGTTTCCACTGTGGAAGCCTGGTGGCTGGTTCCAAAGGTATCATGGCATGTTTTTTTTTTTTTTTTAAATTCACAAATTAATGCTAATGTCTGTTAATTGGTCTGAGGACTACTTGAAGGACTGATAAAAATAACATCTCTGAATCTCCTGAGAACCCAGGTTGGAAAGGTACATTTTCAATATTGCTCAAAAATACTGGAAGGAAAAAAACCCCAAAACCCTGCAAACACCTTTGCACCCGTGGTAAATATTATAGTCAAGACATATAATAGACTATCTTGGGCCTGTGAGAAATAGCTGGGGGAAATTCTTTGGCAAATTAAGAAATTCAAAACAACATATATATTCAGGGAAGTCCATATATATTTGTGGAAGGCCATGTATATTCCCAATGGGAAATACATGCTCAGAAAAGCCCTGAGAAGGTCCTAAGCTTTTGCTTAGGGGTGATCCCTAAGGATAGTGCAAGCCTGGTTAAGTGTGGAAGGAGGACCCTACTATAGAGCTGCTACAAAGACTAGAAGAGAGGTGTGTGTGTTTGTATTCTGTTATTTTTTAAGCTCCTGGAATGCAAAGAAATCTGTTGAAACATGCATGTAAAGTGAAGGAATAGAGACTTCTGTGACCACACATAACATGGAATACAGTCTTTGCAAAAATTGGAAAAATAAACATGGACTACTGCAGCTTTAAGTAGTAATAATTATTATTATTTCAAAGTAAACATACCACAACCTTTAAGAACACTGGAAAAGGGTGAAAATCTAATTTCCAGAGTTACAATAGTATAATATTCAAAAGTCCAGTTTTCAACAAAAATAAGGCACCCTCCCTCCCAAAAAATAAGAAAATATGGCTCAAAGGAACAAAAATAAAAACTATCCCCGAGGAAGCCCAGACATTGGACTTACTTGACAAAAGCTTTCTTGCAGAAGCTTGATTAGTTAAGGAAAGCGTGGACAAAAGAACTAAAACTCGATAAAATAATGTATCAACAAAATGAGGTGGCAACAAAAACAGATTATAGAAAGGAACCAAATGAATCCTGGAACTGAAAAGCAGATAAAATGAAAAGTTCACTAGAAACATTCAACAGAATATTTGATCAAGCAGAAGAAAGGACCAGCAAACTTGGAGAATAATTGAAATGATCCAGTCTGAAGAATAGAAAGAAAAGGAATGAAGAAAAGCGATTAGACCTAAGGACCTTTGGGACATCATCAAGTACACCAATATATAGATAATAGAAATCCCAGAAAGCAGGGCAGAAAAATTATTTGAAGAAAGGACTGAAAGCTTTCCAAATCTGATGAAAGACATGAATCTAAAAATCCAAAGAACTTAATGATCTCCAATAGCCCAAACTCAAGAGACTCAAGCTAAGACCCAATATACTGAGACTATCAAAAGTCACAAAGAATATTGAGAGTGACAAGAGAAAAATCAACTCATCTCTAAGGAATCCTCAATGAGATTTTCAGCTGATTTCTCACCAGAATTCATGGCACCTAGATGGCAATGACATTATATATTTTAAGTGTTAAAAAAAAAAAAAACTGTCAACTGAGAATTATATATCTGGCAAAACTATCCTCCAAAAATGAGGGAGAAATTAAAATATTCCTGGATTAAAAAACAAACTTAGGGAGCATGTTACTGGTAGACATTTCCTTATAGAAATGTTAAAGGGAGTTCTGTAGATGTAAGGAAAGGATGCTAGATTGTAACTTGAACCTGTATGAAGAAATATCTTCAATTAGGGTATGTACAAGGGTAAATAAAAATATTAGAATTATTGTAATTTTGTAATTCCATTTTTAATTTAAAAAATTAAGTGACAAAGGCATAAAATGTAAATATGTTATTGGGCATCCAAAGCAGACATTGGGGATTTAGTGACAAAGGTGGAGGACAGCTGAACAGGAATAGAGTTTTTCTGTGCTATTGAAGTTAATTATCAATTCAAATCAAATTGTAACTTAGGTTACACTTATAAAGCTCATTGTAATCACAAAATACAGAGAACAAGGAATTGTGCAGGGAATAAAAAGTCACTATAAAAATATCAACTAAATAGAGTAAATGAGGGATAAGAAAGTTACAAAATGTACAGAAAACCATGTGGCGGGAGGAAGTTCTTCATCATTAGCAATTACTTTAACTGTAAATGGACTAAAATTTTGAATCAGAAGGCAGGGAATGGCAAAAGGGAATAAATAGATACCTCAATACACAGGTTTGACGTTTGAAAATTAATAATGTAATCCATCATATCAACAGACTAAGGAAGGAAAATCATATGACCATATCAGTGAGTGAAGGAAACACTCCACAAAGTACAACAGCCTTTCATGGTAAAAACTGTGACAAACCCGTAGTGGACCTTCTCAACATGATAAGCAATATCATAAAACTATGCAGTTAACATACTTGATGGTAATAGGAGTTTGCCTACTAATCAGGAACAAGGCAAACGTCCCTTCTTAATATTTCTTTCAACATCATGATCAGGAAGTAAAATGTATACAAACTGGAAAGGAAGAAGTAAAATTGTCTTTGTTCACAGATTATTTGATTGCCTATGTAGATAGTCTGCAAGAATCAACAACAAAATCTCCTGAAACTACTAAGCAATTAGAGCAGGGTTACAAGGACCCAAGGTTAATACACAAAAAATTGGTAATTGCTTTCCTATACACCAGCAATGAACAATTGAAATTTAAAGTTAACAGCAATATCATGCATCAGCACTCCCCCAAATAAAATATTTTGGTATAAAGCTAACAAAATGTGTAGAAAATATTCATGAGGGAAGCTACAAAACTCTGATGAAAGAAATCAAGGAACTAAATAAGGAGATGGTCCATGTTCTGGGATAGGAAGATCTTCCCAACTTGATCCAGAATCAACAATCAAAAAGAAAAGGTATTTTGTGGATATTGATAAGCATTCTAACATTTATGATAAGCAAAGTGCATTATAGCTCATGTAATAAGGAAGAACTAAGTCAGAAGACTACACCTACTCAACTTCAAGATTGAAAGTAAAGCCTCAGTAATCAAGACAATGCTTCTTGTCCATTTCTAGTAACTTGCTGGCTATTAGTCTTCGGGACTCCTTGGCTTGTAGAAGCATGGTCCTGAACTCTGCCTTATTTTCATGTGGGAAGAGCGCCTGTGTGTTTCTGTGTCCAAATGTTTCCCTTTTGTTTTTCAGTCTTATTGTAATGGGTCCAACCATAAGGACTACATCTTAACTATAGTCATCCTCCAGGGTCCATAGGGAATTGGTTCCAGTACCCCCTAGAAATCCTTCTGGATTCTCTGTAACGGAGGGTTCCGTGTCTCTGGATTCTACCAACCAGGGATTGAAAACATGTGAAAGAAATTGTGCCTGTCCTCAGCAAATGCAGACACTCCCCTGTCGTTATTCCCTAAACAGGAGGGTATAACAACTATTTGCATAGCATTTACATTGCACTAGTATCATAAGTAACCTAGAGAAGATCAAAGGTCATATGTTGGCTGTATGCAAACACTACTATTTTATTTATTTTAAGGCACTGGAGTGTCCAAGGGTTTCCGTACTCAGGTTGGGGGAGGGGTGGTCCTGGAACAAATCCCCCGTGGATGTCGAGGCACAATTGTCCTAGTCGGGGTTCTCTGGAGAAAGAGATTAAATTGAATTGGGTCACATAATTGGAGAGCCGGTGGCTCCGTTCCAGCTTGGGTCTGTGGGCCTGAGGAACAAGAGTGAATGGTCTGACTTCTAGTCTGCGTCCGCTGTGGTTCGGGTGTGGTTTGCCCGCAGGGTTCTTGCGCTGGAGGCTCCGTCCTCAGTGTGGCACTGCTGAGGCGCGGCAGATGTACACCGTGGGGCCCAGTGAAAGGCCCTTGGAAGGGATTCACACTAGTCTCAAGGAGAAAACTGGCTGACTCAAGAGTGGGTTATTATAAAGTCAGGACTCTTGGTCTCTTTTTGGGGGTGAGTGGAGAGTATTAGGGATTGAAACCAGGGGTGCTTTACCACTGAGAGACATCCCCAGCCTTTTAAATTTTTTTTATTTTAAGACAGGATCTCACTGAGTTACTTAGGCCTTCACTAAGGTGCTGAGGCTGGCCTCTAATCTGTTATTCTCCTGTCTCAGCCTCCCGAGTCTCTGGGATTACAGGTGTGCACCACCACGCCCGGCTCTTGGTCTCTTGCACGTGGCTGTTGGCTTCCTGCTTCTCTGCTGTGCTGAACAGCTGAGAGTGCCCTCAGCAGAGCTCTGCAGGTGCTGGTGCCATGCTCTTGAACTTCCAAAACTGAGCTAAATAAAGCAGGCTCCAGCATTTTGTTACAGCCACAGAAAATGAGTCCAAGGACAGGAGAAGGCCAATTGCCCAGCTTGAAGTCCATCAGGCAGAAAAAAGAATTCAGTTTAGAGGACTGGAATCCCGAAATGGAAGCAGAGTCTGCTTGTGCTGTTCATGTTCCTTCATGACACCCGCAGGTGTCTTACTCCAAAGCACAGTCTTTTGACATATCCTGTTCAGGAGCTGGTGGTCATAAACTTACTTTACTTAAAAGTATCTCTCATTAAGCCAACTAAAACCAGTAGTAAGCTTTCCGGAAATGCTTCATCTCCCTGTTTTCGTTTTCACTTTGCTGGATTTTATTTGGAACTAATTGCTTTCCCTTAAAACTTCTAACAAAAGATCTGACTCACTGCCCCACTGGTTGGCTCATTTCAGAAACTGTATTTTAAAGAAACATGGTTTCTCGCATTGTGAATCTCCTTTTGTGCTTAGTTCTACAAAATCTGTTTTTCTCAAGTAACATCCTACATATTTTCATTTTGTTAGGAAGATTTTGTTATTTTTATTAACTGACATTTTATCTGCATGCATTTTTCTTAATAAGAGACATTTTTCAAGTTTTTTATTTTAAGATCATTTTAGATTTATAAAGAGAGCTGGAAAAACAGGACCGAGAGGGGCTGGTGGAGGAAGTCGATGGCAGTGCACGTGGCTAGCACGCACGAGGCCCTGGCGTGGTGCGTCCCCAGCGCCACAAACAACAGAAATGGGATGGAGCACTCCCTCGAGCCCTGCAGCAGCTCCTGATGGGAACGCCTTACATGCCACAGCAGTAGAGTCTCAAAACTAAGGTGTCCCTGAGACGCTGCTGTGAACTACAGACTTCCTGCAGGTCTCACTGGTTTTCCACTAATGCTGTTTTTTCCTGTCCTTGGATCCACTTTACACTTCAGTCATTGTGTGTCACTCTCCTTGAAGCTGTGGGTTCCTCAGTCTTGGAACCTGGGGCCTTGCACCACCTAGGTCAGCGGCTCTACCACTGAGCTACAGCCCCAGCCCCTATAACCTTGAGACTTTTTCTTTAAAAAATTAAAAAAAATTTTTTACAGACTGCATTTTGATTCATTGTACACAAATGGGGTACAAATTTTCATTTCTATGGTTGTGCACAGTGTAGATTCACACCTTTCATGTAATCATACATGTATATAGGGTAATGATGTCTGTCTCATTCTATCTTTCCTTCCCCCACTGCCTCCTGTCCCATTTTCCTCTACACCATTCAAAATTCCTTCATTCTTCTCTTCCCCTGTCTTGCCACCCCCCACTTGTTATGTATCATCATTCACTTACCAGAGAAAACATTCGGCCTTTGGTTATTGGGTTTGGCCTATTTCACTTAGCATGATATTTTCCAACTTCATCCATTTACCAGCAAATGCCATAATTTTATTCTTCTTTATGACTGAGTAATATTCCATTGTGTATATATACCACAGTTTCTTCATCCATTCATCAATTGAAGGGTATCTCGGTTGGTTCCACAATCTAATTATTGTGAATTAAGCAGCTGTGAACATTGATGTGGCTGCATCACTGTAGTATGCTGATTTTAAGTCCTTTGGGTATAGGCTGAGGAGTGGGATAGCTGAGTCAAATAGTGGGTTCATTCCAAGTTTTCTGAGGAATCTCCATACTGCTTTCCAGAGTGACTGCACCAATTTGCAACTCCACCAGCAATGTATGAGTGTGCCTTTTTACCCACATACACACCAACATCTATTGTTTGTGTTCTTGATAATTGCCATTCTAATTGGAGTTAGATGAAATCTTAGAGTTGTTTTAATTTGCATTTCTCTAATTATTAGAGAGAGCATACAGAGTGGGAGAAAATCTTTTCCACACACACTTCAGACAGAGCACTAATCTCCAAAGTTTATAAAGAACTTAAAAAACTTTACACCAAAAATACAAAGAACCCAATCAATAAATGGGCTAAAGAACTGGGCAGACACTTCACAGAAGAAGATATACAGGTGATCAACAAATATATGAAAAAATGACCTTGAGACTTTTGAAGAGTACTGATTAGTTATCTTGTAGGCTCTTCCTCCATTTGGATTGTGGGATGTTTTCTCCTAAGATTGGGCTTATATGTTGGGTAGAAGAACACCACAGTGATATGTCAGGACATCAGACCTATGGGTATTGAGATGGGGCAAAGAACAGGTAGCTGATCATCAAAGAAAAGGAAATAGGTAGATAGCATTTCCCCATCAATCAGTTGCTAACAGCCTCCAGGGAGGGGAAGGATTGCACTTTCCAACACAAGCAGTCACCCCCTGGACAGCTCTCTATCTTTTGGTCACACAGGCATGAGAAATAAGGAAGCCTAAAATCAGGAAGCCTAAAATCTGTGAAGGGGCCAGACACCCCCATTCCCACATGTACCAGCTCTGAACTCTCTCCTCTCCAGAGGAGTCTCCCTCTCTCTCTCTCTCTCTCTCTCTCTCTGTTCCACCCCTTTTCTTGCCTCAGTGTTTCTTGGGTGTTTAATCTTCAACACTGGGGGAACGAGGACCGGGTCCTGATTTTCAAGGCCGGAATCAGTATGCAATGTCTTCATGGCTTATTTCCAGAGCTGGTGAAGGTGGTACTTTCTGTGGCTGTAACAAAATGCCGGAGGCTGGTTTATTGGTGAAGAAAACTGCCGGTTTTCTTTGCCGTGAAGAGAGTAGTTTTCCTTTGTTATTGATAAACATATATCTCAGGAGAGATGCTTAAATGTCCTGCTCCTCCCTAAGCTCTCGCCCACCTTTAATGTCTGCGGATCACGTCTGCAGCAATGACAGCTGCGTTCCCCTATTCCTCCTGCCCTCCTTCAGAAATTCACTGCAATTCTTCTGCCAGAAAGAGTTGTTCCTTTTCATTTGTTCATTCAGTTCTTTATATCAATATAGACTAAAGCATATTTATTTTATCTTCTATTATTTGGGTTTGTGATTAAGCCAAAACCTTGACCCATGGGAATGAAGAGAAATTTTTTGCTTTGCTAACATAAGCCAAAGGATAGGGGGCAGACCTAGACTTGTCTTGGAGAACCATCCTGGCAGAGACAGGAGCCCACAGCCGTGTTCCTGGGCAGGACTGACCTCAGACCTGAGCCTCTGACCTCTTTGTTCACCCAGTGAGGACTGAGTTCCAGAGGGACTGCCTCTCCCATAGAGAGATGCAGAGGACAGATAATATTCACATCAGCCTGTCAATGGGAAGAGAGGAAATGAAACCACAGGCCTTTCAGTCCTTGGGAAATCAACTCTTGTCTCCTAGTCAGGAATGTTGGAAGAGACCCCAAAACTGTTTTCTCCATACTCCAACGGCCTGCAAATCACTTGTAAATATTGTCACAATGCGGATTCCCCCATGTAGTGGGTTGGGGAGTGGCTGCTTTGTCAGAGACCGGATCTTGACTACCAAGTCCCTAATGGTTGGAAACCTTGACCATACATTGGAACCACCTGAGGAGCTTTAAGAAGATACTTAAACTTGGGCTCCTTCCCTCCACCGAGTCCTTTTGTTTGGCAGGTGGCTCAGGCACTAGGAGGTTCAAAAACTCCTCAGGCGATTTTTAAATGCTTGGAGTGTGAGAACCACGGCCAAGACCACGTTTCTCAAACGACTGAGTTCAGCATGGCCGAGGCCTTGGCCTCCTCTCAAGGAAATCTGACTCAGCGGCTCTGGGGGTGGGGACTGAAAATTGCATTTCCCACGCGCTCCCAAGTGACGATGGCTTTGCTCCTTTGTGGCCTTAGGGGCCACCGAATTCAGTGGCGATGTTTCCCAGCTGGCAAACCGAAATGAAGTGCCTGGAGCAAGGTCTCTCTGGTCCAGCCTTCCGGACCTGGGGCACTCGCTCTGCAGGTCTTTTCGGCGTCGCTCCGCGCCTGGCCACCGTCCCCACTGTCAAGTGAAGCTCGCAGTTGCCCACACCTGACCGGTCGCCGAGGGAGGACACGCGCGTGCACGCCGGGCAGGCGACCCCGACTCTCGGGGAGAGGGCGGGAGACCCTGGCGGGAGCGCAGGCCGCGATCCGCTGCGGGCCGGGCGGGCCCGAGGGTGTGCGCGGCGCCCTCCGCCGGTGACTGGGCGCTGCGCCCGCTGCCCGGGCAGGGCCCGGATTGGCTGGCGGCGGGCGGGCTGGGGCGGCCGGAGCATAAAGGGCCGCGCGGCCGGCGCTGCGCTCTGCTGTTGGGGCCTGGACCGCGCACGTGCTGGCCCGCAGGTCAGTGCAAGAGGTCGCCCTCCGAGTCCCCTCCGCGGCCGTCCGGCTAGTCGCGTCTTCCCTCGCGGTGCGCGCAGGCCATGGAGCCCCCTGCCCGGGGTGGCCGGGGTCGCGGCGAACCGGCCGCGGAGCTGCGCGCCGGCGACTCGGCGCTCCCGCCGGCGAGCGCGGGTCCCCGGCGGCGGCCGCGGAGCTGGGGGCGAGGGGGCGCCACGCCTGCTCCTTCCCCGTTTCGGAGGAGTTCTCCCGCCTGGGGAAGGGAGCGTGCCCTCTGTTCCCACAGAACTGCCCCGTCCAGGCTCCTGGGAAGCCGTCCCCGGCGGGGCCCCCACGCGCCTCCCCAGGGTCAGGCTGAGGCCCTCGCGTTCGGCTGCCGCTGGCCGCGGGGCGCTCTCGCCAGACCTCCCTCCGCGACCCTCCGACTTCCCGAGCTTCCCGAGCTTTCCGATCGTCCTGGCTTTCCATCATCCCCCCGTGAGGCCCAGGAAAAGCGAACGCGACGGAAATTACCCGCACAGCGCCTTTTGCCGAGTGCTTTCACGAGTGGACTGCGCGCGTTGAACACTCTCGACGGGCTGTACTGTCGCCCGCTTTCTAGGACGAGGGCTTCGGCGGGGATTGGATCCAGGCTCACGCGGCAGGGCAGCGGCAGCGGTGGCGTCAGGCCTTGGACCCAGGCTGGTCCCTGCTCTCCTGCGGGGCGAGAAGAGCTGCGCCGCAGCCCCCAGGCGACCCTGGTTCCCCTCTGTGTTCTCTGAGTACCTGGTGGTCTCTCTTCTCTCGAGGAGGAATGGAAAGAGGGTTTGGGATTCAGCCGAACTGCCCTCTGCTCTTGGTAGTGATTTCCACCTGACCTTAAACTGGTCATTTGATTCTGCAAAATGGAAAGAGACTCCAGTTGTAGGGCTGGCTGTGAGGGTTAAATAAGGGTTCAGGAAAGTGCTCCGTAGTTAGGAGGTGCCTCATCTTCCCTTGGGTCATCATGATTAAGAGGATGCATTTGTTTAGCCAGAGACTGGTTTGCACTTGTGCTGGGTAATGGTTGCTGCTCCTTAAAGCTGGATTGGAAGGATGACAGGTGGGAGGTCCTTGGGGAATGGAGGTGCTCTGGCCACGGGTCTGGGTTGGCCCTGAGCCGAGGGCCCTGGGGCCGGGAGGCGGTCACCTGGGCAACGCTGACCTTCCTCAGAGCAGGGACCCACCCTGTTCTGGTCATGGAGGTACCAGACAGACTGCAAGGAAAGAAGAGGGCAGTGGGGAGCAGGTGTTGGTAGGTTTGCCACATGAGGGGAAAGAATCGTGGGGACCGGGAATGGAGGCCGGCAAGGACCTGCTGTGACGCTGGGGAGCCTTGATCTCTGGTGGGCAGGGTTTTTTTTTTTTTTTTTTTTTTAAGCTCCTCAGCATTCTATGTATATCCAGACCCGTTCTTGAGGCTGAGTATTTTTAAATTTTTTTTCTTTTTCACTGTGGTGGCAATCAGGTAACAGTTTTCGACATGTGGTGGTAGTGTTGGCTATTGACACAGCTGTGCTGCACCTTCAACATGCTGTACTGAGATTCCCAACCCAGGAAACACTGACTCCTCTCCTCACTCCCCCAGGGGAAGCCACCGTCACCCGTTGTTTCTGTGATCTTTGACTTCTCTCACCCAGGCAAGTGGACCCTTAGTGACGGCAAGCGTGCTCTGTGCTGCAACCGTTGGGTTGCCTTCTTACTAAGGCTGGGTAATACTGCAGTGTGTACACCAACCGCATCTTCTTCATGCGTTGGAGGGGGCACTTTTTCTTTTCATGCTTTGTGTGCGGGAGGTGTCACTTGATACAGCCTAATTTAGTCTCCATGGCTAAGAATGGTGAGAGCTTGGAATTTTGAGGTTTTTTCATGTTAGAACATGGAGGGAAACTGAAGGTGCCTCCTCAGGAGAGGACTTGAATATTCCTGGAACATAATTAACCGTCTCCACAACAATCACCATGGAATTCAGTTTCTCAGGGGGGGGAAATATCTAAGTAATGTTGTTTTTCTAGAATGGGGACCTTTTGGTATTTGTGATATAGACCAAGTCCTGATGGTTCCTGCTGCTTCTTAGACACAGTGTTTAGAAGTAACACCCATCAGATGCTGTTGGGGACCACAACCGTACTCACAGCTAAAACCAACATGGCCAGAACCAGACTCCCTCCTGCTCTCGCTTGGCCTGTTTCGTCAGGAAGCTCATCTAAATTAGAGACCCTAACACCCAGGTGCAAATCATCACCCAAGCCCCCTGAGCCCTGCGGCTGTGTCTTCATCAGCTCCCTCCCTGTCGCCAGCGATGTCTTAGGGTCCTGCGGTGGTTTGTGCAATTGTATGTATGTGTTGGAGATGGAGGAAATTGATCAGTGACACCCTGGACAGGCCTGGGGAGTTACTCCATTATCTTGGAGGAGAGTGTGTTGACCTATTTCTTCTGTGTCCTGTGCAGTGAAAGTTCTCAGGAGAGAAAGCCTTCAGCCTGCCACTTGATCTCTAAGAGGGAGGGATTAAGAATCTTCTTTGATGGTTTCTCTATAAATTTAATTGCTAGCCTGGCAAAACAAGTTTTACTTAATAATAGATGTTCTCAAAGTGTAATCTGGGAAACACCAAGGGTCCCCAAGGTCTTTTGTAGGGTTTATGAGGTGAAAACTATTTTAGAAAGACTTGATTTTTTCATTAAGTCTTGATTCTGACTGTGTGTCTTTTCGGTGTGCTGTGTGGTGAAGGGAAGCACCTGTCAAGCTCTTCTGGTGCTGTCAAAGGGTGACAGATGCCTTGAGTGAAGCGTTCTTGGGATTGAAGGGTGAGCTGAACTGGCTGCTCTTCTTCACAGAACACCATTTTTGCTTGAAAGGATGACTGGCAAACATGGTTCTCCATACTTGAGTAATTGAGCCTGTCACCTCAAGGAGACAACTGAAGTGTTTTCTGCCAACTCGCTGTGTCTGCCTTGTGAACTTGTTGGCTTCCCAGCTTGTAGGAATTTCCCGATGAGCTCAGTGGCAACACTAGCCAGTGTGGCTTTCTGGTTTTGGATGGTGGAGCATGTGGACATGGATTTGGAAGCGAAGCATAAATCACAGATCTAGTGTTTTCCAGGAGACCAGCGCATGGAGTTACAAGGTTGTGCAGAGAGATCCTCAACGTGTGAGAGTGACAAACAGGCTTTCATGTAACCAGGGACAAAAGTTTCGTTGGTAGGTAAGGTTTCAGCTTCCACATTGCACCTGACCTTTAGGAAAGGTTAAAAGTAAGTTAACCTTTGAGTTTTGGAGACCTGTCAACAGTGAATGTCCAGAATGATCTGCAAAGGCTAAGAAAACACTAGGCCCTTTTCCACTACTCTGCAGGGTTGGGTTTTCTCTGTGTGCCTCAGTCAAAGCACAGAGGCAGACACGGGAATGCAGCTGTCGTCTGTGAAGGCAGAGATGAGTGGCACTCTTGGTCCCAAGTGTGTTCTGCTTTGGAAAATATAGTTTCGTAAAAATGTGTATGTTAACATATTTATTTTTAAATGAATCAGTACAAAGTTAAACATTTTTTTGGTTTTTATTTCTTTCAAGGTAAATATTGATAGATTAACCCACATAGTCTTCAACAATTTTTGAAAGACTAAAGGACTGAAAAACTTGAGCCGCTGCCTGAAGGGCAGCCATGTACTGCTTAGGGACGGGGACGCGTTGTGAGAAATGTGTAGTTAGGTGATTTTGTTGCTGTGGGAACGTGGTAGAGTTTACTACATACAGAGGACTGCGATGTCTCTAGTGAGGCCATACTGGCTTATGAACCGTCACGTGTGTATGGTCCATTGTTGACTGAAACTTCTTTATATGGCATGTGACTTTTAAATTCAATGTGTCTATAGCAAGATAATAATCTGGATTTGGAAAAGCCACGCTGTAGATAGTTGGAGGTTTTGCTTTTGACACCCACATTGTTAAAGCAATCCTACAATAAGCCAGAGTGCGGCCAGCGGTGAGAACGGGGTTCTGGAGGGCAGGTGAACTCCAAGGTTAAATGAGATAGTGCTAAGAACTTCTCGGGGCCTCCTCATACTTTTCCTTGTGGGGAATAGAAGATTAACAGAGATGTACCTGTTTGACATCTCAAACAAATACAATGAGAAAACCTTCCAGCGGTGACCATTCATTATTTTGCGTTTGGGAATCGGAATGGTCCTTGAGTTTCAAATGTCCTGGGAAATCTGGTCGACTCTGGGCTTCCCTGGTCTCCCTTTGAACGTACTGAAGTGAGACCCTCGAGGGTCAGAGTTCTTGCCTGGTCTCAGGTGCCAGCAATAACTCTAGGGAAGATTCCCAAAGTGGGCCTCTGAGGATGTTTGAGAGTCGCTGGTCCTTGACACCTTGTTTCCAACGCTGGCCCCACAGAGGGAAGGTTCTTCCTCGGGGCTTTGGGTACTTAGCAGAGCCGGGAACTCAACAGAAGCGCCTGGGATTCCATCCGCCTTTTTCCTGTTGTAACAGGGTCTGCTTCATGCTTTGCCACTGTGGCTTGTTTTCTCCTTGTTTTTCCCCTTCTCTTCTCCCTCTTCTCCTCCCTAACCCTAGGGGAAGCAAGAGTGCCCTTCTTCCCATCCTGGGCCGAGTTGTCTGTCCTTGAGCTCACACACCACGGGAGTGAAGGAATTTGGACTTCCAGGAAGGTGCCAGAAGATGTGAGAACCAGCTAACTCTCAAGTCTGCTAGTGAATTATGGCCCCTGACAGGGCACAGCTGGAATGTAGCCTTTGAGTCACCTCTTTAAAAGACCTCTGTTCCTGCTGATGGTCAGAACCGCAGCCTCTGGGACTGGAGTCCTCTGTGTTTCTCCTTTGTTAGCAAAGCAGTGAGACTTTTTTCTTTTTCTCAAAAGTGTCCTCGTTATTGGATTGGCATTGAGGACCAGAGCTTTCAGTCAGACTATGCTAAAGAACAAAACCCCCAGAAGCCGGCATTTCTCCTTTGTTTTCTCTAACTGGGACCTGACTGAGTGGCCTGCAGGGCAGCTCTGTGGTCCCAGTCTGGAGTCCACTCAAGGACTGACCTGCGTGGAGCTCAGATCTCACTGGAATACAGTAAATGTGCTTGACTTTTCTCCTTCCATCATGCAAAAGAGGAGATGGTTGGACTCTTCACCCAGTTACTTCTTTGTGAGGGGTGGGACACCGAAGTTGGCCCTGAGGGCTTCTCGACCCTCCTGGGGGGGGATCGCTGACAGCAGAGGTGGAGGCCAGAGGTCCGGGTGCATCATGTCGTTAGCCTGCCTTTGGGGAGAGTGGGAGTGTCAAAACCTGCAGGTGAGGTGGCGCTGGTTGCCTCTGATGTGCCTCCTGAGTTTCAGGGTCGGGATGGGGAAGGGGAGGGAAGTCTTAAGCCACACCCCTTGGGACCACCTGGACCTCTTGAGGCCAGGACTTATTTTGTGGGCAAAGCCGACAAGGAGAAGGAGCTGGACTGAACCAAATACACGTTTGTGATCTTGGCAGCAGTGAGAAAATGACTTGGAAGTGACCCTTTCCAAGGAGGTGGCAGTGAAGCAAAACTGGTCACAGCTCACTCAGTGTTGCCGGGCCCTTTTCTCTTCATCTGCTATTTCATCCGGTTTATTCCCAAGATGACGTCCTAGTGTCAGCACCTGGTTGGCAGGGCACCGTTATTTAGTCTGCGGCCTGTTTGTGGCCTTAGATGGTGTGGGACAGGCTGAGGATACTCTTAGTCAAAATCGAAAACCTAGGACCTTCTGGCTCTTGGTGGTGCTGGTGGCTCTCTGCAGGAACACCCTGTTGTGTCAGCACTGGGGTCAATTCTGAATCGCTTTGGCCTTTGTGTGAACAAATTTTCATGCCTTTATCACAGGGCCTGATTCACAGCAGGCTCTGGGCTGGCTTCCTGTGACCAGCTCAGCAGTCTCTGCATGCACATCCTGAACCCCCACAGGGCTGCACTCATTGGCTGAGGATTATATTGTTAATTTCAGTTACAGAGCCGGGTCCCAGGGGTTAGGAGAAGGAAGGGCTACCTAGTAAACTCTGCTGCTCCCTTTTCTTGCAGTGCATTTGAAAAGCAAATGCAGATCATCGGGATGCTGAGGCATGTGGCCATGGCCTGTGGAGCAGGGCAGAGGCCCCTCGGCAGCCGCTGGACGTCTGGCCTGCCATTCCGGTTTCTGGGCACCTCCTCTCCACAGAGTCCAGTGGATGCCAGTTTCCACTCTGCCTCCTTCTCTGGAGCAGACCGTCCGCAGGTCTTGATTACAGGTTGGTTTTTCTCCCATTTCCTTTTTTCCCTGTCTTGCCCTGAGTCTTACCTTCTTGGTGCTGCTCTGTGTTGGCTGCCTTTGTTTGTGGAGCGTGTGCTGAGCCATCGTGTCACCAGGCCTGGGGCCTTGGGAAACAAGGCCCTGCAGCATCCTGCTCTCTCCTGTGTTGGAAACAGCAGGTAAGTTAGCACCTGCCCCAGGATCTTGATGCCGCTGACCTCCCTGTCACCAGACTCCCCTGGTCTCCCTACCTGGATCCTGTATCTTCTCACTGCAGACTCTGCTGCCCCTGGACGAATGCTGCCAGCTGGCCCAAGTCCCCCTGTCATTTGATTGACAGGTTTTATTTCCTCCTCCTGCCAGGTTTCTTTCCTTGGCTTGACATCACCGTCCTCCCCACTTTCCTAATGGGGTGTGTGTGTGTGTGTCTGTGTGTGTGCGCGCGCGCGCGCGCGTGTGAGTGGTGTGTGGTTTTCTTACTCTGCCACCCGCCTCATGAAGCTTCTCCAAGGCGTCTGGTTTGGGGGCCATGTTAACAGGAGCTGGCAGGAAGTCCCACTGTTCTGTCTTCCTGCTGCTTGGGCATCTCTCCGGTGGGCTCCCAGCTCTCTAGCTTTCCTGTTCCTGATCATGGCTCCCCCAACCCCTATGGTTTTTTTCATTGGTGCATTATAAGTACACATTCCAGTGGGATTCGTGATGCTGTATTATCCATGGCCTTGTTAAGTCTCCAAATCAGGAAACGAATGCCATCCACTTTTAACTTTCCTTTTTATTGATTTTTTTTTTTTTTTGTCTGCCTTTTTCTCAAAGGACTTCTTGCTGGGCCTCCCCCTCCACCCTTCCTAGTGCAGCCCGGCATGGATGGAGGTGGGATTCTGATCCCACCAGAGGGCATCTGCCAGTTGCTTGGTGTTGAATGTTTCTGGGACTCACTGAACTGAGGAGGCTTCTGAAGTTTCATCGTTTTTTCTTTTTTGTCTAGGGGGTCTTGGCCAGTTGGGAGTGGGGCTTGCCAGCCTTTTGAGGTAAGAGCCTTAAAACGCAATGCTTAAAACCTGAGTCCTGAGTACGTGCAGCTTGTCGTAGCGCCGTGTAACCGTCTCCCCCCTTCTCATGCCCCTTTCCATTTTTAAGATATGGCACCAGCGTGGCTGTTGGTGTCACTTTCCGCTTCACCTCCTGGCATCAGACTAACCGCAGGCCCTTGACTCACGCTCTGCACTGGCCCTTTGCTTTTTTTCTCCTCACTGGGCAAAATGAGGCTTGTCCTGGATGGATCATTTGACTTTTAGTTGCTTGGGGACAGAGGGAAGTGCTCTTAGAAACTGGAAGGGAACGGTGTAGGGTTTGGAGAGAGTGGGATAAAAATGTGGAAAGAGGTGAAATTCTAGAGATGTAGCAGGACTTACGGGCTGTTTAGGTTAAAAAAAGTAACTCATTCACTTGAGCCTGCAGACGTCAAAAAAACTTAGCATCTCTGTTTCTACTTTGTAACTGTCTCCTTTGCTCTGAGGCAGTCACCTTGGATTGTAGGAACAAGAGGTCTGATTGATAAACATCTTCTGAGTCAAAACTACCCTTTAGGGGACAGCAGCTTTCTTATCACTAACCCTGACGAGGCCCCTCCCAGCCAGGCCTGAGACGATGGCCAACCAGATCAGGCCTGACCAGCACACTTACCTGTACAGTTCTGCTTCTGTCCTCTGTCACCTGAAGACAGGGCTGGTCCTCCGGGATGATAGCTATGCTGATTCTGGTTCCTTTCCTGCTTTTCACCAGGCAGAATCCACTTGTTTGTTGGGACTCCCCAAGTTGGGCCTCTGACCTAGAACTCCAAAACAGGGGTACTGGGGAGAAACCGGTAACAGACATAGGGTTGGCAGTGGGGTGAGAGGAGGCGCAGAAGATGAGGTGTGGGTATCCACAGGAAGGGGGCCTGAGCGTGAGAGAAGCAAGGTGTGTCCCAGGAGAGAAGGAAGGAGGCTGAGAGGAGATTGCCATTTCTATTTGAAAAGATTGTTTTTTGCAGAAGTGGTTGTATCCTCGAGGTTGCAATTTTTGTGATTTGATTTTCCCTTTAGGAAACGATTTGGGAAGGACAATGTGATTTTGTCAGACATAAGGAAACCCCCTGACCATGTCTTCTATAGTGGTAAGTGAGGGATGGGCCTTGCTGCTGTTTTTATCTTTAATTTTCAAAGTGTGGTTAAAGAGGCAACTCATGGAATCGGTGTGGACAGCAGCTCCTGACAGGTATGTGAATCGAAGAAAGTTGTCAAGGCAAATCATGCCACTTAAAAGTATCTGCTATTTTTAATCCTGCTGGAGTGCTCCTTTTTTATTATTATTATTATTTTTTAATCACTTGTTTAGCAGCAGCATTAAAAATCACTTGAAGTTTTAGATATTATTTGGAGTAATATCTTTGGAATAAAAACTTTGATTTCCATCTTTTGAATTTTTAGTTAGCTGTTGGCTCAGAGTAGACAAATAGATCAAGTTCTGTGATAAGGGAAAAACTTTAAAAATTTGGAGAAATGAATTGGGATGTTCTAAGGTAGAACTGCTCTTAAGCTGTGGCATGCACAAAAAAATCTCAGGCTCCTCCAGTGAAATTTTCTGCTTCCTCATGAGCATCTGATCCTGTCTGTCAGTCCTTCCTGGTTCAGTGCTGGCCTTTGGCTGTGTGCCCTGCGCAGAGCAGCAGGCTGCCTCAGGGGAGAAATTGTTCTTGAGCAGAAGCGTCTCTGCGTCTGGCGTAATTAGGTGTGAAGAACTCATGATTTATGATTCTTCTGTACCAAGTGGATTCCTTTTAAAATCTGTAGCTTTTAAGCAGAGTGAGGTGACCAGGGACCTGGAGCTGGCATCAGCAGTGAGGACTGGAGCCAGGGGCAGACACCCGGGGTGACCCACTTCCACTTTTTCTGTTTGATCCCAGGCAGCTGGTTACTGCCTCAGTTTCCTCACCAGTGGGATGTGTCTACCTGCAAGGCTATGAGATGGTGCACTACACCAGGAACCAGGCTCAGTTCCTGGCACAGGGAGTCCTTGTAGAAGCACCAGCTGTCATTACCTGTGGGTGGCTGGGACCTGTGACTCCATAAGAAAAGTGCTTCCTGGTGCCCGCGGGTCCCAGTGGGATTGGCCAGGTGCGTGGGGTCTGCTCAGCCCTCAGGTGCCCGCCTTTCTCGCCCGTGGCTCTGTAGGCCCCTTCTTGTATGCCGACGTTTTGGATTACAAGCGTCTCCGCGAGATCGTGGTGAACAACCGCGTCACCTGGCTGTTTCATTACAGCGCTTTGCTCAGCGCAGCTGGAGAAGCCAACGTGCCCTTGGCGAGAGCCGTGAACGTCACTGGTGAGTGCCTGGCTGCGTGAGCAGCTTTCCCTCTTCGATGAGAGGTTCTTGCGGGTCTGATGACGTCTGCCCCTCAGGACTGCACAACGTCCTGGACGTCGCGGCCGAGTACCACCTGCGCTTGTTCGTGCCCAGCACCATCGGGGCGTTTGGACCTACCTCTCCCCGGAACCCAGCCCCCGACCTCTGCACCCAGAGGCCCAGGACCATCTACGGGGTGTCCAAGGTCTACACGGAGCTCATGGGAGAAGTAAGCGCCTGGGAGGCTGCTGACTGCGCGGCCCATGTCCGGTTCCTCGGGTTTCCTCCCCCACTCTCTCTTGGTGCCTCAAGCGCCTGCTGATTTCGTCCTGGGGGCTTGCCCCTCCCCCGCCCAGTCCCCAGGGCTGCTTGCTTCCCTGCTGAGTGTGCCAAGTGGCAGGCACCCTAAGGACTGGCCGTGGCCTGGCAGCTTCTCTGCAGCCGTGACATTCCGCACTTCCTGAACAGCAAGTGGCTCTGCATCCTTCTCTGGCTGTCACCCTGTTTCTGGGCACCATTGTTTTAGGCGCCCCGTATTGGTAGTTATTGGTGGTGACTTTATGTTATGGAAAACTGCGACCTTTTTTTTGTTTGTTTTAACTACTCTGTCTTTTTATAACTCTGTAGTAAATTTTTTTTGGTGCCAGGGATCAAACCCAGAGACCTTTAACCACTGAGCCACATCCCAGTCCTTTTTTGTATTTTATTTAGAGAAAGGGTCTCACTAAATTGCTGAGGCTGACTTTGAACTCTCAATCCTCCTGCCTCAGCTTCCTGAGCTGCAGGGATTCCAGGCGTGTGTCCTGCACCCAGCCTCATAGTAAATTTGAGTCAATGTTTACTCCTTCAGCTGACGTGTCTGGCTATTGCTCTGGCATCTGCCCTCCCCTCTACTCCTTGTAGGGTGGCAGTGAGCAGGAGAATCCTTCAGGACAGCAAGCGGAAACTGCCTTCCTAAGAGAGGTAGCAGATCCCTGCGGAGGCTGGTTTGTTGGCAGTGTCGCTATGTCTCCAAGATGATGATGCTTTGAGTGTTTAGTAAAGACAAGTGAATGACCCTTGGAAATTCTCAACTTCATTTTCTTTAGGAATATTTTAATATTGCTGCATGGAATGATATTCAGAAAAAGAAAAAAAAACGTAAAATTGTTTTGGTTTTGTTCTGATTTAAAGATTCTTTTTGAGTAAGTTTTCTCTTCTTCATAGTATTATTATTACCGGTATGGGTTAGATTTCCGCTGCCTGAGGTACCCTGGAATCATATCCGCCGACTCACAGCCTGGCGGGGGAACAACTGGTAAGAACGATTTTTGATTTCTGTGATATGTAAGCTAGGCTCCTGATTACCGGGAAGCATCCTCTTGGTGGTGAATGGCCCTGACTGTAGTGTGCGACGAACACCTGCAGTTTCTGCCCTTCTCCTGGGTGTGTGCTCTCATGCACGCAGACCCTGTGGACTTGCCCTTGCTCGGGGCAGCGCATGCAGGAGCTGTTGGTCACCTTGGCATTGGCCACCAGTGCTGGAGTAAAACAGATACTTCTCGAGGACAAATTTGGAACTGACAGTGTAGAAGACCCCAATCAGCATACTTCCTTGAATATAGCCCTTGTTCCTTAGTAGTGAGCGACGGCTCTGTTAGAATGGACCATGTACGTCACACATTTCAAAAGGGCTTAAGTGGTGCTAGTTTGGACGCAGGCATGCATGACTTTCAGTGACCCTCATGTGGGGGATCCTCCCCATTCAGTGGTCCTGAGATACAGCATGAAAAGATACTTGACAAAGTCTGGGGGACTTTAAAGGAGCCTTTGATTTTTGTTACTTTAAAAAAGCTCCTGCTGTCATGTGGAGCCTCTCCACGTGTGGCCCAGGGACCCCTGAGCATCCTTGAGACCCTTTCCAGGGATCCAGGACTCAACACTACTCATTATGGGTACAGGGACATTATTGGCCGTTTTCCTTCTCCCTCCAGAGCACACTGTCGCCCAGAGGTGTGCGCCACAGCAGAGCAGGCTGGATGCGGAAGCAGGTAGATGCTCCAGCCGCCTCCCGCTAAGCCCACGGGTTCCTTAAAATGTAGAACAGACTGTGCTTCTCAGTAAATTTTCTTTGTTTGGAAATTGTGTTCTTTTTCTTGTAAAATACCACGCATGTCAGTATGTAGTAGGTTTATTCTTATCATTCTAGAACTTAATGGTTTACTGTCTAAGAATTTCCATTTAACTGTGTAAGACAGTAAATGTTGATACAACCTGCATTGGTCAAGTCCCTGCGAGTCTTACAATGAGGGCCCCAAGGGGCTCCGGGACTGAAACGCTGCAGAGCTGCTGCCGCGGTCCAGGAAGTTCCCGCATGGTTCTGACATAAGAAAACCCACCCGATGGATTCTCTTTCAGACTATGCTGTCCAGATTTTCCATGATGCCATAAGGAGCGGCAAATTTGAGTGCAACCTGAAGGCCAGCGCCAGGCTTCCAATGATGTACATCCAGGACTGCCTCAGGGCCACTCTGGAAGTCATGGATGCACCCGCAGAGTCCCTCTCCATGAGGACCTACAACATCAACGCCATGAGCTTCAGCCCCGAGGAGCTGGCCCGGGAGGTCCTCAAGCACCTGCCGGAGTTCCAGATCTCCTACAGCGTGGATCCTGTGCTACAGGCCATAGGTGGGTCGACCTCGGCAAGCCAGCACCCTCAGAATTGAACTTCAGCCTCACCACGAGCCCTGAGGATGTAGACCTTGGAAGGCCAAGGCACACATAGCTCTCAGCCCCAGGGCCCAGACGCACGCTACAGGATGTTGAGCCGGTCGGCAGAGGCTTTGATTTTGAGAAATGATATCTAAGTGGGTAAAATGATTCCATTCCAAGTGAACAACTCATCAGCATCTTACAGTTTAAATGTAAAACAAGGAAGAAAGGAAGCAATTGAGACAGTATCCGAGCAGCTCTGGGTTTCCCTATACTCTAATCACCCCCTTGGGGTTTAGCGTTTGCCTTTGGATGTAAGATTCCTCCCTTAATAATTGTGTGAGGTTTTTCTGGGGTCTCGGGGTGCATGCCTGAAATCCCAGTGCTTCAGGAGACTGAGCTGGGAGCATCGTGAGTTCAAAGTAACTCAGCAAGACCCTGTCTCTAAACAAACAGCAACAAAAAAACCAGACTGGGATGGGGTTCAGTGGTTGAGTGTCCTGAGGATTCAATCCCTGGTCCAAAAAAAAAAAAAAAAAAAAAAAAAAATTGTGAGATTTTAGCATGAAAATCACAGTGTCAACAGTAATTGTCTGGTCTGACCTCCCGAGAGACTGAGTGTGTGCCTAGTAGTTGTCCTGCTGCACTATAAGGGGTGATTTCCTTTTTTGTTCCTTGTACCTACAACTTCCATTTAGAATGCTGTAGAACTTTGGCAAATCCAGAGCCCAAATAACCTGAACCCTCTCCCGCATCTCTCCCTAGCGGATAGCTGGCCCATGACCTTGGACGACAGCAGTGCCCGGAAGGACTGGGGCTGGAAGCACGACTTTGATCTTCCAGAGTTGGTGACCGCGATGCTGAACTTCCATGGTTCTGACACCAGGGTTGCCCAGGCCAACTGAAGGCTCAGAGGAGGAGCCTGTGCCCTGGACGACCTGGGGAGGACGGACGGGACCCCGGGGAACCTGCGCTCTTTAGAGTCGAGGGTGGATGGACTACATACACTTCAGCAGCTCACTTGAACTACCTGGTGGAGGATGGCATTAGTCTAAGCACTTCCAAAACATTGTAGGTTGGGAGGGAGGACGTCTCAGCCTTCGCTGTATGCCTAAACGGGTCCCAACGCACACATGCCAGAGCCCACGGAATGCAGACCGGAGTTGTCATGGTGAGGAGGTGACCGTTTCTGGGAAGGTGGAAGTACGAAATGTTTGTATTGAATTAAATTCAGCTTAAATACCACTCCTAAGTCTCCATTATTCTCTTGACTGGAGAACAAAGAGTACATTTTAAGACTTTCAAAGACAAACTCACAGGTGGGGGCTTGTGGCTCAGCGGTAGAGCACTTGCCTAGCATGTGTGAAGCGCTGGGTTCGATTCCCGGCATGGCATATAAATAATGAATAAAATAAAGGTCAATCAACATCTAAAAAAAATATTAAAAAGACATACCCACTATTCTGTACCACCCCTTCATAACACAAAACCTGTTTGAGGTGTGAGTCCCCGGTGCTCACCGTGCTCAGCTCTGCAGAGGTTATCACTTCTGATTTATCTTCCTGCAAGAGGAAATCAAGACTTTCAACAATGATGCAGCAAGAGCAGAGCAGCCCTCTCTCATTTCCATCCCCTCTTGTCACTGAGCTGGGTGAGCTCTGCCAGCATGAGGACCCTGTTGCAGCCCCAGGGAGTCTGTCTCCTTGTGCAGGTTCTTGGCCCAGCTGCCGAAGCGGTTTAGATCGCTGCCCAACCAATGCTGTTTCCTAAAGAGCCCTCTCTTACTATGGCCTCCCATGTTCCTAGACTGAGCCCAGAGGAACTGCTCTGAGCCCTGTAGACCCACACAGGCCACTCTTCTGGTGGCCTCAGGAGGCTCCAGGAAGTGAAGTACCCCGTTCCTCAGAGAAAAAAAAAAAAAAAAAAAAAAAAAAAAAAAAAAAATATATATATATATATATATATATTTGGTAACAGCTGTGGAGGATTAAAAGGTGTTTATATTGTGTTGATGATGACGATAGTCAGTTATGCATTTGGAATTTCAAATTGTTAGGTTGCAAAGTGAGTGTTTTTGGAGGTATTCCTGGCTTTAAAATCTATTTCACCTTTAACTGGAGAACTTTTCAATATTACATCATCAGTTGTATAGTTTTTTTCTCCACTTAGTATAAGTAAACTTACATGTGTAGACTTTGAGTTTCTTTAATAGCTTTATTGGATATAGTTCACATACATAAAATATCTTCATTTAAAATTTATGGTTCAGCAGTTTTCAACTTTCAAGTTAGAGTTGTGCATCCATCAATACAACATAATTTTAGGACATTTTGACACCCTCCCCACCAAGAAACCACCTGGATGCCCTCTCCACCCAAGGCGGCCACTCCTCTGCTTCTGTGTCTGGATTTGCCACTTCGGGAATGAAGTCTTTTGAGTGGCTTTGTTGATGAGGCATGTTTTTCTTGAGGTTCGTCTGCTTAGCAGTACTTGGATTGTTCTTGCTAAAAATATTCCATTATTTGGATAGACCGCCTCTTGTTTATCCCTTCCTTTGAGGGACAGTCAGGTTGTTGGCACTTTTTAGCTTTGAAGGGGAGGTAAATGCTTTCTTTGAACATGGTGCAGATATGTGGGTTTTGAAGTTACTTTATTTCTTATTGTTTATAGTTTGAAAATAGTTAAATTCATTTAACTTATTCTCAATTATCTTAAAGGAACAAGAAGTTACTGTTTTGCCCTTCTGAGGAGGGAGGTAGCAGCTCACTGGAGTGACTTGTGTTCTTGTTATGGGCCAGGCTATGTGGGCAATGACCACACAGACTCATTCACCCCAAGACTCCATGTCTTGTAAGCAATGCTTCTCCCATGAGGAAACTCCACCTCTGCCATCCTGGCTCTGCTTAGCACACCTTGCTTAGAAATGCTAATGTTTCTGTTCTTATATAATGTAAAATTGTTCTTTTTGGTTCCCATTTTTCTTGGACAACGTACCCTGTCAGAGAACGATTATCTAGATGTTAGTAACCATTCTTTAACTTGTACTCAACCAGGGTTGTTCTGACCCACTTTCCCTTCTGCTTATGATTCTAGATCTCATGGTGTTTGTTTGTAGTTTTGAATTATAGCAACAGCCACTTATGAGTAATATACTGACATGTTTTACTCATGGTATAAAATGTGTACTCTAACCCCTGGCAGGGGTCAAAGGGTGTAGACTTGCAGCCTGCCACTCTGTCCCGCCAGTTGGTGAATCAAGACACTTCTGTCTCCTGCTTTAAGATCGACTTGGCGATTTATTGCAATCTTGCCATAACATTCTTAGGCTCTGGTCTCTGATTTCCACCAGATTCCCCAGAGAACCTTGTCCTGGGGCCCTTTGGGGGTTTGTTCTGAACTGCTTCCTTCAATCTTTCTAAGTCTATAGGTGAACCTCAAGACAGCTAAGCAGAGTGGAAACGTAGGGAAGGCTACAGCCTCAGGGGACAATTCCTATTGACACTTCTCCCTCTAGACTAAAGCCAGAGGCTGAAACCCCTTTCTGTCCCAGTTGCTCTTGCCCCGGGTCCCAGGGAGGACCAGTGTTTTACTGGCAAGAGCCTGCCTTTCTGTTGGAAGTGATCTGAAGGGAAAAGGGAGGCTTGGTTTGTCCCTCCATTTCCCTCTCTAGAGGTAACCATGATGAGCTACATAGTCACATAAAATCATTCTTAAAATGAATGATTTTAAGACTTTTATCAAGAATTCAAAGCCATCTCATCAGAACTGAATTTTGGCCGTGTGGTGGTCAGATAACTGTACAAGCGCAGTTTCAACATTTCTGTTCAGTAAAGACAATTCACATTTCCCTGTGTGTGCATCCCTTGTTTATCTAAAGCACAAATGTGTGTTCATGGCTTTATTTAATAACCTAGGTCAGCAGCTCGAATAGATCTACCACATTTATTTTAAAAGTTGTATAACTTTTCATAAATTGGGTATTTTAAAATACATTTAACTGACTAATTATGGACTTTCTAGTCTTTTACTCTCACAAATGACACTGTAGAAACATTTCAAGTGTGGTCAACTTTTATTGACTGAAAGAGCCCAAATCACTCTCTGTGACAGAGCATTTATATCCATGTAACTGAATTTGTAAGGGTGAAGGTCCAAGGACTCCCCCAAGTAGGCTAGTGGCTTTGAAAGTGCCGGGTGACACCAATGTCCTGTTCTTTCCCTGCTTACCCTGCATCTGTGAACTTGAGCTCATCTGGCAGGCTACAGATGTGCATGTCTTCCAAACAAGTACAAAACTCTGAAAATCTGGTTTCAGAAGGTTTGATTTGTGCACCTGGGAGAGAATTAATCCTGGTTGTCATTTTGCCCCAAACTGTGTAATCCTAACACAGTCCTGTCCTGTCTTGACAGTGTCCCATCTGTGAAAGGCGACACAAGCGTGGCTCTGCAGGGCTGCTGCTTCCCCACCCCCAAAAGTCATTGCTTCAATCAGGAAATGTGGAATACATTGCACTTAGTTTTTTTCTAAATAAAAAATTTTAAGTTGTGCACATTTGAAAAAATATTCATAAACATGTAAATTATGAAGCATAATTAACAAAAGAACTGTGCTAAGGAATAGACCATGCCTGGCCACCTGTCCTCAGCCATCTGAAATACGGATTTTCAGCCTGTGAAATAGGTAGAATATTATATTGGAAGAGTTTGAAAACTTAGTTGTCTTGTTAAGTCATGTCATTGTTTTGGGAGGAAAAAGCCCAAACATTCGCTAAATATCTGCAATTTGCTTTGAAACTAACTTTGTAATATTTACTGGCTCCTGGAAATGAACTGTTCAACTGGCAGATTTATTTGGTCTTAAAATAGATATGCATCTGAGGGGGAGAAATGAGTGATTTTAAGAATCTTTGTTTTATTAAAGATTCAAAGCGACCCTATCATTAAAGTCTGGCCATGTGAGGGTTCAGGTAACTGTATGGAAGCAGTTTTCAACTTTTCCATTCAGTGCAGATAATTCATATTTCCCTGGAAAGAATCCTGTCTTGCTGTTAATACCATTCCTTATTTTATGTCTTAATAAGTGCTCTGCTTTACCATCCCTTTTCAAGAAAGTATTAAGAGGGCTGGTGAGATAGCTCAGTTGGTAGAGTGCTTGCCTTGCAAGGCACAAAGCCCTGGGTTCAATCCCCAGCACTGCCAAAAAAAAAAAAAAAAAAAAAAAAAAAAAAGAATTAATGAAAGAAAGTATCAAGGAACCTAGAATGACTTCATAATTTAAAATCATACCACTTACACCTTTCCCAGCCCCAAGAGAAAATTGTAAACACCGGTTTTGTCATGTCCCTGCCTTAAAATCCTCAGAACCTAGGCAATGGGTTCAATCTCTGAGAAGACAGATAGATAACTTGGGCTTCATCAAAATTAAAAACTTTCACTTTGCAAATGACCATTATAAAAAGATAAGCTGTAGACCAGGAGAAAACATTTTTAGGTCACATATCTGGCATAGAATATTCATGATCGACTGTGAGCTCTGAGAATTCAACAGTCGGGAGGGGTGTGGTGGTGCACACCTGTAATCCCAGTGACTCGGAGGCTGGGCAGGAGGATGGCAACTTCGAGGCCAGCCTCAGTAACTTATGGAGATCCTGACTCAAAAAATAAAAAGGGCTGGGGATGTAGGTCAGTGGTAGAGAATCTCTATGTGGGTTCAATCCTTGAAGCCAAAAACAACACAACTGTACAAAACCCCAAACCATTCAATTAGGAAGCAGGACAGAGACTGGAGAAGTGTTTCACTGAAGAAGATATACAGATGGCAAATAAGCACGAGGAACGCTCAACATCCTTAGCCATTAGGAAAATGCAAATTAAAGCCACAATGAGGTATCACCACACACCTATGAGAACAACTAAAGCAAACAGTGGTGAGGACCCACAGGTGAGGATGCAGAGAAACCGGATCAGGCATATGATGCCAGCAAGAAGGTAAAACAGGGCAGCTGCTCTGCAACACAATTTGGCAGTTGTGTAGAAAACCAAACTTCCAAGTGCCTCTAATCCCAGAGAAATAAAAACTTAATGCCTCACATTTATAGTGTTTTTATTTGTAATAGTCCCAAACTAGGAACAACCCAGATATCTTTCAGTGAGTGGATAGACTGTGGCACATCCATTCAGTGGAATAGTACTCAGCAATGCAAGGAACCAGTGGAGGCACACAGAAGCCTGTGGTCCTCTCTAGACAATGGTGCCGAGTGCAAAGGGCCAGACCCTGAGGGCCACACATGGCATAATTTCATGTATATAATATTTTAAAATGACAACATTGTAGAAGTGGAGGACAGATTGGTGGTTGCCAGAGCTCAGGAAAAGGGGGTGAGAAGGTGGGAAAAGCTGTGACTCTCAAGGCAGGTGGAATCCTTGTGGTGTGGTGGGTGGCTTCTGCATTGTGACCGTGCTGTCGTCAATATCGAGGTTGTGATATCATCTGGTAGTTTCTACAGTTTGACTAAAGGGCACAGAGGATCCTTTTATATTATCACAATGCATGTTGATCTATCATTTCCTCAACCTTTTAAAGAGGTTTGGACAGTAGTCCAGCTGAGAGTCACAACACTGACCTACTATGGGGGCCATTTGCTTATTGCTCTTTGCCAGCCCCACCTCCCCTGCTCCTTGGCCTTGGCTGGCCTCCTCGCTGCAGGTCACTGGGCGCCTCCTGCAGCCGTGCAGGGATGGGGCCTAGGCTCCACCTGGCACGCGCGAGCTGGCTTCTGGCTGAGGTGGATGACAGTGTTTTTCTGTGGCACTCGTAACAGTAGAGCAGGTATTTTCTAAACATTCTGCTTGGTAGGCAGCTTCATTCCAGATTCTTTGACTAGAGAGCAGACTCTTGGTGGGGCTTTTTTCTTTTCCTTCTGCTCCTGTTGAAAACTCCAGATTGCTGGCTTCTGTGGCATCCAGTCTGGGATACATGAGGCCAAAAGGAAATCTAGATCACCCATCCCTGTGTTTTTCTCCTGATCCTAAAATCCTTAGCCAATCTGCCTTCATCTTTCTGGTGTCTTCCTTCTGAAAGAAAGAGACTTTCCTTCAGCATTTTTAGAGTAATAGGGAAAAGTAAGTATATTCCATTTTCCTGGATGTCAGACTACTTTTTATTTATTTCATTTATTTTTATTTTTATTATTTTCTTTGGTCCTGGGGATGAAACCCAGAGCTTCACACCTAGTAGGCAGGCACTCTTTCACTGACTTACATTCCCAGCCCTAATTAACTATGCTCCTGCACACTGGCAATGAACAACCCAAAAATGAAATTTATATTAATAGCATCTCAATAGATGGAGCAAAAGCATTTGGCAAGACCCAACATCCACTCTTTATGAGAACTCTTAATGATTTAGGAGTAGAGAGAACTTCCTCAACCTGATAAAACCCTACAGTCAGCATCATACTTAATGGTGAAAGATCAGGAAGAAGATAAGGCTGTCCTCTGTCACCACCAAGATTCTGCAGTGTACTGAAAGTTCTGCACTGGATGTGCTAATGCAATAAAGCAAGAAAAAGTAATAGAAAAATCCATATAGGAAAGAAATATTGTTGCCTTTTTGAGCAGACAAAACTTATTGAGTTCTGTACCATTTTCTGACAGACTATGCAGAAAATGGTACAGAATGAGCAAAAATCTACTAGAATAAGTGATTCTAGGGGGGTTGCAGGGCATGAGATTGACAAAGCCCTCTGCTGATTCCTCTGCTCCTACTTCCTCCTCTAACAAGTGTTTTGCACTGAGAAGCATAAGTCTTTTTCTACCATTCCCCAATCAGAATTCTTCTGGTGGTTTCTCATTGCTGCAGCATGGAGCCTAACGTGCATTTCATGGCTTACCAAGGCCTCCAAGCTTTGGCTCCTGCCCACTGTCCTGCCCACTCCCCCCACAACTGCCCCGCATTGTGTCCAAGCAGTGCTGATCTGTTTTCAAAGACATCTCTTCTTCTGCCTTAGAAAGTCTGCACTTACTCTCCTTTTCCTAAACCATCTTCTGTATTGCCATTCCTACTTCCTCTGTGAATCTCAGTTTGGTCTTCTAGGTAAACTCTTCACTGATTTCCCAAGGAATTAGTTACTTCTCTCATTCATTTATTCATGACTGGGGTGGACTCAGTTCATTGCATTCTTGGGCTCTTCCAACCTGCTTCTCCTGGCTCCACCTTATCATATGTAGGGTCAGGATAGGGTCACCAAGCTCTTTATCAAACACCCAAGAGGTGGGAGAACTGTGTGGTTCTAGCCCAGTCTATCTAATTGTCTCTTTGGCATGAGTTTCTTCTGGGTCAGAGGATCTTAGACTCAAAAGTAGTCCTTCCCCTGAGGGACTGCGTCTAGCAGGGAGAAAGAGTCTAGTGGTAGACCATTTTGGATATAAAAATGGCACCTTGAACTTGACTTGTCTAAAACAGATCTCTTGTTAGTGTCAGGAAATTTGTGAAATAATTTGAAATGAGCAGAGAAAACCAGCACAGATTATTACTAATAATCTTGCTTTTGAGCAATTTTACAACTGTTACTTTTTTTGAGCTATTTCACAAGTCTGTATTATATCTGAAACTAATGCAAATAATTCTCATTAGTGGTGGTGCAGTGACCCCGTCACCAAGCTTCCAGTTTTGCATCTATTAATAAATTCATTTTGTCATTCTTTCTTGTATGTGTGTGCGTGTGTGGTGTGAGAGAGAGAAACGAGTGCACGTTCTTTCAATTCTTCTTCAATGAACTGAACATCTTAATGCTTCCCTCAATAATTGATGAGTCAAATACAATATTCATTTATTTTATATTTGTATGAGAATGATGATTTAATTTTAAAAACATCGTGGGCAGTTTTGAAGGTCCTCCAAGGAGATGGCCTGTGGTCCACCTGGCTGCACGGTAGGCTCTTCTGTCAGGGAAGAGCACATCTCTCCTGGTGGACCTGGACATACTTTTCTAGGTCTCCAGAGGGAATCCCAACAGCAAAAGAACTTTAACTTCCTTTTCTCCAGTTTTATCCACAGCTTCTCTACAGATTTTGTTGTTTTTCCTTCTGGTTCCCAGTGGCTGGTGAGCAGTTTCCCATGGGGAAGCAGTGAGGTGATTTGGTTTCATGTTGAGTGACAGATGATAGAGTATCTTTGTCTTTTTTCTATTTCTTTGTTTTTAGCTCAAATCATTGAAGAATCTTGTGTCCATCAGGAAGAACAGCCCTCTGAAATCCAGAGCAAGGTCACCTTGTGCTTCTTCTGCAACTTGTTCTTGACCCACAGCTGGAGTTGTAGAGACAGCTTCAGTCCCCTGAGCATCTGCTCCTGCCGTGACATGCGGGAGGGCGGTGACAGGTCGGGTTACTGCACCCTTCACATTAGGAGAGCTCCGATCAGTCAGCTTCGCAGATAAGTAAGTGCTCATTCAAAATGAATAGTGCTAGAATTCCCACAAAATAAGGACATTAAATTTCTAGTACCAATTTAGCAACATCTCAGAATCCAAGCTTGCATGATTAAGAATAACCCTTGATAAACAAGACTAGTTTCGTAATTTTAATTTAAAAGCCATGTCACTTCTCTTGTTTATCATGCATATATTTTATTTTATTTGTTTGGTCTTTCCGAAACTTATATCAGCTTACTCAACAAATAAGCTATTGCTTGATGTTACATAACATTGAAGATTATTAAATATGGACATTTGAGTCCACCTAGATTCAATCGTCATGCTCACAAAAATTTTCTTCCAACAGTAATTTCACTTTTGTAGTGGGAAGATAACTTCCAAGATCTTTAGGTGAGGCAAACCTTCAAGCTGATATTCAATTGAACTAATTGGAGGATCATTGCGGGATTCCTAGATCATGTCTAAATACTACAAAATGACAAAACATTGGTCATTAAATAAAAATTTGAGTTTATAAGCCACTGCCTCTGGGCGCTGTGGGGTCACCTTGATGACTTCTTTTTAGCACTTTCAGAGGGGTGCGGGGCAGTGAGTGGCTGTCGGGGGCTGTGCGGACCGGTCTTTGCCTTCCGCGGAGACGCTGCGCTCTCTGGGACCCACTGCCGGCTCTCCACTTGCGCTGGAGGTGGAAGGCGTCTTGGTTCAAGTTCTAAGAATGAGCACGGTGGGCCGCCCAGCAAGACTCCGTAGTGACAGACAGCAGCGGGGTCTGGGCTTTTGTTTCACCAGGAGAGCACTCTTTTCTCCCCTAAAGCAGCGATTCCCTGTTCTCACAGCTGCTACAACGGTGCTTCTTACACAGCCAAGCCCAGCTTGGCGCCGCTGCTCCCAGGACCTGGGGCCACCCGTCCTTCTTCCCAAGAAGACACGCTGCCTTCCTTTGCCGGCCGAGCTCTCCAGGTGCTCAGCTCCTCTGGGAAAACACGAGTTCCGTGGGAACCGGCAGGGGTTAGGGAGGATCGCCGTGCGATGCGGGGGAAGCAAGGCTGGGACGCCCGTGCGTCCCGAGCAGCGCAGGTGCACGTGCGCCCCAGGGCCTCCGGTCTGCGCGGATCACCATCCACTGCGCTTTCCGTCCCAAGGAACCTGACACGGTGGCAGGAGGGGACACACTCAGAACCGGGAGGGCCGACCCCGCCCGGGGCTCCTGTTACAGACCCTCGTCCTGCCCCACCTCGGGGAGAGTTGCCGGCGCTCCTTGTCCCATGCACCCGCCCGTGAAATGAGTCGATCTAGTTACCATGATAGCTCACCGGCTCTTGCCCTTGGCAAGGTACTGATGCCCTATCCATCTTCTCTGCTTGGGAACAGCTGACTTGCACTAACTAACTCTGCAGGAATCGGGACGCCAGGATCCCTTAAGGCAGCGGGAGAAACCGCTCCCACCTGGTGGCCGCCAGCCAGCGCCAGGCAGAGCCGGGGCTGCAGATGCTTGCAGGAATCCGGGCGTAGGTTCAGGTGGGTCTGAGGAGCGCCCTGCTCTGTGTGGTGTGGGGACACCCTCAGGCAGGAGGCTGGCAGGTGATGAGGGCTGGAGAGGGCTCTCGAGGGGGGAGAGAACATTAGGAGAAGAAGGCAGCTCTGTCCTCAGAATCTGGGAGACAGGCCCTCAAGGAGCCAGATAGGAGGGAAGGCTTCAAGCAGTAGCCTTACAAGGGCTTGAGGAGAGCAGATTAGATCCTCCCAGACAGCAGGATGCTCAGGGAGGAGAGAGGAGAGCGCCCTGGAGTTGGGGGTGGAGTCTCTGTGGTGATCAGCGCAGGAGGGCTGGGGGCGTTGGGGAGGGGGTGGGGATGGGCGTGGGCGGGAGCCAACCGGGGGAGGAGCCTCAGGAGGGTGGGGGAGGCAGGTCGGGGAGCTCAGGGAGCAGTAGTCCTGGGCTTAGTGCCAAGCAGCCTTTCAGTCCCCATGCTCTTTTTCACACCAAGTTCCTGAGCCAGGCTCCAGGAGAGGCCGGCTGGGCCTGGGTGGGGAGGGAGGGGGCCTCTGCCCTTTCCCCAGCCCAGGATGTATGACCTGCCTCGCAGTCCTGGTTCTCCTTGCATGGCTCTTGTACAAACCAAGTCAACGATGTCTGCTTTCAGGAACTCTCCATGGAAGATAACAGTCTGCAGAGTTCAGGGGCATCCAAGGTGAGGCCTCCCATCCCTACCTGCAGCCCTGTAGGCCAGACAAGCTTGTGTAGAGATATAAGCCCCCACTTGCTGTCTTCAGAGGCTCCTGAAAGCCTTGATAAAGAGGTTCCCTAAGTGGACACCAGGCCCAGCCCGTCTCTGAGACTGCGATCTTAGGTGTTCAGTGAGTGTGATTGGACTGAATCAAGGTGGAGTCAGAGGAGATTTTTTTTACCAGTGCTGGAGATTGAACCCCGGGGCTCTCTACCGCCGAGCTGCATCCCCAGTCCTTTGTTTTGTTTTGTGTTGTTTTGAGACAGGGTTTTGCTAAGTTACAGAGGTTGCCCTTGAACTTGTGATCCTCCTGCCTCAGCCTCCTGAGTTGCTGGGATTACAGCCTTGTGCCCCTCTGCCAAGCTGGGACTTTCTCTGAAAGACTGAGAGGCTGTAGGGACATTGCTGCACCATCACGTTACAGCAGGAAGAATTCTGCAGCCGGGATCCTGCATTCCAGCCTCAGCCCCTTCACTTGCTACCTCAGTGACAGAGTGAGTCTTATCGCGCTCCCTCTGCCCGCAGAGAGAGACACGACAAACGTCTGAAGCTTTGGAAGTTTATTATGCACAGTCCCTCTCCTACACTTCTTCTTACTCCCAGCTTCCGCGCACTCCCAGCTTCTCTTCTCTCGGCTTCTTCTTACTCCCAGCTTCCGCGCACTCCCAGCTTCCAGCTCAGCTTCAGCCTCCACCTCCGCCGCTTCTTCCGCTTCTCCCTCTTCTTCAGCCCCCTACTCTCCCACCCACCAGGCTTATATACACTTCAACCAATCAGGGGAGAGTACACGAGGTAAACGCGGACAGCTGCAAGCATAGGATGGGTACACGAGGGGGGCATGCTCTAGTCACATCGTTAACTAGCCAATCATTGGAATTCGCTGGTTGTTTACTGTATAGTTGGCCGCTTTTGGCTCAGCGTCAGGCGCCATCTTGACCATGCCCAAGGCTGGGGGTCCTGGAAACCCCGACAGATCCCCCTTCTTTACTATTAAACTAAGGCTCGGGACCGTGTCTGTCTTAGGCTGAGTGGTCAGCATATGTCCTTACCCGTCATCAGAGCCTGCAGAGCATGCTGCAGCTCCTGTCTTAGGTTGGTACACAGCCACCTCCTTCATTACCCGTCTTTGACTACCGGTCCAGCATCAAGAGCCATACTAATGGGGGGCTGTCGGCCTTTAGGGCGGTCATGGCCTGATGAAAGATAATTTGATCTCTCTATTGGCTAGCTCGTAGATGCATGCCAAAACGAATGAAGAGAAGGAGGGCCAAGGCAGAGGAGTACCACCATAGCTCCTAAGCCTGCCCGCTGTTTGACAAATCTATAAACAGAAGAAAAACCATATAGCCATATTAAATACAGAAACAATATACATCCCAGAAGTGTTACAATACGGGCAACACAAACAGCTCTCAGGGAATAAACGCATCCCAGTCCCAAAAGTTCTTGCAAGGTATCCACTTGTTCTTATAATGAGTCCACTCTCTGATAGAGTCTCTATGGTCTGCAAGGCTGCAACTGCATTCTCGGCCAAATGATCGTTGTTATGGTTGTGTCAATGCTGCTACTGCAAGGACTGTGATGACAATGATCACGGCTGTTGCAATGTCAGAGCCTCTCCTGCTTCTCGACAATAGCACTGGCAATTCTACATCTGCAACAGAAACTAGGACTGGTAGGAAGATAGAAATGTGCAAATTGCACGGGTGGCAAAAGAACCATTCCAGCATTGTGAGAGATAGCACACGGTTAGTGAACAGTTAAGAGATGTTATTAGAAATGTTAGTTGGTAGAAATATAAAAGGGAGGAAATACACAAGCTGACGTGGGAGGAAAAGCAACACCACAGCTAGGGTCAGCAGAACGAGTTGCTCTACTCTGGGTCTGATTTGTAGTATGATTCCAACGGCAAAGTGCAGAAATTCCTCCTGTTAAAGCAAAGAAAGACTAGAGATATCCTTGTCACCAAAAACAGCATGACCTGAAAAATCATCAGTAGAATTGACAGGCTTTTAGAGGAATTGGTGAAAACAAGAAAAGGAAGGATAAAAAATGTGTTAGTTAGAAGTGAAAAATATGGCCAGGCTAACAATGGCCCATAGGTTCCGGGTTTGCCTTTCCGTCTGAGTTTTTGTTATTGGAGGAAGGCTCAGACTTGCCATTGTGAGGAGGAGCAGCATCACTTGCATGCTATAAAACTCTGATTAGCCTTTCTGGAATCCAGACTGGAGTCTGTTGATCCTGTGGGAAAATACAAACAGACCCTCGGACCCAACGAAGGACTGGATCCGGTCCTTTCCAACAACCTGTCAGGATATCTTTCCATTTTGCCCATACTTGAGGAGTATTATGGGGATTATAATGTCGATCAGCTGCAGAATGGCCGTCCCTATCCAGAGTTAAGAAATTTAGAATGAAAAGAACTAAATTAAGTTTATCTTTAGGAGACTTGTAGGAGGCTCCTATTCCCCCTTTTTGTTTATTTAGACAATTTTTTAAAGTAAGATGTGCTCTTTCCACAATGCCCTGTCCCTGAGGATTATAGGGGATGCCAGTGACTGATTGGATGTTAAATGTTTGTAAAAACAACCAGAAGCTTTTGGAAGTATAAGCAGGACCATTATCTGTTTTAATAACTTTAGGTATGCCCCAGCCAGCAAATGCTTGTAGGCAGTGTTGAATGACATCTTTTACCTTTTCTCCAGAATGAGCGGAAGCCATAATGACCCCTGAAGCAGTGTCTACTGACACATGTACATACTTAACAGTACCAAATTCAGAAATATGGGTTACATCCATCTGCCAAATATGACCAGGCAGCAGTCCCCTGGGGTCAACTCCAAAGGGCTGTACTGGGATTAAAGGAGCACAATGTTGACAATTTTTTACTATTTGTCGAGCCATACATTTAGATATAGGAAATTTTCTGCTCAAAGTAGTGGAATTTACATGAAATTTTTCATGAAAGAGTTTTGCTTGTTCCTCTATGGAAAAAACAAAGATCGATTTGGAGGCCATATCTACCAAGTCATTAGCATTGGCCAAAGGTCCTGGTAAATTAGAATGAGCTCTAATATGTCCTACATAGAATAGATGTTTACGCTGTAGGATAAGGTTTTGTAGCGTAGTAAAATAAGAAGCTACCGTGGACATGGAAGAAATATGAGGTACCGTTTCAAGAACCTGTAAAGCGTTAACGATATATAAGCTATCAGATAGAAGATTGAATGGCTGATTATCTGCTAATTTAAAGGCTAATATTACAGCTGCAAGTTCAGTAACCTGTGCGGAGTTGGGTGGAACTATTATGGTGTGAAGTTGTTTATTGATAAGTACCGCACCTACTCCATTTTTGGAGCCATCAGTAAAAATGGTTACACAGTCTTTAAGAGGCTGGACACTAGTCACTTTTGGAAAAACTATGGGAGTATTTTTACAGAATTGAATCCAGGGATGTTGGGGATAATGGTTATCGAACTGAGCTGAAGTGGAACAATATAATACTGACCAATCATCATCATTATTAATTAGCCATTTAATTTGCTGAGTGGAATAAGGAGTTATAATAATAGACGGATGGATTCCAAAAACAGTAATGCAAGATTCTATTCCCTTGAATATTACCTGAGCAATAGCTTGGGGATATGATTGCAATGTTTTAGCCGGAGAGCTAGGGAGATTTATACTTTGCAGAGGTCCTCCTAGCCAAACTATGCCAAAAGGGGTGTGCTTCTCTGAGATTATGATTAAACTTAATGGTTGAGTAGGATCACAACGATCAACGTAACACTGCTGAAGTCTATTTTCTACTAGCTGTAAGGATATCCGTGCTTCGGGAGTAAGTTTCCTAGGGGAATTCAAGTCAGGATTACCTTTTAATATATCGAATAAAGGTTTTAATTCCCCTGTGGATAATTTTAAATAGGATCTGATCCAGTTAATGTCACCTAAGAGTTTCTGAAAATCGTTCAAGGTATTCAATTGATCTGTCCTGATGGTCAACCTTGTTGGTCTGACTGTAGTAGCAGTGAGCCTTGTACCCAGATATTCTTGGATCTCCTCTAATTGTAATTTTTCAGGAGCTATCGTTAGTCCTCTCTTTTCTAATGCTTGAGTTATAAATTGTAATGCTTCTAACAAAACTTCTTTTTCTGGATGGCAAATAAGTATGTCATCCATATAATGATAAATCAACAATCTCTTAAACTTTTGTCTAGTAGTTGTTAACGCTCTATCTACGTATATTTGACATATAGTAGGACTGTTAGCCATACCTTGAGGCAACACGGTCCATTCGAATCTCTGGTCAGGCTGAGTGTGATTAAGAGAGGGCAAAGTAAAAGCAAATCTCCAACAATCATTTTTGTGTAAGGGTATAGAGAAAAAGCAATCTTTTAAATCCAGAATAATAGTAGGCCAATTTTTTGGTAGTGCAGTGACAAGAGGGAGTCCACATTGGATGGGTCCCATAGGGTACATTTGTTCGTTTATGGCTCTTAAATCATGTAATAACCTCCATTTTCCTGATTTTTTCTTTGTTAAGAATATTGGAGTATTCCAAGGAGAGGTAGAATGTTGTAAATGACCTGCTTGTACCTGCTCTTGTACTAACTTATGAGCTGCCTCTAGCTTCTCTTTTGTTAGGGGCCACTGTGGAATCCAGCGAGGCTTATCATCTTTCCATATTATAGGGATTGATGGTTTATCAGTGGCCCCTAGGAAAAACCCAGTCCATGAGAATCATTTTTTGGTGGAAGTAAAGGCAGTGGTTGGGTAGATCCTTGACTATGTTTTCCTAATCCTTTTTTATCATCATAGTTCATATTTTGTAACATATTTCTTACAGGAGTCCCTTGGTAAGTCTGATCAGTGGTGAGTTTCATATCCATTTGCTGCAGGACGTCTCGTCCCCATAGGCTAATAGGAACATTACAGACATATGGCTGAAATATTCCTGTGTGTCCCTCTGTATCTTTCCACAATAATGAGGAAGCACTTTGGGGCTTTCTGCTACTCCTAAGCCTCTCAAGCTCTGAGCTACTGTGATCAATGGCCAGTGCTTTGGCCAGACCATTGCGCTAATAATACTTTTGTCTACTCCCATATCTAATAAACCTGTAAATTCCATATTTCCCACTTTTAATTTTAGGAGGGGCCTCTGTCCCATATCCATAGTAAGGTTTATTAAAGTGGTTCCTGTTGATCCAAAACCTCCTTGTCTTTTATTTGTATTTTTACTGGGCCACAAAGAATGTTGACTGGGCAATATAAGCATTTGTGCAATGCGATCCCCTGGAGAGATGACCGTAATTCCTTTTGGTGAAGAGACCAAGGCTTTTATTTGTCCAGTGAAATCAGGATCAATAACCCCTGGGTGTACTATAAGTCCTTTTAGTGTTGAGGAACCTCTACCTAGTAATAGTCCTACACTGTTCTGTGGGATTTTTTCATGCCAATCAGTATCAATCATCTGCACCCCCATATCTGGGGTTAGTATGAGTCTGGAGGTGGCACAGATGTCCAATCCGGCACTTCCTGAGGTGGCTCTGCGCTCCCCTTCTCTGTGGGAGGATACCACCGTCGGGGAACTTGTTGAATTACCCCGTATATTTGTTGCGGGCCCCGGGGAGGGCCCTGTCTCCCGTTTTTTTGAAGTTTAGGATTCAACCCTAGGAAATTATCCTCCCTATCTCTAATAGGCTGACAGGCACTATTCCAATGACTTCCTCTTCTGCATCTTGGACATAGCCCAGGTCCGGTTCCCAGGTTATTCTTTGTATAGATGTTCCCACCACGGGCAAAGGGTGACCTTTTGTTTGGACAAGTGGCTTTTAGATGTCCCTTCTGTCCGCACACAAAACATGATCCTAAAGGCTCTTTATTAGTTCTTGAAGGGAACCTCCCCTGGGCTTGTGCAAGTGCAGCAGACAACAAGGTGGTTTGTCTGTCTATGGCTGCTACAAAGGCACTGCTCTGCGCCGAAGTATCATTTATATCTCTACACACTTTTAAGTAGGCGGACAAGTCTTTGTTTCTCCATGGTCTTATGGCCTCCCTACACCACCTGTTAGCTTGTTCGTAAGCCAACTGTTTTACTAGGGGCATGGCTTGCTCTGCATCTCCGAAGATGCGTGATGCTGTTTGAATTAGCCTATCGACAAAATCCGCATAGGGCTCACTATTCCCTTGAGTTACCTTTGACAACTGGCCCTGCAAATCTCCTGCTCCTTGTAATGTTTTCCAGGCCTTGGTTGCAGCCATGGCAATTTGCGCATAGACTGCAGGGTGATAATTAAGCTGTGCCTGAAGGGTTTCATAAGGTCCTACGCCCATAAGCATGTCCCTATCGATTTGGGGATTCCCCGCTGCTGCATTTCGGCGGGCGGTATCCGTAGATATTTCTTGCCATGATGTTTTCCACATAAGGTACTGTCCCCCAGACAGAGCGGCCCTAGCAAGATTAGTCCAGTCCTGGGGCACTAAGTTTAATGATGTCAAGGTATCTACTAAGGCTATAGTAAAAGCTGACTGAGGACCATATGTGCTAACTGCTTCTTTTAACTGTTTCACTATTTTAAAGTCTAAGGGTTGGTGGAATCTTTGATTTTGAGCATCCTCAAAAACAGGATACGCTACAGATCCAAGATGACTCCATTCTGAGCGTAACCCGAAACCGGACGCTTCATGAGGGGGTTCCCTATTTATGGGAGGTGCACTAGGCAACACGGGCACTAGAGGGGGCTTTTTATCTAGTCTTAATCTTTGTACTCTTTTTTCCAGTTCCTCTCCTGATAATTCCCCTTCCGATAGTTCCTCATCTGAGTTAGTTCCTTTTTCTGAATTTTGAGAAAGATATGAGCGTTCCTCTTTTATTTCTTCCAAAACCTGTCTTCCCTCAGCTAAAGGCTCGGTGAGTGAAGGTTTTTTGTTTTTATCTTGCAGACAGGATTTAATAAGAGACCAAATAGCCATAGTGCCTACTGGCAAAGGATTTTGCCTATCCACTATACGAAGGTCTTTCCCCAGCTGTTCCCACTGTAGGGTATTCAAAAGGCCCTCATCCAAAAACCAAGGGGAAATCCTTTCCACAGTATCAAGAAATACTTTAGCTGTTTTTTCCTTTAATGGCGTTCCATGGTTTTTTAATAACTCCCTGAGGGGCTGCTGCATTCTGAATTTAGACGTTTCAGACCCCATTGTTACTAATTTAAATAGCTTTAGTTATGGCAGTTACAAAATCAAACAGTGGCCTAGCTGCCAGGAGCAACGAGATTACTGAAAGGAAAACTATCAAGTGTGCATTAGAATTTTTATAGCGGCTTTTCACGTACTACCTACACCCTAATTGGACCGCTTCAAACGTGTTTCTACTTTCACTTTAATTAGACCACGTTCCACGCATCAGGACTGCTGACGGCGCATCCCGATACCTTTTAACCCGCGTTCCACGCGTCAGGATCCCGATACCTTTTAACCCGCGTTCTACGCATCAGGACCGCTGATGGCGCGTCCCGATACCTTTCAACCGGACCGCACTCCGCGTGTCCCCAGGACCGCTGATAGCGTATCCTGATACCCTTTAACTTTTTTATAACCGGTTTAACTTGTATACAAAAAAAAATTTTTCAAATATCTTACCTTGTTTTCTTTTATAAGGCCTTCATCTTCCCTTCATGTCCCGGGTTTCGGCACCAGTTATCGCGCTCCCTCTGCCCGCAGAGAGAGACACGACAAACGTCTGAAGCTTTGGAAGTTTATTATGCACAGTCCCTCTCCTACACTTCTCTTACTCCCAGCTTCCGCGCACTCCCAGCTTCTCTTCTCTCGGCTTCTTCTTACTCCCAGCTTCCGCGCACTCCCAGCTTCCAGCTCAGCTTCAGCCTTCGCCTCTGCCGCTTCTTCCGCTTCTGCCTCTCCACTCTCCCACCCACCAGGCTTATATACACTTCAACCAATCAGGGGAGAGTACACGAGGTAAACGCGGACAGCTGCAAGCATAGGATGGGTACACGAGGGGGGCATGCTCTAGTCACATCGTTAACTAGCCAATCATTGGAATTCGCTGGTTGTTTACTGTATAGTTGGCCGCTTTTGGCTCAGCGTCAGGCGCCATCTTGACCATGCCCAAGGCTGGGGGTCCTGGAAACCCCGACAAGTCTCTCTTAGGGCTGGTGTGTGTGTGTGTGTGTGTGTGTTGCTGAGGATGGAACACAGGCCCTCACACGTGCTAGGCAAGTGCTCTATCACTGAGCCACATTTCCAGTCCTCATTTCTTATTTCTTAATAAGAAATGCTTCAAAAGTGGAAACCTGGAAAATCAGAGTTGGGTGTGGTCATCAGAAATCAAGCTGATACAAGGAATCAAAGCCACTTAAAAGCCATTGAGAGTAGTGGCGTTCTGAAACCTGACAGTGGTGAGCTGATGTCCAAGTGCCTGGTTTGTCAGCCCTGCTGTGCAGCTGTCAGAAAGAACCCCCTTCCTTTTCTCCAGTCTGGGTTCTTTGGAGGGTGAAGCAAGGTGGGTCCTCTGGAGTCTAGATGGTGAAGGGCAGCAAGTTTCCTGGGATGAGGTTCAGCTACAGAGCACACTCCAAGTGAAAGTACTTCCTCTTCCAGCAGAAGGTCCCGGATCTATAAACACTAAACTCAAAGCAGTACAGGGGTTCCCGTTTGGACATTGGAGTGACTATTGTACAAGTCCTGGAAACTCCCCGCTTTTGTCTACCAGTGTGAATACACCTGGCCAGAGAGCCATTGGCTGCTTTCCTGGCTTATGGACTTACATGTTATCTTTTGTCATATGCCAAATTTAGTAGCTAACAACAATACACATATTAATTGTCTCGTAATTCCTCTGAGTTAGGAGCAAGCTACAGCTTGGCTGGGTCCTCTGCTCAGGGTCCCCCAAAGTGTGATCTGGGACTGATTCTCTTCTGGATGCTTGATGGGGACAGAATCTGCTTCTAAGCTCACTCAGATTACTGGCCAAGTTTATTCTTTGTGGTTTTATGATGAAGGGCCCTGGTTTGGATGCCCTCAACTCCTAAAAACCACTTCCAGATCCTAGAGGCTTCTGGAAATTTCTCCCTACAAGGAGTTTTCACATGCCTACTGTTACATCAAGTTAGCAAGAAACATCTCCAGAGTGAGTCTGTTAGCAAGATGGCATGTTACATCACATAATCTACATTAGTCCATTTTTTTGTTACTATAACAAAATACCCAAGGCTAGGTACTTTATAGAGAAAAGAGGTTTATTTAGTTTACAGTTCAGAAGGTTCAAGGGCATGGCTCCAGCACTGACTCAGGTCTGGTGAGGACCTCATGGAAGTATGGCTTCCCAATGGCGGAAGCACATGTAGAGGAAGAGCTCACCTGGTGAGATAGGGAGTCGGTGCAAGACTGGCTCCCTTGAGAGCCATGTTGATCCCTTCCAAGGGCACGTGCCCCACTGAAATCTCAGGAGAGAGGTAAGATTCTCAGAATGTCCCCACCATCTAATGCAGCCAGCTCCAGTGTGGGGCAGGGCTTATTATCCTGCTGTACCCTCTACCCGGGTAACAGGTGGGCTGGGCAGTCGGTAGGCCACAGCCCAGCAGTCCCTGTGCCAGAGGCAAACAAGGCAGAGCGTGTGACTGTGCTGGACAGGTCCCAGCCCCCTCAGCTTATCACCCTCTGCCACAGCCGCGAGCTGACCTTGTGAGTGGACCATGCCCTCCCCTCTTTCCAGGGACAGGGCCTGGGCCTGGGAAGCCAGAACCTTCCAGCGCAGGGGGTCAAACGCCATGTTATCTTACAGCGAGCAGGTGTTCGGCCTGCATCTTGACAGGCCCTCTTGCCCTTCCTCCATTATTTTCTCTCCTCCCCAGGACCCACAGTGGATCAAGGGCAGAACCTCCAGTCTCCTGGAGGGCTGCAGAGCCTCTGGCTCTCTAGACTCTCTGTCTTCAAATCTTGACTTCATAGGGTCCTTGCAGGGTCCTGGTGCTCCTAGAAACCATCGACATGTGTGGGGATGCAGAGTCAGCACCTGGGGAGGGGCTTTGGCCCCCCACCCCTGGTTGTGAAGGGGTCAGCTCCAGAGGTGGACAAGGCATGGAGCTAAGCTGAGCCTTTGCAGGCTCCAGATTCTATATGGTGTGCAGGCTTTCCGTTGCTGTGACAAAATACCTGAGATCATCAACTTAAAAAGGTGGAGGGCTTTGTTCTGGCTCGTGGTTACAGAGGTTGCAGCTCAGGCTGGTTGACTCCATTGCTCTGGGGCTGTGGGGAGGCAGAACATCATTCTGGAGAGCACGGGATGGGCAAGGCTTCTCCCCTCATGGCAGCTGGGAAGCAGAGAGAGAAGGCGGGGTCCAGCATCCATGTCAAGGGCATGACCCAATGACCTAGCCTCCTCCCGAGAGGCCCCACCTCCCGCCAGACCACCTCCTCTTGACAGTGCCACAGGTTGGGGACCAAGCTTCCACACATGGACCTTTGGGGCACATTTGACATTGTGTCAAAGCCACAGTGGCCTCCAGCTCTGTGCAAGCAGAGTTTGAAGAGAAAGGTTACAATGCAGTTTCCCGCAGCACACTGCCAGAAAAAAAGCAATTTCTGCACCCAAGTAAGACGAGGAGGGTGGCCCCAGGGCTGCAGGATGGGAGGCTGGGCAGAGTCTTCTGGAAGCACATCACCTGTGGGAGTGAGGCATAAATCATACCCAAGAAAGGGCAGCCTGAGAGGGCCTGGCTCCTCATTCTTTGTGCAATGGATTTCACGAGAGGGAAGGAGGGAGGCCACACTGGCTATTCCTGGGAAACAAGACTGAAAGACAGGTTGGAATGGGTGGCGCCCGTTCAGGTGGCTGAGAGCAGGTGTGATGGAGGTGACTCAGCTCCCATGATCAGATCCCACAGGCAGGGTCCCAGGGAGCAGGACAAGCAGGTCCCCACCTCTGGCTCGAAGGCACCCCAAACCCTCGCCAGTGTGCAGTTTTGGTTCACAACGTTGCTTGTGGGAAGAATGAAGTAGAAGATGATTTGCAGGCCCTGCTCTGTTGGGGCCGACTTAGGACAGGGGCTGCCGGGGGCTGGGAGGCAGAAGCTCCTGTCCACTGCTGTGTCACTGAGGGAATGCCACTGTGGCTCTATCCTGGGCTTCAGGTCAGGAAGCAGGGAAGGGGTCAGGAGAGGGGGAGCCGGGAAGGACAGAGAGCAAGGGAAAGAGGAAGCGGGGTGGGGGAGGAGAGAGGCCAGTCTCCCACTGGAGGCCACCTTATGGCCAGGGTGCCCCCTCAGGGACTCAGGGTGGGCTTGGGCTCTGAGGAGACCCTCAGAATCTGCCCCACCTCCACGGCACCTTGAAGCCTCAATGCTGCTGGCTTCTCCAGTGACATTTGCCCGTTCATAGTCTCTTCAGGCCATTCTGATTTCTTCTCCTGATGCCATCTGTCCTTGCTGCAAAGACAGACGGCATCAGTAAAATGTGTGGGCAACAAGTGTCTGAACGGAGAGGGTAGGAGCCCCCATCCAGAGCATCTCAGAGGGAATGCTCAGCCCCCGGGACCCCAGGTGAGCTTGTCACTTAGGTGCATTGGATCCTGTGCTCCGACAGGTGGTCCACGTCCTGTCCAGTCCTATGTACCACAGGGTGACACCCGGGGGGAAGACGTGTCCCAGGTTGACCTGGGAGGCCACACCTTACCCAGAGCCTCAAGGAGCCCCTGCCCCCAGCTCCTTAGGAGGAGGACTATGAGTGGGGCACATACTATGACCTGTCTTTCCAGCTGGAGCAACAGCAGGAGGGGTTGCCAGGGCTGCCGGTACCTTCCTTGGAGGACGATGCTGTGTGATGATGGACACTCTGGACCCAGGAAGTTGGAGGCCTGGTCCAGGCAGGGGGACCAGCTGGGATAGGGACCTGGCCTCACTCCCCAGGGACAGGTGTGTCTGGAGTGTGGGTCTCCTGGAGGGCTCAGAGCTGAGAAACCTGCAAGGCGGCAGAAGCCCTGAGGGAGAGAGGGACTGCGGCCCCTCATTTCCTCACCCCTGCCGTGAGGCTGGGCTTTGTGTCTGAGGGTGCTGGCAGGATGGAGGCAGCTCCTCCAGGGGAGGAGTCCTCCGGCGAGGGTCCCAGGTCAGCCCTCTAGGCTGAGGCCGGCTCTGGAGGAGGGGGGCGAGTCTGGCGCACCGGCCTTTGGCTGACCCACCTGTAAAGCAGAGAATCCACAGTGGTAGGCAGGGTGGCATTTTTGGCACTCTGTCCCCTTTCCCACCTTGCTGCTCAAAGCCAAGTCCACGGATCAGCAGCACCTGTCTTAGGCATCAGGGAATCGTCACCCAGAAGCTTGCAAGAAATGCAGAGCCAGAATGGCTGCCTCAGAATCAACACGCTCCCTGCCGTCTGTGAGCACAGGGAAGCTTGAAAACGCTGCTGTGTTAGCGAGTCGTTGGCATCAAAATGGAGTCACTTGTGTCAAGCAAGCCCTAATCGGAAATAAGATAAAGCCAGAGGTTGTGAAGGAGGAGATCCGCGCTCCTGTGCCTGCTCATCAAGACCTCTCCCCAGAAGAACTTCCCCACAGCCTTGCTCAGAGCACGGCTGCCTCACAGGAAGGCTGATCCTGCGAGGACTTGGTTCCACAGACCTCTGCCGGGCACTCGTCATCTCACGGAGCCTTGAACACCCTTGTCATTGCCCTTGTGGCCGACGTCATCGACATCATCGTTTCAGAGTAACTTGGCAATCTCCTCGCTCTGCCTTTTAGGGTTTCCCTTTACCCTGTCAGCTTGAACACCCCAGGGCTCCCGACCTGCTTTGCAATGCTCCCTGCTGACCCCCAATAAACATCCGTGTTCTCCGGAGAGTCTCTGTCATTCAGGTGGACAATACCAAGTTAGTGACCGGAGGAGGCCCTCCCTGTGGCACATGAGGCTTGTGAGGGTCTCACTCCACCCTCCCAGGGACCCCTGCACGTGTCTCAGGGTCTCAGCTTCTCTGAGCCCCAGTTTCCTCGCCTGCAGAACGAGGACAGTCACAGCACCAACGTCCCAGGACTGGGGGGGAATTAAATGGGCCAAGGTGTGGGAAGGGCCTGGCCGTGGCAGGTGCTGCAGCTGAGGGCCCTCCCGGGGCTGCCCTCCTGGCAGATTCTCTGGGGTGGGGCGGTGGAGTGGGTATTTTTAGAAGCTTCCAGGTGGCTCTGATGAAGGCCAGGTGACCCGTTTCTTATCATTTACAGTACCCGACACCTGGCTTTGTACCCAGAGAACGCCCTTGTGCTCCAGGCAAGGCGGACTCGGGCTGGGGAAGGAGAGTCCTGCAGAGGGAGGGGACCGTGGGGTGCTTGGGTGGGAGACAGGGCACGGCACCGTCTCAGCCAGTGGCCTGAGCCCTGGAGCTCACAGAAAGGGGGAAGGCAGCTTCAGATTAGCCATTTCAGGAACTTGGCTGGGAAAGGAAGGCACTGAGGTAGCAGAGAACGAATGGAGCTTCAGGGATGAGGGCCTGGGACAGTCCGGGGCCCCCCGAAGAGCATTTTATTTAGCTCCTCACGTTTTCTATAGGTTTCACTTTTAAAGTCGTTTTCTGAGCCTATGTAATGCACACAACAGAGAAAGTGAATAAGGCTAAAAGGCACCGCTTAACCAATACAGCAGTAAGCGGAACAGATGTGCTGGCCCCTAAACCTGGCTCTGCAGCCCGGATCCCGCCACCGTGGCTCAGAACGTCAGGGGAACCCTGCATCTGCCCTGAGCACGCAGGCGGCGTCCCTACCCTTCCCTGACCGTCATGGCATCAAGGCTACTCGTGCGGTGTTGACGTTGCACTTTGTATCATATATAATCTGGAGGTGGTTCGAAGTGCGCAGGGCTATGCAGAGGCTGCATGCAAAACCAGTCGTTTTATATACGACGTGCGAGTGTCTGCAGATGTGCGTCCGGGGGGTCCTGGAACCAGTGCCCTGAGGACACGGGGCGATGGTGGGGCGATGGCAGGGCGATGGCAGTGATTATAAAGCCAAGGATTGAATACTCACCGGCTCAAGGGGCTGCAGCCCCCAAGGTGCCCCTGGAGTGACAGAGGCTTGCTTGCCGGAGAGGCACCTGCATGCTGTTCGCTTCCATCCTGGCCTCCGTCCTGCCAGCGGGGTATTCTTGGGCCTGTTTTACCTACGAGGACTTTGAGATGAGGCAAGTTCACCGGCTCCCCAGGGAGCACTGGACTGGGATGGGGATGGTGGGTGGGGAAGGGACGTACTCAGGGCTCAAGTCACTCTCCTGAGCAGTGCAGTGGGGAGGAGAGACACAGAGCAGGTGTTTGGGGTGAAGGGAAGTGTGTCCCATGTCCCTCAACCCACCAGAGCCCCCACCTCCCTGTCAGTGCCAGGAGTGGCCAGACGTTCAGTCACGGCCTGGGAGAGGCGCCTCGACTTCTTGTTAAGTGAGGAGCCGCTCGCGTGTCTGGGCACTTGCCAGAGCTGGGCCGCCCCGGAGGGCCTGCCCTGGAGGAGGAGGGAAAGCCTGGGGAGGGCGGCTCCCTGCTGAGCCAGCTCTGTGGGCGCTGGCCCAACTCTCTGAAGGGAAAATGCTTTGTTGGTTTGCCTGAGAGCTTATTCTGGGTTCCAAGTAAGATAAGACAGAAAACGTGTCACTGGTCAATGACAGGTCAAGGTGAACCCAGTCGGTGGGGTCTGTCATGTGACCATAATAGGCCGCTGGGAATCTGAGAGTCGTTGAAGTAGAATTAGAACTTCTCCATCTGTCCGGTTCCCACACCTCCCCAGGTAACTTTATTTTTAGCCTCTTATGCATCTTTCAAAACTTTCAAAATGCATATCTGAGCAAATAAAATACCAGGTTTGCATTTCCCCTCCCCTGTTTTGCACTAAAGTGACCTTTGAACGCTCCTTTGCACCTTGCCTTTTTTTCCCCTATCTTTACACATATTTACTAGTTTTTTTCCCCATATTTTTTACCGTGGCAAAATATGAGTAACACAAAGCTTGCCATCTGCACACTGTTAGCACACATTCCATGGCGTTAGGTGATTCTTGTCCCTGTGCAACAACAGCCCCGCCACCTGAAAGAGCTCTTTGCATTTTGCAAAACTCTATCCGCTAATAATTGTGTACCCCTCACCACCCCCAGCACCTGGAAAACACCCTTCTACTTTGTCAATGTGACTACTCCGTGACCCTCACTTAGGTGAGATCACACAGTACCTAGCTTTATATTCCCTTTAGCATAATGTCCTTACGTTCATCAATGTATTGAGTCAGAATTTGCTTCATTTTAAGGTCAGATCTTGTAAGTTGAAACTGTGTTTTGCATATCCATGCATCTGCCAGTGGACACTTGGGTCACCGGCACATTTTGGCTGTTGTGACTAGCACTGCTGTGAACCCAAGTCTGCAAGTGCTTCTCTGAGAGCCCGCTTTCTGTCCTTTGGGTAGTATGCACCCTTCTACTCAACAGTACTGTAGAGACCTCAAAGACTCATTTTACACAGGAAAACTCCGAGTCCCAGGGAGGGGCAGGGCCTTCCCGAGTCCCGTCATCGGGCCTCCACACAGGCCTCTTGCTCCCAGACAGTGGGACCCGAGTGGGGCTCCTTTGCCCTGGAGTGCCATTACTTATCGTAACGTCAGCACCAGCTCACAGGCTCAGGGCCTGAAGACACCATTCTACGGAAGGTGAAAAGGACCAGATTTGAAATGCCACTCCCACCCCAGAATTGCACTCCCTTGTGCTGCGTTTGTGTGCACGCTTGTGCACACACACACACACACACACACACACTACTTACGCCAGGGTCTGAACAAGTGCCTGGTGATGGTGCAGTTGTGGCACACTGTACCATAGATGTCAAGTCTCGAAGTCTCCTTACCCCAAGGCAGAGGGACGTCTGCTGAGCCCTCCGCTGTGGACTGTGCTGGTCTGTTTCCATGGCCTCCACAGCACCCTTTCTTTGGGGACACTCCTCCCTCGTTTGGGGAAGGACTTACTCTGTAGAACCTCATTCTCTGCCATAGGGTTATGCTGTGCCCAGTCCTACTGTCAATCCCCTGGGGGACAGAGGTGTCCAGTGTGATCTGGGGAGAGGAAGCAGGTTTGTTATGGCTTGAGTTGTGCCCCCCACCGCCTTTCACCTGCGGAGGTCCTAACCTGCAGCCCCTCAGGCGTGACCTTATCGGGAGATATGGTTTTCACAGAGGTTATTGTTAGATTAAGGTCATTAGGTGGCTCTCATGTGATGAGCATCCTCATAAGAAGAGGACATTTGGACAGACAGACATGCCCAGAGGGAAGGTACGATGAAGACACAGGGAGAAGACACTCATTCGCAAGCCGGGGAGCGAGGCCTCAGAGGGAACCTATCCTGCCTGTACCTGTTCTTGGACGTCCAGCCTCCAGAACTGAGAGAGGTCACGCCACGCAGCCTGTGCCAGCAAGCTGCTGCGGAGCCCTTGGAACTAACAGGGGAACAGCGGAGGGAGCTAATTCTCTTTTGCCAGACTCGCTAAGCTGAGAGAACATGAACCTGGGTATCTTTCCCAGGGTATCATGGGAAGAGAAGCAGCCCTCAGAAGAGGACCAAGCAGGCAGAGGTGGGGGTGAACAGGGGGCAAGGTCTTTCCTGTGCCTGGGGCCCGTCCTGAGCCCTTCCTCAGCCCTCGGGATCTCAGGTCTTCCCCAGCCCTTTTGAGCTGGCTGAGGTTGGGAACTTCCTCACCCTTTCCTCACCTACCACGAGGTTCGGGGCTGACACGCTGAACAAGTGGCGGGGGAAGGAAAGAAGAGCACAGCTGATCAGTTCACACAGCACAAGAGCCTTAAAAAATGAAGACCCAAATATCCACCGAAAATGTCTATTTCATGCAAAGTCTCCTGGAAGAAGTGAGGGATTGCAGAGAAACATGGTAGGACCACAGGGAGTCTGAGATAATGGTAATAAACTGGGGGCTTATATTGAGCTCAAGAAAGCTTTTTAAAAATGGTTTCTATTATTGCATTTTAACTATTCATAATAGTGGGATTCATTGAGACATTTCTGCATGTACATGACGTCATAGGATCAATGTCATTCCCTGGTGCCTCCCTTTCCCCTCCCCTCCTCCCTGATCCCCTTCCTCTTCTCCATGGGTCACCCTTTTATTATGATTATTATTTTAATTAGTGTGAATAATTACTCATAAAAGCGGGACTCATTGTGAGGGACGTGAACATAGCTTAACTTGGTGGGATTTGCTCTCGAGCTTCTCCTGGCCCTTCCCTCCTATTTTGTGTTGAAGGGATACAGACTTTGATAGAGACCTATCATGTGGACTCTGCTTGCTGGGGAACTTTTATCTGGTGTGTTGGCAGTAGGAACTGGGTGTAGAGTACTGGCTGTTTTCTAGAAGGGAGACTTCTGGAGATGGGTGTGAATCTGCAGGCCTCTGTTCCTGAAGGTGAAAAACTAGGCCACCAAGACCAGGTGAATGGAGACATGATAACTAGGGAAAATCTGCCACAAGAACAACGTTAAGGAAATGTTGCCTTCCGTGAACGTGACCTTATTGTTTTGGACTCATGGGTAGAAGGTGGAGATCGACCTGATTCCCAGAGGGCAGAGGCTGGGTAACAGCGTTGGGAGGCCAGAATTTCAGTTGCAGGCCGATAAAGTCAAAGGCAAGTTTTGAAACGGTGAAGGGGGATGGATTGGGGGGAATATGGAGGTGCCCAGGGGTTCCCATCTGGAGACCAAATGACAGAAAGCTGCAAGGGGTCTCGGTTTTTATTGCGATAGGGAAAATGGCTGCACCCTTTAGGAACTGTAGCTTTAAAAGTTAGAAGGAAAGCACCTAATTAAGCAGTAGATTAAAAAATTTATCACACTATTTTCAGGACAAGGATGGCCATTTTTTTTTTCCATTTTTTAATTAGATCTTCATGGCCATACATGATAGTTGGGTTCCTTCCGACAAATTCAGTGGCCATTGTTTCCTTACGGGTTTGGCCCCAGAGCAGAGGTCAAGCATGAACTGCAGCTCAGGCAGCACGAATGAAAGCGTGTTCTGTCTGGTTCCCCAGTGTTGGCACATGCGGGGTGTTAGAAGGCAGGTGCAGAAAGTGATTCCGCTGTGACAGGTACTCCAACTGCAGATTTAAGTAGCTTTGTTGTTGTTTTGTTTTGTGTTTTGGTAGCAGAGATTGAACTCAGGGGAACTTAACCACTGAGCCACATCTCCAGACATTTTTTATATTTTATTTAGAGACAGGATCTCACCAAGTTGCTTTGCTGAGGCTGGCTTTAAACTTGGGATCCTCTTGCCTCAGCCTCCCGAGCTGCTGGGATTACAGGCGTGCACCACCACACCCAGCCAGGTTTTAGTTTTTGATCAGTGGAAAACAGCATCCAAAATTTGAATGTTCCAGGGAACCTGGCAAGTAGGGACAATAGCTCACGCCAAGAAAATGACAATTACTGACAGAAACTGACAAAGAACCTATAAATGTGGTCCTTGTTTCTCCAGCAGGGGGCGCCTCAGGACTTCCTTAACGCAGTGTTGTCTGACAGTCTAAACCTCCATTCGTTACAGGGGCGGGAAGTCCCAGGGCTCTTCTGCTGTGGTTCCACAAGGAGGGTGTGAAGATGCAAGGTCAGCAGCAAGAGCCTGGCCGAGAAGTCTGGAGACCATGGACCCTTAGCTCTGCAGCACGGCTGGTGATCCTAGCCAATAGTTCCTGTCCGACTCTGCACCTTCCTTGGCAAGTGCCCCTTCCTTAGTGCTTGGCCGTCCCTGCCTGGGAAAGTGGGTGAGGGAGGAACAGCGGGGCCTGTGCTCAGCACCCGGCAGGCAGACGCCCCACTGTCCTGTAGGAGCCTCAAGTCTTCCCTGGTGCTGGAAGGAAACCTCATGGCCGACTTGTCTCCCCCTGTGGGTGTGGCCAGCTACCTTCCAGAGCCCTCGGGCTCCTCTGAGGTTTCTCTTCCTGCATCGATTTCCTCCAGAGCCCATCTAGCCGTCTCCGTGCTGTTCACTTTGAGTCTGTGCAACACTCAATCTGCTCAGTTCCCATCAGCTAGGGCCCGGCCTGCGCAAGCCTGTGCATGCTGGTGGGGCCTCTTCCTCTTCATCACCTGTCATCGTTCTCTTCTGTGGCAGCCGGGCCTCCTTCCCAAGCTGGAGGACCACAGATATGGGGCTCGGATGTGGGCAATGAGCAAAGAGGAGATGCTCTGCCTTCTGAGAAGCCAGGGGGTGGAGACCTGCTCAACACCCCCTTTCTAAGGAGATGGTAAGAACTTGGGGGGCTGTGGAAGCCACACTCTTGGCCGATGTCACCAGCCCATCAGGAACACTCAGCCTAATGGGGCGGCAGGTGGGCCTCTGAATGCAGAGGCCGCCTCACCTCCGAAACATCTCCCCCAGTCTCCTCCAGCATCCAGGTGGCCTGGGGACGTCCAGTCCTCGCCCCACCCCTCCAGCACGACGGCTGCCCTACCCTCTCTGCCCTGTCCCTCCCTCCTCAGCCTGGCTCCTTGGACCACCCTGTGATGGCTCCTCACACACCTTCCTTTTCCTGTTCTGTCCTCCGACTTACGGCCTAACAAATACCCTCTCCCCCTGCCCACCTTCTGCGCCCCATCAGCCCCATCAGACGACTTCACCACCCTTCGCTCATAAACTCACCGACTCATTTTCAGATAATTACTTCAAAAGCCCTCTCTTCAAACCTGTCACATTCCACCCCCTCCAGCTCACGCCATTTCACAGAGCTCTCCTCTTCCTGGCATTGACCGACAGCACGTCTTGGGTGGCCCTGGATTTGCCTCTGCGAGGATGGAGCTGTCCTCGCCCTCCCTGGGCCCAGCCTCCCCTGCACTCCCTCCCACCTGCTTCACTGCCACAGTAGCCTTCTTCTTGCTCATGCCTGACAGTCTCTCCCCTCCCACGGGATCAGCCCGTTGGCACGTCCCCTGTGCCAACACCACTGTGATGCATCGTTATAAGAAACCCAAATCTGTGCCCTTGGCTTTGTGTCCTCGCTCAGTCTCACTCCCCTGCTCCCTTGACAGCAAGGTGACTGGACACAAGGGCCCCTGTCTGCCGTTTGCTTTTGTTCCTGTCTTTCCTGCTTTATCTCTGACTCACGTGACTGGACCTCTGTCCTCGCTGTGGTGCTTGCTGGGCTCCATGTGCTGAAGCCAGTGCCCATCTCTGTCCTCATCTTACTCAGTGTTGCATATGATGTGGATGGCTCTTTCCTTCTTGCCATAGTTTCTTCTGGAAGTTTCTCTGTGGCCTGTTCCCAGGGTTTTTCTTTTACCTTTCTAGCTGCTCCTTCTAACTATTCCTCTTTGCCTCTCAGATCTTCAAAAGCTGGAGTTCCCAGACTACGTGGTCTCACTTATGTGGAACCTGAGAATGTTGAAGTCTTAGAAGCAGCAGAGGGACAGTGATTTCCAGGCTGTGTGGTGGGTGGGGGGTAGGGAGACGTTGGTCAAGGCTACAGCCACGGCTAGGCAGGGAAATCAGGGGTGTTTGAGGTGGTGGAGTTAATTAGCTTGATTCAGTGATGCCACATTGGCTGCAGAGGTGGGATGGCCGGTGGCTTCCGAGTGTCTTTTGAACCCCAGCAAATGCAGCAGTGGGTTTCCTCCTCACACCCTGAGGCCACGTGCCATTTGTACCCATATGCCCCTGGAGGAGAGAGACCATGGTCACTGCCCATGGAGAGGCAGGTGGCACAATCCCAGGGTCTGCTAGACAGCAATTGCTCCCAGGTGTTCCTTCCTGCAGTGGGGTTACCAACCTGCTTTGATCTCTGATGTGGCCTCTTCTGGGATCACAGGCAGGACCAGTTCTAAGGCCAGGCCTTCCCTCGAGCCTGCTTTGTCCCCTGAAGGTTTCCCAACGTGTCTCTGGACCCACCTGCATTACTGCCTGGGGTGTTTGCCAAGAACAGTTTCCCAGGCCCCAGAGCTGCACAGCTAGAATGGTGTTCTCAGGAACATTCATTTGGAGCAAGCACCTCGGACAATTCTCAAGTGTGCTCATCCTCAGGTTTAAGAGAAGCTGTCAGAGGCTGAAAAAACTTTAGGCACAGGTCTCTGTTGGAGCTTGACCACGTTCTCCTGTGGAAAAGGCTGCAGCGGGAGAGAATGGGTTTTCTTTGCTCTGGCTTTGGCCAATGCAGGGAGAATGACTGCATCTCTTAAGTCCACATCTTGAGTTCACACTATGTACCTGGCAGAATTTGATGGTAACTGTCACCAAGCCATTTCCTTGGAGGAAGGCACAGTGGAGGAAGAGAATGATACTGGTGAGTCTTTTCCTCCCTCCTGGCCTTTCACCTGATGACTCAAATCATCTGTTCATCCATCCATCCATTGTCCATCCACCCATTCATCATCCACCCATTCATCCACAATCCATCCCTCATACATCTATCCATCCATCCATCCATCCATCCATCCATCCATTTCAATTAGGGAAAGGGCCCTGCATGGGCTGTAACAAGAACAAGCTAAAAGGAGGCACATATTTCTTCTTTATATGGATATTTTCTTTTGAAATTTTTTATTTCACTTTTTCTAACAGCAATATAGAAACAATCATAAAAAATAAAATTGTCCATTGATTATGTAATAGCACTTGGTATTGCTACAGGGGTAGGTCAAGCCTGCCCAGGCCCTCTAGGCCTTTGTGATGGCTACTGAGCCTACAAAGGCAGCGGACAGGACCACACGTGACAGCACAGTGGAGACTTGGCATTTTACATCCTGGGGGGACAGAGATGGCTCATGGGTGAAACTGCAAATAGCACTGTATACACGTGGTGAGCTAGACAGTCAGGGATGGAGGTGGGACCCGTGTGGCTGCTGGTCGTGGACATCCGACCCCACACAGCAGGGACTTCACAAAGCTGAAGGAATCGGCTAGTCGCAGACGCAGGACAGCACGGGGCAACACAATGGTCCTTCCCTCCACTTCTCAGACCTCCCCACCTCTCCTCCTTAACCCAGAATAAAATTCTCCTGGGATGAGCCACACAGTCGCTGAGACGTCTAACCTATCCCACCACTTTTGTCTGGGTCTTAATTTTCTCCCAGAGAACAAAAGTAGGAGGAACCCGCTGGGCCCATGGCGACAGACTGTTCAGCCGGACACAGCCCATGGCACTGATCACTTCATCTCTGTCACTCTTCTTTCCTTCACTACAATTTTTTTCAGTTACTACAATGACTGATTTCTAAAAAGAGAACCAGTTTGGCATTTTTTTTCTGAACGTGGGCTGGGTTTTCCTGCGTGTTCTCTGCAGGGTGGGTGGGTGGGTGTTGGCCAGTGGAGGACCCCTGGCCTGCAGGACTGGCATGGAAGGAGGTGGTGGAAGAGAAAGTCCTCTCAGGGTCTGGTCAAGCTGTGTGGCCTCTGTGGAGAGACCTCGGGACGAATCCTCTGGTATGTGGGGCTAATAACAAAGCCTGGCTGTGCTGCTCTACCTGCTTTGCAGGCAGGGTGAACCCTCAGTCTCCTGAAGTCACAGGAAGAGACCACATTCTCTTCTGGCTACCTGGGGCCACTCATTTGCATCTTTCCACTCCCAGTCTCCCCAAAACATGGCCCCTCCTGGGAAGCCATCGGGGTGTGAGCATGGCCTGCAGAGATTCCACAGAAGAAGAAACACAGAACATGGAGAGTCAGTGTGCTTGACTTCAGGATGGTGACCACTGACGTGCACCCCAGAGGCCACCATCCGGGCACTGCTCTGCCTCCCACTCAAATACTCTGGATTGAGAAGTAGGAGGATAGGGTAGAGGACTAGGTGGGGCAGTGCAGGGGGTTGGCGGTTTATGGGTTTGGCACAGCACCAGCTGTCTCTGGGGTTCAAGTTGGCTGGCCCGGACGCAGATTCACCTGCATAGTCTACGGCCAACGGACAGCCGTGTGACTGACCCAAGGGCGGTCATTCTGCCCCAGCTTCGCTTTGCTCCCTTATTCGTGAGAGGACTCTGCTAGATGCCATCAAACCTCTACGAAGCTTCTGCCCTCAGGCCACACCCTGAGGCATGTGGTTGGTGACTTCACCAACGCACTCCACCTGGCCCACCTTCACACTTGCTGTGTGCGGGAAACTCTTAAAGCCAGGCCCACGCTCTGTGCTTGGCCTGCTCAGTTGGCTTCCAGTTTGGACGAGAACCAAACAGTTAACGCGTTAGCAAAACATTAGTTTGACAGTCTTAGTCAATTACAATCAGCTTGAGGTCAGGCACTGTCTCAGAGGAGGCTCGGGGGACTTCTGGGCTCCCGGAGGCCCCTGTTGCATACCCTCTGGGGAATTCAGTTATGGGTGCTTTGTGCCCGACCGGCCTGGCCCAGTCACCAGCGACCTCCTGGGTACTCCCCTGGCTGTCGGTGATGCGTGTGGCCAGGGAAGGCAAGAGGACCCCAGCCCAGCTACACAAGCACCCACCCAGCACAGTCCCGGCACACTCGCCAACAATTTACCTGACCTGGCAGTGCCCAGGCCCAAGACGGAGAGCAGCCTGCGTGGTGCCACCAGGCGCTGGCTTCCCCAGGGAGCCTGCGTTCCAGTGCCACTCTGCTCTTCGTCCTGGTTTTCCTTCCCTGGTGGGTCCCTGTCAAGGCTGCTAGGTCACCTACCAAGGGTGAATTTGAGCCAGGACTTGGAGGGTGGCAACAGGGAGAGATGGGTGCGTCTGATGCCTCTAATTGACCCCGGGGGAGAGCCTTCTGCAAGAACAGCAGACTTGAGGGGCTCCCTTGGGGGTCCCAGTTCATAGCACCAGCTATCCAGGACGCAGCAATGTGGGCTGTGGAGAGGGGGACTGAGGTGGAGCACATGGGACCCTGCCCACCGAGCTTCTGCACTCTGGGTGCTGAACAAGAGTGGGTCACGGAGACACTGGGGTCCGCAGCTGGGGCTCCTGAGAGCACGCTCCACCAGTCCTGGGGGCCTGCCCAGGAGACCCCACCGGGTAACTGCCCTCCCTCCCCGTGGGCTCTGGCCCTCTGCCCCTCCCAGGGCCTCTCAGCAGAGCGAGAACCTCCGGGAGTTGATGTTCATCTTGGTGACCCCAATCAGCTTGAGCGGCGTGGAGAGGCTGAAGGAGGAGGCCAGTGGGGAGTCACAGAAGAGGTCTGACAGCTCGTCCCGCTCCTCCAGCTCGTAGGTGGCATCGTTGAGCATCCTCCTGTGCAGGCGGCAGGTCTGCTCGATCTTCAGCTTGTTGATGTCGCCCCGCAGGCGCATGAGCTGCCTGGCCAGCTGCTGGTCCTGCAGCCGCATTTCCGCCTGGAAGGGAGGAGGGAGGGGTCAGCAAGAGCGGTGGGGGCGGCCGCTCCTCAGTCCCTCACAAGCACAGACCCATCAATAGGAGTCCTAATGGATGCCTCGGGTCATCGAGAGGTACATCTGGAAACATCAGGGAGGTGACAGATGAGGCTGTGTTTGCCCCACAGAGCTTTGTGCTGGGCTAGGTACTATCTAAATCCTTCTCTTCTGAAAGAGGTGCATGCAGCCCTGGCTGAAAGGCACTCCAGCGGGGCGCAGTGGCTCACCCCTGTCTTCCCAGTGGCTCAGGAGGCTGAGGCGGGAGAAGAGCAGGTTTAAAGCCAGCCTCAGCAACTTAGTGAGGCCCTAAGCAACTTAGAGAGACCCAGTCTCAAAAAAAAAAAAACAAAAAAAACAAAAGTAGGTCCAGGATGTGGCTCAGTGGTTAAGTGCCCCTGGGTTCAATCCCTGGTACCAACGACAAGAACAACAAAACAAAACCCCTTCCAGTTCATTCCCGTTGTTTAGAGATAACATTGAGATGCAGTATGAGGATAAAGAAAAGAAGAGAATGACAAACCCCAGTTCAGGAACGTGGTTCCTCCACGTGGGAAAGAGGAAGGTGATGTGGGGGTCTTCAGGGGCTTTGGGTCATATGCAGGGGGACTGGCATGCTGCTATATTACCCTTTAAATGTCCCTGAATGCTGAAGTATTTCTTAATAAAGTTTCAAAGGAGTCGAACATAAAAATAGGTGAACCTTTCTTACTGTGCACCAGGCATGCTTCCCGGCTCTTCAGGCGTATTAACACACAGCAGCAACTCCAGGGTTAGACGTTACCTTTATCTGCAGCGTTACAGGTGAGGAAACTGACTTTGAGACTTAAGGGGCCGCTCAGGACCAGCCAGCTGGGAACACTGGCACTCAGGCCCCTGGGGTGGCCCAGGCGGTGCAGTGGCCCCTGCAGGGCTCCTGTCCCCCAGAGGCAGCCGACGCAGGGCTTCGTGGCTCAGGTGAGCAGTCAGGTGGAGGCCCTCTCCTGTGGCTCAGCGGCTTTAGGCAAAGTCACTAATGCTCCCTGAACGTCTGTCCCTTGTCTAGGGACAGACAGGAGGCACTCCGTGAATACGAGCCTCGCTGGCTGAAGAAGGTGGGGGCTCGCCAGCGCTCAAGCGCCCCAGGAAGGTGCAGGACACAGGACCCGGCCAGGACCTCCTGGGCTTAAACTCTCCTTAAAGAGACTGGACACTGGGCCTGGATCCAGGCCCGGGTGACGCACCTCTCTCAGAGCGTGTGTCGTGCCGTCCCCTGCCAAGGCTCACAGGGCGCCGCCGTCCCACCCCTCTCCCAGGAGGCCTGCTGTCCCCTGGGGATGAGGCACTTGCTGGATTCTGAGAGGGACGCCGATCACTCAGCAAGCCCCACATCAGGCACGTACTTGGTGAAAGGCGGCGAGATGCCACTGGGCAGGCGCTGTCAGCTGTCAGTGCTTTGTAGGGAGATGGTGGGCGCCCCCAGACGCGAAGGGAAGGGAGGTGGCCCCCGACAGGGCGGGGAGGTGGTCTGGGCTTGACTGGCACCACAGACAGTGGGCGAGGCACACATGAGCCCTCAGGAGAGCCTGCTGGCCTCTGCAGGTGGAAGGGGAGCCGCCCTGGGCGGATTGAGCAACGGGCACTGATCAAAGGGCTCTGCAGAGGACAGGGACTTCCAGGGGACCAGGCAAGGGGAGGGTGGGGGGAAGCGAGAGGATGGCTGGTGAGGAAACTCAGAAGTGGAAGATCCCAGGAATGCGTCCCTGGGTGGGCTGGTGGGCTCTTTACACCTGCTGCCTCCTGGGGAGCGAGGAGGGCCAAGCCTGTCTGGGGCTGGGAGGACTAAAACCGAGGCTGTGGAAGACCCAGGAAAAACGGCAGGCGGAGCCTCAAAAAAATCAGACAGAATTATCCCAAGACTGGCAGCTTCGCCTGGGCAGGCAGACCTGAGCCGTGGGAAGGCGGGGGCTCCAGAGGAGCGTGCACCCCGCGTTCACGCCACCCCTGTCCACAGCAGCGTCATTCACGACTGCCCCAAGTTGGAAGCAACCAGCGTCCACCGACCGCAGAAGTGTGGTCCATTCGTGCGCTGGAACCTCATTCGGCCTTAAAAGGGAGGGAGTTCTGACGCCTGCCCAGGGGTGAACTTGAAGACACTGCTGTGGCACAGGCCAGTCACGAAGCATCTAGAGGGATCAAACTCATGGGGACGGAGAGTGGAGCGGGGCTGCAGGGGCTTCAGGACGGGAGGGGAGCTGGTGCCTGGCACACGGACGTGCTGCTCCGTCCTGGTGTCCTGGCGGGCACAGACCGGGGCACTGAGAATCCCGAGGTGGGGGTGTTTGGTCCGGACCCCATCCCTGGGGTTTGAACCTATACTACCCCAGCCTAAGAGCAGCCTTGGTCTCCGACTGACGCTGAAGAGACTGGGAACGAGAGAGGTCATCCTCAGAGAGTGAAGGGACGAGCCCGCGCCTCTCCTTCCCGACTGGGGAGTAGGACTTCATTGCCGAACTCTGCAAATGGTCTTTGCAACCTGTCTCAGTATCTGCTCAGCTCTGGCTCGGGGTCCGCCCCACTGCTAAAACAGCATTGTGCAGGGTCTCCATCCAGAGGCCCAAGCGTGACCTGCTCTTGGTTTTGGTCTCTGAGAAAGAGCGGATTAATGCGAGGAGCGGGAAGGCAGGCCGTGTGGTTGAAATGGGCTGCTAATGGAAACTTGGATTTCTGGGGGAAATGTAAAAGAAAACACAATTCAAAGGTTCCTAGAAGCCAAAGCAGGTCTGTGAGTTGATTTCCAGGGGACGAGATGGACCCGGAGAGGCTGAATATTTCACAGGGTCTCATCCCTGAGAGGCAGTGGCCCAGCTGCAGGGCCAGAGCTGCCTGTCCAGCTGGGTGGCAGCCTTGTGCTCTGCAGCCCTGGCCTGGGCTGTGGGAAGGAGGTAAACACACCTGCTCCTGTCCTTGGTTCTGGGGGGCAGGAAGGAGCCAAGCAGGCGACTCCTCTGTCTGGGCCGGGCCTCTTGGTCTCTCCCTTCAGAGGGGTTCCTGTGCTGGGACCAAAGGACAAACCAGAGCCCAGGGTGGGGCAGAGAGCAGGAGACCCTTCAGGACTGCAGAGGACACTCTGGAATGAAGTTCCACCTCTGGACAGTCTTTGATTTTCCACACTTGGAACATTCTGTGGCCTAATGCATTCTGAAGAGCCCCTGCCCTGCCGCAGGTGCTGCCTCCAGTCCCTGGGAGGTGAGCAGCTCCTACCTCATCAGTGAAGGGGTGTGTGCCTGGAAACTACACCCCAGAGGATCGGAGGGAGGCAGGGCTGCTGTGGCCAGGCGAGGACCTGAGCAGACACTTCCCAAAGAGGCCACGCGAGCGCACAACGTCTACGTAAAGAACGCTCAGCACCACCAACCTCAGGGAGGGCCAAGTGACACCTCTGTGAGCTGTCCTCCCACCCCGGTCAGAACGGCGACTATCAAAAGACAAATAATTGCAGGTGAAGGTGCAGAAAAAGGACTCGTGCACTGTGGGATGCAAATTAGTACAGCCATTATGGAAAGCAGATGGAAGTTCCTCCAAACACCAGAAATAAAACTACCACCGGGATCTAGGAATATATATTCAAAGAAAAGAAATCATTATGTCAAAGAGATACCTATACTTCCATATTTACTGCAGCAGTACTTACAATAGCCAAGGTATGGAATCAGCTGCAATGTCCATTGACAGATGAATGGATAAAAAATGTGCTATATATACACAGTGGACTACTATTCAACCATCAAAAGGATGAAATCCTGTTATTGGTGGTAACACAGTTGGAATTACAGGGTTTTAAAGGAAATAATCCAAGCACAGAAAGACAAACACCACATGTTTGTGGAGGCTAAAAAAGATTGATCTAGAAGTAGAGAGAATGGAGGTCACTAGAGACTGGGAAGAGGAGTTGATAAAGAGATACAGTTAGATGGGGGAATTAATCCTAGTGTCCGGTAACACAGAAGGGTGACGAAAGTTTACTGCAATCGATTATGCATTTCAAGGTAACTAGGAGAGTTTGTGTTCCTAACACAAAGACTTGATAATAGTCAAGGAGATGGAAATGCTAATTACTTTGATTTGATCATTACATATTGTCTATGTGAATTATAGTACCATACCCCATCAATAAGCCCAAGTGTTATATGTCAGTTTTTAAAAATAACATTTGTCAGACAAATGATCCAGCTAAGACGAATACCTCAGGCTGAACAGCCCCCTCAGAGTCTGAGGACCATTAGACCTGGCCTTTGTATTGGAAAAGCAAGTGTCCCTTTTTCAGAGAGAGAGGAGTTCTTGGAAAGGGCAAACTCAAATAGACTTGGAGAATAATAGTCCAAAGTCCCAGGAGTGAGGAGGGCCTGCTGAGTGAGCGGAAAGTGCGGTCAAGCTCATTTGCCAAGGGCAGGAACCAGTTCTGAAGTTTGGGCTCTGAGCTTGGGCAGATCTGAGTTCAAATCCCCGTTCTGCTGGTTGATCTTGGGCAAATTCTCGGCCTCTGTTCTGCCGACTGTAAAATGCGGAGAGTAATAGGCCAGTGGGCCACTGTGGAAGATCGCGTGAGCATTAAATGATGTGCCACGTGCACCTCTCCCACTCAGCACCTGCCATCTCAGAGTCCCCAGGTGGTCACCGCCCTGGGGCTGCTCATCCTCATTTTCCCTTCCCGACCCCCCTGCCAGGTAAGGTTTATAAGGAGGAAGCCAAGGAGGATTAGGGTGTGTGGAGCTAGGCGTGAAGTCTAATCTAATTACGAATTCTATGCATTCTCCACTCCGCCCAGCCAGTCACTAGCCGGCTGCAGGGGAGTCACTTGTGGGTACTTGTTAAGTACCCCCCACCGCCCCACGTGGACAGCCTGAGCTTCCAGGGAGGGAGGGCTGGCGGGATCTGAGCTTAACAAATGCCCTGGTGCAGGTCCTGGGGTGTCTGCCTCCTCCTCAGGGGGAAACTCCACCAAGGCAGGACACTGCCCACCCACCTGGGCTCACCCCTACACCAGCGCCCAAGCCCAGGCACAAGGGATTGCAGGCAAGGCCCCACCGCCTCTGGGGCCCAGGAGCGCCTGGGGCTGCTCTGCTGGTGAGCTCTCCTTGCTTCCCTGGATGTGGAAGGGTAGTGGGCAGGGCCTGGTGATGGGGATCCCTCTCACCCCTCTGGCCATCAGTGCCCAGATTGTCAGCTGTCAGGCCCAGAGGGCGTTTCTGGGGACCGAAGTCCTCAGCTTCCTGTGCTGCTTTTACCTGTGGACTACGGGGTGAGGGATTACACTGGGAAGAGGAGCCTGGTGCTTTTCTTTCTTTGGTCTTTTATTTTTAAAATCATTCACCCCTTGATTGCATAAAATATATCCCAATTTAGAAATTTCAGAAGCTACAGAAAAGTAGAAAGAAGGATGCCACCACCCAGAAGCAAAGTCCACGGACCATGTGGCATGCTTCCTTTGCCTTTGTTTATGAATTCTTTAACGGCCCCCAAGAAGTCACATCTGCCCAGATGAGCAGTCTTCTTCCTGTGGTGTGCCTCTTTGGAAGCCCTAAGCTTCACCGAGAAGACAGTCTTGGCCTGGACAGGAAGCCCTCTTGTGAAGCCAGCCCAGCTCAGTTGGTACCCTGCAGGCTGGCTCTGAGCTTGTTCTTGTCCTCAAGGAGAAATTGGCCTGGTCTCGGCTAAGGGTTGTCATGAGTCATGCTGGCAATCTCTGTGACCTTTCACAAGTACCCTGTTCTGAAATCAGGAGGGTAACGCAGGCTTTCGCAGGCCAGTTGACTCTAACAGCTGCCGCACCTGGAGAAAGGAAGGAGCTCTGGGCCCAGAGCCCAGCGGTCTGGGTCCGTTTGCCCCAAGCTGGCATATGGGGCCTTGGGCAAGTCACTTAACCTCTCTGTCCCTCAGACCTACAATCTTTCTGAGCCCCCCTCTTCTCCTCTGTAAAGTGGGAACAGCAAGCACGTCTAAGCCTTTCTAGGGGACACTGTGAAGGTTCGCTGGAACCACAAAGTGAGATGGCTGTCACCAAATCCCTCGCCTCCATACCCATTGTGGCGAGGGAGATCTGTCATTTGGCTGGGCAGATAATTCCTGGCTTCAGGGGGCTGTGCCTGGATACACCAGAGCTGTGCTTGCCAAGTTGGCGGCACAGCAAGAGAGGGTTCGCTGGGAGAGGGCTCCGGCTGGCACCCACGCTGTAACCACGGGGCGCCGGCTGAGCCCAGGTCTCCAGCCTCTTGCCACGAAGACCTGCCCTGATTAAAACCCGTCAGATTCCTTTTCCCTTTTTCTAACAACTATAAACACGTTCTTGGAGCAGAGCTGTCTCTGCCGGGATCCAACACCTGCCTGAGACTGAAAGAAAATTCTGTCCACACCCAAGGATTCTCGCCTCAAAGACAGCCCAGGAGGAAGCGGGGATGTTTTGTTTTCGTTTCGGCACCCACAGAGCAAGGGGAATGCTTTCTTGTTCCTGGGCTTTATCTCCCAGGTGGGCAAGGGGGACTTCTGAGCACAACTACAGAGACAAGACCCAAAGGGGGTCCCTCTTCCTCCTGCTGAAGGGTGAACACACAAGGCCAGGCCTGGAGCTGGCTGCTGACTCAGGCCCAGTCAGGGGCCTTCGTGAAATGTCCTGATTCCACACTCAGCTTGGGGTAGAGGCTCCAGGGCTGGACCCTGCCCCACCCCACCCCTGGTCAGAAGGCCACCACCCAGAAGATGGAGAGCTGGAGGTTGGGACACTGGCAACCAGCGCGCTAACAGGCTCTGAGGGTCTCCAACCTCCTCGAGCATCAGTGGAGGGGTATCTGGAGCAGCAGTGAAAGCCTGTGGGGAGGAGTCAAGAGGGAAGCTGGGACGGGGGATGCCGGGCCCTTCCTAGCCTTAGAAGCCATCATGCTAGGCAGTCCCTCTTGCTAGCCTTGCAGAAGGTAGAGGAAGGCAGACGATGCTTCCAGGCCCAGGGCTCTCTGCCTCCCCTGGGCACTAGTTGACAACAGCCTCCCTGGACTGCCAGGGACCTGTCCCATTGAACCCCAAACTTCCATTAGGTTGGGAGTGTCTGGCATAATACAGGAGAAAACCCCACGCGACTGACTGACTCAGCGTTTCTATCTGTGGGAGTAAAGTCAAATTCACATACAAGAAATGGAAGTCCTGAACAAGGAGAAAAAAACTTGATTCTGGGCTTACACTCAGTACAGCACAGTAGAGGTTTTGCAAACCTCTCTCGGGTTAAAAATAGGTCAATTTTAAAGGCATCTTCAATGATGATCAGAGATAAATTAGAAAGCCAACGGCACAGAACTTGGCTTTGGGTGGGACGTAAGGACAGGAGGACGTGTTCAAATGTGAACCATCCACCTCAGTCAAAGGGTTTCACAAGGTGCCTTTGTTGCTGAATTCCGAGGCAGGCAGAATGTCCTATCAGAATTGCGGGCCTCCAGTCTGCCTCGGGCTGCTGCTGGCCAGAGCTCCGGGGCCACGTGGTTTGGGATGCTGTGAGTTCGCTCACTGAGGCCCTTCCACTGGCTGAGTGCCAAGTCACAGGGGGCAGATACAGCAGGAACAAGACTTGAAGCTCAAGCCTGGGGACCCCTAGGTTTGCCCCTGAGGGGCCTCAAAGGTTCCCTGGCCCCAGTCGAGGCCCCCTTCATTTCCTGATTCTCAGAGTATGTCCATGGAGCAGCTATATAGGGTCGATTCTGCATCATGAGGACCCAGAATCTTCATTCTACAAGGTGACCGAAGAAGAGTTTGGGGGTCACTGCTCTTCGAACATACCAGCGAGTCCTCTGCCATTGGGCTGCCTCCCCGCCACACCCACTGCCTCTCCCACAGCTTTCTCCTCCCTATGGTGAAACCTGGGTCTGAGCTCCGGCTCTGCCACTTACCAGTCCCATGTCTTGCATGGGCTACCTGTTAGGAGCCCCAGTTTCCCATCAACCCCTAGCAGCCAAATTAGTCCTGGCAAGGAGTACTCTGCTATCCACCTAAGGTCCCTCTGTCCATGTCCCCCTCAGGTGCTCTCTACCAGAACCTCTGTGGGGGCGGGGGCATCTCCCACCACTTTCCTTACAAGAGAAAAGAGCATGCCCGGTAGGTCTCGGCTGACGGTCTCAGCCCTGGCTGCACACTGGAAGCAGGGGGGAGCGGACACCTTGCCCTGGACACTCATTTGGTTGGTCTAGGGTACGACTGAGGCTTTGGGAGACTTAAAAGGTCCCCATGTGCTTCTAAAACACAGTCGTGGTTGCAAGACATCTCTGTCTGAAGATGATGGGACAAGCCCTGAGGAAGTCCCGACTGCTCTGCACACAGAGGAGGAGCCCTTCTCTCCCCTCTGCTCCACAGGGGGCCCATGAGGAATGTGAACTTGTTTAGAGAATAAACACCTCCACTCTCAGAAGCAATAAACCTCAAATGAACCTGAAGCCAACAAATTGCATCCTTGATTAATGGGAATATTTTTTGTTCTTCTTTATGAAAACAGATCAAAGCAGCTGAGCCTCAGGAATTCAAAGAGCAGATTTCAGGGTGTGTCCTGGGGCACTGGGTGTCCGCGTCCTCAGCTCTTGTATCTCCACAAGTACCCTGGGGCCACAGAGCAAGAATCCACAGGCGCCCCATCTTCTATGAAAGCCAACGGCCACGCATATCCAGTTACTGATTGATCACACATAAAAGAACGCTGGGTTCTGAGCGGCGTTCTCACTGTCAAGGATTGAGACCACAACAGCCCCCAATCCATCAGACACCTGAGTCCTGAGCCCCTTCCCATCCCAAACCCAGGGGATGCTTTTTAGCCCATGATGAATTCCAGGCCCCCACAGGGATTTGGTTTTCAGGATTCTGCAAAGCAAACCAAGTGTTCCTCTGCCAATCTTGTCATCTTGGGAATCACTTCTGCCTCTGGACAGCAGCTGGACCTAGACTCCGGCTCCCTGGGGACAGATGGCCTGACCTGGCAGGTGCTACCTTGGCCTCTGGTGCCAGGGGGACAGGGGTTAAGAGCTTTGGGAGGTTTAGACTCATGCCCACCTTTGTTGAGAGGCCACTGCTGGGGACCCGTGATTCTCCCCGGGGGAAGGGCAGCACTCATCTCTGCACCCTCGGCTCCTTCGCAGGCCAAGATTCACTGCATATGGTGAGATTCCTGTTGGGAATCTGCTTTGACCGTGGGCAGGAAAAGGGCTGAGCAACATTCCCTTGGCCTGCACTCAACCCACCCAGATACCGTCCCTGCCTTGACTTCTGGGCAGACTCCTATTCAGCCTTCTCACCAAAGCCTCTACCTGACGCATGATCAGTCACGCAGCCCCCGGCAGCTCCTGCTCGCGCAGTATTAAAACAGCACTTTCCATGCTGGGGCCCAGTACCTACAGCGGTTCCTTGCACAGGGACAACCCCCGGACCCAGGAGCCCTACTGCAGTCAGCCCACCCCAGGTTGCCTGCCATGCAACTCAGCACTAGCACCCCAGGAGGGAGAGCAACCACCTCTTAGTGAGTTCACAGGAGGTGCAGGCAGCTGGGACATATGGCAGGGGGAGGGGGCTTCAGAGGGCAGGGAAGCTCCAGGCATCCCCTTAGCAGTCCAGGCACGAGAGAGAGGCTCTGCCAGTCGGGGGAAGGTAGCAGACACCCTAATGTGGGCTCAGACTGTCACGGTCACTGCTTGATTCCTCCACGGTGCCTGGGATTGGGGGCTGGCTGACACAGTACCATGCAACCACAGAAATAAGATCTGCCTTTGTCTAATAGGAAGATTACAGATGTGCGAGTGGTGGGTCTGTAAAGATGGGAGGACCAACACATGGTGGAGGAGAGGAGATAGAGACAGGGACACAGGGACACAGAGAGAGAAAGATAGAATGGCACCCTCTCTTTTCCGGGGACTTCTGTGGGGTTAGGGTTAGCCACCTACCAGTTCCTTCCTGAGCCAGGTTATAGCCTCATCGATACTCTGGAAGCCTTCCAGCTTGCCAGGGGAACCGTCGCCCTGGCTGGTGCTCCCGGCAGGCGGGGGATGCTCTCTGGGCTCCCTCGGGGGCAGCAGGGGCTCCCCTCCCTGCTCCACGCTCTCCTCCGTGGCCAGCCTCTGGAAGGGCCATGTCTGCTCCTCCAGCCTGGCCTGCCATTCCAGGTAGGAGGGCCTGCGGGTCTCCAGCCTCAGCTTCTCGGTGAGGGCCTTCAGGCTCCGGAGGTGGTCATCAGGAGGCGCGGCGGCCCCTGCCGGCCCTTCTTCCTCACCCACTTCTTCCACTTGGATCTCAGGCACAGACATTCTGTAGTCTGCCCTGGCAGCCAGACCTGGGAGGTGGTGGTGGGCCGTGTGGGAGGCTTGCTGGGCGACGAGGTGGGGTCCTGCTCTGGAAGGGCCTCATCCAGCTGGGGCCGTGGCTCCAGAGGGCATGGCAGGGATGGCAGCAGGTCTCAGAGGCTGGGCAGCCCCTGGAGCTGAGAGGGACTGCGGGGCGAGTCCGGGGGATCCTCTCACAGCAGCTGCAGGGTTTGAGGGCACGATTCCTCCGGGAGGCCTGTGGGTGCCATGCTCCACAGAGGGCAGGAACAGACACGCACTGGCAGGATCCTTGAGAGGCAGCCTCTGCCAAGGAGATCTATCCGACCCGGAGGTGTGCGCAGAACAGAGACGGGCCAGAAGCCCTCCCGGGAAAGGCAGGCAGCGAGGGCCCTGCAGGGAGAATGAGAACCCAGTCAGTCCCACGCCTCCCCCGCGAGGCGGGCATGTCCACACCCCAGAGAGGTCAGTGACGAGACTTCTACTTGCTAGTCCAGGACGAGAGTGAGATCATTTTACCACTTTAAGTTGATGCAGAGAAGTTGGTAAAACGCGGTTCACCTACAATTTCGCTGTATTATCTCACTTAATGCTCACAGCAAGTCTGTGCCCCTTTGTTTCTGTTCCCATTTTACACAGAAGGACCCCTAGTCCCTAAGAGGCTAAAGGACGCATGGTGACAGAACTCCCGCAGAAGACGAGCCTGTCACTTGAATCTGAGCACAGGTCTCTCCTCTTGGTGACAGCTGCCCGAGGGTCCCCGGAGCCAGCTGCCAGGCCAGTGGAGCCCCACATGGACTCCGGGGTGCCTGCACCATACAGGGGCTGCTGTCCTCAGTGCCCCTCCCTGTGCACACCTGGTCTGGCTCACACTCAGCTTCCTCCTCCACCACCAGTGCCTGGCCTCACCGCCTCAGAGGAGGAAGCAAATAAACCTGCAGCTGCAGAGGGAGAGAGCTGGCTGCACTCAGGTTGGACTGTCGAACTGAGCGAAGCCGGTGACTTGGGCTTCCAGGACGGTGGCTATCAGGGTTACCTGAGGTGCCCACACAGCAGCGCCTCCTCCACAAGGGCTCCAGCAAGGACCTAGTGAAGGGTATAAGCCAAGGCTCTCACCCCACCGTGCCAGGGTGGGTAGGAAAGTAGCTCCGAGTTATAATTAGACACCAGCCTCTCGGTGTCTCTGGGTCTACAGGGACTGGGCAAGTGGAGAGATGGGCAGTTCAGGGTGGGAGATGTGTGTCTTGAACTTGGCTTTCAGGGCTAGTTTTAAAAATCTGTGCTGAGGGCATACAGGTGTAAAGAAGAATGAATTGATACAGAGCAATGTCCAACATAAGGCTAAAAGAAAAAGCAAGATGCTCAGTCACCTGGTGCACGCACCACCTTTGGTAAAAAAGGACAGAAAGGGAGAGAGATGCTTATTGAGTGGTGTGCCTTTAAAATCCCTGCCCAAAAAAGAAAAGCAATAATCATCGTGCCGCCTGCTTGGAGTGGTGGGAATGGGCAGGCTGAGGCGAGGATTAAGGGGATCAGACTAGGATGGGGGAGGCCGAGTTTCCTCCTGACGTACAGGGGTGCTCAGGAAGACAGACAGCAGAGCTTCCGCTCTGGACACTCCTACGAGCCCAGCCAGCAAGGGAGGTCTGGCTGGAGGACAGACCCCATTTTCTGGGCCTGCTCTTGCAGGAGTGGGGGGCATCCCTGGGGAATGAGGAAGAGTGGGCCACCCCAACTGAGAGCAGAGCAACTCAGAGTCATCTCCCGCCCTGCTCCGGGCAAGTGAAAATCCCCTGGGGAACTTGGAGGACACAGGATCTACTGCCAGTAGTTCTGATTCCCTTGATTTGGGCCCAGGACTCAGACAGCAGCGCATTCTGAGGTTCCCAGGCGATCTGAGTGTGCAGATACAAGCATGCGGTCAGGACCGAGAGCTGCTGGTCCCCTTAGAGACACCAGACTTGGGGTCAGATTCTGGCTCTAGGCCCTGTGGGGCTTGCCAAGCCTCAGCTTCCTATCTATAAAGTGAGGATTCTGCCAATCTCCTAGGCTCTGGGGGATTGGCAGGACTAGGTTCACATGCGCTCTCTGAATCCTAGCATGCTCCAAGAACACGGGGATGGGGCTCTCTCTGCGCAGTTTCCTGGGACACAACCTTCCTAGCTCTCTCCAAGTCTGAAGACTTGGGAGCTGCTCTTTGGGGCCTTCCCAGGCGCCTGCCGTCTGTTTGCTGAGGGCCCAGAATCCCTTCTGAGTGTGCCTGGGTGGCTGAATCCTGTGGGGCTTCTTTTCCAAAGACAGAGGTGCTCTCGTAGCCAGCAGAGTTTTCCAGAGAGGGTCCAACCACGGACAGACTGGTGAGCAATGCCCTCCCCACCTGGGTCCTGCAGGAGACAACATGGAGGGAAGCTGTGCCCTCCCTCTGCAGGGGGCCGCATCCTGCCCCCTTGGGGAAGGGGCTCCTCTTGGGCTGGGAACCACGGAGAATCTGCAACTGTGTGACTGTGCAGTGTGGGGAGCTCACTTTAATGAGTGGTTTTCTGACCGAATTCAGCGAAGGCCCGTGAACGGGAGCTGAGCCAGCCGACGGCAGGCCTCTGCTCTGGTGGGCCTTGTGTATGTGGCACCCGGGTGTCCCTCGTTCATGCCAGTCTCACCCCATCCCAAAAGGCAGGTGGGGGCACCCATTTCACATATGGTCGTGCGGGCTGCCTAGGAGAGGTGACGTGCCCTCCTCTAGGCAGGTGCTAGCTGGGGGCCTGGGCACAGCCACGTGACTGTGATCAGCCTCTTTCTACCCTAAAGCATATGGGCTCTGGGGTCAGAGCCCGAGGGCAGTCACCAGTTCTATGGGATGGGCATGTGGCTCCATGACCACCCATGCCTCTGAGTCCTCTTCTGAGGAGTGGGCACAACCAGGACCAGCTGCACAATTTGCAGGGCTCAGTGCTGGGTCCCTTCTTTTAAAAAGTCCCAGGAATTTCAGGATGGTGACAACAGAACATTAACCCAAGTGAGGATCCCTGTGCCTCCCCCCAGGTCCCGTGCCCATGAAGCCCTGGGGATCACAGTATCAACTCTGTAGGTCATTGCCAGGATTTCACAGGGTGACAAACACTTGGTAGCACACACAGTGCTGGTATACAGTGAAGCCTAGACAGTTATGCTTTTAGAAATATTATTAAGCTGCTGCAAGCCATTGGTGCCACCTCACAGTCACATCACCCTTTCCCTGCACTGAGCAGCCACCTGGTTGGTCCTGGAAGTGCTGGGTGTCCTGAGCCCATCTCTGCATCTTTATACGCGTCCCTGAAGACCTCCGATGCGGTGTGCTGACCCTGTCTCCCTGCAGTTTTAGATCTCAGAAGGTCTGGGTGAGTGAAGAGCAGGCTTGCCCTGGAAGGGAGAGAGCCCAGCGGACCAGAACAGCTCCTGTGCCTGCTCCCTCCTCCCCAGCTCCTGGCGCTGGAGGGACCCAGGGTCAACAGCCTGCTACCCATGCCAGAGCCCGAGTCTGGCTGCAGCCTGGCCCGAGTCCCATCACAATGCTAACAGGATGGGGACCTGGGTTCGGTCTCCCTCAGTTTTCCAGCCTGTGCTTGGCAGTTGGTGGCGTCCTGTGTGCGAAGGCTCTGCACACAAGAAAGGCCTACCCACCCGAAGACTCGGTGAGGCGGGCAGCAAGGAGAGGCCCCAGGCAGGGACTTGCCATTGTAGATGGTGTGGTCATGTGCACCTGGAAGGGACTGAGGCAGAGCCCTGGGGCACCTCCTATTGCTCCTGCTCAGGACAAGCTCACTTTCAGAGCCACCAGGCAGTGTCCCAGGGATCCCCACCTGCCTGGTCACCCTGGTGCCTGAAGAGGCCCAGGGGGGTTTCCTCTCTCCCCTGCAGCTGGGCACAGGAGCTAAGCTAGAATGTCACCCACACAGGCCCTGGAAAGTGCTAGCAGGAAGGTTTGTTGTCCACTGCCCACTCGATGAGCTGGATGTGTCTGCTGGCAGAGAAGGCTGGTAGGGTGTGGGAAGGGAGCCTGACCTGGACACTTTCTGGGCTGGGTGGGCAGCAGAAGTCTTTCTTGACTGCTGGGACTTGGGCCCAGGGAGGGACAGCCCTCCAACATGCGGGTCAATGGGCTTCCCGATGACCTAGGTCCAGGGAGCACAGGGCAGAGGATACTGGACACCATCAGATCTGGGACACGGGAAGCCCTGGAAAACAAGATCCTGAGATCCCGTAACTCTGAGGCCCGGGCATGACCACTGTTAGCACAAGAAGACTGGGCAGGATGCAAACCTCACGAATCATCTCAGCTGTTTGTTCAGGAACAAAGTTTCACACAGGAGCAGGGGATGCAGGGAAGCAATGGCATCAGCGGACCCCCTTTCCTGGTGGAAAATGAGCCACAGAACAAAGAGAGGAACTGGGTTTATATAGGTTATTTTGAGGGGTGGTATAGTGAACACATCAGTTTCCTTGGCACTCAGGAATTCGAGCTTCTTTGGGTCGGGGTTCTGTGGGCAGTGTCTGGAGAGGATTTACTTTGGAGGAGACCAACGCCTCCCAGACACTGTTACTTTAGGGGTGATAAAACACCTCCTCCTGTGTGCAGCCGGCACTGGAGAACAGTGTGCCTTTCCCAGGCCACATTATCTTGGGGATTTTTTCATTTTCCATATCTACTACCCACCAGCCAGGCAGCAGCAAGGACCAGCCTTGGGGATGCACCAGACTTCCTGTCCCAGCAACATGCCAGGGCTTGGGATGACTGGGGTTCAGATGTGCTTCCTGGCTTCCTGGCCCAGGAAGCGGGAGTTGCCAGCCATGAGCTAATCCCCCAGCTGCCCGAGGAGCCGAGTGGGTGCAGCGCTGTCAGGCGGCCAACGCCTTGTCTCATCATGACCTCACCTGCGCACCTGGAAAACCCTCAAACCCACTTCCCGGATGGGCTCCCGGGCCGGGAAGGCTGCGGGGGCTGCTGACTAATTCTCCCTGGGCTCCTGCGTGCTTCCCCCAGTCCCGGAGGCCTCACTAGAATGGCTTCTTTCTTCTGCATAACGCTGTCTTTCCAACCTCTGCCCGACTCTCCTGCTCCACCGAATCCCAAGCTCGCTCTGTGCCCGCCGCTTCGTACAGCCCAGAAGCCCTTCCTTCCCTCCTCTGCCTCAGTCCTCAGGCATTTTCTCCTTCCCTTTGTTTTCCTGGCGGTTGTGTGTGCCCAGACCAGAGCACGTGAGGGACAGTGACGCCATCACATGGTGAGCTAACACTTGGAGCAGGATTACCACGGGTGGAGAGACTGAGGCACAGATGGCTTTGGTAGCTTGCCCAAGGTCATAGGGCTAGTAAGTGGTGAGGCTGGGATTTGAGACCCTGCCAGCTGGCTCCAGGTTAGCTCCTGACCCCTGGGCTTCCTGCCCCTGTTAAACCATCACATGTATACCAGGGACCTTCTCGATGGTCTCTTCTACCAGACTCAAGTTCATGAGGGTAGGAGCCAGGCCTTTCTTTTATCCTGGATCCTCCTGCACTTGGTGAGGCACTGCTCTCTCTAAACGTGGAGTGAACGGGCAAACAGAAGAGCTTCCTGCCTCCTGCTGCAGCCTGTGCTTGCTCACAGTAAGCCAGCTTGGACGGGCTCAGAGGGGCAGAGGAGCCCTTGGGCTTCTGTGGCAGGACCTTTGCACCTGTCCTCATGAGAGGCCACCTCCCACCCCCCAACCTGGCCACAGAATGCCTGGACACAGGTGCCTGGACAAAGGTGTGCCTGGACACAAGCGTGCAGACTCCTGGGACAAAGCAGGAACAACCTGATTTAGCTTGTGCCAAATCCCATGGCTCTGAACTGTAGCCAGAGAGGACTTGCTTGGCATCTGGCATCGTGTGAGGTCATTTTCACCCAGCACCTTCTCTCTTCCTTCTGGAAAAAGCATTCTCCCTTATTGTGGGGAGCCTGTTCCTGGGGTCCCTGTGGCACTGGCATCCCCTCTCGCCTCAGGGGAGGTCACATGACTCCACTGGGCCAATCAGAGCCTTTCTGAAGCTTTCCGGCTAGGCCAACCCAGAAGCCCTCCTTGTTCCCAGGCAGCCTGGGTGCAGGAGCCCTCTGCTCACATGGAGAGGATCTGCTGGCACACAAAGCTGGCAGACAGGGTGGCTTGAAGGTCTCCATCAGGCCCATCAGAAGCCACCCCCCTGACTTTGACTACACGGTTTTCAAATCCTCCTCTTGGGCTCCCGCTACTCTGAGCTGGGTTTCTGACATGCATAGCTGACTGGCTACCTGGAGCTGGAGAAGGATGTGGCATGAGGGTGTTTGTTGACGTTCCGCCTTTGCTGTTTGTCACCCCAGCCTCCCTCCTTTCCTGTTTGTGGGACGCTCCCATTCCGTGCAAGCAGCAGGCAGGCGCCCTTCTCATTTGTTCTCTGGAATCAGAGGACCAGATTCTCCCTCCTCCCCCGCCCAGGCCCTGGCAACCAGGTGTGAGCATGTGACTTAAGCTCAGCCAATCAGAGGCCAGGCTCTGAATTTGGCCTGTGTGAGGCCCAGATGAATGGATGGTTGGAATTCACAAGTGCCCCTGCTGGAGAGCTGCTGTAGGCCTCCTCCTCTGCCCTGGCTCTGCCTGCTTGCTCCTGTGAGTCTTTGCCCGCTGCCAGTCTCTGAGCACCTGACGGCCTTGTAGTTATGCTGTTTCCGTTGCTTGCAAGGGCTGGAGAGAGGGGAGCAGACAACTCACTTGGAGAGGCGGAGAGGCCACGCGTATAACTGAGAACTAAGCAGTGTCCTAAAACACTGTGACACCCGAAAAGGCTCCCCTCCCCCATTCCCCATGAGTCCCTGAGGGTGCTGCCACCTGCAGTTGAGACCCACAGAGTGGATGGTCACTGTCCTCTGAGTGAAATTTTGCTGAGTCCACCTGCATTGAGAGCTGGTCTGTTTCCTAGTTCACAGTGACAGAAACGCTCGATGAGGACAGACTAACGATTTTCTGTCTGTGTAAACTCACACCTGTTCTGCACCCTCTCAGAAGTGCCACCCACAGGTCCCTGTGCTCTGGGTCATGCGGCCTTCCCAACTGGGCTACAGCCGGATGCCTGGGAACTGGGGCCAACACCCCAGGGCCTCCAGCCTGGCAAAGTACTCCCTTTTGGGGAGCAAGCCCCGGGCTTCCTGAGCAGAGCGACAGTCCGGGAGCGAGAGGGCATGCCCAGGAGGGTCCTGCTGCTGCTGTCTGCTTCCTGCAGGCTGCTCTGCTCTTTATATAGCCAGCCTGGTTCCTGCAGCTCCTCTGCTTCTCAGGTGTTCTCATGATTAACCACAATCCCCTGCCCTGAGGTCACCTTGTACCAATTCCTGCAGCATAAAAGAGGTCCACTAACCTTATTAGAAGCCCCATTATACAGGGAGGAAATGGAGGATTTCCCCTAGGAAACCGAGCCCCAAGCTCCCATGAACAGTAGTGAGGGGGCTGAGATCCTTGCCCAGGAAAAAGGTCACTATCAAGAACATACAAAGGATGGGGACCTTGCAGATGTGTTCCCCAGCACCGGCACAGGAAGAACAGAAATGTCACCTTGTCATAGTTCAGGATGGTCTTCACACACTCACACCTCATGTCACCCTGACACCATGCAGAACACTGGGCTGCAGGGGTGTCTCGGGAAGCGGATCCACTGGGGCAGAGCTGGGAGAGCTGTGTCCACGCCCCCTGGAATGTCTCCTCGGGACCCCTCGGTCATAGGCCAAGTACCTCCTAAACTGCAGTTCAGATCCTGCCCCGGTGACTATCCTACTAAGGAGTATTTTAACAGCTCTGCCAAGCTGCTAGTATTTATCAGGTATGCAAATGTACCAGGCACGGAGGAAACGGTGTCTCCTGTCCACAAGAACCCTGTGAACGGTGTACTATGATTCTCTACTGCAGAATGGGTAAACCGAGGCCCAGAGACAAGGAGGGGATGGCCCAGAGAAACTCAGATGGCACACGGCATGGCCAGGGCTGGACCAGGTGGGTTTGGAGGGCAGGAGCCAGCAAGGCTGAACTGGAGGCCAGGACAGAGCCTGAGGCTCTGATGTCCCCCTGGTCTACCAAACAGAATAAGTCACAAGCATCCTTTGGAAGCCAATGGTTCCTGGAGAAGGCCAGTGCTCTTCTGGCTCCATGCTGTCCTCTGATGGTGGTCCCTGTGACAGAGGACCCCTTGACTGTGACTGTGGACCATACTCGGATGGCAGGGAAGGCTAGGCAGGTGTTCTAGTCCCCTTGCAGCTGGGAAAACTGGGGTGAGGGCCTAAGTGACTGACCTAAGGCCCCAGAGCTCCTCAGTGACAGCCCAGCACCTCTCACTCTCCCCCACACTCCTTGGGGCTGCTGTACGGGCTGCTTTCCAGAACATACTATCTGGATAAGGCTGGCTACCACCCCTCCGGGCCCCAGAGATGTGGAACACCTTCCACTGGCAAGTGGCACTTGGTCCTCTGAGAAGCTTCTGAAGTGAAGAACTGGCAGCGCAGGGTTCGGGCCCTGGAGGTCTGGCTTTCCTCAGTGAGGCAGGTCAGGGGGAGGGATGTCCTCCAGGTCAGTCTGGCCTTTACGCCAGACTGGGCCTGGACACCATTTGCACTGCTCACTGCTCTGGGCTACAGCCAGGGTGGGCCTGGCAATCCATCAGTCAGCCCTGCTAAGGACAGGAGCTCTGCTCCTCAGAGCACCTGCCGCAGCAGGGTGGACAGGGAGCACTGGCGGCCAGGGCACGGCTGGAGCACTGTGGCTGGCCTCAAGGCTTCCCAGGCCGCAGGGCTGAGCTCCAAGGGGCCCTCAGGGCTGACGCAGCCAGCGCCCTGGCCCCAGCTGCCAGGCCTGGACCTTCCTCTGAAAACCACAGAGCTGCCAAGAGGATGGGGGTGGGGCAGGGGTTTGGCAGGTGCCAGCGGCCACAAAGACACGGTGGCCGGACACGGCGCTCCCAGCATTGACCGTCCACTTTCTAAAGAGGCGCTGCTTTTTCCCAGGCTGGTGCAGGCCCAGGGGTCCACAGGTCACGAGGGTGAGCAGGCCTGAGACAGGTGGGAACAAACCCCGTGCTTGGGGTACCTGTCGAGCCCCAGGTGGGGACAGGGCTGACCTCCCACCTCCACGCACATGGCAGTCAGTCTGGGATGTGACTGTCCCTGCTCTGCTGATGTGCCTCAGCTGAGAGGAGGGCACACAGCCCTGCGCGCCCCACAGAGCTGCTGACAGGAGCCTGGAGCTGCCCAGAGCCCATTGCCTCTGCCTCAGAGTTGCCATGGCGACAGAAGCAGGAGGGACATGGCTAGTCTGGCCGGATGCCAGCCATCTTCCCCTTCCCAGGCCCGTTTTCATTCCAGCTCTTGGTCAGAGCTGGTGTGAGGAGCCCCAGAGATGGGGACAGACACCAGGCAGAGACCAGACTCCGGACCCAGCTGTATGTGTGTGATAGGACTGACTGTGTTGATGTGTGTGAGTGTGGGGTGGTTGTCTGTCTGTGTGTGAGTGTGGGGTGGTTGTCTGTCTGTGTGTGAGTGTGGGGTGGTTGTCTGTCTGTGTGTGAGTGTGGGGTGGTTGTGTGTGTGTGAGTGTGGGGTGGTTGTGTGTGTGTGAGTGTGGGGTGGTTGTCTTGGTGTGTGTGAGCGTGGGGGTGGTTGTCTTGGTGTGTGAGTGTGGGGGTGGTTGTCTTGGTGTGTGAGTGTGGTGGGTGGTTGTTGTCTTGGTGTACGATTAGGTCGTAGTTGTTGTCTGGGTGTGTGTGCGTATAGAGGTGGATGCCTTAGTGTTGTGGGGGGGGTGGTTGTCTTGGTGTATGTGAGTGGGATGTGGTTGTTTTGATGTGTGTGAGTGTGGGGGTGGTTGTTGTCTTGGTGTGTGAGTGGGGGATGGTTGTCTTGGTGTGCATGAATGTGGTAGGTGGTTGTTTTCTTGGTGTGTGAGTGTGGTGGGTGGTTGTTGTCTTGGTGTGTGAGTGTGATGGGTGGTTGTTGTCTTCGTGTATGATTAGGTCATGGTTATTGTCTGGGTGTGTGTGAGTGTAGAGGTGAATGCCTTAGTGTTGTGAGAGGGGGGTGGTTGTCTTGGTGTGTATGAGTGGGTGGTGGTTGTCTTGGTGTGTGTGAGTGTGGGGGTGGTTGTCTTGGTGTGTGTGAATGGGGGGGTAGTTGTCTTGGTGTGTGAATGGGGGTAGTAGTTGTTGTCTTGGTGTGTGTGAATGGGGGTAGTAGTTGTTGTCTTGGTGTGTGTGAATGGGGATGGTTGTCTTGGTGTGTGTGAGTGGGAGGTGGTTGTTTTGGTGTGAGTGTGGGACTGGTTGTTGTCTTGGTGTGTGTGAATGGGGGGTGGTTGTTTTGGTGTGTGTGTGGGACTGGTTGTTGTCTTGGTGTGTGTGAATGGGGGGTGGTTGTCTTGGTGTGTGAGTGGGTGGTTGTTGTCTTGGTGTGTGAGTGGGGTGGTTGTCTTGGTGTGTGTGAGTAGGGGTAGTTGTTATGTTGGTGTGTGAGTGGGGGATTGTTGTCTTGGTGTGTGAGTGGGTGGTTGTTGTCTTGGTGTGTGAGTGGGGTTGTTGTCTTGGTGTGAGTGGGGTGGTTGTTGTCTTGGTGTGTGAGTGGGTGGTTGTTGTCTTGGTGTGTGAGTGGGTTGTTGTCTTGGTGTGTGAGTGGGGTGGTTGTCTTGGTGTGTGAGTGGGTGGTTGTTGTCTTTGTGTGTGAGTGGGGTGGTTGTCTTGGTGTGTGAGTGGGTAGTTGCTGTCTTGGTGTGTGAGTGGGGGTAGTTGTCTTGTGTGTGAGTGAGTGGTTGTTGTCTTGGTGTGTGAGTGGGTGGTTGTTATCTTGGTGTGTGAGTGGGGGGGTTGTTGTCTTGGTGGGTGAGTGGGTGGTTGTTGTCTTGGTGTGTGAGTGGGGGGTAGTTGTCTTGGTGTGTGTGAGTAGGGGTAATTGTTATCTTGGTGTGTGAGTGGGGTTGTTGTCTTGGTGTGTGAGTGGGTGGTTGTTATCTTGATGTGTGATTGGGTGGTTGTTGTCTTGGTGTGTGAGTGGGTGGTTGTTGTCTTAGTGTGTGATTGGGTGGTAGTTGTCTTGGTGTGTGAGTGGGTGGTTGTTGTCTTGGTGTGAGTGGGTGGTTGTTGTCTTGGTGTGTGAGTGGGGGTTGTTGTCTTGGTGTGTGAGTGGGTAGTTGTTGTCTTGGTGTGTGAGTGGGTGGTTGTTGTCTTGGTGTGTGAGTGGGGGTTGTTGTCTTGGTGTGAGTGGGGGTTGTTGTCTTGGTGTGTGAGTGGGTGGTGGTTGTCTTGGTGTGTGAGTAGGGGTAGTTGTTATATTGATGTGTGAGTGGGGTGTGGTTGTCTTGGTGTGTGATTGGGTGGTTGTTGTCTTGGTGTGTGAGTGGGTGGTGGCTGTCTTGGTGTGTGAGTGGGTGGTTTGTTGTCTTGGTGTGTGAGTGGGGGTGGTTGTCTTGGTGTGTGAGTGGGGGTGGTTGTCTGGAGGCTGTGTGTTCTGGGTTGGGTGGGTGGTGGTTGGTGACGTGGGGTGGTAGCAGGCTTCTGCAGGGCAGTGCTCCTGGGTCTTCCTCAAGTGCATATGTGGTCTGCATGGAGGGGAACACCCCATACAGGTGTGGCTGCCCCGCCAAGACAAGCGGGGGTTTGCTCCCTCCTGAACCCAGCTGGGTGCTGTCTGGGTCAGGCCTCCCAGGGGCAAAGCCTCCTGAGACTCCACCCTTTCTCCAAAGGAGGCTGCAGCTCCAGCGTGGAGCTCAGGTAGGTGAGGCTGGGGAGGAGGGGGTAGGCAGGGAGCTCTGGGGGCTGGTCCTATTGGACGCTTGGGGTGTCTCCCACCCGGGGTCCCAGCCTTGCTGTTGGAGAGGGGAACCAGAGGACTATTTAGACAGGACCAGCTGGGCGGGGAAGAGAGGAGTCAGCTTCCTCTGCTCCAGTGCCTGTGGCCTCACCCCCGCTCTGAGGAGCTGCCGTGCTCTGGGAACCATGGTGTCCCTGCAATGGCCTCTCCTTCCTTCCTGACAGATTCTGGGTCTAGACCACAGCAGTAGGGGGGTTACCAACATGTCTCAGAGCGGCCCCCAGGGCAGGCGCGAAGGATCCCACTCACCCGTGTGCTCCTGGAGATCTTTGCTCAGGGAAGCTTGGTTTGCAGGGTCCTGTGCTAACGGCTGCACCTCTGCACAGAATTCAGAGCTTCCATTTGCACACCTGGTTTAACAAGAGCAATCACAAGCATTTTTAAGTCACACTAACATTTACACATTTTGTTTTCCCACATGTCGTGGCTTGGGCTAGAGGACCTTTCCAAGAGCTAGACCACAGAGATACTGCAGACCAGAGAAGCTAACAAGACTGGGGTAGGCCACACAGCTCCACTGGAGGGGCTGGCTCGGCTTGCACTGGAATCTTCTGACTCTGAGTTGAGCCTTGCTTCTATTGTCTAGGAAATGGGAAAACTGCTTGGTCTCGCTGGGACATTATGAGGAAAGAATCTATAAAAATACTTGTTAAGACCTTTGCAAATTCAGAGTGCTAGGTCAGTGCTGAATAATTGATGGGCTCTGCTCCTCTGCTGGAGCTAAGCTGACGCACAGGCCTCCTGTGGAGGCTGGGGGTGTGGAAACCTGTCCTTTTTGTTTTGCCCAGTGAAAGGGAGAGCTGGGCTTCCCTTGGTCCAGAGAAGCCCTGAGTCCTGGGAACCATACTTCTAATTTATGGCCTCCCAAGAGGACTGGAGATGAAGAGGGCTGATGAGGTAGGTGGGGCTGTGGGGGACTGAGAATCCCCACCGAGTCCCCTCCAAGGCCCTGGGAAAGGGCTGCCCTGGCAGGGAGAGAGGTGCCTGAGAACCCAGGGTCGGTTATGGGGGTGGGAACGGGCCCTGGGAAATGCAGAGAATGAAGAGGTCCCCTTCACAAAAACGAGTGACCAGGCAAGGATGCCCAGGAGGTGGCGAAAGCAGCCCGTCCTTGTCCCAGCCAACTGCCACAGGTGACCACAGGACTTTTCCAGCCAAAGGCCAGAGTGGCAGTGGGCATCAGGGCACAGAAAGGAGATGCAGGGGGCCTTTAAAGCAATTTATGGAGATGAAGGCAGAAGGCAGCTCAGGCAGGCGTGCTGGTCGTACAAACAGAAAACAGTTCCCAGCTGACTGAAACTCAGGCCCCATTTCCAAGGACACTGTGGCCCACCACAGTCTCCCACCTGGCCTTTGACTCAGCCCTCAGAAAAGGCAGGGTTAGGACTTCTGGAATCCACAGATAACTGACTCCAGCTTCAAATAAGCAAAGCCAACAAACTCCAGTTCAGGTGGGAGTCTGTCCTATTGGCCTTCTGTCTCACTCTGCAGGTGCCAAAGCCCCGCCACTCTGCAAGGACTTCCTGAGAGACTGCGCACTTCCATGCAGGGCCTGGGTGGGACCTCCTGGGGGCTGGAGTGTCTTAGGGTTTCCTGGCATTTGGGTGGGACTGGCCCTAAGGATGCAGTGGGGTCCAGTGTGGCCTGCAGCAGGTTGCTGGGATGTGGAGGGGGGACAGGAAATGGGCTGTGTGACGGTGCTCGCCCACTTGTGTCAGTGTGGACAGAGTGTGGCTGGGCTTCTGGAGCCCCTCGAGTTCACGCCCAGAGTGGGAAGGCGTCAGATACAGCAGAAAGACATGGAGCAGGCTAGGGAAGGAGCAGAGCCGGGCTCAGAGCCCCCACCAACTGGTTCTATTACCTTGGTCAACTGACTTTACCCCTGAGGCCTCCGGTTGCTCATCTCTAAATGGGATCTTAATGGAACCTACCTTGAAGTCTGGGAGGACCAAATGAGGCAAGGTGTGTCTTATTGGTCACACCTAGAATGGGACGGCCACCTCCTGCCCTTGACTGTGCCTGGCTGGCACTCTCCTGGGCCTGTCACAGGGGAAGCAGCTTCCAAACTACCAGAGTTCACAAACGCCTGCCTGTGCGCTCCGGAGTGTGCAGAGCACCACCTTACTGTCACTCTGTCCTAGGGCTGCACAAACTGCACTGACTCCTCAGGGACCCTGACACAGTTCCTTGTTGCTCCAGGGCAGGGCCATTATCTTAGGTCCTCAGCACCAGGCACATTATTGATCCTAAAGTTATTGACGAACCATTGTTGATGGGGACATGTTCAGTGTGTTTTCCTGGGGTGAGCTGCAACTCAGGGGCATTCAAGCTGAGACCCCCTCCCCGAGTCTGGCAGCTGGAGCTCCCACTCGGGCAGGCGTACTTCTTTATCTTTGGGCAGTACCAGGCATTCGGTAATTAGCAAAGTGAATGTCCCCTTGAAGACAGAGGTGTTTGAGGTGTGGGCTGCTCAAATGAACTTGGGGACAGCTTGACCCTGGAAGGAGCTGGTGGAAGGATCTAGAAAGGCCTCCAGGGAGGGGTAATCAGGACACCAGGACAGAGGCTGGGACTTCACCAAGCCCTGGGGTCAGGCTGTCTGGATCTGCTGGACCTGTGCGCAAATGAATGTCTCTAGAAGCTGTCTGCACTTGTGGCAGGATTTGCTCTGAGGCTTGCTTTCTCTCCAACTGATAATAGGGTCATCTTCGCCCTCCCCCAGGTTTCCAGCAGCTGCTCCCGAATACACAAAACAATGAGAATGACAACACAGCCAGTCTCCAGTGCTCTGCCCGCCCCACCAACAGGCTCAGGTTGGTTCATACCTGTCGTGGTGTCCCCAGGGCACAGCACTTGCGAAAGCAGGGACAGGGAAGAGGCATCTACAGGGGAAGAGGCATCTGCTGTAGTTTTTTACGCGATGGTGAATGGGTAGGGTGGGGTGGGGGGGAAGTTCCTAAGTGGCCTTGCTAGTACAGACACTCATCCAGAACATTCCTGGGTACTCAACATCCTGAGGGCCCCTCTGACCTTCCACTGCCATTCCCACTCTGCACTCAGAGGCTTTGCTGGCTTCCTGGAATGAGGAAATGCCCCACCTTCAAGAAGCCCTGGAGCTGTGGTCACCTGGAGGCCACTGCCGGAGCCTACTGATGCCTGCTTTCCACCTGGGAAACGAGCTCTGGCTTGAGTCATCTCGCCAGGTCTCCAGGGACAAGCCCTATAAGGGAGCTTCTGGGGATTCACTGCCAGCTTTCACACTGGATCAGAATGATCTGAAAGGAATCCCTGCCTCACAGGAGAAACTGCCTGAGGAAGTGGGGAGCTCAGTCTATGAGCCCATGGGGAGAAGCTGAACCCCAACATCTCCTGGGTCTCTGCCAAGGCTGCTGGGGAGGAGGCTAGGTTGGAGGGCACCCTAGGAACTCCACAAGTTTCTCCAGGAAGGAGGGCTTGGTCAAGGCTTCCAGCCCAGGAGGGAGCCCACTGGAGGGAGCTCCCGCGCGGCAGGGGCTGAGGCATGAGGAGGGCCTGATGCCGAGAGAGTTCCCTAGAGAAGAAGCCCCGCTCCATGTCCACAGGAGCTGGGGCTCCCGTCCAGCGCACTCCTTTCTCCCAGGAGCTGCTGGTGGAGGAGCCCTGCTCTGGGTGGAGCAGGCAGGGTCGGAGTGCCGGGAGGAAAGGGGTGGACTTGGGGCAGCACAGCCTCTGACTCCTGCTCTTCTTCCTTCTCCTGGTCTTTCCTCCCTTCTCACGGGAGAAGTGGCAGTGGTCAGGAGGGGAACTGGGCTTCAGCAGGTAAGGCAACTGGCCTAACCAGGAAAAAGTTGAGATCCCGTCTTCTAGGCTCCTTCCGGCAACCCTGTCCTCGAAGGCAGCTCAGACTCCACAGGTGACCGACAGCAAGGCTCACCTGCCACTTTCCTGCCAGTCTCCCCTTTCCTGCCCACTCATCCTTCCTGTTTCACTCAAACCCTGTCCGACCCAGGTTCTCAGCCATCTTACCCCTTCCAGGTCTGCTTCGGAATGGGCCTGTCCTCACCCCATCCACTGGTTACTTGTAAGGGACGTTCATAGGGGCACATGAGGACTCTCCAGCCCCATCTGTCAACCCGATAATCATTTATCTTCTGCCTTTGCAAGCAGGTCGATGTCCCAGTCAAGCGAAGAGCCATAGCTGGGCAGAACAGGGCTCCCAGGGGGCTTGGAAATTCCAGATGCTTCCCTTGGGTCACCAGGGTTTCCCAACAGCAAGATTTACCTAGAGACATACCCGCCCCAGCGCGTGAGTGGCCTGACAAGTGGTTTTCCTCCTCATGGGCCTGGGGCACCGTGGATCTTTTTTCTCAGCAAATAGGCACGGCCTTAATTTATTTCAGTCCTCTTGGAGGGAAGCCAAGCTGGTAGATATGGAAGTGGGGACTGGTCATTTAGTGGCAATCCATGCATGTAATGGAGAGGACGAGGACAGGAGAGTGTGCAGGGAGGTGGGCATCTGTGGGTCAGCAAGGAGAAGTGGCATGAGGGAGGACACTTCTGAGGCTGGCCAGGCCTGATGGCAAAGGCTTCCAAGCTCCTGATACAAGAAATGGCTTTGCTGGCTCCAAAGTTTCCCTCGAGATGGTGGGGACCTTCCTAGGGTATGAGCTCCACTACAGGGCTCTCATCTCATCTGGGGGTGACTGACTCCTTCCCACTCTGTGGGCCATGGAGGCCGTGGGTCTCCTACAGTGGCCTTCCTTCCAGAACTGCCTCAGGAGCCCTGGTGGTTGGGAATCTCTCTGCTCTTTCACCAGCCACATGAGCTGCACCAAGTTACTTAACTTCTCAGACTCCCTCTGACAAAACGGGATAACGTCCCCTTGAGGAGAGATTTGTGAGGACAAGTGACCAAGGATGCCAAAGGTTCTCAGCAGTTTGTGCTCCTTGCTGTTTGCCAGGCCCCTTTAAAACCAGCTGGGAGGCACTCCCATCCTGCCGACCACAGGCTGGGCCACGGGCTTTCCCAGCACTTTGCCCAGCACTTACTGAGCCTGGGCAGGGGAGTGGGGCGGTCTCTGAGGCATCCACCAGAAGCTGATTTGGAACCATATTCCCCTGGTCACTGTGGATGGGGACCTTACAGGGAGTTCATGGAAACTTGATTTGGGAGCACCTGCTGTGGTATAAGACAGCAGCGAGGACCCACCAACCTGGAGCCACTCTACCTTAGGGATCTTCCAGGAGGACCACGCACAGCAGAGCTGGTTCAGGAAATAAGGGGTCTTCAAAGAAGCAGCGATCCACCCGACTTGGTTGAAGGACACCCTCCCCTCCATGCAAACTGTGGCCCCTTGTCCTGGTGACCCTAGGTGCCCTTCTCAGGGCTAACCTGCTCGTTCCCCAGGGCCCTATGGCTACGCAGGGTCCCTTGAACTATCCTGGCCTCAGGCCTAGAGCACCCTCCCCAAGGACCCTGCGTCCCTTCCGTGGAGGGATTGCATCCTTCGGGTCAGAAACTTCCACCCCGCCCCAGGTGAAGTCCACAGAGGAGACAGGGTGGGCGTGGAGATCACCAGCCGTCTGGGAGGAGCCCTGAGTGGGGTCCCTTCCCCAAGACCATGGACCCCGAATCTCCACCAGTATCTCAGCCTTGGAAGGGGCCAGCGGAGCTGGGAGCTCAGGGACGGAGTCCAGCGGTGACTGCCCACTCCGCGCGGCCACCGGAGCAGGTGGGGCAGCACCCCGCGCTTCCGCGGGCGTGTCCCCTCCAGGGCCGCGGGATGAGCTGCTCCCCGCCGCCTGCCCAGGGGGGAGTGGAGCCCACTGCCGGTCCGCGCCGCCGCCACAGCCCGTCCCCCGTCCCCGGGAAAGTCGCCGCGCGCGCGAACCCACCTGCGGGCGCCCGGAGGCCCGTGGCGCCGTGGCCAGGTCCCCGGCGCTCTGCGCGCCCGCCTCGCTGCGCCCGTGCGCCCGAGAACGCCCGGCACTATTCTTTTGGAAGGCAGGCTTTGGTGCGTTGCGTCAGGGCGGTTGCCTGGCGACGGCGGCGCGAGCCTCCCGCCGCGACGCCCCGGCCTCCCATTCAAGCCCCTGCCCGCTCGGCCGCCCCGGGCCCGCCGGTTCGAGCGCGGCGGCCGGGTCCTAGAGCCCCCCGACTTCGCCCTGCCCGGGCGGCCTCGGCGGGCGAGAGCAGAGCAGCCGCGCGCACTTGCCAACCCCCAGACGAAACCAAACCCAAACATCCAGTTTTTCATTAAGCCGAAACCAAGGCAGTTTCCCCCCAAGCATGGCAACGTGGCTTTGCCACTGTCAGCAGTTTGCCTGCGTGGAGGGGGCAGGGGAACCCCACGCCTGAGCCTGTACTCCACCCACAAATGGCTAGGGTTCCTAATCCCAGCAGCAACCACTATGTCTGAGCGCCTGAAGTGCGCCACGCCCTCGAAAGCACTCACAGCACAGATGTGGGCACCGCCGGCTCACAGAGGAGGAAACCGAGGCTCGGAAAGGTTACGAGAAGCCAGCGGGGAGTAGTCCGGTGGATTGATCCGGAGCCAATTTTCTCCACGTTCATCATTTAGTGGCATCAATCACTTCTGTATTTATGACTCAGTCCTTGTTCTGTCTGAGCCTCCAGCTGCATGAACGGCATGCACCTAACACACCTACAGGACAGAGGCTGGGGATGCCCCTTCTCGCAAGCCTTGAGGACCTATCCTGGTTGTAGACAGGGTCCTCGGGTGCAGGAGGCTCTGCCTTCTCCCAGGACTCAGGTTCCAAGCTGATTACTGGAGGCTGGCCTCATTCTCCCAGTCCACATCAAGCACCTTTCCTCGATGCCTGAGGGAAAGGGTCACCCAAAGCTATCTAACCTTCCATTCTCTATCTCATCTCCCCTTTTGACTACCCACAGGTGCCTTCTGTCCCTTGGCTCCATGAATTGCTGTTGGGGGAGTGCCGAGTGCCCTTGCCTGCTGTGCCAGAAAAGAAACCTGGAGAGTGACCTTTAATTCGACCTTCAACTCCAGACACACCCCTCTCTCTACCCACTGCTGTGTCTTGGCTCTGAGTGGGCCGGATTCTGCACAGCATTTATGAATATGTACAGCTGTGTGTGCAAATCATAAAGCTGCCAGTTACATTCAAACACATGGATGACCTTAGAGATCCCCTGTCAATCACCTAGCATGATGGCAAAGAGGTGCAAGTTGAAAAACTCAGCATGGAACGTGGCTCAGAAATATTGTTAGTGTATTTCAGGGATTTTGTGTGTCTGGGATGGGGATTTCGGAGTATGGAACCGCCGCATGGAGATGGGAGGATGGAACTCACTTCTCTGGGGAACCAGTAACCAAGAGACCAGTAGCCAAGGATTTGACCTGGTCACTACAGGTCACATATCACTTGGGTTGCTTTCCTTTGGAATGTCACCTACAGGCCCCTATCTGTCTCAGGCCAGAGGTCCTCTCTGACCCGTACATGTCCCGTGGGATGGGAGGGGAGCTATGCAGCAAGTAAGCAACCCTGGAGCGGCAGAAGTTCTGGGGCTTCCCTCCCACCTGCTACCCTTCTCAGTTCCCCCTATCGCAGTCTCATTTCCAGCCACTTCAAGGAGAAGAGAAGGATAAACTCTACCTTTTACTTTGAAGGTTTTAAAATTTAACTCAAAATGCCTACCTATCTTTCACCATTTCTCCAGATTCACTTATTCATCCATTTGATAAACACTGATGGGTGCCTTCCAGTACCAGACGCTGATCTAGGCTGTTGGGGAACATCTTAGACAAAGGCCATTGCCCTGGAGATCTAGTATCCCAGTAGGGGAAGGAGGTGGATGATGAGCAGTAAGTATGCTAGATAAATCAACAATACTGTTGTAGAAAACTGAAAGTGCAGACTTGGATGGAAGTAAAGGTGGGAGTGGAGGAAGACAGCACTTTTAAACAGGGTCAGGGAGGACCTCATTAAGAAGGTGATTTTTGAGCAAAAATATGAAAAAGAAGAGGTTGATGTTGAGGTGTGGGGGAAAGGGTGTTTTAGGAGAAAAATAGGCCATGCAATGTCCCCAGCCAAACAAACATGCCTGCGAGGGTGCCTCTCAGACGGAGTGCAGTGAGCAGGGAGTGGAGAGGATTATGGGAGATAATATCAGGGACAGGGCAGGGCCTGGCAGACCAGCGTAAGGACTGAACTTCCCCCAGGGGACCACAGAATGGAAAGGATCTCTGCCCCATTGCCCTCGCAGGGCACAGAGCCCTCTCAAATCCGTCTCTCCCATCCTGCTTGAATTTTGCAGTACTCAAGGCAAACGCCATATCCAAGTCTGTGTCCCTCTCTCACTGTCCCTGTGGTTTGCTCCATAGTTGTTGGATGAGAGGAAGAAGAACAACATTTTTGTTTGACTCTGTAATCCAGAGGATTCTGAGAGGGTGACATCCTTCCCCGCTCCAGGGAGAAATTAGGATTGGGCCAGAGTCCACCTGCTTCTGCCATCTGTCTTTGGAAGGGACTTTTCCACTTGGGGGAATAGTATAGCGTGTTTCAAGAGGAACCAGGAAGTGGTTGTCCTTAGGCGTGTTTACCAGCAATAGCACTTTGTTGTCCTTATCTGTCAAAAGAGGCTGATTCAGTCATGAGGGTGAGTGTCCTGCCTGTAGGGAGCCTGTCATGTCCATTTAGTCACTCTGTGCCATGCAGTGCTAGGTATCAGGGAGCTTGGTGCATACAATTTGAGAGTAGGAAGAGAATTCACTGATCTTCCACCTCTTCCGAATTCTGCTGGTTTGTTCTGGGTCAGGGAGGTGACACATCATGGTCATTGGAGCCCTGGTGAGAGGAGAGGGATTGTCTGGGGAGGGTGTGGTGAGTCCTGATGTGGAGGGCTGCTTCAATCCCCAAGGTCATGGGATTAGGTCAGGTTCAAGGTGTCAAGGGAGCTAAATGAGGAGGCCTGGGGCAGGAGACCCACAGAGACATGGCTTCCATTTTGCCAGAGGTGATGACCATCTAAACTGTGGTGGGGGTAGCTTGTGGACTGTGGCTGGCTGTATTCCAGGTGATGGGATGAGGGGACTGCAGATGGTGACAGGAATCAGCAGGGGATCTGGAGTGAGGCAGCCCCCAGGTCAAGTCCTGGCTCTGCTGGTGATTGGCATGTGCCTGGAGCAGTCTCTTGAGTCTGCAGTCACTTGTGGATGGAATGGACATGGCTTCGTTACTTCTGACTTGATGCATGAGCAAAGGGGCCTGCCCCAGACCTGGGTTGCTCTGGCCTTGGGGACTTGCCACTCAGCCCACACCCTCCCTTTTGTCTGTGTTCTAGGTACCAGGACCCAGGAATTTCCAGCCTGTTCGACCTTGTTCCTGGGCTGTGAGGCTGTGTGGATGTTGGAGTCTTAGCTTGGGGATCTCCTCCACCAAAGTACAAGTCCCTGTCAGGGTGGGGGAAGAGGAGACCATGGATGGGGGCCGAGGCCTTGCTCCCCATGTCCCTCCAAGTCCCAGGAGTCCAAAGTGACATCAGAGTCCAGCCTTCGAGGTTGTTTTAAAGGTGTATTTTGTAAGGCAGAAGGGAAGAACACACCTTATTTCACAGAGTATTAGGTTGATTCATAATGTTGGAATCTTCAGGCACATGGCGTGTGGGCCTCCTGTGCGTTTGCTCTAGACCTCTCAAATGTCAGGGGCGGGATTGATTGCCGTCCATTCTGCTGGTCTGGTTAAGGAGCAAATGACACACACCGTGCACATAAGGATGAGCTGTCGCCATCCTCCTCCCTCTCAGCTCCAGCATGGCCTCTGGGGACTTGCTCTTTCCTCTCGTGAGCGTTCCTAAGAATCATCATTGGGAAAGTGTTTCCAGTCCTGGCCCCAGCACATGACTGGTGACAACTGAACAGAGGACTCCGGCACTTGAAGGAAATAAAAAATGGCACCGTTCATGGAGATGGTGCACAACCCTGAACGGCAGGCACAACCTTCTAGATGTGATTCTCTACGTCATCTCTGCTGAAGCGATGGGCTCCCTAAATGATGGAAGGAGGCCTGGCAATGTGCTAAGAGATCCAGGGTCTAATTAGACCTTTGTCACGTCACTTTGCCCCACTGGTTGGTCCCTCCCCACTAGAACAGAGTACAACTCTGGCATCCTCTGACCCCAGGTCCTTGGCACCCACCTCCCAGAATCCTTCATGATGGGCAGTGGAGGAGATAACACCAGAAACTGCAAAGTCAGAAGTTCAGGGGGATCCCACAGATCTGGACCAGAGAGATGGAGCTGGGTGGAGAGAAGAGCTTACTCTGGTGCCCACAGAGAGCTAGCCTTGAGATGCTCATGAACAAGGTAGGGAGAGGGTTCCAGTGCCGGGGGAGAGCCTGGCTGTCCTGAGTCCTGTTTTAAACTCAGGTGGGTCAGGTATAGTGGCTTTCGACCTGCAAGCAGGGTCCAGAAGTCGAGGACCTCAGTAGGACTCTGCTCCTCAAGGAAGCGAGGCTGGGGATGTCCACGGCTTACCCCATTCAACAGCCCACTCCTGGCAGAGCCAACAGCCATGTCAGTACTGGCGAGAGAAGGCCCATGAGGTGATTTCATTTCTACCAGCCAATCCCCGAGGATAGTGGACCCTAGAGGTGGGATGGGAGAGAAACTGCTGCCCACTGGACAAATTCAAACTTAACGATTCTATCACCCAGAAAACCTGGACAGAAGCACAAGCTTTCGAGGTGGGACCCAGACCAGTGGCAAAGGCAATGAGTGTTTGCTGGGAGGGAGCAGAGCCCAGGAGGGAGTCTGGGGGGAACTTCTGTGGACCCTCCTGTTCACCCTCGTTCCAGGAATTGCAGCCTGAGGAGATATCAGCGAGACCCCCTTAGTTCTGGCTGCTCTCTTCAAATCAGTTGAAGAGATGTTGAAACGAAAGGGACTCAGGCCCCTTTCCCAGCCCCAATCTGACCAGCAATGTGTGGGGGTGTGTCCTTGTGCAGAGTCTGTCCTGCCCCAGTTTCCTCGTCTACACACCAGGGCTGACAATATCTTCCATTAACGGCGGGCAGTCGGGATTGTTAGAACGAGCGCCTGTCACGCTGTTCGGCAGGGCATAGGCATACGGTGCCGCTCCTCACACTGTGGCCCTCCATGGAGCACCACCTGACGGGCAAGCCTCGCACCCACTTCCCGTTAAGGCCCAGCACGCGCAAATACTCCACAGCCACGCCAGCAGAGCCTGAGCGACTTGGCTGCCTTGTCTGTCCTTTCCAAGAGTGAGGTGGCCTTGTTTGGGATCTGACACCAGCAAGGAGCGCCGAGCAGACAGGCAAACCCGCCATTCAGCCGCGGTTTTGGGGGCAGATTCCAGAGCACTGCCTGCTGGAAATGTGGCGGGCCGCTCCAGCGTGGTCGGCTGCCCCTGGACTGACTCGCAGCTAGGACCAGGGCTTCATGTGCTTCGCAGAGAGAACTGGAGTCAGAAAGGGCGAGAACGACAGACCCAGGCACACAGCGCGGACGTGAGGGAAGGACAGTCTGGGGAAAGCTCACCTGGAGTCGCTGCTGCAAGGGCCCCGGGGCCACCTCGGCTGAGTTTCATGTGAGCCAGATGTTTACAAACACATCAGCCTTCCTTGAAAATGCTGTTTGGGATGATGCCTGGGTTTGTGAGGAGGAGGAGGGGGGGGCGGCGAGGAGGAAGAGGCCCATGATGACCAAGCCAGGTGAGGGTCGAGGAGGTGTGTTCTCAGCAGCCTGTCGCCCTGGAGCCAGGAGCCTGGGTATGTGGCCAGGACTCTCAGGAAGACTGGAAACACCCTGACGCTTCCTCTGCCTGCTCACCGAGGCCGTGGTCCAGGCAGGCCCGGGCAGGCAGCTGTTCCAGGGAGGGCCTGCTCAGCCTGGGGCTACTAGTTCTGCGGCGGGCCCCACCTGGGCTCCCCCACCTCAGGACGGCCTCACCAGGGCTTCCTCCTGCAAGCAGTGCTTGTCTTCTGCCCTGCAGAACTTCTCCCCATCCTCTTCCACCCTCACCTCCATTTCCGACCCTCGGACATGCTCATGGATGGAGGGCGTTGGATTGTCTTTGAAGTTTTCCAAGAGGGAAAACCGCCAATGGGCAGTTGGAGATCAAGGCCTCAGTGTGACTGCAGACTTTCCTCACCACCTCTCCCACCCCATGGACCTTCAAACCCTGAAGTCCAGCCATGCAAGTGACTCAGGCCTACAGGATCTCATAGATTAAAGGAGATCAGATGGGGCCCAAAGAAGTCGGGTAGAGGCCGAGATTAAAATACAGTTAAGATAATAAGCTTTTCAACCTTATACTCCTTCCAATTCTCCCTCTATAAAAGACTTCTTGCCCCCATTTTTAAAGCCCATTCACACCCAAACTTACCCACCCAAATGTATATAGAACAGATCATGTGGTCTGACTTCATAAACCTGGTCAGATGTCCTAGAGTACAAAGATTCTCTGACCTTCCCTTAAATACATTGGTTCTATTTTCTCTCCCCTTCCCCCAACATCCACTTCCCCAGCTGGGATTGTTGCCCCTCACTTCTGCTCCCCAGGGCAGGCCCCACTCTGACACTTGCCAGGTGGTCACTCCCCTCTTGTCCACCCTCTGTCCTGTGAGGTCAGGGATGGTGCTGTATTGACTTCCTTTTCTGGAAAAGTTCTGCCTGGGGCTGGGTGGGGAAGAAGTGCTGAGTGAGCGTGCCTCCTCATAACCCTTCTGCTCAGCCTCTGTTAATGCAGGGACGAGGGGCCTTGTGCTGGCCCAGGGATGCAGGGATGCTCCAGGTGGACATTTGGCCATGGGATGGGTGACGGATGAGTTGAGCCTTTGTCCTCTCCACCTAAGAACCAAAGAGATAGGAGGAAGGAGCTGTGGAAGGAAGCAGTAAGAAGCTCCGTGGGGCTCCCTTACTCACCTGAGATGTGGGTCCACCCCACTGGCCTGTAAACCGACCACAGGAACAGGCCTCTGCCCTGTTTTGAAGGGGCCAGCATGCTGTCTCCTCTTTCCTGAGGAGCTCAAAGGGGGCTGTGATTATTCCATCTTCCTTCTCTAGAAGTCAGCAAGGAGCAAACTCTGAAGTGGGAGTCTCTGCAGAGAAAGAGGCGAAGGCTAGAGGAAGGTCCCTTTGCAAGGTGCCTCCTGGTGGCTCACACAGGAAGCTGCCCTTGACTGACTGCCCATGCTCCTCCAGCTCTGTGCACTGGGCCAGGGCTCTGCCTGGGCTTATCTCTCCCAGGCATCCTCCTGCGGTCTTGGGCCCTGAGCTCAGGGGTGAGACATGTAGAAATATTTCCTCCTCAGTGGCCACGATGACTTGGGGAATTCCACAACTTGCCCTACACACACACACACACACACACACACACACACACCACACACATATCCCAGGCCTAGGCTGCTGATGTGTTTGCACCCAGTTTCTGGAGACGCCTGTGTGTCAGGGCCAGGAAGAGGAAGGGCACACAGGGCCCATGCATGTCCTGGACTTGACATCAACCCTTGGTGGGTGAGAGCCTGGCCTGAGTCAGAATGGGAATTTGGCAGCCTCTGGCTCAGAGGCCCTGTGCAGGCCGCAAGCCCTCTATAGCCTTGTTTTGGAAACCCCTTTGGGATGAGGTATGGGTGAGACCAAGGACTGTGGGAAAGCAAAGGGTGTTGGGAGGGATAAAGCAGGCACTCCCTGCTCCTTAGGAGGCTGGAGAGGACCTGAGGCCTCCAAGGCCAGGAACCTTGGATCCAAGGTCACTCTGAAATGCCTTTGCTCCTTAGCCCAATTCTGGGCTCCACCCTGTGCTCCCCACAGAGACAGTTCCCCAAGTCGGGTAAGGATCAAAGGTGGCTCCCCAGAGAGCCAAGCAACTGCTCTTCTCACCCAGATGGGCAGGTGGCAGAGAGCTAATGGCTGAGAAGAGCCAGCCTCAGGCGGAAGGAAGGGGGAAAGGCCCACCCTTGCTCTGGTGCCTCTCAGCCCCTCTCCCAGGAGGGCCCCTCCAGCCTTTCTGCCCTGCATAGTGCCCAGATGCCCCCTTCTCTTTGCTTTCTGGGCTCCTGCTCTGCGTCCCCTGGCCCCTGGGCCCCTCCTCATGTCCCCGCCACCAAGGCTGCCCTTGTCCTCCACACCCCACTCCACACGCAGGGAGCCCAGCCCTGCTCCTCCTCCTGCTTCCACACAGCCTGTCCTCACTTGGCATCGTGTAAAGTGTCCCTCCCTCAGAGGGACCAGCCCTGGCTACTGGGGAGGGCAGGAAGCCACGTAGGAGAGGTAATGCAGTTTTCCTGGACACTTCCAGAATGGTTGCCTTCCAAGAGAGCTATCCCCCACCAACGGACCTAACCAGAGAATTTCAGCATGTTGGCATCTCCACAGACTTAGGGTTGTTCTTCTCCCGGAAGAAAACAGCCATCCGTAGTCCCGCCACCAATAATGAACTGTTACGGTATTTCAGCACATTTTCTTCTGTATTTTTTCATTCTGTACATTGCTTTTCAAAGTGTGCTGGTTTAAGCTAATTGATTCTTCTAAAAAAAAATTAGAGCCCTCTAGGTGAGGCCGAGTGCTTTTTTTTCAGGCTAAGTCTTTTTGGATCAGGCCTCCTCACTCCCCTGCTTCTCTTCTTCCTTCCCCAGAGATTATTGTTGCTATGCATTTGGGGTGTATTTTCCTGTTCCATTGTTTTGCTTTTATAAACATGTGTACCAAGCACACAGCTTCGTTTTGTCGGTTGGCATTTTTTCCTCGTGGTGGAGTGTCATCCGTGTGTTCTGTGGCTTGTGTTCTTCCTCCCAGCAGGGACTTGCTGCTGACAGGCACAGATCTGCGCAGATCTGCGCACGTGCACTACCCGCGCCTCCTGATGGCTGTCTGCCTGTTCCCAGAGCCGGCCGTGGTGGCGTCTGGCTCCCCAGTGCAGGTCCCTGGAGGTGGCACTGTGGGTGACGGTCCCACACATTTTACCAGGTGCTAGCAGAGTCCTCCCTGTGGCCCTGTCATTCACATCCACATCCCAGCCAGGAGGACCCCTTGACCTGATAACCAGGTCAACTCGGGGAGTGGCTGACTTTCCTGAGTGTGACCGGGGAGAATGGAGTCTCGGTGTCACTTTTCTTTGGTTGTGGCTGAGGCTGAGTATATAATTTACTTTTTTTATTAGGATGCCAAGTGCTTCAATGTCATTTATTGACTCCTTTCTCCTTTCTCCACTGGGTTCAAATGCCAACACTTAATACAATTTATTTCAATATATGCCCGGGTGGTGGTGCTCAATTCTGCTGATCTAGCCTAGTCCGAGTCAACACCATGGTGTTGAGTCGTTGCAGCTTTCTAGGATCTTGACATGCACACAACTCTGCGGTTCCTCGCCTGCTGATTCCTTGGGCTTTCTTCCCCTTGACACATGTGTGTGCTACTGGAATGACACCGCAGTCATTGTGTCCCACATTATGAAGTGGCTGCACCCAGGAAGATCCATTGGCTGTTCTGCAACGCTGGGTGGACGTTTTAGTGATCTCAGCCTCCGGAGAACTGGGCTTCTTGAGCAGCAGGTTTATTTTTCTGTTTTGGAGACTGGCTGCTGAGCATGCTGTGGGCTGTCCATTCTGGGCTCTAGAAAACCCAGAACCAAGTGAGTAGCCCCCTGAGCAAGAGGAGAAGCCTCCCAGGGGCTCCGGCCTCTGCCCTTGTTCCTCCTCGTCTTCCTTCTCTGTTGCCCCTCCTCCCTCTGCTGCATCATAGATGGCAGTCTGGGACACCACACTGTTTTACTTGTAGCTTTGTCATACATTGATGACGACGTAATTTTGCTAGTTCCTGTCTGCTGATTCCCCTGCCTGCTGTAGCAATGTGATCTGGGAATGCAAAGTGAAAGGAAAGCATTTCGGGTGGTCCCAGGAGCTATCTGGGGTCCCATCCCTGTGTGCTAGGAGGTTCCGAGGTCTTCTGGGGGTTTTTCTTCCCCAACCAGGGCCTCTTCCTCCTCCTCAGAGTGAGCTTGCCACATGCCAAGTCCTGCAGCCTCTGCCCGGCCCGGCCCCAGCTCCCGCCTGCTCCGTCATGCTCACGAGCCTTGGCCTGTGCCTCAGGGAGAGACCCTGGCTTGGCCTCAGCTTCTACTGCTGCCCTGGGCGAGACTAGGATCCTCACAGGCACTGGGCCTGCCATAGCTTACAGACTGGGCTGTGACTCACCAGGGTGGGCCCCACCAGGACAGGGTGGCCCTGGTGGCCAAGCTGTGGAGGTTGTTGACCTTTTCTTAAATTACTGAGAAAGTTCGGTTTGTGCAGCTCAGCCTCCAGGGTTTGAAGTTCCCAGCACATCTGCTCTCGACTCAAACCCGTTATTAGTGGGACTGTGGAATGGAGGTCTGGGAAGTGTTTTCTACCAGGCACCCGCTGGAGAGAAGGAAACTGGACCGTAGGTGGAGAGGCCTGGGATCTGGTCTGACGTCACTGCTTGCTGTCCTGTGACCTTGAGCAAATCTCTTTTCCTTCTTAACCCTGCAAAACAGGGACAGCAAGATCCAGATATGAGGCTCCCTCAGTCACTCTGTAATTTTGATGGTGCACCTTCCAGGTACTAAGGACTCTTCAAGGTTACGGGGGGATAGTGATGGACAAGAATGGCAGGGCTCCTTCTTGTAGGTCATACTTGCATCCTTGTAAGCAAAAGTAGTCAGCAACGGTCAAATAAGCCAATGGACAAGGTATCTTTAGATCCGGATAAATATCATGAAGGAAACAAGATGGGTGACTCCAGGGAGCAGGGAGTTACAAGTGATGGGAAGGCAAGTGCCTTCGACCTGGCGGAACCGGGAGGTAGACACGGCTTCAGATCCCCCTGGAGGTGAAGCCCATGGGGTTTGCTGCTTGTGAGGGAAAGGAGTCAAGAGGGCGCATCCATGTTCAGACCAGAAGGCTGTCCTTCCGGAAGCAGACGGCTCATCCTGAGCAAGGCTGGGTGGCCCAGACGGCGAGTGGCACATACCCCACGGCTCTCGCTGAGTGGACCTGAACCTGTGGAGAGGCCTCAATTGCACCCCTCCCCGCAGCAGTTTACACTCTGCCACCAAAGCTTGATTTGCACCTGGGGAAATGTAGTGTTCCTGGACGGTGGAGCGTTCAGCTTGGTGACCATTGGTGGTTGGAAGTAAGCGGTGGTCAGGACTCACTAGAGAGCAGTCGGGCCAGGGCTCTGCCACAGAGCCTGCCACCACAGACCAAACGGGGTCCACGCGGAGTCACCATAGGCATGTGGGGGCTTGGTAACAGGGACACTCAGCTTTCAAGTATGCTCCTTACTCAGGATGAGCAGGGGAACAGGTTTTCTGACAGTCTCAGACCTCTGCATAAACCTAAAACATTCTCCCCTAAAAACAGCCCCTGCGAGAACAGTGCTCATACCCCAGTTTGCAAAGGATAGAGCAAAACTTCAGAGGACTTAAGTAACTTGACCAAGGTCACATTTAGCAAGTGACAGAGGCTGCAGGAAGTTTTCTCTGCCATGACAGCCTACGCTCTTTCTGTTCACCACCAGGGCAGAGGCTGAGGACTCGAGGAGGGACTTGTCCAAGAATGGAACCTTTAGACACCAACTTGCCCCCAGAGTCCCAGCTGGAGACAACATACCACTGTGCAGACAGCCCTCCTGGGACACCTGGCAGGGAATTCAACTGAAACTTGGACAAGGAATTAGGGGCAGGGACTCAGGATCACAGAGTCACTCCAAATCCCTTTCCCTCTTTGGGTCGTAGTGCCCTTAGCTCCAGAAGGCGGAAGAAGTTGGAGCAGATGAGATGTCAAAAACCCAGGGCCCCATCAATCCAGAACCTGTGACCGGTGGAGCAGATCCAGGTTAAGGGCAGCCTCTTTCTCTGCCATTCATTGTCACACTTGTGATAGAAGAATGGAGACAAAAGTGATTTTGCCTTCTGTGGGCCCAGACACAGCAAGCAAGCCACAGCCACAGTGCAGCTCGGTGAGAAATGGTGACTGAAAGTCAGCGTGCACTGGGTAGACTTGACGTCGACCTGGGCTCTCCGCTGCCTGCCTCCCCTGCCTGGAGCCTCGGGGAGCGCAATCCCCAGGAGTTTCCAAAATGAAACGGGAATCTGGATCTAAAAATAAACCTCCTGTTCTAAAATGACTGTTGACAAATCCCAAACGTGAAATAAACGGGCTCGTGAGTGAGGGGCAAACAGAAGACATCGCATCTGCAGGGGCTGACCACACACCCGGGCTGCTCGCCTCCCGCTTGGTGGCAGGGTGGGGTACTCCGGGGATGCCACGAGACAGTCCTAAGATGATACAGGATTTCGATGCTGTTCAAACGGTGGAGCCACTCGCAGGCACGGACACCGGCAGGATCACACAGTCTCTGGCTGCAAATGGCAGCTGTGCTGGTGTGATCATACTCAGCGTTCGGAGCTGCCTATCCTCCCTGTCCCCACTTGCCGTCATCGTTTCATGTGTCCTGCCAATGGGATTACAGCGATGGTGGCAAATGTCTACAGACATCTGTGCATTGGAAACTATTCTAACAGCTTTAAGTGTATCAGCTCATCAAATCCCCACAAAACCCCAAACGGTAGACGTCAATCATTCCTGTTACGAGTCAAGGAAACAGACCCAGCTAGGCTGGCAGCTCCAAGCTGTTGGCCACTAAGCTACACCAGGGACACATAAGGACTCACAAGTGAGTCCTAGGGCAGGGTGCCTTCTATTTTAAAGAACAGATTAAAATGCTTTCTGGGTGCTTTTCCAGGGCAAGTCACTTTATAGACCTGCTGATACAAGAACCCTAAGAGCTGCATTTTGTTATCCTAATTTTAAAGATGAGGAAACTGAGGCCTGGATAGTTAGACAATACAGCTAACTCTCAAAACTGTTGCATTTATACGGCTGGGATTTCAACTTCATATTGCATGGTGTTAAGGCCTGGACTTGTCCTGCTGGATCCAAGGGCTTCCTAGGTTCAACAAACTCCCTTCCAGAAACTCCACACCAGCATTATTTTTTTTTCTCTTTGGGATTTGATGCCTGAGTGACAGTAAAAATCAACATAGTTGGTCAGACTAACATTATAAAAATGAAATAGAGACAGAATGATGTCAGCGAGATGGCAGACTACCACTTGTTTACCCACAAAGACAAGGATTTAACAACTACCCGCAGATGAAAATAGCTCTGGAGAGCTCCAGAGTACAATCAGGAAGCTGCAATGTCCCAGCAGGACACAAAAACTGAGAGTGGCAACGTAGGAAAGTCTAGGAATCATTTTTCATGGATCGCCCTAATCCCAGGCTGGCGTAACTTGAGGCCAAGAGCTTTCTCTTTGGCTGTAACTTCCTGACATAGGAAGAGGAGAGCAGGAGGAACCCAGTAGCTTTCTCCACTGAGGATCCCAGCAGCTCTTGCCATGGCACCCACAGCTGTTGTCACTGAAGACCATGCAGTCTTAACTAATGCTGACCCCAGCTGATGGAGCTGCCTCAAGTCCACACCACTGTGCTCCCTAGGGCCAGAACCACCACTCCACAACGCCCAGAGCTGCCTCTCTGCCCTCCTCGGGCTGGACCTGCCACCACACATACCAGCATCCCAGCCTTCTTGCTGCTGCCCCACACAAGCCTGTCCAGTTTTGGTCTTAACATCACCAGTGCTCAAACACCAAACCTGCTGTTGCTACCTGATCCCAGAACAGGCACCTTGCGTGCCCTGGAACCAGTGTCTCTGCACATCCAAGAAGCTGGCATCTTCCACACCCCATCCAACCACCACCCTTTAGCCTACTCGTGGGTGAAGGCCTTTTCCCACCAAAGCTAATCCATAAAGTTGGGAAGAGTGACTGTTCTTAAAATGTTCAGACTTCCAACACAAGGTTCCAAGGAACACACAAAAATCAGGGAATGAAACATCACCAAAAGATATAATACATTGCCAGTTAACAATCCCAAAGTAATGGAGATTTACAAATTGCCTGACCAAAAAAAAAAAAGAAAATTCAAAATAATTGTCTTAAAGATGCTCACAAGCTATAAAAGAACATAGGTAGACAATGCAACTCTGTCAGTAAAACAATATGGGAGCAACATTAGAAATTCAACAAGAGATAGAAATCATTAAAAAGAACCAAAAAAAATTCTGAAGTTAAAGAATACAAACAATGAAATGAAAAAATTCAATACAAGTAATTTACAGAAGACTTGATTGAACAGAAGAAAGAACCAGCAAACTTGAAGACAAGTCATTTGAAATTATCTAGAGGAGAAATAAGTGAAAAAAGAGTAAGTATCACTTATGAGAATTATGGGGTATCATCAAGTGAACCAATATACACATGTCAGAGTTCCAAAAGGAGAAGAAAGAAAGCTTTTTTTTTTTTTTTTTTGCAGTACTGGGGATCGAACTCAGGGCCTTGTGCTTGTAAGGCAAGCACTCTACCAGCTGAGCTATCTCCCCAGCCCAAGCTTATTTAAAGAAATAATGACTGGAAACTTCCAAAAATTCAGGAAGGAAAATGGACATTCAGAAGACACCAAATAGGATTGACCCAAAGAAGACAACAGCAAGACACATTATAATCCAATTGCCAAAAGTCAAGAATAAAGAACTTGAAAGCAGCAAAAGAAAAGCAACTCATTACATATACAGGAACTTCCACATACTATAAGCATATTTCTCAGCAGAAACTTTCAGGCAAGGAGAGTGGAATATGTTCAGAGTATTGAAAGAAAGAAACTGCCAATCAAGAATACTGTATACTTCAAATTTAAGAATATATATAAGCTGAAAGTGAAGGAGTAGAAAAAGATATTCCATGAAAATGGTAAACAAAAGAAGGCAGGGACAGTTATACTTGTATCAGACAAAATAGATTTTAAGAAAAAAAAAAACGGGCTGGGGAGATAGCTCAGTTGGTAGAGTGCTCGCCTCAAAAGCACAAGGCCCTAGGTTCAATTCCCAGCAAAAAAAAAAAAAAAAAAAAAACCCCAAAAAACAAACAAACAAAAAAAACTGTACTGTCTCTAAGAACAAAGAGGGTCATTATATAATGATAAAAGGGTCAATTAATAGGAAGATATAAGAAATATAAATATATATGCACCTAACATCAGAGTACCCAAATATATAAAGCAAATATAAATAGATCTAACAGTGAAATTGACAGCAATACTACAATAATAGGAGGCCTTAGTATCTTAGTTTCAATAGTATATAGAACACTCAGATAGAAAAATAGTAAATAAATAGATGACTTGAGCAAAACCATAAACAATATGGACCTTGCAGACATATGCAGAACTTTCTACTGAACAGATGAATAAGCATTCTTGCCAAGTGACATGGAAAAGTCTGCAGAATAGATCTTTTAAGTCTTTTAAGCAAGACTTAAAAGATCAAAATCATTCCAAGTACCTTTTCTGACCACCTGGAATAAAACTAGAAATCAGTTGGAGTGTGTAGAGGGAAATGAGGAGAGGGGAGAGGGTGGGGGGAAGGAAAGATGGTGGAGTGAGACAAACATCATTACCCTATGTACATGTATGACTACACAAATGGCGTGACTCTACATTGTGTACAACCAGAGAAATGAAAAGTTGTGCTCCATTTGTGTACAATGAATCAAAATGCATTCTGTGGTCATGTGTAACTACATAGAACAAACACTTTAAAAAAACTAGAAATCAGTGATAGTAAAAAAAAAAATGGGGAAAAATCACAAATACACGGAAATTAAATAACCTACTCTTGAACAACCATCGAGTCAAATCACATTACAATCTGGCAAGCCCATTTCTAGGTGTACCCCACAGGAAATAAATGAATATCTCGGAGACATCTGCACTCCCACTTTTGTTGCAGCATTAATTTACAATAGCTAAGAAATGGAAATGACAAAATGCTTAGGTGGATTGATAAAGGGACAAAGAGAAATATAGCTATACATACACAATGGAAAATTAACCTTTAAAATGAAGAAAATCCTGTTATTTGTGACAACGTGGATGAACCTGAAGGACATTGTGCTGAGTGAACTAAGGTAGACACAGAAAGACAAACACATGATTTCACATAAAATAGTAAAACTTATAAAAGCAGAGAGCAAACAGGCAGTTGCCAGAGGCTGGGGAATGATGGGAATGGGAAGATGTTGGTCAAGTGGCCTAGGTGACAGTCACACAGGATGAGTGAGTTCTGGAGATCTAATGCACAAATATAGGAACAGAATCAGCAATACTATTGTGTTTTTGAAATCTGCCAAGACAGTAGATAGTGGGTGTTCTACACACACACACACACACACACACACACACACACACAGGAAAAAATGAGAACTATGTGAGGGGATGGATTTGTCAGTTAGCTTGATTGTGGTGATTATTTCACTGTGTCTGTGTGTATTTATATATGTATCTTACATCAAAATTTTACCTGTTATTTATATCTCAACAAATCCAGAAAAATTAAATAATAAAAATGGAATAGAACAAAAGACCAAAGAGCACAAAAGAAGATATAGGTATGAAATAGAATAGGATAAGATAGGATAGGATAGGATAGAAGGTGAGGCAAACCGCTTTTTGGGGAAACTGGTTTAGTTGTTCACGTGTGTAATATGAACAATGTGGTTGTAACAGAAACTCTGGTCGCTAAAAAGACTTTGGAAGCCTCTGCTGCTTTCCTTCACTGCTCTCTGTATGCAGGCATCTCCTTTACGGCCCAGGGATGGTGGTCTCATGTCCTAATGGTGTCCCTGTACCCTCCTAGCTTTGGACAGAGCAATTCTGAAAAACAAATCCATTTCCTGTTGGCATCCCCAAGGATTATGGTCCAGTCTGTCAATTGGGTGAACTCTGGGATAAGTGCTGAGTAATGTCTCCTTGCTGCTCCTTACATTAGCATCAAGATGTTCCTCAGGGCCACCCCAGAGTCTCCCTTTGTTTCTGGCAAGATGTCACCCGTGAGGTCAGGAGGAGCTCTCCTCCCCAACTTGAGTTATCCTGACCTTTCTCCCTTGGTACTCTGTTTTCAAAATTTAGTTTTAGAATTTATCAAGGTCATAGGTGAATGTGATTTTAACAATGAAAAGAAACTTTCTCTGAAAAAGGTTCCCTTGGTTTTGCCAACTCCCTATTACCTCTGCTCCCCAGAGTCCCGGATCTTAGCTGGTTCAGCTGATACTGGGACATTGACCTCTGCTTCACTGAATAAACTGCTTGGATTTCTACCTCTTGATTTTTTCAGTTTTAGGCATAATTTCTGATTTCTTACTATAATGTAAATTTACCTCTTTCACCTCTCCAACTCACCATCTCCCCAGGATAGCTATTAAAATTGAGTAGATCAATACTTAGTATTTATATTATAATGATTACAATAAACTGTACTCACAACTCATGAGCCCCATAGTATACCATGCTTATTTTGTTTTGAACACAGTATTACATTTGTCCTGGCTATAACTGATTTGAATTTTCATTTGCTTCGCTATCAACATGTTAGATAATTCAACCTCCAGACTAGTTGCCCCTACTGTGTAAATCTTTTTTCAATACATTCGAACATAGTAGGCAATTTGGTAATATCACTTTCCCAGGGAAATGCCCCCAGAGGCCCTCACCTGCTCCAGGATGGGTGGGTTTCTCCCAGGCTTGCTGCACAGCTGGATCCTTAGGATTTCTCTTCACTGGCTTCTTGGGGACCCCTTTGCCTCTCTCCTGTTGTCTATTCTATTGCCAGGATTCCTGATCTTTTCTTCCTTGTCTTATGACTTTCTTGAATGGTGCACCTTGTCGAGTACCTTCTAAGAAAGGGGATACAAAACCAATGTTTTGAGATCCCATGTGCCTGAAAATATCTCTATTCCACTTTTATCCCTGGCTCATTCTGACTTAAGACAGGACTCCATGTTGCAAGCAATGTTCCCTCAGCATTTAAAAAACATTGTTCTGTTATTTTCTGGCTTCTGGTGTTATCTGGAGAAGCCCAAAGCTGTTTTGGTTATCGATTCTCTTCTACTTGTTTTTATTTCTGGAAGTTGTAGATATTCTCATTACTTCATTATTCTGAAATTTAATGGTACAGAGCCTTGGTATAGTTTTGATTTTGATTTTATCACTGTTCTGAACCCTTTCAATCTGGAAACTTACATCTTTCAACTCTAAGAAATTTTCTTTATGTATTTGAAAATCTTCTCCCTTCCGTTTTCTTTTTCCATCTTTGTATAAGATTATGTTATTTAAAAGTTAGACCTTCTGGAATGATCTTTAAATTTTTGTTTCTTTTCTCTACTGTTTCTCTCTCTTTTCTCTTTTGCTTTATTTCTTTGATTTCAACTTTGTCTTCCAACTTTTTCATTTTTTCTATTAATCTCTAAAACTTTGAAAAAAATCTCTGGCTCTTCTTCCTTAAACATCCTGTTTTGCTTGTTTTATGATTCAGTATTACCTGCTTAACTCTTTATGAATAACTATCATAATCTTTTTGAAGTTTCTCACATAGGCAGTATCCTCCTAGATGATTTTTTTCCTATTTTTTCTCTATATGATTTTTTAAAGATTTTTTTAGATTTTTTTCCCCCTCAAATATCTACTTACCTACTTGTTCTTGGCCAATTGCTCATAATTTCAGAATGCTGCACTAAAAGAAGGAGTGGGGGAGGGGAGGAAGAGGGAGAGGAGGGGGAGGAGGGGGAGGAGAAACAGCTGTTTGGGAACTTGGAGCCCACATGTGGGTCTTGTCAGCTTTCCTCATTCTGGAGGGATTTGACTGAGGGAGTTTCCATGGAATGCTCTCCCACCTGGGTGATGGCATGTGTAGGCTCTGGCTGGGCAGATTTCCCACAGAGGATGCTGTCACTCTATTTCTTGGAGGCCTGGGCCTGGATGCAGCGTGGGGAAGGAGGCTGGGGCTGGCAGTGCCCCCCGGCAGCAGACTGACGTCCCGTTTTCCTCTGGTTTCAGTATATCTCAAGCGGGCCTCGCCTCCCAGCTCAGAGTCCTTGTGTGGAAGCCTTACCAGGAAACAGCCTTCAGACTCCTGGGCGGGGAGGAGGGCACATGCCAAGGGAGTGGCCAGGCAGAGGGAGGCGGGGGTCTCACTGCTTCGTAACCACCTTCCAGCTCCCCACAACCCTCACTCGTAATCCCTGAGCCTTTGGGGGATTCTGCGATGAACACAGAACCTTCCTTTCTTTCTTGATTGGTATAACCAAGGATTGGTCAATACCATCTTTGGTTTCATGGTTATCTCTTTTGTTTGTCTTTTACTCCATTGATTCCTGTTCTGAGCTTTATTATTAATGTTCTTCTACTTACATTAGATTTGATTTTCTCTTCCTTCTCCTTGATCACAGACCATGCTTCTATAATTTTCTAATATTCACATTTAAAGTCATAAATTTCCACATAACTACTACTTTCACTGCTCTCGTAAAATTTTGTATGCTACACTTTCATTCTGATTCAGGTCAAAATCTTTCCTAATTTCCCATGTAATATTTTCCTTTGAGTTTATTTAGAGTTATGTTGTTTGATTTGTGCACCTTAAATAAATCTAAAGTTTGACCAGATTTGTTTTTGGCATTGATTTCTAATTGAATTCCCTTGTGGCTAGAGGACACACTTGGTATAATTTTCTTCCTTTTGTGATCAGTGAGGCTAGCTTTAAGGCCCACGCTGGATCTGTCCTAGCCACATAACAGGTAAGGCTTTCTCGGATCTGCCAGTTAGTCCAGTTGGTTGGTAGTGCCCGTCAGTTTTCAGTCCTTACTGATCTGCTTTGCACTTCTTTATCAATTACTGAATGAGGAGTATCCAAATCTTCAAATAAGTGTTCCATGGTGTGCTTTGCCTTTTAATTCAGTCAGTCTTTGCTTCATATGCACCAGGGCTTTTAAAAGAGGAACATACAAATAATTTTGACATCTCTGACTGCGTTTATCCTTTTGTTACCACGAAGCTGCCCTCTTTCCCCAATGCTATTTCTTTTCTTAGACCACTTTGATATTAATGTAAGTACTCCGTTTATTGTGTTTATTATTTACATGCTGTATATTTCCTATCCTTTTTCAATCTGTGTTAGTGTTTCAAGTTGAAGTAAATCTTTTGTAGTTGCCATAGAGTTGGATCTTGCTCTTTTATTTGGTCCAATATTTGCTTTGTATGTGGAACGTTCAATCTACTTATAATTAATGCAATCTTTATGTTTGGATTCCCATCTACCATTGTGCTCATTTTTATCTACTTGTCAAGTTCTTTGTTGGTCCCCCTAGTCTTCCTTACTATATGCTTCTATATTAAAAAAATATTTGTGGTAGACCATTTAAATGCCTCTGTTCATTAAGCTATTTGTTTTAGAGTGCTGGGGCCAACCCAGGGCCATGCATGTGCTGAGGCTCCACCACTGAGCCGCATCCCCAGCCCTTTATTTTTAGAACTATATTGCTTTGAATTTTCTTTTCCTTAGTGTTTGCTCCAGAGATTATAATATGCATCTTCAATTTATAACAATCTGATTTAAATTAATACTGATTTATACTTGGTGAAAAATGAAAACTTCACAGTTATAGCTCTATACCTTATATTCTTCTGCTATTATTATTATATATTTTCTATTTATATAGTTTACAGATCTGCAATACCATGTTATAATTTTTGCTTTAAACAATCATGAATTTTTTAAGAGAGTTGACATATACACACGCTTTATATTTTTGTGATTATATTATGTATTTTAAACTTACCCATACGCTGGCCATTCTCACTGCCCTTCTTTCCTGTCTGTGAACTGGGTTACTATCTGATATCATTTTTTTTACCATTTGGAAGGACTTTAGTTTTTCTTGTAGAATGCCTGAGAGGAACAAATACACTGAGTTTCGTTTATCTGTGAGCTATTCATTTTGAGGGACAGATATGTTGGATAGGAAATTTGCGACCTATAGTTTTTGTCATTGCTTCATCCCTGTAAATAGGTCATTTACCCCGCCAGTCACCATTGTCTCTGATGAGAAGTCAGCCATCAATCATAGGGTTGTTGCCTGAATGTGATTCCCTCCCCTTCTTTCTTTGGTTTTTAGCATTTTGACCGTGATGTCTTTGTGTTTGTCTTATTTTGGGTTCATGCGGTTTCTTTAACCTTTAAGTTAATGATATTCACTAACATAGGGGAATTTTCAACTATTTTTTCTTCAAGTAATTTTTTTCTGTGCCTTTCCTCTTTCCTCGCACTTTGGGGCTTCTATTACATTTGTTCCAACAGTTTACGTTATCTGACAGGTCTCTAAGTCTCTGGTCATTTCCTTTGCTCTTTTAGCTCTCTGTTCTTTGGAATTAAAACTATACTGCTCTTTTTTCAAATTTACAGTTTCTTTCTTCTGCCATCTCAGATTTCCTGTTGAGCCCCGCTCATGAATTGTCAATTTCAGTTTTTGTAGTTTTCAGCCCTAAAAATTCCATTTGATTGTTTTTAATAATTTTCATTTCTTGATATATTTTTATTCATTGACTCTTGTAAACATAATTTTATTTAACTCTTTGAACATAATGTTTTTTCAATTACCTGAATATAACAGATGCTCTCAAGGGTTGTCAGAATCTATTGACTGCTTTTGTTTTAATTTTTTTTTCTAGTCATACTTTCCTAGATTTTTGCATATCCAGTAATGTCGGGTTGAAAACTGAATATTACAGTGATTCTGAATGAGTGTTTGTTTTCTTGGAAGTTATTTTTTAAAAACTTTTAGTGACTTATCTGGACTTAAAGGGCAGAATTAGTCTTCTCCATGACATTCAGCCACTAAAATCACAGAGTAGTGCTTATTGTAAATATTTTACTTGCTTCTCAGTCTGGTTTCCTAGGGTGACCTTCCTTTCTGCCTTGTGTAATGACCAAGCAATCATTTGCTTGGTCAAGATGCTCAGACATCTTGAATGAGGAAGATTTTCACCCTCCACTGCCCACTGTGTGTGACTGGAGAAGCACATTCAAATTTGCAGCCAAAGCTCGGACCCCCTTAACTCTCACTTGCTGCTGTACTCTTGGGTCTCCCCCATCCACCGACCCACTCTTGCATGTTAAGGCAGTCAGTTAGGAATGTATAGGAAGTTTATTTTCTCAGTCCTTTCTTGCATAGCCCCCTCACTCTGGGATCTCTCCATTCCAATTCTGGTTGATTTTCTGTCCAACCTGAACTCAGGCTATAACCTAGGCCAGGAAGCCTGCAGTTTTTCGCATCTGTGTAGAACTGATTGCATAAGTTTTAACCCATAAAACTGCAGGTTTTTCATTTCCCCATCTCAGATCAAATCTGTTACCTACAGCTGGCACAGCTGCTGGTGTCTGCTGACAGACTTCAAACCAAGTCCACCATTCCCACTAGTAAACCTGTGGTTTTCCTCACCCGAGATAAGGGCAGGAACCTCCGGCAAGAAGACCACACTCTCCTGACTGTCTGATACTGTTGCAGATCCTAAAGATCAGACTTTCTGATTTGTTGTCTGCCCTGGTGCATTTATCAGTGCCCTGATGTTTTTTAAACAATTTTATCTAATTTTATATTTGTTTTCATCCAAAGGAAATTGCCCAACTTCTCACACTCCCATTCCAGAGGTAAATCTTGAACTGAATTATTTTGATGATTCTCCACTCAAATATTCTATGCCCACAGCTGTTGATTTTGATCATAGATGACTTGTATCAGGAGGCTGATGCAGACTCATGGAAGGAGAATTCTGAATTTTGCATAAGACATCTTAAATGTGCAAAAATAAATGGGGGAGTCAGTGAGGCTGAACGCAGAACTGGAACTTCTGAATTGGGGTCTGTCCAGTCCAGGCCTGAGAGGACCTCTCTGAGATTCTCTAACAAAAGCGTCTGGCCAAGGACGCAGCCTCCTGGCCCATCTCACCATTTTCTAACTTCCCTGAGTTCTTTCCCCACCTCCCCTTTCTCATGGACTCTGTGACTCCGTGAAGGTGAAAATGGCTGAAATTAACTTTCACTTCTGTTCAGATATCTGGAACCCAAGAGCAACATCATTTCCTTGTTCTTTTCTGAGTGACTGCTTGGATCCGTGTGTGCACACATGTTCTGTGCCTTCTGTCTACAGGGATTGGGCAGAGAGGCGGCTTTTCCCCAGGAACCCCAGGGCCAGCAGACAAGCTGCTTTTGTACAAACTCCACACGCCTTTCTACTGTCACCTTGCATAGATGGGCCGAGTCAGGAAAATGGGCTTTCTGCCCAGGGACCTGAATTTCTTCTTCCCTGTTACATTCTTTAATACTAGGGTTCACGCATATAAAGTTGTTTGAAAATTGTACATTCAGGCTCCACTGATAAATCATGAGAGGCAATTCCAGCAGCATCACAGGGTCTCTGTTTAGTAAAATTCTCAGCCCAGGGCTGTGCCTTTGAGAAGCAGTGCCAGATTCTTAGTCACCAATCACATTAAGGCTGCCTCCTGGGTAATTCTCCCAGTGATCTCGGAGGGGTTGCGATTCCCGCCTTTGCTCTGCTCTTGGGTGTTGCTGGGGCTTCTCTAGCCACACTTGCCTCCCCGATTGCAATTGCCTGTTTAGGAGAAGCCACCCGATGCCCTTAGGCTGAGTCCCTGGGAGGGGAATGTGCCTATTGATAACTGACCTCCCCCCAGTGTGAGCTTGCCACAGAGTAGAGGAGAGGTTCAAAAAAGTTTGCTCTGTTAATTGAATTGAAATAATAAGCCTGGGTAATCTCATCTTGAATTAGTAACTTTTTGTTAGTTTATTTGGTACTGAGCATAGAACCCAAGGGGATTTACCCCTGAGCCACATTCCCAGTCCTTTTTATTTTTTATTTTGAGACAGGGTCTCGCTAAATTGCTTAGGACCTCACTAAATTGCTGAGACTGGCTTTGAGTTTGGGATTCTCCTGCCTCAGCCTCCCAAGTTGCTGGGATTATAGACTTGCGACACTATGCCTGGCTCTCAAATTAGTCACTTTATAAATGGTAAATTTAAGACTTTTGACGCTCTTTCAATCTGTATTTAATACTTAGGTCCAACTCTTAGGCATCAGGAAGTTGATATAATAATAAATTAATAATAGCTGTCATGCAGTGAGCATGCCCAGTATTCTGGACACTGTTCTGAGTCCTTTGTATTGGGTAATTTTTATTCGTCAATCCATTTATTCTCACAAAACCCTTTGGGGAAAAGAAGCAGATTGTTTTCACAGTGACTTAAAACCCGAGAGCTGAATACTACTGCTGCTGCAGCTCCTGCTGCTGCGAACACCTGCCGAAAGGTCTTCCACAAGAACTCACAGAGAATTGTTCCCTTAGTCCTAAATTGTGAGGCAGGAAAGTCCACGAGGAAACTGAGGGTCTGGACCGTGGAGTAGAAACGGCCCTGACTGACCCGCGTGCCTCCAGGATCTCAGCCTGGTGTCTGGCTCGTCCCCGTCACCCCGCTCTCTCTGCTCTGCCGAGTGGTCATCCAAGTGGAGTGGTGCAGTCGAAGGAGCTCCGAGATCAGAACCAGCCACAGCTGCGGGGCTATAAAAATGGGGATTCACGTTTCTCAAGCACCAGTCCCATGCCCGCCATCTGTACCCATTCTACCATGCAGTGCTCAGAGCGTCCTGTGACTTGGCTATTATTAGCATCATTTAAAAGACAAAGCAAAGCCCATGAGGCCGAGCGAACAGCTGCCTTGGCTCCCACAGGTGGCACAAGCAGAGGCCAGGCTTTTTGTCTGTAAGGCAGAACAAAATGCCTCGTAGAGTTTGCTAGAGATTCGCTCACCCCGCCAGACTCGGCGAGGAAAACATCAGCCATGTTGTTAAACCAAAGCCCCAGGAGAAAACATCGGGGAGGCAGAGGGGCATTTTGACCAAGTGGCCCGAGGCTGGGGAAAATCCAGCGGCTTGCGGACCATCCTCAGGGGCCGTTGTGGGACAGAGGGGCCACAAGACCCCGTGAGCCCACAGAAGCCTTCGCAGTGCCCGGCTGCAGGGTTGAGGGCTGCAGACTCAGGGCTCCTGTTGAGCTGGCTCTGGGAGGGCAGCTGGTGCAGACTGGGGTGCAGATGCTCTGCCTGCTGCCGGCAGGAAGCCACGAGCTACACACACTGCCTGAGATGAGGGGACTCCACCTGAGGTTGGGCTTCTCCTTCCCAATTACATGGAGGGCTGCTGGTCACCGCCAGAAAGTGGCTCCACTGTGAGGGCACTGGATTCCGAAGAGCTCTGGCGAGAAGCCACGGGAGCCAGCAAGGTAGGTCTCTGCCCCTGGCAGTGAATGACCGTCTCGTTTCTGTACATTGCGCCAACAGTGCTCTGAGCCCTCGAGTCGGGTGAGTAGGAGGGACGCTGCTCGGTGTAGAAAGAGGGATTTGTATGGTCTGCACCCTGGCTAGGAAGAGATGGCTGCTTCTCTTTCGCAGGGATTTCTGTTGTTTCTAGAAGCTCATCCATCCAGGGTAGATGCTGTGTCTTGGGCTCTGAGCTGGAAAAGGCCAAGGGTGTGTCACAGAGGATGTGGCTGGACATGGGAGGTGGGATGGGACACCAGGCCAGAGGCAAACTGGAGGCACAGTATTCAGCGTCCCGTGAAGGACCGCGGGGCTGGCAGTAACATATGGGAGCGCCGGGCTCAAGGTCAATGGCTGGTGTTGTTTTGTTTGTTTGTGAATGAGGTTGTTCCATTTTTCCATGCATTCAGAATAGATGTAATGATTACTCCTTTGGTTAAGAGATTTATTTTACCAGGAAAAGCCAACTGTGAAAAGGAAAGGAGAGCTGCTAACATACTTTGAGAGATGTTTTCGATCCTGGGGACTGGACCACTTTTCTGTCCATTTTGTAACTGGCCACGGATTTTACCCTCCTTGACCCTCCCAACACGAAATCAAAGGTTGTGGCCACTTGCATGAGTGCAGCATTCCACAGTACCGTAGCCACTTTACTCCCCACCTGCAGAGAGGAGGGACCTGGCAGGTGGAGAGGAAGAACATGGCTGTGAGGCCGAGAGCCCTCCAGACACCAGCTGAGCCATGGGACCAAGTCAAACCCCAGGGCCGAGTCACTTTTCCTACAATGCTAGTCTTCCCCTAAGTCTGTAATCTGGTTTTAATCATGAGAAAACATCAGATAAATCCAAACTGAGGGACAGTCTGCAACATATCTGACCTTCAAAAGTGTCAAGGTCATAAAACAGGAAAATATATGAAATGAATCACAGCTCAGAGGAGAATAAAGAGGTGTAACAACTAGATCCTGCGTTTGCATCCTGGGTTGAATCCCAGAGACAAAAGTTATCAGTGGAAAGATAGGTCAAATGTCAACAAAACCCAGGTTTTCATTAATATCATTGTACCAACGTCAGTGCCTTAGTCCTGGCAAATAAATGTACCCTGGTGAGGTAGGATGCAGGGAGCAGGGAACCTGGGTGAGGGGTGTATGGGAATTCTCTTTACTATCTTTGCAATTTCTCTACAAATTTAGAATTATAAACTAGGGTCTAAATCTAAACTAGAATTATGAATCTAGAATCATGAACAAACTAAAAAGTTTGAAAATATTCACACTCATCCTGCCTTAGAGCAGAAGGGGTCAAGAGCTGAACTTGACCCCTTGTCTTGGAAAACTCTCGTCCGTGGCCTGGTGGTCCCCTCTTTGAGCCTTCTGTACTGTGGGAGGCCTTTCGTATTTTTGCGTTCTCTCTCCCAATCCCTGCCTTACTCAGGGGAGAGTGCTGTGTCCCCACTTTGGGGACCCCAATTGTGTCCACTTAATTTTTCATTCAGCACACTTTCCAAGCCCTCACTTTTGGGGGGACATGGGGCTGAACACAGGCTGGTCTGCCCTGCAGGGCTCACTGTGCTGGTGTAGACCCAGCTTCCCAGACCTGAGTCCTCTGCAGGAAGGAAGCCAGAGGCCCAGAATGGAGGACAGGAGCACCCAAAGCCCACACAAAACCCTGTCTCCCACCACATAGAATCTGCCACCCTCAGGCTCCACCGTCCCCACGGGATCTGGGGCCTCTGCGGTGGCCTCTCAAGTAGCTGCTTTCTCTGTGGGAAAACGCATAGGGACTGGAAGTCCCTCCCTGCTGAGCGGAGACCCTGACCTGGGGGCCCCATCCTGCCGCCCTGATTGGTGCCGCTGTGAGCACAGGCCTCAGAGGCCAGCGGCCCACTTGGGGGTTCAGGGTGCGGAGAGGGAACGGCAGGCAGAGCAGCCTAGCCCCAACCCCCGCAGGCTCCACAGGGCAGGTGCGCCCTGCTCAAAAGTGATGCCTCACCAGATTAGAGATGCTTAGAATCTGTCCAGGAAGAAAACAGAATCACCAAGTTGCAGGAAGACAGCGCTTAGATGAAATCACGACACTGAGATGAGAATCACAGGACTTGGATGAGCGCCAAAGCTTAAGAGTGAGGATCACCGTCGGCCCCCACGACCTTCCCGTCAGACCTGCTTCCCCACTGCCAGCTGTCCTCCCCTGGACTCCTCCAGCCACACAGCTGCCCTGCATGCCTGGCCTTACCTGGTCTGCTTCTGCTGGCCTCGGCCTGGAGTCCCTCCCGCCTCCTCAGGGAGGCAGGTCTCCCTTTCTAGCTCAGGGGCAGTGTGGACGCCTCCTCTTTGCTCACAGTGCACCAGTCAATCCCTGTGTCCTCAGTGCCTCAGTGCCTGCTAGGGCTCTGTCTTGCGGGACTGCCAGCCTCTCTCGAGTGCCTCAAGGGTGGCTGGCAGAGCCTGCTTGCCCTTTGAGCGCCGGTGTCTGGCCCACAGAGGGGTAACCTGTAAACGGGCCACGGTTGAAAGAAACAAGGACAGAACCTGAATGAAGTCTCTTAAGTGAAGGCTAAGGCGTGAGGAAGAGCTGTGGACAGAGCTATTGATCACCCTGCAGACACACTCTGGTGCCTCCCCGGGGGCTCTTACAGGAGGGAGCCCTTGCCAAAGGGCATGATCTGCTTCCTGCAAGGCGGGTGAAGGGGAGCTGGCGGCACATGAGGCAGCCGCCTTTAGAGCGCACCCCTCCCCAGGCAGTGACCTAAATAGAGTCACGCGATGGGAGTCTGGGCCCTAAGGCCATGGCCACCGTGTGGCTCTTGGTTCCCCTTTAGTGAGGGTATGACACGAGGAAGTTCTGGGGGCCCTTGCCATCACCACGCTGCTGGCCTCTTTGCACACCCTGATATCCGCATGCGGAGGCGGGGCTCGGGAGGCCTTGCTAGCAGCGTGGTTCAAGTGCAGAAGCATTTGCGAAACGCATACCCATCTGTAGTGTCCCTAGGGCTGTGGCTGCTCTGTGCTCAGGGGGCCAAGTCGGTTCTGACCTTTGAGACCCGGGACTCCTGTGCTTCCGTGAAGTCCAAGTGCCCTGGACCTGTCCATGAGTTCTGTGTGTGTGTGTGTGTGTGTGTGTGTGTGTGTGTCTGTGTGTGTGTGCACGCATCTTCCACAAGGGCTGTGGCTTTCAGTCGTTTCCCAGGAGGGTCCGCAACCCAGCAAGGTTTGGAATCACCAAGTCTGCTGTTTAGTGAGGCATCACTGTCCCCTCTCAGGGTGCTGGGACTACGAGCAGTGGCAAGGGCAGGAGCAAAGCAGCAAGATGGAGCAGCTGTGTCTGCGAGGGGGTCTCCTGGGGGGCTTAGACGCAGGCTTGTGTTCAGGTTCCAGCCCTGCCGCTCCCGACTTCGTGCCCTGGCAGGTCACTGAGTCTCTTCACAGGTGACTTGGCCTCCCCGGGTTCTGGTATCCTGACCTGCCTCAGGTGAGCTGACCACAGCCTCCGAGTTTTCTTTACTTGTTGATGATAACACATCACAGGGTTATCAGAATTGAACTCCAAAACCCTAATTCTCAGGCACATGAAACTTGATGAGCACACACCGTTCCCGCCCTTCTAGATCCCACTCAGTTCTCATGGTCAGATCCCAGAGGAGCCCTGCAGTTAGAGAAAAGACACCTTTTACATGACAAGTTCTTTGATTATTTTTTATGTAGTGTTTATTTTGAAATCTCAAAAAGGGCAGCATGCTTTGGTGATATTTCTCAAAAGAGGAAATGAATTTAACATGATTGTAAAAACATGAAGGTAGATATTTGGGTCCTGCCCCCGTATCAAGCCCGTCCAAAAGCCGTGTGTCTGGATCTCAGTGCCTGGGCTGTTCAGAGGATGACCTGCCTGGGTCATGCGTGGCTGCATGTTCCTGGTGCAGGCACGCTGTCCTCTGCAGGTGCTCAGGCAGAGGTGGGGGGCTCCCAGGGGCCTGTTGCTGCTCAGGGTCCTCCCAGGACCCTCCTGGAAGGAGTCAGGGGAGAATTCTTCCGACTACAGATCTGGGAAATGTGTGCCTCTCTGGATCCTGGGTGTGACTTTACGGGAAAACCATTTTCCACTCTCTGCTTTGGACTCCAGGTCGCGCAGGGCGAGGTGTGCCACTCACTGCGAGCCACGGTCCGCGGTGGCGTGCCAGGTGTCTCCACCAGCTTCTCCCCACTCTTGCTTTCTGCCCTGATTTGCCTTCCGGTCTGATTTCGTGGACTATTTTCCTCTTCCTTGTGCTGAATGTTTATATAAGTGGCCTCAGGTCTTTTCTGGGAAACACCAGGAAATGAATAAATAAATAAATATAAACAAGCCAGCATTTCTGAAGCAGACTGATGTGTATGTAGTTCTGTAAGAATTAGCTCCTGTCCCTGATGGAAAGAGTCCTATTGTGAAACGGTCAGCTGTGAGTCTCCCGTGGTCAGACCAACAGCGGAAGTACCTACTGCCTGCTTTTACAGATGTCCCACCTTGTATTGTCAAAAATCACATAAAATTATTTTAAGATTCTTTTTTTCCTACCATCTCAGTGGCACAAACACATTTTAAGAATGAAATTTTAAAAATTTTAAAAATATTATGCATTAAGACAGATTCCAAAGTAACAACCATTTTCGTGATTTTTATCAGTGACTTTATGAGAAAAACTGACCCTCCTTCCTCTACACATTGATATGGAAATGAAATGATTTCCACCCTGTGGCATCTGTCTGATGGGCTCCCTGCACATGTCAGTGGGTGGGGATATTGTTTGGTCAAGGTAGTTTCCTTGTAGATTGAAGCAGAGTGTGCTGGAAAGGTTTAGCAACCAGATTTCTGGGAAACAAATGTACTATACTCACACGTATTCATTATAAAACTTATTATCATGAAAGATAATAAGTAATCATGATAATCTTATTATCATGAAAGATAATAAGATAATATGTAACTCATGATTTGCAAATAACAGCAAGATACAGTATTCCTTGTTATAAATGCTATGTAGCCGACTGAAGCCCTTAGAATGCTTTCCGATGAAAGCTTTTGCCATCGTGGATTGCCAAGCTGTGGTTGCTGCTGATCAACATTGGCTGATGTTTTCACTTATGTTAGGAAGATAAGATGAAACACGAAGATGTGTGAGAACCAATGTCTACTTACTGACCTGGGCACCAAACTGATTAATGGACTTGACACACCCACGAGAGTTTGCTCCATTTTTCGTGATGTTCACGGTGTGCTAACATAGGACACTTTTAAGTCTAGAAAATTCCGTAATCAAATCGAGCGCAGACTGGTAGCATTTGGCCATGGTGGTGTGAACGCTCCCACAGCGGCTGACTTCAAGTACCAACCAGGCGTGGCTGGGTGTGGAGCTGTGAAGATCAGGCGTAGGACGACGCACTCGTGCTGAGTGCTTCTGCTGTGCAGGTACAGTTGACCCTAACGACCGCAAGGGCAGAAAGAGCATTAAAATGTAGTTAAAATAGTTAGGAGGCAGTGCATCCTACGCGTTGATTGCCTTTGTTTCTAATGTAAGTCATTTAAGTCATGTTTTATGTAGCTTAATATGAAGTTTCTATCACTTTATTTTACATAATTTTTATGATTTCATTCTGAATGACAATGTGCTGAACTACCAGCTGACAGCATTCCTGAAACAGTCGCTCTTGGCTCTTGCAACCTGGCACAAGCTGGTCCTTGATGTCACGCTGCAGACCTGGGGCCTGCTTGCGTCTGGCTTTGCTAAGTGGAGGGTAACCTGCCTCTTGGGCTTCCTGAGTCCAACGCTGCTCAATGGCAGGCATGGGGGAGCGGGTGTTGCCTGAATGGACAGCTCCTCCGTCAGTTGTCACTCGCCACACCAGTTATGGCCGGCCACTGTCCGGCTCACAGGTGCCCCTTCACCAGGGGGCAGCCGCTTGGTACAACTGTGTGGTGTGTGGAAATTCTCCACTGTCCGCTGGCCTCTCTGCCCACCTTAGGAGAAGGCAAGAGCATAGGGCTGCAGGGCTTTAGGTGGCTCCGGGCCATTTGGGGCACCATATCCGCCTGTCGCGTCCATAGGACGCTAGATGTTCTGCGCTTAATGGGCTGCTCTGCCCTTCAAGACCAGGGCCTCCTGGTGAGGCTCCCGCGGACTGCGCTGCCTGAGGCTGTCCACCAGCAGGAGCCGGGCACTCCTCCTTCACCCAGGGTTCTTGGGCTTCCGTCAAGTTCTTCAGGTGGGGAGGGTTTGGACTGAGGCACAGGAAGAGGTGACTTCTGGTGACTCCAAGGGAGAGGAGCAGCTCTGCCACTTGTTCCTGGGTCAGCGGGGGCTTTCCTGCTCCTGCCTGCCCAGCACCTGCGGGGCACCCTCTCTGGAGAGGCCTTTGCCCTGTGTCAGATCACATGCACGTGCACACACACACAAACACACACACACAGAGCCCACTATTAACAACAACAAAACCATGCACGTGCACACACACACAAACACACACACACAGAGCCCACTATTAACAACAACAAAACCACCTCCTACAACAAATACCACCGCAAGGAAGATGAATGAACAAATCCTGTCCCTTCAAGAGTGTGTGGAAATCTAGGCCCTGGAGCTCCACTGTCCCGAGTCCTTCTTGTTCTTTCAGCTGCACGGTGTCTGTAGTCAGAAGGCGAGAAACCCCAGCCTTCTCCTCCGAATGGCTGGGGAAGGCAGTCAGCACCCACTCCTGGTTCCGCTGGCCCAGTGCCCAGCACAGGTGCTTGCAGCGGGCACCCCCAGGGCTGCAGGCAGTCGGGGAGACACTGGGCAGTGGGCCATGGGATGGAGGGGGCCGAGGCGCAGGCAGGCCATCCTCGCGTGACTGAGCTGCCGAGGCTGAGTCTGGAATCCTTGGAATGGCTGCTTCAACTTTTATGCCCCTGCTGTGAGCCACCAGCTATGCTGACATTTCTGGATGAAGGTTTTGCTCCCAGAGGAGGAAACGTGGAGGCATAGGGGAGGCAGGAGCGTTAGCAAAGGCCCAAAGTTCCCGGAGCCCCACCTGGCCTCGATGGTCCCTGCGGAGGGCACATCTGTGAAAGCTCCTGTCCCCTCCTGTCTCTGTAGCTCCATGGCCTTTGTTCTGGTCCTCCCTCCTCCAGACTGGACAACTGCCTTGTGGTTCCCCTCTGTCCAGTCTCCTCCAACCCAAACCATGTGTGCCCAGGCCTCCCACCCAGGCCTCCAGAGACTGGATGGTGCAGGCCCCTTGCTTCTCCAGACATGCTGGGCTGTCCTGTCCTCAAAGACTCCCTGTGCACCTCAGAGCCTTTGCCAAACCCTCTCCTTGCCTAAGGTGCCTGTCTCCCCTGGAGACCTCCTATGCATGCACGAAGGCCCAGACCTAATCCCAGCCTCTGTGAGCCTTCCAGTCCTCGCCCCTCTCACGCTGCTCCAGCACAGCCAGGCAGGGCTAACTTTCTGGAACTGGGCTCAGCGGGAGGGAGAGTGAAAGGAGCTTCAGGCTTTGCACCAGTTCCTGCACATATCCAGAGAGCCGAGTGCCTCCCCTGAGGTCACACCGTCAGTGTCCAGCCGGGCCCTGGAGCGACGCCTCCTCTTCCGGCCACACTGCAGGGTGCCTAAGGCAGACTTGGAAGGCCCTGGAGCTCTTCCACCCCCTGTTTGCAGGCCAAAGGGGAGGACAGTTCAAACTCTGAGTTACCTCACCCTTTATTCCTTTTGACCTTCCCAAGGTCACACAGCCTGTGGACTCCCGGGGCGTATTTGGCTTATTTATCACTTCAAACAACAACAATAACAGAAGGTGCTATTAGCAAGAACAACTACACCAAGCAACGTCTTTGAAATAGTTGGGGACTCTGGCTTCATAGCAGGTTGAAGCGTGGGTGAATTCATTCCTAAGGTGCTTCTAATCTCTGGAAGGATGTGAGGCTCAGGTAGCTATGAACAGACAGCAGATTCAGGTGTGGCCAGGGGAATCTCAGCCCACAATTTGATGTGCAAAATCAATAATTTTTGTGTTAGTCAGCTTTTTCGCTGCTGTGACTAAATGATCTGATCAACACAATAGAGGCGGAGAGGTTTATTTGAGGGCTCACGATTTCAGAGGTCTTGGTCCATAGAAGGCTGGCTCCATTCCTCGGGGCTCCAGGTGAGGTTGAACATCGCGGCAGGAGAAGGAAGCAGCTCACATCATGGTGATCAGGAAGCAGAGAGAGAGAGAGAGAGACTCCACTCTCCAGATACAAAATATGCACTGCATAGTCACACCCCAATTCCAATCTCCAGCCACACCCCGCCACTTCAGTTAATCCCATCAGGGCTTAACTCACTGATTGGTTAAGATGCTTACAACCCAATCGTTTCTCCTCCGAACCTTCCTGCTTTGTCTCACATACGAGCTTTTGGGAGACACCTCACATCCAAACCATAACACATCTTAATTTCTCCAGAATAGTAGAAACTAACACCAGTTAGCTGGGGGTTCTCCCTGCTTTCTGCAAGGGTAGGCCCAAGTTCCAGGGGGATCATGGGTCTCAGGTCAGAGGTTTCTGGGGTGGCCCCTCTGGTCTTTGGCATCAATCCATGCATCCTAGGGGCGGCCAGGATGTCTCATTTCAGCCTCTGGCCCTGGCCAACCTCATCCTCAGAACTTCTGTGCCACAATCGTGGGGCACGGGCTCACTGGACCTCTCCTGTTCATTCCAGCTGAGACTTGGTGAGGCTGCCTAAGCCCTGTCTACCCAGACCAACCCAACAGCATTGCCCTCAGGTGAGCCCACGCCCAGTAAGTTTCTTTATATTAGATCATTTCCTGTTGCTATAACCAAATTCCCAAGACTGGGTTCTTATAAAGAAAAAAGCTTTATTTAGCTCCAGTAGTAGAGGCTCAAGAGCATGGTACTGGTTTCTGCTCTGCTCTGGTGATGGCTCGTGGCAGATGGCCTCACAGAGTTGTAAGGGCATGTATGAGGTCACATGGTAAGACAGGAAGCCAGAGAGCATGAGGAGAGGCCAGGCCTGCTCTTTGGTAACAACTCTCCTGGGAGCCACTTTAGCCTCTTCCCAGGACACCCCCCAGTGACCCCCTACTAGACCCCTCCTCTTAAAGTTGCCTCTACTTCTCACATCACCGCCCTGGGGACCGAACCTCCAGCACATAAACCCCTTTCAAACCACAGCGTTCTATTTCCTGGGGACAGCAGGTACAGAAGAGCCTCACCCACAAATGGGCTAAGGTGTGGTGTGGACGGAAAGTGAAAAGTGAACGGAAGAAAGAACAGTCCGAGGGTCTCAGAGACACAGACCCTGCGCCTCCTGCCAACAGGCCTGTGGGAGCCGCTCTGAGTTGTGACTTGGGGGTTTTCCCAGCCAGAATATAAGTGTCCACTGTATCTGCGACCTGCGTTTACAAAGCCTGGAGCCTGTGACCGTGCCTGGGACGGGAGGAGTGACGGGCAAGGCAGTAGAGGCAGGACTAGGAGGAAGGACAGCCTGCAAACCAGGGAGAGCCCGGGAAGGTGTTCAGAAGAAGCAAGCCAGGGTCTGACCTTCCTGCCTGTGGCCCGCCGTACCCCTGGGAATGATCCTAGGTCTTCCGGGCGCTGGCCAGGGCTACCATGAGTGTGTTGGGACGCAGCTGGCACTGCAGGGTCCTGCCAAGCACTACCCCTGGGGAGGGCGGCTGTGGCCACCCTGGCTTGAGAGGCAGACACCACCATGCTGCAGGGCTGGTGGGAGCCTTTAGACAAGGAGGGCCGGTGCTCTGAAGGATGTTAAAGGGACATCCTAGTGGCCCCAGTGGAGATCAAAGGCCTAGGTCAGCAGGGCCCAAGTGCCTGAATTTAAGAATCACTAACCAGAGATTTCCAGGGGGCCAGCTCGAAGGCTTGCGGGTACAAGCGTCTGTGCCAACATAGAGCTGAGATCTGCCAGGCCTCAGGGTGCAGATGATGTTAGTAAGATCTCGGATGAGGACCGGAGGGGGCATCCTGAGCCAGGGGCACTGGGAAGGGGTGGCCAAAGAATGTTGGCCCCTGCCAGCCTAGTTTTGTCCCTGAGACTATGATTCGAAAGCTGGGCACTGGCCTGACTGTCTTGGCCGGGAGACGTCGCCCCTGGCTTGTTTTCTCGTCTGCCTTTCCAGGGGCGGCCTGAAGGGCCAGGGGCATTCCTCCGTTTGGTCGGCCCTCTGGTGGTTCTGCGTGGCACCTCGGGCACACAGGCCAGATGCAGAAGGGCTGTGGACTTGGGTGCCAGGAACAAGACAGATGCCTTGTGCATGGGCTCCATGTCCACAGTAGCCCATGCTGTCATCAGGAGCCTGTCCAGGGCCAACCAGGGCCCCTGGTTGGGAAGGACCAGAGCCGAGAGGCAGACTCAGGTCTGTGTGCTCTTCCCTCTCCGCTGGCCTGTCCTCATTAGGCTGCGCCGGGCACTGCAGTAAGGCAGAAGGCATTGCTGTGGGGGTAAGCTGAGCCAGATTGGGAAGTTGAATGCAGTTCTTCTGCACACGTGCGTGCACACACACACACACACACACACACACACACACACCATGCACTACACACACAGGGCACTACACACACAGGGACTGAGAAGTTGAGAGTCAGGAACTGACTAGTTTGGAGTTCTGATCAAAGAGGAGCTTGGGCTGGTGACCCAGGCAACATGGCCTGTGGCTATGGAGGTTCTGGCACGAGCTCACCTGAAGGAACAGGCCTGGGGAGAATGTCCTGTGGAGCCCATTCCCGTCCACCCAGGAGCCCGGCCTTTACCCCAGGCCCCCACGTCTCCTTGCCCCACATGCCTTCCCTCCTTCATGCTGCCACCTCTGATCAGTCCTCCCCCGTTCTCTCTGCCTCCTTGGCTCCCAGCGCTGAAACTGTCACTCTTCACTCATTACTTACTGGGACACATGGGAAGGCAGACACTGTGACTGGCCCTGGGGCCACCAAAATTAAAGTCACTGCAGAGTTAGCCCTGCGCGCCCCACATTCATTTCAGCCCAACTCAAATTGCAGTGGACATATTCCCCAAGGTCCTGCCATGCACTTGGGGCCACCAGAGGAGGGAGCCATTCGTGTGTCCAGTGGCCAGGGGGCATTTGGGAAGGGTTTGCAGGGCAGGTGGGGGCTGTCCAGCTCTCACTCCTTCCTCAGCAGCAGGTGGAGCTGGATGAGGGGGAGGTCATTAGGAGCCCAGAGGGGAGGCCAGGCCTTAAGGTCAGAGCTGCAGGCAGTAGGCACTGTCTCTACCCAGGAGGCTGCCCAGTAGTGACTCCGGCCCTGACCGGACCCTAACTAGGTGACAGTGGCCTCCCACCTGATGTTGGAGCTGCTCTCTGCCCTCAGGCTCCACCCCAGGAAGACTTGGCAGTTTTCTCACGGTGGCTGTTGTGGTGGTAACTGACCTCAGGCTCCCACGAGGATACCATGAAGACCCCAGGTCTGCTTCTAGCCTCAGCAGATGCCAGCTGGAAGCTAGACCGGGCCTGGGTTTGTCAGCAAGGGACTCCAATGCCTCCTACACCCCAGCGACATCGTGAACACATCATTCATGTCTGACTCCGTGTCAGTCTGTTCCTGTGTGAATGCAAAAACTGGAAGCTCCCACAGGGTTGGACTCACCCTGCTCGCCTGAGTCCGTCTCTGCCCAGGGCTCAACCAAGTGAGGCCTGATAGAAAGCCATCGGGGTGGGCGCTGGAAGTGCTGACTCTACCCTGCAGCACTCTCCAATGCCAGCCTTGGGTTTTGTGGTCGTCTGGGTCGGGGGGCTTTGCTGGGTCTACTGCCCGCTCTGTAGCCCAACCACAAGGAAGCCACAGAAGGAATGCAGCGGCCAATGCTAAGTTGCTAGAGTGGCCGTGGCCATTTGGAAGAACAGGCTAATTTTGTACGGATGTATCATGTGTCTCCTGACTTAAAGATTGTAAAAATTATGTAATCCTGAAGGGAAATCTGACAGAAGCCATTGGCAAGGCTGCCAGGCCAGCCTTTTTACCTAAGCAGTTCTCATCGCGGTTCATCCCATGCAGATTCTGTTTCTGGAAGCACAGAGCAGCTCTTTGAATCTGCTTTCTTTTTCCACCATAACAAACACATCTTTCCTGTGGCTCCAGGTCTCCACGAGGGCCGTGTTTGAGGCTGTGTACCATTTCCTTGTGTTAACTGTTTCAACCTGACTTGCCATCACAGAGGGCCACCATCACAAGCAACGCACAGCTCTCAAAGTCGCCCTGACCCGCGCGGTGCACCACGCAGAAAAGAAGCCACTCTTTCCTAATCCCTCCGCAGACCAGACCGCAGTTCAGTGGGGAACTGGCCTAGAGACTCCTCCCCTCTCATCTGGCATCCTGGTGACCGTATTGTGGGCCAGTGCTGCTGATGTGGTCTTTGGCCAGAAAGCAGACTTTCCTGCCTGTGAAATGAAGTGACTCAGAAAGAAACAAACCCCAGTGTTGGCCTCATTGTTCTTAATCAGAGGCCCAGGAATTGTGGGGCTTTGCCGGGAAATCGGTCCTGAAATTGGGTGCCAAATCTGGCACATAAAGTTAAATTAAAAACCTGTTTATATGTATCAAATATCAACAATAGTTATGAACAAGACCCCTCACTCTACTTCACAAATAAAGCACTCATTGTTTTTTAAAAGTGGCATGTAAATGTCTTCTGGGGACAGATCTGTAGTTTCAATAGATTATCTGAGCAGGCTGTGATTTCCCCGAATATTTTTTAAACTGGGTTCTCCCCGCTCTTTCTCTTTCCTTCCCCCTCCCCTTGGTTTCCAGGAAGGGTGGAGTTGAAATGAAGAGTCTGAAGATCCCCACCTGCACACTGAGGGTCAGCCCTGCCATGGGGAACACACGCTCCCCACTTTGAGATGTAGAGGTACTTGCCAAGGGACACTGCGTGGCACATGAGATCCTCGGGTGTGAACCCAAGTGCTCCTTGCTGTGAGTCTGCATGGGTGCCTTCTACACGCAAGTGCCTCATCACTGAGAGGGGTCCTTCTAATTGACTTGTTTAACCAAAGCTACTTGCTCACGCATTAAAGCATGAGGTGTGGCCAGATTTGTGGCCATGGTGACTCTCAACGAAAGGAAATGTTTGGGGATTTTTAAAAGAGATCCGTCCCACCAGTTCTGCGTGTCTCAGCAGGGAGTCAGACAGGCACAGACGTACTTGTGGCTGGTTAACTGCTCTTTCCTGCTCCAGCATTAACCATAGCAGGCAAGTTGTATTCAAACCAACATGTTATTTGTTAAGGCTCAAGGAGCCAAAAAACCTTGAAATTCAGGAGGCCAGATCCCAAAGTTCAACCACAGGGTGGGAGATGTCAGCCCCTGGCTTCCTGGATGCTTTTGGCCTTCCTCTTCAAGCAGCTGCTTTCAGTAACAACAAACTGGTATGTGGTTACCGTGACTTCGTAAGTGTGTGGGATTCTGTCTGTTAGCAAGCCCCCGGAGTCTCCTTAAGCTCCAGTGTGCAAATTGCAGGCAGAAAGCAAGGGCAGAGTTCGATGGCGCCTCTCCTTGCTTCCTCCAGAAGTACCACGTTCCCTACTTACTCTTACTGAAGACTAGTGTCATCACAGGGGAAAGAGCTTCCTGAAATGTGGCGAGAAGTCACACAATGGGAGACAGCAGATCACATTCTCGTCCTGGGCGTCTTCAGTGGCATGCAGGCCACCTGGGTATCCCACCAAGCAGTGGGAGCACGGGAAGGGATGGAGTGGAAAGGTTAGGACCTGCAAAGCACCTGAGCAGAGGTGCAGTCCTGGCCACGGTGGCCTCTGTGCCCCTGACCCCGTAACTCTCTGCTCTCCCACCCTGGGCTACAGTAGCCCCTGAGCCTCCTCCTCTTGGGGCTGGTCACCCACCTTCTGGCACAGTGGCTGTGATTGTGCCTATGTAGTAAGGCCGCCCCCAGGATTAGGAGGACCTCAGAACTGCCCTGGCTGTGTGCCAGAATTGTCAGGAGACAGTGGGGAAGTTTTAAGAAAAGTACAGCTTCAGACTTTCGGTATCATGCAGGGCCCGGGGAGCTGTCAGCCCGTCGTTTCCAATGCAACCAGCCAGCACCTGCCCAGGAACTGGGACTCAGCACCCTCAGCCTGCCCACTGCTGACCAGCACCTGGTTGGGGTCAGCACACAGGGCCTCAGCCTTCCCTGGAGAACCCTCCCTGCCTGTACCCCCATGCAGGCCACAGGGCCCCGCAGTCGCTTCAAAGCCCCAGTCTCAGGAGTTTACCCTGCTTTGTCAGCAGGAGTGAGCCACTGCAGTCTCAGGTGGGACGGATCCAGGCTGGCAGTGAGGGGAGTCGGCCTGGTTGCCCCTGCCTGCCTGCACACCTGCCTGCAGTCTGCTTTCTTGGTTGCAAAGCGGGGCCATCGGAGACTGCCTCCTGGGAGGGTGAGGACTAGAGGGAGCTGAGAGGTGGTGCCATGGGGACATGGTGGCTTCAGCCTGCATCCCAGGGCCTGGCGCAAAGCCTGGGAAGAAGTGGCAGGCAGCGCATGCTGGGTCCCCTCTCCCTTTAAGTTCTTTGTGCATTTCTCACGAGCTTGTCTTCCACTCTGGTGTCTCTGCGTTCTGTCACCTGGTCTGACCCCTGGCCTTTATTTCTCCTTCCTGCCGTTGTCTTGGATGTTTTCTTCTAAATTTTTACTCCCATTGCTTATCCATCAATTTCCAGGCTTTTGTCTTTTCTAATATCAAGTAAGCACCTGCAATCCCACTCTTCCTTAAAGGGGCTGCCTAGCCAGGCTCCCTAGCCCTGGTGTCACATGTGCTGTGCTGGACTGGTGTGGCATTGGCAGGACACGGGCTCCCTGGGCACCTCGGTTTCAAATGGGAAGACCCCCGCTCTTCAGTGGTTTGTCAAAGCAATTTCATGGGTTGTTGCAGCCTCTTAAAAACGAAATGGTATAGGATAGAAGATCTGGGGGTGCCTGTGCTGCAGATGTGCAATGTCTTTCTCGCTCATGGTCACAGTAAAGAGAAAACATCCACACTCGCTGGTGGGTGCCCTCCGGCCACGCAGCACAGAGAGGGTGCTCTCGGCCCTGGGGTGCGGGGACTAGCCCCGAAGGAGTGCAGCTCTCCTATGCCTCGCAAGGAGCTGGCCCACCTGCTCCCCACACACCTGTCGGGACCTCTCGAGGGTCTTGCATGTTCCCCGTCTCCCATTTCCCCAAGAACTAAAGCCAGAAAACCCCACGGAGGTGGGAGGAAGGAGTTCCCTAACTTCCCTTCTTTAGACCCGTGAGGAACAAATGTCTTGTTGAAGCCACACAGCCATGGCACCTTGTGAGAGCACCCCTAATACACTAACACGCCATTAGCACCCACCCCACCCCTCACGGCCCCTGGCACCCACCGTTCTGTTCTGTCTCCATGAATCTGACTCCTCTAGGGACCCCGTGAAGTGGATTCTCAGTGCTGTCCTCCCGTGTCCCTCACTTCGCCTGGCATCTGTCCTCCAGTTTCCTCCGTCTTCCAACATGTTTCCGTTCCCTCCTTCCTGGGGAGGGACCGACTCCAGCTGTGTGTGTAGACCACTTCTGTTCACCCACTCACACATCGAGGGATACGGGTGGCTTCCTGCTTCGGGCGCTTGTGAGTCATGCAGCAGCCGATGCCCAAGCTCCAGGAGCACAGAGCCCCTGCTTGTGGGCGTTTGGGGCAGAGACCTAGGAGTGGAATGTCTGGATCTTATGGCAATTCTACATTTAATTTTTGAGAACCGGCACACAGGACTTTGGATTTGACACTGAGTGGCAGTGGGGGCTTAGAGAGCTCTGAGTAGAGAAGGGAAATGAGGTGGCCTACCTTCGGCAAGGCCACAAGCGGCTGGCCTTTGGGACTGGGCTGTGGGAGGACAGGGGAAGGATCAGGGAGACCAGAGGAGGGCGCTTGGGAGCTCTGGGGAGGGCGAAGGGGGTCGCAGCAAGGAGGCGGGGAGACTGGTCCAGACCTGGCTGCTTGCTGACTGTGCGCCAGCAGGAATTAGTGGCGGACGGTTGTGAGCCACTCTAGGGAGAAAGAGCGTGAGCAACAGAAGGTGGAGCTGATGTTGGCCAGGATAGGGGCCGTCCAGAGACAGGCAGGGTGCGGGGAGACCAGGAGCTCTGTTCCGGCACAAGGCTGAGGTGTCCTCCAGAAGTTGCAGCAGCAGCCGGCGCGGTTCTCAGCGGCTTCTCTGAGCTCCACCAGCCCCTCCTCAGGCCCCTTTCCCGCATGCAGTCATGGCCCCCAGCCTCTGTGCACACCGACACTCCAGCCCTGTGGGACCTTTGGGTCAGGGCTTTTCTTGGGTACGTGGAAGTGAACAGTCCCAGGGAGGGGTCCGGGGAGGGTAGGAGCTGCCCAACCATGACAAGGCAGGGACCAGTACAACTCCTGAGGACACTGTGGTCTCCTCAGAGAAGCCAGGGCTTGCAGGCTGCTGGAAACGACTGAGTGGCCGTTCGCAGGCCCCGTCTGCCCATGCACAGCCTGGTCCTGTGGTCAGAGATCTAGGCTCCTTACATGGGAGGATCCTATCCCCCAGGGCCCAACAAGTGAGACCTGAGGCGAGGGTCCCCTTAGAGAGGAGAGTTACCCTGGAAAGCCAGAGAACATCCCCCTGCGCACCCGGCACCCAGAGGTGCCATGGTGGGCCTACTGGGGGTGGGGAAGCTTCAGGAGCCGTCAGAGGGCACTGGGGCTGGGCTCATCCCATTCCTGTTGGCAGAAGGCAAGGACGCCAGAGCCCCACCTCCCTCTGTGGACGAGGAAGCTGAGGCTGGCAGGGGGACAGTGCCGGGGCACACAGCTATCACTGGGTGGATCAGGTCTAGAACCTAGTCCTTCTAGGGCCAGGTGAGCTGGCAGCCATGCTGAGCAGCCTGCAGCCTCACGTGGACGCTGGGGACCTCTGTCCTCAGGCCCAGACTTTCCACGGAGGGCAAGACACGGCTTGGCTGCACGTTAGAGGGTGGCTCCTGTCAGACCCAGATGGATGTTTTTCCTAAGAGCTCGCTCAGTTTTATAGAAGGTTGCCTGTCAGCACCCTGACAGACTGGGTTCTGATCTGCATCTTCACACCCTAGAGCAACTGGGCTGGGCAGCAGAAGATCCTAACCTTCAGGAGGCTTGAGGGGTGTCTCCTTGCCCTGCATGGGCAGCCCCTCCCACCGGAAGGCCTTCGCATGCAGAGGTTGGCATCTCACCATTTCCATCCACGTCCCCGGTTTCCGCCGACAACACCACGTCCCAGCCACAGCTTCTCACCTAGCCTCCCGCCTCGCCTCCTGCTTCCAGCCCTCACGCCCAGTTGCTGCTCCACGTAGCAGCGCAGTGACCAGGTAAACTGACCCAGGTTCACCCGGGCATTTGAAATGATATTCCGGCTCCTCGCCCAGGGGTCTCTCTGCCCTCACTTCCTCCCTCAGGGCCCAGCTGCTTCCTGCTCCTGGACCTTGAGGAGCCCCCGCTTCCTTAGAGCCTTGCCTCCTGCTCTTCCAGACCCTGCACAGCCTTCTCCTTGCCGTTCAGACCCGGGGTAACTCTCGCCCCTGGGAAGGATCTATTGGAACAGCCCAGCGCCTCTGCGGCTCCCACATCTTCCTGGCTGACTTTCTCCACAGCTCATGTCTGCTCATCGCTTGGCTCGTTTTCTGTTGTCTTCTCTTCACTCTCCTTCTGTGACAAGAAGGAGCTCCCAGTAGTCCCAGCACCTGTTCCCAGCTGGCGCAGGGCCATGCGATCCCATGGGAGGAACTGGACTCCCTGGGATCCCTCTGGGTGTCGAGGACCATGCTGCCATTAGGGGGCGCTGGTGGAGGCAGGTGGTGTTGCCACCTATCTGTAAAGCGCGTTGGCAGCCTGGGCTGGGAATCCTGAGACAGTCCCAGCTACAGGGCCACAGCAGTTTTCCTCCTGAGACTGAGTGATGTGAAATGTAGGCGCAGCCCTACGCACAGGTGTTAGATGAAGATAAACACACATTTGCACACAAAGTGCGAGATTTTAAGAATCGTGCTTGAGTCTCAATAACACGGAAAAGACTTGTGATGTAGCACTGAGGGTAAGAGGAGAACCAAGGCCGTGGGCAGCAGAATGGCAGCTCCCTGAGAGTCCGTGCGCCCTACCCTTGACCGCCACTTAGGTCTCCTCGTTCTCTTGCCGACCCCGTGTAGTAGTTATTATCACCATCTCTATTTTACTGTCGCTGAAAACGAGATGCCCGAGGTCAAGGAAGCTGACAACTGTGCCTTGCTTTGTAAATTGCAAGCTGGGATTTGGATCCAGAGTGTCTCCTTCTGAAGACTCCGCTTTAGTCTCTGCTCCATATGGACTAGTCCTCCACCCAAAAAGACTAAGAAGAAATACACCAGGATACTAATAGAGGTTGCTTTGCAGTATTAGGATTATGGCAATTTTTCTATATCATTTCCTATGTTGTTAACATTATTTTTCTATAATAAGCACATACTTTTCATATAAATTTCTGAGCTTTATCAAGAAATAAATTGTCATACACAAACTACAGATAAATTTAGCTTACTGATATCCAAACAGAATACTTCTAACAAATAGGCAAAATTGCATCAAACACAATATTTCACATGCTGTGATAGAGTAGGACTCATTGCACATTGAAAGGAGAATATAATAAAAAATATATTTGTGAAGGGCTGGGAATGTGGCCCAATGGTAGAGGACTCGCCTGACATGCATGAGGTAGCTGGATTTGGCACCCAAATCTTAAGAAAAAAAAAAAAAGAAAGAAAAAGAAAAAGAAAAGAAATACATTTGGGAAATTTTCCCATCAGCAAGAAAAAGCAGAAAAATGATTGTCAGCTGTTCTGATAGGTGCTCTAGAAGACATTTGACAGAATTCAATGGCATTCCTGAAAAGGCTTCTTATGACCCACAGAAAATGGGAAATAACTATTACAGCCAACTCCAAGCTCAGAAGAAGTCAGAGGTGCCTACTGGCAGTGATACCATTTAGCTTTGTTTTGGAACTTCTAGCCAGGGTGATGAAATAAGAAAAAATAATGAAATGTCTACATATTTAGAGGAGATGCTTTTAAGATGGCATATTAGTCTTCTAGGAACATTGATGACTGAAAAATATTAGAGTTAATGAAAGAACTGAAATACACAAAATAATAACTTTCTTTTTCCAATAATAGCATTAATATTGCCAGTTCTCAAAGACTACGCATGAATTTAAATGCAGTACCAGCAAAAATTAATGCAAAGGTTTTTAACTTGTCAAAATTCTTTTTAAGCTATAGTATAAAAATGAATGCACAAAATAATGAAGAAAGTCTTGAAAAGGAGTTAAACTGTATTGTTACGTGGGAGTAAGTGATACGTGTGGTTTTGTGCAAGGGGTAGACACCTGCCGTCAAGAAACAGGCCCCAGGATATGTGGGAATTTAGTGTGTCCTAGGTAGGATCTCTCATCAGCCAGAATGGTGTGTTTTAAATTTTTTATTATATTTTATTTGATTCATTGATTCAATAATACTTATCTCTACTCTAAAGATATTCTGCTATATTTTTTCTGACAATTTTAGTTTTTACCTTTGATGTTTAAACCTTGGATCAATCTGGATTCCGTAGTAGTTATTGGCTGTGAGTTGAGGGCGGTAGTTGTTTATTGAACAGCTCCTCCTTGGCTGGCCATCTGCAGGGTCTGCTGGTTCCTGGGTCCTATGTCCCAGGAGCGTGAGGGTGTCTGACTCCTCTCTCACTCTTTTTCTTTGTGGATGTCTTTTCTGTTCTTGAGCCTTTTCTCATCTGTAGGATTTTAGAGCCAGCTTGTAAAGTTCCTTGAAAACACTGGTTGGAATATTGACTAATGCATCTGATGTTTGAATATGTGTGAATGACTGAGAGAGAAGGTGGAGCTTCATGCTGAGTCTTCCTGATCACAATCAGTGTCTCTCTCTCCCTTTCATTAAGTACTTTTTAAGTGTCTTTCAGTGAAGTTCGTATCTTCATGTAACTTTGCACATCTTTCGTTATATATATTTCTAGGTAACTTACAGTTTTAGTTAGTTTTGGAAATGAAAAAAATTTACTCAATGGTCAAAAGATTAGAATAGATCATAATATGGCCCATTGCCCCTCAAAAGTAATCAGGGAAGAACAAGTTAAAAAAGATTCCATTTACCACCAACCCTGTTAATAGGAAGGAATGCTGATGTCAGATTTGGCAAAAATATGGGCAAGCAGAGACCTTGGGTGCTGCTTGGGGGGGTGTGAGTTGGCTCTATCCCATTGAGATCCTGCTGGGAGTCCATAGTGTCACCGAAGGAGCGTGTGCCCTGTCCTGTGGTCCATGAGTAAACTAAATGCAGACATCCCCCTTGTTCAGAGAAACTCTCACCTACGCACACAGGGGACACAACAAGGAAGCCCCTCAGCATATTGCTCCTCCTGAAGAACTGGTCCTTTGTTGAAAGTGGGTATATAAAATGAGATTTATTTGCTTAACTGAACAGAATAAGGCAAAAAATAAAAAATAGAACTAGGTATCTGTCACAATGAACAAATCTCAAAACCACAAAATATCTGCAAGAAAAATAACAGACTTGCAAAAAATTCACATATATCATAAAGTCATATTTGTAAAAGTCCAAAACACAAAGCAAAAACATGTATTGCTATGACTGCTGATACACGCTGCACACGTATGAAACGGTAGCTGATGGGAACACCCACTGGGCTCAAAGCAGTCATTACTTCTGGAGAGAAAGAAGGGAGAAAATAGCGATCACGAGGTGGGGGTTGCCTTGTCTTTGTAATATAAAAAAGGATGGTGGTGGGGAAGAGAACTGAGGTGAGAGTAACGAAATATTGTCATCTGTTTGATTAGTGCTGTTCCATTATTTCTGTGCCTTTTAGGCATTTAAAAAATATTCATCATTAATAGCAGAGATTTTTAAATAGTTGTTTATTTCTATAATCTTGGGGCGGGAAAGACATTTGCAAGTGATAAAGGTTGATAAGAAAATTAACAAGATAATTAAGAAAATTAACTAGATAAAATATGATAGACTTCTGTTACAGACCATAAGTAACGTTAAAAGGCAAAGGCCAAATGAAGAAGAATGTTATGTGACAAAGTGGTGGATAAAAGCTCTTGCATGTCACACAGAAAATGATCAGCACCCCAGTACCACAGCGGGCGAAGGACACAGACAACCCAATCAGAGTATGAGAAACAGCAATGAATAAATACATGATAAACATTAATAGGAGAGTAAACTGAAGGCATGTTGTCCATCACTCTTCATTTAGCAGACTGGCAAAGCTGTTTTAAGCTGCATTAAGCCAAGGGGGCGGGGATGGTTTTCTTCAACACTGTGAGGATGTAGGTCAACCTTGCCTCCGTAGTCAATTCGGCATAACACCAGGAACTTTCAAAAGGGACATATTTTTGACACCATAATTCTGTTAACAGAAAACTTTAAAAACACTACACAAATAGCAAAATATATATTTTGTAAGTATGTTTACAAGGGTCTATTTATAATAGCCAAGGTTGAAAATAGCTTATTTGACCAATGATGGTTAAATAAATCAATGGCAATGTGGCAGGCGGTTTAATAATATGGTCTCAAAGTCATATTTACTTAGACATAATTTACACTGGAGTGTTCACGGAAAGAACCACGGTATGAAACAGGGTGCACAGTCTGGCCTATTTTTAAGTGCGTGTGTATGTAAAGCCTGTGGTGGTGCAGATGCTAACCAGTCATGGTGGTTTTCCATTGCTGCAGTTTCAAGTGATTTTTATATTTTGTGTATAGATGGATCCAGAATTTTCTGATTTTCTACCTGTATCAATTACTTAATAAAATATGAGATTAAAAAGTAAAAGACAACTTTTTAATACATTAACTTAGAAAGAATAAAAAGAACAACAGGCTTGTAGAGAAAGTGCAGGTAAATACTCACATGTGGCCGCGTGGAGCGGCTAAAGGACAACCCGGCCATGTGTCAGAGGACTTTCAAAAGCCACTCCCTAGTGTCAAGAAATCCCACCTGTAGGATTTGAACCTCTGCAAAAATCAATGAGCCAACTTGAAGTCCGTGAGCAAAGGACATTTTTGCAGCATGTTTATGGTATTAAAAACATTGAAAGTGAGCTGGGGTGTGACGGAAGGAATGGGTACAGTAAGTGCCACAAGCTCATGGTAAGATGCTCCACAGCCTCTCCCACCACAAGGCAGACAAGATAGGTAGTGGCAGGAAAAGCCGATCGCCATACGTTCTCCTGAAAGCAGGTCACAAAACAGGATGTAGATAATGATCCCATTTTTGCTTTAAAAAAATAGCCTCGGAAGATCACATACCAGAAAGTCAACAGTGGTCCTCTCTGAATGATGATGTTGTAGATCTTTCTCATCTTCCATCCTATGTTCTGAAGTCTACGCGGGAAAAGCAAATTACTGTGTATGTACAAACAGAGAAACAACATGTATACCATTTGTTTACAATAAAAATAAATTTTAAAAAAGGGGGGGGATGAACTCTCAACCTGGTTCCTAAGAGGAGGCCCCGACCCGCAAGCACAGGCTAGACACCTGGAGACAGGTGTCGCCTCCTTCATCCCACTCCTAGACCTTTCTCTAAAGGTGTTCCGGGGCACACACTCTTTTTTTTGAAGATTTGAGTAACCTCCTGTTTTTCTTTTAGTTTCACATTTTAAAAAGGCAGGCAGTGTGAGCTTATGACCCTCCCAAGCTGTCAATCCCCCGCTCCCTTTGCTTACAAATTTTACTCCCAAGAATCGAGTGTTCAGTTTGATTTATACCAAAGGCTTCCACACATTTCTTTTCATTTGCAGGTGTATTTATAGACTCCCAACCCACCCTGTTTTTTTTCATGTAATACAAAACATTGGGCAGTTTACTCCTTTGCCAGACCCTAATATATTCTGGACTTTTTTCATTCATATTGCTTTCATTCTTTTACAGATTTTTCTATCCATTCATTCACTTGGCTAAATTTTGTTGTTCTTGAATGCTGTTTTAAAATTGGAGGCAGATGCTACCGGTATAAACTGAAAACTCAAAGTCTGCCTCTCTGCCGACACTGTCCCTCCCTCCACAGAAGCAGGTAGTGATGACAGGTTTTGATTTTAGATACCCTTTCTGCAATATTTACAACTGTCCTAAGTGGGAACAGTGACATGTCCGTGCTCATCGAATGGACCACACTGTGCGTGCTGCATCCAGCTGCCTCTTCTTCCTTGCCAGCTGCCTGAGCGCCCCCTCCTCAGTCCCCTCAGTTTTGGTCAGTTATTTTGTACCTTTCTAGTAATTGACTTCTGCTTTGAAATAATATATCTAAATCCTTATATTGTCATTTATCAACTTCCTACATACTATTTACACCACATGCACAAACACACATACTCACACACTGTTTTCAGTTTCACATCCTAATTTTCATTATGTTATTTTCACATATTAAGTCTCGGAGCATTTCTATTCTGTTCTGTGCTTACGTGACCTTTATGGTGCTTCGTAAGTAAGTTAGTGCTCAGATATTTAAAAAATGAAAAGCAAGCATTGCAACAATATGACCATGTGAATTTTTTCTGTAGTGTCAAGTGGAATAACTAGACACTCCGAGAAGGTTTATGGACAGGATGTCGCTCGCATGTGTCATTAAGAATTCCCCAAATACCAAAGTGTGGAGGAGCTTCTCTTATTTTCTTCATGTATTTGGAGCTGCACTTGGCTGCCAGTATCCTCACATCTCACGCTACTCCTGAAGCACTTCACTTGCAGTCTTTCCAGAGTCCTAGGTAACTTTCTGTCCCCTGCATGTTGCAATGTTGCGAGGGCGGCTCTTACTGGTTTTTAAGTTTAATTTGGGATGTCTAGACAGAAATAAACTTTTCCTAACATGTTGCAAAACTCAACATTCAAAGGAAAAGCAAAGCTCAACACCCTGCAATGGTCCCCAGTGATTTTTAAATCAGTTTTAACAAGGAGTAAATGCCTTCTCTAAGACTCACCTGTTTTTAAGTGTATGATTATTATGAGCTTGCACAAATACATAACTTGTGCGACCTCTACCACAATCAACACGTACAACGTTTTCGTCACCCCAAAATGTTTCCCTTAGCCCTTCTCAGGACGTGAGCTTTAGTGTTCAGTTACCTTCTCTTAGTATCCTGCTCTCCTTGTTCAGGTAACAATACTTTGTTATAGTCACAATTTTTAATCCATTTCTCAGTTGATGGACATTTCTGTTTCCAGTTGGGAGTGAATCTGAGTAAAGCTACTTTGATTACCAATGTACTAGTCTTTCTGTGGTGATGTTTTCATATCTCTTTAATAAATGACTAGAAATTCAACTTAGCAATTTTTTTTTTCCAAGGATTGTTGTTTGTACTATATTTTTAAAAATTATCACTAAACCCAAAGTCAACTAAATTTCTCCTGTTGTCTTCTAGGAGCTTTATAGTTTTCATTTCATATGTAGCCTTATGACCCATTTTGAGTTAATTTCTTGTGAAAGATGTGTGTTCTGTATCTAGGCTCGTGTTTTTAAATTTTTTTGCATGCAGATGACCAATTTTTCCAACACATTTGTTGAAGAGATTACCCTGTATCTGTGAAATCACACTAGTTCTTTGTCAAAGACCAGCTGACTATGCTTATGTGAGTCTATTTGGGAGCTTCCCAGTCTACTCTTTTCTACTGATCTGTTTCTCTGTTTCTCACTGAACTACTCTGTAACTTTAGAATGGCTTTGAGGTCAGGTAGAATCAGTTCCCAACTTTGTCTCCTCCTTCAATGTTGTATTGACTCTTCTGGGTCTTTTGTCTCTCTTATAAAGTTGAGGATCAGTTTGTTAGTATCTACAAAATAAGTTGCTGGGATTTTGATTTAATTGAACCTGTCTATCAACTTGGGAAGGACTGATATCTTGACAATATTGAGTCTTCCTATCCATGTACATGGAATATTCCTCCATTTACTTAGATCTTTTTTTTTTCCTTTTATTAGGCTTTTGTAGCTTTCTTCATATAGACCTGGTACATATTTCATTAATTTATATCTACATTTAGTTGTTTTTGGTATTGACGTATTATTCTAAATGTTAAATTCCCATTGTTCCTTGACAGCATGTGAGAAAGTAATTAACTTCCATATTAACTTAGAACCTTGTGATCTTACTTGCTTATTAGTTCTGGGAGCACTTTTTGCTGTTGTTGATTCTTTGGGATTTTCTACATAGAGGATCATGTCATCTGTGAATAAAGACAGTCCATCTCCTCTTCTCAGTATGTAGACCTTTTATTTTCTCATCTTATTGCACTAGTTAGAACTTCCAGAATGATGTTACACGGCAGTGGTGAGAGTGGACATCCTGACTGTGTTCTTGATTTTGTATTAGTTATTTTACCCTGTTTCTGGGATATTTTCCAGACTTACATTTTGGATCACCAACTTGAACTTCATTTACATCTATCTTGTATTTTTTCAGTCATATTTTTAATTGGCAAGAACACCTTTTTTTCTGATTATTTCAGAAGAGGAGGGAAAGGGAAGGAGATTATGACTCACAGAATCATCTGAAGCTCTTGAGATGCTGTATGGGAAAATACTTTGCAAGCTGAAAAGTACCACAGAGGTGCTAATTATTACAGAAAGGGAAGTTATTTTGCCATGTCAGAAATGGAGGCAGAAATAGAGTATTATGTAGGAAATATTTGTATGGAGGACAGAAAAAATTCATTTCATTTAGAGACAAGAGGATCACTAGCAGTAAAACATCTATCATTATTTATGAGGGACTCAGAGCCAAGTTACAGAATCAGCCCAGGTGTCCATCAATAGATAATTGGATAAAGAAATTGTGGTCTATATGCACAAAGGAGTTTTATTCAGCCATGAAGAAGAACAAAACTATGTCATTTATGGGAAAATGGATGGAATTGGAGAATATCATATTAAATGAATTGAGCCAGACCCAGAAAGACAAGCATCGTCTGTTTTCTCTCGTGTGTGGAAACTAGAGGGAAAAACAATGAAAAGGATGTCATGAAGATAGAAGGGAGACCATCAGGGTAGAGGAAGGGGACCCAGGAAGGGATGAGGGAAGGGCAAGGGGAGGTGCTGAGGAGTGAAATTCATCAATTATGTAATAAGCTTGTATGAATACGCCACAAGGGAACCCACTATTCTGTATAATCGATAAGCACCAATTACAGAGAGAAGAAGCATAAGAAAGAAAAAATGGACCCAGTTCTTTAGTTCTTTTTGCAACTTAACACAGACTTCTGAAGCAAAGCCCCCAGTCAAGGAAAGGATCTTTGAAAGGTAGCATCAGCATCCTCCAGAGCAAGTTTGTAAAATGCAGATCCTGGAGCCCACCCTGGATTTCTGCATCACGAGTGCTGGGGCAGGACTCAGGGTCATCAGGCTCCCCAGTAGGTTCTAACGCAAGCTGAGTTTGCAGAAACACGTACCACCAAGCAGAAGGGACCCCATCAGGATGTAAAGAGCCCATTACTTTTCTTTTTAATTTTTTAAAATGAAAACAGTATAAAAAATTAAAAATTGAAAAGTAGACTAAGGCTCATTGTCCTATCAATGCAAAATACAACAGTTGCTGTATTCATGGTTTAGCATTTCACTAACGTGTTTTAATTATCACTACTTTGAGGGCTTTGAAAATATAAATTTACATGGTGCCTCCCTCCAAAAAAGGAATTTTGTTCATGTAAAGGAATTTGTTTGCATAATTGCCAAATAAATCTCAAGCTGGCCCAAGTCTGCAGAGTCAAGTGAACGTTCATCGGAATTACTAAGAATGCCATCTTCCTTCCTGAAGTTTTGCTCAGAACCCTCAAACTTCTTATCATCTGAAAATCTTTTCTATCGAATTTACCACAATGAGGAGGGGGAGGGGAGTGAATTTCCACACAAAAATGTTCTAGAAAATTGAAATAGCCACACGGTCCTCTCCTCACTGTGCCCACTAGCAGCCACCTGGACAGAGGTACACACGAGTCATAAGTTATCACTGCAGGCTCAGCCATTGCAGGGGCCACGTGTGCCCAGTGGCCCTGATATCCTCTACCAGGAGTTAGGAAGCAGCATCAAAGGGGCACTTTGCTGGTGCTGGGAACACGTCCATACAGGAGCTAAGCAGGGTCAGGCCAGTACTAGGATGGCAGACCACCTGGGGATACCACCTGCCCCAGGCTTCAAGAGTATCATACAAGTTCTGAGTTGTGGTTCCTTGAATAATTCCAGCCAATGGAAAAACTTTTTCTGAAATCCAGCCAATGGAAAAACTTTTTCATCTGAATATGTTTCCTGTCTCAAATGTCTTTGGAAAAATACCCATTTTTCAAATCCAGCCCAACTCTGGTGATTACACATGGCAAGGTTTCTAGTGTTTCCACTTTTGCGTCCTTTCTTCTCTTCTCCCGAACAAACGTGGGATAAATGATGAAATCAGTTCATCGGCATTTCGTGGCCCCTAACAGAGACATTAGTGGAAATGTTGGTGAGGAATGTTTTGATGGAGGGATGAGGACCACCTGAACCCGATCCCTCTCAGCACCACTCGGATGGTATAGCTAGACATTGTGGGCCAGCTGGTGGGGTGCGCCGTGGAGCAACATGCCCAGGTAGCGTCCCAGGAGACGAATCTGGATCTGGTGGAGCCTGTGGAGTTCATTCAATGTGTAAGGGAGAGCGAGAGAGAAGCACCTTACCACCATCACGGGGAAGCACAATCCCCAATGCAGAACATTCTATAGGATTGAAGTTTACAAATCAATGGCATGAATCTACCCCAAGCTGGGGCAGGAAGGGCTCCTGTTTGAGGAGATGTGGAGCATCTCCTTGGTTTGGGAAATAATTCAATTAAGATTTGAAACTTCTTTTGAATCTGAAGTAGAACAAACCAAGCAAGAAGCCATATTTGGGATGATTGTTAGAATGTGATCAAGGGTCAGGTTGGGTGGCTGGAAGTTTAGATGATACCTTGATTCTACAGCTAGTGTCCTCAGAGTGGATAAAATGACATGTGGTCATGTTGAGAAAATATGTCCACATTTTAGAGATGTGTGCCAAGTACCAGGAAGTGAAATGATTTGCTTCAAGTCACTTGTTTCATTTCAAAGTTTCACTTATTTGTGATGAAATTGTTCATTATCAAATGTTTCGGTCAAGAGTAAAATTTAAGAATAAGCATAAGTCTATTAAGATTGATTCATTCATCACTATTTTAGTTTTTTTTAATGTTTCATAAAAGTAGGTTCGACCTAAGCAATTCTATCTCAGCTGTCCTCTTGGCCTCTGGAGAGTCCTTCTTGCTGAGCCTCTCTTCTGTGCCATCTCATTGCCCTTGAGTGACTGTGAGCTGGGCGTGTGGCTCTCCCCTCCATCTCCCACCAGAGGACTCTTTCTTGTTTCACCCTGTCTTGGGCTGTGCCTGACACAGCACGTGGTTGACAGCAGAGACGGAACGCTTATGACCCAATGAACAAGAGAACAGGGTTCTAAGAGCATCTTGGGGGTCATCTCATGTTCAGACGGGGAGGGTGGATCTCGGGGCAGAGCTGAGAAAGCCTCGTGGAGCTGGGTTATTCTGAGTTGAGATACAAAAATGGGTTGTTGCTCAGGTTTTTGGCCTCTGCTTTAATTTGGAGTCACAGGCCAACCACTCTACTTTGTGCATCTAGGGACCGGATCCAGCATGAGCTGGTCTGTGTAAGTCCTGGATGACTGCAGAATGCCCCTGGATTGACCTCACCAAGGTGGGCTGTGTCTCCGTATAGCTGCCGATACCCGGGATGAGCTCGGCTGTGCCGATAGCACTGTGTCCAGCAGGGTCGAGCAGCTGGCCGGAAAGGTGCAGCTTTCAACTCAAGCACAAAAAGGGCTCCGGGACTCAGGCTTACGGGTCTTCAGAAAGCACTTCCAGGCTGGCCCCACAGCTTACTAGCAAGTTGCCCGAAGCTGCCAATCCCATACGAAGAAGGGCACTAGTAACGCCTACCCCATAGTTCCTAAAGGAGTCGCTATCCCTGTTTAGTTCACGTGGAGGAACAGTGAGATGCTTATCAGACACTTGATATGAACTAGGCACTGTTCCAAGGTGGACTGATAATATGTAATCCCAGTCTAGTCTTTGTAACAGCCCAGGGATAGAAATTATCACTCTGCAATTAAGAGACGGAAACATCAAGCTACTTATGGAAGGGCAATTACAAAATCGCTAAACTAGCCTGGATGGAGCCTCTGCAATCTGTCTGCTGCACTGTGTGGCCTCCCTGAAACAGGATGCTTGAAGCAGAGTGTGCAGCCAGGGCGCAGAACACAGGAGATGCCAAGCACCCGGCAGCCCTGCTACCCAAACGCCTTGACTAGGGCCGGCTGATCTTCTGCCATTCCCTGCACTTCCCAGAGGGACTTCATGTAGGAGATTCCTTTTCAGTCCACTGTCCTCTGCCCCCAGTAACCTGCTTGGGTGTCTGGAGCAGTCAGTGCTGATGGGGGCACTCAGACAGCTTGGCACTTTGCTGGTGCTAAGGTAGGTCTCTGTCCTTCCCTGCACAACCTCCTGGCCCCCGACTCCAGCCTTAGCCCCAGCAGGAGGGACTAGAAAGCCCAATGCAAACTGGGACCTCCCTGGGCATCACCCAAGTTCCACAGGCCACCACTAGTTCATGTGCATCTAGAAATAGGCTCAATTGTCAATCAAAACTAAAATTTTTAAAAGGAAGAAAAATGAAGACAAAATATTCAACGTGTTTGTTCCTTGTTCTTTCCTCACTCTCATCTTGCTTGATTTGCTTGGCAACTGTGTGAGTTACACACAGGCTGTTGGTCTATAAAATCTGTGTTATTTGCTTTTTGTGTATCAACTTCCAAAACGTTTTCCACATGCAGAGTTCAGACTTGAGCACTTTAGCAAGTGCCTGCTTTCCCAGTCTCCCTGGGGCTGCGCCCACCTGCCGGCGCTCAGCCTTACCCCACAGGGTTTGCACACTGGTTTTCACGTGTTGGTGCCTCTTCCCCTCATTTTACACAAATAGTCCGAGCCCATAGTCACGTGGAAGTGCCTAATTAAAAGACACCTGCAAAGGACTGAAAGTAGATTGTGGAGACTGGCCAAGCAGGCGAGGTGTAATTGAGACTCGTACAACTCGGTCCAGTTCTGCAGCTGCAGAACTGCCCCTTGCACAGAACAGGGCGTCAAGTGACCTCTTCAGCTCTGCCTTGGGGACGCCTATTGGTGTAAACCAGGATCAATTTCATACCTTCCTTACAGGTAAGGAGACAGACTCAGAGAGATGAAGGGATTTGCCCAGGTTCACCAAGCCAGTCAGCAGCTTGTCTTGAGTCCTGGCTCCTGGAACCACTGACTGCCCTCTTGGGTCCAGGGACAAGCAGGAAGTCTATCCAGTCTGCCTGGAGTTCCAGAGTGGCCCTCAGCTGCCAGACCTCCAGTGCCAGCAGCTTCTCTCTGGTTCTTCCTTCTCAGGCAGAAGGCACCCCCCCCGCCCCCCCGCCCAAGGGAATCTGAACTTGAACCTGAATTGTGGCCTAGGGGGTCAAGCCTCAGGGAGGGCCACGTGTGTACCTGCTTTGGGCAGTGAGCTCTGTGCACAGTGGGAGGCAGACACCCTCCAGCTATCTCTGCAAACCTCTTCACCTCTCTTTCTTCAGCTGCAAAACGAGGAGCACGTATCCAATCTGTGACCCCTTCATGCGTATCAAGGGATCATATGTGTCAGTGCTTTTCAACTTGACACCTGGCAAGTGTAAAGGCAGGGCTTCTGGTGGCTCTATTTTTAGCTGTTGCCTCCACCACATCCCCTGTTTGACTGAGGCTGTTTGGGGCTTTGAGCCTCTCCCCAGGGGGGACAGGGACCACTTGTTTCACAAGGACAGCCTTTCCCTCCTTTCTCTGACCACCCACTGTGCACACAGGGCCCATGCGTGCCCTCCCACACGCACGTGTACCTACACACAGACAGGCACATGCCCCTGGTGCGCGCACATGCTTTCTCTGTCTCTGTCTCTCATACATGCACAGACACACGCACACACACGCACACAAACTCACACCCTCTGCCATCCTTTTCTGCTGGAAAGGAAGCCAGCGTTTGCTCAAGGAAGCAGAGCCCCCGGAGCACCCAGACCTGCAGGTGCTCCCTCTGCTTTTGGGTGGACTTCTGCACTTCCTGGCCCCACCCAACCTGAAACTGCCTGGGGGCAGCCCATGAGCCCCGGCCACAGTGCTAGTTGTCACTCAGCCTCCTGAGTGACTCTACTCCCCAGTCAGAGCTGCTGGGACAGAGGGCTCCCTAGAGATCCCAAGCAGTCCTAAAGGCCAGCGTACCCTGCTGAGCAGTTGCAGGACAGACGTGTAAGTAATGGGTTGTTTAATGTTAGGAATTCTTCTTTCTGACAGGTTTTTAAATGTTCATTTATGGTGTTTAAATGGACGTAAGTGTCCGCCCGAGTTTGAACTTGGTGGTGATTGGGCTGACTGAACAGAGAAAGATAACAGGGCTGGTCACTTGGTGCAGAAGCAGGTGTCCAAGCCCGGGGGAAGCTCTGAGAGCAGCTGCCAAGGAGCTGCTTGAGCTGCTTGAGTGTTGAGCTAAGGAGGCTGGGAGGTCAGGAAGGGCCTGAGGCTCGGGCATCCCTGGGCCATGTACCCTTGCCAGACCTGGAGGACGCCTGGCTCCAGGCCTTGAACCCCTCAGCTCCTGGGCAAATCATTCACATCCTTTGTATTTCTCGGTTTGTACCAATAACATTTGCTTCCTATTTGAGTATTCAAGGAATATTTAAAATTGTCACATGACTTCATTACCTGAGATAGACAATATCGACATGTTAGGAGCTATCATTTTGGGGCCTGCTTTGCATGAGTGCACCGCCCCCCCAAACGACTTTTAAATTTTGCTTTTGTGTTTGGCCTCTCATCTGTTTTTGTGCCTACCTTCCCCACTTCCACTGCCACTACTAATAATCCAAATAACCAGGAGAACAACTCTGGTTCCTCCTCCCAGACCTCTCCCCACGTGACAAACGCAGACCAGTGCCTAGGGAGGGGTTTCTTCTCACATTCTCAGATACTTCCAAACATGGGATTTCCTCAGGGCCCCTTGGCATCTCTCCTTTCTAGGGTTCAGCATGTGGTGGAAATCCCTCTTAGCCCCAGTAAAGATCCAGCGTAACCAGATGTTATGCTGCATAACAGTCTAGAGAATTTTAGAGTACAGATTTATTCAATAGGTCCCTAACTGGTGAACAGGTGCATTATTGACTTTGGGGAGTTTTTGTTTGTTTTGCTGCTACAACTATTGCTGCAAAAACATTTTTATATCTCATATATTTCTATATAATGATGTTACATTAATCTGAGAGGTTCCAGAGTGGAACTGAAAACAAATTCCTTTTGTTTATTTTAACAGACTGTAAAAGAGTTATTTCCAGCTGGGAGTACATGGCTCAGTAATAGAGTGATTTCCTAGTACGCAGGAAGCCCTGGGTTTGGTCCCTAGCACTGAAAAAACAAATAAACAAATAATTGCTTTCTAAAAAGTAGGTAGCATTTCACATTTTATTTGCCTGATAAATATTTGTTAGGTACACACTCCATGGCAGGCACTTTTTTTTTAGCAATTTGGAACCAACAATGAATAAAACAAAGCGCCCAGCCCTCACAGAGCTTTACCATTAGAAATGAGTGGGGAAATCAAATGAAACAATGTCACCTAGAATACATGCTTTTCTTCCTGAAATGTGTGCAGACACAATTCTCCTAGCTTTACCATTGACAATTGGATTATCATTTTGTTAGTTGGTTGTCAGTCTTAATGATCTAGTGTGTTTTCCATTTAGTAGATAACCTTAATCTTTTCCATTTAGCAATTTGGACATGCGCTGTATGGACTTTCTATTTACAATCTTCATGTATTTTTGTGTTGAGTGGATCGATGTTACAACATACTCCTTGTCAATTTTTGTGAGCTCTGAATACATTATAAAAAGACCTTCCCTACCTTGTGCTTCACAAATCTTTTCCCCAACCTATTGTTTATTTGCTGACTTTATGAGTTTCTTTTGTCATGAAATACTTTTCATATTTATAAATTGATGTACCTTTTTGTTCTCTCAGCTTCTGGCTAGTCTATCTTTGTTAATAGTTGTCCAAACTCTGTGTTATATGTATAATTATCTGAGTTTTCTTCCAATCAATTTTTTGGTTTTCTTTTTTTAAATTTTTTTGAAGTACACCCAGATTTTCTTTTCTTTTCTTTTCTTTTTTTTTGGTACTGAGGGTGGAACCCAGAGTCTTACACATGCTACCCAAGCCTCTACCACTGAGCTGCACCCCGAGACCTATTTTGAAATATGGCATTAGGTAGGACTGTGTTTTCATCTAAGTAGATAGTCATCTTCCCAATACCACTTGTTAAAGTGAACCATCGATTCGCCACTGAATTAAAATAGCACTAACTTCATCTATGCAGCTCCCGTGTTTATCGGAATCCATGTGCAGGGTTATTATTCTACTCCACTGATGAGATATCCACTTCTGTTCCACTTCCATGCCGTTTTTGGCTTTGTTTTGCTTTGTGCCGTGCTGGGGAGTGCACCCAGGGCCTCTCGCATGCTAGGCAAGTGCCCTACTGCTGCGCTATCCCACGCAGCCCGTGCTGTTTTGATGAGTCTTCTTTTTCACAATTTTTAAGCTAGATTAAAACTTTATTTGGTGGCGCTAATGTCCGGATAATTTTATTCAATTAGAATTTTAATGATGGTAGAAAGTACATTCAATTTATATTGAGAGCAAGAAGTCATAATCGAGAGAGAACCATTAGACTAATTCCAAGACGATGCTAGGGACTGGGGAGTGGCTCAGTGACAGCGTACTTGCCTGGCACCTGCAGTCTGCTCCATCCCAGCACTGCCTGACAAATAAACATAGAAAGACAGCACTGCACAAACTTTATGTCAACAAACCGAGAACTGTAGAAGAAATTAAAGGTCTCCTCTAAATCATACAAGGCATTAAAATGGCACAAAGAGGAGGAAAGATGGGCCAACTGCTGTAGAAGAAATGAGAGATGCATTTGATGGTCTGCTATTTGAGAAAGCCCCAGAAACATGTGACATAATGGCTGAGTCCTGCCCAGCCTTTAAAGAACAGGTAATCCCAATGTTACCAAGCTACTCAAGACCACAGAAAAAAGGGAGAGAGCTCCCCAGAACACATGATAGAGCCAGCAGAACCTTAGTGCTAATGCCTCATACAAATTTCACTTGGAAATGTAGGTTCACATTCTGAAGAAGATACTATCAAATAGGGTCCCTTTGCTGACAAAAAGGATAACATAATATAACCAAATAGCTTTTATTCAGGATTGCAAGGATATTTTGTTATCAGAAAATTTACCAATACAATTCATTGTGTCAACAAACTAAAGAAAGAAGATGATCGTATTGATAGATACTAATTAGAGGCCTCTTAAAATTCAGTAGGTGTTCCTAACACAAACCTGTGATCCCATAATCAAACTGCTGGAAACAAAAACCTCTGCAAGTCGAAGTGCTGCTTGTAATCTTTGCACTGCAATTCATTTGGTGGTAAAGCTGATCTGAACTAACATAAAGAAACTTTAAATATTAAAAAAAACCCAGACTTAGGGTTTAGTTACTGTGGCTCTTTTCGCTATCCAGTTATTACAGTCTTTTCTTTTTTCAAGGTGGGTTTGAGGAGAGATGTGCATTTCATTGACTCCCAGGCACTGCTCTAGGGAGCCAACTTTTATTTCATGTGTCACTAAAAGAGGGGAAAGATGCCCTTGTAATCATACTCCAATGCGTCGTGGGTGGTAAGGCTCCTCCTGGGTTTAAAAAGGTACGACTTAGAATTGGTGAAATATGGCCTCCTCGCCTGAAGGAAATCACTCACATGGCGCTCAGCAAGAGAGGTGACGGGGGTGCTGTCCAGTGAGTGCTGACATCCTGCAGGTGGTCAGCTGTGCACGGGCTGTGGTGGTCTCAGGTTAGATGGGGCTCCGGGCTCGGTTCTGCACGGGCTGTGAACAACCTATGGAACACTGAACATCACCCCTCCTGGAGCAGAAGCCCTGGAGCAGCATGGCGATGACGGATGGGTGGGGTTGAGGGCGTGGTCTCTGGTCTTCCCCTGGTCTGCCATACTATGATTCTTTACCCAAGAACAGCCTTGACCATGCTTTTCTCACCTCTGAAGAGTCTTGATATTTCTGAGAAGCCACAGTTGGCCTCAATGCCTACATTATCAGTCTGCCCCCAACATAGGGTGTCCCACCTGAAATCGGATCAGGAAAGAACAGCAGACACATTCTAACAAAGCCTTGCCATCTACAAAGGAGCCCACGGCCCTGGGAAGTGTGACTTTCCTAGTGACCCAGCCTGCCCAGCAGCAAAATAAGACTAAAACCCAGGCCACCGGACAGATAGGTCAAGCTCCTCTGGAACCCAGGGTGGCCTCCCTGTCCAGTTCCTGTCCACAGGGGCCTGTCTCTGGCCATGTCATTTCTTGTCCTCAATGCAGTTATTTCTTTCTCTGGGCAAAGAAGGAGGAGGAGGAGGAGGAGGAGGAGGAGGAGGAGGAGGAGGAGGAGGAGGAGGAGGAAGATGGATGCAATCTTACCTGCCCGGCCCCTGCTAGCACGCTCTACCCGGAGTCTTCACTGCCCGACTTCCACCCACCTTTCCAGTTGAAGCTGGTGGCGGTGGCTCCTTGGTGCAGAGGTTCTGAGAACATACGGTCTCACATCCGTCTGCTGTGCTCCCTCCAGGATGGGTCTGCTCAGCAGCAAGAGGCAGGTCACTGAGAAGGGCAAGGGCTGGAGCCCCATGAAGATCGGCACCCAGAGCAAAGACCCCCCGCCACTGCCACCCCTGGTAAGTGACCAGCCCTCAGAACAGGAGAGGGAGCGGGAAAGAAAGCCCAGTGCACGCAGGCCCCCTGGACCAGCTCCTGGTGGGGGGTGATTGTGGATGACTATCTGACCCCCCACCCCCTGCCCAACCACAGAGCCTCTTTTGGTTTAGGGTCTTGGAGAGTCACACCTAGACCCCTGTTCTGCTGGGTCCACCACCGTGGGCATGTTCATGTGGTCATCATTCTAACAGGGGCCCTATAGGGTGTAGGGACTGCTGACCCCATTTCATGGTGAACCTGGGCATCTTATCTGTGTCCCCATGTAGTACCGAGCTCAGCGGAGGGATGTTCGGTGAATGAATGACCCCGGTGTGAATTCAGACTGAGACAGGTCACTTTCTCTAAAGTTATATGCTAATAAGTAATAGCTTGGAATTTTTTAATATAAAAAAGTCACAGGCTGCTATGAACATTGATGTGGCTGCGTCACTGTAGTATGCTGATTTTAAGTCCTTTGGGTATAGACCAAGGAGTGGGATAACTGGGTCAAATGGTGGGTCCGTTCCAAGTTTTCTGACGAATCTCCATCCTGCTTTCCAGGACTGCACCAATTTGCAGCCCCAACAGTAATGTGTGAGTGTGCCTTTCTCCCCACATCCTCGCCAGCATTTATTGTTATCTGTATTCCTACTAAATGCCATCCTGAGTGAGATGGAACCTCAGCATAGTTTGTTGCATTTCTGTGATTGCTAGAGATGTGGAACATTATTTCATATATTTTTTGACCATTCAAATTTCTTCTTCGGTGAAGTGTCTGTTCAGTTCCTTAGCCCATTTACTGATTGAGTTATTTATTTTTCTGGTGCTAAGTTTTTTGAGTTTTTTGTATATCCTGGAAATCAATGCTCTATCTGAGGTATAGCTGGTAAAGATTTTTCTCCCATTCTGTAGGATCTCTGTTCACATTCTTGATTGTTTCCCTTGCTGTGAAGGAGCTTTTCAGATTGATACCATCCCATTTATTGATTCTTGATTTTACTTCTTCTGCTTTAGTCTTATTAAGGAAGTCGGTTCCTAAATAGAATAAGTTATACTCTATATATGTATAATTTGCCAAAATACATTCTACTGTTATGTGTAACTAAAAAGAACAAATTAAAAAGTAATAAAATAATAAAATAAATAAATAAGTAAAAAGGACTGGGGCTGTGGCTTAGTGGTTAGGCATCCCTGGGTTTGATGCTGGTACCAAAAAAAAAAAAAAAAAAAAAAAAAAGGCCACGTGCTATGCAGTAACTGTGGAAAACGTGATCATTTCTCATCATTTCACTTCCCAGAAATACCTGCAGTCAGGTCCTCAAAGTTTCTGCCTCTGGACTCTTTTCTGTGTGTTTACTTATCACGTGAGCAAGTTTTTAATGGAACCACACTGTGCACACCATTTTGCAAAACTTCTTCAAAATTGTGTTCAAAGTATGGAATTAAAAAGGAATATTTATAACACCTATGTCAGGTTGATAGAATACAATCAAGTAAATATGCAAAAAATGTGTTCCTATGTCTGCCACACTGAGAAATAGATCCTCTTCCTCAGAAATCAAAAGTGACTCCTTCCCTGGAATCTCTCTACTCACCCCAGAACCCCCTATTCCAAACCGGTTTATCAATCCTTGGCTTACCTTTTTCTATCAACACATATGTATGTATCCCTAAACAGTACACAGCTTCATGTTTCACATCGTGAACGTTAAATCAACTGAATCAAACAACTTGTGTTCCTTTGAGAGTTGGGTTTTGGCTCTGCATCATGTTACTGGGATTCATCTGTGTTGGCGGGTGTGGACACAGTTGGCTAATTTCACTGCATGGCTATACTTCAGCTTGTCCACTCTTCCATCATGGGTCACAAGGGTTATTTCCACATTTTAAAATCCGTTATGTATTACTATTCTTGTTGTCATTATTAGGAGCATTCTTATCGTGTTTTGTGGTATTCACAGACAGCAGTTTATCCACAGGCTACATACTTATGAAAATATTCATTGAGTTTTGGGGAAATACACTTTTTTTTTTAAGTTAGTAATCCTTTATTTTTCCTGTTTCTTTTGCTCAGCATAATGACTTAGAGATTTGTATACTTTTTTTATTGTAAACAAATGGGATACATGTTGTTTCTCTGTTTGTACATGGAGTAAAGGAATACCATTTGTGTGATCATACATCTACATAGGGTAATGTTGTTTGATTCATTCTGTTATTTCCCCCCCACACCTCTTCCACCCCTCTTTTCTCTCTATACAGTCCCTCCTTCCTCTATTCTTGCCCCCCTCCCAACCCCCATTATGTGTCATCATCCGCTTATCAGCGAGATCATTCGTCCTTTGGTTTTTTGAGATTGGTTTATCTCACTTAGCATGATATTCTCCAATTTCATCCATTTGCCTGCAAATGCCATAATTTTATTATTCTTTATGGCTGAGTAATATTCCATTGTATATATATACCACAGTTTCTTTATCCATTCATCAGTTGAAGGACATCTAGGTTGGTTCCACAATCTGGCTATTGTGAATTGAGCAGCTATGAACATTGATGTGGCTGCATCTCTGTAGTATGTTGATTTTAAGTCCTTTGGGAAATACACTTTCTAAGTATCTTTTCATGTCACCAAAAACCACTGCACATCTTTCAATGGTAGGATCAGGATTTTTACCTTGGTGACTGGGTGTATCTCTTCCCTCAAAGATGGGACATCTCCTGTGGTCAGGGCTCAATGGCAGAGGGTCTGGGGCTTGTCTAGGGGCCACGCTGATACGTGGGGAGTGGCCACGGCATGTGTGGGATTTCCGAGGGGCCATCCTCCTTCCTCAGACTGGGTCACCCAGGAGTCTGGCTGACAAGCTCTGGAGTTTCCTCCGGGATCCTCTGGGTTCAGCAGCAGGGAGCTGCACTAACTCGGAGTGTGTGTGTTTCTGCCCAAGGTGGTCTTTAATCATCTCACCTCTCCACCCGAGGAGCACCCAGACCACGGTAAGAAGGGGCGTCTCCCCGTGGGGCCCCAGCTTCCTGGAGTTAGAAAGGGGCACTCGCATGGGTCCTCCAGGGTGGAGAGGAAAAGCCCGCAGGGGGCGCTGGGAGCCGGCAGCTGTGTCCGTGGCTTCAAGGAGTGGAGCAGACTTGGTGGGGTGGGCCTGTGGGATTAAAAACAACAGAGTCCAAGAAAAGGTTACAGGAAGTACAGAGCGCACCCTCAGCCCCCGCCAGAGACAGGACAGTTTCTCCTCGGCCCCCCACCACCTGGATTCTACTCCACTGGGGCACTTTCTCAGCCATGTTGGAAGCCCCCCGGGAGACCCTCTAATCGCCCACACCATCGCCCTGGCTCCCAGATTCCTCTTCTGCCCTGGTGGCAGCACAGTGCTGTGACGTAATGAAGGAGCTCAGCCCTCCTGGGCTCGCGGCCCGGCCAGGCTCAGAACCGGCTTCCCCAGCACCCCCTCACCTGCTCCCACACTCCAGGAAGGGCTGCCTTGGCCAGGCGGGAGGGGTAAGAGAGGCTCCTCCCTCAAAGACCTGAGCCTGTGCCCCTCATGAGCCAAGTCCCTGAACCAGTCAGCACCCTCGCCTGGTGTCCTTCATCCCGCTGGGAACACCGCTGCTCCCGTCTGTCAGGGAGCCTCCCACCTCCAGGAGGAAGCTCAGGGGAAGGGAAAGTGCTCACCACCTGGTGCACTGGAACTCGAGCCAGACCCACAGTGGAAAGAAGCTGGGGGAGGAGACTGGCCCAAGGTCACACCACCCATCAGGACAAAGCCGAGTCATTACTCCTGGAGAGGCAGAGAGCCATCTGGGAGACCTGGGCCAGGCGTGCGGGGAGCCTTCATCCCTGGCAGTGGTCATTTGGAAGGTGGTCTGCCACACGTCCCGCCCACTCACGCATCTATTCCTGGGATCCCCAGAGTGTGCTGCCAGCCAGACTCGCCACAGGGGCTTGGACACCATCAGGGTGGAGAGGTGACGGCTTTAGCTGCCACCTTCCAAGATGTGATCCTCTGGGATAAGTCTGGGTGGGGGACAGGGAGGGGACAAAAAGGGAGGCCCTCATGCTCAGAGGCTGGGGCAGGGTAGGAAGACTGGAGGGGCATCAACCAACGGTGGCTCCGAAACTAGGGTCTGCGGCCCCCTGACGGCAGCAACGGTGGCCTCCACACATCCGCCACCCCAAATCCTCAGCTAGGCCCTGGGTCTTCTTAGCGGGCTGGTCTCTGGAGCAGGCACACCACCAGGAAGCCAGTCTGCCTGAGGAGACTCTTCTATGTAGCATCAGCCCTGCCCCTAACCCTCCTGATAGCTAGAAGATGGCTCACGACACACATTATCCCAGCACCCTGCTTCTTGTGGACCCAAGTGGTGGCCATCTCTACTTTGTTCTTTCCAGAGGAGCATTTTGTGGTGGCCCTGTATGACTATGCTGCTGTGAATGACCGGGACTTGCAGATGCTGAAGGGGGAGAAGCTGCAGGTCTTGAAGGAGTAAGTTTCCAGGAGGCTGTCCCCTCAGCCCCGCGGGCCCCTCTGCAGCCCCTCCTCACCACCTGGCCCTCCGTGGCTGCCTCCAGAGTGTCTCTCCATTGCCTGCCCCACCTGTCCCCCAGCAGTTTCTTGAATTTGACCAATTGTCCCCACCAGAGCCTTTCTGGTGAGGTGGTTTCTGTCTGTGAGTGACCTTCTACTCGGCTGTCGAAACCCCACCGGCCCTGCGGAGCCCGCCTCAGGCTGCCTCGGTGGGCACCCTGGCTCCCTGCGGTGCGAAGCTCTCCTCTGGGCTCCTGCAGCGTTGCCTGGCTGTCCTATGGGAGCCTGGCTGGGGGCCAGCGTGTCCACCCCTTTCTCCCTCTGGCCACAAGGCCACCTGTGGTCATGTGGCAAATTCAGCTTTGACTCGTTTTTGTTGTCCTTCTCAGAAGCTCCTCGGGCCCCTGAGCTCCCAGTCCCTAGGCTTGTCCTGGAGCCCTGAGGCCTGATTTTGTTCCTAAGGTTCTGCAATGACCTTGAGCCGAGTCCACAAAAGCCCTGATTTTTGGCCTCCCGTGAGCTGCAGGTCCCTCCAGGTTTGGTTTTCCTAGGCCAGTCCCCACTCTCTCCCTGAATCGTGGACACGTCTCACTCACAAGGACAGAGCTTGCTGTTAGAAGGCACGGCCCCCGGGCTGGTTGGGCTGCCAGGTCAAATCCTCCTCCCTGCCCTGCACAGGGAAAGAGGCCAGCGGCCAGCGCTTCTCTGAGTGACGTGCACAGCCCCTCCTCTCTCTAGACTGTCCACCTCCACAGTCCCCACCCTCCCCAGGCAGGGCATGCTGCGGGGGACCAGGAGCTGCCCAGGGAGGCCCTCGTGAGTTTATCCTGCTCTGTCTTCCCTTCTCCCCTCAGAACTGGAGACTGGTGGTTGGCCAGGTCGCTCGTCACAGGGAGAGAAGGCTACGTGCCCAGCAACTTTGTGGCCCCAGTAGAGACCCTGGAAGTGGAAAAGTACGTGACCAACAGAAGTCCCCTCGAGCCAGAGGGGCAGTGGCTGCTTCTGCCCTGCGGGCTGCCGTTCAGGGCAGGGCCAGAAAGAGGACTCCCCTGTGAGCCTTGGGTCCCCAGCAGGGGACCAGAGAGCTGTGGGGAAGGGTCACTTGCTGGCTCCAGACCACATCTAGATGACGGAGTGACACCAGGGAAGTCGCTCTTCCCATCTGACACAGGAGCTGCCCCTTCCCTGCTTCCCTAGGTGCAACCGTCCCCGTGGTCGGTGGCTGCAGAGCTCACAGCAAGGACCTAACCAGCAACTCCCCACTGCCTCAGGGACAGGACTCGGGGGCTCAGATCCCGGGGGCAGGGGACTGTTCAGAACTGGCTTGCAGCGTGCCTGTCGCCATCCCCTACAGCACACCAGGAAGGCCCCCACCGGCCAGGGCAGCCGGCCGCTCGCTTGCTCACTGGCTCGCTCACTGGCTCGCTCACTCCGTGCAGGTGCACGTGTGCTGTCCCAGCAAGGGGAAGGGGTCGCTGTGGGCGGCCTGCGCCCCTTCCTTTCTTGTCTGGGCACCCTGGGCCCTGTGTCTGTCCCCAGAAGAGTGTGCAGGAAGCTAGGGCACCTCCACGTTGAGCAACCCCGTGCTGGACACAGAGGGAGCCCAGGCCGCGCTGCTGGTGGCTGGGTGGCTCAGATACCCTGCAGCAGGCGGGTGTGCAGGTGGGCTGCGGCCTGCACTTCCGGGAGGGGCACTCCATCCAGGGCACGTTTGCAGGATCATGCAAACGACACTGTCTTGTCATTTCAGGAGGACGCAAGTCCAGCGGCCAGTGGGAAATGGGATGGGACGAGGTCAGAGGGACGGAGGGGTCTTTACATGGACAGGTGCCCGGAGCAGGAGTGCTACAGCCCAAAGGGCGGAGGGACAAGGATGTCCCAGCAGCGTGGCCGCTCTCCGAGGCTCCCTGCCTTTGCCATTTTCTAGGTGGTTCTTCAGGTCGATCAGCCGGAAGGAGGCTGAGCGGCAGCTGCTGGCTCCAGTGAACAAGGCGGGCGCCTTCCTCATCAGAGAGAGCGAGACCAACAAAGGTGAGCGCTGGCCTCCTGGCCACCTGCCTGCTGGCTCCCCCAGCAGCTGCGGCCTGGTCGCCCTCCTGCTTCGGACTCTACTCAGGAGCTGGCTTTAACATGGTGCACCCGACGGCTCTCCCGTCACCCAGGTTGGGTGGCAGAAAGCCGCACAACCCAGCCACGCCACCCAGGCAGCAGGAGCCCTGAGGGCGAACAGTGGGGGCGAGGAGCCTGCGCCCCCTTCAGCCTCAGGGCCCAGCCTATGTGGGACTCAGAGGACCTGGGGGCTCAAAGAAGCCCCAGGGAGCATCTCAGTCAGAGACCACAGGTAACAGGCGTGTGGGGTGATGCTCCTCCTGACGGATGGGAAGGGGTGTGTGCAGAGCTGGGCAGGAGGCCCGGCCCGAGGTCCGCAGATTCACACGGGGCCTGCGCAGGGTTCCTGCTGCCACCCTCAGGCCACCGTGCCTCTCTTTCTTGGTCATTCAGCTCAATGACATTCCTCCTTTCTTTTATTTTTAGAAATTTTTCCTCCTTTCTTTTCTTTCCTTTTCTTTTTGGTTTATTTGTTCTGTTTAGATACACATGGCATTAGAGTGTATTTTGACACATTGGACACACGGAGTATAACTTACTCTCGTTAGGATCCCATTCTTGTGGGGTTGAACATGACGTGAAGTTTCACCGGTCATGTATTCGTTTATGAACAGAGGAATTGATGTCCGATTCTTTCTACTGTCTTTCCTATTCCCACCCCTCCCTTCCCTTCATTCCCCTTTGCTTAACCCAATCAACTTCTTTTCTTCCCTCCCCCCACTTTATTGTGTGTTAGCATCCACATTCAGAGAGAGCATTTGACCTTTGGTTTTTTGGGATGGGCTTATTTCACTTTGCATGATAGTCTCCAGTTCCATCCATTTACTGGTAAATGCCATAATCTCATTTTTCTTTATGGCTAAGTAATATTCCATTGTGTATATGTACCACATTTCTTTATTCATTCATCTGTTGAAGGGTATCTAGGTTGGTTCCATAGTTTAGCTATTGTGAGTTGAGCTACTATAAACATTCATGTGGCTGTGTCACTGTAGAATGCTGATTTTTTTTGGGGGGCGGTATAAACCAAGGAGTGGAACAACTAGGTCAAATGGTGGGTCCATTCCAATTTCTCTGATGAATCTCCGTACTGCTTTCCAGAAGTGGTTGCTCCATTTTGTAGTCCCACCAGCATTGTACGAGTGTGCCTTTCCCCTCACATCCTCGCCAGCATTTATCATTACTTATATTCTTGATAATTGCCATTCTGACTGGAGTGAAATGAAATCTTAGAGTAGTTTTAATTTGCATTTCTCTAATTACTAGACATGTTGAGCATTTTTATATATATTGGTTGATCATTCATATTTCTTCTTCTGTGAAGTATCTATTCAGTTCCTTTGCCCATTTACTGATTGGGTTATTTGGGTTTTCTTTTTTTTTTTTTTCTTTTTTTTTTTTGGTGCTAAATTTTTTGAGTTCTTTATATATCCTGGAGATTAATGTGCTATCTGAGGTGCAGGTGGTAAAGATTTTCTCCCATTCTGTAGACTTTCTCTTCACATTCTTGATCGTTTTTAGTTTGATACCATCCCATTTATTGATTCTTGATTTTACTTCTTGCACTTTAGGAGTCTTGTTGAGGAATTTGGTTCCTAAGCCAACATGAAGGAGATTTGGGCCTACATTTTCTTCTAGTGTTCCAGGGTCTCTGGTCTAATACCTAGGTCCTTGATCCACTTTGAGTTGAGTTTCGTTCAGGGTGAGAGATAGTGGTTTAATTTCACTTTTTTACAAGTGGATTTCCAGTTTTCCCAGCACCATTTGTTCAAGAGAAATTAGGAAAACTATCCCATTCACAATAGTCTCAAAATAAAATAACTAAATAAATCTAACAAAAGAGGTGAAAGACTTCTGCAATGAAAACTATAGAACACTAAAGGAAGAAATGGAAGAAAATCTTTTTATTTTCTTTTGTTCTTTCTGGTACTGGGAATTGAATCTGGGGGCACTGTACTGCTGAGCTACATCTGCAGAATTTTTTATTTTTATTATTTATTTTTTATTTTGAGACAGGGTCTTGCTAAGTTGCTGAGGCTGGACTCAATCTTCTGATCCTCCTGCCTCAGCCTCCTGAGTAGCAGGGATTGCAGGTGTGTGCCACTGCCCCTGGCTACAACATTCCCTCTTCCTGCCCTTTGAGTAATAAAACACATATAAAGCATGCATGCATTATGAGTGTGTAGTTATAAATTACATAGGGTAATAATAAGTAACCACGACCAAGTGAACTCGAGCACTCCAGGGCCCCTCCCGCCCCTCCCGGCTTTCCCGTTGTCCCCTCCCTGAGTGACTCTGCTGCATGGAGCTCCCTCCTTTATAGTTCCCCACCCACATCTTGTCTGCTTTGCATTTTGCTACCTGCTGGTTTTATTTATTGTGTTACTTCTTTCACCCAACGTGGTCTGTGAGCCTGTCAGCCAGCCAGGGCCACCCCCGGAGCACCCCAGACGGCAGCTTCAACGTCAGGCACTTAACTCCTTGCAGTCCTGGAGGCTGGCGGTCCGAGCCAAGGTTGGCAGGGCTGGTTCCTTCTGTCACTCTCTCCTGGGCTTGCCGTCTGCCTCTCCTCCTCTCAAGGTCTCCCTGATGTGTCTGTGTCCTGAGCTCTTCTTATAAAGACACGGTCCTTTTGAGTGAGGGCTCACCTCATTTACCTTAACCCCCCCTTTAAAACCCCATCTCCAAATTCAGCTGCGTCCTGCAGGACTGGGTGCTGGCACTGCGGCGTGTGAATTCGGGGCTGGTGGGACAGAGAATGGCGGTAGTTCAGTTCCTTGCGGTACAGGACGTACTGCGTGCGTATCCTGCAACTGATTTAGCCGTCCTAACATTGGTGGCACTGGGTTGTTTCCCAGTGGGACCACGGTGCACGTGCTGTTCTGGATCGTACCGTGTGGACTCCTTGGTACGTGCTCGCCATCGCCGTCTATCTGTGAGACACGAAGCCAGTCCCCCATCTGACTGATGAGGAAGCCGAGGCCCTGGGAGAGGAAGGCCTTGTCTGAGGCCAACAGCAGGCTTCGTGGAAAAGGCTCTGACTCTCCCACGCTGTCGACTGGGTCAAGCTGGGGTGAGCAAGGGACCTTCCAAGTGGTGTGAAGAAAACCTGTTCATCAGGAGGCTGCCTGTAGGGACCTGCTGCATGCTATGGAGAGGAGATGGTGACAGTGACATCTGAGGAGGAAGGGGCACAGAGTGCGTGGAGTGAGAGTCTGGTTCCTGTTAGTGGTCAGTGAACGGCAGCCAGAAGTTGCATTTTTGAGCAGCAAAAGCTGGGGGCAGAGAGCTCAGAGCACTCTGGGACATCCTGCCCCAGGGCCCAGGGCCAGGCTGGGAGCAGAGGGGCCGCGGGACGCTGGGGTGCTCTGGGCAGAATGTCCTGCGATGCCCCCACAGGGGCACTGGATTCATGTGCACACACGTGTATCTGCATGCCTGTATGTTATGGACAGATGTGGGGGACTGCCACCACCCCTCCTCCTGGCCAGGCCTCCCTGTCCAGGGACCGACCGGGGCCTGTGGAGATGACAGGCACGTTCTGGGGTTGTTACTGGTGGAGAGCATTTCCAACCCACGCAAAGGCAGGAGGGAACCACGAGCCCTGGGCCAACGCCCCGCTTCAACGATCAGCAGCTCGGCTGGTCTTGTGTCCTCCTTACCCCGCCACCCCTTTACTTTCAAAGTCAACCTCAAACATCATGTCGTTCACTCTGGAAATGTTTTGACCATGGCCTGTCGCCACCATGTCTCTGCAGGGGAAGGGACCCCCACCAAGACAGAGGAAGGCGAGGTTCTCTCAGAGGACAGGTGTTTCTCCCCGTCCTGGCCCACCCACCCAGGATTGGCAGATGGAACCGGGGCAACAAGTATCGTCCTCCACACGTGTGCACACACACAACAGCACACAGGCACACACAGGCTCCTCAGCATTCCAGAGCAAGTCCCTGAGTCTCCTCACTGAGCCACAGCCAGTGGATGCCCTGTGGGCAGGGTGGCAGCCTCCGGTGGTCAGGGACTCCTGGTGTCCCTCAGCTTCTCAAGCCTCTGCTAGTGGTGTCTATGTGAGGACAGCCTGGTTTCCCAGTCCAAAGGCAGGGGGACCCTTCTGTGATGAGAAATTGGAATCTAGGAGAGCCCATCCCTGGGTGCCCAGGGCAGCCCCAACACCCACAGAGGCGGCGTCCTGGTTCTGGACACCTGAAGCCGGTCGGAGCTGGAGGTCCCCCTTAAGAATACCCACTTGTCATGAGATGCCACAGACGGGATTGTGCAGAAGACCCCCATGCTTGAGCTCTAGCTGTGCAGGACGGCTGGGCCTCCTGGCTGGTGGAGAGGCACCTATGCTGGTGCAGACTATGAAAAGGCAGGAAAGCTCTTGTCCTCACTTCGGTGTTCCAGGATCAGTGAACTCACTGGAGGCGAGGTCCTTACAGACTGGGGCACCAGGGTGCCGAGCTGGGCTGGTGTGGGCAAGGACCTTGTGGCTTCCAGTCTGGGGCTGGGGTGGGTGTGGAGGCTGTGGCCACCGCACGGTTCATCAGTCAGTGCATGGCCTCTCGGATCCTTCAATAAGTAGATGGCATGAGAGGCGCAACTGCCAAGGAAGGTGAGAGGAGGGTGGGGTGGCGGTTCTGACCCCAGGAGAAGCAGCCTGGAGACACAGGACCACGGAGAAAGAGGTGTCTGAGCCTGACCCCTGGTGGGGATAGGCGGTACTGCAGTTAACTTGGAGAGTGACCTCCAGCTCAAATAAGAGTTGCAGAGGAGTGTCCTTGGTACCCAGAGAGATGGACAGAGGCATTTTGTAAAAACACCAAGTTCACGAACAGACGCTTCTCAGCTGAAAATTCTTACTTCCAAAATTGTTCTCAGCCCTTGGTATCAGCTCCCACTTGTCCACAGATACAAAGTATATAGGGGTATGTATGCCAAGCCATGGAGAGAAACAGACCCCCGGGAAACGCTCTCTGTGCTCCCCACATGGACACGGTACCTAAGGCAGATTCACCTCTTGCCTGGAGGAGTCCTCAGCCTTTACAGCCAAGAACCCCAACATGTCTCAACATTCCGTGGCACAGGGTGGCTGAGTGACCAGGTGCTCAAGCAGAGGACGTGTATGATTGCTGAGAGGCTGTCCTCCCTGCTCCCAAGCTCGTGACTCTCAGACCGAGTTGGGGGACCTTGGGTGGAAGTCAAGGCAATCAGATGGAGCCACAGGGAGGCGAGAGTGGGACGAAGGGAAAGGAATTTATGTCGAAAGCAGTGAAAGCGGAGCCCAGAATTTGGGGACCCGTCCTTCAGACACCGACACTGAGTCCCACCTGGTCCCGACATTTGACTCTGAGCCTCATTTTCCTTTGTGTCTGTTGACCCTCCAGGCGCCTTCTCCCTGTCTGTGAAGGACGTCACCACCCAGGGGGAGATGGTCAAGCACTATAAGATCCGCTCTCTGGATGAAGGGGGCTACTACATCTCCCCCCGGATCGCCTTCCCCTCCCTCCAGGCCCTGGTGCAGCACTATTCCAGTAAGGGGGTGTCCGGGAGGGCCGGGGGCTTGTGCCAGAGGAGCTCCTGGGGTGGCTATTGCTAGGATCCCAAATTGTGTGAATCGCCTTCGGGAGGGGGTGGGGGACCCGAAGCCAGACCTCAGGAGCCGGCCACTCTCCACCGAGCAATTCACAGTCAGTGCCTGGTGCCCACAGCTGGGGGCGATCCGGCTCCCATGTGAAGTCTGGCTGCTGGGGTGGCCTCCAGCCCGTCTTTTCTTCCCTGGCACAGAGAAAGGCGATGGTCTATGCCAGAGGCTGACGCTGCCCTGTGTGAGCCTGGCGTCGCAGAACCCCTGGGTCCAGGATGAGTGGGAGATCCCCCGGCAGTCCCTCAAGCTGGTCCGGAAGCTCGGGGCCGGGCAGTTTGGTGAAGTCTGGATGGGTGAGTTGTGGCAGTGGTGCCCTCCCCGCCGTGCATCACGGGGCAGGGAGTTGCCCGAAGGTCAACGGCTCAGTGTGTGCACAGCCCGTCCTGGAGGCCTCGTGAGGGAGGGGCAGAGGCCAGGCCCAGACGCTGAGGGGACGCACGCGTGGTGGTGACGGAGAGGACAGAGTCCACTCTCCCAAGCCCCTTCTCAGCCCCCGGCTGACTTTGTCACCACTCTGTGACCTCGACTGACTTGCTGACTCTGCTGCCTCAGCTCACCGGGCAGAGCTGTGTGTTAGGCATGGTGGGCCACTAACCAGGAGTTCCAGAGCCTGCTTGCAGACCAAGGCCACCGCCTCCAGAGTGTGACTTTGGTCCTCTCCTCTCCTCTGCAGCCAGGGGCAGCTCCCGCTCACACGGCACTTTCACTGCTTTCCTTTCTGCCTGCTCTGAGGCACTAGGTCAGGGTCAGCTCCTGAGGCCCCTGACGTCTTCCGCCCAGGCCTGGCGGGAGCTGCAGCCGGGTCCCTGCGGAGGTGCAGCTTCCCTGGGAAGGGCAGGTCTGTCATTGTCTGTTACTCAGTATGATGACACCCCACCCCCATAAATCCCTCCACTGTCTGAGGCTCCAGTGTGGCCAGGGGACTGAGACGGTCACATCCTCGCCAAGATGGACACACGTTCATCGCCCTTGGGGGATGCACGCTCCAGCTCTGGCCTCAGGTCCTCACAGAAGGGTCTAGCACCTGGAAGCTCATGTCCATTGTGGTGAAGGCTATTCTCTGAGCATCTAAACGGCTCCTTTATTCCCCACCCCTCGCCCTTGGTCAGGCTATTACAAAAACAATGTGAAGGTGGCCATCAAGACCTTGAAGGAGGGAACCATGTCTCCAGAAGCCTTCCTGGGCGAGGCCAACCTGATGAAAACCCTGCAGCATGAGAGGCTGGTCCGTCTTTATGCTGTGGTCACCGAGGAGCCCATCTTCATTGTCACCGAGTACATGGCCAGAGGTGGTGCCCCCAACCCCTGCAGAGGACCAGGCTCAGAGGGTGGGAAATCTGGGCGGGTCCCTGGGTTTGCCAGGCCAGGGGATCTCCACAGGACCTCCACCAGGTGTTGCTGGTGCAAGGGGGGCGGGAGGGAGGAGGGCTGTGTCCTCGGCTCAGGAGCCCTGCAGCCAGCGCTTCCGGAGAGCATCTTCTGCACCCAGGGCACTTGGATACCCACGGGGAGGGAGAGCCCTCGGCCAGGATCCAGAGGGCTCTACTCACCCTTCCTATTGATGAGACTTTTCACAACTGTGTAAACATTGCACAGCAAGGGACCAGAGGCAGGGCGGGGCAGCCTCTGAGGCCCACAGTGTGCTCTCAGGGGACAGTGGGTGCCAGATCAGCTCTCTCCATGCCAGCGTCTTCTTGTAATGCTTGGAGCTCAGGGCAGTTTCCCTGCCACTGAGGATGTTGGGAGCAAGGCAGGAATGTCATGTCCTGTCGGGAAGTCCCCCAATCCCAGAGCCACTCCCACTCCCCTGGCCGTGGGACCTCAGACAGCTCTCTGAACCTGGCTGAGTTCACTCTGGGTGGCTGGGCGCTGCCTCAGGGGTGAGACTTGGGGTTCCGTGAGTCCCAGGGCCGCTTCAGGCAGAGCTTCCCTGGTGCATCCAGAGACCCGGGAGAGCAGCGCCTCCTCCTGCCCCCGGCCCTCAGGTCACCATGCAAAGTGGAGTTGTGCCCTCTCTCTTCTCAGGATGCCTGCTGGACTTCTTGAAGTCGGATGAAGGCAGCAGGTTGTCCCTCCCACGACTGATTGACATGTCGGCCCAGGTTGGTGAACTACCCCCTGAGAGGGCACCTGAGGGGATTGCATCCTCCTCTGAGTCCCGTGGCTTCAGTGAACCCGCTGATGAGAGGTTGCATTGGTTAGATTTCAGATGGACTGTGAAGGACAGAAAGTAATAATGACATGAATGGGTGAGGTCCAGCTATGGGCAGGGTGGAGGCTCCGTCCATCAGGAACCTCAGCGTGTCTTCTTACTGTCCGAGATGGTGGCTCATGCTCTGCCATCTTGTCCCACTGTGTCTTACTGCCACACCGTCAGCAAGCAAGCCTGTGAAGCAGTCTCCATCCTGGGCAGCAGTGATGGGGTGAAGCTGGCCCGTTGGGCAGGGAGGGAGGACAAGTGTCATGGGGAACCCAGAGAGTGGCAAGGATGAGCAAGTGTGCTCCATGTGGCCATTCTTCCTTACACGGTGCCACCAGTACCTTCAGCAAGGCATGGATCTGAGGACACAGGGTGGGCCCAGACAGCTGGGCAGGCCTGGGACACACAGGAGTGCTGGGGACATTGCCTCTCTGAGCCCTATAGAACTTCTACCATCAGGGAATCTTCTCAGCCATCCTAGATGTGTCCTCAGTGTCCCTGGGGTTCACATGCAGAACTTCCCAGACTCTGTGAGGGGAGAGCAATAAATGAGGAGGGAGGAGCTTTCCTCCCCTGGGGATTGTAGCTGGGGGTTCTAAGTAGCAGGAAGACACAGGTGGCCCTGTGTGTGTCTGTTAAAACTGGAACTCTCTGCAAGAATGCTGTGGTCTGTGGTCAGCCCCCAAGATGGGTGCTCACATGTGCACACACAGAGTTACAGAGGGGACCCTCCCCGCCCACGCCTCCCACCAGCCCTCCCCGCCCTGTCCCTCATTATCAGCAATTAGTATCAGTGCAGGAACTGAGGTCTCTGTGCCTTTTTTCCATGAGGCAAGAGACGGGTTTAAGCAACTGGCGAGATGGTTATGGAAAGTTGATGCTGGTAACCTGTGGGGGCCACACAGTGGCGACAAGCCCGTCCCCTCCCTTCCTTCCTTCCTTTCTCTCGCCCTCTGCTGTCTTTTCCAGTCCCCACCGCAGGAAACCTTGGGTCACCCGGGGAAAGGCCAGGAGAAGCCATCTGAGCCCAAGACCTAGATGTGGTCAAACATCTGGGGCTTAGGAAACCAGAAAACCAGGACCTCCCGGACAGCTTCTAATCACATTCGGGTCACACTGCGCCTCACCCCGCATGCCAGAGCACACACACACACAGGCACGCGTGCACACGCCAAGTGCAGGGACCTCGGGGCTCTCCTCCCCTTCCCTGGGGTGGGGTGCAAAGCACAAAGGGCGCTTCCTCCAGGCCAGCACTGGCCCGCCCCATGCGCCCAGCCACAGCCCCACATGCCCTGCTCTGCAGCCTTGTGGCACCGTAGCTGGCACCTGGTACCTGCCACGCCTGCCTCCTCTGCCCAGAGCACTTTGTCTCTTCCCCACCCTACAAAAATCCCAGTCAGCTCAAGACCCGAGTCAGTGTCATTAGGTGTCCCTGGACACTGGAGGAGGTCACCTGGCTCTGTTCTCTGCCTCAGTTCCCTCACCCATTGAGGGTGAATAAGCCTTAGCTAAAAGGCACCTCAGCTAAAAGTCTCCAGAGTGGCATGAGCTGGCAGTGGTGGCCTGGTGTGGCCTGAACCGTGACAAGGCCCCTCTTGAGCGCCTCTGCTCGCCTGGGTTCCGAGTACCTGGTGTGGCAGATGCAGGTTAGCGCCTTGGCCACGAGTCTCTTGAAGGCTGTCCGCCACCTTGATCTGGAGCCCCACCCGCCACGTTGCAGGTCGGGAGCCCTCGGAGGCTGAGAGGCTTGCTGCACGGGCTCCAGGCTCCGGGCAGAGTGCTCACCAAGGAGAGGCCCTGTACTCTCTCGGCCTTCCTCGCCCGCTCTCGCCTCCCTCGCCCTCTCTCGCCTCCCGTCCTCTCAGAGGCCTCCCTTGCTCTGCCTCCATCCTGCCACTCAGCCGCCTGGAAGCGGAGGGCAGGAGGGCGACAGCAGCCCTGGGCTCTGAGGACAGCATCTCTGCTGCGCTGGGCCTCTGGGCTCACCCAGCTGGGAGCAGTCCCGGCCTCTTTCTTCTCCACCCAGGAGGACCCAGGGCCCTCCCAGTGGTAGCCGCCCTCCATGCATCCATTAAAAAGCAAATCGGAGGAGCCCACCCTGCCGCTCTGCCCCCACAGCCTTGCCATAGCTTGAGCACGTTCCCCGGACAGGTGGCAGGCGAGGGTGGTCAGGTCCTTGCTCTCTCCAGGGCCAGTGTGGCGGGCCCTGGGAGGGGAGGCCCCCACGCTGCCCTCACGGTGGGGCCTGTCTCCTCAGATTGCCGAGGGAATGGCGTACATCGAGCGCATGAACTCCATCCACCGAGACCTGAGGGCGGCCAACATCCTGGTGTCTGAGACCTTGTGCTGCAAAATTGCAGACTTTGGCTTGGCCCGGATCGTTGACAGCGAATACATGGCCCAAGAGGGTGAGCGGAGCCACAGGGAGACCTTCCCCACTCCCGAAGCCCCCGAGCTCCTTGGTGCTGCGCTGCAGAGCCTCTCTGAGGGACCAAGGGAGGGCTCTGGGGTCCCACCGATTTGGCCTTCCCCTAAATGTGTGTGGCAGAACAGAAGTGCCTCAGGACCTCCCGTCAGGCATGCTCTGGCACCTGGAGGGGCGAGGCGGCTGCGCAGTGCAAGCCCCCGGCCTCGGAGACAGGCGCACATCAGCACATCAGGGTGCGGCCGTCCTACTGGACCCTCACGTTCACTCTTGCTTCATCTGGCCTCATGAGCCGATTTGAGTTGCAAATGCTTTTCCCACTTAGCTCCTATGAAGGCGCACGGAGCTCGGCTTCCACAGAACACGCTTTGGAAAACATGGCTTCAAGGCGCGGGCAGCCTTGGACAGATGAGGGTTTCCACAGGGCTCTCCTGCTTTCCTCTTACGGTCCATGAGTCGAAATCCGCTCCACAAGGGGATCTGATACCTTTAGCAAGCAAGCATGAAAACCAGCAGACGCGGGGGAGCCCTCGGGGACTTCCGGCTGGCTCATGGATGGGAAACCAGTGCTGAGCCAAGAGGGCTGCCCTGAGTGCCACCCAGGGCCTTCGCTTTGAGGACTACCTGAGGCTGGGATAAGTTAATAAATGGCCTATGCCGTGTCCCTGCCACCTACTCTCTTTCTAAAGACCCTAACGACAGTGGGAGGTGGTCTTCGTGTCCTGCACTTTCTCAGGCACATGTGCTCAAGGGTCCTCATGACCTGGGAGCATCTCTGCAGTGTCCCGTGGCCGAGCTCTGTGAGGCCCAGCAATGAGGGCAGGCGGGGAGGCAGTGGGGACAGCGGACGTGGCCTCACAGAGCTGCCGGGGCTTCTCCCACAGGGGCCAAGTTCCCCATCAAGTGGACGGCCCCGGAAGCCATCCACTTTGGGGTGTTCACTATCAAAGCGGATGTGTGGTCATTCGGAGTCCTCCTGATGGAAATTGTCACTTACGGGCGTGTGCCGTACCCAGGTAGGCTCCTCCTGCAGCCCCCACAGTGCTCCGCTCTCCTGAACGACCCTTGTCAGAGTGCCACCCCTCCGCTGGGCCTGGGACCCAGGCCTGCCTTCCAGTTGCAGGATTCTGCCCCTTTACCAACATCGCTCTGGGCCTCAGGGCTGTGCTCAGTAGAGGTCGAATAAGCCCCCTAAAAACAGCAGCCAAGGTAAAGGTCAGGTCTAAACAGAAGTTCACCCAGTAGCTTGTCATCTGTGGAGAACAGTGGTCCCTCTTTGACCTTAGCCTAGGGCCATTCCTGAAGTCTGTCCCTGGGCAGAACCTGAGCCCCAGCCTCAGTTGCAAGGTCCCAGGCGGCTCTGCCACCTGCAGGGAGCAGGCTCTATCGGTGGCAGGAGACTTAGTTTTCCTGGGCAGGGGACCTAGACAGGGTCCCATCCTCAGACAGATTGTCTGATTCAGAAAGAAATCTACAGCCTCATCTCCAGTTCTCCAGACAATAGAAAGGAAACTAAGTTGTGTTTAAAGGCAGTGCCAGCTGGGCAGCCAGGTGACCAACCAGGAGGAGACTGAGCTGAGCCTGTGAGGGCAGCTCTCCTCCTCCCAGGTCCAGTGTCCCCGAGGGTCACTTGAGTGGCACATGCCCTCTGGTCACCACCCTCCCCCATAGGCTCTGTGCCCTCCACCTGCAGGCATGAGCAATCCCGAGGTCATCCGCAACCTGGAGCGGGGCTACCGCATGCCGAGACCGGACACGTGCCCGCCCGAGCTGTACCGTGGGGTCATCACGCAGTGCTGGCGGAACCGGCCTGAGGAGCGGCCCACCTTCGAGTTCCTGCAGTCGGTGCTCGAGGACTTCTACACCGCCACCGAGGGCCAGTATGAGCTGCAGCCCTAGCCACTGCTGGCTCCAGGGACTCCCTGCCTTGGCCTCATACCAAGGATGCCCAAGCCTGGGACCAAGGTCGAACTTAACACATTCACTTCCAGCTCTCCGTCCAGTCAGACAGGCTGCTAAGGCAGGGAGGAGTGCATGCCGTTCCTCAGGTGGGAAGCCAGGAGGTAGAGTGGCTTGGTAGGTGGGACTCTGGAGCTGGAACCAAATAGAAGCCTACTTTTCACTAGCTATGTGCCCTTGAACAAATTACCTATCCTCTCTGTGCAATCCATTCCTTGTTTGTAAAATGGGAATAGACCGTTTGTGTTTGTCAGCCAGTCCAGGAAAGAGTTCAGAGTGCCCAACAGGCCATTAGGTGATTGTCATCGCCTAGGGCTTCAGTGCTGCCGACCATAACCTGAGGCCGGCCCCAGCAAGCTCTGAGGGCGGGGCCTCGGCGGGAGCCGCTCCCGATCGGCTCCTCCCAGACGTCTGCCTTAGGCTGCGCACTGCGCTGGGGACTTTTCCGTAATAAAGCCACGAGCGTCTGACGTGTTCCGTGTCATTGCTGGCCACACGCCTGGATATTGCACGCAGGTTGTGCACACGCGAGCTGATGAGGGAACCATAGGCGACGCGGACCCAGCTGTCCCTGCCCCTCGAGGCCGGCAGGGGGCGCCCTCACCCCACAAATCGTGGGCCTCTGGGCCTGTGTCCTGGAGTCCTGGGAACCAGGGTTTGGGGTCCTGCGAGAGACCCGCTCCTCGGCTCCGGTGGCGGCACAAGGGCTGTGACTTGGATGGTACACCAAGGCCCGTGGGGGCTCCCCTCGGTCACGGGGCTCCCCACTGTCCTGCTTTTGTTTTGTTTATAATAGCCTTAGTTTTTTTTGGAGCAGTTTAGGTTTACAATAAATAAATAAATAAGCACCACGTGGACAGTCCACTTGCTCCCCGCCCCAGCTTCCACCATCATCTTGAAGTGGTGGGTTGTGTGCTCGATCGACGGCCAGTATCAACACCTTACCACCAAAGACCACCGTGCACATTAGGGTTCACTCTGTGCAGGGACAAGGACAGCTTCAGGTGGCTGCCCTCAAAATCCCCTGGCTCCCTACTGCTCCCCACCCGGGGCTGGGCCGGGCTGTGTGCGTCTGGGAGTGTCCCTTCCAGGAGCGCCCGGGGCCCTGGAATCACAGCCCAACGGGTGCTGTGGCTTTTCCCAGCTCTGATGTGCAGGCGGCACCTGCAGAGGCTGGAGGAGACCAGCACCCTCGGGCTCATTGGGTGGACGCCCTGCTCCCCTCCCAGGTCCCCTTCCCAGATCTTCTGGAGAGGAGAGGCCAGGGAGACTCTCTCCACCAGGGGGCGCGGTGACGAGGTTTCCTGGTGCACTTTGGTTCCCCACCTAAGATTAGAGGGACAAAGCCCTTGGCATCCCAGCCAGGAGGTGAAATGTGAGAGCGATGGAGAGACGGTGGGTCTGGGTGGGGAGGGGGCTGGCAGAGAGCAGGGATGGGCCAGGAGGCGGAGGCTGAGAGGGCATGGCTGCAGCCACAAGCCTCCACCTCTCCCCCAGTAAGACAGACTCCCCCAGCAGGAAAGGTCGGATGTCTGGGCCACTCAGACCCCGTGAAGGGAGTGGCAGCAGGGCCTGGGGTCAGACGCCTGGGTCAAACCAAGGACTTGCCCCCAGGACTTCTTACCTGACTTCTCTGAGCCTCATCTGTACAATGGGCCCACTACGGACATCCCGGCGTGGGCTCACTGGGAGGCTCGGAGGTAGCAGTATCGCGAGGCATTGCCCCTTGGCGGTGCCCCGCCCCTGTGGCCCTCTTTGCAGGCCTCTTGCTTCATCCTCGGGCTGTGGAGCACTTCCACAGCCTCCCCACCCTCAGGCAGGACTCCAAAAAGAGCACACCCCGTTCCAGGGGAGAGCCTGGCTGGCCCCAGCCCTGGCCAGCAGTGTGACCTTGGGGGAGCACTCGGTTCCTCCGGCCTCGCTTTTCCACACATGGTGCCTCCCTTGCAGGGCCTTCTAGGGCTTGGGGGGCCCTCCGGAAGTGGAGCAGGGCATGGGTGTGCCAGGGCCTCTGCCTTGAACGCACGGCGGGGCGGCTTCGACAACAGACCTTCATCTGTGCAGTCCTGGGCTGGAAGTCCAAGATCAAGGTGTGGGCAGGGCTGGTTCCCCTCCCCCTTTTTTTTAAAAATATTTTTTTAAGATGTTGATAGACCTTTATTTTATTCACTTATTTTTATGTGGTGCTGAGACTCGAACCCAGTGCCTCATACATGGTAGGCAAGTGGTCCACCACTGAGCCACAACCCCACCCCGTCCTCTTGAGCTTCTCGCCCAGGCCTGTGGATGCATCTCTTCCCTGTGTCCTCACCTCACGTGGTCCTCTGTGTATGTCTGTGCCCCAATCTCTGGTGTGAACAAACCTCCCATCTACAAATAAGGAAAAAGCAAGCCGGAGTCCCCGGCACCAGCCATGAGCAGAGCCCACGTGAAAACCCGGATTTACTCCAAAGACAAAACGGCCCTTAGCGATACATTTCATGAGCGTGTCCCCCACATATTCCTTTAGATACTCGAAACCAGACTCCAGTTTTCCCGGGCCTCATGGTGTCTTCTTCGTCCTGTTTTAAAGCAGAAGAAGACATGTAACACAGAGTGGGCGACCTGGGGCTGGTTTCGGTGCGCTCTGTGGCGCAGGCTCACTCGTGCTGCCGCCTGGCTGCCTCCGCGCCCGGCACCCCACCCATCCCTGCAGCCCCGCTACCCGGGTGGCTGAGTAGGGCGCTGCGACCCGCATGGTGGAACCGGCAGCACGGGCCTTCCTGCGACTGCTGTTCCACCCGGGTGATCCTGAGGCTCCTCCTGTGTGGCACGGTCAGACCCTGTTCCTCTTTGAGGCTGTGTGGATGGTCACCTTTGGCTTCTCCATCTGTTGATGGTGGGCTTATTTTTGCCTTTGCCAGGAGGGCGCAATGCTGCTGGGAACAGGTGTGACGGCGGACGTCTGTCCTGGACCCGCTACCCGATCAAGTGGTGGTTCCGAGTTCCATCTCCGCACACGCTGGGCCTTGGGCACCCCCGCAGCAGTGCCTTGGCTTCCAGTTTCTCCACATCCCCACAACCCTCCTGGGTGTCTGGGTTTGTTGGTTTGTTTGTGTTTGCGGGGTGAGGTGGAAGGTGTTCTTTTAACAGTAATAACCCCACGTTTTTTGGCTCCGTCCCCACAGGACCCCAGTTCTCTTTGATAGGCCCCTGGTGGTTCTGGGGTGTTCTGTGTGTTCCTGACGAGCTTCGTCAGGCCCAGTGCCTCCGAAGTTCTGCTGCCCACTCTGGGCCCTGGGGTGGGGCTTTGTAGGCCCAGCTGGGGCACTCAGTGGGCATGGGGCTCCCCGGGCTCCACACTCCACAGGGTCCAGAGGGGGCAGGAGTACTTCCCTTTGGAAAAACCTGGGCTCTGACCTTGGGAAAGAGTCTGGTAGATTTCCCGTGGGGCCCCAGCACTGCCCCAGAGGCTCATGGAACTTGACTGAGGCTCACCTGCTCTTCCCAGGCCGACCTGCATCCCAGTGGCCAGATGTGTGACCCCTCAGAATGCCTGACACCCAGCCTCTCAGGGTGTAGGTACGAGCACGTCTGGCTCCAGGCCCTCGGTCTCAGGGCTGTGGCCAGGGAGCTGGAGGGACACCTGGGTCTCCAACAGGCTTGTTCCAGCTGAGCTCAGAACACCTTCTCACTTAAAGAAAGATCAGCACTTGACATGTTTAGAATCTTGATACCACCCAAAGAGGACCTCTTTAACCCGTCGCCACAGTGAGGATGAAGTGCCAGGGACTTTATGAGCACTAAGAGCTGGGACTTCTGATCCTCACGGTACAGATGAGGAAACTGGGGCACAGGGAGGGCAAGTGACTGGCCCAAGGCCACACAGCTGGAAGCTGGGGAGTGGAAATTCACCATCGTCCTTCCTGGAGGAAGAATCGGGCGGAGATGTTTGAACTGTGCTCCTCACACTGTGGGAGTGGTGGTGGGCTCCCAGGGGGCGGGGCTGCAGCGGGTGGGGGCAGGACTTCCACCCCCACTTCAAACTCAGCCCTCCTCTTGGTCCGTTTCACTTATCTGATTGACTTACATGAGTCATTAGCACGAAGCTCAACGTCTGCATGCCTTCTGAGAACCAGGCACCGAGTCCAAATGCCCCCCACCTGTGGGCAGCCGTGCTGCTCACAGGGGGGAATGAGGCCTGGAGGTGGGAACTGCCCAAGGACCAGGGCCACACCGCAGGAGCTGCGGCCAGGCCTGACCTCCGTGGCATCCCCGGCTCACCTGGGCTTCCTGGTGCACAGGCGAGAGTTCAACTTCAAAAAGCAGAAGTGTGTGTATCAGAGAAATCTCCAGGCTGGACGGTCTCCTTCCCTGGCCAGTTCGTGGAGCACCGTATGGTGTCCTTACTCCCAGGCGTGGGGCTCCCCGGGCTCCGCACTCCACAGTTCACCAGCGGCTTCCCGTGCCCACCTGCCGGGCCTCCTCACAGCACCTCCCAGGCCAGCAGCCGTCCTCGCTTCTCTTCATCCTGGACAGCAGGGGGCAGAGACTCAGGCCGTGCCTCACCAACTGACCCCTAGAAAGTGGGGAGCCTGACCTCACATCCTGGGCTCCGATCCCTGCTAGCACCTAAGGGACCCAGCAAATGGCACTGAGACCAAAGTGCCTTCGAGAAGTTGCGGAACCAGGTGGACATAACCCCCAGGCCTGCAGAGCGGCCCCAGGGCCGGGACAGCGGAGAACAAGGTTAAGCAGACCGTTCGCAGAGGATGACAGGAGGGCTCGGGAACACAGTGGAAAAGAAACAAGAGAGACATCCGGTGCTGATGGCCACCAGGCCTAATGGACCCACGCTGGATTCCATCACAGCGGTCCCTGGAGAGGTGAGGTGGCCACAGTCCCTGTGCATGAGCTCAGGATCTCTGTCAATGATTCATAGAGTAACAACTCTGCCTGACATCACTGAAGGCCCAAAAATAGCCCTCAGGGAGTGTCCGGGAGATAGTGGCAGAGTTAGAATTTGTGGGCGTGTACGAAAAAGTCTAAGTGGCACCATGGGGATTTTGTGACCTCCTGGGCCCTTGTTTGACCCTGAAGAGATACAGCTCTTGCAAGACAGGGCCCCTCCTCCCAAGAAGCCCTCCCATCTGCCCTTTGTCCAGGGGAACGAGGGTGTCACTCGCAAGCACGCTGAGAACAATCCAGAAGCTAACAGTACTGCCTGTCTTTTGTTACTGAGCTTGTGCCTCACACAAGCTGGTTTACCAGCACCATGCGCCTCAGAAGTAGGTTCTGTTCCTGGTTTTGTAGATGAGGAAACAGAGACCCAGGTTACTGTGGTCATCTGGCAAGCTCCCAGAGCTGGGACCCAAGCCCAGGTCAGCCTGAGCTCCCCACCTGCCTCTGCAGAGCTCCTCCAGCCAGTGACCTGGGACAGGCACAGAGCAAGGCTCTGAGGCTGCAGGTCGCACAGACAGCTGGAGCCAGAGCTGGGCTGGCCCCAGAAGCCACCGGACAAGTGCTGGGACCACACCCTCACATCCTTGCCAGTTTCAGGTTGTGTTGTGGGAGAAGGACAGGCTTTGACGGAGTCTGGTAGGGATCGCTTCACTTCTTGGGTGTGCCTCAAACTGGCTGTGAGATCCTTGTAAATTATTTAACCTCTCTGAGCTTCAGTTTTGACATTTTAGAAATGGACACATGCAGACCCATCTGAAGAGGAAGTTGGGGATGAACTAAGATAATGTACACAAAGCTCCAGGCAGTGTCGTGCATGCAGTAGGCTGTCAATACATGCACACTCCCATCCCCCAAACACACTTGGAAGCTGAAGCTCAGGCCAGATGGCACCTTCCCTGAGGGCACTTGGGGGCGTGGGCTGCCAGGCCCCTCCTCCCCCTCCCACCCCTGTCCTGTCCCCCCATTTCCACTCTGCAGCGTCTTGGCCCCTGGGCCTCCAGGCTTCTGTGGGCAGAGGCTGACAGAGGCTGATGGGAGCCAGCCCCATGGGTCTGAAGGCAGATTACTGAGGACTGATGAGGTGAAGAGGGAATGCTGCCCGGAGCTGACAGCTCGGCTGGAGGAAGGGAGGCAGGAGGGCGAGGGGACTCTCTAATCTCCACCTGATGCCTCGGGGAGGGCCAGGGTGCCATCTAGGGGCACCTCTGTGGGAGCGTTCCCCCACACCAAGGTCACTCTGCTGCTCACGGTTAAAATTAGCCTCCTGTTCATGGCACTGGCCTGCAAGTGACTTTTCCCACGATCCATGAGGACCTGGCCTTGCACAGACATGGCTGGGCTACCTGCCCTCTCTTCTCCAGAGAGCAAATAGAATGCATGCCCCTGCCCCCGAGGCAGGTGGGGTGGGAGTGCCCGTGTGCCGGGGTGGGATGCCTGCACACGTGGCGACCACCCGGGGCTGCTAGGCAGAAACGATCATGGGATCATGCGAGTGTCTTGCCATTGGCATCTTGCTTCGGTTGCAGGAAACCTCTGAGTTTCCCACATGAGAGTGGATGGCATCGCCTGGCTCGGGCGAGCCCTTGCATAGGCAGTAGGCCCACCGCCCCGGCGTGCACACCACCCCTGCATCCTGGCGATTCGCCGAGTGAGCCAGAGTCTGTAAAGCAAGACGAGGAACGGTGTGGCCAGCCTGCCTGCTCTGATGAGTTGGGCAGTCTTTTCCCCACCGTGTGCCCAGCCACTGCACAGGGCCTAGTGCACAGAAAGTGCGTGGTGGGCATGTGTGGAATACACGAGTGGATGGGGACAGTCACTGTTCTATTCATTGTCCACATGCCATAGATGGTGACATTAAACCCAAACCAAACCACTCACTCAGGCAGGACTCGGGAAGGATGGTTTGAGCCACGAGCAAAGCCATGAGATGCAGGAGGAGAAGCTCGGGCTGCGGCTCCAGTCTGCTCGCAAGTGGCTTTCTGCAAGGGGTTGCTCCTGTGCCCCCGTTTCCCACCTGCAAGTGCATTCCCAGATCAGAGGCCTGCGTGCAGGAGTGCAGGAGGTGGGGCAGGGGACAGCAGCCCTCCAGTGCTCGGCTGCCTGGCCTTCTGCGGAGGGGCTGCGAGGTGTGTTAAACATCCTGGAGCAGAGGACGCCTCGCTGCTAATCCTGCAGAGGGGACCCTCATGAAGGCATGTGATCAAAGTTGAAGTAAGTGTCAGACGGGAAGAAAATATTTGCAGTGCTTGTATAACAAAGGATTACTACAAAGAAAACTTAAGGAGTGCTTCCTGTTCCTAAGTCACCCAGAGACAAATGGACAGATGATAAGAATGGGTCCTGCTCAGCTAAGGAACACAGCCAGAGGTGCGCCGCCGCACCCGCGCAGGAAAAATGCACATTCGGTACTAGTGCTGTTCTGTTTGTTTTCTTGTTTTACTAGACTGCCAAATGGCGACAGTGCCAACATCCAATTACATAAGTGATTCCTCTTAAAGGTCGGGGAGCATCTGTGACAAGGGATTTTGGGGGGAAGTATTTTTGGCAGGACCTCTCAAAATTCTGAATGCCTGTGTGTGCTGTTAAGCTATTGCACATCTAGAAACTTACCCTCCAGCAAAACATGCCCTCGTCCCCAAAGATAAATGTGCAGTACTCCTGTCCCTGCACCTCAGTGCACGTTGGTGGAAAGGGAACAAGGAAGGAAGCTAGCCTGCCTTTGCAGGACGGGCACTTCATGGGGAGGGCCGTGGACCCACCAAGGCGACAAGGCAGGGATGCAGGAAAACACGCGCAGGGTTTTACACACAATTTCACGTTTGTTACCCACACATGTACGTGTGTAAGTACAGCAAAGGGATCCCAGGGCAACACACCAAGGAGAGGCTGCGACCTCCGGGAGGGGTGGACTGAAGGGCAGAGCAGCGTGAGGGAGGCCCCGGTGCTTTGCTCTGTCCAGCGTGGCCTGGGTCTTTTAGGAGAACGCATTAATGCATTTGGGGAAGAAAAAAGCCAGCCAGCCAGGCAGTGATGGATGGTCGGTGCAATCGTGTCTGGTGGCAGGGAATGGATGACGTGACCCCGCCTGGGGGTGCGCTGGGTCCTGCCCTGCGCCCCGCGGCCCACTTTACCGGCCTGCCGGCTCCATCCCGGCCAGTTTCCGCCGCGAGAGTGCTCCCCGGGTTATCAGCGGAGGCACCAGCCTTCCTGCCCCCACCCGCCACCACGACGGGGCCATGGGGCTGCTCTGCTCGTCCAGCTGGAGGGAGGCCATGGGAGGTTGGGACCGTGCAGCCACCAGCCCAGTGCCTGGCGCCCGCGGACAGTGGCCCAGTCTAGGCCACATCCAGATGGGCAGGACCAGCTTCCTGCCACCAAGGGCTCCTCACAGCCAGGACGTCCCAAGGACAGACGCCCTTCTGCATCCTCACTTCCTATGTTAATAGTCATGGCGCCGAGTGTGGACTGCCCTGCTATGACCTGACAGGGTGCCAGGCAGGGCACCTTAACAAGGCTTAGCAGGTAGAGGCTGGGTGCCCTCCTCACAGCTGAGGAAACGGACAGGGAAGGACTCAGGTGCAGGCAGGTGTGTGGCAGTCAGAACTGGACACGGACACTGGCCACAAACACATGGACAGACCCACCTTGGCAGACTTGAACCCAGGAAGTAGAAGGTCCTGCTGGTCCTGGTCAGTGCCATCCTGGGTCTCCCCCAGTGTCCCAGCTGTGATTCATTCAGTCCCCTTTTCTTTGGCAGTGAAGGAGGGGTTGGCCACAGAAAGCAAGGCACTCACAAATGTCATAGTAACTGGAGTCCATTGGTGGCAAGCATGAGTCTCCTGGCTCCTCCGGGCAGTGGGAGGGCTAGAGAGAACCCTGGGTGGAATCAGAGCCCCAGCAGGGTCTGGTGGCATCCAGGCCTCTCTGAACTCAGCCAGGTTGCTTTCCAGCCTCACTTTCTCATCTGTAAAGTAGGTAGAGTGAAAGTACCCATGGGAATAAAGCAGATGCCAGATGTATGCCAAACCCTTGCATGCTAAGTGTTCTACTACCTAGAACCCAGCTGAGCACCACCATCATCATCACCCCATCGTCTTCACCGTCACCACCACCACCACCACCACCATCACCATCACCATCACCATCACCATCATCACCACCACCACAACCACCACCATCACCACTACCACCACCACCACCACCATCACCATCATCAACCATCACCATCACCATCACCATCACCACCATCACCACCACCACCATCACCACTACCATCACCACCATCACCATCACCACCTTCACCACCACCATCACCATCACCACCACCATCACCAGCACCATCACCACCACCACCATCACCATCACCACCTTCACCACCACCATCACCACCACCATCACCACCACTACCATCACCACCACCACCATCATCACCTTTATCAGCACCATCACTATGATTGCTCTCACCATCGTCATCACTGTGATTACCACCACTTCCATCAGCAGCACCATCATCAAATCATGAGTGCCAGTCTCTAGACCTTAGTTTTCTCATTTATAAAAACAAAAGGAAAGATTAGATGATCCTTTAGTCTTTTCCAACTTCATAATTCTGACAAATCAAGGTTGAGCTCCTTCGGTACTCTCCTTGAGAAAATGAAATTCTCCAAAATGGTATAAAAGAAATATCTCAGCTTGTGGAGGGGAGGGGGTGGTGCAGGCAAGACTGGCAACAGGTTGCAAGAACCTCCAGAAACCTGCCTAACGTGCTCACCATGAATGCCCTGCTCTTCTAAGGCTTTCGCAGTACTCTTGGCAGCTCTCCAGTTACTTCATGTCCCTCAGAGTAACAGGACAGCCTTACTCTAAAGTCTTCTATTCTGCGACTTAGCTCTCCCTAGCTCCCTCTGAGATCTGGCCTGGGGACAGGGGAGGAGGATTCTGTTGGGAGGCATCTCAGGGAAGTCTGAAGGAGCCTGGGTTTGGGGAACTTTGGAAAATTCTGGGTACAATCCCTTGATGAGCCCAGGGACTGGAGATCTCTGGTCTTTGGAGACGACCCTTGGGTTTCAGAGATTTGACTTCATTCCACTTGGTGCGAAGCCACAGCTCGTCTTGGCTGTGAGAAGAGGACGCTTTTCCACACCTCAACACAGCCTAGAGCCGTGGGCTTGGGCTCAAGGTCTCCTCATGGCTCCCCATGGGTCCAACTCTGCGGTTTCTGGCAAGTTATCTAAACTCTGTGTGTCAGGTTTTCACATGAGTTATGACACTTCTACTTTCTATGGGTATTGTGCATACTCAGGGCAGGACCTGGATCTCAGAAAGCTCTTGCCCCATGTCTGCTCACTCTTGGGGACAAGGATCAAGACTTAGAGGGGTTGATCCGGGAAAGCCTCACCACCATCTTGATTCTCCTAGAGGCCAGTTGGGACTGCTCCATCTTGCCTGGATCTTTTCCTAGGACAGGATCTTTTCCTGACAGAGGAGGGTCCCCAACTCAGGGGTCCAGGAATGTTTTAGTCAGTTTTTTTTGTTTTTGTTTTTTGCCTCTGAGACCAAAACACCTGACGAGAACAATTAAAGGAGGAAAAGTGTATTCGGGGGCCCATTGTTTCAGAGGTCTCGGTTCATAGACTGCTAACTCGATTCCTCAGGGCCTGAGGTGAACCAGAACATCATGGAGGAAGCGGGTGGTGGAGGGAAGCAGGACACGGCACCAGGGAGCAGAGAGAGAGCTCAGCTCAACAAGGACAAAATATAGACCCCAAATGCACGCCCCCAGGGACACACCTCTTTCCAGCCACACCCCGCCTGCCTACAGTTGCCACCCTGTTAATCTTTATCAGGCGATTATTGCTACTGGGTTCATCTTTCACCAATCTCTCGCCTCTAAACCTTCCTGCATTGCCTCGCACATGAGTCTTGGGCGACATCTAGCAGCTAAACCACAGCAGTGTGCTGCTGAGGCTGGGTGTGCCACAGAAGTGACTGCCAAGGAGAGACGGTAGTGTAGGAGCAGCTATACCTACCACGAGGGTTCTAGCTGGTCGGCGTGTCCTGGGATGGGGAGGCTGGCTGTGTGGTGGAGGGGTCAGCGCAGTCTGTTAGTGTTCGTGGCAGAGGCTCATGAGCCTTGGGGTCTCTCATGGGGCTAGAAAGAGCAGGGGGCAGCAATCTCCCCCATCCAGAGCCCCACCACCAGGCTCGAGCACCTTTATGGGGCCTCTGGTCAAAATGGCACCCAGGAAGAATGGTAGGCGAGATGGGGCAGGCCAAGCAAAAGCACAGTGAGGCCACGGTAGCCAGTGTGGCCAGCAACCTGCAGGCGCCCGTCCTTGGCAGTGAGGCTGGGGAGGAACTTATGAGAATCGTCAGTCCTGGTTGTGCATCTTCACAAAGCCCCTTCGTGAGCCGACCATGACCCTTCTCTTCCTGCTTCCGACTCACTGCACATGTGCCCACTGGGTAATGACTGAGAACCTGGCCAGGGCTGGGGACTTGGCTCAGGTCATTTTGTTCAATGGTCTAAAATCCCTGGGAGGGGTTCAGAAGAGGAAGCTGAGGCACCAGTTTTGACCTCTGGTCCAGCACCTCCTGCTGCTGCACAGGCCCAGAGGTGGCCACAGGCCAGGACCCAGCTACTCCCACAGGACTGCTCTGGAGAACAGAGCAGGGTGGGAAAGGACTCAAGTCCAGTGTGATGTGAGAGTTTCAACTGGGGCGAATTCTGTTGGGTTGGTCTGAGGAGGGACGGTGGAAGTGCCAGGTCTGTAGGTCAGAAATAAGTGAAGATAACAAGACCTTGGGGTCAACCCAACAGTCCTGGGGGAGGGAGACCGTGTAGCCTGTTGTAGACCCTTCTCTCAAAGATGACCTCTCTCCAGCCCAAGGACCCTGCGGCTCCTCCCCTGAGGTTAATGGCAACTGTGACCAGCCTTGCTGGCACTCAGGATGCTGCCGCCGCCGCCTCCCACCAGGTGGGGGCTCACCCGTGGCCTCAACGAGCTGCCTCCTGTGGCTGGAGGAGCCCGCATGGGATGATGCCCTCCCTCGGGGAAGCAGGTCAGTGCGGCGGGGCTGGCGGGCGGCTGGCCCTGCCTGCTGCCCCACTCCCGCCTCGAGGGTTCCATGCCACACTGGGACTCTACTGGCAGAGCCAGGTGTAGAGGCTCCGTCAGGGATTCCAGCGGGCTTGCGTCCTGGCAGCACAGGTGGACACCCCTGGATGCGGGCCCTGCGTCTGTCCTCCCGAGGGCAGTGACCTCAGGCAAGGTGCTTGCCCATCTCTGCGGTGTGCTTCCGTGTGCTCGGCAACCCAGTCTGGATCAAAACAGCACCTCCATTCAGGAATGCTGCGGGGCCAACTGGGCGTGCGCCTAGGGGCCCAGTGCCCTACGTGTGCTTCCAGTACTGTCCCTTCCACGTCCAGCCTGTGCTCAGCAGCCGCTGCGGCCGGCCCTGGCCCGAGGCCTGGGGGATCCTCCCCTGCAGTTCCCTGCTCGGCTCGGCCGCCGGGTCCTTGCTGCAGCGTTGGTGGTCCTGGCCCACCACAGGGCTGTCTCCCTGTGATGGCTCTGGGGTCACGGGGGTCAGCTGGGGTCAGCAGCTGGTCAGGCATCTCCACTCTCCCTGCTGCTGGGAAGGGCCTCTCAGCTCAGAGAAGACGTGTAAACATGGAGCATCCGCAGAAAACCTGGATGAGCCAGGAAGCTCGTGCCCTCGGCTGGGAGCTGCAGGCCTGGCCGGGAACAGCAGCACCCCGCACAGGAGAACCTGCACGGGTCCCAGGCCCCACAGGTGTGCCCCAGGGACCCCATGCATCAAGGAATGTCCTCTGAGGCCTCCTCTCCCCAAACATGCCCCTCTGGCTTCTCTACGTACTCCTGGCACGCCACCATATTCTCCTTTGGATTCCCTGGGACCACTATGAACCTTAGACTCCTTCTCCAAGAGGAGGATACCATCTCTACCTGCCTGGAATGGCAGTGCCCAGCATGGTGTCTAGGCACAAAGGCACAGTCCACAGAGACAGCACCTTCCCACTGAGAGTTCTGCTTCTTCAAAGTTCCTTTCCAAGATGCTCAGGTCCCCAGGAAGGGCCACTAAGACAACCTGTGTGACCTCTACTGGTGAAAAGAAAGTCCTGGTGGACACTTGGAGGTGAGAAGCTGAAGGAGCTCTTCAGAGCTGGGCTAGCCTGGTCCTGTTTTGGTACTTCCTAAGGGACCGTGGATGTCTTAGTCAGTGGGAGCTGCTGTAACAAGGTGGCATAGCCCAGGTGACCTGGAAGCAACAGACACTCACCCCACACCTCTCTGGAGGCTGGAGGGTGGAGATCAAGGTGCCAGCCCGGTGGGTTTCTGATGGCCGCCTTCTCTCTGGACCCTCCCATGATCCTCCATATTAGGGCACTGGTCCACTCGGCAGAACTCCGCCTTCAAGGCCTGATCCCCCTGCAGTCTCCACACTGATTCAACACAAACGGGGGTGGGACATGACCCCCATTCATGGGCTCGAGGCTGAGTGTCCACAGGCCGGCCGTACCGATGGCAGCAACAGCTCAGCCTCCCTGAGCCCCAACTCCTGCTCAGAACCCTAACCCCCACAACGCCTCCTCTGCTCCTCCCACCTACAAGAGAGGAGGGAGAAGAAAGTGCCGTGGGTTCAAAGTTCTCCCCAGTTATTTCACTGGCTGCAGAGGCCCCCAACGTCGGTCAGCCTGGATCAGACTCCCTGGCTGCTGCCCATGCTGCTGGCCCCCAGGCCCAGGGAGGCAGGAGGTGGCCTGTCCGGGCTTTGGGCTGAAGCTGGCCGGCATCGTGGGGAGCACGGGTCACGCTGACAGCCGTCGCCTGAGGCACCCATTTCTCTTTGAAGGAGTCGCCTGCCTTCTGCCCCAACTTCAGCATTCTGTGGGTCACCGTCCAAAGCCTGAAATGCATGGACACAACATACAGGGTGTGTGCCGGGCTGGTGTCTCTGGGAAGCGGGAAGGTAGTGTTTAATGGGTGCCATTGTAGCTGGGGAGATGAAAAACTTCTAAAGAGGGATGGTGGTGATGGTTGCCTGCAATGTGAAAGGACTTGATGCCACTGAACCGTACCCTTAAAAATGGTGAAGTTGATTGGTTTTATGTACGTGTATTTCACCACAATAGAATAAAATTAAAGTGGGTGCCAAACTCGGCAAATAGTGGCCCCCCAAGGTGTTTGTTGAGTTGGATGTGGTGGTGCACACCTGTAATCCTCATGACTCAGGAGGCTGAGGCAGGAGGATCTCAAGTTCGAGGCCAGCCTCAGCAATTTGGCCAGACCCTCAGCAACTTAGCAAAACCCTGTCTCAAGATAAAAAATAGGAAAGGACTTGGGACATACTGAGTGGAAAAACATCTCTGGGTTCAATCCCCAGTTTTAAAAAAATGTTGAGCAAGCTGTCTTAAGTTGTCTCTGTTCCAGAGTTGGGGACAGATCTAGGCATGTTTGAAAGAGCCCACCAGATCGATCCCTGTATCCCCTGGGCACGTGCAAGTGCTCAGCGAGTACTCGATGAATGGCTGAGTGTGGAGGCCACGACAGAGACCCCGGCCTCCCTTATTCCCACCTCAGACTCCACTCACTGTGTCCTTTGCTGTCCTCACCAAGAGGGCAGAGGTCCGCAGATCTGCCCTGATGCCCAGCAGAGGAGGCCTTCTGGAGGCCTTGGTGCACCCTGCAGGACAAGTCTAGCACACCATCCAGCTGGGTGTCCGTAAAGGCACCAAGGAGAGGCCCCTCGAGGCCCCAGGTCCTGCTGATGCCGCTCTGATTGACAGGTGGCTCTTCCCAGGAGAGAGGCTGGTTTGCTCCGCCCTGAAGTAAACCTCCCACATCACTACCCGGTTCTGAGTGTGAGTGGGCGCTGAGAGACGGGGGCACCCGGGGCTGCGGGTGGGGTGCTGGGCAGCCCGGGGCTCGGCCGCCTCTTGGGTGCTGTCAACACGAGGCTCCTGACACAGAGGGACCAAGTCATCTCAGGATGCCCCCGTCGGTCCTGGAATTCACTGAGCCTGGGGGCGCCTCAGAACGACCCGGGGCCAGGCTGCAAGAGCCCCTCCGGAGCCTCCTGGAGCAGACCCATTTCTCAGAGGCGAAGCACGGCCCCAGGAGACTGTGGGATAGCCCTGAAGGCCAGGAGGAATGCCGGCGAGCTTCTCACGAGGATCCTCACTGCGGCCTTCCGGGGAGCGTGCCTCCTGCAGGGGTCGAGGCAGGACTAGCACCATGTTTCCCAGAGTGTGTGCCCTGGAACCCTGGGGGTGATGCTCCCCTAGACAAGCGAAAGCAGCCGGCACACGAGCTCTGGAATGGCTTCACATTACATTCACCTGCTGGATATTAATACATATTAGCATATTAAAATATTTGAATGACTCTTCAATAAAGAAATTTGTTTTACTTTTCTAAATCTAGCATTTCTCCTAATTAATTTTCTATGAGAAACGTTGCCAGTATTTATCATTCTGTGGAAATGGAAACTCTCGGAACACATTTGAGAAAATGCTTAAGAATGTCATTCAAATACCCTTGAATGACCCAAGGCTTCATCAGGCGGTTGCTATTTTTCATTAAGACTGGTTGGATTTTCTGGGCGCTAGGAATTCAGAAATGGCTGAGACACGGTTCTGTCCACCAGAGTCCCACGGGGCCGAGGGTGGGTGGAGGGCGGGCGATGAGCCGCTGGCCTAGTTGGGCCATGCTGATCCACCAGGCGGTGGCTAACTTGCCAAGGGGCACCTTGCAGAGCAGGGTCCCTGCCCCCCAGGTGGGGTGACCCAGCAGCGTGTCCACCAGGCCCCAGGCTTGACCTGAGCTTGGACATCGAGTAGAGGACCTGACGGGGCCTGTGCCAGGAGAGGGATGTTCTGGGGGCAGGGGCTCCGAGGCAGGGGCAAGAAGCGTCAGCCCCGGGGAGGGAAGGGTCTTGCTGGGACTGGAGAAAAGTGTGTGCAGAAAGGAATGAGGTGGGATCGGAGAGAAAGCTGGGGAACTGCCGTCTCAGGAGCAGACGCGGGCGGGCGGCGCCAGGGGAGGTGCTCGGCATGTGACCGTCCCTGTCAGTCACCGTCACGCTGCCAGCACAAGGGGCTGCACTGCAGTCACAGGCACAGGACAGGCCACCCCAGCCGCAGTGTGGAGAGGCCTCAGCTAGGACCTAGACTTTGGGCAAAGCCTCTAAAGGCCTCTACTCTCCACGCCTATGTTGATCGACTTTTCTAGCTTCCACAGATGAGTGAGAAGCTGTGGGACTGGTTCTCTGCATCCTCCGTCCTCCAGGACAAGCCTAGCACATAATCCAGGTGTGTGTCCATAGAGGCACCAAGGAGAGGCCCCTCTAGTCCCCAGGTCATGCTGATACTGCTCTATGATTGACAGGACACTCTTCCCTGGAGAGATCCTGGTTTGCTCTGGACATTTGACATAATGTCCTCTGGGTCCACCCACACTGCAGCCGTGACAGGATTTCACCCCTTCTGTGGTGGAATAATATTCAATTGCGTATGTACCACATCTTCGTTGTCCATTCACCTGCCAGCGGACACTTCAGTGGATTCCGTGTCTTGGTTATGGTGAGAACTATGAATCTAAGTGTCATTTTAAAAACCAAACAATGTCATCTGTCTCCACAGCACTTGGAAGGGCTCAGGGGCCCTGCCCAGATGAGTGAAGAGTCTTCCTCCACTCTCTTCACCTCCTCCTGATTACACCCGTCTCCCCTCAAGCATCAGTCAGCATCTGGGTAAGAAAAGGGTTGCTTTATCCAATTTCTTGTTTTGTTTCATTGAAGTGACAAGGTGTGCAAGGGCACACACCACTCTGCACATGTGTAATGTCACAAGCAGCGCATGTGGGCACCGGGGATTGGAGGTACACGTTGCTTCTGCAGAGAGATGTGTTCCCAGTCCCAGGTGAAGCCACTCGTAAGGACAGTGGGGCTGCTGGCAGCATCACCTGAGACAGGCGCCCCCGTTAGACGGCGGTGTGAGAGTCAGCGAGCTGACCCCAGCCGCACTGCTGCTTCCCGTGAAGAAGAAGGTGAGGGACTCGTAGGCACAGCTTCGGTCCTAGCAACACCAGTTCGGGGACACGAAGAGACACTGAGGTAGAGGAGCAGAGGGCCCGAGCCCGGTTCCCCTCCCAGCGACTGTGCTACCTGGGTCCTCAGCAGCTCCCGGCCGGCCGGTGGCTGGTGCACGGTCCCCCTGACAGCTCGGCAGGCTTCCAGGTACCTGCCTTTCCCAGGGGCTTGCAAAGTGGAGGCGACAGATGTGGAGTCACCAGAGGTGCAGTTGGAAGATGCACAAGTTATAGAGCCAGAGTGTGGTTGGCAGGTGTGGGTGCAGCTGGCTGGCTTGCGCTGAGTTCTCAGCCTGTGAGGGTGCTGGCTGTGCCTCTGGGCCTGGGGAGCAGAGGGGCGGCGGGTGACCCCGCCCTCCCTCCCCGCTCCCTCCCTCCTCCCTCCCTGCCTCTCTCTCTCTCATGTGGGGGTGCTGCACACACACACACACACACACACACACACACACACAGAGGCATATTCCCACTTAGCTGTCCTTTCCTCTGGGGATGATCAAGGGCCTCTGTCCTCCTGTGGCCGTGGCTAGGGACACCCTGGTCTTCATTTCTCAGCAGGGTTTTGGGGAGCACCCTCCCCTGTAATGAAGAATTGGGGTGCACAAGGCAACCGCAAAGGCACAGGGTGCATTGCAGTGAGCTCTACAGAGGCAAGACTTTTAAAGGGATGTCACCAATCCCGAGTTCCTTTTCTTGCCTCCTCTTGCTTGTATCTTCTTCCATGTCCTTTCTCTCAGGATTCCCCATTCCTCTTCCCTGGCTTTCTCTCCCCCAGAAGTGACTACAGAATGTCCACCCAGCAGGACCTCGAGGCTCTGGGAGGTCTTGGTGCTGCTAGTCAGCACAGTGGCCGGCATAAGACAGGAATCAAGTGCCCTGTCAAAGACAGGGGAGCCAGGGGAGGCTGGGAGCCTGGCTCTGCTCCTCCCTCAGCCGCTGCCTCTCTGGCCCCTCGCCTGTCCCTGTGGCCTCATGGCCAGAGCCTCCTGCCCAGCCGCCACCTCTGCCTCTCCTCAGAGCTCTCTCCTCAGGGCAGGGCGGCTCTCTGCGGCCCCACCAGCTGGGCCCAGCATTTGTTGGCTCTAATGGACATGCAGCTCCCAGCTCTGACATGTTTCTTGCATCCCCAGGGGGCTTTGATCTTGCCTCATACATAATGAGGGGATTACAGAGACATCCAGGACCCGCCCCAGAGTGTCTTTCACGGAGGTGCTTTTGCCTAAGGAAGATAAGGATAATAAGCTGCAATCTCCAGAGCCATTAGGGCCATGAGCTTGGGGGATCCACTCAGGGAGAGCAGGTCAGAGACAGGCTTGGAGGGCCTCCCTTTCATTATTCCTGCTATTGTTTACATCTGTGTGATGTGGATAAAGAAATGTCCCCTCCCCTCCGGCACCATCTCACCTCCCTGAGCTGTGGCTGACATTGGCCGACGTCTCCCTGATTGACAAGGGGGTCGAGTGTGGTCACCGTCAGGGATTTCTTGAGGTGGGGTTGGAACCAGATGGGGATTTTTCAGACCCTGCCTTTCCCGCCCTGCTCCATCTTCTGGGGAGAAAGGAAAGACAAAGGGCACCCATGTCCCACTGGCCTCTGTTACCTCTGTGGCCTCTGTCAGTGAGGCTGAGGGCCAGTGTTTGATGCTGGTTCTTTGGGCACGTACCTTGTGCATGCATAGTGCATAGAGTTTCAAGGTGGCAGCTGAGGTGGGGTGCCCATTAGCAAGGTGGGAGGGGCCATCTGCAGCTCTGATACAAATGCTCTGGCCCCCACTTGTTCAATTAGGTCCCCTGAGCCTACTGACATGGGCCACCAGGGTGGGTGGTAGATGACAAGTCATATCCTTCCCTCCAGAGCTCAAGACCCTGGTCAGCATTCTCCTCTTAGTGAAGTAACCGTGGGAGCTGTTACAACTTGGAAGTGATCCTGAAAGTCCATTTAACCTAACCCATCTAATGCTTTGGGGCTGCTGGGAAATCATTCCCCATTCCCAGCTTGAATGCTTTGGTGATGAGCACCTCACTACCTCATCTCTTTGATGCTTTGATGACTGTAAATCTCTTCCTGTGCTGTGCTGACACTTGCCGGCCCCTAGCAAGCATCAGCCTCTTGGCCTTACTCTTCACCTCTGTGGCAGAGCAAAAGAAGCACAACCTCCCTCCACAGATCTTGGCAGAGCAATAGCTAACCTACTCCACGCCTGTCAAAGGGTGAAGTAAAATTAGGTAATGTCTAAGCCACTGTCCTCATCACACCCCAGACCACCACGAACCCATATAGGGCCTCTGTGTGAGTTTAAAAGGTGTCTTTGGGTGTGATGCTGCACACCTATAATCCCAGCTACTCAGAAAACTTAGACAAGGAGATCACATGTTCAAGGTCAGTCTGGGTAACTAAGTGATACCCATCTCAAAATAAAATAAAATAAAATAAGATAAAATAAAATAAAAGGACTGTGGATGTAGCTCAGGGGACCAGCACCTGGCTATCTTGCAGAGTCCCAGAATTCAATTCCCAAGACCAGTGGGGGAAAAAAGTGCCTTTTCCCCTAGACAAGCTGCTGCCATCTGCTGGAAGATTGCCATAATGCTCCTGCGCCTCCCAGCGCCTGCAAGGCATGCTCACGTGGTGCTTCTGCCCCGTTCCGGGTGTCGGGATTCTCTGTGTCCTTCACTTCTCCAAGGGACGTGGAAGAAGGAACTCTCAGGAGCCTCAGCATTGGAGGGGGGGTGGTGACGTGCAGTCTAAATCCAAAATGACTTTTTAAAAATTTTTTTAAAAGCAAACAAATTTATGCACATATAATACATCAATGAAAAACTTTTTTAAAAAAATTATAGCAAACACAAACTTCCTAAGTATCTAGAGCAGCCCTCCAAACTTTTGGAACTTGCCTCAGGCTCCCAGAGGCTGGTAGCTCCTCTCCGGTGCTGGTTCCTCATCCCCAGACCCTGCCTGGCTGCTGTCTGGTGGTGGATGGGGAGGGTCTGAGGCAATGGACTGGGCGTAGACCCTGGACACTCACTCTGGAATAGGCTGCGTTTACAATTCTGCCACCCAAACCACCCAGGTGAGCACGGGAGGGTCGAGTCAGTCCTCTTCAGGGTCTGGGGACCTAGCTGCTGGCACGAGGTCCAGCCCCACAGGGTCTCTGCTTAAACTTGATGCCGATGTTGCCTTCTAGGAGAACAGGCCCATTCTGTCAGTCTGATTCATTCGGTTACTTCCAAGTGACTTTCACTGTGACTCCTGGGCCACTCTGGGAGAAGTCCCTCCCACAGCCCCAAAAAGGAGCAGGAACTGCCATTTTACCATTCCTCTAGGGTGGGCCCAGAGGGCCACAGCCCTGGTCTCCTGGCCAGGGGGAAATTGCTCACCCACCTCACAGGGCCTGGACGTTTAAGGAGCAAAGCCCAGTGTCTTACTTTGCTTTGGGATCAGAGACATAAGTGGGCACTTGGGCCTAAGGGTATTGAGCAGCGGTGTGTACTTCAGTCAGAGGGGCTGGACTCTCCCAAGGGAAGACCTTGGTGCACCAGGCATTACCCGCGGCCTGTGGCCTACCGCTCGCCCCAGTGTTCCTACTTTCTTGCTGCCTGAAGACCCCAACACTGAGTGGAACCCCCTCTCCCTGTCTTCTGACTTCATGACCTGCTCTCTGGACCAATCCTGCGACGTTCAAAGCATCCCTCCTCCTGCACCCAAGGCGCCAAGGCTGAGATGTGCCCTGGTGGCGACTTCCCTAGAAGCCGTGCTGGTGGCCGTTGCTGGGGACCGCCACCCTGGGCCTCACCTGCATGTCCTTTGTGGGGTGGAGGCTTTATCAGTCAGACCTCCCATGTAGGCCAGGAGACCAGTGCGAGCCACAGCCGCAATGCTGGTGACCTCGGACACATCACGAAGCTGACCTCGGGGGCTGCGGTGGCCTTGCCTGAGTACGGAAGAGGTGTACCTGGCCTCTTCATCCCAGACCGCTTCAGAGACACAGAGGGACAGCAGGCACCGCAGGGCACTGCTCATCACCCCCTGAGCACCAGAGGGTCGCTGTCCCGGTCCTCCACGTCCACTCTCATGGCGTCTCAAACACACAGCCCACTGGGCCTCACTGGTGGCCGGGATCCAGCCTCAGGCAGAGGAATGAATGAGGAGGGTCCTCTGGATGCCACAGATTCTTTAAAATCTGTCTCTTTCAGTCACTGAGTCGCTGTTTTAGATTTCTGGGATGCCGGAGCAGGAAACCCGCCTCTGCGCAGCCTTCCGCCTCCCACGAATCCCTGGGCCCCCTCCCCAGGCCCCTCCGGCTCTGCGCCTCGGCCTCACTCTGCAGCCCACACTTCCAGGTCCACCGTCCGGCGCTTGGACCCGATCCAGCCCGGAGCAGGGATAGCACGCAGCTCTCCTCCCAGCATTTGAGCCAATTAAAAAGACAAATGATCACCGGCTTATCTCGCCTCCCCCTCGGCCCCCTCCCGGTCCCTCCCTCCTCTTAAGGAACCGACAGGGAACCTCTGGGCTTCGGGCTAGAACAACCAGGCTCCCCACCTCCCTAACCCGCCCTCCTGCTTGGGACCTTCCAAGGTTGGTGCTGGTTGGAGCACCTCCATCCTCCTCCTGGCGCTTTTGGTGTTCCTGAGACTCCCTGGGAGGGAGCACGGTGGGAGGGACAGGGTAGATGGGGTGACTCAAAAATCTGTTTCGAATTTTTAGTGTAAAAGTCTTAGAGCCCATTTTTAAGTTCCGGCCTTCGGACTTGGAGCTTTAACAAAAGACTCTGTTTCTGAGGACATTGAATTCATTCACCCCGAGGTTAGGGTGACTGTATCCCTTGCCTCCAACTGGGGCCCGCCAGTCCAGGAAGGGGCAGGCACTGTGGATACAGAAAGCCCTAGAGCTAGCCCAGGCTAGTCCAGGCTAGCCCTACAAACTCTGACACCCAGTGTGGGGGTTCCCGGGAACCCCAGCCTTAGACATGGTCAAGATGGCGCCTGACGCTGAGCCAGAGGCGGCCAGCTATACAGTAAACAACCAGCGAATTCCAATAATTGGCTAGTTAACGATGTGACTAGAGCATGCCCCCCCCTCGTGCACCCGTCCTGTGCCTGCAGCTGTCCGCGTTTATCTCGTGTACTCTCCCCTGATTGACTGAAGTGTATATAAGCCTGGTGGGTGGGAGAGTAGGGGGAAGAAGCTGAGGAAGGGACGGAAGAAGCGGAAGAACCGGCGGCGGCGACGGCGGCCGCGGCAGCAGCGGGAGCGGAAGGAGCTGGGAAAAGGGAAGCTGAGAGTGCGAAGAAGCTAGGGGTAAGAGAAGCGTAGGAAAGAAACTGTGCACAATAAACTTCCAAAGCTTCAGACGTTTGCCGTGTCTCTCTCTGCGGGCAGAGGGGACGCGACAACCCAGAACTAGTCTCCGCAGTCCTCTGAGCCAGCACTTGAAGGTGGTGAGATGCGAATCCTGCGGGGAGGCTTGCAGGTGTAGGTTACCAGGTGCCAAGTGCAGGACACAGCACCAGACAGACACAGACGGGATGTCGCTCCTGTCAATCAGTTCCCTTCCCCGTTACGGCAACCTCCAGACATTTGTTCTAACTCCTCTGCAGATCACACCTTCTCTCCTGTTGACTTACCCAAAGGTCTCACAAATGTCATCAATAAAAAGTTCATCCTGAAATCTAACCGGAGAAAAAAACAAAAACCAACCCTTTTTCCCCATTGCTACCTAATGAACTCCTATTCGAAACCCAGTCCAGTCGTTGCCTCTGACTTGTACTTTCTCCACCTTTCCCCCAGGACCTCGATCACACTTCCTTTCTTGCTCCGTGACACCATCATCATTTCATTAAGCTAATCAAGGTTGAGTGAGTGTCTGGCGCACGGCTGGCAACTGCTGGCTCCAGGAGTGCCTCGGGAAGCAGGATGGAGGAAACCCCTCTCCCGGGCCTGCGCTCGTGTTGGAGGAAACAGACACGACAGTGAAGCCACTCGTGTGTGCAAGGCCACGGACCCCTGGCCCTGCTTCCCAAGGGCCCTGGAGCTGACCCTCCTCCCGTCCTGCTTTGGGTGACGTTCAGCCCAGGTTGGGCCCCTGGGGCCCCAGAATGACGGGGCCAGCAGGAGCTCAGAGACCAGTCAGCCTGGCCCGCGCTGACTTCAGTCCCTGACAGGGAGGCAACTGACATCCACACGTGGGGCCCGTTTAGACAATCGGCTGGCAGAGGTCACCACTGTCAGGAGGGAGAACTCACAAGTCCCTCGTGGCTTTCAGCACCCATCGTGACCAATGGTGGCAGCACCCTGCCCAACACAGACACAGCCCAGTCCCTCATCATGACTGTCCAGGCATATACCCTGCGCTGCCCCCGAGACATTGAGGACCACAGTGACGTCAGTGGCATGGATGACAGTGACGGTCACCGGTACGTGTGAGAAGCATGTTCTGCATGCAACCCTGGCCTTGTTTGAATAAGGGAAGGTGCCTTCGTACCCTGCTTTGCAGACAAGAGTGGGAGGCTGGGGGCATGGGCTCGCCCAGGGCACAGCTGGTGACTCCAAGGCTCGCCCAGCCTCTGGCTGCAGGTGTGCAGGAGGCAGATGAATGACCACAGGCACCAACGCCCTGTCTCAGAACTATGCAAACTCTGCCCCAGTCGGGCACTCAGTTCTGCCCTGCTCATCACAATAGTATCAGTCACCATTTATTTAGCGACTACTACATGTCAGCTTCAGGGTCCGGTGACACACCCTGTCTAGTTTCCCCCTCAAAGCAGTCCTACCAAGCAGGCATCGTTGCTTTCACTTACAGGTGGAGAAACTGAGGCTCGAGAACCAGCCGTCAAGCCTCTCTTCCAGGCGGCATCAAATGTGAACTTGGACCTGCTCACCCCACCCCTATTCCCTTTCCATGACATTGTACCTCCTCCTCAGACTGTCACAGCAGAAGTTTTGGTGGAAGATCAGACCCTGCCTTGTCCAGGGCCCAAGTGCTGCTGCCTGCAGAGCCTGGCTCATCCAGGAGATGCAACACCAGGGGTGGGGTGGACGGCCCAGTTCCCAAGCCAAGGCACCCTCCTGCTGGACTCCCCATCCTGCCGGTCACTAATCACCTCCAGCAGCCGGACCATTAGCACACTGAGGGTGGAGTCTGGTCCTACACCTACCAGACCCACCTGTCGCCATGGTTGTGTTGTTGTGTTGTTGTGGTGGAGGAAAATGTGCCCAGACCTGACATTAGGAGACATGTTTGAAGTCAACTCTGCCTCCACCTGGCTGCGTGATGTGACTTTGGGTCCTCACATGCACTCGGGGGCCTGAGAGCTGAAGATTGCAGCCCTCCCTTGGGGCTGCAAGGGGATTGGCTGAGCTCCTGTAGACATAGGGCAGCCTCAGATGCCAAAGGGCTGGTCCACCACCTGCCAGTTCCACCGCCTGGGACAAGCCATTGACCTTGCCCAGCCTCAGTTTCCTTATCTGCACAGTGGGCTGAAGAGTTGGATATTTCCTGCCCTTTACCACACAGATCAAGTGGGGCAATGTCTGAGGGGCAGCGCGGCAGCCAATTCAGTCCTATGCAGAGGGGGTTCACACATGCGTGGGAAATAGCCACTGCCTGACCAAACAGACCCTTCTTTCCAAAGCAGCAATGCTGCCAGCACAAAAGCAGCAGTTGCAGGAAGTTGCCAGCTGCCCCTGGTCCTGCAAGTGTCCTTGTGCCCTCCCAGGGTCCCTGATGGTTAGGCCCTTGGGAATGGATCTCACAGGTCATTTCCCAGAATGACAGTTTCTCAGGACTGGTTCCCTCAATGCACAACAAGCTAGAACTTTCTGGCTCTCCCTGGGTGCTGCAGCTGCTGCCTGAGACATCACTGTGCCCTTGAGAAGGTAGCCCTCTAGCTCAAGTTTAGTCTGAAATTCCATCCCACGGCCTCCCCTAGCAGGCAGCCGGAGGCCTTGAAGACATGGCGTGCTGTGTGGGCTGGACCAGGAGAAAGTCACAGTGTGTAAAAAATAGGAGCTGGAGACAGAGACCATGAGCTCAGCACAGTCCGGGTCAAGGCCGGAAAACAGGCAGGCGGAGGCTCCTCTATCCCTGTTTTGGTTGAAGCAATTATTACGGTAATAAATAAGAGTGCGCCTCTTCCACAGCTCCCTCATCTCAGAACTTCGGTTCCTTTCCCAGACACAAGTCCCTCTCGCATCCTTGGCCTGTGATACCAGCAGTGTCCCCAGGATGCCCACCTAGAAATGACCAGGACTTCGCCCACATTGTGCCTGCATCTTCTCAGTGGTGCACCCCCAAGGCCGTCCTCCACCCTCCAACTCGACAGGCTGACCTGAGTGCCACAGCCAGGGAGAGCTGCCTGGGCTTTGTTATGGGCCAGAGTGTCCCTATATTGGAGTCCCGGATCCCCCACCCTCAGAATGTGATTGTATTTGGACAGAGGATCTTCAGGGGTAGTTAAGGTAAAGTCAGATCATTAGGGTGGCCCCCAGGTCCCTGGTGACATTATAAGAAGAGGAGATCAGTGCCAGCCACACACAAAGGGAAAGCCATGTGAGGGCACGGGGAGAAGACGGTCATGTGCACGCGGAGGAGCAAGGCCTTGGGAGGAACCAAACTGCGGACACCGATCTCGAACTGCCGGTCCCCAGAACTGAGACGATAAGGGTCTATTGTTTAAGGCACCTGCTCTACAGTCCTTGGTTTTGGCAGCCCCAGGAAGCAAGCTAAGGTTTCATACTAATTTCAGTTCAATTCAGGAGACACAGATTGCCCAGCCAGGAGGCAGGCACCGGGCTAGACAGATAGTGCAGCTCAAAGACAAATCCCCCATGGAGCTCCTGGCCCAGCACGGGTCAGAGGAGCTTGGAGAGTGCATTTGCACAGGGCTCGGAGGAGCACAGAGCTACGGCAGTAAATTAGGAAGGATATCAAGGAAGACCTCTCAGGGGAGATGGAACTGCAGCGAAGCTCACAGAGATGGAAAGTCTGGGCAATGTGCCTGGCAGAGAAGAAGCAGGAGTGGCCACTGAGCACGGGGATGGTGTGTGCAGAGACGCAGCGCGTGGAGAGCCCTGGTGACTTCACTGACGTCCGTCCGTGTGCTGCTGCACGAGAGTCCACTTCTTGGGTCATTTATAAACAATGGACACTTACTTGTAATGGCCCCGGAGGCTGGAAGTCCAAGTTTAGGAACCAGCATCGATGTCTAGTAGGGTCTGCTCTCTACTTCCAGGATCGCCCTGTTGCTGCGTCCTCACATGGCGGAAGGTGGAAGGGCGAGAGGCCAGGGTCTGTCTCCAGCCCCTTCATAAGGTACTGAGTCACTGATGAGGACGTCTTCATACCTCTCAGTTTCATCCTGAACCCTGGAGGGGACACATTCAAGACACAACACTCTCAGTTGGTTTCTCCATCTGTAAAATAAGGATACAGTAGTTTCCTCCTGCCTGTGAATTTTTCCCCATTATTTTAATGATCCACATTCAAACACAGTCTGAAAAATGGTAAATGAGAATTCATAGAAATAAACAATTCATGCGTTTTAAAGTGCTCACCATCTGAGTAGTCTGATAAAATCTCTCGCAGTTCTACTCCATCCCAGGCAGGATGCGATTCACCCCTCTGTCCAGCATATCCACCCTGTATATGCTGCCTGAAGGTTAGTCACTTACTAGCCATCTTGGTTACCAGACTGAGCAAGCATCACAGTGCTTGTATATAGGGTTTGGGACTCTGTGTTTTCAGGTGTTCACTGGGGATCTTGGAATGTATTCCTCTTGGATAAATGGGCACCACTGTAATAACATCTCACATGGTTGATGAATGACTGAGACAGTGGAGAAAGAGGTACGTTGACTGCAAGGCACTCACAGATGTTACTTCAAACCAACCCCGACATTTTTCACTTACCTCGTTCCCTTCCCACCTGAAGCCCTCAGTTGACAGGGGTGCCATTTACACCAGCCAGTCCTTGTTTTTAAAAAATATTTTAGAATATACTTAAATCTGCTGGAAAGAAGGGAAGGTAGTACAGTTGTACAGTGGCTGCTGTTCCCCATGCCGACATCTTCCGTCAGCACGTTGTGTTTGCCACCTGATGCCTATGATTGACAGTCAGCCTGACCTAAGTCTTATTTATTCAGACTTCCTTGGATGTTACTTAGTGTCCTTTTTCTCTCCCGGGATTCTATGTTGCTGTGTTTAGTAGTCCTGCCTTTTCAGGCTCCTCTTGACTGTGACAGTTCTGGTCTGGTTTTTTATTCTAGGAAATAGCATCTGCTAAGAAATGTACTTCTGTGTAGAAATGGGGAGGAAGGAAAGAGCTGGACAATTGAGAAAAAAGCAGGGAGTGTCTCAGCCTTGTCTAACTGTGCTGATCACACTCCGCATTCCCTTTAAACTTCGCACCAGTGGATATGTGCATATCTTCTACCCACATTTATGTGGGCCGGAACTCTATAAGGGAACTTTTGACATTCCCCCACATGTGATAGCCTGGGTCCTTCCCAGTTGCCCTTCTCTGGTCTCATATGTCCTACGCTCGTGGACCTTCCAAGCCCATCTCTTGGATCAATTGTCGCCAAGTACCCCAGGGGAGAGGTGGGTATGGGGCAGCGCAGCTTCAGTTATTCTCTCTGTCCCAGGACTTGTGCAATGACCCCAGGGTCCATACCCAGCACCCACACCCCGTGCCGTGGGATTGAGGCCTCCCCTCTGAGCCTAACTGGGTGGCCACAAGGGGAAGGTGGGAAGGGGTGGGGATTGTTCCTGGCTGTTCCTCATAAACAGGGTGGAGGGACGTCACTGTGGGCCCTGCCTCTGGGCTGTGAGGGGATCTACACCCCAGGCCTGCAGGAGTCCACACAAAGGGACAGAGTCTTCTCGCCGAGCTTGCCAGGGCGGCTCTTGCTGTTTGGAACACTGGGTTCTAGGATTCTGTCCATCTGCAGGTTTTGTGTCAGAACGAGGTGGGATCCAAGAAATGGAAGCATTCGGAGGAACCAGAACATCAGAGGACAGACAAGCCTCCGACCCCAGCCCCTGGCCAGCGCTGGTGCAAGTGCATAAAATGTCACTCTCTCAGCTGACCCTGTTTCTTCTCACTTTTTTCACTTAAATAAAAAATAATGTTTCAAGTCATTGTAAAAAAATTTCAAATAAACAGATAAAGCAAAAATTCCCCTTGACCCCTGTACTGTCCCTAGCCCTCCCCGCTCCCCGGCCCCAGGGAACCAATGCCATTGGCTGGGCATGTGCTTAGAGGACTTTCAAGGTAGTGAGAGGCGCATGTGCTGCATTTGGAAACAGAGTATACAGTTTTACACAGGGTTTCCAATGTGAGGGTATCGTGTGGTTTATGCAGTTATTTGCTTATAGAAATTTGGGTTCTGTATTCGTCCATTTTCCATTGCTAACAAATGAATGCCACCCACTGGGTAAGTCTGTAAAGAGAAGAGGTATATTTCAGCTCCCAGTCTGGAGGTGCAAGGTCAAGGGTGAAGGCCTTCTGCTGGCGGAGTCCGAGGCAGCCCAGGCAGCTCAGGAGCTGTGGAGTGGGAGTGTGCGCCTCTGCTGGTCTCCCTCCTCCGCTATGAAGCCCCTGGAGGCAAGCCTAGGGGCTCCACCAATGACCTCGGAAATCCTAAACCCCTCCCAAAGCCCCGGCTCTGCACACCACGGCCAAGCTACGTTCCTTCCCTCTTCATACCTCACAACAAGGTTGAACTTCACTGAGTTTCAGGGGACAAAGGCAGATTCAAACTGCAGCAAGCTATTTTCCATTTTTGAATTATAAGCCGTTCTGAAATTAAACTTGTTTTTTTCTTTTGTAGTCAAGACTGGTGGGTATTGGCATCTCCATGGGGACCAGGTGACCGTCAGTCTTTCTCTTTATCCTGGAAACAGCAAGGAAGATGTGACCTTCCCAGCGTGGCTCAGGCAGAGTGACCAGCTATGTCCAGTGTCTTGTTTTCCTTCCCAAGTTGTTTCTACTTCCACAAGTACAGCTGACAAACACCAAATAGTTGGGATCACCAAAGACTGTCCCCAGTCCTGGCTCTTTATTTAGGTTTCAGACTGTTTGGCCTGAAGTTGAGTGGAGAGATCATAGGGATTATATTTTCTGTGACTGACAGAATATCTGATCACAAACCTGGTGACTTTAAGCAACAGAAATGTTGCTTTCCCAGTTCTGGAGGTGGAAGGCGGAAGTCCGATGGTCAGCAGGCCTGGCGCCCTCCAGAGGCTTCGGGAGAGAAGCTTCCTGCCTCTTCCAACCTCCGGTGGCTGGGGGCACTCCTGGGCTTCTGCTGCCTCACCCCAGTCTGGCTCCTCCTTGTGTGTCTGCATTTGTCCTCTTCTGTCTCTGTGACACCTGTCATAGGCTTAGGGTCCACCTGAGACCAAGCTGTGTCTTCTCCCTGCAGCCTCGTCAGCAGCCAGCTCTGTGCTCAATGCCTACTACACAGTGAGCAAACACGTTGTGAAGACATATCTAACAAAAACACGTATGGCCAAATAAATGAAGGGACCCATGGCTGAGATGACCTGAGGAGGCCATCGGCTAATCTGGGCAATGCTGAGACCAGAACTCTGGCCTCATAGAAGCAAGATGGCGCATCTCTGAGAAAGCACATTTTTTAGTTAATACTCTTACGGGGTCAGCTTCTCAGCTTGCTGTGTTGAACTGCATGAACAGATGTGACCACATGCAGCTCAGATCATGGGCCCCTTGGATAGGAACACCTCTTCTGCGTCAACCTCAGAAAACATTTCATAAATGGCCATGGGTCCAAGAACGAAGAATGAACAAAATCAATTGGTCAATGCTTGGAAGCCGAAGGGTGGGGCTCAAGGCCATCATGGACTGGGCCAAGTGACCTCTTCAGGTCAGCAGGACTGGGAAGGTAAATGGAAAGAGCCGGCATTGTAAGTAGGACTAGGTGTAGAGAGCTCCAAGGTGTAGGAGGCCAAAGGCCAAGGTCACGGCTAGAAAGACAGGTCAGCTGGTCATTCAGAGCACTGGTCGAAGCCTAAAGGCCTCTGCCAGCTCTGCAGGGGCTCTGCTGAGGAGCACTGGATGACTGGGCTCCCAGCCCACAAGTCCCAGAGATTGACACGTGGATCCTCCTCTGACAGGCGGCTCTGAGACTTACTGGGTCTTTGGCAGTCTTTCAGTTGTGAGGGACAGAAGGGGTGTGACCCTCTGAACACATTTCCCACGTGTGGCGTTTCTTCCGGTGTTGTGTTGGCATGACTGACGGTTGTCAACACCACCGTGGAGCATGAGAGAGCAGTGGTCCAAGGCAGGGCCTGCCTGTGCTCAGCCCTCCCGGTCCACCCGTGCAGCTCCACCCAGCCAGCTCCCTGCTGCAGACGCTGGGCCCTGGCTATGCCTTGGCCAGGGTGATCTCACTTCAGTGGCTCAGGAACCCCCAGGTCAGTACGCCAGGCCAGCACACCTGTGGGGTGTCAGGTGTGCGTTGACTTTGGAAACGCTTAGCAGCAGAACTTCTTTGAGCCTTGATTTTTCCACCTGTAAAGTTGGGCAATGGCATCTCACACGCTGGTTGCGAGGATCATCGCAGCTATGCAGAGTGCCTGGCAGGTTGGCAGAGGTTCCACAGGGGTCCCTGTCGGAGAGTTGGGTCCATTTCCCAAGTGCCCTGCAGGCTTCCCTTAGGGGCACACTGGGGTCAGGTACACACCTCTCAGGTCTTTGTCCTTCTCAGTGGTTTTCAGCCCCTGCTTATCCTACCTTCTATAGTTCAAATGAGTCCCCCAAATTTCATGGTGTTGAAAACTTACTCTCCAAATTCATGTGCTGATAGCACTTGGAGGTGGGTTTTTTTGGGAAGGTAATTAGAATTAGGTGAGGCCATCAAAGTGTGGCCTCCATGATGGGACCGATGGCTTCATAAGAAAAGGGAGGGACCACAGGCAGCATGCCCGTTCTGCCTCGCCAAGGACGCCCTCCACTCTGTTCGGTTGCAGCAAGAAGTCCCTTGCTGGTCAGCACCAGGCTCTGGACTGCCCAGCCTCCAGAACCACAAGCCAAATGGTACTTTTTATTTTGTTGTTGTTTTTTTTTAAATTATTTTTAATTTTTTAATTTTTTAATTTTTTGCAAATTACCCAGTCTTAGGTATTTTTTTAAGGCAATAAAAAACTGACAAAATACTGCCCAAGGTGGAAGCTCAGGTCCAGCAGGATCTTGAAACAGATGCTGGAGGAAAGATCAAAGTAGATTCTTCAAAAGCCAGAGGAAGAAGTGCTTGGTTCTTAAGAGTCTCTTCATGCACCAAGGAAAGAGCGTTTGCAGAGAGTGCCACCACGCCGCCCTGGGGACCAGCAGGTGGGGTCTCGGTGACAGCACACTTTCCGGCGGAGTCAGCCCAGAGCTATCTTTGGGCAGTCCACGCCTCACCAACATGAGAATGCTGGCGAGACCATCTGTGACCAGCCGCCCTTACCTTGTGGGAGGAGAGGCGGGTGCAGGAACCAAGCTGACCTGGATTCTCACCTGCCTCTGGTGCTCACCGGCTCTGTGACCTTGAGCCCAGTGCCAGGCTTCACTGAGTCTCAGCTTCTCCCCTGAAACATGGAGGGAGGGTTCCTACCTCAAGAGCGTGGTGACCAGGGAACGAGAACACGTGTGCAGTCCCTGGTGGAGGCAGGCGCTCGGCGATTCCTGGCCCCCACCTTCCTCCCTGGGAATGACTATTGGGATTTCCAGGGGAACGGGGCCTAACTGCTGGGCTTCAGCATGGGCTTTGGGAGTGAGCTGAAGACTCGCAGAGCTGGAGGAGCCCAGCCGCTACGCCATTATCTTCATTGTTATGGGGCCCGAGCGGCAGAGCAGCCTCCGTGCCATGACTCCTTGTGCTGCCAGTGGCCAGAGCCCAGCGCAGGCCAGGGTGAGTGGTGGAGGAACGTTGGGAGCTCCGGCACCGCTGGATCCCGGGACTCGCGGGCAGTTGCCAGAGCTTTCTGCCCTCGCAGTCTCTTTGCTCTCATTTCCTCTGGGTTTGGTCTCTTTGCTCTCATTTCCTCTGGGTTTGGCCCCTTGTCTGCTGCACCTGGCCAGCTTTCACCAGGCAGAGGAGAGGGGATGGTGGCAGCTCTAGCTGTCTACCGTCAGCTCAGCAATCCCAGGAAGGGCTCCCCACCCAGCAGCCCGTGCCATCCCAGAGAAAGTCACCAACGCTCTGCTGACCCCAGCACACTCTTGGTCTCAGGAGTAGGACTTTAGTGACTGGCCAAGCATGGGATGTGGTAGGTGACACAGGACTCGTGGTGAGCTGGCCGGACAGAGAGGGACAATGTGTCTGTTGTTAGCCAGGTCACCCAGTTGGTTAGCAGCACTGGGCAGATGCTCGGGCATTCCGGTTTCCAGGCCAGGGCATTCCCCTCCATTGGCTCTCACTCTCAGGCCCACAGTAGCCCCCACTGACCAAACAGAGGGAAAGGATCTGTGCTACTTCAACCCCTTAAGAAATTAGGGCCCGGGTGCCGTGGCGCATGCCTGTAATCCCAGTGGCTCAGGAGGCTGAGACAGGAGGATGGTGAATTCAAAGCCAGCCTCGACAAGAGTGAGGCCCTAAGCAACTCAGTGAGACCCTGTCTCTAAATAAAATACAAAATAGGGGTGGGGATGTGGCTCAGTGGTTGAGTGGTCCTGAGTTTAATCTCCAGTACCCCCAAAAAAAATGAAATTAGGGGACCCACAGCTCCTATCTGGAGACCAGCCAACCAGAAATTGGGGTGAGGTCAGTCTCAACCATGGTTGAGGCTATAGTCTGGGGAGCCTAGATTTTGATCCATAGCCACCTCGGATAAGCAACCCCAGTCATGTGTGTGGGGTGCTGGGGGCGGCAGTGTTTTCGACTTCCCTCAGTGGTACGGGCATGACACTGAGCGCCATCGCTGCCGGGAATTTCCTCTCCTAGACGCTAAACAGACAACATATCCTCACCATGTCAGAGAAAAGCTCCGAGGTGTCCCTGAATCTGCCTGTGCCCCGACAATACAACACACCAGCTGATTCCTCACACTGGCTGTCGGTGAACCTGGTGTCATCTCTGCGGTTTACAGAGACGCCGGTGCGGCCAGCACTGATCCCCACTGCTCCAGTCACGAGGGCCAGAGGAGCCTCAGCACCAGCTGGACCTCAACAGGGCTGATCCACAGGCAGCTCTTGACCGTTCAGCGCCAGGGGACGGCGGAGCTGGGAGGAGCCTCCAGGGCTACCCGGACCGATTCTTTCATTTCACCAATGAAGAATGTCAGGGGACAGAGCCGGAGTCGCATGACTTCAGGGCAGAGATTGGCAACGACTTTAGTCCAAGAAGTATGGAGCATGGGCTGTGCCTCCAGGAGCCCACCCTCCGGGGACCCTTGTTCCCCTTCCATGGGCCAGTTAAGCCCTGGGGACAGGAACCTCAGACCTTCTGTCTCACATGGACCGGCAGTGGGCAGGTGGGCTGTCCCCAAGGGAAGCCTCGCAGAGCCCTGGTGTCTGGGGATGAGGGCCCCTGAGGCACCCCTCCCGCTCCCCAGCACTCAGGAGACCCGCGCCGGCAGCTGTTCTGTGTCTGCTTGGGGAGCCGAACTGCTAATAAGGATGATTTACGCGTCTCTGTGCGAGGAGAATGGAGCCACGCTCCCCCTGACACAGAGCCTGGTCCCGGGGGTGCGGGTGAACGATGCTCCCCCGTGGGCCAAGGGCTCTTGTCCAAGTCAAGGGATGATTTAACTCCTCAGGGAGCTGGAGTCTCCCTCCTAAAACTCACCCTCCCTGAGAAAGGACCAGGGGTCGCCCCCGCTGGCGGCTGTGCCCTCAGAGGGCAGGAGACACCTGGGGGTGGCGGCTGGGTTGCCAGTGCCCGAGACCAGCACCCTGCAGGGTGGATCAGGGCCAACAGGCATGAAGAGGGACCATCCACCAGGTCTGTACACCGAGTGTGTGAGCAGGGTCTGCTTCCCGGGGGAAGAGGGTGATTCCAGGACCTGGCCAGTCAGGAAAGGTGGCAGGCGCCTCTGAACTCCTTCCCAACAATTGGACTTGTCGCCCATGAAGAGCTGATCCCTGGGCTGGGAAGGAGCTCAGCGGTGGAGCCCTTGCCTGGTGGGCACGTGTGAGACCCTGGGTTCTGTCGCCAGCACCAGGAAAAAAAAAAAAAGGACAAATCTTGGGGAGGCGGTGAGACGAAATCCTGAGTGCGTCGGTAGGAGGGAGGGGCTAGAAAGAGCCACCTCGACACTCAAACGTGGAGTTGCCACTAGAGCCTGCAGGACACCATGGACACAGAAGCAGGCAAGCTGGGTGGACCTGGCTACACAAAGGGGCGTGGGAAGCAGGCCTCAGCGGACACAGGGCCGTACCCCACCTTCAGAGCAGCCTGGTCCACAACGGCCAAGGGTGGGAGCCACCAGTGTCCACTGTGGGTGGACAGATAGACAGCAGGCAGTGTACCCAGAGAGGAAGGAAGCTCCGACACATGGATGGACCGTGGAGACAGTAAGCTAACTGAAACAGGCCAGTCCAAGGACACACACAGAGTGCTCCACTCAGACCTGGTACCCAGAGAGGCCAATCCAGAGGGGAGGAGGGTAGAACTGCTGCCCGGGGCAGGGGAGCGGTGGGCAGCTGGTGTGGAGTGGGGCAGCCTCCATCTGGGACAGAGAGAGGTCCTGCAGGAGGACCCAGGCCTGTCCACAGCAGCCAAGGATGCGCCTGCTGCACCAAACTGCGTGCCTGAGATGGTTCCGGCTGCAAGCCTCAAGTTCAATGTCTACATTATGGCACGGTTTTAACTAAAAGAAAAACGAAGCTGGGTGATCACAGGAAAGGGACCTGGGTTTCTTTAGGGCCCAGATGACTGGAATTCACAGGTTGTTTGAGCTCTGGGGAGACTCTTCTGAGCCAGAAAGGAAAATGGGGAGGCAAACCAGGCCGTGCATCTGGACAGACCCTCTGCCCTGGGGTGGGGGGCGGGCATAGTGAAGGGTCACCCAAAACCAGCTCTTCGGTCACTCCCCTGAGAAGCCCCTCTTGGGGTAGTTTCCTGTAGTAAACAGTAATTACAAAAACAATCACATCAAGTGGGTATTCTGTACCACTCACTGACCGAGCTCATTATGCATTTAAAACCCACAACAGGCTGGTGGCACTCACCTGTAATCCCAGCAACTCAGGAGGCGGAGGCAGGAAGATCGCAAGTTAGAGGCCAGCCTCAGAAACCTAGCAAGGTCCTAGCTCAAAAGGCAGGGCGATGCTGGAGATGGAGCTCAGTGGTAAAGTGCCCCAGGTTCAGTTCCTAGCACCCTTTAAAATAAATAAGTAAAATAAAACCCACAATAAACACAGGAGGTAGGTTATTACCCCCTTTCACAGAGGAGGAAGACTAAGACCCAAGATACCACTAAGTATCTTGAGCCAAAGATGTTTACAAGCTCACTCTCTCATGCAGAAGCTCCTGAGGTCACAGGGCTGGAGCGGAGGGGAAGCGGGAGGGAAGGGGCATCTGGGAACAAGCGTCACCCTCGCCCACTGACAAGAGTTAACTTCTCCAAGCCTCAGTCTCTCCTGCTGTAAGTTGGGGTGATAATCACACCTGCCCATGGGTTCACCTCCAGGATTAAATGAGACAACTGTGCCGAGGGCTCAGCGCAGCGCCCGGCAGGAAGAAGGGCTGAAAGCCAGGAGCTGTCCCGGGAGCACCTCCTGCGTGCTGGGAGCACTTGGCTTTCACTCTCTTCTTGCACTGAGCACTCCCACCATGCATTCGGGCTCTTCAGTCTTGCGGAATCAGCCACTGTTTATAGGCAGAGGTCTTCCCTTGCTCATCTCTGGGTCTCCAGCCACAGCCCAGGAAGGGTACAGTGATTGTCAGAGTGAAGTGATCAACGACACATGATGCTCTGTGACCAAGAAAACCACGCAGCTGTAATCAGAGCCACAGCCAGGCCAGGGAGGGGAAGGGCCAGAGACCTCGTTAGTGAGGAAGGCCAGTGCTCTGTCCAGCCCAGCCTGGCTCCGACAGTCAGACGGCCGGCAGGGCCACTTCTGGCTGGACTGATCTCCAAGAGGATAAGAAGGAGCAGGCGACTTTGGCTTTGGGAGGCGGGTGCCAGGTCCTCTGCAGACAGGCCCAGAGGAAGTGAGAGTGCTGGGCCTTCAGGCCTGGGGACGCAGTGGCTCCCAAGGACAGCCTGACTCTGGAAAACTGGAGCCTGTGAAAAAATGAGAGTGGGAAGTGGGATCAAGGAGCCAGGGAAACACGGGTCTGTCAGCGGACTGTTTTGGCTTTTGTCTCTGGAGAAGGAAGAGGATGGAGAGTGGAGAGAGACTCACGGGCTGGCTTCCTGCTCTGCCCGCAGGGTGGGATGGCGCTAGATAATGGCTGATAGCAGTGGAAACTTGGGGACAAGATAAAGGGGGCTGGCCACAGATAGCAGACCCGCGGAGCCAGGGAGGAGCCGCAGGAGCGGTGAGGAAGACGGTGAGGAAGCGAAGGGTCTCCCTGCCACAGGACAGGACGTTGGCCTGAGCAGCTACCGGGTGACCCAGACTGAAGGTCCCAAGGACAGCAGCGCCGAGCACTCACTCGGGCCAGGCAAATCCTGCACTCTGCAGAAAGTTCCCAAGCAGCCGGACACCCCTTCCCTCAGAGGGGAAAACAGGCCATGGTGGCTGGGTCAGCAACTTCCTGCACGAGCGTCTGTGAAGAGAACGGAAGGCTGCAGACAGAGTGGCTGTTGCCAGCGGGTGCTCAAATAAGTGGTCATCCCCCTCCCTAGGTTCACCCGAGGCACAGCCGAGGGTGCCCACCCAGCTCGGCTCGCTTGGTCCTGGCCTGGTCACCTTGGAGGCTGACCTCTCGCCATGTGCGCCTGCCTGGCATGAGCGAGGCCTCGGGATGGGCTGCCCTCCCTCTGAGTCTAACTCACAGATCTTTTCCTCTTTGAACCTCAGCTTCCTGCTCCAATCTCAATGGTCTCCAACAGTTCCCGCTCCTGATCCAGGAGCCTGGGTTGTGGGTAAATGCAATCCGTTTCCTCCCTCTTTGATGCAAACCTGTCACTCCTCTATGAAATCTGCCTTGGAAACCCAGGGCACAGGGCCTCCCCAGAGTCACTGGTCTTTGCCTGACCCTTGGGTCTCTCCAGCTTGCTTGACTGTCTGTGCCCATGGGCTTACATACGGGGGAGGGGACTCCAAGTGGACCATTGGAAGGTGCTGGTAAGGCCCCTGTGAAAGGTGGAACTGGGACGGGTGCTGATCTGGGTGGTGGTCAAGGAAGAGTAAATCATTCCCTGACCCGGGTCCCTGACGTCAGGAGTGAGTCATCATTCCACGTGCAAAACTGCAGATCCCAAGGGAGAAAGGAGGGAAAAGGTGAAAGACAAGGACAGGCAGAGGGAGAAAGGAGCAAGGGGAGACTCGGAAGGGAGGAACCTGGCATTGTATGCTGAGCAGTGTTTGGAAAGCCCTGAGGAGGGGCTCTGATAACTCTCTAAACAGGATTGTTTGTTCTGGGAAGGGAGAAGGCCCTCCAGTGTTTGTAAGAATTTTCCAAGAAACCCAGTGAGATTCTCTACCATCCTGGAAATCAGTCACTGAGATAGTAGAAGCTTAAGGAAGATAAGAGCACAGCACAGCCAAGGGATGTGCTGCCTGGAGCCACAGGGAGCCAGCAAAGCAACACGTTGGGAACATGAAACTTGACAGGAGAGAAAAGTGTTCCTCCTTCCACGCTGGGGGTGTGGGTGGGGTGGTCAGGTGGGTGCTGACCTTCTGTCTCTCTACGCTTCCTCTCCTTGCTGGCCTTTCCCTCTGCACCTGGCACCTGGCACTCTCAGAGGCAAGCATGCGAGCTACTCATCCATGCCAAAGTGGCCATGACTCTGTGTGTCGGTCCACCAGAAATACTTGCAGTTTAAAACAGAACACGTGGAAGACTCATGGGTGGAATTCTGTCCTACCCGTGGGAGGGAGTGTGGGACCTCAGGCAAGAGAATTCACTTTATTTAAAGCTGCCCCTAAACAATGCCATCTCCTGTTATCCACCATACGGGGCATTTCTGCCTCCCTTTCATTCTGTCTTCAAGCTTTGGAACTTCCAGAATAGAGTGTGACCAGAATGGAGAGAAAGTGGATCTCATGTGGTCTGGAATTGGGGCCATGGACGTACACCGCCATCCTGGACTTCTGGTCACCAGGTCCCATTTCTGGGCCAAGAACCCGAGGACAGCAGTGTTCACCAGCACGCAGCCAGATCCAAAGAGTGAAGCTCATGGGATTTGCACAGTGACGAAGAACATGGCCCTGCCCCTATTTATAAGCCCCTTTTCGTCCGAGGAATGTACGTTTAAGAGACAAAGTCAAGTGCTTTATCTAGTGTCTCTTGATGTCATGGAAAAAGGCCCAGATTTGGACTCAAAAGGCCTAGATTTGCAATCTAGCCCTCTGTGAATACCCGTTAGCTCTGAGATTGGTACAAAGATTCCTCCCAATGGGCCTCAAGGGGCCTGGCAAGAACACAGTGAGGTGGCACCCGCCTGGACCCCTGGCCTGGACTGTGCTGGGCCTGGGACTGGCTCTCAGCTTCACAGCTGTGCTGAGCAGCTTCTCCTGAGTATGTGAGGGCAGCTGGCGCTCCGTGTGTTATCAGACAGGTCCTGAGCTCCTCGTGCTCCGGGGGACAACAGGACCCACTCACCTTAACACAGAGCTTGCCAACCTGGGTTCCAAACGACGTTTCATCAGGAGCATTTGAACAGAGTTGTTTGATATAAATTTTGACTCCACTGGCATCCCAGCCCTATTTTCTTCTTAAAAGTCCGGCAAGAACTTGAGGCCCAGCAGACTCAACTTGCCCAATGCCTCCTGGCCCAGCCTCCTGGCTGTCTGGGTTCTCCAAGGAGGGGTGTGAGGAGAGAGGCCTCAACCCCCATTTCCACTCTGCCTTCTACCAGTTCCCTACAAAAGGCTTTTTGCCAAAGCCTCGGAGAGCTGTACTATAAATAATAGTCTTCATTTAGTGAGTGTGTACTACGTGCCAGGCACCAAGTTAAGGGCTTAGTTATCTCACTTGGGCCCTCTCCGCGATCCCCAGCCCCCAAGAAGCTGCCCGGCTGTGCCTGCCTAACAGAGGAGTCTGGGAACTAGGCGCTTCTACCTCAGCGAGTGCACCCCATCCTCTGTTAGCCAGATTCCCGGGGGGAACTCACAATGCCACACCCCAACACACACACACACACACAGACACACATACACATGCACACATACACAAGTATGCACACACACAGAGCTATCCTTCGTCCTCAGGCCTCCACTATGTACAAACAGAAACCAAGAAGGACCGGTCCCCGGAGACAGCACGTGGTATTTCCAAGGCTCTTCTTGGGAGCGGGCACTGTGGGCCTGTGCTGGGGCGGAGATGAGGGGAGATGAAGAGTCTGGGTTTTCCGACTTGCTCCCAGACTGGACCTGTGCAGCTGGCTGCCCTTCCATAATTAGGGAACTCCTACTACTCCAGGCTCCTGGGGAGAGGTCTCCAGAGGCTGCAGGGAAAGCCCCTGGGGCAGCCAGGAGCTCACCATCTGCCCAGGGTCCTGTCAGATCTCAAGATCCCCCAGTCCCAAGCACATGGGGACAAAAGTGCCACTGAACTCTCACCCTACTCCCTAGTATCTCAGCTTTGAGGGAGGCCAGCTGGGTGAAGGCCCAGGGCCAGAGGGAAAGACCAGGAATTGTGACTGGGTACCCCCCACACACACCAGGGCGCCCTAGGTGGCCCGCTGGAAGGAGAAAAGGGGTGAATTCTCGTGAGAATTCTGATAAATGGGCCCCTCCGCCCCGCCCCCTCCCCCAATTAAAGCGAAGCTGTCCCAGCACCGCGGCAGAAACCACTTCCAAGCCAGGCATGACATCAACATTTCAGTGATAAGGGGTGGACAATGGGGTGTCAGACTAATAGAAAAACACCGCTGGATAAGGCCGGCTCCTGATACCCAGGCTGATGGGAAATACCATTGTCTGTCCGCTGTCAGCTGAGTCCCAGGGCGACCGGGATTCCAGCGGCCACAGGCAGCGGCGGGGGAGGGGCGGTCCGCGATGCGGCGGCGGGAGCGCAGGAGGCGGCGGCAGGGCGGGAGCGGGTGGGGCTGGGGCGGCAGGGGAAGGGGCGGGGGAGGGGAGGGGGGACCACCGTGCGCCCCAGAGGGTTTGCGTGGGACCTGGGCAGCAGCTGGGCGAGGACCCGTGCTGCCTGGTGCAGAGGGGAGCGGTGGAAGTGTCCCCTGCCCAGACGGAACCTTGCAACGCCCGGTGGCAGGCCCTGGGCCCAGGCCGGCAGGACGTTGAACACAGGACCCGGCCAAAGGCCAGGCTTCACCCATCACTCACGTGCCCCTTGCGCGGTGCCTGCCTGACCAGGGCACTCGTCACTCTCGGGTGCACTTGGCTTATTGATTTCACAGTCGTAAAAATTTGCATTTAAGTCATACGTGCACATGATTTTGTGTTTTAAATCGATTCATAATAAAAAAAAAAATTTAACAACATCAAATACTCTTACCTGCCACCCACCTCCTATCCTCCTCCTGTCGCTTTCCTGGGCCCAGCTCTGCTCCCCAGGAACAACCAAACCAGTGCCAGTTCCTCGCTGCTGCTTCTGGTCCTGCCGGTGTGTTTCTGTGTCTTCCCTTGCTTGTTTCGTCATTATCCAGGGCTCCTTCCAACGGCAAGACACAAGTTGGCAGCCTCCCTCCCTCTCAGTGCCATCACCGTATTTGCATAAGACCACCATCAGATTACTCTAAGAATAAAAGTATTACTGTAAGCCTGTTTCCGGGGCCCATGTCCTCTGCTTCTTTGTTTCCTCCTTCAACTTGCTCCACTACCTCTTACCTTCCTGGGACAGTGCTCATTTCCCATCTGGGGTGGAGGTGTCTCTTCCCCTACTTGCCGGGCTGCTCCTGGCCTTCCCACTGCTTTCCAGCTGTTTGGCAAGTCTGACACCGCTGATTCCTGATTCCTGAGCCTCTGGTTTTTCTATTGGGAATTTTAGGACTGTGTTTCTATCCCGGTTATTGGAAAGTTTCATGTCCATATTATTTAATGTGTCTTTTTTCATTCATTGTTCTGGGCAATCAGTAGGTGATGCCAATGCAGAAACTTATCCCCTGAAATTCTAAGGAAAATTCATTTATTATTTTTTAGCTAATGTCTACCTTTCCCCATCTCATCTGTTTTCTTCCCAGAACTTCTATTCACTGGATATTAGAATCTTAGATTGATACTCCTGAAGTCTCATCTTCTGTCTCCTATTTTCTATTTATTTGCCTTATTTTGGGGGGGGGAGTTTTTTCAGCTTTTCTTCTTTTTTGGGGGATGGGTACTGGGATTGAACTCAGGGTCACTCAACCTCTGAGCCACACTCCCAGCCCTATTTTGTATTTTATTTGGAGACGGTCTTGCTGAGTTGCTTAGCACCTGCCATTGCTGAGGCTGACTGTGAACTCAAGATCCTCCTGCCTCAGCCTCGCAAGCCGCTGGGACTACAGGCATGTACCTACACCCAGCTCAGCTTTCCTTTACCCTGTTCTGTAAAGTTCTTCTATTTTCCCCTTACTTTCTTTTGATTTGTAAGAGCTCCTTCTTACTCTCCGAGTGTAGCTGCTTCATAGCCTTCCAGTCTTATTCCACACAGGCCACGTCTGAAACACACTCCTCACACCTGGTTTTTATCTGCTTCTCAGGCAGTGTCACTTCCTCTTTCTGGGCCTCACTCTCTACTCTTCCTCTTTCTCTCTGCCTCCTCGGGCTGACCACAGGAAGGTGAAGAAGTCTATCCCTACCAATATACCTTGCATGAATGAGCATCTTAAATATCCCACTTGTGTTTAAAAAACGCAAAGAAGTGGAAGACAGTTTTACATAAAGAGATCTGTAAGTGAAAGCCACGTGATACTCAGCTTTAGGTATTTGGTGGTCACATACCACCACTTTCCTCATAGACTTTCATGAGCTCTCTCAGATGTGCCTGTCTGAAACCGATGGCATTTCTGGAAGGAACGTTGAACTCTGGTGTGGTGGCGCTGCCTGGCTGCCAGCAGGTTGCCTGTGCCAGGTCTCCCTCCAGCTTCCTCTGTTTATTGGTGCTTATTAACATGATTATTTGTATTAAATTAGCACATTTTCCTTCGTTACATTCTCCGACCAAATACAAAACAGAAATGAAAGTGCTGGTACTAGTGATAAGAAGGATTAGGTCTGAGGAACTTCATTCAGCTGGAACAAGGAGCCACAAGAGTGGCCGATCTTCACTCCAAGCTAAGGCAGGTTAGATTGATGGCTGCTTGTGTTCTCGCGTAGGGAGACAGCGCAATCGGAAACAGGTATGCATCGCGGGACATACATCAATGAACATTATGCTTAATTGGTGAGCTGTAATTGGTGAGTTCATAGTATTTCTTAATTCTCAGGGATTCTCTTTTCATAATGCAAACCTATTGCCAAGTTTTGCACATTTGAAATTGTCTGTAGTTTGGGAGTTTGGGGTGGGTTTTGTTTTTGTTTTTCTAACTTAAGAAGGAGGGAGAGAATGGATAAGACATGATTGTTAATCTCCCTAGTGCCTAACTCTGGGGCCAGGATTCGAGTTTTGCCCTCTTCTGCAGCTAAGCCCATAGAAACCTGCAGAGAAGCAACTGCCCATCCGGAAAGTTCCTAGGATCCCTGATGCTTGTGTGCCAGGGCCTGGTCATGCCTCTTGGTTCCTGGACCCTTTGCTTCCCTCACAGAGCAGCACTCTACACACCTCAGGAGAGGAACTCATTGCTGTGGGCACCACCCAGTTTGCCTGCTCCTGCTTCTGCAGGGAATCAGGGTGCAGCTGGCCTCTTATCTCTGCCCCATACCTGCACCCCTCCCGTCCGACCTTCTCCTCTCCAAGACGTCCTGAGGCTGGTGGGAAAGCAGAGGGCACATATGCCCCAGTTAAGTGGATGGAATGCACTTGGACCTGTGAGCGCCCACCGTTCCTCCAGCCTCGCGTCTGATCTCTTGCAGCCTCTGGTCGACTTCCATCCTTACCTCCCTGGAAACCCCCACCTGCCATTGTCCTGGCATGGGCCAACTCTATGTCTCATCAGAGCTGTTTCGGTAACCCAGCTGCTCCTTCAGCTCCAATTTGCCTCTTCCTGGTCCACTCTTCACACTGCTGCCTAACTAAGCCATCTTTCCAGAGTGCCCTCTGCTCACCCCAAGTCCTGATTCCAGCCTTTCAGGAGCTCCTTACTGTCACAAGCCAGACTGCCAAGCACCCACCACCTTCCTTCTCCAGACTTATTCACCCCTCTTCCCAAAAAAGCACACTCACAAGCCAAAGAGGTCACCGGAGTTTCCAGACTGACCACAGGCTGCCTAACTGGGAATACTGTTGCCACTTTAGGGATGTTCATGTCCTCGAAAGTCACATCTGCCTATGGCTATGCCTTAGCCTTCTTCCCCAGTAAGAATTAACCCCTCTTTCCTCTGCTTCTAAAGTACTCCAAAAATCTCTATTCTCCATGCACTGAACCCACCTCACTTTCCTCTCTTCTCCCCAGGAATCTTGCAGCGATATGCCTTCTGTCCCCTCATCTCCAGTCTTGGCACATAATTGGCACTTAATAAATATCTGCAGAGTTTGTTTAATTGGGCTGAAAATATATAGCCCCTGACCACATATGGTTTACTATCAAAAAAGTGGCCAGAGAACTGTTTACATAGAATCAAAGACATGTTTTCAGAGACCAGGACAAAGAGTTTGCTTTTAAAATAATTAATCAACAGCAAGGCTGGGTGGCCACTCAATCAATGCATGTTCGCCAGACATCTGCAGAACCAAGGGACCTCCCAAATAAAAGAGGTCACCTTCTTTCACCATCTGCATATCCACATTCCAAATACCTCCATCCTTTTAATCAGAACAGGAGACAAAACCATTAATGTGAGAATAAGTAGTAGCCCTTCTCTGCTTAATGCAGAAACTATGGGTAATCACAATGGCTACAATTGACTACATGTGCTCTGTAGGCCAGGCATGGTCTCTAATAGTGACCACACGCTGTGGTTTGCTGCTACCCATTTTTTTCCTGCAAGAAGTAGATTAAGACATGGTTCTTACATCCAAGTGTTCATCTCTGCATGGATTTAAATATCACTTCTTCAGTGAAAGTTCCCTCAACCCCCTGACCAGGTGAGATACTCCTCCTACTTGCTCCATGCCACCATGAATCACTCTTTTCAACTACTTCTCTAATCTCTTTCTTCTGTACTACGCACGGATTCTGTGAGGGCTGAAGCAATGTCGTTGTACCCACTGTTCTCACCTTGGCAGGTGCCATGCTGCCTGGCATGCAGAGTGGGTGTTTGGAGGGTGGGAGAGGCAGATGCCTCCGGGCCTCTGGCCTGGTCTCTACTCACCTCGCTCATCTTTCACCCGGTCCTGTTGCCCCTGCTGCCCTGACTTCTCTGGTGCCGTGTCTTCCTGTCCTGTTCAGCCCTCACTCTTCCCGCCTCTACTTAGCTCCCTCTGCCCATGGCTGGGACTGATTTCGTCACTATCCTCCAGGGATTTTGTTTGGTGACTTCAAACTCGTCCGCATTTCCTGCCTTTCTTCGAGTGCCTAGGTTTGGATTAGCCTCAGGTTACAGCAGACCAGAGGCCTACCGCACACAGAAACCATCCTGTTCTCCTTCAGAAATGCCAGATTCCTTCTACTGCCAAGTCGGGTTCAAAATGGGAAACTGTCACCAAAGATCCAGATGCTAAACCAGTCAAGACTCTTGGGTATAAAGAACAAAAGCTCAATTCATGTGATCCTAAATGGGAAAAGAGAAGATGGTTGGCCTTGTGATTGGGCAGTCTGAGTCATAATGATCTCAGGCAGGACGTCATCCAGTGTCTCTTCTTGCCATGTCTGGCCTTTGCTTGCCTCATACAGTGGTACTGCCACTCACAAAGGCTCTCAAGCACAACAGGAAGCACAACCATGGGAACCCCATGAGCCCACAGCTCATGCTCCAATAGGAAGGCTCTTCCAGGGTCCTGTGTCAATCTGCAGGAGGGTTCTGACTGGCTCTGCCCAGTACACATGCCCACCTGTCAGTGTGGGGCAGGGGCAGTGATAAGCAATTTGGTTGGACTGGTCTAGCTCACAAGCCGTGTTTGAGGCCCCATCAGAGCTGTGTGAGGTTGGAGAGTTTCCCTAGTGAGGCTTGCAGGTCGCCAGAGTCAGTCAAGTGCGAGACTTCTCAGGAACAAAGCAGCAGATGAGGTTTTGTGGAGAAGCAAGGTAAGTCAGACTTGTCCAGGCCAACAGGGGCGCAGCCTCATTGGGAGATTTGGTCAGGAGCATTCACATCTGCAGGAGAGCAGCTGGGACTCAAAAGCACAGGCAGAGAGCTCTCAGGGGTGAGATATCTGAGGGGCCACCTGCGGGAGCCAGGCAGAACCATGCAGTGAACTTGGTGGTCAGTAGGTTGGTGGTTAAGGTGAGGAAATATCACCCTGTCTACCCAAGCTGGTAGACGGGACATGACTTTCCAAGGTCCTTCCAGACATCCAGGATGCTGTCTCCATCTCTGTCCAGCCTTCAGCCTTCATTCTCAGCCTCGTCTTTGGTCACCAGCCCTGCCAGGCCCCCAATAATAACTATAATGAATAAAGTGTCCCTTTATCCTCTAGCAGACTGCTCCATCCAGTGACACCCCCTTCCTTCAACCATCATCATGACATTTCTGCTACTGACTCCTAAGCCCCTCAGGAAGCTGGGTGGTGATGGTCTTTGGGTCAATTCCGTTCTAGCTTTGCTGTCAGGGCCTCCTCTACTACTCATTTCTGGACTTCTCACCAGCCCTTGGCCAGCTGACAAAAATAATCTGTCCAACCACAGACAATCTGCTGGGGTCCTTGAAGAGCCCCCTGCTCAGCCCATCACACCCCGAGCCCCGGCTTCTAGCCCGGTGCTGTGATCTTTATAACCTGGTGTAGCTAGGTCCAGAGGGACCTCGCTGCTTGGAGGCAGGGATATATCTTGAAGAAAGGGACAAGTTCAGCCAACCCACTGGCCTCTGGTCGAGTGATTCTGCCTGCTCAACATGGGTGTTTTAAAATTCCACATGCTCCGGGGGCACACATTGCTTTTTCTCACAGTGGCTATGATGTGAAAAGCTGTCAGTCAATAGTTTCTTCTCTACAAGTGGCATCTGATAGGTTTTTAATATTCTCCTGTCTCAATGGCTCTCTGAATAAATTCTTAAATTAACAAGTTCAATTAAATTAATAATAATTTGTTAATATTATAACTAAATATATTCATAAATTATATTAATATTATATTGCTTATAAATAAATGATAACTTATTATGGCTTATTGATAATTAGTTAATAATTTTTTAGGTTAAGGTGAAGTTTGCATAACTTAAACCACGCTGAAGCCTGACCGACCTCCAGTACACTCACAGAGTCGCACAACCCCAATCATCAGCACCCTCGAGTTCCAGAACAGTGTCATCTCCCTCTGAAAACGCCACGCCCACTGCTCGGCCACTGTCCCTTCCTGCTCACCAAGGCCCCTCGCCGACCGCTGGTGCTGGCGTGCTTCCTGTCTCCACGGTTTCAGCTATCCCGGACGCTTCCCACGAGGGAGCCACGTCGTAAAGGCCCTTTGTGAGTGGCTTCTCTCCCTCAGTGTACTGCTACCCCTGCTACCGAGGCTGGTCCCTGCCGCAGCACCGGGCACCCCTGCCCTCGGTGACTGAGTGACACCATTGCTGGGCTCTTCCACGTTTTGTTTGTTCCTCCATCTGTTGGTGGACATTTGAGCTGTCGCCACCCGTGAGCTGAAGGAAGCAGTGCTGCCGTGAGTGCAGTGTTGGGCTGTGTGTCTGGTTGGGTGTGTTTGGTTGAGTGTTTGCCGTTATTGCAGGCGCATATCTAGAAGTGGAATTTCTAGATCACGGGGTAATTCTGTGCTTCATATGTTGGGTACCCACAGTGCACGAACCATTCTGCATCCCTGTCAGTCATGTATCATGGGTAGAGTTTCTCCACATCCTCACCAATACTTGTCACTTATGGTTTTTAAAAAATATATTATTATCTTAGCCAACTTTGTGGGTGTGAACTGGCATCTCATGGTGGTTTTGATTTGCATTTCCCTGATGACTAGTGATGCAGAACATCATTTCAGCACTTGTTGGCCACTGAATACCTTCTCTGAAGAAATGCCTACTTAAGTCCTTTGCCCATGTGTAGACTCTTTGTTGTGTTGCATATATTTGTTGTGTTTGTTATATATTCTAGGTAGGCTTTTATCAGATATGTGACTTACAAATATTTTCTTCTATTTTGTAGATTTTTTTTCACATTCTCAGTGCACGAACATTTTTTGTTGCTTTTTGTTTGTTTGTTTGTTGTTTTCTGTGGGTGTTTTGAGATGGAGGTCTTACTATGTTTTCAAGGCTGGTCTGGGACTACTAGACTCAAGTGATCCTCAGATCCTCATCCTCAGCCTCCCAAATAGCTGGAACTACAGGTGTGTATCACTATACCTAACAAATATTTTTAATTTTGGTAAGTCAAATTTATCTTTTCTTTCTTGTTGCTCATATCTGTTGTTCTGAAGAGTTCCTAAGTTTACGTCTTACATAAAAACCACTAACCATTTTGAGTTAGTTTTTTATATGGTGTGATGTAGGAGTCCAACTTCATTCTGTTTGCATGTGGATATCCAGTTTTCCCAGCACCCTTTGTTGAGGAGATTCTTCTTTCCCCCATTGAATGGTCTTGACATCTTTGTAGAAAATCAATTGGTATGGATGTATGGGTTTATTTCTAGTTTATTTTAGTTCAATTTGATTCATTTGGTCTATATATCTTTTAAAAGCACCACAGTATTTTGATTACTGTTTGTTTGTAATTGGTTTTAAAATTGTAAAGTGTGAATCCTCTAATTTCATTCTTCTGTTTCAATATTATTTTGGTGAAATAATATCCAACTCATAGGTGTGTGTTTGCATGTATGTTACTGTGTTACTGGGGATTGAACCAGGGCTTCATGCATGCTAGGCACATACTTTACCACTAAACTACACCCTCAGTCCTTTTTATTGTTTATTTTGAGACAGGGTCTTGCTATGTTGCCCCTGCTGTCCTCAAACTTGTGATCCTCCTGCTTCAGCCTCCTGAGTTACTAGCACCATTGTGCCCGGCTCAATTCATTTATTTTTTATTTTTATTTTTTATTCAAAGAAGCATTCCTGTAATTGTTGAGATTCACACAAGGCAGGGATACCTTGTTACAGCAAAAGAATTCTTAGAGGAAGAACCTAGAGAGAGATCTGGGATCTGGTTCTGGAACTGCCACCAACTTTCTAGGAGTCTTTTGCAACCCACATCCTCTCTCTAGAGAAGAGGGAGCTCAAATTTACATTTCTGCTTGGAGTGGGACCTGAAGCTTTCTAGTGAGCTCCCTGTAAAAAGTGCCTTAGAATGCCCAGATTAAGGGTCCAGGTTGCACAGCTGTGGCTGCCAGAGAGCTCCCCTCCCACAATCCCCATGCCTAGAGCTACCTGACTTCAGTGAGTTCCTCCCTGGTCATCAGTAAAGCCGTTGTTCTAGTGAGAACTCAATCGGCAGAAGGAAGGGAAGTCTGGTCCTGGAGAGATTCAGAGATCGGGTCAACATTAGCACCTCCTCTGCCCATCTTGGATTTCTGCCTGACAGTTTCTAGCACTTGACAAATGGATTAAGAGCGAAGTCTCATATATTATAGAAGGCACACATCATTTGTTCAAAAACATTTATAGGTAGACTTAAAGTCAAGAATCATATGATTATTTCGATAGATGCAGAAAAAGCATTTGATAAAATACAGCATCCCTTCATGCTCAAAACACTAGAAAAAATAGGGATAGTGGGAACATTCCTTAACATTGTAAAGGCCATCTACGCTAAGCCCATGGCTAATATTATTCTAAATGGTGAAAAACTGAAAGCATTCCCTCTAAAAACTGGAACAAGCCAGGGATGCCCTCTTTCACCACTTCTATTCAATATCGTCCTTGAAACTCTAGCCAGAGCAATTAGACAGACCAAAGAAATTAAAGGGATACGAATAGGAAAAGAAGAACTCAAACTATCCCTATTTGCTGATGATATAATTGTATACTTAGAGGAACCAGGAAATTCCACCAGAAAACTGTTAGATCTCATAAGTGAATTCAGTAATGTAGCGGGATATAAGATCAATGCACATAAATCTAAGGCATTTCTATACATAAGCGATGAATCTTCAGAAAGAGAAATTAGGAAAACTACCCCATTCACAATAGCTTCGAAAAAAATAAAATACTTGGGAATCAATCTCACAAAAGAGGCGAAAGACCTCTACAATGAGAACTACAGAACACTAAAGAAAGAAATTCAAGAAAACCTTAGAAGATGGAAAGATCTCCCATGTTCTTGGATAGGCAGAATTAATATTGTCAAAATGGCCATACTACCAAAAGTGCTATACAGATTTAATGCAATTCCAATTAAAATCCCAATGATGTACCTTACAGAAATAGAGCAAGCAATTATGAAATTCATCTGGAAGAATAAAAAACCCAGAATAGCTAAAGCAATCCTTGGCAGAAAGAGTGAAGCAGGGGGTATCGCAATACCAGATCTTCAACTCTACTACAAAGCAATAGTAACAAAAACAGCATGGTATTGGTACCAAAATAGAAAGGTGGATCAATGGTACAGAATAGAGGACATGGACACAAACCCAAATAAATACAATTTTCTCATACTAGACAAAGGGGCCAAAAATATGCAATGGAGAAAAGATAGCCTCTTTAACAAATGGTGCTGGGAGAATTGGAAATCCATATGCAACAGAATGAAACTAAACCCATATCTCTCACCATGCACGAAACTAAACTCAAAATGGATTAGGGACCTTGGAATCAGACCAGAGACCTTGCATCTTATAGAAGAAAAAGTAGGTCCAGAGCTTCAACATGTGGGCTTAGGACCAGACTTCCTCAACAGGACTCCAATAGCACAAGAAATAAAAGCAAGAATCAATAACTGGGATAGAGTCAAACTAAAAAGCTTTCTCTCAGCAAAGGAAACTATCAGCAATGCGAAGAAAGAGCCTACAGAGTGGGAGAAAATCTTTGCCAATCATACTTCAGATAGAGCACTAATCTCCAGAATCTATAAAGAACTCAAAAAACTCTACACCAAGAATGCAAGTAATCCAATCGACAAATGGGCTAAGGAAATGAATAGACACTTCACAGAAGAAGATCTACAAGCAATCAACAAACATATGGAAAAATGTTCAACATCTCTAGTAATAAGAGAAATGCAAATCAAAACCACCCTAAGATTCCATCTCACCCCAATTAGAATGGCGATTATCAAGAATACAAGCAACAACAGGTGTTGGCGAGGATGTGGGGAGAAAGGTACACTCATACATTGCTGGTGGGGCTGCAAATTAGTGCAGCCACTCTGGAAAGCAGTATGGAGACTCCTTAGAAAACTTGGAATGGAACCACCATTTGACCCAGCTATCCCATTCCTTGGCCTACACCCAAAGGATCTAAAATCAGCATATTACAGAGATACAGCCACATCAATGTTCATAGCTGCTCAGTTCACAATAGCCAGATTGTGGAACCAACCTAGATGTCCTTCAATTGATGAATGGATAAAGAAAATGTGGTATATATATACAATGGAATATTACTCAGCCATAAAGAATGATAAAATTATGGCATTTGCAGGCAAATGGATGAAACTGGAGAATATCATGCTAAGTGAGATAAGCCAATCTCAAAAAACCAAAGGAAGAATGATATCGCTAATAAGTGAATGAGGACACATAATGAGGGGTGGGAAGAGTTAGTGTTAGGCTTGGAGTTGGGTTTAGGGAGGGGGGCAAGAATGGAGGAGGGAAGGACTGTATAGAGGGAAAAGAGGGGTGGGAGGGGTGGGGAGAAGGGAAAAAATAACAGAATGAATCAAACATTACCCTATGTAAATTTATGATTACACAAATGGTATGCCTTTGCGCCATGTACAAACAGAGAAACAACATGTATCCCATTTGTGTACAATAAAAAATAAATAAATAAATAAATAAATTTAAAAAAAGAAAAGCTCAGGGCTGGCATTGTGGCTCAGTGGTAGAACGCTTGCCTAGCATGTGTGAGGCATTGGGTTCAATTCTCAGCACCGCATATAAATAAATAAAATAAAGGTCTTTTGACAACTACAAAAATATTAAAAAAAAAAAAAAAAAAGAAAAGCTCAGGTTCAGAGACATTCTCTTCAACTCTACCAAACATTTAAAAAAAGAATCAATGCTAATTCACAACTCGAAAAAAACAGGAGGGAAGGGAAGAGAATGTTTCCCAACTCATTCTATACCATTACTGTAATACCAAATTCAGTCAAAGATATCACAGGAAAAGAAAACCATAGAACAATATCTCTTGTGACTACAGACATAAAAATTCTCAAAAAGCCTGAGCACAGGGGCATGAGTTTGTTATCCTAGTTACCTGGGACGTGGAGGCAGGAGATTCGCAAATGCAGGCCAGCTTCAGCTACTTAGCAAGACCCTGTCTCAAAAAGGGCTGGGAATGTAGCTCAGTAGAGTTAGTGTTAGGTTTAGAGTTAGGTTTAGGGAGGGGGGCAAGAATGGAGGAAGGAAGGACTGTATAGAGGGAAAAGAGGGGTGGGAGGGGTGGGGGGAAGGGAAAAAATAACAGAATGAATCAAACATTACCCTATGTAAATTTATGATTACACAAATGGTATGCCTTTACGCCATGTACAAATAGAGAAACAACATGTATCCCATTTGTGTACAATAAAAAAAAAAAAAAAACATTTATGGGGACTGTGTGCTAGGTATGCTGGGTACTGTGGGTGATGCGAAGACAAATGAGCTATGCCCCCTACCTTCCCAGAATCATAGCTGAGTGATAATCAGGGGGAATTTTAATTATTTTGAAAGTTTTTACTTTTTTCATTGATTTGGGTATTATTTTCAATTTTTTTGAACCACTACTGCACGTGTAAACGGCCTTACAGAAAAACAGCAACTGAACACAAAAGATCAGCTGCTTGCACAGCTGGATGCTGGCTTCCACACCAGGCAACTTAGTACAGTCTGCGTGGGTTAGCTGAAGTCAGGTTGTGCTTGGTACCGTATTAGCTTTCTGAACCTGATGCACTTTCATAGAACACACTCTCCTACGGGGTGGCATTCTCATTCTAGACTGTGAACTAGAACATCTCCTTCTCGAGTCTCCACCTGACTCTTGCCCCATGTCTGCTCTGTCCTCCAGCTCACAGGCTAATGCTGAGTCTGGGCAGATCCTATGCAACTGCTTCCGGAGATGGTGGTAGTTTGAAGAAGTCGGGGGTGTGATCAGTTGGTTGATGGCACTTGGCAGAGGACAGAGAGAGAAGAGGCATCAAGAATGACGCCTAGATTTCTGGCCTGCAGCACTGCTTGGTTGATCCTATTCAATGAGCTCAGAAGCACAAAGTGGACCAGGTTTGGGTTGAAGAACAGGGCATGGTCCCTATAGAGTTGACCCTGGGAACCCCAGGGAGTCTCATGTGTTCGGTCTTAGAAAAGTCATGTCAGAGGTGTCTTTTCAGCTTCCAGATGACATCAGCAAGGAGGCAGAGGGAGCGCAAAGGATGGGGGACGGGCCTGACCCGAAAAGCCCAGAGAGCCCATTGGTGCCGGGGGAGGAAGCCTCTGCTGCCTGTTTATTCCAGAGATCACGGAGAGGAGGGAGGCCAGGCAGAACTGCTCCCCAGGAAGGCGGCTGAGCTGGAAGGAGATGGAAGGCAGAGGGGAAGGGCAGCAGAAATAATTACCTGAGCCGGCAGCCAGCCCGGCAAGAGTGGCCCCAGGGAGCCCAGGGCAGAAAGAGCCTGGGCGTCTTTAATGCTGCAGGTGTTGGAGTAGAAAATTTTCCATGAAGAGGGAGCTGTTCCACAAGATTAAAATAGCCACCTGGGCCCTCCTGGCAAGCGCCGGCATTTTCTCCACACCTCGCGCAGAGGCTGTTCCTGTTCCAGGAGGAGAACTGGCAAAAGGAATTCGTTTTCTTTTCACATACCCTAATAAGGAAGGAGGGGACAAAGGGTCCCCAGGGGCAGCCCGGGTGTGGTGTAATGCTGAAGACCATGAGGGAGGGTGAGGAGGGGGTGTGGAGCAGAGGGTACCGAGTCAGTCAGGGCCTGGAGCCCTCGAGGCGGAGTCCCCGTGCTGTCCACTCGGACCCAGAGTTTTAGGGGTGAGTTGAGGGGAGCAATGTGCTGGAGGGAGGCTACAGACTCTCCTCTGTAATTGGGTAATTGGGGGCTGTCACTTCTGGAAGAAGCCAGGACACAATGTCCCACTGCCTGTGTACGCTGCCCTCTTCTGTCTGAGCGGCTGGGGCTGGCTGGGTGTCTGGCCTCCCCTCTGGCCAGGGGTTGCTGGAGGACTGAGTAAGCCCAGCCTGCCGTGCGCCTGGCACATGAACCTCAGGTGCTGGGCCCTCACTGAACCCAGATCTCCAGAGGTCTCCAACATCCTCGTCTCCACCCCCATCTTAATTGCACTCGGGTTTTCTTTGCTTTTTCAGGCCAGGACCAGGTCCTCCCTCTTTGCCACGGCAGGTCCTCTCAGCCCCTGGGAGTGAGTGTGGACAGCTAACCGCCCCCCGAAGGCAAAATGTGCAGAGATCTCTTCTGACTGTTGCTGTTGTGACATTGTTATTACAGGGAAGAGGCTAATTATGACCTTTTTCTGCCGACCTAACCTTTACAAAATGCCCTGGGGACTTGTCCCGGGTGGCTGCCACTCTGACTCATACTCCCCCGGACCCCCAAGAGCCACTCTCCCAGAGATTCCCCTGTTCGGGGACATCAGAGGGTCTTCCCTACTATCTCAGCCCTCTCCGACCCCCTCTTTCCCTGAACACTTCCCAGAGAGCTGCTTTCCAAGGTGTGGCCACAGCGTTACCTGCATCAGACTCCCCTGGGAAACTTATTGGGCAAGCAGATTCCTGAGCCCTTTCTCCACTCCACCCTGAAAAGAACCCCTGAGAGTCTCCACTTCCATGTCTCCACGGGGAGTCTAACCGGCTACACTAACCTCCCTGCACCACACAGTTTGGCACACGGTCATCTACCACCGCTCGTTGTCTGTGCCGGGCAGAACTGAAGAACACTGCCGTGATGTTCATGATTCCTCATACCCAGTAGGGCCCGGAAGTGACTGTGAGGTCCGCTAACCAGCTGGTGGGGGAAATGGGCAGATGGATGGGTGGATGGGTGGGTGGGTGGATAGACAGATAAGGTAAGGTAGCAAGATAGGTTAGTAAAAATCCTTTACAGTAGTTTTGATCACAGTTCTGGTACCCACCTCTTGGAACTAAAGGTGGGATGTAGAGAAAGTTCTTAACAGACAGCAGCCTGGATCTACAAAGCTGTAAAGAGCAAAGTCAGGGGGAGGACTCCAGAGTCCAAGCACAACAGGTTCCAGTGCACTTACTGACCACGTGTGTTCAGGTACTTGCTTAACGTCTGGGCCTGGCTTTCCCATCTGTAAAGAGGATCTTAGCAGCACCTCCTCCCAGGTGGCAGTGAAGGTTGGCTTGGAGGCTACAGGAAGCCAAGCATCTGTAAGCCTACTGTGTGCCCCAGGCTCAGCTTCCCTCTGCACCCGCCTCCTCCTCTCTCACAGACTGGTTCCCACCCCTGTCCTTGTGGACTCAACCCATAGCCAGTTTACATGTCCTCAGAGATAGACTCGAAAGATGGAGATGCCGCTCCCTCGGCCTGAGTCTCCAGAGACTCTGAGGGTCCTCCAGGTTCTTTCCCACCCAAATCATCCCTGGCCGAAAATGAGGGATGAAGTGTGTGGACAGGGCACAGTGCCATTGCCTCAGCCCCACCAGGAAGAGAGAGTTCTCAGAGAGGAGAGTGGAGGTGCCCAGGGCTGGTGGACACCCCCAGGCCTCTCCTGTGACGCTCAGGAGTGTCCTCCTGGGTCCTCACCCAGGCTGCTGTTGCTCTAAGGCCTCCATCTTGCCGGGTGGGATGGAGTTCTTCAGCCTCAGGCCTCCTGCGTCTTTCCTGAATCTGCCCTGCGTTTCCTCAAGCCCTCCCACCACTTGATGTTCCCAAAACTACCAGTGTAGCCTCCGCTGTGCCCTAAAGTTTAAACCCTGTGTCCAAAGGGCTTACAGTCCAGCTGGTGAAATCAAACAAGCAGACAAACAAGTTGAAGTGTCCAGTGCTCCCACGAGCCGCACCTCTGAGGGCAGGAGGAGGCCGGAGGAGGGAGGGCCCCATGTGGGCTGGGGGCCCAGGGAAAGCTTCCTGGAGGAGGAAGAGCGAGGTCAGGAGCTTAAGGCTGTGCAGGTTGGGGAACATTCTGGCAGGCACTGGTGGAATGGAGAAGGCCTGCTGATAAGCTGCCCGGCAGGGACACCGTCAGAGGAAGGAGTTAGCGCCCAACAGGTGCTGCCTTGACAGAGGGCCTCGCTGGCCAGGCAGGGCCTCTTCCTGGTGCTGGGCCTCTGGCAAGTCATGGCCTCCCTCTGCCTGCTCAGGGGAACTGGCCGATGGGCCTCCCAGAGGACCCGACTGCCTCATTGATTGGCCTGTGAAAGGCCACTTGGCAGGCTGGTTGCCGAGAGACGGATCCAGAGGCCAGGGGCCAGGATTAGTGAGTGGCCTGTTTGCTCTCCTTGCTGAGAGGAAGGAGGACTTTGGTCTCAGCTTATCAAACTGCCCCAGGTTTGAAAGCCCAGGAATGTAACCTTGGGCAAATGGGCAGGTTCACAGGACACCCATTAATCCAACAGCTCCCTTCCTTCAGCCTAATACCCCGACCACACACACATACACACGCACACATGCACACACGCACACACACGCACACACATGCACACGCGCACGCACGCACAAACACACGTGCACACACGCACGCACACGAGCACACACACGTACAAACACGCGCACACAGGCGCACACGCACACACACACGCATGCACACACGCGCACACGCACACACATACACACACACACACACACTCTTATGTGGTCTTTTGGGGGTTCCAGAAGAGAGGGACATACTTCATCAAACTCAGCTGGCCACCAGCCCAGGCCCAGGAGGAACTCTGTCAGCAGAGCAGGTTGGCTCAGAGGAACTTCCCTTGTGGGACCATGAGGCAGCCCGAGGCCCTGTGGGGGCTTCCCTAAGGTGCACAGAGCCATCAGGCCATCCCACCTGTCCTGTGCTACACATCATCCCCTCAAGATGGAGAGAATAAAAAATTAAAAAAAAAAAAAAAGATGGAGAGAATAATGTCCTCACCAGTAATTTCTAGAGAAAGTCCCAAATCTTTAAAATCCTTTAAAATCCTTTCCAACTCCGTGGAAAGGAAAAGGGCGGCCTTTGTCATTGCTATAGCAGATGCAATGAAACTGAAAGTCACGTGTCAGCCCAGAGGCCAAAGCTCCAGACCCAGCTCCACTCTAAGGGGGAAAGGATGAGTCTTTAAAAAGTGAAGTTCAGGGCTGGGGACATAGCTCAGTTGGTAGCGTGCTTGCCTCGCAAGCACGAGGCCCTGGGTTTGATCCCCTGCACCGAAAAAAAAAAAAAAAAAAAAAAAAAGTGAAGTTCAGAGGAATAAATGTAAATAATGATAATAATAATAAATGTGGGTTCCTATTCTTAGGTGTGATGCCAACTGCAAGTTCCACCTAGGGCACATAGCCTCAAAATAATGTGTGGAGAAGGTCCCTGGCCTTCAGGACACCGTGTGGCTGTGGCTTCTACCTGGGTAATGGCCACCTGCTGGCAGGAAGCATAGACTGGCAGGTGGAAGAGAGTTCCAAAATGCCCACTCTGCTCAGACTTTCCTAGAATGCTGCCTTCTCTCCTGGGCACCACACCTGAACCTTCCACCCAGTGCCAGCCCATCACAGAGGGTGAGCCCACCAGAAGGGCTTCCAAGCCATGTCGGTGAGACGTCCGAGTGGACTTAGGAGTCACACCCCTCGTCCAGAGGAGACGGAGGAAGTTCTCAACCCTTCCTACTGTCCTCCACACCTGTGCCCTCTGCCTCAATTCCAGCACCACCACTTCCCCCTGGGCACAGAGCTCCCTCCTGAACTTTCTGGCCAAGCCACCGGACAGTTCCTGAAGTGCCTTCTCCCTGGCAGGGAGACATGCTAACCTTATGGGAGTGTGCACTTCCCCACCGGAAACCCTTCAGATCGCTGACACCCCCTACCCACCCCTGCCATGGCCCTGAGGATGAGGCAATGAGCCTGGATGCCCTGCACATCTTGCAGTGGTCTGCAACCCTCATATCCTGAATTACCCACAGGTCAGGGTACCACACCGCACCTGTCCCCTTACCCAGATCACCCTTAGGCTCCAGCCCCCATCTGAATATACCCTCTATGTCCTTCTGCACAGGGCTCACTGTCCCCGGCCTGGGCCCAGCACCCTGCCTGGGGCCTGCGTTTGTTTTCCCCATTAGCCTCCTTCACTAGGCCATCAGCTACTCACCATAGACCCCACACATCTGTCCCCAGCTCCTGGCACTAGCCTGGCACACATCGGTATTTGTTGAAATGTACAAATGCCAGCTGTTTTCAAAGATGGGAAAGACCGTCATGCAGATGGAGGGTTAGTCCTGACCCCACCCTCTGAGTGGCTCAGAGCTGGCAACGGAAGCAACAGAGGCAGGAGCCAGGTGGGGCACCTGGAGAGCAGGCCACTCCTGGAGGTGGCAAGTTCCTGCCACCTGTGCTTGCTGAATGGCTAGGATGACACGTTCAAGAGGGTGGTAGCAGAGGGATTCTCTTGGTGATCTGACCTCCATGGGCCTTCCAGCTCCAGGAGGCGCTGGACCCCCACCAAGGGCACACCAGTCAGGCTGAGGCCAGGGTCCCCTGGGCTGGGCCTCAGGTGCCAAGAGGCAGGAGCACCCCAGCTGGGTGACCCTAGGAAAGCAGGTCTCCTCTGCCTGTGGAAGACAAGGCAGGTGGAATCTGATCGTCAGCCTGGCTGTCCCCAGAGAGAGCTGGACTTGTCTCTCTCTGCACCCAGCAGGGCTGGCACGCTGCTTGCACGCTCCTCCTTGAGGGCTGAGCATTGTGTTTTCCACCAAAGGACACTGACCCAGAAGGCCGGGAGTCCAGTGCTGGGATGGGGACTTGGCATCAGAGCCAACCCAGGTGCGGCAGGGAGGAGAGGTGACCTCTGCAGCCAGTGCTGCTCCTCGGCCTCGGCAAGGCCGTCCTCCCCACCAGCAAGGTCGCTGTTATCTGCCCACAGCGAGCGCTCTTGTAGGGCCTGGACGCCCTCCAAATATGTAGAGGGAGTTTTAACCTAACCCAGGACTGTTTAAAAGGTCTCCCCCGCCTGCATTTTCCAAGTGCTGTGAGTTCCAGGCAAGGACAAGAAAGAAAAGCACTTGGAGGTACTTCTACAGCTGTGGCTGCCAATGTCTCCTCTGAGTGTCAATGTGCATGAATGTATGTGTCAATGTCAATGTCAATTCTTACATTACATGTGTCAATGTAAGAACGTATCAATGTGTACGCGTGTGCATGCATGTGTCCACGTGTGTGTTCACATGTATCTGTGCATCCATGTGTACACCATGACACGTCCGTGTGACGTCCACGTGTGTCTGTGAGTCAGTGGGCATATCTGTGCATGTGTACGTATTGGAAATGGTGTAGAGCAGTCATTTGCTTTGATTGTGAGACTGAAATGATAGAAGCACTTGGTTAAGAACCTCTCTCCCAGGCTGGAAGAACAGAGTAAGAAGGTCCCAAACCTTGCTCTCTAACTGGTTGTTGGATGTGGCCACCTGCAATGAGGTCCCTTTGAAATCTTTATACACAAACCTTCTTCATACTGCACAGAAACTTCTCCTGCTTCCCTGGTTTTGCCAAAATTGTGGTCATTTTCCTGCTTTGAGAGCTTAATCTTCATGGTCTCATGAAAGAGTGGAGCTTTTCGGTCAGTGGGTCCTGACTCCCAGTTCCCCTGGCCAGGTGTAAGTCTCAGGTGAACTCACCTCAGTAAGCCTCTGTTTCCTGAGGCAGTGCATAGCACTACCACGTTGGGTTGGATAGACCCTGCGTACTTTCTTTCCATGTTTTTACAGGTCTCCCAATTTTGCCTATCTGCTTTTCCAGTGTAGAATTCAAAAATAAAACAAAGTAAAGCAGAGAAATTATATTCCCAGGCTCCCGTCCTGCGGCATACAGGCACATGACTGAAATTGTCCCTGAGCGATGACCCTGTAAGACTCAGAAGCGGGCTGGGAGGACAACTCTGAGCAGCCACAGAGGCAGGTGGGATCAAACACAGCAGAGTTCCAACCCAACCTGTCTCAAGGGACTCCTGACTATTCCTACGAGGTCACCCTGGACCCTGCGCCTTGCCTTCTGGTGAGCCTGCTGCTCTCTCACATCCTTAGATAAATTGTTTCCTGCTATAACCAATAGCTAATGCAGATTCTGCACTCTGTAATTAAGAGCCCACCAGCCCTAGAGAAACCGCGTGGGTAGGCATTCGGAAATCGGGACCACTGTGTTCACAAAGGGTACGTGAAATTACATGTACAAAAGCCTAGGGGCGTCCCTGCATTTCCCAGGGACTACAGCCTCTGGCCTCCATCCTCCACCCCTCGGAAGAGCTGGGCTCCTCCCAGGAACACACATACCCTTTCCTCATGTTGGCAGTCCTGCCTGACCGTTGAAGCCCTCGCTCTTTCCAACAGGCTATCATGCAACTGATGCAGGCTGGAGACCTGCCTGTGCCTGCTGCTCTCAGTGCTGGGGAAGGCTGGAGAAGTGGTGTGTCAGGGAGGCCAGCCAAGGCAAGCCTCCTTGTCTCTCTTTAAGATCTCCCTTCATAGCTAGCCAGTTCCCCACCCTGGGCCAGAGACTGGCGAGGCAGTTTAGGGTCTATAAAATAAAAAGTAGAATTCCAATATCTAGCCCTAAGGAGGTTGGTCTGATGGAGAGGCACCTCAATTGGTGGGAGAGAAGAATGACCCCCAAAGAGGGCTTGATCCACCATTGAGGGCATGAGGAAGGAGATGGCTTTTGCTGGGGTGGCCAGAGAGGCCTTCCCAAAGGGAGCCTGGCAGGGCCTGAGCCCTGGGTAGGCAAGATTTGGGGGGATGAAGGATGATGGCAGGGAGCCCTCAGATGGGGAACCGCGAAAGTGCCAGGCAGGACAGTGGCTCCCCACTCAGGGCTGACCCGTGGGGGTGCTCATGGGCAAAGGGAGAGAGAGCCCTCCCCGGAACCGCTGGCTTCACCAGTTCTGGGGCCCATAGCCTGGACGAGGAGCTTGGGTTTCAGTCCAGGATGAACATGTGACTGAGTTTGAACAGAGATGACCTTGACCTCACCTGTGTTTTGACTCCATCATTTTGATGCCATCTGCCCCTTTCCCACATGATTGGTGCCCACAGTGAGGGATGGCCCGCTTCATGCCCTTCCTTCTTCCAGCCCACCCAAGCTGCGTTGGCAAAGGATGCCCAAGTCCTCCTGTTCCCAAAGACAAGGTTATTATAGTTTTCCAGGCTTTGTCTTGCTGGGGCTCCGGCGTTTAATGCTAGAATCTCTCTGTTCTTAAAACGCTCCAACATGGCTTCCATCCACTTCCTGGGCATCTCCCCAGAGCCCGGATGGGTGGGCTCATCCTCTGCTGAGAGTAACCTCAAGGGCCTCGGCAACTCCAGCAAGAAGACTTGAACACAGACTCCGGATGTCATAAAGGTGACGTTTCCCAGAACGAAGTCGGCTTCCTGATCTGACCACTGACGCCTCCTCCTCCAACTCCTCCTGCTCTGTGTTAACGGGAACTAGCATCCTTTAGTGACCCAGGCCAGATGTCTGGGAGCACCCTCTTCTCCCCACTCAGCCCCAGGTTGTCCAGCTCTGCCCTGCTCCCTCACCTTATCCCATCCCCCATCAAGGCCAGCACCCCCAGCTCTGCAGTGACCGCTACCTTGGTGCTCACCTCCCTCCACCACCAGCCTGGCCAACTCTGCTAAAGAGAGCACCCGAATGCACAGACCTGACGTGCTGTGTCCTTCTGACCTCCCTCAGTGAGTCCCCACCACTCACCAAGGCAGGTGAGAGGAACAGTCCAGGCGCCCACAGCCCACTCCTCCTCCAGCTTCCGCCTCACGCACTTGCAACAGTAATCGTGACCTGCTGGTGGGGTCCTAAGAGCCTCTTGTTCTTGCCCCAGGCCTTTACCCAGGCGGTTGCCTCTGCCTGGAATGTGCTTCCCTCCCTCCTTGGCCAACATGACACCCATCCACCCTTCAAGACCACCACAGGGGACATCTCCAGGAAGCTCCTAACCCCAGACTGGACGGGGTGCCTCTGCTCTGTGCCCCTACATACCCTATACCCCATGTGAAAACCCTGTTCAGTGCTGATGCTACCTGATTACAGTCACACCCTGCTCACTAGATCAGCTAAGAGTTGGGACCTGGGACCGTGTCTTATACAACTTTGGGACCTTATCCCCGAGTTCCATGCCTGGCACGAGTGGGAACTCAATTCAGTTTTGTCAAATGGAACCAAACTAAATTTCAGGGTGTTTTAGAAGGAGGTTGGCCAGGGAGCAGGGAGGACAGAACACAGCCTGTTACTGAAGCCAAGGATAGATGACCAAGTTCAACCAAAAGCATTCTTCTTTCTCTGAGAGAATCATCTGAAATCAGGAGGGACCCCTGATTCAGCAGGTTGAGAGGCAGACAGACCACGCATACACACAGACCCTGGGACGCTTGGGGTTGCTTCTCACCAGGGACCTCTGGCTTTCCAAGGAGGTGTCAAACCAGAGGTCAGAATAGCCAGGCCAGTGGAGAAAGGCAGCAGGTGTGTGGAGCCCTTGGGCTACAGGACTTCCCGCCATAAGATTAACAGGGACACAGCAGTAAGCTGGGGGAGGAAACAGGCAGATGAGAAGAGGAGACGTCCCAGGGCTCCAGTCTCCTCCGCAAGCTGGTGCCCCAGGCTGGAGGAGACCTAGGCCTGTAACAGTCAGCTGCAATGCATCGCGGCAGATCAGACTCTGGAGTTAGGACCTCTGCAGAAATTTGAACGCAAAGTGATATTAGAGATTACCAAGAAGTTATTAGTTATATTTTGACAGTATAATGTCATTTTAACTATGTAGGAAAATGATCTTACTTTTTAGAGATACATTCGGAAATACTTAGGGATGACACGTTCAGGGATCTTTACCTCACTTAAATAAAATATTTCAGTGTAAAGTATACCATGAGTTTAAGGGAAAATGCTCTCTGGGAGAAACTATAAGTTGGAGACACCGTAAGTTAGCAGCAATCACCTTAGGAAAGTAGTTACGAACGTTTAGTTTGTGCTGACGATAAAATGGATTCATGCTGTGATGTCTGTTCTGTGTTCAGGTCAAATCCTTGTCAGCTTCTCAGAAGAAGAGCCGTGAGGTATGATGAAGTCAGCACGTCCTGTCCCAATGGCTTTCACGACAAGGGAGACCTTGGCTGTCTGCCACTTCGTGTGCACTCAAGGAGCATCTGAGAGTTAGCCAGGAAAGGCGGTCAATGCCCGAGAGGTGACACAGCACTGCGTGAGGCAGTGGCACAGCAGAGACCACAGTGCCCCAAACCTGCTTCCTTGAAGGGCGACTCAGGGAACAGAGCGGGAATCTGGGCTGGCTAGAAATGCAAGAGCCCAACCCAGCTGCCGGAGCAGTTGGTGGGGACGCAGCACAGCCACGCACAGAACCCTGGCTGGCATGTCGGCCGTGCCCCCCACCCCAGGGCCTGCACGACACCTGTGTCGTCAGGGCCACAGTTGTAAAAACAACCCGCAACCATGCAGGTGTGCTGGCGCCACTGTGTGCAAGTGCGTACGCGTGTCTGTCATCGTGTCTGGCCCACAGCCAACGAGGGAGAAGCACGTGCTCATGCAGGGAAAACCCACAGCTGGCAGCCTAAGGACTGCAGAGGGAAGCAAACCTGACCACGAGGGATGGACCCCGTGGGGACGGATCCTTAGGGCAATGGCGTCATGCCCTCAGGGGGCATAGAAGTACCACCACGTTCCTCTTCTCTCTATATATACAAGTTGTGTCTTTGTTCAAATAACAGTTTTAACGTTTTTATTGGTGCATTATGACTATACGTAATGGTGGGATTCATTGTTCTGTGTTCCTACAGGCATGGGATTAGCCCAATATAATTTGGTGCATTTCCTTGCCTGTCCCTCCCCTTGTCCCTTCCTCTGCTTTCTGGTCTCCCTTCTATTTTCATGAGATTCCACAAACACACCTTTTCCCCCTTTTTTTCACTCTGACTTCCACATAAGAGAGAAAACACATGGTCCTTGACTTTCTGAGTTTGGCTTATTTCACTTAACATAATGCTCTCAAGTTCCATCCCTTTTCCTGTAAATGATATACTTTCATTCTTCTTTAAGGATGAACGCAAGTCCATTGTGTATATACACCCCATTCTCTTTATCTTTCCATTCACTGATGGACACCTAGGCTGGCTCCCTGATTTGGTTATTGTGAATTGTGCTGTTGTAAACACTGGTATGCCTGTGTCGCCGTGGCGTACTAACTTAAGTTCTTTGGGATAAGTATGGAGGAGTGGCATCGACTGTTCCATTCCTAGTCTTCTGAGGAATCTCCGTGCTGATTTCCATAGTTGTACTAATGCACAATCCCACGAATAGTGTAAAGTGTTCCTTTCCCCCACATCCTCTGCAGCATTCATTATTGTTTGTATTCTTGACAACTGCCATTCCAACTGGAGTGAGACGAAATCTCAGTGTAGATTTGATTTCCATTTTCCTGATTGCTAGAGATATGGATCATTTTTTCATAGATTTTTGTTGGCCATTTGCATTTCTTTTTTGAGGAGTGTCTCTTTAGTTCATTTGCTGTTTATTGGTTGGGTATTTGTAGGGTTTGTTTGTGCTAAGTTTTTGAGTTCTTTATACATTCTGGGTATTAATCCTCTGTCAGAAAAGCAGATGGCAAGGATTTTTCTCCCATTCTGTAGGTCCATTCTCACTTCTTGTTCTTGTTTCCTTTGCTGTTCAGAGCTTTTTTAATTTGATGCCATCCCATTTATTAAGTCTTGGCATTATTTCTTGAGCTTTAGGAGTCCTATTTAGGAAGTCATTGCCTGTTTCTATATACTAGAGTGTTCACCCTATATTTTCTTCTAGCAGTTGCAAACTTTTGAGTCTGATTCCTAGGTCTTTGATCCATTTCAAATTGACTTTGGTGCAGAGTAAGAGATGGGGATCTAGTTAAATTCTTCTACATCTGGATAACCAGCTGACCCAGCGCCATTGTTAAAAAGGCTGTCTTTTCGCCAATGTACCCTTTTGGTACCTCTGTTAAGGATGAAACGACTGTATCCGTGAGGGTTTGTTTCTGTATCTTCCATCGGTACCATTGGCCTATGTATCTATTTTTATGCCAGCACCGTGCAGGGTTTTCTGTTTTTATTTTGTTGTTGTTGTTTGTTTTTTACTATACTCTGTAATATAGTTGGAAGTCAGTATTGTGATGATTCCAGCATTACTGTTTTTTTCCTTAAAATTGCTTTGGCTATTCTGGGTCTTTATTCTTCCAAATGAATTTTAGCACAATTTTTCTAGTTTTATGAAGAATGTCATCATTATTTTAATGGCAATTAAATTTAGTCTATAGATTGATTTTGTAGTATGGCCATTTTAACAATATTAATTCTGCCTATCGATAAGCATGGGAAGTCTTTCCATCTTTTAGTGTCTTCTTGAATGCTTTTCTTCAGTGTTCTATAGTTTTTGTTGTGGAGGTCTTTCACTTCCTTGATTAGATTTATTTCTAGCTCTTTTGTTTGTTTGTTTTTGAGGCTATTGTGAATAGAATTGTTTTCCTGATTTCTTCTTTGGCAAGTTCATTATTGGTGTATAGGAAAGTTATTAGTTTTTGTGTGTGATTGTGTAACGTGCTACTTTCCTGAATTTGTTTATTAGCTCTACCAGTCTTCTGGTGGAACTTTTTGGATCCTCTAAGTATAAGATCATATCATCTGCAAAAAGCAATAATTTGATTTCTTCCTTTCTATTTATATCCCTTTAATATTTTCCTCTTGCCTAATTCCTCTGGTTAGAATTTCAAGTACGATATTGGATAGGAGGGGTAAGAATGGACATCCGTATCTTGTCACTGACTTCAGAGAAAATGCTTTCAATTTTTCCCCACTTACTGTGATATTGGTTTTGAGATTGTTGTACATAGCCTTTATCATGTTGAGGTAGGTTCCTTCTATTCTTAGTTTCTTTGGTGTTTTTATCATGAATGGATGCCTTTGCTAAAGGCTTTCTCTGCATCTATTGAGACGACTGTGATTTTTTTGCCTTAAATCTATTTATATGACAAATTAAATGTATCACTTGTGTATGATGAACTATAAAATTTTTATTTCAGAAACTATATACCAGAGTTTAAATCATCACATTGTGAATACTTTAAAGGTTTTATTTTCAAAGAGTGTCATATTTATCAAACTATAAATGTTGCAAATGTCTCCAGTGCTAATATGTACCACATAACTGAAGGTGGTTGTATAGAACAGACCAAACAAGCTTATTTCCAGCCTAAATCAAAGCTTTAAGAAAATTGGGAAGGTGAGTCTGGGGGTATAGCTCAGTGGTCGAGCACTTGGCTAATATGTGCAAGGCCCTGGGTTTTGTCCCAGCACCACACAAAAAATTAATTTTATGTATTTCGAAAATCCAGCAATTCTTGGGTCCAAAGGAAACCAGGGAATACATGAAGAAATATTCCTCCTCATCATCAAAAATTATTAATGACTGTTCAAGTCCTTAGGGTATTCAGTTAACATTCAAAAGACCCCAGGAAAAGTCATATTTGAAAGCCAGTTTCCCCTGCTCCCAGGAGGACAGAATCGTGTTGCACAGAATGGCTGCCAGGGCTCCCGCTAAGGGAGGGAAGCGGCAGTTTAGAGGGGCAACGTGAGGAGGCCAGCACTCACGCGTCCCCCACAAACTCCAGCCCTCCTCCTTCACAGCGTCCTTTCACATATCCCAAGTTCAGGGTCAGATCTCCTGTGACTCCTTTGTCCAAAATTCTCCAGTCACTTGTCACCCAGGCGGGCTGACTTTCCCCCGCCTCAACCTGATAATTACCCAACAGGAATATCACCCAGTACCTCAAGGTTGGCAATGGAGGATTTTGTAGATGATTGGAAAATTTGGACTTTTCCAGCATCAGGACATTTTTACTGTGGCCCCAGCTAGGGACAGCCAAGCTGGTCTCTAGATGTCCACCTCTCGAGCAAATGACACAATCCTGGTAATGGTTCAGATGTTCACAGTGGAAGGGTTCCTGGAGACCAGTTTGCTCCAGCAGTTCCCTACTATAGGAAGGAAACATGAGGACCAGACACAGAAGGTTAGCTGCGTGTGGAGCCTACCGAGAGGTGGAACCAGGAGCTAGTCACTGATTCCAAGTCTCCGGCTCAAATCACATCAGAGCCTTGACTTTCCACAAAACGATCTGAATTGATACAATCGAATTGGATCCCCTAAGATTCTTGTCCCTGCTACATCTTCCTGGGACAAATAGTTTTTTAATTCCCCCTTCCTTGTCTATAAAATAAGCATCGTGATGATTTCCCAGGGTCATGGCAATGGTCTTACAGGGAAGATTAGATGTATTCTCGCACTGCATGTAATCAATGAATGAGTGGTTATCATCACCATCATTATTATCTCTGACATTAGTAGACTGACTTCATAGAATGGAAGAGATTCAAGGTCACAAACAACAGTATCATCAACGTATTAAACAACTGAGCACCTCTCAGACAATCTTGAGGGTCAAGGCCCTGTCTATCTGCTCTGCTTCAGGGATTCCAGCTGTATGTATGAGGCCATAGAGTGCCTCACTGCTCACTGATGTGGTTTGGTCTTGGGGATTTTTTTCAGTCTTTTTTTCTTTTCTTCATCTCATTTTGGATGGCTTCTATTGCTATTTTTTTCAAGTTCACTAATACTTTCTTCTGAAACATCTAAACTGCTATTACTCCTATCTGGTCTAGTGTTTATCTCAGGTGTTGCCTGTTGACTTATTTTTCCACCCATTGAAGTTAAATTTGGGTCTTCTTATGTTTCCCATGTCTCTAAATGCTCATTCATTCCATAGCTTCTTGAATACATAGAAAATACTTATGATAACAGTTCTAGTGTCCTTGTCTGCCAATTCTGCCATCTGTATGATTCCTGCGTCTGTTTTTGTTGATTGACAGTTTTCTTCTCTGTTGGCTCCATCTTCCTGCTTCTCCACATGCGTGGTGTAGTTATTACATGGCTGAAAGACATTGTGAATTTGACCCTCTTGGGTGTTGGATATTTTTATATGATTTTCAACTATTCTTGAATTTTTATTCTGGGAATCACTTAAATCACTTGGAAACAGTTTATATTTTCCAAGACTTGCCTGGGTTTCCTTATTGAGATCAGAGCAAGCTCAAGTTCAGGGCTAATTAGACCTATTGCTACTACCAAGGTCATAACTTTCTATATACTCTACCTGATGTCCCGTGTCTTAAAAGGTTTTTCCAGTCTGGCTGGTGGGAACAGTAACTATTCCTGATTTGTGTGGGCTCTGAGGATCATTATGCCCAATCCTTCAAAGAGCTCCAGCAGTTTCTTTGTGCAAATGTGTCTCTGGTTTCTCTGTAGATGTTGAGGAAGGGGATCCTCTGCAGGTCTCCAGCATTCTCAGCAACTGTCCCCCATACCCTGCCTTGGAAGCCTGAAATTCCAGGCCACCTCCCCCTCACAAGGGGATCGCCAGCCTCCACCTGGGCTGAGCCCTACCGCTGAGGCCTGGAAACTCCTGGGCAATAAGCAGGATAGCACCTCCCCTCTCTCAGGGACACCTATGCTGGCTGCCTGCTGCTCCTGGTCTGAAAAATACTGTACACGTACTGCGTCCTTGTGTAAGGTGGGGGTGAGCCTGGTCCCTGCTGCTTCAACATGGCTGGAGCTAGAAGTCAGTCCTGCTTAGACTTTCAGAGCAGTTGCTCTTCCTCACTAGGCTAGGACCTCAGAGGACCAGGGATCCTGTGGCTACTGCCACTACTACTTCTTCAAAGAGCCTGAGCCCAGAGCTGCCAGAGGCAGAAGGCAGAGCAGAAAGAGAGGGAGGGGAATCCATGCTGGGGACATGTTTGGAGCCCTGACTAGAGCGAGTCCACCAGACTTGGCTGTGAGAGGAACCAAGTCCCTTGGCTCAGGCCAGTTGGGGTTAAGGGTTTCTAACATCTCAAGTATCTTAGGTGATCCACCTTAATAATTTAAAATGCACAGGAATAACCTTATGTGCCTCCGGAACTGGGGCAAAGGTCACAGAAAATAATCTGTTGTAAAAGCTGTCCTGGTTCCTGCAGACCTGTATACAGTAGGTACTCAGCAAATGCTGTCTCTGTCCTGAACTCAGATAACTGCTTCTTGATCCAGCCCAAAGCCATCCATTCTCTCTCCTGCCACCCCTCAAGCTCCCCTTCCTTTCCAGCAGGTAGCAGGCCTGGCCCTGGGGCCCTCTGAGCAGAACCAGGCTTTACAGTTAATACCCCGCAGCCTCTGATTGCAGTTTCAGAGGTGTAACATTTGATAAGCTCCATTTAGCTTGGCGGGGCTGCATTGTTTAAATTATTCAAAGACAGATTGCTCCCTCCACCCCACCCCCCCCCCCAAGGATTTCTGCTCTACTGAGCCTGCCGGCAGCACGTTACCAGGAAATAAGGCAGGGGAGTCAGCAGGCAGTTCCTCACTGAATGCTGAAATCAGTTCCAGCCGTTGTTCTACACCCATCACACCCCATTATTCCTTGCTAATTGCAAGACTGGTATGCAAGTTAACTCTTTGAGAACAATGCTGGCTTTGATTGCTGGGGAGACACAGTGCGCCTCCCACCTCCTCCTGCCGCTCCCTCCCCCTCTGACCCCAGCTGACTCTGCCTGTCTGGGATTCAGGGAGTCTCGCCTTGGGGTGGGAAGAAATCTGAAAATCTGAGGTAGAGCCATTCCCCAGGCATTCTGATTGGGAGGGTGGGGACAGCTGGTCCGGTCCCAGCCCCAGGCTGGAGCAGCCTCATTGCTGACTGGTGTTGGATAGCCCTGTCTCACTGTTTTTGTCAACCCATCCGCAGGGCACCTAGAGGTGCAGGCTGGGCTCCGGCTCAGAACAGGTTATTGTCTCCTGGTCCTGAGAGCCCTCAGCCCACTGCCCTTGGACATGGCTTCACTCTCTTCTGCACCTGAGCTATATGCTCAAAACACACAGAATAAATGCCACGGTTGTCTGGTACTTGCCATGAAGAACTACACTTCCAGGGACCCTTTCACCATCAACTTAGAACAAATGAAAATAATTCGAAGGGTTGGTTGGCCATCAAAGCCTAAAATATGTGCTCTCTGGTCCTTTACAGGAAAAAGACTGTGGCCCCTCCTCGAGAATCTGGATTAAGAGACTAAGGCATCATTGTGTCCCGACCCCGAAGACAATGTGTGAGCCTGAATTGGCCTGGATCCTAGACCAGAAAAAGACATGGATGGAACAATTGGAAACCTTTGAAGACCTGCAGATTAGATAGCAAAGTCATCATGTCTTTTCCTTGATTCCTGTCATTGCACTGTGGTTCTGCCCAGAGAGAGATTTGGGAAATTGTAGTATTTTTGCAACTTTTTCGAAAGCCTGAAATTATTTTGAAAAAAAAAAAAAAAAAACATATATTTAAACAAACAAACAAGCAAACTGGGGCAGGCACAGTGGCTCATACCTGTAATCTCAGCAACTCAGAAGGCTGGGGCAGGAGGATCACAAATTTGAGGCCAGCCTTGGCAACTTATTGAGATCCTTTCTTAAAATAAAAGGGGTTATGGATGTAGCTCAGTGGAAAAATGCCCTCAGGTTCAAGCCTGAGGAGGGCAGCTTTTGGGTGGGGAGGCGTTGATGGTCACTTCCCCAGAGGGCCTGAGGGTGAGCCCAAAGAATACAGGTTTTTGGCCAAGACCTGGAGTGAACAGGGCGGGGCCAGCGGTGATGTGGTTGTGGAAGGTTAGTCTCCAAGGGATGCCTACCATAAAGCCTAAAAGCTCAGTGAATTTACTAACCTAAGAAATACAAGTGCCATTAGGTTACTTGTGTAAGAAGTGAGATGCTAAGTGGCCCAAGGGTAAACAGAACTGACCTACCTGGGTGCAGGAGCAGAGACGAGACCCTTAAGGAAGCCAGGCTGGCCTTTTTCAGGCTGGTCCGGGCTGTGCCACAGGAGTAGAACCAAGTTCACCTACATTGCCACAGGCCAGAGGCCCAAGAACTGGGTTGCCTCTCAGGGGCGCCCCCTGTCTACTTCCCTGAGCACATGCCCACCCAGACTAATGACCGACAGGGTCTCTGATTTGGCCTCCCAGAGCCCGGTAATGCTATGGTCACACCGCAACTCCCTGCGCTTGGGCTTTCACCAGCCTTAGGGCCTGCTAACCAAACCTGGGAGGTCTCTCTGCCACCTTGTAAGCAGCATGATCCATGAGTAGCTAATAACCGGGCAGAACACTCTTGCCGCAGCTGAAGTATCTTTAAGCAAGAAAGGAAGTGAAGAAGCCTGAAGATCCTTCTCAGGTAGGCAGGAAAATGGGCCAGGCAGACAGTGTAGCCTTGAGAACACTCCAGAGGGCCCAACTGGCCAGGGGGCCATCCACAGTGGGATGGGGAAGGCCTCTGCCCACATCCCGTGGCCACTCCCAGCCCTGGACTCAGTGTAGCAGGGACTCCAGGCGGACCAGGCAGCTGGTGTGAGCACAGAGTCCCTTGCTGCTTTACCAAATTTGCCTTTGACTGCCAATGTGTCTAGAAACTTTCACCCAACCTTCTCTCCCTTTCCTTCACTCAGTTTAAACTTGGTTTGCTGATTGACACTTCTAGCCTCTCCAGCCCCCTCCCCATTTTCTCTGACACAGGCATTGTGCACATGATCAGCACATCTCAAACATGCATAATAAGATCTGTACTTTAGTCCCATCTTGGCTTCTGTTTCTTGGAGTGATCTCTCTTGGAATGACTCACCCGGGTGACTGAAGAGGTCACTCGGCTTCACCAGGCCTTTCACAGATGTCCCACTCTGAGGTCCCTCTAAGATGACCCATCTCCCCACCCCACAGGATATGCAGCAAGGTCTTTTAATTTTTGTAAGTTTAATATATTTGCTTAATAACTAAAATGTAACATTTCTGGAATGCAACTTTTACTGACAAAGCACTCACTGTAGGAAAACAAACCATCCCACTGCTGATTTCCGCTTAGCATTTTCTACCAGGTGAGGTTATCACTTTTGAATGATTTAGTGCTCATGCCTTTAAAGGTCTTGCTGGACAGTTGCTGGAGCCCACAAGCAAGGAAAAGCATCTTCTTCCTGCCCAAAACACAGATGCATGAACCTCAGGATTAGGGTTCATGAGAAGCCAGAGAGCACGGTGGGGAAAGAACAGGTTGGTTTCCCGTCTCAGTGAGTCACGCGAGGCCTCAAAGTGCCATGGTCAAAGTCACAGAGAGTTTGCAGACTGGCTTTACTTACATTTCCATGAAATGAAAGTGTATGGGGTAAGTCTGTTGGTGGTTCAGGAAGCCGCTTCAGAAGCAGCTCGATTCACATGGAAAGGGAAAGAACAAGAGTGGGGAGGGAAACAAATGGAAGAAGAGAGAGAAAGATCAGGGAAGAGTGTGTCCTTGACTCTGAGCTGGTCCACTGCAGGACTGGCCTCTGGGTACCGGTGGGACAGTTGACTCTAACAAGAGAGCCCTTTCAGGGCATCAATTTCCAGACAAAAACGTCCCAGACGCCCCATGTCATCCAGATGGGTGGAAGCCATCAACACACGGGGAGAATCTTACTCTCGGAGGAGAGAGATGCTGGGAAACTTGCAAGGCATGAGACACGAGGGCAGCCTCAGAGCGAGGAGGCATGAAGTGTGGTGTGGTCATCCCCAGAGCAGTGATCCCGAGAGGACATGCTGGCCTGGGGCTCACCGTCCCCACGCTGAGTGCCCAGTGGCTCTCTAAGAGCAGTGGAGGACGTGAAAGCCAGGCGCCTGGGAGCTGCCGACCCCGCCTGCTGTGTAGTCAGGAAGCCAGGTCAGAGAGCTTTCAAGCCACCGAGTGAAGAGCTGGCATTAGAACATGTCTGACGGCACCATGCTGGTGTCCTGACACCCGTCCCTCCGCGCCCATCGAGAAGGCATTTCTGGCTCCTCGCCTCAGTGACTCTGGCGGCCCTCGTTTCCTTGGCTGGGTTTTGGGCTCAAAGCTGTCCAAGGGAGGAAGTCAGATTTGCCTTTGCACAAAGCAACTCTTTAAATGTATTTTTCAGCATAACTCACTACGAGAAATAGATGTTCAACCGCTGTCTCTCTCTCTCTCTCTCTCTCTTTTTCTCTCTCTCACTCTCTCTCTCACACACACACACACACACACACACACACACTGGTCAGGTATCTGAGGCTCTAAAACAGGCTTCACTGAGCTCCCTCTGACAATTCTCAATGCACTCTGTCACCAGCGCCTACTGCATCCTCTTTCCCTTCCTCCATCATTGTTAAAAACATAAGCACAGCTTGGAACGGAATGAGCACTGGCTGAAAGGACAGTCACAGCTCTGGTGGCCCAAGGGGCCCTCTGTGAAGGTGGCAGGTCCCTGGTGGGTTGCACATGTCTTCATCAGGCCTGTCTGAGAAGGCTGGAATTGAGACCCAAGAAGTCCCCACAGTTCCCACGGGCCACCAGACATCGTGGTTTCGGCCCGTCAGACATGCTTCAACGAAGCGCCCTCTCAGCCTTGCAGTCAGAGTCACTTACCTGACTCCCACTCACCAGCGCAGCCTGAGAGCCACGAGGCAGAAGAGCGGGTGTTCTTCCTTCCAACGCTGAGAAAAGTGAAGTTTGGGCTCCGCAGGTGCCTTGTGCCAGGTCAACTGCAGCCGGTAGTTGTCAGAGCAGAGCAGGGAGCCCAGGGTCTTCTGATGCTCCTGCCATGCCCCGCACTTCCACAAAGTGTGCATGATCCTCTGCTGTGGAAGCCTTCGGCCCTTGCCCTCCCCACCTTTCTGGTCCCCAAGCTCTGGACCAGGGAGGTCCTGAACAGGGGAAATTTCTAACGGTCTTCTGGTATCAGACCATGCAGCTGGTTGCCCCTGTGACATAAGCGTCAACCAGAGTTGCCTTCCACAGAGTCCACGAGCCAGTGTTTGGGATTTAGACAAAACAGTGGATTGCTCAAGACACACGGGGAAGAGCCGCAGTGCCTGCAACTCTGCCTGGGAATTCTCTTGAGCCGCTGCGGTCAGGGCTGGTTGCAGAGCCCTCCAACAAACTTGGCGGGAAGACGCTGTGTTGGAGTTCAATGTTTTCATTAATTGATTGTGTTTGCGGCTTCTTCAAAACCCCGTGTGGCTGCTGGCATCCCCCAGCCCCACTGCAAGAGCCCAGCCCAGCCCTCCGCTCGTCAGCACCCAGGGACTGCACCCCACCTCACCCTCATTCATCAAGCAGGCCCCTGTCTGTGGACATTCCAGGATTTGTTGTATTTGGGATTAAGGAGGGGAGGGGGATAAAATTAATAGGGTTTCTATAAATATAACTTCTCTGGCTCTTGTTAAAACTCTGGGTCACAGGAAATCTCTGGTTTCAAACAGCTCTATGCAGAGTGCCCCTGTTTACTTGAAACGTCTCGCCAAGATCTAGCTTTGCCCCATTAATACTAAATAAATAATATCCACAGAAGCTATTTTCTGATCCTCTTTGCCAAAAATTTTGAGAAAGGGGGCCAGCACAGAAGCCTCACATGCATGTGTCATATAAAAGCCACAGATCAGTGGGAACCGTGCTGCCTTTCACGACAGACGAGACTCAGCTGGTGAACAAAGCCACACAGAGGACCTGTGGGGCGCTGCTCCCAGCTCCCACAGAGAGCAGGTCATGAGCCTCACACCCGTCCACTCTGTGTTAGCCACTCTCTGCAGAGGGTCTGAGGAATGTACGTATGCCCCTGAGGAGTACATGGTTTGTGAGCAGGGTTGCCAGATTTGGCATATCAAATACAAGATGCCCAGTTAAATTTGATTTTCAGACAAATGACAAATAATTTCTAATGAAAGTACATCCTGTGCAATATTTGAAGCATACATACGTTTATTTATTATTTGTGGTTTATCCAAAATTCAGATTTAATGGAGCAACCTGTATTTTTCCCAGCAGCCCCACTAGTCAGGTTACTCTTCAGGGAAACTTGACTTTCAGCAGGGATGACAGTAGACGGTGGACGGTAGAAAGGAGGACAGTGTGCCAGGTAAGGGAACTTCCTTGTGCAAGCATTTGCTTCAGATTGGGAAGGGCAGCTGATCTGCCTCTGGATCCCCTACAGCTCCATGCCTGGCCCAGGATAATGGTGACAGTGACGTTGCTGGATGCTCATGTCCACTTGCTAGGAGGTGGGTCTTACTGTCTGTGATACAAAAGGGAACTGAGTGCTGGGAGCTTCACCCCATGGAGAGGGGCCACCAGAGATGCTCAGGGTGGACACAGTTGCCACACTGTCACCAGAGAGTCAGCGATAAATGTCAGGGATGCATAGACAGGGACATTTAGTGTCTGGGACATTTGGTGGATAGTCCCAGGAAAATGAGGTTTACACAAAGTGAGAGCTCTGATATTTACTGGTGGGGGGGAGGTTCTGGAAGCTTCCATGCCAAAATGATCTCAGAGTCAATCAGTAAAGAATGAGAGTCAACTTTGCTGGGAGGTAAGAGCAGGTGCCAGTGCACTTCTAAAAAATAACCCTGGCTGCCACTGGATCTCTTGATCGGTAAGGAAAGTGTCTTTTCTCCCACTGGGGTTGTACCCAATTTAATGGGAAAATAAGTCAAACTCAAGATAAGTCTCTTCAACCTTACTACCAGACAAAACCCCATCCCCTCCATTCTCTAGTCGAACCCACTTAGGACAAAGCCTCCAAAATTGCTGTTTACCTCTGATTCATGGTCCAGTAAAATCAGCACCGCCTCGTATTGACCCTACATGTACCCGGAGTGTTTTCTGAAGACTTTCAGAGATCTCTGCAGGCCTACCAGCAGTGACAGAAGGGGCCTTGTCCCCAGAGTGCCACTGACAACATCTGGGGATCTTTTGGGTTGTCACAGCTTGGTTGAGGTCTCGTGGGTTGCAGCCGAGCTGCCGCTGCCAAGCCTCTGCCATGCACAAGCCAGCCCCGCTCAGATCACCTGCTCCAAAGATCTGGCCCACACTGCTCTTTCTTTCCCTTTATTTGAAGCCCATCCATGAGTCCCACTGGGCTAGGTACTTGGACTGTGGTTGCATCAGCTCATGCTCTGCATGGGAAGGAAAATGAGCAGCCAGAGCATTACACAGGGCAGGACAGGCCAGTGCTCGGTGAGACGGGCCTGTGAAGGATGAGCAGGAGTCTGACAGCAGAGACCAAGGAGGAAGACTCAGGCAGAGAACTCGCCCAGAGGCCCAGGGGTGGTGGAGCAGCTTGGCAGGTTCTGGAAACGATGGGGGGTTTCGCACAGCAAGATGCAGCCTGCGGTAGAGGACAGAGAGGAGCCAACAGGAGGACTGATGGTTGCCAGCAGTCCACAGCCTCCTGGAGGTCACTGGGATCTGAGGTCCCAGACGAACCCGGCAACCTTATCTATGGGTAGAGGATGGTCCGGAGCAGGAGTCTAGCTGGGGAGGAGTCCAGGGAGGAGGCTGTGGAGATAACTTGGTGCGTGAAGTCTGAAGCCCCAGGGACTGAGGGAAAGGAGGGTGTGGGATACCCTGGGGGACTGAGGACATAGTGACTGACGCGACCTGAGGGTAGAAGGAGAGGCTGAGGATTGGGAGAAGGGCTTGCAGAAGAGGACGAATGCAGACCTGGCTCTGTGACCTAGAGGCTGGGGTGGTTAGTCGCCCAGGGCTGCCCGAACAGACGGCACAGCCGCGTGGATCAGACAACAGAAGCCCTCTCTTCCTCGTTCTGGATGCTGGAAGTTCAAGATCCAGGTGTCGGCAGAGCTGAGGCCTCTCTCCTTGGCTTGCAGAGGCTGCCCTCTCTCTGAGTCTCCACACGCTCTCCCTGTGTGCGTCCATGACCTAATATCTTCTTTCCCCTCCACTTTGCAGTAGTAGGGACCACACCCAGGGCCTCAAATGTGCCAGGCACGTGCTCAACCACTAAGCTACACCCCGGCCCGCCATTTCCTCTTCCGAGGGTACCAGTCCTATGGGATTGGGACTGGTCCTAATGACCTCGTTTTAACTTAACCACCTCTTTAAAGACCTTATCTCCAAATACCACCATATTCTGCGGTACTGGGGGTTAGAGTTCAGCATCTGCCATGGGTGGGGAGGCACAGTTGTGCCCACAGCAGGAAGAGGGTGAGTTCGGCATCTGCCAGCCCTGCCCTGATCCGCCCTCTGTGTAATAGACACTGGCTTCACAGGCAAGGAGACAGAAGCACCTTCCTAAAGACCAGGCAGCCAGCTGGTTCTCTTGTCCCAAAAAAAAGGAGCATCCATTTATCAGGTCACTGCTACCTGGCAGGAGCTTTACAGGTGGCGTGCCACTGGGCCCTCACAGTACCCTGCGGCAGCTGCCGTTCTCCTGTTCCTACAGATTCACGACAGGGTTCAGTAATGCTAAAATGCCTACCCAAGATCTCAGAGCTCATGCAACCAAAATCTAGCCAGGCCCCACATAGGGCCTTCTGCACACTGACAGGCCTGTTGGAAAAGCCCAGACCTCCACTGAAGGGCCCAGGCACTGGGGCCCTAGGAAGAGGCCGGGCCTCTGTGTTGCCCATTCGGAGCCCAAACCAGACAACTCTGCCCTCCTTGCACCAGGGATGTGCCCGTGGAAACAACAGGTAGCTCATGGGACACCAGAGCCTCCAGTCAATATTTACCCAGTAATTCCAGCAGGTAATAAACAGCTTACAGGTAGCCTCCCTTGCCCCACAGAGCTTCCTCAGCCCCTGGACGGGGCCCAGACCCAGTGAGTCTGGGATCAGGCCTCTTCTCTTCAGCCCAAGGAGCAGCAGCCCCTGGCCTGGCAGCACATTAAACCCCCAAGGGTGCTTTGAAAAACTCTGGGCTGAGGCCACCTATCGACCAATTAAATCGGAGCCTCTGAGGTGGGACTAACATTCCCGTAAAGTTCCCCGCGAGCCGCCACTGTTGAGAAAATGTTGCCATCACCAAATGCAGTGAATATTCTCAATTGTCCCGAGGACCAGAACAGCAGGGGGTGGCAAGGGGACGCTCAGCCAGAGCGCCTCCCCCTCTGTATACAGTGCAACACGTCCCCACCACCAGGGACCCCCACATGGACAGACATAAGCCCCTGTGGGTGTGCACACCAAGTCACATGCACACGTACTCACGTGAACCCCAGCACGGGGACCATTGCCTTCTCCCTCGGGCCCAAGTCAGGCCTGATCGTTGGGGAAGCCCAGGTCGCTCACTGCAGTGTGCCCACACCAGAACACAGGCAGCCCCTCCTCTGGGCCATGTCCAGTTCTGGGAGCCGCAATGCCAGTGTGTGCCAGCATGGAGACCGCCTCCCAGTTGTCCTGCCAACAGTTTCCTGTGTGAGGAAATGGGCCAGAGGGGCGGGATGTGCCCAGGGTCGGCCGACCTGGCACTGGCCTGCAGAAGGACTGTACCGGTCAGCACAGTGGCCGACACGAGTCCTGCCTGCACTCTCCTGAGGATGCTGGACATGTCCACAGATTCGACACTCACAGCCTTGGGCGGGGGAGCTTTCCCCTGATTTCAGACATGAAGATATTGAAGTAGAACTTTTTCTGCCTTTATAAAAGTTAGGGTAGAATATACATAACATGGAATTCATCATATTAACCATTCCAAGCATAGGGTTCAGTGGCAGTGAGTTCATTCATGTTGTGCCAACATCACCTCTTTCCCTCTCCAGAACTTTCTCATCTTCCCCAATTTGACCTCTGTACCCATTAAACATAACTCCTCCCGCCTTCTGCCTTGGGACCCTGGAAGCCCCCACTTCCGCCTCTGTCTCGAGGTACCTCGAAGCAACGGAATCCTACTGTATCTCTCTGATTTACTGCCCTTAGCACAGTGTCTTCAGGTTCCAACCACGTGGAAGCATATCAGGATTTCCCTCCTCTCAGAGCTGAATGACACACTGTGTGTATTTGTCCAGACGTCCACTGAGGGGCACGGGTTGCTTGGACCTTGGCTATTGTGCTGTGAGCTCGGTTCTGCACATACCTCTCTCAGGCCCCGTTTTCAGCTCCCTGGGATGTGTGCCCAGAGTTAGGAAGCTGGGTCACACGGGAGTTCCTTGGTGTTTTGAGGACCACCCTGCTGTCGTCCACTGCAGCTGCACCATGGTTTCCCACTGACGTGCACACGGATCTGGTTCCTCCTCGTCCTTGCCGATAGTCATCTTCTGTTTGTGTTTGTTAGTAGTCATCCTCATGGACGTGAGGTGGTACTTGTGTGGTGTTGCTTTTCATTTCCCTAAATTCAGGATCCCAAGTAGCTTCATCTGTTTCCTAGCTATTTGTATATCTTCTTGGCAGAAATATGAAACCCAAGGCTTTGAAATACCTTGGCCAAGGCTGTGGCGCTTACTATGGCAGAGCTAAGTTCACACCCAAGCATCTAGCTGCAGAAACTTGCTTTTAACCACTGGTGCTGTGTTAACATGCTTCCAGTTCTTGAAAGTGCCACAGACACAGTAAATGCTCAATAAATGTGAGTTATAACCATGGTCAACATCACTGCAGCTGCTGCTACTGCCACAAGGCTTCCCAAGACTGGGACCAGACCGTTCTGTCCCGGCACACAGCTGCAAACCCAACACTGTAAATGGGGGAATTATTGGCATGGTTGTGGCCATAGGAGAAGAGATCAAGGACCACCAATAAACCATTGTGGTCTATTTCCTATTTTAGAACTTCTCAAAAATTGGAGTATGCACTGGCTGGACCAGAACAACCCAACATAAGCCAGCACAGCCTAGCAGTGCAAGTCAGAGTAACCCAAGATGCTGACTGTAAATCAGATCCTGGGCCTCCCTCTCAGACTGGCTGGCCAGATCATCTGGTGGAGGCTGCTGGACATTTGTAGGATGTGAACCCACAAGGAATGATCCACTCAGTTCAACTGAGCATCCCAGCTCATTGGGCTGGGGCAGGGGCCTTACCCACTGCTGGGACCCATATACGTCTTTTTGGTACTGGTAATAACAACCTCTCTCTCTCTCTCTCTCTCTCTCTCTCTCTCTCTCTCTCTCTCTCTCTCTCTCTCACACACACACACACACACACACACACACAATGAAGGATAGGAATGTCTCCATTTTTTCTGTAAGTTTTCTGAATTTCTCATATCCTGTAGTCGTCTTATACCAAAAAAAAAAAAAAAAAAAAAGACATTTCAAAGCAAATAAAAATTTTGAGGCACCTATATTCTTTTTTTAGACAACTTTATTGAGGTAAAACCAACATATAATAAACTACACTTATTCTGCCCTTGCATTCTCCTTCCCACAAGATCTTCAGCATCTGAATTCATGGATTTTAAGGAAAAAAGGCATCTGAACCCTTTCCTGGTGAGCACTGTTGGCAAAACACCTTGGTGACATTGCCCGAAATAACAGCGTCTGGGAAGAAGTTCAGGAGGCCTAGAGGAGCTCAGGCTGAGGTAGACACACCACAGCCGCCCCACAGACAGAGGAGAGGGGATGCATCACCAAGGGCATGAGCAGGCGCCGTGTCCGCCTCCAGAGCACATTCCTCTGACAGCACCCAGCTTTCAAACTCCTGTTCTTTCCTCAGCACACACCTCTCCCTCCAGGAAGTTTCCCTATGTCCACATGCCCCCCAAAATCTTGTCTCGAGGTGGTATCCATTGGTTGGGGGCAACTTCTTCTGAGCATTAAACAAAATTGGAGGACTTGGAACATTCTCCTGGCTACTAACCAACAACGAGAACTGTGGTTTTTAACTTGTCCCCAAACACAAATGTCTCTCTCCTTTTCTATAACCCTTCCAGGGACGTTCTCAAATGCCTGCTGCCGTGCCTAATGACCTCAGTTATGCCCAGATCTTTGGCCACTGCAAACTGACACCCAGACCTGCCTGACTATCCCCGAATCCTCTGCCTGCGTCTTCCTGGCTGGGCCCTGCCACCCCAACTCCAGAGCATAGTGTTTCTGGAAGCAGGCCACCAGTGCCCACCTTGGACCCTTAGCCACCTGCAGGGAGAAAACAGGGGGGAGAGAAGGGGAGGCAGGATGGAGGAGAATGGGGGCAGAGTGTTCTTGGGAACAGAACAGAAGTGGTGCCGGGAAGAACAACCGGCGCCACTTCTCTATTGGCATTGCCTGGCTAGCCTTCCTACCCACTGTGGGTTCTCCCAGCCGGGGAGCCAGTGCAACCACAGCCTCATTTCGTTAAACACTAGCTATGTGCCAAATTCATTTGTGCCAGTATCCCACTATTATCACTCCTCTTCACAGGTCACCCAGCTTGGATGAGGCAGCACCAGGAGCAACGTGCCAACAACTTACCAGGGTCTACTTTCTCACCTCCAATCCCAGACCTGGCATGCAGCAAAGGCCATCAGTGTCCACCTACACGCTGAGCGTGGGGCTCTCAGCCCAGGACTGCAGCTCCCTGCTGGAGCACCACCCTCAGGCTTGACAGAGAGCCCCACTCCTGTCCTGTTGCAGAGACTGCCCGGGACCGGGGGGTCCTGGTGCCCAGCTCCCAGTGCTCCAGCCCACCTGTCCCTGCAGCTGACCCCTGGGCAGGGGAACAAGATCACCCCTGGCCTCAGCAGCCCACTCCACTCTCTAGTGTCACCTTTGTGATCTTTTTTTCCTTCTGGGAAGACACCTCCTGGGCACGCCCACTCCCCAGGCTGCCTTGTCACACATAATAAAGTGAAAGGAATTTTGAGTTTCTAAGCAACTCAGCAAGGAGGAGATAAAAAGGCAGAGCAGGAGGGGGACCAGGAGAGGGGCATGGCTGGACCGCGGTCCCACCCCAAGCCAGGAGAGGCCCTTGGTGCCAGATGCTCCCGGAAGCCTGGGACACCCTGGCCAACATTCCAAGTGGCCTGTCCTGAAAACTTGGAGATGTAAAGGAAGAGCCTGGCTCAGCAGGACTGCCGCGGAGGCAGACACCGCCGGAAGCAGTAGCGGCGCAGGCCCAGGGTGGCAGGGGCTTTACCGCAGCTGCAGAGAAAGTCCAGATCAACTGGCAGCAACCGGAGCCCTGGAACCCTGCCCACATCCCGTGATGTCCCCCAGGAGTCTCGGGGTTCTCCTGGGGAGCTCCTCCCTGTACTGGAGTGAGAAGATTAAGTCACAGTCCCAAAGGGCCAGAGGACTTATGTCATAGGGACCAGGAGAACCCCGTTCCTCGGGTAAGGAGGCCAAGGCCTCTGCCCACTTGCTCCGTCCCTCGGATGCACACCCCTCCTCTGGCTTCTCCAGAGGGAGGAGAGGACCCGGCCTCTGGCCTTCTGCAAGGCAGCCACTCCCACGTCTTGCTCCCTGCCTGTGTCTGCCAGCACTTGCCCCCTCACTGCCTGCGAGAAGACCCTTCCTTCAGTCACTCCTGAGGGTGGAAGCCACAGGTCCCCCAGCCACTGAGGACCTAGGCTCAGCTCCTTCCACCTCCTTAAGCTCCTAGTCTATCTCAACAGATGCCACCAGTTCAACACGGCCTGTGTTTCCCCAGCACTCTCAACTTCTGCATGGCTCCTCGGACCAGATGTTTCACATCACAGAAAATAAACACCCAGATGACTTTCTACTTCCTGCCACAGCTGGCCTGGCTCCTGGCTCAGAGCTGTTGGAGGTCACCCTGCCCTGAGTGCAGCGGGGCTCGGGCACCTGTCCTGCCCCAGCAAGTCACTGACGGCCACCGACCCTGGCCTGGACTCTGCAGGGGCAGGGCCCCAGCCACCGACTGTGGAGAGTTCTGCTCTTCTACAGCCGACTGGTTAAAATAAACCCTCTGCTCGTTGGCAGACGGTGTGGCTTTCACAGCAACATTCACCCACTTAATCAGAGAAAGACAGTCCTGAAGACACCTCACACCTAAAGAAGGGTCTCCCTGTGAGAACTGGGGTTTTAGGGACAACAGGCCTTCAGACGGTATTCCGTGCTGAGCACTCCCTGTAAAACTCCAAGGCCAAAGGACATTGCCCTCCTCTTAGAAATCCTAGGGATGGGAAAAGAATTCTCTGCATATTTCCTAAATTATAACATTAAAAAGGGCAGGCTAAGGGGAGCCAGAGACAGAACTAGGGCCTGCTGAAAAGCTACCCTCCATAATTTACATGCAGTTCTGGGTCATAGAAGGACCTCTAGGTTAATGACTGGGCTTTTGGGCAACGTGGACCCATGAGATCATAATGAAGCTGAAAATTCCTACCACCTAGTGACATCTTAGTCATCACAATGTCATAATGTTTGGCAACAGATAGAAAAAAACACAGGTTCAACACTCCAACATACGGGTACGGGCAACCACTTCCTCAATAGGACTCCTAAAGTTCAGGAAGAATACGAGAATCAATAAATGGGATGGCATCAAATTAAAAAGCTTCTGCACAGCCAAGGAAACAATTAAGAGCTTGAAGAAAGAGCCTACAGAATGGAAGAAAATCTTCTCCGGTTACTTTTTTGTTGTTGTTGTTAAATTTTTTGTATTTGTTCTAATTAGTTATACATGACAGTAGAATGCATTTATGCATTTTGAAAAATCATAAATGGAGTATAATTTCTCATTTTTCTGATTGTACGTGTTGTAGAAGCACTTTGGTCATATAATCATATATGTATATAAGGTAATAATGTCTGTTTCATTCTACTGTCCTTTCTACCCCCATACTCCCTTCCCCTTTCTTCACTCCCCTCTACCTAATCTAAAGTAACTCTATTCTTCCCTAGTGCTCCCACCCCTTATTGTGAATTAGCACCTGCATATCAAAGAAAACATTTGGCCTTTGGGGATTGGCTTATTTTGCTTAGCATGATGTTCTCCAACTCCATCCATTTGAGATCAAATGCTGTAATTTCATTCTTCCTCAAAGCTGAGTAATATTCCATTGCATATATACATATATATATATATATATATATATATATATATGTATATACCACATTTTCTTTATCTATTCATGTGTTGAAGGTTGAAGGTTGAAGGTTGGTTCCATAGTTTGGCTATTGTGAGTTGAGCTGCTATAAGCAATGATGTGGCTGCATCACTGTAATATTCAGATTTTAAGTCCTTTGGGTATAAACCAAGGAGTGGAACAATTGGATCAAATGGTGGTTCTATTCCAAGTGTTCTGAGGAATCTCCATACTGCTTTCCATGATGTTTGCAACAATTTGCATTCCCATCAGCAATGTATGAGTGTACCTTTTTCCCCACACCCTCGCCAACATTTCTTGTTGTTTATATTCTTGAAAATTGCCATTCTGACTGGAGTGAGATGAAATCTTAGAGTAGTTTTGATTTGCATTTCTCTAATTGCTAGAGATGTTGAACATTTTTTCACATATTTGTTGATCAATTGTATTTCTTCTCGGGAGAAATGTCTGTTCAATTCCTTAGCCCATTTATTGATTGGATTATTTGAGATTAATGCTTTATCTGAGGTGCATGTGATAAAGATTTTCTCCCAATCTGTAGGTTCTTCACATTATTGTTTCTGTTGCTGAGAAGAAGCTTTTTAGTTTGAATCCATTCCACTTATTGATTTTTGATTTTCCTTCTTGCGCTTTGGTGGTCTTGTTAAGGAAGTCAGGTTCTAGGCCGACATGGTGAACATTTGGGCCTACTTTTTCTTCTAGTAGGCTCAGGGTCTCCGTTCTAGTGCCTCAGCCTTTGATCCACTTTGAGTTCAGTTCCATGCAGGGTGAGAGAAAGAGGTTTTATCGTTTTGTTACATGTGCTTCCCATTTTTCCCAGCACCATTTGTTGAAGAGCTATCTTTTCTCCAGTGGATGTTTTTGGCGCCTTTGTCTAGTATGAGGTACCTGTATTTCTGTAGGTTTGTCTCTGGGTCTTTTATTCTGTACCATTGGTCTACATGTCTGTTTTGTGCCAATATCATGCTGGTTTTGCTATTATAGCTCTGTAGTGTAGTTTGAGGTCTGGTATTGTGATGCCTCCTGCTTCACTTTTCTTGCTAAGGATTGCTTTGGTGATTCTGGGTCTCCTGTTTTTCCAAATGAATTTCATGATTTTTTTTTTTTTTTTTTTTTTTTTTTTTAGTTCTATGAAGAATGTCATTGGGATTTTAATAAGAATTGCATTAAATCTGTATAATGCTTTTGGTAATATGGCCATTTGCCCTTGTTAATTCTGCCTATCCAAGAGCATGGGAGATCTTTCCATCTTCTAACGTCTTCTTCAGTTTCTTTTTTTAGTGGTCTGTAGTTTTCATTGTAGATCACTTTCACCTCTTTTGCTAGATTGATTCCCAAGTTTTTTTTTTTTTTTTTTTTTTGAGGCTATTGTGATGGAGTAGTTTTCCTGATTTATCTTTCAGTGGATTCATCGTTGATGTGTAGGTATGCGTTTGATTTATGGGTATTGATTCTATATCCTGCTATGTTGCTGAAGGTATTTATTAGTTCTAAAAGTTGGTGGAATTTTTTGGATCTTCTAAATATAGAATCATATCATCAGCAAATAGTGACAGTTTGAGTTCTTCTTTACCTATTTGTGTCCCTTTAATTTTTTTTTTTCTGTCTAATATCTCTGGCTAGAATTTCAAGGACAGTGTCAAATAAAAGTGGTGAAAGAGGGCATCCTTGTCTTGTTCTAAGTTTTAGAGGGAATGCTTTCAATTTTTCTCTATTTAGAATGACATTGGCCTTGGGTTTAGCATATATGACTTTTACGATGTTGAGGTATGTTCCTACTACCCCTGGTTTTTCTAGTATTTTGAACATGAAGGGGTGCTGTAATTTGTCAAATGTTTTTTCTTCATCTTTTCTTCATCTTCATATGGTTCTTGTTTTTTAGTCTATTGATATGATGAATTACATATAATACTACTTAAGGGAATTATACATCAACAAGACATAACAACTGTAAATATTTATACCCCAAACAATGGAGCATCTATGTACATCAAACAAACCCTTCTCAATTTCAAAACTCAAATAGACCACAACACAATAATACTGGGTGACTTTAACACACCTCTCTCAGTACTGGACAGATCTTCCAAACAAAAACTAAATGAAGAAACTATAAAACTAAATAATACAATCAACAATTTTTACTTAACAAACATATATAGAATATTTCATCCATCAACAAGCAAATACACTTTTTTCTCAGCAGCAGGTGGATCCTTCACTAAAATAGACCATATCTTATTCTTGGCAACTCTTAGTAAATACAAAACAACAGAGATAATCCTCTGCATTCTATCAGATTATAATGGGAATGCAATTAGAAATCAATAATAAAATAAAAAATAGAAGCTATTCTAACACATGGAGACTAAATAGTACACAATTGAATGATGATTGGATAATAGAAGAAATCAAGGATGAAATAAAAAGAAATGCTTAGAGATAGATGAGAATACCAGTACAACATATCAAAATCTCTGGGACACTATGAAGGCAGTACTAAGAGAAAAGTATATTGCATTGAGCTCATTTATTAAAAGAATAAAAATTCAGCAAATAAATGACCTAACATTACAGCTCAAAGCCCTAGAAAAAGAAGAACAAAACACCAAAAATAGATGGGAAATAATTAAAATAAGAACTGAAATCAATGAACATGAAACAAAAGAAATAATTGAAAAAAGTGACAAAAGTTGGTTCTTTGAAAAAAAATCAATAAAATTGATAAACCCCTAACCACACTAAAGAAGAGAGAAAAAGAGAAAATCCAAATTATAAAAATATGTGATGAAAAATGAAATATCACAATAGACACAGCTGAAATACAGATAATAATTAGAAACTATTTTGAAAATTTATACTCCAGTAAAATAGACAATATTGAAGACATTGACAAATTTCTAGAGACATATGACCTATCCAAACTGAATCAGGAGGACATGTACAATTTAAACAGATCAATTTCAAGCAATGAAATAGAAGACACCATAAAAAGCCTATGAAAAATGAAATATCACAATAGACACAACTGAAATACAGAAAATAATTAGAAACTATTTTGAAAATTTATACTCCAGTAAAATAGACAATATTGAAGACATTGACAAATTTCTAGAGACATATGACCTACCCAAACTGAATCAGGAAGACATGTACAATTTAAACAGATCAATTTCAAGCAATGAAATAGAAGACACCATAAAAAGCCTATCAACCAAGAAAAACCCAGGACCAGACAGATTCTCAGCTGAGTTCTACAAGCCCTTCAAAGAAGAATTAACACTAATACTCAAAGTATTCCATGAAATACAAAAGGAGGAAACCCTCCCAAACTCATTCTATGAGGCTAGTATCCCCCTGATACCAAAATCAGTCAAAGACACATCAAGGAAAGAAAACTTCAGACCAATATCCCTGATGAACATAGATGCTAAAATTCTGGCAAATCACATGCAAAAACATGTTAAAGAGATAGTGTACTATGATCAAGTGGGGTTCATTACTGGTTACTCTTCTGACAGAGGATTAATATCCAGAATATGTAAAGAACTCAACACCAAAGAAGCCAGTAACCAATTAATAAATGGGAAAAGAACTAAACAGACATTTCTCAAAAGAAGAAATACAAAGTACTGGCAAATAAATGACAATATATTCAACATCATTAGCAATCAAGGAAATACAAATCAAAACTACCCTGAGATTTCATCTGATTCCAGTTAGAATGACAATTATCAAGAATACAAATAATAATAAGTTCTGGTGAGGATGTGGGTAAAAGGTGCACTCATGCGTTATTGGTGGAACTGCAAATTAGTACAAACACTCTGGAAAACAGTGTGGAAAGTCCTCAAAAAACTAGAAATGGAACCACCAACTGACCCAGCTATGCCACTCCTTGGTATTTATCCAAAAGAACTAAAATCAGCATGCTATAGGAATACAGCCACATCAATATTCATAGTAGTGCAATTCACAATAGTCAAATGATGGGACCAACCCCAGGTGCCCATCAATAGATGAATGGATTAAGAAAATATACACTGGGGTTTTGCTTAGCCATAAAGAAGAATGAAATTATGGCATTTGCCTGTAAGTAGATGGAAATGGAGAACATCATGCTGAGTGAAATCAACCAGATTGAGAAAATGAAGGGTCAAATATTTTCTCACATGTGGAAGCTAGAGAAAAATGAGGACAAGAAGAGGAGTTAGATATCATAAAGATATAGGAAAAATCAGTGGAGTAGAAAGAGATCAAGAGGGAGGGAAGAGGGATAGGAAAGGAGAGGTAGAGCAGAATAAATTTACCAAACTCACATTACATGCACATATAAACATACTACAGGGAATTTCACCTATAGGTGTGTATGGGAAGCACCAATCAATGGTGGGTAAATGAAGGAGGATCAGTGGGGTGTGGAGGGAGGAACCAGGACTGAAATGAAGTTGATCAGTTTCCATGCTATGAACCCAGCTACTGTGTATAACTATAATGCTCTAGTAAAAAAATTCAATATAAAAATGAATACAAATTATAAATGTTGGGGGGGGGCATAGGGAAAAGGAGCACTTAAACACTGTTGATGGGATTATAAATTAGTATGACCACCATGGAAATCAATATGGTGGCTCCTCAAAAGACTAGTAATGGAACCACCATGTGACCCAGCTATCCCACTCCTTGGTGTTTAGCCCAAAGAACCAAAGTCCACTGGTATAGCAGTATACGCATACCAGTGTTTATAGCAGCACAATTCCCAATAACCAAGTTATGTATAATTATAATGTACCAGTAAAATATTTTTTAAAATAATATAATGCAACATATCCTTCAGGTTTGTGGTGGTGCATGTTCCACCTGCTGCACACCAGTAGCAAAAATATAGAGATACAATTGTGTACAGTGCATGATACTTGATGATAATAGTGAATGGCCATGTTTCTGATTTACATATTTACTCTACACTTTTATTGTTATTTTAGAGTGTACTTCTCTACTTCTTGAAAAAATAGCAAACATAGTTTGCTGAGGTACGTCGGCAAGAGCCTTACACACCTTGTGTTCATCCCGTTTCCATAGTATTGAGAAGCCATATCGAGGGGTTGACCTACATCATTATACAGCTGGAATCTGGAATGTTCCCCAAAGGATCACGTGTGGACGGCTTGGTCCCCAGTGCAGCAATGTTCAGAAGTGGGGTTTTGGAAGAGTGATTGGATCGTGAGGACTCTGATCTCATTAAATCTCATCAATGGATTAATCCAGTGGTGGGTTTATTTTTACTTTTATCTATTTATTTTGGTGCTGGGGATTGAACCTAGGGACACTGTACCACCAAGCTACACCCCCATCCTTTTTATTTTTATTTTGAGACAGGGTCTTGCTAAGATGCCGAGGGCCTGGCTAAATTGTTGAGGTTGGCCTTGAACTTGGATCCTCCTGCCTCAGCCTGCCCAGTTGCTGGGATTACAGGCATGCGCCACCACACCTGGCCCATTTTGTTTGATATTTTGAGACAGGGTCTTGCTCATTTGCCTAGGCTGGGCTCAAACTTACAATCCTCCTGCCTCAGACTCTCAGTGCCTGGGATTACAGGCGTGCAATACCTCACCTTTCTGTTGGGTTCGTAGTGGACTGGACTGTTGGGAGGTGCTGGAAGCTGGAGCGGGTAGGGCCCAGTTGGAGGAAGGAGGTCACTGAGGGGTACATCTTGACCCTGACCCCTTCCTCACTCTCTCTCCCTCTGCTTCTCAGCTGCCATGAGGTGAGCAGCCTCCTCTGCCACACACTCCTGCTATCATCACATCCTGTCCCGTCCAAGGCCCAAAGTGAGGGAACCCGCCAGCCCTGGACTGAACTCTGAAACTAGGAGTCGTGGTGGGCGCCTGGTCAGCAAAGCTGACTACTACAACCCCTAGGTCTGTGTCAATGCTTTGTGGTAGAGGCACGCCCACAAGACCTCCTGATGGCACGGTCCTCAGCCTCTTGCAGAATCCAGCATACACAAGGCTGAGGCCTCTTTGCATGTAAGGGCGCTAAGGTGCTCAGAGGTGGAGCAACTTGCCCCCAAGGGATGGGGCTGCAAAGCGTCTGGCTGTGGAACCCAGACACACCACTCTCAAGTACAGCCTCCTGCCTCTCTGTTGGGGTGGGGAGTAGGGAAAGGCCCTATGGGGCTGGTGCTGTGCCACCCCTGCCCCCGGCCTCTGACTTGCAGGCTCTGGAGGTGGGACCATCATTCAGAGGAGATGGACTCCGAGACAGGCTTTGGATCATTCAGTTAGGACAGGGTGTCTGGTTCCCAGTCAGCCACCATCCACTGGGTCAGGAAGCCAAAATGAGGTCAGAGCCAGTTTGATACACACACACAATCATGCAAAGTGAATCTAGGAGTTTTATTAATGCATTTTTATTATAGTAAAATGTGCATGAATTTGCTATTATAACCACTTTTTAGTGTACAGTTCTATGGCATTAGTGCCTTCATGTTGTGTAACAATCCCACCATCCATCTCCAGAACTTCTTCATCTTCCCCAGCTGAGAGTCTGTCCCCATTACACAACTCTCCCCCCACCGCACCCCAGCACCCACCATCCTACTTTCTGTCTCTGTGAAGTGAGCAATCCAGGACCCTCACATGAGTGGAATCTCACAGTATTTGTCTTTTTGTGAGTAGCTCATCTCATTTAGCAGGATGTCTTCAAGGTTGAATTTAGAGGTTTCAAGAATCCTCAGACAGCTCTCTCTCCTTCCTGGTGCCATGTTCCAGCTGCTTTCCTCCACCATACCCTTCTACCCCAAGTTCTGCCTCATCTCGGCCCAGAGCATTGGAGTCAGCCCTCTGTGGACTGAGACCTCGAAACCCTATCACCAAAGCCTCAGGTCACTTATTATTTGTCCTTGGGCAATCAGAGAGGTAGACCACTCTTCTGCTGGACGGGGCATGGGGTCCAGCCTATGTTTTCATTTGTTTAAGTTTCTGAGTGTCTTCCTTTTTAAGATGAAATAACATGACCATTTCTTTGGCATCAAAAGGCTGGGAAAGAAAGTACAACTCTCTCTGGGTTTCTTCTGTTTTATTAGCCAGTTGCTTTGAACTAGGAACTTCAGATTTTAAATTTGCCAGAATTGTGAGTAAAGTAGAAAAGTTATTTCAAAGGTCATGCATTTGGAGGTAGACGATGAATACAGAAACCAGATTTTGCCAAAGCAATCTAGGCCAGAGAGCATCCAGAAGATACGGCCCATAAGTCACACCCTTGTCAGTCAAAACATACTGGAGTTTAAACAAAACAAAACAAGCTACAGAATTTTTGAAATTGTCTAATTTGTAGATGACTCCCAGTCCCTTGCTAATTAGTTGGAATTTCACTAAACAATTATGTTGCCTGCTTTACTGCTTTACACATTTTTTTGTTTTTATGCTGGGTTAAGGAACTTTGTTCTCATGCATTTGGGTCTACTTCACGTCTATTTTTTAAAAAGTGAACTGTAAATGGATTGAAGGGGGATCAGTGGGATGCAGGAAGGGAGGGGTGCTGGGAATGCCCTGGAACAAGCTGTGTTCCACGTTTGTGATAATGTCAGGGTACAGCCCAGTGTTGTGTATGACCAAAAAGAATAAAATTTAAAAATTGTTTAAAGAATCCCCACATAAAGTCTTGGGGCCTGGTGAGTCACAAGAGTTCCTTCTCTCCTAATGAATCTAATGCCAGTTGGCCTGAACCACATAACCACCCATAAGCCCACTCTCGCCTCCCTCCTGCAGACCGCTCCCCACCAACTAAAGCCTCGTTATGGGAATGTCCCTTATCTTCATTTATGTCCTTCCAGGTCTCACTGGAGGGTCCCTTCCTCCACTTCTGCAAAGTCACGGAAGCCAACTCTGGTACCTCCTGCTCTGCGTCACTCCAACTGTGCCAGTGACCCGCAGCTGCCTCTGGCCTCCTGTGTCACCTGGCCTGTGCCGCCTCACTGCTCTGCAAGATCTTCTCTCAGCCGCTCAGGGAGGGCAGAGCCTGCCAGTCCCTGCCCACACCTCTAGCAGCCCCGGGTTGCCTGGGCAGCTGCACCCAGTCCCGTGGTGCACAGCCACCAGGGATTGCAACACGTGTACCTTTAGACTGCAAGTGCCACATGGGCAAGGACTCTGCTATTTGTCTTGGCTCCACCTTTTTTATTAATTCCCTGCTGTCCTCGTTTAGGGCCCCATAAAACGACAGGATTAGAAATAAATAAATGACCAATTGGCCGTTGGCGCTCCCTTTTCAGAGGAGAGGTTGGGAGGGGTCCTGCTTACCAGGTTCAGAAACGACAACGTCACCTTTCACCTATATGAGGAGCACGGACTTGCCTGTGAGCCTCCCCGCAGAGTGGAGCCCTCACAGTTGAGTCGCAGGGGTGAGACTAGACACAGAGGCCCCGAAAAGACTCCCTGGCACGGGAAGTCACCACCAGGACTCTACGACCACCCCCCATCCTATCTCCCACCTGCTGACTCCGGGCCACCTCACTACCTGTCACTGTCCAGAGCTGCCCTGATCCCTCCTCTGTGCCCCTTCCCTGCAGTCCCAGTTGGCCAAATCCTTCTCCCTCCACCAAAACCACCCCTCTCCTGCTTTCCAGCAAAATCCCCCCATGAGATGCCTCGCCTTATTTGTAAATGGAAAAGAAAACTAAGGACCCTTTCCCAGAAGTGCCCTGCTCACCCCTCTGCAGCTCAGGGGCACCAGGGACTCCCTTCCCCGCTGCTGCCTGGAGGAAATGCCCTCTCCACAGTGGCTGGTCAACCTGCGCTCCGGTCCTCAGGCTTCCAGACCTGTTACCATCACACCGTGGTTTGCGTATGACCGTCCCCCAAAGTCATCACTCAATGGTGCTGAGAGGGTGGAGACTCCACCCAACTACGGTTTTGGATGGGCAGCCTCTGGGAGGTGACTGGGATTAGACTAGGTCATCTGGGTGGAGCCCCCACCATTGGGTCCCAGTGGCTTATAAGAAGAGGAAGTGAGATCAGACACATATGAACAGGAGCTGCCTGCCTCTTACCATGTGATGGCCTGTGCTGCCCACGCATTCCAACAGCAGAAGGCCATCACCAGATGTGGCCCTCAAACTTGCACCTCCAGAACCATAAGCCAAAAGAAACCTCTTTGCTTGATAAAGTAGCCCGCCCCAGGTATTTCACTACAGTGGCAAAACGCTGATGAATACACCCCGCCAGCAGCTCTACTGGCCAACTCTGAAAGGCCTGCCTGACCCCCCCCAGCACCTCCATGGGGACACCCTCACTTCCAGAACCAGATTCACGCCTCCAGATTTTAAGAATCACATGGCTTTCATCTTCCTCCCAGATCCTTAAAAAAGAGAAAGAGAGGGAGAGTCCCCTTAGTCCTAGACCTTCAGTCCCCTGTTGGAGACATCTGCCACTTCTCTATCCAATCTCTCTCCATGGCTGCCTCTTAGTTGAGGACACCATCACCTCCTGCCTGGGCTGGGACGTTTACCTCCCAGTGCCCCCACACACTGCTGCCAGAATCACTCTGGCAAGGCAATACTGGAACCTCCATGTCCTCAAACACCCTAAGTGTTCCCTGTCTCCCTCAGAATAAAGCATGAGGAGCCCTAGCACCCGCAGCCCAGCCTCCAGCCCAGAATCACCTTAGGGTACAGCAGGAGGTGCCACTCTCCCTTCCTAGAATTTGCATTCTTTAGGGGAATGTGGAATTTAGTTAGGGAGATGTTTTCTCTAACGGTGGAAGGGAGGATCCAGAAGGAGAGAATGGATGAGTCAGGAAAGAGTGAGGTTGCTGGAAGGCACGGGTCCAGTCACAGGAGACAGGAAGTGGCCTTGCATGAGATCAAGGGCAGCACAGCTGGGGGCAGGGGGACACAGGCTTCTGCCTTCTCAGCGAGGTAAGAACTGAGAGAGGCGAGAGGGTGTTGGAAGTTTGAGAAGAGCAAAGGCGTAAAATACAAGATGACGTCATCCGTGAGAATATGCGTCTAATGTGGATGTGGATGGCTCTGTCTATCAGCCCGTCCAGCTGTCATTTCCAACCCACCTCTCCCTCTGCCATGGCTGGGAGAGTCCTAGCAAGGTGCAGGCGGCCACACAGAACACAAGTGTGTGGCAGCACCCGCTCTCCTCTTCATGGGGGTTGAGATTCTCCAGATCTTGAGCAGGAGCATGAATTCACATCAACGTTAAAATAGAACTGTTTATGACAAAAATAAAATGACTTCCAGGCTGGCATCTGAAGTGAAAGCAAACTGTTGGCTTGGAGGTTCAGGAGTGCTTCAAACCAGGGCCAGCCTTGACGAGAAAGGCAAGTTCTGACCCAATCATACCCAGAAAAGTCCGCCCTCTCAATCTCCCCCTCTCTTTCTCTCTGAGGAGAGGACGGGTCTCCAATACTCCGCTCTTCCTACCGTCTGGAGCCTGTACTCATGGGACCCCAGAACAGCCCATGTCTCACAGTCTCCAGCCAACACCAGAAGAACACTGAAGTGGTCCAAAAAGTGCCTCTCAGGAAAAAAAGAGGCCACACAATCCAGAAAAGTGGGCTTTGCAAAGAAAGGTGAAGGCGAATGGTTGAAGTAGTTCCGGGCTGGCCACGCAGAGAGCACAGGAACATCAAGAAGGAAGCTCAAAAGCTGCCCGTGGCTGCTGAGAGAGGGCTCTGGTCAAGCTTGTCGCTATGCAAAAGGGCGCATTTTCCATGTCCCGGTTGCCTTACAGACCGAAAAGAAAAGGTCAAAGTCAAGAAAGGATGATCCCAAAAGCACAAGCCACAGCAACAACAAAAGAGATGAGCGGGAGGACGCCATCCGACTTCAGACCTCTGTGCAACCAAAGCCGCAATCGACAGAGTGAAAACGCATCCTACGGAACAGGAGGCGATATTTCAGACCACAGATCCAACAAGGGGTCAATCCAGAACACACGAAGAACCGCTGCAACTCAACCACAAATCAGAACAAACAACCCAGTTAAAAATCGGGCGAAGGCTGGCATATCTATTGCCAAAGAAGATAGACAGGTGGCCAAAGGCGATGAGGAGATGCTCAGCGTCACCCATCACGAGAGGAACGCAAATCAAAACATAAAGGGAAGCCGAGGCTAGACAGAGAGGAAACCTGGAGAGCACACGCAATGCTGAGGTGGTTGGCCCAGGGTGGCCAGCGTCTGCTCTCCTGGTGGGAGACGCAGGCGATGCCTCTGCTCTTGGGGGCAGTGGAAATGATGTGCAGGTTCTCATGGGGTGCGGCACTGAGTCACAGGGAGGCCGCCCGGGACTCGCATTCTAGCTCCTTCCTTACACCTAAGGGAGCACGCAGGAGCAAGAGGAAAGGCCCATCAAAGCTGCCTGGGGCTCTGCCTGCGACTCCAGCAGGGGCAGCTCCGGGCTGGGCAGGGACCACTCTGGTCAAAGGCCAGCTGTGGGTCATGAAAGGAAGAGGGCATGGGCAAGGTCAGTTTCTCAACAGGTAAGGGGCAGAGCCTCCCAGGCCTGACTCCGCCTCACTGTGTCCCCTGCGGTCCTTGCCTGACGCCAAAGTCTCCCAGAGTCCAGGATCTTCGTCAGGAGGCAGCACAGGAATTCCAGGAACTCCCTCGGATCTCGTTTCAGCTGCTCGCCCGCCTCTGACCCCCTTGGCCTTGCCATGTCTGTTCCCATCCTTATTTCTTTATTACCCAGACCAAGACTTGTGACTTTCCCCAAAGCCCCCTTGGTACTCCATGGGTCCTGGCACACTCTTCTCTGCATGTTTGCAGCCCATGTGAAGGAGAAGCAACCTCCTCCCAGAGTCCGCAGCCCCTTCAAGGCAGCCAGGGCATAGGGCGAGCGGACCAGTCTGTAGACTCCAGGTCTTCAAGGACTTCTCTCTGAGAGAGAGATGGTACCTGCGCTTCCCCTGGGGTAGTCTAAACAAGCATCTTCAGAAAAAGACATTTATTGCCAAGACAATCGGAGATAAGCGAGGATCATCTGTCTGCCCAAATGACTCGGGTTGGCCTGCACTGCAGTGTTGTCAGAGTGATTTTAGCACAAGCCCTGCGAGACATGAGTCTCTTACAAACTCTAGATAAGGCCCCCGTCTTTATAGAGCTTGGAGGAGTCGAGGGGAGACGGGGAGTTGCGGCGATAGTCCCTGCTGGAGATAAGGAGAATATATATTTTGTTTAAGCAAACCTGTCCGTAGGCAGGAGACGCCAATGAACTGGCATTCATCAAATCCTTTTCTGATTTACATGAATACCTGATTCTCCCGATAAGGAAAAGTGTAAGTCAACACTGCTCTGTTGTAATTGGGTGTTACCTGCCCAGATACCGGACTTTTTATCTACAGATCCCTTTGCAGGCTCCCTCCAGCTTTATCTGAGTCTTAGGTGTGACTAAATCGTCGTGTGTGCGTGTGTGTGTGTGTGTGTGTGTGTGTGAGTGGGGTGGGGGGCTCCAAAGATTTGCTCCTGAACAAGATCTGAAGAAAGGCCACAAGAAGTGGTGACTTGGAGTCCAAAGAGGAAAGAGGAGGTGGCGGGAAAGTGAAGACCTACTTGATAATCAGACTGAGGCCGCCCCCAGTTGTCTCCTCCACAGAGCTCTCGTCTGCGCTCCATCAGCACCAACGCCGGGAAGCTGAACCCAGGGCTGCCCTGATAAGAGGCCAAAACTGTGGTAAATCATCCCACACCTCTGGACTCAGTTTCTCCATCCATGAAAGGGAAAATTATATCCACCACCATGCATCCATCATGAAGATAAATGACCTGCATTATGCCAAGTGATCTTAAAACAGGAAGGCTGGTGGATTAAATAAAGATTTACAAAGAATTATGTCCAAATGAGCCTTATTTATGACGTGCTTCGTGAAGGTATTAGATGATAGCTGGAAGGGACCCCAGGGAGAATTGACTTCCAGTGCCTCATTTTCCAAACCAAAAAAAAAAAAAAAAAAATTGAGACCCAAAGCAAAAAGGGACTTAACCAAAATAAACTCTCCCCTCCCTTCCTCTGCTGGTTAGGTCAGAGTTCAGGAAAGAATTCTAGGCTGCAATCACTGGTAACTTCAAGCCTATTCTTCCAGCCTGAAGAGTGACACTTGGGAAGAATTTTTAGCAACATAGAGAAACAGCTTTGATAAAATGGTATCACATAGATGAATACACAACAGTGCACATCCTACAACTGCAACTGTGCAGTATGGTCTGTATGGGAAAAACAACACAGCACTGCCCCATTAACCAAAGTTTTCCTGTCCATCACTTCAGTTACCAGAGGAAGACTATGATCATATCAAATGGAAAATTCCAGAAATAAATCATTCGTGCTTTTTAAATCTCATGCTTGAGAAGCATGGTGAAATCTTGTGCCATTCCACTCCATTGCAACCTGGGCATGAATCATCCCTTGGTCCAGCGTTTCCATGCTGTGTATGCAACCGGCCTGAGAATAACTCAGTAGCCATCCTGGATATCAGATCAACTGTCCGTCACGGCACCACATTCCTTCACTCAGGTAACCCTTCAGTAGGAGCCTAACACTGCGTCACCACACCTCTGTCCTTCACCTCATTTTATCTCATCACGTAGGCTTTTTGCTACCTCACATCATCTCAAAAGGGGGAGTTCAGTAAAGTATTCAGAGAGAGACAGACAGGCCACATCCATATAACTTTCATTACAGTACATTGCTATAGTTGTTCTATTATTTGTTATTATCATTAATCTCCTATGTCTAATTTAGAAATTATAGTTTATCATAGGTGTGTACATATGGAAAAATAGCAGTATACACAGAGTTTATACTATCTGCAGTTTCAGGCATCCACTGATCTTGAAATGGTAGCCCCCACGGATAAGGATATTTCAAAATGAATGAAACTAGTTGTATTTGGGAGGGGGTTGAGTTTAAAATTTTGTTTCTGTTATTGCTTTGTTATTATTATGTTTAAAAATATTGTGTTCTCTTTATAAAATTTTTGGACATAATAGAGAAGTGTATGAAATAGGAAAAATGAAACTACCCTCCTTTCAACTCCCAAGCCCTAATCATATTCTCCCACAGCAATGAGCTTTTTCTTCTCTCTCTCCCTCCCTCCCTTCTTTTTCTTCCTTCTTTCCTTCCTTTTCTTTCTTTCTTTTTTCTTCCTTACTTTCTTTCTCTCCCTCCCTCCAGACCGACCTTCCTTCCTTCCTTCCTTCCTTCCTTCCTTCCTTTAATACTAGGCATTGAACCCAGGGGCGCTCTAGCATTGAGCTACACCACCGCCCTTTTTTATTTTGAGACAGGGTCTCACTAAGTTGCTGAGGCTGACTCAAACTTTCAATCTTCCTGTCTCAGCCTCCTGAGTTGCTGGAATTATTGCCACCTGCCATCACCACACCAGGTAGTCTTGAGCTTTAAATTTAAATTTACAGTCTTTCCAGACCTCTCTTAGGTACAAACCTGAACCTAAGTATTTGTATTTGTGTGTTTGCTCATTTGAAAGGGAGGCTCAGTGACAGGGCTTGCTCAATCCCCAACACCACAGCAATAATAATAAAATAAATAAAAGGAGTGATGGTGGAAATTCTCAGGAATCACTCTGCATCAAAGAACAAGCTCTACTGTGAAGACAGGCCTGTCAGGTGGGGAAGATGCCTTCCACAAAGCCACCAGGAAACGTGCCTTGCAGCTGCCTGAGAACAGAACTCACACGCTCTTCAGGGAGACTTTACCCCCAGGAAGACTCTGACTCAGTCTGCCTGCTTGTGCCCAGTCTCAGGGTCGTTGGCCTCATGGACACAGCCACTGAGTCAGTGCACGTGACATGACCAAACAAATAATAAGCAAGAATTAAGGGGTAGTGGGTGGAGCTATGTTGTTATGTGTATGTGTGGTATTCCTGGGAGTCCCCATCCCTGACGATTCACTCACCTACCATATTTACAAATCATTTGCTTATTTTCAGTTCTGGGTTCTCCTAACGTACTAAGCCAAACCATGGAACAGATTAGTGTCAGGACGCAGGCAGCCCTGTATAGATACCCATGCTCTCGCTCTGTCCCCAACAACATATGGTCTCCACACACTTGTGGCAGCTTCTCCATATCACAAACAAATTGTGATTCACAAATGTTACTGTTGGTGTGATAGCTGATTTTCTGAGACGCTTATGTCATAATGAGCTGCCATCTTGAACTCTTTTGTGAGTTAGCACGCCTGTCAGGGAGCGGTGAGGAAACAAGCTACATCCGTCATTTTGAAAGAGATCATTTAATAAGAGGAATTGTGAAGTAGGTATGGAAAGACTAAAATAGTAACAAGGTAGCTCTGTGTTATGAAGGCAGAAACAGCAAAGGCAGATATCACTCCTAGGGCTGGGCGGTCAAAAAGAAAAGATTGAGATGAGTAATATGTGGTCACTCAGTGACGAGGCCCCAGAGCTGGACCCAGGCCTCTGAGGAGTTGTGGCTGGCAGATGGCATTGGCATCTCAGCAGTGTCTACAAAGACAAGAAAGCTGAAGAATGATCTGCTGCTGCCAGGATGCAGAGACGGGGATCAGACGCTGACAGACACAAGAAGCAGAGAAAGAAGAGCCCCTCCCCCTCCCCAGGCTCCAGTCTCCCTCCACACCTTGGTGGCAGAGCAGCCAGCCAGAAGGGCTGGGTGTGGAATGCAGTCCCAAGCCTAGCATCAGAGGGTGGCATGTGGGAAGGTGGGTGTGAAGCTGGAGGACTGTAGCTTAGACTTCCGCAGCGGGCAGATTAAAAGGTTTTTGTTTCCCTTCTTCCAGTTTTTGTGTCTTGTGTTTTTCTTATGCTATTGCATGGGCTTGTGTTGGCAGAATACTGATGATGTGCATCTTTCTTTTATTCCCCAAATGAGAATTTTTCTGGCTTTTCACCATTAAAAGTGCTAGTGGGTGACTTGAGTCAAATATTACTGTGTTATGAAAATATCTTTCTAATTTTTATTAAGAAGTTCATTTATTTTAATCAGGAAATGATGACTTTTGTTAAATGTCTTTTTGTTACTATTGGTATAATGTAATCATATAGCTTTTCCTCTTTTGACTGTGTCCTATGATATATTTTCTTAATTTGTTTCCTAATATTAAATCACCTATCTTCATAGACATGGACATCTTATTTTTATGTACTGTTTATGTCAGCTCACTAATAGTCTATCCATTTTGAATTGTTACATCAATAGTAAGAAGAATAACTTCTTAACATCAAACCCTAACTTCTTGACATCTACTTTGTGTCAGTTTTGTCCTTCGTTTTAAAAATCAAACCCTAGATTGTTATTATCCCATAGATCTTTGGGTTATGTAAAGGACTTTTTCCCCCTGAGTCAGAAGGGCCCATATTGTTTTGTTTGTGTTCTTAGGACTGCTTTATGAACTGTTCCTAGCTCTTCCTTTCCCACTCGCTGTCAATTCTAGGGATTGTCCATTTATCTGCCTCCTTAGAAGCCACCACCATCCCCAGTTTTAATTTGCTGTTTCTGATTTCCTTGGATTAGGAAGCCAACTCTTTTCAACCTAAAAAAAAAATGATACAATTGCCACTTGGAGAAGTTAAGAATATACAGAAATGTTATCCATAGCTCCTGATAAGTATGGCTAAAACCCTGAGCAAATATAAGAAGACCAAAAGGTGGGGAGAAGGCAGATGGGCTGGGGAGCTCAGGACCCAAGAAGGACAGAACAGAGAGTTGCTAAGGGTTCCTTTTGCCCTATGGAGCCTATGCTGGGTGACGGAGAAGCCAACAACCCAAAAATACCAACTGGCACAAAAAACAGCCACAAAATAGTCCTGCTCTCTCTGGCCAGAAGAAAGACGAAGAAGCAAGATGGACAGCAATTGCTCTAGCCCAGCCAGACACCAGAGAGAAAGCCTGTGGCCTCACCCTGCCTTGCCTGGACAGGATGTGAGGATCCTAGGCTTTCATCCTACCAGTTGGTAGGACAAAAAGTTCCCAGATGGGTGGTATCAGGCCATCTAGAGAAATGAGGCCTTTGTTTCACAAAGCAGCAATGACACTTGTCACTCTGCACTGTGGATAAAGACCACGGAGGGAGCCTGGACTCAACCCCACCTATCAATCAGAGGCAGCCAGACGCTCGGCTGGGGTGCTGTCAGCGGAAGCCAGTGGAGAGTCAGGACTTTTACCACCCTGACAGACATGGGCAGAGTCTGCTGTTCCCAGGCAGGGTGGCACCCATTGCTACCCAGTGGAAGCAAGAAGCAGTCCCTTCCCCCAGCTCCCTCCACCCAGGTCTCAACAGAGGTTTGACTCCCACCTCCACCCCCTCCAAAAAGTGAAGAGGTCAGGGTACCTCTTCCACAGTTGCAGTAGTGCCAGAGACCGTCTCTCAAGAATATTTAGATGAATTCTGGATTCTCATAACACAGTACACAAATTGTTCTGGTTTCATACCAAGAACCAGAAAAAACTCAACTGGTAAAGAGAAAGTTGACTGAGATGATATATGTGAGAAGAATTTCACAGCAGTCATTATAGAAATTCCTCAACAAACAATTACAAACATTCTTTAAGCAAATGAAAATATAGAAACTTTGAGCAAGGAGAGAAAGACATAAAGAAGAATCAAATATTTTAAAACTGAAAAATATTATAACCAAAATTTAAAATTCAGTAGGTTGGGCTCAGCAGCCAAATGCAAGTGACTGGGTAAAAATCAGTGGACTTGAAATAGAGCAATAGGAATTACCTGATTCAAACCACAGACAGAGGGCAGATGTGAAAATGATAGACCCTCAGAGGTGAGGGACTATATCAAAAGATTTAGCTTTCATGTCACTGGGAAAGAAGAAAATTGAGAAAGCATTTAAAAGAAGAAGAATAACGAACACCTACAAATCTAGCAAAAGAAATTCACTTACTTTTTGAAAAAAAAAAAAAACAAGTGAAGTCAAACCTCAAACAGGATATTCCAAGGAAATTCATGCCAAGGCTCATCATAGTGAAATTTTGGAGAAAGAAAAACTCTTAAAAGCAGGGGAAGGGGTCACAACCTAAGAGGAAACAACAGCAAAGGACCAATCAACTGGGATAACAGCAGATCTGTGAGCAAAAGAAACCAGACAGGCCTGAAAGAAACAACACAACATTGTCTGAGTGCTAAAAGGGAAAGACTGTTGCTGAGGGTGTGGTGGCACAGGCCTGTAATCCCAGCTACTTGGGAGGCTGAGGCAGAAAGGAAGATTGCATGTTCAAGGTCATCCTAACCCTGGCTCAGAATGAAAAAATATTTAAAAAGCTGGGAATACAGTTCAGTGGTAGACAATCCCTGGGTTTAATACCCAGCACTGCAAATTAATTAATTAATTAATTAACTAATAAGTGAATAAGGCGGGGATGTAGCTCGATGGTAGAGCACCACCAGTACTACAAAACATTGATCAGTTAATTTTAAAAGGAAAAAAAAAAAAAAAAAAAAAAAAAACTGCCAACCCCAAATTCTATATCCAGCAAAAATATTCTTCAGAAATGAGGGGTATATCGAGATATTCTCAGTTGAAGGAAAACAAAGAAAATTTGTTGCCAAAAGATCTATCTTTAAAAATGGCTAAAGGATGTTTTCTAAACAGAAAGAGAATAATAAAAGAGAATCTTGGAACATCAGGAAAGAAGAAAGAACAACATAAACAAGAAAATAGGAGTGAATAAAATAGATTTCTTTTTCTCTTTTCTTGGGTTTTTAAAATTATATTTGAAGTTGAAATAACAATTATATCACTACTATGGTTCTTGGTTTACATACAGGACATACTTAAAATAATTATACCATAAGTTAAAGAGGGTAAAGGAACATAAAGAGAATTAATTCTCTGCTCTTCACTCAACCTAGTAGATGTTGGTATCAGTAGATAGTGTATGTGTAATTTCATACCCATAGTACCCACTAAAAAGCTGAACAAAGAGATATGCTCAAATCCACCACAGAAAAAAACAAAATAAATTCTAAAAAATATTAAAGTAGTTCATAGGAAGGCAGGGAAAAAAATGAAAAAGAAAAAGAAATAACATGGGTACAAAAGGACATCTAAACCCCTAACATATCCATAATTACATTAAATATAAATCGTCTCAATACATCGATTGAGAGACAGGGCTTTGCAGAGCAGATAAAAAAATAAAATATTACCCAATTCTATGCTGTCTAGAAGAAACTCACTTCAAATATAACAACACAATTTGAAAGCAAAAGCATGAAAGAAGTATACCACACAAAAACCAATCAAAAGCAAGCAGGATTAGCTATATTAATACGAAGTAAAGTCCACTTCAGAACAAAGAAAATTACTAGATATAGAGAAAGACGTGACATACTGAGGAAAGGGACACTCCATCAAGAAGACATAGCAAGTCTAAATGTGCATGCACCAAAAAACAACTTCAAAACATGTGAAGTAAAGACTAAAAGGAGACATGAATAAACTCACAATTTTAACACTTCTTTATCAACAGTTGATAGAGCAACTAAGCAAAAAAAATTGGCAAACAAATAAAGGAATTTAAAAAGAACACCAACCAAAACAATATAACATTTATATAACACTTAACCCAACAAAGCAGAATACACCTTCTTTTCAGATTTCATGAAGCCAATATCAACCATCCAGGGCCATAAAATAAACATCGACAAATTTAAAGACCTGAAATTATACAGTGTTTCTCTGACCACACTGACATCAAACAAACAAACAAACAACAACAACAACAACAACAAAAACAGTAGCAGAAAAATAACCAGAAAATGCCTACACACTTTGGAAACGAAATGATACACTCTTAGATAATCCATGGTCTGACAGCAAGTCTCAATGGATATTTCTAAAATACACTGAACTGAATGAAAATGAAAACACAACATAGTGAAATCTGAGGGATGTGACTAAAGCAGTTCAGAAGCTGTCAAGAGTCTCAAAACAACAATCCAAGTTCTGACCTCAAGCAAGTAGAAGTATAAGAAGAAAATAAATCCAAAGGAACTAGAAGGAAGGAAATAATAAAGACAAGAGCACATATCAATGAAACTGAAGGCAGAAAAATAATTTTAAGAATTGATGAAACAACAAGCTGGGTCTTTGAAAAGATTAGTAAAATATACAAATTCTAGCAAAACTGAAAAAGTCTTTAGGAGTGAAAACACCAATTACCATGATTGGGAATGAAATGGGATATCACTCCAGACCTTTCAAGGGATGAGAAAACTACCATCAACTCTATCACATCAATTTGACGATGCAGATGATACGGATCATTCCTCAAAAGTACAAACTATCACCAAGGGGTGGGAGGTGGGGAGGGAGGGGTGAAGTGCTGGGGAGTGATACTGGCCAAATTCTATTGTTATATTGTGTGCAGGTACAAATATCTAATAACAAATCCCATCATTATGTGCAACTGTAATGCACCAATAACAACACGAAAAATAAATAAAAATAAAATGATCTTTTAAAAGTTACATCTCTATTTTCATTAAAATCTAACTGAAATGTAACATTTCTTCAATTACAAGTGTCAGTGTCAATCACTGTGCCATCACCCATACCTGCAATCTTTTTTAAAAATATTTTTTTAGATGTTGATAGAACTTTATTTATTTATTCTTATGCCGTGCTGAGAATCGAACCCAGGGCCTCACACATGCTAGACAAGTGGTCTACCACTGAGCCACAATTCCAACTCCCATACCTGCAATCTTGCCACCCAGGAAATCTCAGATAGCCTTTGTCACTTTAACATTGTCACCTACACCTCAAAGTATTATGCATACATGTTATGCATATACAATACTACTTCAGAATTAAAAAGTGGTTGTCAAGCCTGCAACTAGATCCTATTATTTAATGCTTTAATAAAGCATCACTAATTTTGTTTTTAACAAAAAAAGTACAAGCTATTGCAATTCACATAATATGAAATGGACCACTTAACTCTACGATTCTTAAGAAAATGTAAATGTAATGAAAAATCTCCAAAAATAAATATACTGGCCTACATAATTTCACTCGAGAATTCTACCAAACACTTATGGAAGAAATAACATCAATCCTACATTATCTCTTACAGAAAATAGAAGTGAGGGTAACATTTCTCAATGCATTTATGAAACCAATACCAAAATGAGACTAATACACAAAAAAGAATACTACATCCAATATCTCTTATTTTTATAGATGCATATTCTTAACAAAATATTAGCAAATAGTAGATCTATTCCAAGCATGCAGAGCTGGTTCATATCTGAAAATTGACCTAAGTGATTTATCACATTTACAGGCTAAGAAAGATAAATCATATGATCATATCAACTGGAACCAAAAAATATAGGCTTTGACAAAATTTGACATCTATTCATAATAAAAATTCTGAAAGTAGGAATAGAAGGGACTTCCTCTACTTGAAAAAGAGCACTTATTAAAGACCTGTAGCACAATAGATGTGCTGGGCAGGGGAGGGGAGTGGAGGTTCATTGGATTGTACAGAGGGGAATGGGGGGAAGGAAAGGGGGATGGGAAAGGGAAAGACAGTAGAATGAATCAGACATCACTTTTGGATGTTTGCTTATGAATACACCACCAGCATAACTCCATAGCATGGACAACCACAAGAATGGGAAGTTATACTTCATGTATGTGTGATATGTTAAAATACATTCTACTGTCATGTATAACTAAAAAGAACAAATTTTTTAAAAAGCTAACATATTTAATGGTGAAAGACTGAATGCTTTCTCTAAGATTGAGAATAAGACAAGGATTTTCATTCTCACTAGTTCTATCCAACACAGAACTTAGTATTCTAACCAGAACAATAGACAAGTTGAAAAATAATAATAAGAGGAATACAGATCAGAAAGGAAGAAATGAAAGTATGCCTATTTGAAGGTAACATGATCTGCTACACAGAAAACCCCAAGGAATTAACAAAAAGCACTCCCAGAGCTAATAAACAAGATGAGTAAGGGTGCAAGAAAAAAGACCAACAAGAAAAATAAATTTTATTTCTATATGGTAGTAATGAATGAGTAGAAACTAAAACTAAAAGCACAATATCCTTTGTAATTGCCCTCCAAAATAGATTCTTAAATGTAAATGTAACAAAACGTGTATGATTATATGCTGAAAATTACAACACACTGGTGAAAGAAATAAAAATTTTAAATAAATTGAAGGACATATCATGTTCATAGATTAGAAGACTGGACATAATAAAAATGTCACTCACCTCAAAATTCAAGTATAGATTTAATGCAATTCCTATAAGAATCTCAGCAGGATTTTTTTGTAGATATGATCAAGATTATTGTAAAGTCTGTGTAGAAAGGCAAATGAACTATAAAATGGCTTTGGAAAAGAATAATTAAGTGGAATTATGCAGTTATAGTAGTTAAAGCCCCACAGTAGCAGTGGTGGGGAGAGAGACACATAGGTCAATGGAACAAAACAGAGAACCCAGAAATAGACCCCCACATGTACAGCCAAGTGCCCCTGCAAAAGCAGTTGTGTAGAGGAAAGGTACTCTTACTGACAAGTGGTGCTGAGGCAATGGGACACCCACAGGCTAATCAGATAAAGAACTTTGAACTAACCTCACACTCAAATGCAACTAACTCAGAGTGGACCAAAGATTTTATTATAAAAATATAAGCATAAATCTTTTAGAAGAAAAACAGGAGAAAACCTTCACATCCTGGGTCATGGTGAAGACTGCTTAGACATGACACCAAAAGTCAAGTCCATCCGTATGAGAAAAATCAGAGTACATCAAAATTTAAAACTTCTGCTCTATGAAGACCCTCTTAAGAGGATGAAAAGACACACTATGGATGGGGAAGGAGTACCTATGAACCACACGTCTGACAAAGGACTCACACCTAGAATTTGTAAAGAGCCCTCAAAACTCAAAAGCAAAATAATAAACAGCTCAACAAGGAGACATTTCATCAAATATATATGAACGGTGAATGAGCATGTGAAAATTTAACCTGACTAGTCAGAGGGAAATGCAAATTAAGACCATAAGGAATATCACTACACAACTGCCAGCACAATAAAAAAGTAAATACAAGTAACAGCACCAAGAGCAGCAGGAGGTGGAAAAACCGGATCGCTCACGTATCATCATGCTGGAGCGTATAATGGTATTGCCACTTTAAAATGAAGCTTGGCAGTTTCTTAAGAAACAGAAAGACTGGGGCATGGCTGAGTGGTAGGGAAAGCACTTACCTAGCATGTGTGAGGCACTGTGTCCAACACCCAGCACCACAGTAAGAGAAAAATGGAACTAAATATGTACTTAATATATGACCTGACAATTATGCTCCTAAGCAGGTGTCCCAAAGAAGTGAAAACATATGTACAGAAAAAAATAAAACTGTACACAGTTGCTCTTAGAAACTTTATTTGCAGTTAACCAAGAACTAGAAACAACCAAAATGCCCCTGGATGGGTGGATGGTTAAATAAACTGTGGTACGTCCATGTTCTGTTCAGCAATGAAAAGGGAGGAACTAATAGTGTATGTAAAACTTGGGCTGATCTCATATGGTGTGGATTTTCTTTTTTTGAGACAGGATCTCACTAAGTTTCCCAGACTGGCCTCAAATTTGCAATCCTTCTGCTTCAGGATCCCTAGCAACTGGGATTAAGGTGTGCCCACAGTGCCCACAAAGCTGGTGTGGATTTCTGGTGACTTTTGGAGCCCTGGCTGGTGTTTCCAGTAGCTACATTGCTGTCTCGGTCATGGTCCTCATCCTTGGTTTACCTTCCACCTCAACAGGTCAGGTGTAGGAGCACAGGGGACCACCAGTCTTTGGGGAAGACAGACACACTCAGGAGTTGCTGGTGGGTGGCTTCTCTAACTCTGTGTCTAAAGTTTGCCTGGGTCCCCTGGGCCCATCTAAGGACCCCACACTGGGCTGTGAGGGACCCCAGGGTTCTGATTTCCCCTTGCCCAAAACTCTCTTGATTCTGTCTGGGTCAAGCTAGACCCCAGGAAGGTGTCATCCCAGAGTCCCCAAAATATACAAAACTTCTGGAAAATCTGAAATGGTGCACAAAAACAAGATCTCCTTCCACCTCAAAAACCAATTCAAAAATATAGAGAAAAATGAAAATACACAAGGTTCATTAATGCTCTCACGATTGCTTTATTACTATTATTTTTATCCTGGACCACAGAAATGTGTTCTCTCTGCTTGCATTCTTTCCTAGACGTTGGTGGCTTCATAATGTTCTTGTGGTCACTGGTAGAGCTGCCTCAGATCCCGTGGCTACTGCCCCATGAGGTTGGAAGTTCTCCTCCCTAACTTTGGTAAAGAAGTGTTTTGTGCACTCCTATGCAATTCTCTGAGAACTTCAAGTTCCACCTTCTTCTCTTTGGTAAAACTTCTGAGCAAGCAAGGCAATCTGGCCCTCAGTGGAACGCTAACTGCGACAAGTGGATTTTGCTGTCTACAGTATCTGCTACTTAAGAGGTCAGAGACTTCCTCTCAGTTTTAGACTAAAGCTCCAAAATTGGCAGAAAACATAATGAGTTACCCCAAAAAATGGAACATAGGCCAGGTGCAGTGGCACATGCCTCTAATCCCAGCAACTCAGGAGGCTGAGGCAGGAGGATCACAAGTTTGAGATCAACCTCAACAACTTAGCAAGGCCCTAAGGACTCAGCGAGATCCTGTCTCAGAATAAAACATTTAAAAAGGGGCTGGGGATGTTGCTCAGTGGTTAAGGGACCCTGGATTCAATCCCCTGTACAAAAATAAAATAAAATAAAATAAAAGGAAAACAGGATTACCATATGATCCAGCAATTCCACTTCTGGGAACATACCCAGAGGAATTGAAAACAGGAACTAGAACAGATACTTGTGCTTCTGTGTCCATAGCAGCATTACTCTCACTAGCCAAGAGGGGCAACAACCCAAATATCCATCAACAGTCCAAAGGAGAAGCCAAATGTGGTCTACACATACAATAGAACATCATTCTGCCTTAAAAAGGATGGAAATGCGGACATGTGTACAACAGGGAGGAACCTTGAGGGCTCGCTGCTTAGTGAAATAAGCAGTCACAGGGCGTGAGCCCACTGACAGCAGGCGGATTCCTAGAGACAGAAGTGGAACAGAGCTGGGGTTGCAGGGAGCTGGGTGGTAGAGCACTTGCCTAGCATGTGCAAGGCCCTGGTTCAATGCCCAGCACTGCAAGAAAGTAAGAGAGCAAGGGGCTGGAGATATAGCTCAGTTGGTAGAGTGCTTGCCCCGCACGCACAACGCACAACGCCCCACCCTGGGTTCAATCCCCAGCACCAAAAAAAAAAAAAAAAAAAAAAAAGGAAAAGAAAGAAAGTACAACAGTGGGAACCAGGAAGTAGGAGGAGAAAGGGGGCTGGGAAGCTCGTGTTGAATGGACATGGAGTTTCAGCTGGCTGGTGGTGACTTGGTTGGATTAGTGAACGTACTAATGCCACTGAACGTACAGGACACAGCATAAAAGGTAAGTTCTGTGCAACGTATAGTCTACAGTCATAACAACTCCCTAAGCGGAACCTCCGTGTCAGCAGGCACCCCTCCGGTGACGATGGCGGGCCCCTGCGTGGAGAAGGCCGCCCTGACTTCTGCATCTGCGCCTTGTCCCGTTCAGCTCACTCTTCAGGAATTTTAATGATCTGACGCTGCGGGGAGTTTTACACGAAAATCTTCCTGGGGCATAGTTTCTACAAGTCATCTGGCCAGGGAAGAGTGCAGAAACAGAGCAATAATGGACACCTTATTCATCACTTAGAAACACTCATAACTAAAAGTTCTTGGAAGGAAAAAATTCTTATGTTTCTCTTCTGTTTTCCTCCTCCCAGACCGTCACCTCCCATTGCTTCCCAGCTCACATTCGCTCTGTGGTGTCTGGCAGCCCCCTCGCTGGCCTGCATTCGGAGATGGGGAGCAACTGGCCTGGTCTCTCCCCGTTCTCAGGGATTGTTGCAAGGGTCCCAGAAGCTATGAACAGGGAAATACATTGAAATAAAAAGAAATATGTTTATTCGTGAGACCTGTCTCGCGGAGACCCTGACTCCTCAGCAGGAACAGCCGCTCTAAATAAAGCCAGGCGTGTGAGGAGGGATCTCAGCAGCCAGCCGGTCAAGAGAGATCTGTTTGGCCCGGTTCCTTGAATGGCACCACAGCCCTCACTCTGTATGTGCCTTTTTGTGCGCCTGGCCCCACAATTCTGGGTCACTTGGGGACCAGCAGAGCTGCATATCCCCGGCATGTAGAGAATGAGCTCCCCATCTCCAGAAGCATGCAAACAGTGCAGACAGTCACCTTGAAGGGGATTCCTGCTTTGTGTACAAGTGTGGAATTCTGAGGTCCCTATTCTAGGAATTCAGTGACTTCTTTATTGCTGGATTAGAAATCAATTGCTCTGGAATCCAATATGGGCTCCTCCTCTTCCTTGAATGTGACTTGACCACAGGCACATTTCTAACACCCCTGAGTTCAGTTGCTTCATTCAGGATGATGACACACAGTCTACATACCTGCCCCTGTTGTGAGGACCCCTGAGATGCTTTTGAGCAGTGCACTGAGAAACCTGTGATTTTATTGCCGTTCTAGGGGGACACTGCTGCTGTTACTTCTCCCCGGTGGTGTGACATAAGCAGTCCTCCCGCTGGTCAGCCAGCAGTTCTAGTGGAGTTGGGAGGAAGAGGCATATCGTGAACAAAGTGCGTTTCCCCATGAGTCACGAGTCCCTAGGTTTGTTGCACATGGGTCTTGTGTTCTTTGGAGTGACCTTGAGAAGCATCTCTGGAACCTCGTGAACATCGACTTTAAAAAAAATGTCCAGCCAGGGCGTCCTTCCCCAGCAGGGTTTCCTTCCACTTCTACACATACCAAAAAGAAAAAGTCAACCACAGGGCTTGCTGAATTAATGAACCACTTCTCTTATCTATTTTTCCTGTTATCTAATTCTGAGAGGAAAGCTGGGAGCTCGGAGTGAGCTGGGAGACGCAGCTCACAACGTCTCCCTCCCACCCGGCCGAGGACAGCCTGGAATCTCTGGGCTGGGGCCAGGCTGTCCCTGAAAGCTGGCTCCACCGGGCCTGGAGGAGCTGCAGGAACACTGCTCCCACTGTGGGTGAGTCCCCTCCCGATCCTCCCTGGCAGAGGAGGCCAGGAGGAGCCGGCCAGCGGGCCAACGGGATCACAGGAATACAGGCCAGGGTGAGGGGTGGTGGGGAGAGAGGGCAGGGCAAGGCCTCCATGTGCCAGCACAGGGGTGTGTGGGAGCCTCTCAGGCCTCTGCTGAGCTGAGAAAGGATGAGCTTCCCCAAGCCCAAGCCACAGAGGCAGGGCTCCCTGTTGCTTTCTCTCTGCTTCGTTGTTTCTTTTTCTTACAGTTGGTTGGCATTTTAGTTTCTCTGTTTCCTGGTCCAACGCCCCACTCTAAGATTCGGAAGTGGATGGGAGGGTTGGTTTCTCAAGAAAAAAGCTCATTGAATAAGTATAGACCACACCAGAAACCCAGTGGGTTTGACCAGATATCTCTGGACCCTCAGTCTTTGCTCCCTTCCCCAAACCAAATCTCACTACTTTCCCTAGGCTCCCTGCTGCTGTCAGGGTCCTCTTAAGAACCCCATTGGAAAGCTCAGGCAAACCCTTCCTGGCCCTTGTCAGAGCTGGCCGTGTGCTGCCGGTCAGAAAGTCTCCATGGCGTTTCCTGTGAGCTGCTTTAGTTAATGAATAGGTCTCAGCCTTCAGAATCTGAGAGTTTTCTTTGCCTATTTGTAGGCGAGGATCAGTCAGTCAGCTTGAAGAAGAGTTTAATTTTCACTTATTCTGGAGCCAGATGTGAAGGGAAGGAGGGTGAGGGTGTCTCTTCTCCAAGCCCACTGTGTGCTTGCGAGAATTTGAATATGCTTTTAGCTGCCTGTGCTTTTGCAGATGCATCAAACTTAGCTCTGCTTCCTCTAAAACCAAAGTGTAGCAAACGAAGAAAAGGAGACACACAGGTAGAGGCAGGAGCAAGTTTGCAAGGACTCAGGTGGAGAATGAGGCACGGAGTTCTCTTCATTCAAGTAGTGCCTGAGAGATCTGGGAGAGTCTGCAACCTACCCAGCAGCCCCTGTCTCCTTGCTTGCTCCAAGGCTGAAAACAATGGCATTTTAAACTCTGTAGCAGTAGGAGGACTCAGCAAGTGCTCTTCTGGCATTGGGTAGGATTAGGTGCACTGGTGCAATGACTACAAATATTAGCTCTGCCAAGAAGAGAATGGAAAATATTTCCCTGTGGATCTCTCTCCCTCTTCAGCAGCCCCGCCAACTTCCAGCAGGCTGAATTAAAAAACTGTCTCAAAACCTACACTCATCTTTCCCAACTCTTTGACTTCCTCATCCTGGCTCTCTCCCACCCCGACTTCTGCTGATATATTTACTTCTTATGTTTTCCCAAAGTAAGGGAAACGAAAGGGTTTTAGCTGGGAAAAAATCGGTCAATCTGAATTGAGGGAAACCTTACTGGGTACAGCTGCTAGAATCTTGTGATTTTTCATCACAAAATTGGATTTACTTTTTAAATAGTAGTTGTAGTAGCAAATGTTTTGTTTCTGCTAGTTTTATTTGGACAATTTGGCCCAGAGAAAAGGGTATTTTAAAGTTCTATTTTATGAACTTTTTTGACAGAGTTCATTTTTAGCCACATAGACATTGGCAACCCTTTTCCTTTTTCTCCTAAGAATGTGTCTCTGAAAGTGATTTTGCACTCATGAGGTCAATTGGCAGGGGGAAAATATTGGTTTTCTACAGTTGGTATTGAGGATATGTTAATAAATTGCTCTTTATCCATGTTCTGTTTCTCAAGGGCAATAAAATACCCATTTCCAATGGCTTTCTAGTGCCTGGTTATATTTGTCGAGTGATTTACAGGATAGAAAATCACAGTTTGCACGTGTGAAGGGCATAAATGTTTTAGAGCTGGGAACAGTGGGGAGGAAGGGATTTAGGGCTGGGGCAGCACACCCGACTACAGAAATTCAAGCCATCAATCTCCAATTGTCTAAACAGAGCTCGAAGCGGAGATTCGAGGCAATTATCCGAATAACTGGCGGGGTGGGGGGTACTTTCACCTAAATTATCTAGATTAAAATGCGACTCGGGAAAAAGTCCCAGGTCTTTTAAGCTCCGCCTGGGCTCTTCACCATTGTGCTAATTTAGACGACTTTTCTATAGATTCTGGGATCAGAGTCGGGAATGGGAAAGGAAAGGCAGGTTTCTAGAAAAGTTTAAAAGGGGCTCGGGCCGCGCCACTGGGGACGGGAAGGACGCCGGGACGCCCCCCACGGGTCTGATAAAGCCCAGAAGCCGATCTAAGGTCAATAAACCAGGCGGCGTCAGGCTCCGCCGGTGGGTCGGAAAGCTCGGGGGCGGGAGTGAGGAGAGCTGCGCTTAAGGCTGTCGGCAAACGGAAAGGAAGCCAGGACTGGTGCGCTCCAGACCCAGGGAGCCCTCGGCCAGGGTGTGGGGCGCGCAGCCTGGGAGGGGTCCCCACCTGGGGGCCTCTGCCGAGTAACCCGGGCTTTCAAAGTGCCCATGGGAGCCCTGGTGGGTCCGGGTGCCAGGCGAACAGTTGTACCCCTGCCACGAGCTTGGAGAAGGAAATGGGAAAATGACATTTTTTTCCCAAGGGGCAGACGTGGGGTGAGGAGGGAAACGGAGCACATAATGCGAGCACATAAGAAGCCTCATCATTACCCCCAAAGAGAGAACTGAACTGTCCTGAAGTGAACTCGGAAAGGGTGACAGTATTGCTAATTAGTCATCAATTTTGATCCCTTTCGTAGGGCGCTTGGTAGTTTGCGAACTCCTCTCGCACCAGCCTTCGGCTTCTGCCGCTCCCCGCCTGAAGAGAACGATTGGGAGAATTAGTCTGCCCAAAGTCCTGCTGCTGGGGTCTCCCGCAAAGGGGCTGGTCGGGTTGCTAACAGATCGGAATCGTCCAGGCTTCTCCCAAGAGACAGTCCTAATACCCCGTACGCAGCCCGCGGGGGAAGCGGGCGATGGAGCTGGAAATAACGCGGCTCCCACCTGGGCCTCTTTGGGCCGCATAAGTCCTGAGTCTCCCCACCCTCCGGCTAAACTGTAGTGCAAAGCCCTAGTGGGCAGTGGGAGGTGGGATGGTGGAGTGGGTTGGGGAAGTGGGCGCCTTCAGCAACACGAGGCCCTGAGGGTCCCTCTGACAAGCGCGACAACACACTCTAAAGTCAGCAAATTACCAGATCCTTCGGATTTTTTGCCATTTTCCCGCACTCGGCCCACAAGGTAGAGGAGCTCTCCCTCAAGGTCTCTCTGGAGGGCCGAGGCTGGATTTCGTGTAATGCATTTCAACCAATCTGGCGCCTCGTGGGCCCGTCATCTCAGATGGATGTCGCGGCTGCGTTCGCCAGGGTCGCGGCGGGGAGACTCCGCGGGCCCACGTTCCCAGGGCAGGCTGTTGAGCCAGGAGCCCAGACAGCAGGCAGTGAGTTTCGAACCACTGTCAGTCGCCTGACTTCCAAGTTGAGCTGACGCTGTTCAGAACTGGTATCGGTCGCTCCTAGCGCGGGAGACCCCCTCCCGGAACGTAGAGACCTTGACCGCTGAGCACACCGACTGCCCAAACCGTGAGGCTGCAGCCAGCCACGTGCTGGGCGCTCGCGGGACCCTGAACCTGCTTGACCTGCGCCGCTAGCACCATGGTCTGAGCAGCGAGACAGCGGCGAAGCCCCTGTCCCCTTTCTCCCCGTCACGCCCGCCCATGTGACGTTCTTAAACGGGTCAAGGAGCTCGGTGACAGAGCCCCTGTTTTGCTTGCGCGAGGCCTTGGGTTTATCCCCAGCGCAGCGAAAGAAAGAAAGAAGGAGAAAAGAGGAGACTAGGGTTAGGGCTAAGTCAGTGGTAAGAAAATGAAAAATAAAAAATAAATAAAAGCTGAGTTCCCAGTTAGGCTGTACTGCACCCCAAGATCTTCCTGGAGGACCCCGCAGTCCGGCGTCCCAGCCCCCTCTGGCTCCGGACAGCAAGGCGCAGATTCAAACCCGTTTTTCTTTGGCAGGGTTTGGAGCGATATTGTGGGTGCATGGTTGACATCCCACCCTCATGGGGTCAGTAGCCAAGGAAAATGAGTCCTGGGACTCATTTTAAGACTGCAGAGCCTTAAGATTCAGACACAATCCCGTACCCGCGTGAGACCAGGAGCTAGAGATTATTTGAAGTGTGGGGACGTAGAGCTTGTTAAGGAGCCACCCGATTCCCAGGCCTGGCACCCGGTTTCAGGGGGAGTGCGCTGCCTTTTAATCACTTCCGACCGTAGCACAGGTCTTCTAAAAACTGGGTTTTAGCAACACTCCGGGCACTTACAGTACCACGTGTCCTAAACCCCGGGGCAGTAGCTGCAGTCCCTGAGCGGACGCCGGCGGGAGTGGGCGCAGTCGTTCCTCCCCCGAGAAAGGTTGTTCTTCCTGCATCCGCCCACCCGCCATTCTTAGGAATGGTCATTTTTCGGTTTTCATTGTCTCCTTAACCTTTCCTTCTTTTCTCCTTTCTTCCTCAACCCCGTTTGTCCCTCTCCTCTCCCTGTTAGAGTGTTCCTTTTCTTTTTCTTTTATTCAGTGTTCCTTTTCTGATTAATCAAAATACTTTCCCCTTCCTTTGTCCTTTATCCGTCTAATTTGTTCTTCTTTGCTACCTGTGTGCCTTTCCGTTCGGCATTCTGGCGGGTTTGCCGGAATTTCTCAGATACAGCCCCTGCCTGTCTGACTGTCGTTTCCCACCCCAGCCTGAGCCCTTCGGCGCTCATAATTAATTTGTTTTATAAATTTGGGTGTACTACTTACATATAGAAGTTACTGGATCGTGTTTAAAGAATCAGAAGCCTTCCTGTTGGTGAACTATTTTGTTTTGAATATTAAACTACAGAAGTAGTTGTTTTGTTGCCCTTAAGGAATTTCTTAAATTTCCACCTCTACATAGTTACACTATAAATAATTTTCCAAAAGCTAGGTAGATGTCTAACAAGATCCATTCTCTCAAAACCATGGGATAGGATTTTTTTAAATGCTGCAGAAACTTATAAAACCGAGCCAGATGATTTATCCTGCCACAATATTTATTATGGCTTTCCACTAACTCCAAAGATTTAACAGGAAATTGATATGGCATAAATAGATAACTTTTCCTTGTTCACCAGCTAGGATTTTGTTTGCTTTCTGTTAGATCGCAGTACTTCTATCATAATAATGATAGAACAATTAGACTTTCCTTGTAGATAAATAATGATTTTGAGGGCTTGTTGTTTGTTTTATGTAGAATTTGTTGTTAGATCACACATGAGAATTTTTTATATCATGGTGTTGATAGATAGTAGATGGTTTTTGCTTTCTGAAAATGACTGGAGACTGAAAAATTGACCTATAAGGAAAAAGCAAAAACAAGATTTTTTTCTCTTTTAAGAAACTTAAAGAAAATGTTTAAAAAAAACCCATTAACCAAACTTTTATTTAAAACACAAGATCATTAAGAGGTAAAATTTTGACCATGGGAAATTCAAAAGGAGTCCAGAAAGTCAGCTCTGGCTCTTGTACCATGATTCAAGAATGGCTAAATTTAGGGAAGTTATTACCACAGATGGGATGTAGTAGTCCCTGTTTAGGGGGAAAAGTAAGCAACCAACAACAACAAAACAAACAAACTAAAAACCCACGTGGGTTATTAAGGAAGGGCGGGTCTCAAAGCATTCCTTGCTTCTTAAAGGTTGACAAGCAGAATCTAAGAGTTCCTGGTTGAGAACCACTCCCCAGAATTCGAGCAGCTACCGACACCACCGGGGACCTGCTTCATTAAGGGTTATGGGGTGAGGGAAGACAGGATTCAGGGAGAGTTCTGGGAAGGGGCTCTGTGGAAGGAGCCCCGCTCCCGTGCTCCAGGCTTGCTCAGCAGGCACCCTGTCTTCCAGTCCCCTCAATTCCTCACCCTTTCTGCGGGCCTGCCTCCAAAAACTCTCCGCATGGTGGCCACTGGGGTTGCTCCAGCCACGATAACGAGGGGCTCGCTATCTAATCTAGACAGCAGCATGAACAATCCATTAGACCTCGGCATTTATCCGGGGTCGGGGAGGAGGGAAGGACAGGGCCTGGTGTGCCCCACCCAGTCCTGGGAAGCAGTGAGTTGCCCCACTGGCTGCAGGGAGAATTACGAACCCAGAAAGTTTGTGAAGACTCAAAACTCACCATGACAGATTATGCTTCCTAATGCTAGTAAATTATTTTGTTGTTGTTGTTATTATTATTATTATAAATAGCCATACTGTGGGTCACAGGTGGGCCTGTAATCCCGGCAGCTCCAGAGACTGAGGCAGGAGGATAAGGAGTTCAAAGTCAGCCTCCACAATTGCAAGGCACTAAGCAACTCAGAGAGACTCTGTCTCTAAATAAAATACAAAAATAGGGTGGGGATGTAGTTCAATGATGGAGTGCCCCTGAGTTTGATCCCCAGTATTATAATAATAATAATAATAATAATAATAATAATAATAGCCATACTGGGAGGAACCCAGGGCCTTGCATGCTAGGCAAGTGCTGTATGACTGAGCTACAACCCCAGTCCTAATTCTACCCACCTACAGTGTAAGAAAGAGAAGGAATATTGTGGGTTGAAGGGATCACTTTTCTTGTCAAAAGTTCAATGTGCTGTGCCTTCTCTCATCAACTCACCAGTGAAAGGGTGTTGGAAGATTCCAGTTTTTACCAGTATTCCTTGAGATTCCCGAGACTTAAATCCATCTACCCATTCATTCATTCATTCATTCAGCAAACATTTACAAAGCTTTACTCTGCGCCAGGCATTGTGCCTTGTACTGACAGGTGAAATTATTTGCCCAAGATGAGAACTATGCTGGCGGCTAGGGCGGGGACCCTAAATCAACTGTTCCCGTCCCATGACTGCTCCCTTCTCTCCCCAAGACATACAAAGCTGAGACTTGGGAGTGGGAGGGGCCCCAGAGGTTATCTGGTCCAGCCTTCCATTCAATGCAGGAATCCCTCCCCAGAAGGCCAGCAGCTAGGCCTCTGCTTCTGCCCCCTACCAACTCAAGGAATTAGCAGTTCCTGCCCGGGCTTCACATTTGAAAGTGGCCCAGCAACCTGGAAGGTCTTTCCCTGGGAGAAGATGATCTTGGCCTCCCACACCTAAACCCCCTCTGCTGTGGGGCTGCTGCAACTCCCAGGTGTCAGGCTTGGCTCTGCTCCAGGAGAAAGGGCTCTGCACTTGGGGGCACCACCTCCCCAAACTGGCCCACTGGCCTTCAACCCAGCTTGGCCAACTGCTCTCCTACAGCCTCTACGTTGAAATGTAGAGGGCTGAGTTGCTGGACACTAAGCCCCTTGAAACTTGAAGGAGCTATGGGCCTTAGCCAAGCTGACCTTCCTCAGTGGCCCACAGCAGATATTGGTTGCCAGGTCAGGGAAGATACTGGGCAGAAGCTAAAGAATAGTCAGTCTGGATGCTAGTTCCCACACAACCGCAGACAAGTGGGTGGCCTTAACAAGTTATTTTACTCTATTTCTAGCACATTCTAGAAATAAGATGTAGGAATGTACCTCAATATAGTTGAGCATGCCACCTCTATAAAAGAAAAAATGTTCTTTAAAAATAATCTGAGGGGCTGGGGAGATAGCTCAGTTGGTAGAGTGCTTGCCTTGCAAGCACAAGGCCCTGGGTTCATCCCCAGCACCGCGAAAAAAAAAAAAAAAAAAAAAAAATCTGAGCTTACAAAAAGCAATTTCTAGACAATGAGCCTATCACAAAGAATATTCTGGAAGTTTTTTAGAGCCATTTTCCTAGCATTAGTGTTAGAATGATGTGCCTTGAGTTTCAGCCTACTACTAACAGCTAAACTCCTTTGACCAAATTGCTTAACATTTTTGTCCTTTGTTTCTTATATTTTAAATCTTTATAATCCTAAGGGGGCCAGCAACTCTCCCCCATCCCTGAAAGAATCTCCATAGTACAAGGTGTTCCCCTGGACATCAATGGCCTCCTTGTTTTTGTTTGGCTTTCCCCCTTAACCTATGACTTCAAAACTCTCTAGAAATCAAGTATGTCTAAAAAGAGGTAGTCATCTACCTGACAAGCTGATAAATATATTTTTCATTATCTTACCCCAAACTGAGTGCTGCTGGTGGGTGTGGCCTTTTGAAAGGCAATTTGACAACGTCTCCTGAGCCCTAAAAGTGTTCAATTCTTTGGCCCACTTTTTGCCTTGATGAAACTAACCCTAAGGAAATAATGAAAGATTTACAAGATGCTTTACTTACCAAAATTTATGATTTGACAATGACACATAGAAAATTGATTTATGATAATAAAGAACAGAAAGTAGCCCAGACTCTAGACAATTAGATTTATTTAATATGCTACACTTAAGTCATAACATGGTTATTAAATTATGTTTTCTTAAGCCATTTAGTGACATAAGAAAGTCTCATATTTATTTTGGGGATTTTTTTTTTTTTTTTTTTTTTTTTTTTTTTTTTTTTTTTGGTACCACAGATTGAACCCAGGGTGCTTAACCACATCTCCAGCCCTTTTTTTTTTTTTTAAATAATTTTTTTGTTGTAGATGGACACAATACCTTTATTTTATTTATTTTTTTTATGTGGTGCCAAGGATCGAACCCGGTGCCTCACATGGACCATGCAAGCACTCTACCACTGAGCCACAATCCCAGCCCCCCAGCCCTTTTTAAAATATTTAATTTAGAGACAGGGTTGGGCTGAGGTGCTCAGGGCTTTGCTAAGTTGCTGAGGCTGGCTCTGAACATGATTCTCCTACCTCAGCCTCCCAAGCTGCTGGGATCACAGGCATGCACCACTACACCCGGCTATTTTGGGGATTTTTCGTTTTTTTGCTGGCATTAAACACAGGATCTCCTGCGTGCTAAGCACACACTCTACCCCTGAGCCACACTCCCAGCCCCTCACAATATATTTTTTAAAAATGAAAATTAGATTGTAAAACACTCTCTACCTGGAAAACTTGTGTTAAGAGAACAGAAAGAAGCCCAACGTTCTCAGTGGTTCTCTCAGCGGATGGTTAAGAATGGATTTTGTTTTCCTTGGTATACTTTTCTGCATTTCCAAAGGAACTGCAATGAATTCATGTTTGTCTGAGAAAAAAAGGCAAGTATATTGAGATGGGAATAGGGAAGACAGATCAGATCCAGGCCACTCAGGCTTCCTAACATCCGTGCAGCTGTTGTGTCTTCATGACAAAGACTGGTCGGGTTGAGGGCATCCAGAATGAGAGTCCCCAGCATTAGTGGACTCACACTGGAGCCCAGCCGGAGACTCTGCGCAGGAGAAGCGCCCACTGGCCGGCGGGGGAGTTTCCTGCAGAGGCCCCGCTCCCCTCCGGCTGCGCGGAGTGTTTTCCCAGCCCTCCAGAGTAACCCACTTGCAACCTTGAGTGTTACTGAAACCGAAAACAATAGGCTAGTTTTTGTAACTTTTCCCTCTGCTCACAACTCCCTTTGCTGGCAGGAGGATGCGGATCGCAGGGCCAGGTGCTGGCCCAGCTGCGAATGCAAGCTGATTATTCCCGAGGGCGAGGAGGGGGAACCCGGGCGGGAGAGGAAAGGCAGACCTTGGCGGTGGCCAAGGCGCCAAAGCCCGTGTTCAGAAAGAAGACCTTGGTGAGCGCCAGGGAGTCCAAGCCCGGAATGAGACGGCAGACCCCGTGAGCTGGAAGACAACTGTTAGTAAGCTCAGGGGCCATGTTTGGAACGGAACCGTTTTTTAGCCTGTGGAGAAATAAGTAGCAGTTTACAGAAGTCTTCCTCTCCCTGTGCAGGCGGGGTGTGGCATGGGGCTGAGGGACAGTGGTAACAAAATCCAAACATCAACCAGGAAACCTTCAAAACATCTTGTGCTGTTTTTTGTCTTAATGTAACGAATCCAGTGAACAAAAGATACAAGTAACAGAGATAAGGACCAAAGCCACGTTTGTTAATTAGCAAATCAACTTTTAGCAGATAGATTATATTCTGAACACAGTAGGGAATGTGGATGTGAAATAGGGTTCCCATCCTCTTTCTCCAAGTTCTATATTCAACAACCACAACAAACAAAAAACTTCAAGGTCAGTCTTTGTGTCTTGGTTGGTGGATAGTTGTTGGTAAAGGAATATTAACAGAATTGTTACAAACGGCAAAATTTCCAGTTATTAGAGACTTAGGTCAGTCAGCTCTACCTCAGCTCATCTTTGCCATTGTCAGTCGACAAGGCAAGTGGGGTCCCCTCGAGTGCCACAGTTGTCTTTATGCCACATTTGCTAGCCCTCTGTACAGCACAGGCATGGTGGTAAGCACTATCTCAGAGAATGATTCTCATAGAGCCAAGTTTCAGGCAGCTTTGGAATCAAAGTCTCAGCCACACCAGTTTTTCTGCTCCTCATCTCTGGAGAGAATGAAACCCAAACCCTGGAGCAAACCAGGTGGACCATTCTTTCCTTCGATATTGCGGGGACACACCCCAAAGCATTCCACAGCGTCAGAAGGGTGCTTATTTCCCAGGCGAATACTCCATTCTCTTCTAGCTGGCAATCCCTGGCTCTATGGGTCTGCTATATTGGCTGCTTTTGTCCTCACTGTGCTGTTTCACATTTCCAGAAATGTCTCCTCAGCACCAGTTTTCATCAAACACTGGTAGAGCCCAGAGAAGCATCCTGGGCATTCAGTCTTTATACAAGTTAAAAATGATCTTCACGTAAAATAGAGTGAGGGAAGTCAAACAATGCTCTTGGCTCTGCTACGAACTGCTCAGACAATACCTCAAGCCTCTCATCTGTACACTGGGAACAATGAATATTATTCATGATGCATTAATGTGTTCCCCCACACATCATACTTCATCTTCACGGCAACCTTCTGGGTACCAGAGGATGCTCTTAGAGTATCACACCTGTTTTACAGCTGAGAAAACTAAGACTCAGAGATGCCAAAGGTCACGCTACTAATAAGGAACAGAATTACATGTACAACCAGAGAAATGAAAAGTTGCACCCCATTGGTGTACAATGAATCAAAATGCAGTCTGTAAAATTAAAAAAAAAATTAAAAAGGAACAAAATTAAACTCAAATACCCTGTCCTAGCTACAGAGGGTTGCTAGGACACCCTTGGGTCATGCCAAGGATGCATGAGATTGCCCCTATGAGCTGACTTATAGTTGCTCAATAGGTATTCTCAGGATTCCTCAGTTTACTCATCCAAAAATCACGGAATCAAAGACTAACAAAGCAAAAGGCTCTTAGAACTGCCGAAGGCTCCCTCCCCATTTTGCAGGTGTGACCCAGGAAGGTTAAGTGATTTGCCAAAGGTCACTCCATGAGTTAGTAGAAAATGACCAATGTCATTTTAAAAAAATTAGCTAAAATGAACTGCCTACCAAGCCCATTTTTATGGCTTATTTTAAGCAGGTTAATGAGTATACCAGCTTTAAACCCAACTGAGTAAATGCTGACACTAGTTTATAGATTGGGCAGGCAGATAAGTAGCAATAAGGAATTATTCTTCTCTCATTTATCATCAGCCTCTCCAAGGTGCAAGTTATAAAATGAAGCAAAGAGAAGTTCAAGTGCCCCCACACATGTGAGATCAAAACAGGGAAAATAAAGTGGTTTACAAAGCCATAGCTTTATTATTATTATTATTTTAAGACAGGGTCTAAGTTGCTGAGGCTGGCCTTAAACTTGTGATCCTCCCACCTTAGCCTCATGAGTTGCTGGGATTATAGGCATGTACCACTGTACCCAGCTCAAAACCATACATTTATGAATCTGAGATCTCCTGAGATGTGAAAAAGGGAAGTATTTGGGGAAATTGCTTGCATTTCATAAATAGGCATATTTCTTATATAGAACTCTGTATTTGGTTGATACAGAAATCTACATTTTGACTGATTTGTGTTCAATCACTGATTCATTCCTTTGAGTAAGTATTGAGCACCTACTGTGGGCAGAACACTGTGGGGAAGGGAGGCTCTAGTATTATTAAATACTATTCCAGCTATCAGGAAACATAAGCTTAATGAGGTAACAAAATACAGCACAGGAGCACAGGCATGCACAGACACCAGTCTCAACCTCATGGGCCTGTGGAATGAGCACTTTGTATCAAACCCAAACCCAGACCCAGACCCAGCACATGGCAGGGCACTGGCGGGAGTAGGCAGGAGGGGTGGCTGCTTGGGCTGGCCAGGGTGGCCAGAACAGGAGCACACTGACATAGCCTTGTCATCATCCTATCCCCAAGGAAACTTCTGTATCCAAGTGGAAATGTCAGAGGCAGAAAATGAGACTGAATTGATGGCCCCAGTTAAGGACCTAATCCCCAAAACTCATGAAGCACAAACAAACTGGTGGAGAGATGGATGGGGACAGAGCAGTATTCTAATATATGTTGAAAATGAATAAAATCCACAGACAATTTGCTTATTTGAGAGGTAGGCTTTAGTAAAATCTCACGTGCCATTCTGATGGGCTGGTTTATTTCATTTCATTTTATTTTTTATCAAGCCCAGTTTGCCAATGGTGGACCTCAGGCCCAAAGTTCAATGTCAATAACAGAACAGCTACAAATCCAGTAAGTGACTTTGCTCTCAGCTGCCCAGGCAAGAAACTGTGAAACTCCACCTGGAACAGCACCTGGCTCCGTTCCCCTTCCCTCCCCAGTGGCTGGCCTTGTGTGTTACAACATGTAACCACTCATCTCTGGGCCGTGGGCCCTGCATTCATAAAACTGACACGGTGTCCAGTGTAAAGAGAACACAGAAGATATTTACTCAATCCTTTACTTGGTAGTCAGGGAAATGAGGCTGGGTGAGTTCAAGTGACTTATAAATAGGGCAAGGATATGTTTTATGTGATATTACGAGTGTGCATGCATACCACTAATAATTACTCAGGACAACCAAGTGTGTGGTGCACACCAGTAATCCCAGCTGAGGCAGGAGGATCACAAGTTCAAGGCCAGGCTCAGCATCTTAGTGAGACCCTGTCTCAGAATAAAATAAAAAGGACTGGAGATGTAGCTCAGTGGCCAAGCACCCCTGTGTTCAATCCCCAGTACCTCATCCTCCCAAAGTAAAGAATTGCACAGGACAACTGGCATCTACTAGACCTGTCCTAGCCTGTTTCAGGCAACCTAGGATATTGGGTTACTGTAGTCAAGGAGGAAATAAGAACGAGGGCCAAGACCAGATCCCTACCCATTATACACCCCACAACTTTACCATCTTATATTCTTTATTTTGAAGACTGGGTATGTATGAGTCCACAGGACAGGTGAGAAGGCACTCAATCTAGAAATGTAATATGGGCCTACTACCCATTGTGGCATGGCTTATCCCCTGAGGAGGGCGTGTGATACCTGTGATTCTACGTGTCGGTGACTCCTGACTCTTTACCACAGCCTCAAGCTCCCACCTGCCTCCATTCCTGGTTGAGCCAGGGTCACAATTCTAGCCCCCTGCAAAGGGTGGGAGCTACCCCATGTCCCCAGGTTCCCAGGCTTTACCCAAGAGTCCAGGGCTGCCTTATCACTAATCCTCTCACCCTAGTGATTGCATCACAGTGAGGAAAGTTTGACCTTGGGATTCAGACTTACAGAGGAAGATACCAGTTCCTGCAGGCCAGGGCCAGGGCCCAGCACCTAGTCCTGGCTGTGTGAGTGAAGGGCTCCAAACCTGCAGGCCTCTCTGGGTCCTAACTGCCTCGTCTTCAAAATGACTGAGTTGGACAGAATATTCCAGGTCCTTTGACATCAATGTTGAAGAGAGGCTGTCCCATGACTGATAAGTGGGCCAAAGGTACTGGGGCCATGGTCTCCCTGCCACCAGGAGCCAGGCTCCAGTGCTGATGAGGTGTTGTGTGGCACCTTCTGCACCAGCCTCTCTTAGCTCACACACAGTGGGAGGGACTATGGCGTGTGTGTGTGTGTGTGTGTGTGTGTGTGTGTGTGTGTCTGCCACAGCCTTCATCTAGCTCCTCAGTCACGCAAGGCAGGGGGGCATACTGGATGAGGATAGATAGGGACACTCAAATTTCCTGAATTCAACACATCTTCTTAAACATCTACTATATGTTAGAAACTATGGAAAATACAAATTTGTCAACCACAGGATTTCTGCCCTCAGGAGATTGAAATTTGGGGGAGAGAAGACTGTAGACATTCAGACCTGTGGAGAAATTAAACTGAGATAAAATATGTTAAAGGGTGTAGGGGAAAAGGGACTGACTCTGGAATGGGGTTGGAAGTGTTTCTTTTTTTTTTTTAAGCATATGTAAATATTTCTCTTTTTTTTTTTTTTTTTTTTTTGAGGGGGGGCAGTGCTGGAAATCTAACCCAGGGCCTCACGTGGTACAAGGCAAGTGTTCCCCCATTGAGGTACACCTCCTGACTTATCAATCGTGGGACAGCCTCTCTTTGACATTGATGCAGTGTGCTGGAGTTGCAAGGGACCTGGAGGGTTCTGGTCCAATCCTCTCATTTTGTAGGTGCAGCAGCTGGGACCCAGAGAGGACTACAGACTTATCCAGAGTCTGCGGTACTTACATGGCCAGGACCAGGTGTGCTCTAGGTGTGCTAAGCCCTGGTCATAGTCTGCTCTCCATCTCAACATGCTGCTGTAGGGACTGATAGCTCCCTCCATAAAACTCCTGCCTTCTTCCCTTCTCTCACAGTACCAATGCCTGGGGTACAGGAGTGGGTAGTTGTTAAGTTCTGAAATCATATCACTTGTGTTTAAATCTTGGCTCAGCCTCCTATTAAACTAGACAAGTTATTTAATAGTTCATGCCTTGGTTTCTTTAGCTGGAAAATGGGAGAAATGGAGTGATTGTGCAGATAAATGAGATAATTTGGGCAACATATCTGGCACCATGCCTGGTATATAGTAATGCCCAATGTCAGCTGTTGCTCAATAAATGTTTGCCTAGTAAACGAATTGAAGTTTTCATCTAGAGTCCAAGTCTTTTATCTTGCATATTCAAATGGGCCTCCCATTTTGAGTTCCTCATGGAATATATTCATTATCTGTGGCTAAGACTGAGTTCAGATGCAAAGGCCTAAAGCTCCCACCCTTCCATTGTGTGGGACCAGGAATGAGCCTGGTGGTGAGGAACCATTTGACTAACAGAGTGGCACAATTTGGTGAAGTCTATTTAGAGAGTTTAAAGTTACAAAATGTTGGTGCAGGAAGGGAACTGGGAGATGATTTAGTCTCTTCATTTTACTGAAACAAAACCACAGCTTAGAGAAGTGACTTGCCTATGGTCATAGGACTCATCAAGTGGCAGTGGCAGAAGTAGACCCAGGAATCCTGAGAGGAGATCCAGGAGCTCACCTCACCTGCCGCCTAGTCACCTAAGCAACCTTCTACATAGAAGCTCTTAGGTAACAGCAACCCGGGATCCCTCCCTCCTCTTTCTACTGTGTTCTAGAGAAAAGACTGTTTCTCAGTTCTCATGGTCACATCTAAGGTAGACTTAGGGCTCTTAGCTGTCCAGAACTAGGGAATATGTTCATGACCCTCCAGTTAGTGTTACCCACCGAGACGGTGGCTGTGGAGGCTTTCAACACAAAGGGCAGGTAAGGGAGGCAGCAGCGAGGCAACCTGCTTTCCAGTCTGTCAGGCCTCAGATAACACCGGCCTTTCTTCTTCCGAAAGAGCAATGGGGAGAAACCAAGATGGAGGAAGGTGGAGCCGGGGGAGATCAAGCGAAAGGCCGGGAAGGAGTTGACTCGACCGCCTCTTCTCCAACAGGGCAGTTAGGGTGTGTTCACTGTAATAAAGCAGCACTCGCTCCCCGACAAAATCCGAAGCGCACGACGAAGAAAGCCCGCCCTGTAGGAACTCGCCGTCTTATTACGTAGACGCCCTTTATTTACCTACCTATCTTCTCTGTCCCTATGTAAAAACTCGGCGAACTCTAAAAGACCTGTCACTGGTGTCCTGGTTTTTCTGCTGTCGCGCGCAGAAAACCTGCCGTGCGACTGGCCAGTCTTCCGAGCTGCGTTGAGCCGGACCCTCCAGTGAAGTCCCCCTGGAAGGGCGCAGCGCCTTCACCGGCCGCAGGACTCCACGCCCGGGCGCGCGAGGCGGGCGCGGCCTCTGCGCCCGGGGCCCGCGGCGGGTAGGAGCGGGGGCAGGCGCGCGCGGAGCGGGGCGTGGGGTCGCCGTCCGGGGCCGCGAGGCTGGCGGCGCCGGGACGCACGCAGGGCGCGCGGGGGCCGGGAAGGAAGCGGGGCCGGCGCACCGGGCGCCAGGCCCCGAGGCGCTTCCGCGCCGCCTCCCTCCGCGGAGCCGGGCCGGGGCGCGCCGCAGGGGCGGGGGCGGCCGGCCGGGGGCTGACCCCGAGCGCCGCCGAGTCTGCGCCCGCCCGCCGCCCCGCGCTCGCCTCCTGCCGCCTCGGGTTACGCGGCGGCCGTCAGCGCGCACCTCATCAATAAGGCCTGACAGGCCGCCGGCTCCGCGGCCATCCATCACGCCGGGCGGCGCGGGCGGCGGGCGGCCGCGGGGCGGGCACGCGGGGCCCGGGAGCCGGCGGCCCCAGGCCCGGCCTGAGCGGCACGGCCGGCTCAGCCTCGGCAGCGCACCGCCGGCCCGGGAGGCGCCTGCGGAGAGGTGAGCGTCTGCGTGGGTGCTCCAGGCCCTGCTCACCCGGAGCGGGCCCTTAACAGACTTGAGGCAGCATTTCTCTATCCATCCACAAATATTGGACTTAAATTCCACTTCTTAATCCTTGTGTCTTTTAAAGATGTGCTCCTTTGTTTTTAGAGAGCTGTGAGTGATGTAAGCAATGATCTAGTACAACCCATTTATTTCACAGATGAGGAAACTGAGGGTCAGGGTGGGGGTCTGGCATGATTGAGGCCTCACAACCCGGTGGCGACTGAAGCTTAGGCTGTCCGCATTTGCACTTGGCTTGACCTGTGATCAATATTGGCATCAAATGTGTGGAATGGACGAAGTTGTGCGGGTTCTAGATTCTAGATGCTCATCAGTGCATGAGCAGTACAGAGTTGGCACAACCCTGCTTCCAACTCAGGCCACCGCCAGTGTGTGTGTCCGAGTCCCCGCCCCAGCGTGCATAGGTGTTGTGTCGAGGAGAGACTAGAAGAGAAGGTAAGAGCAGAGAGAAACACGGACACGTTTAATGTACTAGTTCCTTGAATGCATTGGTTACTTCCTGTCCCACCTACCCTTCCCTAAGACGGTGAGGTCAGCTTGCCTCAACTCATGCATGTGTATATTCCAGCACTTGCTCCTGGTACTCTTTGCATCTCCACTGATGGCAACAGTTTGAAAGTGGAAATGTGAGTTTGTCCTCATGCCTCCAAAGTTTACATGGTGTCCAACACACAGCAAGCACTGATGGGCTGGAACTCTTGTGAGGGAATTCCAATAATTCAGATTCAGAGGACTCCGAGAGATTTCAGAGATTGTGGAATCCAGCCTCCTTCCCTAAGAGGGGGACTGAGACTAAGTACCTGATTTACCCAAAGCCATCCTGGGTAAGGGAGCGCTGGACTCCCAGCATTCCTTCCTGCACCCCTCCCCCAGGACTTGGCCAGCCACTGAGTTGCCTCCTTGTGGATCCTGAGTCCTTTCAGTCTTTCTTTCCCTTCCCACCTTTGGTGCTTCCGCTTCATTAGCAGGCTCTCCGGGGTTAGGATGATTATATCAGAGAAATGGACCAGGCCTACTGCTCTGTTTCCAACAGGAAACACAATGTGTGAGGTTTGGGTTTGCTTTTGTCATGGTGGTGGTGGTGGTTTTTTAATTCAAGTGTAAAGGATGGGATTAAAACCCATGAAGGGACTGGGGATGTGGCTCTGTGGTGGAGTGTTTGCCTAGCATGCTGGAGGCCCATGTTTGGATCCCCAGCACAGAAGGGGGTGGGGATGGCAGGATGACGGATAAGTCTGTTAACTTTAATGTGCGTGTTTCTTCTGTTACCACAGAGGTTTGGCAGAAATTAAAACAGTGATATTATCAACATCTGGGAAGACAGAGAAATGATCCCAGTCTCCCCCTCTCTCCTTTTGAGTATCAAGAAGGCAAACCATCCTGCAGCCCAGATAGTTAGTGGATTTGGGGCTCTCATGTGACGTCCTCTAGAAGATAATGTCTGAAATTCAGATACCAACTGTGGCTTCATCTGCCACAGAGCACTTTCTTACCTGCAGGGTCCCCCACCCATGTGGACATCATAGCTTCACCTGAGTGTGATAAAAATTGACATAAGAATTACAGCCAGAGTGGCTTCTTCCGCAGAACCAACACGAAGGTTGCAAGTTGGTTGTACTGGAAATGTCACCAGTACAGTGCGGCACCAAATGTTTCTTCCTTAGTCCATTCAATCCTGCTCTCAGGAGCTATTTGTTCCTCTTTGAAGACTAAGACTTGACTTTCACTTACCCATTCTGGGCTAAGTGCCTCCCCCCACCCCCCAGCAGACAGCAGGTTGCCTGGGAACTGGCAGAGTTGCTCAGAGTGATTTAGCAATTCCTGAGCTTCTGCTGTCTGGCTCCAGGACCCTCAGGATGCCAGACCAGGATAACCTTCACTCTGGTGTCACACCCTGTAGTCTGCTGTGAAATATGAGTGTGCCTGTGTCATACCAGCTGGAGATAGGCACTGGAGCTCTGCCTGCGACGGACCACTATAGCCATTGCTATTAACTTAGGATGGACAATGGGGGAGGACCAACCTTGGAACCTGAGTTTTCAAAAAAGAAATGCAAAGCTTTCTCTTGAACATAAATCTCTTTGCTGAAAGAGGGAGTCAAACATGCACCAGAGATACAGAGGTTTTCTGAAGACCGAGGTCAAGGGTGAAAAGAAGTGGAGTGGGGGCATCTTATCCCGACCCAGTAATATTTTCCCCCTGCTTTTACAAAGTCAGATTTATTGAGGTAATTTACATACTGTAAGCTCACTCCTTTTAGTGTAGTTTTATAAGTTCTGAGAAATCAAGCAACTGTCACCATAATCACATATTGAAATAATCCCAACACTTGCCCAAATTTCCTCCCTTTGCACTCAGCTCTCCCCCATTCCTTGCCCCTAGCAGCCTCTGACCTATTTTTCATCTCTGTGGTTTTGCCTTCTTCAGGATGTCCTGAGATTTTTCTTTTTTTGTGTGTGGAGTCTTTTGCTCCTTCTTCCCTGTGGCTGAGTACATGTGAGTCATTGTTGTCCTTGGGTAAATTTGTAGCATATTCCTGTTTGTGGCTAAATAGTATTCCATCGTGTACATACATGGACTTCAGTTTGTTCATCTGATTCCCCCTTGAGGATCATTTGTGGGGAACAACTTTGGGGCAATTACGAACAAAGCCATAGCTCTTGAAGATACCAGCAATACTCCTGTAGATTAAAACATGGCTTATATTCTCCTCTTCCTATCCTGAGGCATATTGCAAATGATACATCTGCTGGCCATATTCAAAGAATAAAGATGTCACAGTCCCTGCAAAGGTAGTGCATGGAGGTATGTGCATGTGTGGAGAGACAGACAGACAGACACACTCTGAATCCAGAGCTTGTGAAGTGAAGACAAACTATTGGCACGGATATGGAAAAACTGAAGCCCTTCTCAGTGGTGTATGCCTATGGAAGGCTGAGGCAGGAGAACTGCAAATTTAGGCCAGGCTCAGCAAGTCAGCCAGATCCTGCATCAATCACTGAAAAGGGCTCAGTCATAGTTCTATGGTAAGGCACTAATGGCTTCCATCCCTGGAACCCACCCCCCATACACACAGAGAAGAAAGGAGAGGGGGGAGAAAGAAAGAAAAAGAAAAAAAATGGACTTTATTTATTTATTTTTTTTGGTACTGGGGATGGAACCCAGGTCTGCAGGCTAGGCAAGTACTGTACCACTGAACATACCCCGGCCCTCATATTTTATTTTGAGATGGGGTCTTGCTAAGTTGCCCAGGCTGGCCTTGAACTTATGATCCTCCTCCTCTGATTCCGGAGTAGCTAGGATCGCTGGACAGGTACCACCGTACCTGGCAGGAACTGATCACTCTTGATGGATAAGTCTTTTGCTTCAACTGTTCTGAGCCCCTCCGCAGGAGGGGAGGGGAGCAGTAGGCTTCTCCTGAGACTTCCCTGGTGGGGGAGCCCCTAGCGGGTCCCTCTGCTCTGGGTGTGAAAAGGGAAGGGAGGAGGAGGTTCTGGGTAGCTCTGCTACTTGGTAAGTGCAATCCTGAGGACTCCCTCGTCTGGCTTCGACCAGACCTTTGCTTCTGGTGGCCCTCCCTTCAGTTCCCTGGCCTTGCAATTTGCAGTGCCCTAGCACATCTGCTTTAGAGGATAATTCAGGCTCAAAGCGGGAGCAACCTGGTCCTTCCATCAAACATTCACCCACCTGACTAAGGTAGCGAAAACTTGAAATCAGGCACAAGGTGTGAGGCTCTCCAGTCTTTCATTCACTCAGCTCGGCTACAGCAGATGCACAATTGACATAAAAGGGCGGCCTAACCAGCCAAGCTCCGTGCACCCCTCTTCCGTCCGTTGTTTCAAGAAACCAGTTATTTCCCAGCAGAACTGCCTCCAGGCTGCAGGCCTGGGTGTGAGGCAGCGGGCAGCCCACTCCGAGGGCACCTGCTACAGTTGGGGGAGCAGAGGGGTCGCCCGCCCGAGGCACTGCGCGGTCCAGGGACAGGGAGACCGGGGTCTGTCTGAAGTGGGTCCTCGCCAGCGAGGCCAGCAGGACTTCGGTGCCCGCCACCCGCTTTGGTGGATGCTGGGCCGCGACGTTTGTGGGGCGAGACGCTGTTTTCGCACTTGGGCTTCGTGCTTCCTTGACACTTTCCTGTCTCTCGCTCGCCGCGCCAGGTCGCGGCGCCTGCCTGGGCGTCTTCCCCAGCTCCGGGTCACCTAGGACTCCGCGGGCGGCGAGTCGAAGGGTGCGGGGCCGCTGGGCGTAACCGCCACGTTGGGGGAGGGCGGGGGCCTCCTGTCCCGGAGCTGGCTCTGGGAACGTCAGGTCTCCCGGGTCTCCGCAGTCCCTGATGTGCGCGTCGGCCGGCGACTGGCAGTTCCCAGCCACCAGTGTCTCCATCGGTGACCGCGGCCCTCCGCCAGGACAGGCGAGGGAGCCCTCGACTTCGGGATGACCTTGGCCCTGTCTCGTCCTCTTTCCTCCTACCGCGCTCTGACTCTTTCTGCTTGCATCGTCTTCCTGTGGACACCGGCCTGTGTCCCTGTCGCCAGGTCTCTGAACTCTGAGCTCGCCTTCTCTCCTAGGGTCTATACCTCTGTCTCCTTTCTCCTCTTCCAATCTCTCCCATTTCTTTGTCTCTGTCCATTCCCCTCACTCCTTTATTTTCTGTATAGCACTTTTCACCGCTTAACTCTATGTATTTGACATTTATTGTCTGTTTTCCTTTTGGAATGTAAGCTACCCGAGGGCAGAAATTTTCTCAAATTTGGTGCTGAGTAGCCACACCTGAAATGTTCCTGGCACCAAATACTGCTCAGGAAATATAGAATGACCAGGCTGGTAGCACAACCTGTAATCCCAGCAGCTCAGGAGGCTGAGGCAGGAGGATTGCAAGTTTGAGGCCAGCCTCAGCAATTTAGTGAGACCCTGTATCAAAAATAAAAATAAAAAGGGCTGGAGATGGAGCTTAGTAGTGAAGCATCCCTGGGTTCAATCTCTGGAGCATATATGAATGAACAGTTGAATGAACAAATGAATCCGCTGGCATTCTTGGGTCTGTCTCACTCTCCATATCTCTCCAGTTTTCTTTCTCTCTGTTCTGGTATCTGCCTGCCCTCTGTCTTTCTTCTTTTTCTCTTCTTCCTCTGGTTTCTACCCCTCCCCCACTCATTTTCTCTGCCCCAGTGTCCAACTTGGTCCCTCTGACCTTCCAGGTTTTCTTGATGTCCCAGATGGCGCATCTCGGCACCCTTTATCACCTCCATCCCTGGGAGCCCTGCTGCCTCTCCTGACAATCGCTGCTGCCTCAGCACCTAGCTTGGTTCTTGAGCTGAACTTGACTTTCCAAATCCTAACTGTGCTCAGCAATTTCTTCCTGCAGATCTCAGGGACACCAGTCTAAATTTGTATTTACAATTGCTGGCAATTTGTAGGTAGGGAAGGCAATCAGGGCTGGGCTCCTCTCTTCCCCTCTGTCCTGGGTCCCAGAATCCTACTCAGAAAAGGCAGTGAAGCTGGGCACCTGGGCTGGTCCTTCAAAGGGAGCCTTCCATTCTCCTTCCAGCATCTAGAGGGATGCTATTAGCAACCTGTTTGTAAAGTCAATTATTCAGTAACATTTATTGAGCACCTACTGTGTCAGCCATGGTCACTGTCCTCAAGCTTACCTTCTGGAGTTTGTGTGATAGGGACACTGGACCAGAGACGCATGATAACATCAGGAAACACACAAAAACCTGTGAATAAAACAAGTGAATGTTTTATCTAATCTAAGAAAATTAACGGTGCTCTTGGTCTCACCTCAATGCTGCCAGGACTACAACTTCAAAATTTTGACTAGGAAGAAGGGAAGACCTACAGATTAAATGATTGGGGCCCAGATCACCAAGAGAAATAAATACAGGAGGCGGCAGCTTTCCTCCTGGAAGAGAAATGCCCCTGTGGACAGCTTAAAGAGCCTGCAGGGCATAGGTAGCTTCCCCTCCTCCAGCTGCTGTTTTCCCAAGGTCCTTCCATGAAGAGGGTGTGAGCCGGTCAGTGTGGGAGCAGGAAGAAAGGGCATAAGGGAAGGGTCAGCAAGGCTTGGACTTGAGGGCGCCTGACGGGGTTCCAGTCCTGGCCTCTACTGCCCCAGAATTTGAAGAGCACCCTCCCCACTGAAAAAAGCCTTTGGCATCCTTCCCGAGTTTGGCAAAAATGTTCAAAGACTACTTTTTGCTTTTTCTTTCTCTTCCCATGGTCTCAGAATACAAGACACAACCCATTTTATTTTATTTTTATTTTTAAATGTCATACATGCTCATTAAAGGAAATTTAGAGACTTAAAAAAGAGAGTCACAGAAAGTACTCCACAGTAGAAAGCTGATATTAAGTAGAATGGGAAGAAAATAACTGACTCGGGCTGGGGTTGTGACTCAGTGGAAGAGCACTTGCCTAGTATGTGTGAAGCACTGGGTTCAATCCTCAGCACCACATATAAATAAAATAAAGGTCCAGTGGCAATATATGTATATATATAAAACTGACTGGAGATCTAGATTTCAGGCTTGCTTCCCCTCGGGCTTTGCCCCCATGGATTGGTACCTTAACTTCTCTGGGCCTCCTCGTTCCTGTTTCTAAGATGAGGATGGTAACACTTTCCCTTCTCCCAACCTGGCAATATTGTTGTTTCCTACAGATAAATGGGATTTGAGAATGAGCTGTAATCTGGAAGTGACTATAAAAAATAAGAATGGGTGCACAGGCCGGCCGGAAGCACGGGGAGCGTTCGCGAGGTCTGTGGGGGAAAGCATGGCTTCGCTCTGCACCTCTGAGCGGTGCTAAAGCGAGACAACCCGAAAGCGTCGTTTCCTCCTCGTCTCGCCTCTTCGCAGGTCTGCGAGTGCAGACGCAGTTCCGGGTGGACCGCACGGGATTCTCTAGGTCTACCCTTCTTCTCCCAAGAATGCCAGGTTTCTGAGGCACCAGACTCAGGAAGGAAAGAGAGGTAGGTCCGCGTGGCCCAGCAGCTTAATTCGTTCTCCATTGTCTGCGCTAGCAAGGTCGGGCCCTGTTCCGCACCTCGGTTCTCCGCGCTCCGCCCGCGGGGCTTACGCAGGGTGCTGGGCGGCCAGGTGGACGCAGCGGACAGTCACAGGTAACAGGATAACCGTGCCCGCGGCGCCAGGCCCAGTCAGAGAGCCGTGCGGGCGCAGACCGCCGCATTCGTTCGTTCGGGGCGGGCCACTTTTGCACGTCGGATCCGGAGCTTTTGTGCACAGGTTCACAGAGGTTAATCTGCATCTCGGAGAAACTCGTTTCACAGGGCGTCTTATTCTGCGGCTCTAGATTTGGTTCTCTCTCTGTGTGGGGCGGAGGAGCTTCTCATTTCCCATTTCAAGACGCCGGAGACCTCCGGAGCGCTAGATTTCTTTTTCTTTTTTCTCTGGGTGGGGCGACCTTGTAAACTTATTCTCGGCGGGTGCTGAGAAGCCTCTGTGCTTCCCCGCCAACCCGCGCCCCCGCTGGAAAACGATTGTGGCCCCTGAAGTTGCTCCTGGCAAAACTGCCCACTCGGAACTCGCTGGGAGACCCTCGCTGATCTCACTGTGAAGTCCGCATCCTGTTTACTTATTTAGTTTTTGGAGGGTATTAGAAGTCAGATTCCTCTGTACATCATGTTCAGTCTCCAGTTTTGTCTCTACTAGGCTAAGGACCGGCTCCGGTCCCAGAAGTCTTTAGGGAACAGGACAATGCAATTTATTCTTGTGTCCTGGAGAAATTCTTTTTTAAAGACTACAACTAAGTAATTCTTATTTGTCAAAAGCCTCATGACTTCACACTACTGGATCATTAAACATTGGCCCTTTAGTAAAAAGAGGTTAAAGGAAAAAAGAGACAGAAGATGTCCACAGTGTTCAGTTTCCCCCATTGACTATGGGAAAGGAGAGCGGAAAGAGGACGTGAGCGGAGTTGGGCCACCCTCCCCAGGCCGGGCCAGGTCAGGAACATCCTCCTTAAAAATAGCCTAGAGTCTGAACCTCGGAGCACCCAGCCCCCTGTTCCCCCTCCCCCCAGCGGCCTCCTGAGTTAGAGAAGCCTGGGAACCTAAAGAGGCAGCCGATAAACCTCCTCCAGCCCGCCCGGAGGCCTTGAAATGCTCCCAGCTCCTGGCAACGCACACTGGTCGCCCGGCTCCCTCTTCGCCCGAGGGAGGCAAAGAGGGAGGGAGCGAGGAAAAACAAAACACCCCCAAAGAGCAGGCGTTTGCCAACCGTCTCTAGGGCATCTTGAGCCCAGACATTAGGGATGAAATGTGGGGCGCTGGTTTCAGAGAAAAAAGCCACAAAAAAGACACAAATGTCTCTGTCCCAGGCTCTTTCCAGAAGTAGAGAATATTCCCAGCCACGAGCTCCCGGTTTCCAGTTCATCAGTTGACTGTCAGTGGGAAGGGTTACTCCAGGGCCTGGCTAGGACCTGCCTCCAGGGAATTTGTGATAAGCAAGCGCTTAGCAAAAGCAGGCTCTTCTATACAGGGGTCTCACAACAGCCACACACAGCAAAAACTGCTATTTGAACCCTCCAGTATACAGAAAAGATTCAAGTTCGGGAGGTTGGTAGAGTGGTGGGGGTGGTGAAGGCTAGCAGCGGGATACCGCGCGGAGGTCCATCACGCACTACTTGGAAGAATCCAGAGAGGAGCGGCCTCAGCTATAGGGAGGATTCTCGTGCGGATGCTCCCAGAGACACTGAGCCCCGAGCCCCTGGCTGGTTGCTAAGAAAATCTACTGTCTGTTCCCAGGCTCAGCCTTTTTGCCTTCTTAAGTCGCCCGGGTGGGACCCAGATAATTGCCGAAGCCACAATACCCGCGGAGAAGAGAGAGACCTGACCAGATTCCGGGTCGCCTGAGTGCATACTTTCAGTTCTCCAGAACGCCTTTGCAGGTCCCTAACGCAGCCTTTTGGCTTGGTGCTTCTCTTGCTCGCCCCAAAGATGATGAGGACCGGTTTCAAATAGGGCAGGAAGGATATACCCTTCTCTCTGAGGTTCGCAGATCCGGGTGTGCCCGAGAGGCGGCTGTTCCCCAGTGTCGGCCCCAGGGATCCCTAGGACACCCCACTCTTAAGTTATCAGGTCTCTAATTCAGGTGCCAACTACCGCAGAAGCACTGGCTGGCACTTGGGGGAGCACAAGGGACTCTAAGCACGCCGCCCCCAGCTCCCTGGGCGCAGAGGGGTGGAAGCTGGCATCCGCCTGCGGGGCGTCGTCCAGTCTGCGCCCAGGCCTTCGGCAGCTTGGAGCCCCCTTGTTCTCAATTTTCTGTCCCCTGCTAGGGCCGCTCTGAACCTCCGCACCTCTCATACAGGGATGAGAATTCCCCGCGCAGCCGCCCTCAATTCTTCCTCTGGGATTTTCCTGAGAATCCCCAGGAGTTGGCCACGATCCCATGGGGGTGGGGGCGGTTTCCTTCCAATCAGCCCCGCATCCTAGTCTGAGTCTCAACACCCGGGTTGTCCCCCCACGGGCGGGTTACACCAATAATTTCCAACTGCGGAAACGCGTGTCATCCCTAGTCTTCGTTCTGAGCAGCACATGTTTCTCGCCGGGTGGTGTCCCAGCCCCCTCCAGATCCCTCTAATCTGGTACGAGAAACCTGGGCCGGGGATTGGGGTGGGGGTGGGGGATACGGCCTTTAGATGGAAAAAAAAAAAAAAAAAAAAAGTTTAACCGAAAGCGTGAGAGCCACCGGCCGGCTGTTATCTGGGGCTGAAGGCTGCGGTAATCGATGGGTTATTTTTACGCGGTAATAGGGCCCTGTGATTGCTCTATTAACCTTTAGACCTGTCTGAGGGACTCTCCGGCTCACAGTCCCGCTGCGCCAGGGCCTGCAGGCACTGACGCCGACTCCAAACTCAGGTCTGACACCCTCCCTGCCCCCACTCCAGGGAGCAGACTCCAGCCCCTGGAAGAGCCTTGTACGCAGAGAAGCTCCGCGGGATTGCCCGGCTTCCCAGCCCCCATTAACGACCTTTAGATTGGTGCAGCGGCCGCTGCAGGCTGCTAAGAAAACTGAGAGAGATCAGAAGCGAGGAGGCCGCCGATGGGATGCGTCGCCGGGAAGGGGTGCAAGTTTTGCATAAGTACATAAAACAAGGCTGGGGGGTTCTCGGCGGCGCCTTGCTGTCTCCCCTGGCTGCTGGGAAGGCAAAAGGGAGGCTTTGGTCTCCACACTAATTTTAGAGGCCAATCCGGAACTTGATGTCTTCTCAGCCTCTCTGGAGTCCGGGGATGAGAAGATTCCCAGTACTCCGTCCCAGAAATCTGCAGCCAGCCGGACAACCTTGGGTGACCCAGAGCCCTACGAGAGATCGGGAGTCGAGGAGAAGAGGTCACCTTCCCCTCCATTAGCCCCGCCTCTCGCCCACCGCGGCTTGTGGAGGACGTCTGCAGGTTGGGGAGGTGAAAAAGGAACTCGTTAATAAAGCTGACCCTGGGCAAAACAGCAAACTGCATCGACCTCAGGCTGGGCGGTGGCCAAGGCCCCGCACCCTGGCAGTGGCACTCAGAGGCGCTTTCCACAGAGATCCCCGCGCCTGGACTTTGCCTGCTGGGGGAACTTTTTTGAACTGCCTCCCAGGCCGGCGCCCAGCGGAGGTGCAGCAGAGGCGCCCCCTCCCCCCGTCCTTGCACGTGACTGCTACAGGCCAGTCAGCGTCCGCGAGCCCAGCGCAGGGGCCAGCGGAACGGCGCTGGGAGCTGACTAGCTGCAAGAGGCACAGTGGCCGCCAGAGACTCCGCCGCCGCCGCTGCAGCTCCGGGGGCGCCCGGGGAGCGCGAGCCCGCTCTCCAGGAAGCTCGAGGCTCGGCAGGTAGGGGTTTTTCTCCCTTCTCCTTGCTGTTTGCCGCCATCGCGAAACTCGGAGCTCCTCCGGCCCTATTTGCCTGGGAATAGAGAGGTTCCAGTAGGTGGGAAGGAGTCTTCCACTCCCCTCTCCCAGGCTGGTCAAAGCTTTCTCTGCTTTTGACTTTGGCACGGCAACTTCTTTATCAAAGTAAGACTGGGGGCAAAACGGAGAGAGATTCGAAATGCGTTTGGATTCTTTTGTGTAAACTTGAACACTTGATCCGCCCCTTGTACAGATTCTCCAGCCCTGTTTGGCACCTCACTGACCGGGCCTGGGTGGTGATGGTGGCCGTAGGAAATAACCCTGACCGACTGACCTGGGACGTGCCGCACAGCAGCTCGCACACGGAGGAGTGTAGGTCGAGGGGTGTCGTCCGCTGGCGACCGCGGGGCGCGCAGTAGTGGTGGGGGCAGCGCAGCTGGCCCCCAGGGGGTGCAGGAGGCACTCAGAGGTCGGGCCGGACATTTTATGTCCTTTACGGCCAGCTTTCTCCTCTTCCATACGGGGTCCGGGGAGCCGAATGACCCGCACAGAGCTAACCACTCGCCCACCCTGGCTGCTCCTGGGCGAAACTGGCGGAGAGCCGGAACCCAGGCGGGGAGCAGTGACGTTCCTCCGCCGGCCACCGCAGGCTCCCGGGATCCACATATGTCGATCGACTTTGGCCTGAAGAGTGGGGGGCGGTTCCCCTTGGGAAGGGGACGCCGAGGTAGTGAACGGCCACCAGTTGGAGGGGAGGAGAGGCCTTTGGTTGCGGGGGAGAGGATGGTGAGGGAGTCGTGGCGGGTGGAAGTCCCGGAGCCGCGTGGCCCGCGCTGCTGGGAAAGTTGGGGAAGCACCTCAGGGAAGCATTTCCTGTCCTTCTCAGAAAGGGAAGGCGGACAGAGCAGGTTTCCAGAGTTGAAAGAAAGAAAAGCTTCCGTGGGGTGGCGGGGTGATGCACCCCATACTTCTGAGTCTCCTTATTCCGGATTTCCGAGCTGCGTTACTGCGTCTGGTGAGTTCGTGTTGACAGTTTTCTGCGCGGTAGGCCGAGAGCAGCGGCGCGAGCCGAGTCCTGTAAATGGACGCGAGCGTTCCGGCGCGTGCAATTTTCCCATTTTCAAAACATAAATCCGAAAAGGGCTGTCAGCTAAATCGTTGAAGGAGAAAGTATTTTCTTTGGGCCTCAGAACTTGAGGTGAATAGGTATGAGCGATCTAGAGGGGGCAAACTGGGGCACAGGCCAGACCTCTTGTGCGGGTCACCCTCAGGAGCTCGCTGGGCTTCCCCTGCGGTGGACAGGACCAGGGCTCAACCACAGAAACAAGCTAGCGTCTTAAGGGAATAGTTTCTTGACTTTCCAAAAGGGTGCAGAGGGGTGTTTTATCATCTTCAGTGGTTCCAGGATCCAACTTCGAGGTAATGTATCAACCACTTGGAATGGCAGAGAAGTACTAAAAGGACAAATGTTAGATTTGTAACATTTTTAGCATTTACATTTGAAAGCTTTAAATTTAGCACCTATATACGGGAAGTCTGATTACAAAATCCTGAATTTCCTTCTTTTCTTGCATCTTTATGAGAAAAGAAAATTTACAACGTTATATTTTAGAACTACCAGTTGAGTTTTTACAGAAAATGCAATTAAATAGGTCAGCTACTTCATTTAAAAATAAATATTGCATATTTTATTAAGGTAAACCTGTGTATTTACTTATTGAAGCCCAGAGACTACTAGGCGGCATTAACTTTTTGCTTTTGTTTTCAAAGGCAAATGCTGGTGACCTCAGGTCAATTTTTTTGTATCCATCTTCTAACCAAATTTGATGGAAGGAAATGTCCATCAAATCAATAGTTTATTGTGTTTTGAAAGCAAATAAGAAACCATTTCACAGTTACCTTATGTCCATGTAATTCAGTGCCATTAATTTTATTGTTATTAGTGATATTGAAAATGTAGAAAGTATTATATAATGTAAATATAGTAGAGATTCCACTTTCACAGTTTCTACGTTAATAAAGGTGATCATTTATTGTGGTACATATTATGTCTCAGGTACTTCTTATGACTCCTTTAAAATCTGTAATAATAGCCGACAGTTATATCGAACTTTCTGTGTGTCCGTTGTAACAGTCTTATAAGGTCTTCTTATAAATACTTTGTGTGCATTCATTTATAATCCATACTCTTAATTCTCACATTGGTTATATGGGACAGGTCCCTTTAATATTCGTACTTTACTGGTGAGGAAACTGAGGCCCAGAAAAGTTAAGTGATTTGTCTAAAGTTATTCCTTCTGTAAGTAACAGCCTAGATTTAATATCAGTTTATATCCTTGTAAGTCTGCTGTTGCAATAAAAAGAAACCACTGTAAGAAGCAGTCTGTCTTCTGAAGGAGAAGCGGGGTGTAATGGGCAGCCTCAAACCCTTGGAATCCTATAGACACTCCCCCCTATCCCTCTAATTGTACTTTGATCTTAGACAAGTTTCAAAACTTTTCAATGCTTCAGTTTCCTCTTTTGTAAAATGAGGAAAGATGCCTTTACTAAGTGGGGGTGTAAAGACCTGGGAAAAGTGGGGGTGTAAAGACCTGGGGCACAACAGGTGCTTCAGAAAGTGAGCTCTATGTTTTCAGGAATCAAAAAAAAAAAAAAAAAAAAAAAAATCCCTGGTAGTATCAAAACATGATGCTAGGAAGCATACAGTCAAGCTGTATGAACCGTGCTTTCCCAAGCAGTCTCATTGGTATGCTGATTCTGATTCTGCATATGGGTGGACCAGTGATTCCATAGGAAAAAACTGTACAGTGAAATCAAATGGTTCAGTGAGTTGTTCTGCAATGTGACCTTGTACATTCTTTTTACTCTTCTGGTCCCCATATGCAATCTGTAAAATGTCTAAAACATAACTATTTGTTAGAAACATGTAGCTTGTCTGACTTGACATCCACCTGGTACAGTGTATGGATAAGGGGTTTCACAATCCTTTTTACGAGATTTAGCAGACAGTGTTGCTCATTTATAAACATTTAGACTCTACCTCTAGCCTTTTTGTTTTTAAGATTGCAAACAAAACTTTCTTAGGTTGCTGGTTTTTATAAAAGATTGTCGTTGTTTCTCCTCTGACAATCTAAAGTTCTTTCTTGGCCAGGAATGCTCGAGGAGAAATGGGGGGAAGAAAAAAGAGGAGGGAGGTTTCTTGGGTCGCAGGCATCCCAAAACCAAACCCTCGGACTTATAAAATATTGTAACAAAAATATGCTTGAAGAATAAGGTAAAATTAAAGTCCTTTCTAATAAGCAATACAAAAATAATTGACCTAGATCACAACCACAACTGGTCTAGATCTTGCACGCCCAAGACCCCACTTCCACAGGGCACCCTCCCAGAGGTTTGCCACGGGCAGCCTGACCTCGCCGCCAGGGCAAAACAAAGGCCTCGGCTTTCCTCCGAACCCCGCGGCCTTCGACGCTGAGCCGGAGTCGGGCGATTTAGTTTGCAGTGCGGGAGAAGCAAGCATGCTTGAGGAGGGTGACCTCTGAAAGCTCTGGATGAACCTCTTTTTCTCATTTTGTTGTTCCTCCTTTAGGACCGTGGCTGCATCGAGGGGAAAGAGTCCTCCTGGCCTTCGGAGTTGCAGGCAGCGGACTCGCGCTGCGGGTGTTCTGGAGGCGTTGCGCAGCGACCCGCGCGGGACCGAGGCCTCCGGACGTGGCGAGCGGGTGCCCCGAAGGCGGGTGCCCGCACGAGCGCCCAGGCACCACCTGGCGTTTTGTGCCGCCCGTGGGCGCTCCAGACTTCCAGGCCCTGGGGTGGAGAGCCCCTCCTGCACCACCTTCCGGAACCAAAACTCCAGTTTTGACTTTCCTGAGTAAACAAGAGCCCAGAGTTCTTTGCTCGACGCTGGATTTAATATGTCTACATTTTTGAGGGCCTTGGTTTTTTCCCTTTGACTTTATCGTTTTCGTGACAGTCCCTCGCACGTACATTCTTGGTAGTGTGGCGTTCTCTCCCCGCGCCGCTCTTTGACCAGCGAGGGAAGGGCGAACGCCGAGAGCACCGGGGCCATGTACCCGAGCCTGGCCATGGCCGCCAACCACGGGCCGCCGCCGGGGGCCTACGAGGCGGGCGGCCCGGGCGCCTTCATGCACGGCGCGGGCACTGCGTCCTCGCCGGTCTACGTGCCCACGCCGCGGGTGCCGTCCTCGGTGCTGGGCCTGTCCTACCTCCAGGGCGGTGGCGGGGGCGCTGCCACCGGAGCCGCCTCGGGCGGCAGCTCGGGTGCAGCCCCGTCGGGCGCGGCTCCCGGGACACAGCAGGGCAGCCCAGGCTGGAGCCAGGCGGGAGCCGAGGGAGCCGCCTACACCCCACCGCCCGTGTCCCCGCGCTTCTCCTTCCCGGGGACCACAGGGTCCCTGGCGGCGGCCGCCGCCGCCGCCGCCCGGGAAGCCGCGGCCTACAGCAGTGGCGGCGGGGCGGCGGGCGCGGGCCTGGCGGGCCGCGAGCAGTACGGGCGCGCGGGCTTCGCGGGCTCCTACTCCAGCCCCTACCCGGCCTACATGGCCGACGTGGGCGCGTCCTGGGCCGCGGCCGCCGCGGCCTCCGCCGGCCCCTTCGACAGTCCGGTCCTGCACAGCCTGCCCGGCCGGGCCAACCCCGCCGCCCGACACCCCAATCTCGGTGAGTACTGTTGGAGGAGCTCGGCAGCAGTGGGGCCGGCGGCGGGCTGGTCGTCGGAACCCTGCTCGGGGCGGGTGGTTTTAGACTGTTTTGGCGGGGAGGGTGCTTGATGCCCTCGAGTTCCGACGGAAGCAGACTGGAAGACCAGCTGGTGGCTGGGGGCCCTGGGCGGTGAAGGTCCCAGCTCCAGGGGCCCAGATTCTTCAGGGTGAGGCCCACCAGAGCCACATCAAAAAAAAAAAAAAAAAAAAAAAAGAAAGAAAAAAAAAAGGGTGATGGGGACTGAGTGCGGCCGACACAGGCCCAGACGACGAGTCTGTCGCCCGACTGGGGGCCGGGAGGAGCAGCCCCGGGAGCCTGGGGGGATGGCGCTGGCGATCGCTGGGTTTCCTCCCCGCCCGCCCTCAGCGGCCTCTGCGGAGCCTTGATTGCCTTGGCTTGGACCTGAGATCTGGGCCATTTGGCAGCCCAGTTGGAGGATCTCTCCGGGTGGCAGATGATTTTCCTGGGGGGAGTTTCACGCCGGAAACAAAGGAGGGACGAGCAAAGGAGACCGCCGGGGTGGAGTGAACTGGGCCCGCGCCGCGTGGGTCCCCAGGCCGACAGTGTGGTCGCCGGAGTCGGCGGGGAGCAGACATCCCTGGTCAGTTCTTTATATTTTCCGGGTGAAATAGACTTCGCAGCTGCTTCCACGCCTCGAACCTCCTTTTCTCTCGAGGGCAGAGGTTAGAAATCATGATGGACGCAACTTAGTTTTCCAATCGAGTTTCAGACCGCGGGGTGGGGGCGGCAATCGGCCCCACTTGCCAGATTTGTGGATGAATGGATTGATCCCTGAGTAGGGGCCTGGGCCTGGCACCCCGGCTGGGAGAGACAGGGAAGTGGCAACCACTAATTCAAAATGCAAAGATCTCTGGTCTTGTGAAATTTCAAGGAGTGAAGGATCGGGTTTGGATTGAGCTGACTCTTTGGAGGGAGGGAAAGCCCAGAGAGAAACAAAGTTAACATTTATTGACTACCTACTAAGTGCTAAATCCTTTGCTTTTGTTCTCGCTTTGAAGAGTAAAGTCTGTCTCTCCCGATTTCCAGTGTTGAGCTGGCTCCTAGAGGGGCACCGGCTTTGAAGAGCTTTAAATTATTCTCTGGCCCTGGGTGGCCAGGGTAGCTCTCAGGGAGGGGCTTAGGCATCCAAATACACATCCCAGGTAAACTGATTAACCAAGGATGTGGCGCCGGGCCGGGTCTGTGGCTCCCAGCGTCCCCCGCCCTCCGCACAAGGAAAACAGACGGCACCCCTGCGGGAGGAGGGGCCGCCGCAAGGGTCTCTGCGGGTGTACCTTTGAGATAGTGTGTGGGGAAGTCTCCACACAATGGTGGCAGGGGGTGTGTGCAGGGCACTTTGGCCCTGCATTCTGTGGGGTCTCTCCTGAACCCTCTCTGGCCTTTGGTTCAAAATAAGATTTAAAATAAGGAGGAACGGTCCCCAGAGGTTTCAGGGAACCAAGCCGTTCCCTTTGTGACCCTGGTAGTCCTGGAGTGAGAATTTGGTGTTTGGTTAAGGAAAAGTGGAAAGGTGGAGATCCAAAGATGAGGAGACCTTGTGGAAGTCAGAGGTACAGCCTCAGCAGTGTCAGAACAACACTGAGTTGCTCACAAACTGAGTGTGAGTGCTCAAGTGGGTATCAGGCAAGCCCTCTGGGCAGGTGGGTGCTGAAGTCATGGTTCCCAATTCCAGGGCCAACGCTGGAAGCTGACCTTTGAGGAGCGTCGGGCCAGGACTGCCCCCTCCATGCACTCTGCTCCTGGCTCTGGCTCAGGCTCTACCCCAATGGTCTTTCGTGAAGTCCCTGCTTTTTTTTTTTTTTTTTTTTTTTTTTTTTTTTTTTGCCATAGCCAAGAGTTTTAAGTGGTCAAGTCATGAGGGTGCTATGTGATCTCTGTAGGGAAGGCCAGGCTTGAGATGTTGGCTCTCAGATCTTCAGCATGTCCAGCAGGTGTGCTGCGCTTACATAAACCAACGTATTTGCTTTCAGCCCAAAGCAGTGCTTTCCTTCCTTTTTCCCGGGGTTCTGGAGAGTGCACCTAGGGTGGGGGCCTAGCACATGCTAGGTGAGTTCTCCACTCTGAAGGACACCCTCAGACTGTGGGGGGGGGGAGGGCGTGCAGGGGGGCGTGTCAAACCTGGGGCCTCCTGCTTCCCAGGCAAGCATGTTACCACTGAGCCATATCCCCAGCCCCCCCAATGTGTTTCTACTATGTTCTTCCCTTATAAGGTCCTTTGGTCAATGCCTGGTAGCCTAGGTGAACCAACACAACCTACTAGCCAACTCCATATGACGGAAGGAGAAGAATGGGTTCCCTGCCACTTGCCAAGAGCTCTGTGGGGAACTAGTGACCACCCAGCTCTGAGGTGGCAATACAGTGTGCTGGGAAGACCACAGGTGTTTGAAGTTGGACAGACCTAGGTCTGGTTCCAGGTGCCCCATGTGACCATGGGCAAGTACCTTGCTCAATCCATCTTTTGTTTTCTTCCTGTAAAATGGGATCATCATGACTACTTTCAGTGTTGTCTTAGATTAGGTGACACTTGTGATGTATAGCATTTGACTTCATCCCTTCATAAATCATGGTATTTATTAAACACACTCACTGTCATGTACAGTGAACAATTTTTCTGGGTTTTTTTTTTTTTTTTTTTTCTGAACTGAGGGGATTCCTAGAACTTTTAGTGCTGAACCTGGAACTGTCTCCAATGAATGGAATGGTTGGTCATAAGTAGACATGAAATAGGTAAATGACCCTTTAACATGGTCCAGGGTAATGAGCTGGGAACAAAGAAGAGAAAGTCGAGAAGGTTCTTCCCTCTGTGTGAGTCTCTAGAAGTCTTCACCTAAGTGGTGCCTTCTGCACTGGGTCTTGAAGGGTGAGTAGGAGTTAGCCAGGAAAAGAACCTGCAGTTAAAAAGAGAAAGAAAAAGAGAAGATATGCTCTCATTTACTGACATATGTGTCGTACCATGAAATAATGCAACATGGCTTATCTTTTGCTTTAAAATATATTTATTATCACAGGTATTACCACACAGACTAATTCAATTAGGAGAAATAAGGAAACACCTTTATTTTTCTATGAAGTATTACCTGCTTTAGTATTAATAGTTAACATCTTGCCAGAGTTCTTATGTTGGTTATTGGAATAAGACAAAACTCAAAATCATAAATGGTAACAGGGATATCTGTAAAGACTTGCACTTAGGTTGGAAAAATTATTCTGTCCTGACTAAAGTATGTGAACTTTAATTCATTCCAAGTTCAATATGAACCATGACCCTGAAACAATTGTTGAAATCCATTAATTAGGCACGTTAGTCGAGTTCTGTGACCTTCCTGAGGGCAGGTGTGGAATCTTACTCATATTTAAGTGCCTGGCACATGCTTGGCACTTGGCAAATATTTGAGTCGAGATCTAGGAGATATTGTCCCAGTCTCTACCCTGCCCTGGTCCAACCACGGGGAATGGCTGCTTGAGTCCATTATGAGGCAAGCTGAGAGCCTCTTAGAGGTGTGCGCGGGTGGGAGCGGGTCCTGGAAACCTTAGGGAACCTCTGCAGGAAGTCGGGCTTTCAAAGCTTGTGACCTCTTGTTTTGCTCTAGGTGAGCAGATACCAGGTTTCAGAGTACTGTTGTGCATCACTGTAGTTCTAGAAATGCATCATGGACTACTGCTTGATTTACAACAAACTCCTGGACACTGGAGGTGTTTGCAGGAGGATGCATGGCCACCTGCCAGTGGAGCTGTGCAGTCTTTTTTGCGTTTCAAGGGCCAGGATCTGTGTGTGTTGTGCAATAGCTGCAGGAGGATAAAATAACCAGTTGCAATGGTTACACTGGTATATACATCTGACAAACTCACGGAAATGCAGTCTTTTATCATGTGTACATCATACCACAGGACAGTGGATACTTGCAACAGCTAATGTTTGTGTATATTTAAGGCTGAAAAGGAGACTGAAATGGAAATTATGTATCAATATGCTTTGAAGGATATAGTGCAGTGGTAGATGTTCCTGGAAAGGCTAAGGGACGTATTTTACTAAGCAATAGTGATTCTTTTGTGTCCTGGAGAAATAAGCAATTACAATATTCTCAGAGAACCTAAAAAATTTTGAGTCATTTGAAAGCTCATCGAAAATAACAATGAAATCCGTTTGCACCACTCAGTAATATTGAAACGATTTCTTTTAAAAGTTTTGTTCCATTAGGTGCAGGGTGGGGCACTCAAGGTGTTCAGAGAGTTTGTTTATGGTGGAGATCTGTGGAAAATGCTGTAGTGTATTTTGGACCTTTTGGGGACTGCTTATCAATTAAGCCAGTTGCTTTCAGAGCCAGTTCATTTATTTTGTGAGATCAACTCTGAAGTAGCCTGTTTGACTAGAGAACAATTTGTCAGTCTTCAGGAAAACCAAAGTTGTTTAACTTTCCGGTTACCACCCTGAGCAGGTCAGTCAGAGTTGGAACTGGTCTGTGGTGCTAAGTGGAGAACCAATTAAATAAGGAAGGTGTGTTGGGTGGCCTGGGGCATGTCACTACCCCCTGTGAGACCTGTCACTTGCCCAATTGTGTCCTATCACAAGGTCAGGCCACATTTGCCAGGCACTTTCAAAGCACTCAGGTGGAATGATGCACAGGAGACCGTTTTAGATAACACTTTCTTCTGTGTCCCTCCCTATATTTTTTTCTTTCTTAAATGCACTAAGAAAACAAACCTACTCTAAGGTGTGGGGAAACAGGAACTCTGATATCTGTGGTTGGCAGTGTAAATTGGTACAACCTTTGTGGAGAGTCCCTTGTGGTATCAGTCAAATCACAAGGTAGATAGTCTTGACAGAAATTTTGACTTCTAGGAATTCATTCCACAAATAAGCAGCACATATTAATTTCATTACTGTTCATAATCAAAAAAAAAGTTGGAAATAACCTAAAGGCCCATAATTAGGGGACTGTTTGTATACATGTGGTACATATAAACCATACGATGTCATGTAGTCATAGACAATCATGAAGGCTGTTATGGAATTCAATAGGATTTTTCTGGTGCATGGAGCACCATACTCTATAAAAAGGGAAGAATAGATAGTTTTTGCTTGAAAATACACAAATTATCTGTGGAGATATTCTAGAAACAATCTGTAAAGAATTTGTAAGTACGAATTTGTGGCATTGGTAGTCTGGGGGGAGGATGAGGAATGGGTGAGGGTTGAGGAGGGGAAAGGGCATTTACCTTGGCATGCCTTGAACCTCAAAAAGATTGTAATCATTTTAACTATTTTTGTAGTCATTTATGTGATTCATTATTAATTTAGTAAATAAGAATACATCTAAAATTCAGTGAAGTTAAAATTAGATTGGTTTAAGAATGTTTAATCATCGTAGGTGTATCTATGTGTACAATCTAAGTATGTTCATATTGCTGTATAACAGAGCTTCAGAACTTTCTCATCTTGCAAAACTGAAATTTCATACTCATTAAAAAATAGTTCCAAACTGAGCATTGTGCTGCATGCCTATAATTCCAGCAACTTGGGAGGTTGAGGCAGGAGGATGGTGAATTTGAGACCAGCATGAACAATTTAGTGAGATCCTGTCTTAAACAAACAAACAAAAATAAAAAGGTCTGGGGATGTAGCTCAGTGGTATAGTTCCCCTCAGTTCAATTGCTAATACTGCACAAAGAAAAAAAAAATCACTCCCAATTTCTTCCCGGCCCTCAGCCCCCAGAAACCCCCATTCTGCTCTCCGTCTGCATGAAGTTGATTAACTACTTCATACACATGGACTCATACAGTATTTGTTCAACTGGGTCTGGTTTATTTCAATTAACAGAATGTCTTCAAGGCTCATCTATGCTGTAGTATGCGCCAGTTTCCTCTTTAAGACTGAATGCCGAAGCAGGGTTTTGAAAAGTTCCTGAGGCTGTTCTCAACCTTGCAGCCCTCCAGCCTCAACCTCTGGAGCTGCTGAGATGACAGGTGTATTCCACTGGACTGGTCTGAACTTTTGAAATTTTGAAGGATGTGAATGTTATTACCTATTTTTAAAAACTTACTAAACCAATTAAGTTTCTAAAAATAGGTATTATTGCATTATTCATGAATCAACTTCCCAGTAATCTCCTCTGTGTGTGTGTGTGTGTGTTTTTAAAGAGTTTTCTATTTAGTGTTTATGGATGCACAGGAAAAGTGCTTTAAGACATAGATTGTTGTTTATTGAATTTGGTTTTTACCTGTTCTTTTGCAAACTTCTTGGGAATCTTTGGTCCTGAAAGTGTCTTCAAGGTCCTTCCAGACAGATCAACACCATCCTTACCTGCAATCCTGCATTTGGCTTTGATTTTGATTAACTTTTGATGCTGTTTTATAAGGGGGGAACTTCCATCTCCTGGTCTCAGTAGTAGCAGCAGATAAGTCAGTGATTGTCAGATGCCCCCATCCCTACACTGATGAGCTTCTTAAGGTCCTGTCACGGACACAACACTCACCTTCTGCTTCAGCAACCTCTCCTGTTGGGCAGTTGTCCCTCGGGCTATTCTGGGGTCACAACCTGCTGGAAAACCACTAGCCTATTTGCCTTCCTTTAGGGCAAAAGATGATTCTTTTAAACCATCTTTTAATCCTGTCCTTTTAAACAATGCTTTTGTACTGAATTTAGAGCTGAAGGTCATTGCCAACTCTGCTTCTGTTTTCAGGAGAAAGAAAGAAAAAGAACTACTGGTTTTTCCTTGCCTTGTTCTAGAAGAAAGCAATTCTTTCAGACTGGGGCTGCTGCTCTAAGAACTTGAAGGAACCTAATTGACCTTTTTTAAAAAAATACTTTTATTAGTTCTTGATGAACCTTTATTTATTTATTTGTATGCGGTGCTGAGAATCAAACCCAGTGCCTCACACATATTAGGCAAGCACTCTACCACTGAGCCACCATCGCAGCCCCCTAACTGACCTTTGATAGACCGTGACAGGGCCTCATGTAATGTACTCCATGGATGGATTTCTCAACATTTTATTGGCTCTCTATCTATAGAGCTACTCCTTTGTCACCTTCTGAAGAAGACAGGAAGATAATATGAGTGGAGTTATAATAGGAATAACCTCAAATCTGTTGTAATTTACATGAAATAAACATCTAGTTTGGGAACTTTAAAGTTTGGATCCCAGCTAACAACTTGGTACTCTAGCCCATTGTGGGTAGTAAGTTGGATCCTTTTTTTACCAATGAGGAAACTGTCAATGACAGGGACTTCCAAGCCTTTCCTGGAGAGGTGGGTATGATGATCTCCATTTTGCTGGAAGGAAATTGATACTCAGAAAGATGAAGTGATCTGCCCGTGGGGAGTTAGCAACAGCTCCAGCTCAGAGTCATGGAAATCCAGTCCCTAGGGTCGTTTCTCCCGCTCTTCCTCACTTCACATATGCCAAATTGAAGGTGAAGGCCTTATCCTTGAGAACCACCAGGTACCAAGTGGCTGAAGGCTCCATTAAGCTTTGACCCTCCACTGCATGTCTCTCCCCACTGCTTCTCCCCCAGTGGCTCACAGATTTCCATCTGGTGTCTGCGCAGGTGTGGGGTCTTCCCGAGTAACCCTCAGTCTAATTCTGACCCCCCAGAACCTGCAGTGGGAATGAATGGTAGGAATCACAGCCATGCCCAGACTTCCTCTTCTGCCTCTGGATCCTGATGTGCAGAGGATTGGAGATCCTGGGGATCTCTAGGGAGATGGCTGTCTGCCTTTTGAGGAGCAAATCCATGTGGCACTCTCAGAAATGCCCTTCCTGAAAGCAGTCTGTAATCCCCTTCCTTGTTTTTGCTTTTCTCTGAAGAGTTCAGAGAAAGGAAAAGAAAAGTGTGCTAATTCTGATTTTAATAAAGATGAGCAGCTGGATGTGGTGATGTACGCCTGTAATCCCAGTGGCTCAGGAGGCTGAGGCAGGAGGATCATGAGTTCAAAGCCAGCCTCAGCAAAAGAGAAGAGCTAAGCAACTTGGTGAGATCCTGTCTCTAAATAAAATACAAAATAGGGTTGGAAATGTGGGCTCGGTGGTCGAGTACAATCCCTGGTACCTTCCCAAAAAAATAAAAAAATGAAAACAAAGATGAGCATGGGCATGGTTCAAGACTGAATAAAGCTCCGTGTTGAGCCCTGGGGAACTGGTCTGCATGAACCCAGCGGCCAGTCAGTGGAAGCTTGCTTCTTTCTGGCAGGTGGCCTATGGTTTTATCTATTACTGCTCTGTAATCAGAATTGGGCTGGGATAGTCACGCTTCTTATCTGAAAGAAGGGAATTTGGTTCTCTGGCCTTCTGCATTTTGCAGGAGCCCAATAATTGACTTGATGTTTAAAAATATCTTTTCCCCTTTAAAGATGCAGCTAGTCCAGGTGGGGAAGCCATTTATGCTCAGTCATTAAAAAGCCTCTATAGGTGGTATTTGAGTCTGATTTTCACTCTGTATGGAATGATCGCAGATAAATATACATTATTTTGGAGGATGAGAAATTAAGAAGTCACCACCCAAATTTGGTGGGAAATTTTAAGGATGATTAAACCATGGTCTTTGGGATCCCCCAATTGCAGAGCCAGTTTTGCTTCTTGAAATTGAGTTCTTATATTAATTTTAAAACTTACCTTTTCTCTCTCTCTCTCCCATTTTAAATCTCCATTTCTACTTCCAGAAATCCAGTCAAACTTTATCACCTTTGTTTGGAACTAATCGATAGCAACTGGTGAGCAGGTTAATTATAATCACAGAATAAACGCTGAAGTCTCAAAGTTCACCACTTTGCAATGTTTCCAGACCCCTGTGGGACCATGCCAAGAGGCACTCATTGACCCGGTCTAAGCAGGTGTGGGAGTCTGAACCAGGGGCAGGCAATCGGATCTGATTCAGGACAGCTCAACCTGGTTTCTTATCTGCAGCTTTTCCTATCTTACGATGTCTGTCATTTCAGATAAAAAAAGTTCATCAATTGAACTGGGAAATGGCAAGTTACATTTTCTTCTGATAAAAGTTTTCTAGTTGTTGTTTTATCAGGTTAGGTTGAAGTTGTATGTGTCTCTGTCAAGGTCTGCAATGACCTTTTTAGATATTTTATCAGGTATTAGGTGGAGTAGACCTTTTTTTCTCCCCCCTCCCTTTTCTTTTCTTCGACCTAGGAAAGAATGACCTGACTTTTAAGATCATAAATCACACCAGGTAAAGAGAGGCAATAATACAAGTTGCCCCTCAAAATTGAGTAGGCGGGGAAAGACAAACAACAAATAAAACCTGTCCCTAGCATATAGCGAGAACTTAACTTGACCCTAAATAAAGAATGTGGTTCCCACGGAGTGCACAGTAAATAGGAAAAGACTGCTTATTTGAAAAGGAACATGTTTTCCAGGCAAAGATGACTTCAGAAAAACAAGTAGTATTTTTTTTGAATAGTATCATTAAAACTTTAGTTGTCCTTCTTCTATTAAACTCAGTGTGTGTTTAATATGGCAAAATGAAAAACTCAGGTAAACCAATGTGCAAATAGTTGGTAATCTTACCATCACAAGATAACCACACTAGGCATTAATCCTTGGCTTTCCATGTAGGCATGTGTGTATCTATATTTTTAAATAGTCATAAAAGTTACTGTTTAAAGTCACTCAGCACCAAAGACAGTTTCTCTGAGATTAGTGAGCCAGATTGTTTCTTGAAGACTGATCCCTTCAATAAAGTGAAATTGGAAATTAATTGAGGGAGCTGTCGATAACAGGTGAAAGGTATGTGTGAGAAGATATTTTTTCATCTTAGAGCATATACTCGATAGCCCACTTAGGGTGTCAGTTAGGTTTCAGAGACTTAAGCATATAAACTAAGTATGCATTCTACCTCTGAGCCACACCCCCAGCCTGTTTATAAGTTTTAAGTTGGTGCCCCTAGAAGTGAGGTCACCTGTTGCAGGCTGTTTGACTCAGGATGCAGTGCTGGCTGGGAAATGGGAGCTGTAGCTGGCAACCTGAAAGAGCCCAACAGTTTCAGGAGATGATGGTTCATCTGTCTGGTGCTAAAGGACCCTGGAAGCTGTCCTACGCCCTCATTTTCCTGCTGTATGACTTTGGGTAACTCAGTAGGCCTCTCTTTGCTTGCTTCTCTGTGTTTTAAAGAGGAAGAAAGCAGGCCAATTCAGAAATGGCAAGAAAGGCTACTATAGGACCCTTTGGAGATATTTAAAATCCAGTATCCCTCAGGAGAACTACTCAGGTTGACAGCATCTTGCCCAGACCACAGTCACTATATTAACAGTGGCCTTTGTGGTACTGCCTGGACAGCAAGCCCATATTTTCACATCATCTGTGTCAAAGAGGTTTGTGTGACTACCTGACCACAGGTACTGTTAAGCAACAATAGCTGTGAAATCGTGGGCTTGATGGACTAATTTTATCCACTAAAATGTAAAGTCAGCCTTGGAAAATCATGACCTCAGAGTGGTCACTTTATTGTTCCTTTGGTTTCTGGATAGGCTCATTCTGTGTAGGAGGTTCTAGGAAGCTGTGGAGATTCATAGAGTGCAGAGTGGATTACCAACGCCTGTGCCAGGCACATCCTTTCCTTCTGCCCACTTCCTCTGAGCTTTGGAGATAAAAAAAAAAAAAAAAAAAAAAAAAAAAAAAAAAATGGGCAAGGTGGTCTCTGAATCACAGTGGTGTAGACCTGGCAGTGGAGATGAAGTGTTCAGGCCCAAGGCATCTGAAGGTCTGCAGGGGGCAAATTTGGGTTCCTTGGAGCCCTCAGGATACCCTAGAAGCCTCGACTTGTCTTGATGCTGGAAGGTGAGGCCAGGCTTGCTGGGAAGGGCCCTGATCAACGGAGTCCTCCTGGGAGCTGAGTTGGGATTTGTGTGGGGAAGTGCAGTACCAGCCAAGGACAGGGCTGGAGACTGGCTCTTGTGCAGCCTCCATGGAGCATTCAAGGCTAGGAAGCAGATAGAGGCTTCGGAATAACCCCCTTGGCCTAGGAGAGTTAGATGTCTCAAAAGTAAAGCAGGATCCAGTAGCATGTGGGAGCATCGCCTTGAGTATGAGGTAGAGATGTTGAGTGGCTCTTGCTGACTCCTTCAGGGCAATGGCCGCCTTCCCCTCCCTTCTCCCCTGTTCCCCATTACAGCAAAAACTGGTGCAAATGGAGCCCCATACTCCAAGCATATTTGGAGGGAGTTGTGCGTACGCGCCATGGCAGTAGGGCACAGGCAGCTCTGTGGTTTGTAGCAGTGCACACACACACAGATTGGCACGTGGGGCAGCACTCTGGTGTTCAGGCTAAGGGGGAAGGAGGACAAAACTCCAGGCCAGTTTCAGCCCTCAAACTTGGATGCCCACCATGGAATGTGGGAGGGGTATGTTTGGTCTGACCAGGGCTGCTGAGTGTCTTGTAACCCCTGCCTTGTACCTTCTGTGCGTGGGGGGTGGGTGCGCAGATGGTGAGATGACCTTGAATAGGAATATTGAGAATTTCAGAGAAAAACTAGGTACGCCTCACCAGGCCCTTGGGGTGGATTCACCAGAGTACCTGCCTCCCAGGGTATTTAGAGGTGAAGCTAAAGGGCTCCAATGAACCTGGCTTTCTTACTTTGAAACTATCACGTTGAATCTATCACTCTTCTTTAATTTTAAGTTCAATTCTTGCCATTTATTTTGCAGTGCCAAGGTTTGAACCCAGGGCCTTGTGCATGCTAGGTAAACACTCTACCATTAAGCTACAACTCTAGCCCCAGTTCTTGCCTTTTAAACCAATTTTTTTTAATATGGAAAATTCAAACATATGCAAAAGTAGAGCATAGAAGATCCAGCCCCCAGCTTCAGCAAAGATTAGTTCATGACCAGCTATTCATCTGTACTCCCACTCACTATTCCCCTGTCAGTACTATTTTAAAGCAAAAATCAGACAACATATCCTTGTATCTTGTATGTCTCTCTTAAAAGATGGATGAACTGGTTTTAAAAATATAGCCCCAGTGCCATATTATCACTTGGAAGCAAATTAACTGTCACTTTTAAAAATCATTAAATACCCAGTACACAAATTTCCATTTGTCTAATTTTCTTTCTCAGTTTGTTAAAATTAGTATCTAAGTGACACCGTAAGTTGTCTCTGTTGATAATGATGCTTAAGTGTCTTTTAATCTCTAGGTCCCTTTCACTTTCTTGCAATATGTTTGCCAAAGAAGCAAAGCTTTCCCTGAAGAGCCTCCGCAGACTGGATCTTGTTGATGGCACTCTTTATTTGACATGTGTCTCTGTCCCATTTGCATGGAAACCTGTAACTCAGGTGCAGGTCTGCACTGCCGCTGAGTGCCCCGACCTGGATCCACAGTGTCGTGAGGTCACAGGTGGTGCTGTTCTAAGCTATCTTTCCTGCTTCATTTATTAACTGGAATTCTTCCTCACAATAAAAAGACTTTCAACTCATAGAATAGTTGGTGGTCCTGGGGTACAGTTTGGACAGAACGGACAGGACACACTTGCTCTCTTCACTTTACTTTCCAGTGTTCAGAATGAGTTCGTTCACTAGCATCCGAGTTGGTCAGCTTTTCGTCACTCTGACCAGAACACCTGACAAGAGCAGCTTGGAGTAGGAAAGATCTATTTTGGCTCATGGTTTCAGAGGGCTCATCCATGGTCATCTGGCTGCATCACTGTGGGCCCAAGGTGAGGCAGAGCATGATGAAGGAGCCGGGCATGGTGGCACAGGCCTGTGACCCCAGAGGCCAAGGCAGAAGGATCGTGAGTTCAAAGCCAGCCTCAGCAACTTAGCGAGGCCCTAAGCAACTCAGCAAGACCCTGTCTCAGAATAAACATATAAAGGGCTGGGGATGTGGCTTTGTGATTCAGAACTACTGGGTTCAGTCCCTGGTACATGAAAAAGAGAGAGAGAGAGAGAGAGAGAGAGAGGAAGGAAAGAGGGAGAGAGGAAGGAAGGAGGGAGGGAGGGAGGAGGGAGGGAGGGAGCAAGGAAGGAAAAGAAAGAAAAGAAAAGGAAAGGAAGATCATCAGAGAGGAACAGCATGGCAAGGAAAGCTGGTCAGCTGGTGGTGGCCCAGAAGCAGAGGTGGGGAGGAGATGCACTCATCCCGGGCATGGTCTAGTGGCCTACTTCCTCTAAGAGGTCCCACCTCCCAGTAGTCCTTTCAACCATCAGTGGATTAATCCACTGAGGGGGTCAGAGTCCTAATGACCACGTCCCAAGCCCCACCTCATGAAACTGGGAGACACCAGGGAGATTCCAGATGCAAACCATCACATCCTTCAGAGGTCATTCATGAAGTGGCCACCCCCTGCCCCTCGCCTTGACGCAGTGCTGGACCCCAGGCGGGCATCGTGACAGCGTCACCCAAGCCTTGGAGCTATCCTCCACTCTCCAGCAACCCCGCTCCCTGTAGGGCAGCAAGGTCAACAATACAACTGGAGCCAGAGGGGGAAGCCCTTGAAGATCAGGCAGAGCGGTTTGGGCTTTGTGAACAGAAGCCAGGTGGGAATATGTGCGTGGGGGTGAGACAGACGCTGGTGGGGCTGAGGCAGCAGCCGCGTGTCCAGCCTGGCAATGAGCAAGTGATGCGGTGGAAATAGAGGGAAAGGCAAAGGGGAATGGCCAAGGCGAAGTGGGCATGGCCGTCTGTGGTGAAGACCATGGTTGGGGTGGGGAGGATGAGCCGTGGCAGCAAGAGAGAGACCCCTCCTGTGCCTCTGCACCCCCATTTATGTGTTCTGGGGTGGGTCATCTTGACACTACTGCCCAGCGCTGGCACCTGCCTTGGAGGACTTTCCTTTGGTCCTGGGCTGTCCTTCCATGTTGCCATGGAAAGCGTCGCTCCCTGGCACTGGGGAGCCCTGCACTTAGCCTCCAGGAGGGTGGGGTGAGGAGGGGAGTTATGCTGTAGTAATGGGCCCTGGATCATCGTGTATCCTGGATTGGAGGCCACTGTGGCCAAGGCCAGTGTCACCTCCTAACTCTGTGAATTCTACTGCCCCCTCAGGGACTCAGACCCGTATTTTCCCAGGTGCTTAACTTCTTGGGTTGAAAATGTCTGGAGGAACTTTTGAACAAGGCGTTGAATAAATTTTTTAATAGATTGTGGAAATTACAAAAGAATTTTTCACTTCACAGTCTGATTCATTCCTCCTTCCTGGCCCAAGGACAGGGAATCTGATTAAGCACCTGCTGTCCAGTAGTCCCCTTGGTTGATGGCATAGCCTGGGGATAGATGGCCCTTCTAGGGAGGCCAGTGTGGCCTCTTTTTGACAGGTTTGCTACTGAGAGAAGAACAAACTACTGTATTTCTGGTAAGTCCCTTGGGGTTAGGCCTGGGCAAGTCTCGGTCTTGTTGGGATGGCCAGGATGAGAGGAACCTCCCAGCCTGGTTCTGGACTCTGCAGGTTAGGAGCATGGACTTGAACCCTGGCTCCCAGGAAGTGCTGGACCATCTGTACCTGACTATCAATCTTTTCTTTCTCCCCTGATAATTCCATAATGGCTTCTTAACGCAGGCTCACTGTCTCTTGTTCTCTCAGTGGACTGCAGAAGAACTGGGAGCCAAAAGGGAATGAATCAAAGCCCACAAGTTCACACCACACCTTGGTAGCTAAGAGGGAGGCAGAAGGTGGATCTTACAAATTCTTGAACTCTGAGGTCGGGTCTCTTGTCTGAGTCTCTGTGGGTATCTCTGCAGGCGCCTTCACGCGTCTCCAGGCAGAATTCCTGAGAATAGCCCAGGGCCTGTGTCCTCACTGCACTTCACTGAGGCTGTCCTTTTGTTCGGATTATCATTCTGCTAGACTGGAAGTGTTTCTAGGGCAAGATTAAACCTTATTTCGGGGGGTCTGTAATACAGTTGCCTAGTAAACTTCAGATAAATGTGCATTAACTAAAGAGATGAAGTCTAGAACTCATCCTAAAGCAGATGCTTTGGTCCCATGTGTATGCTGCATGAATGACTCTACCAAGTCACCTCCAAGGGAGGAGAGGATCTGTCCTTGTGAAAGGGGCCCCTAAGGTGCAAGTCCAGAGAGGAGACGTCTGGATTCGTGATCAGTTTCATAGGGAGAGGAACCCCGAAGAGAGAGGGAGGCAGAGGGAAGGAGCCGAGAGCTGCGTGAAGGCAGTCAGAGCCTAAGGCTGCCAGGTGACGGGAGAGGGTGGACTCCCGCAGCACCTTCTCAAAGGAACCACCAGGGAACTGACACCTGGAGGTGGCACCAGCTCTTCGGGTGAGATGGATCTGGAGCACGTGGGCATGTGCTTATCACTGCCTCTGTCTGAAGTCCTAAGAAGGGGAGAGAGCCCCCAGGGTAGTGGGGTGGTGCCATGCGGGCAGAGGACAGACTCTGCAGGCCTGGCTTCCAATGAAGGTAGGGGTGTTGGGGCTGCAGGTGTGTGGACAACAGCAACACACCAGCTGACAGAGGAGCCAGGAAAGGAAGCTGAAGAGAAGGGTTGTATGCCCTCTGTGTTTAACTGTCAAAACCACCTGGCCGGTTCCTTTTTCCCAGGGTGCCCTGCTGAGCCAGGATGGTGCCTTCTTAGCCTTTCAAAGGGCAGTGGTGCACACTGGTAAGCCCAGTGACTCTGGAGGCTGAGGCAGGAGAATCCCAAGTTTGAAGTCAGACTCAGCAAATTAGCAAGAGCCTGTCTCAAAATAAAAAATAAAAAGAGCAGTGGTAGAGCGTCCCTGGGTCCCTGTAGAGCCTCCGCCTCCTGCCCGCATTCTGGGCCCGAGCCAGATCTGACACAGGCTTTCCTGCCAGCTTATAGAGAGCTGGCGTCTTCACCTTTCCCACTGCCGGGTGCCTGCGACACTGCTTTCCTTCCTCTGCACTGGAGCATGGTCCCCAGGTCCTCAGCCGGGAGAGAGTCACTGCCCTCCGCCTCATCATAACAAACTCGTGTGGGAGCGCAGAGATCCCCGCAGACACAAACTCTCCGTCAGGCTGTGTTTAGAGGGTGTAAGTGCCTGTTGATGTTGGAGGCGAGTCTCCCTGCCTGAAGTGCTTCACAGAAGTGACAAGACACTTTCCTCTGGGGAATGTTGATATTAAGTTTCCTGCCCTGTATAAACACAACTCCAGGAATGGCATTAATAATGGGGACCCTGTCCCTGGGCAGAGCTGTGGGGCCAGGGTGGGTGGTGGGGAGCAGGAAGAAGAGGAAGGGAGCACTGGCCAAACGGACCCTATGACCAGCTGTGCACCCAAAGGGGGAGCCCACTAGCCAGGCTCCCCTCCGCATTCTCAGAACTTTTGCTTCTATTCCTTATTGGGACCTTCAACTTTTTATTATTTGGCAGCTAGAAAGGAAAGTCAGTCATCTGTTGCTGAGAGAGCCAGTGCAGGGAGAGACACCTGATCTAAAATTCTGACTTTACTCTTTATAATGTCCCCAGTTTTCACATGAGCAAAATTGAATGGAGGGCTGAGGACATAGCTCATTTGTGGAGCACCTGTCTAGCATGCACGAGACCCTGGGTTCTGTCCCCAGTGCTGAAAGAAATCACATAGAAATTGCTTTGTGGTGTTACTGTAATAGTGCTCTCAGGCATATGACTATATATGCAGTATTATATATGACAGCCATCAGTCTCTAAAGGTGTTCTTTAAAATAGGGTCTTTTGGGTTCCACTAATGAAGGGTGAGGGGGCAGAGGAGGTTGCCAAGTTAAATTAAGTGAGGGTTTGTGTGTGTTAGAATTTGTAACCAGGCATGCAGCTGGGGTGTGCACAACTGGAATGGCTGCTGAGGCAGGAGAATTGCAAGTTCAAGGTCAGCCTCAGCAACTTAGCGAGACCCTATCAAAAAAAAAGGCAGGGCGGGGCAGGGCTGGAGATGTAGCTCAGTGGTGAGGGGTAAAGCATCCCTGGGTTCCATCTCCAGGAAAGGGGATTTTTTTTTTTTTTTTTTTTTTTTTTTTTTTTTTTTTTGCTTTTGTGAATTAGTCCACATGCAGAGGCAGGGTGGTCAACTCCCTGTCTATAGTTCCTTCTTCATAGGGGGACACATGGATGTAAGCAGAAGCTAATTGGGATTATAGATGCCTGAAGAGTAACTTTTTGTTAAACTTTAGAACTTTGTAAAGATCCTTCCAAGGGGACTGGGACCAGTTGTCTGCCTCCAGTGAGGTCTGAACAAGATGTAGAAGCGGCTTGAGCTGAACCAGAAGGAAGCAGGACGGTGCGGGGGAGCTGTGGTCATCGGAGTGGGACTCTGAAAAGGAGTGAGACCTCCTTCCACCTTGAATTACTTCAGGGAGGCTTTCCCAGTCTCCAAATCAAATAGCACTGATGACGAGTATCATCATGGTGCTAAATTTGTTTGCTGAAAAGTTTGGGGCAAGTCTTCTGCCTTGTGAACTTCTTCCCAGAAATGCACCTGATCCATGGCACCTGCTGGGTTCTGAGCAGATTGGGAAGATCTGAAGATGAGGAGGAGTTACTTATCAGTTGTGTGGTTTTGGTTTTCAATTACACAACAGAAATTTTCCATGTTTTCGAATCAGGATCCAGGTTTCTTGTGCCCCTGTCTCCTGCAGGAGCAGTCTGGACCTGCTGACCAGCTTGGAGCAGCACAGGGGCCAGTCTAGGCCTTCAGGCCTTGATCAGAATGAATGGATTGGAACCTGCTGCCTCTTACGCCTGGGGGTCTTCCCAGCCCTGCATCTGTGAGAGTCAGGAGGGTAGACTCAGGGGATGTTCTGATGGCCTTACTGAGAGTAGGGACAGAGCGTGGAAAGGAAAGTGAAGGACAATTATCTGTGCTGTTACTTTGAGGAACAGGAGCTTTCAGTGCCATATGTAAGGGCCCAAGATAGAAAGCAGGCAGAGGGACAGGCACAGAAATGAGAAGCCGGTGGGATCTCCTCGCTGGCCTGCTGGGCTCAGTGGTGTTGGCAAGAGGGGTGCGTGTGGTGGCAGCGGCCCCCGGCGAGCTTGCTGCAGGCCCACGGTGCTCCCTGCTGTCCTCGGCAGGCATTGCTTTCTCTTATTCCCAGAGACTGTCACTGGGGCGGGAGTTGCAGTGTCCACTGGCAGATGGGGAAACCCAGGTTAAAAGGAGCTGCTGAGTGCACAGAAGGGCTGATGTGGTGGGACCCAGGCCAACCTGATGTCCTGGGCTGATGCCTCTCACTCCCTGTGTCAGCTGCCCCCAGGAGTGTTCCTGGCTGGATCAGCAAAGGGAAGCCACAACTGTCAAGATTTGACTGGTTTGTTTTGCTGCTTTATTTATCCCTAATATTTCTTAAAAGGATGAATACATTATTAATTGGAAAGAAAGATTTATTGGTTGAAAAGAGAGAGAGAGAAGACAAAAGAAGACAACCCAAGTATCCATCAGTGGATGAATAGATGAACAGTTGTGTTATATAGTCACACACTGAAATATTATTCAGCCTTTAAAAAGGAGGAAATTAAGGAAGTTCTTGACCCATGCTGCAAAATGGGCAGACCTTGAGGACATTGTGTTAAGTGAAATAAGCCAGTTGCAAAAGGATAAGTATTATGTGATCCCCTCATGAAGGATGGCCAGGAGTCAAATTCATAGAGATAGAAAGAATATGAGTTGCCAGATGTCGAGTCTGGGAATGAAGAGTTAGTGGATGCAGAGTTTGCAGTTTTGCAAGGTGAAAAGCGTTCTGGAGAATAGTGAGCATGTACGAGGTACCTCTGAACTGACACTTGAAGATGGTTAAGATCTGGTAACTGTTATGTATATATTGCAATAATTTTAAAATTTTAATAGAAAAAGAGAATGCAAAAGCTTAGTGAGACAGCAGACTATTACTCCCCAAGACCCCATTCTCTTTCCTGCCCCAAAGTGTAAGAATACCAAGAGTGGGTAGAAATCTCCTTTGAGAATTTGTTCTAAGATTGCTTTTCTGGCTCTTCAGCTTTTCTCTGTCCTCCTGACTCAGTTATCACAGCACAGCTGGTCACTAATTAAAGAGTTTTCCTTAGCATATACTGGAAAATGGTAATGTAGAAACTTGTGACCCCAGGCAACTAGCCCAATTTTGATCTGCAAATTTATTATGTTTTATAATTCATATTAAAATATTGCCCAGTCCCCCCTTGCAGTGCTGGAGGTGGAACCAGGGCCTCTTGCACACAAGGTGAGCCACATTGCCAGCCCCTCACTTTAAAATCTTAAATCATTTTTTATGAAGAAGTGAATATATTTTAAAATTTCCTTTGGAATGAAAAGCAAATTGAAAAAAAAAATCTCAACCTGTGAGGAGAAAAAGATTGCTTTTCTGTATCTGCTTCACACTTTTCCTGTGATGCCTGTCTAGTAAGTTAACTTTTATTTGGAAAAGGACAAGTTGAGCTGGGAGATGTTTTCTCATCACACATCTGCAGGAGTGCTGGTCAACCTGGGGGCCTCAGGGAGAGGAGGAGAGACTGACAGCCAGGCTATATGGCCCCATGGTGGAAAAGCTGTGCTCCATCTGCTCTGCATTTAGTCTATACGTGCTTGCTGGGCTAGAGCATTCTGCGGCTAGAGCCAAAAGGAGAAAGTAAGTTAAATTTTTAAAAAGCATGAAATACACTCTGATGCCAATTAGCTTGAAATTTGGTTTAGCACCAGTTTTGGTTAGCTTTTGGTCACACCAAAAGACCTGAGAAGAACAACAGAGAGGAGGAAAAGTTCACTTAGGGCTCATGATTTCAAAGGTCTCAGTCTATTGATGGCCCCACTCTATAACTTCGGGCCCAAGATGAGGCAGGACATTATGCCTCATGGAAAGAATGGAGGAGGAAAGCATATCAGGGCATGGCAACAAGGAAGCAGAGAGCCCTCCACTCACAAAATGTATACTCCAAGTGTGCCCCCAGTGACGTCCCTCCTCCAGCCACACCCTTCCTGCCTACAGGTACTGCCTGGTTAATCCATATCAGTGTATTAATCCACTGATTAGGTTACAATTCTCATAATCTAATGCTTTTGCTTGAACCTTCTTGCATTGTCTTAAACATAAGCTTTTGGGGAACACTTCACATCTGAAGTGTTCCGCCCCTGGCCCCCAAAAGCTCATGCCCATCTCACAATGCAAAATATATTTAGTTCATTTTCAAGAGTCCCCATATTCTTAACAGTTCCAGCATTACAAAGTCGAAGTCCAAAATCTCATCTGAGACTCAAGGCAAAGTCTTAGCTGTGAGCATCTATACAGACCAAAAGCAAGCCACATATATCCAATATATAATGGCACAGAGTAAACATTTCCATTCCACAAGGGAGAAATAGGGGCATAGAAAGAAGAGATAGAACCAAACAAGACTGAAATTCATCTGGGAAAAGAAATCCTGTAGCTTCACATACGGCATCCGGTGCACATGGTATTGTGCTGTTCCTATGGCCTTGCTGGTTGCCACCCACATGGCCTCTCTGTTGGCTTGTTCCTGCACCTTTTCTCCATAGACATTCTGTGTTACTAGCATCTCAATCTTGGGGGTCTCCACTTCACCTTTGGCTTCTGTCTCACATCTTTATGCATTGGCCTTTCAGGGGATGCCTGCAGGAACTTCAACCCTGCTACACTTCGCCTGGCCTCCCAGGCCTTCCTTTGAAATCTTGGTGGAAACCTCCATAACCCCCTAACTCCAGCATCCTGTAGTCCTGCAGAACCAGCATCATGTAGTTGATGCCAAGGTCTGCTGCCGTCTCCAGCAGTAGCCAGACCTCCTGGGATCATGCCTTCAGCAGCCTCTGAGTGCTCGGGTGGTGAACCCAGTGAAAAAGTTTCCTGGGATCCACATTGCAAGCAGGGTTCCCACATGGTCTCTTTTCAAAGGAATTTTTGCTTTTATACCCTTAAGCCTGAAATGGGAATGGTCTTGCCAATCCCTGAGATACCCTCAAGCCATTTTTCCTATTGTTTCTGGGTAAAGTATTTAGCATTTCTTTAGTGACTACAATCTGTTTAACAACCACACTTTCCTTAGCTCCAGGTTTACTTGCACTTTTCTGGTCAAATTCCAAGTTTTTCGAATCTTTGGGTTCTGCTTTCTATTCCTGATTGTCACAGAAAACGGGGTTAAAAGCTGCTGGCAATATCCGTTCCATCACTTGAATGCTGTACTGCCTTGAAATTTCCTCCACCAGATTAATTAATCCATCACCTTTAAATTCAGCCTCACAGAAAGTCCCAGGACATGAGGCAAAATGTAGACAACTTTTTTGCCAGAAAATAACATGAATGGCCTCTACTCCATTTTCAGTAGAGTTCTTCTTTTCCTCTGAAACATCATGAGCCCAATCTTTACTATCACAGTCCTATCAACATTCTGGTTCTTTTAAACTCCTACCAGAATTGCCCACTAAGCTCCACTTAGAACATTCTAAAGCTTTTCCAGCTTGCCTTTCTAAACTTTTCAAAATTCCTTCCCCCATCAACCAGTTCCAAAGGTTTCTGAGCCACATGATGCCGTTAGTCATAGGAACTACCCCACTTCTGGGCACCAAATTACTCAGCTTTGCATCGCTGTGACCAGAAGATCCAACAAGAACAACACAGAGGATGGAAAGTTTACTTGGGGTCACAGTTTCAGAGGTCTCAGTTCATAGATGGCCAATTCCATTGTTCTGGACCCAAGATGAGGCAGACCATCATGACAGAAGGACTTGGGAGCAGGAAAGCAGCCAGGACATGGCAAATAGGAAGCAGAGAGCCTTTACTCACCAGGGATGAAATATATACTCCAAAGGCTTGCCCCCAGTGACTTTACCTCTGCATCCACACCCTACCTGCCTACAGTTAGCATCCAGTTAATCGTATCAGTGGATTAATCCACTGATTAGGTTTCAACTAATAATCTAATTTCACCTTGCATTGTCTCAAACATGAGCACCAAAACAGTTTGGGAAAAAAGTGTGAGATACCATCTAAAGACATAAATGATATTCTAAAGCAAGGACAAAATAGGTGATGAAGTGCCATATGAACATGGAAACACCCAAAGGTCTGGAATGAAGGCTGCAGAGGAAGAGCAGGTAACGGAATTTGAGAAGTGGGTGAAGACTTCTTGGGAAAGACAGCAAAGGAAAGGTGTGCTTTCTCCCCTTCCTCCTTGAAGACTATTGCATCAGGTGAAAAGAACCAAGAAATAAGGTAAAATTTCATCTTCAGTGAAATTAGGAAACACCCCAGGGCCCCATCATGGAAATCCTGCTGGTGTAATAGAAATTCAGGCTCCATTAAGGGAAAGACTTTGAGAACTAATTTGTAGTTCTTAGCTCTCCAACTGGGAGTAAACTTCCCTCTCAAGAAAGGAAGTGTGATTGGAAATGAAGTAGCAACGTTTTTATTACTGCAGATGAAATAAAAAATTACTGCAGATGAAAAATGGTCAACTCAGTAAATAAATATGAAAGATCTCCATGGGGAAAGCTATAGCTTTTACTGAAGCATACTAAAAAAGCCTAAATAAATGGGAAAAGATGTCATATTCTTGGATTAGAGAGCTTCACCCTATTGTTTGTTCCAAAAATTCCCAGACAAATCTATAAATTTAATGCAGTCCCAGGAAACAACCCAACAGGATTTCTTAAATACAACTTGTCAAGTTGATTATAGTATTTATGTGGACAAGTTATTGTATAAAAATAGCCAAGATAATGTTTAAAAAGAAACCTTAAGAAAAGGGAACGCGCCTTATCAGAAATCAAAACAAACTAAAGAGGTACTGGCACAGACACTAATGCAGTGATGTTCATTATAGCCCTGTTGTATGTAGCCGTGAAAAATTGCTTGCTGGAATGCAGCCAAGGCATTAGGAATGGGGAAGCCATGGTAAAAAGACTGGCATTAGCATTGGGTCCTTTCAGCTATCAAGAACAGCTAAACAACTGTGGGAATTATGGAGTAGAATGTAAATGTTATGTACCTTTACAATGTAAAACTAATAAATCCTCTTAAAAGAGTGAAGTAGATCTGTGCTGATATGGAAGAGTATACGAGTAGATAGGCTTTCATGGAGAAATTGTGTGCAGAAGAGTACATGTGGCATGGTCCCCTTTGAGGTCAGCACATATTGCTGTTCTTCCCTTCTTGGGGAGGATTATAACCCCCACCCTGATGATGTTGGCTTGGCTATTGACCAATCCCATGGACCTGAAGTCACTGTGCAACCTCCAAGCAGAAGCCTTGAGAGTCACACTCTGCCACCATTTTCTGCCCCCATCACAAAGCTGGTATGACCCACATCGGGTCTCTCTTTCAACCTAAATCCCAGAATGAAGCACGCACACAGAACAGAACTACAGCCAACTTACAGCTGACATGTAATGTGAACAGCACAATAGTAAATCCTTAATACTGCAATCCACTGAGAGTTGGGAGTTGTTTGTTATAGCATAAACTAGCGACTGTGCGACTGATGCATTGTTAAACAGCATCAAAACCAAGCAGGAGAATTTTATGCATATAATTTTGAACATAGCTATAGCAAGCCTAATGTATTCGTGAGGATTTTTTCTCACATATATAAACATGCATACAAGGATGGCTGTTGAAGCATTGCTGTTACAGCAAACGTTGAAAATGACCAGAATACACACCAGTGTCTTGGTCCGTTTGAATGCCATAAAAGGACACCAGAGATGGAGCAGTTTAGCAATACGTATTTACTTCTAACAGTTCTGGAATCTGGAAGTCCAAGATCAAGGCACTGGCACATTTGGTGTCAGGTGAGGGACCTGTTCCTGGTTTCTAGATGACGATTTCCTGTATCCTCACATGAGGTGAGCGAGATAGCTCATCTCTTCTTAAAAAGACTAATGTCGTTCATGAGTGTTCCACCCTCATGACCTAATCATCTTTCAAAACCTCCACCTCTAAGTGCCATTATATTGGGGGATTAGGATTTCAGTATGTGAATGGGGGGCACGAACATGCAGTTCATTACAATAATAAAATGAATAAATAAAAGGTATATTAATATATGAAAAAACTGTAAATTAAGGCCAGTAAAGTAGGTCCCCACATATCAACATGATTAAAACTCAGAAACATAATAATAGGCAATAAAGAAGAGATTGGAATGGTGAGTTACATGGAAGAATCAGCTTTACTACAATGTTTTGTTTGTTTAAAAAGTCTGAAACAGCTGGGCATGGCTAGTGCATGCCTGTAATTCCAACTTCTGGGGGGCTTAGGCAGGAGGATCACAAGTTTGAGGACAGCCTCAGCCACTTACTGAGACCCTGTCTCAAAAACACAAACAAACAAAAACAAAACAAATCTAGGGATGTGGCTCAGTGGTAGCGCGTCCTTGGGTGCAAATCCCAGCAGCACAACACACACATACAGACACACAAAACCCTAAAACAGGGGCTGAGGGCATAGCTCAGTGGTAGAGCAGAACCCCCAACACCAAAAACCAACAAGAAAACTGAAGCAAATATGGTAAGATTGGGCAAAGCTCGGTGGTGGGCTCACGAGTGCTTGTTATATTCTTTTTCTCAGTGACTAAAATAGTTAATATATTTCTTTAAAAATTAAGTTTGTAAATTTTATATACAATATGAAGACATTCATGTAAAGTTAAAAACTCACAAAATAATACTTATGTTATTGTTCAGAGGTGTATTTCTTTTCTTTTTAATATTTTGTGATTTCCAATTCTCTCTCTTTTTTTTTTTTTTATCTTTTTATGTGGTGCTGAGGATTGAGCCCCGTGCCTCTCACGCACAAGGCAGGTGCTCTACCACCCAGCCACAACCCCGGCTATGTGTGTTAAAGTATAAGGGTGAATTGGAAAGTCATATACAAAATTCAAAACAGTGATTTGATAGGCAATAGCAAAGGGGAATCAAAGGGATCGTTACATCATGCTTTGCACTTTCCTGTAATTTTAAAATTTCTAGAAATAAAAATTACAATTGATGAAACAGATGTCTGGAAAAATAGAAACATTGTTAGCACCATTGCCTCTGGGGAGGGATGATGGTGAGGGTAGACTTTTTGTTTTCATGTGACATTTTTCTCTAATGTTTTGAGTTTTTATATCAATTATGAATGATATGATTTAACTGTAAGTCAAGGGAGGAAAACCCAACAGCATGTAAGTAAGAGTCATGAGGCAGTTCCAGATCAGATGACTTAGAAGTAGGAAGCTGGAAGTCGTCTTTCCCAGAGACTTTGAGTTGGGGACAGTAGCCCCTGAGAAGTAAAGTATTGCTCCGTGAACTTCCCTCTCTGACTGCTTGTGGAACTGGTTCCCCAGGCCCTGCCTGCCTTTCAGTGTGGCAAGTGTGGTTTCTGATAAGGAAGTTTCTGATAACTGGATAGACCTCTTCACCTCAATGGTAGCGAGCCCCGAGTGACACTCTGCGGCTCACGGTGCCCTCTAGGGCTGGGAGGACCTTCCTCCAGGGCGCGTTCCTATGTGTGGAACATGGAGTTGGGGAAGGGACGGGGTCTTCCTTTACTCTATTTTCTGTCATTACTAACTCCAATAAGATTTTAAGAAAGCATTTTCAGGGGCTGGTTTATAGCTCGGCTGGCAGAGTGCCTGCCTAGTATGCACAAGGCCCTGGGTTCAATTCCCAGCACCAAAAAAAAAAAAAAAAAAAGCGTTTTCAGCTTAGAGAAAGCTAGTGACAGAAAAGTCACTGGTGCGAATAAGGGATAGACTTAGCATTTGATCTGATATTAGTCTGGATAATTTTCAAACTAGGAAGGACCCTGATCACCAGTGTAACCCTGATCCCTGTGTAACACTCTCATTCTCAAAGACCACCGGCCCGGAAAGGCAAATCATGAGCTGCTCCAGAGCCCAGCCAGCAGGGGCGGCTCCCGGCTTTGGGAATGTGGTCTTCATTTTTTGTTTCGTTTTGTTTTCTGTTAACCGAACCTAGAGCTGAACACAGAGCCTTGCCAACTTGCCTTAGACTGCACGTTGCATGCACAAAGCTTGCAGGGTGGCAGAGCGAGCGGATTAGCAAGAGAAGGAGATGTAAGAGCGGACAATTAGAGCTTAACCCTGGCTTGATTAAGTAATCCCCGAGAAACCCCCAGAGGGGAAAACAGCCCCCACGGATAAATTCCGACCCCTTGCTCCCCTCCCCTTCTGAAAGGCGTAAATCTGCCCTGAAACGCCCTCCCTAGCTTTCGGGGCAATAAAGAGGTCACATTATATCTCCATAAATCTCCCTGCTGGCTGGCTGGCTGCTGCCATTGCCCAGGCCAACAGGAAGTTGTTTCCTCCTGACAGCCGCCGCGGGCCTGGAAGGAAAGGGCTTTCCCTGCAGACCATTGTCTCATCCCCCGGGGAGCTGCCCTGGCAATTTGTTCAGTGTTTCCGTCTGTCCTGCCAGCCTGTGGCAAGATGGTCAGGGCGTGTAGAAGCGAGCGCCACAGCGGCCTGGCTGCAGCCTCCGGGAACGTCGCCTGGGCTTCCAATAAATAAAAGGAGCCAGGAGCACATGCGAGGGCGTAACTGAGCATAACTGAGCGCTGGAAGCTGTATAGCCTGAGACGGCGCTGCCCACATGTGCCGCTGTGTGGGGCTTCCTGGCGCTGTGAGAGGTGGCAGTCGGTTAGCAACTTTAGGAGCAGAGTAGGGTGGAGAACCCACTTGGAAAATGGGTTCCATTTTTCTGTTTGGGAAATAAGATAGGAGATTAGGATGCTCTTCTGGGAAAATCAGAAGGTGGAACCTGCCGGACTTTATTTAAAATATCACTACATTAAACGAGGAAGACGCTAATCCACGGCATGTTTATTTGCTTTATTGTACATGTAAAATAATTATTTATTGCATGTGGGAAATAAATTCTCATAGTATAAAAGACACTTGAATGCGTACAATGGAAAGTATCCCAGAGCCACCAAGCCTCCTCCCTGGAAGCAACTTGTGTTATTTGTTTCTTGTCTGTCCTCCTGGAGATATTTATTGTGTATACAACGACTCCATACATAGATTTTTTTCTCCCCTTCTTTTCCTAAGAGATGTCCTCTATGTTGGTCTGTACTTTGCTTCTAGTGGTTTCCAACAGATTTTCATTCTTTATGGCCATGTAGTATACCCTGATACCAGTTCCATACTGAAGAACATTGACCTTGTTTTTCCAGTCTTTTACTACTTCAGAAAATGCCACAGTGAATATTCTTGTACCAAAGCCATTTTACATACAAAGTGTAATTTCTGGATCAGATGGCATGTGCATTTGTACTTTTGATAAGGTATAGCAAAATTGCCCTCCTATGGGCCGTGCCATGTCACACTCACCATTTATGCCCAGGGTGCTTGCTTCCCCACTCCCAGGGCACAGTGAGATGACAGAGGCAGGCTGGGAGATGGACGACCCGGTGACTCAAGGAGTCAAGACCAGTGCCGGACTTTGTCCACAGTGTAGTTGGCAGCTGCTCCTAAGTCCATTCTCACGGTGCTGGGACTGCATTCTGTGTGGCAGAGAAGAGAAGTGGGGTGGGAAGAGAAGTTGGTGCCAGGGTAGTGGATACTGGAAGCAAATGGGGTCACCACTCTGGAGGGGAGGCACCTGGCCCAGGGTGGAGAAGGTACTTTGTTGCTGTTTTTTGCTTGCTTGTTTTTGTTTTTCTTTTTGGTCTGCTTTGAGATGACAGAATCCCAGGAAATTGAAGAAAATAAAGTAGGCATCTTTAATCTTCCCAGTTCTAGACAGAGGTACTTGCTTAATTACCTTGTTGTATAATTAATTTAAAGCATGTTATAGGAAGAGAAAATCTTAAGATTGTCATTTTAAAAATCAGCTCAAATTGCTGTATTTCTCTTTTCGACTTCTTTTTCCTACCTGTTCCCCTATTATTGAGCATTTGGGTTGTGTCCAGTATTTTGCTGTGAAGGTCTTAAGAATAAACATTTTCCCTTTAAATGAATTGCTAGAGCATTTTGATTGCTAACAAGCGTGGACTGGGTTTCAGTGTAACATGATGTCTTTCCCTATTCATCCACCCGGTACACACAGTTACACACACACGTGGCATTCACACATAGCCACAGTGTATGTGTGCAAACCTCTGGCTCTGTGTGGATAACTTTTGCAGCTTAGGTATGTCCAAGAGTAGGATTTCTCAGTGACCAGGCCACCAAGCAGGTTGGGAGCAGAGTGCTCTGGTTTGCACCATCCTGTCATTTCTGCTGCCTCCCGAGAACCCCCAAGGTTTGGTTGAAATCGAGGGGTAATTGTGCCCTGGGCCTGTGTTGTGTGCATAGCACCGAGGGTGGCGTGACCCAGCCGAGAGCAGCGTGGTGCCAGGGAGGGCAGGGGATGGGTCACTGACCTTCACAGAAGTGTAGGTGAGACACTTGTCCCTCTGGACCTTGGTGGCCTCTTCTGAATGTTCAAGGAATTGCCCCAACACCATTTCCAGGTTTTAGGACCACGTGTTGCTTCTCCACAAGCAAACAGCCTTCACTAACTCGAGCCCACGCGGGGAGGAGTGAGGAGGTGCAGAGCTGACCAGTGACTGTCGCCGAACAAGGAGGAGGCGGCCAGCTCCTCACCAGCTGGTACCCCCTCAGCGCTCTCTTGGCGTAGCTCAGCCGTGACTACCATCCGGAAGCCCTGGGAGCTGGGGCTGTCAGCGCCAGTGCAGAACCCAGCACTTGGTGCACCTTTGTGCACCTTGGCCATGGCATCCTGCCAGCGCCTCGTCTCGGGGTGCCCAGCTGTAGCCAGTGAAGTCACCTTCTTGGACACCATGTGCTTTTCAGAGCAGTGCCATAGTCTGTGTCCATCATGGACTTGTTCTGCGGAGCACAGGCAGCCGATGACACAATCATTGCTGAGGCTCAGCGTGGGTTCTAAAGCCCCAGGACATGTCCCCCGGAGCTCCTGACTGACCCCGCTTTTCACAGGGAGAGCCTTAGGCTGTGCTGTATCCCCAGGTGGGGATTCTTGACAGTCTCAAGATCTAATTTTGACAATGATGAGGTCCGAGAAACAGTCCCCTAACAGGTGGACTGTGGAGCATCAAAGTAGATGTGCCTGCGAAGTTCCTAAGATCACAGGAGCTGGGTGTGTGTGTGCCCTGGGGCTGCCCTTCTTTCAGCCCTTGCTGCCCACGTGCCCTGTGGGGACTGAGTTCTCAGCTACAGGCAGCTCCTGCTGCTGGAGGACGAGCTGGGCCCGGGGAAGAGGCAAGGCTTCGGCAGGCAGAGCGGGTGGACTCCCGCCCGTGTGGCGGAGACTGGCTGACCCGCCTGGCCTCGGTCCTAGCTCCGCTCTGTGATTAAGATCTCTTGGTCCTTTCTTTTGCTTACCCACATTCCTCCGTTGCCTCTCCTCTCCTGCGTCAATCCCCGTGCTGACCCCACAGTGACACAGACCAGGTAGGGACAGAAGTAGATGTTTGGGAGCTGTTAGACCTTTCAAGGGAGGAGCAGCCGGTCCACAGAGAGGGAAGACAGTGCCCGGCTTCCGTCAGGGACAGGCTGCGCTTGCCCCTTGGAGTCTTGAAATGCATCTTTCGTCTTGTGATTTGAAGGGCCTCTGCACGTCAGTGCTGTTAGCTCCAGCGATGGACTACAGGTATTTCCTGGGTCATTTGTTCTTCACCTCTTCCTCTTCCTCTTCTGTTTGCCTCTTTCCCTCTTCCCCCATCTTCTCTTTCCTTTCTTGCTTTTGATGTTTCTCTTTCCTTTCAGATTGTCCTGGCGTTTTATTTTTGAACCCGAGTCATGTTTTGTGGCTTGCGTCAGGCCTGGGCTGGCTCCGGGGTGAATGCCTGCGTTCTGTCCTTGGCAGCCAGAAGCAGGGTCCTGGCTCGGCAGAGAGACTCCAGCGTGGACTGACTGGGGCAGCCACTCCTGTTCAGCACGCTGCAGCTTCCAAAATAGGTGCTTTAATGCTGTGCTGAACATGCGGGAGCCGGGCCCTCCCCTCAGAGCCTCCTGTCACAGGCATCTGCCGGAGCCTGACGAAGCCCAGAAGATGTGAGGCTCAAGGGCTGCCAGAAAAACCTCAGATTTGTTTGCACCTCGTGCCCCAGACCCAGGCGCCAGCTGCAGGAATGGATCTGGGCCTGTCAGGAAATCCAGGCCCAATTTCTGGTGAACTTTGGATGTGACGTGGGGCTGGGGTTCAGCAAGGGACATTTGGGTGGGGCTGGGGATATTGTTCCTGAAGCCCCTTAGCTCTGCAGGAAGATCTCTGGGCAGGAGGCCCCCTTACTAGGCAGGGTCTGACTTTTCCCAGAAGTTAGCCCTCTTGGACCCCCCTGGTTCCCCCCGGTCTCTTTAGTAACATCAGAATAGCTGCATGGGTAGTGGTCATTGCGTGTACGTACTCTCCTTCCCGGAAAAGATTACAGAGTGACCTAGGAGGCATGGAGGCAGGGCTGAAGCCCAGGTCTGCTGCAGCTTGTCACGTTGAATAGAATCATTTGTTGTGAGTTGTGTATTCCCAGCCCGTACACCTTTGGGCAGAGATTTTGCTCCAACTTTGCTGCGTGCCTATGTGTCCAGCACTTGTCACAGAGACCTGTGTAGCAGACACCAGCAGATGTTTGAGCTGCAGTAACCACATCAGTTCCAAAACCCATCCCTCCAAAGTGGCTCTGGCTCAAGATCCAACTCTCCTACAAGTGGAATTTCCAAGTGGCACATCTGCCACAGGGCAGGACCTGGCTCGTGGCACCTGTATGTCAGACCGGTATACAAGCACCTGCCAGCCGAGCTTGCTGTCCAGCAGTCATGAGACAAACCTGCTTGTGGGCAGTGCCCAGAGGTGTTGCCAGTCAAAGCCTGGACTCCCAATTCCCCTCTTCTCCTTGCCTTCTTCCTCGGCCTTGCCATCTTGGGACCTTGACTTGCGTCCTTGTGAGAGTTCCTCAGGCAGAATTGAGGTGAGTAGGTTCACCCAGAGGGATGCAGGAGGTCAAGGAGAGGGTGACCTTTAATTGTGTCAATCCTCTGGGAAGTCAGGGCTGGGATCCTTCAACCTTCTGACTTCACTTTTCTTTCAGGCTCTTGGGTGGAGTAGTCTGTCTTGATTCTTAGGAATATCCATTGCACATCAGAAGACTGGATTCATTTCCCCTTTAAAAAGATTTTTTTCTTAGCTGGGTGTGGTGGTGCATGCCTGTAATCCTAACAGCTCAGGAGGCTGAGGCAGGAGGATTGCAGGTCCAAAGCTAGCCTCAGCCAAATCAAGGCACCAAGCAACTCAGTGGGACTCTGTCTCTAAATAAAATACAAAGTAGGGTTGGGGATTTGGCTCAGTAGTCTAGTGCCCCTGAGTTCAATCCCCAGTACCCACCCCCCGAAAAAAACAGCCGGATTTTTTTCTTTTCCTTTTTCCAGTGCTGGGGATGGAACCCAGGGCCTTGTGTGTGCTGGGCAAGCACTCTACCACTGAGCTATGCCCCAACCCTAGAAACTTACGTTAGAGTGGGGCAGGGAATGGCAGTGAGGGGTTGGAATCCCATCCCTCATTCGCTCTGAGCTTTTGATTGCTAAAATGGCCCCTAGTTAATATTCCCCATGAGCAGCAGCGCAGACCCTCTGCTCTGCACTCTCAGTCTTGCTTCAGTTGGCTCTCTGCCTGCAGACTCAAGCTTGGCCAGGCCTGGGAGCAGCGGACAATTCTAGCCTGGCCCTGATGGTTTGAGAAAAGGTCAGCTTCCCAAGTCGCCCAGCTCCTTTCCCTGTCCTCAGCCCTCCCCAAGTCCAGGACGTCTGCCTGGACTCCCCGGCCTCCTGCCCTTCTGGCCCAGCCTCCTCACAATGATCCATCACTGTTATCTCATTGGGTGTTTGCAAAGCACTCTGCAGCCTTGTTGCCCGTTTTCCCTCTTATTTGCAAAGTGCTTTACAACTGTCATTAGGAGGCTTTCCTCCCCGCTGGGGGATGCTGACCCACTTCCCAGGGTTGGGCTCCCACTGCCTCCCAAGTGGTTGGACCAGTTCTCCTGATGCCTGGCACTGGGTGGTGGGGCTGTCCCCAGTCAGAGATGGCTGCGCTGGCACACTTGCCCTCTGGGAAGTTCCTCCCAGCACCCTTCCTGAGGACCAAGACGCGGTTATTACCGAGGTTCCGCCGACCTTAGTGCTGGCTCGGGGCTCACAGCCTGCCACCTCACCTCCCCTACACAGCAGGTTTGAACTTTATTCTCTTCGTTCTTCTTTCAGAGAAGCAACTATCTTCGTGTCAGTGTCAGATGTAAGAGGGTAAAATTGTCCTTCTGCATTGTAGACTGGGAGCTTGGGGTCATCTGGTTTCCTGTTTTTTTATTAAATTTTTAAAAACAGGCAATTATGACATTGCAGGACGGTGTGTTTTAAGAAGTGGGGAGTCCATGCGATCCATCAGTCAAGGTTCTTTTGTGGTAGACTTGGCTGCCATCACGCGTCTGTGGAGTTTTATGTGCTATTGTTCAATTTAACATTATAAAACAAGCATTTTCCTCTATGGTTACATTGTCTTTGTGATAATCATTTAATTTTTATGTAACATTTCATTGAACAAGTTGGATATTGTGGTAGGAAGTATGGAGGCCTCTGCAGGTTTGGGGTACGTGGTGGCGGGTGGGGAGCCCAGGATCTGACTGGTGCCTTGTGGAAGCATGGCCTTCGCTTGCCTGGCTGCTGTTTAACACCTGCCCTTCTGCCTGGGCTGGACTTCCACACTTCCTATCCCAGGCCAGCAGCATCTGCCACCAATCCCCAACTCAGATGAGGGTATGGTCTGAAAACGAATTGTGTAATCCTGTTACTCTTTATTGATACTCAGGTCCAATTTGCCCAACTAGATACTAGCATTCGGAGAGCAGGGTGCCCTCTTAGCTCCTGTGACATCTATCAGCCTGCTTAAATAGCAGATGTTCAGCAAATATTTGTCAGTGACAAATACATATTTGCCAACCTCCAGTGACTTACCCGGCCAGTAAATAGTTCTCGAACGTGTAACCCATTCTTTGAGGCACACTTGCAGGAGTTTGGAGGCAAACCTTGGTGTTGGGTTCTTGAGGCTGGGAAGGTAGTAACCAGCAGAAAGGACACATCCCAAGATTGTTAGGTCCCTTGGTAAGGTCCTGTCCTCCAGTGTAAAAGAGTAAGTGTGCAGAGAAGAGGGGATCTCCCTCCCTGAAAGAGAAACAGATGATGATGAGTTTTTTGACCAGAGTTTAAATGAAGCAGAATCGGGGAAGAAGCTGGTCTACTTTTCTTTAAAAGGAGCTGAGTGTAAATCTTTTCCTGTTAGAGCAACAGACTAAGATCCTTATGAATGAAATATCTGTGATTTCCTTTAAAATTATAGGATGGGGTAGAAAGTGGGCAGAGGTTTAGAAGAGACAGGATCGACCACAGAATTATTGGAAGCCAGATGGTTAAATACTAGTTCATTTTATTTGCACTTTTGAATATATTTACATTTCTTTGTAATAAAGAAAAATGGAATGAAAGTTTGCACTAGATCTGGGCTGGAAAGGTGATCTGAAAAGGCCTCAGGCATGGCTGAAGCTGACCGCCTGAGTCCTGGTTCGATTTTGAGATTGTAGTGCCATCTAGTGTTTATTGTGAGCAAAACACTGGCATTGCCTGCTGGTGTCCCTCCTGGTGGGGAATGGGCTTGGTCTAAGGTAGCTCTGTGATTGCCTGGGCCTTTGAGTTCCCTCATGCGGGGCTTGGATTTGGATCAAGCAGGTCTGACAGGGCAAAGGCAAAAGCTGTGGAGGTGGTGATGATGGTGTCCAGGTGGGGGCAAACCATGGACAGGAGTCACCTCTGAATGCAGGTGACCTTGGTGGAGGGCCCTGAGTGTGACCCGGGTGTAAAAATAGCCTCTCCTGTGACGGCTGTGCTTAGCTCCCTGGCCTGAGCAAACAGCCCCTCGCACCTGCACAGTGTTTACTTGGTGGGGACACAGCTACCTGTTTGCAGGTGCAAATGACTGTTTGTGTACCCAGAGTTGGGGGAAGGGCCCCTCATTCTCCTTCAGTCACATTCCCTTACAGCTGGTAGCTGGGCCACAGAACTAGTAAAATGTGCAGCCTTAAACCCCAAGGCAGGGCCTGAAGTGGGAAGAGGATTTCACCACCCACCACCCTGCAAAGGACTTCCCATTTTCACTGGAGAATCCACCTTGCCTCTGGCAGCAGGACAAGATCTGAAGACCACGGTGGCTGTGTTTAGGGACAGAAAATCAAATAGCATGGAGTCAGAGGGACTTCTGGAAGTTCTGAGTCAGGCTTTATATAGAATGAAGGAATGAGAAAATTGGCCTAGCCTCTCTCACCCAGGCAATGAGAAAGGACTCATGAGGAATTTGCCAGCTGTGAAATTCTGTAGAACTGGAAGAGAAAGGGAAGGCTGAGTAAGTGAAGCGACAGATGATGGCAGCCTTCTGGTCCTGTCTGACTTGCTCTGAGGGGCTACTCCTGGCAGTGTGGTCCTTTATTTTGTGTACCAGTAAACAAGGAAAAATTTCAAGGACACAGCAGATCATGCAGATATATTAAAGGAGGGAAAATGAGCAAATGAAGTCCTTTTTTGCAGGAAAATTTGAAAATTCAAGAACTTAAGTAGAAATCAAGTCCCTTTGACCTAGAAATTGTACTTCTAGGAGTCAAGCATAGTGGTGCACACCTGTAATTCCAGTGACTTGGGAGGCTGAGGCAGGAAGATCACAAGTTAGAGGCCAGCTTGGGCAACTTAGTGAGATCCTGTTTTAAAAAGAAAATGAGGGGCTGGGAAGATAGCTCAGCTGGTAGAGTGCTTGCCTCGCAAGTGCCTGGCCCTGAGTTCGATCTTCCTGCCTCAGGAAGGTTCTTGTCTTTCTTGTCAGAAAGACAGAGAGAGAGAGAGAGCTGGGTTGAGGTCAGGATGTCCCCCTCCCAGCCCCGGCCCAGGGACAGGGCTCTTGCTTTGTCAAGGAAGCCCTACTGTGTCTGGGATGGCTGGGGAGTAATGGAGCCCTTGAGTCACTGCCCCAGGTAAAGGTCAGAGTGAGGAAGAGGAGGGCAGCCACAGGTGGTCTTCCCCTCCCTCCAAGGAAGAGGTTGGTCTTTCTGGGTGCTAGATTCTGGGATGGAAGTCTGCTGGAAAGGAAGGAGGATGTAATCCTTGTGCTCTTTCCTGTTTCCCCACCAGTAGATATGTTTGACGACTTCTCAGAAGGCAGAGAGTGTGTCAACTGCGGGGCCATGTCCACCCCGCTCTGGAGGCGGGATGGCACCGGGCACTACCTGTGTAACGCCTGCGGCCTTTACCACAAGATGAACGGCATCAACCGGCCCCTCATCAAGCCCCAGCGCCGCCTGGTAAGCAAGTGCCAACAGTCCCTCCTCCAGCCTGGGGCAGCCACCTTGTCCCCTCCTTGGCACCTGGCTCCAGGGCTCTGATCTTGGAGGAAATGCTCTGGTTTTGAATTTTGGAACTCAAGGGTGTAGGTTGGGGGGGTTAGGTGGGGAGAGGGGAGCACAGTAGTTGTTAACTTCCACAGCTTTGGGATTAGCCTGAGCTCCAAGAATGCACCAGACCAACGAGCGAGCACGACCCCTCACTGTGTGGAGCTGGGAGGTGAAGCGGGGTGGTGGGTGGCCCCGCCCACTCATAGACTGGGCGGCTCCACCCGGATAGGCTTGGCTCCCAACCCTCCCTCGCCACTGGGTTCGACCCCGAGCCTGCTTCATTGTTTTCAGTGGATCAGTTAATAAAACCCGAGCCTAGGAAGGCTGAGGCCCTGGTGTTTGCTCCCAGATCTGTGTTCGTCTTATGTCATTTGATTTTGATCAACACCAGCTCTCTTGTCTGCATGTTGGGGAGGGAGAAACAGCAGGGATAAACCCTTAGCCCTGCTTCTGAGGTCCATCAGGTTCTTCACCGCCCTTACCAGACCCAGAAGCAAACATTAATTCTACTTTGGGGAGAAGTTTCTCTGCCTCCAGTGGTTTTGGCGCGATGTTGAATGACAGGATTTCAGGCCACAGTGCACTCTGCTCGCACTGCCAAGGTCTTGAAGTAGCTTAGTTAACTGGAACCAGGCGCAGCAACTGGTCTGAGGTCATGCACGGGGCCTGGTGGCCTTCCCCTGTCTTCCACTTGTATACAAAGGTTTGTTTCCTGTTTGCAGTCCGCCTCCCGCCGAGTGGGCCTCTCCTGTGCCAACTGCCAGACGACGACCACCACGTTGTGGCGCCGCAACGCCGAGGGTGAGCCGGTGTGCAACGCCTGCGGCCTCTACATGAAGCTCCACGGGGTGAGTGGATTTGGAGTCTGCCCTGCCGGCCCCACCCTCTGCCGCCGTGCCCCGCCCACTCGCCACCCCGCCCCTCCCGCCGGCCCCACCCTCTGCCGCCGTGCCCCGCCCACTCGCCACCCCGCCTCTCCCGCCGGCCCCACCCTCTGCCGCCGTGCCCCACCCTCTGCCGCCGTGCCCCTCCCGCCGGCCCCACCCTCTGCCGCCGTGCCCCGCCCACTCGCCACCCCGCCCCTCCCCCCGGCCCCACCCTCTGCCGCCGTGCCCCGCCCATTCGCCACGCCGACCGGCACTGTCGCCCGCCCACGATGCCCTCTTGCGGGAACTCCTGAAGGGCCAGGTGGTGTCCAGGATCTTTCATTCCCATCTGCTTCTTTCCTTCAGGCTAGAATTCGTTTTTTTTTGTTTTTTTTTTTAATTTTTGTTTTCCATTCTTAAAATTTTAAAAATACATATTTGAAAGGGAATCTTTGCCATTGTGCTGCTCTCATTCAGGTTTCACATTTTAATTCCCATTTTAAAGATGAGACTATACAAATGTTTCTGCTCAATGGATACAAATGTTAGCTTGTCTAAAGATAAGTATCTGGGGCTGGGTGTGGAGGAGCAGGTCTGTAATCCCGGCTACTGGGGAGACTGAGGCAGGAGTTTGCAAACTGGAATTCAGCCTGGGTAATGTGGTGAGACCTGTCTCAAATAAAATGACAGGCTAGGGATGTTGCTCAGTGGCAGAGTGCCTTTGATTCAATCCCCAGTCCCAGGATAAAACACAACAGAACAAGTGTTTTGGGTAAGGTGTGCCTCCGTGGTAGAGTGATCACCTGGCCTGCACAAGGCCCTGGGTTGGATCCCCAGTTGGGGAGGTGGGGTGACCATTTAGAAACAAAAGTAAAACATGACCTCCACCTGTGCTTTAAACAAAAATAAACTTAGGTGATTTAGGTACAATGTCTTCATAAGAAGATGAAAATACTGGACAATAAAATATTACAGTGAAAATACTAGAAAATAAAATATGTACAATAAAAATGCCAGATAATAAAACTCAGGAAACAAAAGAGGAGGTGTTACATAACATGGGGTCTGGGAGAAGAACTCCTTAAGCAAGCTTTTAAAACACTTAAGCCCTATGAGAAAAGTTAGATGTATTTGATTGTTAAACATTTTAATATTCATGTAGAAAATGACACCTCAAGAAAGTAAAAACTTTCGTGACATGCACATAATAGTTCCACAACACAAAAAGTCCCTGGGAAGCTCTTTATGTTCTGATTTGGGACAATTTCCATTACATAGTGTTGTATTTTGTTGTTGTTTTTAGGGCAGGGTGCGGCACATTATACATAGTGTGGCACCATTTTGTGTGTGTGTGTGTGTGATGCTAGGGATTGAACCCAGGGCCTTGTGCTTGTGAGGCAAGCACTCTACCAACTGACCTATCTCCCCAGCCTGAGTGTGGCACCATTTTTATAAATGAAGAGGAAACAACATAATTTATATGTAGGTGCTCATACACATACAGTATTTCTGGAAAAATACATAAGAAATTGATGACTCTGGAGGCTGAGGCAGGAGGATGGGAAATTCAAGGCCAGTGTGGGCAATTTAGTGAGACCCTGTTTCAAAACTAAAAATAAAGAGTTGGGGATGTATTTCAGTGGTGAAGCACTCCTGGGTTCAGTCCCCAGTACTGAAAGAAAAAACAGAAAGACAGAAAGGAAAAGGAAGAAAGAAAAATAAATAAATTGGTAGCAGGGGTGCTCCAAGAACAGAAATGGGGGACAGGTTACTGAAGTGGTAGCTCAGTGGTAGAACATTTGCATAGCATGCACAGGGCCCTGGGTTCCATCCCCAGCACCACAGGAGGAGGAAGGGGAGAGGAGAGGGAAGACGTGAGGAGGAAGGGGGGGGAGGAGTGAGGATAGGGGAGGGAAAGAAGAAGAAATGGGTTTTGGAACAAGGATTAGAGGAACATTGTTCTCACTGTGTACCCTCTTTGTACCTTTTACATGACCTATATACAGATATTTCTTGTTCAAAGGTAAACTAAACTAAAACAAGACAAAACAAACAAACCAAAATCAAAAACAGAGCCTATAGTACAGTTGGTCTTCCTGCTCCCTTACCAGATGGGCAAAAGGTGCAGAAAGCTCACAGGAACCACCTCGACAGCCGTGAAACATGCACACACGCCAGACCTCACTGGAATCAGACAGTGTAAACTAAAGCAATCTTGAAATTCCATTTTTGGCAAAAATGTAAGTGGATGGTAAAATCTAGTGCTGGTGTGGATTTGGGGAAATAGGTCCTCTCATGTATTGTTGATTCATATGTGAATTACTGCGTGTGTTCTTTTAGGAAATTAACAAGTTAGAAACACATACCTTTGCGTATAGCTGCTCTACTGCTGGGAAAATAGCTTGTTAAAAAAAAAATCGAAGAACCACTACATGGTAACATTTGAACCGTTCATTGCTGTCATGTTCATAGTGACAAAACTTGTTTAAAAATTTCAGAGCACCACCAGGAATGACTGAATAAATTATGGTACACCCCATAATATGCAATATTGGGTAGAAACTTAAAAATAATGAAGCCATGTATCTTGATCTAGAAAATGAAAAAGCACACTGCAAGTAATATGTATAGCATGACCCCAGACTATAGGTGATGGGGGGCCACAGATGCCCACGAAGACAGAGATGGGTGATCAGATGAGTGAGGGATGAACACACACACACATGCACACTTGTGTAGATTTGTATGTGTATACAGGTTTGAGAATTTTTTAAAATATAAGGATAATTCACTTGCCTCGTGGGGACAGGACTGCTGGCAGGGCTTATTAATTTCATAATTTATTGTCATAATGAGCAAACAAGTGGCTAGAAATGTAGACATGAACGTGTAGAACAAATACTTCTTTACAAGGATGTTTGTCAACTCACTATCATAATGAAAATATGGAAACTGTGAAGAGGAAAATGGTTGTAGAAACTTGTTCCTTCAACCCCCAGCACTGCAACACCACAAAACAACCCCCGCAAAAAACTATTGTTCCTTAACTGGGGAATAGCAAAAGAAACTGGTAGGGTAATAATTTACAGGTTAAAAAAAGATCATGTCCTCAAGAAAATCAAGAATAGAATCACCATGTGATACAGCAATACCACTCTGGGTATGTGTCCAAAAAAATCAAAGACTAGGTCTCCAAGAGATATTTGCACCCTGTTTTTTAGCCTCACACTACTATAGTACAATGCCTGAGGCAATGAACTTCATAAAGGAACAGGTCTTGATTAGCTTTGTTAGTTTCTGGAGGTTCAGCTCCAAGATCAGGTGGCCCTGTGGTTGGGACCTCTGGTGAAGGTGGTACCTCACAGCGGGAGCCCTTGTCTCTCTGAGAGACCGCCAGAAAGCTGAGAGAGACAGGAGTGGGGTCCCCTAATCTGCTTTGAGGTCACACCCGCTATGACCTAAAGCCCTCCTTCTAGGCCCTGCCTCTTAAAGGTCCATAGCACTCCCAGTGTGCCACCCTGTGGACCAAGCCTTTCCGCCTGGACCTTTGGGGACACTACTGTATTCAAACGATAGCCCTGTTTATAGCAGCACAAGTCACAGTAGTTATAATGCGGAAGCAACCTGTGTCTATAGACTGATGAATAAACAATGTGAGCTACGCATACAGATTACCCAGCCTTGAAAGGGAAGCACCATCTGGCCCACGGCACAGAATGGGTGAACCTCAAAGACACTGTGCTATGTGACACCCTCAGTCATGAGAGAAATACCGCATGGTCCCTCTTATGTGAGGTTCCCTAGAGTAGCCGAAGCATAGCGACAGAAAGTAGAAGGGGGTCACCAGCAGCGGAGGGGGTGAATGGGAGTTAGTGTCCAGTGGGTGTAGAGGTTCACTGGGAAGACGGGAAGTGTTCTGGGGGGAGGGTGGGGATGGTGCAGAGCAGTGTGAACGGGCCTAACACTGCGGAACAGAGCACTTGAAAGAGGTTGAGCCCGTGAATTTCTTGTTATTTATATTTGTGTATGACTACACATGTGAATTTAACTACAGTTGAAAAACAAATGTTCTGAAATGCATGGAGATACATGTGAGGGTGGGAGTTTTCTGAAATCTGGGTGGGCTTTAGGAGGGTTGGGGCTGGGCTGGGGCTGAGGTTGAGCTGGGGCTGGGGCTAGGACTGGGGTTGGGACTAGGGCTGGGACTGGGGCTGGGGCTGGGACTTGGTCTGGGACTGAGGCTGGGGCTGGGGCTGGGGCTGGGGCTGGGGCTGGGACTGGGGCTGGGACTGGGGCTGGGGCTGGAGCTGGGACTTGGTCTGGGACTGAGGCTGGGGCTGGGGCTGGGGCTGGGACTGGGGCTGGGACTTGGTCTGGGACTGGGGCTGGGGCTGGAGCTGGGACTTGGTCTGGGACTGGGGCTGGGACTGGGGCTGGGGCTGGAGCTGGGACTTGGTCTGGGACTGGGGCTGGGGCTGGGACTGGGGCTAGGACTGGGGCTTGGGCTGGGGCTGTGCTGGGGCTGGGCTGGGGTTGAGGATGGGGCCACAACTGAGGCTGGGGCTAGGATTGGGGCTGAGGCTGGACTGGGGCTGGGGCAAGGACTAGGACTGAGGCTGGACTGGGGCTGGGGCTGGGTTGGGGCTGGGTTGGGGCTGGGCTAAGACATCTTCCTCCAAAGGTGGGAAAAGGCAGTGGCTGTAGAGGCCCCGGAGGTGATGGGCAGGGTGTCTGCCTGCTCTGACCCAGAGTTGAATGGGAGGCAAGTGAAGTTCACATAAGTTGTTGTCTTTCGTTACCAGTCCCTGTTCGCATCTTTGCGTCAGTACTCGCTTCTCTTTCCACACTTGCAAGTGTGACCTCTATTAGCTCCATGTGACAGACAAGCAGGGCATAGGCAGAGCTAGCAGGTTGGTTCTGGCCTAAGAGAGAGCAGATGCAGGGAAGGCGCAGGCTCTAAAGACATGGCTCTGGGCCTTTGCAAGCCCAGGACACTTGCTTAGCATCTGTGATGGCACAAGGGTGCGACTCTGCCAGTCACTGCTTGCTCTGGGAAGAGTGTCCTCACACAGTTCATGTGGGGACCTGGCCACAGCATTCTCTCTCTGGTGTCGTCCCGTGGGCTCCCCTCCACCTGTGCACCCATCACCAGCTCCCGCGGGACGGCAGGGTGGAGCAGGTGTGAGGTGGTGCCCTGCGTCTCCAGTGCCAGCACCACCCCAGTCTGAGTCTGCTAGCTCAGCCTCCTCGCCAGCACGCCTTCCTATTCCTGCAGCGCCTGGTGTGCCCACTGAGCCTGCCGCCTGCATCACCCACCCCTCGCGCTCAGAGCTCTCATGGCTCGGGGGCACCTCAGCCACGCCTGTCTTGATACCTCCTGCCTCTCCTCTCCCCCAGGACACCGTGGACTGTTTCTTCTCCGTTTTCCCATGTCATCTAACGGAGTGTGATGGTTTTTCCTTGTCTCTCTTTCCCGCTAACGTGAACTTCTGGTGGGAGGGAACTGTGTGATTCTCTAGTTCTCCAGGGTTTGGTAAAATACCCACCACATAACAGGTACCCAATTTAAAAAAAAAATTTTTTTTTTTTTTCTGATACTGGGATCAAATCCAGGGCTCCCTGCGTGCTAGGCAAGCACTCTTCCCTCAATACGTTTTTAAAAGTAGACTTGATTTCTTTCTCGGGAGAGCCCCAGGGCTGTGCGCCCGTGCCCAGCCTGGGTTGTAGAGGGTTGCTTAGGCGTTGCTTGCTGGCAGTGTGTGTTTCAACACTGTAGCAGGTGTGTACAAATGGAAAACCACATGTGCTGACTTGTGACCCCTAGGTCCCCAGGCCTCTTGCGATGCGGAAAGAGGGGATTCAAACCAGAAAACGGAAGCCCAAGAACCTGAATAAATCTAAGACAGCAGCAGGTGAGGAACAGAGCTCTGCTGGGTGAAGGGGCCAGGAGTCCCGGGAGTGTGTGCGAATCACCTGTCCTTGGTCAGTGGCGGCCTGGGCTGCTGAGGCGTGTGGCCACCCTAGTCATCCTCAGCTCTGCAGGACAGAATGAATAATGTTGCCATGGTACACAGTGGGAGCTTGCGGAGCTGGCTCAACTCTAGCTGGGGTCTGATTGTCCTCAATGCAGTGGACAGCTGGACCAGCGGAGGGCCTGAGGCAGACAGGAGCCTATCGCTTGGTTCCTTTGCGTTCGGCGCTCTGGCCACCCAAGAACTCAATCCCTTTAGTTGTCTGAGAAGGACAAGGGTCCTGTTAGTCATGTTCCCCACAGACTGATCTATAACCAGCTCTCGTTAATGTCACATGGTGCTTTGTACTTTAGGAAGCTCTTTTGTAAATAGCATCTCAGTGGTGCACACAGGACTCCAGAGAAAGTGTTTATTAACCCTGTCTTTCTAATGAGCCCTCTGAGACTCAGAGAGGGCCTTGACTTAGCCAGAGTCATGCGTAGAACTGAAATTAAAACCCAAGTCTTTAGATACCAGGGTTAATAGTCTGTTCAATATACTGCTCTGCCTCTTAACTTCTAGATTAATAATGAGGGTTACTCATGTCCCCTGCCCAGGAATTCCCTACCCCATATGGCTACCAAATTAGGGATTTGACTGACCAGTGCTGCAGTCGCAGAGGAAGTAAATTGGCTCATATGGTGGAAAGCTTATCTTCTAATCTAAAGCATGGCGGTCAGTGAATTGCCCATTTCCACCTCCAAGGACGTGGTCACATTTCTGCTTCCCTGGGTTTAACATTGGCTGGCTCCTTCTGGCAGAATACTTCCTGCTAGCATGGCCTGCTCACACCAGTGCCCCTTCCTTCTTCTTCCCTGCTACTTGTACCTGCAGCACTGTCCCTGTATCACCTCACTTTCTCACAGGTAGCCATGCGGGCAGTGCAAGCACTCAGTTCAGCTGTGCCATCCCTATCCAAATTCCAGACCCAGGGAGCTGGGCTTGGTGGTTGAACCTACTCTGAACCCATGCAAAGCCTTTTATAGCCTCCATTTGTCCGGGTCAGTGTAGCTCTTCACATTTTACTGTGGAGATATTTATGAATTTGATTGTGGGTTGTTGTCCCAGATGCTTCTGAAGGTATTCCATAATATACAGTGTTTGCACTTTTTGAAATCCAGAAGGTCTTGAATCCTGTAACATGTGGCCTCAAGGGTGTGAGGCATGAGGGGAGGGGACCAGCCTGTCATTTGGGAGTCCCCTTGGAACAGGACACTTCTGCACCTCGGGGTCTGACAGGGACCCCTGCTTCTTTCCCCAGCAAAGGTAAATAAAGCCATTAGCAGGGACCTGTCCCGGCTCGCTCTCGGGGGGGGCCCCCCTCCAAGCACCCCTGCCCTGGGCGGGGCCTCCTGACTCTGCCTTATTCCAGGTCCTGCTGGCGGCGAGAGCCTTCCTCCCACTAGCAGTGCTTCCAGCAGCTCCAGCAGCACCACCACCAGCAGCGACGAGATGCGCCCCATCAAGACAGAGCCTGGGCTGTCGTCGCACTACGGGCACAGCAGCTCCATGTCCCAGGTACGCCCTGGGCAGGGGGGCAGGCTGCGTGGGCAGTAAGCTCCAGCCGGCAGGTGGCCAGGCTAGTGCTGGAGCTGCAGCCAGACCTGCAAGAGGCAGGCAGGAGCAGCCCTTGCTGGGCACGAAGCCCTGCCTCTGAGCCCTCGGGGCGTCTCATCAAGCCACAGCGGTTTGGATGCAGCTGGGACGTACACATTTAGATCCTCTGTGCCATGGCCTTTGGAGACAAGGAGAGGGTGCCAGGGGCTGGTGCCCAGAAGCAAAGGAAGGGCCCTGCTGGCCTGCGCACTAGCTGGGAAACCGCGGAGGCAGGGTGGGTGCAGACATCGGGCAGGGCACCGTTTCACAAGGTCCCTCTGGGTTTTCGGTACTAGAGATTAAACCTGGGAGTTCTCAACCACTGAGCCACGTCCCCAACCCTTTTTATTTTGAGACAGGGTCTCACTAAGTTGCTTAGAGCCTTGCTCAGTTCCTGAGGCTGGCCTAGAGCTTTCAGTCCTCCTCAGCCTCTTGAGTCCTGGGATCACAGGCATGTGCCACTCATGCCAGGTTTCTCTTTGGATGACATGATGGGGTCAGTATGTCCCAGTCTACCTTTACGAGTCCCTGCTCTGGTCTCTTCCCAGCACTTCATTGAGAAGCCACGTCCTCCAGTTGTCAGGGTGATCCTGGGGGAACCTGGTCCCATAGAACAGGAGCACTTCATGGCCCGGAGGATGGCCTCTTGACAGAGAGATAGGGATGAGAGAGTAGAAAATGTCTCGGATTGGCACAGCCTTCTGCGAAACCACGCATTCACAAACCTGCTGGGCCACAGCCTGGTTATGTAGCGCTCAGAGGCTCCAGTGAATCTTGTAGACCCTCTGCATCCAGGTCCCAGGGACCAGGGAAACCCTGTCCTGCCCTGTCCTCCTAGGCCTCTGCTCAGTGGCTCCCCCCGCACCACTGCCCCCCACCTGAGCCCTCAGGAACATTCCACCAGCCTCAGGGTGCTCTCTGCCTTACAGACATTCTCCGTCAGTGCGGTGTCTGGTCACGGACCCTCCATCCACCCGGTCCTCTCGGCCCTGAAGCTCTCCCCACAAGGCTACGCATCTCCTGTCAGTCAGTCACCACAGGCCAGCTCCAAGCAGGACTCTTGGAACAGCCTGGTCTTGGCTGACAGTCACGGGGACATAATCACTGCGTAATCTCCCCTCCTACCCTCCTCAAATTCCTGCACGGACCTGGGACCTGGGAGCCACCCTCTGCCTGGAAGGACTCCAGAGCAACTGGGAAGAAACTTGAAGTCAATTGGTTCTGAGAAGTGGGAGCTGGATTCTCTCAGATGCCTTTTCAAGGTGGGGCCTGGAGAGCCCACACTCTGACAGACGTGCCCACCCTTTGCTGCAAGCACAAGTCTCTTCCATGGAGCTGGTGACTTCTTTCTCATTCCCTGTCCCATCTGGCTGCCCCTGACAGAGACAAGGTGTCCTTCTTCCGTTTCCCACTGCTGTGGCCCAAGGCAGTGGTCTTACCACGGTGTTCCCAGCACTGGGACTCTAGGGATGGCTGATGGGGCAGGGCTCTGGGCCCCCACTGCTGCCTGAAGAGGGCATCTGCTTATGTGTATTGAATGTGACAGGCCCCTTCGGGCAGCCCCTGCCCTTGCCCAACACTCCCAAGGCTCGGCACATCCCTGCACCCCCATAGCGGATCTGACTCCAGCAGCACTGGGTGCCGTGCAGATGTTACGGAGCGCGTCCCGGAAATGGAGGAAAGGCCTGCACCCCACACAGTGGGGCCCCATCAGACAGTAGTCTGGCAGTGCTGCCGCCCCCCAGTCCATTCCCTGATGAGGACTCTGCTCCTTCTCTTCTCCCACCAGGGCCTGTGCCATAAAAATCCCTTCTGCTGTTCTGAGTGATCGGCTCTGTCTTCAGCCCAAACATGCCTCTCCCTCAGCAAATGGGAGCTCAGTCTTATAGGCGAAGAGCACCCTTGTTGTGCCCTCCAGCATCCTCTGTTCACCCGGTCACATGCAGAGGGACTGAGAAGGGACAGAACCTCCTGCTGCTAAAACCATCTGCGAACGCTCATCCTGAGGGCCCCGGGGGCACATCCTGCTCCAACCCCAGCTGGCTGCTCTCTGAGCCTGCGGACAGTGGCTGAGTCGCCAGCGCCTGGACCTGCACTCTTTCTTTCCCAGGCAGGGTCCCTCTGTCTGGGAGATGGAAAGCTAGAGAGTTTGCAGGATCAAATCAAAGCAAACAGCAAAACTGGCAGAAAGGAGGACGAGGGCTATGAGAAGACATGGAGGGAGGACTGGAGGGGACATGCAGCTCCCAGCTGTTCGGAGTCGCCTCCTCTACACACTGGCTCAGAAAGACTTCCTCCCTGTCCTTGTTATCAGCAGAGCCGCAGCTGACTGTGGCATTACTCCATCCTACCCCAGACTCCCAGCCCCACCCCAGCCTTCCTGGCCGTAGCAGAGTACCTTTGAACCAAGATTCTGTTTTAATCATCATTTACACTGTTTCCTCCCTGACGGCTGCCCTCCATTACCTCCCCAACCCACGAACCTGTTAACATTGTCTTAAGGTGAAATGGCTGTAAAATCAGTATTTAACTAATAAATTTATCTGTATTCCTCCTTCCCTCTCCTCCCTCAGGGGTCTTCACGGGCAGGACCAGTGCTGTTTTCTTTTGCAGGGGAGCCACGAAGGCCTCACTGGGAATCCACCCCCAGGTTTCTTCTGACCAGTTTTCTTCATCTGTCTTGGCAGTCCCCTCTGTAGGCCGTGGCAGGTGGAAAAGGTGGTGTCCCAGCCCTGCTACTAACGGGAGGTCAGGCTGCACCTCCGGGCTGCCGTGTCCGAGGACAGGGCTGGACCAACTGCTAACCCAAGCTCCTGCGTCTGCGTCTTCGTCTTCTTAGGAGATGGCAGTTGTCACCCTGAGCGTAGGGGTACTTTTAGAGCTTCGCCTGGATCCCCAGGGCTCCAGTTACCTGGGGGTACGTACGCTCCCCAGTCCCTTCCCCCCGGCTTGAGCTGTGTCTTGGAGGGTAGCCCTGAGGGCTCCCGCCATCTTCTGATCTTTCTCTGTGGTTTGATCCAAACAGGCCCCAAGAGGGGCAAAGATGCCCACTCAGTGAGATGAGACTGGAGCATTGCCGCCTCTGTCCCTGTGGCTTCTCCTCCTTTGGCAGTGGGATTGTTTTTTCATCTTACCAGTATGTGGGGAGGGGAGAAATGTTCCCGATTCAGCCCCGTAGGGATAGGGTGGCAGAGGTGGCCAAAAAGATCGTCGAATTCAGAATGATCCTTCTTCTCACCTGGTTTTTGCTGCTGGGATTGAACCCAGGGCCCTGGGCTTGCAAGGCAAGCACTTTACCAACTGAGCTATATCCCCAGCCCACTTCATTTAACTTTTCATGGCACCTCAAATATTTTCCAGTAGGTTAAGAAACAAAAACAAAACAATGACGAGAAGAAGCCCACTTACATTTTTTTTTTTTTTTTTGTACCAGGGATTGAACCCAGGGACGCTTAACCACTGACCCACATCCCCAGCCCTTTTTTTATTGTATTTAGAGACAGGGTCTCCTTAAGTTGCCTAGGGCCTCGCTAAGTTGCTGAGGCTGTTTTTTAACTTGCAATCTTCCTGCCTCAGCCTCCCAAGCCACTGGGATTACAGGCATGCACTACCTGGCAACAACTGTTCTTCTGTGTGACACTGTAAAGCTTTTAAACTTGCTGTGGAATAGTCAGGCCTATCCAGTGAGCTTCCACTCCAAAGATGAGTAGCAGATAACTTTAGTATAAGTAACTAGGTAGATTTAAACTGGGTGCAATGTTACACACCTATAATCCCAGGCTGAGGAAGGAGGATGGCAAGTTGGAGGCTAGCCTCAACAACTTAAGGGAGACCCTGTTCAAAATTTTAAAAAGCCTGAGAATACAGTACAGTGGTAAAGCACCCCTGGGTTAAATCCCAGTACAAAAAAATAAAAATAAGACAGATTCAAAGCCAAAAGCTACCAGGACTTAGGTTGGTGGCAGAAACTACATGTTTTCTATAATTAAATCTTTTCTTAGACATTTGTGTCACTTCCCTTCAGCAATGACTTTCAAAACAAAATTCCATATGATAGCAGAAGACTGCCTTGTTCCTCATATAGTTTACAAGTGGTACCCACCCAAACAGGATAACTTGGTCTCTTGGCTTACCAGACTGGCTGTTTCCCCAATCAAATACATCCTAGGGCAGGGGGAGCTGCCGCCAATGAGGATAGTATAAAAGAAGCCACTTCCGGATGGTTGGGACATGGGGTGGGGAGGGGAGAGAAAAGTGGGGATTGCAAAAATAGCATCATTAAGATAAAAGGCCTCCTAGTGGGGGATGAGGCAGCCCATAAGTGTGTGTCTATGTAAGCAATCCCTCATGTCACCCTGTGGTCACACTCTGGCTGTGAATCTTTTTAAACCCAGGTTAAGTCAATTTCCAGTTATGGAGCATGAATCCTGACACTTGAATGCCCTTCAAAGGGATAGACCATAACTCACTTGTGATTGTGCACCAGGCGGAGCTGGGGGACACTCACACCCGTCCCCCAGGCCCTGTGTACTGACTGAATTCACCTTGCATCGCTAGGACAAAATGCCTGCGATCATTAACATCAAGAGTCAAGGTTTATTTTGGCCCACAGTTTGGGAGGTTCCAGTCTAAGATGAGGCAGACCCATTCCGCCGGCCTCTGGCAGGCGTGCTGGATGGCAATGGCAGGGAACTCATGGCGAAGCAAGAGCTCAATTCATCTCCAGGATGCCAGAGGGGAGAGGGGGAGGCCAGGGCCCTATTCCCTGTGAGGACAGGCCCCAGATGACCTAAGAACCTCTCAGAGAGCTCCAGTTCCTGAAGGTTCCACTACCCCGGCATGGCACCACCCTGGGGACCAGCCTTTAACACCCAGCCTTTGGGTGTCAATCAAGATCCAAACAATAGCACTGACTTGTGTACTAAGTGTGTGAGACACTGCCAGTTGGAGTGAGAGTGATGTTTTGAGGGTTTTGTTTATCATTTTGTGACATCAGGAAGGACTTTTCAGATTGCCCCTTGCCTTGCTGGATCTAGAACACAAATGTCCCATCATTCTACAACAATGCGAATGTGTGTTGTCCCATAACAAGGAACAGCCTCAAGAGCACCCAGGTGCAGCTTGGAGAGTGAATCTGCAGGCACCCACTCCTCTGGTCTGCCTGCCCTGGTGGTGCTGCTCACATCCAGTTACTGGGGTGTCTCTCCCTTACTTTGTAAGCACTGGCTCCCGTGTGATTTCCTTGTTTCTCCTTGATAGCGGCAGCAAAGAGGTTCTGGATTTGAAAATGAGTGGGAACAAAACGCAAAGCCAAGAGGACATTAGAACAAACCTAAGGCTTCTGAGTCCAGCTCTCCTGGCCTGTGCCTTGCTACCTCATTCCTTGGCTGGTATTCCATGGAGGGTTTAGTTTTCCAGAGCAGTGACTGCACAGCTGTGCCCTCTGTCAACAAGAACAGGGCGGGATCACAAAATGCTTGCAGGCATCCTCTGCTGGTAAACAGACCCAGGTAGAGAGGTCTTCAGGTAGGTGCAGGAGTGGGTGATGAATGAGACCCTCACCCAAAACCTCTGGATTCCTAAGGGTCTGTAACTGGGTGCAGCAGAAGTTCCAACCAGTTCAGGTCAACTGTGAAATCACTGCTTCCTGGTCAGTGAATTGCTGATCCTCAGGAGTTAATTGGGCTAGCCCTGCACTGGGGGCCATGCTTGCAGACTGTTACAAGGACACCAGAGTCTCCTCTGCCTCTTGGTTTAGAAGATGAATTTGCTCAAGTGAAATGAACTGTAATTAGAGATGTAAGCATTTTGAGATTGATCTTTCCTCTTCTATCCTTTGGCTTTGGAACTCATTTAAAAAAACTCATTTAAAAAATACCTGACATCTTTAGGGCCCTTGGTCATCTGAAGCCATTCATCTGGGATGGAAGACAGATGGGCGAGAAGAGATAGAGGTGGAAGTCCACTCGGGCTGAGGACCAGGACTCAGTCAAGCAAAGCAGTAGGTCCTGCTGTTTACCGTGACCTTCAATGAAGGAGTTGCTTTATTAGTCAAAGAATTCCCAGGTGTGGCTGCAGTTGGATGGCAGGAAGTCAGCCTCTGTCCCCATCTTTGTGACCTCCTCAAATGCAGTCTTGTGTACCTTGCCATGGAGATTTCCTTACAGGGGTCTCCAGTCTCATCAGTTTCTTTGCCCAACACCCCCGCCTCCATGGTCCTCATGTCTTGAACGGTTCTAGCCACATAATCACATGGGGTTCCCTCATTTTCTATCCATCCAAAATCACTTCGCATGAACTATACTCAATTTTCAAAAGAACAAAACCATAACTGTTCATCTCTGCTAACAGGTATCAGAGGCCCAATCACAGCTGAATTCTCGCTCAAGGAAAAGGTTTTTGTGGATGGTTACTTAGGGGCTTTTTGATTATTTAAAATGGCTTGTGGGTTCCTAATGAGTGAATCTCTGGATCCCTGTGGTACATACACCTAGGACAGTTTCTGATCCATACACATCTGTGTGCTGTGGCTTCCTCATGTAGCAGGGCAAGGGAAGCACTGGTAAGTGCCCCAAACTGGGAATTCTGAAACCTGCTTTCTAGTCCATGTGTGGTCACAGACCAGCTATGTAGCTTTGGGCACCTCAGCCTCCTTGTCTGTAAATGTTTTGCCCGGGCATGCTGTAAGGTCCCTTGGAGTCTAATCCATCTGTGACAGTAAATGACATGAACTTGTCCTTGCCAAATCTGTTGTGGCACAAGGGGCATGCATCACCTGTCCTTTTGGTACCTGCTATGCTATGGGTATGGTCAGAAGATGACAAAGAAATATTCTCCAGAGTCACACTGGATTAGACCTAGCATCCATGCCTAAGAAGTCACAGGAAGGTGGCTTGCCTCTCCCTGTGGGTCCCACACACTCTTGGGCGTACAGAGGAAACCTCAGAGCCTAAGATTTGAATGTGCTGCTTCTGGAGTCTAGACGTTGGCACTCTGCAGGTACAAAGTAGAACCTTTATTGTTAGCCTTCATGAGTCTAACAGATTTCAGAAATTATACAACCAATGAGCCTTGTCCCTCAGAGAAGTCACCTGGAAATTGCACTTTCGGTGTGCAGAAATTCATGTCAGAACTCCCTTTAGATCCTGGCCAGAACCTGCCCATAAATGACCTCAGAGCGCCAGGCTGCTTGCTACTTAACCATATTTAGTTTGGGGCCCCAACAGAATTATATCATTTGGCTCATGTTTGCCACCAGCCTTGTTCTAAACGCCCTGCAAATAAGAAAAAAATCTGACATCAGTGAGAAGCTGTTGAAGAAAAGTCCATAGGCCCTGAAAAGGAATCCTCACCAAGGGAGCCCCGGGCAACATTTTCAGTCTGTAGTCACTGTGCTGAAGAGGGGCATGCTGAGGCTTAGTACAACCACCTCAGCATGCTCCCCACTCCCAGCTCTGCTGACAGGTTTGGGAGGGCTGCAGCTTACGAACTGGAATAGCAAGGAGGCTTGCCACAGGATTCCAAGGACAAAATATTTGGAGTTAGTCATTTCTGCAATTTGGGGTGGGGTTTGTTTTGTTTTGTTTTTAACTTGTGTGGGTTAACATGTGCAAAAACTGCTCATGTTCCCCCCAAAAGGTGAACATAGCTTGGGAGTTTGCACACCACTCAACATTTTAGGGTTTTATGAATTCTGGAAGCTTCTCCATATTCCCCTAGTTAAGAAGCCCTGCTGTGAGGCTCTGGTGTAGTCCAGGGCTGCAAGGTCCTGTTTGTCACACTGACCATTGAGAGTTTGTCTATGGTGCCTTGGTGCTTAGTGAGATAAGCCAGGCCCAGAATAAATCTTGCTGTTTAGTTGGGAAGTCAAGCAATTGATCCTCCTCAAGGCAGCCAAGACACTGCTCTTGGCTCCAGGATTGTCCTGTAGCCTAAAATCTACCTGTTGGCAGCAGCTGTCCAATGACAGGCCTGGAGGACTGTTCAATACCTTCCTTCCAGGAAGCACAGGTCTGGACTCTTGAGAGTTCAGTGGGTTACAGGAGACAAGCTACTAAGGCTTTGGGAGGTTAGCATCACTAAGGTCTTCAATAGCTGCCTTGGGAGAGTGAAATGAAACAATGAAAACTGAATCCTGCTAAGGAAAAGGAAGCCCGGTGCTGGGATGCGTGCCTGACTTACTTACAGATCATGGGGGTTTCAGAGATCGTCTGAGGATTCAAACCCTCTTGTGCCACCATGACAGGAACTTGCCTGAAGCCACAGACCTGGTGGGGGAAAAGCATGTTTACTCACTATCTCTCCTCACTAGGAAGCCGAAATTGACACTGCAGGGTGCTTGCAGTTTGTGCATTTACCATGTGGGGGTGCACACGCCCCTCCCTTTCCACCTCTGGTATCATTTCAGTTTTCAAGCCATTAAACTGAAAAAATTCTGCCAAAAGAACATGTGCCTATTGAGCACTACTGCATACTAGACCCTGCTAGTAGCTTTGTGAGCCACATTGCACAACCTCACAAGCACGAAGATGATCCCACCCATAGATCTTAAGTCACTTGAAGGTTTTAAATGCTGAATCAAGATTCACACCATGTCCTCTAGACTCTAGAATCTGGGCTTTAACACCCGCCCTGATTCTTGTAAACAGTGGAAACCTACAAGTTGGGGAGCCCTACACAGCTTGTTTCTAAACAATTTACTGCTTATGTATGTTTCTTAACTAACGTCAAATTTGAACATTCTTTCAACTTCCAAGTACTGTTCTTCAGGCCCTGGCATGTAAAGCATGAAGTGTGGTCCTTTGACCAGCAGCATCAATCCCTAGGAACTTGTTGAAAAGACAAAACCTTGAGCCCTGCTACAGACCTGAGCCAGAATCTGTGTTTAAACAGGTTTCCAGGTGATTCACATGCTCATTAAAGTTTGAGAAGTATGGCTTTATGCCTAAAATACCATGAAATAGATGTCCTGTTTAATGAATAAATTTAAAGATATTGTGACTTGCTTGCATCCCCACAGGTAATAATGAGGTATTACATCTAAAGAATGTACAAACTGACCTGCATATAGAATCTGCTCAATAAACAATAGCTATAGGGCTGGGGCTGTAGCTCAGTGGTAGAGCACTTGCCTAGCATATGTGAGGCACTGGGTCTGAGTCTCAGCACCGCATATAAATAAATAAAGTTCCATCCACAACTTAAAAAAAGTAGCTATAATTATAAGTGATAGAGCCAAGCTGTGAACCATTTAGTTTCTCAACTGCATAGTCCCTTGACTTCAGAAGAAGCATCTCGGATGGGAGGCATTCATTCTACCAAATGAGACAAGGACTGAGGCTATGGCTTCCCTTCCAAGCACAACCAGTCTACAAGGGGGACCAAGGGACTCTGGAAGCTACCAAAGAGTGAGCCTGATCTAAAGTAAGAGGCATCCTGTGGTGGGGATGCTATTTTCATGAAGAGGCAGATATAGGAACTTAGAAATCTTGTCCTGCAAACCCATGCCCTCAAACCTCACCCTTCTGCCTCCAGGGGTCCTCTTGACCTGAGGCCTTCCCAACTTTCCTCTCCGTACCTGCCCTGATCCTTCAGCAGGTGGCACCGTGGAGGCCATTTATATTGTGTTCTGGGACTGGGCCTGTGTCCTGTGCTAGCCAAAGCCTCCCAGGGCCCTCCATTAGGGTCCTGGAACTACCATCCTGGCTGTTTTCTGAACACCTGCTCAGCATTTCCCAAACCTCCTTGGTTACTACCTGGAAAATGTTGGTTCCCCATCCTCCTTGGAGAACTAACAATAGAATGTATTTCTCTTTGAATACCCTATTATTTAATTGCCTTTTCTCTTTCAAATACAAATTTAATACACTTTTATATACGAAGACTGCTGGCACTGGGTCTCCCTATATTATTCAGAATGGCCTCCAAATCCTGGGCTCAATAATTTTCTGCCTCAGACTCCCAAGTAGTAGGACCAGCGCCCAGTTTTACACTAATATTGCATATAGTAAAAATTGCATATAGTAAAAATTCAAATAATATTAAAATCATATAAAGTAAAATAGCCCATCCTTTAAAAAGGGGTCTGGGAGCATACCTCATTGTGAGAGCGTTTACCTAGCACAGCGGAGGCAGTGGGTTGAATCTCCAGCACTGAAAAAACACACAAATAAAAACTTAATGGGAATTTCTCGACAATCTGTTTCCTTTCCCCCATTATTACCGATTAGCTTGAGCCAAGGCCTGAACCACTCAAAGGCTTCTCATTCGGAGCGCCTGACTTCTCCGTAACTGTCCTCATGAGACAGTAAACGTGCCAAGAGTGTCCTGCTTTCTCAATCCCAGAATTCGTTTCTCTCCCATCCCGTCCGCCACTGGTCCTGCCTCCAGCGCCCCCAACCCGGGTAAGAAGCCCGGCCCCTAACACAGAGTTCAGAGCCCACGCGCGGCGGGAAGAGCCGGCGCTCACCACCGAGACCCGCTCCACGCCTACCTCCAGGGAGGATCCCGGGCCCAAAGCGCAGGACACCACGCCCATTCCGCGGTCCCGCAGCAGAACCCCACACCCACTGCGGGGAAGAGCCCGCCCTGCGCCCCCAGGACCGAGCTCCACGCCCACCCCGGGGGCGGAGACCTCAGAACCCCACGCCCACTGCGGGGAAGAGCCCGCCCCTCGCCCCCAGGACCGAGCTCCACGCCCACCCCGGGGGCGGAGACCTCAGAATCTCACGCCCACTGCGGGGAAGAGCCCGCCCCTCGTCCCCAGTACCGAGCTCCACGCCCACCCGGGGGCGGAGACCTCAGAACCCCACGCCCACTGCGGGGAAGAGCCCGCCCCTCGTCCCCAGTACCGAGCTCCACGCCCACCCGGGGCGGAGAACGCAGAACACCACGCCCACCCCGGGGCGGCGCTCCATGTTCCTGGGCCCGGATCCTCCCCGCCCTCGTCCAAGGAGACCGAAGGGTTGGACTTGCGAGTCTCGGAGGTGCGGCCGGTCAAAGGGCCGCCGACCCAGACGGGTGAGTCCGGCCGGCCGCCCCTGGGTCCGCCGCCGGCCGGAAGGGTGGCGTAGGGGACCCGGCCTCGCCGCAGCGGGCTGCCTCCCCCGCCAGAGCCCAGGCCTCGGGTCCTGTCTCCCTGCGCTCGTGCGCCACGTAGGTGCGTGATTGTGAAACGCAATTACAGAAAAATTACGCAGCGTCTTCTAGGACCCCGCATTCCTGGTCGAATATTTTTATTCCTTTTAGTGTGTTGACCTCTGCGCCTTTGTCCTGGGAGTTCCAGTGACTCTCCGCGTCTGCGCCCCCCACTCCCCCCAACCCCGTAAAGAGTTGGAAAGGCAGTTGTCTTAACTCTCCCTGGGGAGCAGTTTGCCTTGGACGAGAACAGCGGTGAGATCATTTACTCTCACCTCTCTTACCCGGCCTCGTGACCTCAGCGGTCCTGCCCGGCGGGAGGGTAGCCAGGGTGGGCGGCCCTCGGTTGTCATCATGCTGCCACTCCTCCCTCTCCATCAAAATACTTACCAGTGGTTTAAGATGTGAGTGAGTTGCAGATGCTTCCTCTGGGGGCGTCCGCGCTCAGGGCTGGTTGAGGTCGGTTGTGTCTGGCAAGCCGCCTTCCAACCCAGCAGTTTTCCCTTGAGGGTCTGAGTAGGGGAAACATTATCACTTTCAGAGAATATCAGGTGCCATCGATTTGAAGATGCATATTGTCCAATGTGCTGCTAAGGAAGTTAAGAAAATGCCTGGGATGTAAGAGGCATCCCTATTTCTGCAATTTAAAAAACATTTTTGGCTTTTTAAATTTTATTATTTTTTTGCAGTGCTGGAGGTTGAGCCCAGGGCCTTGTGCTTGTGAGGCGGGCACTCTACCGACTGAGCTGTATCTCCAGCTCCCTGATTTTTTTTAAGAATCACTGAAGTAATAACTGTCACCTCCAGTAATAATTTTCACCACAACGTGCAGCACCTAACTTGTGCTGGTGAGGAAACAGGTGGATAAGTAGTGCCCCGGGTAAGGCTGGAGTGGAGAGGACTCCTGCTCAGAGAAGGGGTGTGCAGACCCCTCAGACTGCCTCACATGGGGGGGCTCTCAGTGAATGAATGATTGGGGTCTCATGGGGAAGGGGGTCACAGATGGCCTGCTAGCCATTACAAGGGACTGCGGCTTCTTCCTAGTGGTCAGGGATAATTGTGATAGTTAAACTGGACACTGCTCTCAGCTCGCCTGGCCAGTTCTGCACTTGTTGGTTCTGGGCTCTGTCTGCATTGTGGTTACCTCATGCACATCTCCCCTACCTGAGGGCTGGTCATGGGAGGACCAGGTCCCATTGTCCACTGAAAGTGGGGGGGATACATCAGCAGCAGAGGGTTGGAGTGATTGTTTTGGGAAGTGGGGAGGGGGAAGAGGGCAGAACTGGAAATGAGTTAGGAGCACGTAGTCCAGGCAAAAAGAAATGAGGCCCTCTGAAGTGGGCGGCCCCCAGGATGTGATGGCTAGCACACTGTGTGTGCTTCATGAATGTGTGCCAGATGAGAAAGCGGTGAGAGGAATTGGGAGTCATTCCTGAGAAGTGGGCTGTACCCTTCTGTGGATGGTCCTTCTCTGCCCCTGCGCCTGCTGAGCTCTCTTCTTGACCATATTTACTGTTAAAGTTGGTGGCAGAAACTGGCTGCATAGAACTTGGAGAATGAAGAATGCTGGAGAGAATGGGCTAAGGCCTCCTTTGCCTTTTTCTGCCTGCAGGGATGCCAGAAGGACCATCTGTGAGGAAATTTCACCATCTGGTCTCCCCCTTTGTGGGTCAGCAGGTGGTCAAGACAGGGGGCAGCAGTAAGAAGCTATGCCCCACCACCCTTCATTCTCTGTGGCTGCAGGACACCCAGGTGAGTTCTGCATCCCCTGGAAGACAGGCTTCTTTAGCACATCCTGTGCCTCCCTTGGAATCTGCCCCAAGAGGTCTCATGCTGTCCCTTCCATTGGCCCAGGACAACCACACTAGGACTCCACATGGCTCCTGGTCTTTCAGTCTGTCATTTCTCAGCCATCACATGGACTATGGGCTGTGAAGAGCACAGAGGCATGAGCTGGAGCCCAGAGTCTGGAGACATTCTGACTGCTCAAGCTGTGTCTGAAGTGCACCTTTGGGCTGGGAACCGTGTTTGATCCTATGGGCCAGAGGGGATGCAAGGAAAGAGCATTGCTGCAGATCTGGATTCACACTGTTCATCGTTGTCCTGAGCAGGAGTCAGAATTCCTCCAAAGGGCTCACTGGCTCTCTCCAATCTGACCCCTGCGTGCCTCTCTAGCCTCTGTACCCAGCCCAGGTCTGTCTTTGATCATCCTCAGCTGCCTCAGCTCAGGTCGTGCTTGCCCAGGGTTTCGACATACTGCTCCTCTGCATGGGCAGGTCTTTGGTTTTCTCCCAGCTGCCCCCTCACTTTACCATGGTAATTCCTAGTCTGTCTTCTGGATTCTACCTAGCCATTCTGTCCTCTGAGAAGCCCGACACTGGGTGAGACTCCTCTCCAGGAGGATGCCTGTACTTCCTCCTGTTGTACCCATTGCTGAATTTGTCTTGCCTATGGTGTGAGGGAGACAGATAAACAGGGAGGGGGCCAAGCCCTCGTCAACCTTGTGCCCTTAGTGCTTAGATGGACAGCTAGCACAGAGGAGGCACAGGGTAAGTGTTTGCAGACTGACTCAGTGGACTCTGCTGCTCTTTAGCCGGGGCTCTTAAGCAAGTCTCTTAGCTCTGGAGTGTTTGATTCAGTAGTGGGGATGAGGCACCTGCTTGCTGCTATGGCGAGTAGATGTCATCCCTCCATCTTCACCCATGTGTTACATGTTTCAGAGACTGATCCAAGTTTTGGAGCCCAGGTCTTCCAACCTCCTGACTATGGTCTCTTTGTACAGATTGTTTGCAGCTACAGGGTGTGGTCCCTTGTCTCTGGACCCCCAGCATTTATCACAAGACTTGTCACAGAGCTGTGACTCAGAGAATATTACCAAATGGCGGTGTGGACAGAAGCTTGTGTGGCAAGGGAACTTGAAGGTGGATGCAGAGCTGGTTTCCCAGCAAACAAAGGCAGAATCTGTAGTGTGGGAACCCAGGAAAGGCACAAGAAGGTGGCCTTGGGGAGCTGCTCTGAGGGGCACCCTCTTTCCTACCCCTCTCTGTTGTCCCATCCCTGCCCCTGAGGAATGCAGAATCAGAGGAGGGAGGAAAGATTACACAGGTAAAGTGTCCAGCCGCACTTAATGGGGAAGAGTGGAGCTCAAGATTAAGGGCCCAGTGATGACCTCAATGTCCGGGGCATCCTGCGGCTTGGAGGAGGGGGGACTTGAGTTGAACTTTGAAGACTGGAGGGTTTAGACGGACTCGAGGGGGAAACTGGCATTTCGGTCTGAGAAGCAATCACATACAGGAAAGGGGACAGGGAATAAACAAGGAAAAAGACGGGTTCTACTCTGCTAGCAATTTTTCTTTCAGCTTTCTGTACAGGAATTGTCTTTGATTGCTCACAGCGGTCGCAGAACGTGACACGTACAGCTCATGTGGTTGGAAGTTCAGAGGTAGACGGTTCTTGGGTGGCCGTCGCTGTCCATATTCCACCCTTGTTTTGGTGGAGTTGGAGGTGGACTTAGCAATCAAATGCTACTACATACTTTGACTTTTTCTTCTGTGGGCTGGGGATCCAACTCAGGTTCTTGTCCGTGAGAGGCAGGTACTCTATTGCAGAGCTACATTCCCATCCTGTACTTAGACTTTTAACCAATCCTTCAATTAAAAAATATTAACAGCTTTATTGAGATATAGTTTGCAAAACACAATCTGCTCAATTAAAGTTCCTAAATCAGTGTCTTAATATATTCACTGAGTTTTCCAGTCATCACCATGATTGATTTAGACTCTTGTAATCTTGCCTTTTTTTAGCAGTGCTAGTGGTTAAACCAGGGGCTTCTCACATGCTAGGTATGTGCACTACCACTGAGCTCTACCCCCAGCCCTAGAATGTTTATGTTACCCCCCAAAATACTCTTGTGTCCATTAGCAGCCACCCCGTTTTATCTCAGCCTTCAGCAACCACTAATTACTCTGTAGATTTGCCTCTTTGGGACATTGTACATGTGTGGAATCATGTAATGTGTTTCTTTAATGACTGGCCTCTGAATATGATGCCAGGTTCATGTATGTCATGGCAGGTATCAGTACTTCTTCCTTCCGGTTGCCGAGTAGCATTCCACTGTGCCACATTTTATGATTGATGATGTCCATTCATGGAGTAATCTGCTTGGACACTGATGTGCAGTGTTCGTGTGGGTGTGTTTTCACTTCCTGTGGGGCTGTGCCTTGCAGTGGAGTTGCTGGGCCTCAGGTAACGCACAGAGTGGACCTCTGTACCTTGGGCGCCTTGTCCTCACTCTACTTCTCTCCAAGTTCTCCTAGCCTTTGGTTGGTGTCTTAGGTTTTTTTTTTTTTTTTTTTTTCTTTTATTGTGGCAAAAAAACACAAGACAGAATTTACCATCTTAACCAACCTTATATAAGTGAATGGTTCATAATTCAGTTAATTATGTTCATGCTGTTGTAGTTTTCTAGACCTTTTTTTTAAATGTTTCCTAGCAGAAACTTGGAACCCGTTAAACACTGCCTCCCATTCCTTCTCCTTCAGCCCCTGGAAATCCCCATTCTGCCTTCCACCTCTAGGAATTTGACAACTTTAGATGCGTCATGTAAGTGGAGTTAGGCGGCATTTGTCTTTTGTGACTATTTCACTTTGCATAGCATCTTCAAGGTTCCTCCGTGTTGTAGCACGTCCATTTCCTTCACTTTAAAAGCTTTTCATTTATTTTTAAAAATTAGATACTCTTCAGCTTTATTTTATTTATTTAATTTTATTTATTAATTTTTAGTGGTTCTGAGTATTGAACCCAGTGCCTCACATGTGCTAGGCAAGCACTCTGCCACTGAGCCACAGTTCCAGCCACAGAATCTCCTTCATTTTTAAGGTGATGATGTTCCATTATGGACATACTGTGTTATATTATCCATGCATCTCTTGGTGGATGCCTGGGTTGCTTCCACTTTCACAGCTGGGAATTAAGCTATCTTTCCTGTAGATGTTAAACCCCTAGAGGGAGGACAGGAGTCTTGGTCACCTGTGTGTCCTTGGAGTCTCCTGCACTGCCTGGCACACTGCAGATTCAGTTAATGATTAGAGATGAAGTGACAGCAGTGTCCCACCACTTAAAAAAGGGACAGCAGAAATTGCTTGGTCACAGAGTTTACAAGTACATCCTGACCAGGCCTTTTTGACTGGTGTTTTGACCTTGAGGGGCATTTAGCAAACACTTGGTTTATTTATTTTTGTGGTGCTGGTGATTGAATCCAGGCACTCTGCTGCCAAGCTACATCCTTAGCCTGTTCATTTTTTATTATTTTTTAAATTGTGCCATTTTATTTTTTGTGCCTTCCCCCCACCACCACTTTTTATTTTTTGAGACAGAGCCTCACTAAGTTGCCCAGGATCGCCCTCAAACTTGCCATTCTTCTGCCTCATCCTCCTGAGTTCTGTATGACTAACATATTTTAATCAGAATTAGTTTAATACTGGCAGATTTACACCAAGAAATTGTTTTCTGTAGTAACTTCAAATACAACCATTTAACTCCTTGCTCAATGTGTGTATGCACATGCCCTGTTATGCCTTTTCTAATATGTGGTAGGAAATAATCTGTGCTCACATTTGCAGATAAATTATTCTGGGCTATTTAGACAGGTAATGCTGTTTGCAGAGAGGCTACAGGTGTAGTTTCTGTACTAACTGACGATTGTAGGTCATATCAGAACAGAAATCTCTATGTACTTTTGATGGTCAAAAAAGTAACATGAGCACTTCCAGCATTAAAGGCAGATGTGTTGGTTTGGTCGCTGAAGGGCCTCCTGGGTTTCAGGCTGAGTGGAAGAGGCATCCTGGCATCTGGGTGAGCACAGCAGCTGGTTTTGTATCTATGTATATATTGTGAGTTCAGCTGTGGCTATCACTTCTGTCAAGCCTTTCTTGCTGGAGAGGGCTGGGCAGGGCCACAGTGTGCTGTCTTCAGCTGCAGTCCATGGCTGTGCGCATGTTGACTAACCCTAACGGAGACATGAGTTTGGATTGAGTGGAAGAATGGTAATTTGTGTTTATATCTTAGTCAGTCCCTGAAAACGCTGGGAACAGTCCCGCTCAGATACTCTAGGGCGGTGTGCTGTCTGGCACGATCTGTCTTACTACTAACCCAGTTCCTCCAGATCGTCCAGTCACTTTGAGAACCATGGACTAACTGCCCATACCGCCACGGCAAAAAGATCAAAAGGCAGGACCCAAATATCCAATCCGGGGCAGCTTCAGAGCAAGGAGGAGTCAGTGGGCAGCTGGATGACTGTGTAGTCCTCAGCCCCTTTCTGGGTCTGTAAGACTTAGATGTTCATTTTTTCCTAGGTACATGGAAAAAAATTATTCCTTAGATTTGATCCAGATGAAGAAATGGGGCCCCCTGCCAGCAACCCACTGCCAGAGCCTTTACAAAAAGAAGCACAGAAGGAAGAGGCTGTGGCCCCCGAACCAGCCTTGGGGCCCAACAGACAAAAAACCTCTGATGAACCCTCCCAGCCCACGGAGCTTGAGCCCCACGGATTGGATGTTCCTGAGAGTTTGTGGGGAGAGAGCCCTGCCACAGGTGCCCAGAGGTGGCTGCAGGTCAGCTTCGGTTTGTTTGGCAGTGTCTGGGTGAATGAGTTCTCCAGAGCGAAGAAAGCCAACAAGAGAGGCGACTGGAGGGATCCTGTGCCCAGGTAATGGTGTGGCCGTTGGGTTCTTTGCAGGGTCCGCAGTGTGCCTGTGGCCCCCACTGTGGCAGACCGTGGTGCTGGTTGGGGGTGTCATGCTCAGGTGGAGGTCCAACCTGTGGGACCCTAGCACCTGCTGTCCAGGAAACAGAAGATGCTGCAGTATTTACCCATAATAGAAAGTAGACTGTGATTTGCAGCCAAGAGGGAAGTGGTCACTCCCGGGGTGGCCTGCAGAAGGGGAGTTTTCAACACCCACGGCACTTGAGGGTAGATGCTCTCTGAACTTAGAGACAGGATTTACCCAGTTTTTAATCTCTGAACGTTGAGAAAAATGACCTCCAACTCTGTTTAGGATTATTTCCTCAGGGTTAGGTGCCAGAGGAGGAGTTGCGGGTTGAAGAGAAGGAATGTTCTGTGACTGCACGTTTTCACGGCTGTACAGAAGTGCTGGCTTAGTGTGTTCCCACTAGCATTGGGTCCCTTGTGTACTTTTTTATCAGTTTGTTGAAGCTTCTGGACGTTAAGTCTGGTAGCCTTTGTGACATGAGCGGCCTCTATTGCTTTGAGGCTGTCTTGTGTCCTTTGACTATGTTTATGATGCCCAACCCCTTTTATTGTATTTTGAGTCAGGGTCATGTTAAATTGCCCAGGCTGTGATCCTCCTGCCTCAGCCTCCTGAGGGGCTGGGATTAGAGGTGTGTGCCACCATGCCCCATTGACTTTTCTATTTTCAATTTTTATTTTTAGGTTTCTAACTTTTGTCTTTGTTTACAATATGATGTAGGGACCACAGGATGCTTTGGGCAGCTCAGGTAGCTCAGGAGGCTTCTTCCTTAGAAGGTCAGAGGGAGGCTCTCTAGAGCTGGGTCCCTTCTGTGGTTCATCAAATTTTTAATAACTTCAAAATTAAAACTATTTTGCTTACTCTTCCCACTGTTGAGATCAGTCTTTTAAAGTATTTCTACTGGTTACTAATCATATTTACCCCAGCTCCAGAGTTTGTTGAGCTAATTTGAATTTTCAGTTCCAGGTTATTAAATAATATCATTATATTATGATTTGTTTTAGTCAGCTATTTCGCTGACTAAATAATCTGACCAGCACAATTATAGAGGAGGAAAAGTTTATTTGAGGGCTTACGGTTCTGGAGGTCTTAGTCCATAGAAGGCTGGCTCTATTCCTTGGGGCTCGAGGTGAGGCTGAACATCATGGCGGAAGAGTGTGGCACAGGAAGCAGCTCACATCAGGAAGCAGAGAAAGAGAGAGAGAGAGACTCCACTCTCTAGATACAAATACATATACCCCATAACCATGCCCCCATTCCCACCTCCTTCAGCCACACCCTACCACTTCAGTTAATCCCAAAAGGGATTAATTCACTGATTGGGTTAAGACTCTTTCAACCCAATCATTTCTCTGAATCTTCCTACACTGTCTCACATGTGAGCTTTTGAGGGGCACCTCACATCCAAACCATAGCAATTATAATTACACATTAAATAACATTGAAATGGGTATCTTTTGTTTCAAGAATTCTTTCCCGACACTGGGGTTTTCAGGTGCACATCATAATCAAGATCCATTTATATCTCATGGCACCTGTTAGCAAGTTCCACTTGGCTTGCTCCTTCTCCTCCTCATCTCCCATAAGGAGACCCTTGCTGGTGTGATTTTCCCTGAGTAATATCTTTTCCTGGAGTGGTTTCCTGGGCACTGAGTGTGCGTTCTCCTGGTCCCAGCTCTCCCCAGGGACACTCACTCCACCCAAGGCATGGGCTCAGGGATCTTCTTCAAATGTGGAGGCCGTTCTGCTCTGATTAGCTGTCCTTAGGGTTACCATCATTTCTTTATCAGTGTTTGTAAGTTTGTGCTCTGTCCCTGACAGTCCAGGGTCATTGTGTCTTTTTGGCAAATCTAGCCTGGGGCTGGAGGCAGCCTCCACTGCAGCCATTTCTCAGTCTTCTTACTGTTGAGCCCCCTTTTTGTGCTCTAGTAGTCAGACTCCCTGAACTTCCAGCTTTTCTGTTTTCCAGGTTTTTACCTATGAACACATATTGTGATAATAAGAAAAAATAAACACACTCGTATGTTTGTGTTAATGATTCCATTTAGCCCTGCGATGTCTGATTTCTGCAGAGCTCTCCATTTTCTCTTTCGAGGCCTGAGTTTCCCCTGGGCTCATCAGAGTCGGCGTGTGGTGTGACCGGACACAGTGGTAGCTCTTGTGCATGTGGTTTGTTCTTTCTTCCAGGTTGGTCCTGCACTTCGGTGGTGGAGGCTTCCTAGCATTTTATAATTGCCAGATGTGTTGGAGCCCTTCCCCCGTGGTCAAACCTACCTGTGACATCTTGTCTGAAAAGTTCCATCGAGGACAAGCCTTGGAGGCTCTGGGCCAGGCTCAGCCCGTGTGCTATACACTCTTGGACCAGAGATACTTCTCAGGGCTAGGTATGACTAATGGGCGAGGGGTAAGGGGTGAATCTGGCCGAGGCCTTTAACGGAAGTCGTTCGTCTGGGATTCTTGAGACCTGAGGCTCCCCTCCCCTATTGGCCAGTACTGTTGGTCTTGAAGTGAGCACTTTCTCTCTTTAGTTTCCCTTGTATTTTAAATTATACAGAATCCCAGGATGTAAAATGGATAATTGGTCATTTAGCATTAAATTTCTTTCATAAGTTAGTATTTAGTCCTCAGAGCCAGGTGTGGTGACTCATACCTGTAATCCCAGTGACTCTGAAGGCCGAGGCTGGAGGATCGCAGGTTCAAAGCCAGCTTCAGCAATTTAGCAAGGCCCTAAGCTGCTTAGCAAGATCCTGTCTCGAAATAAAATATAAAGGGGATGGGGTTGTAGCTTGGTGGTAGAGCACTTGTCTAGCACATGTGAGACACTGGGTTCAATCCACAGCACCACATATAGATAAATAAATAAAGGTATTGTGTCCATCAACAACTAAAAATAAGTAAGTAAATAAATAAATAAAAGGGCTGGGGATGTGGCTCTGTGGTTAAGCACCCCTGGGTTCAATCCCCAGTACCACTCCCAAAAAAGGAGGGAGTTAAATAGGCAGTTTCTAACTTCTGCTTCAGAATTCACACCCTAACTAGATTCTTATCCTGTGCCTGCTGACAGGGCATTAGGGCGTGACCTCCTAAAGGGCGGGGGTCCTGTAGGTGGCCCTGGCGTCCTCCACTGCCTAGTGCAGTCCTGGCACTGAAAGGTCTAAGGTCAGGGTCTGCGGGCAGCTGGAAGTCCTCCATTCACTAACAGGAAAGAGCAGTCACCTCATTCATCCACCCTCCCAAGCCCACTGCACACCTGCCTCTGGTAAACATGCCCTTGCAGCTTAACGCAGTCATTGTTCAAAGGCTCCGCAACCAGACTCAGTTCCCTGCAGGATGAGGTAGGTTATGGAAATGCCTAGGAGGGTTAAAGAAAGAAACCGCGGGAGCATTCGAAGAGCTGTACTGATTCTGGAAGAAGGGTCGAGGCTGGCGTCACAGAGATGAGGCAGGAATAGACAGTAACTGAACAGTGCCTCCTAACTCTCCATGGAGCGGGCATCGGAATAGCTCATGTTTCTGCCAGCCGCATATTTGGGTGATTCTCCCACTGACTGCTCAAAAAACCGGCAAAGCCTTCCTAGTTCACAGATGAGGAAACTGGAACTTAGAAGCAAGGAGCTCGCCGGGCCACATGCTAGCATCTGACGGAGCTGGGGTTCCAGTCCAGGCAGTCAGGGGTCAGGCCCTTCCTGCGGCCTCTTGGCCATGACGTGGGACGCACGAGGAGTGTCACTTCTCTGCCTTCACAACGACCTTCAAGTGCGTTTCACAGACAGGGAACTGACGCAGACTGTGCCCTGCCCGGGAGCCCCCAGGAGGCAGAGCTGGTGCCTGGCCGCCATCACTCCAGCCCCGGTTCTTGCTCACTTCTGGGTGGCTCCACTGTGGTGGCTGTGCTTTTCCTCCCTCATCCTCTCCCTGCTTTGTTTCAGGGAACATCATTAAGAACGAAGCCTTGTACAGAGCTGGGATCCACCCGCTTTCTCTGGGTTCGCTCCTGAGTGCCTCTTGTCTGGAGGCTCTTGTGGACCACGTGGTGGAGTTCAGTACCGACTGGCTTCGGGGCAAGTTCCAGGGCATGCCGCAGCACACGCAGATCTACCGGAAGGACCAGTGTCCTGCTGGCCACCAGGTCCTGAAGGAGGCCCTTGGGCACCCAGGTGGGTTCCAGAGGCTCACCTGGTGGTGCCCGCAGTGCCAGCCCCGGCTGCCCCCTGAGGAGCCCCAGCAGCTCCAGCACCCCTAAAGCGCTCAGGCCCTTCTTCACAGAACTTGCCCTGAGGATTGTGGTGCCTGTGTGTCCAGAAGGGAAGGTGAGGGCAGGGATTGTAGGTGGCCACACAGGACAGTGTGGGTATGAGACAGCAGTATTGTTGATGTTCTTCTCACTGCATCACGTCCGAGGCACAGCTTTCATAGGGGTAGGTTTTTCTTTTCTAGTTCCTCTAATTCTTCCTGCCTACTTCTGTAGTGAAAGTGGAGGGCAATCTTGACAGGTGAGGGAAGCCTCCCAGAAGGACAGTGGAGCCCTAAAACCACAGCTTGAGGGAGCAACCGTGTTCCCAGTATTGCTGTGCAAGTGTTCTATTTTGGAAGGTTTGGTTGATTTTAAGGCTGTTGGTTCTGAGAAACAGGAAGACAAGTTTCTTTCCTTGTTGGCTGTGGAGGGTCCTGGGAATGAGGATGGAGCCACAGGAGAGAAGTGCTGGCCCAGTCTCCTGCCTCCTCCTCCCACTTGATGGAGACCTTGGGGCTGGGCCGGCAGCAGGCCAGCCACCTTCCCAGGGTCTCCAGGGGCCATTGAAGAGAAGCTGCTTGTTTACTCCTTAAGCTGAAGTGTTTGCAACTGTCCATGCATCAACAGCTCAGGAACCAAAGGATGCAGAGAATCACTCCCTCAGGTTGTTCGGAACCTAGATGAAGCTGGGGCAGCAACATTGCTATTCTCTGTGTCATCTTTATTTGGCAGTAAAGGTTTGTTTTTTTGTTTTGTGTTTTGTCTTTTCCTGCGGTATTGGAGATCAAACTTAGAGCCTTGGGCTGGGCAAGCACTCCATTAGTGAGCTAGACCCCAGACCCAGTAAAGGGTCTTTTACTCTATAAATAGCATCTGCTTATGAAGGTGGCCTCTCAGAGCTTGCTGGGTTGCACTGATGAATCCACTTAACACAGGGAGGGACGTGAGTATGCACCTGCTGTCTGCCCCAGGGGAGCAGAGATATACCTTTGCTTGTGGCACAGGGGAGATGATTCCTGACAGTGAAACTGAAGAGAGTAGCAGGTGTGTCTGGCTTTTCTTTACCCTCATCTGTCTCAAATTATTGCGTGCTGTCAGTGGAAGGGGAAGCCACATCATAGCAAACTGTGATAGTTAACGTGACCTGAACGGTGCTGAGTCCTCCCTGCACCAGGCAGGCACTCCCCTGGGTGGGTGCTCAGCCCCCACTGCGTGCTCACTCTGCACTGAGTACCCGCCACACACTGGCTGCTTGCCACTCACCATAGTTCCTGTGCAACAACCCATGGAGATAGGTACTTGTTCCTTTGTCCTTATTTTGTGGATGAGAGAACTGAAGTCTGGAGAGGTTAAGGAACTTGCTTGAGATCACACAGTTTAAGATCCAGAGCTGCTGCTTTCATTCAGGCTGCCATAAAAACAAAAAACCACCACTATGGACTGGGTGACTTAATAGACTTACTCCTCACAGCTCTGGAAACCGCAGCTCCAAGCTCAAAGTGGATTAGGTTGGCTAAGCCCCCTCCTGGCTTGCAGATGATGGCTCTGTCTGTGACCTCACGTGTGGGAGGGGAATGCGAGATGTCATCCTCCTCCTAGAAGGACACTAATCCTACAATGGGATCATATCATGACCTCAGCTACAACTCCATTAATACCTAATCAACTCCCAAAGGCATCTTTTTTTTTTTTTTTTTGCGGTGCTGGGTATCGAACCCAGGAACTTGTGCTTATAATGCAAGCACTCTGCCGACTGAGCTATCTCCCCAGCCCAAGGCTCCATCTTTAAATGCCACGTCAAAGGCTTCAAAGTGAGTTTTGGAGAGACACAGTTCATAACAGCCACCCACTTTTTTGCCCACCACATCATAGACCCTCTGTGGGGCAACTCAGTTGTATCACAGGCGTAGAACAAGTCCTGGCTCACATTAACCAGAACTTTAGGGGTGTGCCCTTCCAGATAACCAGGTTCTCTGTTCATTAGCTCTGAAAACGTGATCCAAGGAAGAATCATGCCTTACATATGGAAAGTGAAATGAGTTTTGAGAAATACTACATGCCGTCTCTCCCACTTGGGGCTCCATGAAGCTCATAAGGGCTCCAAGAAATCCCCTCACAGGAATGCAGGCTCTTATTTGCTCTCCCTGGTGTTTCCAAACCCAATTTTACTATGAACTCATTTTCTCTCTACTGTTCCTTGGAACACAGTGTAGACTATAGCTGTTATGACCCATGGGACCCCAGACTTTCCAAGCATCACTTGACTGGATGCTCCAGTCACTGTACTAAGTAAGGTGCCTCTGTGTTTTAGACCATTGCCTGCAGCTAGAATCAACAGTCCCATATCTAAATCCTTTTCACTTCCTTTGTCTTGTGGACTTTTCTTTGTACATACATACACCTGCTGTCTCCATATTAGGAATACTGTCCCTGTTGGATCAGGGGCCAACCCTTGTGACCTCATTTAAACAATTTCCTCAGCACGGCCTGGTGGCACACACCTTTAATCCCAGTGACTCGGGAGGCTGAGGTGGGAGGATTGGAAATTTGAGGTCAACCTCAGCAAGTTATTGAGGCCCTAAGCAACTTAGTGAGACCCTGTCTCAAAATAAACAAACTGAATTTTCTCTTTAAAGGCCCTGTCTCCAAATACATGAATTTTAGGGTGACACAGTTCAGTTCAGTACATGCTACTGAAGGGTTCAAGAAAATCTTTAACCTTTCTGAGGCCATCCCTCTGCATTTTTTAAATTTAGTTTGTAAAACCCACTTCTGAACCAAGTGATATGAATATTTGATAATTTCATTCCAGAAGAGCAATTTATGCACATTAATATAAAATGTGTGATGTATAAAAACGTTATTGAAATTCACATTCCTAACCCTTACTAGATGATGCTAAACTGCCCGGCGCAAGTGGGGCAAAGCTGGTGCCAAGTGGACCATTTCCTGTGGGGCCACAACCACAGGATAGTGGGGCCATAATATAAGGTGGGGTGGGAGGCCGCAGCCCATAGGTGGGTCTTCACACATGGACCCCAGTTATGATGGGCAGAAAAGAAAAACGGATGCCCCTGGTAAGAAGAGAAACGATAGCGCTCAGTAGAGCAGTAGGCGTTGGAAGAGAGGGTCCTCACAGTGAGGGGCTTCATCGTCATCGGGTAACCAGACGTGGGGACCGGGAAATGGATGACAAGAGCTGAAGCTGGCCAAAGCCCACCGTGTGAGAGTAGGAAGAAACCACCCCCTGCTGCAGGAGCTGGGTGGCTTTCATCGGACCTCAGCCACATGCCTGTAATCCCAGCTACCCAGAAGGGCGGAGTAGGACTGAGTTTGAGGATAGTGTTGTATTGTGTGCATGTACGAATAGGTAACAACAAATCCCATCCTTCCGCACAACAACAACAACAACAAAAGTGTGTTTAGCCCCAGGCACCTGCACCACCTGTGCGGCGGGATAATGGACTCAGAAAGTAGGCCTGGCTCTCCAAAGGCTCTCTGGCAGCTCTTCTCACAGCAGTGATGGTCAGCGTGGCGATGTCACCTAGGTGCTCATGCAGCTTGAGGAAGGTTGGAGACCACAGTGGAATCTTGGAGAAAGGCTGTTTAAAGGACTGGAGGACCAGAGGGGAAAGAAACCAATGAGACAAAAGAGGGAGTGGGGAGAAAAGAAATTCCAGTGGAAGCTGAGAGTAATGTGAATCTGAGGAGATGAAGGAGAATGGCTGAGAAGAGGCCTTTTGGATTTAGCAGTTAATCAAATCGGAGGTCGTGATGACCTTCAAGAGAGCGCTTTGTGCAGAGTGGTAGCCAGTCTAGAGGGGCTGGGAACTGGATAGGAGCTGAGAAAGCGGAAAGTGGAGGGAGGTCTTCCCTTCCGGAAGTTTAGCCTTGGAGGAAAAGGGAAAAGGGAAGGTCAAGGAGAAGAGTAACTTTTTCCAAGGATGCATATAATGTGAAGACGTGTATGAGTAGTTGAGGGGAAAAGCGAGAGGGAGAGTGGGCATGCCAGCACCTAAAGATGACATTCTAACTGGGAGAATGGCACATGCCGGCAATTCTGGTGACTTGGGAGGCTGGGGCAGGAGGATCACAAGCTCAAGGCTAGCTAACGGCAAGTGAGGGAGGTCTTGGGATGTAACTCAGTGGTAGAGCCCCCAGGGTTGCATCCCCGGTATCAAAAACAAATGTCTCGCAAGGAGAGACATACTAAATATCGTAAGTTATGTGTCACATCAGAATGAGGTAACACTGGCAAACACTGCAGCAGGGGAGTGGGATCAGCAGTGGCCGAGGTGCGGGGTTGGAGTGGGCCTTGAGGAGGTGAGGTCTGAGCAAAGGCTCGAGGTGGTCAGCCCAGCGGACACCACGGAGGGAAGCACTGCTAAGAGGGAACAGCTAGGCAAAAAGCCCTGGGGCCAGAGCAAGTCACAGGAGGTGGACAAGGGGCGGGGAGGGCTAATCCTGCGGAACCTGCTACCCCACCTAGGGTTGCCTTCCGCTGAGTGAAATGGGGGAGGGACGGTGGAGGACTGAGCTGCCCTCAGGATGTTTTTCATTACCCGGGTTTGAACCCAGGAGCGCTTCCCACGCTTCCCACGAGCCACGCTCCAGCCCTTTTTTGTATTTTTTAAGGGACAGAGTCCACTGAGTTAATTAGGCTGGCCTGTGCGCGTGTCGCGGGCCAGGGCTGAACCGGGGCGCTTCCCACGAGCCACGCCCCAGCCCTTTTTACCTATTCCGGGCAGGGCCTCATGAGGTTGCGGAGGCCGCCTTCGAACCTGCCGGCCTCTCGGCCTTAGATTTTAAAGGACCCCTGGGTGTGGTGTTGGGACACCGGAGGCGGCTGCGGCAGCCGGTGGCGTCCGGGCTCGAGAGGTCCAGGAAGAGACCAATGCCTGCCTTCCTGCTGCCTTTCCGGGGCTGAGTGGGACCAGCCGCGAGGTGGACCCGAGCGGCGCGCGCCCGACCCGGCCTACAGGAGCGGCGCGAGCCGCGCTGGGCGTGCGCGTGCGCGGGTGGCCCCGGCCGCGTCCCCCAGGCCTGCGGCGGGCGGTGCACGCCCGACAGCTTGGGGGCGGGCCACCTTCTACAGGCTTCCTGCTCAGGCCTCGGCGGGTTCCGCGCCCGCGAGCACGACAGCGGGGCAGAGCAGGAGCGGGGCGGCTTTGGCCTAGGTTGGTCTCCGAGCAACTCTCTCGCGGCGTGCACTTCAACTCCCGGGCAGGGTAAGCGAAGGAAAACAAAGGCCGCCTCGAGGAGACCAATCCCGCTCGCAGGCTTCTTTAGGCCCTCCAATGAACTCCTAGGGCGTGGTCGTCACGCCAGGCTCGTCTCACCGCTGATTGGCTGGCGTCTTCCTGGTGCGAGCGGCTCTGTCCAATCAGCGCCCGTCAGTCCACTCCGCGAGCCCCGGGTAGCGGCGCGAGCGCCCGAGGCCGGTTGAAGTGGGCGGGACGTGGGCGGGGCTCCGCCGTGCTGGGCCCGCCTCCGCGCCCGCCTGCCCGGCTGCGCCGCCTCCTGCGCACCTCCGCGGGTTGCCGGCAAGTGCGGGACAGATCCCGAGAGGGGAGCACCGCGGTCTGACAACCCGCCGCCGCCCCGCAGCATGGAGTTCGTGAAGTGCCTGGGCCACCCCGAGGAGTTCTACAACCTGCTGCGCTTCCGGATGGGAGGCCGGTGGAAGGTGATCCCCAAGATGGACCAGGTGGGCCGAGCATCCCTGCATCTCCGCCGGGCGTGAGGCCGTGCGCCGCGGCGGCCTCGGGGAATCCAGGCGAGGGCCGCCCGACGCGTGGCACCGCTCGCTCCCCCGTCCCACCCGGCGCCGGGCTGCCCTGCCGACAGCCTCCCCGCCCGGCTCCGTCGTCCGTGCTTGGACCTGGTCAGGTAGCTTATGCGCGTTTCCGTCTCGGGGGCGCTGGCGTTGGTCTGCGCGCTAATAGGCGAGCTCCAAAATGGACACGAGGGGTGGGGTGAGCGCGAGAGGACGTGTGGGAGTTCTGCGAACGCGGTGAGCAGTGCAGGGGTTGCCACCCACGGAGTGAGACCTACTCCCTTCCAGTTCCAGCCACACCACCTCCCCTGGCGCCTCCCCGCCTTCCTCCGTGCTTCCCACCTACCCCTCCAGGTTCTTACCAGCTCCGAGCCTGTTGATTGGCTGGACGACATCGCTGGGAGGCCCGGACTTGGTTTTATTTATTTTTCGTCTGCCTCAAGACTGTACCCTTTATTAAATGAATGATTGTGCTGCTGTTCCAGCAAGAAGATTATGCTTACATAATTACTGAAGTTTAGTCGAATTAGTGGGTTACATCAAAAGCTTTTATTTTCCCCAGTGGGAACGTCACAGTCAAATGCTGTATTCAAATGTTCTCTCATCAGAAAAGAACGTTTTATCCTTTATCCTTATTTTTCATCCTTTAAGGTCTAGTTTCAGGGAGTGCCACCCTTCGTTGACCATTCTGCAGACACTCACTGAACACACCTGTTTCAAAGCTAGATGTTATATTGCATGCGGTATGGATGGCCGAATGCCATGCAGTGTAGACAAATAGGAAGCTCACCATCTAATTGGGGCAATAAAGTATTATAAAATCGTTCATAGATCCAGATGTGGTGGTACACAACTGCAATATCAACTATTTAAAGACTGAGGCAGAAGGATCACAAGTTCAAGGCTAACTGCAACAAGGTGTCTTTTTTTTTTTTTTTTTTTCTTTTTAGATATACAGGACAGTGGAGTATATTTTGACATACATACATACATGGAGTATAACTTATAATTAGGATTGCATTCTTGTGGTTGTACATGATGTGGAGTTTCATGGGTGGTGTGTTTGTATATGAATACAGGAAAGTTATGTCAGATTTATTCCACTGTCTTTCCTATTTCCATCCCCCCTCCCTTTCATTCCCTTTTCTCTAATCCACTGAATTTCTATCCCCACTCCCAGGTGTCTTTTCTTATTTGTGAACTTGTCTCCTCCAGTGCTGTTTCATCCTGTAGCAGTCCCCTAGTTATGTATTGAGGTTATTTGTGTATTGGTTTTATTCTCCCAATGTCTCTTTCGGATTTAAGATTCTATATTTGACTTTGGATTTTTAAGCTTTTTGAAAGTAGGAACGTTTTTTGATGTGCTGTATCCATAGCTTTTCAATACATGTGAAGATGAATTAATAAACAAAGCTGTCTTCAAGAAGTTGCTAGCTTTTTAAACAATATAAACTTATGTAAATGTGGCAGAATATAGTAAATGTAAGATAATTTACAGGAGGGAGAAAAATCACTATTGGCTAGAATAGGGATTTAATATTTTGAGGACTGCCTGAAGGAAATACAGCTTTAAATTGCTTCTGTGCCACGTTGACTAAATATTTAACTTGAGATTCTTATTAGAATTTTTTATTTGGGATGCTCTTGAAATTATTTGCAAGTACAGGTTGAACGTATCCAATCTGAAATCGGAATTGCTGCAAAATCTGAAACCTTTTGAGTGCTGACCTGATGACCACAAGTGGAAAATTCCCTGTCTGATCTTACACAACAGGTGTGGTAAAAACAGAGTTGCACTAAAAATATTGTATAAAATTCCCTTCAGGCTGTGTGTATAAGAGTGTATATGAAACAGATGAATTTCATGTTTGGACTGGGTCCCATTCTCAAGAGATCTTATTATTTATATGCAAATATTTCAAAATCTGAAATGCTTCTGGTCTGAAGCATTTCTGAAAAGGGCTACTTAATCTGTATTTTGTTACTGTATGTTTGTGTACTGGAGGAAGTTCCACTATTTTCAGATTCTTCCAGAGATCTGTGACCTAAGACAAAGAATCTCTTTTATAATTCAAATTGTTCAGTCTCTTCTGAACTCCAGTGGCAGGTAATTTACTACCTCTGGGGACCCACCACCAGTTCTAGTTCTCAAGAAGAGTTACCTTAGAGTGAGGTGGACTTTTCGCCCTTTGTTCTACCTCTAGAGCCACAGGGTGGCTAACCCTTGTTCTGTAGCAACACTTGAAGTGTGCTGAGAGAACTCTAAAATGCTCTAGGAATATCAACATAAAAGATGCTTCTCTGTTCCTTCTTTATTAATCATATTACTCTTCAGATCATGTACTAACCAGGTCTCTCTTTAAAGTCTAGTTCCCACAGTACTTTAAGGATGTTCTGGCCACTTTAGAACTTTATTTATTCATTTATTTTTTAAAAACTTATTTTGCAATACTGGGGAATGAACCCAGGAATGCTCTACCACTGAACCACACTCCCAGCCCTTTTTTGTTTTTATTTTTAGGCAGGGTCTCCCTAAACTGCCCAGGCTGACCTTAAACCTGTGATCCTCCTGCCTCAGTCTCCAGAGTCACTACTAGGCAAGTTGCTAGGATTGCAAGTGTATGTCACTGAATTTGCCAGTTTAGAACTTTAAATTTCTTTCATTTATATGCTACTATTGCTAATTAGCATGCCTTAAGATTTCATTAACTTAAAAATGTATTTTAACTACAACAAACTTCAAACAAATAGAAAAATTCTGAAAATAATATTACATACTACCTGGTGTCTATCTCTGAGATTAAGTATTTATTAATTTTTGTTCTATTTACTTCTTTTCTTTTTCTTTTCTTTTTTTTTTTACTTAAGAAATTAGTGCTAGGGTCTGGTGTGGTGGCATATGCTTATAATCCCAGTGATTAGGGAGGGTGAGGTAGGAGAATCACAAGTTCAAGGCCAACCTCAGCAACTTAACAAGGCCCTAAGCAACTTATCCATACCCTGTCTGAAAAATAAATAAATAAAAACAGCTGGGGATGTAGTTTAATGCCAAAGTGCCCATTTGTTCAATCCCCAGAACCAAAAAAAAAGAAATTAGGCCGGGGATGTGGCCCAGTAGTAGAGTTCTTGTGTAGTATATGCAAGGCCTTGGGTTTGATCTGCAGCAACACACACACACACACACACAAAAGTAAACATCCAGATACAACCAAAGCTGTTTTCTGCATCTCAAGCCTCCCCTACCCTCCATGTCTGTTTATTGACTTTTTCAGGCAGTCACCTCATACTGTGGACTTGGACCTCTAATTGTACCTGTTGAAGACCTATTCTCCCATCAGGGTGCCCTGCTGAAAGATAGGAACCCTAGATACTTACCATTCAACTAGAGGGTGTCATAATAATAATTGGCTAATGTTTATTGAGCTCTTACAATGTGCCATGCACTATTTTGTTCTAATATCTATTAAACATGCACTAACCCTTTAAGGAAGCCAACATTACATTTCCTGTTTTATAGATGAAAAAACAGAAGCACAGAGAAGTTAGCTAATTGCCTAACCTCCATTAGTTACTAGGTGGCAGAGCTGGGTTTTGACCCTTGTTCTCTTAACCCTGCAGTGTTACTTATCCTTGAGGTAATGCACTGCAAGGGTGCATTAAGCATAGGTTGTCCAGATCCAGCTGCAAGGTGAACACACTGTCGTGTGAGGGATGCAAAGTGGAAACACCTATCCCGCTAACCACACTAGCAGTCTAATGGAGAACAGGTGCACAAAACAGGAAGAAGAAAGACAACCCAGGGACTGTTCAGTAATGCCAAATAAATTTCGGGTATTTTAGTGATGTGGAAGTGTTTTTGAAAGAAATATTTTCAGAAAAGAAGGGAAAGCGGTTGTAAGGTCTGACATCTTGTAAGGGGAGATTTGGATTAGCGGGGAGAACTTTCAGAGGGGAAAAGATAACCAGGATTGTCTGTGGAATGACAAGAAGAGTCAGCCAGGGTAGCGTGCTGGCCAGAAGCTGGGCCACATTCAGTAGGTGATCATCAGAAGCACAGCTGTGGCATGCTAAAGCGATATTTTTGGAACACTATTTAGCAGGGAGTGAAAGGAGATTATATTGGGTGTTAGAGTAACTAAATACTAATAATAATAGGTATCTATTGACTTCTTATTGTTTGCCAGAGGCTGTGCTAAGCTCTTTAAATCACTGTCTCAGTATATCAGCTTGTATTGAGTAACAAAACTTAGTAACCTTTAACTCTGGGAGTTTGGTTATTCGATCTGGGAGTGTACTTTTTTTTTTTTTTTTTTTTTTCTTTTCTTTTTTTCCTCTTTTTTTTTTTTTAATTTAAAAAAAAAATTTTTGGTAGTGCCAGGGATTAAACTCAGGGCCTCATACAGTCTAGGCAGGCACTGTACCTCTGAGCTACATCCCCAGCCCATTTTATTTTAAGTCAGGGTCTTACTAAGTTACCCAGGCTAGTCTTGAATTTGTGATGCTCCTGCCTTAGCCTCTTGAGTAGCTGGGGTTACAGGGATGCCTTCCTGTGCCTGGCCATGTGAGTGCAGTTGACACCACTGAACTATTTAAAAATGGTAAATTTTATGTTAGTATATTTTACCCCAATGTAAGATGTCCAAGCTTAGTGACTTAAAATAATAGCTGTTGTTTAGTTTACAGATCTCTTGGCAAGCTGGGGATTCTTCTGGCTTGGACCAGATTGACTGATTTCCCCAAAGCCTGCTCAACTGACAGGTTAGGCTGTGGCTGGGTGGCTGGGTGGCCAGCAGCTCTAAGCAGAGTGTCAGCATCTCATCGTCCGGCAGGCTCATCCTGGAACCCTCCATGTGGGCCCTGGATGAGGGCAGACCCCATGCTCACACTCTGCAAGACTGTGCTCCAGACACATTTGTTCCGTCCATTCGGTCCGAAGAAGTCATAAGGGGAACCCAGATTCAAGAAGCAGAGAAACTTATCTCCTGATGGGAAGAGCTACACATTTATGTAGCCATTTTTTAACTTTCTATACTTAGTCTTGACAACAATTTGTAAGAGGGAAATACTGTTATTACTGCCCTTTTACAGATTAGGAAAACGTGGCCGAAAGTAATTCAGTGATTTTTTTCCAGGGCCCCACAGCTCCTACGTGGTGATCCCAGGGTGCCTGGCCAGGCCTGTCTGAACACCTCTGTGCTTCTAGCCTGGAGGGGGCTCAGATTAAAGAGCTCAAGCATTGCATGATCCCAGACAGCAGGTCGGATACCCATTTTGTCGCATGCAACTCAAACACATCAAAGGTGCCCTGCAACAGTTTCTTCCCTTCCTGTACCTTCCTGCAAGTCTGCCATCCATCAATTTAACAAATACTTGGCCTCCACTTGCATGCCAGATATTGTTCTGATGCTGGAGATTCGACAGTGGACAAGGTAGCTGAAGCCTTGACTTTTGTGGAAGAGAGAGACAAGTAAAGCAAAAGCACAGTATTTTAGGTGGAAGGAAGTTCTATAAAGAAATTAATAGCAGGGCAAGGGATCCGAGTGTCTGAGATCTGGCGAAGGTAAATCTATAGGGGTGTGATTTGAGGTTGAACTCTTCCCTGTTTCTTTCCTCTATAAATTGAGACTACTGGAGAAAATGGTAGTGTTGGTTACCTCTCCTCCCCAGAGGTAACCAACCCACCATGGTATAGGGATAGAGGAGGACTTCACAGAATGCCCTTTGGTACCTTTTGAATTTTTTTAAAGTGAGACTTCCTGATGAGGCTGGACACCCAAGGTATTATCAGGAGGGTCTCTGGGGTGGGGTTTTCTGGTGGTTGCATCATTCCTCCTTCTAGCTCTAAAATTCAAATTAATTAATATGGTACAGCGTTAGCTGTTTTCTGAACACTTTTTAAACCCCTGGGAGCCTTCTTTTTTAGAAACAGTCGTGTTTAACCTGAGGGAACAAGTAGAAAAGTACATTTCCCTTCACTTGACATTCTTCATTCTTGAGTAACACAAAAGCCGAGGGGAAAACAATGTATGCTTAGCTGACATTGAATGCTTATTATTTCTGTCATAGAAATTCAGGGTTCAGAGACTGAAGGTGTAGCTCAGTAGTAGCCTAGTATGTGTAAGGTCCTGCTTTCAACCCCCAGTACCATCAAAACAAAACAAACAAAAAGAAATTCGGGGTTCATCAAATTTGGCTTATATTTTTATGAGTATATCAGTAGATCTAGGAACATCTGTCTCATGCAAGTTGTATGACATCACTCAAAATGGAATAAGCAGAATTTTTCTTTGCTTTCACTATAGACAATGTGTAATTCACACTTCCAGTTAAGGATCATATAATATTAGGCAATTTTAGGCAAAAGTATAAAGTTGGAAAATTATTTTCACTTCTTCTATATATCCTCCCATTTGGGATAGTTAGTACATATGTTGGCACTCCACTCAAGTCTCCCGGAAGTTTCTGAGTGGATGTGCTGAATATGAATACTCTGACTTTCCTCAAAATACAGTCATGTATAGCTTAATGATGTGTTCCAAGAAATGCATTGTGGGTGACTTCAGCATTGTGGGAACATCACCAAGTGTATAAGCAGGGCTTTTGTATCCAGGGATCTGACTTCTGTCAAGTCTAAACCATGTTATGACTAACATCTTGTTCTGGGGGAGTCAAACCCAGGGCGTCACGCATGCTAGTCAAACACTCTATCACTAAGCTACACCCTCAGCCCTGGACCATTATCTGAAGTCTCTTGATTATCTAGTTCGTGGCTCAATAGTGTTGTTAGCTGAACAACCTATAGTGACTTAACCTTGGAGACACAGTTTCTTCATCTGTAAGATGAAGGAGGAGGTCAAAGTTTCAATACCTTCACTACAGTTTCCCAACTCCAGGTTTTTCTTAAGAAAGGCTCAAATCACTTGGCAGCAAAGCCTGACTTGACTCTAAGTTGAAACTTCATTTGTTCACTTGGTTTAAATATTCAAATGTTTTGCTGGAGAAATACTAATGATTGATCATGGGATGCTCTGCCTCACTGTTAGGGCTCTATGTGCACTTTATTGTCTCTTTTCTGAAACATGAAAAACTCTGAATTCAACTACATATCTGACTATGGAGGTTTCATGTGACTTGGGGCCTGTAATACCTTCCTGAAGGGCACAGTAAGGATTAAAGTTACAAACATTGTGCTTGGAGTACGGTATGTGCCTCATGAATGGTGGTCCTTGCTTGTGTGTGAAAATCCAGTTCTTATAAGTACCGAGCACTAACCGATTGTGCCACCAGAGCTCTTAGATCCAGTTCTTAAGTGTGTGGGTTTTGTGCTTTTTGTTTTTCCCTCCTGAGCAAATCTGTTTTATTAAAAATGAGGAAGGCTGCAGGGCGGGTTGTTAGATGTTCTCCAGTCCTAGGAGTTCAGTCTTGTGCTTACAGCCACTCTAGACCCTTCCTCTCAATGTGGGTGAGCCCTGTTTTGTCACCTGGGGTGTGCACTTCACCTCAGACAGCTGTAGGAAACAGCAAGGAGCCCTAGGGACGGGCAGCAGCAGTCTGAGCTCCCCACCACACAGCTCATGGGAATCAAAGTGTGGAAGCTGTTTTCCATGTGTGCTTAACAGCCACGTCCTCCTGTGTAGTAGTGTTCCTTGATCTGAGGGGACTGTTGTTCAAGGTGAGGTACTTAAGTGGGTGACAGGAAAAGTGATGTGGGAAGGAGCCAGGAAGGAAACTCTGTGGCTTGCCTCTTTCAGAGGGACACAAAAGCTGAGGAAAATGTATGCTCAGCTGGTACCAAATGCTTATTACTATTGAATGCTTATTGTTGCGCTGGGAAAGGGGTAGTGTGTGCTGAGTTGCTCTTCAGACCCTGCGTGACTGTACCTTTGCATTCAGTGAAATGCCTTGTCTGCCTGAGGATGAAAACACTGGCACAGCAGTGAAGGGAGCAGCAGCTGGATGACAGTGAGTGATGTGAGGAACTGGCCTGGATCCCTTACTTGGGTTTCTTTTTATGAAATCTGTCTTTCCACATTATGAAAGGGAAGGAAATGGTGAACTGTTTTAAAATAGTCTAGGAATGTATTCATTTATCCATCAAACCATTGCTGGATATTTTTATGTGCCACATGCTGTGCTTTACTTATTTATGGTTACCAGTATATATTAGTTTTTATTAATGCTTTTTACTGGAAATGGCAATAAAATCAAATTCTCAAGATTATGTGTTTTTTTTAAGCTTTACTCTTTAGACAAAAGTAGAATTTAGGAAATACACACATACAAAGAACAGTTCACCTGGACGCACCAGGGTCCAAGTTTCACTAAATTCCAGGGTGACTTTATGGGTTTCCTGCTTGTAGGTACGCTGTATTTAAAAACAACAACAACAAAAAACTGCCTCCCTGCTATTAGATATTTCAGATGTTTCCCATTTCTCAAAAGAGTGGGGAGACTGTGTGCGGGGGCATCTGGGAATTCTGTACTTTCTGCCTGGTTCTCCCGTGAACCTAAAACTACTAAAAGACAAAGTTTATCTTAAAAAACACGCAATTTTTTTCTAATATACTTGCGTTGTAAATTCCCTCCCCTCCAAAAAAGCACAGTCCTTGCTTGCTTTCCTTGGGGAAGAGTAATGGTCGGAACCAGCTCTCTTCGTTGTACCCCTTTCAAAGGGAAGAGGAAGAAATTTGAAAGGAGCAGCCAGCTTCCCAGAGGCTAGCAGGCGCCACAGGTGTAGGGGAAAGACTGGAGCGGATTGCAGGCGGCTTCGGTGTAGACCCCGGGGCAGTTCCGTTACGCACACGGAAAAGTGGCGCGCGAACGGTGCCAGAATATGGTTAAGAGGAAACGCCAGTGGGCAGGGACTCTGGCCAAAGCGAGTTGACCCGGGCGTTTGCTGAGCGCTGGCCCGAGCGATCAGGGATTCTGGCCAAAAGGGGCGCTGCTAGGACAGACTCGCAGAAGCCAAGTCCGAGTGTGGTTGGGAAGAGGATTCTAGGAGAGACTCACGAGGTGGAACAGGACCACCACACTGTGGGCTCAGCAGAGCAACGCAGCGGCCAGTGCGCGGGGCGGGGGAAGGGGAGGGGCCCTGCGGGGCCGGGGCGGGGCCGGGGCGGGGCGCCACGTGCAGGCAGGGGTGTCCCGCCTGAGTCGCGCTCCGCCTGCGCAACTGGGTTCGGGTGCAGGGAGCGCCCGGCGTGCCCCTCGGTGGGCGCCTCCCAACTCCATTGGGGTCTATGGAGGGAAAACTCCCCTGCATCCGCGGTTCCAATGGCCGCAGGCGCCTGCAGCACCAAGGCCATGTCCCTCTTCAAGCGCACCTTGGTGCTAAGCCCCGCCGCGGCGCCCAGGGGCCCTGGGGCAGGCGTCCCGCGGGGCTGCCCCTTGCCTTCAGCCCCCTGGCCTTCCAAAGACTGGTCTCGGCTACGGAGCCCAGCGGCCGGCCTCCTTCCCCAGTCCCACACCCACTCCTGCTCCTCGTCTCCGACCGCCGTGTGTCTTCTCTGTCCGCAGGACTCGCTCAGCAGCAGCTTGAAAACTTGCTACAAATATCTGAACCAGACCAGTCGCAGTTTCGCAGCTGTTATCCAGGCCCTGGATGGGGAAATGCGGTGAGTGGCAGAGGCTGCTCTCTGACTTGGGAGTAGAGAGCCTTTCCAGGGGCCTTTGAGTAGTTCTAGCGGTTTTCTTTCTTTTCTTTTCTTTCTTTTTTCACTTGTCACTAAGCATTGCAGTCCCCTTGCTGTGGGTTAGCCAAAAGTAGTCCATCCTTAGTGAAGGAAATGTCAGGGGTTGGAGGGGCGAGGTGGAAACGCGCGTGTTTACTTTAGAATGCCCTCACAGGCACTTGGCCATCTACTAGTGTCCCTGCAGGCCCGCCCTTTCAGAGAAGCAGCGGGGGATGGTGATGTTTATTAACTTTTTTTAGTCCTGGCAGCTGAACCTGCCCCTGAGCTGCTCAGGCATTGTTTTGGTTCCCCTTAAGCTACTTTGTATTCTAGCATATAGTGTTTTTCTTTGGAAGCTTCCCTGTGCAGGTTACAGGCCTGAATTTATACCAGTTGCCTTTATCTATAGTAGTATTTAGGATGAGAAGTTACTATGTTTTTTGGCTTTCTTTTCTACCTCCAAAATATTAGTTGGGTCTAAACATTTGATCTGTTGGCTCTAATGTCTAAACATTAGGAAACATGTAACTTTGTTAAATCAAACTTTTGTTCATAGGATATGAAAGAGACTTATTCGTGTGATAACTCATGCAGATTCTAAAAAAGTAGGATCTAGTCATCTGTGTGAAATAAACATAAAGCTGAAGAGTTTAATTATAATCCACTGTGTTCCAAGAGAATAGACCAAAGAGTAAGTGTGTCTGGGCATTAAGTTCTTGTATGTATAGACTTACTCAGCCCTTGTTCCCTACTTCCCCTAATTGTCCATTTTCCCTAATCGCTTACATTAAATGTAATTAATTCAGGGAGCAGAAGTGACATCCACATAGTGGGTTTTGAATTTTGTGCTTTATAAATAACTACAGAAGTTAATCACTTCGATTTGAGAAAGGAAAACAAATATAAGTGTGTTAGGTATGAAAGGCTTTGGATATCCTTCCATGGTTCTGCATGGTTAAGGGTGTAGGTAGGTTTAGAAAATGACCTGGCACAAATGAGATGTTTTCTTAAATACCTTTGACTTCTTGTTCCAGTGTGCTGATGGTTTTTCTTCTCTCGCAGCCACGCAGTATGCATCTTTTATCTCGTTCTCCGAGCCCTGGACACCCTGGAAGATGATATGACCATCAGTGTGGAAAAGAAGGTCCCACTGCTGCACAACTTTCATACTTTCCTTTATGAACCAGACTGGCGGTTCACGGAGAGCCAGGAGAAGGACCGACAAGTGCTGGAGGACTTCCCCACGGTAGCGGAGTCACTTGTCTCTTCTGGGTGCACATGATAACTCCTTGCAGTTCAGTTGTCACTATCCCATGTAGCTGTAGGGCAAGTAGAGTAAGCAGTCTGAGGGCAGCAGGATGTGATGGCAGACAACCCTGGAACCAGACTGAGTTGGAATCCTAGCTCACTCACTGGCACATAACCTCTCTGTGCCTCAGTTTCTTCATCTTTAAATGGGGGACAATAATATTACCCACCTCATGATGTTGAGCTTTAAAAGAGTCGGAGTAAATAAAGCTCTTAGGACAGCACTGGCTACTATCCTTATTATGTGAATGCTGTTTTGAAGTCCAGTGTTTATTCCATGGAAAGTTGGATTCAGTTTTTGTGTTGTAGGAGGTGGAGTCTTAGGCAGGCTCTCACAGTCCCACCTACTGTCATAATGTAACCTGACTGCCCTGAGCCTGGTTGCTTGGGACTGGTGTTCAGCACTGGTAGTGTCTGAGGTAGGAAGTGGGCTCTTTTAGCAGCTGGGATGAGGATTGAGCAGCAGGGTGATCCTCTGCCACTTAACATTTAAGTGACTTCCATTTCCTATGAGCAAAGGTTTGATGTAACAAAGTCACATGTTCCCTAATTGCCCAAAGAAGCCCCCCTTCTTATACAAAGTTGCCAGAGTTTTGGTAAAAGGCAGTGCTTTTGCCAATGAAATAAATCTATATATCCGAGTGGGAAAGGCAGTAGGCTGGACAGAAGGAGAGTCTACCCATCACAGAAGGTTTGAGAAAGACTCCTTTGGGGCAGTAGTTACTTCAAGTTGCTGAGATCATATCTTCAGTGCCAAAGCCAATATATAATACAGTAGGATGTGAATAAATAAATAAAGAGGCGATGGAGAAGAACAGGGCAAAGAGTTAGAGCTCTGACCTGGGCAAGGTACCTGGTGCGGTGGTGCTCAGAGAATGGGTTTCCTCTGACTGGCCTTGGAAATTGTGATTCACTGAAGAACCTGTGAATTCTGCTAAAGCAAATGTGCTGCAAGCAGTAGTTGCAGCCCATTTATAATCAGAGTGTTCTCCCTTTAAAAAAATAACAATATTGCTAGAGCTTACCTCCAAAACCAAAACCAGCTCCCACACTGCTTTTGAGTAGAATAGATTCGTAGTAAGTGAATGATTTCTGGTCTTGAGATAAATATCTTAGGTATTATAAAAATTGAGGCATGAAAATGTGAATGCTAAAACAATTTGGGGGAGATAGCTAGTATATTTTCAGGTACGCTTTCATTGTTTGTTAAACCTAAGTGTCTTCGTTTAGGCCTGCAGCATTCCCATGGAAAAATAATACTTTGTTTTTGAAAGTTTCAAATCTGAACATGAAGGTAGCTGAGCCTGGGCACATGCCTGCAATCCCAGTGACTTAGGAGGCTGGGGCAGGATGATTAGAGGATTGCAAGACAGGCCAGCCTGACAACTTGGCAGGTGCTGTCTCAAAATAAAAGGACTGGGTGCGTAGCTCAGTGGTAAGGTGCCTCAGGGTTCAATCCCCAGTACCAAAATATGTCATACATCGTTCAACCCTGAGTACTCCAGGTTGTTATGAAGATGTGTTTGTCAAGGTAGGGCAGGCAGAATGTGTTCAGGCAGAACGTGTTTGATAAGTTACTAGCTCAAGGGGTAGTTTTTAATTTTTTTTTCTTTTTTGCCACATGTGATATGTGGACCTCTATCTGTACTCCAGTCCCAGGCCCCCACAGAGTCTAGGAATGAGCCTAGATGGAGCATACTTGATGTCCAGTTTGTCTGGAGATTGAATTTGGTGCTTTATACGTTAGTGAACATTAGCTGGTATCTTTTCAAGCTAGGCTTTCTAGAACTCTTGTATATTATGGATTTTGGTTTACCTTTCTCACATGGAATTAATAGCAAGCTCAAAGTTTTAGAACTCTCCCTTTAAATATAACTTAAGGAATAGCACTGGGTTATTTTAAAATTATAATAGCAATAGTAGCATACATTTATTGAGTAACTTACTAGGAATCAGTACCTAAAAATATTTCATTGTTAATTTACTGTTTATTTCATCTGTAACAGTTTTGATAGGCAGACTCCCTGGTATGTGATGTACCATTAACAGCCATGCTTGCTTACATGAGGAAGAAGAAGCATAAAGAAATTAAGCATCTGCCTAAGATCGCTTGTGGAGTTTAAGAGGCAGAATTGGGATTCAAATCCAGAAGGTTGACCCCAGAGCCCTGTGCTTAATCATGGCATGTTTTATTGCCTCTTTAAAAAAATGACTGAAACAACAAACAAACAAACAAAAAAAACTTTTAAAAATATAGATATAGGTAGATGTACCAAGTGTTTCCCAGGGTTTCACATGAAGTTCCTAAGGCTTAGAATTGGGAAAATTTGTATTTAGGAATTAATGAAAGCTCCCTGCTCCCCTTGCCCACACCTTGGAATTTGTCCTTTGTCCACTCTCCAAGGACTCACCCCTGACTCCTGCCTTTCTGTCCTTGGAATAGCTGAAAGTGACCCAAGGACCTGAGTGTCTGCTGTAATTGTGGGGCAGAGCTGCCTGGAGAGAGCACGGGGCTCCTGTCCTCTCCTGGCTCCTGGCTGCACGGGGGCTGTGGGGCCAGCCCGAGGCTGAGTGGCAGAGTGCCCTTCTTCCTTCAGGCTGCAGGGAAATCAGAGCTCTTCCTGGTCACTTTTTCCTGGATTTTTTTTTTCATTTTTTGAATTATATAATATGTAATAAATACCAAAATGTTGCTGAAGGGAATAGGTCAGACTCAGAAGTGGAAGTGTTTGTAGTGTTTGTTTTGGACTCTAAACTCTTGCCCTCCTTGGCTGTCCTCTTATAAATAGAAATGCTCTGGCCGGAGCTGCAAAGAGCCAGGGATTCACATAACCTTGGGTGGAGTTGCTGGTTTCTTTCCATTCACCATAGGAATTACCTTTGGCTTTGACTTGGAGCAGCTGTTCTGAAAAAAACAGATTTTTAATTTTTTCTTTTGTATTTTTGGGGGGGTGCACTGGGGATTGAAGCCAGGCGTGCTTTACCACTGAGCTGTACCCCTGGTCCTTTTTGTTTTTTATTTTGAGACAGGGTCTTGCAGAAGTCCCAAGCTGGCATCAAACTTGCCGTCCTCCTCCATTAGCCTCTGGAGCACCCAGGTTGGGTCTTTGGGTTCAGCAGTGGATGTTCCTCAGGGAAATCTGATGGTCCTCAAGCTTCTCAGTTGCTGTGGCTCTTGGGCCAACTGGTGCTTCCTTAAGCCCTTAAGTTAGGTGCTTCCTGAGGAAGTTTTCCTAACCTTTCTGTAAACACAGACCAAATAAATCTCGTATTTGCAATCTTTAACAGCATCTGTTCATTGTTGGCAGTGTTGTGTCAGCTCAGTTAATGTTTCTTAGTATTTTGCTTAAGAAGTTCCATGTTGTTTTTAGATTGTATTTTGATAACCACTAAACATTTCTTTGAACTCTGAACTTAAACAAAATATTTATGCAGCAATCAAGTTCAGTGGCACAGGCCAGTAGTACCATTGATTCAGGAGACTGAGGCAGGAGGATGGCAAGTTCAAGGCCAGCTTGTGCAAATTAGCAAGACCCTGTCTCAAAATAAAAAGTGGAAAGAACGGGGGGTTGGGGAACATAGCTCTCTAGAGTAACCCTCGGTTCATTCCCCAGGGACTAGGGGAAAAAAGAAAGAAAGAAAAAAAGAAAAGAAAATTGTGCAGTAGAAATAATTTTAAAAGAAATATCAGGGGCTGGGGTTGTGGCTCAGTGGAAGAGCACTTGCCTAGCACATGTGAGGCACTGGATTTGATCCTCAATACCACATAAACAATAAATAAAACAAAGCTATAAAAAATATTTTTAAAAAGGAAGAAACATCAGCACTACTTTTCTATGTTAGAGCCTGGACTTGGGAGAAATTATTGGGCAGCAGACCTCGAAGTGATTGGAGTTGTTCAAGGAACTCAAGGTGTGACTCAGCATGAGGGAGCCCCTGCAGTGTCTGTATGAATTTGAGAATGGTGATGGGAAGTGGCTGGCCGTCTCCTCACTAGTCTGAGCTCTACAGGGCACTTTCCGTTTGGGACCATGTAAGTACATAATTTTTGTGTTTACTGTTTCTTACGGTCTCCATTTCAGATCTCCTTGGAGTTTAGAAATCTGGCTAAGAAATATCAAACAGTGATTGCTGACATCTGCCAGAGAATGGGAACTGGGATGGCAGAGTTTTTGGATAAGCATGTGACCTCCGAACGGGAGTGGGACAAGGTCAGTGTCTCTGTAAAATAGGGTCTGTGGGTGGTACCTGAAATGGAACTGGCCATGCTTATGATTAAGCTCAGAATGAAGACAAACTTGCCCACAGTTCTGGGTTTTCTGGTTTCATCTGTTTAGGTTGGATGTCTCCTCGTAAACACTGAAAGGGGGCTTAAAGTTTAAGGCTCTGTCTGTGACTTTATCCATGCCTAAAGAGCTTACTACTAAAGGAGGCCAAAGTAGATTTAACTTGTCGTCAAAGGTACATTGAACTTAAAGAATTGTCTCTGACTTGGTGTGAAGTTGAGGTAATTATGTCATGTAATATAGAACTATGAGTAATTTTCAAATTTTAAAAATAATGGATTTTGATATTTTGTTTTTGTTACAGAGTAGATATGTGTATGTGCATCAGTTGGTGTCTGTCTTTTCCAGACCCATCCTAAGATACATTTTAACTCAGGGCCAGCTTGGTCAGTTTGTTTCTGAGACAGGCCTGTCATTTATACTGCTATATAATGTGTCTGTTTCCTTAGAAACAAAGAATAGCTCAAGAGAAAGCAGAGCTGTTAATTTTGGATTGTAGGCATATTATGGAGGAGTGAGCTCCTCCCTAATGCCTGTCTCTTCCTTTGTCACCATTTCCTTATGGAAATAAGGAACTTGGCGCCTGGTGGCGTTGCCTTGGTAGAGTGCTTTCCTGGCATGTGTGAGACTCTGGGTTCGATCCCCAGGGCTGGAAAAGAGTTAACACACTTAGAGCTTTCTTTACGGCCTTCCTCAATTTGTGTGATGGTTATTGACCTGGTCCATTTTGTGTTACTGGGACAGAACATCAGAGACTGGGTAATGTATAAAGAAATCAAATTTATTTCTCACAGTTCTGGAGGCTGGGAAGGTTTAAGGGGCCTGTATCTGGCGAGGGCCTTCCTGCTGTGTCATGCCATGGTGGGAAGCAAGAGATTGAACTCCAGCCTCTGGTGTGTATTGATCCATGCCCTTGGGCAGAGCTTTTGTGCCTAAACACCTTTCATTACATACCCCGGCAACACTGTTGCACTGGAGATTGTTTCCAATGCATGCGATTTGAGGGCACAGGATCAAACCACAGCAGTTAAGAAGAACATACCTGGAAGCTGAAGTGTGGGAGACTTGCCTCTCCCCATGGGTGAGGTGCATCTTCCACAGGGGACAGAGTAGCTGGAAAGGGCTCTAAGCATAGATGGTGTAGCAAATACGATTATGGTAGCTTTTATTTGACCAGAGTTTGTTCCTGACCAGCAGCTGCGTACAATGTAGGCTAGGCTGAGAGTGGAGGCCGGGAGAGAGCTCATCTGGGCAAAGGAATGTTATTGACTGCAGGGACCAAACTGGACATAAAATACAAGGAAGGGGCTGAGTGGTTTGCCCATTTCCCATAGGATTGGTGTTTGTGGACTTACATATCACCACTGTGGAAGCAGGGACATTTAAAAAATCTAGAATTTGCATATTTTGTATTTCTATCAGGCCTTAAATTAGGATCTCAAAAGGCACGCTGTTCATATTCATTGAGTCAGGTAGTCCAGGGTCTGGCCCGTTCATTTTCAAGCCTTAAACCTTGACAGAATGGGCTGGGGATGTGGCTCAGAGGTAGAGTACCTCCCTAGCCTGGCGAAGCCCTGGGTTCCGTTTTTAGCACTGCAGAAACCAAGAACACTTGATGGAAGCGTGTGTGAAATGGCTGGCTTGTGCTGCCCAGGTTAACAGGCGTGTGCCTGGTGCTGGAACTTCAGTTTCTGCATTTAAAAATAAAGTTGGAACTTCTGACCAAGGTCCAACCTGGTTACCTGATAGTATTCCTTTTCTGTAGTGCAGATCCACTGTTGCATTGCAGTTCTGATTAGATAAAAAGATTATTTTCCCCTTCAAATTTGAAGGAAGATGAATTATTTAGGTCTCTATTCTAGGAGTGTTTCTACCTAAATAACTATTATTTTTAAATGTATCTTTTTTAGCACTATAGATGCACTAATGTTTTTTGATTTCTTATATATAAATCTTCTCAATTACGTTTGGCTGTCCATGCTAATTTTTTTTCTACGTAACTTCAGCCAATCTTTTTCTAAGTTCTCCTTGTCTGAGAACACACTTCAAGTGCTTTTCCTTTCCTTGTGTCCTTGATTTGTCTCTGGCCTTGTATTGCCTTCAGTTGGAGACAACTCTTTACTCTGTGGTCTTTGCCTGACTTTTCCCCTTCCTGTTGACTGCCCAGAGTGTGTATCTTCTTTAATTACTCTTCTTAAATTGCCTAATAGATGTTCATTTTACATAAAGGTATTGCATTAAGAGGTCTTGGAATACCCTTTTTAGGGGAGGATAGCTTTGATAAACTTCTTTGAGGGAAAACAATTATTTGAGAGTTAAAAATTGCATGGGCTGAGTTTTAGCAAAGCTAAAGCCTGACTCTTAAGCCAGGAGACTTGTTTCGCATCCTCTGCTGCCCAGATGTGTGATCTTATTAATTGACTCTGTGCTCAGTTTCTTCATCTGTGAAGCTGAGGACACAGTAGTAGGTACCACACGAGATGTTTGTGAAAATTGCTTGTGCAGGGTGCTCACAGTAGTGTCAACACATGATAGCACTTTGCTCTTAAACATCACATTCCCATTAGCCAGAGATCCAGTACTGGTGTTACGTCTTTAGTGCACAGTTCTTACATGTACCTGTGTATAAGTTTGTGTTGTTTAATCAAAATAAGATCTTATACGATGTTTCGAACCTGCTTTTTTTATAGCCAGTGATCTCCAGTATTTTCATTTCAATGAAATTTTATATTAAAGTACTTTAAAAATCATCTTTTGCAGTACTGTCACTATGTTGCTGGACTGGTGGGAATTGGCCTTTCTCGTCTGTTTTCGGCCTCAGAGTTTGAAGACCCCGTAGTTGGTGAAGACGTAAACCTCGCCAACTCTATGGGACTGTTTCTGCAGAAAACAAACATCATTCGTGATTATCTGGAAGACCAACGAGAAGGAAGAGAGTTTTGGCCGCAGGAGGTAAGACATTCAGGGTGTTTGGGGAAAAATTACTTTAGACACTCTGAAAACAAATCATTAAGCCCTATGACTACTGCCTCAGGCATCATTAGAGCTGTTGGAGAAGAATTTATGGTTTAGTTTGTGTCAAGTACTAAAATTAATTGGTGGAGAAGAAGTTACAGTTTAGTTTGTTTCAAGTAGATTGGCAGCAGCCAGGACTCAGCCTATGTCATTGACTGACTCCTTTCTCTCAGTTGGGTTGGCTCCCAGTGGCAGCCCAGGTACACTAAGTTACCCACAGATTTCCTAGGAGGGACTTGGCTCTTAGGCACCTCCTGAATCTGTTCCTGTAGCCAGAGGGCTGAGTTTTGAGTGACAGACCTGAATTAGGTCTTCCCAGTGTCATGGGATGGATTCCCCCAAGAAGAGTTCTGTGCAAAAAGTGGGAGGGGACCAGGTTCTGTGGTGCAGACCTGTAGTCCCAACTGCTTGGAAGGCTGACTTAGGGGGAGTCCAAGTTCAAGGCCAGACTGGGCGAGTAATCAGGACCCTGTCTCAAAATATAAAATGAGCCAAGGATTTTCTAGCTCAGTGGTAGAATGCCCCTAGCTTCAATTCTCAGTATTGCAAAAAACAAAACAAAAAGTAGGAAAGTATTTGTGGCTTATACTATAAAAAATGTTTATATACCTAATATGAAAGAACTTCTAAAAGTTAAGAAAACGACCAGCCACCCTATAGAAAAATGGACCAGAGGATAGAAGAGATGGTGCACAAGTAAATGCTCAGTCTTCCACCTAATAAAAATGTATGCGAAACCACCCTGAAAGCAGACTGAGTGCGTAAGCTTCCCAGGTAATATACATGCAGCCCAGGTGTACCCTTCCTTTGGTGTCACCATGTCACAGAGAGGAGAAGCCTTCTCTGGGCGTACTTGGGAGTGAGCAGCTGCTCTGGAAGTGGAGTCTGTCTCCTGACCCAGGCCAGTGCCTCTCCTCCACCCCACACTGTCTTATGAACAGAACGTGAACCAAGTGCATGCGACTCCTGAGCACCTCTGTCTGCACACATGCTCAGGTCCCTTACTTCCCTCATCTGCGAAGTGGGACAGTTGACTCATACCACAGGGGGGTGTTGTGACTGAAGTGTGATGAGCTTCTAGTACAGAGTGCTGGATCCATTGGGCTGGAGTTACGGCTTAGTGCTGAAGCGTGCCCAGCATGCACAGGGCCCTGTTCAGTCCTTAGCACCATAAGACCAAACAAAAACCGTGCTTAGTCATCGCCAGTTCCGACAGCTTTAAAAAAAAAAGTCAAAAAGAACTCTGAGACAACATTTCTCACATCAGGGTGGCAGGAAGCCCTGTTTGGTAAGACCCTTCAGCAAGACTGGGCAAAGGGGCACTCGTATTGCTGGTGAGAGTGCCCGTTGCACGCCTGTGAAGGAGTGCAGCTTGGCCATGGAGGGACGTGGGAGTTAGTCACCACGGCACGGTTCACAGCGCCCGTCCACAGTCTGGCATGACAAGAACTATGTTCTACTCTGGGGAGACCAGGATTTATTTGAAAGTGAAAAAAGCAAAGGCAGAACATTGTAATACATCACCATCTAAATGGAAGAGAAACCCCAAATTAACAAAATTCAGTAATCACGTTGTGAATGTCGGTTTTGAAATACTGAAATTGATTGTCACGTAGACCCAATGGTTTGTCTTTCCAGTGTCAGAATTTATTGAATAGCAGTAAGTTCACAGGCCACACTGTGATACCGAGTACTTTGGGTCACTTGGTAGTCGTCCTACATTAGGCAAACACGAGTTCTTTTATTCCAGTCTTAATTCCTTAATTCCTTAATTCACACATCACACTCTACACAAGTATGTGTGTAGGTTATAGAAAGGCTGCCACAGGGACTCAGGAGCTCGAACTGAGAGCAAAGGTGGAGAGCAGGGTCACCGTAGGTGGTCAGGTAAGGTCAGAGACCGGGAACCAGCCTAAGAACTTGTCCAGGGCCCAGAGCTGTCAAGGTCCAGATGGCTGCCAGTTTCACAGTATCAGCTTGAGATGTGGCCTGGTGTGGCGGGGCATGGTCCTCATGGGCAGGAGAAATCGCACTTTGCAGATTCCAAGTTGTCACTGGAGATTTTCCTGGACAGGGCTCACAATGAGTGTCCAGTCTTGGGGTGTTCCCCTTTTATGGACCTCATGTGAGGGTGTTGCTTAATTTGGTGACCTGGTGCATTTGATAAGCTTGTGGCTGGGTCTTTATGATCTGAATTTGATATGCCCATGTATCATGTGCTTCTGATTATTTGCTAAGTCCACAGGTGGTCATTTCTATTGGCATAATTTATCAGTTTACACCTTATGGTTATACCAGGCAGATGGTGATTGTTTACTTGTTCAAACAAGATGTAGAGTCTTTCTGCCTCAGCACTTCAACTCAAAATGGAATACTTATTTTAATCCACTACTTTACAAAATGGAGTAACTCAGGTTTAGCCACAGCCTTGAAAATTGCTGTTCTGTACATTACGTAGTAACTCAGCAAGGCACGGTCTGCTATCCATGTGTTATATGATTTTTTTTTTTTTTTTTTTTTTTTGTACTGGTGATTTAATCCCCAGGGGTTCTTACCACTGATCCCTATCCCCAACCCTTTTTATTTTTTATTTGAGACAGAGTCTTAGGAAGTTACTGAGGCTGGCCTTGAACTTAGGATCTTTCTGTGTCAGCCTCCAAGACATGGGATATAGATGTGTGCCTCTGTGTGCAGCTCACATTATATAAATTTTGTAGCATAAAGTTAATCTTTGTGTTCAAGTCATTAGTATGATTGTGATTTCTGAGACACATATATCTGACCTGAGGCAGGGGGATTGTAAGTTCGAGTCTGGCCTAGGTAACTTAGCAAGACCTTGTCTCAAAATAAAAAATGAAAGGCTTGCGGTGTGGCTCAGTGGCAGAGCACCTCTGGTTAAATCCCCAGTACTGAAAAGAAAAAAAATACTTATATGGTCTTTGTCAGTTTTCTGGCGCACTGCTTCTAATCCTATGGAATCTCCCAAGAGAAAAGTTTTTAAAAATATGCCAATGAGGTGACTGGAGGGACCAGTTCCCAAGGGATACGATGTGTGATTAGAGGGTCAGAGCCTGAGTTGATTCCCATAGCTGAGGCTTTACTCAATCATCCTGCAGAAGAAGCGTCCCTAAAACCCCAGAAGGACCAGCAGCAGAGAACTCCATAGCTATAAGGTGGCACCCCAGAGGTCACAGAACTCCCTTCTCCCACCCCTCTCGCCATGCATCTCTGAAGTCTGGCTGTTCATCTGTGTCCTTCACAATACTCTTAATAATAAAGCACAGAACCTAAGTGCTTCCCTGAGCTCTGTGAACCACTCCAGTAAGTTAAACCTAAGCAGGGTGTTGTGGGAACCCCATTTTGTAGCCAGTTTGTCAGAAGTCTAGGGGGCAGTTGGGTAGAAGTGGGATCTGATGCCCTCTCGGGGTGGATACTATCAGAATTGACAAGTTACAGGACACCCAGTTGGTGTGAAGTTGGAAAACCTTTTGGAACTGTTCATTTCTGAGGAGGCTGGTTCATGGGGAGGGACCAGGTCACTGGGATGTGTTCCTGTGGGACCTAAGTTTACAAGAATGCCAGGATAAATGAACGTGTTAAATGGCACCACAGGATGCAGTCAGTGAGATCCAGACGGTAGGAAATTTGTCAGGAAATGAGACCCTTTTCTTCAAGAAAAAGAACAAGAGAGATCCTGAAAGTTGAGACCTTAGTGATCTGCCATATGCAATGTGTGGATCTTGTTTAGATCCTTACTTGAACAAACCAAGTGAGGGGAAGATAGACAGTGGGGGAATTTGAATACTGTGATTTATTAAATATTTATTGTTCATGTTTAGGTGTGATATATTTTATATATGTAATAAAGTTTCCTTATCTTTTGGGAATTCATAATAAAGTACTTATGGGTGAAATGATGCATCAGGACTTTAAAACAATTCAGAAGTGGGGGTATATATAGATAGAACAAAATTGGTCATGTGTCAGTGACTGTTGAAGCTGGATGATGGGTAAAATGGGGTTTCATTAAGCAGTTTTTTCCATGTTCTTCAGAACAATTCACTACCATCAGTCTTAGCTGATTTAAGTGCAAATTATTTTGAGGCCTGGTCATTTATTTCAAGGAAGCTAAAGAATTACACAAGAATAAAAGTTATTTGGTTACTCCAGAGAATCCTCTAAATAGTATCATTAAAAATGATCAAACTAAAATAAATTTGTTTAAAAAATCATCAAACTTATCTCACTGAAATTGATTTTTATTTTTTTTAAACTTAAAGTCATTATTTTATTTATCTGGAAAATACTTATCCGGAACAATTTCACCAACTGTAGTCTTTTTCTTTTGATGTTTTAAAATTATTTATTCAGCAGTCATAGGATTTTGAGTTAGTTAAGGATCTTAGATTCTTTTTAGATTAAAATATAATTTTAATAATTTGTTCTAATTAGTTACACATGACAGCAGAATGAATTTTGATACATCGTACATAAATGGAGTATAACTTCTCATTCTGGTTGTACATGATGTAGGATCACACCAGTTGTGTACTCATATATGCACATAGGGTAATAATGTCTGATTCATTCTCCTATCCTTCCTGCCCCCTTACTCCCTCCCCTCCCTTCACTCACCTCTGCCTAATTAAAGTACCTCTATTTTCCTCTAGCCCCCCACCCTTATTGTACATTAACATCTGCATATCAGAGAAAATATTCAGCCTCTGGTTTTTTGGAATTGGTTTATTTTGCTTAGCATGATATTCTCCAGCTCCATCCATTTGCCCACAAATGCCACAATTTCATTCTTCTTTAAGACTGAGTAATAGTCCATTGTGTATATATGCATCACATTTTATTTATTCATTCATCTGTTGAAGGGCACCTAGGTTGGTTCCATAGTTCAGTTATTGTGAATTGAGCTGCTATAAACATTGATGTGATTGTGTTGCTGTAGTATGTCAATTTTAAGTCCTTTGGGTATAAACCAGGGAGTGGGATAGCTCGGTCAAATGGTGGTTCCATTCCAAGTTTTCTGAGTAATCTCCATGCTGGTTTCCTGAGTGGCTGCACTAAATGCAGTCCCACCAGCAATGTATGAGTGTACCTTTTTCCCTACATTGAGGATGTTATTTTACTTTCAAGTTTCTAAGATGTAGAGAGGTAATGTTCTTGAAGTGTAGACCCTCCCATTTGTCCCGGATATTCTTGTTCGACGGCATTCTAATCAGAATCAGGAATGGAGTGTTAATCTTCCCTTATTTTGAGGCCTGGTCATCTCGAATGTTAACATTTAGCTTGTAGTGCTGTCATAGCTGATTGTGTACGTAACTGGGTTTGTTCAGAACTTAACTGACATCTTCCAGCTACAGGAGGCCCTTTAAGTGAAGTCTAAGGTGTTGCTTAGTACCTGTGTCCTGAGTGTCTCTAAGGGACACCTTCCCAGTGTGCACTGTGATTGGCCTTAACTATTATTAGATGGCTTAGAGCAGACTCAGTCTTCGTGAAAGGTGAGTCAACAGTAAAGAGACTTGACCCCACTATCACAGTGCTAATTCACAAAGTCACTTTTTTTTTTTTTTCTTTGATCCCTCAGTGTCATCTGTAAATTCTGTGCACACGTTGACTTGTTCTTTGATCTCTGTGTCTGGCTAGGTTTGGAGCAGGTATGTTAAGAAGCTGGGGGATTTTGCTAAGCCAGAGAATATTGACTTGGCCGTGCAGTGCCTGAATGAACTTATAACCAACGCCCTGCACCACATCCCTGATGTCATCACCTACCTGTCAAGACTCCGGAACCAGAGTGTGTTTAACTTCTGTGCTATTCCACAGGTATTGACTAGGGCTCCTCGTGGTGTCTGTGGGTTGAAGGGAGTGGCACTGGTGAGGGTGGTAGGGTACAGTCGGCTCTTCTGCTTCTGTGTTCCCTGGGATGACGCTAGGGTATTTCCTCCTGCTGGAGAGCAGGCAGTGACTCACAGCACCCTCTTTGCCTCCTAGTACCACACTCGCTCAACCTCAAGGTTAAGTCTGCTTTTTTCCAGAACCCTCCTGAAATCTTTTTTTTTTCCCCACCAACTATTCTAAACTAGCTAGATTCTTATGCTCACAGCAAAATCAAGGGCTTCAGCCTAGATTTACTGAAAATTCAGGGTAAAACTTGGGTGAAGCTGTTATTATCAAAAAGTTTTTATAATAAACACCTAATTATTTCTGTCCTTTTTCTAGACTTAGAATAACAAAACCTGATCCTGTAGATATGGCCCCTTGATGTTCTGGGAGCTTACACTTGTTAATCGCCTTTACCAATTATTTCAATTATTGACTCAAATTTAGCTGAAAAAAGTCATAAGATTTAACTAGCCTAGAAACTTGGTTTGATCTTGTTCTGATGACTGCTTTCAAGTGGTGGTTGGAACTAAAATCTGTATGCCTAAGGTTTCCATTTATCCTAAAATAATTTGCTGTTTAGAACAGAAAATTGTTGCCTTCTATTGTTTTCCCCTCCTATTTATTTATTGTTTTGTGTGGTAGAGGGCATTGAACCCAGGGTGCTGTATCACTGAGCCACATCCCCAGCCCTTTTTATTTTTTTTTATTTTGAGACAAGGTCTTGCCAAGTTGCCCAGCTATCCTTGAACTTGTGGTCTCAACCTCCTAGTAGCTGAGACTATAGGCTTGTGCCCACCATGCCTGTCCCCTCATCGTAATTTTTAATATACTTCAGATCTAGTGACCCAATACTCTAGCATTCAGAATGACAGATTTACTTATATTCATTTTTTCCAAATAAAATGATACTTTTGTGCCAAATTGTAGAATGATTTAAAACTGCCAAAGTGTTTGATTTTGTGTGTTGTTGAGAAAGGGAGCGGTTGGAAGGCAGAAGTCTGGCTTTTTTCAGGGGCACTTTGTCTTGGTAGGTTACTCGTAGCTCCTCACTTGGCCTTCTACGGAAGGTTCCTTACCTTGTCCTGCTGAGGATTATGCACTGTGCCGTTATTACCTTTTCCATTGCATGGAGTAAGTTAGTTTTCTCCCATTTCCTGTTATCTCCAGGTGATGGCCATTGCTACCTTGGCTGCCTGCTACAATAATCAGCAGGTGTTCAAAGGGGTGGTGAAGATTCGGAAGGGGCAAGCAGTGACCCTGATGATGGATGCCACTAACATGCCAGCTGTCAAGGCCATAATATACCAGTATATGGAAGAGGTGGGTTTTGTTTAGCTACCCGGACAATTTGTAGCTACCTTATGGTTCACACATGCCATGGTTGGACATTAGATGATCCTAGCACCTCACTCTGCTCTGGCCTGGAGAGTAGGCGTTGGTATCCTTTATTTAGGAAAAAGAATCCCTGCACAGGAGCCGAGCCAATGGGTCAGGGCAGCATGAGACCCTGGTGACCTCATGGGTCCATGAGGCAAGGATACAGGATGGAGCCTCTGGGGAGAAATTTTTTGTGTGTGGTTCTACGGCTGGAACCCAGCACACTAGGTAGGTGCTGTACCACTGAGCTACATCCCCAGTCCCAGGAATCATCTTTTTTGAACTGAGAGATGAGGTTAAGACCAATCAGACTTCTTGTCTCAAGGTAAGCAATGTGAAGTTGATGTTTGTGTCAGCTAACGGCGCATGACTGAGTGGATCCCATGCTCTAGTCCAGTGTGTTCCATGACGTCACAGGACTCAACTGGAAAACCACAGCAGGGAATTCAGCCAAAACAGAACCATCTAAGTTTCTTTTGCAAGTCTCGTTTCACATGCCAAAACCATCCTATTAGAAAAAACATATCTTCCAAACCAGATCTACGACTGGAGGGTTTGACTAGCTTCACAACGGTTTTCTAGGAGTCTGGACCTCTCTCTAATCTGTAGGCCTCAGAGTCATGGTTCTCAGGTGGCCATGATTTGTCCCCCTTTCACCAGGGAGGTTGGGACACATCTGGGCATGGTTTTTCTTGTCATGCCTGGTGAGGGCTGGGGCCGGGGGGGTGCGAACTGCTGCTGGAATCTGGCAGGTAGAAGCCCGAGGTGATGCACTGGACCCTGGGCATGGTCTCACTGAGGTGGAGGTGACTCCAGGAAGCTAACGAAGGCATGAAGACCCTGCCACTTCCTGCGCAGCCGTGCATCTCACGCCCCTTCCGGCTCTCAGGGTGTGCTGTGCAGCTCTGTTCTGTGCTCTGATCTCTTCCACATATGGCACATCTTCTTGCATTTCCCCCTGCTTTCTACCTGACACCAGCGTTTCTACCAGAAGTACCTTCATAGGAACTCTAAGACAAGACCAATTATATATTTTTTTGAAATCTTAAAAAATTCCTTTAGTAACTAAAAATTGCTGCCAGTCACTCTCTGGTTCACCATATTAGCTCTCTTTTAGTTTGTGCTTCCTAATAAGGGGGTACTTAATATCAAGGAAACTGACCTAGAGCCATCCTTTGGATCCAGATCTGTCTGACTGGAGAGCATGTGCTCTTAAATACAGTTCCCAGGGGCTTATTTACCCTTTCTCAACAGAATTGTGCCATTTTAGGCACTATTTCTTCATTTTATATAAATTTAGAAACATGTTAAGTAGAATGTAGTTCAGAGATTTATTTTTGTATTCTGATCACTAATTTTAGAAAACAAATTTTAAAACTTATGGGGAGCTAGGGCTGTAGTATGTATCAAGTCCTGGTGTTGATCCCAAGCCCCTCAAAAAAAAAAGTACTTAATGAGCAGTTCCACTATTGTGTTAAAATTCATATTTTATTGGGGTTGCCCTTTACTATTAGAAATCCTATTTGTGAGTCATGGCAAGGGTGAACAAATTATAATTGGCTGACCTCCTGTTTTTGTAAGTAAGATTTCACTGGAAGTCAGCCATACCCTTTGTTTATCATCTGTAGCTGCTTCTGCAATTTAAGGGCAGAGTTGAAAAGCTTTAATAGGGTGGCCCTCAAGCTAAAAAGTATTTTTTGCCCCTTTAAGAGACAGTTAACTGACCTCTGATCTAGAGCATTAGTTATTCTGTTTGAAGTTGCCTTAGTGAAGCTCAGGGTAATTTGAAGAAAATGCTAACTGCTAACACTGAAGTTGATTTGATAGAGAAATATCTCTGAAGATTAGTAAATCTCAAGTAGTAGAATATGATAATGGTTTCAGTGTCAGCATTTGGGACATTTTGCAAATGAAGTTTTACGTTTAGACTTGTGTGAAGTCCACATCTGTCTGACCTTTGCTGGTGTCCAGATGTTCACTCTGGTCCTGTTGCTCCTCACTGAGTCTGCCCCCTGCAGTATGACTGGACATGCTTCTGCTGCCTGGCTCCATGCTTGGTCAGAGTGGGAGTGCACCTGGAAGAGGCTCCTGGAGCTTCTCTGACACTTGCCGGAGGCAGGTGGATGGACCCTGTTCTCAGGGCCCTCATCTGTCCCCGGAGTAGCCCTAGCTTCCAGCCAGCCTGACACCTGTCAGCTGGGAGACGTGAGAAGATCAGCCTGCTATTTTGGGATAGAAGTAAATGCACTGGCAAGCACCAGAAACTCTCGTTCCCTTCTCGCCAAGTGCATTCCTTGGCCAGGGTGTGTTGTCCTGTCCCGGAGGCTTGCTGCCCCACTGTGCCCTGTGGTTACACTAGGCATCGAAGGCTAACTACAGACTGGTGCTTGGGCCTGGTGGCACAGGAAGAGGTTGGTTTTATAGTAAGATTTTCTTACGAGAGTGGTGTCGGGATGGCCTCCTGATTGCAGATCTGCTCACTGATGTGTTTTAGGTCTTCGTTGACCCTCTGTGTCACTTGACACGATGACTGCTTCTCTCCTGGAGGCCCTTTTGCTTTCCTGTTTCTGTGACTGTCTCCTCTTCAACCTTTGCCTCTGCCTGCACCAGCCTTGAGTTCCGTCCTGATCTCCGTTTTCCTGTACTGACAGATGCTCCCTGGCGGCTCTTAGCTGCTGTAGCGGCTTCCCCCACTGAGTGCAGGTCCTTCCTGCCAAGAAACCATCATCAGATTTTGCTGCTTGAGACTTACAGATCTTCAGATATATTTCTCTATCAAATCAACTGAAGTATTAGCTGTCTTCAAAATGCCTTAAGTTTCCCTAGGGTAACTTAAAAGAAAATAACTAATAACTGATCAGGGGTTAGCCACTTTCTCTTAAAGGGCCAAAAAACATTTTTAGCTTTCTGGGCCACTCCTGTCTTTTGTCATTTACCCAGCTCAAACCTGGTGTGAGCTTTGAATTGTTTACTTGTTTGTGTTGGTTAGTGATATTGCCATACACCTAATTCTAGAGTCCTGGGACACCTAGAGTTCCCTTTTCTCCCCAGTCCTACATGTAAGCAGTCCCTAGGTCCAGCCTTGCCTGTCTTTATGCTTTCATATCTGTCAGAGGGTTGTGTGCTTTACCCTGTGACCTAGCACTTATAGGCCTTTATTCTACAGAGGCATGCAGAAAATGTGACCTTTTATCCTGAATCAGTGCTAATTGGTAGGTGTGTTAATCAGCTTTCCCATGCCATAGTGAAATACCTGAGTAGATTTTAAAGAAAAGGTTTATTCTGGCTCTATTTTGGAGATTCTAGTCCATGTTTAATTGGCCCCATTATTTTGGACCTGTGGGAAGGCCATACATCATGGCAGGAGCATATTGTGGAATAAACCACCTTGTATCCGGAGCCAGGGAACAAAAAGAAGAGGACTAGACTAGGTCCCACAACCCCTTCAAGGATACCCCCTGAGTGACGTAAGGACTCCCCACTGGGCACCAGCTCCCAAAGAGGACCAAGCCTTTATTTAATACACAGGCCTTTGGGGACATCAGGTATTCAAAATTTAGAGTAGCAAATTTATTATATGTGACACATTCAGCTTGTATTTAAAAAAATGGCATTTTGTAAAATTGTGTGAAAAAATCAAATTATAGAAAAATGTCGAACCTATTTTTAAAAGTATATATAATTTCATATGTATGATATGCATTCACATTTATACATGACACTAGATGTATTTTTATATGTGATGATTTATAAGTTTATCAGTGGCTGGTGGGGCATAGCAGGAGGCCTGAACATATATATACCAGCCTGTGGATAAGGAGGACCAGAGGGCTTTTGCTTTTTCTTTTGTACTGCTATCACAAGCAGAATTTCATTAACTCAATTTTATTTTATAGAAATTAATGTTAGTGTCGTTCCTCACCTTCGATTTTCTCTATAGCTGTCTTTTATATCATCCTACCAGATATTAGCTATCATTAGCACATGTCTTTCTGTAGGCATGTTCTTTTATTTCCTCGTTGTATTAAATTCCAACTGTGTTTTTTGGGGAGAAGAGTGGCAAGAAAATAAGATATCTTTGTGAAAAAATACCCCATCATATAAAGAAAATTTGGGGTAATTATTTTATTTAAAACATGCCTACTTGTCTTCTCCACTGTGTTCAGACCTGGGTCAGAACATCATTACTTCCACCCATGACCTCTAACCTGGCTCCTCACTTCCATTCGGTATTTGCTGAGGGCCTACTGTGTGCCAGACAAAAGGTGAATGAGAGATGCCGTCTCGGCTGGGAGACCTGTACCCACGTATTGTTCCCACGTAAGGGATGAGGTCAGAGCATGTTGAGGAGACTGGCTCTCAGCCCAGGTGAGACTCAGGCAGTGAGGGAGCCAGGTAGGAGGATGCAGAGGTGCATCTGAGGCGGGCTCGGGGGGGCAGGAGGCAGTAGAAGCGTGCAGTAGCCTCGCTTGCATGAAGCGGGGTGCACAGTGGTCTCTGCAGTTGGAAGTGTGGCCCTGCCCATGGGTGCCTCATGTCCACCTGAAAGGCTCAGACTCTTCCGGAGGTGAGGGTATTGAAAGGTTTTCGATCTCCTTGTGAACAGACAGCAGACGGGGCTCAAGCACAGAGGCAGGAACTTAGGCAGGGAGAGCTGAGGTGACCCAGGGCCTGGCCTCAGGAAGTAATGGTAGGAGAGGGAAGTGGACAGTGCAGGTGTGTCAGAGGTTTGTGGAGGGGCAGAAAGGAGGACTCCAGGGTGACTTGGGACTCCCTGCTTTGTGACCATTCCACACGTTGCGTCTTTTTCCTGACGGCTTCCACCTGCTCCTCTGGGATCATTTCCCTTTCTCCACACTGCTCTGGTCAGCCTCATTGTGCCTGGGGATCTGGAGATCAGCATGGCGCAGCCTCTCCAGGTTCTCTGCAGCTGCCTCTTGGTGAGATGGACCTGGGTTGACCTCCCTGCCTGGTCGGCAGTGATGGGGCAGGTGACTTCCATGTCCTCTGAACCCGTTTCCTCGTTGCTGAATGGGCATAAGGTACCTGCCTATGGTGGCTGTGGAAAATGTTAAGCACTGGGACTCCTTCCATGGCGCTCACAGCTTTTTTCCTCTTCAACAGATTTATCACAGAATCCCCAACTCAGACCCGTCTTCCAGTAAAACCAGGCAGATCATCTCCACCATCAGGACGCAGAATCTTCCCAACTGCCAGCTGATCTCCCGAAGCCACTACTCCCCACTGTACCTGTCCTTTGTCATGCTCTTGGCTGCCCTGAGCTGGCAGTACCTGAGCACCCTGACCCAGGTCACAGAAGACTATGTTCAGACCGGAGAGCACTGACTTCTTGTTGGAAGCCACCGCTCACCTGGGACGAGCCTCTGTTTCTCAAGGGTGGATGTTGGCTTCCCTCACTTTTTTTTTTTTATTTTAATCCCTCAAAGAACTACTTGGACCTTTAGAGACTGAAATGCAGTTTTAAAGAATATGAAAATACAAGGGAAGACGGCCTTGCCCTCAGCTGCTGGTATTTGTAAGTCCCGGTCACCCTGCTGCACCTTAGGCCAAGCGGCTGCCTGTGGGCAGCACAGATCTCAGTGAACCCTGGCTGCAAGGATGATTAAATGTGTATAATTTGAAGCAATCTTTGAATACCTGTCAGTAGAAAATGAAGCGACTTTTCCTTCTGTCTGGTGCCTGGTTTTCTCATCATTGTCCTTAGTCGGGCTGAATGTGGTAGATGTGTGTTCAGAGTTCTAAGTAACAATTGCATGTTCCCTAAGAATGCAGACTTGGCCTCTACATATGGAGGCTGGGAATAAAACTTTGGTATTCAGCATTTTTTTCTCATTTGAAAGGGCCCTTCAGTAAAGGTGTTCCTGAGATTTTCACAGTAACGAGTGTAACTGCTCTTTGTTGAGTGCAGTTCACCTGAAAGTCCACTTGACGATGGGACAAATGGAGTCAGTGATCAAGGGACGAGGGCATCTGTTGCCACTGTACCAGCAAGTTCCCGGAGGGGCACCGCTGGCTGCCCTGGGTAGCTGTGGTGGCCGGGCAGGCTGCAGCGTAGTTGCTCTGCGGCCACCTCTGCTGAGGCTGAGTATCTCAGCTGCACTCGGAAACATTAAGATTTTTTTCTCCTCGCCTTTTTTCCTTTTCTTAAATTTCTAGTTTATACACCAAAGTCTCAAGAAAGGCAAAGATATTTTCAGATGATTAGCTTGAGGTTGGATGGCACTTTGCCTGCTTCCACCTTAGTGGGTCCCCTCCCTCTTAAGGCCAGCACAGCTGGAGTTTGTGGGGTACTCCCACGCGAGGTGGCCACCGTGCCTTAGCATGGGCCAGGGAGGACGTGGTTCCCTGCCAAGAGCATGAGAACAGCGTTGCAGGGCATGACCGTCTAGATGCATGAATCAGTCTGTTTTGTTACAACATCAAAATACCTGAGGCTGGGTACGTCATAAGCCGAAGTTCAGGATTGGGGATGTAACTCTAGTGGAGCGCTTGCCTAGCATGGGTCTGATCCTCAGCAGCACAAGAGGAGGAGGAAAAAAGGCTTAGTTATCAATGCTCACAGTTTGAGAGACTGGAGTTAGGGCTGGGTGGCCCTGCCTGTTCAGCCTCCGGTATGGGCCTCCTGGAGGACGGCACCACAGTGGTGGGAGCCCATGCAGAGAGCACATGGGAGTCTGGAAGCAAGAGGGATTCAGGGCCTGGCTGGCTCAGCAAACTCGCTCTGAAGATCAGCATTCATCCCTTCTGACGGTGAAGTTCCCCAGGATCCTAATTATACCCATCTCTTGAAAGTTCCAGCACCTCAGCACCACTACGCTGAGGGCCACAATTCCAGCATGGGGCCCTTTGGGGGACACTCAAAGCATTACAGAATGTACAGCCACATGGTCTGCTCTCTCGTCCAGTCCACTGTGTATGGTGACTTAACCTTTGAATTTGGATTTTTTCCCACCAGTAAGGACCAGTAATGGGTCTTCTGTGACCACTAGAGACACTTGCTTAAGTTTGGGTCCATGGAGATGATAGTTAATTTATGGGCTCAGTGCTGGATAAACTTGTTACCCAGTGCTGAAGCCGGTTAAGGTGACATGCTACATGGAATACAGTGGGGCATCAGCCTGATGCAAAGTACTTTCCAAGTAGTTTGTTGAGACTTGACTTGGGATTTCAAGGTAAGTTGTTACAAAATGCATGTTGGGACTGAACCCAAGGGCACTCTACTACTGAGCTACACCCCAACCCTTTTTAGTCTTTGAGACAAGGTCTCCAAGATGCCCAGTCTGGCCTTGAATTTACCATCCTGACAGCCTCCCAGGCTGCTGGGATTGCAGGCCATGTCCTGCTCATTTACTATTTTTAGTGTAACTGCCCCGAATCTTGCATACTTACACTAAAAAATTCCTTGTTTATCTAAAATTCCAACAATCGGGCATCCTATACTTTTATTCACTGCATCTGGCAACCCTGCCCTCTACTCCCCACTTTCAAGGAACCTAGGAATTTGAAACAAACATGGCAACGGTTGGGAGCGGGCGCGGGAGCCAGCCCTCCACAGTCAGCTGCTGCGCTGCTTCCCGGGCTCGGGCATGTGCAGGGGGAGCGGTGGTTACTTTTGGCAGTTTTGGAAATGGGCTCTTAAGTTTGTGGTTCTGAAACTTCAGGGTGAACTGCATTGCCCAGTCGCTGGGACCACATACTTTGACCCAGGCCTGGTGAGGTGCCCAGGAATTTGCTAACGGAAGTTCTCAAGTGACAGGGACGGGGCTGGTCAAGAAAGCAGGCTAAAAAACACCACTCACAGCATTGTGTCTCGAACGTCAGCGTACTAGGAGTGAGTGGGTTGGTCGGGATGCAGCGCGGACTCCGATCTGGCACTGATTCTAGCACTGCCTGCCAGGCAGTGGTGCTGGTCTGTGGTCCACTAGCAGCAAAGCTCCTAGAGGGTGGAAAAGGTGGAGCTTCTAATTCCGAACTCTCAAGGCCCTGCAGTGAGGACTCAGGACTGCCCGCCTGTCCTCTCGTGTGGACAGCCCCCTGGAGCAGGAATGGTGGTCGTGGGAGCATTTCTGGCTTACTGAAGCCTCGAGTCCATCCCAAACTGCACGGCAGGTTTTAATAGAGCCTTTAACGTGATGCTGTCCCAGTGCCCTCTGGTGCTCACTCAGCACATCCTGGCTGGCTCCAGCGGAGGAATGGAGTTGCAGGCAGGTACTGGTGCGATGGGGAAGAATGGGAGTGGAATTCAGTTTGGGAGCAGGCAGAAGTATCAGAACAGGGTAGGACTGTATTTGAAATTGCAGGAGCAAAGGGACTAGGAGTATGTGACTTGAATAACCCTGTTAAGCATTTTTTAAGTACTATAAGGAATACCAACCACGAACTCTTCTACAACCTTTACCAGGCTGCTGTAGCAGTGTGGCTCAACCCAGGGCCTCATGCACTGGCAGCCACACCCCAGCCCTCGCCAGGTCTTTAAGAGCTTATTTGATGTAGCCTCTGATTCCTAACTTATTGGAAGACAAGCTTCCCAGGCTTTTGCTAAGACCTAGACCAACTCTTGTTCAGGTGGTGAAGGGAAATAACTGAGCTAGGGACAGGCAGGTGGGTGCTGATTGTTGTAGTTTCCGGTTCCCTCAAGAGCTGGTGTACTTGGCTATGCTGCTTAACTAGGATGATGCAAAGGAGTAGTTCTTGGGCAGCAATGTGAATGTCACAGGGAACTCCACACGCAGGCTCTGGCTCCCCCTGGGAGGTGACAGCCTGACTCTAAGATCAACATGGCGCTGCACCTTGAAACCTCAGCAGGTTACAGGGTTGTGGTTTAACAATGGAGTGCAACTACCTCCTTATCTCTAATCAGGGACAAGCTTGTCAAGACAGAAGGGTGGATGAGGATGACAGGGAACCAAGAGAAGGGGCAGGTGCCCTGGCTTAAAAACATGGCCAGGGAGCGAGCAGTCTCCAGAAGGCCCGAGAGCCACGAGAGCACAGGCCAGGACCACAGGGCCCGTCCAGATGACACCGCGACACCATCAGAGCAGATTTCACTAAAGGAGAAACCTTTTATTGGCACAGTCATTCCTTGTTAAATTGACAGGGTGAAGATGTAATTTCTCAAAAACAGTAAAAGCTGGTTTCCCCCAAACTAGTTTCACCATGGTAGTCAAGGTCAGTAGGTCAGCCAGCAAATCATGACAACTTGCTTTGTTTTAAGCCACGCCATTGGGAGACAATCTGTAAAAAGGAGTACAGCTCTTCCAGCTACTAGATTTGTTCATTCACATGATCAGCTGAGGTGCACAAAAAATAAAACTTCTATTAAAAAAGAATCAGCCAAGGACAGAACCAGAGAGGGCTTACAGCACTAAGAAGGGGCATGGATGCAGGTGCCGGGGAGGACGTGGCTTTCTCCAGAGGACTGCACGCCAAGCCTGCTATGTAACTGTGGCATTTAGAAGGCTACTTGCTTAGAGGTCCTGCTGCCGCGTAGGAGTTTGTCCTGTTGTTAGGAACTCCGTGGACTGTTCCTTTGGAAACCTGCAGCCAAAGCCGGTGGGTCTGTCGCTGCTGGAGATAGATGCTCAGACGTGGGGTGGGAGGGTGTTGCAGCCAGAGCTGGAGCAGCAGGCACTACAAACAGCACTAGTCTACAAGGGGAAGACTCTGGCTGCACTGTGGCCACTGTCCACCGAACAGGCTGGGAGGGAGCCAGGAATGGACACGTTTCCTTGGAAGACAGTTCTAACCGCAGGCGTGAGTTTGGCCTAATCCAGTCTTTCACACCCTGTCTACAACTTCTTGTATCCTATGTGAACTCAAAGAATAAAAGACATTCTTGCCCCCATCTCACCCTGGCTACATTTAGGGAAGCCCCAGGACTGGCCAGCCAGGCCTGCAGCAGACTAGATGTTTCTCCAGTACTGCTCAGTGCGTGGGATTCCAGCCACAATTTCGGATTCAATTCCACAGTGATCCTCTCCTCTGAGGATTTTAAAGAAGCCTGGAAAAGGAAAGAAAGGTGCTGTGAAAGTGTGCCTTGGTTTCTGATCCTTGTCCACACACCAGACGCACCCCAAGGCCTGAGAGTGCAGCACCGCGGTGCTGTCAGCTCCTGGCCCAGCATCTCCAGGCACTTCCATCAACCCCCTTCACAACACTGCCCGGCGGTACAGTGGGAACCGTGTGTGCAGAGCTTTGTGAGCCACGGCCTGGTGCATGCCACCCTCTCGGGCTCAGAGGCTGCCTGAGCAGAGAAGTCCAGCCCAGCACCCAGCCTGCTCTGGCCCCTGACTCCCTGTCTGCAGCAGGAAGGGGGCTGCCACTCACCATTATCGCCCCAGTCAGTGTTCCAGGAGTTGGCCACCAGCCAGTATGGGGTGTCGTTCTCCTTCCCCCAGCCGAGGATGCGGATGGCGTGGCCTCCCATCATCTCTCCAGCGACATGCTTGTACACTCCTGCGGAGGGGAAGCCAGTTCAGAGCAGACCCAGGCCACTGCTCTCACCCCCACACCCCAGCTCAGCAAGCACCCCAGCAGTAGGAACAGGCCTCCCAGCAAGACCCGGGGTCCCATCGACAAAGTACAGATGGGTGGCCAGAACCAGAACACCACCGCTCCCTCGGAAGACTCCAGGGGCTCCCATGCCGTGGGGAGGTCGTCCATATGTGTTTTTGGATTTTTGTTTTGTTTTGCAGTAGAGGATGGAACCCAGGGCCTCATGCATGCTAGGCAAGTTCTCCACCACTGAGCTAAAAAGTGCTACATCTCCATCACTTTCTTTCTTTCTTTTTGTAGAAAAAGGAAAAAGGTTTATTGCTTTGCTAGCAAAGGAGAAACAGGGGACCCAGAGGCTATGATTCTGCCCATGAGCAGGAATGGGGGGTGGGGAGCGGCTTTCAAAGAGGTGACTCAAAGGCCACATTCCACCTGTTCTCTGCTGGGAGTTGTAATCACTTGTTAGTTTGGGAGATGGTCATTTCTGAGATCTTCTGTTACCATTCCCAAAGTCTGGATTCCTTCCTTCTTATGGTGGGTGTGTACTTATTGACAGATAAATCTGTCTAAAACGGGGAAGAAAGGTAATCCCATTTCCCTGAGATTAGGGAGGGGGAGAGATTAGGGAAGAGCAGAGAGGAAGAGAGAGAAACATGTCCATTTTAAAAATAAGTTGCAGAGCAGCAAGGGCTATATTCAAAGCATGAAATGGCCCTCCAGCACTTTTAAAAATTATTTTAAGACATGGTCTCCTTACTTTGCCCAGACTGGCCTTGAACTTGTGATCCTCCTGCCTCAGACACATGAGTAACTAGGACTACAAGTGTGTGCCCAGCACTTAATGCATTTTTGAAAGTCCAATACACTCAATGTTGTTGAGTCCCACAAAAATACTTGTTGGTTGGCTTTATAAACACAAGTTCTAATCACTAAATGTTTTTTCTTTTTGCTACTGGAAATTGAGCCCAATGTGCTCTACCCCTGGGCCACATCCCCAGCCCTTTTGGTTTTGAGACAGGGTCTTGCTAAATTGCTGAGGTTGGTTTTGAACGTGCAATCCTCCTGCCTCAGCCTCTGGAGCCATTGGGATTACAGGTGTGTGCTACCACATCTGGCTTTAATGACTAAATACTAACTTACAAAAGAAATTTAATGCTAAATGACAAATTATCCATTCTATATCCTGGGATTCTGTATAATTATGGGCTTGTCTGTCAAGAGTTTTACACAGCTTGAAGAATTTTTAAATTGCTGCTCTGGGTGCACTGGAGAGGTGAGGGAGGAGGGAGGAGCTGGTGGCCGCTGGTTTGGCTGATGGGAAAGATGCTGGCCAAGGTGCTCAGAGATCTGGTCAGCCAGACCTTCCCCTGGCAGATGAATCACTTTGTCAAACTGGAAACATCTTTAGTAATATGCATGAGGGCTGGGTAAGAATTGCCATTGTGACAATATTTATTTTTCTTGCCAGAATCGTCTTACTTGTCCCATCTCTATATACAAGTTGAGAGCGCTGATATTACATCTAGTTGAATGTAAATAAAATAGAGGCGGGAGCAAAGACAGTTCACCTGGAAAGGGACTTCTAGTGAGCTGACAGGGAGAGGAATGGGGAGCAATTGGCACTACCCAGAGCAAGGTTTTCCTTTATTCATGCCTGCAAGTCAGGTGTGATGCGAGGTCTTTGCAAAGGCAAAGACAAAAATGAATGAAATGGGCCACTCAGTCCCCACTGTTCCAATGTGGACACTGATGAAGGACACAGGCCAAGGCAGGAGTGACTGCCGCCAGGGAGTGGGGAGGTTCCAGAGGAGAACCGAGCTGGGCTTGAAGGGATGAGAAGGAATTAGCCAAATTCCTGGAGAGTGACATGGAATACTGTATGCAGAGATGGAAGGGACCCTGGGGCACCACAGGGGGAAAGCTGTGACCGCAGGACTGCCGGAAGCCACAGGTGGCTGCCCGGGAAGGAGGGCGGGCAAAGGGAGGTCTGGCGGCCCTCCTCCTCAGGAGCGCCAGGTCTTCCTCCTGGTGAGTCCGCTGACCCTCCTGGGCACCTGAGCGCCAACCCCACCCCCAGCTGCCTTCCAAGATCACTGCGTACCTGATTTGTAGGCCAGGAAGTCTGAGAAGACTGTGAAGGCACCCTCCACTGGGCCGTTTTTGTAGATCTCTGCCATAATCTCCTTCTCGTCACCAGAGACGCTGTAGGAACTGTACCCTGGAGAAGGAGCCACAGCAGGTGGGGTGAGGGCGCCGCCCGCAGCCCCCGGGCAGCTACTCGCTGGCTCACAGCAGGCCTGGTCGGGCCCCCAGGAGGCCGAGGCTTCCTGAGGACAGAGCTGGGTCTGGGAGCTGGGCAGCGACACACGGAGGGGGCTGAGGCGACACCAGGGTCTAGGACAGGCCACTGGCCTACAAAACAAGGGATCTGGTCTCACAGCACAAAAGGGCTGAAGCTGGACTCGGGGTGGAGCAGGCAGAATGTGGGGGTGTGAGGCTGTCTGGGGAGACGGCCATGAACTTCTGCTCCTTCCTCCTTCCCAGTGTTCCTGCATGCCAGGATCTCATGGCCCTGGTCTTTGCCTCCCTTTGGCTTGAGGCAGACGCCAGCAGGTCCCAGCCCACCTTACCGTAGTGCTTGTCTTCTTTGTAGGACGGGGCGTAGCCGGGCTCACAGGTCTTGCTGCATCTGGGCGTGTCTCCCTCCCCCGTGCACTGGGGCCGGGAACCGTTGACGTGGTGCTCGCAGGGAGGGATGGAGTAGGGTCTGCAGCCTGATGGCCAAGCAGAGGGGTCAGCCTAGCACCACCCCCAAAAGGCCCTCAGGCCAGGAAGAAGTACCGGGCAGGGGCCAGCCACGTCTGCAGCCCGACCTGGTGCTGACCCGTCTCGGAGGGCTCCTCACCTGTCTGTCTCCAGCCCAGCCCTCTGCCCTCGGCTGTCCTTTACAACAGAAACCAAAGCCACCTGACGCGCGGCTTAGGAACTCACTGGCAGACACGAAGGCACACTCACCTATGTGGGAGTTATACAGCCCGCCAGAAACCAGGCCTTTTTTTGTCCAGAAGTTCCAAGCTCCAGAGGGATAGCCTCCATTACAGCTAAAAAAGAGCCTTTTGTTAAATTCGGTGTGAGAAGTTCCAGCTGTGCACACAAACCACTGCCTGGTCAAACACTAAGGTCACTGCTGGGTCCATGCTGCCCTGGCCCCGACCTGACTGTCCTCCTGGAGCTCCCCAGCCCCTGGTCATCCTCCCTGCACACTCCTTCAGGGACCCAGCCAAGCTCACACGCCTGCCCATAAAGACCCTCCAAGGACAGGACTCTCGAACCCGCGTCTACACACACTAGGCACTAGGCACCCTCCTGCTGGAAGGGTGACTCTCAACCACGCAGCGCATTGCAATCCCTGAGGTACAGTGGCTCCAGCCTCCTCATCTGCAGTTCTTGATTTTTGTGGTATCAGTTACTGTGCCACCAACTGTGGTCCAAAATACTCAATGGAAGTTTCCTGTAATTCCTGGGTTTTAAAGTGAGAAATGTTCCGAGCAGCGTGATGGATTCTCACAGCATCCCACTCCAGTTGGCATGAATGAGAATCAGGCCTCGTCCAGTGTCTGTGCTGCACACCCACCTGCCCTCGTCCAGTGTCTGTGCTGCATACACTACCTGCCCTCGTCCAGTGTCTGTGCTGCGCACCCCGCCTGCCCTCGTCCAGTGTCTGTGCTGTGCACCCCGCCTGCCCTCGTCCAGTGTCTGTGCTGCACACCCCGCCTGCCCTCGTCCAGTGTCTGTGCTGCACACCCACCTGCCTCGTCCAGTGTCTGTGCTGCGTACCCCCCCTGCCCTCGTCCAGTGTCTGTGCTGCACACCCCGCCTGCCCTCGTCCAGTGTCTGTGCTGCACACCCACCTGCCTCGTCCAGTGTCTGTGCTGCATACACTACCTGCCTCGTCCAGTGTCTGTGCTGCGTACCCCACCTGCCCTCATCCAGTGTCTGTGCTGCATACCCTACGCGCCCCTCAGCCACTCAGGAACCATCTTGGTCATCAGAGTCATGGCTGAGGATCGCACAGTGCTTGTGCTCGGGTTACTTTACTTAACAATGGCCACACGGCACCAGAGTGGCAACACTGGCAATTCCAGTAGGCCAAAGAGAAGCCATAAAGTACTTCCTTAAGTAAAAAGGCAAAAAGTTCTCAATAAGAAAGAAAGAAAAAAAATTCACATGCTGAGGCTTCCAAGTATCTTATCCCTGAAATTGTGATTAAAAAAAAAATGCTGAGTTGAGGTGGAAGCATTGACTTTATGTACAGGAGAAATCAGCATACACGGGGCTCGGACAAGCCTGGCTCTCAGGCACCCACAAGGGGGTCTTGGAGCACCTGCCCTGTGGCTAAGGGGGTGAATGTACTAAGAACGCCCACCAGTGCCAGGGACTGATGTCACTGGTCTGTGGTGAGGGGCGGGCACACTTTTGGTTTTTTCTCTTCTTTTAACTGGGGTATTTTTTTGCGCGGCCATGGCTGAGCACTGCCGTTGTAGACCCAGGGCCAGACGGTAGCACTGGTGAGCCCGGTTAGGGATACAGCTCCCTGTGACCCACCTGGGGCCCATCATCTTGATTCAAAATAGGAAAACAGCCCCAAGGCAAGCATACTTCCATGAAAAGGAAAAAGGAACAAGTGAGCAAACCCCAGTCCCAGGCTCGGAAGCTTAATGGAATTTTCTGAGACCACGCTGTTCCAGGACCCTTCTCCACCAGCTCTACGGGCCAAGCCTGGCCGCCAGGTACCTGCAGACGGCAGCTGCCACTCGGGCCTGCCTCCACTCCCCGTCTCAGCCAAGAAACACCTTCCCTCCCCAAGGAGTCCTCCCTGTCACTGCACCGAGGCCTGTGTGAGGTGCCCAAGGCTCACCCGTCCCCACACTGGCCGCCACAGCAGGTGAGCATGTCCTCCGCAGACACCTCCACGTTGACGTGCCCGTTGGTATGGATGCAGATCCGATCAGAAATGGCCTCCACAGCCCCAAAGGCCTGCGGGAACAAGTCCTGCCCGGTGAGGAGGCCGCCATGCCTGACCCATGGCCTCTTCCACCACCACTGGAGAGGCCTGAGACCTGGTGGATGGCCAGTCTCCCTCAAAGCCGCGTGTGGCTCCAGCTTAGCTTCAAAGCAAAGGCCAATCCCCCAGAACCTCTGTTGGGGACTCAGTTTGCTTCTGAAGCAAACACAAACACACAGCTCACTCCGAGGCTGTACTGTGTGGTTCCGCTTATGGGAGGTGCTGGGGGCAGCGGGAGCCAAGTGTTGGCAGCGGCCTCAGGAAGGTGAAAGGGCTCTGGAGGAGGGTGGGGTGGCCGAACAGCACTGCCCACATACTTAATGCCACTGAGCTCACACTTCAGAATGGCTAAGACGGCTGCACTTTCTGTTATGTGTATTTTACCACAACTCAAAATCAAAGTTTAAGACCGTTTGTTGAGAGAGATGGGACACTCAGGAAGCAGAGCAGTGGCCAGAGCGGTCGGTGCTTACCGGGGCTCTCCATCTACAGGGCCCACAGTTCATTCATCTTTCCACCAATCCTCGCCACAACCCCTGACCAGCGGACCATCACACTGAATGGAGCTGACTGAACGTTCACGTCACTTGCCTGGTCACAGCTGGTCCCTCCCCAGATCTGCTGACCCCTCCCCCACCTGTTCCTCTCCCGCAACAGTCCCGGTCAGCAAGGTCTTACCCAGCAAGAGCCACAGGAACCCTGGTCTCTGATCTCTTTGATGGTTGGACAGTCGGGCCACTGTTCCCGAGCATCGAAGCTTTCAGGTAAATTGATGTCCTCTGCAAACTGAACTCTGGACAAAGGAAGGAAGGAAGGAAGTTCTTCATTACAAACTTTCACCCTACAACTCACTCCCCAAGAGGCAAAGGCTGCTTGGTCAAGGGCTGCACCGACAGAGCAAGTGAGGCCCGTCAGTCTCTTTTGTTTTGGTACTGGGAACTGAACCCAGGGACCCCTTACCACTGAGCTGCATCCCCAGCCATTTTTACTTCCTCATCTTGAGACAGGGTTTCTTGCTAATTTGCTAAGGCCGGCCTCGAACTTGCAATCCTCCTGCCTCCGCCTCCGGAGTCACTGGGATTAGAGATGCGCTTGAAATCTTATAACACAGAACTTGATACCATGGCTCGATGCAATTTGGCATTCTGTGCACTTCTTTCTAGATTTATTTAATAGATATTTTTCAATAGTTCAATGTCTCTTGCTTCCTCTACACACCTCTAATCATAAATATCTGTCTCTCAATGCTTCAAATCATTTTTAAAATTTACTTTTTTTCTGGGTTCTCATTTCACATAAGAGGTGTACTGAAACAAGCAGACACTGGATCTGAAGAGGAAAGCCTCTCTTTTCCTTAAAAAGAGTCATTTAGCCGTACGCCAAGACAGAAGTGCCCTACCCTCGGTTTTACAGTCTATGAAATCCACTGAAGTTCTCCAGCACACGGTGGACGTGGGGACCACGTCCTGCCACAGCCGCCATCCTCGGCGCCAAGGGGTCCTGCAGCTTGACTTCCCTTCCTGCCTATCTTGCTGCGATTCTCCAAGTGCTTTTATTTCTCCACTTTCTGGCTTGAAACAGCTAAAAGTAAAAACTGTGCTCGTCTTACAGCCCCGCAAGCTCAGGCTGGAATACACATTGCTTCTCACGTTGCTCTTACTGCCTCTGCTTTCCTGCAAACAGTGCAGTCATGACCCTTAACTCTCCCACCCTCAGGCAGACCCGTCTAGGGCCTGCTAGGAGCAGCAGCTACAAGAAATGTCCTCAGCAGTTCTCGAGGAAAATAAAACACCAACGGAAGATCCTGTGGTCTTTCTAAAGATTTTCCTTAAATTTTTCAAAACTGAGTCCATTGAGACCCAGTCTGTCATCCTGGGGCCTGAGACACCTGGGAGAGGCCCAGCACCGGCCTGAGCTGTATCTTGAGGCGTCTCAGAGTGTGGAGGGAGACCTGGGGCGGCCTTCGTTTCCCCTTCCCACGGTCCCTAATGGACGCCTGTGGCCCACAGGCTGAGTCAGGGCTCCTCCCAGGCACGACACTCACCGCTCGGGCAGCTTGGGTCCACCCAGGAAGGTGCCACACAGCCTCTTCAGGTAGCTCACGTCCACATTGTAGAAATTGCGTCCAGCCTGGAAGAGAGCCATGCCTGTGACCATCACCTACCAACCCAGGGGGTTCCTGGGATGGGGTGGGTGGGCACGCTGCCCGCCCACAGGGCCCTGCTCGGGGAAGGCCAGGGAAGACCAGAAGGCTGAGGGAACAACCAGAGTGACCCACGGGTACAGTGCAGCTCTCAGGTTAGGTGCCCTCTCTGTCCGCTGACAAGAGAGCCGGTGCCCCAGCCCAGCCCTGCATATGGCTCAGTCCTCCCTCTTTGGTCCCCACAGTCCTCAGGGTTCAGGAGAAACCAGCAGTGGCTCCATTGTGGGCTTCCTGGGCCCCGGCTGCGGAGGCCGGGAGGCTCTGACTCCTCACCTCAGCCTGCGGTGCACACCCACTTGTGCCTGTTCCCACGCACACAAGCGGGGGCAGGGAGCAAGTGAGCAGGATCCTGAGCCCGACTGCACAGCCGACCCAGAGGTGACGTAAGGACAGATGCAGGAAGCAGCCCCGCAGCCCACCTGCCACGTCGTGTTCTGCTTGTTGACGTAGGTGATCAGTTCATCTGAGAGCGGGTGGAAAGAAGGCCTGCCCTCGGCTCTGGTCAGCACCAGCAGACAGCAGAGAAGGGCCAAGGGCCACCTCATCCTGGAAGCCGGATCCTGAGCCCACCTGGAAAGTGCAGGACAGGAGTCGAGACGGTTCCGGGCTGCACACCAGGGCGCCTCCTCGGGCAGAGAGCAAGGTTCTCACCCTGGCTCTGCCACGGGCCTCCATTCCAGTCTTCCGTTTCCCTCAAGGGTCTACAGTGCCCACGGCACCCTCAACCGCGCCGTGCTCCCGCCGCGCCTGCCGGCTGGAGTGAACAGACAGCCCAGGGCTGTGCCCTGGCTAAACCCAGCCCAGGACCCTCTGCTTCCTTTAAACTGCACGGATTTGTTCATCACAGTTGGAGAGGCTTTCCCAAAGAGTGGTCTGAAAGGTGTGAGTGATCACGTCCTGAGGGGAGGACCAACGGGAGAGGGAAATGAAAGAGCAACTCCCTGTGTGCCGGTCACCGTGAAGCCACGGGAAAGCAAGCTCGTCTGGTTTTTCCAGCCAGCCAAGGGCTCTGCTTCCAGCTTCAGAGATGGGGCTTCCGAGAAGAGAAACCACCAGAGAAACCACTCACGTGGTGAGTCAGGAGACCAGCGACTTCCAGCTCAACCCGTGAATCACCCTCTTGGGCAAGGAGCTAACAAAACTGTTTCCTGGGCATCGCCACCTGCAGCCTGGTGAGGGCCGGAGGGAGGGTGTGGGCGGCTGGGTGGCTGGTCCCTGGGGCTCCGCAGAGCAGGCTCCGCCTCCTGGAGGTCAGGCTGTTGCAAAGGGCCCATGACGTCAGGGCGCAACACAGGCCTCCCACGGAACTCGATGCTGGAAGGTTCGAACTTCACTGTTGCTTAACTTCAGCACTTTGGGTCAGTAGGTGACAGACAGAAGAGAAGCCAGGTCCACACTCAGTGTTCTGACCTGTAAACCTTTGAATATTTACAGTCTAAAAGTTCAAGAGCAATTCCTCTGGGGGAGAAGCACTGAGGAGAGAGAGGTGTGCTGGAAAGGAGCTCCAGGGAGGCCGGCCCTCCGGGAGGGCAGATGCATTCCTGCCATTAGTCTCCTGTGTGTGTGTGTGTGTGTGTGTGTGTGTGTGTGTGTGTGGCACTGGAGGTTGAATCCGGGAGTGCTCTGCACTGAGAACACCCCCAGCCTTTTTTATTTTTTATTTTGAGACAGGGTCTCGCTACGTTGCCCAGGCTGGCCTGGAACTTGTGAGCCTCCTGCCTTGGCCTTGCAAGCAGCTGGGATTACAGGCTTGTGCCACCACACCAGCCACCTACCAACCTGAAACCTGAATCAGTGACTCAGCATCTTGACAATTAGAAACGTATCCTACAGATACACTAGCTCCCAAACAAAAAGACACAGCACACCATGCTCACTAAATGCTTTTTGTGTAAGACCAGAAACAAAGTCAATGCTAATGGCAGAGTAATTGTTAAATTGTGGTAAATGGCCCAGTAGATTACAAAGCAGCCGCTGAAAAGTGGACTAGCTGAATCATACCGACCGACAGGGCAGAAGTGCCCCAGTCACACTGTTAAGTGAAAAAGCAAGTGCGGATGGTTAGTGGTCGGAGCCTGTTAAGCAAGGTCCATGCCAGATGCAGTCCTGCAGCTTCCTGCAAAACGCAAGAGGACAGGTAGGACGGGGGCACAGCACACCACTCGGCTTCCTCCCGGGTGCTCAGAAAGCCTAGGCCCGGCACCACAAAAGCTGCCAGCCTGGGCCATCGGCACAAGCCCATTTAAAAATCAAACAGTGACAGTAAAGATGAGGCTGGTGATGCCGACGGAGGCAGCAGCTAGGGTGCTCGGAGCCCTGGGTTCAGTCCACACTACGCTCAGAAACAAGCCAAGGAAAATATACAAAAGCAGTAGCTGCACACAGGAGACTGCTTCCCACTGCTATGGTCTGACCGTGTCCCCAGAGGTTTGAGTTTCAGGAGCTGGGTCTTCAGCGTGGCCATGTTAGGAGGTGGCATGACACACAGGAGGAGGGGAGGTGGGAGGTCTTAGTGGCTCTGCTCCAGGCTCTGGTTTCTCCTCTAGCCATGTAATCTCTCCCTACCACACATGATGCCACTATGATCCACTGTGGGGTAACCCAGGACAAAAGGGCCCTCACCAGAGGCCAACTCCATGGAGCTGCCTGATCTTGAACTTTCAGCCTCCAAAACTGTGAGTTAAATAAACCTCTTTTCTTTATAAAGCAGTCAGTCTCAAGTATTTTGCTATTGTAGTGGAAAAACATTTGTACCTTTTTTTTTTTTTAAAGAACATCCTCTTGTATTTCAAAATTTGTTTTTCAGGAAGAATAGTGGTAATGCTTGCCAAAGACCTTAGGTCACCAATTTGATAAAAGATCAATTTTGGAATAATCTCTAAATGCATTCCCAATCATCCTCTGCCACCAAGGCACGCTAAAGACTGCCAGCTCAAGGCACTTAATGTCCCCATTTCCAGTGACTCATGGGAGGGCTGCCTTCTCATGTGATCATGTGTCAGTCACCCACATGGCCTTCAAACTGAGGTAAATGTGTCAAGAAGTCAGGCTCCTTTCTTCTTCTAGCAACACCCTCTGACTTACACTTGGCCTTTTCATCTTTTCCCAAGGCAGTGGACACTGGTACAGAAACGCCAGAGTGTCCACTCTGCAAGTGGGAGTCTGGACTAATGGCTGACAGGCTGTCAGCCTTGTTCTCCCCGCTCTTGTATATGGAGAATGTGAGTGTCCCCAGGCGCCTCCTGGAGGTGTGGCATCTGTTGAGATGTTAAATCATGAGCCAAGAGGAGGACAGGAGTGTTTCCATGGCGATCTAAATCTTAAAACGGGATTCCTTGGTTTCTGTGGTGGTGGAGAACTCAGGCACTCCCATCTCCCAGATGGTGCAGATGGTCCGGGTTCCTGCAGCCCCTGGGCACTCCGCCAGTGCAGTGACCTCTGGGTGCCCACTCGCTCCTCTTCCTTTAGTTCCGCTGCCCCTCCCCATACTCCTCTGAGCTGGAGGCCACCCGGTGCCCACCCCACTCACACAGGACAAGCAATGGGGAGAAGACTCCTTTCAGCCCTGCACCTGTGGCACAGGCTCCAAGGGGGCCAGCTGCTGCCACCTGAGATGAGGACAAGCCCTGGCATGGAGGCAGGAGACCTGCATTTGTACCTCAGCTCCGCCACTAAGTGCCCCCTAGGGACACCAACCTCTTCAGAGCCTCAGTTTTACCACCTGTGAAATGGATTAATAAGTACCACATCTCTGGTGGCAGCTGGATGTGAACTGAGGGAGGGCGGAAGCCCCTGCGTGGTGCCGGGGGTACACAGAAGGTAGTGAAGTGCTGCTCACTAGAACAGGCTCCATTTCCTCCCTCCCCACCTCTAGCATGGGCCAGGTAAATCCGGTTTACACCAAACCTACTTGAAATACCTCCCCATCAGGAAGAGAGTCTGCATTACAACAATCTTCTAAGCGGGGCACAGTGGTGCACACCTGTACCCAGCTGCTCAGAAGGCTGAGGAAGGAGGATCACAATTAGAGTCCCTGTCTCAAAAATAAAATTTAAAGACCTGGGGCTGTAGCTCAGTGGTAGAGCACCTCTGGGTTCAATCCCTGGCACTACTAGAAATACCCTTCAACAACAATTATAAAACCCATCAAAACACCACACACAACCACCCACCAAGGTTCCAACCGCAGTGAACCTCCACATCTGATGTCCAAAAGGGACTTCCATTTTAAGGGTTCTGAGACTGTTGAGAGCCCAAATCTGAAGCCAAAGGTCCCCTCCTAGAGGAAGAGACACAGACACCCTGAGAGCAGGGGCGATTTCTCTCTAGTGAGTCGCAGTCTTCCACCACCCCAACGCTGCTCGGATGGCAAGGTCTCCAGGAACGCGCACCGGTGCGTGTGACAAGCTCAGCTGCCACCTGTCCTGGGTCCACGGTCTCTGCCAAAGCAGCAACCCGCTTTCACTTCCCCCAGTTCAGGCAAACACTTCCCTCTTATTTCTCAATTCAGTGATTTTTTAAAATTACACAAGAGAAAGTTCTTATTTCAGGAGGGAAGGGGCCCAAACAGAACACTTACAAGCCACCAGCCTCCTCTTTCCAGGATGTGGGCAACTGTTGTTTCCAGCCCGGGTCACAGGAGCTTCCCGGGAAGACCTGGAAGCCACTACATCTCCTAACGCTTTCCAAGTTAGTCTCTGGCTCCAAGACCAGGCCCTCAGTCCTCCACTTGCCAAGCACACGAGCACTCAACGGTTTAAAAGTCCCCCGTGTCCTGAAGAACACTGTCAGTGTAAAGAAAGGGTTTGTGGTCAAGTGATCCCTCTCCCACAGCAAAACCCAGACACCCCAATGACCTTCCAGAACAAACGGGAAGTTCGGGACTCTAGGAGGAGATGGAACGGGTATCAGAGAGGAGCTGACTGACCCCAAGGCACAGGAGGCCTTTTGTCCTGCCATCCTAAGAGAGTAGAGTTTGGCTGCCAGCAAGCTTGAGAAGGCAAGTTCCCTTACACGGTTACAGAGCCCTCTGGTGGAAGATGTGAGGGGACAGGCCTCAGCCCCCGGAACTCCCAGGTCAGAGAAGGTGAACAAATACCCAGAGCAGATTTTCACCTAAGACTCTGCTCTTCCTGCCCAGCGGTGCAAGAAGAACGAATCGGTGTGAATCTCTACGGACCTCTTCCACAGGGGCTCTAAATAATCACAGAACTTCAGTCAGGTGCAGTGCTGCCTCATGTCCTCAATCCCAGGGACTTCAGAGGCTGAGGCAGGAGCACGGCAAGTTCAAGGCCAGCCTCAGAAACCTAGTGAGGAGACCCTGTCTCAAAAGAAAAGGGCTGGGATGTAGCTAAGTGGTAAAGCCCTGGTTCAGTCCCCAGTACTGCAGGAAAACACCGCCTCCCCCCCCAGCTTCAGTGCCTACATTTTGCAAGTAACCACAAACCAGGACTGTGCCTCAGAGATGGGCAGTGACTGCATCAGGGGACGGTGGGAACCTAGGAGGATGTGAGGGCTTGGTGGGACCATGACAGAGAATATTATGCATTTCTTCCCTTTCCACAAAAACTTGTCTTGGCTCTCACACCCATTGCAGGCAGCTGTTCAGGTTTCGACCTCTTCAATAGACCCATAAAACAAGACCACGCAGGTCTTCATTTCCTTCCACTTCAGCTTGCCCGGTTATTTATACCTCAAAGCTGGAGCAGCCTGGGGCAGGGGAGAGAGGTACTCTCAAGGATACACGGGAGGGACCTGAAGGAGGCCCGGGGCCTTCCTCCTTCTGTGCTTCGTCATTCTGAATCACAGCCTTGATGTGGTCTCTCGTGTTTTATGTCTTTGCTTCTGATGGAAAAGTGTTCAACAGACTCTTCGTCCACCATGTTTAAATGAAGAGAAAACAGGCTGGGGGTGCAGCTTAGTGGTCTAGCACCTGCCTGTTGGTCCCAGGCCCTGGGTTCACTTCCCAACACTGCGAACACACACATACACACCAAAGAATCCTGGTCCTTGACCTCATCTTCCTCCTGATGAGCAGGCGTGGCCTCCTGGACCCTTAGAGCCAGGCTCTATGCGGCAAACTCCTGCCTGACCCAGAAGCGGCAGCCGAGTCGGGAACCAGTGGCGCCACTATCTAGTCCCACAGACTCCACGGGAACCAGGAAGGTTCCACATGCCACCTGAACCTTTTAGGTCGCTCAGACACTTCACAGGCCACCCACCTGCCAGTCAACTTCCAAAACAAGTCACTCATTCACACCAGGTGCAGCAGGGCCAGCCGCTCAAGCCACTGTCCCACATGACTGGAAAATGTCTGGCGACAATACCCACAAGTGGGACACTTAAGATCAGCCACAGCAACCCACGCCCTGCACAAAAGAAAATTACAACCCTGGGACCAACACTGGACACCACAAAGGCCCTCAGCAGTTGAAAGAAATGTTTATTGTTGGTGGGAAACAAGACAATTTTACTGACGATGTTCTGGTAGGTTCTGGAAGCTTTTGCTCCCAGCCCTGTTACTGACTGACTGAGGTGCTGACAGGGGAGATGCATTCCCCAGGCCTGGCTCTAACGTGGCCATGTCGCAGAGCTTTCAGAGGTCCTCCGGGTCCAGAGTCCAGATGGGATTAGTGCCGACACCTCTCAGCTTGCAGGAGCACGGCGGCTCCACCAGTCTGCTGCAGGCTAGGCCGTACTTCTCGGCCTCTGCAGAGGCCCTGGCAGACATGAAAGCGAGCAAGAGAAAGGGGTGCCTCCGCAGCTGGGTCCTGCTGTCCCCTCGTGAGGCCCTAGAACAGGCCGATCTGAGAGGGAAGGAGATGCTCTTTAGGAAAGGGCCTCCCTGCACCAGGTTTGGGAAAGCCACCATCAGGGAAACCTCCAGCCTCTCTCCACTGGTAGCTGAATGTACATCTCTCTACACACAGGGCAGTGAGCACTTGCTATCCCAGAGAAATTATTTTCAAAAGTATCCCAGTGTGAGTTAAAGTTATGGCTATCACACTATTGGTGGCAAGGCCCTAGGTGCTGATGTACTTTACTATCTTGACTGCCAAAGCAAAGCTCACCCCAAACCCAGGGGGGTCGAGAGAACTGAGAACGGGTGGCAGAGGGCTCTTGGCATTCTGATGTGGTCTGACAACCCCTGACCAGAGGAAGCCTTGGCTGGCAGCCTCCAACCCTACCCCAGGACTTGTGTAAGCCAGGAAGCCACATAACTCCTCTGTGACATGCCCTGCCCGAGTCCAGGTCCGAGGTCAGGGAGTAGCCCGGCCCCACCGCGGCTGGGAGGCAGAATACCTTCAGGTCCTCTCTCTAGCCCTCTACCACCTTGGTGGTACCAGTCACGCTTACTAAGAACACTAGATTATCTCCACCAGACCAAGAGAGTTACTTTACTGGCCTGGTAAAAAGAGATAACGGTCAAAACTGAAAAGCACATGTTCTTGTCCGCACCCATACAAACATGCTGGAAAAGGACCTCAGTCTTGTATAAGGCTTCTGTTTTACAGGTGGGAGAAACTAAGGCTTGAGACAGGACCATGGGCAATCTGTGAATGAGCATACCTACCTGAGTAAGGGTGGATTCACCGTCCGGGCTGAATTTCTAGGTGAAATTCTACCAGTCATTTAAGTGATGCAACTCATGTTGCAGACCTGCAGGTGGCCCAGCTTTCTGGCCTGTAAAGAGTAAGACTCGCACCCAAATGAGAAGACGTGACCTAATTGCAGAATTCAGACCCTTAGGTGAGGACCTAAAGAGCTCAGCAAGAGTCAGTTGTTCACAAACACATGGAAACACACAAAGGAGCTGGGCGTGGAGGCACAGCCTGTAATCCCAGCCACTCGGAAGGCTGAGGCAGGAAGATTAAAAATTCGAGGCCAGCCTCAGCAGCTTAGGGATGCTCTAAGCAACTTAGCAAGATTCTGTCTCAAAATAAAGTAAATAAATAAGGGCTGAGGATGTGACTCAGTGGTACAGCGCCCCAGGGTTTAATCCCCAAACAACCAACACTCACACAAAGGGAGCCAGGCAAGGTGGCACTTGCTGTAATTCCAGTTACTCAGGAGGCTGAGGCTGCAGGGGCTTGAGTTTGAGGACAGCCTGGGCCACTTAGTGAGACTCTGTTTTGGAAAGAACAAAGTGCACAAATGCTACCAATGATCAACAACGAAACACTTCACTATTATGAATGCTTTTCTAGGGCAAAAAGTTAAACTTGAATTTCTAGTCAGGAAGATTAAAATGGGTACCATTTCAAACCTATTAGATTGGTACAAATTAAAGTCTGGTAAGATCTAGTATTGGTAAATATGAGGAACAGGAACTTGCCACACTGCTGGGAGTAAACACTGAGATGGAGGTACTGGGGTTGTGGCTCAGTGGTAGAGTGCTCATCGGCATGTGTGAGGCACTGGGTTTGATCCTCAGCACTACATGTAAATAGATAAATAAAGGTCCATTGACAAGTAAAAAAAAATATTTAAAACAAACAAACAAACAAACCTGAGTCACCCTGGAGGGCACTGTGTCAATATCCAGGACAACAGAAGATGCACATGCCTTGTGACCCAGTCATCAAACCTGCTTCACTTTTGCTTCTGCACAGAAGAAACTCTTGCAAGAGATCGGGAGATACAAAGATACCTACTGTAGCATTATAGGCAATAATGAAAAAGTAGGGAAAATCAGGCACAGAAGCACAGGCCTGTAAGTTCGAGGCCAGCTTGGGTAACTTATCAAGACTTTGCCTCTAAATGAAAATAAAGGGCTGGGCACAGTGGCACACACCTATAATCCCAGGGGGCTCTGGAGGATCAAAGTTCAAAGCCAGCCTCAGCAACATGGCCAGCCCCTACCTACGCAACTCAGTGAGATCCTGTCTCAAAAAGAAATACAGGGGCTGGGGAGATAGCTCAGTCGGTAGAGTGCTTGCCTTGCAAGCACAAGGCCCTGGGTTCGATCCCCAGCACCCAAAAAAAAAAAAAAAAAAAAAAAGTTTGTCACCCCAAACTGCTGAATCAGCACCACAAGGGCTTTCAAAAAGAAATACAAAAAAGGGCAGGGGAATGTGGCTCAGTGGTTAAGTGCCCCTGGGTTCAATTCCCAGTACCAAAAAAGAAAAAAAAAAAAAAGGGGGGGGGGGCGGGAAACAATCCAACTGTCCTTTGGTAACACACCATGTGAATTTAATGTGAATGAACCAGAGGCTGAGGATGTGGTCAATGTAGAGCACTCGCCTAGCACGAGTAAGGTCCTAGGGCAATCCCCAGCACCACAAAAAGAAGAAAAAGATGAATGAAATACATTAGATCTGTAAGGGACAAGCATTTGAACAACGTTGCTTATGAATTGATACAGAATAGAAGAAACTCAAACTAAGCGCAGGAGAACTGTAAGAAGAGACCTGCAGAAGGAGATACAATGTTCCTCTGAAGGATGGAAAGCAGGGGCAGGAGAAACCGGCTGCTCAAAGGGTTAGAGTTAGGTTTATCCTGGGAGGCCTCAGGTCTACAGAGGAAGAGTTAAGGCTTGAAGGTAAAAATGATAGAACTGGGCTGGGTGCAGCGGCACACACGTGAAGGTCCAGCAACTCTGCAGGTTGAAGCAAGAGGACTCTAAGTTCAAAGCCATCCTCAGCAACTTAGCAAGGCCCCATCTCAAAAGAAAAAAATAAAAAGGAACGGGAAGGTGGCTCAGTGGTTGAGTGCCCCTGGTTTAGTCCCCAGTACCAAAACAAACAAACAAACAAACCAATAATAACAGCAACAAAACAAAACAAAACAAAACACCTTGTGGGAGCAGATGTAGGGACTACCAAGTGCAGCAGATTCTATCTTCACACCATTCACAGGAAAGTGGGTTTCACCCTCTTGACCTTCAAAAATTCCATTTCATCTAGTTCAGCCCCACACATTTCTAATAATTTCCTTATACCAGAGCCTCAAAAGTAGACAGACCTGTGACTCCTCCCCTCTAAATGTTGCCACCCATTCTACAGAAGAGCCTCACCCCAAACTGCTGAATCAGCACCACAAGGGCTTTCAACCTGGGGCTCAAGGGCTTCCAGTCCCACTGCCTGCCCAGTTTGAAACAGGGTTGTCCTGAGTCAACATCAAGGAAAGTCCACTTGAGTCAAGACTGGGTCTGACCAGTGTCACCACCTGGGACCAAAGGCAGGACAGGGACCTGTACCTTTGCACCAGCCAGTACCCTAGGCTTTGGGTCACATGCTCAAAAGGAGCAGAAGCCACTTTCCTCCAGGGTGCCTTCAACTCTTTGGGCCAGACTCCTTTCTTTAGGAAGTTCAAAGGCTGTAGGACACGAGAGAGTCTCCACTGAGAAAAGGCTATCGGGGAAGAAAAGAACACTCTCCCAGGCCTCTTCACTTTCCTGAAGATTGATCACGATGGATGTACTTCAGCCACACTCTCTCAGAGGTACCTTGGGATCAGCTCTCCCAAGACGCGGAAAGGTGCTAGGTCTCCCTCTGAACCCCAATCTCCCTTCCTCACTCACCGGTGAGCCTGGTGGGGACTGCGGACGGGGCGGCACCTGGGCCTTTGCAGGCTCCCTCAGTGCCTGACAGGGGACTGGTACAGGCCCTGAAAGTCTGGTCTAATTCACCTCCTGGCTTGCCCCACAAGGCCACCCCACCGTGCCGCACAGGTGCTACCCCGACCCACACGCCCTCCAGGCCACTGACTGAGGGAGGGGCTGTGCCCCACGGACGCTAAGTGCTCGCGGCTCCCACACCATCCTGGCCTGAGGCTGTCCAGCTTCCAGGAGTCCAAGTGCAGCAACTGACCTCGTCCTCCTCCCCGTATCTCCAGGGAGGGGACCCGGGCCCCCAAGCCCGGCACAGTCTCCTGTCCTCCACTCTGCTCAGCATCTCTTCCTGTTTATCGGCTTAACTCTTCTCATCCGTCCCATCCCAGCCACCCAGTTCCCGGCTCCTCTTTTCAAGAGACCCCGTCCTCTGGGGTCCCAGGAATTGTGTGCGGTTATGTGCAGGAAGTCGTCCGGGCAAACTCTTCAGAATGAAAACAAAACAAAAAACTAAACTAAAACAGATGCAGGTCGATACCACTATCTCGGCAATCTGTGCCGAGGACCCCGAGGCCAGGGTTGAGGGCCAGGGCGCGAATGCTGGCCTCGGTCGCCGGATCCGGGCCCAGCTTCCCCGCAGGCTCCTCCCCCGGGTCTCCCCCGCAAACTCCCCGGCTCCGCCCGGGCCGCCCGGCCCGGCGCCGCCGGCTCAGTCCTGGGGACCGCGGCCCGAATGCACCGCGCCCCGGCTCGCAGGCGGCCAGCCCCGAAGGTCCCCGCTTCTCGCCGGCGGCGACCGCGTCCATCCCCGCCAACCTCCAGGGACCCGGGACCGCGCCTGCGCCCGGCTGGGGCCGCAGAGAGGCCCAGGCTCGGCGCCCGCGCGCAGCTGGCTCGCCGTCCTCGCCAAGGTCACGTCCGTCCCGCCCCGCGCCCGGGCACTCACCGAGCGCAGCGCCGAGAGCCGCGGCCTGCAGTCGCGGAGGCAGCTAGCTCGCCGAAAGCGAGGAGGAGCTGGAGGCGGAGCCGGGGCCGAGCCGCGGTAGCCACCCCGGCCGCGCGCCCCTATTTAGCCTGCGCGGCCCCGCCCGACCGGCCGGCTGGCCACGTGATGCGCCCGCCGCGCCCCCGCCCCCGCGCGGGGCCTGCACAGCCGCCGCTCCCGGGGACCCGGCGAGCTGGAGCGGGGCTACGCGCTTCGCAGGCCTCCAGGACGCAAAGCCCTGCGGACGGGAGCCGTGTGCGGCGGAGAGTGGCCGAAGGAGGTCCCGAGGGTCCCCACCCACCTGGAGAAATTCTCCAGGGACCCCGCCGCCCCACACAACGCTTGCAGAGGCGCTGGAGGGGCGCGGTGGCCCTGGCTGACTTCCTTGCGGGGGTTGGGGAGGTGGGGACGCTGGCTTCACAGAGCAGCCCCAGCGTCTTCTAGCTGAATATCCTGAGACGGTATCCTTGGGCTCAGAACAGGATACTTTGAACCGAAGGAATCTGACTTAGGAGCGGGATCTTTCTGACCTTTCTCCTGACCCTTTCTCTTCCCCCAACGCAGAAACTAGATTGTTCCAAAAGGCGGTGGTAGAAACTGGAACTCATCTCCCGCAAGGCCAGCCCTCATACCTAGAAATATTACTCTAACCTCCCTCCTGTGTAGGAGCTGGCGGGAAAAGAATTCCTGACCTACCTCACAGGATGCTCCTTCTGCCAGGGGTCTTACCCCCCTCAGGGCAAGAAGGAATGCTACCCGGAAATGCCAGGACGTGGAGGCAAATACCCAGTAAGCACAGGCCATTGGGGGGGGGGGGGCGTGCCCAGAGAGGCTGAGGGGATGGTCGGGGGTACTCAGAACTTCCCTCCTCCTTAGACTAATCTTGCAGGGTAGGCATAACTTCAGTTTTATTCAGGAGGCTCAGAAAAGTCTGTTTAATCCAGGCTCTCCTGACAATAGGAAAAGTGTAGCCTGGGCAGGTGATTCTGGGGCCCTCCTGGACAACATAGTGAAAACTCACCTCTTAAAAACAGGAGAAGGGGGTAAAAAAAAGGTGTAGGTCTGACCAACTCTAAGGGGCCTGACCCTCAGGCTCTCTGGTGAAGCCTGCAGATGGTTGGCCATCCAGCTGTGCCATGGACCCTGAACCTTCCAGGACCCATCAGAGAGCTGACTCAGACACAAGCACCCCCACCTCAGTTGGTACCAAATTAAGGCAAGAGGGGAAAGAAAAAAACAAATCTCTAAAGTCCAGGCATGGTTACTGAACAGCCAATTGGGCAGAAGGCTAAGGAGCTTAGACAGCAGTGGATGTGGTGGCTCCAGGTCTAGGTGGTCCAGCTGCCCCAGTCATGTCCAGACTGCCCCGGACTCCAGGCCGCAAAATCAGTGCCTTGATCATCCTCTCTGTGGGCATCAAGTCATTTCAGACCTCAGCAAGGAGATCAAAAGGTGGTGTGAATGGGGAGCACACATGTAACTGTGGTAAACCAGTCTCTCTCCCTGCCCTTGTCCTTGTAGCCCCACAGATGTGTTTTGCCTGCATTATCTCAGTGCATCACTATAGAGGTAAATAAAATAAATCTGAAACACAAATAGCTATTACCAGAGTAGAGGGTGTCCTGGGAAGCTTTAGGGAGAAGGTAACATCTGTGTATTTACTCGCTTATTTTTATTATGGGATGAATGAGTATGCAGAGTGGATATGTGTGAATAAAGTGGGTCTTGAAGATGGAGTAGAATTTGACTAAACCTGCCAGATTTGGGGCTCAGAGGACAGCTCTCACAACTTACGGAGGGGCCTTGACCTAGATGTGTAAACACTGTCGCCTGCTGAACGTGAAACAGGCCTGCGTGTATGCCCTAAAGAAATGAAAACAGATGTCCTCACATAAACTCATACCAAATGTTCAAACCAGCATTATTCACCATGGCCTAAAGGTGGAAGCAACCCATGCTCATCAGCTGGCGCGTGGATAAACAAAATGTCATGTAATCACAAAATGGAATATTTAACCATAGAAAGGAATTCAGTACTGCTTCATGCCACCACACGGATAAACCTTGAAAATACCATGCTAAGTGAAAGAAAAAAGGACCATTTCATGGTTCTATTTATAGGGAAATGTCTAGACGGGGCCAATCTGTAGATAGAAAGTAGATGAGTAATTGCCTCATTCTGGGGGAAGAAGAGGGGGGAGATCTGGGAAGTGACAGTAAGGGGTGTGAAGTCATAAGAGTGCTCTGAGATCGATTGTGCTGATGGTTGCACCTCCCTGTGACTACGAAAAATCATCCAATGACATGTTGAATGGTGAATGTTATATCTCAGTAAAAGCTGTTAGGACAAAGTCCATTAAGGAAGTCTTGGAAAAGGTAGACAGAAAGAACCCCCACCCTAAATCACTTAAGAGGCCCCTTTTCTGAAAAAAGAAAATGCCTGATTTGTTCTCCTTCCTTTTACAAACTTTGGTTTATCTGGTGTCCTGGCCCTTTCTGTGGCAGTTTCTATATCCCAGAGAGCTAGCCTCCAGGGGACTCCTGGTTTCTAGTGGAGGGTCTCTTGATATGCACTGCTTTGTTTCATTTTGTTAAATGGTACTGGGGATTAAACCCACTTAATTTAAAGCCACTTACCTGCATCCTTAGCCCTTTTTGTTTTTTACTTTGATATGGCATCTCCCTACCTTGCCCAGGCTGGCCTGGAACTTTTGCTTTTCCTGCCTAAACCTCTCACGTTGCTGGATTACAGGTATGTGCCACCAGAGCCCTGGAGTGATAGCCCCCACGCACGAAACTATGGGACTTGGTGTCATGGGATTTAAGGAAGGGATAAAGAATGATATTTTCTGGCCAAAATATTTCGCCCTCAGGAAACAACTGTTAAAATGCAAACACATAGGTTGGAAGAGCCAGAGTCCCACTGTCACATCTAAGAAGTCCTCTGTCCTTTTGCCTGGGGCTCTGCTATTAGCCAGGAACCCTCTGGTGGGGAATGTCCTTTCCTGTCTCTTTCAGGCTGCAGTCCTAGGACCACCTGGAAGGCTCTCCTGTGCGCTCCAGATCCATGTGCTCTGATTGTCTGAGATGGTGATCTTGACCCAGGGTGGGCACAGTCTACCACTGAAACAGAGCCTTGACCTGGATGCTCACGTCTGGTGTGGGTTGGGTTGCATATTCGCCGAACATTTCAGCTCCAAGTTTCCATCTTCAGCCCCATGCCAGTCTTTTCCAGAGATGGGTGAAGAGATGGGTGAAGCTTGGAATCCACCACACAGAACTGTGCGACTTAACCTCTCTGTTCTTCAAATTTTCTTCCTTCTTTTCTTCCCTCTTTCCTTCCTTTCTTCCTTTCTTCCTGCCTTCCTGCCTTCCTGCCTTCCTTCCTTCCTTTCTGTGCTGGTGGTTGAACTCAGGGCCTTAAGCAGGTGAGGCCAACACACTATCACCAAGCTACATCCCCAGCCCCGACATGATTCCTTCCTAGAACAGGAAAAACTCATCTTTGGTGGGATAAGTATCATAACACTGCTTACCCCTGGGAATTGCAAAGATGGGAATTGACTAAGAAGGGTCCAGAAGAACTTTCTGCAGTGATCATTATATCTTGACAAGGATTTGGGTTATTCAGGTGTACGTATTTGGGACAGAGCGTGACAAGTACTCCTACCCAGGAGCCTCAGGTGGGCTTCTCTCTAAATAGGAGCCTAAAGTAACTACATTACCATGTTCTTCTACCATTCTGTAGAAGAACAGTTCCCGAATCCTGCATGGGCCCCCAAACCAGCTACAGAACCCAGGGTCTCACATATGCTAGGCTCACACTGAGCTACATTCCCAACCCTGTTAGTTGATGGCGATTCCCACAGTGGGATGGAGGAACTCAGAGACCCCAGACTGCCAAAGAGAGCTTGTTGCTTCCTCTGCTTGAACACGTGAGCAACTCCAATGACTAGGATCAGAGTTTTCAAATCCATCCCCATGGAAATAATAGATGAAAGATGGCTGCCCCGGGAATAATGAAGGAGGGGTGAAGCATATCTCTGTGGGGCAAGGCAAAGGCACTGTGGTAAACATTTCTATAGCTCAGCGTCTCAGATTTGTCTTTTGTAAATTGCACCACCGAGGCTCAGTTCAGTGGCACATTCTAGTCCAAGGAACTGAGTTGGTCGGAGGCAGAGGGAACTATGGATCCAGGTCTCAGGAATCTAGGTCGGTGCTCCTTCCATACATGTGCATAGCAACTCAGGGACACTAGGGGAAGCTTCTCTGAGAAATGCTGTATGGACAGCTCTCCACTAAAGAGTGCAGAGGGCACAGCTGGCGTGGCAAGAGTTCCTCAGCGGGGGCTGCTAAACTAGATTTCTGCTCCAACAGCAGCAATCCACTTTCTCACGGTTCTGGAGACCAGAACTCAGGTCATGGTGCTGGCAGGGTTGGTTTCTCCCAGGGCCTCCCTCCTTGGCTTATAGATGGCACCCGCCTCTTGCACCTCCACCTGGTCTTTCCTTGGGATTGTGTGACCCTGCTGTCTCATGGTGTGTCCGGATCTCCTCTTTATATTGGATTAGAGTCCACCTCAATGATCTAATTTTAACCTAATCCCTCATGACAGGTCTTGTCTCTACACACAGTCACATTCTGAAGTATTGGGCATTAGGACTTGGACATTGGAATGTAGGAAGACTCACAATTCAGACCATAACACTGAGTGACAGAACAGTGCTGCTTCAGACTTTGGAGACCCCAGACAAAAAACTCAGGACATTCCCGACCATATATATCTCAATAGGGTGGTAGGCAGAAAAATGGGGGCAAAGCCCAGTCATTTCCTCAACAAATGCTAAGTGAAAATTTATTGTGGGTTAGGCACCATCTTGGTTACTGGAAGTTAAAAGAGAACTTTGCTATAAGCCACATGTGATCATGTGGCATACATGTTAGTAATCCAAGTAAGCTTCTTAAGGTAAGTGTAATAGCTAATGATCTTTCTTATGTAATTTAAAAACATCCTTGTGCTATGTCCAAATTTATAATGTGAGGTAGTATTCATATGAGTTTTTATACTGCAAACAAACATTTTCATCATCTTGACATGGAATACACCTAGCTGCCTGACTGATACCTACTGTTTAAAACTAACTTTATACTGTTAAGCCATCCTAGCTGGTAGAACCTGTTTGTTTCTTATGGTTAGTCAAGAGAGGCTTCAATAGTTCCTATTAAGAAGGACTCTTGCTAGGCATGGTCATGCACACCTGTTATCCCATTGATTCCAGAGGCTGAGGCAGGAGGATTGCAAATTTAAGGCCAGCCTCAGCAACTTAGTGAGGAACTAAGTTATTTAAAAAAGGGCCAGGGACATGGCTCAGTGGTTAAGTGCCCCTGGATTCAATCCCTTATGCCAGAAAAAGGACTTTGGGGAACTAGTTAAAAACCTGTTGCTCAGGCTAAGTAATGAGAGCTGCCGTAATAAACAGGCCTATTCCAACAAAAGTTAATTCTTTCTCCCCCTCCTCCCCCTCCTCCTCTTCCTCCTCCTTTTTCAGAGTTGTGGATAAAACCCAGGACCTCATGCAAGCTAGGCAGGTATTCTCCACTGAGCTACAACCCCAGCCCTATAATAGTTAATTTCTTATTCAGGTTGGAGATGGTGAGGGCTGGTAGGGTCCTCTGCTTAGTTATGTCACTGAGAACTTGAGACTGCTTCCCAAATATCTGTGGCCCTTCCATCTCCTACGTGTGGATTCCAAGGTCTGTTCAGTGGAAGAGGCCTGGGGAAAATCCCTCTGTCCTCTAAACTGCCCTAACCTGATGATACACATGGTTTCTGTGTGTGTTCCACTGGTGGAAACTGTCTTGATGCCACAGGGATGGAAGATGTGGTCCAGCTGTGTGCCCAGGAAAGGAAACGGCTTTGGTGAACTCTAGCTGGTCTGCGCCCCAGGTTCACCTTCCCGGTTTTCTAACTTCCCACTTAGTGCCTTGGGCTCAGTAAATTCTCTGGCTCCATTTTCCTTATCTACACAATGGTAGTAACAATTAGACTCATCTCAGAGGAATGTGGTCAGATGAAGGGAATTTTGTGTATGTGTAGTGCCATGTCAGGACTTGAACCCAGGGCCTTGCACATGCTAAGCAAGTGGTCTGCCACTTAGCTACACCCCAACCCAGATTAGGGGAATTAATACACGTAATGCACTCAAGGCCTGGCCCAGAGCAAGCTCAGAAGACATCAGTGAACTCTAGCCTGCTCTAAATCACAAGTGCATCGAGGGGGTTAATTCCCTCATGGATACCAAAATCCACAGGTGCTCAAGTCCCTTTGAGTCCCTCATAGAATGACAGTGGGCACTTTATCTCTGAGTTACACATCCAGTCTTTTTTTTTTTTTAACTTTTATTTTGAGACAGGGTCTCACCAAGTTTCGCAGGCTAGCTTTGAACTTGCAATCCTCCTGCCTCAGCCTCCTGAGTGGCTGGGATCACAGGTGTGCACCACTACGCCTGGCAAAAAAGATGGCAGTGCTTGCATATAACCTGCCAGGTACTTTCAGTCATCTCTAGATACTTACAATGCCTAACCCAATGTAAATGTTGTTACTTATTTATTTATTTTTTTCAGTACTGGGGATTGAACCCAGGGATGCTTGACTGCTGAGCTAAAAACCCCAGCCCTTTTTAAATTTTTATTTTGAGACAGGGTCTCACTAACTTGTTAAGCCTGGCCTTGAACTTGCGATCCTCCTACTTTAGTCTCCTGAATAACACAATGTGAATAATATTAAACAGTTATTATTCTGTTTTGTTCAGGAGATGATGACAAGGATGTCTGTATATGTCAGTACAGTCGCAATTTATTTTTCAAATATTTCCGATCCATGGGTGGTTGAATCTGCAGAATCAGTCCCGGTGGATGCTGAGGGCCAGGCAACCTGGAAATCCCCATGAGGGTCTGCGTTCGTAGGCTCTCTTCCTTCTCACCTTGCTAATCTGCTCTCGTTGGAGTCTCTCGGCATCTCTGGGAGGTAGGTCTTTGCACATGAGAAGACCGAAGAGAGGGGTTGCTAGTGTCATAGGGCGCCTAGGCAGCCAGCCCTCCCGACTCAGTCCAGTGCTTTTTCCGTCTTGCTGAGGTCACAATCACCACCCTGAGAAGCCCTGGACCCACTCCAAGGCTGTAGAGAAGCTGGCAAGAAAGATCTGAGTTACAGAGGCCTGAGCTGGCTGCTCTGGTCCTATACCTGGGGCTCTCATGGAATGTTCCAGAGTGTTTTTGCGCTGGGTACTTAATTTTCCCTGGGGATAGATCTATTAACTTAGCTGTCTGTGAAAACAGCTGTGTGCTGTCAGCAGCCTCTGGGGCCCAGGAAGGTGACGTGGGGAGTACCCAGTTGAGGGTTTCTCAGGCACTTTTGGTTTAGCCCACAGTCCAAATGGGAGAGAAGTGTCACAGTCCTGGACAGCAGAGAGAGCTGACTGAGGTTCTTCTCACCAAAGGTAGGTACAGCGTAAACCACCCCCATTTCAGTGCACTGACCAGCTCATGTGGGCACCAGTGAGATTGGCCAAGGAAAACCATCTGAGTTCTTTGTGGACCTCAGAACACTGGTAGGTTTGCTGTAGTTTATCAGTGAATGATTTTCAAAAAGGCCCTGGGTTTGATCCCCAGCACTTAAAACAAAACAGAACCCACAGGTCTTTGGAGAAGTGTTTTTTTAATTTGTGAATTCTGCTTCAGCATGAGGATGTCAGGACTTTAGACATCTGCGTGGAGGCATGAAATCATTTGTTTCCCCAGATGTTTGCCTGCCTGAGCTTCCCAACCTTGTTTGTTTATCTAGAGCTTTGTGTAGGCAAGATGACTGCCCTAATTGCTGTGTGTCTGTGACTGCAGGGACAAAGCATTTCTTAGTTGTTGACCACCTTATCTCTGTGTGTGTAGGGAAGTTGAAGATCAGTCATCAGAAACATGGCAAGTTGGTGAATGTTGCCACGGGAGCTGGGAAGGGCTTGGACGTTGCTGATCACAGGGTACATCCTTCATCTCCGTCTGGATTCACTGCCTTTCAGTCAGCTAGAAGTGTCCTGGAGGGCCAGACTGGACTTTCTGGAAGGTTGGCTGAGGTTGCGGGCGAGTGAACCCATCAAAGCTGCCCGTCTCCTGTAGGCAGAGGCCAGGAACCCTGGGAGGCAGCGTTCTAGCAGGCTGCCGTGGCACTGGGCCAGATGCAGGCTGCCGTGGCACTGGGTCAGATGCAGGCTGGAGTCCCAGGCAGGAAGCCCAGCCCCGCCCAGACCTGGAGCCAGCCTTCATGGTGCAACAGTCTCAGCTGCAGACCAGGGACAGGAAGGGCATGCAGGTCTGAGTGTCCAAGACGGACCCAGCTGAGTGACGCCAGAATGCCTGTGCTCTGGTAACTGGTCTTATTTACGCTTTGCCATTTTCTTGCCTGGGCTGCAGGCTCTCAGTTGGTCTTTCCTCCTTAGAAAGAGGTAAAATGGACAGAACCTTCCATTCTTAGGGCCTCTGGTGTTTTAAAGCTGTCCCTTAGGTGTGTGCAAACCTCCAGTGGAGGAGGAAGGGCTGAGGGAGGAGGCTGTAGGTGTCTACGGGACATCTCTCACTTGCTAGTCCTCCTGGGGCAGGATTTGATTCAGCGGTGTCCCTAGGTCCTTGACTTGTGTACAGCTCATCTGCATCTTGGTGAGTTCAGTAGAGCTCTCTGGAGGTTTGCAGGTAGGTGGTGAGGATGGGAGGAGGGGGCCAAGCAATGGAACCAGGTGGGCAGGGGCTTTACCTTGTGGAAACACACCCAGAACACCACATCTCCTTTCTGGAAAAAAAAAAAAAAAATTTCTTTTCTGTGGTGCTGGGGATGGAACCATGGCCTTGTGAATGCTCAGCAAGCCCCTATCACTGAACCCCAGTCCTGAAAATGTTTGCAGGTTCCACTGGTTGGATTTCTGGGAGTCCCCACTCTCCGCTGTTTGACTGCCTCCTCCGACCTGTCCCCTTTGTTCACGGGCCCACACCCCGTTCCTTTCTGCCCCGCACAGAGCAGGAGCAGCCTCTCATTCTCAGAAAGCTCAACCCACAGAGTCTCCTCTGCCTGATCTGTCTTCCCGGGCTGAAGAGAGTCCCCACGCCAGTGAGAATTCTGGGGCCAAGGCACTTCCCTCTTATTTTCACTTTTCTGGAAAAGTTCCTTTTGGATATTCCAACCTTGCTTAGCTCAACTTAGGAGCCAGGGCAGGACTGCTGCTGGGGGTGTACATGCTGGAGAGCCAACATCAGGGGCCAGGTGGGGCAGGGGGCCAAGTCATGCACAGAAAGTGCCTAGCAGCTGGTGGGGGAGGGGAGGGCCACTTCTTCCAGTTACATGATCCTGTACTGGTGCCCCTTAACCTCCCCCAGAGTGTGACCACCTCTAAAGACCTAGTCACCTGGAGAGCAAACTTGTCCTACAGTTTACATCTTCAAAATGCAAGTGAAACGCCAGGTATGATGGTGTACCCCTGTAATTCCAGCGATTCAGGAGGCTTAGGCAGGAGGATTGCAAGTTCAAAGCCAGCCTTACAACTTAGCAAGACCCTGTCTCAAAATAAAAAATACAGAGAACAGGGGATGCAGCTCAGTTGTTAAGCTCCCCTGGGTTAAATCCCTCAAGCCAAATAAATAAGTAAATAAAGTTTAAAAAGGCAAGTGATGCCTGGGTGGTTGTGCTCATCTGCAATCCCAGGTACTTAGAGGCCAGGGCAGAAGGATTGCATGCTCAAGGCCAGCCTCAGCAACTTAGTAAGACCCTGTCTCGAAATAAAAAAGGGCTGGGGTGTAGTTGGTGATATAGCACCCCTGGGTTCAAGTCGCAGGACAGAAATAAGATAGCATGTGAAATTTGACTTCACTTCGCAATGCTCCATCCATGTTTGTTTTAATATAAAATTAGGTTTGCGCTGCTTGTATATTTATCTTGCTTGCTCTGTGCCCAGGCCCTGTTTTGGGCAATAAGGATTGAATGGCCAGCCTGACTGAATGGGGCTTTAGGACCTAGGTGGAAAGGCCCAGCCCACTGTGGTAGGATTAATTTGGGGGCTGAATACCTACAAGATCTGGTGAACTGGGTTGTTAAGAGCTGTCTTGTTTTTTTTTTTTTAAGGACTTTTTTTTTTCAAGGACTTTTGTTTTTGTTCTTTTGTAGTACTGGGGATTAAGACTACTGAGTTATATCCCCAACCCCTCCCCATTTATTTATTCTTATTTATTTTTTTAAATTTGAGACAGGGTCTCACTGAATTGCTGAGGCTGGCCTCGAACTTGGAATTCAGCCTCAGCCTCCAGAGCAGATGGGACCATGATCATGCGGTAGGTACCCTGTCGGATTTCAAGGACTTTTTGTGGTTCTTCCAGCATTTGGCTTGCATTAGCTCCAAGCAGGCATGCTGATAAATGTGTGAATTATGGAGTTCAAATCTGCCTCTCATCAAGGGTCTTGGCACAGCCATTCTGGTTGGAGTGCTGTGACTGTCTTTAGAATCAATTGAACACAACTTGTAACAAAGTTGAGGAGGGTTAGGCCCAGAGACATAGCACGTCACCTGTGAACTAGAACCAGCTGGAACCCAGACCCCTGGGTTGAGCGCGGTGTCTGAATCCCCAGCCCACGCTGCACCCATCCCAGACTGAGGTCACCTGCTGGTGCTTGTCACCAACATGACTCAGGCATCCACCTGATAGGGAGTCACCTGGGCTGGAGTTAACAAGGCCAGGGGCACACACAATGCTGCTGCTGGTTGCCTCCCCAGCCCCCGGCTGCCTGCTGGGGTGTGGGCGGGGGCGTGGGCGGGGGCGGAAGAGCGGAGCCTTGGCAGGAGCAGGCTGCGCATCCCTCTGGGCTACTTCTGGAGGAGCACCTGCTTGATTAGGTGGGTGACCAGTTTGCCATCCTGGGGGCCGTGGGTCCTGCAGTGATCCCCCTCTGAAGAGGCTTTGGCGCCTTCCTGGGGGTCTTCTTGGGGGGCTTCTAGGAGTAGCTATATGAGCTGCACAGGCGTGTTCAGGTGTCTCTGATCTCTCTCAGCCTGAGGCAGGGCGGCAGAGGGAGGAGAGCAGATTGGGGGTCAGCACAGCAGAGTGCGGGTCTAGGCTCCGTGTCTAGGCTCCGTGTCTTCCAGGTTGGCGCGTCCGTCACTCAACTTTTCCCAGCCGGTTTTGTCCTCAGCATCACCAGTGGCATGGGGACCATAATCACCTCACAGAAAGGATGCAGAGACCAGAAGTAGCACTCTCCAAGTGCCCAGCATGGTGCTGGGTAGAACAGCGTGCCCAGCATTGTGCTGTCCATTTGTAGACGGTCATCATCACAACTGTCACCAACGGGTGGGGGCCCACTGGTGCCCTGAGGATAGGACTGAGGTTTGTGTGACACTCAGCACTGCTGCTTCCTGCACGTCCAGTTTGATGCTCTGTGACTGTAGTTCTCGAGCCACAGATGGACTTCGGTGTTGGGGAGCTGGTGGAGTGTTCCCCTTGGCTGGTGGACCCTGGTTGCAGGTGTTGAAACAAGCCAGGCCATTAGATGAACAAGGCTCGGTGTCTCCGTCTCCATGGTATTAGCGAGAAGCACCTTCCTCTGGAGGGTTCACTGGTCCAGTGCTGGCTGGATCCTAGAATATTTTTAGTAAGACATTTATTTTGCTAGTGTCAAAAGAAATTATTATAACAATTTAATTTATAGATCTGAATTGTTTTTATTTTTGATTCTACAACAGGGCAACACTTCATCCCATAAAATAAAACACACATTCCAATGAGCCAAGCAGAGGAGGTTGGTTTTATAGACAGAAAAGGGCTTTAGGAAAGCGGAAACAAAGCTAGTAGATGGGTCATTTCAAAGTTGCTTCCCTTGTAAGGCAGGGACAGAGAGACAGCAATAGAAAAGTCGTTTGGTTAATATCAGGTTGCTTCAGGTCACCTTTCTGGCGTAAAGATTAAGAAGGGGGGTTGGGGGGAAACTTCATTAGTTTGTAATCTGAGATTGGCTGGTCTGAGAAATTCCACTATTCTTTCTCTCTCCCTCTCTCTCTCTCTCTCTCTCTCTCTCTCTCTCTCTCTCTCAGTACCTGAGGTTGAACCCAAGGGTGCTTAACCACTGAATCACATGCCCAGCATGTTTTATTTTTTCTTTTGAGACAGGGTCTTGCTAAATTGCTGAGGTGAGCTTTGAACTCGAAATCCTGCCTCAGCCTCCCAAGCCGCTGGGATGACAGCTGAGAAGTGTGCGCCGCGGTGCCCAGGTCTTTTCTCTTCTTCTTGTGTTTTGATCTGGTGATCTGGACTTTAGCATGGGTGATTCCATTTGGTTTTTAAATTGGTCTTTTGGTCTTAAACCGTGGCCTCCTGTATTTTTCCCCACTTTGGAATCAGGGATTGACCCCAGGAGCATTTAACCACTGAGCTATATCCGCAGCCCTTTTTTAATGTCTTAATTTTTATTTTGAGACAGGGTCTCACTAAGTTGCTTAGGGCCTTGTGAAATGGCTGAGGATGGCTTTGAACTCATGATCCTTCTACCTTCAACTGCCCAGCTGCTGGGATCACAGGTGTGTGGCTCCGTGCCCAGCTACATTTTTATTTAATACCAGGCAACTGGATGAGGTAGGAAGAAGGTGGGTTTCAACTATGCGAGTCTGATTTCAGATCTGGCTCTGGTAAGCCCTCACTCTGGGAACTGGAGTGATTTCACTCTGGCTGATTTCCCTGGGCCTTGAGTTCTTCTGCAGAACAGGGGGAACGATCCAAGTAGCTACGGGGCTGGAGTGAGCCCTCCCGGTGTAGCCCTTTCCTAGGGCTGCTGTGACACAGGCCGGACTGAGCAGCTGCGACCACTGACGATCATTCCTCCCAGTTCTGGAGGTTGAAAGTCCATGGTCGAGGTGTGGGTGGGTTTTGTTTCTGCGAAGGCCTCTCGGCTTCCCTATGGCCTTTTTCTCCCGTGTCCTCACATAGACTTCCTGTGTGTGTCTAAATCTCCTCCTCTTCTTCTTCCTTTTTTTTTGTATTAGATATTGATACTCAGGGGCACTTTATCACTGAGCAACACCCCCCAATCCTTTTTATTTTTTATTCTGAAATGGGATCTCGCTAAATTGCTTAGGCCCTCACTAGGTTGCTCAAATTTGTAATCCTCCTTCCAACTCAGCCTCCTGAGTTGCTGGGATTACAGGCATGCGCCACTGTGCTCAGCTAAACCTCCTTTTCTTGCAAGGTTGCCAGTCAGTTTGGTTGAAGGCTTACCCTTAGGGTGGACCTCATTTTACCTCAATTACCTCTTCAAAGTCCCATCTCCAAATACAGTCATCTGAGATACCAGGGATTAGGATTTACACAGAGGAATAACACTGAATAAAGCTTCTGCTTAGCCATAGCCCCTGAGGGCTTACTCGGGAGACTCAGCTCCTTCCTCTGGAATGCTGTGGCTTGGGGGTTGGTAGGGCTGCAGAGGGGAACAGTGATACTGAGATAGACAAGGCCAGGCAGTGGAGAGTAGGGAAGGAGCAGTAAAGGTCGACTAGAGGGCCGGCAGCCTCCCAACACGCCGCAGCACACGTGAGTGGACAGTTCCTGTTTCTCAATAAGGGCGTGAGTCTCCCGCTTGCTGAAAGTGGCTGCACAATGCATTCGGGCCTGCGTCCCCTGAGGAACAGCTGAAATACTAAAACACAACCAAGAAGAGCTTACCAACTTCTCCCTACCAGCCTGCAAGAGGAGCACTGTGAGCTTCAAGCCGCTCTCTTGCCCCCGTGCTAGGCGTCTGAATTGTTCTCACTTTGCTTTCACATAAAGTCACTGCCCCCTGCTCGCCCCAGTGTCGTCTGATGTATTTGCACAGACATGGACTCTGTGTGGCTCTAATCAGGACCCAGTCTTGTGGGTGTACATGATGTCGAGGTTCACTGTGGTGTTCTCACGTGTCCACGGGGTACTCGTTCTTCAACTTCCTGGAACTTGAACCCAATCCCTACTCTTGCTGGTAACAATATTTTTCAGAATTTTGCAGTAAAAGCCAACTAAAGTCAGGAAAAGAAAACATGGAATTTTGCCTGTAAGCTCGGAGGCAAATAAAATCGGACAGAAAGCAACCGAAGCAAGTTCTGTTGGAATTTGGCTCTTGGGCGAGATTCCCAGCCCCCCAGGGTACAGGCCAGGTAGGCAGCCGGAGAAAATCGCGCTTGTCCTGGCTGCCCAGGGTCTTTATAGGCCAGAATGGGCGAGGGTCCTGCTGAGTGACAGGTGGAGTTAAGGGTCAGCAGGTGGAGTTAAGGGTCAGTGGAGTTTTCTTGTCCGTTTGATTGATCACTGGCAGGCTACCCTTTGTCTCAGTTGCTCCGCTCTCCCTCCTATAGTCGCCCAAATTCCGACCTAACAGTGCCCCGCATGGATCTAGACGTAGAGTAGCTGATGCACCTCTGCGGGGCTGACATTACTGAGAACTTCTTCCCTGGTTCTGAAATACGCAAAACTACGCCGCGGCCAGCTTAAATCCTGCTGTGGTCACGACTCAATGTTTTGCACCTGTGCCACGAGCTCTTTGCTACTCGAGTGAAGACAGGGTGTTCTCTCCTCCGAGGTAGGAGAGAAGCCCGTCAACTGGTGTTTCCTCCACTGTACTTTCAACACTCAGCACAACAGGGACCCCTTGGGACCTGACCCGTGTGGAGGCCTTTCCCCACAGAGCAATCTCCAGTTCTCCAGCAGATGCTGACTGCATACGATTCAGCCTGACACTCTCTGCCTGATCCCTGGCCGCAACTGATCCCTGGAGTGGAGGACACGGTCCCCACCAGATGTCGGTCTTGAGTCCCGGGCGTGAACTGTGCTTCTGGTGGACGATCTCTAAGTTGGGATTCCCACGACTTGCTCCTGGGCTTCACAGTTTGCCAGGCTCACTGAACTAGGGTGAAGTTTACTTACTGTTACTGGTTTATTATAAATCATATCACCAAGGGTATAGATAAGAGCTGGATGAAGAGATGCACAGGGCAGGGCTCAGGGAAGGGGCATGAAGCTCCCGTGCCCTCTCCAGGCATGCCACCCTCCCAGCACCTCCCTGCGTTCAGTCACACGGATGTTGTACTCGCACTGTCCTTCCAGGGCTTGGGGAGGCTTCATTATGTAGGCATGGCTGAGCAGATCGATGGGCTCTGGGGGATCAGCCCAACCCCAGCACCTCTGCCCCACAAGGCGGGGTGGGGTTTGGAGGAATGGGCCTGTGGTTGCTGCCCCATCACAGGGCGGTTTCTTTTGGCTGTTGGCTTTCATCTTGAGGCTACCCAGGAGGCCCAGGCATCAGTCACCTCATTAGAATACACAAGGACACTTGTCTTCAGAGGTTCCAAGAGGGTCAGGAGCTGTGTGCCAGGAAATGAGGGTGAAGACCAAAGGCAGTCATGCTTAATGACAGGTGACTTCCGAGAGTACAGGCCATTATACTCTCAGGCTACAGTGTACATATATAACTGTATGGAGCCAGCTATGGCGGCACATGCCTGTAATCCCAGCAACTCAGGAGGCTGAGGCAGGAGGATTGCAAGTTCAAGGACAGCCTCAGCAACTTAGGGAGACCCTGTCTCAAAATATAAAATAAAAAGGGTTGAGGATATAGTTCAGTGATAAAGTGCCCCTGGGCTAAATCCCCAGTACCTGCATGTGTGTGTGTGTGTGTGTGTGTGTGTGTGTGTTTACACAAATGTTCGTCATAGTCCCATTGAAGCCAGAATTGGGGACAGGCAGTTATTGTAGAAATAGGGGATCCAGTCAAATTGAGGAAATGAAGGCCATGAAAACCACTGCCTCTGGAAGTTGGAGACTTCCAGAGCACAATAAATTGTCCAGGGTACCACCACAGTCATAATGTGGTTGCTCTAGGGTGGCACTACATCTGCCCTATCAGTATGGGTAGGAATTTTTCAGCTCCATCTGCCCCTGGGAGAATGGAATGTCAAGAATCTCCGGAGCCAATTGATCACCAAATTTACCTGCCTTTATCAAGGACTGCAAGCGTGGAGCTGCTAATTAATGCCCCCTGGGTCCTTGCCTGCCTGAATCACCTTGGCCCTCCCCCTGCCATGGCTTCTCACTTAATGCAAAACCAGGCCTAGTCACGTAGGCAGGAAGGAGAGATAAGGGGGGAGAGAACTGGAGAACAAAAGACACCTTAACCTATAAAAGATGTAGGGTGCCTTCACTTCTGGGGACTTTAGAACATCAGCCATAGCCCCCTTCTCCCTCCTGGGAGAAGTCTGTATTATTACCTTTAAATGAAACCTGCGTAATATGCTTGCCTTGGTGTGCTTCTCTAGTGTTCAAACTTCAACATTAGAGGGAGCAGAACTCGTCACCGGTAAACGGCGGAATCACCATGATAAACAAAAGAACACAGATTAAACCAAACCCAAGAGAAAATGATGCCATCGAGAGAGATGTGACAAACACAAGGTGTGTGAAACTGCTTATGTTGTGCAGTGAATATTTTTCTGTAAGTAGGAGTAAACTATAAAATAACGACAGGGCCTAGAGCTGGCGCTCAACGGTAGAGCACTTGTCTAGCATACCTGAGGCTTGGGGTTGACCCCCTAACACCCCCAAGTCAAAGAAACAGCCTAAACCAGCCACAATCAGAAGTCTAGTGCAGCCGACCGTGAAGTATAGCATTGTCATTGATCATCATCGCCACGTCTTCGGTGCAGCACAAAGTGCTTGTGCTGTACTTGATTTTACTGGCAGCACGATGAATTGTCGCCGGCACCACCACAGTCATAACGCGGTTGCTCTAGGGTGGCACTACATCTGCCATATCAGTAGGGGTAGGAATTTTTCAGCTCCTCATCATCTCATGGACCCACTGCCACTTAAGCTGTCCCTCACTGACAGAAGCGGCAGTGTGCGGTGCACGACTGAATGCCTTTCTTATTGTGAATCACAATCCCACCTTTCCTAACATGTAGAGTCTCCTCCTTGAGAAGGTCTCTCTCAGTAGCATTATCATTTGTTATCGTCCTTGAAAGAGTCTAATTCTAGGATTGAAGGGTGCCTCAGTCATGACTGAGGGGCTTTGATGTGCAGGCCATTTCCTGGGTGTTGGGGATACAAAGATGCTGTCTGTCTCTGCTCCCAAGGAGGTCAGCTTCTGCCACATCTTGAGGGCTGTTGCCCAAGGCTTCCAGGAGCAGTGCAGGAGAGCTGTAGTGCTCTCTTGATGTGGGGCAATCCTGGCTGGTGACCACTGGCCACTTAACAGTGGGTGCTGGGCGGCCTGCTACCTCACAAGGCCTTTCTGGCCTCCGACTTTCCTGACATGGAGCTGACCTCTGTCCTTGCCACCAGTCTTCCTCAGGTTCTGATGGCGTTTTCTGCCACATCCATCAGCTCATGCTCTTGGGATTTGTGCTCAGCGCTTGTATCATCCGGGTTGCTTACCACGTGCCACCATCCTCCTGAAAGCACAGCCTCCAGAATGGCCCATGGGATCGCAGGGGCTGGGACGGCCTCCCCTTCCAGCTGGGTGCTGCCTCTCAGGGACAACAGGCTCATCAACACCAGGGAAGAAAGGGGCTTTTCCTAAAGTTTCTGACGCTCCGCCTGCTCATTGATTTCTCCCTTTTCCACGCTGGCGGTGCAACGCCATCCTGTCTCTCTTCCCCTGTATTGTGGGGAGTGATAATAATGTCAGTTTACTTATAGAGATGTTGGCTGGCTAAGGTCAAGTCTGATGGCGCACTGGACCCGTTCTGAATATTTTATGGATTTTAAAAGTGTGGCTTATGCTTTGAGCTGCAGAGACAATGGCAGGAATTTCTTTTTCCTTCCTAAATACTTTATGGATTTCAAAAAGCACTGCCTCTGCTTTGAATTGCAAAGAGGGTGGCATGAATTCATTTTTCTCTCCAAAATAGTCCCAGGACCCCCGTAAGCCCAAAGGCAAGTCAGCCTCTCCCTGTGGTTCTTGAAGCAAAATCTTATCTCTGGGTGCAAGGTAAGAGGACCTCAGAATTTTCTTTCTCTTTTTTCTTTTCTTTCTTTTTTTTTTTTTTTGTGGTACCCGGGACTGAACTCAGGGTCACTCTACCACTGATCTACCCTCCCAGCCCATTTTTCCAATTTTACTTTGAGACAAGCTCTCACTAAGTTGCTTGGGATGACCTCAAACTTGCAATCCTCCTGCTTCAGCCTCGAGTTGCTGGGATTATAGGCATATACCACTGTGCCTGGCTGGAGTTTGGAATTTTCAAAGCCAGATTAAAAATAGTCATCTCTTTTCCATAGGAATTGATTCCAGGTCAAGCCCCCTTCCCACAAACAAATCTTTGGATGCTCACAACCCTATATAAAATGGTGTAGTACTCTCATAGAAACCGCACACACCCTCCTGTATGCTTTAAATCTAAATACTTACAATATCTGCTGTAGCTGCTGAGTAAACAGTTGATCTACTGTATTGTAGATGGACACAATATCTTTTAGTTATGTATTTATTTTATGTGGTGCTGAGAATTGAACCCAGTGCCTCGCACATGCTAGGCGAGTGCTCTACCACTGAACCACAACCCCAGCCCTGTTTTACAGCATTGTTTAGGAAATAATGACAAGGAAAAAAATCTGTATATGGTTAATACAGAAGCAACAACTAACTGCACAATACCCATTAGCAACAATGTAACATTTTGGGAACATTTTCAGTCAAGGTTGTTTGCATCCCAGGATTCAGAACCTTAGAAAGTGGATGACTAACTGCTATGCTCTGTATATAGAACAAGCAAATATAAAAGATAATAATAGTTAACATGTATTTTAATTTACTTGCTTTTTTGTTTGTTTGTTTGTTTTTTAGTACCAGGGATTGGACCTATGGGCACTTAACCACTGAGCTACACATCCCCAGTCCTTTTTGTTTTTTATTTTGAGACAGGGTCTCGCTAATTTTGCTGAGGCTGGTTTTGAACTTGAAATCCTGTGGCCTTGGCCTCCCAAGTTGCTGGGATTACAAGCACAAGCCACTACACCAGCTATTTACTTAATTTTTGGTGCTGGGGATCAAACCCAGGTCCTGAGGCATGCTAGGTAGGCAAGGGATGGAACACTGAGCTATGTCTTCAAGTATTTTAAACGCCTAAGGTCCTAAAGCCCTTTTAGTGTCTAAAGTTCTTAGGACAACTCTTTAAGACCTTTAAAAAGTTGAGGAAACTGGGGACAGGGAGTAACCTGCCCGAGGTCACTGGTATGGACACAGCTGGATGACTGGGAGCCTGTAAAAAATGTCTGGAGCAGAAACCGAGACGGAGGGCCCTCCATGAGCCAGGTACCAAGGGGCACTGGGAGGGACTCTCTAGTAGAGTGGGCCCCTGAGGAGCGGACAAGTAGGCGCCTCAGCAGGCTCACACATGTGTGCACGTGCACATGTACTCACATGCTGTGTCCTGGGGGAGAGGAGAGCCCAGACGCCCCAGGCAGGCTTTACCAGAGGTGTGTATATGTCTGAGGGAGACCGAGAGACAGACTCTCCTCTTCCTCCTCCTTCTCCTTTGTTTGGCACTGGGAATGCAATCAACTGGGGTTGGTGCTTAACTACTGAGCCACATCCCAAGCCCTTTTTAAGTATTTTATTTAGAGACATGTTCTCACTAAGTTGCTTAGGGCCTTGCTAAGTTGCTGAGGCTGCCTTTGATCTCATGATCCTCCTGCCTCAGCCTCCTGAGTTGCTGGGATGACAGGCACACACCACTGTGCCTAGCTCAGAACTTCTGCCTTTGAATCTTCTGTCAGTGGATCCGGCCATGAGGAGGGTTAAACATGGTCACATTGTAGGGCCTGGGGTGCACCTCAACAGACGTGGGATGGCGCTCTTTGTGAGAATTTCTGCACGTGATCTCTTACAGTCCCGCCTTTGAAATGTGTCTTCTTGCTCCTTGGGCCTCAGTGCCCTCCCCTGGTGTTTCCACCTCCGAGCTCTGGGCGGGGCATAGATGCTGTCACCCTGAACTGCCATTGATCAGTAGGGGGAAGTGAGCTGTAGCTCCCAAGATCCTGGTGGTCACCTTGTTGGTGGCTTCGTAGGTGCTTGCTGTGAGTGCTGCTACATTGGGGAGCGTTGGGAGGGAGAGATGGGGCCCTGTACACCTCTGTCCCTCAGGACTGGGTTGCTGGCCTGCAGTGGGTCTCAATGCTCATTCTTCTTCAGCCCCTCCTTCCCCAGCTCTCGCCTGCTGAATAGCCAGGGACTTGTCCCGGGAGCCCCTGCAGGTCCCCTGGACACACCCTGGGCACTCACTGTATGATGTTAGTGTCCTTTGCTAAGCAGACGGAACTGAACGGTGACTTTCCTCTGCTCGTGAGACACTTACCAGGATCTCTGTCCCCCTTTCCTGGAAAAAAAGCCAGGCAGAGGAAGAGGGGGCGTCCACGGGCCCCCTGTAGAACCAAGGCCTCAACCATGCTTGCATTTTCCTGTTTCAGTCTGACAGTTACAGATCCTGAGCGCAGCACCTTGTTCTGATGAGGGAGGCAAGAAGAGTGTGATAGGAGTCTGTGGGCCCCTTCTGTCCCAGGGGAAGGAAAAAGGAGCTCGAAGACATCATCTGGTGGGTCCCCAGAGTGGCTGTGGATCCAGGCAGCCCACCAGTGCTCACCCTCTGGCGAGGCAGAGTAATGTGGTCAGGACCCGGACTGCATAGCCTTACCGTGGACGGAGACTAAAGAGACCACAAGGACATTTTGTCTGGGAAATGTCTTCTTTACAGAAAGCGTTGCTCCGAGGCCTTGTCTAATGAGGCAGTCAAGCCCAGGACTGGAGCCCCGCAAGGCCCCAGTACCACAGTCAGTTCCAACCGCAGGGTGCCCATTGCTGCCCTTGGGCTCAGGGACCTCCTCTCTCCCCGAGGCTCACATGCTTTGGGAAGGTGGCAGCAGAGAGGGGAGTTGAATACGTCTGCTTTCTTCTGTGGTCTGCCACCAAGAGCAATCCAGCCCCTCTCCATTCTCTCTCTTCCTCCTGGAGAGCTGAAGGGCTCTTGTGTTGGCCATAGTCTTTGTCTCGCCTGCTCTTTCTTGTGACTGCAGAATGCGCTGCCATGCAGATTGCTCAGGAACCACCCTAGCAGGTACCGTTTCTAGAAATAAAGGGTCAGAGCCCCTTACACAGTTCACCAGAGTCCATCAGGGGCTTCTCTGGGTGGTAACTCTGAATTCTTTCTCCCACTTTTGAAAGATTTATCTTCAGAAACTTAATTATAAGAAGGGAAGTTCCAGGACTGTGATAAGTGATAACTGCACTGATCTGAGTCGTGAAGCCTGCAGCCTGTAGCTTGGAAGGGTGGCCCTGCGAGCCCAGCCTGTGCTGAACCACAGACACCCTTGGCAGGAGTCTGGCACCTGCTGCGGCCACTGCATTTGGGGTGGGCTGTTGTGCAGAGTCACTGAGGACAGAGCTGGCTGTGTCTGCCGGTCAATGCTGTGGCCTGACTTTGCTCTGCCTCTGAGTGACCCTGACCAAGTTACTTCAGTCCTTACCAGAGCACAGGGTTTATATTTGTGAAGATAAATGAAGATACATGTAATTTGTTTAGGACATTATTTATACCTAGAAGTTTCTGAATATTACTATTAATAATTCATAATTTCTAATTAATAATAATGTCATTTTAAGAAAAGTACCGTTCTACCCAATGACTGTTCTCATTTTGTGTTTTCTTTCCTGCTCTTGTCCCTGTGACTACAAATCTCAGGTCCTTGTAATCAAAATGTATATAACCAACTATACTTTGTTCATGTGATGGGTTGGCATATTTACTCCATGGAAATGTCATAGGCTAGGCTACATGGACCATGACAAAGCAGACTCCATTTTACCCTGAGACTCCAAGTCATGTAGGAAATTCTCCCATGGGAACTCTCCACCTCTGTACCCATCAACAGTTGCGTTTTTGGCAACACAAAATGGCAATTCTTACATAATGTAAAATTGTTCTCTTTTTGATTCTTAAACAACGTGCCACGTCAACAGCGATTGTCTAGATGTTAGTAAGCATTCTTTAACTTGTACCCAACTAAGGTCACTTTGACCCACTTCCCCTTCTGCTTATGATTTTAGATCTCATAATGTTAGTTTATAATTTTGAATCATAGCAACAGACACTTACGATTGATGTACTGACTTATGGTATAAAAGCCCCTGCAACCCTGCACTCAGGGCTGTTCTCCCAAAGCCATTTTTGGGGTGTAGTGTGAGACAGTCAGCTGGCTGGCTAATGAAGACCCTCAAATTTGGACTTCTCAGTGGTGACCGGCCTGTTCTTAAGTTGCGCCCCACAATAGTTCAAAAACATTTCCATTTGTTTCTGTATAGTTTTTAGGATCTCACTTTTTTTCTAATTGCATTTTTTTTTTTTTAAACAAAAAGACCATGATTTTGTCATGCGTTTGTCTTCTAGTTTAGACACAAGTCCCAGTTCACGGAGCTTACACCGCATGGATGGAAAGCAGCAGCAAACTTGGCAGATATAAAATCACATCTTAGATCAGATGACGAGAAGCCCTGGGGAGAATTAAAGGGGGTGGGAGGGCCAGTGGAGGAGGGGTGGTTTGCAATTATACTTTTTAATTTTTATTTATTTGGTTTACAAATTTAGGGAGGGTGGCATGGGAAGACTCCTAGAGGGTGAGGAGGTGAGAGGCTGGCCATCCAGGAGTTTGGGGAAGAGTATTTTAGTCAGCGGATTACCAAGTGCAAAGCCCTGAATGGCCGGTGTGTTTGAGGAAGGCTAGGGAAACCTGCCTGACGGGGTGGAAGAGACTGTGGTCTGGGCGGGGGTGTGGGAGAGCGAGAGAGACGGTTAGATGAAGTCAGGAAAATAGAAGGGAGGCTGAAGCTGGGCATGGTGGCAGGTACCTATGATCCCATCTACTCGGGAGGCGGAGGCAGAAGGATCGCAAGTTCCGGGCCAGCCTGGGCAATTTAGCAAGACCCTGTCTCAAAGTAAAAAGAGAAAAAGAAAAAGGACTGGGGATGTTGCTCAGTACTTGCCTAGTGTATGTAGGGCCCTGGTTGTGGTACACACACACACACACCTTTTAACCATTTTTAGGTATAAGGCATTGGTCCAGCCGGGTCGCTGGGTGTCCATCACCACTCCACTCCCCAACTCTAACGACACACTGAGCACGAACTCCTCATTCTTCCTGGCCCCTGACTGTCTCCTTCCTCTTTCTGTCCTTGCCTTTTGCTTTGAGCGTGATGGGGCTACTGGTGTGTTGGAAGAGAACGCAGCCCTGGGGCGGCTTCCCAGCGGAGGCTGCCTCCATCATCTGGTGGGAGAGATGGCGATGGGCCAGGGAGGTGAGGGGAAGTGGAAACATGCTGAAGACAGCCACAGTCTTCCTGATGGCCGGCATGTATGCTGTCAGGAAGAAAGAGGAATCACGGACAAAGCCAAGGCTTTGTGGCCTGAACAACTGGAAGAGTAGAGATGCCGTAAGCTGAGGTCCGGAAGACTTTTTTGAGAGAAGACCAGGAGTTGGGATTTGGACACGTCAGGAGGAGAAAGCACTGCATATCTGTAGTCCCAACTGCTCGGGAGCTGAGGTTAGGGGGACAGTGAGCTCGAGGCCAGCCTGGGAATCATAGACCTGTTTTATCTAAGGAAAAAAAAAGGGTTTTGGGGTGCAGCTTGGTGGCAGAGCACATGCTTGAGGCCCAGTGTTCAATCCCCAGCACGGCAAAAGCAAACAAACAAAAGGAGACACCTTGACATTCAACCTGAGATACTATGTAACCTCTGGAGATCAGAAAGCCCCACTGGAGATGTGGATTTGCGACCTAATGCTGCGCAGCTAAGAATTTACCAAACCCTCAAGCCCTGGGAATGAGCTGCATGACTCTCCAAGGTTAAAAGGTCAGAAACACCACGAGGGACCAGGAGGGGAAGGAGGAGGCATCAAGGATGCTGAGAGCACACTGAGTCAGTGAAGAAAGTATGGCACCTGTGCACCAGCCTGGGTCTGCCTGCGGCTGCTGCTGTCAGGCCCTGGTAGCTCCGGGGAGCTGTGCCAGGATGCGGTTTGGGAGTAGGGACTAACCAGCAGTCCAGGGGGCACCAGTACACATGGGGAGATGGCCCGAGAGTGAGTGGGGGGTTGTAGAGTTGTGGAAATAGCTGTTCAGGGGTGTCCACTGTGGGGCCCAGATGTGGGGGAGATCCAGAGGGAAGCGGCTGGACACAGGGATGGAGCGGTCCAGGGGACATGAAGCACCTGTTATGAGAGTGGCCCATGGCCTCTGTGGCAGGGGTCTCCTCAGCAAGGCTGACTTGGGGGCTGACAGGTTCTGATGCTGAGAGTAGGGATGGCGAGGCTGAGATGAGGTCAGGTCTGGGTGCTGGGCTAGATCACGTCCACCCCTGCCCGCCACACGTGAGCTTCGTCCTAACCCAAGCACTCAGAATGTGAGCATATTTGGAGATGGGGTCTTTGGAGAGGTAGTTAGGTTCAAAAGAGGCCCCAGGGTGGGGCTTAATGAGACCTGACTGGTGTCCTTATGAGAAGAGGAAGAGGCGTCAGCTGGGAAGTGCACAGAAGAAAGCCCCCCGAGGACCCAGGGAGAAGGTGGCATCTGCTAGCCAAGGAGAGAGGCCTCAGGGGGAGCCAGCCCTGCTGACACTGTGATCATGGACTTCCAGCCTTCAGAACGGTGAGGAAAGAAATGTCTGTTGAACCACCAAGTCTGGCAGCTAATACAGCCTGGCACCTCCAAGACTGGGGGACAGTTTTGAGGTACAGAAATAAAAGGGAACTTACAATGAAAACAGCATTGAGAGCGCTTCCGAAGCGCAGCGGGAGCCCTTAAGGAAGCGGGACCTTTGCGCGAAGTCCAAGACCCTGGAATGTGAACCTCAGTACCTCCTCCCTCACATCTGGAATGGCAAGAATGGCTGGACACTCACGTTGTGCCCAGAGGCTCGCAATGCAGGTTATTTTATGAACATTGCTATTCTGCTGATACCTTCCTATCTCCATTCTGTTTCCTTATCTGCTATCAGTCACGTAGCCCCTGTTCCTTCTCAACAGGTAACATTCCGTCAGTCTCCCACTTTTCCTACCTTCCTGGGAGGCTGATTCAGAGTTCTGAGTTTGTGCTTCCTAAATCACAATTCCTAAGACCCCCAATAAAGTCCTTTTGCTTTATAGTTTCTTCCTTTCTTCCTCCCTCCTTCCCTCCCCTCCCCTCTCTTTATCTCTCTCTCTCTCTCTTTCTTGCATTGCTGGGGATCAGACCCAGGGCCTTGTGCATACTGGGCAAGTTCTCTAGTACTGAGCTACATCCTGGCCCTGCTTTTACAGTCTCTGCAACTGACTTGATCAACAGAGGCTTAGGGAGGAAACTTGGGGGAATTTCCATACGAAAAACTAGTAGGTGCAGAAAATTGCTCTGGAATTTACAGTATCTGTTGGAAATTACCAGAAAAGATTTATAGAGGAACAGTTTGATACTATTCAGGATTTTTCTCTGGCTTTGATTCATTGATGGAATAGTGACTCCTGTTACTGCAGTCTGCCTGAACCCAGGCCAGTGAAAACATCCATTCATCCATCCAACTATCCACCCATCCAACCATTCATCCATCCAACCATCCATCCATCCATCTGTCCATCCAACCATTCATCCATTCACCCATCCATCCAACCGTTCATCCATTCATCCATCTAACAAATATTTATTGGCTGGGGAAGTAGCTCAGTGGTAGAGTGTGTGCTTAACATGCACAAATCTCTGAGTTCAATCCCTGGCACTAAAACAAAGCAAAAGAAAACCTAAAAACTAAAACTTAGATATTTATTGGGGACTTAGCTATAAAAGGTCGTATGAAAGTTGACAGAGGCATGTCCATGCCAGGTTTAGATATGGACAAGCTGTGGGGAAACAGAATGTCTTGGTAACCTGCATAAGAATTGAAGCTTCTTTATTGCAGGGGGGAGTACTGGGGATCAACCTCAGAGGGATCAACTCGGGGATCAACTCGACCTCTGAGCTACATCCCAGCCCCTTTTATTTTTATTTTTTTGAGACAGTCTTGCCGAGTTGCCCAGGGTCTTGCTAAGTTGCCGAGGTTGGCCTTCACCTTGAGATCCTCCTGCCTCAGCCATCCACTGTGCCCTGTGAGAAATAAAGCTTTTAATGACATACACAAACAAAATGCCAGCACACGAAACTTTCCAATTTTGGAAAATGATCCTTGAAAGTATAGAAGTTCCAGCTTCTTCACCACTGAGAGCCAGAAATCAGATAATACCATATTATACTGAAAATAAGGAAACCCCAGGTTTGCCTGGCTCCTAGTGCTCCCTCAGGAGACAGACCCCTCGACCTACCCCCAGGCCAGGCTGCCTTCTGGGGCGGAAGGTGCACAATGGCAGACAGACTCAGATGGTGCCCAGTGACCCTGCACCCCTGGAACTCGCACTGGAGTATGGTGCCCTGTGTGTGGGCAGGATTTGTGACTTGCTCCTCACAAATAGTGAGGAAAGTATATAAAAAGAACAAATTTAAAAATGGCAAAACAAACAAACAAATAACCAAAACCAAGTAGAGCAGGGCAAAGATGGCGGATGTCACCTGCAAATACAGAATGGCGGCTTCCGTCTTCATGGCGGACTCGCTCCCGCACTGGCTTTCGCAGAGCTAGTTGTCATGCTGGCGAGGCCTGCGAGGCAAAGAGCTAGGGCGGGTTCTGGCCAGAAGCCACCTAGGAGCTGGAGGCCTTGGTCACCTGCCTAAGAGGAACTGGACCTGCCCACAGCCACACCAGCGAGCCCAGCAGCAGATCCTTCCCAGTGGGTCTGGGACAAGACCCACACCTAGGCCGACACTTAAGGCCACCTTGTGAGAGAACCTGAAGCAGGGGCCCAGCTGAGCTGTGTCCAGATCCCTGACCCACAGAGCCCGAGGTCACAGATGTGTGCTGTTTGAAGGTGTTAAGTGTGTGATCAAGCAGCTGATGAACTACCACGGCTGAGAAAGGTCTTTGAGGGGTAGAGTGAGGTTCTCTTGGGTCTGATTTGCACTGACCTCAGGTGGACTCCTTGCATGGAGCAGGAAGTGCAGTACACAGGGAAGCTTCTCCTGGGGTGAGTCCCCTTACCATCAACCCCCCGAATTCCTAACTAACTTGGAAGTGTGGATGGTTCTCCAAAGTCCCTTTCCATCAGAGAGTTATGCCACAGTGAGAACCCACAGCCAGGACACCCAGTTGACTGGCCAGCAGCAGTCCATTGATGCCTCATTTAAAAGCCAACTTATGGTGCTTCGGATATCTGTATAGGACAAATGGCTTGGATTGAACAGGGTACCTCCAAGTTTGTGTCCACCCAGAACCTCAGAGTGTGACCTTGTTTAGAAATAGGGTCACTGCAGATATAATGAAGTTGAGATCCACAGGATTAGGGTGGAACTAATTCCAGAGTGTGTGTACTTATAAGACGAGGAGAGGACAAAGAGACACATAGTGAAGGGGTGAAGACCAGGTGGAGTATTTGTCAGCTTCAAGCCAAGGGGTTCTGAGGATTGTCATCAGAAACTAGAAGTGAGACAAAGGAGGATTCTTTATTTTTGTTCTGATTGTATTGGTACTGAGGATTGGATCCAGGAAAACTTTACCACTGAGCCATTTCTCCAGCCCCTTTTATTTTTTATTTTTAGCAGTAGGGTCTTGCTAAGTTGCAGAGGCTGCCCTCAAACTTGTGATCCTCCTGCCTCAGCCTCCTGACTGGCTGGGATTACAGGTGAGCATGACCATGCCCAGCTTGAATTCAGACTTCTAATCTCTAGAACTGTGGACGAGCAAATCTCTGTGGTGCCACCCAGCTTGTGGGACTTTGTTATGCCACCCCAGGAAGCCAGTACAAGAGTATTTATATTCTTTCAAAATCATGTACAGATGCATGTGTTTTTGGGATTCTTGACATTTTTATAAACTGCCTCTATTAGGAACAGAAAGCAGATAAATGGACAGAATGATCATAGCGACGTAATCACCTCTGCACCAGGAGAGGGAAGACAGGAGCCAAAACACAAATAGGATGGGGGGCTGTGAAGGGTTCCCCTTTTTTATTTCTTAAAATATTCTTATGTGTTTATATTCATTTTTTTTTTCTGGAAAATATGTTACAGGAAAATCAAATTAAGAAATTTGGATTTTGAAAACAAAACTTCAGAAAGCAGAACGTATGTCAGTGGAGACTTTTAACAAAGTCATGGTTGTTTTCTTTTCCTGTTCCCCAGAGGTCCCGGCATGCCATCAGGGCATGATTTAAGAGGGTTGCTTGCTCGGCCTGAGTGGAGCCCCCTGGCCAGGTCCAATCCCAGGAGCACTTCAGGGTGATGCAGGTGGGGAGGGAGGGGTCCTGAACCCGGCCTGGGCGGCTCCGGCGGAGGCCTGCAGGGGCACGGGCTCCCTGGCACTGGGGAGCTCAGCTCTTTCCTCAGGAGTCATTATGAAGGGACTTCTGTGTTTGCAATTTTGCTTCCTCTCTGACTCTGGCCTGCCCAGTGACCCCAGCGTCTCCTGACCATGGAGTCACATGACCTTATCTATTTTGGAGTTTGAGCTTTCAGCGGCCCAGCAATCTGGTCTTGAATGGTATGTGGGCCTGATGTCAGCAGTGGGGGCAGCTTTCCTGCACCCCCACTCACGTGATACCGCAGGCAAAGAGGCTTCCGCAGAACCCCTGACTTCAACCTCACAGAGGAAGCCACACCAGGCAGATCTCCTCACACAAGCCTAACAGCCTTTGTTCAGTCCCTGGGAGTCGACGAAGTCTCTCCAGAGTTCCCCTGGTTCATGGCCACGTTTCAAGATCCATCTTTAAGTGGGAGAGTGGGAGGGGGAAGTGTGGACAGACAGCAGAACCAGCACTCTTTTTTCACAATAGGAGCCTCGCTAAGTTGCCCAGGGTGGCCTCAAACTTGTGGTCCTCCTGCCTCAGCCTCCTGAGAAGCTGGAATCACAGGCAAGTGTGGCTGTGCCCAGCTGGGAACAGCACTTATTAACTATCTTCCGCATGCTAACATGGTGCTGGGCATTTCTATGTTTGATCCTTGAAAACGAACTCAGGAAGAAAATAGTATCTCCATGCCTTATTTTTTTGAGCTGGATATTGAACCCATGGCCTCGCTGTACCACCGAGTGACACCCCCACATGCCCCTTTCCAGAAAGATAACTGAGATGCAGAAGTAAAATGAGACAGCAGAAAGTGGAAGAGCAGGAACCGAAACTCCACTCTTCTGCCCCCTGTTCAGGGTTTTCCCATTGCTGCTGAGCGTGTGTGTGTGTGTGTGTGTGTGTGTGTGTGTGTGTGTGTTACTGGCGAGTGGACCAGGGAACTTCAGGAGTCATTACGAAGGACCATTTATGTATGTATGTACGTATGTACTAGGGACTGAACCCAGGAATGCTTAATCACTGAGCTACATTCCCAGCCCTTTTAATTTTTTTTTCCTTTTGATTTTTTGAGACCAGGTCTTGCTAAGTTGCTTAGGCCTCACTAAGTTGCAGAGGCTGGCCTCGGATGTGTGATCCTCTTGCCTCAGGCTCCTGCATTGCAGAGATTACAGGTCTGTGCCTCCTGCCTTTTGCTATTTTGCTTCCTCTCTGAGACTGGCCTGCCCAGTGACTGCAGCATCTCCTGGGGTCATCCCCAGCCCTTTTTATTTTGAGACAGAGTCTTGTTAAGTTTCCCAGGCTGGCCTCCTGCCTCAACCTCGCCAGTCACTGGGACGACAGGTGTGCGCCACCATGCCCAGCACCCAATGCCACTTACATTAGCTTACCAAACTTGGTCTAAAACAACAGTTGTCTGTGCTCTCCTGCTTTCTGGAGACGGGAGTCTGGAGCAGGGTAGCTGGCTGTTGGCTCAGGGCTGGTGCAGTTCCAGGCGAGCTGTCCTTGGGGGCTGCAGTCACCAGCAGGCTCAGAGGTCGGAGCACCTGCTCCTGTGTGGTCCACGCACACGCTGGCAAGCTGGTGCTGGCTGTTGTCCCGAGGTCCTGGTTCTCTCCATTTTGGTTGTCTGAGGGTCCCCAACACATGGCAGTTGACTTCCCCAGAGAGAGCAACCCGAGAGAGCTAGGCAAGGTCATAGGTGCCTCAGAGGCCTCACTGTCTTTTCTCCACCACACCTGGTTACACAGCCAGCCCCATGCAGTACGTGGGGCGGGAGTCTGCACAGGCATGAGCAGCAGCAGGCAGGGCTGCAGGGACCAGCTTAGTGACAGGGTCCAATAAGGCACGTCACCCGCCAGTGTGGGACGTCAGTGCCGGTTGCTGGAAAACACTCAGTACAGATACAACATTCTCACGTTGCTAACCGGGCTCCAGGCTCCGACGCTCGATGCTCTTAGGCTTCCCTGACGGAACCAAGTGAATCAATTGTTTTGGTGCTGGGGACAGAACTCAGGGTCTCGCTCATGCTAGGCCAGCACTCGACCATGGAGCAACACCCCCACCTCCCTGATTTTATAATAAAGGTTGAACTCAAAGATTATCACCACCAATAATGTGAACATTGAAAAGGACTAACAGTAAAATTTCAGTTTTGAAGAATTTGATGAATTAAAAATTGTAAGCATTCAGTGTATGTTAAAAAAACATTTCCCAATATAGCCAAACTAGCATCCTCACCTGATTACCCAATCCAAGTGGCCCCTGAACGTCCTTTTCAGGTTTGCGCAGAACCATGTGTTGTGCATAGTTAGGTCTCTCAAGAGTACTGGGCTCTGAAATAGTCCTTTCAGTTGTGACCTGGTGGAAGGCTAACCCTTCCGCAGTGCTGCATTGTCTGGGATTCTCTAATTGCTTCCTTGTTGGGAAGCTGAGCTTGTTACCCTCTCCCCTGAGGTTCCTATGATCAAAAATTAGACCTAACTGCTTGCTAGATTTAAGCTAACTTGTTCAGCAAGAATACGTCACAGGGATGCAATTCATTTTTCTGCAATCAAGAGACACACAGAATCAGGCTGACCCTCTTGATTGTCGTTCACATAACTCCTCGATTGGGGGCCCACACTTTGATACCCCTTTGCCCTGCCATGCTTCCCTTGTTGGCCAGAAACTAACATCTGTGTGTTTTCTCGGCACTGCACAGATCTGCAGCTCTTCATTCACAGTCCACTTTGTGATCTCAACATTGAGGGGGCTCATCCTGGGTAGAACAGTCATTGTAAGGACTGGAAAATAATGATCTACCAATTCTGTCAACCCTTTTATGTTTATTAACTGGAATTATTATTTTTTCCTGTAAAGCAGAGTTATTCCTTATCAGCTGGAACTCAGTTCCCATAGCAGATACAGATAAATTTCAATTCCTTCCCTTAAGTCGCTAGTTTTTAAATGAAGGGGTTGGTTTAATAATCATTCCAAATAATAAGAAATGAGTTTTGTTTTTCTTATTGTCTTGGATTTCTCTTCTTTGAATATCACTATGGACCAGCGGCTTTTTATTGATTTAGTGTGCTTCAAGCAACTGCAATCCTAATTTTCTTGGTGCTCTGATCTCTGTGTGTGTGTGTGTGTGTGTGTGTATGTGTGTGCATTTCTTTTTCAATTTTTTGGTGGTTCTGGGGTTGGGACCCGAGGCCTCAAGCATGCCAGCGAAGTGCTGTTGTTTTAAACAGCAATATGGAAGTGTACTTAGGGTAAACTACACAAGCATGCGTAGTCTACCTCTACGGAATCATGTCCCTATCGGAGGCAGCTCACACTTCCACAGCCCCGAAGCCTCCTTTGCCTGGTGACCTCACCTACCCCACACTTGCTTGTGGCGATTGCCAGCTTTACTGTTTGTTTTCCTCTTCAAGCATTTCCTAGACCTGGAACTACCATGTGCTCTCTCCTATGTCCAGCTTCTTGCTCTTAGTACCAGGACATCTGGCAATTGTTGCTGCGATGCATATGGATGGTTTGTTCCTTTGTAAAACTTCTAAAAATCCTAACAACTTCATTGAGGTAGAAATGCCTGCTGTTCAGCAATGGCGCGTTTCTAAAGCGTTCACTTTGGTATGTTTCTTTCTTTCTCTTCTTGTGCTGGGGATCAAACTCAGACACGCAGGACCGCACTCTTCCACTGAGCGACACCTCCAGCCCTTGCTTTGACAAGTCCCAACCCACCTACGCAATGGGGGCCCACTGCTGTCACCAAGAGATGGAAATACCCACCACCCCCTCAAGTTCCCCAGACCCTCCTTCTGGCTCCTCCTGCTCTACCCCCGTGAAACCTCTGATGTTGACTCACTACATTTGCATGTTCTAGGATTTTATGTAAATGAGCTCATGCCTGTTCTTTCTTTGTCTGGCTTCTTTGAAGAGTTGCGTGTATTGATTGTTCCGTCTTTTAAGTCACTGAATCCTATTCCACTGACTGTAGTTCATTTATCCTTTCATTTTGGGTTTCTCTTTCTTGGCTTTTAGAAAGAAACTTGTTGTGAATGCTCTGGTGCAAGACTGTGTAGAGGCGTGTTTTCCTTTTTCTGGATGAAGAACCTAAATCTGGAGTCACTGGATCCTATGTAGGTGTACGCCTAAAAGGTGGAACTGATTCTGAGTGGCCGTGCCCCTGTACATTCAGACCAGCAGTGTGAGAGTGTTCCAGCTGCTAACAGCCTTAATGACAGCCGGTGGTAGGTGTGTGGTGTCTCTCATTGTGGCTTTGATGACACGGAGCACCTTTTCCTGTACTTATTTCCCATTTAAGTATTTTCTGTGATGTGTTTGTCTGGGTCCTTTGTCCATTTCTGAAATGGGCTGTTGCTCTACCAAGTGAGTGAGATGCGAGTGTGGAGCGTGCTATCAATGTCAACGTGACCTGCCTGGGATGGTGGCCCCGGTTCAGCCTCCCTCCCGCGTCCTGCAGCTGGCTGCCCATCGTGGCTGTTCATCATGGTTGTTGGTGGGGAGGGCAACTGCAAGGGCCTGGGCAAGCGTAGCCAGGAGTCACAAAGCAGGGAGGTGGCAGGCTGGAGAGGAGCAGGGTGAGCTCAGCGTCATAGCCTCCTGAAGGGCCCATGTGAGGATAAGCTCACTGCGTTCGGGTGCCTCCATCCGCCTTTGTTCCCAGCACCCGAATGGCCCCAGGATGAGTACCCCAAAGGAGTGATTGTAGCAGGGCATTTGGCTGCAGAGTGAAAACACCACCCATGAATCCATCCTCTGCTGGTGTCTGTGCAACACAGTGTGACAGGGCTTTGGTGGTCTCGGCTGCTTCAGAGAGGTGAGAGCCAGTGCTGGCAAGGTTCAGAGGTCCCTGCAAAGTGGTGATAGGGTGGTGATACCAACAGTTCACCACACATATTGAACATGAAAAATTAAAAAAAAAGAAGTATTTACTTGCCTACTATACTTCTTTCTTTTGAGATGAAAGGTGCATTTATTACTATTTTTTAGGCTGATGCATAAAAACACAATTGTACATATTAAAGGGGTACCATGTGATGTTTCAATGAAAGTATTAATTGTGCAGTGTAAAAAATATCCACCTCCTTGAACACGTCCACCTCCTTGAACACATCCACCTCCTTGAACACGTCCACCTCCTTGAACACATCCACCTCCTTGAACACGTCCACCTCCTTGACCATATCCACCTCCTTGACCATATCCACCTCCTTGAACACGTCCACCTCCTTGAACACATCCACCTCCTTGAACACGTCCACCTCCTTGACCATATCCACCTCTTTGAACACATCCACCTCATTGAACACGTCCACCTCCTTGAACACGTCCACCTCCTTGACCATATCCACCTCCTTGACCATATCCACCTCCTTGACCACATCCACCTCCATGAACACGTCCACCTCATTGAACACGTCCACCTCCTTGACCATATCCACCTCCTTGACCATATCCACCTCCTTGACCATATCCACCTCCTTGAACACGTCCACCTCCTTGAACACATCCATCTCCTTGAACACGTCCACCTCCTTGACCATATCCACCTCTTTGAACACATCCACCTCCTTGAACACGTCCACCTCCTTGAACACGTCCACCTCCTTGACCGTATCCACCTCCTTGACCATATCCACCTCCTTGACCATATCCACCTCCTTGAACACGTCCACCTCCTTGAACACGTCCACCTCCTTGACCGTATCCACCTCCTTGACCATATCCACCTCCTTGACCACATCCACCTCCATGAACACGTCCACCTCATTGAACACGTCCACCTCCTTGACCATATCCACCTCCTTGACCATATCCACCTCCTTGACCACATCCACCTCCATGAACACATCCACCTCCTTGAACACGTCCACCTCCTTGACCATATCCACCTCCTTGACCATATCCACCTCCTTGAACACGTCCACCTCTTTGACCATATCCACCTCCTTGAACACATCCACCTCCTTGAACACGTCCACCTCCTTGACCATATCCACTTCCTTGACCATATTCACCTCCATGAACACATCCACCTCCTTGAACACATCCACCTCCTTGACCATATTCACCTCCTTGACCATATCCATCTCCTTAAACACGTCCACCTCCTTGAACACGTCCACCTCCTTGACCATATCCACCTCCTTGACCATATCCACCTCCTTGACCATATCCACCTCCTTGAACACGTCCACCTCCTTGAACATGTCCACCTCCTTGAACACGTCCACCTCCTTGACCATATCCACCTCCTTGACCATATCCACTTACTTGAATACATCCACCTCTTTCACCATATCCACCTCCTTGAACACGTCCACCTCCTTGAACATGTCCTCCTCCTTGAACACGTCCACCTCTTTCACCATATCCACCTCCTTGAACACGTCCACCTCCTTGAACATGTCCTCCTCCTTGAACACATCCACCTCTTTCACCATATCCACCTCCTTGAACACGTCCACCTCCTTGAACACGTCCACCTCCTTGAACACGTCCACCTTTTTGACCATATCCACCTCCTTGAACACGTCCACCTCCTTGAACACATCCACCTCCTTGAACACGCCCACCTCCTTGACCATATCCACCTCCTTGACCATATCCACCTCCTTGAACACGTCCACCTCCTTGACCATATCCACCTCCTTGAACACATCCACCTCTTTCACCATATCCACCTCCTTGAACACGTCCACCTCCTTGAACACGTCCTCCTCTCTGAATATTTATCTTTTCCTGCTTTTTCCCACCAGTGCTGGGGATGGAACCCAGGACCATGCACATGCTAGGCAAGTCCCCTACCACTGAGCTAAATCCCCAGCCCTCACTTTTGGAATCTACAGTACATTATTGTTGGATATTAGTCACCCTACTTTGGCAGAGTCCCCATTAGGCAGTCACTGAGTCCTGAGGCTGAGGGAGCCAGGTCAGTCCGGACCTGGACTCCTCACTCCAGAGAGGCCTGCAGAGCCCTCCCCAGCGCAGCCGCTGGCATGGCACTCCTGACCTCCCACAGTTTCCCAGCTCGGCGGAGGTCATCGCTCACGTCTATCTTTTTTTTTCCCCCCTCTCTCTCTCTCAGTCCTTTTGGGAACAGTCTGAACTTACCACTCACCACTTCCTGTTGACCTATTTTGTCTTATTTTATTTATTGCATAAACATGGACTGTTCACAAAACAAACAACAAAAGGATACGATCGTGCTGACTGGCCTTCTGACCCAGCCTCCAGGGAGCGGTCTGCTCCACCATAGAGCGGCGTCCTTCCTGCACTAGCTACCTTGTGGGGGTTTGACAGCTACCCTGAGTTAAGTCTGTATTTGTTTCTGATTCAGGCCTGGAGGAGGACTGGCCTCTGGAAGCCACCACCGGGCGCATCTCAGATGTCCTGCATTGGCGGACGCGCCCAGGTGGTCCTTTAGTGCCGACAGCGCCACCCAGCGGCAAGCCTGGAGAAGGGCAGCCGGCTGGCGGAGCGCGGGGCCGGAGCGCGTGAGGAGGGCGCCTCTGGTCCCTAGTGGAAACCGTCCCAGGCCGGGAGGCGCCTTCTCACGCAGGGTCGATGCGAGGTCACTCGCATTCCGAGCTCACCTCTGTGGCTGCTGTTGTGACTTAGGCGTTTCCCTCTTCCTGTCCCCATGGGAGTGGGGTCTTGGGGCGGGACAGTGTCTGGGCTGGGAAACCGCTTCATGGGACATGCGCCTGGTTCCCATCCTCAGCCTCCACCTCCACCTCCTTCTCGCCATACCTCGGTTCTCTGGACGCGCCGCCCTCTGGCTGCTGACTGACCCTGAGCGTGCGGTCACTGGGTTTTGGGGACCAGACTCAGCTGTGCTGGGCACGAACATCTTGTCATGTGTAGAAGTGGTGGAGAGGCATGAGGTCGAAAATAGCTGCGTGCAGTGTGTGGTGGCACCCGGTTGCAATCCCTGTTACTCTGGAGGCGGAGGCTGGCTGAAGTTAGAGGCCAGTCTGGGTAATTTAGTGAGACCCTGCATGAAAATAAACAAAAGATGAAAAGCAGAGCCTCCTCTTCCCAGCCCTGCTGCGGAGTGCGGAGCCAGTCGGTTAGGGGTCAGAGCTTCCACCTGCAGTTCAAGGACCCAGTCTGGCCTCTGTCTCCTCTTTCAGCCTTAACTTCAGCCGCTTTCTACCCAGGCAGTCGGGCTTGCTGTACCTAAACAGCCCCGTGTGTTCCCATCTCCCCTCTGCGGGTGGTGCACTCCTTGGCCCTGAATGTTCCCGTTTACCCGACATAGAATCCTTGGCCCCTCTTGTGGGTGCATGGACATGGCCTGTTAATGACCTCAATGAGCTGTAATTGTGGGACCAAGGCATGTGCTCCTCCATACAGATACGTTCATAGGAAAAGTAAGACTGGCCAGGGCAGCGTCACAGGCCTGCGATCCCAGCCACTGGGAGACCGAGACGGGGCACTGCAAGGTCAAGGGCAGCCATTTAGCCAGACCATAAGCAATTTAGTGAAACCCTGTCTCAAAATAAAAATTAAAAATGAAAGCGGGAGGGGGTTGGGGATGTTGCTCAGTGGCTAAGCACCCCTTGGTTCAATCCTCAGTACCCGCCTCCCCCCCCAAAAAAAAAGAAAAAAAAAAAAAAAAAGAAAAGAGGGTCAGAGTAAGCCATTGTCCCAGGACCCTGATGCTCCCTATTCACTGTGTGTGTGGTGCTCAGATGGCAGCTGGGGCCTCCAGCACGGAGTGAGCGCTCTACCTCTGAGCCACATGCCCAGCCCTAATCATGTTTCATTAGTTTAAATTAATATATCCCTTAGACTTGAGAGTTTTTTTCTGTGCATATACACATGTGTATTTTACAAACAGGATCATAGATGTTGACCACTTTTTAATGTAAAGGCTCTGCTTCTGCTGCTAGCTACTGAGCTTCCAGAAACTGGGAACTCTTTTCCATCCTTCCAAGTCCAGCCCACACCGCCCTCCCTGAGGAGCGGTGGCTCACACGGGCAGCAGTCCCGGCTCTCTCCTCTCCGCATGCTGTACATCAGTGCTCATGGTCTTACATTTCCTCCTGGCTTGTGCATCTGAATTCCCCACCTGACTGGACCTCTTTGAGGCCCCGTCTAGCTGATTTTCATATTTCTGCTCAAGAGAAATCAGTCTGACATTTGTGAAAATGGCAGGGAAGAGTTTATTCAAAACTGTGCAATAGGAGTCACGACAATCAGGGCTCAGCTCTGAATTCAGCAAAGATAGAGGGGACTTATGGCCAAAGGAACAGGGTGTCAGTGGATAGAAAATTACCAAGGGCAGGGGTATTCTTGCTAAACTGACCTAATAGGATTCTTGTTCTAGGTAGGCCAAGCATTTAGATATTGGGTGGGGCCTGGTCAGATATTGAGCTTGATCAGATATCAAGACTGCAGGGATTCTTGCTGAACAGACTGGGCAGGATTCTTTGCTGAGATAGGATAGGGCCCAGTGGGCTCAAAGGAGCCTGGCTGAAGTTGGGTCTCGGAGAGTCTTTGCCACATCAGCTGTGTATGCCTATGTAGACACATCATTGAGGTATGGTCACGTCTTTTCAGCTATCTTCTTTTTGTTTATTTTCTGTACTGGGGATTGAACCCAGGGGTGCTTAACCACTGAGCCATATCCCTAACCCTTTTAGGTATTTTATTTAGAGACAGGGCCTCACTAAGTTGCAGAGGCTGGCTTTGAACTCCAGATCCTCCTGCCTCAGCCTCCTAAGCTGCTGGGATTACAGGTGTGTGCCACTGTTCCTAGTTTTTTAACTATTATCTAAGGGAGCAAAACTGCTGTGTTCTCCCGGGGCACGCTGATTTGAAAAGGAGTTTTGCCCCCTCCAGCTTACTGCCCCCTTTGCCAGAGGCCCCTAGAACATGGAAATTTTGTGCAGACACAGCTTTCCCTACCCCGTTTTCTATCCTGAGATTCTGAATACCATGTAAATATTTATTGAGCTCCTAGTGTGTACTAGAGCCCATTATAAGTACAGAGAATATAAGAATATAGCACTGAACAAAACCCCAGATCCTTACACTTTCAGAGGCTTACATTATCCTGGATGGAGGGATTCAGACAACAGACAAACAAACATAAACTACACAGCATGTTAGAAATGGTGGAGTGCTGTGGAGGAAACTAGAAGAGGAACAACCTTCTCCTTAGACTTGGGCAGGCCAAGGGGGGACCCTGGTCGCAAGCCCCACACTTAACAGAGGGTCCACCTTGGCTTCCTTTCAGGGGGAGGAGTCTGCAGGCCACAGGGCTGTGTCCCCTGGGAGCTGAAACCCTTTCTAGACCTCATTCTGGTTGCCCAGGACCTCAGGGTTCATGCACAAGTGGCACTGAGCCCCCATCAATGCTCTCAGGGGTCCCCACAGGTCTGATCATGAAAAGGTGGAGTGGCAGGCAGGTGATGTGTTTCCATAAGCCTATTTTCTAAGACAAAACTGGGTGCCTCTAAGGCACAGGATGCACATGCAGATGGGAAGAAGGGATGCAGGACTTAAGTTGGGGGCCACCGGTTTGGCTCTAGGCTTTACAAAGGGGCAGGTCTAGGAAGATAGGGATAGGGACTCTGTGTGTGGGGTGCCATGCAGTGTTAAGTAGGTTGGACAGGGAAGGCATCACTGGAACGGGATATTTTACTAAGACTGGAGGAAGATGAGGAAGTGGGAGGTGGGTGTCTGCAGAGAGCATTCCAAGCAGAGGGAAGAGCAAGTGCAGAGGCCCTGGGGCAGCAGTGCCCCTGGAATGCCCTGGAAAAGTCAGCCTGGGACCTCCCCCACTGGGGTGTGTGCAAAACCCAAGACAAACAGGCCCTTGATGAATGTCTCATTGACACTCAAAGGGCTGCCTCCTGAGGGGCTGCTCACAGCCCACACTGATGGGTCTTCCCCCCTGCCCTGGGCCTAGGTCACCTTGGCTCCAGGCCTGGTTGCAAGGGGCCTGGATGACACCAGGATTCAAAGCTTGCTGTTTTTAAAATAGATTCCTGCTCCCTCAGTCTCCCCCTTATCACCTCCACCTTCCTGGTCTCATCCCCCCTATTCTGCACCCTCAACCTCCTGTGATCTCCCCACCAGGCTGCCTGCAAGCTCGGATGTGGCTGCAGACAGTGAGCCCAGAGGGGGTCAGCTGGGACGGTGGCTGCAGCCCCGACTGTGGGGACAGGGCTGGGGACAGCAGCAAGCTCAGGCCTGAGGAAGGAAAGGTTCAGAGGGCAGAGACTTGCTCTGATAGATCTTAGGCTGGGGCATGTGTTTGGGTATTTATAGAGAGAAGACTCCCCCAAAAGGGAGCCCTATAAAAGCTCTACAAAAGGAAAATCATGAGGTTTTCCCCTGATGTGGTCTAGAGTTTCTGCTGCCACTTCTCAGATTCTCTGCTGCCGATCTGAGCGTTTCCATCCTCAGACTCAGGAGACGGAAGTTCTCCAGGACACCCCAACCTCTGAACTCTCCCCTGCAGCCTCCCTTGACAAGGCTGTTCCTCTGCATGGTCCCTCCCTCCTCTTGGCCTGGCATTACCTGCACATCTTTAGGCCTGGCCCAGGTGTCCCCTCCTCTGGGAAGGCTGTCCGGTGAGCAAGGCTGGGCAGGTACCCCGCCCCTGCTCCTAGAGACCTCACGCTTCCTTATTTGTGCCCTGTGCACTCCTGGCCTGTGAGCTGATTTTCTTCCCTTGGTGGCAGAAACCATTCCCCAGAGGCCAGCATGGGGTGGTCACACACAGTGGGTGTTAGGGGGTTAGTTTAGCATACTGATGAAGAGGATGTGGAGAATATGCTCCCTGGCCATTTAGCGTGTCCCTGGAGGTATCCAGTGGTGGAGGGGGCAGTCTCCTGCCTGGGAGGGGACACTTTCTGGGCCAAATGATTTGGATTTGAGCTGTGTCTTCCAGACAGACTCTGGGTGGCCAAGAGGTTTCATGCTTCTGCTCTGATGGTCAGGGAGGAGCTGGGGAGCTGGGCAGGACTTCACCATGTTGGTAAAATGCTTCAGACACGAAGAGCTTCAGAGTTGTCACCTAGTAGGAAAATCGGCCTGCTGGTGAAGGATGCAGGAAAAGGGTGACGCGCCCTTTACAGATGGTTGAGAAACAGGCTGGGAGAAGTGGTTTGGCTTGCTGGAGTTGCCCAAGGTCCAGGGCTGAGCCCAGGCTCACGCCCCCTCAGGCTGGGTGCTGTCCACACCACCTCTGGTGTCGGGGGCCTCTGCACAGTCTCCTCTGGTGAGGAGACTGGTAGTGAGCCCCTGGGTTCAATCCCCAGTACTGAAAAAAAAGTTTGTAAAATAAGGTATTTGAATGAAGTGAGCTAATGTGCAGGAGGCATTTCATTAAGCACTTTCTTTTTTTTTTTCTAGCTTTTTTTATTTATTTATTTATTTATTTATTTTTTTTATGTTTACATAGGGTAATGATGTTTATTATATTTTTCCCCTCCACCCCACCCCTCCCACCCCTCCCACCCCTCCCACCCCTCTTTTCCCTCTACACAGTCCTTCTTTCCTTCATTCTTACTGCTCTCCTTAGCCTAACTCTAAACCTAACCCTAAACCTAATGCTAGCCCCTCCCACCCCCCATTATATGTCCTCATCCGCTTATCAGCGAGATCATTTGTCCTTTAGTTTTTTGAGATTGGCTTATCTCACTTAGCATGATATTCTCCAATTTCGACCATTTGCCTACAAATGCCATAATTTTATCATTCTTCATTGCGGAGTAATATTCCATTGTATAAATATGCCACAGTTTCTTTATCCATTCATCAACTGAAGGGCATCTAGGTTGGTTCCACAATCTGGCTATGGTGAATTGCGCAGCAATGAACATTGATGTGGCTGTATCTCTGTAGTATGCTGATTTTAAGTCCTTTGGGTATAGGCCAAGGAGTGGGATAGCTGGGTCAAATGGTGTTTCCATTCCAAGCTTTCTGAGGAATCTCCACACTGCTTTCCAGAGTGGTTGCACTAATTTGCAACCCCACCAGCAATGTATGAGTGTTCCTTTTTCACCACATCCTCGCCAACACCTATTGTTGCTTGTATTCTTGATAATCGCCATTCTAATTGGGGTGAGATGGAATCTTAGGGTGGTTTTGATTTGCATTTCCCTTATTACTAGAGATGTTGAACATTTTTTCATATATCTGTTGATTACTTGTACATCTTCTTCTGTGAAGTGTCTGTTCATTTCCTTAGCCCATTTGTTGATTGGATTATTTGTATTCTTCGTGTAGAGTTTTTTGAGTTCTTTATAGATTCTGGAAATTAGCGCTCTATCTGAGGTATGGTTGGCAAAGATATTCTCCCACTCTGTAGGCTCTCTCTTCACATTTCTGATAGTTTCCTTTGCTGAGAGAAAGCTTTTTAGTTTGAATCTATCCCAGTTGTTTATTCTTGCTTTTATTTCTTGTGCTATGGGAGTCCTGTTAAGGAAATCTGATCCTGAGCCAACAAGTTGAAGATTTGGACCTACTTTTTCTTCTATAAGATGCAGGGTCTCTGGTCTGATTCCGAGGTCCTTGATCCATTTTGAGTTGAGTTTTGTGTAGGGTGAGAGATAGGGGTTTAGTTTCATTCTATTGCATATAGTTTTCCAGTTTTCCCAGCACCATTTGTTGAAGAGGCTATCTTTTCTCCATTGCATATTGTTGGAACCTTTGTCTAGTATGAGAAAATTGTATTTATTTGGGTTTGTGTCCATGTCCTCTATTCTTCATTAAGCACTTTCTCCTACATTTGGAAGAAGATACAATTATTCCCACTTTGCAGGTGAGTAAATTGAGGCATGATTAATCATTGTCACTGGACACTAGGATGTGCCAGGTACTTCTTCAGGATTACTTAATAGTAATGGATCACACCATTGATCTAAGCTAAGTTATCTACGTAGATGGATTTATCCACAAAGCCCCTAAGAGGCAGCACAGAAGGAAGCTGGGGCCCCAAGAGGACCAGACATCGTCAGAGGCCCAAGCAGGGAGGAGGCAGATGTGAGGGTCAGAGCAGGCAGTGACTCTGGGGTCCTTGCTTAGTAGTGACAAAGAACCATGTGAGAGTGTCACAAGTCTCGCCAAGCTACATGGTCAGCTGCTGCTCGAGCTGGGGTCTAAACCCAGGAGCCAGAGAGCTAGGGACAGGCCCTCTCCTTCCTCCTGTTTTCTACATGCCGCCATAAGCTCAGCCCTGGAAGCAAGAGCCCTGTTGTCCCATGCCTGGTTTTCATGGGGAGAGGTGTCCCTACGTGTCATTTTGGTCTGCTCTGGGCCGCTGCTGTCTGAGTTTGGACAGGCCAGACCACCTGATTCTGGGGCTCCATTAATAGGCCCACTTGGTGGGCACTCAAAGTCAGACTCTCTGTCTTATTTATTTTATTTCTCAAAAAATTCTAGGCTGAGAGTGTAGCTCAGTGATACGATGTGTGTTCAACATGTGCTCAATGTGCTCTGGGTTTTGTCCCCAGCAAGTGCGTGCGCACGCGTACACACACACACACACACACACACACATTTTTAGGATATAGGCAGGAAAGTAGTTTTTGGAGACTTTCACTGATGTGCAATACTAACAACTAAGGGCCACTTTAAAACATTTAGGTTCAGGGTGGGTGTGAGGAAGAAGTGGCCAGCAGGGGGCTGGAGCAGGGTCCAGAGGTTGGCTGCTGGGCCCCACGCTATTCCTGCAGCTGCTGGACAAAGCAAGGTTCAGAGGGTCCTGAAGAGGGGATCCGGAATACCCAGGGACATCCAGAAGGCTAGGGAAGCAAGGACTTTACCAACTGGGTTGGAAGTATTTCAGTATTTCAAGAACTGTGTTGGGGCATAAGGTCTCTGAGGATATTTATTAACCCAGACCCAGGAAAGTGAAGTCATTTGCTCGAGGTAACTCACCTACTGTGTGATACAGTCCTGGCTGAGGTTTTGACAATGGGCTTTGAAGCAGGGTCCCCTGGCTGGAGAGGAGGGGTCACACTGAGCACTTCCTGTGGCCAGGTGTGGGTCCATCCTGAAGGTCTGCCCCAGGGATGGTGCTGTGGACAGCTCCTGGGATGGTCCCTAGCGACCCACCATCTGGTATCCACACACTGCTAACCCCTCCCCGTGAATCACTGGCTTCCAATTAACTGAATACATCACCTTGAGGGGGCAGTGCTGTGATTAGGACAAGAGAGATTCTGACTTCTGTCTTCCTAGTGGACTCTCCTTGCTGGTTCTGAGGAAGCTAGTTTGGGAAAACCATGTGGCAAGGATGTGAGGGCGACTAATGGCCACCTGCCATCCAGGAACTGAGGCCTACATTCCAACCTACCAACCTCCCCAAAGCAGCAGAATCCTGCTCACAACCATGTAAGGGAACTTGGAAATGGTTCCTTCCCCCAGATCAGTCTTCAGGTGAGTCCCTGCTCTGGCCAGCAGTTGAACTGCAGCTTTGGGGAGATCCTGGCTGAGAACCCAGCGAGCTACTCCTGGATTCCTAATACACAGAAACCGTGAGATGGTAAGCCCGTGTCATCCACCCTCCAAGTGTGTGATGGTTGGATTAGTTACCTCTGCAACAATAAGCAACTAACACAGATGTACGTCAAGTAATATGAGTTATATTATCCAGACAAGTTAAAGATTACAGTCATAACCTTTTTAGTTTTAAATATCTTGGTATAAGTCACAAACACTACCTTTTCAAAGCTGCAATCAGTTAATGTCTTTAAACATTCCTCTGAGAATGTACTTTGATTGAGGGAAATCAAATCAATAAATAAATGTTAAGTAAGCTCAAGAGATAGGCCATGGCAGGGTAGGTTGTTTGGACCAAATTCTCCTGATGAAAAGAGCAAATTCTGGACTACAAATAGGTCAGTAATTACATTAAATGTAAATGCACTAAATGTTCCTATTAAAAGGTGAAGACTTTTTTTGTGTGTCTTTTTAAAATTTGTTCTAATTATTTATGCATGACAGTAGAATGTACTTTGACACATTATACATAAATGGAGTATAACTTCTCATTCATCTGGTTGTACGTGATGTAGAGTTATATAGGTCATGTAATCATATATGTACATCATGTGATAATGTCCAATTCATTCTATCATTCCTCCCTCTAGGCCCCTCCCTTTCCTTCACTCCCCTTTGTTTAGTCCAATATACCACTATTCTACCCTCCCCCCCCATTGTGAATTAGCATCTGCATATCAGAGAAAACATTCAGCCTTTGGTTCTTTGGGATTGGCTTATTTCGTTTAGCATAATAGTCTCCAGCTCCACCCATTTACTGGCAAATGCCATAATTTAATTCTTCTTAAGGCTGAGTAATATTCCACTGTGAATATATACCACAGTTTCTTCATCCATTCATCTACTGAAGGGCACCTAGGTTGGTTCCATAATTTAGCTGCTGCAAATTGAGCTGCTATAAACATGGATGTGGCTACAACACTGTAGTGTGCTGATTTTAAGTCCTCTGGGTATAAAGCTAGGATTGGGTGACTGGATCAAATTCCAAGTTTTCTGAGGAATCTCCATACTGCTTTCCATAGCGGTTGCACCAATTTGCAGTATCATCTGCAGTGTATGAGTGTGCCTTTTCCCCTACATCCTCAAAAAGGCAAAGATTTTAAGACTGTATCAAATTGGGGTAGGGGGGTACAGCTCAGTGGTAGAGTGCATGGTTAGCATGTGAGAGGCCCTAGGTTCAATCTCCCAAGACTCCTCCCCCGAAAAAACCCTCCAGACTTCCTAAAGGGGTTACAGTAACCGAGGGGTTACAGTAGGGACGGCAACCAGGGACCTGCTTCCTCCTGCTGTGTCTGTCAGCCCTCCCCACCCAGTCCAGCCCAGTCCACTGCTTCAGCCTCTCCCGTGTGTCTAGGGCATTAGGTGTTGGAACACCGATGAGCACTAGGTCGCCATCTAAAGGCATTTTTCTAGCCGAGGAGAAGGGTGTTCCGGAGTGAGCTCTCTGGATCCGTGCTGGCCCCGGGTTGCAGACCCACCATCTCTGCCTGGGGCCGACTTAGAGGCACTGGGCCTGCGCCCCTCCAGGTGGGGCTGCACGAGGAGGGCTGGCGGGAGACTCTGCTGAGGGAAACTCCTCAATGCCTTTCTGTCTGCTCTAGTTATCAGTGTTGCTATTTCAGTGAGTAATGGTGGAGGCGCCGCCGGCTCACGCCAGACGCTGGGGGTGGGCAGCGATAGGGTAGGGATCCTCTCTGTCGTCAGAGAACATGAGCTCATGCCAGGGTTTCCGCGGGTCACCCAGATAGCGCGGGCTCTCTGGAGACAGGCGTGACCTGGGGCCGGCCCCTAGTCATTGAACTAAGAGGGCTCGGTGTCGGCCTGAACGCTAGCGGCGATAAGGGCCGGATAATGGTAGCCAAACTCCCACGGCCTCCTCCGGCCTCCCCAGGCCCTGAGGTCAGAGAGAGGGCGGGTGAGGGAGGGGCCAGGGGGGAGGAGGTGGGCAGGGAGGCTGCCCGGAGGCCGCTGGGTCTCCAGCTCCGAGGCCGCCCGCACTCTGAGCCCTCTGGTGCGCTCCTGGGAACCGGAGGCGCAAGACCTGCCTCTGGGTCTGTGCCCCAGCCTCCAGGCCAGGCAGGTGCCGGGCCGAGGGGCTGTCTGGAGGAAGACGCGCACCAGGGAGTCCTGGAAACCATGTTGCTCCTTTTGTGGGTTCTGCTGTGCCTGGCAGATGGCGGTCAGGCTTGCTGTGGGCCTGGTTCCAAGCAGCCGAAGCTGAAGCTTCACGTCAAAGCAGCGATGAGGGGCTTCCTCAGTCGCAGGTCACTCTGGCCCTGACTTGGCCACCTCCGAGGTCTCATCTTAATATGCCTCCCAGGGACTTCAAATAAGTCATGCTCACTTTAAAAACAAGGAAACCCGTGTGTAACCCAGAAGGGGCAATGTTCCAGGCCCTGGGGATCTCTGAGTCTCAGGAGCTGCTCCCCTGCCTATCGGGAGGTGGGAGGTGGCCTCAGAGCTGGCAGGCCCTGGGGACGGCTCCCCTGGCAAGCACTGCCGCTGTTGGTCTGCCCTCCTTGGGGACTGGGGGATCTTCACTTTCTGCCCAGAGCGACTCCGGGAAGCCGCTGTCAGTGGACAGTCGGAGGAGAGCTGTGATGACAGGTGTCCCTGAGCCAGGCCCCTCCCTCAAGCCAGAGGAGGCCCTGGGGCTGGGGACCGCCGCTGCCCGGACTCCCACCACGGGCTGGTTGAGCAGGGGAACCAAGAGGCGGCCCTCTGGCCTTCTTCTTGGTGCTGTTCTCCATGGGAGCCTTCCCTCCCTCTGGGGAAGGGAAAGAAAGAAATCACTCGGCAGGTTGTGTGTGTGTGTGTGTGTGTGTTTCCAGTGTTGTTTTAAGTTTCGAAGTCTAAAGCTCCTGCCTCTGGCAGCCGATGGCTTTAAATGGCAAAGGACATTTACCAGCAAATGGTTCTTGTCTCTGAGAACAGGAAAGCAGCCTCCCTTGCTGACTGGGACAGTAGCGACATCTACTGGAGTCGCAGTGGCTGGGCAACTCCTCAGTGGTTCCCTTCACCCCAGGACAATCCAATTTATGTACAAATGTAAATGCACGCAACGCTACACGCTATTTATAAATACGTGCACGTGTAGAAGTGGCTCACACTGAGCGCTGGGGTAGAGACGTGCCTAACACGTGCAGGCCCTGAGTTCTGTCCCCAGCACCCCACCAAGGCGGGGGAAAGTGATCCTTCTGTGGAATAGTTCGCAATATCCTTGTAAGTGAGAAATATAACCTTCAGATGGCAGTTGTCCCGGTGGGGTAGGGACAGGGGACGTGGCAGGGGTTTTTGGCTGCATCTGTAACCATTTGCTTTTTCTGTAAAGAGATCTGAAACCAGTGTGGCAACATGTTGGCATCTGTTAGATCTTACAGGTGGTCACTTAGGGGTCTGCTTCTCTGTACTTACCTTTGCATTTAAAATACTCTATAATCATCGTGGCAATCATTATGTAGCATGTGTGTGTGTTTTACTGAGCATTTATTATGTTTCATAGGTTTAATGTTCATCAGATGTTGTGTGCTTAACATTGATGTCAGAGCAATAAAAAACAAAACCAGAAAGATCTGAGGTTCAGGTTCTTGGCCCTGAGGGCAGCAGGGCTATATAATAGTAAAGTTCTGTTTTTAAAAATATTTTATTTAGAGACAGGGCCTTGCTAAGTTGCTGAGGCTGGCTTTGAACTTGCCATCCTGTCTCAGCCTCTCGAGCTGCTGCCATTACAGGGGTGAGCCACTGTGCCCAGCCAAAAAAGTTCTTAATACTTGTTGGCTACTGTTCTTATCATCAGCAGGCCTTCTGGAGTTGGTCTGAGGAACCACACAGCGACCCAAACTCACGTATAGGCTAAAGAAGAATGGTGGTCTTCAACAGGGGGACCAGAAGAGGCTGTGTTGAACGGACTCCTCTGCTACGGTGGGAAAATGGTCCTTTCCCTCTCCTGAGAGTGGCAGGGAACATCAGAATGCTAACAGACTGAATCGAATCTGGGCTTTGCAAGGAAGAGCCACCAAGGAGGCTGAAGGGGGTAGCTGAGATGACAATACCATTTCCAGGTTAAGGTTGTGATCACAAACCATAGTCTCCCACCATTAGGACCTCTGCCCAGAAGCCACTGAACAAAGGCAGCATTGCCAGAGCAGGGATCTTGTATTTTGACAGCTCAGGTACTCAATCATGACATTTCCAGGCACATCTTTTACTTTTATTTATATATCACATATAGGTCTACAAAATAAACTCACTTTTTATACCAGAATTTTGAATAGAATTGTTCTGGAATTAAAAAAGGAGACTCTGGTTGATTCTAATACAAGCCCAGGTTGAAAACCACTTCTTCAAAGACAGAAAGGGGGATCCGCAGGTGTTAGGGCCAAAGAGGGAACAGAAAGCCAGAGTAGTGTGCTGAGCCGGGATGGCGGGGGTCTGGGTGGGGGCAGGTTTTGAGGAAGAGTCATCAGACAGGAAGTTGGCCCCATTGTCAGAGGTTAGGATTTTGCTCTCACAGGGACAGGAGATGAGGCCTTGGCTGAAGAGTGGGGAGCTGGACCTGAGGGCCCCAGGTTAACTCAGAGCCCTTTGCAGGCTGCGGCCAGTGAATTGGGCTGTGCGGAGAAACTCACCGGCTGCTGAGGGAGATTTTTCCTGTTCAGGGGTCTAGGTAGGGAAGATACCTCCAGTGTGATAAACTGAAACCCAAGTGGGAAATTCACTCAAACACTGGTCCCAGCAACTCAGATGCCCATCCAAGGATGAATGGATAGACAAAAGGAGGTAGAAATGTAGAATAGAGTATTATTTAGCCTTAAGAAAGAAAGGAAACCTGGTCAGGTGTAATTCACACCTGTAATCCCGGCTCCTCTGGAGGCTGAAGCAGGAGGATCACAAGTTCAAGGGCAGCCTGGGCAACTTGGAGACTCAGTTTCAAAATAAAAACAAAAAGGTCTGGGGAGATAGCAGAGTTATTTACTATATTTGCACACCTCCAACCACTCCTTTGTCAATTGACACTTAGGTTGTATTTTAGTCAACTTTTTTTTTTCCCTGCAACCAAAATGCCTGACAAGAACAATTTCATAGGAGGAAAAGTTTATTTGTTCCTCACAGTTTCAGAGGTCTCTGTCCACTGACTGCCAATTCCATTCCTTAGGGCCTGAGATGAGGTTGAACATAAATGGTGGAAGTGTGTGGCAGAGGAGGCAGCTGGGGACACAGAACCAGGAAGGGCAGGGGCTGCACAAAATGTAACCCCAAAGCCATGCCCCCAGGGACCCACCTCCTCCAGCCACACCCTTCCTGCCTATGGTTAATCCCCATCAGTGGATTAATGCACTGATTGGGTTAAGGTTTCATAATCCAAGCATTTCACCTCTGAACTTTCTTGTGTGGTATCACACTTGAGCTTTCTGGGGACACCTCATATGGAAACCATAACAGGTTGTTCACATATTTTGTTTCTATGAGTAATTCTGCTGTGATTTTCTCATGCTCATCTCTTGGGTGTATCCATGGAAGAATTTCTCTTGGGAAGATGTAGGATGTAGAATCACCAGGTGAAGAGAAGACACATATAACATTTTGAGATTTTTAACACCTAGCAATGGCTTTCCAAAAGGACTAGACCAATAAACGCTTTCATGATCAGTATATGAAAGGACCCATTTCTTTGTTCGTTCACCAAAACTGTTTCTAATTTCTCAACGATTTCCCTGATTGCTTCTCCACTCCTGAGCGTCCCTACCTCCACTCCCTTCTCGCCATCTACTTCTCTTACAACAAATCACACATGGACACAGTTCGTACACTCATGTCATGTTCAAGTCATAACATGACACAAACATATATGCATACGGTCAGAAGTCGCGGGAGGAGAAGCATTCAGAGGCCACGCCCACATGTCCTCACACACGGTCTTCTTTTCAGTCAAGATAAGGATATTAGTGGGAAAAGTGCTGCTGGACTATCTCATTTCCCTGTGTGGGCGGCCTAGATAAGTGGCCTCCGAGGCCTGGACAATACCACCCAGCCTGACAGCCTCTCTGTAGCTCCCCTCCAGGGACCTCAGGGCTGTGCTGGGGTGGGACACAGCTCTGCACGGCCAGAGGGGTAGACAGTGATGCCTTAGGCAGAGGGGTTGCCCAGAATCACCAGGGGGATTGTTAGAGTTACCAGTCACCACAGAGGGCCCAAGTCGTCAAGGTGGGAAGCGGGCATGCCAAAGCAGCCCAGCTTGGGCAAAGTACGTGGGGTTTTTGAGCCTCCTTCTTCTTTCCCATTCCCAAGGCGCGTGTGGGGCCAGCGCCTGACATAGGCGTCCCTCTGCCTTCACCTCTGCCCTCCTTTCCCACACCCTCAGGCTTCACGCCTGTGCCTTTCGGTAGTTCAGAAAGTGCCAGGAGCTCTGGGGGTCCTGAAGTCTCCCTCCTGCTCTCTGGGGCTTCCAGGGTCCCTGCTGACCCTGCAACTCTGCTCTGTGTCCTTCCATGTGTTCCTCGCTATTGCATCTGACCTTTATGGTCTCCTGGATCCAGGCTGCTCCTAATGGCTGCCTGGAGTCATTGCTCCTGTGTGGGGAAGGTGCCCTGGAGATCAGCAGGGGAGGGCTGGCTTCCTGTTTCCTTAAGGTGGTGGGTGGTCCCACGTCAACCTGAGGCTGGGGCAGCAGCTTGCTCTTGTCCCCAGAGCCAGGGTTGGGAAAGGAGGTGGGAGGCCAGGAGACTCTGCGAGGAAACCTGGAGACCTCGCTGGGCCGACTGGAGTGTGAAGGTCACCACATCAATGATCTTGTTGGAGCACTGGATCTGGAAGGGCCGGTGGGCGGGGCTTCTTTGTCACAGATGGGGAAACTGAAGCTTCCAAAGATGGAAGGGCTCACCCAAGGCTGACAGCCAGGAGGGGAAGAGCCCAGGTCTCTGGACCTGAAATCTGGTGTCTTGGCCGTGGCCACATTCACGGGAGTGTGGCAGGCTGCTCCACACAGCCTTGCCCTGGTGGGCATGTGCATGGGGCTCAGAGCCCAGTGTGCACCCTTAGAAGTGGCCAGAGAGTCGCATTTCTGCCCTCCTCATCCCCCACACTCGAATCTGAATAGCCTGTGGTCAAGAACAAGAGAGGAGACATCAAAGGGGCCTTGAGCACCGCCCATCCCATCGGGAGGGACTTTTGGGGCTGGCATCTGTTCACAGCCTCATAGGCTGAGAACTAGCTGACGAAGTTACTGAGCTTTCCCTGGAAACTGTCCAGCGCTTTGCTCTCCAGTCAGATTGAGAACACAAACCCTCAGACTGCTTCACTCTCTTACTGAACAAGTATCTCAGTCACAGTGGCAGCCTTGTGCCCTATGCTATGTGCTTAGACCAGAGGCATGGGAGTGTCCTGCTAGAGCTCTCTGGACAAAGAACAGTGAGAGAGGTGGTTCTGAGCCAAAATTCTGTCAAAGAACTAGGGTTAAATGTTAAACGGAGGGAGAACCACACGTGGACTAGGAGCCAGGAGCGGGAGCTGCAGAGCCGGGGAACTGGTGTTGGTCCAGAAGCCTGAGCCAGCTGTGAGGTGCGAAGTGAGGGAGGAAGCAGAAGAGCTGGGAGCACTGTGGACACAGGGTTTTCAAGAGCTCTGAGCCACGGAGTCCAACTTCCTTCAAAAAAGGTTGATTCAGTTGTCACTTCCGTCAGCCTGGAGTGGCAGGGCTGTGGGCCAGCACCCTCTCCAGTACTGCTCCTCAGTGGGAAGTGGCATCTCAGTCAGTGTCGTTGTGCACACCTGCAGGGCCAGCTGCTCTCAGGAGGTAGAGGAAGGAGGACAGCAAGGGCAAGACCAGTCTGGGGACCGCAGTGAGACTCTCAACATAAAAACAAAGAAGGATTGAGGGTGGAGCTCAGTGCAGAGTGTGGCCTAGTCCCCAGGACAGAAGGGGAAAGAAAGAAAAGAAGGAAGGAAGGAAGGAGAGAAGGAAGGAAGAAGGAAGGAAGGAGGGAAGGAAGGAAGAAGGAAGGAAGGAGGAAGGAAGGAAGGAAGAAGAAAGAAAGGAGAAAAGGAAGGAAGAAGGAAAGAAGGAAGAAGGAAAGAAGGAAGAAGGAATGAAGGAAGGAATAAAGAAGAAAGAAGAAAGAAAGAGAAAGACAGACAAAGCACTGTTTTCTCAAAACAAAGAAGCAGTGCTTGTCTGAGAGGACAGATTCACCAAGTCCCCTGAGCTCCTTTCCAGTGCTCTCCAGCAAAGGTGGAGACCAGGAAGCCCCTGTCAACCGATGTGACTTGGGGAGCAGTGGAGTTGGAGTCAGGATGTGGGCTGGAGAAGCCTGGTGACAACATAGGAAGGCCCTGGAGGTGCCCGGAAGGGGGGTAAGACTGACCCCTGATGAGCACCAGCACCTGAGGCTCTGCTGCTCCCAGGGCTGCTCTGATTGTCTGCCCGCCTCCAACCTCTGAGAGAGGGAGGGTCTACCCTGGTCAAGGAGGGACAGATGGACTGCCACTCCCCAGGGCAACCTGGTCTGCTGCCTCCAGAGAGGCACAGGGAGTGAGGGTGGGTGGGGCTGGGGAGACCATTTACTTGGGGACCTTCTGCCAACACGTCCCCCGCCACTGGCACCAGCCCCTCCAGGAGCAGAGGAGGCACCAGCGCTTTTCTCCTGATGTCGGACAATGCCTGCTTCTCTCTAATGACTTCTGGAAACAGGAGGTGGTCACAGGGTCGGGCATGGAGCGACAGTGGGTTTAGGAGGGCAGAGAGGACGCACGTGGGTCCTACGATCCAGCACTCAGGAGTTCAGGGCTGGCGTGGGGGTCGCAGAACCATCGTCCATACATTCGAAGTTGGTACGGTCAAGCTGGAGGAAGGAGTGGACGCCCTCCCACACCCATCACGAGACCTCCAGTGCCATCAGAGCCTGGTGATGGACGTGACTCACGTTCATTACTGCTGTTCTTGTGGTGCTGGGACTCGAAACCAGGGCCTTGTGCATACTCGGCGAGTGCTCTGCTGTTGGGCTACACCCTCAGCCCACAACTCACATTCGTTGGGTGCTTATTACCTGCTGGGCACAAAACTGTGATTTCTTCATTTTCTTGACACTTGCTCTGCGATAGGAACGATCATCCCCCATTTTATAGATGACACAACTGGAGTCTAGTCAGGCTACACGCTTGAGGTCACATGGCTGTGGGAAGCCCCGGCACAGCCCAGAGCCTGCCCTCATGTCAATGGCAGCATGACCTCCATCCTTAAGGCACCGGACCTGATTGGAAAAGATGCCGGCCATGGAGCCACCAGAGCAGTGACATGGCCCAGCAGGACATGCCCATCTCCCTGGGGCCTCCGCCTACAGGTACAGACCTCTCCTGAGCTGACTGCCGGACATGTGATGGGAGAACTAGAGAGTGGACACATGAAAGGAGACAGTGGCTAGGACTGTGGGCACTCACCGGGTATGGTTCTGCAGAGACAGAGGAGCCCACTAAGCTCTTTGCCTTGCACTGAGCTGGCAGCTTGGGAGAGATCTCAGCGCACTGGGACTCTCAGTGTGGGCAGAAAGGAGGGACTCGGTCCACGACTCCGAGGCTCAGGACCGGGAGCAGAGACTTTGTTTGAAGAGCCTCCTGTCGTCCTGTGCGCCCAGCTAAGTGGTGGCTGCTCGTGCAGTGTTCCCAGGGCAGAGCAGGGCGGGGCAGGGCGTCCTGATCTGAAGGCTGCGGCTGACACTCCACAGAACCCTGTCCTGTGCCAAAGTAACCAGAGCCCAGTGCGGCCCCTGCCACTCCTCCTGCTGCTCCCTGCGCTTGCGGCCCGGGAGGCCTGGCCAGCTGATAGGAGCCGGCCCCACAAATGAAGTCATCTGTTTTGGTGCCAGGGAAAGGAAGGGCTGAAGGGAGCAGGCAGGCTGGGGCGACCAGGGCCACACTCGTCTGTGTTCCCCAGGCTGGCGCCACAGGATGGACAGCCTGGGTCTTGTCTGGGGACTGCCCCGTGTGGGGGCAGCGGGTGGGAATGGGAGCCCTCGAGGGTGTGAGGTGACCCGTGGGGCTGGTGCATTGTCAGGAAGTCAGGAAGAGAAGCTGAGGGCGGTCGTGGTGGTGGCTGGGGAATTCGTAGGTCTCCTGCTTGTGCTGCCGGCTGGTGCTCTGGGTGCTCTGAGATCAGATGCAGGGACTGCCACGGAGGTAAAAGGAGCCCATGAGGCCTCGGAAGCTGAGCTCCTTGCCAGCTCTACAGGCACTCCTGGTCTGTGTCTCTGTCGTTGAGGGAGCCCCATGACGTTTCCAAGGTTTCTATCAGAACCTCAGCAAACTTGGGTTCCAGCTCTCTTTTCCTAAAGAGAGACATGGCGTGCTTCCTGGTGCCAGCGACGCTTGGTGTTTCCAGTTCTGGGACTGGACTCAGGGTGACGTGCATGCAGTGCGAGCACCGCTGGGCCACAGCCCCAGCCCCACTTGTTAGTGGCAGTGCAGCATGCAGTTCAGAGGCCTTGTGTGTGGGTGCACGGTCTACCAGCGCCCATGCCCGTGCCCGCCGCCCTGAGCCACCCCCCAGTACCCTCCCCACAGTGGCGCCACTCTCTGCCTGTGGGGTAGTTCTGTGTGTTCTTGGGGCTTACACAAATGGCGCCCCCGTGGCACCACTTGTGCGTCTGGTTTCTCGCGCCTGTCGTCCCGTCTGGAGGCCTCCTGTGCTTCGTTGTTGTGGGTGGCAGCAGTCACTCCCACATGGGTACTTTCCATGCAGGGACATCCCAACGGCCACAGAAGTTCATCTATTTGGCTGGCGATGGGCATGCCCCCGCTCTGGCTGACAGATGACTCTACGGCACTCCTGTCCACCCCCGTGTGCCCTGGGCCATGCACACACTCATTTCTCTTGGATCTGTACCTAAGAGCATGGGTCCTAGGGTAAGAATATAGTCAGCTTTAGGAGATCCTGCCAATTTTCAAAGTGCATGTGTTTTACCAATTTGCATTTCCTCTATCACATACGAGAAATTGTTTGCCCTCATGCCAGCACTTGGTATTGCCAATCTTGTAAATTTTAGCCATTCTGGTGGATTTGTAGTGGTAGCTCACTGGGGCTTTAATTTAGGTTTCCCTGATAATTAAGTTGAGCACCTTCCTGTGTCCTTGTTGGTCATTTGACTGTCTCACTTCCCAATGTTACTTTTTTCTTTTTTTCTTCTTTTTTTTTTTTTTTTCCGTGCTGGAGAGTGAACTCAGGGCCTGGGACATGCTAGGTAAATACTTTATCATTGAAGTACACTCAGTCCTTTCAAAGTTTTATTTTGAGACCGCATCTCCCAAAGTTGCCCCTGTTGGCTTCGAACTTGCCATCTTCCTGCCTTAGCCTCCCAAGTAACTGGGATTACAGGTGCGCACCACCATGCACAGCTCTGCGTGCCTTTGTACAGGTAGGCGTTGACTTAACTCTTTTTTCCCTTCTATGTAGTCTGTTTTGTTTGCTGTTGTAAATAGGGTCTTTCCTTAAGCCGTGCAGCTGGTGGGTGTTTGTATTGACAAGCTGTAGGCAAAGGACAAGCAGCGGTCTAGCTAGATTGTCTTGAAGATCAGAGACATCATGTAAGAAAGCCCTTATGTGTCCTGGAACACATTTCTTCTGACTCGTGTTTGATGGAATCCGGGAACAGGTCTGAAATGTTCCATCAGTTCTTATTATCAATGGATAGGTTAAAATGCACTCAACATCTACTGAATCTGCAAAATGAACTGGACCTTATGCTAACCATCACTTGCTTGTGGTCTACCATGTGTTTATTATTTTTCCAATTACAGATGAGTAGCTTATGTTTAAAAAGTACCCTTCTTGAAAAAAATGTAAATAGATTCTTTTTAGTTATATGTAACATTAGGTTTAACTTGGGCAGAATTAGGAAAGTATAAAATATAATTTGCTCTAACTCAGTTCCCACTACTTTCCCTTCTCCTCTCCTCCTCTCTCCCCCGTTCCCTTCCCTCTACTTATCTTCCTGTTTTTTTTTTTTTTTAAGTTAGTGTCTTGTGGATGTACGTGTGGTGAGACTCACTGTGGCACAGTTACATATGCACATAGGAGTGGGGCCAGATTCATTCTGCCATTCTTCCCTTATCCCAGTCCTCTTCCCTCCCTCTCACTCAAGCCCCTTTCTCCACTCCACTGATCTGCAAAGTATCTTTCTTAATTTCACTCAGCATGAGTGACACATCAGGGTTGAGCCCATGTAGAGGGCATCCGAGACTATATTTCTGTGCAATTAAAAAAACTCTCCAATTGACACATTTCATCAACTTATCTTTAGTAAGTGTTTTAGTCAGCTTTGCTGCTTTGACCAGAAGACCTGATGAGAACAACATAGAGGAGGAAAAGTTTATTTGGGGCTCAAGGTTCCAGAGGTCTCAGTTCATAGACAGCTGACTCCATTGCTCTGGGCCCAAGGTGAGGCAGAACACCATGGTGGAAGGGTATGGAGGGGGAAGGCAGCTCAGGACACCACAAAACAGGAAGCAGAGAGAGTTCTTCTCACCAGGGATAAAATATAGACTCCCCCCAAGAGCAGCCCCCAGTGACTCACCTCCTCCTGCCACCCTTACCTACCTACAGTTAGTGCCCAGTTAATCGCTTTCAGCAGATCAATGCATTGATAAGGTTAAGGCTCTCATAACCCAGTCATTTCACCTTAAACTCTCTTGCATTGTCTCACACATGAACTTTTGGGGGACACCTCATATCTAAACCATAACAGTAAGGATTTCCTTTACTTAAAATAGAAATTGATTTCCTTAACAAAAATGAAATTAACATGCACGTCCCCTCCCTCCCCCAACCACAAGGTGAAACGTCATGTCTCTGGCTCCCTCTGCCTGATGTGAGGTTTATATCCAAGTTCACACTTTTCCAGCTCTCTGTCTCTCTCTTGCAAACTTTGCTAAAAGTCCTCTCTTATAAGCGGAGAGCGGCTTGTAGGAAAGTCTCCCGAGATGAGGGTCTGTTTTGCTGCCTGTCCAAGCCTGGAAAACCAGCCCGCTCCGCCCCCTGGTGGTGGAAATCGGAACCAGGGCCTGGGCCTTGCAGCCCTGGTCCTGAAACCCGAGACCGTGGCCAAGTGGGTGCGAGGAGACCCCGGTGCTTCCCAAGGCACCTAGAGGCTCGATTCCCTCAGGCGCCACTATCGGAGTGAGTTTGATTTTGGTCTGTTCTTCTAGCCTTGCATGATTGGCGTGTGCTCATTTTTTCCAACAGGCAAGGTTGAGAAAGGTTTAAGGACTTTTAGTTGTGGTTCCTCTTTTTGGCCGATTTCTTGCCTAAAGACACTGGTGTGGAGCACGGAGCCTGGAGTCCTGCATGCCTCTCGGAAGACTTGGACTGGGCCCCTTTCTGGTGCTTCCTCATCTGCAGAGGTGAGTTCACTGGCCTTCCCAGGTCCACATCCAGGCGACTGTGTGGTTCCAGGCGAGGAACTGCTTTGGGCAGCGGGTCTTTTCTTACATCAGCATACTTGGGGTTGCTTTCCTGGGGGCTGCTGCACAGACCCAGCTGTGGCAAGAGTGTCCCCTTGGTACAGCACTGCTCAGTTCTTGCCTGCCTCCTAACCTCATGATGAGGAGACTAATGGCGGTGACCCTTGGTCTGAATTTCTGTTGGGTCCTGGCTTCCTACTTGCTGTGTGACTCAGACTTCAACTTTAACCTCTCTGTGACTTTATTTCTGTAAACTGTCAGGTTCTTTTCTTTTTTTTTTTGTAAGACAGGCGGTTGAACCCAGGGGTGAGCTACCACTGAGCCACATCATCAGCTCTTTGTTTTTAATTTTGAGAAAGGGTCTTGCTAAGGTGCTTGGGCTGGCTTTGAACTTGCAGTCCTGCATCAGCCTCCCGAGTCACTGGAATTACATGTTCTTTAAACACAGCAGAGTGGACAGTCCTTTGGGAAAATTGTAGTCTGGAACGGCATGGCTGTTATTGACTCACTTTTCCTTTTGATTTTGTATTATTACTATTTTCACAAACAATTTTAGAGGAGGCATATGGGCATATGGGCATAGCGTGTTACCCCGGGGTGAGGGTCATCTAAAGCAAGACTTGACACTTTTTTCTTTTAATTGTGATGCGAAACGCAACATAAAAATTGCCATGGTAACCCTCTGTCAAGTGCAGTGAAGTTAGCACATCTCTATAAAGCCATCTCTAGATGGAAGCTCTCAGAGGAAGTGACCAAGGGGCAAGGGAAACTTTGGAAAGACCGGGTTGCTCGGGCTTCTGTCCCCACCGACTCTAAACGTGCTAAGGCTGTGGAGGGAGCAGAACGGGCAAAGTCTGCCACCTGGTGGCGGGAGAGAGACATAACTGCCAAGGGCGCCTCCTGCTGCAACCAGGCCGGCAGTCCCTGCGGGAAGGCCTGGCGCGGGTCGGAACCCGCGGGTGGGAGTTGTGTTCTCCTTGCTGTGGGCTGATCTGTTTAGACGGGGTCTTTATGACAAGCCACGATTATTCACTTATTTGTTTACTGACTAAGGAAAATGGACGCATGACCGGAATTCAGCTGTCCAGTGCTTTCAAAGAAAAGAAAGTAGATTTAAAAGCATTTTGTGGCACTAAGATTTTCTCAACGCCGCTCTCATCTCAAGTGCCAATGCGCAGACGCCAGCGCACCCTTGGGAGAAGACGAGATAGTGGCGGGGCGAGGGGGGGGCGGGGGGGCCCTAGACCCAAGTTCTCATCCTCCTGACCATGGGTGGGGTCATGGGCTGGTGGCCAGTGTGAAGAAGTCAGGCAGACAAGATCATTGCTTCACTGAAAACGTGGTTGTAAGACCAGGCTTGGAGGTCCTTCCAATCAGTAACAGAAGGGCAGTAACCCCATGGCAAAAGGCTTGAACGGGCTCTGCAGGACTGAGGCATCCCCATAAGCATAGGAAAGACTCCAGGCTGCACTGGCTAGGAAAACCCAACTTGAAATAGTAGAGATCCCTGCTCTGCCCCAGCGGGCGACAATGTTCAGTGCTGCCAGGATGCAAGACCCTCTTTTGTTGCTAGAGTGAGTTAAATCCGAGCACCCAAAGAGAAATCTCAGTATTTACTAAGAAATTAGTGTAAACATTAGAAATGAAAATATATGTATGAGAATGCGCATGGTAGTTCCATTTTTAATCAAAAAGTGGAAACAAACCAAAGGCTTATCAAAAGGAGAATGGATAAATTATGGTATGTGTGTAGTAATAAAAAAGAACACCCTAGCATCGCAAGTTACATGACGGAAGAATTCCGTAAGCAGTCGAAGGGAAGAAGTCAGGCATGTTAAAGATGTAGAGGGGGTGATTGCATTTACGTGACGCTCAGTTGCAGGCAAGGCTAGCTGCCAGTGAGGGTTAGAGTGGAGGTTGTCTCTGGCAGGGTATTGGCCAGAGGGACAGGAGGGACTTTTCTGGGGTGATGGCCATATCCTGAATCTTGCTCGGGTGTGGCACACAGGTTGTGTAGCTTGCACACACATGTCAACACAAGTACACACACATATGGGAGCAAGCTCCTGCACAAATTCACCCTCAGGAGGTGCTTTGTTCACTGTATGAGCATCACAGAGCGACCGTCATGCACCGGGGTGTACGGCCAACCTCTCACCCAGCCCATCTGGTGCGGCCTCTCGCAGCTAGGCTCCAGACCTGTGCAATAGCACACTGCACTGATGTTGGGGCAGCAGCAGCCCAGAGTAAGCATTTGTGCTTTGAAACATTTCTAAATGTCGAAAAATCACAGTAAAAGTACTACGTGACAACAATTTTCCGGCCGTCATAATCCAATGGGACCCCTATGGCATATGCGGCCTGTGTTGAATGGAGCGTCACGAGGTGCAGTTTGTGACTCTATACAAGCCTTCCCCTGTACCTTTCCTTCAAAACAATTACGATTTTCGTGATTGCAAATTTGTTCACTTTTATGCATTTCTTTCTTTTGGTTTATCACCTCTACCTACTATGCTTTGGACTTAGAGGACAGAGGTCATTTGGGGGGGTTGCCTATTCACGTAGTGAGCTTGGAATCATGTATTTGTTAGGTGAATAAGTCCAGATGCAAATAAAAAAGGAAATGGATGAACTTGGGCATTTTGAGTTGCTTCGTTCTTGTCCTGGAGGGAATAGCTCGCTCAGACCACCTGGGATGGCCAGCAGCGGTGTTGATCACAAGTTTAAAAAAATCCACCCAAGTCTTATTTATTAAGCATCTACTATGTGTCAGGCCTGTACTTTGCAGAGGCCTCCTTTAAACTTCATCCTCTCTTTTGAGGTAGGTGTTATTACCTCAAATTGGAGGAAAAGCTGGGATTTAGAGAAGTTCGATAACTTGTTCAGAGTGACAGGCAGGGTTAGAGAAGGGATGCAGGATGATTCCGGTTCCCACTCCCTCTCTTTTTTAAAACAAATTTCCTGGCGCGTGGCAACTGCGCAAGGCAGTGTGGCTCTTGTGGCTCATCGGCTCTGCACATCTCATCCCTGCTTCTGGCTCTTCTTCTGGGACCCTCTGGAAGCTCCAGATCGGGAGCCTTGATCATGCCGCAGACAATGGAGCAGAGGCTCCCTGAGGGCAGTGTTGGGGGCTGCAGGTTCCCTGGGCACAGTGCTGGGGGCAGAGCGGATGCACAGGGGACACCTGCGTGTGAAGGGGAGACGTCCAGCGAGGTCAGCGCACCCGCTGTTTCCCTTCCTACACCTCGTCGTCTTTCATGAGCACGTGCAGCTTACCGGCCCTGTGAGGGCCGTCTCTTGGCCCTGGCTTCTCTGTTCTTAGCACAGTGAGGCGCTCACATGAGTGGTGGGCCATGGCGGCCAAGGCACCCTGGAGAAGACAGAGTCACCAAACTGCACCTTGTAGGCTGACCCTGGCCACTGCCCGTTTTTGTTTTATTGACAAAGTTATTGTTTTATTGAAAAGGTTTTATTGACGCATGGCCCTGCTCACATATTGTCTGAGGTGGCTTTTGTGCCAGTGGCAGAGATGAGGCATTGCGACCCACAGCGTGGACTGCAAAGCCTAAATATTGACTGTCTGGCCCCTGCAATGGAGAGCCCCTGTGTGGAGTCAGCTTGTCCTGGGCTCTTTGAGATGAGAACGGGGCTCAGATGCTCCTGAAGAGGAGGAAGTTGGTGACAACCAAGGGGGAAGTTTCTGGACACTGACATGGTCCCCCTCATTGTTTATCCATTTTTGCCTGGAACTTATCAAAGGCACGTGTCCCAGGATGGAGTCTGGGGGTTCAGGTGTTCCCTAAGCGTGACCAGCAGGTCTCTTCACCTGGAAAGGACAATCCTGGGGAGACTCTGGGGTTGGCGGTGGTACCACGAACGTGCCCCCCACCCCTGCCCCAGCCAGTTTCTTGCTAGGACAGGAAGGTAAGTCTGGATCCGGGATGATTTCAGCAGGTGGGCCTCAGGCCAAATCTGACAAAATGAAGTCACACAGGAAGTGCAAGGCTGTGCCCTTAGGTTGAAAAACAAAATCAGTGATGTCAGTATCCATTTTGGGAAGATAAAGAATAATTACATCCCAACCCAAATGCTGAATGTTTAAGAAGATGGAGATGCAAAGCACCCTGATTTGACTGCACTCTGCATACAAATTATCACACTGAGCCTCACAAAATATGTACAATTACTATGTGTCAGAAAAGACTGACTACGCTGTGCTGGTTCATCTGGATTGTCATCCTGATCAGATGGAGGTGCCCAGGTCTGAGAGGATCCCCGGAGTGTCTGTGAGGGTGTTTCCAGGGATGATTGGCGTGCGGGACACGGACTGAGAGAGACCCCTCTGTGTGGGGGCACCCCGTGCAGCATGCAGGTGGGGTGGAGCAGAAGGTGGGACCGAGGAAGCCATGCAGACACACACTCCGTGCTGCTTGAGCTACTGCCTGGACTCTGCCCTCACCTGAGGATGACCTTGGCCTCCAGCCTCTTCGCTCTCCCAACAGGGACTCGTACCAGGCCTTCGGTCTCAGACTGGGGCTGCTCCAAGGTCCCTTTGATTGAGCCTCAGCCTCTTGGATCAAGCACCTATGGGTTCCTGCAGCCTGGAGACGGCCATCGTGGGACCACCCAGTTTCTGATCCTGTGAGTCATCTAGTAAATCCCTTTTTACAACTGCACGTAGCATACCCTGCTGATCCTGTTCTTCCCGAGAGCCTCACGGATACACACAGCCTCTGAGTAAAGCATCGGTGGTTTTTATGGACAGAAAATTCACATTAGCAGCTGATGGTGTGCTTTAGGAATTTGGCTTTAGGAGGCATCCCTGGGATTTTGAGTCTGGAGACGTGAGCACCCTGTTTTTCCTCTGTCTTCCAGCCAGTCTGGCGTGACATAGTGTGCCTGGGCCGTTTCAGAGCACAGATGCTGCTCGGCTTGCAGTGGAGTTACGTCGCGATCACGCATTTCACAGCCCGACCTGCCTGCACCACAGCTCAGCAGTGGCCACTGTGGAGTGTTGACTCTTGGCTCGTGATCGTGTGACTGACTGGGAGCTGCAGCTTGCTGCTCAGGCGGTGTTGGGAGATAGGATCACAGCACATGCTGCAGCCCGGGGAAGGCCAAGACGCAGAGCTCCCAGGGTGGAGTGGCTGCGGACAGAGGTAACGCAGAGCAGGCAGACTCTCCTGGCTGGTATGGTTGCTCTTAAGTCGTCTCCTGACCGTGCACTCATGGTGGCCGCTCCCACCTCCCTCCCGCTTGGCAGGACGCTACTAATTTCTGTGGGCCTCTAGGCCAGCCCCAAACTGGAGCTACCCGGGCATCTTCTACTGTTTCCTAGATCACTGCTGCCCCCTCAGGAGAAGAGGGGGTGTGGAGAGAAAGAAAGAGAGGAGAGAACCTTTTTCCTTTTTTATTGATGCGCGATAGTTGTACAGAGCAGTGGGACTTATTAAATGCAGTTCACGCACATGACATCACCATCTGAGGAGAGAATCTTTGGCCTTAGGCCTTTGCTTAGGCCGGCTGTCATGGAAGGATATGAAGAGGAACAGATCTCACGTTAAGATCTGTCGCACTGAATTACTTGCCATCTCCCTTTGAAGGATATTGAGAACGGAATACATTACTTCAGGCTAAAAATAATTTCTTGCTGCTTCCAGAACCACTAAGGCTTTGGAGACTGTAGCAGGTTTTTGCAGAACCCAGAGGGACTATATGTCCAGGAGCGATGGCAAAGGAACCACCAGGGTGTTTAGAGGGTACCGGGCATGCTTTCTCTTAGGGCTTTTGTGTTTGGGCCTGGCTCATGTGCCTCAGGATTTGGGGTGAGATGAACCCAGCAAATAGCTATTTGGAAAGCTGATCTGGCCGGCTTCTTAAGGAACACCTAGGCTGCAGTGACCAGCCTCTAAGTCAGAAAGCCAGCTCGCTGGTTTCTGGCATGGAGGTCATACCCTCGGTAGAACACAGGCTTTGCATGCAGCCGGCGGGGCCTGGGGAGCAGAGACAGAGCACAGGTCATCTGGACCTGCTGTCAGATTGGATCAGTGCTTCTCCCCACCCCAGGGAAGTTTTGTGCTATAGAGTGTCCGTGGGTTGCCAGGCACCTTTCTTTTCTTTTCTTTTTCTTTCTTTCTCTCTGTCTCTTTCTTTCCTTTCTTCCCTTTTCAAGGCTCATTGAAGGCTGTTGAGAACTCAGAATGGGCGGCCAGTCCTTCAGTTGGCCTGCCCGGGAGGTCAGGGGTGGGGAAGTCCCAGCAGGTGCAGCCCAAGGGCAAGGCCTTTTATGAACTGACCCCAGGGCAGCCCAGGGAAAGGCCAGTTTCTTCCCATTCTCCTTCTTGATTCCTCTCGTCTGACTTGTCAGTCTGAGCACAAGTATGATGCTAGCCTGAGGAGAACCAGGCAGAAACAGGGAAATCCTTGCCCTGCATGCTGAGAGTTCCTCAGATGACCTTCTGATTACAAAGTGCTTTTGGTGTGCCACCTTAATTAAGGTCCTTGCCTTGTGATCCCGTTGGAGGGGTTGGGCTGTCCTGCAGTCTTGATTATTTTTCCTAGCTAACCCTTCTCTAGACTCTGGAAGGCTCTGACCTTCCTTTTACAGAGCAGGAAACGGAGCGGCTGGCCCAGCATTTGTCAGTTTTGCCCCTTGACTAGCTATGTGGCATTGGGAAAATGTCTCACCTGCTCTGAATGTTGGCTTTTATACCTGCACTTCAGAATAATAGGACACTTGACAGACTGTTTCAATTTTAGAGAATGAAATTGGAAGACTTCCTCATAGAAACCTGCTGGGCGTCAGCATCCCAGGGCTTGGCACAGCTCGTTAACTGTGCCTGGAGCAGGCAGCATTTGGGCACTTGGGAGGGGGCCTGTGCAGCTCCTGCTTCCGTCGGCTGTGGATGCGGCTGCTCTTGTGCACAGCAGCGGATGTGTGCGCCTGCAGGCTGCACTGGGATATCCCGGAATTTGAGAAAAAACTGCTCCCACCCTGCAAACAAAACCCCAGCAGATGTAGGGAGCTATTGTCTCAACAGTGTGGTTCTGCTCCCTCCTGTTTTAAAGGTCTGTGCCACTGCTGGTGAAGATGGGCAGCAGGGGATTCCAACAGGGAAGACGCTCCCCCTGGGTCTAAGAGTGGAGTTCAATATTGCTGTGTCCAGGGAAATACCGCAGGAAATACTGCAGCCTTAGTATTGTTGCTGTGGCCGATCAGACTTCCACAGGGGTGAACCTCAGGATCTGCCTGTGACCAACGGGCCAGTCCACCCTCAGTCCTGTCTGGTGGGGTGTCTGGGAGTGAGTCAGGCACAGCGAGCATCATGGAGATAGTCACATGCTCCCTGTTAGAGGCCAGTCTAGGGAAACCTCTGGGGCTTTTGCTGCTGTGCTAGAACTCTGAGCAAATGAGGGTAGGGGTCTTGCTGGTAGAATTCTTCCTCTCTTAGGCTCTAACACAATCCCAGTGATGGAGGACGTAATAATGATCTCAGAGGAGACAACACAGCCCCTTTGTTTTGGGCAGAGATCTGGCTCTTCTTGGGTCCCAGACCCATCACTCAGATTGGTGGCCAGAGACAGAACACAAACTGGCTTCTGGAAGGGTGCAGAGGCTGTGCTCAGTGCAGGAATGTTCCTCTTCTCTTCCCCTGCCTCATCCGCACTTGCTCATTTGCCTTGTGCAGACACTGGGTAAAGTGGGAGTGAGGATTGGTAGGAGGTGAGCTTTCTGCTTTCATGCCATCCGGGCTCACTGCCCCCCGTGGACTCTCTCTCTCTCTAAGCTTCCACACAAAGCAGTGCACAGCACTGCTCACCTCCACCCTGGCCCAAAGCCTCCTGTGTTCTAGGGACGTCTGCAGAGGACCTCATGATCCATCAGATCGTGTGTGATCATTTGTGAATCTACCTCTCTGAACCGTCCCCGAAGGGAGTGACCACCTTCTCCTTCTTTGTGTACACTCTGGGGGCAATGTGGGAACTGTCCAGTAGCTGGAAAACATTGATTTTCATAGGAAAGCTCGCCTCATTTTTAAATCCTCTCCTGGGCTTGCTTTATTGTTTGAAAGAGGATGTGGGTAAAGAAGGTACCCGACCTCCCCTGGGGAAATAACCCACTCTTGTTTAGAGCTGTGCTGGTGAATAGTGTGCTCCGATATCCACAGGCACCAGGAACCTGGGAAGGTGACCTTGTGGGAAGTAGCTCATGGTACATAATGAGCAGGTGAGTCCCGTACGCAGTCACTGGCAAACTCTAAAGAAGGCCAGGTGGAGACGCACGGAGGGAAGTCGTCCTGTGACGTGGAGGGAGTGAGCCTCCCCGCTCTTCTCTTTTCTTCACGAAGAATGGCAAGGGTCTCCATGAAGGTCTGTGGCTCTGTCCCAGTGAAGCAGTGCCACTGGCCCACGCTGCCCTGTGGACAGCTGACTGCTAGGTGTGGTGTGCATGGGACATTGTTTCTGCCTCAGTGGGAGCACCCGTGTTGGTGTGTGGGATCTTAGTGACCCTGGTTCCGAGTCATTAAATCTCTGAATAAGAAGCTACAAATGCAGCATCCATGGGGTTTGCTGCTCCAGGATCGAGCTACATTCTACGCTCCTAGTTGAGCCCCTGACCCATCTAGGTTCCCCCACCTACCAACTGAGGGGTGCTGCAGCCCAACAGCAAGGACACTGGACCAAGGCTGGCCAGGTTCCAGCCCAGTGCCAGCTAACTCTTACTCCTTGTGTGACCTTGGAGAAGGTTCTTCACTTGGAAAAAGTGAGAGAAAGTAGATTTGGTTGTGAGGATTAAGTTATTGGAAACATGTAAACCACTTAAAGCAGCAAACTATTGTTTTATGCACAGAATATGTCATATCCTCGGACCTGTGGGCTTGCATTAATCAGTCAAATATGAATTTGAAACAGGAATTAGTGATTGGAGTTGAGAAGGCAGAGAAAAGAATAGAAAACGTGTTTCACTGCAGGGCCTCTGTAATGGTACTTCTGGGGTTTCACCAATCAGCCTGAGGCTGGCCCCCATCTGCTGCCGACAGCTCATCAGTGAGCCCCTGGATCCTTACCCACAGATTGGGAGTTTAGTCCTTTTAGTCACTGACATATATTCTGCTCATTGGACTTATTCGGTGTAGTCGATGGCTTGAGGAGGCACAAATCGATCCATTTTTGTACAACAAGACATTACGTTGTGACAGAAGGCAACCCACCTCCATCCATGTTTACAGACGAAGAAACATCTGCCGTGCAGTGCAGTGCAAACACGAATTTCCACACCCTCGTTCCCAAACAGACCATTCCCTGAAGGAAACAAACAAACACAAACAAGCAAAACAAAATATGGAAACAAGTCAGGCTTCTGCAGGCTGAAAACTTCAGCATGCAACAGAAGATGAGGAGGCCAGGGGCTGAAGACCACCCACTCGCATCCCATCCCTGACCAGCTGCGGACCCACTGCACATTGATGGAGCCCCTGTTGGGCTGATAGCTGTGGTGCTGGTCAAGGACTCCACAGGAGACGGCTGTCCCACATCTCACCTGAAGGCAATGAGGTCACCAGGAAGAAGAGCAGAATTGGAAGACACAGGCTCATGGCTGCCCAGGGCACAGAGCTGCTCCTTCCCTGGCCGGCTGGCTGGGAGGCTCCTTTATAGAGCTGGGCTGGGATGGGTGGGGCTGGACAGTGGCCTTATTCTTCCTGGAAGGACAGATGGGGGCGATTACAGCTTCTGCAGGGTTGGAGGAAGAATAGTCCCTGTGCATTCAGCACTGCCTCCTTTTCTACAAACCACCTGAGACGAAGGGGCTCAGCTAGAGGCAAAATGTTTCCCATCAGCAGAGCTGGACCAGAGACCAGGCTTTTCCTGCCCGGCCTGAACACAGTTCCTCTCACATCTTGAAAGTGCAGGGGATGTGTCTACACTGCTCCTCCTTCCCTCCTGAGTCCCACCGAGAAATCAGGAGCCAGAGGAAGTGCTGTCATGAAACAGGCTTCACTCAAGACGGGCAGGGATGTGGGCAGGAATTTCCTGCAGGGCTCCCAGAGGCAGAGCGCCTCAAGGTGTCAATCGTGCCTGATCCAGGTGCTCAGAAAGTGGAGAAGAGGAGCTTCCTCTTCTCGTGCCCTATTTATTCACCTGGCTTGAGGGCAGATACTGCAGAAAAGTCCCCAGCCAATTACTTAGATGGGCTTCATTTTCCAAATGGCTGATAGGAAATGTTGGGTGGGATGTGGGGACTCTGAGGGGTCTGGGAGAAGTTCCACGTTGGAGTGTGTGAACTGGTCTCTTGCAAGGAGAGCCATTGTACGCTGGGCTCAAGGATCGGTGCCCAGAGCTCCAGGAGAGCTTGGCGATGTTTCCCTGGAGCTGGAGACAGAGTTCTGGGACAGGATCATTACGCTCTACCCGCTCGGGGCCGTGAAGGATGACTGACGCTGGAGAACGCGCTCACTTTGATTTCATTCTTCCCCTGAGGCACCCTTGTCCCTACGGCCCTCACGGTAGGGATCTGAACTTGCTGGGTGGCAGCAGAGCGTGGTTTCATCGGTCACCTTTGGCTTTGGCCTAGGCCCTCAGGGTCATTGTTCATTGTTCCCTTTCTCACAAAGTGCATAGTTAAAAGTTGTTTTTTTAAAAATTTTTAAGGATGAAATGAGATAGAGCTCATAATATGCTCCACTGGTATGCCTCTGGCACTTCTTATTAAATTCCAACTCTGCAGCTGCTCTCCTTGGTCCGTAACAGACCCTCTCCAGGCGCCTTCTTAATGAAGGCAAAATGTTGCTAAGAGGATGTTGTCCTGGGTCCACCAGTGCTCATGGAGCGGAGCGCCCAGCCGTGGGGGGGGGCAGGACAATGGGCTGTGCATGGCCATGGCTGAGTGGTCAGCGCCTGGTGCTGAGAAGTCCCTCACGAGGAAGCATCCTTCTCATGGAAGGCTTCCAGGAGACCTCCACCGGCCCTCTGGTCCCACAGAGCTCCAGTCTTCCTTATCTACCATGCCATCACCCAGCCTCTGCCACTTTGTGTCTTTGGAGACGGAGAAATCAAGGTTCAGATGCTTGCAGAGAGAGGAAGCACTCAATGAGCAGTGCTGGGCCCGGTGTTCAGAGCTCTCAGTGCTTGGTTCAGAACTCCTCTCTCTCTCTCTCTCTCTCTCTCTCTGTGTGTGTGTGTTTGTGTGTAAAAAGTTGCTGAACTGGCCTCGACTTGCAGTCCTCCTGCCTTAGCCTCCCAAATTGCTGGGATTACAGGTGTGCACCGCCATGCTTGGTTCCCTCTCCATGTATTTTAAGATGCTCATTTGTGTATTAGGGAATATCAGAAATCTGAACCTAACATTTTCCTTTTTCTTTTTTTAAAGAAAAATTTAAAAATGTTGCTGGGCCTGGTGGCAATTTGTAATCTCAGTGATTCTAGAGGCAGAGAAGGGAGGATTGCAGGTTTGAGGTCAGTCTTGGCAACTTAGTGAGATCCTGTCTCTAAAAAGTAAATACATAGGTAAATAAATAGGGCTGGGGTTGTGGCTCAGTGGTAAAGTGCTCCTGTGTTCAATCCCCAGTATCAGTAATGCAAAGAGAGAGAGAAAAAAAATTAAATGATTTTCTTTTTGAGATGAGGACTGGGCTCCAACAAGATCCCTTTGCCTTTGCCTCCTGAGCAGCTGGGATTACAGGTGTGCATCACCATGCCCAGCTGCACCTGACATTTTCTAAACACATCTAAGCCCCCTGCCTGGATACAGTTCTGGAAAAGCAGGTATGAAGTGCATTTGGACGCAGGGTGCACCAGGACAGGCCTGTTCCTTATATCCACATGTCCTTACTTACGAGCTACTGTCCTCACACTTGTGCTGAGTGTTCCTAGTTTCTGCCTGAGGTCGTGGCAAAAGGTCCAAGAGAAAGGAAACCGCTTTATTTCCTTCCCTGTAGGGTTGCTCTGGCGATGTTTCCTTCCTTTATCTTAGTTTCCTAGAATTCTCACCCTCTTATTATGTTTACTGTCAAGAAGAAAAATATCCAATTCCTATCCAGCCCATATTATTGAAGGGCCACGTTGAAGGGGACCCCTTCTTCTGCTTTAGCTTCATCACCCACTGCCCACATAGCCTGAGTGCAGTGCTTATTTTTCTGCTTATTTTTCTCCCTGTGCAAATTAATTTTTCCCCATGCTTTGGCTTTTACACTTTTAAAATAAATCCTTGATAAAAGACGAAATTTAAAATGCATAAAGAAAAGTAAGCAAATCATGCCCACAGCCCAGTGACTTTGCGTAAAGCAAGCACCAGGGAAACATGACAACTATCCAAGTTGGAAGGAGCAGCAGCCAGCCGTGACTCCAGTGGGACACCTGGTGCCTTCTGGTGCCAGAAAAATCCTATTGCCGTGATCTGAGTAGTTTCACCTATAGCGGGACACAGATAGATGAAGGTGAATGGATCAACTAAGGTATTCCACACAAATGGAATCCAAAAGAAAGCAGGAGTGTCCATACTTACGTCAGAGAAAATAGACTTTAAGCCAAAAGTCATAAAAAGAGACATGGTAGATCTTATATAATAATATAAGGGTCAAGTCAGCAAGAGGAAATAACAATTCTAAAATATGTTTGTATTCTATATATATATATATATATATATATATATATATATATGTATGCCCAATATTGGAGCACTCAAATAAATAAAGAAAAAATTAGTAGATCTAAAGTAAGAGACAAACTTCATAATACTAAAGTAAGAGACAAACTTCATAATACTTGGGGACTTTAACATAACAATTACAGATTACAGGTATGGACATCATCCAGACAGATAATAATAATAAAAAACATAGTTAAATTACATCCTAGACCAAATGAACCTAACAGACATATATTGAACACTCTATCCAACAGTTGCCAAATAGACATTTTTCTCATCAGTACATAAAGCAATCTCTAGGATAGATCATGTGCTATGTCACAAAGTAAAACTCGACAAAACAAAAACACTGACATTATATTTAGTATCTTTTATGACAAGATTGCAATAAAACTAGAAATCAAGAACAAGAAAAACCTTGAAAACTGTACAAATACATGAAAATCAAACAACTTGCTTTATTAAAAACTTTATTTTATTTTTTATTTTTACAGACTGCATTTTGATTCATTGTACACAAATGGGGTACAACTTTTGTTTCTATGGTTGTGCATAATATAGATTCATACCATTCATGTAATCGTACATGTGTAGTAATGCAGTCACATCAATGTTTATAGCAACTCAATTCACAACAGTTAGATTGTGGAACCAACCTAGATGCCCTTCAACAAATGAATGGATAAAGAAACTGTGGTATATATACACAATGTCAATGTGGTATATATACACAGTGTCAATGGAATATTATTCAGTCATAAAGAAGAATAATATTATGGCATTTGCAGATAAACAACTTGCTTTTTAACAATTGATGGATCAAGGAAGAAATCAAGAAGTAAAGTAAAAAATTTCTTGAAACAAATGGAAACAAAGATACAGCATTCCAAAACATACAAAGTACAGTAAAAGCAGCAGTAAGAGGAAAGTTTATAGCAATTAATGCCTATATATAAAAAAAGTCTGATCTCAAATAAACCATCCATCACTGCATCTCAAGAAACTAGAAAAACAAGAAGAAACCAAGACCCAATTTAGTTAGAAGGAAAGAAATAATAAAAATTAGAGGGAGAAGTCTTCCACAAAGAATCAGGGAGGAAAGAAGACATAACTGACACTACAGAAATACAAAGGATCATTAGAGATCATCATGAACAACAATATGCCAGAAAATTTGATAATGTAGAAGAAATGGAGAAAATCCTAGATGCATGCGCCTTACTATGAAGAAATAGAAAATCTGAACAGATCAGTATCAAGAATTGAGATTGAATCAGTAAAGTCTCCCATCAGAGAAAATCTTTAGACCAAATGGTTTTACTCACTACATTTTACCAAACATTTAAAGACAAATTGGTGCCAATTCTCTATAAGTCATTCCAAAAAATTGGAGAAAAAAAAATTCTGCCAAATATATTTTATGAGACCAGTATTACCCTGATACCAAATAGATAAAGACATATGAAAAAAAAAAAAAAAACTGTTGGTCAAAATTCTTGGCCATATGCAAACATCCTCAACAAAATATTAGAAACAATCCCATGGCACATTAAAAAGATTATTCACCATGATTAAGTAAAGTTCATTGCAGAGATGCAAGAATGGCTACATATATGCAAATCAATTAATGTGATATACTACATCAAAAGAGTTCAGGATAAAAATCATGTGGTCATCTCAATTGATATATAAAAGGTATTGAATGAAATTAAATGTCCCTTTATGATGAAAATACTGAACAAGTCTGGGGAGATAGCTCAGTTGGTAGAGTGCTTGCCTTGCAAGCGCAAGGCCCTGGGTTCAATCCCCAGCACCACAAAAACAAACAAACAAAAAACAATAGGTACAGAACAAATTAGGTACAGAAAGAACATTCCTCAACATAATAAAAGCCAACAGCTAACATAATACTGAACAGGGAAAAGGTGAAAGCTTTCTTTCTAAGATCTGGAATGAGAAAAGATGTCTGTCCACTTTCACTATTTTTACTCAACCTAGTGCTGGAAGTCCTAGCCAGAGAAATTAGGCATGAGAAAGAAATAAAGAGCATCTGAATTGCAAAAGAAGTCAAATTATCACTGTTTGCAGATGACATCATTTCATAATATAAAACCCAAAGAACTGCACCAAAAAACTGAGAACTAATAAATAAATGTAGCAAATTTACAAGACAAAAAAATCAATAAAAAAATCAGTAGCATTGTTATTTTTATTCACTGTGATCAAAAGATCTGACAAAAATAACTTAGAGGAGAAAAATTTTATTTTGGTTCATGGTTTTAGAGGTTTAGTGCATTATTGACTGACTCCATATCTGAGCCCCAGCTAAGGAAGGGCCCAACATGGTGGGAGAGTATGGCAGAGGAGAGCTTCTCAGTTCACGACAGCCAGCAAGCAGAGATCTGGCTCCCCAGGGACAAAATATGAACCCAGAGGAAAGCCCCCAGTGACCTACTTCCTCCAGCCACACACCCTACCTGCATATAGTTATCACCTAGTTAATCCATTCAAGTGGATTAATCCATAGATTAGGTCACATCTCTCATAATGTAATCATTTCACTACCGAACATTTTTGAATTGTCTTACACATAAGATTTGGAGGTGGGACATCTCCTGGCTAAGTCATAACAATTGTTATATGTCAATAGTTAATTATCTGAAATAGAAATTAAGAAAGCATTTCCATTTATAATACCTACAAAAATACTTAGGAATAAATTTAGCAAAATAAGTGAAAGATATCTACAATGAAATTTATAAAACACTGATGAAAGAAGTTGAAGAGGACACAAAAACTTGGAAAGACATCTTGTGTTCATGAATTGTAAAAATCAGTATTGCTAAAATGGTCATCTGACTCAAGGTGATCTATAGATTCACTGTAACCATATTAAAATACCAATGGAATTCTTCGCAGAATGATGGAACCACAAAAAACCAAATCCCAAACAGAAAAAGTCATCTCAAGCAAAAAGAACAAAGCAGGATCCCAGCATGATAGTGTATGCTTCTGGAGACTGAGGCAAGAAGATTGCAAGTTCAAGACCAGCCCCAGCAACTTAGTGAGGCCCTAAGCAATTTATTGAGATCCCGTCTCAGAATTAAGAAAAGGGCTGGAGATGTTGCTCATTGGTAAGTGTCTCTGGGTCCAATCCCTGGCATAAAACAAAAACCAAAAACTAAAAAACAAAAACAAACCCTCCCCACAAAACATACAAACAAAACAAAAAAAGAAAGGAACAGAGCAGGAGGTATTATATTACCTAACTTCAAAATATGCTACAAAGATGCAGAAGCAAAACCATCTCCTCCTCCACCATATGCTATTGGCATAAAAAAGATACATAGACCCATGCAACAAAATAGCCTAGAAATAAACCCACCCATCTATAGTCAGCAGATTTTCAACAAAGTTACCAAGAACAATGCACTGGGGGAGGTTTCAAGATGGCGGACTAGAGGGCGCTGCATTTCATGTTGCTCCAGGACGCAGGATTCAAAAGAGGAGATAGTGAGAGACTTGGGACCAACTCAAAGCTGCTGGGGGAGTCTCTCCCGTTGGGGAGGCGTCCCAGATGGGGTGGTAGTCCCGGAATGCAGGGAACTTTGTGAAGTAGAGTTGCCCGGTGAGACGCCCCTCCCCCCGCGGAGCAGTGAACACAGACAACTGGGAACATTGTAGAGGTGGCTGCTCAGCACAGCGCTTGGACTTGGAGCAACCACTGGGGCTCTGGGCGGCTGCCTGAGGAAGAGCTGCGTGGCGAGCTGTTTGGACTCAGAGCGATCGCTTCTGAACACTGGGGGGCTGCCCGGAGGAAGAGGAGGAGCGCAGCGGGTCGCTTGGTCTAGGAGTGACTGCATCAGAGCTACAGGCGGTTGCCAGAGGAGGAGGCGAGTGGTGAGTTGATTGCACTCAAAGCGACCGCTCCTGAACACTGGTGGCCTGCCTGGAGGAGGAGCGCGGTGGGTCGCTTGGTCTCTGAGTGACCGCTCCTGAACACCCGGGGGGCTACCCCGAGGAGGAGGAGGAACAGGGCAGGTCACTTGGACTTGGAGTGACTGCCTAGTGCTACGGGCGGTTGGCGGGAGGAGGAGACGCGAAGTGAGTTGCTTGGACTCCTCGTGACTGTGTCGGAACACCAGGCGGCTGTCCAGAGGAAGAGGTGTGTGGTGGGTCTCTGGGACTCGGAGCTATTGTACGGGGCTCCAGGTGGCGGCTCAGAGGAGGGGCCGCATAGCCAGGCGATTAGGTGCAGAGCAGGGTCCCAGGACCTAGGCGGTTTCTTGGAGGAAGAGCCGCACAGAGACACGCTTAGGGGCGGAGCAAGGTTCCAGGACTGTGGGCAGATTCTCTGGGAGAGGCAGCCTAAGGAGACTCGCCTGTGGAGGGTGAGGCTCCCAGGCCCAGGAGGTAGATCCGGGCCCCTGGGAACATTGCAGAGGAAGACAGCCCAGCCCAGGCGGTAGTTGTAGATTGAGGGGAACCTCTAGGAGGGGAACTGACCAGCGAGACCTCCCCACCGGGTGAGTCTTCCCTGCCGGGTGAGGTTTTCCCACAAGGATGGTAAAACCAGAGACACAGGCACAAACAGGCCTTGCCTCAGCCCGCAGCCTAGTTCCCCGTTGGATGACCATTGGTCAACAAGTGGAGGCACCTCTGCCCACTATCAGAGAATATATCCCACCTGAGGGTCACCACCCCTAGAAAGGCAGCTTCCTTGTGGAGCACGGCATTATCAACTTCCTCCAAGACTTCAGGCTACTGAAGGATAAGAGGGGATATACTAGCAATCTTCAGGGACATTATAAGTCAATAGAGGAAACCTGCAATATCTTAATGATCCACTGATTCCTGAACAATATGAGAAATCAAGGGAAGAAAATGCCCCAAACAAATCTAGATGTTACATCAATAAAATCCAATGACAGCATGGCAGAAGAAATGACAGAAAGGGAGTTCAGAATACATAATTAAAATGATCAGAGAAGCAAACGATGAGATGAAAGAGCAAATGCAGGCATTGAATGATCGCACCAATCAACAGTTAAAAGAGCAAATTCAGGAAGCAAAAGATCATTTCAATAAAGAGTTGGAGATATTGAAAAAAAAAAAAAAAACAGAAATCCTTGAAATGAAGGAAACAATAAACCAAATTAAGAACTCCATAGAAAGCATAACCAATAGGATAGAACACCTGGAAGACAGAACCTCAGATATTGAAGACAAAATATTTAACCTTGAAAACAAAGTTGAACAGAGAAGATGGTAAGAAATCATGAACAGAATCTCCAAGAAATATGGGATATCATGAAAAGGCCAAATTTGAGAATTATTGGGATTGAGGAAGGCTTAGAGAAACAAACCAAAGGAATGAACAATCTATTCAATGAAATAATATCAGAAAATTTCCCAAATCTGAAGAATGAAATGGAAAATCAAGTACAAGAGGCTTATAGGACTCCAAATACACAAAATTACAACAGACCCACACCAAGGCACATTATAATGAAAATACCTAACATACAAAATAAAGGCAGAATTTTAAAGGCTGTGAGAGAAAAGAACCAAATTACATTCAGGGGGAAACCAATACGGATATCAGCAGATTTCTCAATCCATACCCTAAAAGCTAGAAGGGCCTGGAACAACATTTTTCAAGCTCTGAAAGAAAATGGATGCCAACCAAGAATCTTATACCCAGCAAAACTTACCTTCAAATTTGACGATGGAATAAAATCCTTCCATGATAAACAAAAGCTAAAGGAATTTACAAAAAGAAAGCCAGCATTACAGAACATTCTCAGCAAAATATTCCATGAGGAAGAGATAAAAAACAAAGAAGCAAATCAGTAAAGGGAGGAATTATCCTAAAGGAACTGTCAAATAAAGGAGGAACCAAGTTGTGTCAAAAAAATAAATAAATAAATAAAATTTAAAAAATGAACCAAATGACTGGGAATACAAATCATATCTCAATAATAACCCTCAATGTTAATGGCCTGAATTCATCAATCAAAAGACATAGACTGGCAGATTGGATTAAAAAGAAAGATCCAACAATATGCTGCCTGCAAGAGACTCACCTCATAGAAAGAGATACCCATAGACTAAAGGTGAAAGGATGGGGAAAAACATACCATGCACATGCACTCAGCAAAAAAACTGGAGTATCCATCCTCATTTCAGATAATGTGGACTTCAAGCCAATGTTAGTCAGAAGGGATAAGGAAGGACATTTCATACTGCTTAAGGGAAGCATAAATCAGCAAGATATAACAATCATAAACATCTATGCCCCAAACAGTGGCTCATCCATGTATGTCAAACAAATCCTTCTCAATTTTAGAAACCAAATAGACCGTAACACAATAATACTAGGTGATTTTAACCTGCCTCTCTCACCACTGGACAGATCTTCCAAACAAAAATTGAACAAAGAAACCATAGATCTCAATAACACAATCAATAATTTAGACTTAACAGACATTTATAGAATATACCATCCAACCAAGAGCGAATACACTTTCTTCTCAGCAGCACATGGATCCTTCTCTAAAATAGACCATATATTATGCCACATAGCTAATGTTAGCAAATACAAGAAGATAGGGACACTACCTTGTATTCTATCAGATCATAATGGATTGAAGTTAGAAATAAATGAAAGAGTAAAAAACAGAAACTACTCCAACACCTGGAGATTAAACAATATGCTATTATATGATGAATGGGTAACAGAAGATATTAGGAAGGAAATTAAAAAATTCTTAGAGGTAAATGAGAACAAAGAAACATCATATCAAAATCTCTGGGACACTATGAAAGCAGTACTTAGAGGAAAATTTATTTCATGGAGCGCATTTAATAAAAGGAGTAAAACTCAACAAATAAACGACCTAACACTACAGCTCAAAGCCCTAGAAAAAGAAGAACAGACCAACACCAAAAGTAGTAGAAGACAGGAAATAGTCAAACTCAGAGCTGAAATCAACGAAATTGAAACAAAAGAAACAATACAAAAAATTGACAAAATAAATAGTTGGTTCTCTGAAAAAATAAACAAAATTGATAAACCTTTAGCTACACTAACAAAGAGAAGAGGAGAGAAAACCCAAATCACTAAAATTCGGAATGAACAAGGAAATATCACAACAGACACGACTGAAATACAAAACATAATTAGAAGCTATTTTGAAAATCTATACTCCAACAAAATAGAAAATTTCAAAGACATCAATAGGTTTCTAGAGACATATGAATTGTCTAAACTGAACGAGGAGGACATACACAATTTAAATAGACCAATTTCAAGTAATGAAATAGAAGAAGTCATCAAAAGCCTACCAACAAAGAAAAGTCCAGGACCTGATGGGTTCTCAGCCGAGTTCTACAAAACCTTTAAAAAAGAGCTCATTGCAATACTCCTCAAAGTATTCCATAAAATAGAAGATGAGGGAACCCTCCCAAACTCATTCTATGAAGCCAATATTACCCTGATACCTAAACCAGACAGAGACACATCAAGGAAAGAAAATTTCAGACCAATATCCTTAATGAACATTGATGCAAAAATTCTGAACAAAATTTTAGCAAATCGCATACAAAAACATATTAAAAAGATAGTGCATCATGATCAAGTGGGTTTCATCCCAGGGATGCAAGGTTGGTTCAACATCAGGAAATCAATAAATGTAATTCACCATATCAATAGACTTAAAGTCAAGAATAACATGATTATTTCAATAGATGCAGAAAAAGCATTTGATAAAATACAGCACCCCTTCATGCTCAAAACACTAGAAAAAATAGGGATAGTGGGAACATTCCTTAACATTGTAAAGGCCATCTACGCTAAGCCCATGGCTAATATCATTCTAAATGGTGAAAAACTGAAAGCATTCCCTCTAAAAACTGGAACAAGGCAGGGATGCCCTCTTTCACCACTTCTATTCAATATTGTCCTTGAAAATCTAGCCAGAGCAATTAGACAGACCAAAGAAATTAAAGAGATACGAATAGGAAAAGAAGAACTCAAACTATCCCTATTTGCTGATGATATGATTATATACTTAGAGGAACCAGGAAATTCCACCAAAAAACTTTTAGGACTCATAAGTGAATTCAGTAAAGTAGGGGGATATAAGATCAATGCACATGAATCTAATGCATTTTTATACATAAGTGATGAATCTTCAGAAAGAGAAATTAGGAAAACTACCCCATTCACAATAGCATCAAAAAAAATAAAATACTTGGGAATCAATCTTACAAAAGAGGTGAAAGACCTCTACAATGAGAACTACAGAACACTAAAGAAAGAAATTAAAGAAAACCTTAGAAGATGGAAAGATCTCCCATGTTCTTGGATAGGCAGAATTAATATTGTCAAAATGGCCATACTACCAAAAGTGCTATACAGATTCAATGCAATTCCAATTAAAATCCCAATGATGTATCTTACAGAAATAGAGCAAGCAATTATGAAATTCATCTGGAAGAATAAAAAACCCAGAATAGCTAAAGCAATCCTTGGCAGAAAGAGTGAAGCAGGGGTATCACAATACCAGATCTTCAACTCTACTACAAAGCAATAGTAACAAAAATGGCATGGTATTGGTACCAAAATAGAAAGGTGGATCAATGGTACAGAATAAGGACACGGACACAAACCCAAATAAATACAATTTTCTCATACTGGACAAAGGGGCCAAAAATATGCAATGGAGAAAAGATAGCCTCTTCAACAAATGGTGCTGGGAGAATTGGAAATCCATATGCAACAGAATGAAACTAAACCCATATCTCTCACCATGCACGAAACTAAACTCAAAATGGATTAAGGACCTTGGAATCAGACCAGAGAACTTGCATCTTATAGAAGAAAAAGTAGGTCCAAATCTTCATCTTGTTGGCTTAGGATCAGAGTTCCTCAACAGGACTCCCATAGCACAAGAAATAAAAGCAAGAATCAATAACTGGGATAGATTCAAACTAAAAGCTTTCTCTCAGCAAAGGAAAACTATCAGTAATGTGAAGAAAGAGCCTACAGAGTGGGAGAATATCTTTGCCACTCATACTTCAGATAGAGCACTAATGTCCAGAATCTGTAAAGAACTCAAAAAACTCTACACCAAGAATGCAAATAATCCAATCAACAAATGGGCTAAGGAAATGAATAGACACTTCACAGAAGAAGATCTACAGGCAATCAGCAAACATATGAAAAAATTTTCAACATCTCTAGTAATAAGAGAAATGCAAATCAAAACCACCCTAAGATTCCATCTAACTCCAATTAGAATGGTGATTATCAAGAAGACAAGCAACAACAGGTGTTGGCGAGGATGTGGGGGAAAAGGTACACTCCTACATTGCTGGTGGGGCTGCAAATTAGTGCAGCCACTCTGGAAAGCAGTGTGGAGACTCCTTAGAAAACTTGAACTGGAGCCACCATTTGACCCAGCTATTCCACTCCTTGGCCTATACCCAAAGGACTTAAAATCAGCATACTACAGAGATACAGGCACATCAATGTTCATAGCTGCTCAGTTCACAATAGCCAGACTGTGGAACCAACCTAGATGCCCTTCAATTGATGAATGGATAAAGAAACCATGGTATATATATACAATGGAATATTACTCAGCCATAAAGAATGATAAAATTATAGCATTTGCAGGCAAATGGATGAAATTGGAGACTATCATGCTAAGTGAGATAAGCCAATCTCAAAAAACCAAAGGAAGAATGATATCGCTAATAAGTGAATGATGACACATAATGGGGGGTGGGAGGGGTTAGTGTTAGGGTTAGAGTTAGGGTTAGGGAGGGGGGCAAGAATGGAGGAAGGAATGACTGTATAGAGGGAAAAGAGGGGTGGGAGGGGTGGGGGGAAGGGAAAAAATAACAGAATGAATCAAACAACATTGCCTATGTAGATTTATGATTACACAAATGGTATGCCTTTATGCCATGTACAAACAGAGAAACGACATGTATCCCATTTGTTTACAATAAAAAAAAAAGAACAATGCACTGGAGAAAGGACATTTTTTTTTTCCAACAAATGATGGTGGAAAAATTGGATATTCACGTGTGTCATGGGCTGACAGATCTGGTTCCACGAGAATGTTACAGGTCAAACAGACTCCATGTTATGTAGGAAATAAGCTTCTCCCATGGGACACACTGCCTCTGTTCCCATCATGAGTTACTTAGCGTGACATTTAGCAATACAAAATGACAATTCTTATGTAAAGAAAAATTGCTCTCTTTTGATCCCTATTGCTGCTAAACAATGTACTATGTGAACAGTGGTGTGGATGTTAGTAACCATTCTTTAGTTTGTACCTAGGTAAGGGTCATTTTGACCCACTTTCCCCTCTGTCGATGATCTCATGATGTTAATGTGTAATTTTAAATCATAGCAACAGACACTTAGGATTGATGTGATTTTTGGTATAAGAACCCCTACAACCCTGTGGTCGGGGCTGTTCTCCCAATAGCCATTTTTTGGGGCATTGTGTGAGATAGTCAGCCGGCCGGCTTCATAAACACTCTCAAATTTGGACTTCTCAGTGGTGATCGGTCTGTTCTTAAGTTGTGCCCCATAACAATGTGGAAAATGAAAGTAGACCTTTACCTTCCACCTGTTAAAAAATCAACTCAAAGTGGACTCAAGACATAAACGTAAGCTGAAACTAGGAGACCGCTAGAGGAAAACAGTGGGGAAGGGCTGTGGGGAGAACAGTGGGACATCAGAATGGCAAAGACTGTTTTGGACAAGATCCCTGAGCACAGGAAGCGAAGCAAAGCAAAAACAGATGATGCTTTTGTATAGCAAAAAACTATCCTTGAGTGAATGAAGAGACACCCTACCAAGTGGGAGAAAGTGTTTGCTAACTATACAACTGACAAGGGGCTGATACCCAGAATACATAAGGAACTCTGAAAACTGAGTATCGCCACCACCACTACCATTACTACCACCATCACCATCATCAACAACACAAAGCCAAATAATCTGATTAAACTATGGGCCATAGCCACGCTTTTACAATTATGTGAAATAAATTCCATTGTCATCTACAACTAAAAAGAACCAATAAAAAATGATATTCAAAAAAAAACATTATGGGCAATAAACCTAAATAGACACCTCTCAAAAGAAAACACACAACTGGGCAACAGGGGTATGAAAAAGTTCTCAGTACCACTAATTATCAGGGAAATGCAAATCAAAACCACCCTCTCAGATGTTGCCTTACTCCAGGAGGAATGGCTGTTATCAAAAAGACTAGTGGTAACAAGGGATGGGGAGGATGTGGACCAAAGGCAGCCTTGCCAGTGCTGGTGGGAACTAAGTCAGTGGAGCTGCTGTGGAAAAGAACACGGACTTTCCTCAAAAAATTAAAAGTACTACTGCACGTACAGCAGATGTAAGGTCAGCATACTGAGGAGACGTCTGCACCCCATGTTCATGGCAGCACTGTTCACAACAGCCTGGAAATGACCTGAGTGCTCACCAGTCACAAATGTGTCCACAGCGGAACGCAATTCATCCATGCAAACAAAATCCTGTCATTCGTGCACGTGAGTGGATCTGGAGAACTTTACGTTAAGTGAAATAAACCAGGCAAAGCAAGTCAGACAGCAAGTGGTCTCACTCCTCCGTAGAATCTAAAAGATTGTCTCACAGGCCTCAAGGGTAGAATGGGGGTTACCAGAGGGAGAGTGGGAGTGGGAAGGGTGGATACTAAGTTGCTATTAGATAGGAACAAGATGCTCCCATGTGCTGTTGCACAGGAGGGTGACTATGGGTGACATTTTGAAAGTTAGAAGGAAGGATTTAAAAAACTTTCACCATTTGGAAATGATAAAGGTTGGAGGAGACAGTGAACCTGATTTAAACCTTGTACTATGTATACATGTGTCAAGACATTAAAAGGTAATATGTACAATGTTATGGTTTTAGGTATTAGTAAATAAAAAGGACTCACTATTTGCCTACTCTTGCCTTCTGCTTGAGGATCTTTGTCCCCACACCCAGTCCATTCCTTGAGACTACTGGAGGAAGTCAGCCATGAGGAAGGTCTGCAGTACGTTCCCATGACCCTGCCTGACCAACATCCATCTCTAACTGGAATTGCACACCTCAAAAGGAAGATGAGAGTAATGTAAGGGGCTGGGGATGTAGCTCAGTTGGTAGAGTGCTTGCCTCACATGCACGAGGCCCTGGGTTCAATCCCCAGCACAACCAAAAAAAAAAAAAAAAAAAGACCAAACAAAAAGGAAAAAGCAAAAACACAAAAAAAATCCCGAAGCGATAGGGAGGTACAAGACTAGAAAGGTAGATTAATTAAAAAAAAAAAAAAGAGTAATGCAAGTTGGTTATCTGTCATGCGATTGATGGGGAGATCTCAGAGCCTGGAATTTCCGGAAGGAGATGGGAACACCTCCCTCATCAAGCCGGGTGGGCCACTGGGACTGAACTACGGCTTCATTCTGTCCTGTAGAGCTGATGCACAAATCCAGGGAATTTAGAAGGTGAGAGTAAAAATATCTGTCTTGCTTCTTAAAAATGTGGGAACTTCAACTTGAGGGAATAAAGACCTCAGGTTATGGGGAAGCTGGTGTAATTCCTGGTTCTTCCACAGCTTTATCTGGAACTTTCTAATAGTTCACCATGGTCCTCCCACTGCATATTGGGACAGGATATGGGACAGGACTGACAGGCTTAAGATTACAGTTTCGGGGCTGGGGTTGTGGCTCATTGGTAGAGCGTTTGCCTGGAATAAGTAAGGCCCTGGGTTTGATCCTCAGCACCACATAAACATAAAATAAAGGTATTGTGTCCACCTACAACTAAAACAAAAGACTAAAAAAAATTACAGTTTCAGTCTCTGAACTGTACAGAGTGGCCATACAGTCACTGAGACCAAAACCCAAGTGCACACTCAAGCAAGAAGAACACAGCTGGTTACAAAGAAGAGTTACTTAAGAACAATAAAAAAATCACTCTGCACTGGGGAAGTCCAGAGAGGGAAGTAAGATCTGGTTGTCGCAAGTGATCAAGAAACACAGCTGCCTGAAAGGGGCTGTGTAACTAGGCAAATCAGTTTATACCTCTGGTAAGATTCGATTGTGTTTGAGTTGTGAAGAGAGATTTTACTCTCCTACAGTTGGATGGGGCGTTCTGTATCTTCTTGATGAATTAACCCTTTATAGTGATTTTCTCTTGTGATAAATATTGACTAAAAGTTTATTCTGTCCTGATACGAGTATAGCCATTGTGTTTGTCAGTGTTCACAGCCATGACAAAATATCTGAAAAAATAACTTGGAGGAGGAAAGATTGTTTTGGCTCACAGTTTAAGAGGTTTCAGTCCGTGTTCTGCCGGCTCCGTTGCTTTGGACCTGAGGTGAGGCGAAAAGTCATGGCAGTGGACGTGGTGGGGGAAAGCTGTTCAGCTCATAGAAACTCGGAGACAGAGAGACAAAGGAGGAGGAGAGAGAGAATGAGGAGGAGGAAGTAGCTGGGGAAAAGATACTGTCTCCAAGGGCACCCCCCAAGGACCCACGCCCTCCAACTAGGTTGTATCTCCTACGGTTTCTCCACCTTCTACCAGTGCCATCAAAATGTTAATCTGTCAGTGGAGTAATCCACTGATGAGATCACAGCCTCCATATTCCAGTCACTCCTCAAAAGCCCTCCCGCTCCGAACACTGTTGATTTGGTGACCAGTTTTTCAACATGAGTCCTTTGGGGACACTTCATGTCAAAACCGAAGCAGCCACTTCTGATTCATTTGCTTATCATTTTTTTCATAGAATATTTTTTCCATTCCTTTCAACCTACATGTGTCCTAAAGGTTAAACTGTGTCTTCATAGGCAATATCTAGTTGGATCTTATTTTTAAAATTTATTCATCCATTCTGTGAATTTTGGTTGGAAAACTGAATCCATTTACACTTAAAGGAATTATTGAAAGTGAAGAACTTAATGCTGCGTTTTGTTAATTATTTTCTGAGTATTTTGCAGTTCTTTTGTCCTTCCTCTTTTGAAGTCTTCCTTTGTTATCTGCTGATTTGTGGTAATGTACTTTTATTCTTTTCTCTTTCTCTTTTTTGCATGTCCTAGAGATTTTTTCCTTTGTGGCTTCTATGAGGCTGACTTAATATATCTTATAATATTTTATTTTAAGCTAAAAACAACTTTACTTTAACCACCTACAGAAATGCTACACTTTTACTTATCTCAAACTTTATGAAGTACCTACAATCATGTTCTATCCTTGGACACAGAATGACCATTTGTAGTTTAAATAATTAGTTTTTTCAGTAAGTTATTCTCCAGCCAATTTGCATCATGAATGAGTGATTTAATTTAGTAGTGGAGGAATTAGGAGATACATTGTTCTTATCTGTTAGAGGGGAGTGTTAAACCATTTAATTTTTTTAAAAAATTTATTTTTTACAGACTGCATTCATTGTACACAAATGGGGTACAACTTTTCATTTCTATGGTTGTGCATGATGTAGATTCATACCATTTGTGTGATCATACATGTACATAGGGTAATGATGTCTGTTTCAGTCCACCATTTTTCATACCTGCCCCCTCATTTCCTCTATATACTCTAAAGTTCCTCCATTCTTCTCTCACTCCCCATCCCCCCATCCCCATTATATATCATCATCCACTTATCAGGGAAAACATTCAGCCTTTGAATTTTTGGGATTGGCTTATTTCACTTAGCATGATATTCTCCAATTCCATCCATTTATCTGCAAATGCCATAATATTATTCTTCTTTATGGCTGAATAATATTCCATTGCATATATATACCACAGTTTCTTTATCCATTCATCTATTGGAGGGCATCTAGGTTGATTCAACAATCTAGCTATTATGAACTGAGCTGCTATAAACATTGATGTGGCTGTGTTACTGTAGTATGCTAATTTTAAGTCGTTTGGGTATAAATCAAGGAGTGGGATAAGTGGGTCAAAAGGTGGGTGCACTCCAAGTTTCCTTGGGATTCTCCATACTGCTTTCCAGAGTGTCTGCACCAATTTGCAACTCTACCAGCAATGTAAAAGTATGCCTTTTCCCCCACATCCACACCAACATTTTTTATTGTTTGTGTTCTTGATAATAGTCATTCTAATTGGAGTAAGATGAAAGCTTAGCATTGTTCTAATTTGCATTTCTCTATTTACTAGAGATGTTGAACACTTTTTCATATTTTTATTAATCACCTGTTTGTCTTCTGTAAAGTATCTGTCCAGTTTCTTAGTCCATTTATTGATTGGGTCCTTTGTTTTTTTGGTGTAAAGTTTTATAAGTTCTTTATAAACTTTGGAGATTAGTGCTCTATCTGAAATGGGGAAGATTTTCTCCCACTCTGTAGGCTCTCTTTTCACATTATTGATTGTGTCCTTTGCTGAGAAAAAGCTTTTTAGTTTGAGTTCATCCCATTTATTGATTCTTGCTTTCATTTCTTGTGCTTTTTTAAATTAATATTTTCTGGTAGTTCATTGCTAGATAACCTGTCTTCAAGTTCACACATTCTTTTACTTCATCAGTTTGTTCTTGATGCTCTTTATTGTCTTTTTATTTCATTCATTGTATTTTTTTGCTTCAGAATTTTTCTTCTTAAAAAAGTATTTTCAGCCTTCCTGTTAAATTTCTAATTTTGTTTTTGTTTTTTTGTTTTCCCAATTATGTTGAATTGTTTTTCTGTATTTTCTGAAGTTTGCTGATCTTCCATAAATAATTATTTTGAATTGTTTGTCAAGCTGTTCCTGTATCTCCATTTATTTAAGTGGGATATTATTGTATTATTTTGGTGGTGTTATACCTCCTTGGTGTTTTTCAGGCTTGTTGTATTGCTTTATGTTGCTGTCTGAACATTTGAAGAAATAGGGACATATTCCAGTCTTTGCAGACTGACTTTGTCTGGGGCAGGTCTTCACAAACCAGCCTGCCAGAGATTCTGCTCAGTGGGCCCTTTGGCATTGTTCATGCATAGGTTGGCTGCTGGCATAGTAAGGCAGGCTGGTTTTGTCCTGGATCGGTAGGTGAGTGGACTCAGTGCCTTCATCTACAGGGCTGGGTCTGTAGCCAGGATATACTGAGTAGATCTGTTAAATGCGATAGGGTTCAGTCTGGAACTGCGCCTCCAGAACTGACTAACCGTAGGATTACAGGGACTGGCTTGATAGTAGGCAGGCCTAGACCCTGTGTTGATGGGTGCCAGTCTAGCATTTGAAGCCAGCAGTGCCTACTGAGCTTTAGTTGAGCCTGAAACCCAGGGCTACATGGGCTCACCAGTCTCTAAAGTCACTGGATGAATTCAGAACTTTCTCACCACCAGCAGCTCTTCCAGAGTTGCTCAGTTTCTTTATGGGAGGAAGGATTCAGATTTTTTTCTGATCTCTTACTATTTAAGGGAATTAAGATTGGGGAGAAAATGGACAAGGGACTAAAGAGGAGGGGTGGTGGTGTCCAGGGCTTATTTATGACTGCAAATCTTGTCTTTATTTTTTCACTTTACATGTTTGTGGATTACTGACCTTTGTAGGTGGTAGTGAAAATAAAGTCTCCCTTAGCATAATATTCTCCAACTGCATCCATTTACCTGCAAATGCCATGATTTTATTCTTCTTTATGACTGAGTAATATTCCACTGTGTATATATACCACAGTTTCTTTATCCATTCACCAACTTAAGGGCATCTAGGTTGGTTCCACAATCTAGCTATTATGAATTGAGCAGCTATGAAAAAGAGGGGTGGGGAGGGGGTGGAGGGAAGGAAAAACAACAGAATGAGACAAACATCAATGTCCTATGTGCGTACATGATTACGCAAATGGTGCAACTCTACTTTGTGTACAACCAGAGAAACAACAGTTGCACCCCATTTGTGTACAATGAATCAAAGTAAATAAGTAAAAAATAGGTCTCCCAACATGTCAATGCTTTAAGTAGAAGCTTAAGAATCTTTGGCTAAAGTGTGTGTGAAGTTGAACACTGGGTTGGGTGGGCAAAGACCTGAATTCTTGCCCAAGTTTTAGCGTTTGTTTTTTGACTTTATTCAAATTAGTCCCTTGACTTTTCTTGGCCTCAGATTCTTTTTTTTCCACCCACATTTTTAATGGGTACATTATAGTTGTACATAATGGGATTTGTTGTTACCTACTTGTACATGCACACAATATAACAATGTGATTCAACCAATATCCCTCCCTAGCACTTCCCCCTCCTCCTTGATCCCTTTCCTCTACTGATCTCCTTTTGATCTGCCCTCAGATCTTTTCCTTTTTCCTCTCTAGTTTCCACATAAGAGAGAAAACCTTCTGAGTTTGACTTATTTCACTTAACATAATGGTCTTCAGTTCCATCTATTTTCCTGGAAATGATATGATTTCATTTTTGCTTGTAGCTAAATAAAACTGCATTGTGTACATACACACATTTTCTTTATCTGTTCATCTCTTGATGGACACCTAGGCTGGTTCTATAGTTTGTCTTGGCCTCAGAGTCTTAATCTGCAAAATGATGAGGTTGGTTTTACTGTCTTCTCTTAGGTGAATCTTAGCTCTAAGAGACAGATGTGTAGTCTAGAATGTGTGTATTTATGCACCTATGTGCATATCTATGTCTTTGTAGGTCTTAGTTTATGTATAGGTGATAGGCCTTTCCTTCATCCATTAGTCTTTTCATTGCACCCCCGCAAGCACATAATCTAAGACCTTCCTCTTATTTTAAATCTGACTCAAAAATACTTACTCTCAAGTTGCTCAATGATAGACTTCTTTCTTTACTGTCATAGTTTGGTGTCTCTTAACAAGATTCAGTTGTACTAAGTGATACAGCCTTGAAATATTGCTCACAGGGGCCTGGTGTATATCAGATAGGTAAAGTATTGAGAACCTACCGAGCGGCAGGCATTCTGAGCAGCTATGAACATTTATGTGGCTGTATCTCTGTAGTAAGCTGATTTTAAGTCCTTTGGGTATAGGCCAAGGAGTGGGATAGCTGGGTCAAATGGTAGGTCCATTCCAAGTTTTCTAAGGAGTCTCCATACTGCTTTCCAGAGTAGCTGCACTAATTTGCAGCCCCACCAGCAATGTAGGAGTGTACCTTTTCCCCCACATCCTCGCCAACACCTATTTTGCTTGTATTCTTGATAATCGCCATTCTAATTGGGGTGAGATGGAATCTTAGGGTGGTTTTGATTTGCATTTCTCTTATTACTAGAGATGTTGAACATTTTTCCATATGTTTGTTGATTGCTTGTAGATCTTCTTCTGTGAAGTGTTTGTTCATATCCTTAGCCCATTTGTTGATTGGGTTATTTGCATTCTTGGTGTAGAGTTATTTGAGTTCTTTATATATTCTGGAAATTAGTGCTCTATCTGAAGTATGAGTGGCAAAGATATTCTCCCACTCTGTAGGCTCTCTCTTCACATTGCTGATAGTTTCCTTTGCTGAGAGAAAGCTATTTAGTTTGAATCTATCCCAGTTATTGATTCTTGCTTTTATTTCTTGTGCTATGGGAGTCCTGTTGAGGAACTCTGATCCTAAGCCAACAAGATGAAGATTTGGACCTACTTTTTCTTCTATAAGATGCAGGGTCTCTTGTCTGATTCCAAGGTCCTTGATCCATTGTGAGTTGATTTTTGTGCAGAGTGAGAGATAGGGGTTTAGTTTCATTCTGTTGCATATGAATTTCCAGTTTTCCCAGCACCATTTGTTGAAGAGGCTATCTTTTCTTCATTGCATATTTTTGGCCCCTTTGTGTAGTGTGAGAAAATTGTATTTATTTGGGTTTGTGTCCGTGTCCTCTATTCTGTACCATTGATCTACCTGTCTATTTTGGTGCCAATACCATGCTGTTTTTGTTACTACTGCTTTGTAGTATTGTTGAAGTTCTGGTATTGTGATACCCGCTGCTTCACTCTTCCTGCTAATGATTGCTTTAGCTATTCTGGGTTTCTTATTCTTCTAGATGAATTTCATGATTGCTTGCTCTATTTCTGTAAGGTATGTCATTGGGATTTTAATTGAAATTGCATTGAATCTGTATAGCATTTTTGGTAGTATGGCCATTTTGACAATATTAATTTTGCTTATCCAAGAACATGGGAGATCTTTCCATCTTCTAAGATCTTCCTCAATTTCTTTCTTCAATGTTTTGTAGTTTTCATTGTAGAGATCTTTTATCTCTTTGGTTAGATTGATTCCCAAGTATTTTATTTTTTTTTGAGGCTATTGCAAATGGAGTTGTTTTCCTCATTTCCCTTTCAGCTGTTTCGTCGCTTGCATATAAAAATGCTTTAGATTTATGCGTGTTGATTTTATAGCCTGCTATTTTGCTGAATTCATTGATGAGGTCTAGAAGTTTTCTGGAGGAGGTTTTTGGATCCTCTAAATATAGAATCATATCAGCAAATAGTGACATCTTAAGTTCCTCTTTTCCTCTTCATATCACTTTAATTTCTTTGGTCTGCTTAATTGTTCTGGCTAGAGTTTTGAGGACAATGTTGAATAGAAGTGGTGAAAGAGGACATCCCTGTCTTGTTCCTGTTTTTAAAGGAAATGGTTTCAGTTTTTCTCCATTAAGAATGATGTTGGCCATGGGCTTAGCATAAATAGCCTTTACAATGTTCAGATATGTTCCTACTATCCCTATTTTTTCTAGTGTTTTGAGCATGAAGGGGTGTTGTATTTTGTCGAACGCTTTTTCTGCATCAATTGAAATAACCATATGATTCTTATCCTTAAGTCTATTGACATGATGGATTATGTTTATTGATTTACAGATGTTAAGCCATCCTTGCATTCCAGGGATGAACCCCACTTGATCGTGGGGCACAATTTTCTTAATATGTTTTTGGATATGGTTTGCCAATACTTTTAAGGATCTTTGCATCTATATTCATCAAGGATATTGGTCTAAAATTTTCTTTCCTTGATGTGTCTTTTCCTGGTTTGGGTATGAGGGTGATATTAGCTTCATAGAATGAGTTTGGTAGGGTACCCTTCTTTTCTATTTCCTGGAATACTTTGAGAAATATTGGAATGAGTTCTTCTTTGAAGGTCTTGTAGAACTCGGCTGAGAATCCATCTGGTCCTGGACTTTTCTTGGATGGTAGATTTTTTAATGGCTTCTTCTATTTCATTGCTTGATATTGATCTGTTTAAATTGTGTATGTCCTTCTGGTTCAGTTTGGGAGGAGCATATGTCTCTAGAAATTGGTCAATGTCTTCGGTAGTTTCTATTTTTTGGAATACAGATTTTCAAGGTAGCTTCTCATTATGTTCTGTATCTCAGTGGTGTCTCCCGTGATATTTCCTTTATCATCACGAATTTTAGTAATTTGAGTTTTCTCTCTTCTTCTCTTTGTTAGTGTGGCTAAGGGTTTGTCTATTTTGTTTACTTTTTAAAAGAACCAACTTTTTGTTTTGTCAACTATTTGAAATGTTTCTTTTGTCTCAATTTCATTGATTTCAGCTCTGATTATAATTATGTCCTGTCTTCTACTACTTTTACTGTTATTCTGTTCTTCTTTTTCTAGGGCTTTGAGCTGTAATGTTAGGACATTTAGTTGTTGACTTTTCTTTCTTTTCTGGAATGCCCTCCATGCAATGAATTTTCCTCTTAGTACCACTTTCATAGTGTCCCAGAGATTTTGATATGTTATATTGTCATTCTCATTGACCTCTAAGAATTTTTTTATCTCCTCCCTGATGTTTTTTGTTATCCATGTTTCATTCAGTAGCATATTATTTAGTCTCCAGGTGTTGGAGTAATTTCTGTTTATTTTGTCATTGATTTCTACTCCCAGTCCATTATGATCTGATAGATTTTTTGCATTTTCTAAGGGCTGCTTTGTGGCATAACTTATGGTCTATTTTCGAGAAGGATCCATGTGCTGCTGAGAAGAAAGTGAATCCGCTCATTGATGGATGGAATATTCTATACATGTCTATTATGTCTAGGTTCTTGATTGTGTTATTGAGTTCTATGGTTTCTTTGGTTGGTTTTTGTTTGGAAGATCTATCTAGTGGTGACAGCGGTGCATTAAAGTCACCCAGAATTATTGTGTTGTGGTCTATGTGATTCCTGAAATTGAGAAGGATTTGTTTGATTTACGGGATGCACCATTGTTTGGGGCATAAATATTTACTATCATTATGTCTTCCTGATTTATGATTCCCTTAAACAGTATGAAATGTTCTTCTTTATCCCTTCTGACTAACTTTGACTTGAAGTCCACTTTATCTGATATAAGGATGGAAACCCCCGCTTTTTTACTGAGTCCATGTGCATGGTAGGTTTTTTCCCATTCTTTCACCTTTAGTCTGTGGATGTCTTTTTCTATGAGATGAGTCTCTTGCAGGCAGCATAGTGTTGGGTCTTTCTTTTTAATCCATTCTGCCAGTCTGTCTTTTGATTGATGAGTTTAGGCCATTAACGTTCAGGGTTATTATTGAGATATGATTTGTATTCCCAGTCATTTGGCTTATTTTTGGTTTTTAAGTTGGCTTGGTTTCTCCTTTGAGTGGTTTTTCTCTAAGGTAGTTCCTCCCTTTGCTGACCTACATTGTTGTTTTTCATTTCCTCCTCATGGAATATTTTGTTGAGAACATTCTGTAGCGCAGGCTTTCTATTTGTAAATTCTTTTAACGTTTGTTTATCGTGGAAGGATTTTATTTCTTCCTCAAATCTGAAGGTTAGTTTTGCTGGGTATAGGATTCTTGTTTGGCAACCGCATTCTTTCAGAGCTTGAAATACGTTGTTCCAGGCCCTTCTAGCTTTTAGGGTATAGATTGAGAAATCTGCTGATATCCGTATTGGTTTCCCCCTGAATGTAATTTGGTTCTTTTCTCTCACAGCCTTTAAAATTCTGTCTGGGTGATGGATAGGTGTAAGGCTGGTGATGGACAGGCTAGAGGCAGGCAAATGGAGGATGATAGGCACCTGACAGTGTGCAATCTGCACTCGAAAAACTCGTCGACATGCTGGCAGACTGCAGGTGATCACAGCAGACAAATTGGGTAAACAGCAGGGGATCGATAAGCAGCAAAACCTGCCTTACCAAGAAACAGATATCCTCTGCTTGAAACCGGAGTTACAGAGCAACAAGGAATGCAGCCTCCCTCTAGTCTGCTATCTTGGATCTCCTGGGACTTCTGATCTTCATAATTTCTCAAATGTTTCATGAAGCAGAACCTTCTCAGGGTTAAGTGCACTCTCTAATCTGTGGTTTAATAGACACTGTTGGTGGAGATGTGCCTGCTGTGGATATGTGAGTGGGCCAGGTGGGAGGAAGTTCATGTACCCTTCTACCTTCTCGTTTGTGCTGTGCCCCTCAGAACAGCAGAATAAAGGTGGAGTGAGACTTCCTTATGGAAGCAGAGACAATTTTCACAGATTCCTAGGTTATCTAGGTGCTTTCTCACTTCCTTGATCCCATTATCTACCAGTGTCTACTATTCTCTTCTGTCTCCAAGTAATCTGAAAGTTGCCTATTGACATTTACCAATTAATAATAATAATGATAATAACATTTCCCTTGTTTTTTATATCCTAGGTGGCCTGATAATTTTCTTAATTTACCTAAATTATCTCATTTAATACTCAACACAACGACATAATGTCACCAACCTTACTAGTGATGTTATTTTTACTAATGCTCATCACATACTAGTGTTGGTTTTGTTGGAAATAATGGGTTTTCTGTGAAAAACACTAGTTGCAGGCAAGTGAACAGGGTAAGGTTCAGTTCCATGAACAGAGCATTCATGTCCTCATCCATTTGGCAGAGAAATCCTGGATGAGACTTTCTGTCTTTCTTCTTCTTTCTTTCTCTTTCATACTGAAGACTGAATCCAGGTACATGCTACCACAGAACTATATTCCAAGGCCTTTTTTTTTTAAATTTGAGACAAGTGTTTCTATGTTGCCCAGGCTGGCCTTGAACTTATGATTCTCCTGTCTCAGCCTCCTGAGTCTCTAGGATCACAGATGTGCACCATAGCACCCAGCTAACTTTCATTTTGAGCACCATCTTGGTGGTGCATGGCTATACTCTTCAGATGTACAAGATGGGGCTATATACCTGTCTTATCTTAGGTCAGAATAAAGACTGTGAAACTGAAAAAGAACATGAGAGTGTGCACAACCTTCTGGTATTCTTTTATGGTCCTGTTTATCTCAACAGAGCTCCCCTTTAACTTAATGTGACACAGTTCCATCAATGTAGGAGAGTGTCTCCTTGCTTTTCAAGGCCTTATGCTGGCAGAAAAGTTCTTCATACAGATCACGTCAGACAGGGGACTGTCACACTGATCAACACGACCTGGGAAAGAGTTGTTTCCACTATTAATGTTTACACACGCTGACGTAGAATTTGTTTGCTTGTCAGTTAGGCTAAGTATTCTAATAACTAACTCTGCTACCAACACCCAGGCACTGCCTACTGAAACTGCTCTCTGTACCCCAGCTACCCACCCACTGGAAGAGTCCAGGTTATTTTCCTGATTTTGTATATTAGGAATCCTAGGCTCAGGAAGGCTAAATCACTTTTCAATTAAGTAATAGACCCGGAGTTTGAACACAGTTGTCTGAATCCAAAGCTCATGCTCCAAAGTCACAGTTTTCTGCTTTTTCTATTCAACTAACCATTCAACTAGCCAACATTTCTTGAGAATTTGCTGTGTGGAAAAGATGAAGTTGAATGTTACTACTCTTAGGTTGCTCTAATCTACAGATGTTCCTTGATTTACGGTGAAGTTATGTACTGAAAATAACACCACAAGTTGAAAATATGAGTTGAAAATGCATTTACTATATCTAACCTCTCAAATGTCATAGCTTAGCAACATAGCATAATTAGCATATTGGCCATTTACTATTGTGATTGCATGTCTCACTGGGAACTGCAGCTTGCTGCTGTTGCTCAGAATCTTGAGAGAATATTGTGTCATATATGGCTAACCTTGAAAAAGATCAACATCCAGGATTTGAAGTGTGGTTTCTACTGAATGCACATTGCTTTCACATCATCATTAAGTCAAAAAATTGTAAGTTGAGCCACTGTATGTCAGGGACCATCTATAGTAGGGAAGGAAACTAAGGAAAACCGGCAAGCCTCTGGGTTAGGATGTGAAAAAACAGGAAAGACCTTTCTCTCATTTTAGAAAGGAGAAAATCCTAAACAAAATAAAAGCCACATTTTAAATGGGTTAGTAAAGAGCAGGAGATTAAAGAAAAGTTGGTGAACAGAATTCCAGAGAGAAATACACTCTAGATCAAAGGGAAAATAAGCTGGATATTAGATATCCATGTGGGATGGTGGGACAGTCAGATTAAAGGACAGTTACTCAGTCCTGCAGTCATCATCCCATATTCTCAGACTCAATCCCTAAGTTTTGTTGGGAAAGTGCCCACAGAAGAGGACTGGTAAGTAGAGGAAAAATGCATTATCCTACCTGTTAGGTAATCCAGCTTCCCAAATCCACCTGTCAATCTGCCGTTAAGCCCACCTTTCTCGTTACAGGAATTTCCGGCTTACATCACTGTAACCTTCCTGCCTCCCACATTACGTTCCAATATGTCATTGGTCCATCAGTCAGTCTGTAATAATCCTCCTCCGTGATTGGTTCCTCCCAGCCCGCGAAATTCCAATACAAAGAACCGTGCGCCATCTTCTCTCTTTCCCTTTCCCCTTTCCCCCGAGCGGACACGTTTTGTCCGCTTGAATAAAAGTTCCTCGTGTGAGACCTGTATCTGTGGAGCGTCTTTTTGGGAGTTATCGACGAACCAAAACTACTCCCCGTTACATCTAACTAACACTACCTTTGTCAAGGTAACTGGATGATAAATTATTGCTAGAATCAAAGCCCAAACCAAACCAAACCAAACCACCACCACAAACTGTAGCAAGCATTCTTCCAGCCTGAATTTCAAAATGTAGAAGCAGAGAAAGTCAAGTTGGGCCAAATGCACAGATGACTTTCAAGTTGGTATCTTCTAATGTATTTTGAGGAACAAATCAGAAATGGCCATCATGGATGGAGTGGTGGAGTAGTTCAGAAGAAAATTAAATATAAAAAAAAGATTCTAGACTTGAAACACTTTGTATCTAAAACCTAAAGTTTATGGCTCATATGTAACTACAGATTGGGTAATGGAGCACAGAACAGTGAACTTGAACATAGGGGTGAATATAAATGACCCAAAATAAAGTGCAAGAGAAAAAAAGGTTAAAAAATAAACATTAATAACAATTTATGAAATTTTATCAAGTAATCTAGACAATTGCAACTGGAATTGCAGGAAGAGAGAAAAGAAAGAATAATTGAATAAACAATTAAATGATGGGCAAGACTTTTTCATATTTGATTTTAAAAATCAGCCAACAGCTTTATCTAAGAACATAAACTGTTCAAACTTGTTGCAGGAATACTCTTAGATATAACAGCTAAGTTGTTGAAAACCAAATACAAAAAGGAGATCTAAAAATCATCAGGTGATAGACACATTTTACAGATGAAGGAACAAAAATAAAAAATAAAACAATTTTTATTATAAGAAAAATGAAAGGAGATATCCAAGAACACCTTTATAAAGTGTTAAAGGAAGAAACCCCTATGTCAGTGTAAGATTCTATGTGCAATAATGTGGGAGCCATCCTTATTTAGCTGAATCTGACTAGGTTGAGCCATGGGATGCAGAGGCCTGGCTTCTAGGAACTGCTGGGAAGCATGTGGCGCTGCCTGGGAGTGGTTCCCTATCTCCTTCTGGAATATTCCCTCTAAGAGGATGGCTCCCCTAACTCCACCCTATCCTGTCCATCACAGAAGAAACTCCTCCTGGTCCTTGTCCCCCTTTATCTGTATGTTATACATAAAGGAGAGCTGGGTGAGTTGTTGTGAGAGGCCAGAGCTGGTATGGCCAGACCTGTCATACTCCCCTCACATTTAAAAAAGAGCATTGACTCTTGTGTGTTTATTGAGTAGATAAGTTTTTTGGGTAATTGAGTGATATATAGCCAACATCCTCCTCAGGTAGTTAACCTTTTTCTCATCTACGTGGGATGTGGCAGACAGGACCCCCACATTTGGCACCTGGATAGCGACCTGTTCGAGAGAATTTTAGAAAAAAGAAAAAAAGTAAAGTGTTGGTGCTTTTCCTGTGGGAAGTGTGAGCTTGTGAGTAAATTTAGTAGTAAGAAAGGAAAGGAAATTTAATTGTGTGACATTCAGCCTGGGGAATTTGCTCTCTACAGAGAGAGAAATAAAAATAGATCTATTCAGCTATATTCAATATTTAGAGTGAAAATTCAGTGGAAAGAACACAGCTCCTGCAGTCCTTGAAATGTAAATGGAGACCTGGTCGCTTTGAATACTGCAGACTCCTTCAGGCAGGTCTGCCTGCATCTCTTTGATTGTATGAGACTGAGACCTAACTTGGCTGAGGTAGATGCAAAAGTTTAGAATCCTGGGAAGAAAAGATCCTAATCAAGAATTCAGAGAAAATCTCTAACTTAAGAAGGTGAAATTATTCACCAAGTTTCCTAGTGTAAATATGGGTGTTCCTGCCACAGCTTTCAGTCTTCCAGAAACAGCCTGGTTTCTGCTCCCTGGGAGGAAGGATGGAAGCCTATAGAACATGGCTGCTACCTTCTCAGGCTGAGCCCCTTAGGGCCAAGCCTCTTGATGAGAGAAATATCAAGGGGATGGAAAGCCCATTGGCAGGCTATGGGAATTTAGTTTGGACTGTATTAGAAACTTGCTTTTACTTGGACCAAAAGGTTGATTTATGGACTTTAGGAAATTTAATCACCAGATTTAGAAATGCTATTAAGAATTTTAAATCTAAGAGTCAGAAATAGTCATTCTTCAGCACCTCTTTGTCTTCTGGGAACATATTTTAAAAGTTTTTAGTAGTTAGCCTTAAGCAGTTTCCCATGGATAAAGAAATGATGAAGGGTGGGGGCAAAGTTTCTATTCAGAAACTTTGGAAAGCATTCAGATGTAGTTAGCATGGGGTCTAGAATTTACATTTGAAAGGTCCTGCTCCAGTGCCCCATCTTGCTCCCAGGGAAGAACTTGAAGTCGTAAGACCAAGAATTCCAACTACTGTTAATATGCAGAGAAGGAATTAACAAAATTCAGGTTATATCCCATTTTTGAGCAAAATGGTTCTCAAAGTTTTTGCTGGGGATTGAACCCAGGGCCTTGGGCTTAGCCAGGCAAGCCCTCTACCTACTGAACTATCTCTCCAGCCCTAATTCTCAAGTTTCTGAGGAACTAAAAAGAACTCTTGTGTCTATTACTTTTACAACATTAAGGGAGTTAAAATCTGCATGCTTTATGTATGGAGCAAACACGCCATTTGTACTAAGTGCAATACAAAGCTGCTCCCCCGTCTTTCTGTTGCATCACAACCTAGCTTGTCAGTCTGAAAGCTTCTCTCCCCGCCCTTTCTGCTACAGCCATTTTCCCTGCCTCCCAACTACTTGTCTGTGAATAGCCTAGCTAGCTGTTGGTTCATCAGTCAGCTTGCAAGTATCCTTTTCCGATATTGGTTCTGTAAGGAATCCAGCCTCCCAACCACCTGTCAATCTGCATTCTGCCCGCCTCTCCCGTTACAGGAATTTCCGGCTTATGTTGCTGTAATCTTCCTGCCTCCCACATTACGTTCTAATACGTCATTGGTCCATCAGTCAATCTGTAATAATTCTCCTCTGTGATTGGTTTCGCCCAGCCCACGAAATTCGAATATCTGAGGAGAAACCATGCGCCATGTTCTTCTTTTCCTTCTTTCCCTTTCCCCGAGCGGACCTAAACCGTCCACATAAAATAAAAGTTCCTCGTGTGAGACCTGTGTCTGTGGAGCGTTTTTCTGGGAGTTATTGACGAACTATAACTGCCCCTAACAGGCTCCCTGTTAGCCCGGCTGAATTCAACTGCTTAAGGATAACTTCCCCACCATCTTTTCTCTTGCTTTCTCTCTCCTACTCACTTTCTTTCTCTCTCCTCACTTTTCCACTCTCTCCAGTGTGTGCCCTTTCTCTTTCCTCTCTTTTCCTCTCATTTTTTTTCTTACCCTGCAGGGAGACATTCTCTTTGCTTAATAAATTCGCTTATATGATTTCCCGTGTCCGGCGTGGTTTTCGTGGGTTTTCTTACGCTAAGTCTCTTATAATCTATATGTAATGAGACCCTGCCTCCTAAGGACTGGCTCCTTCTAGCTAACTCCTTCCTTTCTGAAGGTAAGTATTTAATGTGGAAATCCAATTGGATAGAGCATTGTTGAGATCAGGCAAAAATTAATAAATTGAATGGAGTTTAGATTACCTTGGATATACTTACTGGCTCAGGACAATTTGCTGATTTGGGACAAAAATTGACTTATTATTTACAAACTTATGCTCAAATAAGAGCACGTGCACAAAGAGCATGGAGAGAATTACCTGCACAGGGAGAAAAAAACTCTAAATCCCAGCCCAATTTGGCAGGGACCAGAGGAAAAATGTTCAAACTTTGTAACAATTAACCCGGACAGTATTGCCTCAAGGATTTGGAGATAGTCCTTGCCTGTTCAGACAAACTCTAGAAAAGGATGTAACAAAATTCAGAGATAAAACATTTTTAATTGTTCTCCAATATGTAGTTGATATTCTTTATGTGCTACCACACAGGAGTAATATCAAGGCCATTACAGAGGTTTCCTAGGGATAACTGGATACTGCAGGCCTTGGATTCCTCGGTATAGGGAATTAACTAAGTGTAAGAACCCAGAAAACACTCCGGACACAGGAACTCACGTAAGAGGGTTTATTAAGCAAACAGACAGAGGGTATCCCTGTAGGGTAAGAGAGAAAATGAGAGGAAAAGAGAAAGAGTGCAAGTGAAAGAGAGAGAGTGAAAAGGAGGAGCATGAAAGTGAGTAGGAGAGAGAGAGCATGAAAGTGAGGAGGAGAGAGATAAAATGGCAGGGGAGCTATCCTTAAGCAGTCAAATTCTGCAGGCTAATGGGACCAATAACGAGGAAGGATACTTGCAAGCTGACTGATGAACCAATAGCTATCTAGGATGTTCACAGACTGACAAGCTAGGTTGTAGGTTGGGAAGTGGAGAAATGACTGCAGTGTAAAGGGCGGGGGAGCAGTTTTATATTATATTCCCCCATTTGTTTTTATAAGAAGATCTTTTGTTCTCCAGTTCTTTGCCGCCTTCTCTCTCCTTCCTGCCTATGTGACTAGGGCTGGTTTTGCAGGTGAGATGTAAAAAGTCCATTCTCCCAGAGGCAGTCTCCAACTTCCAGACTTCCAGAGGCAGGTGGTTTTCATGGACTTCATTTCCTCAATTTGATTGATCCCCTATTTCTTCACTAACTTCCTGTCCCCAATTCTGGCTTCAACCCCCCTCTAGTTTTAGGAAATCCAAACTGCTATAGGAAAAGGGGGACAACAACCACTCTGGCTTCTTAGAGCTGGAAGGGGGCAGCGTGGGGCAAGCAGTTTGGAGTTCCCTTTTTAGAAATCGGGTCAATCGAGGGGTCCATGGTAGAAGTCTGGTTGGGGAAGAGCAGGTTGTAAAGGAATCTGGGGATGGGTGCTTCTATGAGAGAAGAACAAAAAGACATGAGTACTGAAGTAAGATTAATACAATATAAATGTTGCAGAATCTGGAACATGCCAATGAATATCATGAAGATGACAGAAGTCAATAATCCCTCACCAGGAGGTGAAAGAACTGAGAAGGTGTTCCCATAACAAGGCCTAAAAAAGGCTGGAGAGGACAAGGCCTTTATTTGGGAACTTTAACATTGTCCAGGTTATCAGGAATGTACACACAACATTTAGTAGAGATCTCTATATTTTTGTTACTAGCAAACATAGATTAAGGCTACCTGTGTCTGTAGGACTTAAACCGACTAAAAACTTCTGACTCTGGCAGTTTCTCTTGATAGTTATGAGGCACATTTGCCTAAGAATCTCTCTTTTGTAGTTTTTAGTCTTTATTCCAGTGGGCTAACACAAGTGTATATTTTAAGTTACATTTAACTACTGTTTCTTTTAAATGCTCAAGAATGGCTATATTTTGGTTTTAACTGTTTTGCTAGGTGTCTAAGATCAAGCTGGTCAAATTGACCTGTTCCTATCTTGTTAAAGAGTCAGCTGAGTTCCCACAGGGGTCACTCATGGGGAACTTGAGAGCAACTTCTTAGCTCCTTAGTGCCATTCATTAGGCAGGGTCTCCTCGATGAGGTGGCTTCCCTTGGAAGCATCAGGGATGTCTCCCTTTTCCAAAGACCCTTCTCTGTAGCAAGTACACTGATTGGCTTTCTATCCTCTAGTGGTCTAATTAACCTCCCTGATCAGGAGGACGTGTGACCCAGAGTTGCAAAGTTCCTTAGAGAAATCCTCTTGTTCCCTGGGTTCAGGCTGACTTTGAGGGCAAGATACTGGTTTTTCTTGGCCTCTGTATTTAATTTAAATCTCTAAGTTTGATCTTAACCATCCTGCAAGCCAGTCTCACCAGTTATAAAGAAAGAGTGCTGGGCTTTAACTTCAATGTCTATGACTTTACAGTTATTTACCTCCTTTTATTTAATTGGGTTCTACATTATCTGTCCTATACATGATGGCTTACTATTTCAAGTTAATTTACGGAGTTTGCTCTTGAAGAAGTACTTCTGCAAAATATTAGTCAGGCAACAGTTAGAGTTTATAAGGAAAATACAAAATGGAAACATCAACAGTAAAACATTCAGCTTGTACAATAGCTATCTTGAATTTTGGCTGAGTTATTCATTATATCCCCTGTTTGAGATCACAGTAATACTTACAACAAACATCAAACTTTTGAACACAACTTTAAATGAGTTAAAGTCTGGCTTATTTTGGAGCCATTCTAACATGCAGCAGGGTGAGGCAGAGCCTTATCTCAGGTAAGGCGGGGCTCTTCACAAATCTTAGGTAAAACATTCTAATCCTGAAGCTAATTTTTGCCACTTTTGCCATGACCAGCATGACCAAATTCTCAAGTTCAGTGAGGGACAAAGGAGTATTAGAAAATAAAGATTTATAAACATAGATTTTAAAGATTAACCTGAGATCAGATGGAGCTCTGGTCTCTGATGGAAATGCAGATCTAAAGAGTTATGTCAGCAATCTTTATTTATATATGTCATATTATTAGGTTAAAGACTATGTAAGCATTATTATTTGTTTTCAGGAAAGTTAGAGACTAGGACATCTACATAACTTTTTCACAGCTGCAAAGTGCAATGTTAGGAGCTCTGTGTAGCTCTCAAGGAAGTCCACTGTCCAAAGTTACTGTAAGGTGGGCAGGAACCAGAGAAGGGAGCTGATGAAACACTGGTTATTTAGCAAAAGAATTCCTTCCTGCTCAAGAGCTGTGTGCCTGAGATCAATGTCAGAGCTGATAGGACTCCTGTATAGAGCCTCCCCAGGGAGGGTACTGCCACAGCAGTTAGGCATCTTGTGCTCCTGCACAGGAACACTCCCAGGCACCAGGCATGCTACAGTCATGAAGTCAGGGACCCCAATCTCAGTCATTGTTGTCCCATTTTTGCTATTGTGCATTACACACTTTCTTAAATGTCATTTTAAGAAGTTTACATATATTGATTCCTGAGTCTATATTAACATTAGTTAACACAATTTAATATTATATATAAAACATGAATTAAAGGAAGGCTGAGAGAGCTTTTAACTTTCCTTTTGTGTGGCAAAATGCTTTCATGGTTCACAATATTAACCTTTAAACAAATCAGGCTCTCACTAACTTTTAGAAATACATTTACATTTAAATTTTTTTTTATCTCAGTGTAAAAAGTGACAAATTTTACATATGCCCTATTGATGACAGGCCCTATAAATAGAACATTAAATGATAGAAATAAATCCCCAATAACATCTACTCTTCTTATAAGTTTAAAATTACCATTACAGACAAGTTTAATTTGGAGAATAGCAGCTTGATAAATTTTCTGCTTTAAAGGCTTGTATACCTGGAAAATATGAACATGTTTAATATACGAAGAATGACCATTCCACAATGATTACCAAATTTAGTTTTTAAAGAAAAATTTACACTCTGTAACGTAGTACAATACTTCAATAATTTTTGTTTAACTATAATTGTATAAACCCCAATTTATTTTTTTTATTTATTTATTTATTTTTTTTACGTTTACATAGGGTAATGATGTTTATTATATTTTTCCCCTCCCCCCCACCCCTCCACCCCTCCCACCCCTCCCACCCCTCTTTTCCCTCTACACAGTCCTTCTTTCCTTCATTCTTACTGCTCTCCTTAGCCTAACTCTAAACCTAACCCTAAACCTAATGCTAGCCCGTCCCACCCCCCATTATATGTCCTCATCCGCTTATCAGCGAGATCATTCGTCCTTTAGTTTTTTGAGATTGGCTTGTCTCACTTAGCATGATATTCTCCAATTTCGACCATTTGCCTACAAATGCCATAATTTTATCATTCTTCATTGCGGAGTAATATTCCATTGTATAAATATGCCACAGTTTCTTTATCCATTCATCAATTGAAGGGCATCTAGGTTGCAAATCAAAACTACCCTAAGATTTCATCTCACCCCAATTAGAATGGCGATTATCAAGAATACAAGCAACAATAGGTGTTGGAGAGGATGTGGTGAAAAAGGAACACTCATACATTGCTGGTGGGGTTGCAAATCAGTGCAACCACTGTGGAAAGCAGTGTGGAGATTCCTCAGAAAGCTTGGAATGGAAACACCATTTGACCCAGCTATCCCACTCCTTGGCCTATACCCAAAGGACTTAAAATCTGCATACTACAGAGATACAGCCACATCAATGTTCATTGCTGCTCAATTCACCATAGCCAGATTATAAACCCCAATTTCTAAGACTAGTTGTTAAAGAATAGAACTTAACAGTCATAATTGTAAGCTCGGGCGGGCTCGGCGGGCTCAGCGGCGGGACCAAATGTAAACTCAGCGGGTCTCGGCGGGCACAGTTAGCAGCCAAATAAAATGGGACAGAAAGTGGCCGAAGCAAGCTTTATTGGAATTTGGCTCTCGGGCGAAATTCCCAGACCCCCCGGGTATAGGGACCCAGAGAAAATCGCACATGGCCCTGGCTGCCCAGGGTTTTTATAGACTAGGATGGGAGGGGGTCTTGTTGAGTGACAGGTGGGTGTGAAGGGTCTGTGGAACTTTCCATCCACCTTGCTGCGAACTTTCTGGTCACCTTTGGCGGGCTGGTCTTTGTTCTGGCTGCTCAGCTGTGCCCCCTGCAGTCGCCTAATTTCCGACCTAACATCCTGACCTTTTTGGTGATATAGGATGCCGGAGTCTGGCTACTTCCTGCGTGTTAGGGGGTGTTGTGGGGAGAAACAGGTTTGGGTTCTAGGTCAGTGGGGAGGCGACTATAAGAGTGTAGGAGCATCTGGTTGTAGGTCACCCTGGCAACCTCACTTATGCGGTTCCAGGCAAACCTGAGAAGAGAGGGAGCAATTGTTAGCAGAAATTTTATCACAAATAGGGGAGTAAGGGTAGGGGTCAGCCAGGAGACAAGAGTGGGGTTCAGCCATCCTGGCTAGGGGTCATTTGATTCTTCTTGCTTCAGCCTTTTATTTAAATGTCTAAGAGTCTTGACGTTGCTTTCATTAGACTGGTTTCATTGATGCAGCAACAACATTCTTTTAGGAAGAGGCATGTTCCCCCTTTGTCTGCCGTTAGATCTAGTGCTCCACGGTTCTGCAAGGAAACTTGAACAATAAATGTTATTTATCTTTAAGGGATGTCAGGAGGGTAGCGGATGCCTCTGCTGCCTTCTGGAGTTGCTGGTCTAGCTTTTGGTTGGCAGTGACTGCATAATTAAGTCCTCTTGTTGGTATAACCTGTGTTTAGTAGAGATCTCTATATTCCTGTGACTTAGGGCTAGATAATCATACTAGCAAGCACAGATTAAGCTTACCTATGTAGTTTAGGAGGATCTGTAGGCCTTAAACTGACTAAAAACTCCTGATTCTGGCAGTTTCTCTTGATAGTTAGCAGGTGCATCTGCCTAAAAATTTCTCTCTTGTAGCTTCCAGTCTTTATTTATTTTAGGGAGGTTAACACAAGTGTACTTCTTAGGTTGCATTTAACTATTGTTTCTCTTAAATGCCAAAGAATGGCTATATTTAGGTTTTAACTGTTTTGTTAGGTGTCTAAGATTAAGCTGGTCAAATTGGCCTGTTACTGACTTTTCTTGGCCTCTGTATTTAATCTCAATTTCTAAATCTGATCTTAACCATCTAGCAAGTTAGTCTCACCAATCAGAAAGTAAGAGTGCTAGGCTTTAACTTCAATGTATATGACTTTACAGTTATTTATCCCCTTTTATCTAATTGGGGTTTACATTGTCTGTCCTATCGGTGATGCCTTATCATTTCAAGTTAATTTACAGTGTTTGCTCTTGAAGCAATACTTCTGCAAAAATTAATCAGGCAACAGTTTACAAGGAAAATACAAAATGGAATTACCAACAGTAAAACAGTTTGTGCAATAGGTATCCTGAATTCTGGCTGAGTTATTCATTATATCCCCTGTTTGAGATCACCGTCAGAGCTGATAGGATTCCTGCACAGAGCCTTCCCAGCGAGGGTACTGGCATAGCAGCCAGGCACCTTGTGCCCCTGCACAGGAGCACTCCCAGGTACTAGGCTACATGTACATATAACCAACTTAGTTCTATGCAAACTTGTTGAAATTTGCCCTTTACTTACACAGACTTTCTTAGCACTTACTTTGACCCTCATATATTCCATCACACAAGAACTTTCTGCCTTAGAAACATTCTTTTACTTTCTACTGAATACATTCCCATACTTAGAACCTTCTGTTTTTCTTTCCTATCTGGTGAGCACTTTGTGGTGAAAAATTCACACTCCTTCCATATAGCTCAATGTGAGTGAGCAATCAGGAAGGCATATTTGGAATCTGTGTAGATGTTGACCTGTTTACCTTTGGATAAAATTAGAGCCCTGATCAGAGCAAAAAGTTCAGCTTTTTGGGAAGTGGTCCCTTCTGGAAGGCAATTGGCTTCCAGAACTGAGGCGGTGGTGACATCTGCGTGAAGCGGCTCTACAGTGTCCATCAGGACCCAGAACAGAACTGCCATCTATAAAAATGGTTAGGTGAGGAGAGGGGAGTGGTTAATCAAAGAGGTCTTCACGAGGTGAGTGTAGCATCTCTAGCACCTGTGGGAGTGGAAGGGATTTATGGTTTAAGAGGTCCTGCAGTTGATGGGTGGAAAACACAGTTACTAGTTGAAGTAGGGTGAGTTTTAGAGCTTCCTTAATTGATTCAGCTGCTGTCACCAGAGCAACATGGTAGTTACCCATGAACCATGGAATCAAGCTGTCTGGAGAGATGCCACCAGTCTGTGAGACGGTTCAGTTGGTTGCACGAGGAGGTCAGTGGTAATAGCCTGCTTTTTATCCGTGAAGAGGTGGAAAGGATGGTTAGGGTTGGGAAGAGAGCAGGGGAGGATATAAGAGCATCCCTGAGCTTGTAAAAAAGAGTTAGCTATCATCTCAGGGAAGGTAAGGGGCCTTTTGTTGCCTGATATAGGGGTTTGGCAAGGAGTGCAAAATTAGGGACCCTGTGTCTGAAAAAAACCTGTTAAACCCAGGAAGGAGAGAATGTAATCTGTTTCTGGAGGCTGTAAGTTATACAGGGCTTGGATTCTGTCTGTTGTGAGACTCTAGAGGTAGGAGTGAGGAGTATGTTCAAATATGTGACTGAAGGGGTGGTGAAGGAAACTTAGCTTGAGGTTTCAGTTGGATAAGGACTGGCTTGTGGTGGGAGGCTATGACTGGCTTGGAAGTATCCCAGACTTGGGGGCCGACTAGGTCTGGGGACAACGGTAGGGTAGGTGGTGTGGAAGCACTAGAAAGTGTATGAAACAGAGGTAAAAGAAGGTGAGTACTAGCAGTGTGCCAGGGAAGAAGCTGTAGGGTGGATCCTAGGGGTTGGAGAACATCTCTTCCTAGGAGGGGACTGGACAGGAGGGAATAACTAGGAGCGAGTGTGTACAAGGATGTCCTTCTAGGGCACAGGCTAATTTAGCTATTCTGCTTGGGAAGGAGGGTTTTCTGTCAGTTCCCATAATGGAAACCTGGGAAGGAAATAAAGGCTTAGAGTGGGCAGGCAAGACAGAATAGGTGGCCCCTGTGTGCACAAGAAAAATTATGGACTTACCCGTTACCTGGAGCTTTTGCCCTGGGCCTGGCTAGGTATAGGGGTCCTCAAGTCCGGGCTCCTTCAGTCTTCTGTGAATCCCAAAAGCTCATGGGAAGGGACCGCCTGGCTGGCCACACCTCTGAGTAGAGCAGCCATAGAGCAGTCACTCTTCCAGTGTCCTGCTTATTTGCAGGTGGGACACTGCCTGGTGGGGGGCTGTGGGTTTGGACATTGATGAGCCCAGTGACCTTCGCATCTGCACTTAATGAAGGCCCCTGGTGGTGGGGGTTGCTGGCTCCCCTTTGAAGCTCTCACTGGACTCGCAGCCACAGGGCAGCTACCAAAGCTTGGGATTGGAGGGTCACCTTTTTCTGTAAATAAACTTGCCTGGCCAATTTGGCTGAGTTTTTGGGCATTATAGACTTTAAAGGCCATTTTTCACCAGATCTCGGATAGGGATTTTTTTTTTAATTATTATTATTTTTTTTTACGTTTACATAGGGCAATGATGTTTATTTTTTTCCCTTCCCCCCCACCCCTCCCACCCCTCTTTTCCCTCTATACAGTCCTTCTTTCCTTCATTCTTACCGCTCTCCTTATCCCTAACCCTAAACCTAACCCTAAACCTAATGCTAACCCCTCCCACCCCCCATTATATGTCCTCATCCGCTTATCAGCGAGATCATTCGTCCTTTAGTTTTTTGAGATTGGCTTATCTCACTTAGCATGATATTCTCCAATTTCGACCATTTGCCTACAAATGCCATAATTTTATCATTCTTCATTGCGGAGTAATATTCCATTGTATAAATATGCCACAGTTTCTTTATCCATTCATCAACTGAAGGGCATCTAGGTTGGTTCCACAATCTGGCTATGGTGAATTGAGCAGCAATGAACATTGATGTGGCTGTATCTCTGTAGTATGCTGATTTTAAGTCCTTTGGGTATAGGCCAAGGAGTGGGATAGCTGGGTCAAATGGTGTTTCCATTCCAAGCTTTCTGAGGAATCTCCACACTGCTTTCCAGAGTGGCTGCACTAATTTGCAACCCCACCAGCAATGTATGAGTGTTCCTTTTTCACCACATCCTCGCCAACACCTATTGTTGCTTGTATTCTTGATAATCGCCATTCTAATTGGGGTGAGATGAAATCTTAGGGTAGTTTTGATTTGCATTTCAAATTATTACTAGGGATGTTGAACATTTTTTCATATATCTGTTGATTACTTGTACATCTTCTTCTGTGAAGTGTCTGTTCATTTCCTTAGCCCATTTGTTGATTGGATTATTTGTATTCTTCGTGTAGAATTTTTTGAGTTCTTTATAGATTCTGGAAATTAGCGCTCTATCTGAGGTATGGTTGGCAAAAATATTCTCCCACTCTGTAGGCTCTCTCTTCACATTTCTGATAGTTTCCATTGCTGAGAGAAAGCTTTTAAGTTTGAATCTATCCCAGTTGTTGATTCTTGCTTTTATTTCTTGTGCTATGGGAGTCCTGTTAAGGAAGTCTGATCCTAAGCCAACAAGTTGAAGATTTGGACCTACTTTTTCTTCTATAAGATGCAGGGTCTCTGGTCAGATTCCGAGGTCCTTGATCCATTTTGAGTTGAGTTTTGTGTAGGGTGAGAGATAGGGGTTTAATTTCATTCTATTGCATATAGTTTTCCAGTTTTCCCAGCACCATTTGTTGAAGAGGCTATCTTTTCTCCATTGCATATTTTTGGAACCTTTGTCTAGTATGAGAAAATTGTATTTATTTGGGTTTGTGTCCATGTCCTCTATTCTGTACCATTGATCTACCTGTCTATTTTGGTACCAATACTATGCCGTTTTTGTTACTATTGCTTTGTAGTAGAGTGGAAGATCTGGTATTGCAATACCCCCTGCTTCGCTCTTGCTACTGAGGATTGCTTTAGCTATTCTAGGTTTTTTATTCTTCCAGATGAATTTCATAATTGCTTGCTCTATTTCTGCAAGGTACATCATTGGGATTTTAATTGGAATTGCATTGAATCTGTATAGCACTTTAGGTAGTATAGCCATTTTGACGATATTAATTCTGCCTATCCAGGAACATGGGAGATCTTTCCATCTTCTAAGGTTTTCTTTAATTTCTTTCTTTAGTGTTCTGTAGTTCTCATTGTAGAGGTCTTTCACCTCTTTTGTGAGATTGATTCCCAAGTATTTTATTTTTTTCGATGCTATTGTGAATGGGGTAGTTTTCCTAATTTCTCTTTCTGAAGATTCATCACTTATGTATAAAAATGCATTGGATTTATGAGCATTGATCTTGTAACCTGTTACTTTACTGAATTCACTTATGAGTTCTAAAAGTTTTCTGGTGGAATTTCCAGGTTCCTCTAAATATATAATCATGTCATCAGCGAACAGGGATAGTTTGAGTTCTTCTTTTCCTATTCATATCCCTTTAATTTCTTTGGTTTGTCTGATTGCTCTGGCTAGAGTCTCAAGGACGATGTTGAATAGAAGTGGTGAAAGAGGGCATCCCTGCCTTGTTCCAGTTTTTAGGGGGAACACTTTCAGTTTTTCACCATTTAGAATGATATTAGCCATGGGCTTAGCGTAGATTGCCTTTATAATATTTAGGAATGTTCCCACTACCCCAATTTTTTCTAGTGTTTTGAGCATGAAGGGATGCTGTATTTTATCGAATGCTTTTTCTGCATCTATTGAAATAATCATGTGATTCTTAACTTTAAGTCTGTTGATATGGTGAATGACATTTATTGATTTCCGAATGTTGAACCAACCTTGCATCCCTGGGATAAAACCCACTTGATCGTGGTGCACTATCTTTTTAATATATATTTGTATGCGATTTGCTAAAATTTTGTTGAGAATTTTTGCGTCGATGTTCATTAAGGATATTGGTCTGAAATTTTCTTTCCTCGATGTGTCTCTGTCTGGTTTAGGTATCAGGGTGATATTGGCTTCATAGAACGAGTTTGGGAGGGTTCCCTCCTCTTCTATTTCATGGAATAGTTTGAGGAGTAATGGAATGAGCTCTTCTTTAAAGGTTTTGTAGAACTCGGCTGAGAACCCATCTGGTCCTGGACTTTTCTTTGTTGGTAGGCTTTTGATGACCTCTTCTATTTCATTGCTTGAAATTGGTTTATTTAAGTTGTGTATGTCCTCCTCGTTCAGTTTAGGTAGTTCATATGTCTCTAGAAATTTGTTGATGTCTTCGAGGTTTTCTGTTTTGTTGGAGTATAGATTTTCGAAATAGCTTCTAATTATGTTTTGTATTTCACTCGTGTCTGTTGTGATGTTTCCTTGTTCATTCCGAATTTTAGTAATTTGAGTTTTCTCCCTCTTTCTCTTTGTTAGTGTGGCTAAGGGTTTATCAATTTTATTTATTTTTTCAAAGAACCAACTATTTATTTTGTTAATTTTTCCAATTGTTTCTTTTGTTTCGATTTTGTTGATTTCGGCTCTGATTTTAACTATTTCCTGTCTTCTACTACTTTTGGTATTGGTCTGCTCTTCTTTTTCTAGCACTTTGAGCTGTAGTGTTAAGTTGCTTATTTGTTGATTTCTACTTCTTTTTTTGAATGCACCCCATGAAATAAATCTTCCTCTAAGTACTGCTTTCATAGTGTCCCAGAGATTTTGATATGATGTGTCTTTGTTCTCGTTTACTTCTAAGAATTTTTTTATTTCCCTCCTGATGTCTTCTGTTATCCATTCATCATATAATAGTGTATTATTTAGCCTCCAGGTATTGGAGAAGTTTCTGTTTTTTATTCTGTCATTTATTTCTAATTTCAATCCATTATGATCTGATAGAGTACAAGGTAGTATCTCTATCTTCTTGTATTTGCTAACAGTAGCTTTGTGGCATAAAATATGGTCTATTTTAGAGAAGGATCCATGTGCTGCTGAGAAGAAAGTGTATTCGTTCTTTGTTGGATGGTATATTCTATATATGTCCGTTAAGTCTAAATTGCTGATTGTGTTGTTGAGATCTCTAGTTTCTTTATTCAATTTTTGTTTGGACGATCTATCCAGTGGTGAGAGAGGTGTGTTAAAATTGCCTAATATGATTGTGTTGTGGTCTATTTGATTTCTGGAATTGAGAAGGATTTGTTTGACGTACATGGATGAGCCAATGTTCGGGGCATAGATATTTATGATTGTTATGTCTTGCTGATTTATGCTTCCCTTAAGCAGCATGTTATGTCCTTATTTATCCCTTCTGACTAGTTTTGGTTTGAAGTCCACATTATCTGAAATGAGGATGGATACTCCAGCTTTTTTGCTGTGTCCGTGTGCATGGTATGTTTTTCCCCATCCTTTCACCTTTAGTCTATGGGTGTCTCTTTCTATGAGATGAGTCTCTTGCAGGCAGCATATTGTTGGATTTTTCTTTTTAATCCAATCTGCCAGTCTGTGTCTTTTGATTGATGAATTCAGGCCATTAACATTCAGGGTTATTATTGTGATATGATTTGTATTCCCAGTCAATTGACTCATATTTGTTTTTGACAGGATTTGGTTTCTCCTTTATTTGGCTATTCCTTTAGGCTAGCACCTCCTGTTGCTGATTTGCATCGTTGTTTTTCATCTCTTCCTCATGGAATATTTTGCTGAGAATGTTCTGTAATGCTGGCTTTCTTTTTGTAAATTCCTTTAGCTTTTGTTTATCATGGAAGGATCTTATTTCATCGTCAAATTTGAAGGTAAGTTTTGCTGGGTATAAGATTCTTGGTTGGCATCCGTTTTCTTTCAGGGCTTGGTATATGTTGTTCCAGACCCTTCTAGCTTTTAGGGTCTGGATTGAAAAATCTGCTGATATTCTTATTGGTTTCCCTCTGAATGTAATTTGATTCTTTTCTCTCACGGCCTTTAAAATTCTGTCTTTATTTTGTATGTTAGGTATTTTCATAATAATGTGCCTTGGTGTGGGTCTGTTGTAATTTTGTATGTTTGGGGTTCTATAAGCCTCTTGTACTTGGTTTTCCATTTCATTCTTCAGATTTGGGAAATTTTCTGTTATTATTTCATTGAATAGATTATTCATTCCTTTGGTTTGTTTCTCTAAGCCTTCCTCAATCCCAATAATTCTTAAATTTGGCCTTTTCATGATATCCCATAATTCTTGTAGATTCTGTTCATGATTTCTTACCATCTTTTCTGTTTGGCCAACTTTGCTTTCAAGATTAAATAATTTGTCTTCAATGTCTGAGGTTCTGTCTTCCAGGTGTTCTATCCTATTGGTTATGCTTTCTATGGAGTTTTTAACTTGGTTTTTTGTTTCCTTCATTTCAAGGATTTCAGTTTGTTTTTTTTTCAGTATCTCTAACTCTTTATTGAAATGATCTCTTGCTTCCCGTATTTGGTCTTTTAACTGTTGATTGGTGTGATCATTTAATGCCTGCATTTGCTCTTTCATCTCCTCCTTCAATGCCTGCATTTGCTCTTTCATCTCCTCATTAGCTTTCCTGATCGTTTTAATTACGTACATTCTGAACTCCCTTTCTGACATTTCTTCTGCTGTGCTGTCATTGGGTTTTATTGATGTAGTATCTAGGTTTGTTTGGGACATTTTATTCCTTTGTTTTCTCATATTGGTCAGTTGTCAGTGGGACCCTGAGATATTGCAGTTTTCCGCTATTGGCTTATAGTGTCCCGGTAGATTTCCAGTGTATCACCTCCCAGCCTTCAGTAGCCTGATGTCTTGGAGGAATCTGATAAAGCAGCTCATCCGAAGAAAACTGCCCCTAGCCCCCTACTGGTTCCACGGTTTAGAACTGGCTCTGTGCGGAAATGCTCTCACTGTGGGCCTGCATCGTGCAGCTGGCTGCCCTGCCCTGATCCCAGAGGCTGCTTGCAGATTGAAGCTCTCCGTTTGTTCAGGGGCTTGTGGCTGGTTCTATGTAAAAAGACTCTCACTGGGCGGTCAGCTCCGAGAAACTAGCCTTGAACGGCACCTCCCACCGCAGGGGTCCAGGCTACTTGGGGAAGTTTCTGGCTGTCCTATCCTGGTCCCTGAATCTGCTTGCGTGCCGGAGTATGCTGCGCTGCACTGGCTCCGGGACTCGGAGCTTGTTCTGGTCAGAAAGGCTCTCACTAGCGGGCCAGTTCCGTTCCAAGAACCTGGAGAAGCTGGCTGTGTGGGCGGGGCCCACCGCCGGAGTGTGCAGGGCTGCCTGTGGATGACTCTAGCTGCTCTGCCTGGCTCCGATAAGCCACCTCTATCTGGGCCTGCCACCCGGGCCGAGCTTTACCCAGTGGGCAGACTCACCCGTGGCTCTATTTCAGTCCGAGTCTCTCAATGCCTCCCCTTCTTAACTCCTGGGTTCTGGAGCGACTGGGGGTGCAGTCTCCCTCTAGGCTGCCCTCTTGGATCGCACCGTGAAGAGAGCCTGCAGCCGGAGTGGGCTCGGATAGGAATTTGAGGGCCTCCTCAGCTAGCTTGAGCTTTTTCTTATATTAGGGGGCTGATTGAAAAATGAAGTAGGTTGCTAGCACTGTAGCCCCAGAGGGAGATTCAGGGTCCAGTTTGGTATATCTAGTAAGGGCTTCTGTAAGGCGGTTAAGAAACAGAGCTGGATTCTCATCTGGATTCTGGGTAATTTCCCTCAGTTTATTAAAGTTTACCTCCTTATTGGAGACTGCTTGCATGCTTCCTATGAGGTATTGGACCATGCAAGCACAGTGACGGTGGCCCTGCTGGCCTTCCTGGTAGTTCCAGTTTGGTTCAATTATTGGAACCTGCTCCTGTGGATAAAGTTATGTCCATTAAATAGGCTTGGTCAGCGTGGTTCTGTGCTGCCTGTTGGATACTGGGAGAAGAAGAAAGGATATTAAGACTATAAGTTTGGGAAAGATACTCAAATTCCTTAATATAAGTAGAGAAATCAGCAGAGAAAGACTCTAAATGAGAATGGAACTTAGATTCACATATCCCTTTTGCACTAGCTATTTCCCGGAGAGGATAAAGAAGCTCTGGGTTAGGCAGTGGGACAGTCTGATAAAGTTGCATGTTAGTGCTGACAAGGGAGGAGGGAACAGACTAGGCAGAGACGTTCTGAAGGAGGAGGTGGGCGGGGAGGTGGGAAGGCTCCGAGGAGGAAGGCGGGAGGAGCTGCATCCACGGAAGGAGGGGACGGGTTTTTGGCCAGAGAAGGACAGGAAGAGGAGGCGGAGTTCTGGCCAGAGCATGGAGGCAGGCGGGGTTTGGGACTGCTCAGGGGAGGAGAATGTGGGTGGTGGAGCAGGTAGAAGGAGGAGAGGGGTGAGCACCAAATTCCAAAAAGAAAGCTTGCGAATGGTTGCGAGTGCCTTTTGGTGGCGATCTTGAGATCTAAAACACACTGAGGCTTGAATAAAAAACTAGCTGCTTACGGCTTAAGTCTTTGGAAAGTCCCAGTTTAGTAAAATTATGGTGGATACATCTTAAAGGAGTTTTGGGGTCTAGTGAGCTCCCGGTATTTCCCATTAGCCATCCAATTTCACCCGGACAGATGTGCCAGAATCAGAAGAGGCGTCCCAGTTCTGATTCCTGCACACCGGAGAACGGTGGGGGGGCCGGAAATCAAGACGTCTCTCGACTTTCGGGGGCAAAAATGGAAAAACGGAGGGCTGACTGGAGGTTGGAACGTCTTCACAACAACCAGAGCCCAAACGGAGCAGAGGCGAGGTCTGTGGGGCGCCCATGAACAGACCTGCTGCAGAACGGAGGGTGTAGATTGGAACGGCGTATGGGAAAAACCCCGGGAACTTACCGTGCTTTGAAGCGGGATGGACCAAACGGAGCAGAGCTGAGCGGGATGGATTGGAATCTCCTGGTTCTTCTGAGGAGGGGGTGGATCTCAACCCCGAGGTGGGGGAGCCCGAAAAACCCGCCTCCTGGGTTTTGGCACCAAATGTAAGCTCGGGCGGGTTTGGCGGGCACAGTTAGCCGCCAAATAAAATGGGAAAGAAAGTGGCCGAAGCAAGCTTTATTGGAATTTGGCTCTCGGGCAAAATTCCCAGACCCCCCGGGTATAGGGACCCGGAGAAAATCGCACATGGCCCTGGCTGCCCAGGGTTTTTATAGACTAGGATGGGAGGGGGTCTTGTTGAGTGACAGGTGGGTGTGAAGGGTCTGTGGAACTTTCCATCCACCTTGCTGCGAACTTTCTGGTCACCTTTGGCGGGCTGGTCTTTGTTCTGGCTGCTCAGCTGTGCTCCCTGCAGTCGCCTAATTTCCGACCTAACAATAATATTAAGAGTAAATTTTACCAACCTATGAAACACCAATAATGTTTAAGTATGTTACTCCTGTTAGGTCGTAAATTAGGCGACTGTTAGGGACAAAGCTGAGTGGCTGGAACAAAGACCAGCCCGCCAAAGGTGACCAGAAAGTTTGCAGCAAGGTGGATGGAAAGTTCCACTGACCCTTCACACCCACCTGTCACTCAACAGGACCCCCTCCCATCCTAGTGAAGCCAGAATTAAGAACAGGTAGTTAGTGTAGAAATAGGAAATCGGGTCAATTCGAGGAAATGAAGCCATGAAGCCATCTGCCTCTGGAAGTTGGAGATTGTTCCTGGAAGAATGGAATGTCAAGGAGCTCCGGAGCCCATTGATTACCAAATTTACCTGCCTTTATCAAGGACTGCAAGCATGGAGCTGCTAATTAATGCCCCCTGGGCCCTTGCCTGCCTGAATCACCTTGGCCCTCCCCCTGCCCATTGCTTCTCACTTAATGCAAAACCAGGCCTAGTCACATAGGCAGGAAGGAGAGATAAGGGGGAGAGAACTGGAGAACAAAAGAGAATTTAACCTATAAAAGATGTAGGGTGCGCTCACTTCTGGGGACTTTTAGAACATCAGCCATGGCCCCCTTCTTCCTGCTAGGAGAAGTCTGTATTATTACCTTTAAGTAAAACCTGCTTAATCTGCTTGCCTTGGCGGGCTTCTCTAGTGTTCAATTGTCAACATTAGAAGGAGCAGAACTCGTCACTGGTAAACGGTGGTATCACTAGTCTATAAAAACCCTGGGCAGTCAGGGCCACGGGCGATTTTCTCTGTGTCCCTATACCCCGGGGGTCTGGGAATTTCGCCCAAGAGCCAAATTCCAATAAAGCTTGCTTTGGCCACTTTTCTGTCCCATTTTATTTGGCTGCTAACTGTGCCCGCCGAGACCCGCCGAGTTTACATTTGGTCCCGCCACTGAGCCCACTGAGCCCGCCCGAGGTTACATTTGGTGCCGAAACCCAGGAGGGGGTTTTTCGGGCTCCCCCACCTAGGGGTTGAGATCCACCCCCTCCTCAGAAGAACCAGGAGATTCCAATCCGTCCTGCTCAGCTCTACTCCATTAGGTCCATTCTGATTCAAAGCGCGGTAAGTTCCCTGGGTTTTTCCCATACGCCGTTCCAATCTACACCCTCCGTTCCGCAGGAGGTCTGTCCGTTTGGGCTCTGGTTGTTGTGAAGATGTTCCAACCTCCAGTCAGCCCCCCGTTTTTCCATTTTTGTGCCTCTGAAAGTCAAGAGACGTCTTGATTTTAGGCCTGCCCACCGTTCTCCGGTATGGAGGAGTCAGAATTGGGACGCCTTTTCTGATTCTGGCACACCTGTCCAGGTGAAGTTGGACAGCTAATGGGAAATACCGGGAGCTCACTAGACCCAAAAATTCCTTTGGGATGTATCCTCTGTAATTTTACTAAACTGGGACTTTCCAAAGACTTAAGCCGTAAGCGGCTAATTTTTTATTCGACCCTGGTCAAGACTTAGTATGTTTTAGATCTCAAGATCGCCACCAAAAGGCACTTGCAACCATTCGCAAGCTTTCTTTTTGGATTTGGCGCTTGCCCCGCTCCTTCTTCTACCTGCTCCACCACCCACATTCTCCTCCCCTGAGTGGTCCCAAACCTTGCAGGCCTCTATACTCTGGCCAGAACTCCGCCTCCTCTTCCTGTCCTTCTCTGGTCGAAAACCCGCCCCCTCCTCCCACGAATGCAACTCCTTCCTCTTTGGAGCCCTTCCACCTCCCCTCCCACCTCCTCCTTCAGAACGTCTCTCTGCCTAGTCTGTTCCCTCCTCCCCTGTCAGCACTAACACGCAACTTTATCCTCTTTGGCAAATAGCTACTGCAAAAGGGTTATGTGTACTCCATGGAATTTAAGGAGTTGATAGTACTCGATGTTATTTAATAATTAGCATTTTAACTTTGTAAATTGATCAGATGTCTCTAACAAACACATTTGAGTAATCCCATATATTTCAACTCTAATTCACTCATCTTATTGTTAAAAAAAAACACTAAGATATCAGACAAATGTACCAACAGTATTTGCCACCTCTTTCCTGTTGAAGAAAAGTCCTAGAAAAATTGATGTTAGACATTTTATAAACATCAGCATTTTATTAGTTTGACCACCTAGAGACTTGTGAGTTAATTTTAAAGACATTTTACTTCTATTAGTTTACCCAATTTAAATTGAACCTTTTAAATCACATGAATTAAAAGTATTTGGATTCATTTTTTAAAATTTTAATTTTATGTGTGCTTATATTTAGTTGCACACAGACAGATAACACATAACACAAAAGCAAAGGCCTTGTAATGTTTATCTCCATTGCAATGTAACAGAAGTTCAAAAATAACTCTAGAGTTGGATAAAAAGACCTGACCAAAAATCACTAACCTAGGTATGTAGGATCAAAATTTTGAGCTCAAAAAATATAGCATTAAAGAAAAACAAGAGTCCTAGAAGAAAAATGATAATGGCCACTAATTATAGCATGAGAGAGTGAGAAGGGGAAGGGCAGAGAGAAGAGGTGAGAGGGAGAGATAAAGTGTTCTGTGTTGCAGCCCAGGAGAAATTTAAAATGGACACTTTTTTTCCTTGGGTTTGAGACTGGCCTCCCACTGCGCCTTCTGGCTTCCTCCATTTACATTTCAATGTAAGCCTTGACTGAGATCTGAAAGGAGCTGAGATAACAGGTTTTAGCAGAAACTTGATGCATAGGGCATTTTAATGCTTTTTCCTGGTTAGTAATCAATTCAGGTTTGAATGCAGAAAATTGTGAAACATTATCTCCCACTACTTTTGAGCAATGAGGCTGCTATATCATACTCCTTACTGTGACATGCTGGTTACTGTTGGGCTGGTTATTCCCTCCACACTGGCCACCTCCCATAGGGGGGGCTAGAATATGTATGCAGGACCTCATGGCAGGAGGACTAGGTGGGCTGGGCAGGGGAATGGAAGCAGAAACAGAATGGGGTAAAGGAGATGGAGAAGCAGGGGTCGGAGGGGCCTCTGTCACAGTGGACCGGTATCAGGGTAGTTTGTTAGCTGAGTCAAAGTCAGAGGAGGAGGAGGAGGAGGGATTAAGAGGGGGAGAAGAAGCCAAAAGGAGGCGTTCAAGTTTGCAGGAAGAGCAAAGAAGCGCAAGAAAGAAAAGACTTGAAGATAAGGAATCCCTTTCCATCTGCCCACTCACTCACTCACAGAAGCTGTGTGCCATTATGTGGTCATTTTAGATTGATTATCTAAAGGGTACTATGGCTGGATATCATTAAGTTTTGATATTTGAGCTTTAAGCTGGGGGTCAGGGAAAGGGTTCTAAAGTTGTCTAATAGACATCCCACGGGTGAATCTGCAGGAACGGAGGACCTAGATCCCATGGTGGAGACGGATAAGCAGCCAAGTCTGTGCCCTGGCTTCCTGGGTCAGAGATTATTCAGCTGGAGATGAGAAGGCAGCACAGAGAAGGGGTTATCACCCTAGCAAAAGCCGATGGATGCTGGGCAAAAGCCGAGAGAGTTGAGGACTTGACATCAGGATTTTCGAGAGAGAGATAGAAAGTGAGTGCAAAGAGGAGCCTCAACCCTGAGAGAGAATCTTCACCATAAAATCAGGAACCCACCCAGCAGATAAGACTGACTAAGAGGACCAGCCGTAACTATGAAAGTCATGACTGGGGGTACCCCACCCCTCAGCCGCCTCAAGGGCTCTGGACACTCAACGGTCACTTCTCAGGTTGGCAGAGGATTGTTCAAGTTGGCCTAGGGGAACCTACCTAGGGAACTCACCAATCTGAAGTCCGGTGATGAATGCAGAGCAGAACCTCTAGGTGAATGGAAGGTGAGGCTGTGTCTGGGGGGCACTGGGGCATCAGATGGGGTTCCACTTGCTTAAGAGACAGTGGAAGAACCCATCCGAGTCACAGCACCAATGTAAGAACCCAGAAACCACTCTGGACACAGGAACTCACATAAGAGGGTTTATTAAGCAAACAGACAGAGGGTATCCCTGTAGGGTAAGAGAGAAAATGAGAGGAAAAGAGAAAGAGTGCACATGAAAGAGAGAGCAAGTGAAATGGAGGAAAGAGCATGAAAGGGAGTAGGAGAGAGAGAGCATGAAAGTGAGGAGAAGAGAGAGAGAAAATGGTGGGAGAGCTATCCTTAAGCAGTCAAATTCCACAGGCTAATGGGACCAATAATGAAGAAGGATACTTGCAAGCTGACTGATGAACCAATAGCTGTCTAGGATGTTCACAGACTGACAAACTAGGTTGTAAGTTGGGAGGTGGGGAAATGACTGCAGCATAAAGGGCGGGGGAGCAGCTTTATATTATATTATATTACTAAGCTTCTTTACAGTCTCCTTAAAAAACTACACCAAGGAACAACTTCAAGTCTCTGTTCTCAGCTTATCTAAGGAACAAGATTTAACCTGTTTGTCACTGAGAGAAAAATAATCCTAAAAATATTCATGCAAAACTGCTGGATAGACAGCCATGGACAAATCAGATCTATAGCCAATGACATATCTCAGTAAGGAGCTTAGCATAGTAGCTTTGTTCTCAAAAGTAATGGAAAATAAGGTCTCATAATTTTCTTTGACATTCAAACCTGTCCTAAAAATAAGGAATGATTAAAATGCCCTTGGCATCAAGTGTTTGCTGGGACCACTAATCTCTCTCTCTTAGCTCCTTAAAGCTCTCAGCGAAGGCTTACTTTGAAACATAAATGGAGAAGTCTGCAGGCTCACTAGGACACCACTTAGACCCAAGGAAAAAAATTAAAAAAGGGAAAGAAAAAGTTTCTGAAGTTGATAAAGGATGTTCTGATTGTCCTTTTTGGTGGATTAATCTTTTGCTTTTTAGGGAAGATTTTAAAGGTGAATAACAATCATCAGGACAAAAACTGGCAACCCAAATTATTTTGAAGTTTTTCTTTTTATATCTTAAATTCTTGGACAAATTAAATCAATGTTTAATGCATGTTTATTCATTGCTATGTTTCTTCACTTATAATAAATTATAAAAATTTCCTTTTTTTGACTGATCTATAAGTGTGTGCACACAATGACTATATTTACATGATTTAAAAATTTACTTACAGTTCAATGACCATGCTCACATTTTAAAATTAAAATAAAAATGGATCCATATTACTAAATCATGTGAATTAATGAGATTTAATTTGTAAAAAAAAGTCTTCTTTATACTTATTAACTCACATTTTTCAAGGTAAAACGGCTTCTTAATTAATTCACATTTTTCCAGGTGGTCAAATAAATAATACAATCACTAAATTCTATAATATTTAAGATCTATATCCCTTGTTTCTAATGTTTTTTTCTGTTAAACAGGAAAGAAATTATTAATGTTATTATCTACATTTGTTTGATATCTTGACTTTTGCAATTAAGAATAAATAAATTTAATTTGAGGTAAATAAAATCAATTATCTAAGCTTTTATTACAGGTGATACTTAGTTGATTTACAAGGATGGGATGCTAAAAGATTATTGATTGGAACATCATCTACCTAATATGAAAATACCAGATACTCTTACTGAAAATATATTTTAACATTAGACATATTTGTAATTTGGTTAATATAAAGAAGGTCAAAATTCCTTTATTTTCTATGTTCTCATTGAGAACCAAGATGCTAGCACTTAAATTATCAGGTGTGATATGTAAGTGTCTAAAAATTTTTTTCTTACCTGATAAAATAGAAGACTATTACATGTTGAATAAATTTAAACAAAATTTGTACAGAATAATTTCAAAAGTTTTACATGTAATTAAACTGGCTATATCTAATTGGCTATATATAATTAAATTGGCTACATATAATTAACACAATCAGCTAATGTTATTAAAAGTTTTTTATTCTTTAAATTCTAAATTTCTATCATAAAGACTATTACAAATATAGATCAGATCTTTTCACAAACCCTTGTTAACTAAAGGATAGAAGAAAAATAAAATACTTAAAACATTAAATTCTTATTCTAATAAAATAATTTCTTAAGCCTGTTAAATTTGTATTATTTAAAAAAAGCTAATTTCAAAGGCATTATGGTTTCTGCAATTTGGTTAAACAATAGTTATTATTTTAAAATACCACCTTGCATCCCAAATTTTAAATTTCTCTTTAAGAGCCAAATTTGATTAATATGAAAACATCAATGGCTGTATTTTAATTAACCACAGTAATTAGTACTATGTTAATTATATTCTTGTTTTCCAGATAAAGAAGTCTTTAAAATATTAGATTTATAGGGACATGTTATTAAGCTGATGCTCCCTAAACTAAAGCTTTTTCAATAATGGTCTCTTGCAAATTTATATAATAATAACAAATTATTTAAAAATTAATTATATTATTTAATATTCTAAAATTAGATAAATATGTTATACACTTTTTATGTTACTCTCTACACTAAAAAGTAAACTTAGCTATATTTTTATAGAACATTCAGGAGATACTGGCTTATTTAAAGGCTAAACTTATGGGATATAGAAGTATTTTGATATCTTCCCCTAAGAGGGGATGGAAGCTCTTGGTTTTTCTGTTTCATGTTTCAGAGGTGGATTAGATTATGCTACTTAATTTATATTAATCCAAAGAACTATATATGGAGGTTTTATAAAATAATATTCAGATAAAAAGGCTAAAGATGGTTTCAAGATTTGGGTATTTTCCCTAGATTTTGTCAAGAGATCCACTTAGGAAAAACTAAGTACACATAAAAAATTTTTTTTGAGGTTCTGACAACTATTATTAACATTTACTAAATATTCTAAACTGTTTTCCATACATAAGCTCAGAGATATGTATATTTTGTACATACACAATTATATTGTTCATTTTAAAGCTTGTAACATTTAGATTCCGCATAATAAGTATTCTTTTATGACATTACTTTTAATGCCAGATTTTTGTCATATAGTTCATTTATCCAAAACCCTATGTTGAACATTTGGATTATTTTTACTATTTTAAAAACAAGATTATTAAACATATTCATACAACTATGTCTTTATACATAAAGATTATCTTTCCATAGATCCTTTAAAATGTAATTGTTGGATCAATGACATAAATTCTAAGATTTTTAAATAATTTATTGAATCACTATCCTGACAAGATACTACCACTTATAATATAATAGCTTAAGTTAATTTAGAATAATAAGGCCACTACCTATAGAACAAAAAGGTCATTAGGCTAATTATCAATGGCAGTACTGACTCCATTTTACAGCTTTTAACTCAGTCCACTACCAGAGACAAAATCAAATCCTATATTTGGTGGAAACTGGGCCTTCTTTTATTGTAATGCCCTTTTCAACTTAACAACGTTGACTATAGCAATACTTAACTTTTATTAATCTTCCTGGCCAAATAGAAATATTTATTAAGTCACTTCTTATGGTTTAAATATTTGTACAATGCTAGACCATTGTCAGCAATTTAAGGTTAATAATGCTCCAGTTTGTAGTAATCTTTTTCTACAATTAAAGAAATAAAAATAAAAAGGGGGAAACAGATCCCTATGTAAACCTACTTAATTTCAAAAGATATTGTCTAAAAGTTATGATATTAGGAGTTTCACTGCTGCTGAGTGACACATGGAGCAACAGAATGCTCCAGATTTTACCATAAGGAGATCTTAAATCTTCAGCCCCAATATTTATGTGCAACTTTTTGAGCTCTAGGGTAAGTGAAACATATGGGAGATCTGTTGGACCCATTTCCCAGATCCACCTTTAATACATCCAATGATGCGGAATGGAGAATCAATCCCAATATTTACTGGTGATATTCACACGATGGGAGGTTTTATAGATGCTCACATTACACCCATCCATGTGGCTGGATTTGACTATACTGGCTGCAATGGAAACTTATCTATATGCTGGTCCCATGATAGACTCTCTGGTTATCTAGATGTAACCTTTCAGGAAAAAGACAGCATAAGGAATAACTAGACCAATCAATTATACTGCCCTTGGAACTTAGGATTGTATGAAATGGTTATTGGAATGGGATTTTCTCATATAAAGCCAGTTATTTCTATGAAATATCCACCAACATCTTATTGCCCTAATTGTTCTGCAATAGAATCTGACACTTTTCCTAAATGGATAAAATGTACAAATGTCTTACTAATGCTACATACTATCTCTAAAGATGGTGGATATGTTTTTAGGTTGACCTTAAAAAATGGACGAAAGACAGTTATATCAAAATATTTTCCTCTAGAAGATTCAGTCAGAAAGGCCTAATGTGCCAACATTGCCACTAAATGTTTCACTTTTACTTCTTGAAAAGAATTTATAAGCAACCATGTTTAATCTAAATCTTTAATGCTATGAAAGATCTAAGAAACTAGGCAAATAACTGAGTTGTTTAAAACTATTTTCAGAATACAAAATAAGATTAGATATACAATCATTCTGATTTTTGAAACTCCATGTAGTTTGGACTATTCCCTATTATTCAGATATTACTTTGCACTGCTGGAAACCATGTAATAAAGACCAACTAGAATCCAACAAACTGATATTACCCTAGAAAATGAATAATTCACATTTATATTCTTACAGTTATTTCTTTGATGATAATTTTTTCATATATATTTTAATGTATTCTTCTAGGTTTCTATGTGTTCCCACATTCATTATATCTATGGGCTGATTCCTTCTGTTAAGATGCTATGGCCCCTGAAAGTTAAGTATTAAGAGAATGATTGAGATTAAATTAAATGCTTTAGCAGCTACTAGTACAAGTATCAGTAATGAGCCTTTTGCTCTCCAATTTAAACAAAGGCTTAAATGCCATAATGACTGTAAGCCTGTGTGTTGCTACCACTAAATATAATGCTTCCCAATGGGACTAAGAGATAATTAAGAATCATCTAATGGACATTTGACATAGCAATAGCAATAGCCTGGATTTTGTGAAATCACATCACTACATCCAGGATACATAAGATAGAATCAATCTCATGGGACTCTGCATTCCTGGATGATCAGATATTTCCTAAATTGAATAGTATTGGAATAATATGTTTACTGCTAACTCTTTTTGTATGATGATAATAGGTTACCATACCCTCTGAACCAAGAGCTGGGACCTAGGAGCAGCTCTCAGAACCAAGATCTGGAGCCTCATCATAATTGCCCATCATTTGCATTTTAAAATATTAAAAAGGAGGAGATGTGGGAAGCCATCCTTATTTAGCAGAATCTGACTAGGTTGAACCATGGGACACAGATGCCTGGCTTCTGAGAACTGCTGGGAAGCATGTGGCACTGCCTGGGAATAGTTCCCTGTCTCCTTCTGGAATATTCCCCCTAAGAGGATGGCTCCCCTAACTCCACCCTATCCTGTCCATCACAGAAGAAGCTCCTCCTGGTCCTTGTCCCGCTTTACCTGTATGTCATAAATAAAGAAGAGCTGGGTGAGTTGTTGTTGTAAGAGGTCAGAGCTGGTACGCCAGGACCATGATACCCCCTCTCATTTAAAAAGAGCATTGGCTCTTGTGTGTTTATTGAGTAGATAAGTTTTTTGGCTAATTGAGTGATATACAGCCAACATCCTCCTCAGACAGTTAATCTTTTTCTTATCCACGCAGACGTGGCAGAGAGAACCCCCCCCACACAAGGACACGATGCTTCAAAGGTGCAGGCAAAATAAAGATATTTTCAGATAAATTAAATCAGAGAAAATCTGTACAAGAAATTTTAAAGAAAGTTTTCTCACCTAAAAGAAGAGAACAAATGAAAACTTGAATCCTAGGACAGAACATGGAACTCTGAAAATGATAATAATGTAGATAAGTTGAAAACATTTTTTCTTAATTTTATTAAGGTAAATTATACAAAGCAAAAATAGCAATAGATTGGGGTTTATAACATGTAGAAATAAAATATGAGACAACCATAAAAGGACAAAGGAAGACATATGGGGTGCATTTGTAAAGTTTTTACATTTTACCCGGTATGGTATGACTTAATCCAAGAAGGGCTGATAGTTTAATTGCACATATTGTAAAGTAATCACACACATACACACACTCAGAATGCAAATCACAAAGGCCAAAATAAAAAAAAAATTCTAGAGAAAAGTAAATCTAAAAAGCAATAGAGAAGATCAAATCAAATTATAAAAATATTTGAATAATAAAAAAGAACCAGAGGATAAAAGAAAGGAACTGCACAATTAGAAAATAAATAGCAAAATGGTAGACTTAGCTATAAATCCATATGTTAAATAATATGGAGTATGTTCACTGACTGCAATAAAATTAAGATAAAAATAAGTAATGGAAGATATCTTAAAAGTCTGCAAATATTTGGAAATTAAGTAATATACTTAGGCCATAAAAAAAGAACCTCAGAGAAATAAGAAAATATCTCTAAATTGTGTAACACACTATATTGAAATTTCTTAGAGGCAGCTAAAGCTTAGTAGGAAATTTATAACTTTAGGTTCTTAAGGGAAAAGGTATAAAATTAATGACATTAACTTACACCTTAGGAAACTGAAAAAAGAATAACAAATTTTGAAAGAAGAAAATTATGAGTTTAAGAAGTCAATGAAACAGAAGCAACAGAGAAAAATCAATCAAGTTAGAAGTTAATTCTTTGAAAAGATTAGTAAAATTGATAAACCCAAGTAAGATTGGTCAGTAAGAAAAGGAAGAAAACACAGAAGACCAATATGAGGAACATGAAAGGGACATTAGTAGTGAACCTACAGAAATCAAAAGAATAATAAGGAAGTGTTATGCCAATAACTTAGAGTAGAGGGATTCTTTGAAAGATATAAATGATCAAAACTGACACATGAAGATACAGCTTTATGTGAAGTAAAATTTGAAAGACACAAATGAACAAAACTAACACAAGAAGATACAGCTTTATGCCAAGGAAAATTTGTAGTTAATCCTCCAATGCTGCACAAACTAGTCTAGAATATATAAGAGGGAACATTTCTTGAATATTTTTTTTTAGGACCAGAGTCATCTGGATTTGAACCTGGAATGACAATACATGAAAAGAGAAACAAAGCAATATCATAAACATAGAAGCGAAACCATCAACCAGCTATTAGGATATCATTCAGAAATGTACAAGGCAATTAGGATACTCTAATCAAATGGGGTTTATTCTGGGATTTCAAGGTATTTTTTTCTTTTTAAAGAACAATTGATGACTATAGATTAATGTGATATAAAGACAATCTAAAGCCACAGCAGAATTCAGGTCACAAAAGTACTTTGATCAAGTTACAACCCCCAAAACATGGCCTCTTGTTTATTATTTAAGTAACTGCAAATAAATTTCTGTTGAGATTGCCAGATAGTTTTTCTCTTTTAAAATAAGCCAGGATTATTTAAATCAAATTTAATGGTTTATTATAATTACACAGAAGAGTGGGATTCATTGTGATATATTTGTATATGCACATAACATAACTTGGTTGATTTCATTTCCCAGTGCCTCCCTTTTTCCTCCCCTGCTCCTTCTCCCTAGTTCCATTTCTTTACTCCACTGTTCTCCCTTCTGTTTTTGTGAGATACATTTTTCATTCCTTTTTTCTCTCTGGCTTGCACATACGAGAGAAAACATACTCCTTGACATTCTGAGTCTGGTTCATTTCATTTGCATGATGTTTTCTGGTTCTATCCATTTTCCTGCAAAGGCCATGATTTAATTCTCTTTATGACTGGGTAAAACTCCGCTGTGTACATATACATCGCATTTCCATTCATCTGTTGGTGGACCCCTAGGATGGCCCCATGACTTGGTGATGGTGAAGTGCATTGCTGTAAACATAGGGAGCTACCTATCACTATAGTGTGCTGACAAATTCAGTTGAGCAAATACTAAGGAGTGTATAGCTGGGTCCTTTGGAGTTTCCATGCTTAGTCTTTTGAGGAACCTCCATACTGATTTCCATAGTGGTTGTACTAATTTGCAATTCCACTAACAGTGTCTGCGTGTTCCTTTCCCCCTGCATCTTTGCCAGCATTTGTTATTGGTACTCTTAATGGTTGCTATTCTACCTGGTGTGAGATGAAGTCCCAGTGAGGTTTGATTTGCATTTCCCCAATTGCTAAGGATGTTGAACATTTTTTTTTCCCACGTGTTGGCCATTTGTATTCCATTTTTGAGACATATCTCTTTAGTTAATTTTCCAAGTTATCGATTGGGCTGTTTGATTTTTTTGTTGTTGTTAAGTTTTTTGGGTTCTTTATTCTGAATATTAATCTTCTGTCAGGAGAGTAGCTGGTCAAAATTTTCCCTCATTCTGTGGGTTCTCTCTTCACATTCTTGTTTCCTTTGCTGTACAGAAGCTTTTTAACTTGATGCATCTCCTAGGTATTCTATTTTATTTTCTTTGGCTATTGTGAATGGAATTGATTTATGATTTCTTTTTTGGCAAATTCATTATGGGTGTATTGAAAAGTGACTGCTTTTTGCAGGTTGATTTAGTATTCTGCTACTTTTCTGAAATTGCTTATCACCTGTAGAAGTCTTCTGGGGGAGTTTTGTGGGTATAGGATAGGATCATATCATCTGTAAACAGTGTTAATTTGACTTCTTCCTTTCCTATTAATGCCCATCTTATTTCCTTATCTTGCTTCTTTTCTCTGATTATAATTTCAAGTATTGAATAGGAGTGTTGAGAGTAGACATTTTTGTCTTGTTCCTAATGTTAGAGGAAATGTTCTCAGTTTTTCCTTATTCAGTGTGATGTTGGCTTTGGGTTTGTTGTATGTGGCCCTATAAGTTCCTTCTATTCCTAGTTTCTTCAGTGTTTTTAACATGAATGGGAACTGAATTTCATCAAAGACTTTGTCTACATTTATTGAGATGATCATGTGACTTTTGTCCTCAATTTATTTATGTGATGAGTTACATTTATTCATTTGCATATGTTGAATCATCCTTGCATTCCTGAAGTGAAATAAATTTGATCATAATGTATGTAATCTTTTTACTGTGTTTTTGAATACAAATTGATAACATTTTATTAAGGATTTTTGCCTTTATGTTCATCAGGGATATTGGTCTGTAGTTTTGTTCCTTCATGTACCCTTGTCTGGTTTTGACATCAGGGTGATACTGGCTTCATAGAATAAAATTGGGAATGATTCCACTTTCTTTTTCATGGAATAATTTTAGAGGCATTAGTTCTTCTTGGAAGAATTTAGTTCAGAATCCATCTGGTCGTGGGCTTTTCTTTGTTGTAAGACTTTATTACTGTTTCGATCATATTGCTTGTTATTGATCTGTTTAGGTTTTCTATTTCCTCTTACTTCACTTTTGGTAGGTCATGTGTGTCGGGAAATTTGTCCAAATGTTTTCTAGATTTTCCAATTTATTGAAATATAAGCTTTCAGAATAATCTCTAATGATCTTCTGGGTATCAGTGATGTCTGTGGAGATATCTCCTTTTTCATCTTTAATTTTATTAGTTTGTGTCTTCTCTCTTTCTTTTGACTGGTTTGGCTAAGGGCTTATCAATCTTGTTTATCTTTTCAAAGAAACAACTCTTTGTTAAACTGATCCTTTGTATTTTAAAAATTCTCTATTTCATTAATTTTGACTCCAGTCTTATTATTTACTTTTTTCTTCTGGCTTGGAAATTAGTTTGCTCTTGTTTTTCTAGGGCATTGAGATGTGGCAAAATAGACTATTTATTTGAGTTATTTATTTTTTTAAAAATGTAGATACTCAGAGATATATACTTTCCTTTTAGAACCACCTTCACAGTGTTCCATAGGTTTTGGTATGCTGTATCTCTGTTGTTATTTGATTCTAGGAATTTTTAAATTTCTCCCTGACGCCGTCCAGTGGAGTCGATTTGGCACGGGGGACAAAAGAGTAGCGAGGCTCTCGAATTTGGAACAGTTTATTGATGAATCAGGAAACCCGGGAACTGGAACCTCAAACCTGGAACCTTCAACCTCGAACCTGGGGCCTGGAACCTCTAACTCCGGCGCTGGAGGAGAGCCGGCTTATATCCCCTCCAGGAGGTGAAGGGTAGGGCTGACGCCAATTATGCAAAGATTAGGCGAGAGCTAGCTGCCCAATCATGGTAAAGGTCAAAACGAGCAGGCACGAGCAGGAGCACTCGGGAACACCTGTGCACGAGTTGTGTGCGTGGACTTAATTGGATACGGCCAATGACAAATCACCTGGGTGTGCTTATGCTAATCAACCTCCTCACTGCCGATGTGATCAAAGCAACCTCTGGCAGGCTGCACCGTCCGCACGGCATAGCCCTCAACATCTCATTTCTTTTATGATACATTCATTATTCAAAAGTGTTGTTTTCAAACACTGTGTATTTGTATATTTTCCACAATTTTTCTCACTGTCGATTTCTGATTTCATTCCACTAGGAGTCTCTTGATGAAGAGACACAAGAATAGCTGCAGTCCTGCCCCAGGGGTTGAGCCTGATCTGATCAGTTCTCTGGACCCACCTACCGAATCTCAGGAGACATGGGGACAGAGTGCAAGTCCACTGCACGAGAGCAAAAGGCCAGTCAGTAAAATCAGCTTGCAGAAAACTGTGCAGGTCAAATGTTCTAGGTTCTTTAATAGGTAGATTGTCAGAGTGAGGAGGGGAGTCAGAAAGGGAAAGCGAGACCTAAAGACATGCCAAAAAGAAAAAAAATGGGCAGGACAAAAATTGTTTGTAGGTATGCCCACTTGGGTGATAAAACTCTAAAGAAATTCAAGAACATGATCATAGTAAAAATCAGGGTTAGTAGTAACGTGGGTGATGCACAATTAAGTGGTAAGCAATGAAGAAAGTCAAGGGTGAGATCACAGTAAAGGTCAGGGTATGGGTAAGTGGTGGGGAGAATGCAGGTTCAATGGGATGGGGAAGGGCTTCCGGGAGAGTTGGCAAGTTCTACTTTCTGACCTTGGTGGTGATTGCAATGGGGTAACCTTGTAGTAATTTGGGAAGCTCTACATTTGTTTTTTGTGTTTTTTTTTTTTTTTGCATAAATGTCTTATATTTTACAATAAAATTAGTTTTTTTCCAAAGAGGGGATTATTGAAAAAGCAATGGAACTGAAGAGATGGTTGGGAGTGTTTTGAGTAGGGACGTAGGGATAAGATTTGAGGATGAGAATTGATATTTATTTTTTCAAAGAAGCAACAATAAAAAGGAAAGGTGCATATCCATTTGTAGGTACATGAGAGCTTGTTGGGTGGGTAGGGTGGGCCTTGGTGGGAGAAGAGGGTAAATGGCATCTGAGTTGACTAGAATGTATAATAGAAAGGATCTACTTTTCTAAACTCACTTTCCTGCAGAGTTGTGCAAAGTTCTCCAGTGCTTTTCAAAAGTCCAGAAGTAGAAGCAGTTCCACAGATGACTTTTCTTCTTGGATGATATGATGGAAGAAAAGAGAATAGTGTTCCAGAAAAATAATTCATTGATATGATATCATGTAGGTCACAGATATTACCCAGGAGGATTGAAGGTTAGTGTTTGTTTTAACAGGGTCTTTACAGATGATTAAGTTAAAGTGAGATCATGAGGTTGTGCCCTCATCCAGTATGACTGTGTCCTTATAAGAAGGACAAAATTGGACACAAACACAGACATGTACAGAGGGAAGACAGTGTAAAGATATAGGGAGAACACCTTCTACAAGCCAGGGAATGCCCGAGGCTACCAGAAGCTGGGAGAGAAACCTGGAACAGATTCTTCTCTGATAGCTCTCAGAAGGAACCAACCCTCTTGGCAACTTGATTTAGAAATTTAGCCTCAAAATCTGTGAGGCAATACATTTCTATTGTTTAAGACACCCAGTGTGTAGTACTTCATTATGGTAACCCTAGAAAACAAACCCAGTGTTCTGGAAAAACACTTAGGTTTTATTGATATGAGGTCATGTATGTATGATACACGTGATCTCAGTGAGCTTGTAATCAAGTGAAGAAAGCACATATTAAGGGGAAACACAAATGCACAAACATAAAACTTTAATATCTTACATGCTAATATGCTAATGATGGAAAGGGATCCTATGAGAGAAACTTACAAAAAGGAATCTAATTTTGGTGGGAAGGTTTAGAAAAATCCATTCTGTGGGAGAGGCTGAGGCCATTGCTGGGTGAAGACGGAGGGGAATGATACAGGTGTCCTGGCTGTGTGAATGACATGCTTTGAGGGGGACCTGTCTGAGAATGGTAAAAGCCAGTAGCTGGTAAAGCAATGAGAGAGAGAGAGAGAGAGAGAGAGAGAGAGAGAGAGAGAGAGAGAGAGAGAATGAATGAGGGGCATCTGGTTGGGAGGAGAGACCAGGCGTCAGGCACAGAGTCATGCTGAAGAGTTTCTACTGCAGCCCGGAAGGTAGCCATGGAGGGCATCGTTCAGCATACTAGCTGGGGAGCACCACCACATCTAGTTTTAAACATCATCTCACACATGAGCCTAAGGGCCCTTTAAATGTACACTTCATGAGGACTTTTCACAAGAACAGCCTCGCTTGACCTCAGGACAGACCTCGGTGACGGGGAGGACTGAAGGTGCACAATTGCTTTTCGGGTGAGAACCCTGGCATCCTGCAGGGATGTCAGCACCTCGTTGGAAGCTCACTAAGCCCATTCATGCACAGTCCAGAGCAGAACTCAGGTTCTCTCATTCTGGATTCTTCATAGAGTATACAGAGAAGGTTGCTAACAAAACTTATTGAGTGTATGTCATAGAGAATAAAATTTCTTAGAGCAGATCAGACAGAGCTGCTATGAAACTTAAAGCACTCAGGAAACTGTCAACACTGTCAACTGCCAGTCCCACAAAGCAAGGAGTCATCGTACATTCTGTGCCAACTCCACATCTCTCAGTGTGTGTCCAGCACTTGGGAGTGCTCAGGACTGAGTCATGAGCTCGGCATGCTTTCCAGACTCACTTGGTGGCAGTATAGGGATTTGTTCACGCTCTTTGGGGAGGTTTTGTTTTTCAAGAGAGTGCAGCTACATAAGAAGTGAACCAGGCAGTACTTTAATTCTTATGTAGTCAGGAAAACCTATAGGTTATGTTGCTACCATCTAAAATTGTGAGAACTTGGGAAAATCATTTATTCCACCTGAAACTCAAGGTCCTTGTTTTTGAGATTGGGCAGTAATATCTCCCTGAGTTTTGTGGGTGTGAAGATTGAAAACAACTACCATGAATGCTTTGCCAACTGTGAGCTATGGCACCCCATCAGAGCCTATCGTGGATGATTACAGTGGGAATTCAGCTGCTAGCATATGAGGGGCACACAGTGATGTGGCAGCCTCTGCAAAGTCAGGACTTTGATTCTTTGGATGGCTCAGTGGAGCAAGCAGGTGTTCTTGTTCTGAAAGGTTCACTAGTCATGCCACTCCTCATCTCTCTAAAGCTACATATAGGGCGACTCTTCCTTTTGCCTCAGCTGCCTCTTTGTTGTTTGGTTTGGTCATGAGGAGCCAACTTTTGGTCCTTGTGGTCCTTGTTTTGCTCTTCTATGTTCCACCAGGTAAAATGGCTTCCCTTCCCTGTGGAATTAGGAGCAATGATGGGAAAGGATTGTGTGGTTCTACAAGAGTGAGACCAAAGCAGGACAAAGGAAGCTGAGACAAGGAGGGACCCCAGCAGAGATGGACGTTCTGGGTTATTCCAGGGAGTTCAGAGAAGATAACAGGAGGTAGTTCTCTTGAAAGAAGAAGCTGGTTCTGGATTTTGGTCTGGGGAGTCTGTGAAGTTTGTGGGGAGGGTTGGACTGATATGGGCAGAAGTGGGGTAGAGTGAAATGACGAGACCTTTGGAGGACAGGTAGTACTTGAAAGTGGGAAGGAGGCTGTTTCTGGAGGGTTCTTAGAACTTGCCCTCCCAAGTCAGCTATCTGGGTAATTTTTCCACTCATTTAGAAGCCAAGGCAAATATTATGCTGAGTAGAATCTGCAAACAGAGCTGGTTGTTAAAACATGGTAAATTAGCTTATAGCACAATAGGATCCCATGGAGTATGATTTTGAGGAGTTACAATTTTCCTTTTCTGAAGAGAAGCAACTAACTTGACAATATCAAGAAGAGTCCACTTAAACCACCAAAGTGGAAGTTCTCAAAATTGTTTTGCTTGTGGTTTTCTCAGGTTTGAAGAAAGTTCCTACCCTCTGCTTCAGATGAGAATCATGTTGAGGCCTACTGCTGTTCTGTGTGGCAGGCCCTCTGGATACTGTGCATTGTATCTCCATGGGTCTCCTTTGTCCCCAGAGAAGTGCCCCAGGGCTAGTGAGCAAACAGCAAGCAAGCTTGCCAGTGGCATTTGGTTACACATTGATGATTTTCACACATCGATTTTTTTTTTTTTACACTACAAAGTCTCAATTCATGGTCCCATGGGGGAATTGGTGGTAGAGAGAGTGATAATGCTTAGCATGTGAGTGGGGTCACTCAGGGCCACCCTCGTCTCCATAAACTGCCTTCCTGCCGTCTTTCCTTTACCTCTTGACTTCTAGAGGCAGCTAGGTCTTAATATCAAGGAAGATATCTGGAAAGAATTTAGGTATATGTTTCAGATATTCCAAACCATGTCAGACACATCACCCTTTTAAGTAGCCTATGATTAAGCCAAGTATGAGGCCTTTGGCAGAAAGTCCTATGGGGGAACAGGGCTAGAACCACAAGCTTCTGAAGTATTAGATCAATGATCTTTCTTTCTTCACAATGACACTTTGCTAATTACAAATTGCTTTGAGTGGCCAATCCAGGCCCTGCCTGCCTCCTGGTACGGGACTTCTGTAGACTCCTAGAACTTCTCTGGTATCTGAATGATCTTTCCATAGCAAATAGTCCCAAGCTGAATCTGCTGGACTCAGTTACCTGAATCTAAGTGTTTAGTCACTTAATTGTAGACTATGGCTCATAATAGGGCTCCTGGAAAATAAGGAATGGGTAACTAGAAAAGAGGTATCAAGCTGTAAGATGTCTTGGGTATCTTTGATTATGCCAAATTTATCTTTACAAAGTTATGAAGTCTATCCCCAAGTCTTGTCCTTGGTAATGTGACATTACAGAACACTGACTGTATATTAATATTTGTTTTTGTTTCCAGTTAGAAGTGAGCAAAATGCCTACATAAATCGAATCTTTGGTTCTTGCTGGAGAATAAAAGGATCTTGCAGGAAAAAATGTGTCGGCAAGGAACTATTTCACATTTTATGTGATACTTCACTTGTGTGCTGCATAGAGAGCAGTGAATTACCTATGATGAGTGCTGTGAAAGACTGAAGGCTTCTGCTGGTTTTCCCTGGGAACTTAGATTCTCCCAATTGCCTCATCTCATTAAAATGATGGTTTCAGCCTATCTGCCATTTCCCTTCGTGTCTTTGCTATGGAAATAGTTTCCTAATTAAATTCCTTGTCTTCAGAATTTTTCTTTTTATTAATTTATTATTATCAAAAATAACAGACAGATGAGGACTGTGGGAACATAATGTTAAGAGGATGATGCTGTGAAATGGGCCTACTGTGCTGACCCCACAGGCTTCCTTTTCCAAGAATCCCTGCCTGGTCTACCTGGACAGGCTATTCCTTGTCAAACTACCTGTTCACTGCAGGAGAAACGCAGGCACAAGATAATGGTGACAGGAGGAACCCAGGAAACTTCTGTGACCGGATCCTGAAACTCAGGGAGATAAATCTAATTCCTCCTAACAATAAAATCTGTAAGAATGTGTGGCTTAGAATCCAATTAGAACTACTGCTCAGCATGGGCCCAGATGACCTAGAATTGCCATGGCAGTGGGGACTTGAAAGTCTGATGCTAATTCACAGTAAGGGCGGGGGTGGCTAGGGAGGAATGGAGTTCCTTTAGATTAGGTAGAGGGGAGTGAAGGGCGGGGCAGGGGCTTGGGGTAGGAAGGATAGTAGAGTGAAACAGGCAGTATTACCTAATGTATGCGTGTGACTGCATGACCCATGTGATCCCACAATATGAATAATCCGAAAATGAGAGATTACTCTCCATTTATGTACGATCTATCAAAATGCATAAATGCATTCAACTATCATGTATAACTAATTAGAACAAATAATAACAAAAAAGAAAGTCTAATGTCACCCTGCTGTCAGTCCAAAGTCAAGAGGTAGACCTGGGTGGGATTCTCTGGAAACTTCCATGGGATCCCAAATAAAACTGGAGTGCAGGAGAGGTAAATTGTCCCTCTCTTCTCTAAGAGGATTCACTCTCTCCCTTGAGAGATCTCATTCCCCTTTTCCTATCCCTTCAATAAACTCATTCCCATTACTCTGAGTGACATGTCTGAAATCTTTCTGACTTAATTGTAAGAATCGGGGTTCAAAGAGGGGTTTGCCTTAGTTTCCCAGAAGGTCCCAGCCTATCATGATTTCTATGTCTGCCATTTCCCTTTGTGTCTTTGCTATGGAAATAGTTTCTGAATTAAATTCTTGTCTTCAATATTTTTCTTTTTATTAATTTATTACATATCAAAAATTTCTTAACATATAACATGAAACACCCTATTAAAAAGTGTACAAGCCCTAAGTAAACACCTTGAGAAATGTCATACACCTCAGAGAGAAGAGGATTCTGCAACATGGCAGGCATCTCCGGTCACTACCCCTGGAGGGGTAGCCTTTACTTGCAGCTCCAAAGCCATCAGCTCCTAACGCCTGTTTTTCAACTTTATATCAAAGGAATCTTCTAGTAGTTACTTCAATGTGTCTGATTTATTCTACTCTATTTTCATTTGGTGAAATTTATTCATACTGCTTCATGCGATTGGAGTTTATCATTCTCAGTATAAATAGTATCATTTTGGGAAATAGACATATTTGTAGTTTCTAGTTTTTGCCTCTTAAAAATAGTGCTGAGGTGGACATTCTTGCACTTGATTTTTGAGGCAGATATGCAGACATTCCTATGGATATGAACAGAAGAGTGGAATTGCTCAGTCACAGGCTGGACATGTGTTCAATTTTAGTAGAGAGATGTAGACTGATTGTCTTCTAAGCTGCTGATGCCAATAAAAGCTTCCCACTCACACTGTCTGAACGTTCCTGTTACTTTGCATCTTGGTTCGCAGCTGGGATTTTCTGCTTTCTGTTCCCATTCTGGGGGGTGTATAATGATAATATACATTGATTGAATGTGTGTTTCACTGAGAACCAGTGAGGCTGAGCACTTTTTCACATGTTTACTGAACATTTAGCTATTCCTATTTAGGATGTGTCTGTTTAAGACTTCCATCTGTTTTTCTCTTGGATTGTCTAACTTTGTTTACTTGGGAATCTACTAAGGAATATTCATGATTTGACACTGAAAATAATGAGGTAAAGGTCATATTGAAGCCATCTGAATTGAGATGTCGAGTGAGCTGCAGTTCTCTTGTGTGCAGCCATGGAGAGCAGCCACGTGGGCTGTTCCTTGCTTGTCTACCACAACCTGGACACAGGGCTTTGCCTTCACTTCTGTGTTTAGTGCCTACTGCTGCGAGCTCGTTTGGTCCTTGTGAGTTTGTGGAATAGGTGCACTAAGACAGGCCCTGGTTAGTTTTTCTGCTCTTGCCATCTGTGACATGTTTCCTCAGGCCCGAGTTGTACCGGTTTGTGCCCCTCACCATGTACACTTTGGGGCCCTCAGTTGCTTCTGAGTGGTTGTGATCGTGTCTTATGGAACCTCCCTAAAAATTATTGGTGCTCTTCTGTTTGGTGTCTGTGTGGGTGTCTTCCCTCTGCAGTGGCTGCTGAGGTTGGTGCTTCCCTGTCCACACAGAGGTCCCTCAGTTTTCTCCGAAAGGGTTGCCACACTCCTGTGAGGTCACTGAGCCTGCCACATGCCATGATTCACACGGAGCCCAGTAAATAGCCTGCATTTACTTTTTCATTCAAAAGAGTTTACTGCTGCTTCCTGGTAATTTTTCAAAACCAACTCTTAATTCTATTTTTCATAGTTTTTCTATTCTCCACTTGATTTATTTCTGCTCTGATATTTATTATTTTCTTCCTTATGCTAACCTTGGGCTTATGTTTTGTCTAGTTCCTTGAGGTGCAAATAATATTTATTTGAGATCTTTCTTTGGTTTTAAAGTAATTACTCACTGTTATCCATTCCCCCCCCCCTTTTTTTTACTGTTTGTTCTATTTAGTTACGCATGACAGCAGAATGCATTCTGATTCAGAGTACACAAATGAGTACAACTTTTCATTTCTATGGTTGTACACACTGTAGATTCACACCATTCATGTAATCATACATGTACATAGGGTAATGATGTTTGCCTCATTCCACCATCTTTCCTTGCCCCACCCTCTCCCCTCTCCTCTTTTCCCTCTATAAAATCCAACTTTCCTCCATTCTTCCCTTATCCCTCCCCCCATTATGTATCATCATCTACTTATCAGAGAAAACATTTGGCCTTTGGTTTTGGGAATTGGCTTATTTCACTTAGCATGATTTTCTCCAACTCCATCCATTTACCTGCAAGTGCCATAATTTTTATTATTCTTTATGACTGAATAATATTCCATTGTGTATATATACCACAGTTTCTTTATCCATTCATCTATTGAAGGGCATCTAGGTTGGTTCCACAATCTAGCTATTGTGAATTGAGGTGCTACAAACATTGATGTACCTACATCACTGAAGTATGCTGACTTTAAGTCCTTTGGGTATAGGCCCAGGAGTGGGATAGCTGGGTCAAATGGTGGTTCCATTCCAAGTTTTCTGAGGAATCTCCATACTGCTTTCCAGAGTGACTGCACCAATTTGCAAACCCACGAGCAATGTATGTGTGTACCTTTTCCCCCACATCCTCGCCAACACCTGTTGTTGCTTGTATTCTTGATAATCGCCATTCTAATTGGGGTTAGATGAAATCCTAGGGCAGTTTTGATTTGTATTTCTCTAATTACTAGAGGGAGATGTTGAACACTTTTTCATATATCTGCTGATCAATTGCATGTCTTCTTCTGTGAAGTATCTGCCCAGTTCCTTAACCCATTTATTGATTGGGTTATTTGTATTTTTGGTGTAAAGGTTTTTGAGTTCTTTATAAAGTTTGGAGATTAGTGCTCTATCTGAAGTGCGTGCGGTAAAGATTTTTCTCCCACTCTTTAGAATCTGTCTTCACACTGTTGATAGTTTCCTTTGCTGAGAAAAACTTTTTTAGTTTGAATCCCTCCCATTAATTGATTCTTGCTTTTGTTTCTTGTGCTTTGGGAGTCTTGTTAAGCCGACCTAAGCCGACCTGTTGAAGATTTGGGCCTACTTTTTCTTCTAATTGGTGCATGGTCTCTAATTCCTAGGTCCTTGATCCATTTTGAGTTGAGTGTTGTGCAGGATGAGAGATAAGAGTTTAATTTCGTTTTGCTAATTATGAATTTCCAGATATCCCAGCACCATTTGTTGAAGAGGCTATCTTTTCTCCATTGTATGTTTATGATGCCTTTGTCTAGTATGAGGTAACTGTATTTATATGGGTTTGTCTCTGTGTCTTCTATTCTGTACCATTGGTCTAGCAGTCTATTTTGGTGCTAAGGTCGTGCTGTTTTTGTTACTATTGCTTTGTAGTATAGTTAAAGGTCTGGTATTGTGATACCCCTTGCTTTACTCTTCCTACTAAGGATTGCTTTGGCTATTCTGGGTCTTTTATTCTTCCAGATGAATTTAATGATTGCTTTCTCTATTTCTGTGTGGTACATCATTGGGATTTTAATTGGAATTGCATTGAATCTGTATAGCGCTTTTCGTAGTACGACCATTTTGACAATATTAGTTCTGCCTATCCAAGAACATGGGAGATATTTTAATCTTCTCAGGTAGGTTTTCTTTAATTTCTTTCTTTAGTGTTCTATAGTTTTCATTGTAGAGGTCTTTCACCTCTTTTGTTAGATTGATTCCCAAGGGTTTTTTTTTTTTTTTTTTGGGAAAACTTTCAACTGACATGTATCTTTGAATCTAAAGTGAAATTTCTTGTTGAGGCATAAAGTTGCATTTTAGTAATTTTTAAAAAATTTATAAAATAGCAGGATATAAGATCAATGCACATAAATCTAATGCATTTTTATACATAAGTGATGAATCTTCAGAAAGAGAAATTAGGAAAACTACCCCATTCACAATAGCATCAAAAAAAATAAAATACTTGGGAATCAATCTCACAAAAGAGGTGAAAGACCTCTACAATGAGAACTACAGAACACTAAAGAAAGAAATTAAAGAAAACCTTAGAAGATGGAAAGATCTCCCATGTTCTTGGATAGGCAGAATTAATATTGTCAAAATGGCCATACTACCAAAAGTGCTATACAGATTCAATGCAATTCCAATTAAAATCCCAATGATGTACCTTACAGAAATAGAGCAACAATTATGAAATTCATCTGGAAGAATAAAAAGCCCAGAATAGCTAAAGCAATCCTTGGCAGAAAGAGTGAAGCAGGGGGTATCGCAATACCAGATCTTCAACTCTACTACAAAGCAATAGTAACAAAAATGGCATGGTATTGGTACCAAAATAGAAAGGTGGATCAATGGTACAGAATAGAGGACATGGACACAAACCCAAATAAATACAATTTTCTCATACTAGACAAAGGTTCCAAAAATATGCAATGGAGAAAAGATAGCCTCTTCAACAAATGGTGCTGGGAGAATTGGAAATCCATATGCAACAGAATGAAACTAAACCCATATCTCTCACCATGCACGAAACTAAACTCAAAATGGATTAGGGACCTCGGAATCAGACCAGAGACCTTGCATCTTATAGAAGAAAAAGTAGGTCCAGAGCTTCAACATGTCGGCTTAGGACCAGACTTCCTCAACAGGACTCCCATAACACAAGAAATAAAAGCAAGAATCAACAACTGGGATAGATTCAAACTAAAAAGCTTTGTCTCAGCAAAGGAAACTATCAGCAATGCGAAGAAAGAGCCTACAGAGTGGGAGAAAGTCTTTGCCAATCATACTTCAGATAGAGCACTAATCTCCAGAATCTATAAAGAACTCAAAAAACTCTACACCAAGAATGCAAATAATCCAATCGACAAATGGGCTAAGGAAATGAAGAGACACTTCACAAAAGATCTACAAGCAATCAACAAAGATATGGAAAAATGTTCACCATCTCTAGTAATAAGAGAAATGCAAATCAAAACCACCCTAAGATTCCATCTCACCCCAATTAGAATGGCGATTATCAAGAATACAAGCAACAACAGGTGTTGGTGAGGATGTGGGGAGAAAGGTACACTCCTACATTGCTGGTGGGGCTGCAAATTAGTGCAGCCACTCTGGAAAGCAGTGTGGAGACTCCTTAGAAAATTTGGAATGGAACCACCATTTGACCCAGCTATCCCATTCCTGGGCCTATACCCAAAGGACTTAAAATCAGCATACTTCAGTGATGCAGGTACATCAATGTTTGTAGCATCTCAATTCACAATAGCCAGATTGTGGAACCAACCTAGATGTCCTTCAATTGATGAATGGATAAAGAAACTGTGGTATATATATACAATGGAATATTACTCAGCCATAAAGAATGATAAAATTATGGCATTTGCAGGCAAATGGATGAAATTGGAGACTATCATGCTAAGTGAGATAAGCCAATCTCAAAAAACCAAAGGAAGAATGATCTCGCTAATAAGTGGATGATGACACATAATGGGGGGTGGGAGGGGTTAGTGTTAGGGTTAGAGTTAGGGTTAGGGAGGGGGGCAAGAATGGAGGAAGGAAGGACTGTATAGAGGGAAAAGAGGGGTGGGAGGGGTGGGGGGAAGGGAAAAAATAACAGAATGAATCAAACAACATTACCCTATGTAAATTTTTGATTACACAAATGGTATGCCTTTACACCATGTACAAACAGAGAAACAATATGTATTCCATTTGTTTACAATAAAAAAAATTTATTCAACTACTTACTCTATATCTTTTTTTTTTTTTTTTTGCTATGGGGATTTGCACTTAGGGTCACTCACCACTGAGCTACATCCCCAGTCCTTTTTATTTTTTTAAGACAGGGTCTCACTAAGTTACTGAGGGTCTTACTAAGTTGCTTAGACTGGCCTCAAGTTTGTGGTTCTTCTGCCTTGGCCTCCTGAGTTGCTGGAATTATAGGCATATGCCACCAGGCTTGGCCTCTGTATCTTTTTTTTGGGCAATTTTAATACATTTACATTTAAAGTAATTAATAGGACAATTAATAACACTTTGATAACTGTTATCCATTTATCTTATACTTTCTTTGCCTTTTTCTTTTTTAAGATTTATTTTTAATTTTTTAATTTCTAATTTTTGGTACCAGGGTTTGAAACCAGGGATGCTTATCCACTGAGCCACATCCCCAGCCCTTTTTTTTTTTTAATAATTCATTTAGAGACAGGTTCTCACTGAGTTGCTTAGAGTTTCACTAAGTTTCTGAAGCTATCTTTGAACTAGAGATCCTCCTGTCTCAGCCTCCTGAGCCACTAGGATCACAGGTGTATGCCACCACACCTGGTTCATTGGTTCTTTTTAGTTATACATGATAGCATAATCTACCCTGATGTTATTATAGAAGAATGGAATATGTTATTATACAAGCATGGAATATACCTTATTCTAGTTAGGATGCCATTTTTTAGAACAGGAGAAATTTCTTTAGTTTTTTTTTTTTTTTTTTTTTATGCAGGTCTGGCTGTATCGCCCAGGCTGACATTGAGTAGGATCCCATTCTTGAGGATGTACATGGTGGTGGAATTCACTGTGTTGTTTTCATGTATGGGAAAATCATGTCGGATTCATTTGACAGTCTTTCCTATGCCCCTCCTCCTCCCTTCCCTCCCTTTCCCATTGTCTAATCCACTGAACTTCTTATTCTTCCCTCAGATTCTTCCCCTGCCCCCTTATCACGAGGGACATACCAGAGAAAACATTCAGCCTTTGGCTTTTTGGGACTTTTTCTGATTTGCTGTCTTCTTTTATGTCTTTTTTTTTTTTTCATTGACAAGGCCTAATTCCTTTCTCTCTTTTGTGTGAAACTTTATAACTGTTTTCTCTGTGGTCGTCAAGGGTTGGGATGAAATAACATGTCCTCCCGGTGTATTCCATGCAGATTCCCTCACGTGCCAGGACTCCCCCACCCCTTCCCTGTCCTCCCCTCCCACAATGTGTGACTGGTGTTATAGTTTACTTTACCTCAATTGGTGGTGATATCCATTGACCTGACTTACTTAGAGTTATTTTTAATACTTCTGTTCTTTTAGCTTTTGTAGTAGAATTAAAATCAATTAACCCACCATGGTTATAGTAGTGTGATATTCTGTTTTTGTCTATGTGTTTATGCTCTTGTTTTGCATCTACTGTCCCTTCATTTCAACTTGAAGATGTTCCCTTAGCACTTCTTATAAGGCAGGTCTGGTGGTGATCAATCCTCAGTTTTTGTTTGAGAAAGTCTCAGTCTCTTCCTCAGTTTGAAGGACAGGATTCCTGGGTAGAGTATTCTTGAATGTTTTTATTTGCTTCAACACTTCATATCCACTTCTTTGTGCTGCAAGGTTTCTGCTGAAAACTCCACTCTTAGTCTTATGGAGAGAGACAAGAAGGTGTTTTTCTCTGGTTGCTTTCAAAGCTGTCTCTGATTTTGACTTTTGACAGTTTGATGATACTGTGTCTCATTGTTGGTATCTATTTAGCCAGAGTGACCTCCTTTGGTCATGTGAGGCACCGAGGCACCAGGTGCTCCAGGGGAAGTTGTGAGAGCCTTTGCTTAGGTAATGTGTCCAAAGTCGCCTGTTTGTGCTCATTGCTTGGTCAGCAGAGCTGGATTATACAAAGGATAAGGCAGGAAGCTTGGCGGAGGACTGAGGAGACTCCAGGAATAACGAATGTCCAGCCTGTGTGAAAAGGAGCAGCAGTCAGTGACTGTGGGTGGGCTGGTGTGTCCTTCAGATCCCTCAGTGATGCCTCTGAGATTTAGTCCTGGGGGACTGGCGTTTGAGAAGGTGGTAATGTGAAGTTTGAGCTCTGGTGAGGCCAACACAGAAGGAAGTGATTGCCGTTGAAAAGACCTTATTACTCACAGTTTCCAAGAAAAAGGGACATTCTACACCAGGGGTCCACACAGGGAAGCACTGGAGTCCATCAGAAAGCAGAGGGAGAAAGTAAAAAACATGGGCGCGACTCTTTTGTGTGTGTCTCCCATGGGAAGGAGCATGGGGCAGGTTTAGGTTGGTCAGTGTGATTAATTCTAGTAGGCACCTGTAGCACAGGGGTGGACCCTCATGGCCTGGTGCTGAGGTGATTAAAGTGGGTGTCAGGGACCCAGGATATGGAGCCTGATGAGGGGGTACCTGCTCTGGATGGGTTGTTTTTATTTGAAAGTACCCTTGAGGGCATGTTCTTGTGGTTCCTCCAGGGTCAACAAGGCCTCAGGTGAAGTCATTAGAATATAGAAAACAGAAGTCATCCCTGTCTTTATCTGTTGGGGTCTCCAGAAAAAAAAACAAAAAAACAAAAAACAAAAACAAAAAAAACAAACTTGGATGGGTGTTCCCCTCTACTTCTTACAGTTCTAGGGGCTGAGAAATCCACCAGGATCTGGGCCCTGGCAAACCTGGTGTCCAACGAAGGCACACTTCCAGGTGCATAGACAGCAACTTCTGGCTGTACCCTTACACCTCAGAGGGGGTGAAGGGCTTCCTTGCGGACTTTTCTTGTGAGGGCACCAACCTATCCGTAGGAGCAGAAAGTGAAATGTTGGCGTTGGGTTCATGGGGAGATGTTGGTCAAAGGGTATAAACTTTCAGTTGTAAGATGACAAGTTCTGGGATCTAATGTACTGCGTGGTGACTATAGTTAGCTATACTATAGGATTTATTTAAAATTTGATGAGAGGACCGATTTTAAGGGTCCCCACCCTGTCCCCAGTGAGAACTATGGGTCGTGATAGATAGATTCACTGATTTGGTTGTCGTAAATATCACCCCATGAATATGTGTATTGAGTCATCATTTTGTATCCCTCAAACACACATTTTTATTTCTCAATTATACCTTAATAAAACTAGAAAAAAATAGACATAAAAAATAAGTAGTTTACCAATTTTCCTGTGTTTACTAAGTAAAAATGAATTTCCCTAAAGACAGAGCCTTTTCCTGCCCTTAAGGCTTTTTAGGATCTTGATATTTCAGAAATTCTAGTGTCTTTTTGTCCTTGTGTTGCCACCAGTTACTGGTGATGAGGTCTGCTTCTCAGCAACATGAGGGAAGCAGGCCGAGGCAAGCACGTAGAGCAGGCTTATTTAAAGGTAGTCACACAGACCAACATAGCTGTGTTCTGGCACCCCTAGATACGAGGGCACCCTGCCTGTAAGGAATCCGGCCTCCTAACCACCTGTCAATCTGAGTTCTGCCCACCTCTCCCTATACAGGAATTTCCGGCTTACGTTGCCGTAACCTTCCTGCCTCCCACATTACGTTCTAATATGTCATTGGTCCATCAGTCAGACTGTAATAATTCTCCTCTGTGATTGGTTCCTCCCAGCCCACGAAATTCCAATATGAGGAGAAACCATGAGCCATGTTCTTCTTCTTTTCCTTCTTCCCTTCCCCAAGCAGACGCGAATCGTTCCTTGTGTGAGACCTGTGTCTGTGGAGCGTTATCGACCAAGACCAACCGTAACTGCCCCTAACACTGCCCCTTTTGTACATTTTACTTTCTTTTTCTTCTGCTCTCTCCCTCTTTATCTCTCTCCTTCCTGCATATGTGGCTAGGCCCAGGAGATGCAGGTGGGATGGCCAAAATGTGAGAAGCAGATGGGCAGGGGGAAGGGCCAACTGGACTGATCCAGGCAGGAAGCAGGCCAGGGGGCATTAATTAACAACTCCCTGTCCACAGTGGCCTTTTGGGAGGGGTGATATAGGCAGGCAATCTTGGTAATCAAAGGGTTCTGGAGACATTGACTTTCCAGTCTCCCAGGGGTGGTCTCCAACTTCCAGGACTCAAATTAGTCTCCATTTTCTCCATCTGACATGATCATTTATCTACACTAACTGTCTATCTTTAATTCTGGCTTCACTTGGATGGGTCAGATGTCAGGTACTGATATCCAGAAAGAATTCTGAAGAAAGTTTGCTCTACATTGTGACAAAATCCTTTTCCATTCTGTTGTCTGAATGAGAGAGTTGGTAAATACTAACATTATTTTTAAGGCTTTGGATCTTGGAATTGAGTTTCCTTAGGATGTGTCAGTGTGCAGGGACCAAGCAAAGATAACCAGTTTCTACTTGGGTTCCATGTTTAAAGAAGCCTACTGGAGCTACAGGATATACCTGTAACATACGCACTTTCTTTCAAAAGGGAAAAGGAGTTTTCAGTTGCCCTTGTTATAACAGAGTTCACTTCCCAACAAGATGTATGAATGGACAGGTTTGGCTTGGTGGAAATGCAGAGAGGCAGTGCAAGATTGGTCTATCTAATTTTGGTTTCTTGTAGAAGCATGACCCTCAGAGTGTGACTGTTTTCCTGGGCCAGGTGTGGATGCGTTGTCTGTGTACTTGTAACTCTGGTGACCTCTGATCCCACTCCATAAACCCGCCTTGCCTACAAACTCCACGGAAGAGTTTGGCCTCTGAGAAGAGGACACATTGTACTGGATTTTTGGCATCTTTCTCCCCAGTGACACTGACACAGGAGTTGCTTGAAGGTCGGATGCTGGGAGAGCAGAGCCTCTCATTCTTTCTCACATGCTGTCCTCCCTTCTTCTCTTCCCAGAGGCAACCACTCATTTGGAGTTGGGCAGGCAGCACTGTTGTTTTCAGCCTGGCCATGGGGCCAGTGTTACCTCAGCCTCACACCAGATTAGCAATGGACTATTTGTATCTAAAGCTCCATATTCTCGGTATCACCTGAAAGCCAAAGATATATCCAGTACCAGTGCTGAGGTTAAAAAATTGCTCCATAACAGAACTCTCCCTCCTCTGCCACCCCACCTGTGGCCCTGACCAGCACACGGACAACTAACATACCCGTGCATCTGTCTGTGGCTTGATGGCATTGAATAGTCAGCAGGAATTCAGCAGCACTGCACAAGCCAGTAGGGCCATGGCAGAAGTTGCTAGTTTTTCTTGTTTTAAAACCTGCATAAGAAATAGAAAACAATGAATCCAGGTGGATTTGGACATTTATTAGTTACAGACACAGCAAAGCAAGAACAGCATGGTATCAGCTCTTAGGCCTAAAGAACACCATCAGTCAGGGGGCCAGATGATGGGCAGCAGAGGCAGTGGGTCACTCAGCTGCCCTGACATCAACACTGAACTGTTACCAAGTCATCTTATAGCTTGTCGCTGAATGCCGAGGAGCTGAGGTGGAAAGTCCCATGCTTCACTGAAACTAGGAGGTGGATGAGAAAGAGCCTTGTGTCAGCCTGTTCTAAGGTGGCCTCTCTCCGTCTGTTTCAAGAAGAACTTCAGGGTCAGACACAGTCATGACTCTGAGCCCCCTGGAGCTAAAGCCTTGCTGTGTGGGCCACGTGAGGGATGCCCAAGGTTGTCAGAGGGCCAGGGAGGTCTGTTGCTCTAAGATGGGACAGGACCTAGGTGTAAAGAAGGGTTTCTATGGAAGCCTCTCTAAGTAATAAAGACATTCTCTCTATGACCACAGAGAGAAATGGGCACTATGAGAATACTGGATACCACTTGGAACTGAGAAAATACATTCAAATTATTTGCATGGGACACCTAACTCTTTCTAAGGAGGCTTCAGATTATGTCTTCAAATCCGAGATCCCAAGATTCTGATGGCTTAGAAAAGATTGAAGCCTGACAGTCATAAGCATATGGCAGAGTCAGAGTTCAGCTTCTATTCCTGGCTTTGTGTAAGAGGAGAGTATCAGGGTCTTTAAGTTAATTGTCACTCATTGTTTCCTCATATCAGGGCCCTGGGTCTCCTGTGACACAGCACTCCAGCCGGAATGTGCAGTAGGCAACTAGCATCTCACTTCCGTAGCACTCGAACCTGCAGGTACCATTTCGATAGCATTTCTTGTGTACTACTGAAGATAATGGATTCAGACCTGGAAGGAATATGAATGGAAAGATGATTCACTGGAGGACTATTGAATGTCTAGTCCTTTAATTTTTGTCCATCTGAATTCCAAGGGGGCTTTGGTCATAATAATTGATTTCATATTTGAAAAAGATGAACTCATGCTGTGGATTGAATTGGGTTGCTTCAGTATTTGTATGTTGAAACCCTAACCCTTAATTTGGAGATAGTGTTTTTTGTAAGTAACTTAAGCTAAATAAGGTCAGAAGGGTAGACCTACTCCAGTGGGACTGATGACCTTATTGGTGGAGGACACAGCAAGAACATGGTGTGTCCAACAAGGAAGGCACCCTCATCATCAGAAACAGAATCAGCCAGCCTGCCACTGCAGAATCCCCAGTTTTCAGAGCTGTAAGAATTTTAAAATTTGCTTAAGCCATGGAATCTGGGGTATTTTGTCATCAGACCAAGCTGATGAAGACAACTAGTAACTTGGGAGTTTGCCCAAATCATCCAGGTAATTTAATCCAAATCATCATGTTAGCAATGCACACTAGCATCTACTCATTATTTATTTAGTTATTCACTCATTATTTATTCATGCTCAAGACAGATTTTATAAATCTTGTGAATCAGGAACTATTGAGGTACAGATCTGAGTACGATATAGATCTTAAATTCTATGAATTTTAAGTCTAGACTAAAGGAGAAGCAGCTCAAAATATCTCTGAGGGGAGAAGACCTGACACGTACTGTCAGGTATTTGCAAACCAGAATGATCTTGTGAGTTCAAAGGGGAGAAAATCAGTTCTGAGGATTTTGGAAGTCTTATTGAAGCTCCATGCAAGTATTTGGGCTAGGTTTACAATTTTGTAGATATGCTACCTCTTAAAATGATCAAATATTTCATATTTCCATCAGAAAGAAGTCATAAGAAGAAAATAATGTCATTCTTGGACCATCTGTAGAAATTTTGAGCCAACATATATCTAAGTCATCATGTCCTGGAGGATAATTGTCCCACAGGATTAAAGAAGGGGTCAGGGTTACCTGGCTGCAAGATAGAAGCCCAAGTGGGTTCATCTGTAGCCTTTCGGGAAGGTAAGGTGCAGAGGTCTACATAGTGAGACGAGAAATTCCCATGGCAATGACGAGTATAGGGCACCACAGGGAACTCTGAAGACTACGTGGAGCTGCTGACATGGAGGCCATGGATCCATTGTCATAAACTGAAGTGGAACAGGTCCCAGTAGCAACTTCAAGAGGCCTGGATCCCATTGATTCTTAAATTCAGACTGTAGAGTCACGAGATCTGAAAATCTGGTTCATCTGCCTAGAAAATACTTCAGGATGCTAGAAAATTAGATGGGTGTCTACAACATAAGGATTTGGACAGATTCAGTAACATGCAGTGAAGAGAATATCCAAGGTGAGATTTCAGAATCAGGAAAGGCTATGGACAAGCCTGGTCATGCCACCCTCAAGTCTGGTTAGCTACCACCTCATCTGATCAGACGTTTCTTTGATCCCAGAAAACAAAGTGATTCTCTTGAAATAAGCAGTTCCAAATTTGCTTCCTCATGTCCCTAAGGGATTCACAAATACTGAATTAACTATAAGAAATTCAGGTACCTTAGAAAGCTTAACAAATCATCTTACTGCTCTTTGCTGGTTTTGAATGGTATACTTAGACACGCTCTTAAATTCAAGAGAGAACAATGGCAATGAAGCAGGATGGGGCATTCATTGTGAAAATATAGTGATAGCTTTCATGAGTCAGGTATTTTTACATTATGTATAGGCACATTCTATGCATTGTCCCATTTAATCCTTGCAAGGCCCCTAGTGTTAGTACCACTATTTCCATTTTGTAAGTGAAGGAACAGGTTGAGAGAAACTTAACTTTGTCTAGTTAACACATTGGAGAGCTAAAATTCAAGCTCAGGCTTGCTGATATCAAAGCTGCCTGGTGCTTTCCCTACTTTGACACTTTAAGGGTCCTTAGTGGCAGTACCTTTATCAGGTTGCTTAGTGGAATTAGATGAAGCCACCCCCACCCCACAAGGAGATTCCATCTTACTTGCCAGTGCTTGCTGTGTCCCAAAAGCCGAGAAAGGCAAACACAAGGAGGAGAGGCTTCATGGCTGGGGCTTTCTGCTGCGGAGGTAGGGGCAGCCCTGACACCTGTTGTCAGAGAAAAGACAGGAGGGGAGTTTGCGTGCACCCTCCTGTGCAGACCTGCAGGTCTGGGCACGCTGGGCTCCAGGTGCACCTGGTGTGAGGAGCTCTCTCAGGTGGCTGAGTTGGCAGATCTCCTCTGGGGACAAGACTGACAGCCCTTTCCTGTCCATCAGCTTCTCCATTGGCACAGGCACTGTGCCCGTCTGCCCCCTCCTGGTTTCAAAAGTGCCTACAGAGGCCGGAGAACTATATGCTCTTTCATTTTCAAATAAACAAAATTGATTTTGTTCAATTTTTATTTTGCAGCAAAAATAAAAGCACAAAGTATAGAAAATTTGTGAAATATGAAAAATACAAGAAAGGAAAAGCTATCCCTGAGCCTTACCTCTGATAACCTGTGTGTCTCTTAGGACAGTTTTGCTTTTGCCTCATTTGTTGTTGAGTAGTTTGTCTTGTGTAGGAGACTTTTCTTCTCTTGTATTATTGTTTTCATTGTACAGATTTATGGGGTACCGTGTGATAGCTCTATCCATGGGTACAGTGTAATGATCAAATTGGGGTGTGTTTAAGGACATGAAGTTAATATTCTCATTATTAGGGATCCTATTTTTTTGTATCTTGATTTATGCTATATGCATCATTATAATTTCTTCATAAATAATATTTTAAAATGTTGAAAAATAATCCACAGGAGCATTTTAAATCATTGCCACTATTTAAAAAATCATTATTGAGTTATGAATGACATATAATAAATTACAAATGTTAAAATGTACAATTTGGTAAGTTTCAACATACACATACTTTTGTGAAACCATCTTCATAAGATCATGAATGTATTTATTCTACCCAACAACTTTTCATGCCTTTTATAATATTTTTCTCCTCCCCTTCCCAGTCTCTGAGTCACCACTTTCCTGCTGTTGCTATAGATTAGTTTGCATTTTCTTGGGATTTTATGTAAATGGAACCATATTGAATGTATTCTTTCTGCTGAATTTTTTTCAGTCAGCATAGTTACTTGAGATTCACCCATGCTATGGTACCTGCCATTTGTTCTTTCCTTTTTTATTGCTGAGTGATATTGTTTAAATATACATCTGTATGTTTATCATTCAACTATTGATGGACATTTGATTGTTTCTGGGTTTTGGCTATTAAAAATAAAACTGCTGAGGATATTCATGTATGAGTCTTTGTATGGATAAATGCTTTCACATCTCCTGGGCAAATATTCAGGAGTAGAAAGACTTGATCGTAGAGTAGTTTCATTTTTTTTTTATTTTCATGGATTTATTTTCATTTTGGAAAGCTATTCAATTGACATGAGCTCATGTTGATCCAAGGTATATAACAGTGATTTGATATATGTATCAAATTGTGTAATGATTATTACAATCAAATTAACACACATTGCCACTAGCCTTGTATGTCCCCAGGACTTGTTCAACTTGTTAACGGAGTTCATATCCTTTGCTCTGACCCGAGCCCCTGGTAACCACTGTCCCTGTTCTGCTTCTATAAGTTCGAGGTTTCTAGCTCGTGGCTCTTTCCACAAGGAGCCCTCCTGCACAGGTTTCAGGTCACCATGACTTCATCTTATTGCACAGGAATGGCAGTGACCTACCATTATTATCTTGTGTTCTGCACATGCCCCTGTGGTCTCCCTATACCATGCCTACAACGTTGTAAAAAATCTCTTTGGTCTTGCCTCAAATTACCCACTTTTAGTGCATCCTGTTTCCCATGAGACTTATCTTCTTAGCATCTTAGTACAAAGCTACACAGGTTGAATGAATCAATGAAAGTCTCAATCAGTGGAATAGTATGGAATTGAAAAAATAGACAACACACCTTTATAAACACCTTTCTTACCTGTGGGGGTCATCCATGTGTAGCAGAATCAGGCGTGGCTGAGCCATGGGACACAGAGGTCTGACTCCCAGGAGCTGGCAGTCGCAGGAGACGGTTTCAGACAGCCTGGGGTAGGTGGCCCTGTGCAGAGTTGGTTCCCTGTCTGAGGAAATGCTAATTCTCTAAGCAAATGACTTTCCAAACTCCGCCCCACCCTGTTCCTCACAGAAGAAGCCCCTCCAGGTCCAGGCCCCTTTACCTGTGCGACTATAAAGACAGGTGAAGGTGGGCTTCTCCATCTTGTTGGAGGCCAGATCTTGGCATGGCCCCATCCATCGCACCCCCTTCCATTTGAGAAGATTATTGGCTCTTGTGTTTATTTGATTACATAAGTTTCTTGATAATTAATCCATAGCCGGCACCGTCCTCTGACAGAAACTCTTTCCCTCATCCATGCTGGACATGGACAGCCCCCTACACTTACCAGTAGACATTCATCTTGAAAATAAATTATTCATTTTTCCCTTTTTAATTGGTGCATTATGATTATACATGATAGTGGAATTCATTGCTACATATTTGTACATGCACAAAATGTAACAATACAATTTGGTTAAATTCCTTCCCCAGGACCTCCTTTCCCTTCCCTTCTCCCTCACCCTGGTCCCCTTCCTCTACTCTACTGGTTGCCCTTCTATTTTCATAAGATACCCCACATTTTTTCCCCTATAACTTTCATATATGAGAGAACACATAACCCTTGACTTTCTGAGATAGGCTTATTTGCTTAACGTAATGCTCTCAAGTTCCATTTTCCTGCAAATGACATGATTTTGTTTTCTTTATGGCTGAATAAAACTCCATTGTGCATATAGATCACATTTTCTTTATCTGTTCACCTTTTGATGGACATTTAGTTGGGTCCGTAATTAGGCTATTGTGAATTTTGCTGCTTTAACCATAGGCATCATGTATGGCTATAGTGTGCTGACTTTAGGATGAATTCCAAGAAGTGGTATAACTGGATCATATGGTGGTTCCACTCCTAGTCTTTTGAGGACATGCCATACTAATTTCCATAGTGGTTGCACTAATTTACAACTACACCAAGAGTGTAAAAATGTTCCTTTCTCTCCACATTCTCTCCAGCATTTATTATTGTGTTCTTGATGGTAATCATTCTAACTGGAGTGAGATGAAATCTCAGTGTAATTTTGATTTGCATTTTCCTGATGGCTAGTGATACAGATCATTTTAAAAATAGATTTGTTGGCCATTTACATTTCTTCTTTTGAGAAGTGTCTATTTAATTCATTTGCCCATTTTATTTAATGGTGTTTTTTTGGTGTTAAGTTTCTTTGAATTCTTTATATATTCTAGATATTAATCCTCTGTCAGAAGAGGAGCTAGCAAAGATTTTCTCCCATTCTGTGGGTTCTCTCTTCACACTCTCAATTGTTTCCTTTGTGCAGAAGTTTTTAAATTTGATGCCACCTCATTTATTAACTCTTGGCATTATTTCCTCAGCCATAATGGTCCTATTCAGGAAGTTTTTGCCTGTGCCTATATGTTGAAGCATTTACCCTGCATTTTCTTCTAGGAGTTGCATAGTTTTTGGTCTAATTCCCAGGTCTTTGATTCATTTTGAGTTGACTTTTGTGCAGGGTGAGATTTTGGGATCTAACTTTATTCTTCCACATATGTATAACCAGTTTTCTCAGCACCATAGAAAAACTACCTTTTCTCCAATATATGCTTTCGGCACCTTTGTCAAGGACCAGATGATTGTAAATGTGTGGTTTTGTCTGTGTTTTCTGTTCTGTTCCACTGGCCTTTGTGTCTGTTTCTATGCCAGTACCATGCTGTTTTTGTTACTATAGCTCTGTAGTATAATTTTTTTGGGGAGGGGGGCATTACCAGGGATTGAACTCAGGGGTACTCAACCACTGAGCCACATCCCCAGCCCTATATTTTATTTTATTTAGACATAGGATCTCACTGAGTATCTTAGCACCTTGCTTTTGGTGAGGCTGGCTTTGAACTCATGATCCTCCTACCTCAGCCTCTCAAGCTGCTGGGATTATAGGTGTGCCACTGGGCCCGGCAGTAGGGCTATTATTTATGGCTTTTCCTTATATCAGACTGCTAGTAAATCCTGTCAACCCTACTTCTGAAATTCATCTTGTATCTCTTCATTTCCTGTAATTCTTAATACAGATGTCCCAGTCTAGATTACTGAAATAGAGTAATGTAGCTTGGTTTTTAAGATTGTGTTTACATAAAGTTGTATATCTCATAAACAGAAAATTGAACTTTTTATTCAAAACAGTTTGGAATCTTAACACATATAAACTGCATCTTAGATCCAAAAAACAATTCAATGTTCCCCAAAAGTGATAGGATAGACCAAATTCTCTGGTCCTATGAAATTATAACTAAGGTGTATATGAGTTTCTAGTAGTGTCAAGAGCTGTTTAAAAACTTTACATATGCTAACTCTTATAATCATCACAATATCACAGTGTGGGTACTACTGCTATCTCATTTTATAGAAAAGGAAACCAAAATAGAAAAAATAATTCACTTAAGTTCAAACATTTATTACAAGGTGAGTCTGGGATATAGTATTATAGGTGATACAACCATGTGGTTGTGGATATAAATTGAGGAAGTTTGTAAGTATGCACATGAAAATAGAGTAGAAGATTTTATAAACTTGCATTTATTTTAACCTGATCATCTAGACATGCAATTATCATGAATTTTCTTTTATCCATCATATTAATTATTCTTCCAAAGAAAAGGGGGTTTTGAATATTTTCAGTTTCTTTTCCTGAGGTGTGAAGAAGATGGAGTGAGATTTGTCACCACTTTCTTTTTTTCTTAATTATTTGAAACTGCTTTTTCTTGCAGCAGATTTTCCAGTCCTTACAATATCGAATTGCATATTCATCAGCTTTGCAAGCCATTCTGCAGTTATAGTATCCTGTAGAACAGTCGGTCCGAGAAACAAAGTTTCTGGCTTTGAAAAGAGAAGACAAATGATACATTGTGCTAGTCACTTGTTATTTTTAATGTTCAAAGTGTTTCATGAGCTAAAAGCAGTAACAATAAAGAACTTTCCCAGAGGGAAAACAATAAAAAAGAATGCAAGAGAGAAAGTGGAGATATTGAGTAAAGACAAATGACAATTTCTTCTATAAAGAGAGCAGATAAATGAAGCAGTAGCTGAGAATCATACTGGGGATTGAACCCAGAGGCACTCAACCACTGAGACACATTCCTGGCCTTTTTATTTTTTTGTATTTTATTTACAGACAGGGTCTCACTGAGTGGCACAGGGCCTCTCTAAGTTACTGAGGCTGACTTTGAACTCATGACCCTCCTGTCTCGGCCTCCCGAGCTGCTGGGAATACAGACGTGCGCCACCGTGGCCGGCGCGATGGAATTTTAATGAGAACAGTTACTGCGTATTTCTGGTAGAATGAATGATCCATTTGGAGGGTGGAGATTCATGACTCAAGAAAGGTGGTTTAATTCCAGAAACAAAGTTCTTTAAAAACGAGTGGGAATGGAATCTAGTGTATGGGAGGAATTAGTCTTAAATCAGAGAATGAAGAGAAGGCAGAGTAGAGCTGAAGATGAAATCAGGGAAAGAGGTCTGGTGGTGGGAAACAGAAGTTTCCACTCTGTGTTTCCATTTTGTGGGTGAAAGAAGTCATGATTGAGAGTGAGAAAGGGGCTTGGTTGCAACTCTTCAGTGCATTCAGTTATTTGAGACCTTTCTTTGCTTTGGATGTAGGTTTGTTTTTATAAACTTTGTCAGTTTATTATGATAAATGTCTTCTGGAACTACTTTGGCTGCATCACCCAAGTTTTGGTGTGTTGCAGTTCTATTTTTGTTTGCCTCAAGATATTTTTAAATTTCCTTTTTAATTCTTCTTGTCCTGCTGGTTGTTTAGGAGCATATTTAATTTCCTCACACTTGTAAGATTTCTGAAGTTCTTCCTATTAATAACGTATAGCTCCATACCACCACAGTTGGAAAAGCTATGTGACATGATTTCTGTCTTCTTCATTGTGCTATGATTTGTGCAGGCTAAACTACAATCTCTGCTGGAGAATGCCTATGTGATCTATGTGAGAAGAATGTGTATTTGCTGCTATTGGGTGGATGTTCTGTATGTGTTAGGTCTGTTTGGTCTGAAATGTAGAACAAGTCCAATGTTTTGTTGTTGATTTTCTGTCTGGATGATCTGTCCATTGCTATCCCCTGCCATAATTATGTTGCAGCCTAGCTTTCTCCTCACATTGATTAACATTGCTTTACAGAGTCAGGTGATCTATCACTGCAGTCTCAATGAAAGTTCTCTTTGAGTATATGTGTGTGCTTGACTAGGTGATTCTAAAATTTATGTGGAAAAATAAATGAATTTAAATGTACATGAATAGATGTTCTTACAAAAGAAAAATGTAGATGTCTTGCTCTATTAGATATAAAGACACCATGACTTGTCCATATCTATGATAGTGTATTAGGATAGTGAGAGACAAATAGACCTATGGAACATCTCAGAACATACATTCACACACAGATGCTAGATCTATGATGAATAAATCATCATAGTAAATCCTTGAGAAAAAGATGCTGTTTTTAAAACAAAGGGTGCTGGGCCAGTTGGCCACCCATATGGTAAAAACAAAAAATAGATGAACCCTCTTTTGCAAAAACCAGCACAGAGTGGATATGTGAAATCCAAATAATAGGTAAGTCAGTAAGACTTTTGAACTTAAGGTAGAGAAAGTTTTTCTTAAAGAGACACAAAATTAAAAACATTACATTTGGGGCTGGGGATATAGCTCAATTGGTAGAGTGCTTGCCTTGCATGCACAAGGCCCTGGGTTCAATCCCCAGCACCAAAAAAAAAAAAAAAAAAAAAAAAAAAAAAAAAAAAAAACCATTACGTTAAAATTGAGCTCGATAAAGTTACGATTAAGTTACATTGATATTAACATTAATTTCATAAAAGAGACATCATAGAAGGAATGAAAAGACAAATCATAGAACAGAAGGTATTTGCAAGGTATATAAAATCACTTGCATCCACTATATATATATATATATATATATATATATATATATAATAAATCATTCAATAGATAATGGGAAAAATATTTAAACAGGTACTTCAAGAAATAATATCAAAATTGCCAATAAACAAATGAAAATATTCTAAATTTTATTAATAACCTGGAATTCAAATTTAAACTACACTGAGTTACTCCCCACATGTTATAAATAAATAACAGCCTGATGATATAAACTACTAATGGAATATAGACCAGTAATAGCTCTTCTATACTGCCAAAGGGAGTATAAATTTGCTCAACCAATCAGCAAATTTTTACCATTATTTCCCAAACTGAAGATATACATCCCCTAAGAAAAAAAATTTCATTCTTTAGTATATGCCTAATAAAAATGTGTGCAACCAATTTAAAAAAATAAATGAACAGCAGGAGACTGGGTAGAGGAAGGAGATTAGGGAGATGGAGGAGGGGAGGCAGGGGAAATTCTGGGGACAGAAACAGGAAATTATGTTATAGACATTTATGAATACATCACAGTGAATTCCACAATTATGAGTAAAACTATCATGCACTCATGAAAACATAAACTAAAAACCTGTAAAATGTGAAAAGAAAAAAATGAATGCATATGTACAATCAGAATAATTTAAAAATATTTATAGTAGTAATAGTGTTTATAACCATCAAAACCTGGAAACAATCTAAATAGTCTTCAACAGAAATATTCATAAATAAATTGTGGCACGTCGCTATGATGAAATACTACATAGTATTAAAAATAATGCACTACAGTTGCACACAGCTACACCAATGAGCTTTTAAAATGTAATGTGGAGTAAAATAAACCAGATGCCAAAAGTGAATACTATATAGTTGCACTTGTGTGAAGTTTAAAGCAAAGTAATGTAACTAAGCAACAGGGTCTAGAAGCCTGTGCTCAGGTGACAAATAAGTTCATCTCTGCTCTCAGCATCCCTGTTTGTATGGTTGCTACCCTTCTTCGTGATAAGCTTGGGGATAGGGTTGGGACTCTGGTAGAGAACTTTGGGGAACATACTCCTGGCTGACACTGAAAGAAGTTCCGGAGCTGGAGTTATAGCTCAGTGGTAGAGTGCTTGTCTAGCTTGTGTGAGTCACTGGGTTTGATTCTCAGCACCACATGTAAATAAAATAATAAAGATGAACAACTAAAAAAAAATAAAAAAAAGAAGTGTTCTGTCTTTTAGTTCCAGCATAATTCAGCAGGTTTGGATGTGATGTCTAGAACAAGAGCTATCTTCAGACTATGAGCAGGACTAAAGATAAACTTGACACTCTTCTAACATTGGTGTTGGTACTCTGCTGAATTAATGAACTTCAGAACTGTCTGATTGTGGGATTCCTTGTTATGTGTAATAATAAATTTCATTTAAGCCTATCAAGTCTGGGTTGTCTGTAAATTGAATCTGAAAACTTACTCAGTGGCAGAGTAAGTATGTCCAATAAAATATTTTTAAAAAAACAGTGTTCAGGGTAGGAGAAAATGCTTGCAAATTTATATCTGATAAGGATTTAATAGATGAAATGTATAAAGAACTTATAACTCAGTAACAAAAGGACAACCCCCCATAATGTGCAAATGATTTGGATAGACATTTTTGTAAAGAAGGTATATGAATGGGCAATAAGCTAATGAAAATATACTCAAATTAAAACTACAATGGAGTAGTCCCCAGATATGTAGAGACAGAGAGGAGCGTGCATGTACTGATATAGAATAAAAAAAAAATCACTACTCTAATTATTGAAAAAAATACAAAAACACAAAACCACAATGGGATATTGCTTTGTACCAACTAGAATGATAATAATGACCAACTGGAATGACAGACAACAGCAAATGCTGTTGAGGACACAGAGATACTGGAACTTTGCACTGATGATGCAAAATAAAACAAATGGCTATGGAAAGCAGTTTAGCAATTCCTCAAAGTTGAACGTAGAATCACTGTCTAACACAGCAGTTGTATTCTTAGGTCTACATTTGCACAAAAACTTGGGCACAAATGTCCGGAGCAGCATCACTGATGAAAACCCCAAAGTGGAACCATGCGTGTGTCCTTCAACTGATAAACACAACATGGTATATTCATGCAATGAAATATTTTTCATCAATAGAAAGCAATGCAGTACTGATACATGGATGATCCCTGGAAAGATGCTAAGTGAAAGGAGGCACACAGAAAGGTGATGGGGTGTGTGATCCTTTTCATATTGAATGTCCAGAACAGGCATATGCACAGAAACAAGAGTAGCTGAGTGGTTGCCAGGGCCTGGGGGGCTGGGAGAATGGATAGGGCTTCTCTCTGGGGTTATGAAAACTTCCTGGAATTAGACAGTGGTGGTGGCTGCACACCTTTACAAACACATGAAAGTCCCTGAATCGTACACTTTATAACAGTGAATTTTATGGTGAATCATGTCTCAGTGAAAACATAGAAAACAGTAACAATGAGGGAGATCTTGAATGTGCTCTCAGGGAGTGTGTGCATCAGAAAAAATAAAATCGATTAATAGATAATAGTGCAAATCCAGGTGTATGAATTTGTTATAGAGTCCTGGTGGATTTTATAACTAATCTGGGATTGATTATTCAATAAACATACCTGTATGTTTGATTAGTTATTTGGCTACAAATTAAGGTATACTCTTAGCTTCCCCCAGACATAAAGTAATTTCCACATAAGGTGGATAAGACCATGAACATTTTAACCAACTCTTATGGAAGCCTAGGCCCTTGCCTAGACCAGTGGCCAGAACCAGCCATTAAGAGGGAGCACACACCACCTCACCCGCCGTCTGCCTTCTACTCATCACTCATATCTCGTTTTCTCAGTTCCCCAAATTTCCTTTGTTCTGTGCACAGCCTCCTACCATCTGCAGGTAAACAGAGCCTGGAAGTTAAGTTTACAGTTAAGACACTGAAAAGAAGCCCCCTGTTGGCATTGACCTTGACCCCAGCCCTCCAGCGCCCGAGTAGCCTTCATGGGGCAGTAACATCTGAGTTTGTTGGTCTGTTTTCAAACTCTTGGAAGACCTTTCATTCTCTCACTTGTTTCAGAACACGGGAATGAAAAGTCTCTGTCTTACCTGGAGGAACTACAGACCACCAGGCGAGAAGTCCAAGGATGGAAAGCAAGACCCTCATGGAGGAAGAGGTAAGTTGGACTCAGTAGCTGTAGTGAAGAGAACTTCTCAAGAGGTGTGTTGCTGTCGGATTATTGAACCCTTCAGTAACAAGAACATTTCTAGCGAGACTCTTGGGAGATAGCATGGAAAGGACGTGGCGATCATCTGCTTAAAGAACACCTGTCGAGAGCCGGCAGGTGTGGACTGGGGTTGGGAGTGCACAGCCCGGGAAGGGCCTCGGTGAAGCAGGGTAGAGAATTGAACAATCGCTATGGTCTTCGGTTTCTGGAGGAACTACAAAAGTCAAGGTAACACTTTTGTGGAGTAAAGGTATTCACTTTATTGCCCTGATAATAGAGAAGAACTGGTTATAACAACATACCGACTTATTAATATTTGGGGGAATATACATTAGCCCACTTGAGCAAGGACATCAGACGGGAAAGCACACGGGCTGGTGAGGTATAAAAAACTCTTGTGTGACTTTCTGTCCAAGCCGCCGAATGAGAACCACTAACTTGTTCAAAGTACTAGTGAACACAGTGTCTACACATCAACTGTATGTAACGAGGGCAGAGCCGAAGAAAGGAGAGAGGCTTAGTGGACCTGCAGAGCTCGTAGGAAAGCAGATGACGTCTAAAAACCAGTGCCGCTGCCACGAGCGGATTTCTGACAAGGGACACAGATGACCTCTTTGACAACAGAAAGGAACATAATGGAACCTAAGAGCAGTGTGGGCGGCCCAAGGAGGGTTTCAGGAAGGCCTGCAGCCGAGTCCACATCCCGGATCTCATAGGGCCCTCATGGCCTTCCAGGGGGTCTCAGTCCGGGTTAGACCCTTTCCAGCACCAAGAAAGAAGCGGTCTTCCTCCCAGGGTGGTCCTTGTGCTTCAGGGTTTCAGAGACTGGAACGTGAAGTCGTGTTGTTGAGCAGTCCTCTGGGACTACTGAGACTTTGCAAGCAACGTGGTGAGCTGAATCGGGGTGAGGGATCGAGGGAGGCTGTGGTACCATTATGGGAGCTCCTGGAAGAGGTCACCCTCATGGACCTTCACCCAAGGAGGGCGAGTGCTCTGTGACGACTCTCCAAGCCTGGGTTCAGGTTCTTCCCCTTCTAAAGAGGCTGGAGCAGCGGTACCTGGGCTCAAGCCTCTCCCAGCAGAAACTCAGAGCGACCTGGAGGTCGCTGGGGATGTGCTGGTTATTGACCACTGTTCTACTCATTGAAATCAGACTGGTCTGGGGTCTTTATTATACCTGATTATGAGTCTAAAATTTAGTAATTTTTCTCATGCATCTGTGACTCCTTGGTTTCTTGATCATGAGGAAAAGTTTGGAAGCACAGTTTACATGACAGTATTAAAATTCATGAGGACAAATAATTGAAATCCTTCATGGAGCACGAAGGGCAGAGTGTTCAGTGCCTTTTTGACATTTTCTATAAACAGTTGTTTCCCTGCTTGATAGATCTGGAGCTGGGGGGCAGGCCTGGAGCGCCGCCCAAGAAGCCCGTGAACATTGTGTGATCCCTGGGCCGGCAATCAGGGACATCAAAGGAAAGGTCGAGGCATTCCAGGAGCGGGCTGGTGACGACAGTTAAGTGTCCAAAAGTACTGATCGCCAGATTGCACAGCACTCTGAAGAAAGGCAGGGTGCGTTGACAAAAGTCTTTCCTTAAAAGAACATAGAGGTAGTTATCAAGGCATCAAGCACACGTTGCTGCAGGAGAAAGGAGTTACCTTGCCATGGCACAGGGGTTTAGTCTAGGAATTATTGGGTTTTACTGACTATAGCTTTCCAGAAGGGCCCTGGATATTTAACAAATAATGTGTAATCAAGTATTCATTGTTCACTTTCCTCCCTTTGATCAGCAATATCAGACTTCTGGAGTCTTTGCTGCATTAATTATCTTTTCCTCTTTGTTGCAACTTTAAAAAAACATTTTTCTCCTTACTTACAGTCTGTGAGCACCCTTAAATTCCCATATTAAAAAAAAAAAACACACATAATTCCTTCCTTGTATTGAGTTTGCTTTTTACCTAACACCCCAACTGTCCCCTTTTCTTCTTGGGAAAATAAAATTCTGGATGCTCTAGTTCCACCTCTTTATCTTAAATTTCTGCTTTTTTGAATGTTATAGATTTTTTTTGGTATTTTTTAAATTTATCTTTTAATTTTCTACAGATTGCATTTTGATTCATTGTTCACAAATGGGGTACATCATAATAGATAATTTTTATGAATGTAATTCAGAAAGAGGAATGCAGTGAAATAGTTCACAAATACGTAGACTTTTGACAAGTATGCTTATTCTGTTTCAAAAATTTTATTACCGTAGGTTATGCATGATTTATTTTCCAATTAAGTGTGCTGACTTTTTGATTAACAGAGCCGTAAGCTTTCCATTCACTCTTTACCTCACAGGGTTTTGACGACTTCCCTCAATTTTCTTTTATTTTTCATTTTTATGTTGAATAAACTTCTGCTAAATCACTAATCAACTTTTCTTATATGACATAAATTTATACATACATGTAAATATATGCCTATATACTATATGTGTACTTTATTTTTCATTATTGTTCTTAAATTATGTATTTTTATGTAAAATTTAGAAAACCAATAAGGTTGTCCACATAATAATAAGTGTAATGTATTACTTTGTTGGTCAGGTTTTTGGGGGGAACTGGGGCATTGTGGCCAAAATAACTGTCAAGAACAACTTAGAGGAGGACAAATTTTTTTGGATCATGGTTTCAGAGTTTCGGTCCCTGGCTGGTGGACTCCATTGCTCTGGGCCTGAGGCGAGCAGAACGTCATGGTGGAAGGGTGTGGTAGAGGAAAACTGCTCCATTCATGGCTGCCAGGAAGCGGAGAGCAAGGGTGAGGGACTGTGGGGAAGAGAAGCCTTCCAGGGCAGCCCCCAGGGACACACCTCTTCCAGGTCATCCTACATGCCTGCAGGTACCACCCCGCCAGTCCATTCAAGTAGGATGGACAGTTATTCCAGAGGTGCAAGAATGGTTTAATATACACGAATCAAGAAATGTAATTCAGCACATCAAAGGAACGAAGGACAAAAATTACTTAGTCATCTCAAAATATGCAGAGAGTCTTGACAAAATTCAGCACCTATTCATGATAAAAACGGTGAAGAAACTGCGGATAGAAAGAAACTACCTCAACGTCATAAAAGCTGTATAAAAAACACCCAAAGCCAACCTCATAGTAAATGGGGAAAAACTGAATGTCCTTTAGAATCTGGGACAGGACAAGGATATCCCTCTCACCATTCCTTCTTAATATATGCTAGAAATTCTAGCCAGAGCAATTAACAAGAGAAGGAAATAAAAGGGATAAAAATATAAAAGGAAGAAGTCAAATTATCACTGTTTGCATATGATATAATCCTTTATCTAGAAAGTCCAAAAATCTCCACCAAAAGACTGCTAGAGCTAATAAATAAATTTGGTGAACCTGCTGAGAAAGAAATCAGAAAAATTACATTCACATCAGCCTCAGAAAAATAAAATACCTAGGAACAAATCTAACCAAGGAGGTGAAAGACCTCTACAGCGAAACTATAGAAAATTGAAGAAAGACGTTGAAGACCTCAGAAGATGGAAAGATCTCCCAAATTCATGGATAGGCAGAATTAATATTGTTAAAATGGGCATACTGCCAAGAGCAATATACACATTCATTGCAGTCCTCATCAAAATACCAAGATCATTCTTTATAGAACTAGAAAATAGTCCCCAAATTCATTTGGAAGAATAAAAGACCCAGAATAGCCAAAACAATTCTAAGTCAAACCAAACCAAACCAAACCAAAAGCAATGCTGGAGGCCTTACGATTCCTGACTTCAAATTATACTACGGAGCTGTAGTAACAAAACCTGCTGGTACTGGCATGAAAACAGACACACAGATCAATGATACAGAACAGAAGAGAGACACACCCACACATCTGCAGTCACCTCATCCCTCACAAAGGTGTCAAAAACATACATGGAAGAAAAAGAGCCTTTTAAATCAATGGTGCTGGGAAAATTGGTTATCCATATGTAGAAGAGTGAGCTAGACCCTCATCTCTCACCATGCACAAAAATCAACTCAAAATGGACCAGAGACCTTGGAATTGGACCAGAAACTATGCAAAGACCTTGGAATTGAACAAGAAATGTAGGGTTAACACTCCAGTATGTAGGTACAGGAAATGACTTTCTTAATAGGACCCCTAATACTTAGGAAATAGTGCCAAGAGTTAATAAATGGGGTGGCAGCAAATTAAAAAGCTCTGAACAATAAAGGAAAGAATTAGAAATGTGAGGAGATAACCTACAGAATGGGAGAAAATTTTCGCAAGCTCCTCTTCTGACAGAGGATTAATATCTAGAATATATGAAGAACTCAAAACACTTAACATCAAAATAACCCCCAATTAATAAATGGGCAAATGGATTAAACAGACGCTTCTCAAAAGAAGAAACACAAAAGGCCAACAAATATATGAAAAAATGTTCAAAATCACTAGCAATCAGGGAGATGCAAATAGAAACTTCACTGGGTTTTACTTCACCCCAGTCAGAATGGCAGTCATCAAGAAAATAACAAGAACTGATGGAGAGGATATGGAGAAAAAAGGAACATTTTTACACTGTCAGTGGGATTGTAAATTAGTACAATCACTATGGAAATCAGTATGGAGGTTTCTTAAAACACTTTGGTAATAGTGGAACCACCATATGACTTAATACCACTTATCATATTTATCCTGAAGAATTAAAATCATCTTACTACAGTGATCCATGCACACCCATGTTTATAGCAGCACAATTCACAGTAACCAAACCATGGTGCCAGCCTAGGTGTCCATCAAAGGACGAATAGATAAAGAACATGTGGTGTGTATACACAATGGAGTCTTTTTTCAGCCATAAAGAATGAAATACATCATCGCAGGGAAATGGATGGAACTAGAGACCATAATGTCAAATGAAATATATCAAACTCAGAAGGTCAAGAGACACTGTTTATCTCATGTGGAAGCAAGAGAGGGAAAAGGAAAGTGGGGTGGATTTCATGGAAATCAAAGGGACATCAGTAGAGCAAAGGGACCAAGGGATGGGAGGTGGGGAGGGAGCAGGGAAGTGCTGGGGAGAGTGATATTGGCCAAATTATATGGTTACATTGTGTGCATGTACAAATATGTAGCACTGAATCTCATCATTATGTGCAACAATAATACACCAATAAAAATGTGGAAAAATAAAGGAAAAGACAAAGTAGGATGGACTGATTAGCTTATAGCTCTCATAATCTAATTATTTCACCTCTGAACATTCCTGCATTAACACAGGACTTTAGGGGGATACTTCATATCCAAACTACGGCACTCTACCACTTAAAAGATGATTGCTATTTTGGTTTATTTATTTTCCACCAAATTTCTCTCTCTCAAAATTCACTCTTAACTTTAACTTCACGAACCCTTGTTTATTATGAATAATTTCCCTTGTCTTTTCAGAATACTCTAAAATGGTAATTTTAATTGCTACATAGTATTCTATTTTATGGCTATTTCATAATATATGTAATAATTCCATTGTTGGTGTTCTTCTGTTTATCCTTTCACTAGTTAAATACTATAGTTGTCTCAGGAATTTTCTCTGCTATTCCTAAATCAATTTCTGACCAAGTTCCCTGACTATGTGGTTCCTGGAGTCTCAGGTATGTGCAACTTACTTAGAGCGAGTGTGACCTTTGGTCCTAAATGTCCTTGACTGAAAAGAAAATCTAGATTATTTTCAAATGAAGAGACATAAAAAATAAATAACTTCATTCAACTAGCAAAAGGCAGAGGAAGGAAGAGAGGAAATGAGGTTAACATTAAAGATAGGGAGAAAGTAAGATGAACTAGAATAACTACAAAAGTTGTTAGGAAGCTTTCTGAGACTTTTTATATCAGAGTGGATCAAACGCACAGGCAGGTGTTCCACAAGCCTCCGGGAAACAGACTGGCACAGGGTGACATATTTGGTTCTTTCTCTCATTTCATACTTCCTTTGGTCAGCTTAACTCTATCTTTAGAATGCATCTGAAGACAAGCCTTTCCTCACTGTCTCTGCAGCCGTGTCCAAGTCTCCTGTCTTCCTGGAAACAGTCCTCCAGCAGGCCTCTGCTTTGACTGTGGGTTTTCATAGGCTGTGCCTAGCCACCAGAGGTAATTTCTAAGGCATGTAAATTAATGCACACTACTTCCCCACTGAAGGTTAAGGTTTGTTCTTTTTACCACACTGAGGATAAAATCTGGTCTTCTCACATGGCCTCCCTGTGATGTCTTCCCTCATCTGGTTGCTGAGTATTCGACTTTCCTCTCTTTCATTCTGCTCTGCTCCTTCTGGTCTCCTTGTTCTTCCTCAGGCACATCAAGGTCATTTCCAGCTCTTCTTTGCCTCTGCTCCTGCTCTTGCCTCTGCTGACTCTTCTTCCCCAGGATGTTTCCAGGGAACCTCATCTTCCGGTTTCATTCATGCTGTTTTTGTGTCACCATCTCGGAGGAGCCTTACCTGATCACTGAATAGGTTCCAAAACACGATTGGTATCACAAAGGACTTGCTTTCTGAGGCAAGACGATTACACTGGAAATGCACAACAATGAGCTGTATTCCCCAACACATACATGTGGAAGTTAAAACACAACCCATTCCTACCTAACGTCTGGAATAAGGAGACATGAAAGTTGTCATGAACTATTCACCTGAAAACATTATAAGCAACATAGATCAAACCCTGAGGGCCAGAACTAAGGGGACATTTATGGTTTTAAATGCATTTAGTAGATGTCACAAAAGTAAATTAGTATAGTGTTCAACTGAAGAATCAAAAGAACAGAAAAAAAGAAAAAAACTAATACAAAAATTAAATGAAAGAGAAAAAAAAAAAAAAAAACCAAACAAGAAACATTTCATTTCCCTTTGTACTTCTTGTTGAGGCTTATTTTATGGCTCATTTTTATTTTTTGGTTTATCCTAGAGAGTATGAATTCTCCATCAGTTGGTAAAGTGTTCTGTGGTCTGTTAGGTACATTTGGCATGTATCGTGGTTTAAACCTAGTGTTTCTTTGCTGATTTTTCAGTCTGAATGATCTGCTCACTGATGGAAGTGGGATGTTAAAGTCCCTTGCTATTGTTGTGTTGGAGTCTGTCCCTCCCTTTCAAGCTAACGGTGTTTGCTCTATATAATTGGGTGTTTTGGCATGTGGTGCATATATATTTATAATTGTTATTTCCTCTATTGACTTGACCCCTTTATCATCACATGGTGTCCTTCTTTGTCTCTTTTTGTAGCTTTGCCTTAGTCTATTTTGTCAGATGCAGGGGTAGCTACTTCTGCTCACATTTGGCTTTCATTTGAGTGCAATACTGTTTTCCAGTCCTTCACTTGCAGTACGTGTGTGCTTTAATGGTGAAGGGAGAAGATGCAGTCCTCGGACTTAGTGGTGGTGCATGCCAATGGCATCAGAGGGCAGAAGGTGTGGTGGGGGACAGGCCCCAGCACTCAGGGGCATGCTCACTGGCTCCTCTGGCCCTGGGGCCAGGCCTCCCACTTCGTGAACCACCTGTCCCCTGCAGTGCAAGGTATTGCATGGGCTTGGGTACTGGGGTCACAGTTGCACAGCTGGGTCTCACTGGGTCTCACTGGGTTTGTGAGGCTGCAGCTTTTTGTGCAAGTGTGGTGGAACTCCAGGCTGGAGGTGTGCTGAGGCTTTTGCCCTCTGAGGTAGTACGTACTCTGAGTTCTCAAAGTGGTGCTGTATTGCAGTAGCCGGGCTCAGGGGTTGAGGGCAGACAGTGGGAATTCCTTCTCTAAAGGAACGGTACTACACAGACCCTGGCAACTCCCTTCCCTGGACCTGTGATGGCCTTGGAACTCTCCTGTATCGAGTCTTGCTGTGGATGTTCACAGCAGTGAGGCCTGCTGAGAGGTGCCATCTACTCTTTTTCCTGTAATGGGATGTCCCCTGGCACCTGGGTCATGTTTGCTAGCACACTTTTCTCCTTGTTATGGTTTGGTCTGGGAATGTCCTTGGTCTGTATTGGTCTCTGGTCACTTCCCTTCTCTCTCTCTCTCTGCCTCCTGACTGCCATGACCTCCACCATGACCTTCTGCCTTGCTGTTTCTGCAATGGAGTCAACCCACCATGACATGAGACTTCCGAAACCACAAGCCAAACACAGTTTTCCTCCTTAGGTGGCTCTTGTCAGGGGTTCTGGCCATGCACTCCTCTCTGCGGCTGTCCCACGGGCTTCCGGACTCTCCCTTGCTGTGTTCCAGGGCTCACTGCCACTCACTGTTGCTTCGGTTCTTCTCTGTGGAGGAGACCCCGCTGGTCACCTCGGTGGTTTTCTTCTGGTTCTTTTTGTTTCTTTGTTATGTTTTTCATTTCCCTTACCTATTTGTTCTTGCTCAGAGATGAAAAACAAGGATCACAAAAGTCTTGGGATTGAATCGGTCTAACTTGAATAACTGAGGGAACTGTGCAGTGGAGAGTAAGGAACAGGTGATGATGTTTTTCACTCTGATTGAAAGTTTTGAGCTTCAATAAAGGGAAGATAATTTCATTTTGGGAAGTAATTTGTTTGAGCTCTAATGATTTGGGGTGTTAGTATGTCTTTGAAGAGACTCATCCTTTGAATTTTAGTTTCAAACTTTAATTTCTGCCTGGGAATTTTTGAAGGATAGGAGTTATATTCAAATATGGGAATTTTTTTTGTTTTTAGCTTTTTATTACAGAAGATTACTTATGACTAAAGTACCTTATGTTTTTATTAGTGCATATTAATTATACAAAATAGTGGGGTTCCTTGTGGCATTATTTGTATGTGTATGTAACATAATATGACAGTTCTTCCTCTTCCCCTGCCCCCTCCCTCCTCAGGTCCCCTTCCTCCACCCTAATGGTCTCCCTTCTATTCCTTTTATTTTCATGAGAGCACTTTATTTTTCTCCTTTTGCCCTCTAGCTTCTGCATGTGGAAGAAAACGTATGACACTGTCTTTTTGAGTTTTACTTATTTTGCTTGACATGATGCTCTCCTGTTCCATCCTTTTTATTGCAATTGACACAATTTTATTATTTATGGAAGAATAAAATTTCATTGTGTTTATATACTATATTTTCTCTATCCAGTCATCTGTTGACAGACACCTAGTCGGGTTCTGTAACTTGGCTATTGTGAATCGTGCTGTTATAAACATGGGAATGTGTGTTTCTCCAAAGTATGCTGTTTTAAATTATTTTGGATAAATACTGAGAGGTAGTATGGCTGGGTCTTATGGTGGTTCCATTCTTCGTCTTCTAAGGAATCTCCATACTGATTCCCATAGTGACTGTACTAATTTTTTTTCCCTATCAAGAGTGGGTAAGGATTCCTTTCTGCCCACATCCTTGTAGCATTTATTGTTATTTTTATTATTGCCATTCTAACTGGAGTGATAGGAAATACCAGTATAGTTTTTTTTAATTTATACTTACTTTTTATTTTAACTACATAAGAGTTCTACAATTCATAGGAAATGCTATCAAATTATATTTAAATCAGTTTTCAATCTTTATGTGCACACTTAAGCATGTAAAAGGCACATTTCTTAATTATGTGATACCTCAGTAAGCACTATATATAGGCAACTCGGCACTGTGGATGAATTGGATTTACTTGTGTTATCAGTAAAAATATAGAACGTGCTAATTTATTTATTTTTGTCTACATAGTAAAGCAACACTGATAGTCAAACTTAAATAAAAGTCTGAACCTATTACTTAGCCATTTTACCTGGCATTAGAAGCAAGTATCAACTAATGATACTTTGCACAGAATTAGAAATGTGCAAGATAACTGCAAATTTATTTATTACTACTAATATATTTTATCACACAAATACCTGAATAGCAATCATAAAGGGACATTTTTTTCAGGTGTGTTCTTCCCCATGCCATGGAAAACACTTTTTTTTTCAGTGCTGAGGGATTGAACCCAGGGCCTCATGTATGCCTGGCAAGTGCTATACCACCGAGTTATATCATTAGCCCACTTTCTTCTTTATAATGGAGAAAATAGTATTAATTATTGTTCAGAGCATAACATTTGACTTTATCATCCCAGTACAGTTTTGATTTGTTTTTCCCATATGGCTAAAGACATTTTTCACATACTTATTGGCCTTTTAAGAAGCATCTGTTTAGTTCATTTACCCATTTATTGATTGGGTTATTTGGGGATTTTTGGGTCTAAGTTTTCTGAGTTCTTTATGTATTCTGGATATTAATCCTCTGCAAGAAGAGTAGCTGCAAAAATTTTCTCCATTCTTTCTTTATGCCCTTAATTTTTTCCTTTGCTGTGCAGAAGCTTTTCAATTTGATGTCACCCGACTTACTGATTCTCCTTTATTTTCTGCCTCTATGTTGGACAGAAAGAAAAATCAAAGACAACAGAAGAAGGAAAGATCTCTCATGTTCATGGTAAGACTAAATTAATATTGTTAAAGTGACCACACTACCAAAAGTTATATACAGGTTCAATCTAATCCTCTCAAAATACCAATGATATTCCTCTCAGAAATAGATGAAATATTCCTAAATTCATATGAAGAAAAAGGAAGCAAAATAGTCAAAGCAATCCTGAGCAAGGATAACAGAGCTGGAGTTATAGCAATACCCAACTTCAAATTATACTACAGAGACATACTAACAAAAATAGTAATGTCACAGGCATAAAAATAGGATCATTAGCCAACGGAACATCATAGAAGGGACAGGGACAAGCCCGCGTAGCTTAGCTATAGTCATCTGATTCTTGACAAGGGTGCCAAAAACATAAGCTTGAGAACAGCTCTTTAGGAAACGATGCTGGGAAAACTAGACATTCATATGTGGAAGACTGAAACTAGATTCCCATCTCTCACTCTGCACAAGTCAGCTCAAATTGGATCAAAGGCCTGGAAATATAGTCAGAAAATTGAGAACTTCGAGAAGAAAACATGGGAAACACCTTCATATGTGTATGTAGGCTACGTCCTCTGTAACAGGATTGCTAAAGTATGTTAATGTTGCTACTGAAATTCTTGGAGAACCTTGAGTGTGCTACGTTACCTAATGTGGCAGCATACATTTTGAGATGATGAAGGGAGTAAGAAGCAAATTTTAAGTTGTGAGTAGAGTGTGACTGATGAAGATTTTAATCAGTATATTATTCTGAGATCAAGTTCTCAACCACGCATGAGTAGTTCTAAAAGACACTGGAAAGGGTAATGGTTTTTTAAAAAACAGATTCAGGAAGATGGGATCAAAGTTATTTTAGCAGGAGTCTGATGTCATCAAGAAGCCTTGAAATTTATTTGTGTGATATTTTGCCTCATTCCAGAAGCGTCATTCCATTTTCATGAGACTTACCTGCAGTAGCCCTAGGATGGCGGCTGGCATTGAGCCAAGAGGTGGCGCTTAATTAGTGTTAACACGGCGTGATCTACTTTTGCCTGATTAGTTAATGTTGTCTCTGTGCTAGTGGTCAACAGATGTTCCTCATTCTTTCTTGATTGGTACCGTGGCGCATGCTCCAACCGTGCTACTTAATCCTAAGCTGATTGGCTGCCTTAGGGTATATAAGACATTCTCTTCGCCTGGGAGGAGATCCCAGAATGAAGGTTGCAGTTCGCAGAACGCAGGACTAAGCAGACAACTGTAGGTCGCAGATCGCAGAATGAAGGACGCAGTACACGGGATGCACCACTAAGAAGCACCTCTGGAAGCATGCACCTCTAGCACGCACCTTTAGGACGCAGGATGCAGGATGCACCTCTAAGAAGAAGCAGTAGACCTTTTGATAAGCGTAGCCTCTCTGAAAGAGTAGCACCTTCAAAATTAAGCAAAGTTTCTCTTCCTCTAAGCAAAGTCTCTCTTAAGCAAAGTCTCTCTTCCTCCAAGCAAAGTCTCTCTTTCTCCAAGCAAAGTCTTTCTTCCTCTAAGCAAAGTCTTTCTTCCTCTAAGCAAAGTCTCTCTTCCTCTAAGCAAAGTCTTTCTTCCTCTCAAAGCCTCTCTTCCTCTAAAACTAAAAGTAAGCAAAGCCTCTCTTCCTCTATAAACTGGTAAACAAGCAAGTATACAAGGAAGTAGCCCAGATAAAGTAATAAAAGTAGTTCAGTTCCAGTCCACCTCCAATAAATTACTGTGAGATTGTTGCTGCGGGCGGCAACAGCAGGATTGTTGCTGAGGGTGGCAACACTTACCCTGGTCTCTTCCTCATTATTTAATTTCTTAGTTCTAGAAAGTGGTATTGTGCAATGGTGCATTTGGAAAGAACTAACTGGGTGTGCTAAATTCTCAGCTCCTTGCTCTCCAGCTTCCCCTAGTTCTCCTGATGAGCCCACTTGAAAGGAGCAGGTTTTCTCTTTCTCCAGAAGTAGGGTGCAGTGGAGGGGATCTGCCCAGTTCTCTATTGGCATGCCTGGGTGGGTGGAGTCCCTTGGTACTGATCATAATCTCAACAGAGAGAATCCTGAACTTCATAATCCTAAATGTTAAAGCCCCAAAAGATCAAAATCTCTAAACTTTAAAAACCCTAAGTCTAGAATCCTGAAAAGTTAAAATCCTCAGTTGAATCCTGGAAGCTGAAATTCACCTAACCATACCTCATGAAAAAGAAGTAGGTTGTATAAAAGGGATAAAAAACTGAGTCCTGGGGAAAGGGTTGGCAATGTAATACAGCAAGGAAGAAAACCTTAATTTAAAAATGCCTCTTTGGCTTGTATTTTCATTCCTTCTGACGGATGAGATTCCAGGAGCTTTCAGTGAATTAAATCTACATTTGCCTGAGGAAGCCAGTAATTACTGAGTGCTTAGAAACAATTTTGTGCATAGTAGGATAAGAAGATGCATAGAGAGAAAGGGGATAAGGGAAGTGTGTGGGAAGAAGATTCCAGAAAGAGTGGGCTGCATAAGCTCAAATATGGAGGCATGAAGGTTGGGGAAATAACTGTACCCCAAGACGTGGGTGAAGAAGGGGTTGCAGAGGAATCTGGCCCAGGTTAAAGCCACAGGGAAGATCATGGAACACCACACTAAATTGGGGCCACCTGGAACCACTGCTGCTTGGGAAGCCAGGGAGTGACAAAACCAAAACCGTGAGAAACATCATTTTTTTTTTTTTTTTTGCAACATTTTGGAGGATGGATTGGAACTGAGGGAGATTGGTGGTAGGGAGATAGGTGATTTCAACTCCTCCTAAGGGCAGGGCAGCATGAAGGAGACCACAGAACAGACTTGGGGGACACTCCACACGGGGTGACCGGTGAACAGGCATCCACAAAAGTTTTGCCATTTCTAACTGGGACACTGGGTGAGATGGTAGAAAGGGCATCTGTTTTGGAAAAATCATTTGTGGTTCTTTTTTAAAAATAAGAATAAATACCCTTGTTTGTTTTTTGCTTCCTTTTTATTTATTTATTTATTTATTTTGTGGTGCTGGGGATTGAACCCAGGGCCTTGTGCTTGCAAGGCAAGCACTCTACCAACTGAGCTATATCCCCAGCCCCCCCCCCTTTTTTTTGTTTGCTTCTTAACCAATACTTGGAATTATCTGGAAAATATGTGTGTATAAAATTGACTTCTCTTTTGCTATTTTTAAATACTCATTGAATTTATTTCTATCAGTCTAATTATTTTAAACCAGAGCATTGTGTGGCTCAAGTTGTTTAAGAAATAAATGATCATTGAGGGGGAAAAAAAAGCAACATTTTGTCATGCTTTTATATGTTTCTCAAATTAATCTCTTTTTATGTAAATAAGTCCCATTTAAAGAATTAAAAAAATTTTTAGAATTCTATCTTAGGGATTTTGATTTTATGGGATTTTAGACTTTAGGAATTTTAATCTTATTGATTTCAAAAATTAGGATTGTCATTTGGGGTTATGGCCCAAACCTGTGTCCCAATTCTCAGGTGCAGTGTTACCAAGGCCACATGATTAGCAACTTTAGCCCCTATGCTCCAAGTAGATCTCTACTAATAGTAAATTTCATGGTTGTGCTGGGAATTAATCCTGAGGGCTTGTGCACACTAAGCAAGTTCTCTATGCACTGAGCCACATCCCTAGCACCCCAAAATGATATTTTTTTTCCAAAACTAGAGGAGGAAGAGGGTTGATATTCTACTTCAGATAGCTAACTCTATCAATTGATGTTTCATATTCTTATTATTTTACATATTTAAGATTTTACCTTTGTCTTTTTTCTTAGAAACTTGCATTTTGTATAAATGTCTTCAGGTTATGAAATTCTTCTATAGATTACTCTTGCATTTTTTTTTTTTTTTGTACTGGGGGTTGAACCCAGGGGCACTTAACCACTGAGCGACATCCCCAGCCCTTTTCAATATTCTATTAGAGACAGGGTCTCAGTGAGTTGCTTAGGGCCTTGCTAAGTTGCTGAGGCTGGCTTTGAACTTGTGATCCTCCTGCCTCAGCCTTCCGAGCTGCTGGGATTACAGGCCTGCGCCATTTCACCAGGCTATGCTTGTTGTTCTTAAGAGGACTGAATGTACATCAAGAGGAAATGGCCCAGGGACCTGTGGAGTTAGGATGACATTTATTTTTAGTCAAGGGAGAAAAGTAAGCTTGGTCCAAGATTCTTGCCCAGGTTGTCTGTGCATGCCAGAGTTGGGGTGGGTCTGCTCCCATCTACGGAGATTTTCCTTTGGGGACTGGGGTTGGGTAGGGCTCAAGTATCCACCACTTCCTACAGCACTTCTTCTTCTCATTGCACACACCGATGGTGTCATCCACAGACGTGCACGCAAAGTCCTTGCACGTCCCTTTCAAATTAATGCACTGCTTTTCTCCTGGGATAACGCCAGTCTTTCCTGCACAGGAAGAGATTTGACAAGTCATTAATTCACCATCAAATTATTGGACATCTACATAAAACAATTAACCTCCAGAAGGGTGACTTTGGGCTAGAAGGCAACATATTGCCTGCATGAAAGGATCAGATACAGAGGAAGCACAACTGCTTTTGGAAGAGGGGCTAAAAGTGCAGGATTATATGCACCTTGCAGGGGTAGGATGATTTCTAAAAGATTTTAGAGATAGAGCCTTTGCCTGGAGCAGTACATTTTGAAATGGGTGGGACTCTTTGTTACTGTCGCTTGACTAGAAAGTTCCCTTTGGAATTTAGTGGGTAAGGCTCAGCATCACTAAGCTTCTTCTCCAATGAATTGTCTTGTGTGCAATGCCAAAAATGCCTCCACTAAGAAGCACCATTTCAAAGGCGGTACCCATCTTTCCTCCCATCTGTGCCTGTGTCCTGCCTATCAGGTGGCACTTGGTCTCATTTCCATCTCCTTTTGTAGAAATGTGTCAGTTCTTCACCTTAACTGTTTTCCTCACTTCAGAGGAAGTGTGTGTGTGTGTGTGTGTGTGTGTGTGTGTGTGTGTGTGAAAGACACAGAGAATTCGCATGGCTGCGGAAGAGCACATAGCTAAGGTCCACTGCTGTCCAACCGTCCTCTTGCCTTTCCAGCATAACCAGGGTTCATTCTTTCCCCAGGGGATCATGGAGGATGTTGATAAGAGCACCTCTGCTTATGTTTCTTCATAGAAGTTGTTTTCTGACCATCCTCTGAAGCCACCTGACTCATTTTGTTTTTTAGATCTTGTGATACATGAGGTCTGAAGGGCTTCTTGGATGCCTAACCTCTATGGTTCCACTAACAGTTTGATGGCTTTTTGGGCTCTCAATCTTTTTGTCACTGTTTTGTATTTAAACACTAAGTTATCATCATTGTTTCTCTACTCTGTAGAAAAACATCCCCAGTCAGATGGGCCGCTGCACCCGAGATGGCAGTATCAACCCAGTGTGGTTTGGCTACACTCTGCTGTCAGGTTTGTCGATTGTAAACTCAGGGTCTTTGCGCAGCAAGAGAGTGGAATGATGGGGAGCGGGATCATATCCTGCTAATACTTCCCCACTTTGCCCACTTTTTCTGGGAGAGAAAGTGGCTATCTTTCAGGGAAAGAACACGTCTCACCAGCCAGTCACTGAAGGCACGACTCAGCTCTGTGTCTTCATGGAGTGCAGACTTCCTGTTCCGCAGCCTAGTGGTCCTGTTGCTGCTGTTGATCTTATTACTTCCCATGCATTTAGTGCAATGTCTGATAAAACTTACAGGTTTTGCCTTTTCTTTCCTTTTCCTCTTTATTCCCCCCTCGGGCACTGGAGATTGCTTACGAATGTTCTACCACTGAGCTACATCCCCAACCCTTTTTGTTTTTTGAGACAGTCTCAAAAAGTTGCTGAGGCTGGCCTTGAACTTGAGATTCTCCTGCCTCAGCCTCCCAGGGTGCTGGGATTACAGGTGTGCACTACTGAACCCAGCTGATGGTCATATCAGGAAAAGGCCGTACTGTGTCCTACGACCTTGGAGGTATCCCATGCAGAGTAGGGTGGAATGTGGGAGTCTTGCTTCAGCCAAAGGAGCAAAACAATTCATCCCACTGGTGCTCTGCTTCCTGCTGCTTGTGAAGTTTAATTTTTTTTTATTGTAAACAAATGGGATACATGTTGTTTCTCTGTTTGTACCTGGAGTAAAGGCATACCATTTGTGTAATCATAAATTTACATAGGGTAATGTTGTTTGATTCATTCTGTTATTTTTTCCCTTCCCCCCACCCCTCTCACCCCTCCCACCTCTCTTCTCCCTCTATACAGTCCTTTCTTCCTCCATTCTTGCCCCCTCCCTAACCCTAACCCTAACACTAACCCCTCCCAACCCCCATTATGTGTCATCATCCGCTTATTAGTGAGATCATTCGTCCTTTGGTTTTTTGAGATTGGCTTATCTCACTTAGCATGATATTCTCCAATTTCATCCATTTGCCTTCAATTCCCATGATTTTATCATTCTTTATGGCTGAGTAATATTCCATTGTACATATATACCACAGTTTCTTTATTCATTCATCAATTGAAGGGCATCTAGGTTGGTTCCACAATCTGGCTATTGTGAATTGAGCAGCTATGAACATTGATGTGACTGTATCTCTGTAGTATGCTGATTTTAAGTCCTTTGGGTATAGGACAAGGAGTGGGATAGCTGGGTCAAATGGTGGTTCCATTCCAAGCTTTCTGAGGAATCTCCATACTGCTTTCCAGAGTGCCTACACTGATTTGCAATCCCACCAGCAATGTATGAGTGTACCTTTTCCCCCCACATCCTGGCCAACACCTGTTGTTGCTTGTATTCTTGATAATCGCCATTCTAATTGGGGTGAGATGGAATTTTAGGGTAGTTTGATTTGCATTTCTCTTATTACTAGAGATGTTGAATATTTTTTCATATATCTGTTGATTGCTTGTAGATCTTCTTGTATGGTGTGAAGTGTCTGTTCATTTCCTTAGCCCATTTGTTGATTGGATTATGTATACTCTTGGTGTAGAGTTTTTTGTTCCTTATATATTCTGGCAATTAGAGCTCTATCTGAAGTATGATTGGCAAAGATTTTCTCCCCCTCTGTAGGCTCTCTCTTCACATTACTGATAGTTATACTGGCAAAATAACTCCTTGGCTCCCTGTTCCCAGGATGTCTCCTCAAATTAATTTAATATATAATTAAATGTGTTTAATTTGAGGAGACATCCTGGGAACAGGGAGCCAAGGAGTTATTTTGCCAGTCTTTTGCCAGTTTCATGTCCATGGTACTTGCTCAAGTTAAGGAGGTAATATTAAACTACTTGGTTCATGGGGAAAATTATTTATTCCTAGATACTGACATTTATTTTCAGACTTAATTGATGTTATCATAGACATAGAGCAATGGAGACAGTGACTCTCTAACAGGTTTCAGAATGAGAGGATTTAAAAATGTTATCATGGTTAAATCAAATGTCAGTGGGAGGAAGGATACCTATTAATAATTACTGTTGGGAGAAACAATTTATAGGCTCACTTCATGTTTATCACAGCACAAATTTTTGTAGATGAAGTGGGGAAAACAGAATCACACTAAAACAAAAGATTTTACAATAGCCCATCTGTTTAATCTCTAAGGGATGTGATCTCCTAGAACTCATTGAGTTATTAACTTTTCAGATTTTCTGGTGGTGGAGAAGGACAGGGTTTGGAAGAGATAGGTTTTCCTGGGACTCTACCAACCAAAAGAGAGAACGGCATTCTTTTCTCTGTGTAATGTACAAGTTCAAACTCTCTTCTGTTCCTGTCTTAGGGGCTCTACCTAAATGTTATTTTGTTCTCCAGAGTCAGTATACAAATACTATAATTTTCTTAGGGCTAATGAATCAGTTGAAGAGTTTTGCATCCTGACCTCTTTCTGTCCCTCCTCTCAGCAGGTACATGTGTGCATGTGTACATATGTAAATAAATGTGCACTTTTCCTATGTTTGTGGGGTACCTGGATTCTTCTTTTGAGAAATTCAAGGACATGTACAAAATATATTCAAGTAGTGATCAGGTAACCTTCCTTAGATTCTAGCTGATAAACCAAAGTTTTTAATTCTGTCGTTTCTTGGCAGGAATTTTCTTCATGAGAACAGATTTTTTTTTTTTTTTTGGTTATCTGATTAGATTATTTTTCCCGGCAAATGTTATAACCAACTCTTCATGATCCAGCCACTCAGTTTACTCAAAGAAATAAAGTGATTACCTAACTGATTCCAGATAAGGGTTCCAGGTCCCCTGTCCCAAGGCAGGGATCAAAAATCAGAATTTTAAGGAATATACTGTTTGCAGATAGCTTGGAAATTAATTATTGTTAAGAGCTAACAAACAGCTGACTATTAAAGAAATTTAATCATCATCATTTCATAATGTGTCCAAGAGTACCTCAATATGCAGAAGGGAGATGTTTTGACCTTTCCGAGTGACTTTAATAGCCTCTGTTCACAGGAGACTGGGTCATCTGAAAGTGATTCCTTCCGATGAGAACCCTAGGACCTTGGTTCAGTCATTCTCCTGACACAGATGATTTGGGAAGACCAACGAGAGCTGATCCCGCCTGCCCTGGAGGAAGCCGTCATGGCCTGGAAGGAAAGCCTCTCTTCAGAGGCCTTCTTAGATTCATGGGAGACTAACTCTGTATCCACCTCCAAAATCTCTTATTCTCCATTTTTTTTATTATGGAAAGAATGCTTACCATGAGACTCACTCTTTTCACACATTTTAAGTGCCGTGGACGTGATGTACAGTTGATCTCTAGAGTTAATTCATCTTGCCTAACTGCAACTTTCTACCATTTGAATAGTAGATTCCCAGTTCTTCCTTCTCCAATCCCTGGGAACCACCTTTCTAGTATCTATTTCTAGGAGTTTGACTATTTCAGGTACCTCACAGAAGAGGAGTTAAGAAGTTTTGTCTTCCACGACTGGTTTATTTCCCTTAGCATTATGTCTCCAGGATTGGCCATGTTGTCACACAGGACAGAAAATCGCCTTAGTTTCTTCAACATAAAATTTGGAGATTTTGAGACAAAAGTGTGGCAGACACAATACCATTTTTATGTGCACACCCAGGCCTGTGGGTGTTGGGAAACAACATGGACTCAGATGAAAGATGCTTGGTTCTAGTTTCAGTGGTGCCTCTACCTATGTGACCTTAGCAAAGCATGTTCTTTAGGGGAAAATGGCTTATTTTATCTAAAATGAAAGATTTGACCATGAAAATGCCTTCTAATTTTAAATAATCACCGTCATATACTTTTACATCAAATGTTAATGTCTTCTGACCAAAACCGAGAAGTAAAATGAAAATTACCTAAATATCTTAATGAGGAGACAGCTGTATGTCAGGTGCATCCCGAAATGTTCATAGATTAGGCAAAGATCAAACAAGTGAGTGGCTTTGACTGCACTTAAAAGAATCTCAGAGGTGAACCAAGAAAGAAGTCGAGTGCAATGCCCACAGACATTATTTTAAGACATCGACATCTTGCCATTAACAATGGAGAAAATTTTGTCAGTTCTGCCAGGATCTGGATGAAACAACCAGAGGTGGTGGCTTCTGAATCATGGTCCCAAGGATAAAACTCAGATTCTTAAAATACTTTTTGCATTATTTGCCTTATGCTTATAAATTTGTTCCACTGGAGCTTCACTCCATTGTTTATATTGTCTCCAAATTGCTCCTCAATTTACACTGGTCTTTTATAAGCCGTTGCAATCCTCCTCTCTCCTTGAGCTCTGTCTTATTGGCCTAACTTGTACCTTTCATATGTTTTTCACTAATAGACCCCATATTCTTCCTTTCCCTAACCAGGTCTGAATCAATGGCTGCCATTTTTGTTCTCCTGTTTGGAGACTGGGGCCCTTTTGCCCAGTTTTTTTTTTTTTTTTTTTTTTTACTAAGCCTTAAGTCTCATGGCAGGGCTTCTGTACTTCTAATTCTTTACGTGGGCCCAGTTTTCTAATCACGGTGCTCTTGGGCTCCACTTGATGTTGATGGAACTCCTTGTTCTGCTCCTTAATTTTGACCTCATCAGTTCTGGGAGATGTCAGACTTATGAGTACCCAAGGCTGTGCATTGCATCTGAGTCACGTGCGGCTGAGTCACGTGCATCTGAGTGGGTCCCTAAGAACTCACCTCCACAATCCCTTCACCATCTTACCTTTCGGTGTTATTGTCACAAAGAGGAAGAGAAAAGAAAGAAGGGAATGGAATCTCATGTTGTGTGCCCGGCAGAGTGGTGAGTGGTCAGCGATGGTGAAACAGGGCTTTTATTTACTTCTGGGGGCCTGAGGTTCCCCTTGGTCAGTGAAGGGTAACAAGTGAAGAACTAAAACAGCTTCCGTTGGCATACTTCCAAACCCCTGAGCCTCTAAATTTGGTAACAGATTAACCTAATTACAGGAAACCAGATGGCTAATCTTTTCCTTTTTCTCTGGGTTCTCAGTTTCACTGGAAGTCAATAATTTTAGTCAACTTTGTTTCTGTAAAACTTTTAAAAATAATTTCTTGTTTCTGTGTTTTATAAATTTTTAATTGGGTTATGATATTTGATTTATTTATGGAGCCTACTGTTGTAATTCAATACATGTATATGATGCATAATGACCAAATCAGGGTAAATATATATATATATATATATCTCCCACATGTTCTTAACTTATCTGTTAGTGGATACTGAGGTGGATTCCATAGGTTGGCTATTGCAAATAGTGTTGCAAAAAACATTGGAGTCGGGCATCTCTTTAATGTAATGATTTCATTTCCTTTGAAAAATATAATATAGTGGGATTGCAGGACCCCAAACTGGTTCTACTTTTAATTCTTGAGGGAGCTCCATGAGGTTTTTTATAGTGGCTGTACTAATTTATATCCCCACCAACAGGTATGAGTCCTCATCCTCCATATCCTCATTAACATTTATAATTTTTTTTGTCTTTTTGATAATAGCCAATCTAACTGATAAAATCCATCCTAACATTATGGATTTGATTTGCACTTTCCTCATGAATAATGATGTTAGCATTTTTTTTCATATTCTTTATGTTTTCTTTTGAGAAAGGTCTATTCAGATGATTTTCTAATGTTTAAATCAGCCTTTTTTTTTTTTTTTTTTTTTTTTTGCTACTGAATTGAGTTCCTTACAAATTCTGGATATTAATCCCTTGCCAGATAAACAGTTTGCACACATTTTCTCCCATTCTGTAGGTTGTCTCTTGACTCTGATGATTGTTTCTTTAGTTATGCAAAAGCTGTTTAGGTTGATGTAATTTCACTTGTCTAGTTTTGCTTTTGTTGCCTTCGCTTTGGGTTCTTAATTCAAATTACCTTTGCCTACTCCAATATATTGAAGTGTTGCCTTTGTTTTCTTCTAGTATTTTCATAGTTGGGGGTCTCACATTTGGGTCATTGGTTCATTTTGAGTTGACTTTTGTGCAGAGTAAGAGAGGTCTAGTTTCATTTTTTTTTTTGTTTTTGCATGTGCATATCCAGTTTTCTGAGCACCATTTATTGAAGAGTTACTTTCTCCATTGCATGTTTTTGACACCTTTGTTGAGAATCAGTTGATTGTAAATGCTGGGGTTATTTATGTACTTCTAGTTTGTTTCCATGATCTGTTTTATGCCAACACTAGGCTGTTTTAAAGTTTGCTTAATGTCTTTGTGTAGTGTTCTTTGGGTTGAACATGTTCAGAAACTTTTTAATTTCCTGTACCTGGATGTTCCTATCTTTCTCCAGGTTTGAGAAGTTCCATTTATTTTTTTCTTTAGGTAAGCTTTCTGTCCCCCTCTTTTTTTTTTTTTTTTGTTTTTTGTTTTTTGGTCGTTCCATCAGTTCCATCAATAATTCTCATAATGCAAATGGCAGCTCTCTTGATGGTCCCTGTACATCCTGAGGCTATTCATTTTCATTCTTTTTACTTTTTTTTCCTCTGAATATTTTCTGAGTTGACAGATACTTTTTTCTACTTGATAAATTCTGGTTTTGTATATTGAATTTTTTACTTCATTCATCATAGTTTTCTGTTTAGAATTCTGTTTGGCTCTTTTTTATGACTTCTGTCTCTCTGTTGAATTTTGTGTGTGTCCTAATTTCACCGTGTCATCTCTTCTATCTTGCTGAGCTTCCTTAAAACAAATATTTTGAATGATTTGCCAGTTGGTTCATAGATTTCCATTTTTCTGGGGTTGATCTGAAAAATATGGTTACTTTGCTGATGTAATTTTCTTCAGTTTTTCTTTCTTCTTCCTTTTTTCATTGATACCCATACATTTGCTGGAGCAGTCACCAGTTCCAGATTTTACGGGATGGTTTTTGGAAGGAAGATTTTCTCTATGGATGAGTTCTGGTCGGATGAAGTGTACTTTCTCTCCAGTGAAGACACAGAGGCTGTGTCTTAATGTGTCTTAAATGAGGGAAGCGCTTAGCAGTGATTTCAGGGGTCCTTAGCAGCCTAGCTCTGGGTACCTACAGCGGCAGTCAGTGCTACTGGGTTTGTGGTGGTGACTGATCCTTCTGATCTCTTTTCCTTTTATGGGAATTGGTGGTTGAGGGTATCCTCTTGGCACTGGTTCTGGCTCATGGGCTTGCACAGAGTGGCAGTGGTACTGGTGTCTGACACATGGTACCTGTGATGTGGTGCTGGAGTTGAGGTCTGGAGCAGGGATATGTGGAGCAGGGACTGCGACTCGGGTCCAGGGAAGCTGTGGTTCTGGTATGTAGGCAGCATGTAGGCAGCATGTAGGCACCCTGAGCTGCCATGTTGGTAATGGTTTGTAAGCTACAAGTGCATGTGGAGTAGCTGAGGAATCAGGGTTAGCAGTGTGTATGTGTGTGCACGCGCCCATGCCCAGGTGAGTGTGCGCCCATGCCCAGGCGTGTGTGTGCTCATGCCCAGGTGTGTGTGTGCTCATGCCTTGTTTGTGTGAGCCCATGCCCAGGAGTGTGTGCGCACATGCCCATGTGTGTGTGCATCCATGCCCATGCTTGTGAGCGCCCATGCCCAGGTGTGTGTGTACTGATACCCATGCGTGTTTGCGCCCATGCCCATGCATGTGTGCGTCCATGCAATGCTCATGTGTGCCCATGCCCATGTGTTTGCACCCATGCCCATGATTGTGTGCGCCCATGCCCATGTGTGTGTGCATCCATGCAATGCTCGTGTGTGCCCATGCCCAGGTGTGTGTGCGCCCATGCCCAGGCTTGTGTGCGCCCATACCCAGGCTTGTCTGTGCCCATGCCCATGTGTGTGCGCCCATGCCCATGTGTGTGTGCCCATGCCCAGGCTTGTGTGTGCCCATGCCCAGGCTTGTGTGTGCCCATGCCTGTGTGTGTGTGTCCATGCCTATGTGTGTGTGTCCATGCCCAGGTGAGTTGTGCCTGTGCCCAGTCTTGTGTGCGCCCATGCCCAGGCTTTGTGTGCCCATGCCCATGTGTGTGTGTCCATGCCCATGTGGGTGTGCCCATGCCCAGGCTTGTGTGTGCCCATGCCCATGTGGGTGTGCCCATGCCCAGGCTTGTGTGTGCCCATGCCCATGTGTGTGTGCCCATGCCCACACTTGTTTCGCCCATGCCCAGGTTTTTGTGTGCCCATGCCCAGGCTTGTCTGTGCCCATGCCCATGTGGGTGTGCCCATGCCCAGGCTTGTATGTGCCCATGCCCATGCTTTTGTGTGCCCATGCCCAGGCGTGTGTGCGCCCATGCCCAGCCTTTTGTGTGCCCATGCCCATGTGTGTGTGCCCATGCCCAGGCTTGTTTGCGCCCATACCCTCGTGTGTGTTCACCCATGCCCAGGTGTGTGCCCATGCTCAGGCATGTGTGTGCCCTTGCCCAGGCGTGTGTGCAGAGCCACGGTGTCCCTGGGTTAGAGTTGCAGTTGCTTCTGGAACCACTGGAAAAGCAGGGTCTGGAATGTGGGCATTTGCAGAGTCACTGCTGCCCCTAGCCTGGGACATGGACGTGCCTGCTTGAGGGACAGTCCAGTGTCTGCAGCACAGGTGCTCATGGATGGTGGTGCCACTGGGATCTGAAACATGGAGCAAGGGTGGATCCGTGTTTAGGGTGGGGGCTAACTCACTATGGCAGTGCCTCTGATATTTGAGGCTGGGAGCGTAGGGAATCCTGGGAGGGATCCGCAGCCGGAGTACACGGAGCGTGTCTCAGCCAGGATCTGGAGTGCAGGCGTGTGGATTGGGCGTTGCTCTGGGGGGCAGGAGATGCACAGGGCTGGTGGGATGGTGACCACAGCATCAGGGCAGCACTGTGGGGACCTTCTTGGGGGAGTTATGCACCCAGCGTCTTCTGCCCTGGAGCTGGCGGCAGCAGGGGGCTATGGTGCGCCTGCCCCGTAGCTGATACTGACAGTCCTCCCCGTTTGTTCCTGGCCACCTCCAGATATCCCAGGGTGCCGCTCTGTCTGCACAGTGCAGTTACCCCCCACTTGCTTTGCTCCATTGTGTTACCTTCGGATGGCCATAAACCTCCCGGGGATGTTTGCATTCATGAACAGCTATCTAAATATCTCTTCTTGTGGGGGCACGAAGCATGGCATCTCCTACTCCTCCAGCCTTTTGATATCACACTCAGTACACATTTTTTAAAACATAAAAGTAATTTATTCCATATTTTAAAATAGCCTTAAAACTGAACCCCAAACACTTGTTAAGCATCACAATTTTTTAAAATTTAATAAACCATTTAAGTAAATTTTTTCTCAAATCATGGCCTTCTTTTCCCATTATTATGCTATCATTAAGTTATCTTTTTTTTTTTTCTTATGCCTCACATTTTATTTGAAGAACTTTTCACAATCTCAAATTGGATGCAGGATTCCATGCATTGTGTTCAGGGTTCATAGATATGATTCATTTTTTTGAGCCTGCTTCTTGAGGTTTTGTTGGAAGTTGCTTTTTCTCTTCCTTTTTGATGAGTAGATTTTAAGTTTTAGAGAAGTTTTGGGTTCAGGAAAAAGCTGAAGGAGTTCCGGCATCATCTGCCTCCCACTATCCCAATGCACAGCCTCAGACAGCTGACCTCTCACGTGAGTGTGGTAGAATCATTCCAATCAGGGAACCGACACAGACACTTCGTGTCAACCAGAGTCCATACTTCATGTGAGGGTTCGCTTTTTGTATTGTACACTCTGTGAATTTTGACAAATGTATGATGACTTGTGCTGAGATCACTGTACCCGACTGGAGAGTTTCCCTGCACTAAAATTCCTGTGCTCCGCCTACTTGTCCCAACTCCCCCGTCTGCAGCACTGTTTCAGGTGGTGCCACCTTAGGATGTGGGGCCCTGTGGAAGGAAGTGAGGTCACAGGGGTCTCTCCCTCTTTCTGCTTCCCAATGACTCGAGGTGAGCAGTTTCACTTGGCCACATACTCTCAACCATAATACTGTGCTTTGTCACAGGCCCCAAGCACAGGGTCAAGTGACTGCAGACGGAAACCTCTGGAACTATGAACCAAGTCAGTCTTCCTCCTGAGTTGATTACTGCAGGCATTTTTCACAGCAATGGAAGGCTGAGGAGCAGACAGTTGGTGCTGGTAGTGGGGCTGCTTCTGTGGGTACACCTGGCATCGGGTCAGAAGTCTCTGAATGGGTTTGTGGGAGGAGTTTGGAGAAGACATCCAGAGAAGGCTTAGATGATGATGATGAGGATGATGATTTGGTGCTAATGATGTAACTCAGGGGTGCTCTACCACTGAGCTGCATCCCAAGTCCTGTTTTATTCTTTATTTTTAATTTTGAGACAGGGTCTAGTTCAGTTGCTGATGTGGGCCTTGAACTTGCAATCCTCTTGCCTTAGCCTCCCAAGTTGCTGAGATTATAAATGTGCACCACCACACTCGGCTGATTATTACAATTTTGAGCACTGCATGTCTCCTATTGGGCAAGGGTGAGGAAATCAGAGTGACTGTAGCTTATTGTTAGGTAAAAATATATGATTTTTCTGTGTGGGGATTCAGTGTTTGCACGAGTACCCAAGCAAGATGCACAATAAAAGCAGTGAACTTGGCCTCTTAGCTCTACATTTACCCTTTGTTCCTTCTCTGTAACAATGGATCTGGGTTCTTTAAATATTTTTCCTTTGCCAGCTGACACAATGCTAAACCCTGTCAGTAGAGGGCACTGCAACGACACAGTAGGAGGAAAAGGGATTGGCCTTATGCACAGTTTGTCCATAGTCCAGCTGCTGCCGGGAACGCAGCTTCTCCAGCACTCGTTTCCTGTAGGGCACGTGGCTTCTCCAGCAGCAGGCTCCTGCAGCATGGGCCGCGTGTTTAGAATCAAGCTTCTGCAGAGCACCTAGCTTTTCCAGCTCCCGTCTCCTGCAGAACGTAGGAGTCAGCAGCACCAACGGCTGCTTTTCCTGGTGTGTAGGTTTTATAGTAGATTGCTTCTGGTGAGACACCTTCACATGAATCAGCTTTTCCTGACTTCCCAGATGGTAGATGTCTTACTCTTTTTTTGTGTTGCTATAACACATTACCGGAGTCTGGGTAACTTATAAAGAGGTTCATCTGGCTCACAATTTTGGTGGTTGTAGGGTTGAAACACCAGGGCACCAGCATCCTAGTGTGGGTCCCTGGATGTGACACATGGCATAAGGGGCATGTGTGTGAGCCAGGAAGCTAGGGAGGCAGGACGGCCTAGACCACTCTTTTTATTACAATGCCCTGTTGAGGAGCTAAGCCACCCCTACCACAGCTGACCCACTCCCACAAGGCAGCATTAACCCATTCACCAAGGTGGAGCCTCACAACCTGGTTACCTTCCACCGGGCTTCTACCACCTGTCAACATCACCACGCTGGGGACCACTCTTCCAGCATATGAACCATTTGGGGACAGATCATACCTAAACCATAGCCGAAGATTTCTGGTCATGCCTGGGGGGCAGATTTCCAAATTATACTGGTGTAGTGTTACAGAAACTCCTCCAGTAATTCACAGCCGTGTCCTCACCAACCAGGACTTGATCCTGGTAATAAGCCAGGAGTGGTGAATGGTGTCCCTGGGATACTGTAGCTCAGCTACAGGGATTGGCACCTTACATCTGTGTATCTGATACTCTTTAAAACTCTCTTGATTTCTTAATCAATCTCATATCACTTCTATACCAATTGTAATTTGTGATTGTTTATTGGAAATTTAACCTGTTCAAGTCACTATACCAATTGTAATTAGTAACTCTTTATAGGAAACTTTGCCTGTTCAAATCTCTCTCTTGACTGAGTCCAGACTAATATAGCATGCACTCTTTGAAGACAGTGTAGTATAATGGATGAGAAAGCCTATTTGGTTTTAAATCTCATTGATCAATTATTAGCTGTTTGGCCTTCATCAAGTTACTTAATCGGTACGTGATTTTATGTCCTTTTCTGTAGAATGTGGATAAATACAGTTACTAAAGTAAAATAAATTGACTAAAATTGCTATTCATGATAACATTTGAATAAGTTGTTATAGGTAATTCTCTTAGATAACTGCTTAGTGTAGAGTAATACATAGCTATTATTGACCTCAGGATATAGCAATATTTGTGAGCCTTCTTGTGATTTCCTACATGTAGATATTCCACGAGTTCTCATCTCTGTGGTAATTCCAGGGTTCAGAGTCTGTGTTTCAGTGAGCTGGGACCCCTAAGCATTCTTTCTTCTCATCTCTGTTGGTAGGAGATTTTCTGGTTGGTGGCATAGGTGTGGCCATTATCACTATCTCTTCTGTAGGAAAGTTTCTCTGAATGATCAAATCACATCCCCTCTTTTTATTCCTTCTGTACTATGCTAAATTGCTTCAGCACTTAGGTTTTTATGTAGAATAGAAGTCAAATGCCATGCAAGTTTCTTTCAGTCTCTGCCCTACTACTTCAGACCATGATTTAAAGTTTCTCAAATTCTTAAATAGAAAAGCAGAGAAAGGATAAGTTTTGGGCAAAAAAAGGAAGAAAAGCAGTAAACATAAGTTAGTATTAAAGTATTATCAGTTGGTTATTCTAATTAATGGGTTTAATTAGTGCTGATAAAGTGAAAGAAGATGAATAACTTCAGGAGGTTCTTATGTACAATAAAGACACCTTGTTCAAGATGAAACAAAATTGTGGAGGAATAAGAGAGAGTCAAAGGGAACTCTGTCTTAATAATAGAGCTGTGTATGAATTCATTACAGAACTTGAGGTGAAGGGACAAGATCCTAATGTGAGTAAAAACTCCATGGCTTCAACACACTTGCCTGTCCACACTGATTCTCTTCAGACAGGTGCTTCTACCAAGTAATAAAACATGCAGTGCAAAAATACACTAAAGGCTTGGCAGGCGATGTGATTTCAGGAGTAGCACTGTGGAAAACAGGACACTTACGTATTTTTCAGTGCTGAAATACGCATGAGTTTCTGAGATTCTGAATCCAACACGTTCAACTCTGAGGTTTTGAGTAGCCCACGCGGCACAACTTAACATTCTCTTTTGGCCAAATTCAGGCACACTGGAGAATAAGATCTGGTGAAATATCTTGCTTCTATCCTCTTTCAGCAACAAGTGTGTGTGTGGGGGGGGCTCCACAGCTCCACGCACATAATGAAAGAAAACTGTCAATGAGATTCTTTACGCAGAGCCACTGAGGCTGTGCCTGAGTTGAACAGAATAGCGGTGTGTGGAGAAGCCCTTGGTGGCCACAGGAGGCTGGACGGATGCGCCCTCCCAAGCTGTCCATGTCTCAACCCTGGAACCTGGGACCCCGTCATCTTACATCACAAAGGTGGAATTAGGGCTGCTAGTCAGCTTGTTTTTAACAAGCTCATCTTGGATTATGTAGGCAGAGTCCTGAAAAATGGAACAGGAAGGCAGGAGCTAAGTTGAGTGATGGGTGTGAGAACGCAATGCAGGATACTGAGAGGTGGGAAGGGGAGCCAGGGTTCTCAGAGGCCACCCACCCCTGCTGGAAGGAAGGCAGAGGACAGGAAGTGGAGGGCCCCCCGGGAGGGAGCTGGGCCCCACTGACACCTTGATTCTGGCCCACGGAGATCCATGTCACCCTTCCAATTGCCAGACCTGACAGATAATAAGACTGTATTGCTTTAAGTCACCAAGTTGGTGGTAATCGGTTTCAGTAGCCATAGGCAGCCAACGTGGTGGTTTTGAGATGGGAAGGAATGCTGAATGGTCGTGCTCAGGGAAGAGGAGGGGCTGGAGGACTGGGTCTTTGCTCTGAATGCCTGATGGACCTGGAGCACTGCCTTTGAAAGGGCTGCAAAAGAGACTACCTTCCATCTGGGTTCCACTCTGTTCATGATTCAGGTTCTTGGTGAGTCCGATTTGGGGAAATGTGACTGCTCATCCTACCCTTTCTTGGCAAGGGGGACCCTGCAGCTTGCATGGAAGGAAGCGCATTTCCCCTGTGGGAGAGGGAAGGAGTCTCCTCAGATGCACGGGGAGGGCAGCAGGCTGGGCAGAAACAGTGGGTGTGCTGGAGTCCCTGACCCTCCCCTGGTCATCTCACCCAGGAGCGCTTCCAGAGAGCACAGGGATGGGATCTGCCAGGGAACTGGACGGTAATCCAGAGATCGTAAATAACATCATTTGAAAAACAGACTTTGTGTTCGCTAGTTTTGCTGTATTATTTATTGAGAAATCAGCTAAGAATCCCTGTGTGAAAAAGAGAGAGAGGAGGAAAAAGACAAAAGTGAGGAAGGAGAGGAGAGGAGATAGGGGCAGAGAGGACAAGAGATCCAACCAAGCGGAGGCTCAGTCCTTAGGTCGGGTGCCCTTGATTCTCGGTTGGTTCCCCATGGGCATGGCCGTCCAAACACGTCCCCACGTAGACCTCCTTTTCGATGCAGTATTTTGGCAGGATCCATTGGGGCGCTCACAGATTTCCTTGAAGTTGCCCCTGACTGCACACAGAGGAGGATTCTTTTAGTCACTTGTTGTTCTTCTGAATTTCTACTAAGGGCTGGGGATGTGGTTCAGTTGGTAGAGTGCCTGCTTTGCAAGCACAAGGCCCTGGGTTCCATCCCCAGCACCGCAAAAAAATTTCTGTTAAATTCAAGGGGGTAAGAGGGCAGGGTCTGGAAACAATTTGGTGTGGACATTTGTTATTTGCTTTCTTACACCAATACTTCAAAATCTGGTGTTACAGAAAAGTTGGGAAATTTCTCTTGAAAAAATCTGGTGACATGGGGTGCACCAAGCAGCAAAAGGCTGGAGCCGAGGAGCCCTCCCACCACGTCCAGCGGCCGGCACACTCGGTCCATTCCCCTTCCTTCTCTGGTACCTCCTGACTAATGGAAGACATGACTCCAGTTCTGCTCAGTATCGTTTTTAGTACTGCCAATTTTTCTATCATAGGAGAATGTTTTTAGAGAAAAGAAATAGGACCTAAGACATGTCCTATTTTATGTCCTAAGATTTTGCTATTCTGGGGGTGGGTCACAGAGAATATATGAGAGATCATAATATTATATCTGTCTGTCTATGTTTGAAAAGTGGAACTGAAAAAATAGATCTAAAAGATAGTAAGAAATAGGCTATTTTCCTGCGGGATGGACTCGTATTCCTACGTGTATAGCAAGCAGACAATTTCAGTGTCAGCTTCAGCCTGGTGCTCCCCTCCCCCCTCACACAGTGCAGAGAGCTAAGAGGTAATAACAATCCTATGATTTTTCTCATTAACTTCAGAAGCAGTCTTTATGCTTGTCTCCAATTTTTGTGACATGAATCCTCAGCCCTTGGCACTGGAGATTGCGATCCTGCTCTGGAACGCTGCCTGCATTAGGAGTGGACTACTCAAGTGCACTTGTTCAAAATGCTGACTAGTGTGTGATTTATGACCTAAGAAAAAATGTGGAAAGTGGAGGAAAAAAAAAAAAAGATACCACGGTTCCAAGGGTGGGTCCTGGGGGTGGGTAACTCACACTGTTTGAAGAGTAGCTCAATTCTGAGTGTCTCTTATGCAACAGTGCAGTTTTTCCAGTAAGAGAGGTGTGGACACTAACACTTTTAGTTTTTTTTTTTTTGTATTTTACCATTCATTTTTTACTTAATAATAAAGTGCTCCAATATTTCTGAATGTCTCACCAAAAGTAAATGGTTTTTTTTAGAGTACAATCTCTCATTTTTCTGATTATACATATTGTAGGATCACATTGGTCATGCAGTCATATGTGTACATGAAGTAATAATGTTTTTTATTTTTTTTTTTGTGTGTGTGTGTTCCCAAACACAAAGGCCAATTCTTGAATCTAGTATATATTCAATAAATGCCTACTGAATTGAATTGGACTGTACTGAAACCCAAATGCATTAAATTGATCAGAACTCTTCAATGTTCACACAGCAAATTGGTTAATAGATGTAAAGATCAAATAGGCAACATCACATTTTTACCTAAAATGTGAATTGGGAAATAATTTTAATGGTACAGGTTTTAGAAAAAATAAAAGCTGATGGTCATTCTAAGTGTTGAGCACTCTATAGAAACCAGCAGAAATCGGAGTTCTTTGATTCCTGCACCGTGAATCTTCTCTTCACTAGTCAGCAATGATATATGCAGGTAAAAATTTGCCTCAGGTGAACATTAGCCTACTGTACCCAGAAGGTTCATCTGAGACTAGAAGATGACTTGGGAGGGTCATGCACAGGCCTTGTGTGTGAGGCGGGGTGAACCACCTGGAAGCCTCTCTGCTGGCCCTTCTTGTGTCTACCAAGGCTGCTGTTTCCTGCTGTGACCTTACTTCCTTGTGAAGGATCCCTCAGGGCAGGAATCACATCTCGTTCTTCTCTGTATGTACATCCCAGAATTGATCACAGAGAAATTAAGAGACATTTCCTGTTCCTCGAGGTTCTCATGTCTCGTGCTGTTCTGTGCAGCTGAATATATTGAGCATTAAATTTCCAAATCACAGGACTTTGTAGAAACATGACCTATTGGTGTTCATGGGTAGGAATTCAAATGCATTTCTTTCTTTTCTTTGTGTTTGCTATAAAATGGTCTGTGGCCACACTCTTCTTCCCTAGTCTTGCTGCATTCCGTTTTGACGAAGGAATGCCCTCACCTCTGGTTTACCACATTGTTTTCCTCTGTTTTGTTTGAGGATGTTAAAACACAGAATGAGTTTTTCTAAATCTGTAAGTTTTAAAGCTTCACTAAAAGCATTAATTAGCTGGGGATATGAATGGCTTGGCATATATGTTTTATATATATATGATAAACATTTTATACAATTATATATTAAAATGTATATATATATTACATATATTTACATATATATTACATATATATGGGGTGTGTGTGTGTGTGTGTATGGTACTGGTAATTGAATCCCCAACCCCTTTTTAAAAATTTTACTTTCGACAGGTCTCATTAGGTTGCTACTCAGGCTGGCCTTGACTTGCTTGAACTTGTGATATTCCAGCCTCCTAGTTTCTGGGATTATAGACATGCAGCACTGCATCAGGCTTAAAATATTTTTAATTGATGTGTTCCCATTGAACCCATGTGTTTAGCTATTTGCTGTAGAAATAAAATTTAGATTTATAATGAACACCACAGATTGTCGTGTCTGACCACTTACCTAAGAGGAAATGGGACTGGGGAAAGGAAGCGGCTCACCCAAGAGCACCTAGTGGTGCCGCCAGGGGGCAGAGCCCAGCCTCTGTCTGAGCCCCATCGTTTCTCCCTCTTACCGCTCTCTGCATCCCCCTCTCCCAGCTTGCCCCCAACAAATCTGCAGCCCTGCCCCCAGGGTCCACTGAGGACAGCCAGAGAGGATGCATCTTCCTGCTGGGGCCAGCAGTGCTCTTCCTGCCTGGCTGCATTCCATCTTGACCATATGTGATGCCCTCGCCTCTCTCTTCAACCACATCACTTTCCTCTGTCTTGTTAGAGTGACAATAAAAAAAAAAAGTTTGAGTGACAGTGAATAAAAAATGAGGTTTTCTGAATTTGAAATGCTAAAACTGGGTGAGAAGCATTCATTTTCTGTACTTATTTTTTTTTAATGTACTTTTTCCTTCGAATCCATGATTTAGCAAGGTGACTGCTCAGGATGTGCCGGTTGGGCCAGTCTTTAGTAATGCCGTGAGGACAGGCATCTCACCAGTCCTCTCTGCGCCTGAGCCAATACGATTGCACATGGTATTCCCTGTAACCAGTCTCCCAGGGTCATTCAGAGGAAGGACCACAGAACCCAGGAGTGGGGTGTAGAAAAGGCCAGGATGGGAGGCAGCAGCCTGGACTCTGGCTTGCAGCTCAGGCGTTCACCATAGGGGAGGTACTTTGCTCTATAGGACCATAAGTGTCCCCTCTGTTAGAACAGGAAAAATGGATCAGATCATCTCAGCTTCTATATGATCTGCAGCTGGCATAGCTCCTGTGCTAACGGTAACATGGCTAACTGTACTTTATTTTGTTAAAAATAGTTTTGCATCAGTTTAAAAACCTTTCTCTTCCTTTCAAAGAAAAAAAACTGTTATGGAGGCCACTCATAAGAATTTCAGTTAATGTCCACACCTGCTCTTCACAGTGGGAGGGACTAGCTTCACCTCAGCCCTGGGGACCTGGTTCCCGACCAGCCATTCATTCACCCCAAGACATGTGGAGTGATGGATGGAGGATGTACTGCACACACACACACACACACACACACACACACACACTCACACAAGAACATGCACGCACACACACAAACACACATGCACACAAGAACATGCACACACACAGGGCGAGAAACAGACACACACACACACACGTGTGTGTGTGAGGGGTGTGGTGGCCTTAACCTGGATGGCAGAAGTCACAGTGAGGGGCCCATCATGGGAACCTGGTTTCTGCTGTGTTTCTTTATGCTTGCTTTCTAGTAAGGCCCCACTGACAGCGGATGCTTAGCAGATATCTGAGGAAAGAACTGCATTTCCACCTCCACCCTCTCCCCACTTCAGTCTCTCTTACTTCTTCCAGATTTGTTTTCCTGAATCAAGTTTGGAATTGTCCTTTAAAATATACATATTTAGATAGGAAACTCTGTATTCACCAGGAATAGGCATATCTCCTGTTATATTTTTGATCATAAAGTGTCTCTTAAGAAGAATAAAGCACAAACATCAATATTTCTAGAAAACAGAAAAGCATTTTCCTCATGTCACATGTCATGACCTTTCTTCTGCCCTTCCCAGCTCCCAAGGTCCTGCATTCTCAGGAAAAGACGAGAAGACACTTCTCTAACATCAGTTCGTAAGTTGCTCATTCTTCTTGGTGCGTACTTACTCAGGAGCCATGGGAAATGGCCTGATCTGGTTTTAGTACCTGGGGCCCTGCACATGTTGCTTCACAGCCTGTCTGTGCACGGTGACGTACACCTGTCATTCCCTTTGCATGCTGAGTGAGGAGGAGGTGCTGTGTGTTAGGGTCATCCCTGACCCTGGGTCTGAGGTCTACTTCAGCGGACTAGACGTGGAACAGAGATAGGGTCAGAGACTGGGACGAGCCTTGAGGAGCAGAGTCGAGCCCAGGGACCAAAGGTGGAGAGGGCGATGGTCTGAAGGTTTTCAGACTATAGACATGCTTCCCAGGAGGCTGCTCCCCCAAACCCTTCTGCCTGTGCCGGCTCCAGCTCTGGAGTGGCTCTTCTACCAGTGTCTTTTAATGACAAACTGTTGCTAAAAGTAATAAAGAAGAGTTGGAGACCAAGATTTGGTAGACTACTGCCCCATTTTTTTTTTTTTTTTGTCATCAAGGTTTAGAAGCTGCTAGTAAACTTACCTAATTACATTGACATTTAGTGATGGGTTAAGAGGATTCCAATCTTGGAACACCCTTGACTTCATTTCATGCAACCGGGAGTGGCTGAGATCTGGTGGATCAGGCAGCTGCAGGTCTCAGCCCGGGTGCCTTCCTAATTTCCAAGGACAACTCCTTTCCTGGGCAGAGGTAATGGTGCTTTTTTTTTTGAGTATTGGATCCCCGTATGATCTCAGGCACTCTTCACTTAACAAAGTTCCTGCAAAGTGTATTTTGTTACCTGGTAGAACTTGGCTCATAAAGAAGAGAATGGCAAAGAGGAGAACAGCGATCCTCATGGCTGAAGGAAGAGGAAAGCTTGGCTTCATCTCCAGGAGGCAGTGAGAGTTTCATCTGCAGCTCTAGCACCAGGGGAATGTCTTTGGTAAGCTGCTGTTCTGTGCCTCCCGAGTGGGATTATCGATAGAGGTGTTCTGTGCATGCAGAACGGCCTTCATGGGGAGACTGAGTCCTTATTTTCTTGGACATTCTGTTCGGTAAGGATGTGGGTGCAGTTCTGACCAGCAAACCTTGTTAAATAGGAACATCATCTACAAACATCTTGGCAACGGATCAAAGATTCTGAACAAAGATCCATCTGTATTAAGTTACAGGGATTTGGGGTTGTTGAGAGACCAGTTGGCTTAGTTTAGTGGTAAGATTTCTGGTTAGTGAGCATCTCCCAGCCTTCCTGGCCTTGCTGATGGCCCCTTCACTCCTGGCCTCCTCTCCCATGTGCTGTGCTCAGGTTAGAGGGCTTACTGTATTGTGTGCTAGTTTGCTGAATGTGAATTTATTTCCACCATGAATGCACGAACTTCTCAAAGACTACCAGCAGGTTGGAGTGTTCAGAGCCGAGCGAGGCATAAGGAATAGAGTGCATACCTGGCTGCTTGTGCCCCCACAGACATGCTTTCTGCAGGGCCTTGAGGGTGAACAGCAGAAACTCATGGGCATCTTCCTGCTGCCATGTGTGGAAGCCAGCAGCCAATGCAGGCAGGGGCCAAATGACATCCCCAGGGTGGTGGAGAGCCCGTGTCATGTGAGCTTGCATCACACACAGCATGCAGACCCTGTGAGGAGGACAGGTTTGGGAGGGCTCCTGGGACAGCATGTAGTTGGCCAGAGGAGGGGTGTATGTCAGACACTGCAGAGCAGCATTCACATACCAAGTGTTTCCCAGGTTCTTCAGCCCAGCACCAGCCCCAGAAGGTCTCTGCCAGCTCAGAAATAGTTTCTCCCTAGGAGCCAAATCATTATTCAAGTGTGCACCTGCTAAAGGTGAAACTGATGACTGCAGGTAGAGCAGGACCCAAGGAGACTTTATCATCAGCTGCATTTGATTGCCAGGGTCCAGCCCTAGCAGGGTTCGGGGGTCCTGGGTGGATGGGGGTGTTCGTGCAGTGGAGAAACAGCAGACAGAGACCCCAGGTGTTTTGAGGCTGAATCTGTCTCTTTATTTTTCTGCTAGCCTTTCTATACATATTTTTCTTTAGTAATGATTATATCATTTTGTGGTTAGTTTAAAATAAGAAAAACCTTCAAAAGTACAATCTATGCTTCTTCTCAAGGTACACATTCCCACTGTATGACAGCCCAGACCAAAACAACCTTATTTCCCAGCTAGATTAAAACAACCTTGTCCCCCAGCTAAATTAAAAGAATCTTGTCTCCCACCTAAATTGAGACAACCTTATTTCCCAACTAAACTGAGGGCACCTTGATCTGCCAACCTTCAACCTTCAGAAAAACACGTCACTAGATTTTCTGAACCATGAACTCAAGTGTTTAACAGTGAAAAGCTTTTACTATTATTAGCAAAGGGCAAAGAAATCAACTTATAGTTAATATTCAGTCTATTCTATTTCATTTAATGGCAGTCTACAATCTTACTTTGATTCTCAAAGAATTAGACTAAACATAGGAAAAACACAAATTATATTTATGACTAAATATTTTTATTATGTAAAGTAACTCTAGAATCAACTATTAAAACTAGGAAAGCAACAAAGGCTAAACACCGCATCCAAGCTCAGAGGAATGCCTCTTTATCCATCTATATTTAGAAATTACTATAAACTAAAGCAATCATAGGCTCCTTTTAACTTGAATCATAGGCTCCTTTTAAGCTACAATTGTTTATTTTTATATATTTTATCTATGTATTGCTACTAAATTTTTATTGTGTACTATTTTGTGTCCCAATATAGTAAAACCTTCCCAATTATTTTTCCAATAAGTTTCTAATGTTATATTGATTATTAATATTAAAAAACAACTACACAGGGAGACATGCCATGCCTATGGCCCCAAGAGGGAGGATGATCAACAGAACCGTGTCAAGTGTTGAGTCCTCTACTCCAACAGAACCGTGTCAAGTGTCAGAGTGGTAGAAAATAGATGCTACATTTAATGAAGATTCAGGTTCTATAAAGTTATCAAACTCAGACTCACCTACTCAGTGGAGTGAAGCTGCCTCCACATCTCTAGGACCAACAGCCTGCTGGGACCTCAAGAGGAAGAGAGAGCTTCTCCCTTTGAGATGGTCTTCAAAGGACAGGTTTTCCATACCCTCAGTTGATAGCGAGTGTCCCACCACACCCACTCCTTGGTGTCAAATCCACCAATCACTTCTGAGATTCTTAGGAATCTCCATTATCTGGAGAGTTTGGGTGAGTCCTTCAATTTGTATTTGAGGAACATCAGAAGCATAGAAGCAGTTCTAATAATTGGGGTTTTTGAAGAATATCCAGAGACCTCCATTCAGTTAAAAAAAATTCCCAGGCATTGGTGTGGAAATGGTGTGATGAGGCTATATTCGAATTAGGACTCCAAAGAAGGAAAGAGAAGAACACTGGAAAAAGTGTTTTCTCTCTCTCTGGGTGTGTGCATGTGCACACCTGCCTGTTTATACATATTTCCAGGTATGGACATTGGCATACTAATAAAATACCCAAAGTCTGACAGTTTGCATTCTTCAAAAACAATTTTCCCATTTAGCCACCTCCAAGGAAAAGAAGCATTTCGACTCTTTTTCAATTAACCAAATTGTCTTGAGTCTTTCCTGGCAGAATGTCATGGTGGTTTTGAATTGGAAAGGAAGTAGTATAGAAATGGTTTGGAAGAAATGTGAAAGGAGCTGGGGAGTGGGACTTGTAGTACGTTTTTTATGACGTTCAAGGTAACTCTCCATAGAATACTCAGGTGCCATGTGGACTGAGCTCTGTACCCACACATCAGTACTTTTAGGAGACCATAAACAATTAAGAACAAGACTATAGAGAAAAGTTTTGTTTCTGTGGCCCTTTATCACTCTCAAACTTCACTCATCATTGGAATAGGAAGGAAAGTGGCTAAAAATGTATTTGTCTGTTTCTGTTAGACCGATAAATGCACCAGTTCAAATCCTGTCAATTAGTAAAAGATAGTCTGGACTTTAATCTCCCATTTCCCTACATTGATTAGTGTTCTCAATCATAGAATCACTATGAGCACTATTGGTGTTATTCATTATTATGTGTACTATTTAATTTCTTTGCATGGATTATTTTACACATTTCTCTATTCAAGTCAGGTTTCTATCTACTGATGGTGATCACTGAGGACTCTCCACATCTTGGATGCCCACAGATACCCTTGGATGGCATATTTACTGGTGGTTCCCTCTTGATTAGAATCCCCTCATTAGATATTTCAATTTGTCCTCTGAAGACAGTGAGTAACCTGGGCTTGTAGGATTGATTTCGTGCTCAGTTGAGCATCTTAAAAAATGTAAAATTGAGGGACTTAGTGTGCCCCACACAGCTTTTGTTGGTCTGAAAAACTGTGGGTGAGAATTCTTCCCTCCACAAGCCACCACCTGCACATACAGGAAAACTTGAGGCCAGGAACTGGTTTGCCTATTTTGAGAGCCTGGGGATGGTGCTCCTGTCCCAACCCCAGCATCCCTGGAATTCCCCCTGCAAATCTTGAGCCTAGCAACTGTTTTTGTTGGAAATGGAGGCTTAGTGCCTAGATCTTTGTGCAGTTATGAGCCCTGGGAAATGTTCCAGATGCCTTTGGGTCAGCAGGAGAGGCTGATCCAACCTGGAGGGCTTGGAGAAGGTGGGGGCCTCCTAGACATTATTGAATTTTCATGTACCCGATGGAACTTTGTAAGTATTCCAGTGATCTTTTTCTTCCCTTAAGGCCAGGAAATATGATGAGATGACAACCAAAGCTCAGATCCTGCAAATGAAAATTTGTGTGTCTGGAATTCTCTGGGACCAAGAAAGAGGAATGCCAGCAGAAAAGGTCTGGAACAGTGCTAGGAATTTCTGTTGGTCAGGGACAGATTTGGGACCACTGGGCAGGGAAATGGACCACTACTGAAGTTCCTGCCTGCCACAGGCCCTCAAATTTCACTCTCACTGAATGATTTGGCCAGGTGAGGGTGCCAGTGGACACCCCAGGGGTAGGGCTGATTTCAGAGCCACACCCTGTCCTCCTCTGGAACTCAGAAACCCTGCCAGAATCTCATGAGAAACTGAAGATATCAACCCTCAGAATCTGGCTGTCCTTCAACATTGTGGTCATTCTGGGCCTCTCCATCTCCTGAAATCTCATTCCAAACTCTCAGGAAATAGAAAGCCTCTTTCAAGGCAAAATGATATTCATGTTCACTGCATCACAAATATATTTCTCATAAATAAAAGAACTTACAAAACTTTACAACAAAAATACAAAGAACCCAATCAATAAATGGGCCAAGGACTTGGACAGACACGTTACAGAAGAAGACATACAGGCCATGAATAAATATATGAAAAAGTGTTCAACATCTCTAGTAATTAGAGAAATGCAAATTAAAACAACTCTAAGATTTCATCTTACTCCAATTAGAATGGCAATTATCAAGAACACAAACAATAATAGATGTTGGTGTGGATGTGGGGAAAAAGGTACACTTTTACATTGCTGGTGGAGTTGCAAATTCCACCAGAATGGTGCAGCCATTCTGGAAGGCAGTATGGAGAATCCTAAGAAAACTTGGAATGGACCCACCTTTTGACCCAGTTATCCCACTCCTCGGTTTAGACCCAAAGGATCTAAAATCAGCAAACTACAGTAACACAACCACATCAATGTTTATAGCAGCTCAGTTCACAATAGCTAGATTGTGGAACCAACCTAGATGCTCTTCAACAGATGAATGGATAAACTCTGGTATATATACACAATGGAATACTATTCAGTTATAAAGAAGAATAATATTATGGCATTTGCAAATAAATGGATGGAATTGGAGAATATCATGCTAAGTGAAATAAGCCAAGCCCAAAAAACCAAAGACCAAATGTTTTCCCTGATAAGTGGAGGATGACATATAATGGGGCTGGGGTGGGGAATGAGAGAGTAATTGGGGAACTTTAGAATATGTAGAAGAAAATGAGAGGGAGGGGGGTATGAAAAATGGTGGAATGAGACAAACATCTTTGCCCTATGTACATGTATGATTACACGAAGGGTATGAATCTGCATTGTGTACAACCATAGAAACGAAATTATATACCCCATTTGTGTACAATGAATCAAAATGCAGTCTGTAAAAAATTAAAAGCCAAATAAAAATAATAAAAAAAGAATCATTGTAATTTATTACTTTTAACAAAGGCATCATTAAATAAAATGGCAGGAAAATAATCTTTCAGACCACAGAAACCACAATTAATAAAAACCAAATACCATTTAGATCAACTTGCACTTACAATCTTTTAAAACTCTCAAAATCCTTTTAACTGTTGATTTTGAATCTGTATCTAAACAGGTTTTGTCTCAGAAAGATTGACAAAGTAGTCAGGGTAGCAGCAAGGATCTAGGACACAATGATTGGCAAATCAGGAACCCTGAGTAGAGTTATGAGATTCTTTGAACAATAGGAAATTGCACCTGGGTAGATTGTATTAGCTGAGGAGGTAGATCACATGACCCTGGGGGAGTATAAAAGTCCAGGGCAGGGACCCTCCCTCACTGGCCCTTCCCTGGCATCCTGCAGGCAGCATCTCCTCCTGTGCTGTGTGTCCAGCAGTCACCTATATGACAACCTTCTCACAGAAGAGAGCATGACATTGGGGTCTCAGGCTGGTTTTCTTTGCCCAGGTGTTCTTCAGGGTATTGCTGGAAAAAGCAGAGCACAGAAAATGGAATGCCTGGGGTTTCAGTGCTGGGTTATGGACTGATTCACGTTAAGTAGTGTTTCCTTCTACTGAGCAGGATAAAATAAATCATTCTACATTTAAAATATCACAGAAAAATTAAAATTTCAGCACATTTCCTCCAGCATTCTGATACAGTGGTCAAGTGGTGAATGGATGTGAAAGCTGGTGATTTTTATCATGGGTATTGGAAATGATAGTGCTGAGCACATATAAATGGAGGAAGTTAATGGGATTCTTTGTGGTATTTCCACACATGCACCTGAAAGCCCTGGGTCATGTCCACCCAGCCGTCAGCTACCTGTGTCCCCCTCCCTCTGGCCTCCACTCCTGTCACCTTCCCTGTCCCTAGCAATCCCTCTTCTACATTTTGGTCATCTTCTTCCCTTAGTTTCCACACATGAGAGGAAACACTTGGTTTTTCTGTCTAGCACATGATGTCCTCCAATTCCATCTTTTTTTTTTTTTTAATGACAGGATTTCATTTTTCTTTGTAGCTGAATATATATCATTTCCTTTTTCTGTTGTGCATGTGTCAGGTTTTGATAAAGAATCATGCTGTCCCCATAGCATGGGTTGGAAAGGTTTCTTCCCTTTTTTTTTTAAAACTTATTTTTTAAAAATTTTCTTTTTATTTTAACAGGCTGCATTTTGATTCATTGTCCACAAATGGGGTACATCATTTCGTTTCTATGGTTGTGCATGATGTAGATTCACACCATTCATGTGATCATACATGTACATAGGGTAATGTCTCATTCCACCATTTTTCATAGCCCCCCTCATCCCTCTCATTTCCCTCTACGTAAAGTTCCTTCATTCTTCTCTCTCTCCCCTCCACCCCTGTGATGGGCTGACAGATCTGGCTCCATGAGAATGTTATAGGCCAGACGCTAAAGGAAATGACTAAACAGACTCCATTTTGCTCTGAGACTCCCTGTTATGTAGAAAATAAGTTTCTCCCATGGGAAAACCCTGCCTCAGTACCCATCAACAATTGCTTAGCTTCTCCCATGGAAATCTGCCTCAGTACCCATCATCGGTTACTTAGTGTGAAATGTTTACCAATACAGAATGACAATTCCTATGTAAAGAAAAATTGCTCTTTTGATTCATATTGCTCCTAAACAATGTACCATGTGAACAGTGACTGTGTAAATGTCAGTAACCATTCTTTAGTTTGTACCTAGGAAAGGGTCATTTTGACCCACTTCCCCCTCTGTTGATGATCTCATTATGTTAGTTTGTATTTTCAAATCATAGCAACAGACACTTATGATTGATGTAATTTTTGGTATAAGAACCCCTACAATCCTATGGTCGGGGCTGTTCTCCCAATAGCCATTTTTTGGGGCATTGTGTGAGACAGTCAGCCAGTCAGCTTAATAAAGACTCTCAAATTTGGACTTCTCAGTGGTGATCAGTCTGTTCTTAAGTTGCGCCCCATAACATTTGGAGGCCTCAGTGAGATCCTCGCTATCTGGTGGGTATCCACCACTCACCACTGACCTGGAAACTCCTGTGGAGGGGAGAGGCCACAGCATTGCTCCTAGGGGAAGGCCTCTGAAAGACGTTCCTCAGTCCCAGGCTGCACGGTCTGTGGAGCCCCGCCCTAGGACTTAATTAAATTCTCCAAGAAAGTCACCTGTTTCTGCACCCCCAGGGGACTAATAAGTCTGTTTCTGGCGGATCCATATCTGGGAACTCTGAGGAAGGCTGGACATAGCATTATTCCCAAGTCGAGGACTGGCAAGACATTGCCCAGGCCCTCAGGTCAGTAATCAGGAGTGGCCACTTGTCATTTTCTTTGGTGTCTCATCTGTTCTGTGTTTGTTTGTCTTTTTCTTTGTTTGAGTATGGATATGGGTCAGTCTCCCTCATGTTCATCATATACACCCTTCAATGCATATTGACAAATTTCCAGGAATTCCAGAGAAGGGTCGCTGACAGTAGGACCCCTTATGACATCTTTTCTCTCTCTAAATTCTGTGAGAGAGAATGACCAACTTTCGAGGTCAGATGGCCCCCTCAGGGGACCACCAAATTGTCTTTGGGCAGCCTGAACATCCTGATCTAATGTTTTATAGCCAAATTTGGAAAACAAATGGCTAAAAAAGTTTTTTTAACCATGTTCACTGAAGCTTACATTAAAATATAAACTGCTGCCAATTGGAACTTTCAACTATTGGAGTTGGTCCACCAAAATGCCAGGCTAAAATTTTGATGGCTTCTATCCAAGAGACCAGAAAAACTGGTTTAGAACAAGACCCCAACCGGAGGGGTCTCTCCCAAGGAAACCAGTGGAAGCAGCTCCCTTGCTTTATTTAGAGCAAATAGTCTTAAAATTGGGGGTTTTTACAACTCTGATTAAACAGCAACTGTTATTTTAGAGTATTGTACTACATTACAAAGTCTAAATTTTCTTTAAAAGCTAAACATGGTTAATATAAAAACATCAATGTAATTGTAATTTTATTACTCTTATTTGTATATTAAATGTGTTCATATCTTCCAGGTATACAAGTCTTTAAAAGGTTTAAAAAAACATTTTATCAAACTGGTGTTCTCCAACCTAAAGTTGTAATGGTAATTTTAAACTTATCAGAATAAAAAAATTTATTGGGGATTTAGTTATATCATTTAGTGTTTTGTAACTGGATCTGAACTTTATGTTACCTTCTATACTGGGATAAAAATGTAAATGTAAATGTATTTCTAAAAGATGATGAGAGTCTGATCTGTTTAAAGATTAATATCATGAAACAGGAAAACATTTCGCCACTTCACTACACAAAAGGAAAGTTAAAACTCAGCTTTCTTTGATTCATGTTTTAGATGTAATATCATACAGTGTTAACTAACATTCATATAGACTTAAAAAACAATATATGTAAACTTTACAAAATAATATTTTAAAAAAGATAATGATCAGCTTCAGAACTAGACCACTTTACCTAAGATTTATGAAGAGCCCTGCCTTACCTGAGATAAGGCTCTGCCTTACTACGTGTTACAGTGGCTCCAAAATAAGCCAGACTTTAGCTCACTTGAAGTTATATTCAAAAGATTGCTTTTTTTTGTTGTAAAATTAATGTGATCTCAAACAGGGGATATAATTTATAGCTCAGCCAAAATTTAAGACAGATATTACACAGCTAAATATGTTTTTACTGTTGTTAATTCCATTTTGCATTTTCCTTGTAAACTCTGTAACTGTTGACTGATTAATGTTTCACAGAGGTACAAGTTCAAGAACAATCTAAATTAATTTGAGATAATAAACCATCACGTATAGGACAGATAATATAGACCAAAATCAAATAAAACTGGGTAAATGACTACAAAGTCATAAACCTTAAAGTTAAAGCCCAGTACTCTTACTATATGACTGGTGAAACTAACTTGCTGGATGTTTAAGATCAAAACTTAAAAATTAAGATTAAAATAAAGGAGCCAAGAAAATAAATATTTGGCTCTTGCCCTCGGAGTCAGCCTGAACCCAGGGAACAAGAGAACTTCTTTAAGGAGCTTTGCAACTCTGGGCCACACAACCTTCCAATCAGGGAGATTGATGAGACCACTAGATGATGAGAAGCCAATCAGTACACCTGCTGCAGAGTAGAGTCATTAAAAATATCCATAATGCTTCCAAAGGAAGCCACCTCATCAAGGAGACCCTAACTTAGTAAATGGCACTAAAGGAGCCAAGGAGCTGCTCTCAAGTTCCCCATAAATGACCCATATGGGAACTCAGCTGACTCTTAACAGCAGATAGGAACAAGGTCAATTTGACAAGGTTGGTCTTAAACACCTAGCAAAAGAGTTAAAATCAAAACACAGTCATTCCTGGACATTTTGAAAACAAAACAATAGTTATTTTAATGTAACTTGAGATGTACACTTGTGGTAGCCCCCCCAAAATAAGTAAAATTAGAGGTAACAAAAAAGATTCTTAGACAAAATTGCCTGATAATTATCAAAAGAAACTGCCAGAGTTATAATTTTTAGTCAGTTTAAGTCCTACAGATCTTTCTAACCTCCCATACAGGTAGACTTAATCAATATTTGCTAGTATGATTCTCTAACCCTAAGTAAAAAAATAAAGGGATCTCTACTAAACAAAGAGATCATGCCAATAAAAAGATATTTCACAAAAATCAGATGACAGTAAGTAACTTAACTAAATGTTGTGTTTACATTCCTGATAACTCCAACAGTGTTAAGATTTACAACTAAGACCTTATCCTCTCCAGCCTTGTTAAACTTTGTTAGGACTTTTTATGTGAACAATGTCTCTGCTTTTCCACCTCCTGGTAAGAGATTATTAATTTCTATCATCTTCATGATATTCATTGACATGTTCCAGATGCTATTTATTTTGTACTCATGGTTTTTTGTTTCTTTCATAGAACAAAACTTTTACCCCTAGAAAGATCCAATTTACAAAAAGAAACTTTTTACTGCTTGCCCCACCCCACATACCCGCCTCTCAGCTGTAAGCAGCAAGAGTAGTCATCACCCTTTTTTGTTACAGCCATAAAATTTCCCTAAAATAAGAGGGGTAATAATAAAAAATTTAAAAGACAGTTAATATAGATAGGTATATTGTGTTAAATCACAAAAATAAAGGCCAGTTTGGGTCTAGAAAGTTGGAGGCAAATGACCCCTGAGAGATTAAAATGTTAATGCTTCCAGAGCCCTCTCTCCACCCTTACCAAGAACCTGCTCCTGTTCTAACCTGTTGTTGAGTCTCTCCAACAGGTTCAACTTATGAGAGAACCAGCCCAAGAGAAGAATGATTTCCATCACCCATTTCATTCAGAAGACTATGTCTACACCAAATGGTTTCAAAAAAGGCTAAAAACCTAGCTGAAATGGAGAAAATCTTACAACATGGATTCATCACATCTGAGTTAAGACAACAGAAAAATGGACAGCCCTCAGAAACCCCAACCACCATCTAAAGATAAGACTGAAAAACATTAATCATGTTTTTCTCTTGCTTGGACTACATCAGGAATAACTCCATGCTTAACCATTCAACTTTTTGAGATTACCTAATGGGATAAATTCTATACAGTATTATGATGGAGAGGAATGAAAGGAACATAAGGGGCTAATATCTAAACGAGTGGCCCCTGTCTTAGTTCCCCTCCGAGTGGGAATAAATGTAGATGGCTTCACAGCTACAGGGACCACTACACTCATTACAGGAAACCAAAATTTCAAAACCTTAAGTAGACAAATAGATCTGAACGTAAGTATATTTTAAAAACCCTGTAAGCCACTTAAAAATTCCCTCAATTCACCTGCTGAGGTAGTTTTACAAAACAAAAGAGGGTTAAATTTGCTGTTTTTAAAATAAAAACTTATGTATGGGTTTGTGGGAGATCTATTGTTTCTATACTAACCACTCAGGTGTCAATCATGATAGTTTATCTTTAATTAAAAAAAAAGACTCAAAAAAGTAAAAAAAAAGCTAAAAGCCTGAAAAAAATTGGCACCAAAATCTCTTCTCTTGGTCCCTCTGGTTAACTATTCTAATAACCACAATGATCAGACCTCTCATCCTAGTTATGTTCAGACTTTTAATCAGGCCATGCATAATAAACTGTTCAACTAAATACGTTAGAGATAGAACCCAGTTTGTTAAGCTAATGGTGTTACACACCCACTACAATCACTTATACACTACTAATAAATCAATAATTTTATTATGTACAAAAAATCAGTGGGGAATGTGATGGGCTGACAAATCTGGCTCCATGAGAATGTTATAGGCCAGACTCTAAGGGAAATGACTAAACAGACTCCATTTTGCTCTGAGACTCCAGAGGAGTTATGTTATATAGGAAATAAGTTTCTCCCATGGGAACACCCTGCCTTGGTACCCATGATCATTACTTAGTATGACATGTTTAACAATACAGAATGACAATTCCTATGTAAAGAAAAATTGTTCTTTTTTTATTCCTATTGCTCCTAAACAATGTGCCATGTGAACAGTGATTGTGTGAATGTCAGTAACCATTCTTTAGTTTGTACCTAGGTAAGGGTCATTTTGACCCACTTCCCCCTCTGTTGATGATCTCATGATGCTAGTTTGTAATTTTGAATCATAGCAACAGACACTTATGATTGATGTAATTTTTGGTATAAGAACCCCTACAATCCTATGGTCGGGGCTATTCTCCCAATGATCATTTTTTGGGGCATTGTGTGAGACAGTCAGCTGGCCAGCTTAATAAAGACTCTCAAATTTGGACTTCTCAGTGGTGATTTGTCTGTTCTTAAGTTGTGCCCCATAACACCCCCATTATATATCATCATCCACTCATCAGGGAAAACATTCAGCCTTTGGTTTTTTGGGATTGACTTATTTCACTTAGCATGATATTCTCCAATTCCATCCATTTATCTGCAAACGCCATAATAATATTCTTTATGGCTGAGTAATATTCCATTGTGTATATATACCACAGTTTCTTTATCAATTCATCTGTTGAAGGGCATCTAAGTTGGTTCAACAATCTAGCTGTTATGAATTGAGCTGCTTTAAACATTGATATGACTGCATTACTGTAGTGTGCTAATTTTAAGTCCTTTGGGTATAAGCCAAGGAATGGGATAACTGGGTTCAAGTTTTCTGAGGATTTTCCACACTGCTTTCCAGAGTGGCTGCACCAATTTGCAACTCTACCAGCAATGTAAAAGTATGCCTTTCCCCCCATATCCACACTAACATATATTATTGTTTGTGTTTTTGATAATAGCCATTCTGAAGAGTTTGAGGAGCTTGGTGTTAGTACTTCTTTCAAAATTTGGTAAAACTCAGCAGTGAACCCATCCAGTCCTGGGTTTTTCTCTGATGGGAGAATCAGTACTACTGATCCAATACTGTGGGTTTTTTTTTTTTTTTTGTGGTGCTAGAAATTGAACTCAGGGCCTTCCATATGCTAGGCAAGCACTACCAACTGAGCTATATCCCCAGCCCCTCAATACTGTGTTTGTTATTGCCATATTTAGTTTTTCAAAGGATTTTCTGAGGTCAGTTTTGGTAGGTCTTATGTGTTGGTAAATTCATCCATTTCTTCTAGAGATTCCAGTTTATTAGCATAGATTTTTCCAGAAAAAGAACTGCTAATGATTGTCTGATTTTCTGTTGTATCAGTGGTAATATCTCCTTTGGCATCTCTCATTTTATATATTATGATTACATCCTCCACCTTTTTTGGTTAATAAAGCTGAAAGTTTTTATTTTCTTGTTTGAAATTTTATATTTTTAGTTATACTTAACAATAGGATTCATTTTGACATAATTATAAAAGCAGGGAATATAATTTGTTCTAATTCAGTCTCTGTATTTCCACTTTCCCTCCCCTTCTCCCACCCTCTGATCCCTTTTCTCTATGCTACTGATCTGTCTGCTGTTTACATATAGTTTTTTTAGTCTCTTGTAGATGTACATGATGATGAGATTCACCATCATACATATAAACATTTACACAAGAAAGCTAGGTCAGACTCATTGCTCTGTTTCTCCCCATCCTTTCCCTCCTTCCTTCTCTTCATTCCTTGTGTCTGCACCACTGATCTTTCTTCTATTCTGGTTTTCTTTAACTTCCACCCCTGCTACATTTTGGATTAGCTTCTCATATCAGATAAAATATTTGACCTTTGACTCTTCAGGGCTGGCTTATTTCACTTAGCATGATAGACTCTGTTCCATCCATTTACCAGTGAATGCCACAAAGTCATTCTTTTTTTTTTAAATACAAATGAAAGAAGTAAAAATTGTTCTGAATTATAGATTACATGGTTGTGTGTATAGAAAATCCCAAGGAATCTAAGGATATAAAACTACTAAAATTAGTTAGCAATATGACAGGATGTGTCAAAATGCAAAAATCAATTGTATTTCCATAAATCAGGGTTAATTATTTTGTAAAAGAAATTTAAAATTTTGAAAAAAATTTAAAAGTTTAAGGCATTCTAAAACATCAAATATTTAGGAGTAAATCTAACAAAACTCACCCAAGAACTCTGCACCTAACACTTATAAGATCATTCTTTATGAGTAATACTCCATTGTGTATATATACCACATTTTCTTCATCTATTCATTTGTGAAAGGGCACCTAAGCTGGTTCAATAGCTTGGCTTTTGTGAATTTTGCTGCTTCAGTAAACATTTATCTTACTAGGTATGTGTTCTTTAGATGTATACTGAGGAGCGAAATAACTGGGTCAAATGGTGGTTCCATCCAAGTTTTCTGAGGAATCTCCATACCGCTTTCCCGAATGGTTGCACCAATTTGTAGTCCCACCAGCAATGTGTGAGTGTACCTTTTTCCCCACACCCTCACTAACTTATTGTTACTTGTGTTCTTGATAATTACCATTCTGACTGGAGTGAGAAGAAATCTCAAAGTAGTCTTAATTTGCATTTCTCTAATTGCTACAGATGTTGAATATTTTTTCATATATTTGTTGATCTCATATATTTGTTGGTCATATATTTGTATTTCTTCTTTGAAGAAGTGTCTGTTTAGTTCCTTTGCCCATGTATCAATTGGGTTATTAGTTTTTTTGATGTTAAGTTCTTTGAGTTCTTTGTATATCCTTTGAATTCTTTGTATGCCTATCTGGGGAGTAGGTCCCCAAAATTCTCCCATTCTATTGCCTCTCTCTGAATACTCTTTATTGTTTCCTTTGCTGTGAAGAACTGTTTTGACTTTATGCTGTACCATTTATGGTTTTTAAATTTTATTTCTTGCCTTTAGGAGCCTCATTAAGGAAGTCAGTTCCTGAGAACACATTTTGGAGTGTTGGGTTTCCAATTTCTTCTAGCAACTTCAGGGTTCGTAATCTAATTCCTAGGTGTTTGATCCACTTTGAGTTGAGAATTGTGCAGGGTGAGAGATATGGGCTAAATTTTATTCTAATATATATGGATTTTCAGTTTTCCCAGCACCAATTTCAAAAAAAGGCTAACTTTGGGCTGGGTACAGTGGCACTGTAATCTCAGTGGCTTGGGAGGCTGAGGCAGAAGGATCACAAGTTCAAAGTCAACCTCAGCAACAGTGAGGTGCTAAGTAACTCAGTGAGACCTGTCTCTAAATAAAATACAAAAAATAGACCTGGGAATGTGGTGCAGTGGTCGAGCATCCCTGAGTTCAATCCCTGGTACCACCACCCCCTACCCCTCACAAAAATGGCTATCTTTCTCCTTTGTATATTTTTGCACCTTGTCAAGTATGAGAAAACTGGACTTATGTGGGTTTGTCCTCTTGCCTGTTTTGGTGCCCATACCATGCTGTTTTTTTTACTGTAGCTCTGCAGTATAATTTGACATTTAGTATTGTGATGTGTCCTCCTTCACTTTTCTGGGTCTCATAATTGCTTTTTGTAGTTCTGTGAAGAGCATCATTAGAATTTTGATGGTAAATGCATTGAATATGTACAGCACTTGGTAGTAAGACCATTTTGATAATATTAATTCTGCCTATCCAGGAATATGGGATGTCTTTCCACCTTTGAAGGTTGTCTTCAATTTATTTATCTAGTGTTCTATAGTTGTTTTAAACTTTATTTGTTCATTTACTTATTTAATATATTTCATCTTTTTTAAACCTGTAATTGAACTTATGGGCAGGCACTTAACCACTGAGCCATATGCCCAGGCCACCTTTATATAAAGGAGCTTGTGGTTTAGAACTTCTCAAAGTTGCTTAGCCTGGTTTTAAACTTGCTGTCCTACTTTCTCAGCCTAACGAGCCACTGGGATCACAGGTGAGCACCTCAGTGCCCAGCTTAGGGTCCTATAGCCTTCATTGTAGAGTTCCTTTACCTCCTTTGTTAGATTGATTGCCAAATATTTTTTCTTTTGAGGCTTTTGTGAATGAAAGGGCTTTCCTAATTTATTTTTCAGCAGATTCATCATTGGAGTATGGGAACATGATTGATTTATGGGTATTAATCTTGTATCGTATTATGTGATTGAGTTCTTCTTGAGCTCTAAAAGTCTACTGGTGGAGTTTTTTGGGTATTCAAAACAAGGACAATTGGACTTATTCTTTTTCTATTCCTGTCCCTTTAATTTCCTTCTCTTGCCTGATTGCTCTTGCTGGAGTTTCAAGGGCTATGGTGAATAGGAGTTGTGAAAGTGGGCATCCTGGCCTCTTTCCTGTTTTTAGAGAAAAGTCTTCCATTTTTCTCTATTCCACATTATGTTGGCCCTGTGTTTGTCATACAGAGTCATTACATTGTTGAGGTAAGTTCCTTCTATCCTTTGATTTTCTATTGTTTTAAATATGAATGGGTGCTATACTCTGTCAAATGCTTTTTTGAAATCTATTGAGCTAATCTTGTGATTCTTGTCCTTAAGTCTATTTTTGTGGTCAATAACATAAGTGGACTTCCTTATGTTTACCAAGCTTACATCCGTGGGATGAAACCCACTTGATCATGGTGCACCATTTTTAAAATGTGCTTTTGTAGGCAGTTTGCCAGTATTTAAAAAAGTTTTGCATGTATGCTCATGAAGTTTGTTGGTCTGAAGTTTACTTTGAATATTTTTCCTATTTCATTCATTTTTTCTGAATACCAGGTCTTTGTTTCATTGATTACAGTTCTTTGTGTCCCTCTGTCATTTTTTTCTGTGACGTTTGTTATCTCTTTCTGTCTTCTGGTTTTGTGTTTAATTTCTTCTTCCATTTTTCAGAACTGGAGGTAACAAATTACATTAATTATTTGAGTCCTTTGCAATTTTTTAAATGTAGGCAACTCATTAAAAACTTCATGCTAAATATTGCTTTTGCTGTATCCCATAAATTTGGTGTGTTGTGTTTCCATTCGCAGTTGATTCAGGCAATATGTAAAATTCCCTCCTCTGACTTTTTCAAAGAACCACTGTTTGTTTAAATGTGAGTTCTTCTATTTCCATGTAGTTGATAATTTCTAGTGTTTCTCTAATTATTAACATCTAGTTAAACAGTATGGTGCAAATCAAGGCAACAAATAATAATCAGCTTCAAGTCTAAATCTAAGACAGAGAAATTTTCTATGTGAATTTGTGCCAGAAGATCACCTCCTCTGATTTCAAATGTAACCCTAATTTTGAAAGGAAGACAACACTGAATTTATAAGTTTTAAGTTTATGTGGAAGGGGATCATATGTACCCATCCTGGTAGCCATGATTATTTCATAAGTTGGGGGTAACCCTTTCTTTCATAATACTAATGCACTGCATAATGAAGGAAATGAACACATTCTCTAGAATTAGTCACTTGGAGTGCAAATCTAAAATAACCATTCATGTATGATGTGTCTGGTTGATGGGAGGGTTCTATCATTGAACCTGGTACCTGTACCTGAGGATGAGGGCACATTGAGAATGGACCATCACACTGTGGGAAACAGATTTCACACTGTGATCATGGGATATTCTCAACACCACATGCAAAGAAAGTCCAAGAGAGAGAGCATTTTCTCCATGATTATGAATATTTATTTTTCCTGTAACTCAAATCAAATCTCAGCATCTGAGGAAGTCAGACCTGATTCTAAGGACATGAGGCAGCAGGCAGGTTGAACCCCACAGGCTCCATCTCAGAGACTCATTAAAGTCCATAATGAGAAGCAGCAGATGTAAGATGTGGGGCAGAGGGCTCCCCCAGCAAAAGATGAGAGCCCAGTGTAAGAGGAGTCTTGGGTGAGTGGGGAGCCAGGGGGCAACATGTATCCAGTCTAGGTTGGATAATCAATGAGTCTGCCACTACATCTGAGTTGTCCCTGTCCAATCCATGAGTGCCTTTCCTGGGACCTCCTCACCAGTTAGATTAGTCCATTTATATGATGCAAGGAGATATCTTACCTCCAAATTTCAGACACATTCAGCAAGGAGTGTGTCCTTTTGTTCAAGTCTGGCCCAGTGTCCTCACAATTGATTGATTCAGTGTTTCTCAATTAGTCATTGAGTCATGCAGGCAAAATTATACTGAGCAACCTGCCATAGCTGGAGTAGTGACCCACCCTGTGAGTTCAGCAAAGGTGTTGGCACAGCTTGTCCTCTCCCTTCAGGACACTTAAAGACACTGTGGAGGAGACATTCTGTGTCCTAACTTAGTATTTGAGGCCATTCTTCAGCACCAAGTGGCAGGCTTAGGATTTCCAAGTCCTGTCAGTGTGTTTGAACATGGATTTTGGTTCCTGGTTGCAGTGTTAGGGAATTTCGTTCCCCACTCAAATCTATGCTCTGCCAAAATTGTGGTGACAAAAATAACTGATCTCTGTGAGCACTCCACTGTTGTTTTCCTTGCAATTCAGAACTATAGCCTAAAAGTTGAAGCTATTAAATAGGTTTTTAATCACCCTTTTCATCACTCTGAACAGAAGAGCTGACAAAGGGCTCAGTCCCCAGAGTCAGGCAGAACACCATGGAGGAAGCATAGGGCAAAGGAAAGGAGCTCAATAGTAACAAAACCTGCATGGTAGTGGTATGAATACAGACACAGAGACCAAGGGGATAGAAGAGAAAATCCTGTGACAAGTCACCCATCTATAGTCATCTGATCCTGGACAAAGGTGCCAAAGTATACATTGGAGAAAAACACAGCCTCTTTAACAAATGTTGCAGAGACAACTGGTTATCCACAAGCAGAGTAATAAAACTAGATGCTCATTTCTCATCCTGCACTAAATCAACTCAAAATGATCATAAAAATTGGAATTAGACCAGAAACTACTCAATTCCTAGAAGAAAACATGGGTTTAACACTTCACCTTTTAGGCAAAGGCAATGCCTATCTCAATAGGACCCCTAAAGCTTAGGAAATAATGACAACAATTAATAAATGGAACAAAATCAAATTAAAAAGTTTCTCACAGCAAAGAAAACAATTTGGAATGTGAAGAGAGAATATACAAATGGAGAAAAATCTCTGCTAGCTACTCTTCTGACAGAGGATTAATCTGGAATACATAAAGAGCTCAAAAAACCCCATACCAAAATATCTAATAACCCAAGTACTAAATGGGCAAATGAACTAAATAGACACTTCTCAGAAGAAATAACAATGGCTAAGAAATATGTGAAAACATGTTCAAGAACATTAAAAATTAGGGAAATGCAAATCAAAACTATACTGAGATTTCATCTCACAACAGAATGGCAGATCATCAACAATAGAAATCCTAATAAATGCTGAAGATGATGTGGAGGACAAAGGAACACTTTGACACTGTTGGTGAGATTGTATTTAGTACAATGGCTATGGAAATCAGTATGGAGTCTTCTCAGAAGATTAGGCATGGAACCATCATATGACCCAGCTATACTACTTTTAGTCTTATGCTGAAGAATTAAAGTCATCTTACTACAGTTACACATACATACTCTTGTTTATAGCAGCAAAATTTCCAATAGCTAAACTATGGAACTAGCCTTAGTGTCCATCAAGATGTTATGGGGTGCAACTTAAGAGCAGACTGGATATTATACCTTAAGGATCGCATTAGGATGGCAGGTTTAACACTTTTAACTGTCCATGGAATAACAATTGCTCACTGGTGCCTATCATCTGCCATTTGCCTGCCTCTTGTCTGTCCATTGACTACCTTTTACCTACCCATCGCCCACTGCCCGAGGTTCACCTGCCGACTGTTCAACAGCAGCCAGCAGACCAGCTGTCTGCTGTTGCCTGGAAGTCCACTGTCACAGTACCTGCAGGACCCCTGCCTGACCAACTTCACCCTGCCTCCAAGACCTGCAGCCAACCATACCCATACCCCAAGCTGAAGCTCCCAATTTTCCAACACATTTGGGAGCCAGAGCAGCCATCTTGGATTATCCTGGAAATGATAACTCCCATCTTTAGGTGGGGCAAATCTCATCCTGAGACACCTGCTGGAGACTGGAAGGGCATGGTCAGGTACCTCTCATATGTCAGGCTACTGAAGACTGGGAGGTTTGAATAGTGTATGACTGTGATAGTGTAGTTTCTTTTCTTTTTTTTTTATCCTTTTTGAAAAATTTTAAGCTTTTATTTCTTTACTTGTTTTGCTCTATTTTCCTTTTGTTTACCTGTTTCCTCAGTCTCTTTCTCCCTTTCCTCATGCTAACAACCAACTTCTTTTGATTACAATTTCACTCTTTCTATGATCTCTAACTTCTATATACTCTTTTCTTATCCCTTTGACAGCTACATCCTACACCCCTTCCCATCCTCTTTGTCCTCAATTAGAACTTCAGATCTTATTGCAAATCTATTTGTTATACTGTAGAAAATAATTGAACTCATTCTGTTTATTATGACAATATTGTTAAAGTCTTCATAGGGGCTATTTGGTTTAGGATTGCATATTTTCTATACTGGGCACTGCTAATATTGTCTTCCCCCTTAAAGAAAAGGTTTTGGAAACCTATAGGGCCCCTATAAGCCTATGGGGGGCAGGGAGGAAACTGCAATACCTCATATCTGCACTGCTAGAGGGGAAGATACATGAACAACTTGAGAAAACAAGGAAAGTAAATGATCCAAAAAAACCTAGATTCTATATTAATAGAATCCAGTGACAGCATGGTAGAAGAAATGTCAGAAAAAGAGTTGAGAATATGCATAATTAAAATGATTCATAAAGCAAAGAATGAGATAAGAGAGCAAAGGCACGCAATGAATGATCACTCCAGTAAGCAGTTGAAAGAGCAACTGCAGGAAGCAAAAGATTATTTCAACAAAGAGAGAGAAATTCTCAAACAAACAACCAAACAGAAATTCTTGAAATGAAGGAAACAATAAACCAAATAAAAAATTCAATGGAAAGCATCACCAACAGACTACACCAGTTGGAAGACAGAACCTCAGACAATGAAGACAAAATATTTAATCTTGAAAATAAAGTTGCCCAAACAGAGAAGATGATAAGAAATCATGAAAAGAACCTCCAAGAACTATGGGACATCATGAAAAGACCAAATTTAAGAATTATCGGAATTGAGGAAGGCACAGAGATACAAACCAAAGTAGTGAACAACTCATTCAAGGAAATAATATCAGAAAATTTCCCAAACCAGAAGAATGAAATGGAAAATCAAATACAAGAGGCTTACAGAACACCAAATGCACAAAATCACAACAGATCCATGCCAAGGCACATTATAATAAAAATGCCTAACATGCAAAATAAAGATAGGATTTTGAAGACTGTGAGAGAAAAGCATCAGATAACATATAGGGGGAAACCAATACAGATATCAGCAGATTTCTCAGCCAGACCCTGAATGCTAGAAGGGCCTGGAACAACTTATTTCAAGCTCTGAAACAACATGGTTGCCAACCAAGAATCCTATACCCAGCAAAACTAGCCTTCAGATTGGAAGACAAAATAAAATCCTTCCATGATAAACAAAAGTTAAAAGAATTTACAAATAGAAAGCCTGCACTACAGAATAGTCTCAACAAAATATTCCATGAGGAGGAAATGAAAAACAACAATGTAGGTTAGAAAAGGGAGGAACTACTTTAAAGGAAAAACCAAAGGAGAAACCAAGTCAAGTTAAAAACCAAAAGTAAGTCAAAATGACTGGGAATACAAATCATATCTCAATAATACCCCTGAACATTAATGGCCTAAACTCATCAATCAAAAGACATAGACTGGTAGATTGGATTAAAAAGAAAGGCCCAACAATATGCTGCCTTCAAGAGACTCATCTCATAGATAAAGACATCCACAGACTAAAGGAGAAAGGATGGGAAAAAATCCTACCATGCTCATGAACTTGGTAAAAAAAGTGGGGGTTTTCATACTTATATCAAATAAAGTGGACTTCAAGTCACATTCAGAAGTGATAAAGAAGGACAATTCATACTGCTTAAGGGAACCATAAATCAGGAAGACATAATGATCATAAATATTTATGACCCAAACAACAGCATATCCATGTACATCAAACAAATCCTTCTCAATTCCAGGAATCAAATAGACCACAACACAATAATTCTGGGTGACTTTAATACACTACTCTCACCACTGGATAGATCTTCCAAAGAAAACTGAACAAAGAAACCATAGAACTCAATAACACAATCATTAACTTAGACTTAACAGATATATATATATATATATATATATATATATATATATATATATATAATATTCCATCCATCATTGAGCAAATACACTTTCTTCTCAGCAGCACATGGAACCTTCTTGAAAATAGACCATATGTTATGCCACAAAGCAGTCCTTAATAAATGCAAAAAAAATAGAGATACTACCTTGTGTTCTGTCAGATCATAATGGAATGAAATTAGAAATCAAAGACAAAATAAAAAACAGAAATTACTTCAACACCTGGAGACTAAATAATATAAATAATATGCTATTAAATTAAACATGGATAACAGAAAACATGAGGGAGGAGATAAAAAATTCTTAGAGGTAAATGAGAATGATGATATGACATATCAAAATCTCTGGGACACTATGAAAGTAGTACTAAGAGGAAAATTTATTGCATGGAATGCATTCAAGAAAAGAATAAAAAGTCAACAACTAAATGACCTAACATTACAGTTCAAAGCCCTAGTAAAAGAAGAACAGAACAACACCAAAAGTAGTAAAAGAGAGGAAATAATTAAACCAGAGCCAAAATAAACAATTCAAAGAATTGACAAAACAAAAAGTTGGTTCTTTGAAAAAGTAAACAAAATAGACAAACCCTTAGCCACACTAACAAAGAGGAGACAGAAAACTCAAATTACTAAAATTTGTGATGAAAAAGGAAATATCATGACAGAACCACTGAAATACATAACATAATGAAAAGCTACTTTGAAAACCTATACTCCAACATAATAGAAAATACTGAAGACATTGACAAATTTCTAGAGACATATGATATTCCCAAACTGAACCAGGAGGACATACACAATTTTACCAGATCAATATCAAGCAATGAAATAGAGGAAGCCATCAAAAGCCTACCAACCAAGAAAAGCCCAGGACCAGATGGATTCTCAGCCAAGTTCTACAAGACCTTCAAAGAAGAACTCATTCCAATACTTCTCAAAGTATTCCAGGAAATAGAAAAGGAGGAAACCCTATCAAACTCATTCTATGAAGCTAATATCACCCTCATACCCAAACCAGACAAAGACACATCAAGGAAAGAAAATTTTAGACCAATATCTTTGATGAATATAGACACAAAAATCCTTAACAGAATCCTGGCAAACCATATCCAAAAATATATTAAGAAGATAGTGCACCACTATCAAGTGGGGTTCATCCTGGGAATGCAAGGTTGGTTCAACATACGGAAATCAATAGATGTAATTCATCACATCAATAGACTTAAGGTTAAGAAGCACATGATTATTTCAATTGACTCAGAGAAAGCATTCAACAAAATACAACACTCCTTCATGCTCAAAACACTAGAAAAAATAGGGATAGTAGGAACATACCTCAACGTTGTAAAGGCTATTTATACTAAGCCCATGCCCCACATTATTCTTAATGGAGAAAAACTGAAAGCATTCCCTTTAAAAACTGGAACAAGACAGGAATGCCCTCTTTCACCACTTCTGTTCAACATCGTCCTTGAAATACTAGCCAGAGCAATTAGACAAACTAAAGAAATTAAAGGGATATGAATAGGAAAAGAGGAACTCAAGCTGTCACTACTTGCTGATGACATGATTCTATATTTAGAGGATCCAAAAAACTCCACCAGAAAACTTCTAGACCTCATAAATAAATTCAGCAAAATAGCAGGATATAAAATAAACATGCATAAATCTATAGCATTTTTATACATAAGCAATGAAAGGGAAATGAGGAAAACAACTCCATTCACAATAGCCTCAACAAAACTAATAAACAAGCAAGCAAGCAAACAAACAAACAAACAAAAACTTGGGAATGAATCTGACCAAAGAGGTGAACAATCTCTACAATGAAAACTACAGAACATTAAAGAAAGAAATTGAAGAAGACCTTAGAAGATGGAATGATCTCCCATGTTCTTGGATAGGCAGAATTAATATTATCAAAATGGTCATACTTCCAAAGGCAATATACAGATTTAATGCAATGCCAATTAAAATCCCTATGATGTTACTCATAGAAACAGAAAAGGCAATTAGGAATTTTATCTGGAAGAACAAAAGACCCAGAATAGCAAAAGCAATCCTGGGCAGGAAAAGTGATATAGAAAGTATCACAATACCAGACCTTAAACACTTCTATAGAGCAATAGTAACAAAAATGGCATGGTATTGGCACCAAAATAGACAGGTAGATCAATGGTACAGGATAGAATACATGGAGACATACCAATAAGTACAGTTATCTCATACTAGACAAAGGTGCCAAAAACTTACAGTGGAGAAAAGGAAGCCTCCTCAACCAATGGTGCTGGCAAAACTGAAAATTCAGATGCAGTAAAATGAAATTAAACCTCTATCTCTCACCCTGTACAAAACTGAACTCAAAATGGATCAAGGATCTAGAAAATAGGTCCAAGATCCTTCACCAAATAGAAGAAAAAGTAGGCCCAAATCTCCATCACATTGGCTTAGGACCAGACTTCCTTAACAAGACCCCCATAGTGCAAGAAATAAAAACAAGAATCAATAAATGTGATAGATTCAAACTAAAAAGTTTTTTTCTCAGCACAGGAAACAATCAATAATGTAAAAAGAGAGCCTACAGAGTGGGAGAAAATCTTTTCCACACACACCTCAGACAGAGCACTCATCTCCAAAGTTTATAAATAACTTAAAAAATTTTACACCCAAAATACAAAGATCCCAATTGATAAATGGACTAAGGAAATGAGCAGACATTTCACAGAAGATATACAGGTGATCAACAAATATATGAAAAAGTGCTCATTATCCCTAGTAATTAGAGAAATGCAAATTAAAACCACCTTAAGATTTTATCTATCTCCAATTAGAATGGCTATTATCAAGAACACAAGCAATAATAAGTGTTGGTGTGGATATTGGGGAAAAGGCACACTTTTACATTGCTGGTAGAGTTGCAAATTGGTGCAGCCACTCTGGAAAGCCATATGGAGATTCCTCAGAGAATTTGGAATGGACCCACCAACTGACCCAGCAATCCCACTCCTTGGTTTATACCCAAAGGACTTAAAATCAGCATACTACAGTGATGTAGTCACGTCAATGTTTGTAGCAGCTCAATTTACAATAGCTAGATTGTGGAACCAACCTAGATGCCCTTCAATAGATGAATGGATAAAGAAACTGTGGTATATATACACAATGGAATAACTGCCAAATTTGAGTCAAAAGAATGGAAAAACCCTAAGAGATTCAATAATAACCAATGAGATTTAAGCAGTAATAAAAACACATCCAGAGGAGATGGGTGGAGAAGAGGAAGGGAATTGAGGGAGAGGGAGGGAACATGGGAAATGGGAAAAACTGCATAATGATATTGAACAATTATGCTTTGTACATGTGTGCATATGCCACAAAGAATTCCACTTTTAACAGTTAAATAACAAATCAAAAGACAATAAATAAATAAGAAGCTGAGCAGGGTAGAGGACAGGGAACAGGGGAGTGGAGAAGTGTGGAAAGTTGTCTATATCTAACAGAATCAAATGTGGTTGAGCCATGGGATACAAAGGCCTGACTCCCAGGAACTGGCAGCCATGAGAGACTGCTCCAGATAGCCTGGGAAGGAAGTGGCCCTATGTGGGAGTGTCTTACCTTCTGAATGATATGCTAGTTCCCTAAACAATTGAATTCCCTAATTCAACCCTATCGTGTTCACAATAGAAGAAACCCTTCTCAGTCTTGGCCCCCTCTACCTGTGTGACTATAAAATAAAGGAGAGGTGAGCTACTCCATGTTGTTAGAGGCCAAATCTGGTATGGCCTGATCCATCAGGCTCCCTCCCATTTGAAAGATTATTGACTCTTGTGTGTTTATTGATTAGATACATTTATGGGTAATAAATTGATTTATAGCCATCATTGTCCTCTGGCAATTAACCTTTCCCTCATCCATGCTGGATGTGGCTAAAACTCCCACAGAAAAGAGGAGGGTAAGAGGAAGCACTGGTGACTGAAGTGGAGAAAATGATATTCCATGCATGTAAAATTAGGTCAAAATAAACTCCATGATTATGTGTAACTATAGCACACTAGAAATCATTAATTGAAAAGAGAATAGCATATGGAGGAATATTTCATAATTATTGGGTAACTTAAGAAAATTTCAAAATGTTGTGTTTTTATAATATATAATCCCAATTTTATCCATCCAACCCATTCATCATATATATACCAACCATTTTAGTCAGCATCTCCTTTCAGACACTATGTTGTTGGATTACATCTTCAATTTCAACTTCTTCTTCAAAATAGGATAATTACTCTAAAAAAAGATAGTTTATCAATATGAGTTGTAGTTCCTCAAACAAAAGATCAGTAAATTGAAGGTCATGAATAAAATGAGGCTCTTTTTTATTGGAAATAAAATCTTATTGGTTACTCTGGAAATAATAAAAAAGAAGGCTTCCAAAAGAAAAACAAACAAACAAACAAACAAACAAAAGGTTCAGAATCAGATGGTCTCACATTCGAATTCTAATAGACCTTTAAGGAAGAACTAGTGTGAATTTGACTCAAATTATTCCAGGAAATAGGTAACACTTACAGCCTCATTCTATATAGCCAGTATAACTCTGATATCAAGTCCAGATAGGTACACTTTGAAGAAAAGAAAGCTCTAGACCAGTGTTCCTCAGGAACAAAGGAGCAAAAATCCATAACAAAATATTATCAAATCACATTTAACATCACACTGAATGGATTGCATACCACGGTCATGTTGGTTGCATTCTGGGGATACAAGACTGGTCCAACAAAGGTGAGTCAACAACTGTAATAGGCTTTGTAAATTGACTCTGGGACAAAAATCACACAAACATCTCAAGAGGTCCATGAAAACCTTTGACAAAAATTGACATCCATTTATGACAAATATATGGAATAAGCTAAGGATAGAAGCAACTTACCTCAACATCATAAAATCTCTACATGACAACACAAAGCCAAAATTATAGTGAATGGGAAAAAGCTGAAAGCATTTCCTGGGAAATCAGAAACAACTTAGGATGCCCACTCTCACCACTCCTTTTCATTACAGTGTTTGAGACTTCAGCCACAGCACTTAGGCAGGAGAAGGATATAAAAGGGATACGGATAGGAAAGGAAGAAGTGAGATTGTTCCTCACATTATTTGCAAGCAGGAACAATCTCACTTCCTTCTGAACCTTTCTTTCTTTTTTTGAATCACACTATTTGTAAACAAATTTTGTTGTGAAGATTCTAAAAGTTCCACTGGAAGACTTCTATAGTTGATTAATAAATTCATCAAAGTTACAGAATTCATAATTAGAATATACTAATAATGAATCTGCTTCAGAATCAATAAAGACAACAATTGTATTCACAAGGGCTTTAAAAATAAAATAAATTACTTAGGAAAGAATGTAAACAAAAAGTTGAAAGACCTCTACAATGGAAACTGGCACACACACACACACACACACACACACACACACACACACAGAAATCTAAGAAGCCATGAGAAGGTGGAGAATCCTCCAATAATAATGGAATGGTATTATTGATTTTATGAAAATGATCAGACTAACTTGCATTCTATAGATTTGATGCAATCCCCAAAATATCAATAATATTCTCCTTAGAAAGAAAAACTAATCCTAAAATTTATACTGAAGAAATAAAGACCAATAATAATAGCTAAAGCAATTCTGACTTAAAAAAAAGTTCAGGTGGAGGAGTAAATAAATGCCCTCAAAATTAGTAAAGGGCCATAATAACAAATATAGGCTAGTTCTGGCCTCAAAATAAACACATGGACTTAAGAAACAAAACAGAAGACACAGAAACAACCCTGCATAGATACAGGTTATAGTCATTTAACTCTTGACCAAGGTGACAATTTCTTTTGTTGGAGGAAGTCAGCATCTTTACCAAATGGTGCTGAGAAAACTAGATATGCATGTTACAAAGCAACAAAAACTAAATGCAGAAATCTGTCACCCTGCAAGAAAATCAACTGCAAATGGAACAAAAACCTTAAAACAGAAACTTTGCAACTGATTGAATAGAACATAAGGGAAACACTATCATGTATAGGACCAGGCAGCAACTTTCTACATTCTGTAGAATTCTGTAGCTCAGAAAACACCACCAAGAAGCAATCAATGGAATGTCAAGGAAATTCTTGACAAAATGCTTTTGCATGGTGACAGAAACAATTAGCAGGATGAAGGGAAAACCTCAGAGAATAGAAGAAAATCCTTGATAGCTCCTTTTTCAAAGGAGGATTAATAGCTAGAATATATAAAGAACTCAAATAACCTACCACCCACAAAACAACTCATTCAGTAAATGAACAAATAAATTAGACATTTTTCAAAAGAATAAGTACAAATAAATGGCCAACAAATACATGAAAAAATATGTTAAAAGTCTTTTGCTAGCACAGAAAAGCAAATCAATGGTATAATGAGGTTTTATCTCACTGCAATTAGAATGGCAATCATCAAGAACACAAATAACAGTAAATGCTGGTAAGAATGCAGAAGAAAAGAAACACAAAGATATTAGGGTCTGAGTTATGAAGACAGAAGTGAGCCTTATTGGATTACCTCTAAGTGTGACCTGACATTTTTCTCACACAGTTTTTCACATTCTTTTCTTCTTTTCTTTGTTAGGCATTTGGAACCAGATGACACACAAGTATTTAGTGAACTGATGTTGATGAAAGTGGTGTAACCTGGGAATTTGTTATTCAACAAATTCTGACATCATGCAAAGACAAATATATTTAGTCTATGTAAACAACATAGATAGTTCATGCCACAAACAGAAATGAATGAGCATTTATGAGCATTGTCACTCACAGGAGTAAAAGGAAAGTTGTGTTTGACTATGCATACCTTGGTGTGACTTCTAACAACTTAGACCTCTAATATCTCTACTAACGTTTGTAAATGCTTGAATGACTTCCACTCACAAATGGTATTTTGGACTGCATTAAGCTTTAATGAGATATTTATTATCCTTATGGCTTTCAGAGAATGGCTTATCATACTAATTGCTTTTGTGATAATTGTACATGAAATAATATACTTTGCTGTCCTGTTTATTATTGTCCTATATGATCCAACTGCCACCTAGACCTCCAGATTACCATGCTTCTGCATACCCTTAACTGTCTATGCCCCACTTGATAGAGAACAAGGATTTTGGGTCACTATGAACAACTTCACCTCTTCTCATCAGGAAAAGTCAGACTGAATCAGTGCCCAAAGAATGTAGGTACCTGAATCTAAGAGGATTGGAATGTCAGTTAGTAGTCAGTCGGTGTTTTAGTCATCTTCATTCACTGTTCTGACTTAAAGATCTGAGCATAGAAATTTCAAGGAGAAAAAGTTTGTGTGGGGGCTCAGGGTTTCAGAGGTCTCAATCCATAGCTCCTTTCCTTGGGGCTCAAGATGTGGCAGAACATCATTGTAGAAGGGTGTGACAGAGGGAAGCAGCTCACATGATGATCAAGAAGCAGAGAGAGACTCCATTCACTGGTTACAAAATATATACCCTAAAGGCATGTCCCCAGGGACCCCCAGCTTCAGGCCTCACCCACCTGTCTACAGTTACTGCTAGTTAATCCCATTAGAGAATCAATTCACAGGTTGGGTCAAGGTTCTCATAAGCCAATCATTTCTCCTCTAAACCTTCTTGCATTGTCTCACACATGAGTTTTGGGGGACACCTCACAACCAAACCATAGTCACTCATGGGAGAGAGAAGATCATGAAGTGACTGCACAGCACAGGGAGCCTCCTCTGACAGCAGAGCACCTGGCGATGAGGACTTGTGTGTCAATATCTTCCTCAGCTATATTCACATCCCCTTAAGGAATAAAAAGTGTTTCAAGATCAGGTCATTCCTTACCTGTTGGCCTCGAATCTCTCTTGTTGCCAAAATGTCACAATATCCAATTACCATGGCTACCAAAGCATCAAGACCCCCAGTAAATAAACAAATAAATAAATAGCTCACTGAGGGTGCTGTTCAAAGATAACAGGTTTAATTTAAAAGTTAAAACCTATAGTTGTGAGACCCCTTGTGCTGATTAATAACATATCTCTTTGTTAACAAATTGGAAACAGTTGAATTGAAACGTGTGTGTGTGTGTGTGTGTGTGTGTGTGTGTGTGCAAGCAGGTGGAGAAGAGTGTTGTTAGTTAACTCATGACACGTTAACTAACTCAGGCTGACTCCTTACTTCCTGGCAGGTGAGCAAGATCAAGGCCTCAAAGGTGGTTTCAAAAGTTAATGACAATAAATCGGACCACCATCAGGGATTGGTTAACAACAGTTCTGCAAATGTGATCAGCTCATGCTTGCCATATAGTTCTATGGGACTCTCGCCTGCATGAACCCTCTGTGCCTTGCTGACCTTTAAGCCTAGCCTTCACCCTACATAAAAGCTGTGTGACTTCCTCAATAAATGAGTTCCTGCTGTGACTAGTCTCCCTGATGCGTCTGATTGTCCTCCGCCCAGAGGGCTGAGTGCGGGCGGTCAGTCAGTCCTCCCTTTCCTAGTCTGGCCTTGTTGGGGAGTGCTCCCTTCCCTTGTCACTGGTTGAGAACAGCAAGGGGGCTAAAGACCCCAACATTTGGCACCCAACGTGGGGCACCTTGAGGCTGATTCAAAGAAGCCGTGGCCAAAGCAAAGGAGCAGCTACAAAACCGAAAGTACTGGTGGATTGGGTTAAGCGAGTTCCCAGGTAAGGGCATCCCTGAAAGGATGGGGCAAATGCACACCACATATGATGACCCTGCACTCAAGGTTCTTAAGTTTATGCTAAAAAGTAGGGGCCCTGAGTTGTCTGATACACAGGTGGAAGCAGCCTGGGACACCTCTATTCGGGTGGTCCCCTTGGCTTCCTGCTGCTAATCTTTTTGACTGGTCCACATGGGATCATGTAGAACAACTTGTTAGGAAGAGAGAAATCAATTTAGGGGAGGGTCCCCCACTGGGAGTCTACCCTACATTATCCGCCCTTAAGGCCTGCTTCTCTCCAGGACCTCCCAAAGAGGGCTCTAAGTTTCCCCCCAAAGAGCTGCCACCTAAAGAACTGCTGGCTCCTCCCGTTGCATCTCCTTCCAGAAACTTGCCACATAGTAAACAATGTTGGGATACCTTTAATGAGGAGCCCAATCCATCTCTGTCCGCTCCTGCCAAGGTTGAGGATCTTAAAGGAGAGCCCTTTGATCCCTTTGATATCATTTTTGGTGCTTCTAACATGCCCATGGCCACATCTGATTCTGGGGCCACATCAGACTCCAATGAAAGCCCTCACCCTCCTCCTTATTGCCAGTCCTCAGCTGGGGAATGGTTACTACCGCCCCATCCAAAGGAACCACAAGGGCAGCCAGCCTCTATACATAGCGAGGGACCACTTCCACCCTGGGGAGGCTTATTGCCGCCATCTTGTCCGGATGGCAGGAAATCTTCCGGTGGCCATTTTATGATACTGGGAGAGAACTCACTGCCTCCCTGTATGGCCTTCCCAGTAAATGCTAACCCAGGGAGTAACCAGCCTGCTATATGGTACCCATGGGAGGCACAAGATTTAAAGGAACTAAGGAAAGCTGTTTCAGAGGATGGGCCCAATTTCCCTTGGACTGAAACCATCCTCCAGGGCCTCACCCACCAGCAGTGCACCACTCAGGATTGGAAGAACCTAACTAAAGCTCTCCTTTCTGGTCCTTTATATCTAAAGTGGTGTGCCTTTTTTAATGAAGAATGTCATGCTCAGGCTGAACGGAATCAGGCCGCTAGCCCTTCTGTCCCAGTTACTTAAAGGATGCTCTTGGGGTCCAGTGACCAATTCTCTACTGACCTCTTACAGGCTGCGATCCTGGCTCCATATCAAGAACAAGTAAGAGCCCTAGGGTTAGTGGCATGGAAAAAGCTAGAGGAGGGTCCTTCAAAACCCCCCATTACAGGGATTACCCAGAAGGCAACTGAGGACCTAGCAACCTTTATTGAAAGGGTAGAAAGAAGCTTTCAGAGAAAATTTCCTCCAGGGCCCCTAAGAGATCAACTTGTTAATATGTTAGTTTGGGAAGGAATGACTACTGATCACAAATTGGCCTGTGCAGGGATGAAAGATTGCTCCATAGGAAGGTGGATTGTGGCTACCAAAGATATTGGCATGCAAGTGCATCAGTCTCAATCTTTGATTGCAGCCTTACAGGCCCAAACTGCCTCACTTGCTGAGGTTCTCATGGCAGCCTTGTCACCAGTTGCAACTAAGGGCAAAGGAGTATGTTATGGCTGTGGGCAACCAGGCCACTTCAAGAGGGATTGCCCCCTGGTCAGTTGCATTCTGAGGCTCTGCCCGGATGCTCTATGGGTTCAGCTCAAAGGCTGGCCACCTCCAAGTCACCTTGCCCAAGATGCAGAAAGGGATTCTATTGGCAGAGGGATTGCAAATCTAAATTTGACATTGAGGGGAAACCTTTAAACTAATCAAGGGGCACCCTCCAGCCCTGTCACACAAAGGAGGTTTCTCCCCCGATAGCCCCTCTGAGGCACATTGGACTGTTCCCATTTTCCCTGGGGTCAGGCCAAAAATGGACATTTTTATAGCAGGAAAGAAGTTCCGTTGTCTCATTGACACTGGAGCGGATAAGACTGTGTTAAGAAAGGAGGAAGTTCCACCTCAGTGGAGGTTGGTTCCTGGTCCCCAGTTGCTTGCGGTAGGGGATGATACTAAATGAGAAGAGACCAAAGATTGGCTCAGATGGCGGGATGTGGACGGTGCCCAGGTAGATGTGCGCCCCCTCGTAGCCTCAGGTCTTACTGCAAATCTATTAGGACAAGATATTTGGGGGGAAACCAAGGTCTATATAATGAATGATCACAAGGCAGTGTATGATGACCTCCTTGAGCAGGAGGAATATGAACAATAGTTCAATCTGCCTGGCCCTTTTAGTAATTATAGAGGGGACCCTCTTTTTGAGGCATCTAGGCAAAAGGTACCAGCCCCCTGGGTAAGGCCACACCCCCAATCCTAAAGGCCACTGTTCCAATGATGCCAGCCAGCCAATGGCTCCCAGGCCCCCCAGTATGGGTAGAACAGTGGCCATTACCCCAAAATAAGCTCCAACATTTAAGAGATATTGTACAAGAACAACTGACCTTAGGTCATACCAGACCATCTCTAAGACCCTGGAATAGTCCAGTTTTTGTTATCCAAAAAACATCGGGAAAATGGAGAATGCTTCAGGATCTCAGGAAAATTAATAGTCGTACGGTTCTGGTAGGAACCCCTTTAAGGGGTCTTCCCTGTATCCCCTCTATCCCAAGAGATCTCTTGCTTCTTGTTATTGGTATCAAAAATTGTTTCTTCTCAATAACACTCCACCCAGATGATTGTGAGAAGTTTGCTTTCTCAGTGCCCTCTACCAATTACCAAGGGCCAGATGAACGTTATGAATGGGTGGTTCTACCCCAAGGCATGGCTAATAGCCCTGCCTTTTTTCAACATTTTGTTTCTGAGCCCCTTCAACCCCTACAAAAAAGGCCACAAATTTCCTTGTATATTTATATGGATGATATTATTATAGGAGCCACTTATGCCTTACAACTAAGCTCTGCATACAAGGAACTCCAAGGCCTTTTGGAGAAAGGAGGACTACATATATCTAATGATAAGATTCAAACTGTCCCTCCCTTCAAGATACTGGGAACTGAGCTCAAATTGGATTCTGTTTGTCCTCTTAAGCCTCAATTACTCCTCCAATCCTCCTACTCCTTCGTTGATTTACAAAAGTTATTAGGGGAGCTTAATTGGTTGAGGCCATGGCTTCCTATCTCTACAGAGGATATCCTCCCTCTCTTTGACCTGATACAGGACAAGGATTCTATAGACATTGTTACTGTAACTCAAGACCGTCAACATATACTCCAAAAAATACAAGTAGCCCTGAACTCTACCCAGTTGGCTCGATACCGGCCTGAAGACCCCCTTAGCCTCTGGATTCTCCCCATTCTCAGCTGTCCACCACAGCCCTAACTCAGCAGGGAGAGACCCTTCAATGGATAGATGCAGTCATGGGGGGACTCCTAGGGTCTATGCTCACCTTGACCAAGGTGACCTTATTGGCTGATCTTATAATTAAAGGCAGGATGCCACCCTTAGGCACTATGGAAAAGAGCTTGATGTTTTGACAGTGCCCTATCACCTGTCAGATTTTGACTGGGTTCAAAGGAATAACAATAGTGTGTCCTGTGCATTGGAGGGCTTCTTAGGGAAGATTGACTGTCATTATGGGTCAACCAAATTGGATGTCCTCATTTTCAAAACTAAAATGGGCACCCCCTATACTTTTATCCACTAAACCCCTCCCTAGAGCTGTAAATGTATTCACAGATGGAGGAAAAAAGGGATCTGCTCTTGTAATTCAACCCCCTTCTCCCAGATTAGTGAAAGAGGAAGTGATTACCCATTTTGAACCAGTTATTGGGTCAGCACAATTTAAGGAGTTATATGCAATTGCTATGGCCCTAACTCAAGTACAAAAACCTATGACTGTTTTCTCGGATAGCCTATATGTGGTAAACCTGCTACCCACATTGGTCTCCTCATATAATAAGTTAGATAAAAATCCTATTACCCCATCAATGATCTTGTTAAAGGAGTGTGCTGAACCCATATTCTTACAGCATCTAAGAGGACATCAAAATCTACCTGACTCCCTTGCACAAGGCAATGCTGTGGCCGACCAGTTAGCCGCATCAGGGACCTCAATAACTACGGCCCAACCTCAACTGGACTTACAACTAACCCAAGGCCTTCATGACCTGACCCATTTAAAAAAAAATAAATTGGAGAGGTTTACATCATAAGTTTCCTTTGGTCCCCGTAAAGGATTTAAAAAAGATTGTAAGAACCTGCAAATCTTGCCTACCTTTCTTACAGATTCCACCTCTTCAATCCCCCAGGGTAAACCCCAGAGGTTTACAACCTAACATTATCTGGCAGACTGATGTGACTCATTATGCGCCATTTGGAAAATTAAAATATATATTTATGTCTATTGATACTTACTCCCATGACTGCTGGGCCACTGCTCACTCTGGTGAAAAGGCCAAGCATGCTGAAAGCCATTTCTTACAATGTTTTGCCATTTTAGGCTTGCCTCAACAGATCAAAACAGATAATGGGCACTGTTTTACAAGTAAATCATTACAAGAATTCTTCAACAATTGGCATATTAAACACACCACAGGGATCCCATATAATCCAAAAGGGCAAGCCATAATTGAAAGACATAATAAAACTTTAAAAGATCAACTAATAAAACAAAAAAGGGGAAATAACCCCCATGATCAATTAAGAATAGCAATGCTTACATTAAATATTTTAAATTTTTCAAAAAATCAACCCTTAACTGCCTTCCAACAACACTGGGCTAATCAAGTGCTTTACCTTAAGATTGAAGTCCAGGGGGTTTTTCAAGATGGCGGACTAGAGGGCGACTGCATTTCACCTTGCTCCACGATGCAGGATTCAAAAGAGGAGATAGTGAGAGGCTTGGGACCAACTCAAAGCTGCCGGGTGAGTCTCTCCCATTGGGGAGGCATCCCAGATGGGGCGGTAGCCCCGGAACACAGGGAACTTTGTGAAGTAGAGTTGCTTGGCGAGACGCCCCTTCCCCCACAGGAGCGTAAACACAGACAACTGGGATCATCGTAGAGGAGGTGGCTCAGCACAGCGCTTGGACTCAGAGCAACCACTGGGGCTCCAGGTGGCTGCCTGAGGAGGAGCTGTGTGGTGAGCTGTTTGGACTCAGAAAGACCGCTTCTGAACACCAGGGGGTTGCCCGGAGGAAGAGGAGGAGTGCGGCGGGTCACTTGGTCTAGGAGTGACTGCATCAGAGCCACAGGCGGTTGCCAGAGGAGGAGCTGTGTGGCGAGCTGTTTGAACTCAGAGCGAGGGCTCCTGAACACCAGTGGCCTGCCTGAAGGAGGAGCGCGGCGGGTCGCTTGGTCTAGGAGTGACTGCATCAGAGCCACAGGTGGTTGCCAGAGGAGGAGCTGCGTGGCGAGCTGTTTGAACTCAGATCGAGCGCTCCTGAACACCAGAAGGTTGCCCGGAGGAAGAGGAGGAGCGCGGTGGGTCACTTGGTCTAGGAGTGACTGAATCAGAGCCACAGGCGGTTGCCAGAGGAGGAGGCGAGTGGTGAGTTGATTGGACTAAAAGCGACCACTCCTGAACACCGCTGGCCTGCCAGGAGGAGGAGCACGGTGGGTCACTTGGTCTCAGAGCCACCGCTCCTGAACACCCGGGGGGCTACCCCGAGGAGGAGGGGGAGGAACAGGGCAGGTCACTTGGACTTGGAGTGACTGCCTAGGGCTACGGGCGGTTGGCGGGAGGAGGAGACCCGAAGTGAGTTGCTTGGACTCCTAGTGACTGCGTCGGAAACCGGGCTGCTGTCCAGAGGAGGAGGTGTGTGGCGGTCTCTGGGTATCGGAGCTATTGTACGGGGCTCCAGGTGGCGGCTCAGAGGAGGGGCTGCATAGCCAGGTGATTAGGTGCAGAGCAGGGTCCCAGGAGCTAAGGTGGCTTCTTGGAGGAAGAGCCACACAGAGACATGCCTAGGGGCGGAGCAAAGTTTCCAGGACTGCGGGCAGAGTCTCTGGGAGAGGCAGACTAAAGAGACTCACCGCCTGCGAAGGGTGAGGCTCCCAGACCCAGGAGGTAGGTCTGGGCCCCTGGGAATGTTGCAGAGGAAGACAGCTCAGCCCAGGCGGTAGTTGTAGATTGAGGGGAACCTCTAGGAAGAGAACTGACCAGCGAGACGTCCCCACTGGGTGAGTCTTCCCTGCCAGGTGAGGTTTTCCCACAGGGACGGTAAAACCAGAGACACAGGCACAAACAGGACTTGCCTCAGCCCGCAGCCTAGTTCCCCATTGGATGACCATTGGTCAACTAATGGAGGCACCTCTGACCACTAGCAGGGAATATACGCCACCTGAGGGTCACCACCCGTAGAGAGGCAGCATCTTCGTGGAGCTCCGCATTATCAAATTCCTCCAAGACTTCAGGCTACTGAAGGATAAGAGGGGATATACTAGCAATCTTCAGGGACATTATAAGTCGATAGAGGAAATGTGCAATATCTTAATGACCCACTGATTCCTGAACAATATGAGAAAACAAGGGAAGAAAATGCCCCAAACAATTCTAGATGTTACATCAGTAAAATCCAACGACAACATGGCAGAAGAAATGACAGAAAGGGAGTTCAGAATGTACATAATTAAAATGATTAGGAAAGCAAACGATGAGATGAAAGAGCAAATGCAGGCATTGAATGATGAGATGAAAGAGCAAATGCAGGCATTGAATGATAGCACCAATCAACAGTTAACAGAGCAAATTCAGGAAGCAAAAGATCATTTCAATAAAGAGTTAGAGATATTGAAAAGAAACAAACAGAAATACTTGAAATGAAGGAAACAATAAACCAAATTAAGAATCCATAGAAAGCATAACCAATAGGATAGAACACCTGGAAGACAGAACTTCAGATATTGAAGAAAAAATATTTAACCTCGAAAACAAAGTTGAACAAACAGAGAAGATGGTAAGAAATCATGAACAGAATCTCCAAGAACTATGGGATATCATGAAAAGGCCAAATTTGAGAATTATTGGGATTGAGGAAGGCTTAGAGAAACAAACCAAAGGAATGAACAATCTATTCAATGAAATAATATTAGAAAATTTCCCAAATCTGAACAATGAAATGGAAAATCAAGTCCAAGAGGCTTATAGGACTCCTAATACACAAAATTACAACAGACCCACACCAAGGCACATTATAATGAAAATACATAACATACAAAATAAAGACAGAATTTTAAAGGCTGTGAGAGAAAAGAAGCAAATTACATTCAGGGGGAAGCCAATACGGACATCATCAGATTTTTCATTCCAGACCCTAAAAGCTAGAAAGGCCTGGAACAACATTTTTCAAGCTCTGAAAGAAAATGGATGCCAACCAAGAATCTTATACCCAGCAAAACTTACCTTCAAATTTGACAATGAAATAAAATCATTCCATGATAAACAAAAGCTAAAAGAATTTAAAAAAAGAAAGCCAGCATTACAGAACATTCTCAGCAAAATATTTCATGAGGAAGAAATAAAAAACAAAGAAGCAAATCAGCAAAGGGAGGAATTATCCTAAAGGAACTGTCAAATAAAGGAGGAACCAAGATGTGTCAAAAATTTTAAACATGAACCAAATGACCGGGAATACAAATCATATCTCAATAATAACCCTGAATGTTAATGGCCTGAATTCATCAATCGAAAGACATAGACTGGCAGATTGGATTAAAAAGAAAGATCCAACAATATGTTGCCTGCAAGAGATTCACCTCATAGAAAGAGATACCCATAGACTAAAGGTGAAAGGATGGGGAAAAACATACCATGCACATGGACTCAGCAAGAAAGCTGGAGTATCCATCCTCATTTCAGATGATGTGGACTTCAAGTCAAAGTTAGTCAGAAGGGATAAAGAAGGACAATTCATACTGCTTAAGGGAAGCATAAATCAACAAGATATAACAATCATAAACATCTATGCCCCAAACAGTGGCTCATCCATGTATGTGAAACAAATTCTTCTCAATTTTAGAAACCAAATAGACCATAACACAATAATACTACGTGATTTCAACACGCCTCTTTCACCACTGGACAGATCTTCCAAACAAAAATTGAACAAAGAAACCATAGATCTCAATAACACAATCAATAATTTAGACTTAACAGACATTTATAGAATATACCACCCAACCAAGAGCGAATACACTTTCTTCTCAGCAGCACATGGATCCTTCTCTAAAATAGACCATGTATTATGCCACAAAGCTAATGTCAGCAAATACAAGAAGATAGAGACAGTACCTTGTATTCTATCAGATCATAATGGATTGAAGTTAGAAATAAATGAAAGAGTAAAAAACAGAAACTACTCCAACACCTGGAGATTAAACAATATGCTACTACATGATGAATGGATAACAGAAGATATTAGGAAGGAAATTAAAAAATTCTTAGAGGTAAATGAGAACAAAGAAACATCATATCAAAATCTCTGGGACACTATGAAAGCAGTACTTAGAGGAAGATTTATTTCATGGAGCACATTTAATAAAAGAAGTAAAACTCAACAAATAAATGACCTAACACTACAGCTCAAAGTCCTAGAAAAAGAAGAACAGACCAACACCAAAAGTAGTAGAAGACAGGAAATAGTTAAACTCAGAGCTGAAATCAACGAAATTGAAACAAAAGAAACAATACAAAAAATTGACAAAATAAATAGTTGGTTCTTCGAAAAAATAAACAAAATTGATAAACCTTTAGCCACACTAACGAAGAGAAGACGAGAGAAAACCCAAATCACTAAAATTCAGAATGAACAAGGAAATATCACAACAGACACGACTGAAATACAAAACATAATTAGAAGCTATTTTGAAAGCCTATACTCCAACAAAATAGAAAATTTCGAAGACATCAACAGGTTTCTAGAGACATATGAATTGCCTAAACTGAACGAGGAGGACATACACAATTTAAATAGACCAATTTCAAGTAATGAAATAGAAGAAGTCATCAAAAGCCTACCAACAAAGAAAAGTCCAGGACCAGATGGGTTCTCAGCCGAGTTCTACAAAACCTTTAAAGAAGAGCTCATTCCAATACTTCTCAAATATTCCAGAAAATAGAAGAGGAGGGAACTCTCCCAAACTCATTCTATGAAGCCAATATTACCCTGATACCTAAACCAGACAGAGACACATCGAGGAAAGAAAATTTCAGACCAATATCCTTAATGAACATCGACGCAAAAATTCTAAACAAAATTTTAGCAAATCGCATACAAAAACATATTAAAAAGATAGTGCACCATGATCAAGTGGGTTTCATCCCAGGGATGCAAGGTTGGTTCAACATCAGGAAATCAATAAATGTCATTCACCATATCAATAGACTTAATGTCAAGAATCACATGATTATTTCAATAGTTGCAGAAAAAGCATTTGATAAAATACAGCACCCCTTCATGCTCAAAACACTAGAAAAAATAGGGATAGTGGGAACATTCCTTAACATTGTAAAGGACATCTGCGCTAAGCCCATGGCTAATGTCATTCTAAATGGTGAAAAATTGAAAGCATTCCCTCTAAAAACTGGAACAAGCAGGGATGCCCTCTTTCACCACTTCTATTCAATATCATCCTTGAAACTCTAGCCAGAGCAATTAGACAGACCAAAGAAATTAAAGGGATACGAATAGGAAAAGAAGAACTCAAACTATCCCTATTTGCTGATGATATGATTGTATACTTAGAGGAACCAGGAAATTCCACCAAAAAACTTTTAGATCTCATAAGTGAATTCAGTAAAGTAGTGGGATATAAGATCAATGCACATAAATCTAAGGCATTTTTATACATAAGCGATGAATCTTCAGAAAGAGAAATTCAGGAAAACTACCCCATTCACAATAGCATTCGAAAAAAATAAAATACTTGGGAATCAATCTCACAAAAGAGGTGAAAGACCTCTACAATGAGAACTACAGAACACTAAAGAAAGAAATTCAAGAAAACCTCAGAAGATGGAAAGATCTCCCATGTTCTTGGATAGGCAGAATTAATATTGTCAAAATGGACCATACTACCAAAAGTGCTATACAGATTCAATGCAATTCCAATTAAAATTCCCAATGATGTACCTTACAGAAATAGAGCAAGAAATTATGAAATTCATCTGGAAGAATAAAAAACCCAGAATAGCTAAAGCAATCCTTGGCAGAAAGAGTGAAGCAGGGGGTATCGCAATACCAGATCTTCAACTCTACTACAAAGCAATAGTAACAAAAACTGGCATGGTATTGGTACCAAAATAGAAAGGTGGATCAATGTACAGAATAAAGGACACGGACACAAACCCAAATAAATACAATTTTCTCATACTAGACAAAGGGGCCAAAAATATGCAATGGAGAAAAGATAGCCTCTTCAACAAATGGTGCTGGGAGAATTGGAAATCCATATGCAACAGAATGAAACTAAACCCCTATCTCTCACCATGCATGAAACGAAACTCAAAATGGATTAAGGATCTCAGAATCAGACCAGAGACCTTGCATCTTATACAAGAAAAAGTAGGTCCAGAGCTTCAACATGTTGGCTTAGGACGAGACTTCCTGAACAGTACTCCCATAGCACAAGAAAGAAAAGCAAGAATTAATAACTGGGATAGATTCAAACTAAAAAGTTTTCTCTCAGCAAAGGAAACTATCAGCAATGCGAAGAAAGAGCCTACAGAGTGGGAGAAAATCTTTGCCAATCATACTTCAGATAGAGCACTAATCTCCAGAATCTATAAAGAACTCAAAAACTCTACACCAAGAATGCAAATAATCCAATCGACAAATGGGCTAAGGAAATGAATAGACACTTCACAGAAGAAGATCTAGAAGCAATCAACAAACATATGGAAAAATGTTCACCATCTCTAGTAATAAGAGAAATGCAAATCAAAACCACCCTAAGATTCCATCTCACCCCAATTAGAATGGCGATTATCAAGAATACAAGCAACAACAGGTGTTGGCGAGGATGTGGGGAGAAAGGTACACTCATACATTGCTGGTAGGGCTTGCAAATTAGTGCAGCCACTCTGGAAAGCAGTATGGAGACTCCTTAGCAAACTTGGAATGGAACCACCATTTGACCCAGCTATCCCACTCCTTGGCCTATACCCAAAGGACTTAAAATCAGCATATTACAGAGATACAGCCACAATCAATGTTCATAGCTGCTCAGTTCACAATAGCCAGATTGTGGAACCAACCTAGATGTCCTTCAATTGATGAATGGATAAAGAAACTGTGGTATATATATACAATGGAATATTACTCATCCATAAAGAATGATAAAATTATGGCATTTGCAGGCAAATGGATGAAACTGGAGACTATCATGCTAAGTGAGATAAGCCAATCTCAAAAAACCAAAGGAAGAATGATATCGCTAATAAGTGGATGATGACACATAATGGGGGGTGGGAGGGGTTAGTGTTGGAGTTGGAGTTGGGCTTAGGGAGGGGGGCAGGAATGGAGGAAGGAAGGACTGTATAGAGGGAGAGGAGGGGTAGGAGGGGTAGGGGAGAAGGGAAAAAATGGCAGAATGAATCAAACAACATTACCCTATGTAAATTTATGATAACCAAATGGTATGCCTTTATGCCATGTACAAACAGAGAAACAAGATGTATCCCATTTGTTTACAAAAAAAAAAGATTGAAGTCCAATGGAAAGATCCATTAACTGGATGCTGGCGTGGCCGTGACCCGCTCATAAGTACTGGTAGAGGTTTTGGATGTGTGTTCCCAATTGGAGAACTGAACCCTATCTGGGTGCCCGCCAGGATCCTCAAATACCATCAACCAGAACAATATAATTCACCCAAGAGCACACCCTGTTGAGGTATAATATTCCTTCTTTTGGACTCTCTGCCTCATTGTTACTGGACTTCTTGTCATTGGACTTCTCATCATTTCTCTTCTGACGTTCATCCTAGGCATCACATTTTTGGATGTTTACCGCAAGTATTCTAATCACAATAAGAGCCCCCAACTCACTATGAGATCCCTACTCCATTTCACAGTCTTTATGATTATTCAAGGGAGCCCCCTAAGAGCTTCCCACTTCTACTCCTTTAGAAATCCATGTCTAAATTGCTGCCATTGTTTCTCACCTTGCACCGAGGTGTTATACCTCAAAACTATCTTGCTCACCATCTCAGTGGGCCCCCCACGGTAAGTGGGTGTCCATAGTGGTTGCTACCTCTGGCTGTGGGGTCAAAATAGGGGATAGTGCCTGCTGGAAAATCTGCACCCCTACCTAGCAAACCTTCAGGGCCTCTGCCCTGTCCTAAGGCATGTACAATAACCTGTAATTCCATGCCAGCCTACTGCTATGGAGATGCCTCTCAATGTAAAAACAATGGGGGGCAAATTCTGTGGACCAGCCAGTCCAAAGGGTCTCAAAGTGGCATTGGACTTTCATGCCCTGTGGAACAGCTTAAGGACATGTGCTGGTCTCTCCTGCCTCTCCTGGGGCAAAGTGATGGAGGCGGGGTGCAAGATTGGGCATGAGATAAACAAATTGAAAGGACTATACAAAAGCTAGTAGAATCAAGCCCTAGGTTCCCTGTTTAGCCTTACTGGAGCTGAGGGGAGAGCTCAACCTTGATCCCGAAACTCAGGTCATCTTACAGGCTACGTTTCAGCTTTTAAATCTCACTAATCCCCCTCTTGCAGAAGACTGCTGGCTTTGCTTTCACAATGGACCCCTTAGGGTCACAGGTCTTCTGCTAACCCCTAATGAAACCATAACCTTCTCCTCCAATTGCCCTATACTGCCCCCCTATGGTGACATATACATACCCCCCTTTGGCTCCCCCAATGTGACCTGTTTTCTTCCTAGCTCAACCTCTAATCAAACTGAGGACATGGGGTCTTTGAACCCTAATATATGTGGGAAAAATGTCGCTATTCCCACTGCAAATACACCCCTTTTATTGTGGAGGACCAGCATCCAATGTGTTCCCTGGTAGCTGGACAGGAATATGTGCTCTTGCCCTCTTATTCCCAGAGCTCACAATCCTCCCAAATAATCAGTCCCTACCCATACCATCTGTGGAGCACTCCAACCCATGAGCAAAAAGGGCAATAAATGCTATACCCCTCCTACTAGGGGTAGGAGTGACCACAGGAGTAGGGACAGGAATTTCAGGCATAAGCACATCTCTCGCTCTCTATAATAAGCTTTCTCAACGGATAATTGATGATATGCAATATGTTGCCAGTACCACCTTAGATCTGCAGGCTCAACTTGATTCCTTGGCTGCTGTTGTCCTGCAAAATCATCATGGTTTGGATCTGCTAACAGCGAAGGAAGGAGGGCTTTGCCTGTTCCTTGGTGAAGAGTGCTGTTTCTATACCAACTGCTCTGACAATGTATAAGATAAAAGCAAAAACCTACAAGAAGATCTGGAACGTTGTAGGAGCGAGCTCCACTCTAATTTCCTCTGAACTGGGTTACATGGGTGGCTCCCGTACCTCCTCCCACTTATGGGACCGCTAATCACCATTATCCTGTGTTCACCTTTGGACCTTGCATAATCAATAAGCTTATCCATTTCCTGAAGAAGCAGGCTAAGTCTGTGCAGCTCATGGTGGTCCGACAGCATTATACCACCCTTCATAATGATGATCAGAAGCCCTATAGGATCATGTATCACTTGTATCAGGACACTGGGGTCAAAGTGTCTCTCCCTTAAGCCCTGCTCCTCCTGAGGGGCCTGCCTGAAGTGCTAAGGTGGTAGTCAATGATGGGTAAGATCCTCAGAGGAGGACAACCTAAGACAGGCACACCTTCAAGTAAGGTGGACCCCCAAACTGCTAGGGTGATGTTCCATGATGGGTAAGACCCTCCCAGGGGCAACCTAAGACACACACCCTTAATATAAAACAAAAAAGGGGGAAATGGTGGGACTAATGACACGTTAACTAACTCAGGCTGACTTCTTACTTCCTGATGGGTGAGCAAGATCAAGGCCTCAAAGGCGGTTTCAAAAGTTGATGATAAATCGGACCACTGTCAGGGATTGGTTAACAACAGTTCTGCAAACTTGATCAGCTCGTGCTTGCCATATAGTCCTATGGGACTCTCGCCTGCATGAACCCTCTGTGCCTTGCTGACCTTTAAGCCTAGCCTTCACCCTACATAAAAGCTGTGTGACTTCCTCAATGAATGAGTTCCTGCTGTGATTGGTCTCCCTAATGTGTCTGATTGTCCTCCGCCCAGAGGGCTGGGTGCGGGCAGTCAGTTGGCCCTACCTTTCCTGGTCTGGCCTTGTTGGGGAGAGCTCCCTTCCCTTGTCACTGGTTGAGAAGAACAAGGGGGCTAAAGACCCCAACAGAAGAGTGCCAACACAGTTGGGAGTCTATAATAGTTAACATCTTGGATGTGTGGATGAGGAATATTTGATTCTGTCCATGAGATTTTTATTTTGTATACTGTTTGCTTTGTACTGTAGGAAATAGAAAGTGAAATGCCAACCTCTCTGTGCAAGAGAAATTTTACCCTACTGAGGCAAATTACATTTTGACTTGGTATTGGCAAGAGTGATAGAGACCAAAGTGTGAACTCACCTCCTGGCATTTGGTGGAACCAGGACCTGGGTTGTGAAGGTAGAGGACTGAGTCTTTGCTTTCATATGAGAAAGTTACCACAAGGACATGGTATTTTTGAGGTCATAGAGTTAGTCAATGTATAAAGGTATGGAAATATCAGATTGTGCTCTGCAGGTGTACATCCATTATTATGTCAATTAATAGGAAAAAAGAAACAAAGATAGAGCTGGTATATAAGTGCCCTTCTCTTCATTTACATTCAAGTTACTTTGTTTCACACTTCAGTAGATTTATAAATTCAAAGATCTTTGACACATTTGTGGGTGGGATCCCATAGTTTGATCAACCCATTAATTTCCATTTACATTGTTCCTTTCCACTCATATTTATCTTTATTCTTTGAACTATCTAAATATTATTTTAAATTTCAAAATCTAATATTGTGTCTATCTTTTTGTTCTCTATTTCTAAGTATTCAATAATATAACTTGTAAAATGTATACTTGGAAAATTATGTAATTTTATTTTATGCAATGAAAATTAATTTTGTATATTTTCAGGAATATTCAGTAAGAAGATATATTCCTTCCCATGAATATTAAAATAAAAAACATAACAAAGTTGGATTTTTACAGTTTCATAACCTAATTTATATCATTAAGTTTGTAATTTTCTTAATTTAAATCTCTAATTTATTTTATTTACATTTTTATTAGTATGAATTAAATAAAATAAGGACAGTTCCCAGGCATTAGAGAAATTTTTTCACTAAGGCACTAGAACAATTTAAGGAGAAACTATTTCCCTATCTAGGTACAATTGCTCTAGAATGGCATTTTGATGAGGTTACTTTTTAAGGTTATATGATCACACTCATACCTACTTGCATCAGATCTATTCATCTCTAGAATATTTTGAGACATTGCTTAACATTTCTTCATATTTAAACATTTTGATACATACACATTTGAAAACTGAAAGAAATACTTAGTAAAATTGCCAATATGATGTTTCACCCTCCAATTGGCTATTCAAATAAAAAAATAAACACCCATTCACTGGATATGGGGTGCACGCCTTTAATCTCAGGGACTCAGCAGGCTTATAGGAGGGCTGCACATCTAGGCCTACCTCAGGAACTTAGTGAGACCATCATATCTTGCCGGGGTCCAGCCCTAGCAGGAGTCCATGGGTTCCACACCGGTAAACGGGGCGCGGGGAGACAGCGTCGGCGATGGATGGAGAATGAAAGACACAGACTCTAGTTCTGGTGCAATCAATCCCACTTTATTCTGGGGAGGGCTGGGTTTATATACAGTTTTCTTCAGGCTATAATGGCAGTCTTGTGGTTAATATTAAAGAAGTTTTCAAAGCATAGGCAGAAAACAACAACCTTACAGATCATCCTTACCTAATCACAATTGTTTTAAGAATATCTAACTACATTGATGAGCTAATACAATGTTTATTTCCTTAATATCTAAACTCTATGTGACCTAAGACTATTCTTATTATTCTCGCGGTTAAAGTGATAGACAAGTAATCTCATGTGACCATTTCTATTAGGTCTCTCTGGTTAATATCTAAATTGCTGAGTTAAGGGTTACAGGAGGGCAGCGGTGCCAATGGATATTGTGTGCCAACATTTATTATAGGGGTGACATATTCTTTGTAGGAAGGAAGGAATGTTTTTGAACCTTATTCTCTTACCTCACTACCACACATAAACAAAACCATTGTTAAAATTTAAACAGCCTGTTGGAGAGAAAGGCAGATTTATAACTATTTTCTCCAGAGGCTTTCAGAGACTCATTGCACGGTTGCAAACTTATTTTTAATTTTGTTAGTGGTAAAGACCCATTGTTTTTCAGATTGTAGGTAATATTTTCTGGAATTTTTGTTGTATTCCCTTCGTCCCCTTAAGCAATCCATTCAGACTGAAATGAGTAATATATTATCAGAGAAAACACAGTAGAGAAAACACCATGCTTTGGAGCAAAACATCCGGTAATTCCTTTTAGGATGAGCCTTTGCAATCATCCTCCAGAGGATCTTTGTCAAGCACTGGATGGAATTCCGGATGCCCCCGCAATATCTTAGTAAGACCCTGTTTCAAAATAAAAAATAAAGGACAGGGGATGTGACTCAGTGGTGAAGCTTCCCTGGATTCAATTCCCAGTAGCTAAATAAATAAATAAATACATAAATAAATACATAAATAAAAATAGTTCCACAAGACATGTGACTTGTCAAATATACCTCTAGCTTAATCCATTGCATTTTGGTTTACTAGTTATCTATACACGTGCACTGAGATTTTTAAATTTTCCTTATTTCTTATTGATCAATATTAGTAGTTTCCAGCTCTCAAATCCTTTCCCCTGTACACCTTCCAAATTAACACCTTAACTTCCTGAGTCTTATTTCAAATTGATCCTTTATGGTAACTGGTGGATCCCTTCAAAGAGAGCCAATAAAAGCATGTGATTATAGAAATTCCATCTAGGAGTCAAATGTTCTCTCATCTCTGCATTACTATGTCACTGCAGTGTCAAGCCACACAAACTCATGCTAGTCAGTTAAATTGTGATCATTTTCTCAGATCAATATGAATTACGAATAGAACAACACCCTATTTAAGAGACAATAACTCAAAAAAGAGATGAAAAGTTATAATTTCTTACCACGAATTACCATTTTTACCATGCTCCTTGAACAAGTGCCCCAATTATAATTTTGCACCAAGATTCAGCAAACATGTCCCAGGTACTGATGTTGACCCATGAAAGACTGATTGGGGGTTCATCTGTCCACTTCACCTGAATTTCACCAGCCTCACATTAAACTTGATCCTGAAAATGAGGGTGATCCTTCTTCTGCATCACTCCTTTTTCAGTCAGGATTCTGTCTGCGGCATGTAAATGATCCAGTCATTGTTTGGAGGTTGAATTCTTGCAGGAGTGAAGGAGGTGAAGGAGAAACAAATCTACACATTTTTTCCAACTCTGTGTAACATATTGGGACAAACTCAGTTGTTTAAATCACTCATTTATAAGTTAGGATCCCAAGTCTGGGCAGACGGGGTCCTCAGAAACCTCTCACAGGCCCTCCAGCAGGTGTTGGCTGGGACCATGATCTCAGCAGAGGCTACTGATTCTCCTCACATCTCACAGACTTTTGGAAAAGTACTGTTCCAAGAGAGCAGAGGACCTCAGTTTCCATAGTCTGACATCTGTTCCCTCTTGTATGTCCCTGTTCCCTTCTACTCTATGAGGAAATTTTTATTTCTTTTTCTCTTCTGTTTCAGGAGAGGGAAGTCAGGGCCTCATGCTTCCTGCTCATGCACTGTACCACTGCATCACACAACCAATGCAAGGTTGCTTATTAACACCTGGTAGTGTAAAGGTTAAAGGGCCAGCTATAATGATTAAGGAGAGAGCAAATAAAGAGACAAGCACACAGGATGGTGTACAGCAAGAAGTGGCTTCAGTGGGAAAGCCAGTTCAGTTTTATTAGCTACTCCAGGGTTATATCAGGTTACATTAGTGCAGTTAGCTTTGTACATGTGCAGATCATATAACTTGCTTGCTTCTCAGAGTCTACTAGTATGAAATGTTTTTATAATAAGATAATGTCTCCAGGTCTCAAGGACAGAGGAGTTGCAGAATATTTCTAAGTTGGACAGAAGGCCTTATAGTCCTGAGGAGTGTGCTCACTCAAAGGACTTTTGCTTTTCTGTACTGTGTAATGGCCTGAATCTCTACAACCCCCCCGCCCCCCATTTTTTTTTTGGCAAGTCCTTTTGAATAGACATGACTTGTCTTTTGTTCAGAGAAGGTGGAGGGGGAAGTAAGGCAGACATTGGCAAAAGCAAGCACAGCATAATAAGGCAAGTATCAAAAACATCCTTCAAAGAAAAACTGTTTGATCCATGTAAAATTTGGTAGTCATGAGGTTAACCAATCTAATAAATTCCAACCTCCATCATCTTGGTGCACCTTCTTCACAATGTCTTTGAGATGATCCAATTCTTTTTGAATGGGGTTACTATTATCAGTTAAATTGAAATAACACATATATTAAATTTATGGCATCCCTTATGAAGGATGCAACAGCAAATAATGGTGACTCTATTATCAAGAATGACTTGATGATACAAATTTCAGAATTAACAATTTTCAGTAAGTGAACCCAAACATTATAATGAGTGTGGGAAGTCAAAGATGGAACAATTTTTTTTTGTACAGGGGCATCACCAACAGGAGTATGATAACAGAAAAATAACATTATAATAGTCAGGATAGCTGTGTTATTTTAGGTAAATTTTGCAAACAGAGCTGTAACCAAATTTTCTGGGGTATATTCTAAATACATCAAGGCTAGCAATTTTTGGACAGATTTTGTCAAAGTCCTTATGTTCCCCCAAGTCACTAGACAATTAGAAGCCTGGGGGCCCCTTGGGCCTCTTGTTCTTGTTGGAGGTTCCTTCTTTGAATCAGAGGCCTCTTCATCCAGGATCAAATGAAATTTGGGAATTGGATTGGTGAAGTCTTTGATGCCAACTCATGATGATTGATGTGTCTCACAAAACTGGCAGGAATCCAGACAGGACCTGAAGGAGTAAGAACAGCAGCATATCCCCTCCCCCATGTAATCAAGGCTACAGGTTCTTGCCGTGTAGGGTTTGGTGGAATTTGGTATTTTACATAAATCTTTGGTAGTGGTAAAGTGCCTGTCCAAGGCAGAGGACCAGCCATGTGTATTATCTTCATATTGTACATTAGGAGCATTCATTGTGAATAAGGCAATATTGAGAACATTATTAACATTAGCAAGACTAGGTCCCCTTTATTGTTTTTGTTTTAAAAAGCACATGTTAAGTGTGCAGTGAGTACATACAACTGAGGCCTGTCCAGTAAAATTGTGGGGAATTCCATGAGTTAGAATTATATTTCATTGATGACAAAATTGAGCAAAGGTGCTAGAAGTATAAACAGGGACACTGTCAGTTTTTAAACAATAAGGTTTACCAATGGTGGCAATGCAGAGGAGCAAAGTAGAGATACAGGCTGAGACCTTCTATGAAGATGTGCACTGGTCCACACAAGGCCTGAGGATATATCTATCGTAACATGTAAGAAAGAACATGGGTGGAAGGGAGGAAAATGAGTTATATCCATCTGCCAAAGGTCATCGGAATGTAAACCTCAAGGGTTCATAATTTCTCAAGTAGGGGAATGAAAGGGTGTGCAAGGAGAGCAATTATTAATGATAAAATGGGCCTGCTGAGAGGAAATACAAAAGGTTTTCATTAAAGAGTGAGCATTTGATGAAAAAAATTGTGTGATACCACAGCATCTGAAAAGAGAGGGTAAAGCAATTTTAGAGCATCATCAACATGAGCATTTCCTTCAGTGAATGGTCTGGAAATTTTAGTGTGGCTGTGTATGTGAGCAAGAAATATTGGAGCTGTAAATCCTGTAAAAGAGATTGAAGATGATAAACAGAAAACAAGTTAGAGTTCAAATGAGGTGACAAAATTACAGAGGAAATATGAGGCATCAGTTTGGCTATATATTGAGAATCTGTCATGATGTTTAAGGTGGTAGAAAAAATATGAAGAGCCAAAATAATTGCAGCTAATTCTGCTTGCTGAGGAGAAGCTTGAGGCAATGTGTAATAATCAGTCCATTTTTTATCAGTGAATAAAGGTACCACACCCCATTGTTCTCCTCCATCAGTATAAACAGTAATCCCACTGGAAAGTGGAATAGAGGAGACTGTAGAAGAAGGAGCATGAGAGAATTGACACAACAGGAAAGGTGTTCATCCAGAGGTGCACGGAAAGCAGTAGGAGCTAAAAAATTTAGTTAAGACAGCTTCATAACATGAAGAACATTGTAAATACTGTAAGTGTAAAGTCTTTCATAAGTAAGGTAAAGTACATGAGCATCTGTTCCTGTAAGAGATAAAACACAACTGCAACCATCTGAGATCAGTTGAGCATACATTTCTTCCTGAAAAGTGAGGAAAATATAACCACTCTATTATATATAAGTTTCAATTATGGATGGGAACGACTGCAGCAAAGGCATAAGGCTTTCCTGTAAAGATTATTAGAGATAAAGAAACATTGAGTGTTGGGAGTCTATCTATAAGAATTACAGATAATTTCTCATTCAAACATTGAAGAGCTGCAGTCAGTGCAGGAGTTAACTGGAAAAAACTGGTGGGATTATGTTGTTTGTTCAACAGCTGAAAAAAAGAGCAACAGCTTATCAGTAGTTAAATAAATATATGACTGGGCTCAATTTAAATGTCTTAAAAATTGTTGCAAGTGAACTAAGGAAAATTTAGAAGGAACAGTGAATTTTGGATTATGAGGAATGGAATAATGTTGGAGTATTTTATATTCTAAATAGTTAATAGGGAGTTGTCATTGAATTTTTTCTGTGGCCATATGGAGGCCAGATTGTAATAGAATGTGTTGCAATTTAGTTAAAGAATCTTCTGGGTCCAGCAATCAAAATATCATCCATATAATGATAAACAAGAATATGTGGGAATAATTGTTGGAAAGACTGAAGAGTCTCATTCACAAAATGTTGACATAAGGTGGAGCTATTTAACATACCTTGAGAAACAACTTTCCACTGATATCAGCAGGTTTATGATGATTGAAAACAGGAACTGTGAAGGCAATTTTTTCTCAGTCATCAGGAAAGAGAGGAATAGTAAAAAACAGTTTTTTAGGTCTATTACATATAATGAAAAATCCTGAGGAATTAGATTAGTATTAGGCAATCCACATTGAAGTGCACCCATAGGTTGTATACATTTATTTCTCTTATATCTTGTAATAATTTCCATTTCTATGATTTGTTCTTTACAATGTAAATTAGCATATTCCATGGACTGGTAGAAGGTTTAATATGTCCCAATTGTAACTCTTCTTGAATGAGGGGCCCTGCTGTTGTCACCTTTTCCTTAGAGAATGGCCATTGTTGTACCCAGACAGGAGTGGTTACCTTTCAGTTGGAACCCTAGAGACCCCTACAAAAAAAAAAAAAAGAAAAAAGGCAATTCCACAGATATTTGTAACTTGTGTAAGATGTCTTTGCCCCATATAGGAATATGAGTAATATCTTGATGTTGGTTGGAAGGGGTGGGGCATCTCAATCATACAGAGCTTTTAGACATCTGTTCATTATTACCTCCTATGCCCCAAACCAGGGTGGTCCTTTGTAAGGGCCATGCACAAAGGCCACATTGAGACAGGTATAACTGTAACATCCACACCTGTGTCCAATAGCTCTGCAATTGGCTGGTCATTTACATAAAGGGTTAAGTTTTGGTCTATTTGCAGTAATTGGTAAACATGCTACAGTGAAAGTGGAGTCAAATCTTGCATTTCCTCTTTCATTACAAATTTCCCCAGGGAGAATTACTTGGGCATTCTCAAAACTATCCCAGTGCTCCCTCTAGTGGCATGAAAGCAGTTTTGGAAGGAGCTTCTATTTGAATAGGAAATATTTATAAAGGAGATTTCTGTGTCTGCAGGTGAAAAGGCTTCCCCCTCCTTTGGCTTTATGTCAGGGGGCGACCCACAATTGAGTTTAGTGTTATTTAATCTAATGGAAGAGGCAACCAATGTATAACTACCTGAGACATTCAGATAAAGGAGGCTGGACTGGGGGAGGAGAAAGAGGAGAGAGGGGGGAACACTTCAGTTGCAGAGATTATCAGAGCAGTTGGCAGCGCTGTCAAGGCTATTTTTGAGATAGCATCATGACACAAATACCAAGCATGTAACATAGATATAGGAGTCCTCATTTTCTTATGCAATGTTTTATCTATATCTTCCCAATCTTTGAGTCTTAAGGACCCACTCTCCAGATACCAAGGACAGCAAGAATCTATTTCAGACAGTAAATCACAAGATTAGCATTACTCACAATATGTCTAGCCTTATGAAGCAAATAGGAAAGTTCAGCCCAATGATGACATTGAATGGCAGACAGGGAATTTCCCATAGCTTACCAGTGGGATCAGTACCAGCTGATGAGAGACCACATCAAAGCCTGTTCCAGGCAGTAAGCTATTCCCTTCTCCTGTTAACATGTCCAGAAGAGTCCCTGCTTAGGTCACCAACTGTAAAGGTTAAAGGGCCAGCTGTAATGATTAAGGGGAGAGCAAATAAAGAGACAAGCACACAGGATGGTGTACAGCAAGAAGTGGCTTCAGTGGGAAAGCCAGTTCAATTTTACTAGCTACTCCAGGGTTATATCAGGTTACATTAGTGCAGTTAGCTTTGTGCATGTGCAGATCATATGACTTTCTTGCCTCTCAGAGTCCACTAGTACCAAAGATAATGTCTCTAGGCCTCCAGGGCAGAGGAGTTGCAGAAGGTTTGTAAGCCAGACAAACAGAAGGCCTTATAGTCCTGAGGAGTGTGCTCAATCAAAGGACTTATGCTTCTCTGTACTTTGTCATTGCTTGAACCTCTACATGTTAGAGACCTTCTTAGGGTTAAAATTTCTGCCTGAAATTCTCCTTTCATCATTAGGAGAATAACAGTGTCAGTTTCACCTGGTCAACTTGGGTTCACTATGAATTTTCACCTTTGATTGACTGACAGTAAATGGAAATTGTATCTGCGAAAATCCTTCATCATTACCACAAACCACAGCCCAGCCCTGGGAGTGGTAGTGAACAGAACCTTGGACAGAGAACTAATTTTTCAACACAAATGCCCTTCTGCCCTCTAACCTACAGAGAGACAGTGGGAGTGCTTAATTTTCAAGGAGAAGCTACTTAGGGCTCAGCAGAAAGTGCTGGGATAGAGAGGAAGGAGAATGGCCTGAGTGGAGGAAATGCACTTCCTGGAGATTATTTGTCACAGTTGATTTTATTCCTTCAAGAAGGAAGGCTTTTTTCATAATGAGTGTGTACCTGTGATTGTGTTGGTTTTGGTAAAAATTGGGTTTGTCTATTGTTATGTGGGAGATGTGGAAACCAGAATCTGTGACCCAGGGATTTTTTCTCATATTGTTCTGGTGTTTTGAGGAGTGTAGTTGCCACAGGTCATGTGATTTCCCAGATTATCCTCGCAAAGTCTGACCTTTTGTGCATGCTCATTGAGGTCTCAGGGCCTTTAGCTTGTGCTCCACTAGTGTTGTGATGGGTTGACATATTTGACTCCATGGAAATATTATAGGCCAGGCTATATGGGCAATGACTAAACAGACTCCATTTTACCCTGAGACTCCATGTTATGTAGAAAATGCTTCTCCCATGGGAATGCCCTGCCTCTGTACCCTTCAACAGTTGCTTAGTATGACTTGTTTGGCCATAGAAAATGACAAAATGACAATTCTTATATAATGAAATATTGTCCTCTTTTTGATTCCTAGTTTCCTAAACAATGTACATGATAACGGTGATGTCAACAGTGATTGTTTAGATGTTAGTAACCATTCTTTAGTTTGTAACCAAGTAAGGTCATTTCAACCCACTTCCCCCTCTGCTAATGATTTCAGATTCCATGATGTTTGTTTGTAATTTTAATCATAACAACATACACTTATGATTGATGTACTGATTTATGGTATAAAAACCCCTACAACCCTATGGTTGGGGCTGTTCTCCCAATAATCACTTTTGGGTCATTGTGTGAGACAGTCAGCTGACCAACTTAATAAAGACTCAAATTTGGACTTCTCAGTGGTGATTGGTCTGTTCTTAAGTTGCACCCCATAACAGTGTTTTGACTGGTTGTCTCCACAATGGAAATATGAAGACTTCCCTCCAGGTGAACCAAGTGTTTGAGGGTTAGGGAAAAGAACAGGAGTGTCATAGAGCAGAGAAGATGGACTCCCCTGCCCAGAACTCAGGGGTCCTCCTGCATCAGAACTAAGAAGGAGCAGTCTCAGGAACTTAGGGTCACACCCCAAAAAGTTCATGAGGATCCATAGGGGATCTTAGCAAGGGTCTGTGGCCTGCATAATGTCAGGACCAAGGGAGGGTGGTGCATTCCTGTGCTGTCTGGGATGAATTGGGAATGGTGAGACCTGAGTCCCTGGTGAGAGTGACTTGTCCCTTCATGAGGTGAGGAGGGAGATGGTGAGGATAGAGAGCAAGGAGAGAGAAAGGGGACAAGAATGGCCTCCCCTGACTGCAACAGGGTGGCAGAGACCATGACATTCACAGAGAGTCTAGGACTCTGGATCCCACGAACAGAGAACTGGGCAACAGGCATCCAGACATGCGTAGTAAAATGAACTACTGATAGTCACTCCAGAAGAGGAAAACCTGCTTCATGGTCAGACAGAAATTGGCCACGAGGGGTGTGTCTGAGGAGCCTTGGTCCCACCCAAGTCCTTGCTGGTCCACCCTTCCCCACTCCAACCCAGGGCACCACTGTCTCTGTATCCATAGAGCTCAGAAGCAGACTTGGTGTCCAGAAGGGCTGATCTGCATCTGCCCCTGCAACTTAAGGATTGCAAATCCCTTTATGTGAAAATTTAGAGTCATGAGGAAATTTATGTTGACTGTGAAAGTGTTTTCTTCTTAATGCTTAGAAACATTCTGTCAAAATCTGTATCTTGAAACAGTCCTGTCAGGACCACAAAGGTGACATGATCCAGTCTCAAGTTGGGACTTTGGTCAGGGTTCATGTGGGTGGCAGATGGAATTAGAAACCTCTGAGGTCCCACATTCAGACCATTTATTCAGGTGAGGAAATGCAGGTGGACTGGCCTGGGCCTCACCCAGGAGCTGGCTTCCATTTCTGTCCCCAGGTGTATACCAACAGTTCAGCTTACGCAGTATGAAAGGGAAGAAGTTCAACAGTCAGAAGTTCAGTGTGAGGAGGAAGAATACCAGCAGTCCTGGGCTTGAAAACCCGTTGGCCTGGGTCACCTCAGCTGCAGAAGCAGCACCTGCCACAGTGCAGGGGCTCTCCACAGTGGGGTGAGCCAAGTCATTTCCAAGGCAGAGGACATTCACTGGGGAGTTCATCACCCAAGACAGTACGTGGCCTTGGGCTGCAGCACCCATCACTGCCCAGGCTCCTCTGAGAAGGGTCAGAGCATCCAGGGACTGAACCACAGTCAGTACATGAGATGGACTCCTTCCTGGAAGGTCACACAAGATTCCTGCAGGTCAGTGAGCAGATCCTTGCAGTAATGCCAGAGAAAAAAGCACACAGGAAGGGAGAAAGTCTGCAGGCATGACTTGAGGTGGTCTACATGCTAAGGTTTGGTTGAGTGCACAGTCACCTACACAGGGGTGCCATACACCACTCATGGGATGTCAGGTGTGGCTCACCTGAGCACTGCTTTCAGGTCACTGCTCTTCTTCACACACCTTGATGTCTTCTCTTCTGAAAGCAGGTGCTGAGGTGTAGGGACAGGAAAGAGGGCATGAGGGCTAAATAAAGGGCAATGACAAGCCTCAGTACCTCATGCAGCAGCAACCCTCCCACCAGTCACCAGTTGGATGGCACCTTCACAGGCATACAGGAGGACAGTGCACTTCTGACCATCACAAATCAGACTTTATTCCAGGGACTTTCTCTGTACAGTTCCTCTTTTAGGGAACTTTAGCCCCACTCTGGGTCCAGAACAGAGAGTTCCATTACAGTTCACCTCTATGAGGTTCAGAATTTTGCAGCAATGACTTGGTGTTCCCAATACCTCTGAATTCTAGGCCATGATGCCTAGAGGTGCATGCAGAGCTCCAGAGAAAACTTCCCTCCTTCCTCTAGGATTCTCCCTTACATTTTCGTCTCATCCCTCCAACATCTGCGCCCCTTCCTTCATTCCTTAATGTATTTCACTATCAATTATTCAAACTAAGGGACATGAGAATTAAATCCCAGGAGACACTGGGGTTTCAAGTACAGGCAACTGAGCATGAGACTTCCTAAGTCACATATGAGCAAAAAGTGAAAGTGCAGTAAAAGTCACTACTTTGATGATGGGAGAATGCATATGGTTTTGCAAAGGCTCTCCTGCTCAGACATCAGTTCTCTACGTGACTCCATTTCCTCAGGCTCAGAATTACAGGGGTCTTTCAGGGAGGAAATTGGTACACTTCACTGAACCCAGTCCTAATTTAGATAAGAGAGAATGCTTTGCATGAAGGGTCTGACTGGGCTGTGCCTGCACCTGTAGCAGGGATGTGCCTGCATTCCTTGTTGCAGGAAGTAGGGTGTGGGGGTACTAACATCACCATGAGCTTTGACTTTACTAATGACATAAATTCATGGCTCTATCCAGTTTTCAGAGTCATCAATGCCTGGAATTTGAGCCTTGCTTCTCAAAGTGATTATCAGCTCCTTCAAATTTGAGAAGCTATGTTCAGTAAAATGGTTCTCCTTTTTGGTTTCCCATTGGGATCACCTGTTTTGTTTTAGTTTTGTTTTGTTTTAAGACATCATCACGTCAGACACTGTATAAATAAGGACAGCAGTATCAGTGCTCTCAGGGAGGAGGGAACAGGCATCTACTTAGTCTTCCCCAGAGAGCCACAGAGATTTTCTTGATTGGATTCAGACATGTTCCCAAAGGTAGAGAATGGTGACTGCCTAACAGTGATTGTGGTCTTTGCCAACCAACTCCAGTGATTCTCAAATTTTGCTCATATTTATAATCACTTAGAGGTTGCTTTAAATTCCTAATACCTAGACCTGAATAAGTAAGGCAAACATCTCCGTCTCGGGTACTAGCATTTTACAGGTTTATTGAAGAAGAATGGGAAAATGCAGAGATACAGGTTTAAGCATGCCACATGAATCAGCTTGATTGCTATAAGCACTATTTTAGAGCCTCCAAGTGTTCCCAGTGAGAGGCAAGTAGAGAATCGGTGTGTAGCAAATAAACATTGTATAGAAAACAAAGTGTGAACACAGCATCCCACACTGGGGAGAATTTTATTAACATTGGAATAAATATTTAGTACAACTGTAGAATGACTTTAAAGAGCCACAGCATGCAAGGCCAGGAGAACTTTGTCCAGGATGGTTGTCTACTGACATCCTCCACTGGTAGAGTTTCCAGAGATCACCAGAGAATAGCCTCAGGACACTTCTGGGTGCGGGGAGGTGGGGCACCCTGAGCTGGAAGGCTGAAGGTGGAGCTTCCACACAACCTCACTAGACCCAGGTCTACATCCCCATGGCCTTCTTCCTCATCACAGAGCTCAGAACACCACTTGGACAGAAAAGTGCCCTTGGCTTTTCTACTCAGTGAACCTGTAGCCTATATGCTAATGCTCCTGTCACTGCCCAATATTCCTACAAAAACTATGGGACAGTCCCACTGTCATGTCCAGATGGACTCCTGACTTGGGCAGGGAAGTCGGTGAAAATACATGAGGCATGGCCACCAGGTCTTGGGTACACAAGTGAAAGCAATGCCAAGACAAAGACAGAATAATGAAGAAAAAAGAAAAAGAAAACTGCAGGGAGTTCTGATTTCTATGGCAGAAAGTGGATACAAAGGGTCTTTAAGCTGACCAGGCTTCCTGCACTCTCTAAACCTGCTGGGGAATGCAGATCTCTCTCCCATGCTGATTCCTTCTCAGTATCTGAGGTTCTTTCTGGCTCAGGCTGTGATATTGCTGGACAGCACAGACTGCTTTTCCTTCCACACTGGGCCACACATGTCCCCAGTGTGGCCACAGTCCATCCCTTTCTGTAATTTCTTGTATTCCCAAAACTGACATTTCTGCTCTTCCCCTGACCTGCAACCCAAGGAGTCACCCACCAGCTCTTCCTAGGTCTTGCTACCTCATCAGATCACTGAGGAACTGTGCTTTCCATTCAGCTTTGGAGAGCAGTATCTGTGCCCTGGGTTCCTCTACTTGGTCATTTTCAGAACTCCCTTGCACTTAATTCTTGATATTTTCTTTAAAGTTCGACCTAGCCAGAGCCCTACTGTTTGCCTCTCAATAACAGTAATGATGTTTTTGTTACTCCACTTTCTTATTGAAACTTTTCCAATGTGTTCATCTCTCATTATATTTTCAAGTCCAGTATTCTGCAGGGTCATGGTGCCTTTTGCTCATGGGACTCCAGTGTGCCAGATTCCTGGCCAAATTCCCATAATTACAATGCTTCCAGGCTACAGGGTGCTCCCAGGGATATTGATAAGTGAGTGAAGATCTAAGTTATCTTCCAAATTCCCCTTCAGTTGTGGCCTTACCTCATTGGTCTTTAACTGGGTGTGGGGAAGGGCTTCTGTGTAGTGTGGATAATCAGTCTGAGAGTGTGTATCCCCAGCTGAAACCCTAATTAGGGTGAGTGTCTTTGAAGTCAGGTGTGTCCTGGACTGCAGTCCTGATTGGGTTGACCAACTGATTGACCCTATGTAAAGGGAAGTCAAGCAAAGGTGGCATTTTCTCAGAGAAGCACTGAAGCATCCAGAGCCTGGGAGAAGAGTAAGTCCCTGCTCACCTGAGGAACCCTGATGGTGGGTTTCTCCATCTCCTCCAACCCTTATTTCCTGGTGAGTTCTTCAACCATGGGATGACACCCTCATTGCCTCACAGTGAAACAAATCCTGTCTCGCTAGGCATTTAGACCATCAGAGCAGCATTTATGATTACTCAATTTTATAGTTTCAACAGTGACTTCTCCACTCTTTCTGTTTTGACTATTAGGGAACCATTTCCCTTTGTCTTGAATCTATTTTATTATTTTAGTTCCATCTTACATAATTTTACATCTGTGCTACTATTAAGAATCAGTAGCCAGTGGTGATAAATTTAAATGATTCATAACTAAAACAAAAATTAATTAACTTGTGCTTGGAATAATTCTCATTTGCAATGCTGAGATTGGAGGTTAGTAAGTTTCAGGCCTTCCTAAGCAATGTACAATGCTTCTCAGGAACTTACTAAGTCCCTGTCTCAAAATAAAAATACCAAAATGACTGGGGATGTGACCCAGTGTTAGAACTGTGTTGTGTTCAATCCCCAGTACCAAATGCAAAATACAAACACCAAAACAGCCCTTCTGATTCAAGTGTTAGGTGTTTATGTTAAGAATTATCAAATAATTGCCCCCTTTATTCTACATTTTTCCATTGGCTTCAGTGTTGAAATACAAAGCTGCTCCCCGTCCTTTCCGTTGCATCACAACCTAGCTTGTCAGTCTGAAAGCTGCTCCCCTGCCCTTTGCATCACAACCTAGCTTGTCAGTCTGAAAGCTGCTCTCCCCACCCTTTCCACTGCAGCCATTTTCCCCACCTCCCAACTACTTGTCAGTCTGTGAACATCCTAGTTACCTATTGGTTCATCAGTCAGCTTGCAAGTATCCTTCTCCTTTATTGGTCCCCTGTTAGCACGGTGGCATTCAACTCCTTAGGGATAGCACCCCCGCCATCTTTTCCAATGCTTTTCTCTCTCCTACTCACTTGCTTTCTCTCTCCTCCTTGCTTTTCCACTCTTTCTAGTGCATGCCCTTTCTCTTTTCCTCTCTTTTCTTCTCATTTTCTCTCTTACCCTGCAGGGAGACACTCTGCTTAATCAACTCCCTTATGTGATTTCCTGTGTCTGGCATGGTTTTCGTGGGTATCTTACAAGTGTTATGTATGAAGTGGATGTTGAAAATCTCACAAAGCTGGGTTTTGTGTTGTAATCCAATGTGAGATGATTGGATTTTCAATTTTTATTAGTGACATAAGTTCATATTGATTTCTCACTCACTTTAAGCTGTTATTGCATACTCTAGATGTGGTCTCTGCTTTTATGCCTGCATTGCTTGAATATTAAAGAGAAGAGGGAAGAACCCTCAGGCTATGTTCACTGTGGATCCCCAGCATTGGGAAGAGGTCCCATTCCATCTCTATTCCTGAGCTATACAGGTCCAGTTGTTATTGTTACCAAAAGCTCACTCCTTTTTTCCAATACCACTCAAATAATGAGGACACAGTTTTGAGAAAAAGGGAAAAGAAAGTTTATTGCTTTGCTAGCAAAGGAGAAACCCAGAGGATTCCTGTCCCAGAGACTGTGGTTCTGCTCATCAGCAAGACAGGGACTTTTAAGGAGGTGACTCAAAGGCTACACTGCATGTGTTCTCAGTCTGCAGTTGTGATTCACCTGTTAATTTGGAATGTAGTCATCTATGGTGGGTGGGTACTTAGGGTCAGAAAACTCTGCCTAGGATGGGGAAGAGAGGTAATCCCATTTTCCCTGTTATTAGGAAGGGGGCTAGATTAGGGAGGAGCAGGGAGAGAGGAAGAGAAAGAAACATGTTCATTTTAAAAATAAGTTGCAGTGGCCGAGCAAAAAGGGTTATATTCAAAGCATAATGTGGACCACTGTTACATTATGTTTAAGGTATAAGGTTTTCCCCAAAAGCTCATGTATGAGACAACATAGGAAAATTGAGAGGTGAGAGATTGGATTATGAAGCTTCAACTTAAGCAGTGCATCAGTCCCCTGATAGGGATTAACTGGGTGGTGACTGTTGGCAGGTAGGGTGTGACTGGTGGTGGGACTAAGGGCATGCCTTGGGTCTATGTTTAATCCCTGGTGAGTGAAGATCTCCTTGTTTTCTTGCTATTGTGACCTGCACTGCTTTCTTTTTTCCTCCACCTGTGATTGGTGCACTATAGTTGTCTGTATGGATAGGGTCTGTTGTTACTTTTCTGCACTTGCACACAACACAACAGCATGATTGGCCTCCCACCCCTTGGTCCCTTTCCTCTACTCATCTCCCTTTGAATTTTAGGAGGTCCACCCCCACACTTGTTTTCTTTGTCCTCTGTCACTTCCCCACATGAGAGAAAACTAGGACATTTGACTTTCTGTTTGACAAAATTCACTTAACTTGATGGTTTCTAGTTCGATCCATTTTCTTGTAATCACATGAATTCGTTTTGCTTTCTGGCTGAATAAAACTCCATTGTGTATATGTACCCCATTTTCTTTGTCCATCCTACTCTTGATGGACACTATGGCTCCTTCCATAGTTTAGCAATTATAACTGTGCTGCTGTAAACAAGGTCATGCATGTGTCACTACAATAAGATGATTTAATTCTTCAAGATAAATATGCTTTTAGTGTAGCTAGCTGTGTTTTCTCCATTTTTAGGTATGGCTGAATTGTATGGTATTTCCATGTCTGGTCTTTTGAGGAGCCTCCCTGCTGACTTCCAGAGCATTCGTACTAATTTACAGTTCCAGCAACAGTGTAACAGTGCTCTTTTTCTCCACATCCTCTCCAGCTTTTAGTATTATTTCTGATTATTGACTACCATTCTGATTGGAGTGAAAAGAGGTCCCAGTGTAGTTTTAATTTGCATTGCCCTCATTGGTCATGATATTGAAGATTTTTTTGTGCATTTGTTGGCATTTCTATTTCTTCTTTTCAGAGTGTCTGTTTAGTTCATTCGCCCCTTTAGAAATTGGGTCATTCAAATTTTTTTTGGTGTAAAAGTTTTTGAGCTCTTTATATGTTGTAGATGTTAATCCTCTGTCAGAAGAGTCCTTAGCAAAAATTTTCCTCCCATGCTGTGTTCTCTCTTCACATTCCAAAGTGATTTCTTTGCAGTGAAAACCTTTGTAATTTGATTCTGTCCCATTTATTAATTCTTGGCTTTATTTCCTGTGCTTTAGGGGTTCTACTGAGAAGGTCATTGCCTCTGCGTAGAAGCTGGAGTATTGACTGTACAGTTTCTTCTAGGAATTGAATAGTTTCTGGTGTAATTCCAAGGTCTTTGATCCATATTGGGTTGATTTTTGTGCAGGATGAGAGATAAGCATTGAATTTCATTCCTGTGTATGTGGATAACCAGTTGTCCCAGCACCGTTTGTTAAAGAGGCTGTGTTTTTGCCAATGTATGTTTCTGGCACCTTTGTCCGGGATCAGATGACTGTAGGTGGTGGCTTGTCTCCGTGTCTTCTCTTCTGTCCCCTTGGCCTCTGGGTCTGTATTCATATTGACACCATGCAGGTTTTGTTATTATTGGGCTCCTTTCATTTGCCCTATTGTTCCTCCATGGTGTTCTTCCTGACTCTGGGCCCAGGGCTGTGGAGTCAGCTGTCTGTGGACTGAGCCCTCTGAAACTGTTCCTTCTCTATATTGTTCTTATCAGTTCTTTTGGTCAGAGTGATGAGAAAGGTGACTAAAATCACACTGAATGGCTTTACTTTTTATGCTAGAGTTCTGATTTGAAAGGAAAAGAACAGTGGAGTGCTCTTAAATGTCAGTTACTTTTGTTGACACAATCTTGGCAGAACATAGTTTTGAGTGGGAAATAAAGGTTCCTAACACTGCAACCGGGAACCAAAATCCACATTCAAACACCCCAGGAGGACTTGGAAATCCAAAGCCTGCCACTCAGTGGTGAGGAATGCCGTCAAATACTAAGTTGACAGTGAGGACACAAAATGGTTCCTCCCTGGTGTCTTTACGGGACTTGGAGGGAGAGGACCAAGGTGTGCTTACATCTTTGCTGACCTCACAGTGATGTGTCACTACTCCTGCTATGGCAGGTTACTCAGTATAATTTTGCCTGCATGAATGACCATTTGAGAAACACTAAATCAATTGATAGTTCCCTGAAAATTCATATGTAGCCGAGTTTTCTTTACTGAAAGTTGAGCATATTGGGACCTATGGTTTAAAAAGAGAATTCAATTGAGGTAATTGAGTGAACCCTACTGCAAAATAATCAGCACCCTTACAACAGAAAGTTTAGGGGAGAGGTGTGACCTTGGAAGACCTTGTAAAGACACAGAGAGACCAGCCTGTACAAGGCAGGAGTGCAGGTTTCAGAAGAAACGGACCCTGCAGACCCATTGATCTCAGACTGATGGCCTCCAGAATCATGAGAAAATCAGCTTGTTTTTAAAGCCACCAGGTCTCTGTCTTGTTATGGAAACCCTACTGTTCTTTCAAAGCATGTAAACTAATACCATATTCTTAGTGGCAGGTGCTCTACTGTTTTGAAAGTGAGAATGAAATTAGAAGGTGAGCTTTCAAGAGGCTTAGAGAAGAGAAATGATTATGGATCATGAAGTAATGGCTCATTTAGAAAAACATGTCAGATTCTAAATACTTTGAAAGCCAGTGGGAGTAGTGATTCTGAGTTTAGGCAGGGATGGACACCACAGTCTGGTGTTCTCAGATGCAGGAAGAGACACATGCAAGCACTCCCCACTACAGGAGGAGCGTGATGACAAGATGTGAGAAATAGTGTGGGGAGGAAGAGCTTGAAGAACATGTGTTGAAATGAGTAAATAATGGAATAAATTGAGCAGTGAAAAGAAGATGAGGATGCTGCTTTGGAAGTAGAGTCAATGCAGCGGAGGATTGTGAGAGGTAGAAACTGGATAGGGGAGTGGTCTTTAGGAAGTGAGGAAGAAGACCCTGCAGAGACAGGGTAGGGCATGTGCTCTTTGACATTACAGGCACTATCTAGTAAACTTGGAGGTGTTGTTCATGTCTTGAAGGACATTGAGTTCAGGAGATAGGAAACAAGTAAAATTTCTGCTGTACTATTTTTTGGAGGGATAAATACTTTATATTATGAAAATCTTTAAATCTTTCATGAGCTCATTTTGTAAATTGTGATTTGCCCGATAATCAACAGGGTTATGAGAGTAAACAAACATGAAAATCTGTAAGCACAGTCACATTTAGTAAATTTGTTGAGTTTTGTTGTTTTGTGGGGTGGTTTTTGTTTGTTTGAATTTTTGTTTTGTTCTTCAGTGATTGGTTCTTCGGGTGTGTTTTGTCTGTGTCTGTGTGTGTGTGTTGGGATTGATATCAGGGATGCCATAACAATGAGGCAGCTACATTCACAACAGTGCTTCCTTGAAAACAAAAAATAGCATGGATTCAACCCCAGTGTGTTTCACCACTGAGTCAGAACCCCAGCCCATATTTGGTTTCTTTTATTTTCATACAGGGTCTTGTTAAATTATTTAGAACCTCACTAAGTTGCTGAGGGTGTCTGTGAACTTGGGATCCTCTTGCCTCAGCCTCCTGAGTTGCTGGGCTTACATGTGCACACCAATGCTCCTGGCTGTTTTCTTTTTTCAGTCTTCAGACAAAAATATCCGGTGAAATCTAATCTTAGAATTGAAAATTACAAACCATCCTTGAGATTCATGATATTTTCAAGGATATATTACCATTTATAAATCTCTCTGTCCTTCTCTCATGTGTATGGATCCATAATGGAAAGCAGGGATGTCACAGTTGGTGAAGATGAATATAAAGCAGGATTTCAAAGATCTCAGCTAACATATCAGCAAACTAGCACACTTAGCAAACATATTTTATGCTGATCTCAAGTCATCACATATGAGCAACATTTCTGAACATACATGATATAAATTAGCATCACAGTGCGTGATAGTACGAGCATGACCCCAGTGCTTCAGCTGTTCTTGACAAATGGAACTATGAGGATTGGATTGGCAGGATGGTGCCATGGATTCCCCAAAATGGAAAACCACTTGAGCTACTTCTTGCTTTCATAATACAGATCTTGACTTGACTGGTTCTGAGTCCATGAGGGGCAAGTCTAACTCAAGGGTGAGGGACAGTTGGAAGGGAGTGAGGCTCCAGGGGCACCTGATTGAACTTAGAGAACCACTGCCAACAAATAGAGCAGAAAGAGTAAAATCTGAGAAATTCCACAATGTTTCTGGCTAGGTGGAAACCATAAACTGCATGTGGGGTGAGAAAGGGATACCTATACTTAAAAATGTAAGAAACTTGTGTGACTCTGGACTCTATAGGACAATTCACATGTGAAATGCAAGGTTTTTCATTTATGTATATAAGTATATATAGGAGGTATGATTCCACCATTCTTAATTGTCATTGTGTTCACATTCTTTTAAGTTTTGATCCTGGACTATGAATGGAGCACTGTGCCTATATCTCTTAGGGTGAAGTGAATTCTCCTTGTGCTTACAGCAGGTTTAAGACTCTTAGGAATATCTAGGATTTCATAGAGAGGAGTCAGGATATTTTGTAAAAGTGTTGAGTGTCATGATTTCCTTCTTCATCCATGTTTCTTTTTGGAAAATTGTTTGGACTGCGTGTGAGTTCATAAAGAGAGGAAGAGTGCAGGAAGCAAAATCAATGGCCATGCATCCACTGGTGAGCACAGAATGGCTTTTTCTTTTTAAATTTCAGCCCTACTGAGAGAGACACCAATTCTTCAGTGCCAGCAGGTGTTAGTCCTATAACCCCAACTCTGGAGTGATCTTCATGGGTCAGGAACTCATCATCAGGCAGCTAATCTGCTTCCTGTCATGACACTACTGTACTATGGTACCATTCCTGGCCATGTACTTCTACAAGGCATGGGAGATACTGTATCTGACATTCTGCCTCTGACTTGGTCTGAAATCATTGCTGGTTAGTGATGCTATTCATTGCAAGGTGTTTGGATTGTGGTGAATGCAGACCAGAGGAACCTGTGAGGAGTGGAACATTGCAGCCCAACATGGAGGCAGATATTCCAGCAGGTGAATTCAGTTGACCCAGTGGCACAGGCATTGGAGTGAGAATGAGGGAAAGGAAGGGGGTAGGCTAGAGAAGGCATGAGAAGTAACTTCTTTTTTCTAATTTAAACTTGGAGTTCAATGGAATACATTTCAAACTTTTGAGAAGGTCCCAAAAGATACCTAAAACAATCATGATCATTCCTCTTCCAGTGTTGGTACAACTGACTAATAAACCATTCCAAAATGTATACAGGAAGTCATGTTAACTTAATTGCTGTTGTGTCACTAAAAGTATGCTAATAAATAACATAGTAGAGAGAGCTAAATTTTTGAAACCAAAATTTTAGACAACCAGTCAGGAAACAGAGAAACAAGATCAAAGTGTCAGAGACATATTGAAAAGTAGTGTTTGGAACTCCAGAGAGAATTGAGAATGGGAGTTGTAGCATAGGGATGGTCATGCTGGGACTGTGCTTCAGAATACAAGTCTCAGAATCTTTGCCTTGAACTGCTGAAATGTCTGTCCTTAACCTTATTCTGACCTCCTCAGTCACACCATGAGAAGAGTGACTGTTCCTACTGACACTAAAATACATGTGGGTTGTTCAGTTCTCAAAAGTTCTGGGGATTGGTCCATGAATGTCTGCATTGTTCTGGTTATAGACTTATAGTTTATACATGTTTGAAGATAGGAAGAAATTCACTTACCTTTTAAAGTCTCATATTACTAACCATTTCAGGTGGGAATCTAAGATACATCTTCGTGAAAACCTTACACATAATCATTGTTTAAGACTGACAAATTGTTGTTAAGTTTTGCCTGGTGATAATTTTGTTTAAATAAATGAGGATTTAAATTTTACTCAAAATGTTTAAAGTGAAAATTTTATTATAACCTGTCTGTCTGAAAGTTATAATTACCAGCCCTTGAAATGTTTTCATGATTTGTGATGCTATATCATGTCATATCCCTTTACTATAAATTCTATGAATTCAATGTTGGATGTCTCTGGGTTGCGAAGGTAAGAGTGTTGGGTGCTAGGAATGAGTAGGCTGGTGCCCTAAGCAGTTTGGTCTCCATGAACACCGGGTTTCCTTCTGCCTCAGTGCTGTTCTCTCAACCCTTCTTTTGTAGTTTTTTTTTTTTTTCCCCTGCTTGAGGGGCCGGGGATTCAAACCACAGTCCTTACACATGCTAGGTGGGCACTCTCAGAAGGAGCTATTTCTTCAGCTCCTCAACCCTTCTTTTGGGAAATTGAAGGAATTGCTCTGTCTAAACCTGCTTGTCAATAATGTTTTAGGAATCAATGACCATTGAAGATGTAACCGTAAGATCCACCCAAGAAGAGTGGGCCACGCTGGACCCACCTCAGAAAATGCTACACAGATCAGTGATGCTGGAAGTCATCAATCATCTAGTCTCAGTTGGTGAGTCCATCAACATTATACGATTCACTTTGCACCCACTAGATTGTGGTCTGCACCAAAATTTCACAAACTCATTCTAATTAAGTCTCCTGCTTGAATGATTTGAAATCTATAAATAGACCTAATATTTACAAATAATGATTCTTATATGGTCACCGTGCCTGAGGAGAGAATACTGAAAACAAGAGAATTTTGAATATTTTTGTGGTGCTTATGTTGGATTCCACTTGAAAGTAGTATTTTGTGGAGATGTGAACTTTCTGAAAGGTCTGTTGATTCAGCATTCTTTGAATGTGGTCATGAGTATCAGTGTTCTTCAGACCTGCCTCTTTGGGGAACATAGTCTATCTTCAATATTTCCTCTGTTAAATGTTTTCTCTCACCTCCTAGATTCTGTTCATTTTTGCTAAGTCATCTTCATGGACTTGATGATAATGCATATTTCTTGGCAGAAATCTTAAAACCCATTTCCTTTCTTATGATGACTCAGGTGTCTGTTCTGCAAACCAGGTGTGACTTTGCATCTGGGGCAAGGAGAAATTCTGTGGATGGTAGCAGAAATAGGGTTTCCCTCAAGCTAAGATCCAGGTCAGAAATGGAGACTTGTGATTGTACACAGAAGGGTGCTAGGCCAGCGAGAATGAACTTGGAAATATTAACTGACCTAGCCATCAAATGAACAGTGTTGTCTAAAATGTAGCCATGGATAATGGGACAATATGTCCATGTGTTGACATAGCTCCTTTTCTTTTATATTCAAAATTTGTCCTACATTTGTATTTTCATTTAGGGCAAAACATGTTAATGTATTTTTTGGAGGACAATTTCCATAATGTCTCTTTTCCTGATTTTCTGCTTTAAAGAGTTTTCTCCATTTCACTTTTTTAAATAAGTCTATACTGACAATCTTTTGTAATTACCAGTATGCTACATACTCTTCTTTTCTCTTGATTTAAAACATCTCCTCTGTGAAAGTGTCAATGAGGTAAAAATATGCTCATGAGATTGTTGTCCTTTTTCAACTTTGTCTCTCTCTGAATTTCATGCTACCAATTTGTATTTCCAAATATTTTAGGCAAGGAAAGTGCATGTCCAAAAAAGGAAAGGATATGCAGAGCACTTATGAACAGGAAGGACACACCCCTCAACATGTCAAAGGTAAGTTTCAGGGATGGGAACATTGATTAGGCAAATCCAAGATCTGTCAGCAGAATAAATTAGTAATTGAGTACAACTTCATGGCTGTAACTGTGTTGACATTACCCAATTTCTGAGCCAAAAGGCCTGTATAGTTTCCATTCTTTGAGAAATTAACAATTAGCATTTTTAATGTAATTGTCTTTGAAACATTGATGTTCATAAAATTAATCTGAGCCCCTTTAAACAGCATACTAGCAAATTGATAATACTTGACTCACCTGGGAATTATGTACTATGCATATGGAATCAAAAGAGGAAAGGTTTTAGTTTTCACATTACAATGGATGTGTCTAAGATTCAAATGTAGAGAAGTTAGTTCATGAGTTTATATGGGGACATCATTAAGAAAGGTTCATCTTCTTTACAAACCAAAAATCTCATGTTCAGGAACATTGCTTGGAATGGAAAGACTTGGAGGAAGAGCTATATCACAACTCTGCATCTATTCGACCTTTGTTTACTCACCCAGTAGAGATGCACGGGGTCAACCAAAGTTGTGCACAATCCCTCACTGACAATTTTTATCTCAGAGGAAGCAAGGAAAATGATAGCAGTTTGTCATGTGAAGGCCAGCTATGTTTGAATGGACATATGGAAGATTTACATACTAGAAAATGCAGAGAATGACCCTGGAGAGATTCAATATGAACGCCATCTATGTAGCAAATCCTTTAATCAAACCTCTGATCTAAGGAAACTCAATGCAACTACAACAGGGGAAATGATGTGTGAATGTAATTTTTGTGGGAAAGGCTTCAGTTACTTTACTGAGCTTAGACAACATGAGAGAACCAACATAGGTGAGAAACAAAATGAATGCCATGTGTGTGGGAAAGCCTTCAGGAACTCTTGCAATCTTAAAGGGCATCAGAAAATCCACACTGGAGAGAAACCATATGAATTCCAACTGTGTGGGAAAGCCCTTAGTAAATTATATAACCTTCAGGTGCCAGAGAGGACCCACACTGGAGAGAAACCATATCAATGCCACGTGTGTGGGAAAGTCTTCAGCAAATCAGTTCACCGTAGATGTCATCAGATTATACAGAATGGAGAGAAACCGTATCAATGCCAATTGTGTGGGAAATCCTCTGGCCAATCATGCTACCTTAGAATACATGAGAGGGTCCACACTGGAGAGAAACCATATCGATGCCAATTGTGTGAGAAATCGTACGGTCAATCATGCAATCATGCTACCTTAAAACACATGAGAGAACGCACACTGGTGAGAAACCATATGAATGCAATGTGTGTGGGAAAGCCCTCAGGAACTCTTACAACCTTAAAGGGCATGACAAAATCCACACTGGAGAGAAACCATATGGATGCCAACTGTGTGGGAAAACCCTTAGTAAATTATATAACCTTCAGGTGCATGAGAAGACCCACACTGGAGAGAAACCATATCAATGCCAATTGTGTGGGAAAGTCTTCAGCAAATCAGTTCACCTTAGACATCATCAGATTTACACACTGGAGAGAAACCATATTGATGCCAATTGTGTGGGAAATCCTCTGGCCAGTCATGCTACCTTAGAGTACATGAGAAGGTCAACACTGGAGAGAAACCATATCGATGCCAATTGTGTGAGAAATCGTACGGTCAATCATGCAATCATGCTACCTTAAAACACATGAGAGAATGCACACTAGTGAGAAACCATATGAATGCAATGTGTGTGGGAAAGCCTTCAGGAACTCTTACAACCTTAAAGGGCATGACAAAATCCACATTGGAGAGAAACCATATGGATTCCAACTGTGTGGGAAAGCCCTTAGTAAATTATATAACCTTCAGGTGCATGAGAAGACCCACACTGGAGAGAAACCATATCAATGCCAATTGTGTGGGAAATCCTTTGGCCAATCATGCTAACTTAGAATACATGAGAGGGTCCACACTGGAGAGAAACTATATCGATGTCAATTGTGTGAGAAATCCTATGGTCAACCATGCTATCTTAAACCACATCAGAGATCCACACTGGTGAGAAGCCATATGAATGCCATGTGTGTGGGAAGCCCTCAGTCTATCATCTGGTCTTAGGCACCACATGAAAACATATACTGGAGAAAGACTATACAAAGGTCATCTATGTGGAAATGCCTTCAGTAGCTGCTCTGACTTGAGACAGTATGAGGAACCACATACTGGAGAGAAGCCATACAAATGTCTTCTGTGTGGGAAAGCCTTCAGTCGATCATCTGGCCTCAGGCAGCATGAGAGTTTTCTCCATTTCACTTTTTAAAATAAGTCTATCCTGACAATCTTTTGTAATTACCAGCATCCTACATAATCTTTTCTCTTGATTTAAAACATCTCCTCTGTGAAAGTGTCAATGAGGTAAAAATATGCTCATGAGATTGTTGTCTTTTTTCAACAAAAAAAGACTCTCTCTGAATTTAATGCTACCAATTTGTATTTTCACCTATTCTAGGCAAGGAAAGTGCATGCCAAATACAGGAAAGGATACGCAGAGCACTTATGAACAGGAAGGACACACCCCTCAACATGTCAAAGGTAAGTTTCAGGGATAGGAACATTGATTAGGCAAATCTAAGATGTGTCAGCAGAATAAATTAGTAATTGAGTACAACTTCATGGATGTAATTGTGTTGACATTACCCAATTTCTGAGCCAAAAGCTCTGTAGAGTTTGCATTCTTTGAGAAATTAACAATTAGCATTTTTCATGTAGCTAGTCTTTGAAATATTGATGTTCATAAAACTAATCTGAGCCCCTTTAAGTAGCATAGTAGCAAATGAATATTACTTGACTCACCTGGAAATTATGTACTATGCATATGGAATCTAAAGTGGAAATGTTTTAGTTTTCATATTACAATGGATGTGTCTAAGGATTCAAATGTAGAGAAGTTTGTTCATGCATTTATATGGGACATCATTAAGAGAGGTTCATCTTCTTTCAAAACAGAAACCTCAATTTCGGGAACATTCCTTGGAATGGAAAAACTTGGAGGAAGATCTGTATCACAACTGCGTCTATTTGACTTTTGTTTACTCACCCAGTAGAGATGCACGGGGTCAACCAAAGTTGTGCACAATCCCTCACTGACAATTTTTACCTCAGAGGAAGCAAGGAAAATGATAGCAATTTGTCATTTGAAGGCCAGCTATGCTTGAAGGGTCATATGAAAGGTTTACATACTAGAAAATGGAAAGACAAGGACCCTGGAGAGATTCAATATGAACATCATCTATGTAGCAAATCCTTTAATCAAACCTCTGATCTAAGGAAACTCAATGCAACTACAACAGGGGAAATGATGTGCGAATGTAATTTTTGTGGGAAAGGCTTCAGTTACTTTACTGAGCTTAGACAACATGAGAGAACCAACATAGGTGAGAAACAAAATGAATGCCATGTGTGTGGAAAAGCCTTCAGGAACTCTTGCAACCTTAAAGGGCATCAGAAAATCCACACTGGAGAGAAACCATATGGATGCTAACTGAGTGGGAAACCCTTTAGTAAATTATATAACCTTCAGGTACATGAGAGGAACCACACTAGAGAGAAACCATATCAGTGCTACATGTGTGGGAATGTCTTCAGCAAATCAGTTCACCTTAGATGTCATCAGATTATACACACTGGAGAGAAACCATATTGATGCCAATTGTGTGGGAAATCCTAAGGTCAATCATGCTACATTAAAACACATGAGAGAACCCACACCGGTGAGAAAACATGAATGCAATGTGTGTGGGAAAGCCTTCAACCAATCAAGCTACCTTAGACTTCATCAAAGAACACACACTGGGGAGAAACTGTATCAAATGTGAGTTTTGTGGGAAACCCTTCAGGCAATCATGTAACCTTAAACTACATCAGAGAATCCACACTGGTGAGAAGCCATATGAATGCCATGTGTGTGGGAAAACCTTCAGTCTATAATCTGGTCTTAGGCACCACGTGAAAACACAAACTGGAGAAAGACCATACAAATGTCATCTATGTGGAAAAGCCTTCAGTAGCTGCTCTGACTTGAGACAGCATGAGGATAAACATACTGGAGAGAAGCCATACAAATGTCATCTGTGTGGGAAAGTCTCCAGTCGATCATCTGGCCTCAGTCAGCTTGAGAGAACACACACTGGAGACAAATAATGTGCATGCCTCCTGTGTGGGCATAGTCTTCAACCATCACTCTACTATTAAAAAATGGAAGATGACTCACCTTAGTGAGTGGCCATCAGAAGGTAACCTGTGTGGAAAGGCCTCTCTTGATACCCTAACCTTAGAAAGCACAATCACACTCAGTGGAGAGAAACCACATGAATGGCACCTATGTGGGAAAGCCTTCAGTCAATCTTATTGTCTTAGGAAGGATGAGAAAATGCATAAGACCTCAGTCATAGGAATGTCATCTGTTCGAGACAGCCCACCAAAGGTTCTGCATATAAGGACCCATGATGGAGAAAAACTTGAATTCATATAGCATATATTGTAACCTGATATTACAATCTATAATTAAAAAATTTCTTCTCTATTCCATATATTTCTGCTCCTACTCTTATTTTTTCTTTCCTACTACCTAATTTGCACATAATTTGATTGTTAAACTATATTCCTTTGACACATGTACTTTAAGTTATAAATGTTCATCTGAGTGCTATATCATCCCAGAGATTCTGATATTTTAAGCTTTTGTCATCACTTAGTTTGAAGAATTTTGTAATTAATTTTCTTGTGCTTTTTTTCTTGACCTTTGAGATATATAGCTGTGTGCCATTTAAGTTTGAAGTGGTTGACATATGGGGATGAGGTTCTAATGTAATAAATCATGCAGGAAAGAGTATGCATGATTTCATATTTTTCAAAAAGGTAATGGAAATGCTTAATATAAAAATTCTCTTCATTACTTTTTTAAATATTTGAAAGATAAGATTGTATTGGTTACATACATGCCAAACATGATCAAAATGCATGCCTCAAATATGTGCATTTTATTGTTCTTCAGTTTTAACTCAATAAAGCTATGAAAAAAATGTGAAGCAGCCTTCAAGTGTACTTGTATAATCCAAAACTGTGGATCCACAAATTGATGAGGATTCTTACTTTAATCAGTAAGAATAATTTTTAAGTAATTTTACTCCTCTCCTGACATACACAAGTTCACAGAAAATAAGCCATATGAAAGAAGATTGTTCAGAAACTCCTTAATCAGTGATATTTCTTAAATGGAATGAGGTTATTACAAACCCTGTCTTAAAAAGCATGTAGTAGTCTACAACCTCAACTCTCAGCTGTAAACCCAGCAGAGTAGTTGGCAGGAAATGAAGATTGAATAGCTCCAGGATCTGGAAAGGGTTTCCTTTGTTCTTGTGCTTTCAGACCTGATCCCACCCCTCCCATATTCCTCATGAGCTTTTTGAGCTTTATTCCCATTGGTTCCTTTTGGTCCATCGTTTTTGGAGGGACTTTTGAGGAAAAAAGGAAAAAATGTTAAAAAATGTATTTCCAAGGATTCCACTCTTTAGATTAATATTCTCTCATCTCTCCATTTAACCTGGTGTTCCAAAACATGGAGGAAATGAATGGTTGAATTCATATTAATAAGTTACTGGTGTACTTTTGTTACTCAGATTAAGAATAACTACATATAGAAAAACACAGTTATAATCTGAGCAACACAATGAAACAGGGTTGGGTTTGCAATTTGTTACCTATCGCACTCCCTGTCCGCAGAGAGATGAGACACAAACCTGGTTTTTTTGAGCTCTTTATTTTGCGCGCTTACTTCCTCATAGTTCTTTCTTTGTTCACCTCTTTGAGGAACTTACACTCCAATATATACATTATTGTAACCAATCAGCAACTCGAGCACAAGGGGAGAGCATCCACAGATACAGGCAGCAAAGGCAGGCATACAGTGGACCTGCACTGTCCATCAGGGAGCTCAGCCAATCCCTGGAACTTCCTCAAAATAATGTCAGTTGTTTATGCAAAAGTTAACTGCTCTGGCTCACTGCCAGGTGCCATCTTAGCCTTGCCACACCTAGGGCCAGGGGTCCGGCCGAAACCCCGACAGTTCCCCCTTTTCTCTTTTAAAAAGAAAAGGAAAGCTCGGGACCGTGCCTGTCTTAGGCGGAGTGGTCAACCACCGTCCTTACCTGTCATCGGATAACTGTAGAGCATGCTACAGCTCCTGTCTTAGGTCGGTACGGTATCACCTCCTTCCTTACCCGTCTGGCTAGCGGTCCAGCATCGTGAGCCATACTTGTGGGGAACTGTCGGCCTCTAGGGCAGTCATGGTCTGATGGAAGATGATACGATCTCTAGCTTGATCTCGGCGCATGTGCATGATAAGGCGTGTGAGGAAGATAACAGTAATAACCGTGAGTGTACACAGAGCTCCCATTCCTGTCCATTGCTTTACAAAGCTGAAAGAGGAGGATAACCAACTTAGCACTTCAGACATTGGAGCTACATCAACTCTAGTAGCATTAAGGCTAACAATTTGAGATCTAAGAATAGCAGTAAGATTATCAAATTCGTAAGACCAGATGGTACGTAGCTGAACAGACAAGATTCTGGACAAGTTTGCTGCATAGCTGAAGTTATGGTAAGCTACAGGTGTAACGCACAGTCCCGCCAGATGATAAATACATCCCACGTTTAACAGTTCCTGTAAAATGTCCATTTGTTCTTGAAGTAAGTCCACTCGCTGGTTTACTAAAAGAATCCCTGCTTTTAAGTGTTGATCCACTGTCTGCTGAGTAGATAAGGCAGTAGCAGTCTGTTGAACCACCTTATTGATTGTGGCTGCAGATTGTACAGACGTAGTTAAGGCTATAGCTGCTGCAGTGGCAGCTGCCGCTGATGCAACTATGGCGGTAATGACTGCTGCGGTGATTCCAAAGTCCCTCTTATTTCTGGAAAGCAATACTGGCAATTCATCATCTGTAACAGAGACTGGCATAGGCAAGAAGGTAGGAATACGCATAATGACAGCTCGGTAATATTTGGTTGCGTTCCAACACTGAGAAAGATAGCAGTTAGTTCCAGAGCAGTTGAGGGTTGTGCCATTAGAAACATTAGTTAATAGGAACATAAAAGGAGGATAGACACACACAGGAGTGGAATACAATGTTATAGTATTGTTACAAGCTATCTTACTGGCCTGGAAAGGGCCTGTGCCAGTATAATCTGAAGTGCGATACCAATAACAGGTCTTAAATGAACCCCCTTGCAGAGCAAACAAAGGTTGAAGATTAGTATATCCTGCTTGGGAGGTAAATAGGAACCAATTATCAAAAGGATTTATACGTAGAGAGCTAAGGCGAAAGCCAAGGTAGACAAGGTTTTTGATAAAATCGTTTACAGATTGTTGGTATGTAAAGTTTGGGGTGAAATAAAATCCATGTTGAATAGGAGCTGCTCCTTTAGCATGTTGACAACCTGTCCAAATGGGAGGACTAGAAAATTTGGGATCACAAGGAGGGAAAATGCGAGGTGTACAAAATCCAGTAGAAGGCAGTTTCAGTCGCTTTGGAATTAATCCTTCAAGAAAGACAACTTGCCCTGAAGTAGTAATCTTACTTGTCCCTGTAACTTTACCCTGGGTTATAGTCATACTTTCTTGGAAATCAATCCCTTTAGTAGACTGTCTTAAAAATAACCCTTGCACTTCACGCTGTAATTGAATGCAAGGCCTAAGAGAAGTGTCATTAACAAATTTGTTATTGGTAGAGATATCAAAGCAAAGGGTACCTGGCAGAGAAAGGGTAGAAAAATTATAAGGTTCTTCCTTGGGATCCATGATGACAGTCGGCAATCCAGTCCTAGGTTCTGTAGAAAACAAAGGTGGGAGGGTAGAGGAGGTGTTAGTTAGCAGTAAAGGATATGGCCAAGCTTTAACTATTGCCCACAGGTCTCGAGTCTTCACCGGTGTCATTGTCATTATCAATAGGATGCTTATCAGCATGATGTTCTTCATCATTGTTTTGATGCACCAGTCTAGTCAACCTTTCAGGTATCCAGATCGGTGTTTGTTGATCCTGCGGGAAAACACAAACAGACCCTCGGACCCACCGAAGAACTGGATCTGGGCCTTTCCATGTTCCTGTGAGAATATCTTTCCATTTTACCCACACTTGAGTACTTGTGGGATTAGCATGCCTTTCTGCAGCCGTATGTCCATTCTTATCCACATTTAAAAAATTTAAAATAAAAAGTACTAGATTTAGTTTATCTTTAGGTGCTCTAAGGTCAGCACCTATTCCCCCTTTTTGTTTTATTAAATAATTTTTTAACGTTAAATGAGTGTGTTCTACCATACCTTGTCCTTGAGGATTATAAGGAATTCCTGTGATGAGTTGTATATTAAAAGTTTGTGTAAATTGTAAGAAACTTTTGGATGTGTAAGCCGGCCCATTATCAGTTTTAATGATTTTTGGGATGCCCCAGGCTGTAAATGCTTGTAAACAATGTTGTACAACATCTTTAACTTTTTTCCCAGTGTGAGCAGAGGCCATGATCACCCCTGAAGCGGTGTCTACTGAAACATGAATATACTTAAGGTTTCCAAATTCTGAAAAATGAGTAACATCCATTTGCCAAATATGATTAGGTAATAGTCCCTTTGGATTTACTCCAACAGACTGTGCTGGCAATAGAGGAGCACAATGTTGACATGTTTTAACAATTTGTGTAGCAACATCTTTAGAAATATTGAATTTTTTTTTAAGGGTGGTGGAATTAACATGAAATTGGGTATGGAACATTTTAGCCTGTTCTAACATAGTAAAAGCAAAAACAGTTTTTGTTGCCCTATCAGCTTCAGCATTAGCTCTGGCAAGTGGACCAGGCAGTCCAGAATGAGCTCTAATATGTCCTACATAAAAAGGATACTTGCGGTCCAAGATTAAGGCACGTAAAGTACGAAAATAAGGAGCAACAGTGGACCCATTAGGGATATAAGGAACAGTCTCCAAACAAGGCACTGATTGTACTCTATAATGACTGTCAGATAATAGATTGAAAGGCTGTTCTATCATAATGTTAAAAGCTAAAACTACTGCAGCAAGTTCTACTACTTGGGCAGATGAAGGAGGAAGAATTATAGTTTCTGTTTTATTTCCAATTATTACAGCTCCAACTCCATTTTTTGAACCATCAGTAAAGACCGTTTGGCAATTTGGCAAAGGCTGTGTTTTGGTAATTTTAGGGAATATAACAGGAGTGTTTTTACAAAATTGTATCCAAGGATGTTTAGGATAATGATTATCAAAAGTTGCTGTAGTTGAACAGTGTAAAACAGCCCAATCGTCATTATGTTGAACTAACCACTGTATTTGAAGTTTGGTATAAGGGACAATAACAATCTTAGGGTGGCTTCTAAATATTGTAACACAGGCTTCTAACCCCTTTTATATCAACTGAGCTGTGGTTTTTGGAAATTCTGTAACTGTTTTGTAGGCGATGCTGGGAGATTAATACTTTGTAAAGGTCCTTCTTGCCATATAATTCCATATGGACTATGTTGTTCTGGAATAATGATTAACATTAGAGGCTGGGATGGATCACATCTTTCTGTATGATCTGACTGTAATCTTTGTTCCATCAATGTAAGAGCTCTTTGTCCTTCTGGAGTAAGGATCCTCGGGGAACAAAGATCAGGATCTCCCTTAAGTATATCAAATAAAGGTTTTAATTCTCCTGTGGTAATATTCAAATATGGCCTAATTCAATTTATATCTCCAAGAAGTTTTTGAAAGTCATTTAAAGTTTTAAGTTCGCTAGTTCTAATAGTTAATTTTAGTGGCTTTACCATAGTAGCCATAAGTTTAGTGCCCAGATATTCTTGAGTTTTTCCCATTTGTAACTTTTCTGGAGAGATGTTTAAACCATATTGTTGTAGAGTAGATATTAAGAATTGTAAAGTCTTTTTTAGTAATCGTCTATTTTTATGGCAGATAAGGATATCATCCATATAATGATAAATTAATAAATCTGGAAAAGTGTCCCTTGTAGGTTTTAAGGCTCTGTCTACATATATCTGACATAAAGTGGGACTATTAGTCATGCCTTGAGGCAGTACAGTCCATTCAAATCTTTGATCAGGCTGTGTATGATTGAGGGAAGGTAAGGTAAAAGCAAATCGCCAACAATCCTTTGCATGTAATGGAATTGAGAAAAAACAATCCTTTAAGTCTAAAATAATGGTGGGCCAATTTTTAGGTAAGGCTGTGATTAATTGCAATCCCCGTTGTAGAGGACCCATAGGAAACATCTGTGCATTGATAGCCCTTAAGTCATGTAATAATCTCCATTTTCCAGACCTTTTTTTAATGACAAAGATGGGTGTATTCCAGGGGGAAGTAGAAAGTTGTAAATGACCTTCCTGTACTTGTTCTTGTACTAATTTATGAGCCGCTTGTAATTTTTCTGTAGTTAAGGGCCACTGTGGAATCCATTGCCGCTTATCATCTTTCCAAACTATTGGAATAGGTGTAATAACAGTGGCCCCTACATAAAACCCAGCCCTTTGAAATCATATTTTGGAGGAGGAAGGGGGATGGGCTGTGAAGACCCTTGTTGTTCCTTCCCTAATCCTAGACCTTTTGTATACTTCATTTTTCTCATCATATGTGTTGCAGGTTTAGAATCAATGTTTGTTGTCAACTTAGCATTTATCTGAGTTAAGACATCCCTTCCCCATAAAGAAATAGGTATTTTACAAATATATGGTTGGAAAACCCCTGAATGACCCTCATTATCCCTCCAAGACAGTGAAGCAGCACTCTGGTTAGGCGATTGAGCCACTCCCAACCCTTGTAAATTTTGATTAGCTGTAACTATAGGCCAACCTTTGGGCCAAATTGCCTCACTTATTATACTTTTATCAGCTCCTGTGTCCAGCAATCCTATAAAAGGTTTATGCCCTACTGTTAATTGCATAATGGGTCTATCTTGGAGGTCCATAGTAAAATTAGCCCAGGGTCCGCCTGTAGACCCGAATTCTTTATCTCCTCTTGTTGTCTCCTTACTAGGCCATAAGGAATGCTGGCTAGGCAAAATTAACATTTGTGCTATTCTGTCTCCTGGAGAAATGACTGTAATCCCTTTGGGTGAAGAAACCATAGCCCTAACTTGTCCTTGAAAGTCTGGATCAATTACTCCTGGGTGGACTATAAGACCTCTTAGAGTAGAAGAACTTCTGCCCAGGAGCAATCCTACTGAGTCTGTAGGAATATTGCCATCCCAGTCTGTGTCTAACATCTGTACACCCATCTCGGGCGTTAGTACGAGTCTGGAGGTGGCACAGATGTCCAGTCCTGCGCTCCCTGAGGTGGCCCTTCTTTCTTGGGTTTCATCCCTTTTTCTGTTGGTGGATACCACTGCCGTGGTACTTGTTGAATTACCCTGTATATTTGTTGTGGGCCCCGGGGTGGGCCCCTTACCCCGTTTTTTTGAAGTTTAGAATTAGCCGATAGAAGATTTCCTTCTTTATTCCTTACTGAATGACATTCATTAAGCCAGTGATTCCCTTTCCGGCAACGAGGACACATTTTAGGCCCTGACCCATGTCAGGGAGACCCAGAAGGACAATTTGCTTTAAAATGACCCATTTGACCACAAGTAAAACAAGCCCCAGGAGTTCTTCGTCTTCCACCCCCTCGTTGACCTAAGGCTGCAGCAAGTGCGGTAGTTTGTCTATCAAGGGCTGCAACAAAGGCTGCACTATTTCCAGTGGACTCATTAATGTCCTTACAGACTCTTAAGTAAGTAGTCAAATCCTTATTTTTTTATGGCCTTATGGCGTCCTTGTACCATTTGTTTGCCTGTTCATATGTCAATTGTTTAATCAGTGGCATGGCCTGTTCTGTATCCCCAAAAATTTTTGAAGCCGTTTGTATCAACCTATCTACAAAGTCTGCATAGGGTTCATTACTTCCTTGAGTCACTTTTGACAACTGTCCTTGTAAATCCTCTGTTCCTTGTAAAGTTTTCCAGGCCTTGATAGCAGCCACAGCAATTTGAGTATATACTGCTGGATGAAAGTTAAGCTGTGCCTGTACTCCCTCATAGGGTCCTGTTCCCATTAGCATATCCCTGTCTACTTGTGGGTTTCCTGCAGCTGTGTTACGCCTTGTAGTATTTGTTGAAAGTTCCTGCCAAGCTGTTTTTTACATGAGGTACTGTCCTCCTGATAATGTGGCTCTAGCTAAATTAGTCCAATCCAAGGGCAACAGATTTAGAGACATCATGGTTTCCACCAGAGACACCGTAAAGGCTGATTGAGGCCCATAAGTACTGACAGCTTCCTTTAGCTGTTTGACCATCTTGAAATCTACAGGTTGGTGATAACGTTGTTGCTGTGCATCCTCAAACACTGGATAAATGGTAGATGTTAAAGAAGCCCATCCTTGATGTCTACTATAAGGTTCCTTTTTTATAGACTCCATTTTTGGTGCACTAGGCACTACAGGCGCTAGAGGGCGCTAAGAGCGCTCAGATCGCATTGTTAGCTTCCCAAATGTCTTTTCTAGTTCCTCCCCTGAAAGTTCCTCTTCTGAATCCTCCCCGCCTGAGTCACACTTCCCTTCTGAGTGATGAGAACAAGACCGTTTCTCTTTAATCTCCTCTAAGACCTGACTTCCCTCTTCTAAAGGTCCTCTTAGGCTTTGTTTCTCTTTGTGCTGCAAACAAGATTTAATCAAAGACCAAATGGCTAAAGTTCCCACAGGTAGCGACTTTTGTTTCTCTGCTGTGCGCAGATCTTCTCCTAACTGCTCCCACTGCGGTATATTTAACAATCCTTCTTCTAAAAACCACGGAGAAACCTTTTCTATGGTATCAAGAAACGTTCTAGCTGTTTTTACTTTTAACGGAGTTCCGTGATTTTTCAGCAGCTCTCTGAGAGGCTGTTGCATTCTAATTTTAGACAGTTCTGTTCCCATGGTTAAATTTCACAACACTAAGAGCTAATCCAAGTACAAAAACAAACCACACAACTAACACAAAAATAACACACACCACACAAACAATCTGGTACCACTGCATCTATCTATGTAGACTCAATTTTGCTGGGTTCCCTACCCTGCACTGCCGGACTCAAGGTCTTGAAATGAATATCACTGACGGACTCAAGGTCTTGAAATGAATATTACTGACGGACTCAAGGTCTTAATATGAATAGCACTGACGGACTCAAGGTCTTAATATGAATAGCACTGACGGACTCAAGGTCTTAATATGAATATAAATACTTACCTTTTACTTTACCTGTAGAGCTCCCGGGTTTCGGCGCCACCTATCGCACTCCCTGCCCGCAGAGAGACGAGACACAAACCTGGTTCTTTTGAGCTCTTTATTTTGCGCGCTTACTTCCTCATAGTTCTTTCTTTGTTCACCTCTTTGAGGAACTTACACTCCAATATATACATTATTGTAACCAATCAGCAACTCGAGCACGAGGGGAGAGCATCCACAGATACAGGCAGCAAAGGCAGGCATACAGTGGACCTGCACTGTCCATCAGGGAGCTCAGCCAATCCCTGGAACTTCCTCAAAATAATGTCAGTTGTTTATGCAAAAGTTAACTGCTCTGGCTCACTGCCAGGCGCCATCTTAGCCTTGCCACACCTAGGGCCAGGGGTCCGGCCGAAATCCCGACAGTTACCTTTAATAATATTTACCCCATGTCCTTTGAACAAGAAAACAAATTTTGATTTTGTGCCAAAATTTGTAAAATGTAATATCAGAAATTCCTGATGGGTTCACTGTAAGGAGATATAATTGATAGTTTTTTCTTCCTCTTTCCTGAGTTTCACCAGCCTCAAAATCTATTGCATCTGGAAAATAAGGATGGAAATTATTTCACATGATTCTCTTTTTCAGAGAGTTTCTTTAGTTTAGGTAGAGGCAAGTGAAACAAGGGGAAGGGGCATGAAGGTAAGAAAGATAGTAGAATGTAATAGACAATATTACCTTATGTATATATATGACTGCATGACAATGTGACTCTACAATTTGTACAATCAGAAAAATGAGAGTTGTACTCCATTTACAGATGATATTAAAAATGCATAAATGCATTCTATTATCATGTATGACTAATTAGAACAAATAAGAATTTAAAAAGATATATGAGTCTAAAATCACATTGTATCTGGAAATTAATGAGTCGATCAACCTCTGGAGTACCATCCACATTTGTGTCAATGGCATTTGAAGTTTTAAATGTGCTGAAGTGTGAAGTGAAGCAAATTGAATAAAAATAAAGAGAAGTGCAGTTATAAAACAGCTCTATCTTTGCTTTTCTTCCTTTTTAATTGACATAATAATTGTGTACACCTGCAGAGGACAAGCTGATATTTCCATACTTGTATACATTGAGTAAATGTACAATTTCAAAGATAATGTTTCATTGTGGAGAGCATCCAACGCCCCTGTTCCACCTCTTTTGAATTACACAAATCATTATTCTTACAACCACCTGGGTGGAACTGGAGGACATCTTTTTAAGTGAAACAAACTGTTCAAGAAAGGGAAAATAACTTTGTCATATTAGAGCAAAAACTCAGCTCTCTACCATCACTGCCTGTGTGCTGATTCCACCAAGTGCCAGGTGATGAGTCCAAGCATTGGTCTCTCTCACCCTTGCCAAAAGCAAGTCAAAATGGAATTTTCCCCATTAGAGTGAAATTGATCTTGCATAGAGAGGTTGGCATTTCCATTTCTAGAACCTACTATAAAATGCAAACTACATAAGCAATGAAAATCTCATGGTCAGCGCCTTGAAAATTTCTCATCCACACATCAGAGATATTAACTATTATAGACACCCATCTGTGTTGGCACTCTTCTCCATCTGCTTGTGCACACGCACACGCACACACACACACACACACAACACACACACACACACACACACATTTTAATTCAGCTGTTTCCAACTCCTTAACAAAGAGATACGATGTTATCAAAAGTGGCCTCACAAAATAAGCTTTAACTTTAAAAGAGGAAACTTGTACATCCTTGACAACATTTGTCATATTTCATTTTCTGTGTGATATTCATTCTTAATGGCAACAGGTGGTATACTGGCCTGGTTTTCATTTGCACTCCCTCATAACTAATAATATCAAAGTTTGAAGTCCAAAGCCAGCCACAGCAATTTAGTGAGTCTCTTAGCAATGCAGATGGACCCTGTTTCAAAAAATAAAATTGGCTGTAGCTCAGAGGTGAACCCTCCTTGGATAGCATGTGGTTTGTTCATTGAAAATGGGCAAATGACTTGAATATATACTTCCCAGAAGAAATATACAAATGACCAACAATCACGTGAAAACATGCTTGCTATCATTAGGTAAAAGGAAATGCAAGGTATTAGATCAGAAACAAAAAGGGTATATACTATCCTTTTATTATGCTAATTGTACATATAAATGTTATTATTTTATATGGAATATAAAATGTAAGCAATTATTAATAAATGTGTATTATCTGCAACACTTTGTGTCTGTTTCATAAATACTTATATTTTAAAAATGAAAATAATAGAACTAGTGAATTCTTGCATAATGAGTAATTAATTAAACAAATGAATTAAACAAATATGTGCTAGAAAAATTTATTTTTAATAGTATTTTTATTTTGTAAACAATTGCATTACACATATTACAGAAATTTCCTATATATTCTAGACCACATTTCCCCCTCATGAACACTTTATAGCACTGTGACACTTTTAATCACTATTAATGAACAGATTCTTATACACTATTATTAACTAAAATTCAATCTTTACTTATAATTACAGAATCCCATCCAATGAACAACATATGTTTTTTGATTCCACATATGAGTGAGATCATGAGTATTTGTCTCCATGTGTGTGATTTATTTAATTCAGTGAAATGTTCTCCAGATCCACCCACATTGTTGCAAATGACAGAAGTTCATTCTTTTCTGCCTGGATAGATGCCACTGTCTGCACACACCATTTTTTTGTTGTTGTTTATTCATTCATTGATAGACATACAGGTAGATTCTGCATCTTGGTTTTTGTGTATATTTTGAGTATGTTTCCCATGTTACCACAATAAACATGGGAATGCAGGTATTTCATCACCATACTGATTTCATTACTTTTGGATCTATTCCCAGTAGTAGGATTGCTGGGTCATATGGTAGTTCTATTTTCAATTTCCTGGAGAACCTTTATCCTGTTTGGCATGACGGCTCTACTTCTTTAAATCCCCACCAATAGTAGGTGACAATTCTTTTTCCCCACACCCTTTCCAGGACTTGTTATACATTGTCACTTTGATAATAGCCATTTTAATGAGTGTGAGATGCAATCTCATGGTGGTTTTCACTTGCATCGCCCTCACGATTATCAATATTCAATATACAGAAATCAAGAACTGTGATAGATAGGAAGAGAAAGAAGGACAAAGCCATATATCATTTAATACATGCCAAAAAAAGCACTTTACAAAGTTCACTATGCTGTATGAATAAAAGCTCTCCACAAATTAGACAGAGAAAGGATGTACCGCAACACAATAAAGGTCATGTTTGGCAAACCCACAGATATTATCATACTGAACATGAAAAAATTGAAAGTTTTTCCTCTAAGCTTTGGTACAAAACCAGGATTCCACTTTCATCCTTCTTTTCATCATAGTAGTAGAAGTCCTAGACAAGAGAAATTTCAAGAGAGAAAGAAAGAGAAGGAAAGAATCTAAATTGTCCTTGTTTTTTTCTGATATGATCTTATATAGAGAATGCCCTGAAAATTTCATCAAAATTTACTCAAACCAACAAATAAATTTAGTGAATTTGCAACATGTATAATCAACATATAAAAACTAGTACATTCTTATACATTTATTGCTAGATATTGCTCTCCACCGACTCAAATTTAAGCAATACATTGAAACAATGAATTCTTTTAGCATATGTGGATCCTAGATTCACACTGGAGGCTGGTAAATAGTAGGTGCTGTGTAAAGAAAGCACCAAGTAGTTTCCCATGAAAACTGGAACCATTTTGTGGAATGAAATGCAGACACTATCAATAGTGATGCTAAAATGACAGGACTAGAAAGGAAGTGTGATCTCTCTCTCAGTAAATACATGCTGTGGACATGAAGCCAGCGTTCAAGAGATGAGGTGACTTTATACAGAGTGCATTGTAAAGAGAAAATAGCAACCATTTATTGTCTTGTGACTCAATGGCAGAGAAAAAGGAATCCACTTAGGGTGAGCAACTAATTCTTTGCAGCATGCCTTTCTGATTGTGTCACTGAAGAATTCAAGTTAAGCAGAGAAATTTGAAAAATTTTAGAATCTGGATTTGAAGTATTTTGTGATTTTATTTTTCCATAATATTTGTGAGCATTGTGCACAAGGCATTATGTGGAGAATGTTGTATTCAAAATTAGAAGGCACATTATTACTGTTGCCTTCATGGAGAAGATGATTTATCAGGAAGAAAATGCCAAGAAAGAAACATACGTATGGTTTGCAATTGTCAAGATACAAAAGAATAGTTTTGCATTTCTATCATCGCATCAGGAAAGGTCACTGTGTGGTGGTGTATTTGGATCAGGCATGAAGGGTGGTTTGAACTATTTGAAAGTGGAGATTCGCAGATGTGTTCAAAGTCATGCATGGATGATTAATTATATAAGAATGTGGAGTCCAAGAATGTGGATATTCCTCCAGGAGTTTCTCAAATCAGTTAGAAACAGTGACATCAAGTTCAGCTTTACTTTGCTTCTGTGAAGATTCTAGACACAGGGACAAGCTTGGGTACATAGTGTCCCCCACTTTCTTTTTTCACCAGATTTTGTTGGATTTTCCTTGGAGGAAATTCCCCTGGACTAGGGTCTTTTGCTTCATTCATCTGCTCTCCATGGAGCCCTCCTTGGTGACCATGAACTCTATGTCCATAGGCACAAGGGGTCCCTGTTACCCATACATGACACCCTTCCAGTCATTCCCACTCACCCATCTATGTGTAAAGAAGAATCAAATGTGCCCCCAGCCCAGGGACAGCACCTTCCTATGGAACATGGTGAGTGTCACCTGTCAGGCACATCCATCGGGATGGGATCTGAAACAGGATGGGATCTAGAACAGGACAGAGGCTTGTGTTCTCACCCAGAGGGACTCTGAGGTCTCCCCAGTGACTCAAAGGGGAGACTGAGGAGTGGCAGTGCCATGCCCACAAGGACTTGAGGACAGAAGCAATCGCTGTGGAGGACTGGGGCCCACAGTATCCCAGGTCACAAAGGACTGCAGGGAGAATGTCCCATAGGGTGGAGAAGCCACCAGTGGGGACGTCATGAAGAATGAGGAGGGGAGAGAATGGAAACCCCCAGTGCAGATGGGCCTGGGACCCACCTCCACAGATTCTATCCAGAAACTGAGGCAGCTCGGCCAGAAGGAGCCTCCTAGAGAGAGGGAGTTCCCAGGTCGCCCAGTGACCCCAAACAGAGGATAGAGAGATAGGACCCCTGAGAGACTTATAAAATACAAATACTGAAACTCACTCCAGAATTGGGAAATTGGGTAGGCGTCTGGGCTGGGGTGTGTGTCAGTGGTAGAGGGCTTGCCTAGTACGCCTGAGGCCCTGGGTTCAATCCCCAAGCACCACAAGAAAATGAAATAGGAAATTTACTGCCTCATCAGCAGGAAGCTGTGCTCTTGTGAGGGGGCGGGACCTGGAAGGGAGAGAAGCCCCCTGGGAGGACTTGAGCCTCCAACCCCCATAACCAATAGCAGCACTGGGGTCTTCTCTTGGTCAGAGGACCCAAGTCTCCTGGTTAGTGTACAATGAGTGATCTCTGTGAGAAGTGGAGCAAGGCTGTTCCCACTCACTGCAGTGATCTGAGGCTTGGGAATTTCTGGAGGGTTAGGGTGAAGTTCCTGCCTCTGGGGTTCCAATCATGCTAGTTTCTGCCGCCTGACCCAGAAGACCAGTTGAAGCATCCAGCTGAGTGAAAGTAGGAAGAGGAACTGTAATGAATGCACCTATTCCAGGGAGGCAAGGGGCCTGACTTCCTGAGCCCTGCCTTGGGGTGCACACAAGGGACCAGAAGTCACAGTCAGGCAGTCCTGGGTAAACAGTGGCCAGGTTGGTGGTAATCTCAGGAGGGGAATGGCTGCCTGGGTGGTAGTATGAGCCCATCACAGGGTGTTTATCCACCAGACCTGTTCATGGCTTCCAGGGGCTTCCCTAGAGAATGCCTCAGAGGCAAGTGAAGGCAGAAATGCCAGGTGTCTTTCACAGTTTTAGTGCCCATAGATGTTTAGGATCAAGTGAAGAGTCTTCTTCTTCACTAAAAGCAGTCTTTGAGTCCTTGATATATTTGCACATACTGTGATGGGCTGACAGATCTGACTCCATGAGAATGTTACAGGCCAGACTCTAAGGGAAATGACCAAACAGACTCCATTTTGCTCTGACACTCCATGTTATGTAGGAAATAACTTCTGCCATGGGAACACCCCACCTCTGTACCCATCATCAGTTACTTAGTGTGACATGTTTAATAATATACAATGGCAACATCTATGTAGTAAAAATTGCTATCCTTCGACCTCTATTGCTCTTCATCAATGTGCCATGTAAACAGTAATTGTGTGGATGTTAGCAACCATTCTTTAGTTTGTACCTAGGTAAGGGTCAGTTTAAACCACTTCCCCCTCTGTTGATGATCTCGTGATGTTAGTTTGTAATTTCAAATCATAGCAAGAGACACTTAAGATTAATGTGATTTTTGGTATAAGAACACTTACAACCCTGTGGTCGGGGCTGTTCTCCCAATAGCCATTTTTTGGGGCATTGCGTGAGACAGTCAGCTGGCCAGCTTAATAAAGACTCTCCAATTTGGACTTCTCAGTGGTGATCACTCTATTCTTAGGTTGTGCCCCATAACAATACTGTCTTTATTCCTTAATGATTTTTATTCACACATTAAATTTTATATTAATGGGCTTCAGTGTGATTGTAGCATACATGCATATGGTGTGCACTGAGATCAAAGCCCTTCCCACTGCATCCCACACACCCTTATCAAATTGTAATAATCACTGATCTTTCTGACTAGACTTCTGAATTTGTTGTTCAGAACTTGAAAAGAGAACATGAAGTACTCTCTTTCTCAACCTGGATCTCATAGCATAACAAAATGTCTACAGATTATGCTTTTTGTCATGACTGAACACTACACCATTGTGCATATATAGCAGATTTTCTGTATCCAGTCGTCTGTCATTGGGCACCAGGCTGATCCCTTGTTTTAGCTAGTGGGAATAGAGCTACTATAAATATGTCTGTGTGGGTATCTTGTTGACATGTTGAAGATAACTGCCATGGTTATAAACCCAAGATTGGGTACCCCAACCACAAGGTATATGTACTTTTAGTTATTTGAGGGAAATCCATAATGATTTTTATAGTGGTTCAGTTAATTTACATTCCCATCAACAGACAATATGAGTTTCATTTTCTCCATATCCTCAGTGGAGAGACAACTAACAGAATGTGAGAAAATATTGAACCTTTCATCTGAAACTGTTAATATTCAGCATATATGAGAAAGCAGAAAATCTTGTAACAACCACAAAACCACAAATTTTATTGTAATAAAAATATATGGATGACATGTATAGACACTTTCTAAAAGAATAAATAATAATACCAGGAAATAAAAAAAAAAAACTACATAAAATCATCAGCTCTCCATTTCATGCAAATCAAAGCCACAGTGCAATACCCTCTCACCCCATTAGCATGGCTGTTGTCTAAGACAATGTAAGAAATGCAGATGAGGATGTGGAGGTTGCTCACCATTCAAGTGTGAATGAGCCTTCTTTTGAAGTCTGGCTACTACGTTCAGAATATAAGTTTTCTTCTTAACAAATCTGAAACTATTGAAGTCTCTTTTGTATGCGGGAGCAGGTGAGAAGGGTTCAACAGGCTCGGGAGATCTAACAAGGTCACAGTGAGTGATGGGTAGATCAGGAAAGCTTGGATCTCTGGTTGTCAAAATTGATTTTTATTTTGTATGACTTTTACAGTGGGTACTAGAAAGTGAAAACTCTCTGTGGCACAAATTCCATGTTGACTTGCCATTCGCAATGGTTTGGAATCAACTGATGGAACTCCACGGGACCAGCATCTGCACAGTGAGGGTGGAGAACTGAGGCTCTGCTTTAAGAAAATAAAATGCTCCCTTTCTGTACCTGGCTTACTTCACTCAACACAATGTCCTCCAGTTTCACCCAGGAGATAGCGATCCTGTTGCCTTGTTTTAAAAAAGAAAGAAGAGGTTGTTTGAATATTCTCACCAACATGAAAGAATAAACATTGGAGGTACTAGACTTCATAATATATACAAGTATCGAAACATTGCATAGTATATTGTAGGCACAAAGAATTATTATATCTCAATTGAAACAAGATAAAGAGGTCACAATTACAGCTTGCATATAATTTCCTTTTGAAATTTACTTGTCATTCGCTCAATTTCACACGTGAGAGAATTCACAAATTCTAATCCCTTGAAACAAGTGTGTCATATCAAATAATTTCATGAACACATTAATTGTACAAATGTTGCAATTTCCCACTGGTTTCCCTTGATCCTCAGATCTGAAAATTATCATAGATTTGAAAAACTCTAAGCTATTTTTATCTATGTTGTGTTCTACTCTAACCTATGAGACCCAGAGTGTCCTGGAAGCTCTGCTCCTATGTCTCTTTCAGAGAAAGCTGTTCGTGGAGAAAGGGTCACAATGGGGGGCTGGAGTCAGAGGAGAGAAGAGTGGCAGCAGAAGGCCTGACAAGCAGGGGGGTCACTGAGTCTGGGGAAGCCCAGGTGCTACTGGCTGAATATTTGGAGCTGTGTAGGTGAGCGTGTCACCATGGTTTCACCTTTGAAACCGTCATTAGCTTTACCAGGGAACTCTGAGGTCCCAGAATAATTCTAAAGACCTGGACATAAATTTTATTTGCACCTCTAACATTTGAAATTTAGAATTCTGGCCCCTAAATTCATGTGGAGAATTCTGAGGATGATCTAGACAGAGTCTACCCATCTCCAGCATTTTAGGGGTTCTCTGTGTGCCTCTGTATGTGTGTGTGTGTGTGTGTGTGTGTGTGTGTTCACGCACCTGGGCTCATCCTCGTACTGGATTGCTAGAACACCACCGCAACTTCTTGACCTGCTTGTTCTTCCTCTTTTTGGTTCTGGCCCTTCCTCCAATACCAGTGTTCATGGACTCCTCACCGACTCTGCTCTTGGTAGCCTTGTTGGGCTCGTTTATTTCCTGGTTATCATGAATTCTCTGCCCTCCTCTGTGTTTTGACTGCTGAGTGGTGACTCCATTGGGAGACAGAGTGAATTCTACTTTCCTGGGGTTGGATTCAGACTTTGGTTGGTTCTGTTCTTGGAGGAACTTCCACAGATCTAGGGTGAGTTGTCTGGCGACTGTGCCCCCCAGGGGCTCCTCTGACTCCTCCATGTGGCTACAGGAGTCTCCCTGGAGCTCTCCTTGGGCGACTCCCAAGACTGAGTCTTCAGTTCCAACTGCACTCGGTTCCCTGTCTAGTGACACACTCCCACTGTCAGGTTCAAGTTCACTCTTCTGGACATAAAAGAGGATATATGCACACTGACTCAGGACACAAGTAATGTCACAGGCCACTACCTTAGCATCGTCCATTTTATACCACTGGCCATTCCCAGCTTTTATGTAGCAATAGTAATGTCCACTGTGACAGCTCACCCCAGCATGGACCAGCACGGCATAGAGGGCATAGGCCAGAGGGCCGCTGCTCTGCTGAGCCATGTATGGCTGCATGTCAAGACACTCAGGATAGAGCACCTGCTTAGCAATTTTGTCACCCGTGAGAACAGAGAATCGTTTCAGTACAAGCATGAGAACCTTTGAGGCAGTCTGCAGGCTCAAGGTCTTGCAAGCTGGCATCTTCTTCAGACAAACACCACAGTGATAAGCATTTTCCCCCTCTAGCCATTCAGGCTTCACCAACTGCTCCAAGGCTTGCTGCACACTCTGAGCTGCCATGATGTCTAGGGTGATGTCCAGGTAGGGGTCAAAAGTGTCTGAAAGGCCGTGGCAGCAGAGACATTTGATTTGTGATCTCCAGCACCCTCCAAATATTTGGTGCATGAGGGTGATGTCCTGGGAGCCAGCCCCTGGCTGCTTGTGCCCACGCAGACATGCTTTCTGCAGGGCGTCCAGGGTGAACAGCAGAAATTCGTGGGCATCCTCCTGCTGCCATGTGTGGAAGCCAGCAGCCAATGCAGGCAGGGGCCGAATGACATCCCCAGGGTGGTGGAGAGCCCGTGTCATGTGAGCTTGCATCACACACAGCATGCAGACCCTGTGAGGAGGACAGGTTTGGGAAGGCTCCTGGGACAGCATGTAGTTGGCCAGTGGAGGGGTGTATGTCAGACACTGCAGAGTGGCATTCACATAGCAAGTGTTTCCCATATTCTTCAGTCCAGCACCAGCCCCAGAAGGTCTCTGCCAGCTCAGAGATAGTTTCTCCCTAGGAGTCAGCTGTGTCCCTACAGGAGCCATATCGCTTTTCACGCGTGCATTAGTGCAAGGTGACAATGGTGACTCTGCAGGTAAAAAAAACCCAAAGGGACTTTAGCATCAGCTGCATTTGATGGACATTTAGGTTTCACAAAGGCATCAAATGGAGACTTACCTCCACAGTGGGGTGAAGTTGCCTCCATGTCTCCAGGAGCACTGACCACAGGGTTTCCCAGCTGGGATCTCAAGAGGAGGAAAGCTTCTTCTTCTGAGTTGATCTTCAAATGACAGTCTTCTCCGAGTTTCCAGCCTTTTTACATCTCAGCCTTTCCACCACACCCACTGACTCAGTGTCAGATCCACCAATCACCTCTAAGCACTTAAATGGATTAAAAAGTTTGGGTGTGGTCGGTTCCCTTCTAGGAGAGACTGATTCATTGCCATGGTGGTTTTGAATTCAAAAGGAAGTCATTTGGGAATAAGCCTACCTGTCTTTGGCAGAAATATCAAGGAGGCATGTGGCATCAGTTAGAATAAGATTTCAATTATGTTCAAGATAACGTTCCTTCTAATTTTCATGTATCATGTGTACAGATTTCTCCACCTAAATGCCAGTACTCATGTAGAATCATAAATAATTTATTTTATTTATTTTTATGTGGTGCTAGAATCGAACCCAATGCCTCATGCATGGTAGGCAAGCCCACTTCCGCTGAGCTATGACCCCGGAACCATAAATAATTTACATAAGATTAATGTAGTAAGGTTTTTAATTCTATGGTTCTTTACCTCTCAAATTTTATTTTTCAGTAGAATTATCTGGAACATAGGTAGAAATGGATTTGTTTACCTCTGTTGGTCCACTGAAAGGTGACAATGCAAATGGTTTCACTAATTCTCCAGGGCTTTCTCTCATTTAATCTCCCACTCCCTTAAATTAATTATGATGATCAGATGAAGGGTGGAGAAGAACGGATTTGTAGGTTCTTTGTCTTGTGAAGTCGAAGAATGAGATCCATGGTCACAGAGCAGGAGAGCAAAATAAGAGAGTGCATAAAACTAATGAAGGAAAGCAGGGGCAGGGTGCTACCCGATGGCTGCTGTCTAGGGCTTTGTATGATGATGTGAGAGGGGAGTTAGTCACCCATAAAGACCACGGACTGGTGATTTGAAATTAGTGGTATCTGAGTCCAGTCACACCTGCCCAGTCAGGGTGTTGATACCTCGGGAATGGTTCAGGGTTCTGAGCACAATGTCAGGCTCCAATGTAGGTGCTGGTCAGGAGCCGTCTACTCCATCTGCGGTCAGTGGCAGAGGCAGAAGTGAAATGCAGCATGAGGAGGGGCCCTTTAGGCCTGTCTGCCTGCCAAGTTTCTCTCCCCTGCTCTGGCTATCACTGGGCATCCTGTTCACGCTGTCATATTTTGTGTATCATTTAATTTTTTTCAGGAATATTTTCTGCAAGTTTCTGTACATAAGAAGTATTTGTTACCTGCCGACCATGATGATGGAGGATTTCCCGAGGGGCTGGCATGCACACAGCTCCCGGTGGCCTCCAACATTGCCTGTGGTGGCACCTTGGACAAAATCACCTCTTTAAATGCTCCCATTTCCCCTCTGTAAACAATGAGAGCCTCTACCTGTAGGGGAGGTTCAAGGAAGTTTCCCTTATGCAACAAAGCCTGTAAAAAATGTGACAGGCTTTTAAAAAATGGGCCTCATGTGCCCCCAAGCAGCTTGTGCAGGCCTGGAATTGGGGGACATCTTTCCCTTCAAAGCCACTATCTGCTGGGCCAGGGAAACTCCAGCCCAGGAGCTGACTTGAAATGTGGAGAGGTTGTGGATGACACTCCTGCCCCAACCCCAGCAGTCCTACCCTGATTCCCTTCAGATTCTGAGACCAGCAACAGTGCTTGTTAAAACAGGCTCAGCAGAATTATTCTGCTCTGTGAAGGCCTGGACCTGAGAAATGTCCCAGGTGCCCTTGTGGCAGTAGGGAAGCCTGACACAATCTAGGAGATGTGGTGAAGATCAGAATTCTATGTCTTCCACAGAGCCTGGAATCACCTCCTACTGGGGCTTTCATGCCCTGCTGGCCAGGAGATTTGAGGACGATGACCTCCACAGACCAGGTTCTCTTTATGTGAATCTATGTGTCTGGACTTCCCTGTATTCCAGAAAAAGAGAGCAGTCAGCAGAAGAAAGTGGATTGGAACAGGGCCAGGGATTTAAGCTGGTCCAGAGCAGGGTGGGGACCCCTGGGCTGATGTAGAGACACTCCTAATGCCTCCCTACCACACGGTCCCCAGAAGTACTTAGTCACATAGGCAGAAGGTGGGCCCCATGGGCTTCCAGGAAGGACCACTCAAACTACAGGCACACCCTGCTCCTCCATGTGGACTTGGAAGACACACCTGAATCTCCTGTGAATCCAGGCCCTAGAAGCTCTCATGATCTGGTTCTCCTGCCATATGTTGTTCTGGGTCCCTCCCAGTCTAGACTTCTGCTACTCATTTTCCCATCCAGTGAAGTTTTAGATCTTTTTCTTCTGCATTCCCAAGACACTGGGGAAATTCTACCAGGCAGAAGAGGAGCCAGGGCTTTCCTAGAAGACAGGTAGTTCTGAAATGGCTCAAAAGGTCAGATGGAACTCTCTGATTTCACTAGCTCTCCAGACTTGTGTGGACATCAGTAGATTTAGAAAATTTGCATATGCTCAGGTTGACCTAGAAAGCCCCCTGTGCCAATTTGTTAGCAAAGGTGACCCAACACCCCTCACTTGGCTTAGAAAATGCCAGGTTCTCTGACTGTAAGTGAAACCTTCCCCAACCATCCCAGGTGGGGTGGAGTGGCTTCTCATCACCTGAGTTTATTTGACTAATGAGGAATAGCACCAAACGCCCAGGAAACCAGGATCTCAGGACATTTTGTTGCCATGTAGGAAGACTCGATGTTGCACTAGGATTTCCTGGGACCTCAATGTGATTTCAAACCTTTGGTATCACACAGGTTTTTCCTGGAAGGAGCCCAATTGGACAGATGGTCAATTATCTCTCACCAGTAGGTGGAAAAGTGGAGAAGTTGTTTCCATAAACTGGCACATACAATGTTAGCACTGATACTACCGGTTATTGGTGATGAGTTCTGCTTCCTGCAATGTTGAAGTGTGAACATTAAAGAAGAATGCTGAGGCAGGCATATGAAGTCAGTTTTACTTCAAGTTAGTAACACAGATGTCTCCTGGGAGGTAGAAGGGGCCATGGCTGGTATTCTAGTAACCCAGGAAGTGAGAGTGCCCTTCCCCTTTTATAGGCAAAAGTCTTCTTTGTTCTCCCCCATTCTTCTCCTATCTTGTTCATTTCCACCCCATCCTGCACCGTGACTGGGATATGTCAGTGGAATGGCCAGGGTGGGGTTGAGCAGGTGAACTGGGAGGGCCAAGGTGGAGTGCCAGGCAGGAGGGAAGTGGCAGCCTGGGGGGTATTGATTAGTAGCTCTCTGTCTGCTCAGGAGCTGCTTCTTTAACAACCTTTTTGGGAATGGCTGTATCAAAGGGATCTGGAGACATGATCATCCCAAACTCCCAGAAGCTCAGATCGTCCTCCATTTTCTTGATCTGACCTGATCACCTATTGCACTCTCACTGCCTGTCTTTAATTCTGGCTTCATCCCTCCTCTAATTCTAGGAATTTCTTATTGCTGTAAGGAAAGGTGGCAATGACTGCTGTGGCTGCTGAGAGCTGGAAGGGGGCAGTGTGGGGCAAGCAGATTGGAGTTCCCTTTTAGAAATTGGGTAGGTTGTGGGATCCATAGTAAAACTCTGGTTGGGGAAGAACAGGTTGCAATGTCATCTGGGGGTGGGTGCTTCTATAGTGGGAAACCAAAGGACATGAGTTCTGAAATAAGATGAATACAAAATAAATGTTGCAGCATTTGGAACCTGTCAATAGATATCATGAATGTGATAGAAGTCAATAATCTCTCACCAGTAGGTAGAAAAGCTGAGAAGCTGTTTCCATAACAAGGTCTAACGAAGACTGGAGAGGACCAAGACCTTTATGTGGCAATGTAAATCTTTAACATTGTCAGAGTTATCAGGAATGGACACAAAACATTTACTTTTTTTTTTTTTTTTGGAGTGGCGGAGCTACTTCATTTTTGTAACACATTTACAATTTACATAAGATTTTTGCTGACATGATTTCACTTTTCCCTCAGAACAATGTATAAGGCAGAACATTCATCACATTTCTCAAGTCCGGAATTGCTGCTTACCTTTGGCAATGCATCCTAGGTTTGGGACACTATCTCCTTTAGGTTTTTCCCCCATTCTTTTCTCAGGAAAGGCTCCTTCTTCTGTATTCCCCTTAAAATAGCTATTCTTGGGCCTCTCCTCTTCTACTTTCTTCTTAGATGCCCTCTTCTACTCTCATGATTAAAAGATCACACATCAACTAATATCTGCCCAATCTGCTACACAGAGCTCAGCTCCTTCCAAGAGCAATTGACCTACACACTTCCAACTTCCTACCTGGGCTCTCACTTTCACGTCCAAACTTAGATTTTATCCCACCCTTGCTGTTCCTCCAACAAGCCCAGTGACCACTGCCCCTGTAGCTTTTCTTTAGCTTATTTCAAAAGACAACTTTTTGTCTAAAACAGAAGGAGATGCCTCAAGGCTAACCATCCCATTTATTAGCAGTCCCCAAGCATAAAGAAATTAAAAAGCAGGGACTGTTGGGGAGGAGATGGTGTCCAGCAGAGGACAGGACTGGCAAAAGCTACTGAGCTCAAATATGTGAATCCATTATTTTGTAATATTTTGATTTTGGGTCTGCACCGTAAGTCTTTCTATGAAAGGTCTTAATTTTAAGTTGTGAAAGATAGAGGGAGCCCGCACCTGTATAAACACAGACTTCCCCAAACTGCCCCTAGCCTCCTGAAAGTGGTAAAGAATTTTCCGTCTCTCATCTTACCTGTGAAGGCCAGGGGGGCTGACCCAAGAGCAAACCTTGCCAACGACAACCCTCCTCTCGGAGGTCAGGGTGACTCAGAACTTAAGATAACATGCTTTACAATTGTATATGTTAACCAATTAGGAAGAACACTGTATAACTGCTTGCCTTTCATTATATAAACCCTGCTAACGAGGGCTCGGGGCCTCTTAGCGTCACCGGTTGAGGCCGCAGAGGTCCAGGCTCGAGCTTGCTAATAAATGACTCTTTGTTGCTTGCATTGATCATGGTCTCTGGTGGTCTTTGTGGGGTCTCAAGCCTTTGGGCACAACAGTTGCTTCGATTTTTTTCGTTGAAAGCAAGAGAGGCTTCAAATGATGCTCACAAGAAACCTGTGTGGCAGACAAGCCAGGTTTTATCAGTCTCCTTCTGCAGTCATGCACTCGCTGATCCGTCCGACACTCACTGAGCACTCCCAGTGGGCCAGGCACGGTGCTAGGTGCTGGGATATAACAATGATCATGACAAAGTCCCTCAAGGCGTCACAGTCTAATGGTACACTACTGAGTAAACTGAGGCACAGAGTGGTAAATGACTTACCCACTGAGGTAGAAATTGCTAGGTCTTGGGAAGGGGGGACTAGAGCTGGAGAGAGGGCAGGGTACAACTCATGGTAAGTAAAACCCCTCCGACTGAGGAGGAAGGCTGCACACAGACACATATTACAAAATCTGCTCACAAAAAGCTTAACACAGTTTCCAATTTCACATGACTGAATTCATGTCTTGGTGAATTAGGCTACTCCATGATGGCATTTCTGTACTTTTCCCCAAGGATCTGGGGCATGCCACCAATCTGCTGGGACACAATAACTCTGTAGGCAGCTCAACATCAAGAAGCATCTGACTCCAATTTTAGTGCTAGGAACCACATTAAAATACTTGAATTAGTATTATGAACTTAAATGTATAGCACACTGTGATACTTCTACATGTAGAAGTTTGGAAAAACTCTCCTCTAACCCTCATCCAGAGGATTCTAATAAGTTATAGGTTCCAAAGAAATTAGAGCATCTGTCTGTCACTTTTCATATATACATTATTTTGGCTGTACAAGGGTGAAAAGTGTCACTTAGACATATTTCATAAGTAATCTAAACATTATACAGATATATACAAAAACATCACATTTAGATCTGTGTGTACACCTAGCCAATGTACAACACTTAACTGCAAACGTGAACCAGTGTAAGGCAATTATTTTTGTGATATATCACATGATCCTTTAAGGAAGGCAGAGTCCACGAAGAATTGTCTGTGCCAGACCTGACCGTCTGTTTCGTGATACTCTTTGTGATGAAGTTATTTTAGGAGGTGAAATGTTTATTTCACTGACAAAATGCAGTGAACAATCATTAAAAAAGTTGTTTTTGAATGCAGAAACCATAATTACCCAGTAATCTAATTGGGGAGCTACTGGAAGACACTACTGGCCTCAATGCTGCTACTGACTGATAATGAGAGCACTTCCTGGATGACTTATTGCTCTGAAATTCAAATTAGTGTATAATTCATCCACACAGGAGGTTCCAAAATGAAAAGGAAAAGAATTTCAATCCATCAATCCTCAAATGCTATCAGTTGTTCACTTCAAGCACATCTTCACTTTGCTGAGGAGGATTTTCTCCTTTCTCTGGGTGTTCTGGATGTTTGCTTTTAGATGAAGAGGTCCCTACCCTGTCTGATGTTTTGCCATTTGAATGGTTCTGCTCTACTTCACACAAATACACATCAATGGGTCCTCTGGTGCTCCTTATGTGTACCGTGATAGAGTCTTCTTTGGGAGCTGGAACATCCAACCTGGTTTCCTCTGGAGCTTTAACTGCAATAACAATCTGTTCATGAAAGGCTTGAATGCTATGAATATCTTGATATGTCACATATGCCAGACTTTCATTTTCTTTATCATCTGTTAATTCAAATAACTGCTGAGCACAATCCTTGATTAACTCATCGAAAGCATCTTCCATTGCTGATAAGTCTGAAAGTTCCTCTTGCAGCTTCTTTTGTTGGGGCACTGCTCCAAAATTGTTACGATCAGATCCTTTCTCATGGACACATATTGTACATTATCTTCTAAATTAATTCTTATTTTCGATGGCAGCAGGCTCTCCACGTTGATGGGGTCGCGGCAGCGGGGGCGCACCTTGTCCTCCGTCGGGTCCACGAGAAGGCTGGGCAGTCTCCTCGCCAGCCGCTGCTGACTCATGCTGCCGAGCGGGCGGCCTGCGCCCCTCGCGCCCGCGAGCGCTCCCGCCTTCTGCGGTGGGCTCGAGCGCCACCCCCGACGTGCAGGCTTCTTGGTGCGGGGCGCAGAGCGGGCCCGCGGCTTGCTGAGGGGCGCCGCCTGGCCCAGCCGCCCCGCCCGCCGCGGGCCCACCAGCCCGTGAGCTCCCGCCCCTGGCACGAGGGGAGGAGGGTGACCCGCGGCGGTCAGGACGCTGGCCCGCCATCTCCCCGTATGCGCAGTGCCAACATTTACTTTTTAATGTCAAAAATGTCCCAATAAAATATAGTTAATCTGTTTAATGTCATCTGACTTTTGTAAAATATCCTTTTATTGGTACAACCTCTGGTTCAGCAGAGATTTCTTTATTTTGTTACTTAGGCTAAATGATCATACAAACACTGATTAGGCCTGTCTGTGTAGGAGGATAAGAAGATCTGTAGTTCTTACACTGACTAAAAGTTTCTCACTCTGGCAGTTTCTCTTGTTAGTTATTAGGCACTATTGCCTACAAATCTCTCTTTTGTAGCCTCCAGTCTTACTTTTCCTTAGGTGCTAATATAAGTGTTCATCTTAAGTTACAGTTAAGTATTGTTTCTTCTTTGAAATGTCCAGGAAAGCTGTGGTTTGGTTTTTAACTGTTTTGCTACGTGTTTAAGATCAAGCTGGTCAAATTGACCTCATCCCATCTGCTGTTAAGCATCAGTTGAGTTCTCACAAGGGAAGCTGGAGCAATTGGCCAACCAAGTCCCAGCTGATTCCAACTAGGGGAGCTTAATTTATGCCCAGGTTTCTGCTTTTTCCTTCACCACAACTGGAGACTGAGCCTCCTCTTCAGGTATTGTACAATAAAGGATCACAGATGCTGAGTTCTAAAATGAAGTAAACCCTTGTTGAGGGATTTACCTTTAGGGCTTTTGGTCAGCCAAATGACAAGTAGAGATTGACTTTTAAGAATGACTGGATTATGGCCTCCATTGTCTGCAGCTGGTGGCGGGCACTGGAGGAATGCATGGACCCCACCTCTTGCCTGAGGGTGAGGAACAAGTATTGACTTATGGAATCAAAATGAAACCAGAAGTGGATCCCAAAGTAATAATTGCAAACTAATTTCTCAGTATAACACCAATGATTTATTCCTTTCTGTGTTTGCGTCTTTAACAAAACTTCTAGAAAATAAAGTCCATGTGAGGAGTCCATCACTCAGTATCCAAAATCATCGTTTTCAAGTCATGAATTGTTCATTCTAAACTCTGGAGAGGAAGATAACCCCCCGAACATTTTAAGAAAAAACTGAAATCATACCATTCATCTCACAATAATGTGTTTCTTACAAACACTTGAATCCCCCAAAGGCATTTATTTTAACAAATGCATCTCTAAGTATAGGGGTATAAAAAAAATCCTGCAGACCACTGTAACCCAAATTCTTAGAAATCAATATCATCTAATGTCATGTTGCATTTCTAATCTACTAAATACCTAAAACCCATTTAAAGTGTTGATTTTGTGAACCTGCATCTAACCAAGTATTAGCTTAGAAAGATTGGCACAGACATCTTGGAAAGTAGCATTTATCTAGGACACAAAGTCTTGCAAATGAGGTACATGTATTAGAGTCAGGTGATGCAAATGTGTGAGTCATTTTTTAAGAGGAATTTCCACAGGGATTAGGGGAGTGGCCTCAGGTGAGGAATTGGATCACATGGGCACAGGGCAGTATCTAATATCCCTCCCTCCCTTTCTTCTGGCATCCAGGAAGCTGCCTCTGCTCCTGAGCTGTTTGTTCAGGAGCCACCTGCCTGAAAACCTGGTGACAGAGCAGTGGAGGACAGCTGGACCTCAGGTGGGATTCCTTTTCCAACATGTTCTACAGATCATTGTTGGGGAAAGAGTAGAAGAGAAACAGAAAATGATGGACGTTTAGGTCTTTGGGTAAGGGTTGTTTAATTTAACTAGTGTGTGTTTGCATTGAGAAATCATTCAACATTTTATTGACTGTGGAAAGATTCAAATTTCAGAGGGAACATACTCCACCATTCTGAGTTCTATGGGTAGGTGGAGGAGTCATTTGGAAACTGGTCATTTTCACTATGGGCAATTTAAAAGTGTAAATGTGAACAAACTAAAGGGATTCAGCCTGATATTCCCATCCATGCACATGTCAGTGTTTTCTCCTGTTCATCCATCCTTCTACCCATTTCCCCTCCCCTCTCTTTCCAATCACCATCTCTCACTCCAGATGCTCCCTTCCCAGTCCCCGAGTCATCCCCCCTCTACCTGTGGATCATCTTCTTTCCTTCAGTTTCCACATATGAGAGGAAACACTGGAACCTTCTCTTTCTGTGTCTAGGATGTGGTGCCTTCCAGTTCCAGGGAAGCTCCTGACAATGACTGGATTGCCTCCTTCATGCTGAATATGAGTGCTTAGTTTACTTTTGCTTTTTCTGTTGTGTCTCATCAGTTTGGGTAAATATACAGGTTAACTCTGGCCCAACAGAATATGTTTTAAAAGTCCCTGCCTTTCAAATGCATGGGAGCATTTCAGTAGCATTGTTTTTGGAACCTCTTTAATCATCTGCTAATGGGCTGGAGTTGTGGTCCCTTATAGATGGCTTGCCTGGTACATGGGAGGTCTTCAGTTTAACAGCACCACATATAAATGAATAGAAATTTAAAGAATCCATTGACAATTAAAAATATTAAACCAAAATTTTTAAAGATCTGGTAAAACTCAGCAATGATCCTAAGGAGTCATGGATGTTCCTTGGAAGAATCTTTACAATGGTTCATTTGAAATACCTCAACTCTGTTCTTCTTTCTTAAATATACACTGAGGTTCAGTTTTGGAAGGTCATGTGTGACCAGAAGTTTGGCCACTTCCTCTGGATTTTCTAATTTATTGGCATAGATTTTTGGTATCTGCTGTTCCTCAACAGGCTAGCTTTCAGGGTCTGGGTTGAGAAATCAACTAAGATACACATTAGTTCCCCCCTATATGTAATCTGATTTTTTCATCTCACAGCCTTTATAATATTGTCCTTATTCTATGTTATAGGCATTTGCATTACAATGTGCCGTGATGTGGGTCTGTTATAATTTTGCACATTTGGGTTCCTGTAAGCCTCTTGTATTTGATTCTCCATTTCATTCTTTAGCATTGGGGAATTTTGTGGTACTATTGCATTGAAAAGACTGTGCATTCCTTTGGTTTGTATCTCCATGCCTTCATCTATACTGACAAATCTTAAATTTGGTCTTTTCCTGCTATCCCTTAATTCTTGGATTCTATGTTCATGTTTTTTTACCATCTCCTCATGTTCACCTCTATTTTGAAGATTATATATTTTGTCTTAGTTGGCTGAGGTTTTGTCATCCAATTGGCCTAATCTGTTGGTGATGCTTTCTATTAAATTTTTAGTTTGCTTTATTGGTTCCATTATTTTTGTTTGTTTTTTCCCCAGAATCTCTATCTCTTTACTGAAGTAATCTTTTGCTATCTGTGTTTGCTCTCTCACATCATCCTTTACTTTGCAGATAACGTTAACTATGTACATACTAATATCCTGTTCTGACATACCTATTATTGGAGTATGTTGGTTTGCTCAGGGTGACTTGTTCCCTTACTTTCTTATGTATTTTGTGCATCTACCCATCTAGTAGTTATGGATCTGAGGCAATAGATTTTCTACCCTGTGGACTTGTACTGTCCCCCAAGGTTTCCAGTACACTACTGTTTAGGAGGAAACAAATAATAACAACAACCAAGCAAACAATTTACAGCATTAAACCACCTATTTCCTCCTATCATGTCTACAATGTTTAGTATCACAAGAAACAGAAATTTTATGACCACCCATGCCTATAATAAAAAGAGCAAGTTTGCAAAACTGTTTACATTTTTAAATGGTGCACTGGGAAAAAACAGAAGTGCTAGAGTGTGTAATGATTATGAGGGAGGAGGAGAGAAGAAGAAGTAAGGAATCAAAGGAAGAGTGAAAGAACAATAGAGATTTGCTGTTAGCAGAAGAAATGAGGGAATCAAGGGAAACAGTTGGTAGGAGAAAAATATACATAAAGCAAAAACTTTAAAGGAAAATCAAGAAATACATGAATACAAAACAAAACTACAATATACTAAGTAAACATCTTAGTTCATAAAGAAGTAATCCTTATGAAATAATTGACTTCAAGAATGCTAGAGATGAGAAGAAGAAAATAGGAAACTGTATAAATGTATAAACTGTATTAATATACCATTAAGGTCACAATTAAACAGTGAAAAAGAATTTTTTAAAAATCTTGATGCAAAGTTAAAGAATTTATTTTCATTGAATTTCAAAACATTCTCAGCTTCTCTTCTCTGCAGTTTTAGGTGTGGTCTTGAGGAGTGTGGTTCTCAATTCTCTGTTGCTGGAGTGAGAAAGGAAATCCCAGAGGTGGAATTCCTGGAGGCAGGGTTTAGGCTTAGTTAGGCTGGAAGCTCTTTGCCAAATGGCAATTGGTCTGGAGATTTTAAATCAGCACACAGGAGCACCCAGTACTTGCAGTCCATGCTGTACAACTTTACCCCAGGGCTTCCCTTGGTTTCCACTCATTTGGTAGGGGTTCAATTCTTAGTCCCCTACATCACCTGCAGACTCCATGCTTCCTGATCTCTCATTGGGTCTCCACAGAATTTCGTCTGCCCCCAACCTGCAAAGTTCCTGAGCAGATGTGTCTCTCCCAGCTGGTCCTGCAAGCAGTCAGATTGGAGGTAGGGGTAAGGCGAGGTGGATTTCTGACACCAGTTGTCCCTTGTGTAAGCCTCTCTCCACATTTGATTTTCTTCTGGTCACTTAAGTTCACTCTGTGTCATGCAGTGTGTGTTTATTGGGCCTATAGATCAAGTCAAACTCAAGTTTGCCAGCACTTGACTTCCTCAGTTGCCAGCCCCCCAGCCACAGCTGCAAAATTGTTCTTTTTTTTTTTTTCCCCTTATGCCACCTGGAGAAATGGTGACTTCTTTCCCCACACTCAGATATCATGCAGGGTGTCCTACTGCTTTGTTGGAAAATGTCCTTGTTGCAATGTCCTTGGTCTCTAAATGCTCTGTCCCTAGACATGGCCTCAGGCCTCCAAAAACTGCTGGTTCCTGTAATTCTCTTATCCCTTTGTTATTCTGATGGAGGGACCACTGTGACTGCAACATCCAGCCCTTTTGTGTCAGTGTCTGTGCCACTGGGGATATTTTCTTATTTTATTTTATGCAACTTCCTGTATCCCCAGTCTTTTTGTAGGTCTAGATTTATGATGAAGCAACATATCCTCCCATCATTTTATTTACCCACATTGTGGAGGAGCTGCCTGTCTACTTTCTTGATTTCAATCCACCAAGTCACCAGAAATGCAGCTTCTTCTCTTTTACCATTTCGGATCTCTCCTTGTCATTTTTGAATGATCAACTCTTTCTTGAAAAATCAATTATTCATTTTCCATATTTTAAAAAAATGTCTGAATTTCTCTTACTGTTTATTCCTAGCTTCAGTATACTGTGATCAGAAAAGAATCAGGATATTATGTCAATATTTTGTATATGTCAGTTCTTGATTTGGGGCCTAATTTATCACACAGACATATCAAGCCTAAATACTTCCTCTGTTCATTCTTAGTTCAAAGTGGTACAGCACTTCTGGAAAGCAGTATGGAGAATACTTAGAAAACTTTGAATGGAACCACAATTTGACCCAGCTACCCCACTCCTGGGCCTATACCAAAAGGACTTAAAATCAGCATATAACTGTGACACAGTTACCTCAATATTTATAGCAGCCTAATTTACAAGAGCTAGATTGTAGAATGAATCTAGATGCCCTACAATAGATGAATGGATAAAGAAACTATGGTATATATACACAAATATACACACAAGGGACTATTTTTTAGCCATAAAAACTAAAATTATGGTAATTGCAGGTAAATGGATTGAGTTGGAGTATATCATGCTAACTTAAATAGGCCAATCCCAGAAAAAAAAAGGCTGAATAATTTCTTTGATAAGTGGATGATGATATATAATGGGGGATGAGAGAGATGCAAGAATGAAGGGGGGATGAATTGTATAGAGGAAATTGATGGGAGAGGGTGGGAAAAGGAAAATAATAGAATGAGACAAATATCATTACCCTATGTACACTTAAGATTACGCCCATGGTGTGACTCTACATGGTGTACAACCAGAGGAAAGATATTTGTACCCCATTTGTGTACAATGAATCAAAATGAAAAATGATAAAAATTATAAAAAACAAATGCATTAACTTTATGAGAAAGTAATTAAATAGCAGGGTGCTGAACTTAAGTTAGCAAATTAGAATGCAAATTATGAGCTTTAAGTCTAAGTATGAAAGAAAATAGATTTTCTTTGGAACATTTATCTGAAAACTGTCTTCTCTGACCTCAAAGTTGGTCATATATGAAAATAGTTTTGGTTTTCAAATAGTTATGTAAGAGAACTACATATACCAGTGCTCATGGCCATGATTCTTTCATCACTCAAGGAAAATCGCTTCCTCTGTTTGCACTGACACACTGTGTTGCTGTAGAAATGAACAAGTTCTCTATAATCAGCCATTATGGGAACAAATGTCTCATCACCAGGCAGTGTGTCTGGCATAGGGCAGGGTCCTGTCCTTGGACCAGTTGACCATAGCAGAGAATGGAGAAACATGTGGGAATGGGACATCACATTTGTGGAACAGATCTGACAATGTGGTCATGGTTCTACCCACCACACAAAGGCAAGGACATGCACATAGGAGGGCATTTGTTTCTCTGTGAATAGGATTTTTTTTTTCTTTTCCATGTGACTGAGAGAATTCTAAATCTGACACCTGAGGAAGACAGACCTGACAAAGGAGATGAGGCAGTGGGCAGGTCGTTCCCCACACCCTCAGCGGCACAGACCCTTTAATGCCCAGAATGTGAAAAAGCAGTCTAGGGCATCAGTGGGTCCCAGGGTTCCCCCACCAGAGTAGGAGGATCCCAGGGTAAGTGGAGGCCTGGGTATGTGGAAAGCCAGGGGGCAATGTGGATTAATGAGCCTGGGTTAGATCATACATGCTTCTATCTCTATAACTGAGTTGTCCATTCCAATCCCATGATGGCCTAGGCTGGGAACTCCCCATCAGGCCAACTGGTCTGTTCTTATGCTGCCAGTGTCCCCTTTACCTGCAAATAAGTATCACATCCAGCCAGGATTTTGTTCACTCTTTGAATCCTGGCTCAGTATCCCATCTCTCAGAATGTGTAGTCCTTCCTAGTTGTTTTCCTCCACCAAATCTGTGTTTGGGAACAACTCTAGAATCTGCAGTATCCTAGTAATGGATCCCCTGCCTTAGTTTCTCCCAAAACTATGATGTGAAAATCTGTCCTTTTCTTGATAATGGAATATTGGCTGTGGTTCTGCTCATGCACTAACATTTTCATTTTCAACCCACAGGTGAAGTGCAAGGAATGTGGGACCTTTGGAAACACTCGGAGGAAATGAAGATGACCTGTGAAGTGCTGGGATGGGGCACTGGCCCCACAATCCTTGGGCCCACAGCAGGAGAAAGAGGACCAGGCACAAGGGAAACCTGAGAATATCCAGAACACAGGAGGCTTTAACCAGCCTGAGAGGCAAAAAGACCAGATACAGAGTTGAGCATGGGAACAGAAGTCATCCCCCCTCTACTGCAATCCAAGGAAGTTGTGTCTTTCCTTCTCTACACCACTGCACAGACATCTCCAGGCAGTTACAGAAAAACTGGAAAGGAATAGACAAAAGCTTTATATCAGGAAACCACACCCAGTGTTGAGTCAAGGGGAACTGGCACAGATAAAGGAGACACCACTAAGTTTCAGTTTGATGGGATTTATTGTAGCCTCCCTGGTTCTTTGTCTCCTGCTTCATTTCTGCTTCTTTTCTTTCCTTCCTCCCCTAGGCTCCTAGCTTACATACCATGATCAGCCAATCATAGCAAAGCTTTATCTCACACAGGAGAGCATGCAGGAGAATGCCAGCATAACACTATATAAATCACGAGCTGTCCACGCGTGGCATGATTTTAGATAGCCAATGCTTGAGCCTGGCGTTAACACGTCATAAGTCTCCAAGGAACTAGTAACAGCAAACAGCCTTTTAGGTACTTCTTCATTTTGGCAGCCAGCACACTTTGGCTCACTGCAAGGTGCCATCTTGTCCAAGATGACCCTTAACAGCTCCCCCTTTTTTTATTTAAAGAAAAGGACAGTGACTGTGCCTGTTGTAGGTGCCAGAATCACACTTTATCCTTACCCGTCATTGGGAGTCAAAGAGCTGTTGGTATGCTTTGAACCCAGTCTTAGGGTGGTATAAAGTCCACCCTGTGTTTACCCATCTTTGACTACCAGCCCTGTAATTGGGACAGCCAAATCTGTAGATCAGAGCCCTGATCCTTGGCCATAAGGGCTTGCCATACCACTAAGGCTTGCTGTCTTTGATAACTCCTTAAAGGCAACATATCTGAGCAGCAATAATAAAAGCAAGAACAACAATACCATCATAGCAAAACTTCCCATCCATTGTTTACCAAATTGTAATGTTGACTGTAGTTTATCACAAATATAGAATTTCTTAATAGGGTAGTCAAATTAGTAAACTGTTTAGTCCATATCCCACTAAGCATGCTTCCAAGCTATTTGGACAGATTTGCAGCAGCAGTAATATTAGAATAGGGTATAGGGGTAACACATAATGCTTGGGCATGTACTAGACAGTCCATCTGTGCAGTAACACTCAACATGTCCACTTGTTCTTGTTGTAAGTTCACTCTTTGGTTTAGAATCAGGATTCCTGTGGAGAGATGTGTTTTGATGTTTTCCTGGGCAGTCAATGTTTTGGCAGTGGCTCGTGACAGGTTCTTGAGCGTGTGAGCAGTAGGAATAGCAGTTCCTAGGGCAAGTTCAGCAGCAGTGGCAGCAGCCAGCAGCTGCCGCAGCAACAGCGATGGCTATAATTGCTGAGATACCAAAATCTCTTTTTGCTTTCACGGGTAGGAAACTCCACTCACTGTGATTTGAGGTCACTGGGACTGGAATAAATTTAGGAATCCTGGCAATCACAGCCAGAGGAAATAATGAAGCATTTCAGCAACTAGATACATAACACTCTTGGTTAGGGCAGTTAAGGACCTCAGTATCATTATCATTGTTATTAGTAATGTTAATATTAAACTTAGAACTGTTAGACAGAATGAGCACAAACAGAGACGTGACATATACAGGAGTAGGGGGGAAGATTGATTAAAGGAAGTGAAATTGGCCACGCACCCTGTATAATTATAAACAGATGTACTTCTTCCATCTACATTGGCTTGTTTTTGACTGCACATTTGTTCAATGAGAGAGAGATTGCCTCCCTGTATCATACTAAGTGGACTAATGTCCATACAAGCAAACGCACCACAAAGAGACCACATGGAAAGAGGAGAATAGTCATTGGTAGAAAAATTAGTATCTAGAGTGGCGTACATATATGGTGCATTTGCTTTCCTCAATGTTTCTTTAACAGTTTCCCAGTCTATGGCAAATGGCCCAAAGGAAAAGTAAGGAGTCACCTTATAAGCCGTAACATCTCCTTGACACCTATTCCATTTAATAGGTCCAACATCACCATAAGAAATTGGTGTAAAAGTGGGACCCCATCTAGGCTGTTGTGTATAATTTACACTACCAATGGCCTTGGATATATTTAAAGCAAAGGCATAACGGTCCTATCCATGCCGATACCCAGAAGAAAGATTCCAATTGGGAGCAAGCTGCACACAGGGCAAGACACCATTGGCAATTTCTGATGTGGCTAACCAGAGGAAGCAAAGACTACCCCTTAACTTGAAGTTTAGACTAGTATTAAGTGGCTTTACAGTGGAATCAGCTGGTAGGTAAGGGATACCTAGAAGTTCTGTACTAGGAAATAATTGAGAGAGCAGTCCCCAGAATATATCCCCAAAAGTTTTAGGAAGAGCCAACAACAGCAGGTTTACCACCATCACCATCATTTTGTGTTTCGGTGCCATTTTCTTTCTTATGGATAGTTCTTACCAAGCGATCCGGGACCCAGATAGGTTGTTGTTGGTCCTGAGGAAAAACACAAACAGATCCTTGCCCCCAAATTAATACTGGGTCAGGTCCTTTCCAGGACCCAGTCAAGATGTCTTTCCACATTGCTTGTGGATGGCCACCAGACTTTCCACTAAAATGTCTATCAGCCGCAGTACAGCCCATAGCATCCAATTTTTAAAAATTGAGGGTGAATAAAGCAAGGTTAAGTCTGTTCTTGGGAGGGACTAATGCCCCTATTCCCCATTTTTGTTTAGTTAATCAGACTTTTAATGATTGATTAGCCCTTTCCAGGATAGCTTGTCCTTGTGGATTGTAGGGCAATCCTGTAGAATGATAGATATTAAACATTGAGCAAAACTGTTGAAATGAAGAAGAAGTATACACAGGCCCATTATCTGTTTTAAATGATTTTGGCCTTCCCATAGTAGCAAAGGCTTGAAGGTAATGACTGATTACATCTTTTGTCTTTTTCCCTGTATGCGCGGTAGCAAATATATGTCCTGAATAGGTATCTACAATTACATGTACAAATCTTAAAGTACCAAATTCAGGGATATGGGCGACATCCATCTGCCATAGATGATTTGGAAGGAGTCCTCTAGGATTGACTCCAAAATGAGGAACAGATAAATGAGGCACAGAAGCAGGACATGGTTTTACTATATTTCTGGCTTATTCTTTTGTAATGCTATATTTTATTTTGAGAGTAGTAGCATTGACATGAAAATCTTTATGGAAATTAATTGCTTCTTTTACAATATTAAATATATGAGGATGTTGAGTAGCTGAGTCTGCAGTAAAATTTCCTTGAGCTAAAGGCCTAGGCAAGCCTGAATGTGCTGTGATATGGCCTATATATAAAGATTCTTCATGAGGCCACAGAAGAGTTTGTACTTGATAAAAGCATTGTTGTAAGGTAGATTGAGGACTAATGGGTCTAGCTGTCTCAAGTCCATGGCACAAGCTGGGCAATATAGAGACTGTCAGTACAAATATTTAAAGGTTCCTCAGGAAATGTTTGTAAGGCACTTATTATTGCTTCTAGATCAGTTTTTTGAGCAGACTTATGAGAAGTAATAATAGTCTGTACTTTATCAGAAATTATTATAGCTGTACTGGAGGAGGAGCCATCTGTAAAGATTGTTTTTGCTGCTGGGATAGGTTGAGCCTTAACAACCTGAGGGAAAACAACAGGATATCTTTTGAAGAAGCTGACAATAGGTGAACTTGGCAAGTGATTATCAAATGTGGCCATGGTGGAACAATAGACAATTGCCCAATCTTCATTTTTGTTAACTAGTATTTTAATTTGTTTTGTCATATACGGGACAATAACTGTCTGAGGATGAACTTCAAAAACTCGAAGGGACGTCTTAAGTCCTAATGCAACTAGATTTGCCACCATCACAGGATATGGGGAAACAACATTTTTGGGGGACACTGGCAAATGTATCCATATCAGGAGTCCAGTTTGCCACAATAGACATGTAGGAGTACATTCAGAATCTAATACTATGAGACTAAAAGGCAAGGATAGATCAACTCTATGACTATGAGCATTTTCTAAAGCTTGTTCTACTAACTTTAAGGCTTTTCTACCTTCAGGAGTTAAATTTCTGGGGAATGCAGGGTCTGAATCTCCTTGGAGAATATCAAACAAAGGCTTAAATTGACCAGTGGTGATTCCTAAATTTGGCCTTATCCAATTTATATCACCTAATAAATTTTGGAAATCATTTGGAGTCGTAAGCTTTTCCATGGCTAACTGAATTTTTTGTGGCCTAACACAGGTATCTAATATTTGATGTCCTAGAATCAGTAATAGGTAATAGGTAATAGGTAATAGGGCTGTGGGTTTGCATCTTTTCTGGGGCCACATGTAATCCCCATTTTTCTAGGTTTTCAATAATATTGTCAAATACCCTTAATAAAGTCTCCAGTTCCCTATGAGCCAAAAGAATATCATACATATAATGGAGACAATAAAGTTCTTTACAATTCTGTCTAATCTGTGATATAGCCTGGCCAACATATATTTGACACATAGTGGGACTATTTGCCATTCCCTGAGGAAGGACCACCCATTGGTATCTAGTATTAGGCCCTTCATTATTCAAAGAAGGAATGGAAAAGGCAAATCGAGGACTATCCTCGGGATGAACAGGAATGGAAAAGAAACAATCTTTTATGTCTATAGAGATGATATGATAATATTTTGGAATAGTGGCTAATGAGGGGAGACCCAGTTGCACCAGGCCCATCATCTGCATACTGGAATTCATGGCTCTCAGATCTTGCAAGAGTCTCTATTTTCCAGACATCTTTTTTATGACAAAAATTTGTGTATTCCAAAGGGAAGTGGAAGGAATGATACAGTTTTCCTTTAATTGTTGACTAACTATTTCCTGGGCCACCTCTATTTTTTCTTTAGAAAGGGGCCACTGGAGGACCCAGATAGGATTATTGGATTTCCATGTTATCTTTAATGGTTCAGTGGCCCTTCCAAAAAACCCAGCCCCTTAGTCCTTGTTTGTCCTTTGGCTTGAATGGGGCAGGTAACACCTTGTAAATTTTTGCCTAGTCCTTTTCCAGGAATATAACATTGTCTTACCATGACTGGCAAAACAGTTGGGTTTAGACAGGAAATATTCTGCTTTGATAAGGTCCTCTTTATGATGTTCCCATTGTGGAATATTTAGGATTCCCTCTTCCAAAAACCAAGGACTAAACTTGGCCAGTGTGGATACGTATGCTGTTACAGTAGATTGTTTTACGGCAGTCCCATTAGCCTTAAGCACATCTTGTAGGATTCTTATCATTTGATTTTTTGACACTTGTGACCCCAATCTGGAGTTATGTGACCCCTTTCTCCCTTATACACTCTGGCCAGAGATTCCTGGGAGGTTGTCCTACAGTTTTCCTGTAGCTTACCTTAAGTTACTTACCTGGGACCTGGGAGGATGCAGAAGGAGAAAGAAAGTTTCCTGTATGGGCCACCACTTGTTCCGTCCTGTGGAACCAGTGCAGAGAAAGGAGACACCACTAAGTTTCAGTTTGACGAGATTTATTGTAGCCTCCCAAGTTCTTTGTCTCCTGCTTCTTTTCTTCTTTTCTTTGCTTCCTCCCCTAGGCTCCTAGCTTACATACCATGATCAGCCAATCATAGCAAAGCTTTCTCTCATGCAGGAGAGCATGCAGGGGAATGCCAGCATAACACTATATAAATCACAATCTGTCCACGTGCGGCATGATTTTAGATAGCCAATGCTTGAGTCTGGCGTTAACACGTCATAAGTCTCCAAGGAACTAGTAACAGCAAAACACCCTTTTAGGTACTTCCTCATTTTGGCAGCCAGCACACTTTGGCTCACTGCCAGGTGCCATCTTGTCCAAGATGGCCTTCTATGAGTGAGATTGTATTTTATTTAGTGCCTGGGCAGTGAGATTTCAAAATACTCGCTGGGTGATTGTAAAAGTTAGCAGATTTGGAACTTTACTGATGTTGGTTAGCAGTGACCAGAAATCACTGACAAGCCATCTCCTTCTCTACCTTTGGGAACACCTCTTACTAGGGTAAGAAAAGCTCTGTGGTTCTGCAGGGAAGATTAATCAAGTGCTTTTCTCTCCTCCCTGAGAGCACTGATGTTGGGGATAGTGTCTGATGTGATGATCCTTCATAAAACAAGACAGGGGATTCTAATGGAAACCAGGGAGGAGAAGTAGTGACCTAAATATGGCTCCTGGAATCCTAAAGTGCTAGTCACTTCTAAGAAGCAGTACTCAAATCTAAGAAAGTAGGACTCTGGAACTCAAGGCTAGAACCATGGATTTAGATTGTTTAATAGGATCAATGGCCAGACTGATGTTAATTTGCTCCATATACATCTTCCTGAAGCTCTAAGCTAGGGGAGGCAGGCACAGCACACACAGCACCTCACATCAACCATCCTTCCTCATCCAAACTACAGTAAGTTCCAGGGAAACTTGACATTTTTCTCCCTGAAAAAAATACTTCATTTCTGTCTTAGTCAATTGGATATACATGTAGAAAGTATATCCAATTGGGAGGTCTTTGTAGAAACTAGGCATTCTTTAGGATTACCTCACACCACACTCTTTTCACTCCTGTGGTTTCGGATCCCTGGGTGCTGTACTGGGAACCCAAATGTATTGCATGACTCATTCTCCTGCACCTTGGAGTGAGAAATATACAGTGATCTTGGCACATCCAGGACAGGAAGGAAGGGGTGGAGGTAGGGAGACATGAGAAGGAATAGGTAAGGGAAGTGCACAAAGGAAGGAGGAAAGGTATCTTATCCCAACTCATCTCAGGAGTACTGAGTGTTGTAGGCCCCACAGGTGCAGTGTTCCACAAGTGAGTGGGACCTAGGTCAGTAGGCTGCTGCTACAGCTACAGAACCAGAGAGGGTTGGGGCTGTGGTAGAACTTTGTGCCAAGGTGCAGGAGTGGAGCTGACCCTGCGATCAAGTAGGCAGCATGGGGAGATGATCCCTGGAGTGGAGTCTGGTGGTGCAATGGGCAGAGGGCATGGGTCTTCTGTGTGCCTGTGAGGATGCCTTACAACTGAGGCTGGGGGTCATTTGCTCCTTCCTTGGCAAATTTAAGAATTATCAGGATAGAGTAAGGTGCAGAGAGTCAAACCAAAAGAATGCACAATCTTTTCAATGAAATAGTGTCAGAAAATTTCTCATATTCAAAGAATGAAATGGAAAATCAAATACAAGAGGCTTACAATATTCCAAATGTGCAAAATTTCAACAGAGACACATCAAGGTGCATTTTAATGAAAATGCCTAGTACCCAGAATAAGGATAACAGTTTAAAGACTGTGGGGGGAAAATGTCAGATTATATATAGGAGAAAACAATTTGCATCTCAGCTGATTTCTCAAACCAGACTCTCAAAGCCAGGAGGTCCTGGACCAACATATACCAACCTCAGAAAGAAAATGAATGCCAATCAAGATTCCTATATCCAGCAAAATTAAGTGTCAGATTTTCAATTGAAATGAAACCTACCTTGATGAAAACAAAATTAAAAGAAATTATAACCAGAAAGCCTGCACATCAGAATATTCTCAGCAAAACATTCCTTGAAGATGAAATTAAATAAAGAAAACCAGTGAAGGGAGGAACTACACTAAAGGAATACTCAATCAAAAAAGAAATTAATTGAAATTAAATACTAGAAATAAACCCAAATGACTGGGAACACCAATCATATCTCAATAATAATCTTGAATATTGATCGCCTACACTCATCAATTGAAAGATAAGGACTGGAAGATTGGATTCATAAACAAGACCCAATGTATTCCTGTCTCCAAGAGACTCACTGCATAGGCAAAGACATTCACAGTCTGACAGTGAAAAGTTGGGAAAAAACACATCACTCACATGGACTGTGTAAACAAGCAGGGGATTCTATCTTCTAAAGTAGGTCAAGTTATATAAGCTGTATAATTATAACTATACAATTGTAGTATTAACACATTTTAGCATTATTAGGGTTGTTTTGATAGCTTCTTTTCCATTGATATGCTTTCTTGCTTTTTTCTTGATTAGACTTGTTAGATTTGTATCAACTTTTAGCTGTATTATTTCTTTTCTATTTCCCATGTTTCTGCTCCTGCTCTTATTTTTTCCTTCCCACTTCCTAATTTGATTTTTAATCTAACTTCTTTCTGAGACAAATACTTTCAGTTATGTGTTCATCTAAGTACTATTTAATCCGAGTCTCAGATATTAAGCTTTTATTATCATTTAGTTCCAATTACTTTTTATTTAATTTTCTTTTCCTTTCTTATTTCACCTGTGAGATATTTATATGTGTGCCATTTAATTTTTAAATAGTTGAGACATGTGGGTGAGGTTCTAGATATCTTCAGGTGATTGATTTCTGATGTAATAAATCATGCAGGAAACTCAGTCTTCATGATTTCAAACTTTTAAAATTTCTCAAAGCTTATTTTATGATAGAATATGGTTCAATACTCTAAATTTTCTAATTATCATTTTTGTACAGTGCTCTATAAATAACAAGTAGGTCCAGGTGGCTGATAATGTTGTTAAGCCTTCTATGTCTTTACTCCTTCTAGCAACATGAGGGGGCTCAAACCATCCAAATATGATTATGGGTTTATCTTTCTAAGCTTTACAAAGTTTCACTTCATGTAGTTTGAAATTTTGTTATTGGGTACATACAGAGGCAGGATTATTATACTTTCCTGAAGAAGTTACTCTAGTATAGTTATGAAATGTTCCCCTCTACCTCTGAAAATTCTTTTTCTTGAAATTTACTTTATATGAATAGCTCTACTTCAGATTTCCCATGCTTATTTTCTTCTTTTGCTTTCAACCTAATGGTGTATTGACTTTTAAAGTGTGACCTATGTATAGAGCACATATTTATTGCTTCCATTTTACAATATTGAACATTTATATCTTTTAATTATAATACCTAGTTTATTTGTATTTATATTAATTATTAATATTGTTTAAAAAAAAAAAAACCTGACATGAAGGTGAGTGGAAAATTGGGTAAATGAGGGTAAATGAGGTTTGATGATGTAATATTTTGGAAAAATGGTTGAATATTTGTACTGTCAGACTCAGAGAGAAAATTGTTAGAATACTTATATTGCAATTGCTCACTCTCTCATATATCATAGGAATATAGCAACATATTTATTTTATTGTTTGTTAACCCTTTTCATTTTTAAAATAACATATACATATATAGATATGTATATATATATGAATATATATAATATGTAATATGTGTATGCTTAAATATATATATATTTCCAGAGGCAATCTCTTAGGTACTCCATTATGGTTTTAATGAGAAATTTTCAAACAAAAAATTCTGAGTATTTTTTCACATGCTTATTTGCCATTTGATTATCCACTTCAATGAAATACCTCCTTTTTAAAATTATTTATTTTAAAATTTTTTACAGACTGCATTTTATTCATTGTACACAAATGGGGTACATCATTTCATTTCTATGATTGTACATGATATAGATTCATACCATTTGTGGATATTTCATTAAATTTTAACTGGAGTATTTATTGATTGTTCAGTTTTCTAGTCTTTGTATATTTGGTAAACAAGCATGTGTATTGCAAGTGTTTTCTGACAGTCAAAAAAGAAGGAGGAGGAGGAGAAGGAGAAGTCAGACCCAGAAGGACAAAGACTGCACACTCTGGCTTACATGTGGGTGCTAATGCTGATCTCAAAAGAGGAGAGCAGAAAGAGGTGACCAGAGCTTTAGAAGATGTGGGAGAAAGGGGAGTCTTAATAGGTACAGAGGTACAGTGGGAGAGGAGAATGACTTCTAATGATGTATATAAAGCTAGGGTAAGTAGAGTTGACAACAGCTGACAGGCATTTCAGAAGGAGAAGATTCTGAATGTTCCCCCCAAAAAGAAATGATAAATGTTTGAAAACAAAATATTGGAGGTGGTTCATATGTCAGTTGACCTGATCTCATTATGCATTTCATACATGTACTTAAATATCACTCTGAAGTCCATAACAAAGTGTAATTGTTATTTCTCAAGAAAAATTATATGTAAACAAATATTTTATACTTTCTAAAAAATAGAAAAAAAAAGAAAAGAAGAAGAATGAGTTTCAACATGCATAGAGAAGGTTTTATTATTAATACTAGAAAATCTGTTCAAGGTGAACCTAGAGGTCATGCAGAACTCTTAAAATAATTTGAGCACAGAGACAGAAAATAGTTAAAATTATGCCTGCATCATTTTCCAGATGGGCAAATTTATCATATTATTAAGGTTTTCTCAGATTCTGTTTATATCATCAGATAAATTAGGAGATGTGATATCATCAGGGTTATGGAAATTAAGTATATACATAATTATATATATATGTATATAAAAATATGTAATCAGAATCACAATTCATATAAACTAGTCTTTTGTTTGGACATCAGATATATGTGGGTGAGTGAATTCTACTTTTGTACAGGACATTAAATTTCACTACAAATACCAATGGTTGTTGCTTTTTTTAAGGGAGAAATTGCAATTTGTGATACATTCAATTACATTATAATTGACATTAAAATTATATATGTAATTTTAATTTAAAGCAGAAATATCACAGCTACTGAAGGTTAATGCAGAAGGAAATTCTGATGGTTTCAGCTAATACTTGTTAAAATATCAAATGGAGAAATTATACCTTGCTAATCCCCAGGCATTCAATATAAACATCACTGTTGAACATCCTGGATTAAAAACTTGTGGCAGAAGCATTATGACACATGCATCCTCACTGCTTTTTTCTCCAGTGAATGTCTAGATAGACTGACAGGAAAGGGTCACTGACTTCTGCAGGTGGAACCACCTGTCACACAGATGTGACATTCATGTGGTGGACCTCCTCTATGATTGCTCTTGTGTTCCTGAACATGAATCAGTCACTATGGTATTGCCCATGCAATTTGTTGACAGTCTTCCTTGGCTCTGTGATTTAACACTGAGCAGATGCATATGTGTGAATTACATCTTCTTGTGATTTGTTTAGTTTCAGTGAATCTTCCTAGGTATGAGATTACTGTTTGGCAAAGAATATGAAAAGTAGTTAATATTTCCACATAAACCATACATTGCCAAAAACATGGTGCTCGGGAAACTGGAAACCCATATGCAGCAGAATGAACATAACCCCCTATCTCTCACTCTGCACAAAACTCAACTCAGAATGGATCAAGGACCTTGGAATCAGACCAGAGAACCTGCACCTTATAGAAGAAAAAGTATGTCCAAATCTTCATCATATCAGCTTAAGATCAGCCGTCCTTAACATGACTCCCAAAGCACAAGGAATAAAAGCAGGAATCAATAATTGGGATGGATTCAAACTAAAAAGCTTTTTCTCACCAAAGGAAACTATCAGCAATGTGAAGAGAGAGCCTCCGTAGTGGGAGAAAATGTCTGCCACATGCGCTTCAGATACAACACTAATCTCCAGAATCTATAAGAACTCAAAAAACTTTACACTAAGATTACAAATCAACCAAACCCAATCAACAAATGGGCTAGAGAAATGAGCAGACACTTCACAGAAGAATATCTACAAGCAATCAACAGATACATGAGAAAATGTTCAACATCTCTAGTAATAAGAGAAATGCAAATCAAAACTACCCTGAGATTCCATCTCACCCCAATTAGAATGGCAATTATCAAGAATACAGGCAACAATAGGTGTTGGTGAGGATGTGGGGAAAAAGGTACACTCATACATTGCTGGTGGGGTTAGTGCAGCCACTCTGGAAAGCAGTGTGGAGATTCCTCAGACAACTTGGAATGGAACCACCATTTGATCCAGCTATCCTATTCCTTGGGCTGTACCCAAAGGACTTAGAATCAGCATACTACAGTGATGCAGCCACATCAATGTTTGTAGCTGCTCAATTCACAATAGCTAGTCAATAGGTGAATGGATAAAGAAACTATGGTATATATACTCAATGGAATATACTCCACCATAAGGAAGAATAAAATTAGGGCATTTGCAGGCAAAGGGATGAAGCTGGAGAATATCATGCTAATGGAGTTAAGACAATCCTAAAAAACCAAAGGATGAATGATCTCTCTGATTAGCTGATGATGATACATAACGGGGGGTGGTAGGGAGGTAAGAATGGAGGAAGGATGGATTGTAGAGAGGAAAAAGAGGGGTGGAAGGGGTGGGGGGAAAATAACAGAGTGAGACAAACATCATTACCCTATGTACATATATGATTATACAAGTAGTATGAATCCTCTTCATGTACAAGAGAAACAAGGTGTACCCCATTTGTTTACACTGAATCAAAATAAATACATTATAAAAGATAAAGTTCTATAGTCTTTGCATATAACCTACATACATTCTCTTGTATACTTCAAATCATCTCTAGTTTATTATACCTAATAAAATGCAAGTTCTTTGTAAATACATGCTATAACATATTGTTCAGGGAATAAAGTGATGAAAAATGTCCCTATATGTTTAGCACAGACACATTTTCTTTGGGTTTTTCAGTACACTTGGTTAAATTCATGAATGTGGAACTCACAAAAATGGAGGACTGACTTCAAATTAGTTCACATTACTTGTGAAGAACCACACTCTATGTGTAGATTTATCAAAGATGTTGTGCAAAATTTAAAAAATACTTTAATTCAGATACATCTGAATCATTCTCTAACCATTAATACTCAAAAGACAAAGGTTTTTCCATTTGTACTTCCATGTGCATGCCACATTTCTCCAAAGTGGGTCAATTATACTCTATTTGGTAGCATCCTAATACCAGAGCTGTTGGAATAATTTTCCTAACTTCTGTAAGTTGAAAGACCAAGCACATAAGCAGTGTTTGTGAAATGAACTATAGTTTTAAGGTTGTATATGTTGGTTTTGAACTCATTTAAAATTTTGAGTGAATTTAACCTATGCAAAGATTTTGGCTGAAAAATTGCTCAAAGTCAGTTTAACTACAGATAGGCAGTTGAAGCTCAGTCACTAATTTAACCACTGTGTGGTATTTCACCTCTATCACCAGCATTTGCATGCACAAAACTTACCACTGATCTGATAGGGGTGTCTTTTCTTCTGAGGTGCTCTTTGGATATTACCTCAAGATCCTTATGTGCACCTTCCTTGCCTATGATTCTGGAAAAAGAACTTGTTTCTGAAAAATTGGGAGAAGAAATTCATTGAAATTTGTCACTGCCTATGACTGTATAATTGCCCGGTTGACACATCAGTGGAGCTGATATGCCAAATGAAGAAAAATTCTAGGGACTAGAAATACTGTCACATACATCAAAACTTATGAAAAGTTTCAGAATTGGAGTACAAAAGCTAAAAATGAAAATTGAGGTTAGGCAGATGAAAATCAGTGGAAAATGAGAGGAGGATCTCTCTAAGAAACTAAAACTTCAACCTATATTAATATTTTTCCCCCAAAATCAAAACAATGATAAGAAAACTCTTCAATTGTGCTTGGATTTTAAAGGAGATGTAACAACACCAGAGGGATTTCTTCTCACTGTTCCCTTCGAATTGGTAGATAAGCTAATTCATTTCTGCAACACTTTGGTTCATATTTCCAAACATATTTTCTGGTCAGGCATGCATCTAGATTGATGCAAAGTTCCTGATTCATAGCTGGACACTGGCCTTAGGGAATGCCTGCATATTTTGACCAAGAAAACATTTCTTCCTGTCATCTTGAGTTGGAGTTTAATTGGTGAGTAACTCCCTGGAGAGAGCATGAAGACAAATTACATGGGAATAAAAGGTCACCAGACCCTAGTCTGCACGAAACCTCTGCACTGCAAACAAATGCACCACAGCCTCACATGCATACAAGGTAGTGCAGCCCCTCTGGTCATCACAGAAGCAGGCTCCACTGCAGGGTCCTTCTCCCCACTGTGCCTGCTCAGGGGGAGGGTCAGCTCCACTGCTGCTCCTGGTCAGCAAATTCCTGCACAGCATTGTCTTTCTCAGGTTCAGTAACTGCAGGAGCAGCCAGGTGTTCTCCACACTTTTCTCCTTTAGAGAATTATATCTCTGAGGAAGACCCAGAAGTCAGTACTCCTGGGAGCAGATTTGGTAGAAGACATCTTTCCTCTCCCTCTTTACATTCTTCCTTCTCCTCTCCCTCCATTGTCTGTACCCTTCCTTCCTTCCTGTATGTGCCTCAGTCACTACGTTTTGCCCACTCAAGGAATATGAGAATGAACTCACACACTACTTGGTTTGTCAGCACATACACCTGTGCATAGAACTCTCTGAACAACAGTTGAGTAACCAGGAAACTTGCAGATCGCCTAGTCAAATAAAAAAATATATTTGATTCAAAAGGCTGCCTTGCTCACACATCAGTTTTTATGTATCTCCATTTACTCAGTCTCAGAAATCAAGTGATCTTTCAGGGAGCAAATGGTGAGCAATACAGAAAACAACCTAGTGTGGGGAATAATGTCAGTTGGTGGGAGAGGCTGTGTGTGTTGTTTCTGTGCACCAGAGCAGTAAAACAGGATTGGCTGTGGAAGGGTTAACACCAGCCAGGCTATTGACTTCATTAGAGATATCAATTCCTGGGTCTCTCCTGGTGGTTAGAAGCATGGTTTCCTCATTTTAATCCTGTACCTGACAGAGTTGACCAGCACATTAGGGTGCCAAGAGCCATGAGGAGATCAATGTTTCTCCTCCCCATTTCCCACTGGAATTACCTGCCTGGGGTTAAGAAGCACCATCACCCTAGCACTCTGTCTAAATAGTGACACCATTGTCAGTGCCATCAAGGAGGAGGGAGAGTGCAGTTGCTTTATCTTCTCTCAAGGCCACAGAGTCCTTCTGCATTATAGTCAGATCTCTTCCAATATATAGCAAATGGCAATTGCATATGAAAGACCTGTGCTCCTTCTAACTGCTGCAGTGAGTCTCCAGTTGCTGATGGGTAAGGTCACCTACAGAGTGTTTAAAAACCTCTGTGTTCAGGCCTCAAAATGTACAGAATATTTTTATCTGGGATTCTCAATTTTCCAACTTTGTTATGGTTCAACAGAACGTACAGTGACACATTTAATTGCACAATATGAATCATCTTTGATTGCCATGTTGAAAATATTTCACACCAGTAGGAGCTCCACATCAGGCCTGTTGAGCATCAGTGCACAACAAATGAATTTTGGAGGAGAGAAATGATTCTGAAAGAGATGTGTAGAAGAATGCACTCACAATATGGACACAATAAAATATGGGGAGCATTTCATTAGAATTAAAACATATTTGAAACACATGTTTTCCATGATGTAAATAATCACAATGTTTAAGGGCAAGGAAAATATCCATTATGGTTTTCACTGAAGGATTCTGCATTCAAAACTCCCATCTCAGGACAGGACACTGCTGCAAGGACAGAGGTCCCAGTGATCAGCTAGTGTTGCCTACAATTCTGTCATAGAAAAGAGAGATTCAATGGAGCCTGTGCTTACTTTACAATTAAATATATACACCTCCAGTGTTTCTTTTTGGACAGCATAAGCAATCCTTCATTTACCAATTGAACAATATAAAATACAATACAATACACTTTGAACATCCCAATTGAAACTACCATCATTCAGAGGTGGAGAATTGACGCTGTCCAGCAGAGTCAATTTGGCACGGGAGACAAATGAATAGTGAATCTTCTGAATTTGGAACGGTTTATTGTAGATTCAGGAAACCTGGGAACTCCACACTCATGGAGAATTGGTTTATATCCCCTCCAGTGGGGCAAAGGGTAGGGCTGATGCCAATTGTGCGAAGATTAGATGCAGAGCTAGATGTCTGAGCAGGCACAATTAGGAGTACTTAGGAACACCTACGCACACATTCTGTGCATGGACTTAATTGAATACGGCCAATGAAAAATCACCTGGGTGTGCTTATGTTAATCAACCTCCTCACTGCCAATGTGACCAGAACAACTTCTGGCTAACTGCCAGGTGCCATCTTGGCGTAGTCCATATGGCATAGCCCCCAACATCTCCCCCTTCCTTTTATGAAATGAAAAGGAAGCTGGCAGGGACCGTGTCTGTCTTAGGTCATCCACGGCCTAGCAACATCCTTACCCATCATTGGACAATGAGGCTCTAGCCCTCATTTCCTGTCTTAGGTTGGTATGAGCTCCCTATGAATCTTACCCTTCTTTGACTACCGATCGAGCATACTAAGCCATATACTGGGAGATTGTCCCAATTCAAGGGCAGCCATGGCCTGTTTTATGATCACATTATGAGTCTGTTGACTGACTTTGAGATGTTTGTAAATGTAGAACAGAATCAACACAAGCATACCCAAGCTTATTAGTGTGGGACTTAAGAGTCCTCCAAATTTGGTGTCAAATTGTATTAGTTTATCTAATGTTCCCGTGATAAGCCCTCTCGGTTTTACTTCCACCTTAGTGGTGCTCATGGCGAGGATCTGCCATTGAAGCCCTGTCACCAGCTCATCGAATCCATCCGTCCATCGTTGTGCGATCTGGGAAAGTAACTGTCTAGAGAAGTTCTCATTAAAAGTCACAAAAGGAAAGGGAGACCTAGGCACATGGAGTATATGAAAAAGTAACTGCTTCACTCTCTCTATATATTTCAGTATTAACTCCATTAACCCTTTGATTAGTGCACTCTCCCCTACCCATAGACCCTCCCTTTACAAAAGTCAGGGGGCTTACATCCATACATGCCTTAGGCCCGCATAAGATATTATTAATAGCTTTGGGCATGTAACCAGTGACATTTGTATTGGAGTTGTTTTCTTTATTTAAGGTAATATCTGCCAAAGTACGATCGATCAACTGCACACAAGGTGTGCCATTGCTAAAGGTGAGGCATAATGTATTCTTTAGTGATAAATTTAGGGTAAATTTGGAGTCCAATGGTGGTGTGTACCTAAGGGAAGCTTGCCCAGTAGATTCATTAGTGGAAAAGAACTGAGGAAAGACTGCACCACTTTGAGCGACTAGATCCAGTCAAGGCAATACCCTGACTATTGTCCAGAACTATTCACCCTGGACGAAACTTACCACCACCATCAGCAGCAGCAGGATACCCAGAGGGCTCAGCTACATCCTGACGAACCATCTTAACTGCTCGAACTAGCCTTTCGGGAATCCAAATTGGTGTTTTCTCTTCCTGTGGAAATACACACACATGCCCTCTTCCCCAAATCAAGACCGGGGAAGGTCCTTTCCATTCTCCTGATACAACATCTTTCCATAAAACTTGTGGCTTTATGTCAGTGTCAACTGCAGCATGTTGATCCGCTGCTGATTTTCTTGATCCTTCCAGATTCAAAAAATTAAGGTAAAAAGGGCTATAGATAATCTGTTCTTAGGTGGTTATGACTCCCCTATTCCTCCTTTTTGTTTTATTAATAAGGTCTTAATGGTTAGATGAGCTCTTTCTGTAATTCCTTGTCCCTGGGGGTTATAAGAAATACCTGTGACATGATATATACCAAATGTAGAACAAAACTGTTTGAAGGTTAAGGATGTATAGCCTGGACCATTGTCTGTTTTTATTGTTTTTGGAACGCCCAGAATAGAAAAGGTATATGAGCAGTGATTTATAATATCTTTTGTTTTTTCACCTGACTGTAAGGAGGCCATAATAAATCCTGAATAAGTATCTATGGACACATGCATGTATCTAAGCTTTCCAAATTCTGGGATATGAGTAACATCCATTTGCCATATATGGTTGGCTTGTAATCCTCTAAGGTTAAAACCATTCTGAGGTACTGGGAGATAAGTGACACAATGTTGACAATTTTTGACAATAGTTCTAGCTTGTTCCTTAGTTAATCTAAAACATTTTTGAAGAGTGTTAGCGTTAACATGGAAGTTTGTATGAAAATTTTCTACTTCTAAGAACGTGGAAATATGTACGTCTCTAGTAGCTAAGTCTGCTAAAGCGTTACCCATACTGAGAGGTCCTGGTAACCCGGTATGAGCCCTAATATGTCCAACAAAAAATGGTTCCTTACAGTCCCAAATTAACTTTTGAATTGTAGATAATGAGGAATGAATGGTAGATGCTGAGGATATTTTTGGTACAATTTCTATAATATTTAGAGCATTGACTATATATTTGCTGTCAGAAAACAGATTAAATGGCTGATTTGGGAACATTTGGAACATTTGACAAATGGCTAGAAGCTCTATCTTCTGGGCAGACTGGGAAGGATAAAGAAAAGTAAATGTCTGTGTTGGCGTGACTATAGCAGTTTTTCCATTACTGGACCCATCAGAAAGGCAAGTTATAACATTTGGTATGGAATTTTTTCTAGTTACCTTAGGAAATATGAATGGGTGTCTGATGAACATTTGGATCATCGGGTCCCCGGGGTAGTGGTTATTAAAATTTGGATTATAATTACATATAATGGTAGCCCATACTTCTGATTCTTGTGTGAGCTCAATTATAGTTTCTGGTTTATAAGGAGTGATAATTTTTTTGGAACAATGCCACAAATTCCTATAGCATTTGTTATTGCCTTTTTTATTAACTTTCCCACTAATTCTGGATAACTTGCTAGAGTTATCTTTTGGCTATAGTGAAGATGGACCCAATAAGTGGGTCCTTGTTGCCAGAACACTCCTGTAGGACTTCCTATGGTGGCTATGATTATCAGTAATATAGGCTTAGTTATATCTACCCGATCTAAATGTGCCTTAGTAATGGCATCTTCTACCTTACACAATGCTTTTCTAGCTTCTATGGTAATTTCCCGGGGCTAGGCGGGATCACCACTTCCCTTAAGATTATCAAATACTGGTCCAAGGTCTTCAGTTGTTAATTTAAAATATGGTCTTACCCAGTTTATATCTCCCAAAAGTTTCTGGAAATCATTTAAAGTTTTAAATCTATCCATCCTAAAGGTAACCTTTTGAGGTCGTATTAAGGTTTTGTCAATAATGGCACCAAGGTAGGTAATGGGGCAAGAACTCTGCAATTTATCCTCTGCTATCTCTAATCCAAATTGAAGAAGATTTTTGACCAGCCCATCATATACTCTGAAAAGTTTGTCTTGATCAGGATGAGCTAATAAGACATCATCCATATAATGATAGATCTTTAGGTCTTTATCAGATTTTCTAATAGGCTGTAAAGCTTTGTCTACATAGACCTGACACATAGTGGGGCTATTGGCCATGCCTTGCAGCAATACTGTCCGTTCATATCTTTGATCAGGTCCTTCGTGGTTAGTAGCTGGTACAGTAAAAGCAAATCTGCAGGTATCCTCCTTATGAAGTGGTATAGAAAAGAAGCAATCTTTTATGTCTAAAAGTATAATTCTCCAATCCTTTGGAATAGCAGACAATTGAAGGAAGCCGGATTGAGCTGTTCCCATTATTACCATTTGACTATTAATTGCTCTAAGATCTTGGATGAGTCACCACTTTCCTGATTTCTTTTTAATTATAAAGATAGGTGTATTCAAAGGAGATGTAGAAGGTTGTAGATGGCCTAAGGCCAGTTGTTGTCTTACTAACTCCCGGGCTGCTTGTAACTTTTGAGCATTGAGGGGCCACTGAGGTATCCAAACAGCCTTTTGTGATTTCCATGTAATTTTTATTGGCTCAGTGGCCCCCTCTGAAAACCCAGTCCCTCTTTATTACTTCTCATAACTTGGATAGGTTCAGTTATTCCCTGTGAATGTGCTCCCAGTTCCCCTCCAGGTATGAATCCCTGGTTCACCATGATATTACAAGCTATCGGGTTAATATGCATATGTTCATTAGTCAATTTGATCTGTAATTGTCTTAATATGTCTCTCCCCCATAAATTAACGGGTAAATCTCTCAAGACATAGGGTTGGAAAGTACCATAATTTCCTTCTGTATCTGTCCATTTCAACAACTGTGAACTTCGGGGTGGGTTTGAGGCAACCCCCAAACCTCGTAAGGTCTGGTCAGCCTTTTGAAGAGGCCAATCTCTTGGCCACTGGGTCAATGTTATGATACTAAGATCAGCTCCATTGTCTAACAACCCATTAAATTCCTTGTCATTTATTCTTACAGTATACATGGGACGAGTGTTTAGATCTAAGGCAAGCATGGTCATAGGTTCCCCCGTGGATCCAAACCCGATTTATTTCTTTTATTCTTTTTTGCTAAATATTTGTTATGTTCACTGGGTATCACCAGTATTTGTGCTATTTTATCCCCCTGATTTATAACAGAAATATCTTTTGGGGAACTGACCATTATTTTTATCTCTCCCTCATAATCTGGATCAATTACTCCCAGTGTTATATGGAGTCCTCTTAGGGCAGCAGAACTGCGCCCTAATAGCAAACCTACTGTCCCCAATTTAAGAGGTCCATAGATACATGTAGGCATTAATTGAACCCCCATTTCTGGAGTTAGTACTACTCTGGTGGCAGCACAGAGGTCCAATCCTGCGCTTCCTGTTGTATGTCTGATGAGGGAATTAATGGATAATGGGTTCAAGGGATCATTCTGATGGGATCTGCTGCTGGTTGTCCTTCCTTCAGGGCTCCAAATATTTGTGGGGCCTGAGCCCGAGGGCCCCTCATCTCGTTTTTTGGGAGTGGTTTTCCTTCAATGTCAATTACAAATTTACATTCACTTGCTCAAGGTTTTCCTCTTTTACATTTTGGACATACTCCGGGTATTTTTTTGTATGTACTATGCCTTGGGTTTGGACAGTCCCTTTTAAAATGTCCTGCCTGTCCACATGAAAAACAGCTTTTGGGTTTGGCCCTCATAGCTTGAGCTACTCCTTGAGTGACAGCAGCTGCTAGTACTTGACCCTGTATAACTGACTCATTAATATCTCTGCATTTTTTTTTTTTTTGGGTGCTGGGGATACGAACCCAGGGCCTTGTGCTTGCAAGGCAAGCACTCTACCAACTGAGCTATCTCCCCAGCCCTGCATATTTTTAAATAGGTATTGAGATCCTTATTTTTCCATGGTCTAATTGCTTCCCTGCACCATTTATTAGCTTGTACATATGCTAACTGTTTTATTAAAGGCATTGCTTGTTCTGAATCCCCAAACACTCTGCCTGCTGTTTGTGACAGATGGTCTACAAAGTCTGCATATGGTTCATTTGAGCCCTTTATAACCTTGGATAATTGCCCTTGCAAGTCCCCACAACCTCGTAACGTTTTCCATGCTCTAACAGCGGCAGCAGCTATCTGAAGATAGACCGCTGGATCATACGTAATCTGCTGCTGTTGTTCAGCGTATGATCCTTGTCCCAGCAACATATTCAGGTTTTGTTGATGGAAACCTGCGGCTGCATTTCTATGAGCCGTCTCTGCACAGAGCTCCTGATTGGTTACTTTCCACATTAAATATTGTCCACGATGCAAAACTGCTCGACACATACTCGCCCAATCACTAGGAGTCAGATTAAGTGTTGCGATGGATTCCACCATACTCATGGTAAACGGAGCCTGGGGCCCATAAGTAGCAACTGCCTCTTTAAGATTTTTTACTGTTTTAAATTCTAGGGCCTGATGAAATCGCTGCCCCTGACCATCCACCAAGACTGGGCAGGACAGTCTTAATGGGCCTTCCACAGGGTCCCAGCGATCCCCAGTATCACTTGGGACTCCACCACAACAAGGCTGACAAGAGTGCCCACAAAATGTCAGGTCCTCCCACCTTTTATCATAAGAGGGAGCTGAGGGGATAGTTATCTCATGGTCTTTCCTGCCTTCTAGCAGCTCCGCAACATTAACTCGCCTATCTTCTAGTTCCTCCCCAGTATCTCCTTCCTCCTCAATCTCTTCTAGCACTTCTTCTCCTTCCTGTAATACATTTCCCATGCCTCCTTTTTGAATTATCCCTTCAGACTGATTTTGTGATATTTCCGAACCCATCCTTTACTAATTAATAAATTTGATACAGGACAAACAAAGACCACACTAACAATAGTACAAACACACAAACAACACTAAATACACGCACTCCAGAGCTCCATTATATTTCATCACCTAGCCAGCTATCCTGAGTGCCTAATTGCCTTAGAAGACAGGGCCTCAGCTTACCTGAGTACCTAACTGCCCTAGGGACAGGGGTTAACTGGTCTAGAGACAGGGTCTCAGCTTACCTGAGTACCTAACTGCCCCAGGGACAGGGGTTAACTGCCCTAGAGACAGGGTCTCAGCTTACCTCACTACTTAGAGCAAGACTCTTGAATTTGACAAACACACAAACAATACAAAATACACGCACTTTTGCACTTCACTGCCTGGCCAGCTATCTTGAGCATCTAGCTGCCTTAGAGACAGGGGCTGCAGCTTACTTCGCTACTCACCGTTTAAGTTAGATGAACTCAGAATGTCCCATACGGGCCGCAAATTGATGCCATCCAGTGGAGTCAATTTGTCACGGGAGACAAATGAATAGTGAAGCTTCTGAATTCGGAACGATTTATTGTAGATTCAGGAAACCCGGGAACTCCACGCTCCAGGAGAGTCGGGCAAAGGGTAGGGCTGATGCCAATTGTGCGAAGATTAGGTGCGGAGCTAGATGTCTGAGCAGGCACAATTAGGAGCACTTGGGAACACCTACACATGCATTGTGTGTGTGGACTTAATTGAATACGGCCAATGAAAAATCAACTGGGTGTGCTTATGTTAATCAATCTCCTCACTGCCAATGTGACAACAACATCTGGCTAACTGCCAGGCGCCATCTTGGCATAGTCCACATGGCATAGCCCCCAACAGAGAATATGAGAGCCACTGTGTGTGTCTGTTCTAGAACTGTCTGCAGTCCTAGAATTTGCACCTGCCCCAGAGCTAGGAGGCTCCTCTAACCCACCTGCAGCCTATTTCCTTCACCTTTGCCTCCTCAGCCCCAAAGTGCCCCCTAAGACTCTTGTGACTAGAAGACTACTCTTCCCTGCATTGGAGTGCCTCACTCCTTGTCACTGTCCTCAGAGGAGGAGGACAATTGCTGATTCTCATAGAAGGCACTCATGGGCACATGAAAGTTGTGTTCCTCAGACATGACAAGAAAGGAGGTGTCTTATAGGAGCATTGGGCTGTGTAGGGGCAGAAGAAGTGTGAGCTGTACTGAACCTGGAGCTTCACCAGGCATGGTGCAGTCTCCTGTAGACCATTCTGAGGGGCTGTCGTGGAACCAAGCTGGCTGCTGCAAGGCTGGACGTAGTGCAGGCTGGGACACAATTCAGTGCAGGGCATTTCCTTGGAGGGTAAAACTCCATGCTGGAAACTTGGGGTGAAATTTTTTGGGCCACGTGGGGTAACATTTGTTTCCAAGTCCACTTGAAACTGTCAGAGAAGGCAGAAATTCAACAGCCCCAAACGTGGATTCCAAGGGCTCTATGGTGAAGTCAGGCTGGGGCCAAGGGTACATTTCTTTTGGGCATTCTGACAAGTCTTGAAAGGAACCTGGGCATGCATTTTGTCTGAGGCCTTGATGCTGAGTTTTGGATTCTGGCCCTCTCTCCATGCTGTAGACTATAGGCTACAGGCAAAGCTGTTTAATTCACATCAGGATACCTCACTAATAACAGAGGTCTGAGCTCTGACTCATGCCATGGTTGTGGAGGCAGCCTGGGAAACTTTAAAGAGATACCCTCTTACTTTTCCTCTGCTCTCTTTTCAAGGAGGGCAGGGATCTGGACATAGTGTCTTACTGCTGACTGGCAGTTGACAGTGGTGATCACATCCTGTCAGTTTTTGGGCACAGCAACTGAGTAAAAGTCAAGTTCTTTACTTTGGAAGGAATGTGCTGAATGGAGGATGGGTTTCTCATCAGCATTCTTGGCAGTTGACTGATTGGGGACCACAGGGACCAGTATCGACATCTTCCCAGGTATTTACTTTGGCAAAGGCCTGGTGGGATGCTGGAGGAGAGGACCAACATATTACAAGTTCATTACCAATGCTTTGTGTCAAGGAAAATTAAAAGCCACCTGTATAGGAAATAGAATGGAGAATGTCAAATTTCAGAGTAACCATTTGATTAGTAACTTCAAATACAATGAGTGTTCTACCTCAGTGATGACTAGTGAAACAACCATTACAGTATCTATTTGACATATTTCATATCATAGTTGAGGATATCACATTCTTAATATGGGGTCTTGTAAACTAAGATGTAAAAGGCTATATCATGCATTCTTCCATGCAATATATCTAGGTCATGCAACTTTGAGGACAGTGTGATGGCTGAGGAGTTTTCATAGGAAATCTCAGATTGTTCCCTTTCTAGCAGTATGAAAAGTGCTGCATGGTATATTTTCTCATGATGAGGCATTTGATTAAATATACTCAGAAACATGTAAGAAAGGACATGGAAGAGGTGGTAATCAGGTGGAGACTGGGTGGAGGTTGACACTCAGATCGACACAGGATTCTGTCACTTCATTCCCTAGTTCCTGTCTGCCCTGGGGTCTCCTAGGAAATCTCCAGAGTGGAGTATTTTACTGCTGCTCTTCTTGCCTACAGAAAAAAGCAGGGTATTTGAATTAATCCAGAGGAGGAGGAAACATTTCAGGTCCCAGTTCCTTTGTGTTTGTGGTGACTTGCTATGACCTTCTCTAGGTCTGTGTCTTCCCTCACATCATACCCCATCCCTATCTGCAGGCAACCCTTCTCATTTTCCACTAAATCAATTCACATAAACTTCATTGCCTTTGTGTCTGCCATGGTCATGTTTTTAGAGGGCCTGAATCCTGCCCCTTACTGAATGCACAAGAAAATGGGCTAAGATTTTATCTTTTGGGAGGGTGTCCTGGTATATTTCTCTCTGTTTGCAATTTTATGCATGGACATGGCTGTGATCATCATGTAGAGAAAAAGGGAAAACTTTGCAACATTGCATTAGAGTTCAGTGCCCAAGGCTGGGATGCCCACTTACCCATCACTCATTTGTTACCTGTTTCTTCTGTTTTTTCAAGTTGGTTATAGCCTCCTGTGTTGTGGACATTCTCAGTCTACCTTGGTGCCTGGCTCTCCATCCCATTCATTGGATCAAATATTTGTGAGGTCAGTGCCCAATCCCAGCATTTCTTGGGGCATCTTCTGCTGCTTTAACTGTGTTCAATGCCTCACAGTCCTTAACTTCAACTGTGGGAAAAATGGGCAAATTTTCCTATATCAGGATGAACACAGTCAATTGTACAGCACTGAGATTGAGATTCATTTCCATGTCTTAGGTTAGCATTGCTTAGGTTAGAGACTTAGGGCTGTGAAACATGAAATGCTGGGATCTTGAAGAACTAGAAGGTTTTCTGGATTCACATGTCATATAGAGGCACTAGAAGGAAGGATTGAGGGGTCCAAGATTGAGAACACTGGCCAACATTTCAACAAAATGACAAACATTTGGATGAATAGGTCCCACATTGTTAGATAAGGTGCCTCCTCACATCATTGGAGTGGCCTGATCTACCTGTGAGGAGGTCCCAGGCCTGGCTTTCTTGGGTTGGAAAGAAATCATTGAGTAGCAGAGACAGAATTAATGATTATCTAACCCAGGTTCTGAGCATGTCATCACCTGACTTTCCATTTACACAAATCTCCACTGACACTGGGGTCCTCCTCCTCTGCTGGGGGAGCCCACTACTCCAAATTCCCCTTCTTCTGAGGCATTTTATTCTGTGTTTTAATGAGACTGTAAATTGGAGGCTGTGAGGAATGACCTGATCACTTCGTCATATTCTTAGAGTTAGGTTCTTCTTCCTCAGATGGTGAGATTGGAATTTCCTGAGTCACTGAGAAGAAAAATTAATGTATACCCACAGTAGATATGGGATCTCTCTTGAACTGTCTTCATAATTGGTGTGGAAGACATCCATGAGCACAGGGTAGAGCAGTAGAATAGGTGGAAGACAACTGAATATGGGAAGGAGGGAGGAGAAATGCAACTGCTGAGTCTGAGTTAGAATAAGTTCCACATTGTCTTCCATGCTTTTATAACCCGTTGAAATGTATGCATGATTTGTATAACTCAAAATACATGATTATCCAAAGAGAGAAAATTTAACTTAAATGACTAACCAACAAAGAAAAATGATAAAGGGGGTAATCATAATGTATACATTAGAGATAAAAAGCAGTTTCACTACTTTTACCAGAGAAATTGAGAACATGATTAGAAATTTGTTTCTTTAAAAAAATCTGAGATCTTGAGCTGGAAATTCTAGTGCAAACAGATGTATTTCTCCACATATAGATTCTACCAAAATTGATCTTAGAAAATATTTCCAAAACTAAATGTGTAAATAAATAAAACTTATTTTAGTAGTAATGAATTTGCCAGAAATGAGACGCTCAGGACTGTATGGGTGCACTGCTGAGTTTCACCAAACTTCCTATAGCAAAATGTCCTATAGCAAGGATTGTAAAGCTATTCCACAGAAATGAAAGAGAGGAAATTATTCCAACCACATTCTCTGGGGCTAGCAAGAGTCTCAAACAAAAGCTTACATAGGAAAAGAGAGCAAAGAAATGATAGATATAAGCTACAGAGAAGAGTGAAATTCTGTCATTGTCAAAGGGTTTAAGGATGGAACCACAGGACATTGGCTGCTAGACAGAGAAAACAAATGCTTCCTCTCAGGTGTGGAAAATAAGAGAGAAATGACCAAAATGTAGAAGAGGGGTTTTTGGGGACAGGGAAGAGAATGGGAATTGAGGACAAGAGGAGGATGAAATGGCTAGCAGAGGACAGTTTGGACAAGACCCAGGACTTACATTTCCATGTGTGGAAACTGCCCATCAATCAATGAGGTAATCTCATTAACTGAAGAAATTTAAATGTGTCCATCACTATCATTTCCAAATACCCATGGTAAAAATTACTAGTTTTCACATCCATTCACCACCTGCCCACAAGTATGAGGATGCAGAAATTAATGGGCTCTGAAATTTTAACACATGTGAATAATTTAAATATAGAATTATTTATTTATCCTTTGCAGTAGAAAGAAACACTTTAAAAGGAAACAGTACTTAGCCCAGCACTTAAACCTCATATATTGGGTTTCTCCACTCCATGAATTGCTCCAGCAATACTGTGAAGAACACCTGGAAAAAGGATGCCAACCTGAGATCCCACAGTCCTGTTCTTTACTGTCAGCAGGTTTTCAGACAGGTGGCTGCTGGACACAGAGCACGGGAAGAGATGTAGACAGCAGGAGATGCCAGGGAAGGGCCTGCCCTGGAAGGGTCACTGCCCTGGACTTTTATACTGAAACAGGGTCATGTGTTCTAACTCCTCAGCTAATGCAATCAACCTAATCCCCCTGGAGAATTTTTTTTTAAATTGTAAACAAATGGGATACATGTTGTTTCTCTGTTTATACATGGCATATAGGCATACCATTTGTGTAATCATAAATTTACATAGGGTAATGTTGTTTGATTCATTCTGTTATTTTTTTCCCTTCCCCCCACCCCTCCCACCCCTCTTTTCCCTCTATACAGTGCTTCCTTCCTCCATTCTTGCCCCTCCCTAACCCTAACTCTAACCCTAACACTAACCCCTCCCACCACCCATTATGTGTCATCATCCACTTATTAGCGATATCATTCGTCCTTTGGTTTTTTGAGATTGGCTTATCTCACTTAGCATGATATTCTCCAATTTCATCAATTTGCCTGCAAATGCCATAATTTTATCATTCTTTATGGCTGAGTATATTCCATTGTATATATATATACCACATTTTCTTTATCCATTCATCAATTGAAGGACATCTAGGTTGGTTCCACAATCTGGCTATTGTGAACTGAGCAGCTATGAACATTGATGTGGCTGTATCTCTGTAATATGCTGATTTTAAGTCCTTTGGGTATAGGCCAAGGAGTGGGATAGCTGGGTCAAATGGTGGTTCCATTCTAAGTTTTCTAAGGAGTCTCCACACTGCTTTCCAGAGTGGCTGCACTAATTTGCAGCCCCACCAGCAATGTATGAGTGTACCTTTCTCCCCACATCCTCGCCATCACCTGTTGTTGCTTGTATTCTTGATAATTGCCATTCTAATTGGGGTGAGATGGAATCTTAGGGTGGTTTTGATTGGCATTTCTCTTATTACTAGAGATGTTGAACATTTTTCCATATGTTTGTTAATTGCTTGTAGATCTTCTTCTGTGAAGTGTCTATTCATTTCCTTAGCCCATTTGTCCGTTGGATTATTTGCATTCTTGTTGTAGAGTTTTTTGAGTTCTTTATAGATTCTGGAGATCAGTGCTCTATCTGAAGTATGATTGGCAAAGATTTTCTCCCAATCTGCAGGCTCTTTCTTTGCATTGCTGATAGTTTCCTTTGCTGAGATAAAGCTTTTTAGTTTGAATCTATCCCAGTTATTGATTCTTGCTTTTATTTCTTGTGCTATGGGAGTCCTGTTGAAGAAGTCTGGTCCTAAGCCGACACATTGAAGATCTGGACCTACTTTTTCTTCTATAAGATGCAAGGTCTCTGGTCTGATTCCGAGATCCTTAGTCCATTTTGAGTTTAATTTCGTGCATGATGAGAGATATGGGTTTTGTTTCATTCTGTTGCATGTGGATTTCCAATTCTCCTAGCACCATTTGTTGAAGAGGCTATCTTTTCTCCATTGCATATTTTTGGCCCCTTTGTCTAGTATGAGAAAATTGTATTTATTTGGGTTTGTGTCCATGTCCTCTATTCTGTACCATTGATCCATCTTTCTCTTTTGGTACCAATACCCTGCCGTTTTTGTTACTATTGCTTTGTAGTATAGTTGAAGATCTGGTATTGCGATATCCCTGCTTCACTCTTTCTGCCAAGGATTGCTTTAGCTATTCTGGGTTTTTTATTCTTCCAGATGAATTTCATAATTGCTTGCTCTATTTCTGTAAGGTACATCATTGGGATTTTAATTGGAATTGCATTGAATCTGTATAGCACTTTTGGTAGTATGGCCATTTTGACAATATTAATTCTGCCTATCCAAGAACATGGAAGATCCTTCCATCTTCCAAGGTTTTCTTGAATTTCTTTCTTTAGTGTTCTGTAGTTCTCATTGTAGAGGTCTTTCACCTCTTTTGTGAGATTGATTCCCAAGTATTTTATTTTTTTCAAAGCTATTGTGAACGGGGTAGTTTTCCTAATTTCTCTTTCTGAAGATTCATCACTTATGTATAAAAATGCCTTAGATTTATGTGCATTGATCTTATATCCCGCTACTTTACTGAATTCACTGATGAGATCTAAAAGTTTTCTGGTGGAATTTCCTGGTTCCTCTAAGTATACAATCATATCATCAGCAAATAGGGATAGTTTGAGTTCTTCTTTTCCTATTCGTATCCCTTTAATTTCTTTGATCTGTCTAATTGCTCTGGCTAGAGTTTTTAGGGGGAATGCTTTCAGTTTTTTACCATTTAGAATTATATTAGCTATGGGCTTAGCATAGATGGCCTTTACAATGTTAAGGAATGTTCTCACTATCCCTATTTTTTCTAGTGTTTTGAGCTATGAAGGGGTGCTGTATTTTATCAAATGCTTTTTCTGCATCTATTGAAATAATCATGTGATTTTGACTTTAAGTCTATTGATATGGTGAATTACATTTATTGATTTCCTGATGTTGAACCAACCTTGCATCCCTGGGATGAAACCCACTTGATCATGGTGCACTATCTTTTTAATATGTTTTTGTATGTGATTTGCTAAAATTTTGTTGAGAATTTTTGCGTCGATGTTCATTAAGGATATTTGTCAGAAATTTTCTTTCCTCGATGTGTCTCTGTCTGGTTTAGGTATCAGGGTAATATTGGCTTCATACAATGAGTTTGGGAGGGTTCCCTCCTCTTCTATTTTATGGAATACTTTGAGAAGTATTGGGATGAGCTCTTCTTTAAAGAGTGGCTGAGAACCCATCTGGTCCTGGACTTTTCTTTGTTGGTAAGCTATTGATGACTTCTTCTATTTCATTACTTGAAATTGGTCTATTTAAATTGTGTATGTCCTCCTCGTTCAGTTTAGGCAATTCATATGTCTCTAGAAAACTTTTGATGTCTTCGAGATTTTCTATGTTGTTGGAATATAGATTTTCAAAATAGCTTCTAATTATGTTTTGTATTTCAATAGTGTCTGTTGTGATATTTCCTTGTTAATTCTGAATTTTAGTGATTTGGGTTTTCTCTCCTCTTCTCTTTGTTAGTGGCTAAAGGTTTATCAATTTTGTTTATTTTTTCGGAGAACCAACTATTTATTTTGTCAATTTTTTGTATTGTTTCTTTTGTTTCAATTTCGTTGATTTCAGCTCTGAGTTTAACTATTTCTTGTCTTCTACTACTTTTGGTGTTGGTCTATTCTTCTCTTTCTAGCGCTTTGAGCTGTAGTGTTTGGTCGTTTATTTGTTGAGTTTTACTTCTTTTATTAAATGCGCTCCATGAAATAAATTTTCCTCTAAGTACTGATTTCATAGTGTCCCAGAGATTTTGATATGATGTTTCTTTGTTCTCATTTACTTCTAAGAATTTTTTAATTTTTTTCCTAATATCTTCTGTTATCCATTCATCATATAATAGCATATTGTTTAATCTCCAGGTGTTGGAGTAGTTTCTGTTTTTTTACTCTTTCATTTATTTCTAACTTCAATCCATTATGATCTGATAGAATACAAGGTAGTATCTCTATCTTCTTGTATTTGCTAACATTAGCTTTGTGGCATAATATATGGTCTATTTTAGAGAAGGATCCATGTGCTGCTGAGAAGAAAGTGTATTCGCTCTTGGTTGGATGGTATATTCTATAAATGTCTGTTAAGTCTAAATTATTGATTGTGTTATTGAGATCTATGGTTTCTTTGTTCAATTTTTGTTTGGAAGATCTGTCCAGTGGTGAGAGAGGTGGGTTAAAATCACCTAGTATTATTGTGTTACGGTCTATTTGGTTTCTAAAATTGAGAAGGATTTGTTTGACATACATGGATGAGCCACTGTTTGGGGCATAGATGTTTATGATTGTTATATCTTGCTGATTTATGCTTCCCTTAAGCAGTATGAAATGTCCTTCTTTATCCCTTCTGATTAGCGTTGGCTTGAAGTCCACATTATCTGAAATGAGAATGGATACTCCAGCTTTTTTGCTGAGTCCATGTGCATGGTATGTTTGTCCCCATCCTTTCACCTTTAGTCTATGGGTATCTCTTTCTATGAGGTGAGTCTCTTGCAAGCAACATATTGTTGGATCTTTCTTTTTAATCCAATCTGCCAGTCTATGTCTTTTGATTGATGAATTCAGGCCATTAACATTGAGGGTTATTATTGAAATATGATTTGTATTCCCGGTCATTTGGTTCACTTTTTAAATTTTATTTATTTATTTATTTATTTTTTGACACACCTTGGTTCCTCCTTTATTTGACAGTTCCTTTTGGATAATTCCTCCCTTTGCTGATTTGCTTCTTTGTTTTTTATGGAATATTTTGCTGAGAATGTTCTGTAATGCTGGCTTTCTTTTTGTAAATTGCTTTAGCTTTTGTTTATCATGGAATGATTTTATTTCATCGTCAAATTTGAAGGTAAGTTTTGCCGGGTATAAGATTCTTGGTTGGCATCCATTTTCTTTCAGAGCTTGATTACGTTGAAGAGGATGTCTTTTTCACCAGAACTTGGAATGACATTTCTACATTCGGAAGGGCCCACAATCAGCACACTGCTGAAGGATAGCCTGATGCTGAGCACTGATGTCCCTGGTTTGCCATGAGATTCAGATGGGGCTTCCGAGTTCTGGGGCAGGAGCAAGGTGTGTTTCTGGCATCAACCCTCCTCCTAGGGCATCCACTGGGGCCCTCAACTGGCCAAATCATTCAGGGCTGTGTGTGGCATGTAGGAAATACAACAGTGCCCTCTACCCTAAACAGTGGTCCACCCCTGCCCCTGAACAACAGTCATTCCCAGCACTGTGCCAGTCCTTTCCTGCTGGTGTCCCTCTATTTCTAGGTTCCTAAAATTCCAGACAGTGATTGGCACTTCGTAAAGCCCTGGGGATTATCTACTGTGTTCAGATCACAGGGCACCTGAGTATTTCAATCACACTTATCTCTAACATCATAGAGGACTTAATGCAAACTCTACTCCATGAGTCCTTCATATTTCTTCCAAAAAGAGGGAAGCCCACCACTTTCAAACTACTTGCTTACCCATTCAAAACCATCATAAAATTCTGTCAAGAAAAACTGTTCAAGACAATTTGGTAACTTGAGGAAGAAAAAAAATGAACTTTTTTCATGAAGTTTTTTAATGAATGCAAACTGTTATACTTTAGGGATCTTACTAGAATGCTAGGTCGTTAACTGAAAATACAAATGAATGCACACACACACACACACACACACAAACACACACACACTCAAAGATAAGTCTTTTCCAGAATTTTTACTTTGCTCTCATTTTAGGAGATCTACTTGTAGTGTCCTTCCATCACTGCATCCCTAGTCCACTGCCTGGAATTTGAATTAACTGTCTGGAGTTCTCTGAAAATTCTTGAACAATCCTGTTAATCAAATCTCCTTCTCCGCTTAAGATGTTTCACAAATAGTAATTGGAGAAAGAACACCCCAACCTCACCAGGGAAGGAATTGGCCACACCCAGACCTTGCTAATTCAATTAAGTGCTTAGAAGTGACTGGTGGACCTGAAACCAAGTGAGTGGGTGTGGTGGGTAGAGTAGTTATCACCTGAGGATATGGAAAACCCTGTCCTTTGAAACCCAACTCAGAAGGAGAAATGTCTCTCTTTCTCATGGGATCAGGCTTTCTCTTGGGATCACCTTGGAGACATTGATGCTGGAAACATGGAGGCAGCTTCAGCCCACTCTAGAGGTGAGGCTCAATTTGATGTCTTAATTAAATCACAATATTCTCAATCAAATGGAGCTGATAGAAAAGTTTATTTTGGTCCTTCTCTACCTGCAGGGTCATCAGAATCACCTTGGGCAGATGCACACTTGATAAAAAATTTGGCTCCTGTGGGGACACATCTGGATCCCAGGGAGAAAGTGTCTGCCTGGAGAGACCTTCTGAGGCTGCTCTGGGCTGTGGAATTTGGGAAAATCCTGCTAGGAGACTGCAGCTGTGCAGGCCTCACACACCCTCCTCAGTAAATGCAGGAAGTGGAGGAGAGGGTATGAGTGCAGGAGCTCAAAGAATCTGTTGAGGCCAAGGAAAAGAATGTATTTGGGTAAATGCACAATCATCAGTGTCTCCAAGGATTCCTAAGGGAAACACAGATTTTACAGTGGTCTTCTCCTGTGGGTTTGAACTCAGTGGCACTCAAACACTGAAGCACAATTCCAGTTTATTTGGTATTTGATATGCAGACACATTCTCAATGAGTTGTTTAGAGCATCAGTCTTGCTCAAGTTGTCTTTGATCTGGTGGCAATCCTACTGCCACTGGCCCTCAAGCTAGTGGGGTTCCATGCATGTCGACTGTGCCTGGTTCCAGTGAGGTTCTTGGCATTCATGAGAGAATAGAATTGCAGCATGCCACATCAAAGGCAAAGACAGAGTTTATTTAGGAAAGCAGATACATATTCATGGGAGAATGGGGCATCTGAATTGAGAGATCCTTGTGTGTCAAACAAGGTAATTGCACTCCAGGGAGAATGTGGGTCATCCAGGGGTAGAGACAGCTAACACTTGGTGCTCAGTGTAAATATTCAGAGTGGCAGTTTCCAGGGGCTGCACTGGACATGCAGGCAGGCTGTGGCTGTACCACATCGTCCTAGCCTTGCCTGATCTTCCACATTGCCCTCTTGCTACAAGGCATGGCTCAGGAGTGTAGGCCAAAACATGTGTCTCAGGAATTGCAATGGCTCCTGGACTTTTCTGCATTTCTATGGCACATGGGCATTTCCTTTGATGTTTAGTGTCTCTGCCTTTATTCCCAAGTTCCTGTCTCAGGAGCACCCAATCTGTAACCTCAGTGACTGGAATGAAACCCAAGTTCCAGGAAGCAAGTTGGGTCAGGTATATAGCAACCTTCTTTCCTGCAGAGCACGGGCCAATGCTGGGACCCCAAAGTGTGTGTGGTTCAGACACTGACTCTGGATAACAGGACCTTAAATGTGCTGTTGATATTAACACACTAAACCAGAATGTAAAAGCTGCTGCTCTATGCCAATTTTATGAAAAACTGAGTTGATATGCAAGGGTGTATAATAAACTCCACTGTGAATAATCTATGTGGTGCCAATGATTCACTTGAGGAAATGCTGGGTGACCTATGGAATCTCCATCATTTTTAGCAGTACCCTGATGTGAGAGTCAAGAGTTCTGATTCCAGACAAGGTCAATAAACACCCTTGTGGACAAGGGTCCCTCAGTCTTTCTCATTTTGGGTATTTAAAGGCACTGTGACCTGTGCCTAAACTTAGTTCTATGTTTATACCAATCCTTCCATTGTAGACACTGGCTGCATGCTTTGACTACTTTGCTATCCAAATCGCTTTCAAAATCATGTGGTAATAACTTCTCACAGAGACTGCAACACAGTCTGTCTCACATTGGAACAATCTGGAGGCTGAAAACCCGTGTTCACACCACTCAAATTTATTCCTAATATGCACTTAAAATATGCATCACTATGTTTTCTATTGTACCTTAATAAAGCTGGAAAATTCTGGAGGTACAGATACAATTTTCTGTTTCCTTTTAGACCTGCACAATGAGGTTTTAAACTCTCTCTAGGTGACTCTGAAAGTCACTGAAGTTTGGAATCACGGGATTTGGTGTGCACTGACAAGAAGTATGTTGTCCATCATCACAATTTTTTGGCACTGGGAACACCATCAAGAGAGAATCTGTGGCTCTCTAAGGAAAATGAAGCCAAATCTTCTCTTTTCTCCCTGAAAGCACTGATATTGGTGTCCTTATTCAGAACGTGTCTGGGTGAGAATACTTTTGAAAACAAGGCAGGAGATATCAGTGGAAAGCAGGGAGGAGAACCAGTTAGCTTTACATGGCTCCTGGATCTCTCATGAGCTGGACATCACATTGAGCATCAGGGTTCAAATCTAGGAAACCAGGATTTTGGAAACCAAGGGCAGAAACATGGCTTTCCTTTTATAACAAGGACAATGATCCTGCTAAAGGTAGTTCCCCTCCAGTCTACTTCCTGTGGGTCTGAGTTGGGGAAAGCAGGCACAGCATGATGAAGTGGACAATGAGAGGGATTACCTGGAGTAAGGGATGGGGTGGGACAGGAGTGAAGGCACAGACCTAGAAATTGTCACAGTGGGTCATACCAAACACTAAGGAAAATGCCCCCCCAAATGTTTCTTCCTTTTCTGGATTTATCCAAATACCGTGGTTTGTTCTGCAGCCAAGAAGAACAGCAGAGGAAGGTTCTGCTCCAGAAATTACCTAGAGAACCCCCAGGGCAGACAGCAAGAATATTGGAGGAAAGGGACAGAATCCAGTGTCTATCTGAGGGTGAGTGTCTCCTTGTGGCATGCTCTTCTCCTCTGGATAATCCTGATTTGTTCCTGTTAAATGTCCCTCTTTTCTGAGTGACTTGCCATCATCCATTAAAGACAATGTGGCTCAGGCTTGTGTGTATTTAGGGTATGGTGTTTGTAATATTTTGTGGGATTCCTTTCATAATTCTCCTGATTCAAAATGGGGGTGCAAATGGACCAAGTTTTTTCCAATGGCTGACATGATGGAATGTACTATGGAGGAGTATTCATACTGCTGGGTGAATCCTCTGATCTTTCATGTAAAAACTCCTCAGCCACCAACCTGCTCAAAGGAGCATTAGCCATCTACATCACATAGAAGAACACATGAAACATTTTAGATCTCTATTAATAAGACCCCAATAATAAAAATGGGATATTTTCAAATATGCCATTAAATGTGTCAAATTGATATTATAGTTGTTGTACTGATGAACAACATTTTACATTAGGTGAATGATGAATTGTCTTATTGTTGAATTTCAATTCTTGCAGTCCATTTCCTATTGATTAAGTTTTCATTTTTGTTGACAGAGAGCAAGTACTAATGAATGTTTCAAGTGCAATTCTTTACTGCCCTCAAGCCAGCAGGGCACTAACCACCCAAACTCCCTGGAAGAATTCTGTCCTGGGCCCTGTGTTGGAGAGTCAGCCACTTGTGAAGAACACTGAAGACAGATCCATCCTCCTCACAACACAACCCTTCCAAAGAAATAAACTTGACCTCCAATCCATTCCTGCACCTATGAAAGAACAGGAAGTAGCCATCACTGGCACCAGCCAGCCAACTGTCAGATTCTGACGTACACACTGCCCTGCATGTGAAAGGATCCCACGAATACCCAGATGGTGTCTCCTTTAATGTTGCTCAGACTGCCTCTAAAAGGCATAGCATGAGCCAGTGGCTCAATTCTCCACCAACGTCCAGGTGCTCTGATGTTAGCAAACTGCACCTCCTGCGACCTATAGAATGAAAAGAGGTCCAGAATCTCACACTTAGCATCAGGGCCTCAGGCAAGGGACATGCGAGGATCCTCTCAAGGCAAGCCAGAATGCCCCAAAGAAACTTAGACACAATCCAATGTAGACTTCACAGGGGGGCTCTGGCTGTCCAGGCTGGGAGGTTTTTTAGTCTCTGCAGTATGTGCCAAATACAACTGGACTCAGAGTAAGAGTGCACCCCAAGTGACCAGGAAGTCTGTACCCCACAGTTCCAGCATGGATCTTTACCAACCAAAGAAAAGCTCAGTGCTGAATCCTGTCCTGCCATGCACCAAGTCCAGTCTTCCAGCAACCAGCTGTATTGTATGACAGCCTCTCAGAAAGGACTTCAGGAGACTGCACTGTGACTGTGGGAGCTCCAGCTTCATGGCAGCTTCAACTAATCCTTCCCCTACAAAGACCAATGCTCCAGCTATGAGCAATCCCTTCCTTGACATATCTGAGGGATACAGTTACAGTGTGCCAGTGTGCTCCCTCTGTGAGCACCTTCAGGTGTTCTCCTCTGAGGACAGTGACAAGGAGTGAGGTACTCCATGACAGGGAAGACTCACCTTCTAGTATCATGTGACATGGAATGGAAAGTGGGGTAAGGAGGCAAAAGTGCCTGGAGAAGGCTGTGCATGGGGCACACTGGACACTTCTAACTGTGGGGCAGGTACAAATTCTGGAACTGCATAGAGTGCTGGAACATACACAGACACTTGCTCTGAATGATGGAAGCTTCTTTGGGTTTCCCAAAGTGATTTGTCAAATGTCCTCATGAAGGATTTCATATACTGCCCATAGAATGGAAAATGGAGTGGAGATGCTAGTGTAGCTATTGAACTGTAATGTAAATAGGAGGCTCAAGTGATTCTGTTTTCCTATGACTGAATTCAGGGCAACACTGGTTGACCACTGGGACCTCTGTCTTTGCAGCAGTGTCCTGCTTGTGATGGGAAGGTTTGACCAGAGTATTTCAATGGAAACAATTTAGGACAGTTTCCTTGTCCTCACTCATTGTGCTCATTTATATTCTTTGCAAATATATACTTAAAATTCATTTTAATCTTAATGCATTTCTCCCCATGTTTTATCGTGTCCATAGTTTGAGCACTTAGCTGTGTACATCCATTTCAAACCCATATTTCTCCTCCAAGATGCACTTCCTTTATATTGGTGCTCTTTTTACATGACCTGGAACCTCATTGATGTGGCAATTCACGTCATTCATTGTGTTCAATGTAGTATGTGTCACTGTATTTTCCTTTGTACCATAATAAAGTCATGAAAATACATAGATTTTCCCAGATAAAAGAGTTTTTATCTTCATTTGAGTCCTGAACCTTGAGGTTCCACATACTGTCCAGGCAATCCTACCATTCAGCATTTGGGGAATCACTGCCATTGTGAGAAGGAGCACAGGTCTCTACATGCATCCACCATGCCTCATCTTTAGAAATAGGTCTGCCCAGGATCCACAACGACTCTATGTCTCTCTCGGATGATTAAGCAGCTGAACTCTCCTTCCTCACTAATAGGACTGAGATTGGGTTTCCTATTCAGAGACACTGGACTGGTAAAGAACTTCTTAAGCAGCTGAACTCTCCTTCCTCGCTAATAGGACTGAGATTGGGTTTCCTATTCAGAGACACTGGACTGGTAAATAACTTCTTAATCCAGGCAGGTGACGCCCATGAGAACCCTGGAGAAACGGTTAGCTGCTCATGGCTCCTGGCACCCTAAGGCACTGCCACCTCTTTCTGAAGCAGGGCCCAAATGACTCAGTGATGCTTCTGACCTGCAAGGTCAGAGCCAGGGATTGCCATCTTCAAAGGTGTCAGTACTCTGCATTTATTAGTTCCTGACCCAGTCTATCCTTTACTACTGCTCTCCTGGACACAGGTAGAGCACAATCACTTTCTGCCACCATCTCTCATTATTTCTGGAGAAAACCATGGGTTCTGGAGCACTCACCATTTACTCCAGAATAATCACTTGATTTCTGAGCCTGAATAAGTGGAGATACAGAAAATATGATGTCTGACTAAGGCAGATTTTGGAAAACTCAGTCAGTCCCTTGGTTCAGGCTGACTCTGAGTGCAAGAACCACATATTGTTTGTTTGTTTTCGGCCCTTTCATCTTAACTTCAGTGTTTAAGACTTGATTTTAAACATCCAGCAAACCAGTCTTAGCAGTCTTAAAGTAAGAATATTGGGATTTAACTTTAATGTTTATAATTTTATAGTTACTTTTACGCTTTTTGTTTATTATCTGTCCATAGATAATGACCTAATGTACTTTTGTAAGGTACTAACAGGTAGCAGTTGAAGTACACATTCAAGCCCCTGTTTCAGATCACAGTAAGTTTACAACAAAAAACAATCTGTTGCATGTATCCTTAATGGAGCTGAAGTCTGGCATATTGTGGCATCACTCAAACATGTAGTAAGGTGGGAGGCAGAGCCTTATCCTAGATAAGATGGGGCTCTTCACAAATCCTAGGTAAAGTGGTCTAGTTTTGAAGGCTGGACTTTGTCTTCTTTTTAAATGTCATTTTACAAAGTTTACATATATAGTTTCCTAAGCCTGTATGAATGTTAGTTAACACAATGTGGTGTTACATCTAAAACATGAATCAAAGAAAGCTGACAGAGCTTTTAACTTTCCCCTTGTGTAGTAAAGTGGTAAATGATCTTATGTTTACAACATTAATCTTTAAATAAATCAGTTTCTCATTAACTTTTAGAAATATATTCACATTTTTATCCCAGTGTAGGAGGCAATATAAAGTTCAAGTCCAGTTACAGAACATTAAATGATAATACCCCCCAAATTTGCTCTTAATATAAGTTTAACATTACCATTACCACATTAGATTAGAGAACACCAGCTTGATAAAATGTTTTTTTAAATGTTTTACTTTAAATGTTGTATACCTGGAAGATCTGAGCACAAATTTAATATATAACAATGGTAATAGAATCATAATTACATTGATGTTTTTATATTAACCAAGTTTAGCTTTTGAGGAAAATTTAGACTTTCCAATGTAGTGTAATACTCTAAAATAAAGTCTGCTGCTTAACCAGCATTCTACAAACTGCCAATTTTCATGACTAGTTGTTCTAGAGAATAAAATGTTACAGACATACTGTTAAGACTAAATTCCACAAACTCCTAAAGGACACACAAGAAAGCAATCATTGTGTACAGATAATAAGACTTCCTAACCAAAAATGTCTAAAGAAACCATTTAAAATATCATCCTACTAAGTACAAAGTACTGTTGGTAGTATAGCAGGAGAAGGAAAGCTTCACTCTAGCACAGCAGAACTTAGAAAGCCTTTCTTAGACTCCCTATCTCAACAGCTTTACAAATGTGTAAGAAGCAGCCTGACAAGAAAGGGTGCTCCCTGCGTCAGGAAAACCATCAACATTTCCTTATGGAAACACCATGACAGAGGGGCTGGGGTGTTGCTCAGTGGTAGGGCACTTTGCCCAGCATGTACCAGGCCCTGGCTCTGAGGACCATCCCCAGCACAGGAAGGAAAAAAAGAAGAAGATCTTGTTCTGGGGTGGGAAGACTCCATTTTCAATTATGTCAGTTTTCCATCAAGTTAATTTATAAATTCAATGCAATCCCAATAAAATGATCAAAATAGTGAAAGAATTCTCATGGAACTTCCAAAAATTGTATTTTAAATCACAACTACTAAGGAGGGCTTGTCCTATCAGATATCAAAATATGACAGTTTTTCAAGATTAAAGCAATGAGACATTGGTGCATATTAAACAAATAGACCCATGGAATTAAGAGTCTAGAAATGGATTTATTATAAATGGAATTTTAGTACATGGTAAAGGAGGAAGAAGTAGTTTAAAACATGGCTACAAATCCATCGACACTTCTTCCCTTGGTAAGTGGGATCTATGTCCACTCTGAACCAATGGAAGTGCTGCCTTGGACTTCTGAGGTGAGGTCATAAAAGGCCAGGCAGACCTCCTCCTTCTGTTGCAGCATCCGCTTCCAGTGTCCTGAAAGTTCGACCACCCTGAGCCTCCATAGAGCCTCACAGGCCACACAGGGGTGTTCCAGGGACTGTCTCCAGCTGAGTCATCCCAGGCTGATGTTCCCAAACTATGGCAGTGATCCCGCCCTCCACTGTGGATGTCACCCCCAGCCATTCCATTCTTCCCAGTCACTGTGGAGCAGAGACACATGACCCACATTCTGCCCAAATTCTCAATCTACAGAATTCATGAGCAAAAAAAAAAAATGATATTGTTCTATGCCCCTAAGTCTAAAGTCATTTGGTATTCAGCAATAGCTAACCAGAACAAGAGAGCTTTCCAATCAGTAAGAAAAATCCTGACCCCTTCAATAAATGGTTTAAAAACTTAGAAATCATTTCTTAATGTTGAACCCCACTTCATGCCGTAAAATGAAATTTAAGTCATTCATAAATAAATATTTTAATAATAAAATTTTCAAAATAAAATACATTAACATTCACATCTGTGGGTTCCACATTCGCAGATTCAACCAACCATGGATCAAAAGCGATATCCTTGCCAGGTGTGGTGGTGCACACCTGTAATCCAGGGGCTCAGGAGGCTGAGGCAGAAGGATCACAAGTTCAAAGCCAGTCTCAGCAACTTAGCAAGATTCTGTCTCAAAATAAAAAATAAAAAAGGGCTGGGGATGTGGCTCAGTGGATGTGGTCCCTGGTTTCCACCTCAGGTACTCCTCCCCACAGAAAAAATGATGCTCTTGCTGAAGTTAGGTCTCTAACTGCTGCATCTCTAATGAATAGGTATGGACTTTTTTCCTTGTCATAATATCCTAAAGAATACAGCATAACAACTATGTATATCACATTTATAATTTATGAGATATCATATATAATCCAGAAAATATTTAAAGTATATGGGAGGATGTACATAAGTTATATGCAAATAATTATGCTATTTTATATAAAGATTTAAGCACTTACTAATATTGGAATTCATGAAGAACACTAGAACCAATCCCCATGGATAATGAGGGACAACTGTACTCATAAAGCATCTATAAACTGATGGAAAAGTGCTTCATAAATATGACCACCACACAAACAAAACAAAACAAAAACAAAAACAAAACAAAAACAAAAACAAAACACCCAGGTGACTAAAAAAAAAAAAAAAAAAAAAGATTGACAAATTCAATCACATAAACATAAAAACCTGTGACCAAAGCCTCTGTAAACAAAGTTAAAAGCTGACTGACTTCCAGGCACAATGGCACACACCTGTAATTCAGGCAGCTTGGGAGGCTGAGGCAGGATCATGAGTTCAAAGCCAGTTTCAAAAAACGCGAGACACTAAGCAACTCAGTGACACCCTGTTTCTAAATAAATACAAAAAAATAGGACTGGGGATGTGGTGCAGTGGTCAAGTGTCAAGTCCCTGATTTCAATCCCTGGTAGTTGTTATGGGGCGCAACTTAAGAACAGACTGGTCACCACTGAGAAGTCAAAATTGGAGAGTCTTTATTAAGCTGGCCACTGACTGTCTCACACAATGCCCCAAAAAACGTCTACTGGGAGAACAGCCCCGACCACAGGGTTGTAGGGTTTCTTATACCAAAAATCACATTAATCATAAGTGTCTGTTGCTATGATCTGAAATTACACATTAACATCATGAGATCATCAACAGGGGGGGAAGTGGGTCAGAATGACCCTTACCTAGGTTCAAACTAAAGGAATGGTTGCTAACATCCACACAATCACTGTTCACATGGTACATTGTTTAGGAGCAATAGGAATCAAAAGAGAGCAATTCTTTACTATATAGCAGTTGCCATTGTATATTATTAAACATGTCACACCAAGTAACTGATGATGGGCACAGAGGTGGGGTATTCCCATGGGAGAAGCTTATTTCCTACATAACATGGAGTCTCAGAGCAAAATGGAGTCTGTTTAGTCATTTCCCTTAGAGTCTGGCCTGTAACATTCTCATGGAGCCAGATCTGTCAGTCCATCACATTCCACACTGTTCTTTTGTACATAATCAAATCATTGATTTATTAGTAGTGTATAGGTGATTATAGTGAGTGTGCAACACCATTAGTGTACCAGACTGGATTTTATCTCTAACATATTTAAGTCCAAATCTGCTTGTCTACTTAAAGTTTTGAAATTCTGATTTCCAGTAATCAGTGCAGTGGTTCCTACAGCTGTGGAGTCTGCTATACCTATTCCCACTAGGAGGGGAACTAAGACAGGGGCTGCTTGTTTAGATATTAGCCCCATATGTTCCTTTTATCCCTCCCCATCATAATAGTATACAGAATTTAGCCCATTTGGCAATCTCAAAAAGTTGAACAGTTAAGAACAGAGTTATTCCTAACATAGTCCAAGAAAGACAAAAAACGTGATTAACATTTTTTTCAGTCTTATTTTTTGATGGTGGTTGGGGTCTCTGAGGGCTGTCCATTTTTCTGTTGTCTTGACTCACATGTGATGAGCCCATGTTATGAATAAGGTACCTTCCATTTCAGCCAGGTGATAGTCCTTTCTGGAACAATTTGATGTAGACGTAGTCTTCTGACTGAAATGGGTGTTGGAAATCAGTGGTCTCTTGGGGCTGTTTTTCTCATAAGTTGAACCTGTTAGAGAGACTTAACAACAGACTAGAACAGGAGTAGGTTCTTGATAAGGGTGGAAGAAGGGCTCTGGAAGCATTTATCTTTTAATCTCTCATAGGTCACTTGCCTCCAACTTTCTGGACCCAAACTGGCCCTTATTTTTGTGATTTAACTCAATTTACCTATTTATATTGACTGTCTTTTAAAATTCTTATTATTACCCCTCTAATTTTAGGGGCTTTTTACTGCTGTAAGGAAAAAGGGCAATGACTGCTCTTGCTGCTTCGAACTGAGAGGTGTGATGTGTGGTGGGGCAAGCAGTAAAAAGTTTCCTTCTAGGAGTAAAAGTCTTGTTCTATGAAAGAAACAAAAAATCATGAGTGCAAAATAAATAGCATCTGGAACATGTCAATGAATATCATGAAGTTGATAGAAATTAATAATCTCTTACCAGGAGGTGGAAGAGCTGAGAGGTTGTTCCCATAAAAAGGCCTAACAAAGCTTAACAAGTCTGGAGAGGATAAGGCCTCAATTGTAAATCTTTAACATTGTCGGAGTTATCAGGAATATAAGCACAACATAAGTTACTTAATGACACCTGATTTTTGTAAAATATCTTTTTACTGGCATGATCTTTTTGTTTAGTAGAGATCCCTTTATTTTTGTTGCTTAGGGTTAGAGAATCATACTAGCAAACATTAATTAAGTATACCTGATCTGTAGGCCTTAAACTGACTAAAAAATTATAACTCTGGCAGTTTCTCTTGATAGTTATCAGGCTTTTTTGTCTAAGAATCTTTTTTGTTACCTCTAGTCTTGCTTATTTGGGGGAGGGCTACCACAAGTGTACATCTCAAGTTACATTAAAATAACTCTTGTTTAGTTTTTAAAATGTCCAGGAATGACTGTGTTTTGGTTTTGACTATTTTTGCTAGATATTTAAGATCAAGCTGGTCAAATTGACCTTGTTTCTATCTGCTGTTAAGTGTCATCTGAGTTCCAACAGGGGTCACTTTTGGGGAACTTGAGAGCAGCTTCTTAACTCCTTTAGTGCCATTCACCTGGTAGGGTCACCTGGTAGGAAGCATTAGGGATGACTCCCTTTCCCAAGGATCCTCCTCGACAGCAGGTGCACTGATTGTCCTTTCATTCTCTAGTGGTCTCATCAATCTCCCTGATTGGAAGGTTGTGTGGCCCAGAGTTGTAAAGCTCCTTAGAGAAGTTCTCTTGTTCCCTGGGTTTAGGCTGACTCTGAGGGCAAGAGCCAAATATTGATTCTCTTGACCCCTTTATTTTAATCTCAATCTTTGGGTTTTGATCTTAAACATCCAGCAAGTCAGTTTCACCAGTCATACAGTAAGAGTACTGGATTGTAACTTTAATGTCTATGACTTTATAGTTATTTACTAATTTTTATTAAACTGGGATCTATATTATCTGTCCTATAGGTGATGACTTATTATCACAAATTAATTTAGATTGTTCTTGAAGTAGTACCTCTGTAAAACATTAATCAGTCAAAAGTTACAGAGTTTACAAGGAAAATACAAAATGGAATTAACAACAGTAAAAACATATTTAGTTTTGTAATAGCTATCTTTAATTTTGACTGAGCTATATATTATATTCCATGTTTGAGATCACAGTAATTTTCATAACAAAAAATCAATCTTTAGAATATAACTTATGAGCTGAAGTCTGACTTATTTTGGAGCCATTGTAACATGTAGTAAGGTAGGAAGTAGAGCCTTATCTCAGGTAAGTGGGGCTTTTCATAAATCTTAGGTAAAGCAGTCTAGTTCTGAGGCTGATCTTTATCTTTTTTTAAAATATTATTTTATAAAGTTTACATATATTGTTTCCTAAGTCTATATGAATGTTAATTAACACAGTATGAAATTACACCTAAAACATGAATCAAAGAAAGCTGAGAGAACTTTTAACTTTCTTTTTGTTTAATAAAGTGGCAAAATTATTTTCCTGTTTTATGATATTACTTTTAAACAAATCAGACTCTCATTATCTCTCAGAAGTATATTTACATTTTTATCCCAGTGCAGAAGGTAACATAAGGTTCAGGTCCAGGTACAGAACTCTAAATGATATAAATAAATCCCCAATAAAATTTCTTATTCTGATAAGTTTAAAATTACCATTACAACTTTAGGTGGAGAACACCAGCTTTATAAAATATTCTTTTAAAACTTTTAAAGACTTGCATACCTGGAAGATATGAACACATTTAATATATGAATAAGAATAATAGAATCATAATTACATTGATGTTTTTCTATTAACCATGTTTAACTTGTAAAGAAAATTTAGACTTTGTAATGTAGTACAACACTCTAACAGTTGCTGTTTAACCAGAGTTGTACAAACCCCCAATTTTTAAGACTAGCTGTTCTAGAGAATAAAACTTAACAGATACAATGATAAGAGTAAATTAATGCTCTTAGAATGATTGGTCATTTTAGCATATAGACTGAAATTTGGTTTATATCAGTATATTAATATTTGACCTTAGGAAAAAACCCTTGAATAGTTTTAACTGTTGTGTTACTTACAGATACATGTAAACCTTTTAAAATTTACTCTTAATTAATATTTTTTAAACACTTAGACACTCTTGTTGTTTACTTCGATGTATTACAGCCTTATTTTATCACAGAAAGAGTTTTTTATCTAGAAACAATTTTATTAAATATATTTTTATATCTAAAACCTTATAATGTTTTAATCTGTTGATCCCCTTTTTAAAATTTATATTTTGAAACAACCCTTATAAATTTCTGAATTCAGATAAATTACTCCATTTTAATCCAATGAAGTACTTTGTTACTTATAGAACTCAATTTAAATACAGTTGACCCTTTATATAGAATAATACCTGTCAAGACTTTTAGTAATCATATTTTTAGTGATAACATAAAGTAAAATTAAACCCTTTTTTATTTACCAATTTATGAAAATACCAAAAATGTTTTAAGTCTCTAACAAACACATCTATGATCAATCCCATATGTGTTAAATCTAATTTAGCTATTTTTTAAAAGCCAAGTTATCAGAGAATTGTATTGAGCCATATCAGTCATTTCTTTCCTGTTGAAGAAAAACCTAGAAACAATGGAATTTAGACATTTTATAAAATTAACATTTTATGTATTTTTTGACCACCTGGAAACAAATCTGTGTTAGTAACTTGAAAGTCATATTTTTGTTTACCCAATTTAAAAACCTTTTAAATCATGTGAACAAAAATATTTGGATCTATTTTTTAAAATTTTAATTTATGAGCACATATGTCAATTTTGGTACCAAATATATATAGACATGACAATACACCATTGTACCTATACATAAAATAAACAGATGGATAAAGACCTTATAGCTTATTTCTTAAAACCCATTAGACTGAGAGGTAACCCTTGTAAACTGGCCTCTGAATGAAACAGAGCATTAGGAAAATCTTTATATTTGGATAAAATAGGTCTGATTAAAAATTAACCTAGGTGCACCAGATCAAAATTATGAACTTAAAAACAATAGAATTTTAAAAGTCTTTTTGGTCTCCATCCTGAGATTAAAAAGAATTAAGAGAATATAGACAAGGTTATGCCCTATCCCTTCCTGAAGGAGTTTTCTGAAGAGAAAGCAAGGGAGCTGCTTCCATTGGTCTCTTTGGGAGATCCCCCTCAGGTTGGGGTCCTGTTCTAAACCGGTTTTCCTGGTCTCTTGGATAGCAGCCATTAAAATTTTTGCCTGGCATTTTGGTGGACTAACTCCAATAGTTGGATGTTCCAATAGGCAGCAGGTTATATTTTAATGTAAGCATTAGTGAACATGGTTAAAAACCTTTTGAACCATTTTTTTCCAAATTTGAATATAAAACATTTGATCAGATTGTTCAGGCTGCTCAAAGACAATTTGGTGGTCCCCTGAGGGGATCATTTGACCTCAAAATTTGGTCATTCTCTCTCAAAGAATTTAGAGAGAGAAAAAATATTGCAGTCGGTTCCGTTGTCACTGGCTCTCTTCTGGAATTCCTGGAAATTAGTTAACATGCTCTGGAAAGGAGTACATGACTGACGTGAGGGAGACTGACCCATGCTTACACTAAAGGGCAAAAAAAAAAAAAAAAAAAAAAAAAAACAACAGAAAAAGACAAACAAACACAGAACAGATAAATCACCAAAGACACAGACAAGTGGCCACTCCAGATTCCAGACCAGAGGAACTGAGCAATGTCTTGCCAGTCCCAGACTCGGTAAGTAATGCTGTGTCCATCCTTCCTCAGAGTACCCAGATGCAGTACTGCCAGAAACAGACTTATGGGTTCCCCAGGGGTGCAGAACAGGTGACTCTCTTCAGAAAATTTAGTTCAGTCCTGGGGTGGGGCTCCACAGGCCATGCAGCCTGGGATTGAGGGACGTCTCTCAGAGGCCTTCCCCTAGGAGCAACGTTACGGCCTCTCCCCTCTGCAGGAGTTTCCAGGTCAGTAGTGAGCTGTGGTTACCCACCAGGCAGCGAGAATCTCTCTGGGGCCTCCAAATGTTATGGGGTGCAACTTAAGAACAGACTGATCACCACTGAGAAGTCCAAATTGGAGAGTCTTTATTAAGCTGGCCAGCTGACTGTCTCACACAATGCACCAAAAAATGGCTATTGGGAGAACAGCCATGACCACAGGTTTGTAGGGGTTCTTATACCAAAAATCTCATTAATCATAAGTGTCTGTTGCTATGATCTGAAATTACACATTAACATCATGAGATCATCGACAGAGGGGGAAGTGGGTCAGAATGACCCTTACCTAGGTACAAACTGAAGAATGGTTACTAACATCCACACAATCACTGTTCACATGGTACATTGTTTAGGAGCAATAGAATCAAAGGAATCAAAAGAGAGCAATTCTTTACTACATGGGAGTTGCCATTGTATATTATTAAACATGTCACACCAAGTAACTGATAATGGGCACAGAGGCGGGGTGTTCCCATGGGAGAAGCTTATTTCCTACATAACATGGAGTCTCAAAGCAAAATGGAGTCTGTTTAGTCATTTCCCTTAGAGTCTGGCCTGTAACATTCTCATGGAGCCAGATCTGTCAGTCCATCACAGTCGCCTCCTCCAAAAAGAGATGATTGACAGATTAATAGAAAGTATTCGCAGCATATGTAACAACAAAATTATTAATATAGAGAAAAAACAAGGAACACCTACATATTCAAAAAGAGCAAAAAAACAATAGGAGATTTGGGAATTAAAATGAGCAAATATTTCAAAGAAAAGATGTAAATGGAAAGTGAATTTAAAAAGATGTCCAACATCAAAATCAATCATGTACATTCATGTTAAGGCAAAAATATCCAAAATATATATCATTTGCACCCAGCAAGCCTGTATATGTACACTACCAACCAACAGCCCTACCCACAAACACCAGTCAACCCATCAATGGACCCCAACAACCAGCTGCCCACCCACACGCCCCAGAAGCTGACCTATGTGTGCCCCTGCAGATGGTTTCCTACAAGTTCCCACAGAACACATGCCACATGCCCTTACAGACAGCACATGACTCTCAGCAGCTGCAGTGGGTCTCACCAGCCAGCTCGACTCGGCAAGACTGGAAGATTGTCAACAAAAAACTAGATCAAGCCCAAGAAAAAACAGTGATCTCAAAGACAAGTCATTTTAAATTATCTAGCAAGACATGAAAATAGCAAAAGGAATGAAAAATGGTGAAGAAAACTATGGAACTTATTGGACACTGTCAAGGGGAGAACGTACATACAGATTCATAAAGAACAAAGGACACCAGGCAGGTTAAATCTGAAGAGGTCTGCCCTGAGATGCATTACACTTAAACTGTCAGAAGTCCAAGAAAATTTTGAAAAGGACAGAGTGACTCATCAAGAACAAAGGAGCCTCCATCAGGCTATCAGCGGATTACTCAACAGAAACCTGGAAGGTTAGGATTGAGTGGGAGGGTATGCTCAAAGTGCAGAAGAAAGAATTGTCATCCAAGAATTCTACACACAGCGAACTTAGCCTGTAGAAATGAAAGAGAGATAAAGACTTCTGCAGACAAAATGGAGGGAGTCTGTCACCACTAGAACTGATTATACGTTCTACAGGGCCCAATGGTCAGGAGGCTGAGGCAGGAGGATCTGGAGTTCAAAGTCAGCCTCAGCAAAAGCAAGGCACTAAGCAACTCAGTGAGACCCTGTCTCTAAATAAAACACAAAATACGGCTGGGGATGTGGCTCAGTGGTCCAGTGCCCCTGAGTACAATCCCTTGCACCCCCTCCAATAATAATAATAATAATAATAAGGGCTATAGGGACCTTTTCCTAAAAGGATACTAGGTTACCATATAAAAGCATATGGAATTATAAATGTCACTAGTAAAAGTAAATATACAGACAAATACAGATTAATAGAACACTTTAATGGTGGTGCTTAATCACTTTTAACTCTAGTATAAAAGTTAAAATACAAAAATATAAAACAACGATGCAAATCAGCAATGGGAGGAACTAGCCTAGAGGAATAGTGAAATAAAGGAGAAACCAAATCATGTCAATAAACAAAAATGAGTCAAATGACTTGGAATATAAATCATATCACAATAATAACTCTGAATGTTAATGGCCTGAACTCATCAATCAAAAGACATAGACTGGCAGAATGGATTAAAAAGAAAAAACCAACAATATGCTGCCTGCAAGAGACTCATCTCATAGAAAGAGATACCCATAGACTAAAGGTGAAAAATTGGAAAAAACATGTCATGCACATGGACACAGCAAAAAAGCTGGAGTATCCATCCTCATTTCAGATAATGTGAACTTCAAGCCAAAACTAGTCAGAAGGGATAGAGAAGGACATTACATACTTCTTAAGGGAAGCATAAATCAGCAAGACATAACAACCATAAATATCTATGCCCCGAATATTGGCTCATCCATGTACGTCAAACAATTCCTTCTCAATTTTATAAATCAAATAGACCACAACACAATAATACTAGGCGATTTTAACACACCTCTCTCACCATTGGATAGATCTTCCAAACAAAATTGAATAAAGAAACCATAGATCTCAATAACACAATCAACAATTTAGACTTAACAGACATTTATAGAATATACCATCCAACCAAGAGCGAGTACACTTTCTTCTCAGCAGTCCATGGATCCTTCTCTAAAATAGACCATATTTTATGCCACAAATCTACTGTTCCCAAATGCAAGAAGATAGAGATACTACCTTGTATTCTATCAGATCATAATGGATTGAGATTAGAAATAAATGACAGAATAAAAAACAGAAACTTCTCCAATACCTGGAGATTAAAGAATACACTACTATATGATGAATGGATAACAGAAGACATCAGGACGGAAATTAAAAAATTCTTAGAAGTAAATGAGAACAAAGACACATCATATCAAAATCTCTGGGACACTATGAAAGCACTACTTAAAGTAAGATTTATTTCATGAGGCGCATTCAAAAAAAGAAATAGAAATCAACAAATGAACGACTGAACACTACTGCTCAAAGCCCTAGGAAAAGAAGAGCAGACCAACACCAACAGTAGTAGAAGACTGGAAATAGTTAAAATCAGAGCCGAAATCAAAGAAATTGAAACAAAAGAAACAATCAGAAAAATTAACAAAATAAAAAGTTGGTTCTTTGAAAAAATAATCAAAATTGATAAACCCTTAGCCACACTAACAAAGAGAAAGAGGAAGAAAACTCAAATTACTAAAATTCAGAATGAACAAGGAAATATCACAACAGACACGAGAGAAATACAAAACAGAATTAGAAGGTATTTTGAAAATCTATATTCCAACAAAACAGAAAAACTTGAAGACATCAACAAGTTTCTAGAGATATATGAATTACCTAAACTGAACAAGGAGGATATACACAACTTACATGAATCAATTTCAAGCAATGAAATAGAAGAGGTAATCAAAAGCCTACCACCAGAAAAAGTCCAGGACCAGATGAGTTCTCAGTCGAGTACCACAAACCCTTTAAAAAAGAGCTCATTCCAATACTCCTCAAAGTATTCCATGAAATAGAAGAGGAGGGAACCCTTCCAAACTCATTCTATGAAGCTAATATCACCCTGATACCTAAACCAGACAGAGACACATTGAGGAAAGAAAATTTCAGACAAATATTCTTAATGAATATGACACAAAATTCTCAACAAAATTTTAGCAAATCGCATACAAAAATATATTAAAAAGATAGTGCAGCACGATCAAGTGGTTTTATCCCAGGGATGAACGTTGATTCAACATCCAGAAATCAATAAATGTCATTCACCATATCAACAGACTTAAAGTTAAGTATCACATGATTACTTTGATAGATGCAGAAAAACCATTCAATAAAATACAGCATCCCTTCATGCTCAAAACAGTAGAAATAATTGGGATAGTGGGAACATTCCTTAATATTGCAAATGCTATGCTAAGCCCATGGCCAATATCATTCTAAATGGTGAAAAACTGAAAGCATTCCCCATAAAAACTGGAACAAGGCAGGGATGCCCTCTTTCATCACTTCTATTCAACATCATCCTTGAAACTCTAGCCAGAGCAATTAGACAAACCAAAGAAATTAAAGGGATATGAATTGGAAAAGAAGAACTCAAACTATCCCTGTTCGATGATGACATAATTATATATTCAGGGGAACCTGGAAATTCCACCAGAAAACTTTTAGAACTCATAAGTGAATTCCGTAAAGCAGCAGGTTACAAGATCAATGCTCATCAACCCAATGCGTTTATATACATAAGAGATGAATCTTCAGAAAGAGAAGTTAGGAAAACTACCCCATTCACAATAGCCTCGAAAAAAAAAAAAATACTTGGGAATCAATCTCACAAAAGAGGTGAAAGACCTCTACAATGAGAACTACAGAACACTAAAGAAAGAAATTCAAGAAAACCTTAGAAGATGGAAAGATCTCCCATGTTCTTGGATAGGCAGAATTAATATTGTCAAAATGGCCATACTGCCAAAAGTGCTATACATATTCAATGTAATTCCAATTAAAATCCCAATGATGTAACTTACAGAAATAGAGCAAGCAATTATGAAATTCATCTGGAAGAACAAGAAACCTAGAATAGCTAAAGTAATCCTCAGTAGAAAGTGTGAATGGGGAGGGGGTATCGCAATATGAGATCTTCAACTCTACTACAAAGGAATAGTAACAAAAACGGAATGGTATTGGTACCAAAATAGACAGGTACATCAATGGTACAGAATAGAGGACATGGACGGAAACCCAAATAAATACAATTTTCTCATACTAGACAAAGGGGCCAAAAATATGCAATGGAGAAAAGATAGCCTCTTCAACAAATGCTGCTGGGAATTCTGGAAAACCATATGCAACAGAATGAAATTAAACCCATATCTCTCACCCTGCACAAAACTCAACTCAAAATGGATCAAGGACCTTGGAATCAGACCAGAGACCCTGCAACTTATAGAAGAAAAAGTAGGTCCAAATCATCAACTTGTTGGCTTAGGATCAGACTTTCTTAAAAGGACTCCCATAGCACAAGAAATAAAAGCAAGAATCAACAACTGGGATAGATTCAAACTAAAGAGCTTTCTCTCAGCAAAGGAAACTATCAGTAATGTGAAGAGAGAGCCTACAGAGTGGGAGAATATCTTTGCCACTCATACTTCAGATAGAGTGCTAATTTCCAGAATATATAAAGAACTCCAAAAGCCCCAACACCAAGAATACATATAATCCAATCAACAAATGGGCTAAGGATATGAACAGACACATCACAGAAGAAGATGTATAAGCAATCAACAGATATATGAAAAAATGTTCAACATCTCTAGTAATAAGAGAAATGCAAATCAAAACTACCTTAAGATTCCATCTCACCCCAATTAGAGTGGCAATTATCAAGAACACAAGCAACAAAAGGTGTTGGCGAGGATGTGGGGAAAAAGGTACACTCATACATTGCTGGTGGGATTTCAAATTAGTGCAGACACTCTGGAAAGCAGTATGGAGATTCCTCAGAAAGCTTGGAATGGAATCACCATTTGATCCAGCTCTCCCACTCCTTGGCCTATACCCAAAGGACTTAAAATCAGCATACTGCAGAGATACAGCCACATCAATGTTCACTGCTCTTCCATTCACCATAGCCAGATTGTGGAAGCAAACTACATGTCCTTAAATTGATGAATGGATAAAGAAACTGTGGCATATATATACAATGGAATATTACTCAGCCATAAAGAATGATAAAATTATGGCATTTGCAGGCAAATGGATGAAATTGGAGAATATCATGGTAAGTGAGATAAGCCAATCTCAAAAAACCAAAGGACAAGTGATCTCACTGAGAAGCGAATGATGACATATAATGGGGGGTGGGAGGGGTTAGCATTAGGGTTAGGGTTAGGTTTAGGGTTAGTGTTAAGGAGGGTGGCAATAATGGAGGAAGGAAGGACTGTAAAGAGGGAAAAGTGGGGGAGGGGGAGGGGAAGAAAAAATAACAGAATGAATCAAACAACATTACCCTATGTAAATTTATGATTACACAAATGGTATGCCTTGACTCCATGTACAAAGAAACAAAATGTATCCCATTTGTTTACAATAAAAAAAGACTAACTAGAATTTGTGAATGGATACACAACATAAAAAAAATTGCATGCAAATTTAAGTCGTTATCAATTTCTAGTAGACTGTTCTGACTATAAAAGGTTTTATGCAAACTTCATGGTAACCACAGAGAAAAAGATCTACAAAAAAGTCAAAGAGAAAATAATCACAAACAAATATCCTAAAAACATTAAATTTCAAAGGCAGACAAGAGAGGAAGAGAGAAACAAAAGAACTGCAAAACAGAAAACAAATTGTGAATAATTACTTTAAATATAGATGGATTAAACTCGCCAATTAGAATAAGCAGAGTGGCTGAATGGATTTTTTATAAAGATTCAACTACAGGCTGTCTAAAAGATACTCATTTTAGGATGAAGGGCACATGGAAGCTGTAAGTGAAGGGATTGGAAAAGTTAGTTCATTCAAACAGAAACCAAAAAAGGAAGCAGTTGTGCTCATATCACACAAAAGACAGTCAGACTGACAAAGATCACTCAATAGTAACAAGGGGGTCAATCAATAGGAGGACATAGCAATAATTCACATGTATGCATTCGGTGTCTTAGTACCTCAAGATGTGAAGTAAATATCTATGGATCTGAAGAAAGTAACAGGCAGCAAGGTTGGAACTGCAGGAACATTCCATACTGGACTCTCAAAAATGGCTCTGTGGTCCAGACAGTAGAGGAATAAGGGAAGCACATTCTGAGCAGCTCTGCAGAACACCCACAGACTCGCAGAACACCTTCCACCCCAGGAGGGAAGAGGCGTCCTTCCCAAGGGTGCACAGAACATTCTCCAGAGTAGGTCACATGCTAGGTTACTAAAAAAGGCTTGAAATGCTTAAGAAAACTGAATTTCTCCAAAATGGAATGAAATTAGAAGTTACTTATTCAAGTCAAACAGGAAAATTTACCAGGACATAGAAATTAAACACTCTTGAACAATCAGTGGGTCAAAGAAGAACTCGAAGGGGGAATCATAACCCATCTCAGGACAACCTAAGCTAAAACCCAACCACCAAGACATACGGGACACAGCAGAACATCACCAGGAGAAATTCACAGTGATGGAGCCTCCGCTACCAAAGGAGGCAGCCCGCATCTAAACACCCTAAAGTTGCACCTTCAGAAACTAGAATAAAAACAAATTAAGTTAGCAAAAAGGAGGAAATTATAAAATTGGAACAGAAGCAAACAAAACAGAAAAGAGAAAAATAGAAAAAAAACACCAAAACCAAGAGCTGGTTTTTTGACAGCAACATTTTGACAAATTTTATCTTAGACTATTCAAAACCATCATTTAATAGATGGATCCTCCTGATAACAAATCAATAAAGAAACAAATGATTTGAATACAACTACAGAACAAGAAAAAAGAGAGAGAAGACCCAAAAGCAGACAAATGAGATTAGGTCCAACGAAAACACTTCTGTTCAGCAAAGGAAAGGGTTAACAGAATGAAAGGGCATCCATCAGAGAAATGCAAGTTAACACCATGCTGAGAATCGATCCCTCCAGGCAGAATGGCAAGTATCAAGGATACAAGAAACAATTAATGTTGTATGTGGTTCTGCTCATGCACTAACATTTTCATTTTCAACCCACACGTGAAATGCAAGGAATGTGGGACCTTTGGAAACACTCAGAGGAAATGAAGATGACCTGTGAAGTGCTGGGATGGGGCCCACAGCAGGAGAAAGAGGACCAGGAACAAGGGAAACCTGAGAATATCCAGAACACAGGAGGCTTTAACCAGACTGAGAGGCAAAATGACCAGATACAGAGTTGAGCATGAGAACAGAAGTCATCCCCCCTCGACTGCAATCCAAGGAAGTTGTGTCTCTCCTTCTCTACACCACTGCACAGACATTTCCAGGCAGTTACAGAAAAACTGGAAAGGAATAGAAAAAAGCTTTATATCAGGAAACCACACCCAGTGTTCAGTCAAGGGGATCCTGCGCAGATAAAGGAGACACCACTAAGTTTCAGTTTGACGAGATTTATTGTAGCCTCCCAGGTTCTTTGTCTCCTGCTTCTTTTCTGCTTTTCTTTCCTTCCTCCCCTAGGCTCCTAGCTTATATACCATGATCAACCAATCATAGCAAAACTTTCTCTCACACAGGACAGCATGCAGGAGAATGCCAGCATAACACTATATAAATCACGAGCTGTCCATGAACGGCATGATTTTAGATAGCCAATGCTTCATCCTGGCGTTAACACGTCATAAGTCTCCAAGTAACTAGTAACAGCAAACAGCCTTTTAGATACTTCCTCATTTTGGCAGCCAGTGCCCTTTGACTACTGCAAGGTGCCATCTTGTCGAAGATGACCCTTAACAGCTCCCCCTTTTTTATTTAAAGAAAAGGACAGTGACTGTGCCTGTTGTAGATGCCAGAGTCACACTTTATCTTTACCCGTCACTGGGAGTCAAAGAGCTGTGGTGCTTTGAACCCAGTCTTAGGTTGGTATAAAGTCCACCCTATGTTTACCCATCTTTGACTACCAGCCCTGTAATTGGGACAACCAAATCTGTAGATCAGAGCCCTGATCCTGGGCCATAAGGGCTTGCCATACCACTAAGGCTTGCTGTCTTTGGTAACTCCTTAAAGGAAACATATCTGAGCAGGAATAATAAAAGGAAGAACAACAATCCCATCATAGCAAAACTTCCCATCCATTGTTTACCAAATTGTAATGTTGACTGTAGTTTATCACAAATATAGAATTTCTTAATAGGGTAGTCAAATTAGTAAACTATTTAGTCCAGGTCCCTTTAAGCATGCTTCCAAGCTATTTGGACAGATTTGCAGCAGCAGTAATATTAGAATAGGGTATAGGGGTAACAAATAATGCTTGGGCATGTACTAGACAGCCCATCTGTGTGGTAACAGTCAACATGTCCACTTGTTCTTGTAGTAAGTTCACTCTTTGGTTTAGAATGAGGATTCCCGTGGTGAGATGTGTTTTGATGTTTTCCTGGGCAGTCAATGTTTTGGCAGTGACTCGTGACAGATTCTTGAGAGCGTGAGCAGTAGGAATTGCAGTTCCTAGGGCAAGTTCAGCAGCAGTGGCAGCAGCCACAGCAGCCGCCCCAGCAACAGCAATGGCTATAATTGCTGAGATACCAAAATCTCTTTTTGCTTTCACGGGTAGGAAATTCCACTCACTGTGATTTAAGGTCACTGGGACTGGAATAAATTTAGGAATCCTGGCAATCACAGCCAGAGGAAATAATGAAGCATGTCAGCCACTAGATACATAACACTCTTGGTTAGTGCAGTTAAGGACCTCAGTATCATTATCATTGTTATTAGTAATGTTTATATTAAACTTAGAACTGTTAGATAGAATGAGCACAAACAGAGACATGACATACAGAGGAGTAGGGGGGAAGATTGATTAAAGGAAGTGAAGTTGGCCATGCACCCTGTATAATTATAAACAGATGTACTTCTTCCATCTACATTGGCTTGTTTTTGACTCCACATTTGTTGAATGAGAGAGAGATTGCCTCCCTGTATCATACTAAGTGGACTAATGTCCATACAAGCAAACGCACCACAAAGAGACCACATGGAAAGAGGAGAATAGTCATTGGTAGAAAAATTAGTATCTAGAGTGGCATACATATATGGTGCATTTGCTTTTCCTCAATGTTTCTTTAACAGTTTCCCAATCTATGGCAAATGGCCCAAAGGAAAAGTAAGGAGTCACCTTATAAGCCATAACATCCCTTTGACACCTATTCCATTTAATAGGTCCAACATAACCATAAGAATTTAGTGTACAAGTGGGACCCCATGTAGGCTGTTGTGTATAATTTACAATACCAATGGCATTGGATATATTTAAAGCAAAAGCATAATGGTCCTATCCATGCCAATACCCATAAGAAAGATTCCAATTGGGAGCAAGCTGCACACAGGGCAAGGCACCATTGGCAGTTTCTGATGTGGCTAACCAGAGGAAGCAAAGACTACCCCTTAACTTGAAGTTTAGACTAGTATTAAGTGGCTTTACAGTGGAATCAGCTGGTAGGTAAGGGATACCTAGAAGTTCTGTACTAGGAAATAATTGAGGGAGCAGTCCCCAGAATATATTCCCAAAAGTTTTAGGAAGAGCTAACAACAGCAGGCTTGCCACCATCACCATCATTTTGTGTTTCGGTGCCATTTTCATAGTTCGTACCAAGTGCTCCAGGACCCAGATAGCTTGTTATTGGTCCTAAGGAAAAACACAAACAGATCCTTGCCCCCAAATTAATACTGTGTCAGGTCCTTTCCAGGACCCAGTCATGATGTCTTTCCACATTGCTTGTAGATGGCCACCATACTTTCCACTAAATTGTCTATCAGTCGCAGTACAGCCCATAGCATCCAATTTTACAAAATTACCTTCAAGCCTTTGCTACTATGGGAAGGCCAAAATCATTTAAAACAGGTAATGGGCCTCAATTTAAAAAATTGAGGGTGAATAAAGCAAGGTTAAGTCTGTTCTTGGGAGGGGCTAATGCCCCTATTCCCCATTTTTGTTTAGTTAATCAGACTTTTAATGTTTGATTAGCCCTTTCCAGGATAACTTGTCCTTGTGGATTGTAGGGCAAACTTGTAGAATGATAGATATTAAACCTTAAGCAAAACTGTTGAAATGAAGAAGTATACGCAGGCCCATTATCTGTTTTAAATGTTTTGGCCTTCCCATAGTAGCAAAGGCTTGAAGGTAATGACTGATTACATCTTTTGTCTTTTTCCCTGTATGTGCGGTAGCAAATATATATCCTGAATAGGTATCTACAATTACATGTACAAATCTTAAAGTACCAAATTCAGGGATATGGGCGACATCCATCTGCCATAGATGATTTGGAAGGAGTCCTCTAGGATTGACTCCAAAATGAGGAACAGATAAATGAGGCATAGAAGCAGGTCAAGGTTTTACTATATTTCTGGCTTGTGCTTTTGTAATGCTATATTTTATTTTGAGAGTAGTAGCAGTGACATGAAAATCTTTATGGAAATTAATTGCTTCTTTTACAATATTAAATATATGAGGATGTTGAGTAGCTGAGTCTGCAGTAAAATTTCCTTGAGCTAAAGACCTAGGCAAATCTGAATATGCTCTGATAAGGCCTATATATAAAGATTCTTCATGAGGCCACAGAAGAGTTTGTACTTGATAAAAGCTTTGTTGTAAGGTAGATAGAGGACTAGTTGTTCCAGCTGTCTCAAGACATGACACAAGCTGGTCAATATAGAGATTGTCAGTACAAACATTTAAAGGTTCCTCAGAAAATGTTTGTAAGGCAGTTATTATTGCTTCTAGTTCAATTTTTTGAGCAGACTTACGAGAAGTAATAATAGTCTGTACTTTATCAGAAATTATTATAGCTGTACTGAAGGAGGAGCCATCTGTAAAGATTGCTTTTGCTGCTGGGATAGGTTGAGCCTTAACAACCTGAGGGAAAATAACAGGATGTCTTTTGAAGAAGCTGACAATAGGTGAACTTGGCAAGTGATTATTAAATGTGGCCATGGTGGAACAATAGACATTTTGCCCAATCTTCATTTTTGTTAACTAACATTTTAATTTTTTTGTCCTATATGGGACAATAACTGTCTGAGGATGAACTCCAAAAACTCGAAGGGCCGTCTTAAGTCCTAATGCAACTAGATTTGCCACCATCACAGGATATGGGGATACAACATTTTTGGGGGACACTGGCAAATGTATCCATATCAGGAGTCCAGTTTGCCACAATAGACCTGTAGGAGTACATTCAGAACCTAATACTATGAGACTAAAAGGCAAGGATAGATCAACTCTATCACTATGAGCATTTTCTAAATCTTGTTCTACTAACTTTAAGGCTTTTCTACCTTCAGGAGTTAAATTTCTGGGGAATGCAGGGTCTGAATCTCCTTGGAGAATATCAAACAAAGGCTTAAATTGACCAGTGGTGATTCCCAAATTTGGCCTTATTCAATTTATATCACCTAATAAGTTTTGGAAATCATTTGGAGTCTTAAGCTTTTCCATGGCTAATTGAATATTTTATGGCCTAACACAGGTATCTAATATTTGATGTCCTAGAATCAGTAACAGGTAACAGGTAATAAATAGGTAATAGGTAATAGGGCTGTGGGTTTGCATCTTTTCTGGGGCCACATGTAATCCCCATTTTTCTAGGTTTTCAATAATATTGTCAAATACCCTTAATAAAGTCTCCTGTTTCCTACGAGCCAAAAGAATATCATCCATATAATGGAGACAAAAAAGTTCTTTAAAATTCTCTCTAATTTGTGATATAGCCTGGCCAACCTATATTTGACACATAGTGGGACTATTTGCCATTCCCTGAGGAAGGACCACCCATTGGTATCTAGTATTAGGCCCTTCATTATTCAAAGAAGGAACGGAAAATGCAAATCGAGGACTATCCTCGAGATGAACAGGAAAGGAAAATAAACAACCTTTTATGTCTATAGAGATGATATGATAATGTTTTGGAATAGTGGCTAATGAGGGGAGACCCAGTTGCACAGGGCCCATAATCTGCATACTGGAATTAATGACTCTCAGATTTTGTAAGAGTCGCCATTTTCCAGACATCTTTTTTATGACAATAATGGGTGTATTCCAAGGGGAAGTGGGAGCAATGATTCGGTTTTCCTTTAATTGTTGACTAACTTTTTCCTGGGCCACCTCTATTTTTTCATTAGAAAGGGGCCACTGGAGGACCCAGATAGGATTATTGGATTTCCATGTTATCTTTAATGTTTCAGTGGTCCCTCAAAAAAACCCAGTCCCTTAGTCCCTGTTTGTCCTTTGGCTTGAATGGGGCAGGTAACACCTTATAAATTTTTGCCAAGTCCTTTTCCAGGAATATAATATTGTCTTACCAAGACTGGCAAAACAGTTGGGTTTAGACAGGAAATATTCTGCTATGATAAGGTCCTCTTTATGATGTTCCCATTGTGGAATATTTAGGATTCCCTCTTCCAAAAACCAAGGACTAAACTTGGCCAGTGCGGATATGTATGCTGTTACAGTAGATTGTTTTACGGCAGTCCCATTAGCCTTAAGCACATCTTGTATGATTCTTATCATTTTAGTTTTTGACACTTGTGACCCCATTCTGGAGTTATGACACTTGTGACCCCAATCTGGAGTTATGTGACCCCTTTCTGGAGTTATGTGACCTCCCCCTTATACACTCTGGCCAGAGATTCCTGGGAGGTTGTCCGACAGTTTTCCTGTAGCTTACCTTAAGTTACTTAGCTGGGACCTGGGAGGATGCAGAAGGAGAAAGAAAGTTTCCTGTATGGGCCACCACTTGTTCCGTCCTGTGGAACCAGTGCAGAGAAAGGAGACACCACTAAGTTTCAGTTTGACGAGATTTATTGTAGCCTCCCAAGTTCTTTGTCTCCTGCTTCTTTTCTTCTTCTTTTCTTTCCTTCCTCCCCTAGGCTCCTAGCTTACAAACCATGATCAGCCAATCATAGCAAAGCCTTCTCTCATGCAGGAGAGCATGCAGGGGAACCCCAGCATAGCACTATATAAATCACAAGCTGTCCACACGCGGCATGATTTTAGATAGCCAATGCTTGAGCCTGGCGTTAACACGTCATAAGTCTCCAAGGAACTAGTAACAGCAAATAGCCTTTTAGGTACTTCCTCCTTTTGTCAGTGAGTACACTTTGGCTCACTGCCAGGTGCCATCTTGTCCAAGATGGCCCTCAACAACCAGGGGCTCATTTTTCTCATGTCCAATCAGTAAAGAGGAGGTGTGAGGGTACATCTATGTGCTTGGAACACTACAGGCACAGAAGGAATGGAAAACATATAAAACTACTTAGTTGGGAAATGATAAATACTGCCTGCCTGCAGTCAGGGCCAGGGTCTGACCTGAGGGAAGGCACAGATGTAGCAATTGTCACAGGGCTTCAGTATGTGTATCACCAATCACTTAATGGGACCAGGACCTTAAACTCTGCTTCTCCATTTGGATACATGTAATTGACATCATTTGTTCAGCAGGGAAGAGGAGCAGCAGAAGAATCTACCCCTGAAATATACCAAGAGACCCCAGGAGAGACAGCAGTCATATTGGAAGGAAGTGACAGAGCCTTGAGCCACTTGCAGATGAGTCTCTTCCTGCTGTCCTGGTTCTTTCCTCCTCCGCGCAGCTCTTATTTGTTTCATTCCATCTCTCTTCTGCTTGAGGCATCTTCTCCAATCTGCTGTGTACAATGTGATTCATGTTTGTGTATTTTTCAGATCTGATATTTCCAATGATTTGTAGAAGGTTTTGCACGTCTCTCAATTACCTGCCAGACAGGCATGGTTGAATCAAATTGCTCAACAAGACCAAATCCTAGAGGAGGATATTCTTAGTGTGGGTGCATACACTCAACTTGCCTTCAAAACTTGTCAGCTATCAGAGTGTTCTCAAAATCATATTAGCCAATTTTATTCCATAGAATTTGCAGGAAATATACTTTAAAACCTAATAACCACATAAAATATTAAGAATGATTTTAATTTTCCAATTTTGCATGAAGTTTATCATTTGATAATCTAACATATTTTATCACCACATCTGGAACACTACCTCAAGTTGAAAATGAGTACCTATTATTATCTTAAAGCTAACTTTCATGTTCTATGTTCCATATTATATTTGATAGATTTTCATTTTCCCTAGATGTAGAGCAAGTACTAATGAATATTTTATGTGTCTGCCTTTTTTTTGTAGCATCCAAGCATGCTGATGCCAATTGAAACAACAAAGAGGTGATCTGTCCTAGACCCTGTCTGCTTGAATCAGTCCCCTATCAACATCAGTCATGTGAGACCCATATGTACTGCTGTGCCTCCCATCCACAAACCTGAACTTGTCTTCTATGTACATCCTGGGCCCAGAAAAGGAAAGGTAATGGTTTTCACTGACACATGCAAGCCTGCATTAAGGCACTCTGGCCAAAATCCTGCCCTCCATGTAAAGACAGTAGTCCCAAAGACAGAGGGAGTCTCCTTTCAAGTTTTGAAAGTTTTGGAGTCATGTCATGCCTTCAAAAGGCATGATGTGGGCCAGGTGCTCAACTCTCAAGCACCCTACAGGAGTTCTAATGTTTCCAAGCCACATGCCTGCAGATTGTAGCAAGTAGAGAGGACCAGGACCCCATAAGTGAGCACAGGCCCTTGAAAAGTCCAGATCCTTACTGAGACTTGTCAGAATGCCCAAAAGAATCCTAGACTCAGTCATAACCAGACTCCCAAGGAGAGCAACTCAGAGTGTTGGATTGGAGTCTCTCCCCTCTAGTGCCTCTGCCAGGTACACATGGACTTGGAGCAAAAGTTTCATCCTGGGCTATGTAGACAATGCCAGCCAAGAAGCCCAGTATTGGCTACACACTCCAAGCAAAAGACTGGTCCTGATTTCCATGCAGTCCTACATCGAGTTCTATCCCCCACCATCCATCTGTTTTCCAAAACAAACCCTGAGAATGGTCTCCAGGAGATTGGACAATGACAGGTGGAGCTTACAATTGATCACAGCTGCTTCTTTCCATTCTCCTGAGAAGAAAGCCCTTCCTGCTGAGAGCCCTCCCATTCTGGAGAAGGTCAAGGGACACAGCTCCCATGAGCCTTTGAGTGTCCTCTATGAAGATCATCAGGTGTCGTGCACTTCTGAGGACAGTGACTGGGAGTGAGATGCACCATGGAAGGGGGGACTCACACTCCACACACATGTGACTAGGTGAGCACTGTTGGACTGAGGAAGCAAAGACACAGGAAGCAGCCTGCACCTAAAGAAGAGTAATGTCCCCAGCTGTGGAATGGGTGCAACTGCTGAGACCCAAAGTGCTGAAATGGACACAAAGACATTGACACTGTGAATCATATGAAAGTAAATTGGATTGGCATTAACATGGGCACTTAGGAATCCAGCATTTGAGGGGTTTTACTTGAAATCAGATGCAGGAAGATCTGAATTGATATGCATTATAGATAGTGAGCTGTAATGCAAGTGTAGGGTTGAAATAATCCCTGTTGTCCAAGTGACTTATCTGAGGAATTTATGGGTGGTCTCTGCGGTCTATATCTTTTCAGCAGAGCACTGCATCAGCAAATACCCTTGCCTCTGGAGGATGTCAGTGTAATCCATTTTGGACAAAGTTTTCTTGTTCATGAACATTGGGGTTTTTAAAAGTCATTATAATCATGTACAAATTTTATTTTGATGTTAATATTCTCCTCAATTTTGGAGGGACTATCAGTATTGTGACTACTTACCTAGGCAAATCTCTTTGAGAATCATTTCTCTCAACATATTTATTTGATAAATATGGAGTCTATTTGCCTCACATTCTGAAGAGGAGGCTAAAGTGAACAAATGTGGCAATCAAGTTTATTCATGCTGTGCACTTAAATACATATCACTGTATTTTCCCCTCATTCCTAATGAATTTTAAAAATTCTAGCCAATATGAAAAGTTTTCCGTGAATGAGTTTTGTATTTTATTTAATGCCTGGGCTGTGAGATTTCAAAATACTCGCTGGGTGATTGTAAAAGTTAGCAGATTTGGAACTTTACTGATGTTGGGTAGCACATACCAGAAATCATTGACAAGCCATTTCCTTCTCTACCTTTGGTAACAACTCTGACTAGGGTCAGGAAAAGCTCTGTAGTTCTACAGGGAAGATTAATCAAGTGCTTTTCTCTCCTCCCTGAGAGCACTGATGTTGGGGATAGTGTCTGATGTGATGATCCTTCATAAAACAAGACAGGGGATTCTAATGGAGACCAGGGAGGAGAAGTAGTGAGCTAACTATGGCTCCTGGAATCCTAAAGTGCTAGTCACCTTTCAGAAGCAGTACTCAAATCTAAGAAAGTAGGACTCTGGAACTCAAGGCTAGAACCATGGATTTAGATTGTTTAATAGGATCAATGGCCAGACTGATGTTACTTTCCTCCATATACATCTTCCTGAAGCTCTAAGCTGGGGGAGGCAGGCACAGCACACACAGCACCTCACATCAACCATCCTTCCTCATCCAAACTATGGTAAGTTCCAGGGAAGCTTGACATTTTTCTCCCTGAAAAAAATACTTCATTTCTGTCTTAGTCAATTGGATATACATGTAGAAAGTATATCCGATTGGGAGGTCTTTGTAGAAAGTAGACATTCTTTAAGATTACCTCACACCACACTCTTTTCACTCCTGTGGTTTGGGTTTCCTGGGTGCTGTACTGGGAAACCAAATGTATTGCATGACTCATTCTCCTGCACCTTGGAGTGAGAAATATACAGTGATCTTGTCACATCCAGGACAGGAAGGAAGGGGTGGAGGTAGGGAGACGTGAGAAGGAATAGGTAAGGGAAGTGCACAAAGGAAGTAGGAAAGGTATCTTATCCCAACTCATCTCAGGAGTACTGAGTGTTGTAGGCCCCACAGGTGCAGTGTTCCACAAGTGAGAGGGACTGAGGTCAGTAGGTTGTTGCTGCAGCTACAGAACCAGAGAGGGTTGAGGCTATGGTAGAACTTTGTGTCCAGGTGCAGGAGTGGAGCTGACCCTGTGATCAAGCAAGCAGCATGGGGAGATGTCCCCTGGAGTGGAGTCTGGTGGTGTGATGGGCAAAGGGAATGGGTCTTCTGTGTGCCTGTGAGGGTGCCTTACAGCTGAGGCTGGGGCTCATTTGGTCCTTCCTTGGCAAATTTAAGAATTATCAGGATAGAGTAAGGTGCAGAGAGTCAAACCAAAAGAATGCACAATCTTTTCAATGAAATAGTCTCAGAAAATTTCTTATATTCAAAGAATGAAATGGAAAATCAAATACAAGAGGCTTACAATATTCCAAATGTGCAAAATTTCAACAGAGCCACCTCAAGGTTCATTTTAATGAAAATGCTTAGTACCCAGAATAAGGATAACAGTTTAAAGACTGTGAGGGGGAATGTCAGATTATATATAGGAGAAAACAATTTGCATCTCAGCTGATTTCTCAAACCAGACTCTCAAAGCCAGGAGGTCCTGGACCAACATATACCAACCTCAGAAAGAAAATGAACGCCAATCAAGATTCCTATATCCAGCAAAATTAAGTGTCAGATTTTCAATTGAAATGAAACAATACCTTGATGAAAACAAAATTAAAAGAAATTATAACCAGAAAGCCTGCACATCAGAATATTCTCAGCAAAACATTCCTTGAAGATGAAATTAAATAAAGAAAACCAGTGAAGGGAGGAACTACACTAAAGGAATAGTCAATGAAAAAAGAAATTAATCGAAATTAAATACTAGAAATAAACCCAAATTTCTGGGAACACCAATCAAATCACAATAATAATCTTGGATATTGATGGCCTACACTCATCAATTGAAAGATATGGACTGGAAGATTAGATTCATAAACAAGACCCAATGTATTCCTGTTTCCAAGAGACTCATGGCATAGGCAAAGACATTCAGAGTCTGACGGTGAAAAGTTGGGAAAAAACACATCACTCACATGGACTGTGTAAACAAGCAGGGGATTCTATCTTCTAAAGTAGGTCAAGTTATATAAGCTGTATAATTATAACTATACAATTGTAGTATTAACACATTTTAGCATTATTAGGGTTGTTTTGATAGCTTCTTTTCCATTAATATGCTTTCTTTCTTTTTTCTTGATTAGACTTTTTAGATTTGTATCAACTTTTAGCTGTATTATTTCTTTTCTATTTCCCATGTTTCTGCTCCTACTCTTATTTTTTCCTTCCCACTTCCTAATTTGATTTTTAACCTAACATCTTTCTGAGACAAATACTTTCAGTTATGTGTTCATCTAACTACTATTTAATCCGAGTCTCAGATATTAAGCTTTTATTATCATTTAGTTACAAGCACCTTTTATTTAATTTTCTTTTCCTTTTTTATTTCACCTGTGAGATATTTATATGTGTGCCATTTAATTTTTAAATTGTTGAGACATGTGGGTGAGGTTCTAGATATCTTCAGGTGATTGATTTCTGATGTAAAAATCATGCAGGAAACTCAGTCTTCATGATTTCAAACTTTTAAAATTTCTCAAAGCTTATTTTATGGTAGAAAATGGTTCAATCCTCTAAATTTTCTAATTATACTTTTTGTGTACAGTGCTCTATAAATGACAAGTAGGTCCAGGTGGCTGATAATGTTGTTAAGCTTTCTATGTCTTTACTCCTTCTAGCAACATGAGGGGGCTCAAACCATCCAAATATGATTATGGGTTCATCTTTCTAAGCTTTACTAAGTTTCACTTCATGTAGTTTGAAATTTTGTTATTGGGTACATACAGAGGCAGGATTGTTATACTTTCCTGAAGAAGTTACTCTATTATAGTTATGAAATGTTCCCCTCTACCTCTGAAAATTCTTTTTCTTGAAACTTACTTTATATGAAGAGCTCTACTTCAGATTTCCCATGCTTACTTTCTTCTTTTGCTTTCAACCTAATGGTGTATTGAATTTTGAAGTGTGACCTATGTATAGAGCACATATTTATTGCTTCCATTTTACAATATTGATCATTTATATCTTTTAATTATAATACCTAGTTTATTTGTATTTATAATAATTATTAATATTGTTAAAAAAAAAACACCTGACATGAAGGTGAGTGGAAAATTGGGTAAATGAGGGTAAATGAGGTTTGATGATGTAATATTTTGGAAAAATGGTTGAATATTTGTACTGTCAGACTCAGAGAGAAAATTGTTAGAATACTTATATTGCAATTGCTCACTCTCATATATCATAGGAATATAGCAACATATTTATTTTATTGTTTGTTAACACTTTTCATTTTGAAAATAAAATAACATATACATATATACATATGTATATATACATATGAACATATATAATACGTAATATGTGTATGCTTAAATATATATATATATATATATATATATATATACATATATATATATATATATATTTCCACAGGCAATATCTTTGGTACTCCATTATGGTTTTAATGAGAAATTTTCAATCAAAAAATTCTGAGTATTTTTTCACATACTTATTTTCCATTTGATTATCCACTTCAATGAAATACCTCCTTTTTAAAATTATTTATTTTTAAACTTTTTTACAGACTGCAAGTTATTCATTGTAAACAAATGGGGTGCATCATTTCTTTTCTATGATTGTACATGATATAGATTCATACCATTTGTGGGTATTTCTTTAAATTTTAACTGGAGTATTTATTGATGTTCAGTTTTCTAGTCTTTGTATATTTGGTAAACAAACATGTGTATTGCAAGTGTTTTCTCACAGTCAACAAAGAAGAAGGAGGAGGAGAAGGAGAAGTCAGACACAGAAGGACAAACACTACACACTCTGGCTTACATGTGGGTGCTAATGCTGATCTCAAAACAGGAGAGCAGAAAGAGATGACCAGAGCTTTAGAAGATGTGGGAGAATGGGGAGTCTTAAAAGGTACAGAGGTACAGTGCGAGAGGAGAATGACTTCTAATGATGTATATAAAAGTGGGGTTACTAGAGTTGACACAGCTCACAGGCATTTCAAAAGGAGAAGATTCCAAATATTCCCCCCAAAAAGAAATGATAAATGTTTGAAAACAAAATATTGGAGATGGTTCATATGTTAGTTGACCTGATCTCATTATGCATTTTATACATGTACTTAAATATCACTCTGAAGTCCATAACAAATTATAATTGTTATTTCTCAAGAAAAATTAAATATAAACAAATATTTTATACTTTCTAAAAAATAGAAAATGAAAAGAAAAGAAGAAGAATGATTTTCAACATGCATAGAGAAGGTTTGATTATTAATACTAGAAAATCTGTTCAAGGTGAACCTAGAGGTCATGCAGAATTCTTAAAATAATTTGAGCACAGAGAGAGAAAATAGTTAAAATTATGCCTGCATCATTTTCCACATGGGCAAATTTATCATATTATTAAGGTTTTCTCAGATTCTGTTTATATCATCAGATAAATTAGGACATGTGATATCATCATGGTTATGGAAATTAAGTATATACATAATTATATATATATATATATGTATATAAAAATATGTAACCAGAATCACAATTCATATAAACTAGTCTTTTGTTTGGACATCAGATACATGTGGGTGAGTGACTTCCACTTTTGTACAGGACATTAAATTCCACTACAAATACCAATGATTGTTGCTTTTTTTAAGGGAGAAATTGCAATTTTTGATATATTCAATTACATTATAATTGACAATAAAATTATATATGTAATTTTAATTTAAAGCAGAGATATCACAGCTACTGAAGGTTAATGCAGAAGGAAATTCTGATGGTTTCAGCTATTACTTCTTAAAATATCAAATGGAGAAATTATACCTTGATAATCCCCAGGCATTCAATAGAAACATCACTGTTGAGCATCCTGTATTAAAAGCTTGTGGCAGAAGCATTATGACACATGCATCCTCACTGCTTTTTTCTCCAGTGAATGTCTAGATAGACTGGCAGGAAAGAGTCACTGACTCCTGCAGGTGGAACCACCTGTCACACAGATGTGACATTCATGTGGTGGACCTCCTCTATGATTGCTCTTGTGTTCCTGAACATGAATCAGTCACTATGGTATTGCCCATGAAATTTGTTGAGAGTCTTCCTTGGCTCTGTGATATAACACTGAGCAGATGCATATGTGTGATTTACATCTTCTTGTGATTTGTTTAGTTTCAGTGAGTCTTCCTAGGTATGAGTTTACTGTTTGGCAAAGAATATGAAAAGTAGTTAATATTTTCCACATAAACCATACATTGCCAAAAACATGGTGCTCGGGAAACTGGAAAGCCATATGCAGGAGAATGAATATAACCCCCTATCTCTCACTTTGCAGAAAAATCAACTCAGAATGGATCAAGGACCTTGGAATCAGACCAGAGAACCTGCACCTTATAGAAGAAAAAGTAGGTCCAAATCTTCATCATATCAGCTTAAGATCAGCTGTCCTTAACATGAATCCCAAAGCACAAGGAATAAAAGCAGGAATCAATAATTGGGATGGATTCAAACTACAAAGCTTTTTCTCACCAAAGGAAACTATCAGCAATGTGAAGAGAGAGCCTCCATAGTGGGAGAAAATGTCTGCCACATGCGCTTCAGATAGAACACTAATCTCCAGAATCTATAAGAACTCAAAAAACTTTACACTAAAATTGCAAATCAACAAAATCCAATCAACAAATGGGCTAGAGAAATGAGCAGACACTTCACAGAAGAATATCTACAAGCAATCAACAGACACATGAGAAAATGTTCAACATCTCTAGTAATAAGAGAAATGCAAATCAAAACTATTCTGAGATTCCATCTCACCCCAATTAAAATGGCAATTATCAAGAATGCAGGCAACAATAGGTGTTGGTGAGGATGTGGGGAAAAATGTATTCTCATACATTGCTGGTGGGGTTAGTGCAGCCACTCTGGAAAGCAATGTGGAGATTCCTCAAACAATTTGGAATGGAACCACCATTTCATCCAGCTCTTCTCTTCCTTGGACTATACCCAAAGGACTTAAAATCAGCATACTACTGTGATGCAGTCACATCAATGTTTGTAGCTACTCAATTCACAATAGCTAGTCAATAGATGAATGGATAAAGAAACTATGGTATATATACTCAATGGAATATACTCAGCCATAAGGAAGAATAAAATTAGGGCATTTGCAGGCAAAGGGATGAAGCTGGAGAATATCATGCTAATGGAGTTAAGACAATCCTAAAAAACCAAAGGATGAATGAGCTCTCTGATTAGCTGATGATGATACATAACGGGGGGTGATAGGGAGGTAAGAATGGAGGAAGGATGGATTGTAGAGAGGAAAAAGAGGGGTGGAAGGGGTGGGAAGAAAATAACAGAGTGAGACAAACATCATTACCCTATGTACATATATGATTATAGAAGTAGCATGAATCCTCTTCATATACAAGAGAAACAAGGTGTACCCCATTTGTTTACAATGAATCAAAATAAGTAAATTATAAAAGATAAAGTTCTGTAGTCTTTGCATATAACCCACATATGTTCTCTTGTATACTTCAAGTTATTTCTAGTTTATTATACCTAATAAAATGCAAATTCTATGTAAATACATGCTATAACATATTGTTCAGGGAATAAAGTGATGAAAAATGTCCCTATATGTTTAGCACAGACAAATTTTCCTTGGGTTTTTCACTACACTTGGTTAAATTCATGAATGTGGAACTCACAAAAATGGAGGACTGACTTCACTTTACTTCACATTACTTGTGTAGATTTATCAAAGATGTTGTGCAAAATTTAAAAAATACTTTAATTCAAACACATTTGATTCATTCTCTAACCATTAATACTCAAAAGACAAAGGTTTTTTCCTTTGTACTTCCATGTGCATGCCACATTTCTCCAAAGTGCATCAATTATACTCTATTTGGTAGCATCCTTAAACCAGAGCTTTGGAATAATTTTGATAACTTCTATAAGTTGAAAGACCAAGTACATAAGCAGTGTTTGTGAAATGAATTATAGTTTTAAGATTGTATATGTTGGTTTTGAACTCATTTAAAATTTTGAGTTAATTTAACCTATGCAAAGATTTTGGCTGGAAAATTGCTCAAAGTCAGTTTAACTACAGATAGGCAGTTGAGCTCAGTCACTAATTTAACCACTGTGTGGTATTTCACCTCTATCACCAGCATTTGCATGCACAAAACTTACCACTGATCTGATGATAGGGGTGTCTTTTCTTCTGAGGTGCTCTTTGGATATTACCTCACATTCCTGTGTGCACCTTCTTTGCCAATGATTCTGGAAAAAGAACTTGTTTCTGAAAAATTGGGAGAAGAAATTCATTGAAATTTGTCACTGCCTATGACTGTATAATTGCCCGGTTGACACATCAGTGGAGCTGATATGCCAAATGAAGGAAAATTCTAGGTACTAGAAACACTGTCACACGCATCAAAACTTATGAAAAGATTCAGAATTAGAGTACAAAAGCTAAAAATAAAAATTGTGGTTAGGCAGATGAAAATCAGTGGAAAATGAGAGGAGGATCTCTCTAAGAAACTAAAACTTCAACCTATGTTAATATTTTTCCCAAAAACTCAAAACAATGATAAGAAAACTCTTCAATTGTGCTTGGATTTTAAAGGAGATGTAACAACACCAGAGGGATTTCTTCACATTGTTCCCTTCAAATTGGTAGATAAGCTAATTCATTCCTGCAACACTTTGGTTCATATTTCCAAACATATTTTCTGGTCAGGCAAGCATCTAGATTGATGTAAAGTTCCTGATTCATAGCTGGACACTGGTCTTAGGGAATGCCTGCATATTTAGACCAAGAAAACATTTCTTCCTGTCATCTTGAGTTGGAGTTTAATTGGTGAGTAACTCCCTGGAGAGAGCATGAGGACAAATTACATGGGAATAAAGATCACCAGACCCTAGTCTGCAAGAAACCTCTGCACTGCAAACAAATGCACCCCAGGCTCACATGCATACAAGGTAGTGCAGCCCCTCTGGTCATCACAGAAGCAGGCTCCACTGCAGGGTCCATCTCCCCACTGTTCCTGCTCAGGGGGAGGTTCAGCTCTACTGCTGCTCCTGGTCAGCAAATTCCTGCACAGCACTGTCTTTCTCAGGTTCAGTAACAGCAGGAGCAGCCTGGGGTTCTCCACACTTTTCTACTTTAGAGAATTATATCTCTGAGGAATACCCAGAAGTCAGTACTCCTGGGAGCAGATTTGGTAGAAGACATCTTTCTTTTCCCTATCTACATTCTTCCTTTTCCTCTCCCTACATTTTCTGTATCATTTCTTCCTTCCTGTATGTGGCTCAGTCATTACATTTTGCTCACTTAAGAATATGAGAATGATTTCACACACTACTTGGTTTGTCAGCACATGCACCTGTGCATTGGACTCTCTGAACAACAGTTGAGTAACCAGGAAACTTGCAGATCACCTAGTCAAATAAAAAAATATATTTGATTCAAAAGGCTGCCTTGCTCAAACATCAGTTATTATGTATCTCCATTTACTCAGTCTCAGAAATCAAGTGATTTTTCATGGAGCAAATGGTGAGCAATACAGAAAACAACCTAGTGTGGAGAATAATGTCAGTTGGTGGGAGAGGCTGAGTGTGATGTTTCTATGCACCAGAGCAGTAAAACAGGGCTGGCTGTGGAAGGGTTAACAGCAGCCAGACTATTGACTTCATTAGAGATATCAATTCCTGGGTCTCTCCTGGTGGTTAGAAGCATGGTTTCCTCATTTTAATCCTGTATCTGACAGAGTTGACCAGCACATTAGACTGCCAAGAGCCATGAGGAGCTCAATGTTTCTTCTCCCCATTTCCCACTGGAATTACCTGCCTGGGGTTAAGAAGCACCACTGCCATAGCACTCTGTTTAAATAGTGACACCATTGTCAGTGCCGTTAAGGAAGAGGGAGAGTTCAGTTGCTTTATCTTCTCTCAAGGCCCCAGAGTCCTTCTGAATTATAGTCAGATCTCTTCCAATATATAGCAAATGGCAATTGCATATGAAAGAACTGTGCTCCTTCTAACTGCTGCAGTGAGTCTCCACTTGCTGATGGGTAAGATCACCTACAGAGTGTTTAAAAACCTCTGTTTCAGGCATCAAAGTGAAAGGAATATTTTTATCTGGGATTCTCAATTTTCCAACTTTATTATGGTTCAACAGAACATACAGTGACACATTTAATTGCACAATATGAATCATCTTTGATTGTCATTTTGAAAATATTTCACACCAGTAGGAGCTCCACATCAGGCCTGTTGAGCATCAGTGCAAAATAAATGAGTTTTGGAGGAGAGAAATCATTCTGAAAGAGATGTGTAGAGGAATGCACTCACAATATGGACACAATAAAATATGGCGAGCATTTCATTAGAATTAAAACATATTTGAAACACATGTTTTCCATGATGTAAATAATCACAATGACTAAGGGCAAGGAAAATATCCATTATGGTTTTCACTGAAGGATTCTGCATTCAAAACTCCCATCTCAGGACAGGACACTGCTGCAAAGACAGAGGTCCCAGTGATCAGCTAGTGTTGCCTACAATTCTGTCATAGAGAAGAGTTATTCAATGGAGCCTGTGCTTACTTTACAATTAAATATATACACCTCCAGTGTTTCTTCTTGGACAGCATATGCAATCCTTCATTTGCCAATTGAACAATATAAAATACAATACCATACACTTAGAACGTCCCAATTGAAACTACCAGCATTCAGAGGTGGACAATATGAGAGCCACTGTGTATGTCTGTTCTAGAACTGTCTGCAGTCCTAGAATTTGCACCTTCCCCTGAATTACGAGGCTCTTCTTACCCACCTGCAGCCTATTTCCTTCATCTTTGCCTCCTCAGCCTGAAAGTGCCCACTGAGACACTTGTGAATAGAAGACCACTCTTCCCTGCATTGGAGTGCCTCACTCCTTGTCACTGTCCTCAGAGGAGGAGGACAAATGCTGATTCTCATAGAAGGCACTCATGGGCACATGAAAGCTGTGTTCCTCAGACATGACAAGAAAGGAGGTGTCTTATAGGAGCATTGGGCTGTGTAGGGACAGAAGAAGTGGGAGCTGTACTAAAGCTGGAGCTCCACCAGACATGGGGCAGTCTCCTGTACACCATTCTGAGAGGCTGTCGTGCAACCACACTGGCTACTTCAAGGCTGGATGTGGTGCAGGGTGGGCACGATTCAGTGCAGGGCATTTCCTTGGAGGGTAAAACTCCATGCTGGAAACTTGGGGTGGAATTTTTTGGGTTACGTGGGGTAACATTTGTTTCCAAGTCCACTTGAAACTGTCAGAGAAGGCAGAAATTCAACAGCCCCAAACGTGGATTCCAAGGGCTCTATGGTGAAGTCAGGCTGGGGCCAAGGGTACATTTTTTTGGGCATTCTGAAAAGTCTTTAAAGGAACCCGGGCATGCATTTTGTCTGAGACCTTGATGCTGAGTTTTGGATCCTGGCCCTCTCTCCATACTGTAGGCCACAGGTTACAGGCAAAGCTGTTTATTCATATCAGGACACCTGACTACTGACTGAGGTTTGAGCTCTGACTCATGCCACGGTTGTGGAGGCAGCCTGGGAAACTTTAAAGAGATACCCTCTTCCTTTTCCTCTGCTCTCTTTTCAAGGAGATCAGGAATCTGGAACACAGTGTCTTACTGCTGGCTGGTAGTTGATAGTGGTGATCAAATCCTGTCAGTTTTTGGGTGCAGCAACTGAGTAAAAGTGAAGTTCTATACTTGGAGGGAATGTGCTGAAGGGAGGATGGGTTTCTCATCAGCATTCTTCGCAGCTGACTGATTGGGGACCACAGGGACCAGTACCGACATGTTCCCAGGTATTTACTTTGGCAAAGGCCTGGTGGGATGCTGGAGGAGATGACAAACATATTACAAGTTCATTACCAAAGCTTTGTGTCAAGAAAAATTAAAAGCCACCTGTATAGGAAATAGAATGGAGAATGCAAATTTCAGAGTAACCATTTGATTAATCACTTCAAATACAATGAGTGTTCTACCTCAGTGATGATTATTAAAACACCCATTACAGTATCTATTTGACATATTTTATATCATAGTTGAGGATATCACATTCTTAATATGGGGCCTTGTAAACTAAGATGTAAAAGGCTATATTGTGCATTCTTCCATGCAATATATCTAGGTCATGCAACTTTGAGGACAGTGTTATGGCTGAGTAGTTTTCATAGGAAATCTCAGAATGTTCCCTTATAGCAGTTTGAAAAGGGCTGCATGGTATGTTTTCTCATGATGAGGAATTTGATTTAATATACTCACAAACATGTAAGAAAGGACATGGAAGAGTTGGTAATAAGGTGGGACTGGGTGGAGGTTGACACTCAGATCGGCACAGGATACTGTCACTTCATTTCCTAGTTCCTGCCTGCACTGGGGTCTCCTAGGAAATATCCAGAGTGGAGTATTTTACTGTTGCTCTTCTTGCCTATAGAAAAAAAGAGGGTATTTGAATAAATCCAGAGGAGGAGGAAACATTTCAGGTCCCAGTTCCTTTGTGTTTGTGGTGACTTGCTGTGACCTTCTCTAGGTCTGTGGCTTCCCTCACATCAGATCCCATCCCTATCTGTAGGTAACCCTTCTCTTTTTCCACTAAATCAATTCACATAAACTTCTTTGCCATTGTGCCTGCCATGGTCATGTTTTTAGAGGGCCCTGAATCCTGCCCCTTACTGAATGCACAAGAAAATGGGCTAAGATTTTATCTTTTTGAGAGGGTGTCCTGGTATATTTCTCTCTGTTTGCACTTTTTTCATGGACGTGGCTGGGATCATCATGTAGAGCAAAAGGAAAAACTTTGCAACATTGCATTAGAGTTTAGTGCCTAAGAATGGGATGCGCACTTACCCATCACTCATTTGTTCCCTGTTTCTTCTGTTTTTCAGGTTGGTTATAGCCTCCTGTGTTGTGGACATTCTCAGTCTACCTTGGTGCCTTGCTCTCCATCTCATTCATTGGATCAAATATTTGTGAGGTCAGTGCCCAATCCCAGTATTTCCTGGGGAATCTTCTGCTGCTTTAACTGTGTCCAATGCCTCACAGTCCTTAATCTTCAACTGTGGGAAAAATGGACAAATTTTCCTACATCAGGATGAACACAGCCTGAGATTGAGATTCATTTCCATGACTTAGTTTAGCATTGCTTAGGTTAGGAACTTAGGGCTGTGAAACATGAAATCCTGGGATCTTGAAGAACTAGAAGTTTTTCTGGATTCACATGTCATATAAAGGCACTAGAAGGAAGGATTGACAGGTCCAAGTTTGAGAACACTGGCCAACATTTCAACAAAATGACAAACATTTGGATGAATAGGTCCCACATTGTTAGATAAGGTGCCTCCTCACATCATTGGAGTGGCCTGATCTACCTGTGAGGAGGTCCCAGGCCTGACTTTCTTGGGTTGCAAAGAAACCATTGAGTAGCAGAGACAGAATTAATGATTATCTAACCCAGATTCTGACCCATGTCACCACCTGAGTTTCCATTTACACAAATCTCCACTGACACTGGGGTCCTCCTCCTCTGCTGGGGGAGCCCACTACTCCAAGTTCCCCTTCTTCTGAGTCATTTTATTCTGTGTTTTAATGAGACTGTAAATTGGAGGCTGTGAGGTATGACTTGATCACTTCATCATGTTCTTAGAGTTAGGTTCTTCTTCTTCAGACAGTGAGATTTGAATTTCCTGAGTCACTGAGAAGAAAAATTAATGAATACTGATAGAAAATATGGGATCTCTCTAGGACTGTCTTCATAATTGGTGTGGAAGACATCCATAAGCACAGAGTAGAGCAGTAGAATAGGTGGAAGACAACTGAATATGGGAAGGAGGGAGGAGAAGTGCAACTGCTGAGTCTGAGTTAGAATAAGTTCCACATTGTCTTCCATGCTTCTATAACCGGTTGAAATGAATGCATGATTTGTATAACTCAAAATACATGATTATCCAAAGAGAGAAAATTTAACTTAAATAACTAACCAACAAAGAAAAATAATGAATGGGGTATTCATAATGCATACACTAGAGATAAAAAGCAGTTTCACTTTTACCAGAGAAATTGAGAACATGATTACAAATTTGTTTCTTTAAAAAAATCTGAGATCTTGAGCCAGAAATTCTAGTGCAAAGAGAAGTATTTCTCCACATATTGGTTCTATCAAAATTGATCTTAGAAAATATTTCCAAAACTAAATTTGTAAATAAATAAAACTTATTTCAGTAGTAATGAATCAGCCAGAAATGAGACACTCAGGACTGTAAGGGTTCACTGCTGAGTTTCACCAAAGTTTGCAAAATGTCCTATAGCATGGATTATAAAGCTATTCCACAGAAATGAAAGAGAGGAAATTATTCCAACCACATTCTATTGGGCTATCAAGAGTCTCAAACAAAAGCTGACATAGGAAAAGAGAGCAAAGAAATGATAGATATAAGTTACAGAGAAGAGTGAAATTCTGTCATTGACAAAGGATTTAAGGTTGGAACCACAGGACATTGGCTGCTAGACAGAGAAAACCAATGCTTCCTCTCAGGTGTGGAAAATAAGGAGAGAAATGACCAAAATGTAAAATAGGGGTTGTTGGGGACAGGGAAGAGAATGGGAATGGAGGACAAGGGGAGGAGGAAATGGCTAGCAGAGGACAGTTTGGACAAGAACCAGGACTTACATTTGCATGTGTGGAAATTGCCCATCAATCAATGAGGTAATCTCATTAACTGAAGAAATTTATATGTGTCCATCACTATCATTTCCAAATACCCATGGTAAAAATTACCAGTTCTCACATCCATTCATCACCTGCCCACAAGTATGAGGATGCAGAAATAAATGGGCTCTGAAATTTTAATACATGTGAGTAATTTAAATATAGAATGATTTATTTATCCTTTGCAGTAGAAAGAAACACTTCAAAAGGAAACAGTACTTAACCCAGCACTTAAACCTCAGGTATTGGGTTTCTTCATTCTATGAATTTCTCCAGCAATACTGTGAAGAACTCCTGGAAAAAGGATGCCAACCTGAAATCCCAGAGTCCTGTTCTTTACTGTCAGCAGGTTTTCAGACAGGTGGCTGCTGGACACATAACACGGGAAGAGATGCAGACAGCAGGAGATGCCAAGGATGGGCCAGACAGGAAGGGTCACAGCCCTGGACTTTTATACTGAAACAGGGTCACGTGTTCTAACTCCTCAGCTAATGCAATCAACCTAATCCCCCTGGAGAAATTTTCGTTTATGGAAGAATCACACCTTTGCATCCCATGACTCTACTCAGGGTGCCAGATTTGCCAATCATTGTGTCCTAGATACATGCTGCTTCTCTGACCACTCTCAAAATTTCTGAGGCAATTCTCTCTTTAGATCAGATTTAAAATGAAGAGTTAGGATGATTTTGAAACACTACAAAGATTGCACATGCAAGTTGCTCTAACCAGCTTTGGACTGAAGGATACATTCCTGGCATTTTAGGAAATGATGACTGAGTTGAAAGAAATAAACTGCATCCCTCAGTTACTTATGAAAAATACATGTGTCATTGGTGAATATGAAACTCAGATTATGTTGAAGAGGATGTCTTTTTCAGCAGAACTTGGAATGACATTTCTGCATTTGGAAAGGCCCACAATGAGCAAACTGCTGAAGGATAGCCTGATCCTGAGAACTTTTGTCCCTGGTTTGCCATAAGATTCAGGTAGGGCTTCTGAGATCTGGGGCAGGAACAAGGTGTGTTTCTGGCATCAACCCTCCTCCTAGGGCATCCACTGCTGCCCTCAACTGGCCAAATCATTGAGGGCTGCTTGTGGTATGTAGGAAAGACAACAGTGCCCTCTACCCTAAACAGTGGTCCAACCCTGCCCCTGACCAACAGTCATTCCCAGCACTGTACCAGTCCTTTCCTGTTGGTGTTCCTCTATTTCTAGGATCCTAAAATTCCAGACAGTGATTGGCACTTCATAAAGCCCTGGGGTTTGTCTACTGAGTTCAGATCACAGGGCACCTGAGTATTTCAAACTCACTTATCTCTAACATCATAGAGGACTTAATGCAAACTCTACTCCATGAGTCCTTCATGTTTCTTGCAAAAAGAGCGAAGCCCACCACTTTTAAAGTACTTGCTTACCCATTCAAAACCATCATAAAATTCTGTCAAGAAAAATTGTTCAAGACAGTTTGGTAAGTTGAGGAAGAAGAAAAAAGGATTTTTTTCATGAAGTTTTTTAATGAATGCAAAGTGTAATATTTTAGGGATCTTATTAGGATGCTAGGTTTTAACTGAAAATACAAATGAACACACAGACACAAACACACAAACACACACACACTCAAAGATAATTCTTTTCCAGAATTTTTACTTTGCTCTCATTTTAGGAGACATACTTGTAGTGTTTTCCATCACCGCATCCCTAGTCTACTGGCTGGAATTTGTATTAACTGTCTGGAGTTCTCTGAAAATTCTTGAACAATCCTGTTAATCTAATCTCCTTCTAAGCTTAAGATGTTTCACAAATAGTAATTGGAGAAAGAAAACCCCAATCTCACCAGGAAAGGAATTGGCCACACCCAGACCTTACTAATTCAATTAAGTGCTTAGAAGTGATGGGTTGACCTGACACCAAGGGAGTGGGTGTGGTGGGTAGACTAGTTATCACCTGAGGATATGGAAAAGCCTGTCCTTTGAAACCCAGCTCAGAAGGAGAAATGTCTATCTTTCTCTTGGGATCAGGCTTTCTCTTGGGATCACCTTGGAGACATTGATACTGGAGACATGGTGGCAGCTTCAGCCCACTTTAGAGCTCAGGCTCAGTTTGATGACTTAAATAAATCACAATCTTCTCAACCAAATGGAGGTGATACAAAAGTTTATTTTGGTCCTTCTCTACCTGCAGGGTCATCAGTGTCACCTTGGGCAGATGCACACTTGATAAAAAATTTGGCTCCTGTGGGGACACATCTAGCTCCCAGGGAGAAAGTCTCTGCCTGGAGAGACCTTCTGAGGCTGCTCTGGGCTGTGGAATATGGGAATATCCTCCTAGGAGAGTGTAGTTCTGCAGGCCTCACACACCTTCCTCAGTAAATGCAGGAAGTGGAGGAGAGGGTATGAGTGCAGGAGCTCAATCTGTTGAGGCGAAGGCAAAGAATGTATTTGGGTAAATGCACAATCATCAGTGTCTCCAAGGATCCCTAAGGGAAACCCAGATTTTACATTGGTCTGAGAAATTCCCATACAGAAGGGAAACATGCCTCAGGACCAGTGAAGGTCTTTTTATTGTTTGTTTTTTCTTCTCCTGTGGGTTTGAACTCAGTGGCACTCAAACACTGAACCACCATTCCAACTTATTTGGTATTTGATGTGCAGACACATTCTCAGTGAGTTGCTTAGAGCATCAGTCTTGCTAAAGTTGTCTTTGATCTGGTGGCAATCCTACTGCCACTGGACCTCAAGCTAATGGGGTTCCATGCATGCCAACTCTCCCTGGTTCCAGTGAGGTTCTAGGTATTCATGAGAGAATAGTATTTCAGTATGGCACATCAAAGGCAAAGACAGATTTTATTTAGGAATGTTGATACATATTCATGGGAGAATGGGGCATCTGAATTGAGAGATCCTTGTGTGTCAAACAAGGTAATTTCACTCCAGGGAGAATGTTGTTCCTCCAGGGGTAGAGACAGCTAACCCTTGGTGCTTGGTGTAATATTCAGAGTGGAAGTCTTCAGGGGCTTCACTGGACATGCTGGAGGGCTGTGGCTGCACTACATCATCCTAGCCTTGCCTGAACTTCCACTTTGCCCTCCTGCTATAAGGCATGGCTCAGGAGTGTTGGCCAAAATATTTGGCTCACGAATTGCAATGGCTCCTGGACTTTTCTCCATTTCTATTGCACATCAGCATATCCTTTGACATTCAGTGTCTCTGCCTTTATTCCCAAGTTCCTGTCTCAGGAGAACCCAATCTGTAACCTCAGTGACTGGAGTGAAACCCAAGTTCCAGGAAGCAAGTTGGGTCAGGTATATAGCGACCTTCTTTCCTGCGGAGCACGGGCAATGCTGGGACCCCAAAGTGTGTGTGGCTCAGAGACTGACTCTGGATAACAGGATCTTAAATGTGCTTTTGATATTCACACACTAAACCAGCATGTAAAAGCTGCTACTCTAAGCTAATTTTATGAAAAACTGAGTTGATATGCAAGGGTGTATAATAAACTCCACTGTGAAAAATCTATGTGGTGCAAATGATTCACTTGAGGAAATGCTGGGTGACCTACGGGATCTCCATCATTTTTAGCAGTACCCTGATGTGAGAGTCAAGAGTTCTGATTCCAGACAAGGTCAATGAACACCCTTGTGGACAAGGGTCCCTCGGCCTTTCTCATTTTGGGTATTTAAAGGCACTGTGACCTGTGCCTAAACTTAGTTCTATGTTTATACCAATCTTTCCATTGTGGACACTGGCTGCATGCTTTGACTACTTTGCTATCCAAATCACTTTCAAAATCATGAGGTAATAACTTCTCACAGAGACTGTGACACAGTTTGTCTCTCATTGGAACCATCTGGAGGCTGAAAACCCGTGTTCACACCACTCAAATTTATTCCTAATATGCACTTAAAATATGCATCACTATGTTTTCTATTGTACCTTAATAAAGCTGAAAAATTCTGGAGGTACAGATACAATTTTCTGTTTCCTTTTAGACCTGCACAATGAGATTTTAAACTCTCCGTAGGTGACTCTGAAAATCACTGAAGTTTGGAATCACGGGATTTGGTATGCACTGACAAGAAATATGTTGTCCATCATCACAATTTTTTGGCACTGGGAACACCATCAAGAGAGAATCTCTGGCTCTCTAAGGAAAATGAAGCCAAATCTGCTCCTTCTTCCCTGAAAGCACTGATATTGGTGTCCTTATTCAGAAAGAGTGTCTCGGTGAGAATGCTTTTGAAAACAAGGCAGGAAATAGCAGTGGAAAGCAGGAAGGAGAACCAGTTAGCTTTACATGTCTCCTGGATCTCTCATGAACTGGACATCACATTGAGCATCAGGATTCAAGTCTAAAAAACCAGGATTTTGGAAACCAAGAACAGAAATATGGCTTTTCTTTTCTGAGGAGGACAATGGTCCTGTTCAAGTTAGTTTCTCTCCAGTCTACTTCCTGTGGGACTAAGTTGGGGTAAGCAGGCACAGCATGATGAAGTGGACAATGAGAAGGATTACCTGGAGTAAGGGATGGGGTGGGACAGGAGTGAAGGCACAGACCTAGAAATTGTCACAGTGGGTCATACCAAACACTAAGGAAAATGGCCCCCCAAACTTTTCTTCCTTTATTGGATTTATCCACATACCATGGTTTGTTCTGCAGCCAAGAAGAACAGCAGAGGAAGGCTCTGCTCCAGAAATTACCTAGAGAACCCCAGAGCAGGCAGCAAGCACATTGGAGGGATGGGACAGAATCCAGTGCCTATCTGAGGGTGAGTGTCTCCTTGTGGCATGCTCTTTTTCTCCTCTGGATAATCTTGATTTGTTCTTGTTCCATGTCCCTATTTTCTGAGTGACTTGTCATCATCCATTAAAGACAATGTGTCTCAGGTGGCATGCTCTTTTTCTCCTCTGGATAATCTTGATTTGTTCTTGTTCCATGTCCCTATTTTCTGAGTGACTTGCCATCATCCATTAAAGACAATGTGCTCAGGCTTGTGTTTATTTAGGGTATGGTGTTTGTAATATTTTGTGGGATTCCTTTCATAATTCTCCTGATTCAAAATGGGGGTGCAGATGGACCAAGTTTTTTCCAATGGCTGACATGACGGAATGTACTATGGAGGAATATTCATACTGTGGCTGGGTGAATCCTCTGATCTTTCATGTAAAAACTCCTCAGCCACCAACCTGCTCATAGGAGCATTAGCCATCTATATCACATGAAAGAACACATGAAACATTTGATATCTCTATTAATAAGACCTGATGTTAAAAATGGGATATTTTCAAATATGCCATGAAATGTGTCAAGTTGATATTATAGTTGTTGTACTGATCACCACAGAGTGGAGCTCCCCTTTACATTTGGTGAATGATTAATTGTCTTATTGTTGAATTTCAATTCTTGCAGTCCATTTCCTATTGATTAGGTTTTCATTTTTGTTGACATAGAGCAAGTACTAATGAATGTTTTAAGTGAATTTCTTTACCTTCCTCAAGCCAACAGGCCACTAACCACCCAAGCTTCCTGGAAGAATTCTGTCCTGGGCCCTGTATTGGAGAGTCAGCGACTTTTGATGAACACTGAAGACAGATCCATCTTCCTCACAACACAACCCTTCCACAGAAATGAACGTGACCTCCAATCCATTCCTGCACCTATGAAAGAACAGGAAGTAGCCATAACTGGCACCAGCTAGCCAACTGTCAGACTCTGATGTACACACTGCCCTGCATGTGAAAGTAGCCCAAAAATATCCAGATGGTGTCTCCTTTAATGTTGCTCAGACTGCTTCTAAGAGGCATAGCATGAGCCAATTGCTCAATTCTCCACCAACATTCAGGTGCTCTGATGTTAGCAAACAGCACCTCCTGCAATCTATAGAATGAAAAGAGGTCCAGGATGTCACACTTAGCATCAGGGCCTCAGGCAAGGGACATGTGAGGATCGTATCAAGGCAAACCAGATTGCCCCAAGGAAACTTAGACACAATCCAAGGTAGACTCCATAGGGGGGCTCTGGATGTCCAGGCTGGAAAGTTTTTAAGTCTCTGCAATATGTGCCAAATACAACTGGACTCAGAGTAAGAGTGCACCCCAAGTGACCAGGAAATCTGTGCTCCATAGTTCCAGCATGGATCTTTACTAACCACAGAAAAGCTCAGTGCTGAATCCTGTCCTGCCATGCACCAAGTCCAGTCTTCCAGCAGCCAGCTGTGTTGTATGACAGTCTCTCAGAAAGGGTTTCAGGAGACTGCACTGTGATTGTGGGAGCTCCAGCTTCATGGCAGCTCCAACTAATCCTTCCCCTATAAAGCCCAATGCTCCAGCTAAGAGCAATCCCTTCCTTGACATATCAGAGGGACACAGCTACAGTGTGCCAGTGTGTTCCTTCTGTGAGCACCTACAGATGTTCTCCTCTGAGGACTGTGACAAGGAGTGAGGTACACCATGACAGGGAAGACTCACTTTCTAGTATCATGTGACATGGAATGGAAAGTGGGGTAAGGAGGCAAAAGTGCCTGGAGCAGACTGTGCATGGGGCACTGGACACTTCTAACTGTGGGGCGGGTACAAATTCTGGAACTGTATAGAGTGCTGGAACAGACACAGATGCTTGCTCTGAATGATGGAAGCTTCTTTAGGTTTCCCAAAGTGATTTGTCAAATGTCCTCATGAAGGATTTCATATAATGCCCAAAGGATAGAAAATGGAGTGGAGATCCTAGTGTAGCTATTGAACTGTAAAGTAAATAGGAGGCTCATGTGATTTTGTTCTCCTATGACTGAATTCAGGGCAACACTGGTTGACCACCGGGACCTCTGTATTTGCAGCAGTGCCCTGGTTGTGATGGGAGGGTTTGACCAGAATATGTCAGTGGAAACAATTTAGGACAGTTTCCTTGTCCTCACTCATTGTGCTCATTTATATTCTTTGCAAATATATACTTAAAATTTATTTTAATCTTAATGCTATTCTCCCCATTTTTTATCATGTGCACACCATTTCAAACCCATTTTTCTCCTCCAAGGTACATTTCCTTTATACTGGTGCTCTTTTTACCTGACTTGGAACCTCATTGATGTGGCAATCCAGGTCATTCATTGTGTTCAATGAAGCATGTGTCACTGTATTTTCCTTTGTACCATAATAAAATCATGAAAATACATAGATTTTCCCAGATAAAGAGTTTTTATGTTCATTTTGAGTCCTGAACCTTGAGGCTATACATACTGTCCAGGCAATCCTACCATTCAGCAGTTGGACAATCACTGCCATTGTGAGAGGAGCACAGGTCTCTACATGCATCCACCATGCCTCATCTTTAGAAGTAGGTCTGCCCAGGATCCACAATGAATCTGTGTCTCTCTGGGATGATTAAGAAGCTGAACTCTCCTCCCTCACTAATAGGACTGAGATTGGGTTTCCTATTCAGAGACACTTGACTGGTAAAGAAGTTTTTAATCCAGGCAGTTGACGCCCATGAGAACCCTGGAGAAACGGTTAGCTGCTCATGGCTCCTGGCACCCTAAGGCACTGCCAACTCTTTCTGAAGCAGGGCACAAATGACTCAGTGATGCTTCTGAACTGCAAGGTCAGAGCCAGGGATTTTCATCTTCAAAGGTGTCAGTGCTCTGTTTTTATTAGTTCCTGACCCAGTCTATCCTTTACTACTGCTCTCCTGGACCCAGGTGGAGCACAATCACTTCCTGCCTCCATCTCTCATTACTTCTGGAGACAACCGTGAGTTCTGGAGCATTCACCATTTACTCCAGAATAATCACCTGATTTCTGAGCCTGAATAAGTGGAGATACAGAAAATATGATGTCTGACTAAGGCAGATTTTAGAAAACTCAGTCAGTCCCTGGGTTCAGGTTGACTCTGAGTGCAAGAGTCACATATCATTTGTTTGTTTTGGGCCCTTCATCTTAATTTCAGTGTTTAAGTCTTGATTTTAAACATCCAGTAAACCAGTCTTAGCAGTCTTAAAGTCAGAATACTGGGATTTAACTTTATTGTTTATAATTTTAAAGTTACTTTTATGCTTTTTGTTCATTACCTGTCCATAGAGAATGGCCTAATATATTTTGTAAGGCAGTAACAGGTAGCAGTTGAACATTCAAGCCCCTTTTTGAGATCACAGTAAGTTTACAACAAAAAACAATCAGTTGCATGTAACCTTAATGGAGCTGAAATCTGGCGTATTGTGGCATCACTCAAACATGTAGTAAGGTGGGAAGTAGCGCCTTATACTAGATAAGATGGGGGACTTCACAAACCCTAGGTAAAGTGGTCTAGTTTTGAAGCTGGAATTTGTCTTCTTTTTAAATGTCATTTTACACAGTTTACATATACAATTTCCTAACCCTATATGAATGTTAGGTAACACAATATGGTGTTACATCTAAAACATGAATCAAAGAAAGCTGACAGAACTTTTAACTTTCCCATTGTGTAGTAAAGTGGTAAATGATCTTATGTTTTACAACATTAATCTTTAAATAAATCAGTTTCTCATTAAATTTTAGAAATATATTTACATTTATATCCCAGTGTACGAGGCAATATAAAGTTAAAGTCCAGTTACAGAACATTAAATGATAACTCCCCCTCCAAATTTATTCTTAATATAAGTTTAATGTTACCATTACCACATTAGATTGGAGAACACCAGCTTGATAAAATGTTTTTTCAAACATTTTACTTTAAGTGTTGTATACCTGGAAGATCTGAGCACAATTTATTATATAAGAATCGTAATAGAGTCATAATTACATTGATGATTTTATATTAACCAAGTTTAGCTTTTGAGGAAAATTTAGACTTTCCAATGTAGTGTAATACTCTAAAATAAAGTCTGCTGTTTAACCAGCATTCTACAAACTGCCAATTTTTATGACTAGGTTTTCTAGAGAATAAAACATTACAGACATATTGTTAAGACTAAATTCCACAAACTCCTAAAGGACACACAAGAAACTGATCATTGTGTACAGATAACAAGACTTCCTAACCAAAAATGTCTAATGAAACCATTTAAAATATCATCTTATTAAGTAGAAAGTACTGTTGGTAGTATAGCAGTAGAAGGAAGCTTCACTCTGGTGCAGAGAACTTAGAAAGTCTTTCTTAGACTCCCTGTCTCAACAGCTTTACAAATGTGTAAGAAGATGCCTGTCAAGAAAGGGTGCTCCCTGCATCAGGAAAACCATCAACATTTCCTTATGGAAACACCATGACAGAGGGGTTGGGGTGTTGCTCAGTGGTAGGGCACTTGCCAAGCATGTACCAGGCCCTGACTCTGAGGACCATGCCCAGCACAGGAAGGAAAAAATGAAGAAGATCTTGTTCTGGGGTGGGAAGACTCCATTTTCAATTATGTCAGTTTTCCATCAAGTTAATTTATAAATTTAATGCAATCCCAATGAAAATGATCAAAATAGTGAAAGAATTCTCATGGAACTTCCAAAAATTGTATTTTAAATCACAACTACTAAGGAGGACTTGCCCTATCAGATATCAAAATATGACAGTTTTTCCAGATTAGAGCAATGAGACATTGGTGCATATTAAACAAATAGACCCATGGAATTAAGAGTCTAGAAACAGATTTATTATAAATGGAATTTTAGTACATGGTAAAGGAGGAGGAAGCAGTTTAAAACATGGCTACAAATCCATCGACAATTCTTCCCTTGGTAAGTGGGATCTATGTCCACTCTGAACCAATGGAAGTGCTGCCTTGGACTTCTGAGGTGAGGTCATAAAAGGCCAGGCAGACCTCCTCCTTCTGTTGCAGCATCCACATCCAGTGTCCTGAAAGTATGACCACCCTGAGCCTCCATAGAGCCTCACAGAGGCCACCCGTGGGCGTTCCAGGGACTGTCTCCACCTGAGTCTAAGTCCCACTGTCTCCAGTTGATGTGCCCAAACTATGACAGTGATTCCCGCCCTCCAATGTTGATGTCACCCCGGCCACTCCAGTCTTTCTGGTCACTGTGGAGCAAGGACACATGACCCACATTCTGCCCAAATTCTCAATCTACAGAATTCATGAGCATAATAAAATGATATTGTTCTATGCCACTAAGTCTAGAATCATTTGGTATTCAGCAATAGCTAACCAGAACAAAAGAGCTTTCCAATCATTAAGAAAAATCCTGACCCCTTCGATAAATGGTTTAAAATTTAGAAATCATTTCTTAATGTTGAACCCCACCTTATGCCATAAAATGAAATTTAAGTCATTCATAAATAAATATTTTAATAATAAAAGTTTCAAAATAAAATACATTAACATCCACATCTGTGGGTTCCACACTCACAGATTCAACCAACCATGTATCAAAAGTGATATCCTTCCCTGGTGTGGTGGTACGCACCTGTAATCCAGTATCTCAGGAGGCTGATGCAGAAGGATCACAAGTTCAAAGCCAGCCTCAGCAATTTAGCAAGATTCTGTCTCAAAATAAAAAATAAAAAAAGAACTGGGGATGTGGCTAAGTGGATGTCTGGGTTCCACCTCAGGTACTCCTCCCCACAGAAAAAATGATGCTCTTGCTGAAGTTAGGTCTCTAACTGCTGCATCTGTAATAAATAGGTATGGACATTTTTCCTTGTCATAATATCCTAAAGAATATACCCTAACAACTATGTATATCACATTTATAATTTTGAGATATCATATGTAATCCAGAAAATATTTGAAGTATATGGGAGGATGAACATAAGTCATATGCAAATAATTATGCAATTTTATATAAAGATTTAAGCACTTACTAATATTGGCATTCATGAAGAACACTAGAACCAATCCCCATGCACACTGAGAGACAACTGTATTCAAAAAGAATCTATAAACTGATGGAAAAGTGGTTGATAAATATGACCACCCCACACAAAAAACAAAAACAAAAAAACAAATACAAACACCCAGGTGACAAAAAAAAAAAATTGACAAATTCAATAACATAAACATAAAAACCTGTAACCAAAGCATCCATAAACAAAGTTAAAAGATGACTGACTTCCAGGCACAATGGCGCACACCTGTAATCCCAGCAGTTTGGGAGGCTGAGGCAGGATGATCATGAGTTCAAAGGCAGTTTAAAAAAAAAGCGAGACACTAAGCAACTCAGTGATACCCTGTTTCTAAATAAAATACAAATAATAGGACTGGGGATGTGGTGCAGTGGTCAAGTGTCAAGTCCCTGATTTCAATCCCTGGTAGTTGTTAAGGGGTGCAACTTAAAAACAGACCGATCACCACTGAGAAGTCCAAATTGGAGAGTCTTTATTAAGCTGGCCAGCTGACTGTCTCACACAATGCCCCAAAAAACGTCTACTGGGAGAACAGCCCTGACCACAGGGTTGTAGGGTTTCTTATACCAAAAATCACATTAATCATAAGTGTCTGTTGCTATGATCTGAAATTACACATTAACATCATGAGATCATCGACAGAGGGGGAAGTGGGTCAGAATGACCCTTACCTAGGTTCAAACTAAGGAATGGTTACTAACATCCACACAATCACTGTTCACATGGTACATTGTTTAGGAGCAATAGGAATCAAAAGAGAGCAATTCTTCACTACATGGGAGTTGCCATTGTATATTATTAAACATGTCACACCAAGTAACTGATGATGGGCACAGAGGTGGGTTGTTCCCATGGGAGAAGCTTATTTCCTACATAACATGGAGTCTCAGAGCAAAATGGAGTCTGTTTAGTCATTACCCTTAGAGTCTGGCCTGTAACATTCTCATGGAGCCAGATCTGTCAGTCCATCACATTCCACACTTTTCTTTTGTACATAATCAAATCATTGATTTATTAGTAGTGTATAGGTGATTTTAGTGAGTGTGCAACACCATTAGTGTACCAGACTGGATTTTATCTCTAACATATTTAAGTCCAAATCAGTTTGTCTACTTAAAGTTTTGAAATTCTGATTTCCAGTAATTAGTGCAGTGGTTCCTATAGCTGTGGAGCCCATTATACCTATTTCCACTAGGAGGGCAACTAAGAAAGGGTCTGCTTGTTTAGATATTAGCCCCATATGTTCCTTTTATCCCTCCCCATCATAATAGTATACAGAATTTAGCCCATTTGGCAATCTCAAAAAGTTGAACATTTAAGCACAGAGTTATTCCTGATATAGTCCAAGCAAGACAAAAAACATGATTAACATATTTTTCAGTCTTATCTTTTGATGGTGGTTGGGGTCTCTGAGGGCTGTCCATTTTTCTGTTGTCTTGACTCACATGTGATGAGCCCATGTTATGAATAAGGTACCTTCCATTTCAGCCAGGTGATAGTCCTTTCTGGAACAATTTGATGTAGACGTAGTCTTCTGACTGAAATGGGTGTTGGAAATCAGTGGTCTCTTGGGGCTGGTTTTCTCATAAGTTGAACCTGTTAGAGAGACTTAACAACAGATTAGAACAGGAGCAGGTTCTTGATGAGGGTGGAGGAAGGGCTCTGGAAGCATTAACCTTTTAATCTCTCAGAGGTCATTTGCCTCCAACTTTCTGGACCCAAACTGGCCCTTATTTTTGTGATTTAACCCCATTTACCTATTTATATTGATTGTCTTTTAAAACTCTTATTATAACCCCTCTAATTTTAGGGGCTTTTTACTGCTGTAAGGAAAAAGGGTGATGACTGCTCTTGCTGCTTCGAACTGAGAGGGGCAATGTGGGGTGGGGCAAGCAGTAAAACGTTCCCTTCTAGGGTTAAAGTCTTGTTCTATGAAAGAAACAAAAAACCATGTGTACAAAATAAATAGCATCTGGAACATGTCAATGAATATCATGAAGCTGATAGAAATTAATAATCTCTTACCAGGAGGTGGAAGAGTTGAGAGGTTGTTCCCATAAAATTGCCTAACAAAGCTTAACAAGTCTGGAGAGGATAAGGCCTCATTTGTAAATATTTAACATTGTTGGAGTTATCAGGAATGTAAGCACAACATAAGTTACTTAATGACACCTGATTTTTGTAAAATATCTTTTTTTGACATGATCTTTTTGTTTAGTAGATATCCCTTTATTTTTGTTACTTAGGGTTAGAGAATCATACCAGCAAACATTAATTAAGTCTATCTGTACTGGAGGTTAGATGATCTGTAGGCTTTAAACTGCCTAAAAACTTATAACTCTGGCAGTTTCTCTTGATAGTTATCAGGCTTTTTTGTCTAAGAATCTTTTTTGTTACCTCTAGTCTTACTTATTTGGGGGGCGCTACCACAAGTGTACATCTCATGTTACATTAAAATAACTCTTGTTTAGTTTTTAAAATGTCCAGGAATTACTGGGTTTGGGTTTTAACTGTTTTTGCTAGGAATTTAAGATCAAGCTGGTCAAATTGACCTTGTTTCTATTGGCTGTTAACAGTCCTCTGAGTTCCCACAGGGGTCACTTTTGGGGAACTTGAGAGCAGCTTCTTGGCTCCTTTAGTGACATTCACCTGGTGGGGTCTCCTTGATGAGGTGACTTCCTTTGGAAGCATTAGGGATGATTCCCTTTCCCAAGGATCCTCTTCTACAGCAGTGCACTGATTATCTTTTCATCCTCTAGTGGTCGCATCAATCTCCCTGATTGGAAGGTTGTGTAGCCCAGAGTTGTAAAGCTCCTTAGAGAAGTTCTCTTGTTCCCTGGGTTTAGGCTGACTCTGAGGGCAAGAGCCAAATATTGATTCTCTTGACCCCTTTATTTTAATCTCAATCTTTAGGTTTTGATCTTAAACATCCAGCAAGTCAGTTTCACCAGTCATACAGTAAGAGTACTGGATTGTAACTTTAATGTCTATGACTTTATAGTTATTTACTAATTTTTATTAAACTGGGATCTATATTATCTGTCCTATAGGTGATGACTTATTATCACAAATTAATTTAGATTGTTCTTGAAGTAGTACCTCTGTAAAACATTAATCAGTCAAAAGTTACAGAGTTTGCAAGGAACATACAAAATGGAATTAACAACAGTAAAAACATATTTAGTTTTGTAATAGCTATCTTTAATTTTGACTGAGCTATATATTATATTCCATGTTTGAGATCACAATAATTTGTATAAAAAAATCAATCTTTAGAATATAACTTATGAGCTGAAGTCTGACTTATTTTGGAGCCATTGTAACATGTAGTAAGGCAGGAAGTAGAGCCTTATCTCAGGTAAGGTGGGGCTCTTCATATATCTTAGGTAAAGCAGTCTAGTTTTGAGGCTGATCTTTATCTTTTTTTAAATATCATTTTATAAAGTTTACATATATTGTTTCCTAAGTCTATATGAATGTTAATTAACACAGTAAGATATTACACCTAAAACATGAATCAAAGAAAGCTTAGAGAGCTTTTAACTTTTTTTTGTTAGTAAAGTGGCAAAATGTTTTTCCTGTTTTATATTAACTTTTAAACAGATCAGACTCTCATTATCTCTTAGAAATATATTTTCATTTCTATCCCAGTGCAGAAGGTAACATAAGGTTCAAGTCCAGTTACAGAACACTAAATGATATAAATAAATCCCCAATAAAATTTCTTATTCTGATAAGTTTAAAATTACCATTACAACTTTAGGTGGAGAACAACAGCTTTATAAAATGTTCTTTTAAAACTTTTAAAGACTTGCATACCTGGAAGATATGAACACATTTAATATATGAATAAGAATAATAGAATCATAATTACATTGATGTTTTTCTATTAACCATGTTTAACTTGTAAAGAAAATTTAGACTTTGTAATGTAGTACAACACTCTAACAGTTGCTGTTTAACCAGAGTTGTACAAACCCCCAATTTTTAAGACTAGCTGTTCTAGAGAATAAAACTTAACAGATACAATGTTAAGAGTAAATTAATGCTCTTAGAATGATTGGTCATTTTAGCATATAGACTGAAATTTGGTTTATATCAGTACATTAATATTTGACCTTAGGATAAAAACTTGAATAGTTTTAACTGTTGTGTTAGTTACATATACATGTAAAACCTTTTAAAATTTACTCTTAATTAACATTTTTTAATCACTTAGACACTATTGTTGTTTACTTCGATGTATTACAGCCTTATTTTATCACATAAAGAGTTTTTGTCTAGAAATATTTTTCTTAAATATATATATATTTTTTTTCTTTAGATACTTTATTTATGTATTCATTTTACATTAAATCAACATGTTCAGTGTTCTGTACTGCATGGCATACCAGTTTGAAATGGACCATAATTAGAACACAACCTAATCCTGCTCTTATTAACTGCAGTTTGCCATATCAGAATGACCTTTATACCAAAATTGAAATTTGGTCTTCTGTTAACTCGTAAACTCTATGCTCCTTGCTGGAAGATTCCTGCCTTATTCATTGTTGTACAATCTACAGAGCTATACCTGTTATTAGATAGACCTGACTGACCATCTTGTAATTGTATTAGCATATTTGTAAATAGATTATTATCTCTTTTTTACCTCCTCCCACTAGAGTATAAATTTGAGGGAAGGGATTTTATGTTGTTCACTAATGCAACATACATAATATATACTCAATAAATATGTGTTGAATGAAAAATTAAAATTAAAATCAGGCTACATTATGATATTAGCAAACTTAGGGGACAGTTCTGTTTCTTTTTTTTTATTGTAAATAAATGGGATAAATGTTGTTTCTCTGTTTGTAGATGGCGTAAAGGCATACCATTTGTGTAATCATAAATTTACATAGGGTAATGCTGTTTGATTCATTGTTATTTTCCCCCCCCCAAACTCCTCCCACCCCTCTTTTCCCTCTATACAGTCCTTCCTTCCTCCATTCTTGCCCCCCTCCCTAACCCTAACTCTAAACCTTACACTAAACTCTCCCACTCCCCATTATGTGTCATCATACACTTATTAGCAATATCATTCATCCTTTGGTTTTTTGAGATTGGCTTATCTCACTTAGCATGATAGTCTACAATTTCAGCCATTTGCCTGCAAATGCCATAATTTTATCATTCTTTATGGCTGAGTAATATTCCATTGTATATATATACCACATTTTCTTTATCCATTCATCAATTGAAGGACATCTAGGTTGGTTCCACAATCTGGCTATTGTGAACTGAGCAGCTATGGACATTGATGTGGCTATATCTCTGTAATATGCTGATTTTAAGTCCTTTGGGTATAGGCCAAGGTGGGGATAGCTGGGTCAAATGGTGGTTCCATACCGAGTTTTCTAAGGAGTCTCCACACTGCTTTCCAGGTGGCTGCACTAATTTGCAGCCCCACCAGCAATGTATGAGTGTACCTTTCTCCCCACATCCTCGCCAACACCTGTTGTTGCATGTATTCTTGATAATCGCCATTCTAATTGGGGTGAGATGGAATCTTAGGGTGGTTTTGATTTGCATTTCCCTTATTACTTGAGATGTTGAACATTTTTCCATATGTTTGTTGATTGCTTGTAGATCTTCTTCTGTGAAGTGTCTATTCATTTCCTTAGCCCATTTGTCAGTTGTATTATTTGCATTCTTGGTGTAGAGTTTTTTGAGTTCTTTATAGATTCTGGAGATTAGTGCTCTATCTGAAGTATGATTGGCAAAGATTTTCTCCCAATCTGTAGTCTCTTTCTTCACATTGCTGATAGTTTCCTTTGCTGAGAGAAAGCTTTTTAGTTTGAATCTATCCCAGTTATTGATTCTTGCTTTTATTTCTTGTGCTATGGAGTCCTGTTGAGGAAGTCTGGTCCTAAGCCGACATGGTGAAGCTCTGGACCTACTTTTTCTTCTATAAGATGCAAGGTCTCTGGTCTGATTCCGAGATCCTTAATCCATTTTGAGTTTATTTTCGTGCATGGTGAGAGATATGGGTTTAGTTTCATTCTGTTGCCTATGGATTTCCAATTCTCCCAGCACCATTTGTTGAAGAGGCTATCTTTTCTCCATTGCATATTTTTGGCCCCTTTGTCTAGTATGAGAAAATTGTATTTATTTGGGTTTGTGTCTGTGTCCTCTATTCTGTACCATTGATCCATCTTTCTATTTTGGTAACAATACCATGCCGTTTTTGATACTATTGCTTTGTAGTAGAGTTGAAGATCTGGTATTGCAATACCCCCTGCTTTGCTCTTTCTACTGAGGATTGCTTTAGCTATTCTGGGTTTTTTATTCTTCCAGATGAATTGCATAATTGCTTGCTCTATTTCTGTAAGGTACATCATTGGGATTTTAATTGGAATTGCATTGAATCTGTATAGCACTTTTGGTAGTATGGCCATTTTGACAATATTAATTCTTCCTATCCAAGAACATGGGAGATCTTTCCATCTTCTGAGGTTTTCTTTAATTTCTTTCTTTAGTGTTCTGTAGTTCTCATTGTAGAAGTCTTTCACCTCTTTTGCAAGATTGATTCCCAAGTATTTTATTTTTTTTTATCCTATTGTGAATGGGATAGTTTTCCTAATTTCTCTTTCTGATGATTCATCACTTGTGTATAAAAATGCCTTCGATTTATGTGCATTGATCTTATATCCCGCCACTTTACTGAATTCACTTATGAGATCTAAAAGTTTTCTGGTGGAAATTCCTGGTTCCTCTAAGTACATAATCATATCATCAGCAAATGAGGATAGTTTGAGTTCTTCTTTTCCTATTTGTATCCCTTTAATTTCTTTGGTCTGTCTAATTGCTCTGGCTAGAATTTCAAGGATGATATTGAAAAGAAGTGGTGAAAGAAGGCATCCCTGCCTTGTTCCAGTTTTTAGGGGGAATGCTTTCAGTTTTTCACCATTTAGAATGATATTAGCCATGGGCTTAGCATAGATGGCCTTTAGAATGTTAAGAAATGTTCCCACTATCCCTATTTTTTCTAGTGTTTTGAGCATGAAGGGGTGCTGTATTTTATCAAATGCTTTTTCTGCATCTATTGAAGTAATCATGAGATTCTTGACTTTAAGTCTATTGATATGGTTAATGACATTTATTGATTTCCTGATGTTGAACCAACCTTGCATCCCTGGAATGAAACCCACTTGATCATGGTGCACTATCTTTTTAATACGTTTTTGTATGCAATTTGCTAAAATTTTGTTGAGAATTTTTGTGTCGATGTTCATTAAGGATATTGGTCTGAAATTTTCTTTCCTCGATGTGTCTCTGTCTGGTTTAGGTATCAGGGTAATATTGGCCTCACAGAATGAGTTTGGGAGAGTTCCCTCCTCTTCTATTTTATGGAATACTTTGAGAAGTATTGGAATGAGCTCTTCTTTAAAGGTTTTGTAGAACTCGGCTTAGAACCCATCTGGTCCTGGACTTTTCTTTGTTGGTGGGCTTTTGATGACCTCTTCTATTTCATTACTTGAAATTGGTCTATTTAAATTGTGTATGTCCTCCTCGTTGAGTTTAGGCAATTCATATGTCTCTAGAAACCTGTTGATGTCTTCAAAATTTTCTATTTTGTTGGAGTATAGATTTTCAAAATTGCTTCTAATTATGTTTTGTATTTCAGTCGTGTCTGTTGTGATATTTCCTTGTTCATTCTGAATTTTAGTGATTTGGCTTCTCTCTTTTCTTCTCTTTGTTAGTGTGGCTAAATGTTTTTCAATTTTGTTTATTTTTTCAAAGAACCAACTATTTACTTTGTCAATTTTTTGTATTATTTCTTTTGTTTCAATTTCGTTGATTTCAGCTCTGAGTTTAACTATTTCCTGTCTTCTCCTACTTTTGGTGTTGTTCTGTTCTTCTTTTTCTAGGGCTTTGAGCTGTCGTTTTAGGTCATTTATTTGTTGAGTTTTACTTCTTTTATTAAATGCGCTCCATGAAATAAATTTTCCTCTAAGTACTGCTTTCATAGTGTCCCAGAGATTTTGATATGTTGTTTCTTTGTTCTCATTTACCTCTAAGAATTTTTTGATTTCCTTGTTAATATCTTCTGTTATCCACTCATCATATAATAGCATATTATTTAATCTCCAGGTGTTGGAGTAGTTTCTGTTTTTTACTCTTTCATTTATTTCTAGCTTCAATCCATTATGATCTGATAGAATACAAGGTAGTGTCTCTATCTTCTTGTATTTGCTAACATTAGCTTTGTGGCATAATATATGGTCTATTTTAGAGAAGGATCCATGTGCTGCTGAGAAGAAAGTGTATTCGCTCATCGTTGGATGGTATATTTTATAAATGTCTGTTAAGTCTAAATTATTGATTGTGTTATTGAGCTCTATTGTTTCTTCGTTCAATTTTTGTTTGGAAGATCCGTCCAGTGGTGAGAGAGGCATGTTAAAATCACCTAGCATTATTGTGTTATGTTATATTTGGTTTCTAAAATTGAGAAGGATTTGTTTGACATACATGGATGAGCCACTGTTTGGGGAATAGATGTTTATGATTGTTATATCTTGGTGATTTATGCTTCCCTTAAGCAGTATGAAATGTCCTTCATTATCCCTTCTGACTAACTTTGGCTTGAAGCCCACATTATCTGAAATGAGGATGGATACTCCAGCTTTTTGCTGAGACCATGTGCATGGTATGTTTTTTCCTATCCTTTCACCTTTAGTCTATGGGTATCTCTTTCTATGAGGTGAGTCTCTTGCAGGCAACATATTGTTGGATCTTTCTTTTTAATCCAATCTGCCAGTCTATGTCTTTTGATTGATGAATTCAGGCCATTAACATTCAGGGTTATTCTTGAGATATGATTTGTATTCATGGTCATTTGGTTCATTTTTTAAATTTTATTTATTTATTTATTTTTTTGACACAACTTGGTTCCTCCTTTATTTGACAGTTCCTTTAGCATAATTCCTCCCTTTGCTGATTTGCTTCTTTGTTTTTATCTCTTCCTCATGGAATATTTTGCTGAGAATGTTCTGTAATGCTGGCTTTCTTTTTGTAAATTCCTTTAGCTTTTGTTTATCATGGAATGATTTTATTTCATCGTCAAATTTGAAGGTAAGTTTTGCTGGGTATAGGATTCTTGGTTGGCACCCATTTTCTTTTACAGTTTGAAAAATGTTGCTCAAGGCCCTTCTAACTTTTAGGGTCTGGATTGAAAAATCTGCTGATATCCGTATTGGTTTTCCCCTGAATGTAATTTGGTTCTTTTCTCTCACAGCCTTTAAAATTCTGTCTTTATTTTGTATGTTAGGTATTTTCATTATAATGTGCCTTGGTGTGGGTCTGTTGTAATTTTGTGTATTTTGAGTCATATAAGCCTCTTGAACTTGGTTTTCCATTTCATTCTTCAGATTTGGGAAATTTTCTGATATTATTTCATTGAATAGATTGTTCATTCCTTTGGTTTGTTTCTCTAAGCCTTCATCAATCCCAATAATTCTCAAATTTGACCTTTTCATGATATCCCGTAGTTCTTGGAGATTCTGTTCATGATTTCTTAGCATCTTCTCTGTTTGTTTGACTTTGTTCTCAAGGTTAAATATTTTGTCTTCAATATCTGAGGTTTTGTCTTCCAGGTGTTCTATCCTATTGGTTATGCTTTCTATGGAGTTCTTAATTTGGTTTATTGTTTCCTTCATTTCAAGAATTTCTGTTTGTTTTTTTTTCAATATCTCTAACTCTTTATTGAAATGATCTTTTGCTTCGTGTATTTGCTCTTTTCACTGTCGATTTGTGCTATCATTCAATGCCTGCATTTGCTCTTTCATCTCATCATTCAATGCCTGCATTTGCTCTTTCATCTCATCATTTGCTTCCCTGATTATTTTAATTATGTACATTCTGATCTCCCTTTCTGTCATTTCTTGTGTCATGCTGTCGTTGGATTTTATTGATGTAACATCTAGATTTGTTTGGGGCATTTTCTTCCCTTGTTTTCTCATATTGTTCAGGAATCAAGATATAGCAGATTTCCTCCATCCACTTAAAATGTCCCTGAAGATTGCTAGTATATCCCCTCTTATCCTTCAGTCGCCTGCAGTCTTGGAGGAAGTTGATAATGTGGTGCTCCACAAGGAAGCTCCCTCTCTAGGGTTGGTGACCCACAGGTGGGGTATATTTCCTGTTAGTGGGGAGAGGTGCCTCCACTTGTTGACCAATGGTCATCCAAAGGGGAAATAGGCTGCAGGCTGAGGCAAGTCCTGTTTGTGCCTGTGTCTCTGGTTTTACCATCCTTGTGTGAAAATCTCACCCGGCAGGGAAGACTCACCCAGTGGGGATATCTTGCTGGTCAGTTCCCCCCCTAGAGGTTCCCCTTAATCTACAACTACTGCCTGGGCTGGGCTGCCTTCCTCTGCAATGTTCCCAGGGGCCCAGACCTACCTCCTGGGCCTTGGAGCCTCACCCTTCGCAGACGAGTCTCCTTAGGCTGCCTCTCCTCAGAGAATCTGCCCGCAGTCCTGGAACCTTCATTCCGCCCCTAGCCGTGTCTCTGTGCTGCTCTTCCACCAAGAAGCTGGTCCTGGGACCCTGCTCTGCACCTAATCACCTGGTTATGCGGCCCCTCCTCTGAACCGCCACCTGGTGCCCCGTACAATAGCTCCGAGACCCAGAGACCCACCACACACCGCTTCCTCCAGACAGCAGCCAGGAGTCCAAGCAACTCACTTTGCGTCTCCTCCTCCTGCCAACCGCCCATATCCCTAGGCAGTCACTCCGAGTCCAAGTGACCCACCCTGTTCCTCCTCCTCCTTGGGGTAGCCCCCCTGGGTGTTCAGGAGCGGTCACTCGGAGACCAAGTGACCCACCACGCTCCTCCTCCAGGCAGGCCACTGGTGTTCAGGAGCAGTCGCTTTGAGTCCAAACAACTCACCACTTGCCTCCTCCTCTGGCAACTGCCTGTGTCTCTGATGCAGTCACTCCTAGACCAAGCGACCTGCGGTGCTTCTCCTCTTCCTCCGGGCAACCCCCCAGTGTTCAGAGGCCATCATTCTGAGTCCAAACAGCTTGCCACCCAGCTCCTCCTCAGGTAGTCGCCTGTAGCTCTGATGCAGTCACTCCTAGACCAAGTGACCCGCCACGCTTCTCCTCTTCCTCTGGGCAACCCCTCGGGTGTTCAGAAGCCATCGCTCTGAGTCCAAACAGCTCGCCACGCAGCTCCTCCTCAGGCAGCCGCCCAGAGCCCCAGTGGTTACTCCGAGTGCAAAGGCTGTGCTTAGCAGCCTCCTCTACGATGATCCCAGTGGTCTGTGTTTACCGCTCCAGTGGGGGGAGGGGCATCTCGCTGTGCAACTCTACTACACAAAGTTCCCTGTGTTACGGGGCTACCGCCCCATCCAGCACACCTCCCCAACAGGAGAGATCCATCGGCTTTGAGTTGGTCCCAAGTCTCTATCTCCTCTTTTGAATCGTGCATCCTGGAGCAACATGAAATGCCGCCACCCTCTATGCCGCCATCTTGAAAAACCCACTTAAATATATTTTTATATCTAATACCTTACAATGGTTTAATCTGTTGATCCCCTTTTTAAAATTTACATTTTGAAAAAACCCTTATAAACTTCTGAATTCAGATAAATTACCCCATTTTAATCCAATGAAATACTTTATTACTTATAGAACTCGATTTAAATACAGTTGAAACTTTTGGACCCATTATAAAGAATAATACCTGTTAAGACTTTTAGTAATCATGTTTTTAGTGATAACATAAAGTAAATTTAAATCCTTTTTTTATTTACCAATTTATGAAAACACCAAAAATGTGTTTTCACATTTCATAGATTGATCTATGATCAATCCCATATGTGTTAAATCTAATTTAGTTATTTTTTAAAAGCCAAGTTATCAGAGAATTGTATTGAGCCATATCAGTCATTTCTTTCCTGTTGAAGAAAAACCTAGAAAAAATGGATATTAGACATTTTATAAAATTAACATTTTATGTATTTTTTGACCACCTGGACACAAAACTGTGTTACTAACTTGAAAGCCATATTTTTGTTTACCCAATTCGAAAACCTTTTAAATCATATGAATCAAAAATATTTGGATCTATTTTTTAAAATTTTAATTTATGAGTTCATATGTCAATTTTGGTACCAAATATGTATAGACATGACAATACACCATTGTACATATACATAAAATAAACAGATGGACAAAGACCTTATAGCTTATTTCTTAAAACCCATTAGACTGAGAGTTATCCCTTGTAAACTGGCCTCTGAATGAAACAGAGCATTAAGAAAATCTTTATATTTGGATAAAATAGGTCTGATTAAAAATTAACCTAGTGCACCAGATCAAAATTATGAACTCAAAAACAATAGAATTTTAAAAGTCTTTTTGGCCTCCATCCTGAGATGAAAAAGAATTAAGAAAATATAGACAAGGTTATGCCCTATCCCTTCCTGAAGGAGTTTTCTGAAGAGAAAGCAAGGGAACTGCTTCCATTGGTCTCTTTGGGAGATCCCCCTCAGGTTGGGGTCTTGTTCTAAACCGGTTTTCCTGGTCTCTTTGATAGCAGCCATTAAAATTTTGCCTGGCATTTTGGTGGACTAACTCCAATAGTTGGAAGTTCCAATAGGCAGCAGATTATATTTTAATGTAAGCTTTAGTGAACATGGTTAAAAAACTTTTGAACCATTTTTTTTCCAAATTTGACTACAAAACATTTGATCAGATTGTTCAGGCTGCCCAAAGACAATTTGGTGGTCCCCTGAGGCGGCCATTTGACCACAAAATTTGGTCATTCTCTCTCACAGAATTTAGAGAGAGAAAAGATATTGCAGTGGGTTCCGTAGTCACTGGCTCTCTTCTGGAATTCCTGGAAATTAGTTAACATGCTCTGGAAGGGAGTATATGACTGATGTGAGGGAGACTGACCCATGCTTACAGTAAAGGGCAACAACAAAAACAACAACAACAACAACAAAAAAAAAAAAACAGAAAAGGACAAACAAACACAGAACAGATAAAACATCAAAGACAAAGATAAGTGGCCACTCCAGATTCCAGACCAGAGGAACTGAGCAATGTCTTGCCAGTCCCAGACTCGGGAAGTAATGCTGTGTCCATCCTTCCTCAGAGTCCCCAGATGCAGTACTGCCAGAAACAGATTTACCGGTCCCCCAGGGGTGCAGAACAGGTGACTCTCTTCAGAAAATTTAGTTCAGTCCTAGGGTGGGGCTCCAGAGATCATGCAGCCTGGGACTGAGGAACGTCTCTCAGAGGCCTTCCCCTAGGAGCAACGTTATGACCTCTCACATCCGCAGGAGTTTCCAGGACAGTGGTGAGCGGTGGTTACCCACCAGGCAGCGAGAATCTTGCTGGGGCCTCCAAATGTTATGGGGCACAACTTAAGAACAGACTGATCACCACTGAGAAGTCCAAATGGGAGAGTCTTTATTAAGCTGGCCCGCTGACGGTCTCACACAATGCCCGAAAATATGGCTACTGGGAGAACAGCCCTGACCACAAGGTTGTAGGAGTTCTTATACCAAAAATCACATTAATCATAAGTGTCTGTTGCTATGATCTGAAATTACACATTAACATCATGAGATCATCGACAGAGGGGGAAGTGGGTCAGAATGACCCTTACCTAGGTACAAACTAAAGAATGGTTACTAACATCCACACAATCACTGTTCACAAGGTACAATGTTAGGAGAAATAGGAATCAAAAGAGAGCAATTCTTTACTACATGGGAGTTGCCATTGTATATTATTAAACATGTCACACCAAGTAAGTGACGATGAGCACAGAGGTGGGTTGTTCCCATGGGAGAAGCTTATTTCCTACATAACATGGAGTCTCAGAGCAAAATGGAGTCTGTTTAGTCATTTCCCTTAGCGTCTGACCTGTAACATTCTCATGGAGCCAGATCTGTCAGCCCATCATAGTCGACTCCTCCAAAAAGAGATAATTGACAGATTGATAGAAAGTATTTGCAGCATATGAAACAACAAAATTATTAATGTAGAGAAAAAACAAGGAACACCTACATATTCAAAAAGAGCAAAATTCCAATAGGAGATTTGGGAATTAATATGAGTAAATATTTCAAAGAAGAAATGTAAATGGAAAGAGAATTTCAAAAGATGTCCAACCTCAATATCAATCATGCACATTCATGTTAAGGCAAAAATATCCAAAATATATATCATTTGCACCCAGCAAGCCTGTATATGTACACTACCAACCAACAGCCCTACCCACAAACACCAGTCAATCCATCAATGGACCCCAACAACCAGCAGCCCATCCACATGCCCCAGAATTAGGCCTATGTGTGCCCCTGCAGATGGTGTCCTGCATGTTCCCACATAACACATGCCACATGCCCTTACAGACAGCACATGACTCTCAGCAGCTGCAGTGGGTCTCACCAGCCAGCTCGACTCGGCAAGACTGGGAGACCATCAACAAGAAACTAGATCAAGCCCAAGACACAAAGAGTGATCTCAAAGACAAGCCATTTTAAATTATCTAGCAAGAAAAGAAAAGAGCAAAAGGAATGAAAAATAGTAAAGAAAACTATGGAACTTATTGGACACTGTCAAGGGGAAAATGTACATACAGATTCATAAAGAACAAAGGACACCAAGCAGGTTAAACCTAAAGAGGTCTGCCCTGAGATGCATTACACTTAAACTGTCAGAAGTCAAAGAAAATTTTGAAAAGGACAGAGTGACTCATCATGAACAAAGGAGCCTCCATCAGGCTATCAGTAGATTACTCAACAGAAACCTGCAAGGTTAGGATAGAGTGAGAGGGTATGCTCAAAGTGCAGAAGAAAGAACTGTCATCCAAGAATTCTACACACAGTGAACTTAGCCTGTAGAAATGAAAGAGAGATAAAGACTACTGCAGACAAAATGGAGGGAGTCTGTCACCACTAGAACTGACTTATAAGTGCTACAGGGCCCAATGGTCAGGATGCTGAGGCAGGAGGATCTCGAGTTCAAAGCCAGCCTCAGCAAAAGCAAGGCACTAAGCAACTCAGTGAGACCCTGTCTTTAAATGAAACACAAAATAGAGCTGGGGATGTGGCTCAGTGGTCCAGTGCCCCTGAGTTCAATCCCTGGTATGCCTTCCAATAATAATAACAATAATAAGTGCTATAGGGACCTTTTCCAGAAAGGATACTAGGTTACCATATAAAAGCATATGGAATTATAAATGTCTCTGATAAAAGTAAATATAGACAAATACAGAGTAATAGAACACTTTATCAGTGGTGCTTAGTCACTTTTAACCCTAGTATAGGAGTTAAAATACAAAAATATTAAGACTAACTATAATTTCTGAATGGATACACAACATAAAACAAATTGCCTGTAAAGTTAAGTCGTCATCAGTTTATAGTAGAGTGTTCTGACTATAAAAGGTTTTATGAAAACTTCATGGTAACCACAGAGAGAAAGATCTACAAAAATGCCAGAAAGAAAATAATCACAAAGCAAATCACCTAAAAACATTAAATTACAAAGGCAGACAAGAGAAGAAGAGAGAAACAAAAGAACTGCAAATCAGAAAACAAATTGTGAATAATTACTTTAAATATAAATGGGTTAAACTCACCAATCAGAATAAACAGAGTGGCTGAATGGATTTTTTATAAAGATTCAGCTACAGACTGTCTAAAAGATACTCATTTTAGGATGAAGGGCACATGGAAGCTGTAAGTGAAGGGATAGGAAAAGGTAGTTCATTCAAACGGAAACCAAAATAGGCAAGCAGTTGTGCTCATATCACACAAAAGACAGTCAGACTGAAAAAGATCACTCAATAATAATAAGAAGGTTAATCAATAGGAGGACATAGCAATAATTCACATGTATGCATTCGGTGTCTTAGTACCTCAAGATGCGAAGTAAATATCTATGGATCTGAAGAGAGTAATAGGCAGCAAGTTTGGAACTGCAGGAAGATTCCATACTGGACTCTCAGAAATGGCTCCGAGGTCCAGACAGAAGAGCAATAAGGGAAGTACATTCTGAGCAGCTCTGCAGAACACGAGCAGACACGCCGGACACCTTCCCCCCAGGATGGAAGACGCGTCCTTCCCAAGAGTGCACAGAACATTCTCCAGAGTAGGTCACATGCTAGATTACTCAAAAAGGCTTCAAGTGCTTAAGAAAACTGAATTTCTCCCAAATGGAATGAAATTAGAAGTTAATAATTCAAATCAAACAGGAAAATTTACCAGAACTTAGAAATTAAATACTCTTGAACAATCAGTGGGTCAAAGGAGAACTCGAAGGGGAAATCATAACCCATCTCAGGACAACCTAAACCAAAACTCAACCACCAAGACATACAGAACACAGGAGAACATCACCAGGAGAAATTCACAGTGATGGAGCCTCCGCTAACAAAGGAGGCAGCCCGCAACTAAACACCCTAACGTTCCACTTTCAGAGACTAGAATAAAAACAAACTAAGTTAGCAAAAAGGAGGAAATTATAAAATTGGAACAGAAGCAAACAAAACAGAAAAGAGAAAAATAGAAAAAACACCAAAATCAAGAGCTGGTTTTTTTGACAGCAACAAATTTGACAAACTTTATCTTAGACTATTCAAAACCATCCTTTAATAGATGGATCCTCTCGATAACAAATCAATAAAGAAACAAATGATTTGAATACAACTACAGAACAAAAAAAAAGAGAGAGAGAAGACCCAAAAGTAGACAAATGAGATTAGGTCGAACGAAAACACTTCTGTTCAGCAAAGGAAAGGGTTAATAGAATGAAAGGGCATCCATCAGATAAATGCAAGTTAACACCATGCTGAGAATCCATCCCTCCAGGCAGAATGGCAAGTATCAAGGATACAAGAAACAATTTAAACAATTTATGTTGGATGAGAGGAAAAGGGTCACTCATACCTTGCTGTTCTGCCTGCAAATTGGTGCAACCACTCTGGAAAGCAGTGTGGACATTCCTCAGAAAACCTGGAATGGTGTCACCATTTGACCCAGTTATCCCACTCCTCGGTTTATACTCAAAGGACTTAAAGTCAGGATACTACAGTGACGTGGCCACATCACTGTCTGTAACAGCTCAATTCACAATAGGTAAGCTATGGAACCACTTCAGTTCTCTTCAATGAATGGATAAAGAAAAGGAGATACATATACACAATCGAATATTACTCAATCATAAAGAAGAATGAAATTATGGCATTGCCAGTGAATGAATCAAACTAGAGATTATCATGCTAAGTGCAATAAGCCAATCCCAAAAAACAAAGGCTGAATGTATTCTCTCTGATAAACGAATGCTAACTCACAATAAGCATCGGGAGGGGGAGAATAGAAGTTCACTGGATTAGACAAAGGGGAATAAAGGGAAGGGAGGGAGGGGAGATGGGAATTGATAAACGGTAGAATGAACTGGACACCACCTTCCTATGTTCATATGTGAACACACGACCAATGCAACTCCACATCAAGTACAACCGCAAAATGAGAAGTCATACTGCACGTACGAACAACGGGTCAAAATACACTCTACTGTCGCAAATAACTAAAAAGAACAAATAGAAAATTGTTTCTAAAAAAGAGAGGCACCTTTCAGATGGCAGAAAATGTTTGCAGACCATATATTTGATACAAAGATCACACCTAGAACATAGAAGGGAGTCCTACAACTCAATAGCAATAATAACCATAATAATAACAACCCAGTTAAAAGGGGGAAATACTCTGAACAGATCTTTTTCCAGGGAAGACCAATACATATATGAAAATGTACACTGATCATCAGTGAAACATAAATCAAGACCATAGGGAACTACGACGTTGTACATGTTGGGATGCCTGCTGTTTAAACACACACACACACACACACACACACACACACACAAACCTAACGAATGTCCGCAAAGCTGTGGAGAAGAGGCCATACCTGCGTCCTGCTGGCAGGAGAGCCGATCAGGGAGGCAGCCACAGAACGTCCTGGAAGAGACCTGGAAATGAAGCCAGAATCACATGGCCCCTGTGAGCTGGTGGGCAGGTACCCGCACAGAGTTTGAGGTCAGGGCCTTGAGGAGCCCTGGGCACGGCCAGGCCATCACAGCACCATCACAGGAGCAGGAACCACTCAGTGTCCACCGACTGACCCTCGGATGAAGGAAACAGGGCCTGCACACCTCCATGTGGCACCCCCAAACAGGAAGGGATCCCATCCGCCATGTCAGTGTGGGCGAGCCTGAGAACACTGTGCCAAGCGAAATGGCCAGAAAAGGAAGACAGACACTGCCCAACCTCAGTGCATGGACCTGGAAGGGCAGCCTACAGGTAGAGAGCAGAGTGGTAGCTGCCAGGGCCTGGGGTGGGGTGGGCAGGTGCCCGTCAGTTTCAATCACGCGGGATGGCTAAGGTCCAGAGGTCCCATTCCCAGCTTGGTGGCTACGGTTAATAATAACACATGGTGTGCTTGGAGTTGCAAGGTCCTAGACCTGCAATGTCTACACACACACACACACACACACACACACACACACAATATGGGAGATTATGTGAGGTGATGAGGTGACGAGTAACTAATTAGCTGTATTGTCATGACCACTTCATAATCCAAACATCAGATTTTATAACTTAAATTTATATGATTTTTTTTTATTTTCCAATAATACCTCAATAAGGCTGGAAGAAAATAAATAATCCAATGCAGAGAGTAGAACAGAGGTTGCCAGGGACTGAGGAGAGGGGCAACAAGGAGATATTGGCCAAAATGGTGCACAGTTTCAATAATGAAAGATGAGCAAATTCCATGGAATGAAGAAAATGTGGTGTGTATACACAATGGAGTATTACTCTGTCATGAAGAATGACGTTATGATATTTTCCAGTAAATGGATGGATCTGGAGACTAGCATACTAAGTGAAATAAGCCAATCCTCAAACACAAGGTCAAATGTTTTCTGTGATATGTAGAATTTAATCCATAATGGGGGAGGGGTCTGGAATAGAAGTTCAGTGGAGTGGACAAAGGGGATTAAGGGAAGTGGGGATGTGGAAAGGAAAGACAGTAGAACGAATCAGACACGTGCACATATGAATAAACCACAGTGAGTCTCACCTTCAAGTATATCCATAAGAAATTACTTTTAAAAAATAGCTATGGGTAAATGACAGAAAGATAAACAGAGGGTGTGGGGAGGGAATGGGAAGGAGAGGTGTCGGACTGAATTAGAACAAGACACATCCCATGCTGTCATGATTACGTCCACATGGACTCTACTGTCCTGTGTAGCTAAAAGACACTAAAAAAAAAAAGAAAAAGAAAAAGAAGATGAGCAAGTCCTAGAGCTCTTTTGACAGCTGGTGGCTGCAGTTACCAACGCTTTACTGAACACTTAAGAGTCTACTCAAGGGGCCGTCTTATATTTTGTGTCCTTGTCACAAAAAGTATGACAGAGGCCAATACGGTCCACGCTTCCGGGCAGGAGAACCTCTCAGAGGGGACCGAGATGTTTGCAGAAGGACTCCTGGGTGACGGATGTGTGCCCGCCTCCCATCCTACCCCGGTACCACGGGAGGATGACCCCACCAGGGATCGATGTCTGCCTGACGCAGCAGTGCCCTGAGCACAGCTAGCCAGCGTCTGCCCAGGGAGCGACTGGGGGCATGGCTAAGATGGCACCGCCCGTCCAGCCCGGGACCAGGTGCTTGCTTTCTGGTCATGTGCAGCCCGCTGTGTGGCCTCTCACACCGTCACCCTGAGCAAGTTCATCTAGGTCGAGTTGTGCGCTCAGTGCCATGCTGGGTCCAGATCCGTGGGCTGCGAAGAGTCGGAGCACCCTCAGCTGAGCCGCGCTGTCCGGCTGGCCGTGTGTCCAGGGCGCATGACCCATCATGATCCCCAGGGCAACCGTGCGAGCAGTTCGGACATTCGCAGGGCGGATGGGCAGAGCCCTCCTGACGGGGGAGTGCGGTTCCTGAAAGTGAGCTTGTCCTAACACTGAGGATGCCCCGCTCCTGTGAGGCCATCCACTTCGTCACGATGCAGCAGGAGGGGCCTTGTCAGGTACAGCCACTGAATCCTGGACTTCCCAGCCTCCAGAACTGTGAGCCCATACGTGTCTGTTCCTTAGAAAGTGCCCGGGCTTGGGCATCTGTGACAGCAGCACCGGTGGAAGCATAGGCCACCCACAAGTGTGTGAAGGCGCCCAGACATTCAGCTGCCTGTGCCAGGGCCCAATTCCAAAGAGGTGCCAGCGGATGGAGGTTCCTCTCCCTCTGCCCAGGGGACATGCACACCCAGGCTTCCCAGTGCACCCCAGCTCCTTACAGTTTCCCATGGAGAGTTCTGGACGAGGGCCAGGGACAGGAAGGCATCCTCAGGTGGGGCTTCATCAAGGAGGACCTCCAACCTCAGGGTGGATCTTTGCATCTGGGGCCAGAAATCCATGGTTGAAAAAAGAAGGCGGCTGCCCGGGGCCTGGGGTGGGCAGTCTGCACCAGGCTGCGTGGCAGGGAAGAGGAGACATGGCTGGTGGGCCCTGGAGGTGAGCACAGAGCTGTCACCAGGGAAGGGAGGGCCCACAGGACAATGACAGGGGCGGCGCAGGCCCGGAGTCTGTGGAAGCCATGAGGTCTCATGGGCAGCTCCCCGGTGGCGAGCGCAGGCGGGGCCTTAGCGGACAGGGAGAGCTGGATGCTCCTCTCCTGGCCAGAAACGCCAGGGCACTAACAGGGCTGCTGACAGGTGTGGGCACCATCGCTCCAGGCAGCCCTGTCCACCGCAGGGACAGTGCTGAGGAGGCAGAGCGAAGCTTGCCCAGGGCCAGACCCAGGCAGGCAGGAGGGTGTGGCGCCCAAGGTGAATTCCCAAGGAAGCGGGCTCAGGAGACAGGGCTAAATGGAAAGTAGATGCTTTCAGAGCCGCTCACAGTGAAGCCTGGCAAAGGAAAGAGAAGGTGGAGATACTATAGGCAGAGAAAAAGGGACCTGCAGTCAGCACTGCAAAGTAAACAGTTTCCGTCATAGTGTCTCCCCACTCATGTTCCAAATTGTATGCAATGAACGTGTGTCAGTTTTATGTTCTGGAACAAAATAAATGTTTTGGCTTCATCTTTCAAAAAAAAAAGACTAAATGAATATTTTAAGAATTATTTGTCATTTTAGCATATAGACTGAACTTTGGTTTATACTAGTGCATTAGTATTTGACCTTAGGGGAAAACCTTGAATAATTTTCACTGTTGTGTTACTTATATATACACATAAACATATACATTTACCCGTACTTTAAAATTTTTAATCACTTAATTAGATCCTATTGTTGATTACTTAGATATATTACAGCTTTATTTTATCATTAAAGACTTTTTGCCTAGAAATGCATTTTTCTTTGTACATATAGATTTATATGTAGAATCCTTTAATTTTTTAATCTGTTGATCCCCCTTTTTAAAATTTATATTCCGAAACAACCCTTGTAAATTTCTGAATTTAGATAAATTACTTCATTTTAATAAGATGAAATACTTTCTATTTATTGAACTCTATTTGAAATGTAGTTGAAACTTTTGAAACCTTTGTATAGAATTATCCCTGTTGAAACATTTAGTAATCTTGGTTTTAGGATAAAGTAATGTGAAACCTCTGTTTGTATTTACCAATTTATGAAAACAACAATAATGCATTAAGTATGTTACCCTATGGAATTTAAGGTGTTAAGAGTACTTGATTTTATATTTAATAGTGAGCATCTTAACATTCAAATCAGTCATAAGTCTCTAACAAACACATCCCTGATAAATCTCATGTAGGCCAAATCTAAATTACTTATTTTTAAAATCCAAGGTATCAGACAGGTATATTGGACAGCAATTCTTTCTTTCCTGTTGACAAAAAAAATCTAGAAATAGTGGATATTAGTTATTTTATAGACATTAATATTTTATCAGTTGCATGACCTCCTAGAGAAACTTGTGTTTTAAAGACATCTTTACTTGTATTTGCTTACCCAATTGAAATTGAACCTTTTAAATTTTGTGAATTTAAGGTAGTCAGATTCATTTTTTTAAAATTTTAGTTTTTGAACTCATATGTCAACTTTGGTAGAAAACATAGGTAGATGTGATGATACACTGGTGTACATGCACATAAAACAGATAAAGAAAGGCCTTGTAGCTTATTGTTAAAAACCCACAAAATTGAGAGCTAACACTTGTACATTGGCCTCTGAATGAGACAGAGCACTAGAAAGACTTTATACTTGGATAAAATAGGTCTGATCCAAAAATTAACCTAGGTGCAGATCAAAATAGTGAAGTTAAATAGTAGAATGTCAATAGTTGTTTTGGCTTCCATCCTGATGTGCTCTTCCTCATCACAGATGAGAAGAATTAAGAAACTATAGACAAAGGTTATGCCCTATTCCTCCATGAAGGAGTTTCCTGAAGAGACAGCAAGGGAGTCTCCTTCTGATGGTCTCCTCCAGAGAGTCCCCTCAGGTTGGGGTCTTGTTCTAAACCATGTTTTCTGATCTCTTGGACAGCAGCCATCAAAGTTTTTGCCTGGCATTTTGGTGGAGGAAGTCCAATAGTTGGAAGTGCCTGTTGGCAACAGGTTACAATTCCATGTAAGCTTTAGTGATCATGGTTTAAAAACATTTTATCCAATTTAAAAAAATGTTTTTCATGTAAGACATTTGTTAAGGATGTTCAGGCTGCCCAGAGACAATTTGGTGGTCCCCTGAGGGGGCCATCTGTCCATGAAAGATGTCCATCCTCTCCCACAGAATTTAGAGAGAGAAGAGATATCATGCCAGATCATGTAGTCAGGGGCCCTTCTCTGGAATTCCTGGAAATTGGTCAGTATACATTGAAGGGCAGTACATGACAAACATGAGGGAGACTGACCCACGTCCACACTCAGGGGCAAACAAAAAACAGAAAAAGACGAACAAACACAGAGCCCGTAAGACACCAAAGACAATGACAAGTGGTCACTACAGATTCCTGACCTGAGGGACTGGGCCTAAGAAAACAATGCTGTCTCCAGCCTTCCTCAGAGTTCCCAGATATGAATCCACCAGAGGTAGATTTACTTGTGCACCCTGGGGGCACAAACATGTGTCTCTTGAAGAATGTAGTTCACTCCTGTGTTGGGGCTCTGCAGCCTGGGGCTGAGGAAAGTCTCTCAGAGGCCTTCTTCTTGGAGCAACAGCTTTTATGGCTTCTCCGCACCCACAGGAGTTTCCAGGTCAGTGGTGTGTCATGGTTATGCACCTGGAAGCGAGGATCACTCTGGATCCTCAAAAGGTTGTGAGGCACAAATTAAGATCAGAACAATCACCACCGAGAAGTCCAAATTTGAGAGTCTGTATTATACACCGTGCTGACTGTCTCACACTATGCCCCCAAAATAGCTATGGGAAGAACAGGCCTGACCATAGGGTTTTAGGGGTTTTTATACCATAAGTCAGTACAATCATAAGTGTCTGTGGCTATGATTTAAAATTACAAACTAACATCATGAGATCTAAAATCATTAGCAGAAGGGGGGAAGTAGGTCAAAATGACCTTACCTAGGTACAAATTATGGAATGGTTACTACTGTCTAGACAATCACTGTGGACATAAGTGTTCATATGGTATGTTTGTTTACAAAAAATGAGAATCAAAAACAGCACAAATTTTTGCTATATTAATATTTCTATGTTGTGTCGCCAAACATGTCATGCTAAGTTACTTTTGATGGGTAGAGAGGTGGGGTGTTCCTGTGGGAGAAGTATTTTCTACATAACATGGAGTCTCAGGGTTAAATGTAGTCTCTTTACTCATTGCCCATGTTGTCTGGCCCATAACATTTCCATGGGGAAAAATAAGTGAGCCCATCACACAGGGAAATAGAAAGAGCTAGACTCTACACTGTAAACTGAGATTCATATTCACCCAAGAGGATGCACAAATGGGTGCTGGACTCTAGCGAACATTTTTTTGGACAAGTGAGGAGATCATTATATGATTTTTGTCCTCCTGACGATTATTTGCAGAAATACATTTATTGATTTCCTTATGTTCAACCAAACTTGCATACCCAAGTGATAAACATATGTGTATCTAAAATATAATAAAATTAGTGAAATCCTTTCCTTTGAACTAAGGCTTCCTTAGGTAGAATGGCAAGAAAAATAATCATTCAGAACACAGGAAGCAAAATTAGTAAGTACCAAATGCCATTTAGAGTATCTTGCATTTGTCAGGTTCCTAAGGCCTCAGAGTCATTCCACCTGTTGAATCTGAACATGTTCCTGAAGACATTTTGCTGCAGAAAGATTGACAAAGTGGTCCAGGGAAACAGCAAGTATCTAGGACACAATGATTGGCAAATCAGGGACCCTGAGTAGAGTCTTGTGATGCAAAGGTGTGAGTCACAGATTTACAGGAAATGACCCCGGGGGATTCCATTAGATTCAGTAGTTCACATTTTGGATCAAGTCACCCTGGGTCAGTATAAAAGTCCAGGGCCATGACCATTCCTCACTAGTCCTTCCCGTGACCTCCTGGAGGCTGCATCTCCTGCCCTGCTGTGTCTCCAGCAGCCACCTGTCTGACAACCTTCTCAGACAAAAGAGCAGAACAATGGGATCGCAGGTTGGTTTCCTTCTTCCAGGTGCTTTTCAGATTGTTTCTGGAAATATTAATAGATTGGAGGAAAAGGAATGCCAGATGTTTCAGTGCTGGGCTTAGGATTGTTTCATTTTAAGTTGTGTGCCTTTCTACTGAGGGGGATAAAATGAGTACTGGTAGAAACACCTGATGGATTTGGGGTGTTGATCTTATCTCCACTTCTTTGATTAATTCATTAGGACCTACAGAGGTACGTCTTCTGGTGGGCTTTGTGGGTCTTCTAAAGACAGGATCCTTTCCTCAGCAACAGGACCAATCTGAAATTCATTCCCATCATCTGTCTACTCAGGATGCTTAATTTTTATCTTTTGCTTGATTTTCAGGGCTACTTTCAAGATTTAGATTGAAGAGGAGTGTGGTATGTGGGCATGGGTGTCTGTTCCTGTGTTTACACAAAATGCTCTCGATTATTCCCATGCACAAGGTTGCTCTTGGACGTTTCAGCTCTAGCCTGTGGGCTGCTGAGGTAGGTTCCCTCTATCCCTAGATTTTCTGGTTTTATAAACACAAATGTGTTCTGGACTCTGGCAACTGTTTTTGGGGCATGTAAGGATATCATCATGGGATTTTTGTCCTCCTGACGATTATGTGCATAAATACATTTATTGATTTCCTTATGTCAAACCAAACTTGCATTCCCAAGTAAAACCCTAATGGGATCACTGTGTACTACATATAAAATATGTTTTTGAATGCAGTTGGTCAGAAATTTCCTGTGGAATTTTGCATCTATTTTTAGCAAGGATATTGGTCTGCAGCTGATTTTCTTGTGGTTTTTTTTCAGTTCAATTATCTTTCCTAAAATATGGTCTCTGCTTCATTGATCACTGTCCTTTGTGTCCTTTATAATTTGTGCCGTGATATTTATTACCTCCTTCTGTGTCTGATTTTGTGATTCATACCTTCTTCCTTTTTTTATGAACTGGAGATAACAATGTAGATTACTAATTTGAGATTTCTGAAAGTTTTTGCAATGTAGTCAGCTCATGCAGGTACTGCTCAGCACTGCTCCTGCTGTACGGCCACAAGTTTGATGTGTTGCTTTTTGATTTTCCTATGATTGAAGCAATTTGTAAAATTCCTTCCTCACTTGTCAAAGTGTCAGTTTTTGTCAAAGGGGAGATTTTCTATTTTGACCTCGTTTATAATTCCTATTGTTTCTCTTGCTGCTGATTTGTAGTTTTATTCCATTGTGATAAGAAAAGATGCAGGGGGATGGAGAGATAGCACAGCTGGTAGAGTGCTTGCCTTGTAAGCACAAGGACCTCAGTTTGATCCTCAGTATTGCAAAAAAAAAAAAAAAAAGAGAAAAGATGCGGGACAATCTTTTCAAGTATTTTGTAACTGTTGGACATTGATGTCAGGCCTAATATAACCCATGGACATTTAAGCCTAAATATTTCCTTTGTTCATACGTAGGACACATATTGTCATTCCAAATTTACTAATATTGTAGTTAAATCATGGGGAGGTAATATAAGGCAGCAGATAGAATCCAGACCATCACCTTTGTCTAATAAAGCTAAGACAAGAAAATATCTTCATAAATGCACTCATGAAGATCTCTTCTAGTGATATTAAATATGGCAGTGAATACTTTGGAAGGGGAACTTCTCTGTTTTCAATTTTCAAGGATGTGTGTAAGGGGCTACATCCATTCATCCTTGTAACAATGATTATTTCATAAATGTGGCGAAACACAGTTTTTCTTACCTCTAAGGCATGGTGTTATAAAGGAAATGAGCATATTGTCTACAATCAGTCAATCAATACAAATCTAAAGTGAGCATCCAGATATCCTGTGTCAGAGTCATAGCAAGGTCCTCTCCTAGGGCCAGGTAACTGCAGTTATGAAAAAAGACACATCTAGGAAAGGAACATTGCATTCTGGGAAACAGATTTCCTTCAGTGGTTTTGAGGGTGGCTCAACAACACAATGTAACCAAAGTCCAAAGGACATACCATTTCTCCATGGTCATGAATATATTCTTCTTTTCTCCATGATTCAGGAAATCCAAATCTCAGCCTCTGAGGAAGAAAGACTTGACACCAAGAACATGAGGCAGTGGGCTGGTCATTCCTCACAGACTCCATCACAAAGGCTCCTTAAAACCCAGAATGAGAAGCACCAGCAGAGGAGAGCTGTGGGGCAGAGGGCTCCCTCACCAGAGGAGGAGAACACCCATGTAAGTGGAGGCCTGTAAGAGTCAGGAGCTTGGGGGCAGCATGGGTCAGAGTCTGGCTCAGATATTGCTGATTTGGCCTCTACATCTCAAATCTCCTGTTACAACCCATGAAGGCCGGGCCTGGGACTTGCTCACAGGTAAATTAGTCCCTTCATATGATGTGATAAGATATCTTCCATCCACATTAGCAGCCTACTCAGCCAAGTGTTATTACTTCTCTTGAATTCTGGCTCAGTATCATCACCTTTGGAACATTCAAGTCTTCCTTCTAGGGATCCTAACAACAGACACTTTCCAAAGAACTTCAGCAATCCTAGTAATCCTCCAAATTGCTGGTGCACAGGTCTGCATCTCTAATCTAAAACAAAGCTTAACTAAGTCTTGAAAGTCTATCTTAGCCTTCACACTGCATACCTGGCTTTGTTTGTGCTGACTCATGGCAATTTGTATTGTTGCACCCACAGGTCAAGTGCAAGGACTGTGGGGCCTTTGGACACACTTCAAGGAGCAGAAGATGCCCCATGAAGTGCTGGTGTGGGGACTGGCCCCAAAGACCTTGGGCCCAAAGAAGGAGAAGGAATACCAGTCACCAAGGCAGCTTGAGTCTCTCCATGACACAGGAAGCTTTAACCAGCCTGAGAGACAGAAGGACCAGGGACAAATGTGAGTGATGGGTAGGGGGATCCAAGCCTGAGCACTGAAGTCAAATGGGTGGTGTCCTTCCTTCTCCGCACAATGATCACAGCCATGTGCAATGACAGGGTAAGTGGAAAAGAAATAGACAAGGACACCACTTCAGAATGCCACACCCTGCATGTCACTCTTCTCCCTTACCTCTAGTAAGGGGCGGGAGTCAGAGTCCTGTAGGAACGTGACCATGATAAGCACAAGAGCAATGAGTCCTTGTGATTCACCTTAGTGGAAAATGAGAAGGGCAGGCTGGAGTTACTGACTGGGTGGGACATAAGGTAAGGAACAGATGTAGGAGTGGTCAAACTGTATGAGAACAAACACTAAGGGAATTGGGACATGAACTTTTACTTTCTGCTCTGGATCCATCCAAATACCTTGGTTTGTTCTGCAGGCAAGAAGAGCAGCAGAGGAAGACTGTTCCAGAGATCTTCTAGGAGACTGCTGGGGAGGCTGCAACCAAATTGGAAGGGATGGACAGAATCCAGTGCCTATCTGAGGGTGAGTATCTCCATGGTGGGCTGCTCTTTTTCTGCTCTGGATAAACTCAATTTGTTCCTGCTCCATTTCCCTATTTTTGAGGGACTTGCTATAGCTTATTTCACGTATGGTGTTTGCAATACTTTGTGGGATTCCTTTCATATCTCTCCTGACATGAGATGGGGGCACATATGGACCAAGTTTATTCCCATGTCTCGAAGGATAGAATGTAGTATGCAGGAATATTCTTACTGAAATTGGGTGAACACTCTGAGCTTTGGTATGAAATCTCCTCAGCCAAAGCACTCTGCTCAAAGAGCATTAGCCATCTGCATCACACCAAATAACACATAAAGCAGCCTTTTACATCTCAAACTATGAGGCCCAATGTTAAGAATGGGATATTTGCCAATATGCCATGAAAGGTGTGAGGTTGATATTATAGTTGGTGTTCTACTAATGACCACTGAGTTGGAGCACACCTTTTACTTTAGGTGACTGATGAATCATCTTACTCTTGAACTTCATGTTCTTAGTCCTTTGCCTATTTGTTTGGTTTCCATTTTTTCTTGACAGACAGCAAGTATAATGAATGCTTTATGTGTATGTCTTGTCATCCAGCAAACCAGCAGGCCACTGGCCATCCAAATACCGTGCAAGAATTCTGTCCTGGGTCCTGTGTGGGAGAGACAACCACCTGTCAAGAACACTGATGAGAGACCCATTCTCCCTACAGCCCAACCATTCCAAAGAAATGAACGTGATTTCTACTCCATCCCTGTACCCATGAAAGGAGAGGAATTAGCCATCACTGGCACCAGCCAGCCAGCAGTAAGACGGTCTGGCCAGAACACTGCTCTCCATGTGAATGAACCAGATGAAAAGCCATAGGGCAGCTCCCTTAATGTTGCCCAGGCTACCTCTAAAACCCATGTTGTGGGCCAGGTGCTCCATTCTCATTCCACTGCCACGGTCTCTGATGTGAGCAAATGTCCCTGCCTATAGGTTATAGCATGGAGATCAGGCCATGTCCCCAAACTCAGTGTCAGGGCCCCCATCAAGAGACATGCCCAGGATCCTGTCAAGGCAAGCCAGCATGCCCCAAAGAAAATTAGAGTTGACACCAGCCTGACTCCATATTGGAGCACTGGAAGTCCAGACACGGAGGTTTACACATCTGTGCAGTGTCTGCCTTCTACAAGTGGACTCAGAATCAAAGTGTCACCCCAAGTGATCAGGAAAACTCTACCTCAGAGTTCCAGCATGGATCTTCACCCTCCAAGGAAAAGCCCTGTCCTGAATCCTGTCCCACATGCACCAAGTCCAATCCTCCACCAGCTGGCTGTATTCCATGATAGACCCTCAGAATGGTCTTCAGTAGACTGCACCATGACTGTTGGAGCTCCAGGTTATTTATAGGGAGATCTCTAGAAAAGTTTCAATCATTTTGCCTTCAATTGCAAGTTCATAAAGTGAAGTGCTGTAGCCACACTTTACCTTGTGGACCCTCACCTGTGTTCTTCCCATTCAATATTCTTTGTACACACCCCTTTCTCCTTCGTAGAAACTGAAAGCACCCTTAAGAGAAAACATCTTCAAAACACGTACATACCTAGATTCCACATAAAAGTTAAATATTCTATCATTTCCACATCGAAAATGTTTTCATGCATGGTGATGATGAAGACAAATAATCAAGAATTCCATAGTTAGTGAGGTAAGCATAAATGCAGACAAACTAAATGAGTGAAAGAAACTGAAAAAGAGAAGAATGAAAGAGGTCTGAGGATATTGTTGAGTGGGAAAACTCACCTACTTCAAATTCACACCTCCAAATTCAAAGAGAATGGAAAGAAAGGAAGAAAGAAGACAAAAAGGAAAAAGAAAAGAATGGAAAAGAGAGAAAGGGCTGATCAGTGTTCCCCATGGTGTAGGTTTCCAGCCAGGAGTCTGCAATAAACAGTGTTCTTTTGGTTTTTGAATTTAGATACCTGGGCAGGAGGGAGAAGAGAGAAAAGAGGAGACCTCAGGGCTTCATTCTCTGCCTGCAATCCCCTGTGAGGGTGCTGGTTGTATTGGGAACATCTTTTGGTCTAGTGGTAAAAACAGTGACACAGGTGGGAATATAGAAGGAGGACTGTCCTTGCAGCCTCACCCACAGATGGTGGCATCCATTCCTACTACCCTTCTCTGTTTAGTTGCTCTCCCTGGACCACACTCTTGGGGTAAATCCTTGTTTGGGAGGGGAGCCATATCCAGGTCAGAAACACATTCTCTTCTTCCATATCCTTCATCATGGCAGAGCTGAGACATTTCCATGGCACAGTCCCCTACAGCATGGAACACTATAACCCCAGACAGCAGGTTAAGCATCCTCCAGTAGCACCACTTCCTCAAAGACCTTCATGTCTTCTTTTGTCAAGAGTATACTGAAAAGGAGCGACATTGGAGAGGGCATGAAGACATAATGTGTGGGAATAAAATGTCTTGATGCTCCCACAGCATCAAGTAGGAAACCCCCACAGGCCACCTTTCACCACACCCTCAAATGCACACAGGATAGTGCAACCCTGTGCTCATCCAAGAAGCAGGCCCCATTGCAGATCATTTCTCCCGGCTGTGCCTGCTCAAGAGGAGGGTCAGCTCCACTCCTTCACCTGGTCTAGAAATTCATGCACAGCCCGGCCTTTCTCAGGTTCAGTAACTGCAGAAGCAGCCAGTTGTTCTCCACACTTTTCTCCTGTAAACCATTGCACCCACGTGTAAAGGTTAATTGGGGTCCAGCTATAAGGGTTGAGGGGAGAGCTAATAAAGAGGCAAGCACACAGGATGGTGAAGAACAAGAAGTGGCTTCTGTGTGAAAGCCAGGTCAGTTTATTATCTCTTTCAGCATCATATCAAGTTACCTAGGTTCCATAGTACAGGTAATTTGTGCATGTGCAGATCACATAATTGCTTGCTTTTCAGAATCCACTAGTACCAAAGGCTTTTATAACAAGATATTGTCTCCAGGCCTCCAAGACAGAGGCATTGCAGAACATCTCTAAGTCACTCAAACAGAGCACCTTTTGTCCTGAGTAGTGCACTCCACTTGAAGGACTTTTGCTCCTCTGTACATTGAAGTAGAATCACTACAACTCCACTCTTTGCTTTGTGTGACCTTTTGAATAGACATGACATGTCTTCTGTTCAAGGAAGGTGGAGGGAGAAACCAAGGCAACCATTGGCAAAAACAAGCACAGCATAATAAGTCAAGTATCAATAAACATCCTCCAATGAAAAGCGGTTTGATCCATGTGGTTAACCAATCAAATAAATCCCAACCTCCATCATCTTGTTTTACCTCCTTTAAAATGTCTTTAAATGGTCCAATTTCCTTTGAATGGGGTTACTACTATCAGTTAAATTGAAACAACACATATTGTTAAATTCTTGGCAACCCCTATGAGGTAGCAACAGCAAATAACCAATAGCAACTCTATTACCAAGAATAGCTTGATGTTGTTTTTGTTCCTCATTAAGAAAAGAAATTGCCACTGATGTGTAGTTTATATTTTTTACCATAGCAAACCAAGTTTCATTGTGTGTTTATAAGCTCCTACCACTAGGGCAGAATACCAACTAAAGAGAAAGTTAAAACTTCAAATTCTCTTCTAGACAATAAATGAATTGAATCATCACAATCTTTTTCTAAGGATACAGCTCTCTTATGTAACCATTGAGCTGGATGGTGACCTATTAAATCCTGAGCAGAGGGGAGAAACACCATTAATCTACTTAAAAAACAAGGAATTCTATGTGACATATTAGCTAGAATATAGTTAGATGTATAAACCCCGCAGAAAAGAAATCATCCTGGAGGTAAAGGAACATGTGCATTTCCATACAAAGTGGGTTCAACATTCGAGAAACTGAAGGAAGGGTATCCCACTGACAATTTATGAGTAGAATTTTGAATTTCAGCACAGGTATCAGTCATATTTAAAGACACCACAGGTGTAGGCAGCATCATGGCATTGGAGGGCTTTGTACAGTGAAGATTTCCCCAATTATAGGAATCTCTATAAGATACAGGTTTTCATATGCCTTGATCAAGGGAAAACATTGTCATATTTCATGAGCAGAATGGCACACAGGGAGAAGGAAAGATCCCAATATGCTTCCCATATCTATATCTTGACAGATGCAAATGTCAGATGAATTAACAATTTCTGCTAAGTGGATCCAAATATTAAAGTGGGAGTGGGAAGCCAAAGATAAAACAGTTTTTTGCACAGGATACCACCACCTGGGATACAATAAAAGAGAAATATCACAATAATAGTCAGCATGGTTATAGACTTTGGGGTAAGTTTGGCAAACAGAGCTGTAATCAAATTTTTGGGGGTACATTCTAAACCCACCTGGGCTAGAGATTGTTGAGCAGATGTTATTAAACTCTTTATATTTGCCCAATTCACTAGATGATTAGAAGACAGAGGGTCTCTTGGGCCTCTTGTTCTTGTTGGAGGTTCCTTCTTTGAAACAGGGTCCTCTTCATCCAGGGTCAAATGGCATTTGGGAATCGGATTGGGAAGTCCTCAATGCCAACTGATGATGATTGATGGATCTCACACACCTGGCAGGAATCCAGACAGGACCTGTAGGAGTAAGAACAGCAGCATATCCCTCCCTCATGCAATCAAAGGTACAGGGTCCCACCAAATTGGATCTACCAGAACTTGATATTTTACATAAATCTTTGGTAGTGGTTTCTTAGGGGTAAAGGGCCTATCCAAGGCAGAGGACCAGCGATGTGTATTATCTCCATACAGTACATGAGGAACATTTATTGTGAACAATGCAATATTGAGAGCATGATTAACATGAGCAAGGCTAGGTCCCCTTTTTTTTCTGTTTTAAAAGGCATGTCTTAAGCATGTGATGTGCACCTTCAACTTAGGCCTGTCCAGTAGAATTGTGAGGAATTCTGTGTGTCAGAACTATATTCCATTGATGACAACACTGAGCAAAGGCACTAGAAGTATAAGCAGGGGCATTGTCCATTTCTAAATGATGAGGTTACCCATGGTGGCAATGTAAAGGAGTATATGAGAGATACAGGCTGAGACCTTCTCTGAATGATGTGCATTGGCTCAAATAAGGCCTGAGTATGTATCTGTGGTAACATGTGAAAAGGAATAGGGATGAAAAGGAGGGAAATGAGTTACATTCATCTGCCAAAGGGCATGAGGTGAAACCTCGAGGGTTTACATTTTCCCAAGTAGGGGAACAAGAGGATGTGCAAGCAGAGCAATTATTAATGATGAAACAGACATTTTGAGACAAAAGAGTAAAGGTTTTCATTAAGGAATGAGCATTTTGATGAAAAAAATTGTGTGATTTCATGGCATCTGAAAAGAAAGGATAAAGTGATTGTATAGCAGCATCCACTTGAGCAATCCCTTCAGTGAGTGGTCCAGGAATCTCAGTGTGGCTGCGTATGTGAGCAAGAAATACTGAAGCTGTATGATCCTATAAAAAGAGATTGAAGAGTGATAAACAGAGATAACAAATTTGAGTCCAAATGAGGTGACAAAATTGCAGAGGAAATATGAGGCATCAGTTTGAGTATATAGTGAGAATCCACAATGATGTTTAAGGCAGTGGGAAACATACAAAGAGCCCAAATAATTGCAGCTCATTCTGCTCACTGAGGAGAAGCTTGAGACAATGTGTAATAATTAGTCCAATTTATATCGGTGAATATAAATACCACACCCCATTGTTCTCCTCCATCAGTATAAATAGTAATTCCACTGGAATGTGGAATGGAGGAGATTATGGAAGAAGGAGCATGAGAGACTTGACACAACAAGAAAAGGCATTCATTCAGAGGTGCACAGAAAGCAACAGGAGCTTAAAAATCAGTTAGGACAGCTCGATAATATGAAGAAAATTATAAATATGGCAAATGTAAAGTCTTTCCATAAGTAGAAAAAAGTACATGAATGTCCATTCCTGTAAGAGACAAAATACAATTGCAACTATCTGGGATGGGTTAAACATATATTTCAGCGAAAGGGAGAATATTGATTCCTGAAAAGTGAGGAGAATATAACCACTCTATTATAGGTAAGTTTTGATTATGGGTGGTAACAACTGCAACAAAAGCATAAGCCTTTCTGTAAAGATTGTCAGAGATAAAGGAACACTGAGTGTTGGGAGTCTGTCTATAAGAACTGAAGACAACTTCTCATTAACATGCTGAAGAGTTGTAGTCAGTGCAGGAGTTAACTGGAAAAAGCTGATGGGATTATGTTGCTTTTTCAACAGCTGAGAAAAAGGTGACAACAAATCAGTAGTTAAAGAAATATATTGTTGAGCCCAATTTAAATGTCCTAAAAATCACTGCAAATGAACAAAGAAAATATGAAAGGAAGAGTCAATTTTACAATATGAGGAATGGAAGAACGTTGGAGTATCTTATGTCCTAAATAGCTAATAGGGAGTTGTCATTGAATTTTTCCTGTGGCCACATGGAGGCCAGATTGTAATAGAGTGTGTTGTAATTCAGTTAATGTATCTTCTGTAAATGGTGGCCCATAAATCAATATATCATCCACATAATGATAAACAGGAATGTGTGGGAATAATTGCCAGAAAGGCTACAGAGCCTTATTTACAAAATGTTGACATAAGGTGGGGTTATTTAACATACCTTGAGGAACAACTTTCCACTGATATCTATCAGCAGGCTTATGATGATTGACAAAAGGAACTGTGAAGGAAAACATTTCCCTATCATCATGAACAAGAGGAACAAGAAAAAAGTCATTTAAGTCTATTACATAAAAAGAAAATTCATGAAGGATTAAATAAGGATTAGGCAATCCACATTGAATCTGCATTGATTAGCCCAATAAAATCCTTTATGACAGATTGAAAATTTTCTGAGTGGGCTATTTTTGTGGCTTTTTTTTTTTTATCTTACAGTCCTTTTGAAGATGGCTAGATTTTTACAATTGTATCAAAGTTTATCAGGGGACTTTAGAGCAGCAGCCAGTAAAGCCACTTTATGAGTCTCAGTACCAACATTTTGATATGCCTTTATAAAATCAGAAAGCATAGTATCCTCTTTATGGTTAATAGATTTTATTACTTCCTTATGATCTTGGATGAACTTTCATAAGCCAGTTGTTTGATCAGAATACTGGCAACCTCCAAATTGTCTACTTGTCTTTTGATAACTTTAGTCAATTGGTTAATAAAATTAATAAAAGACTCCCCTGAGGCTTGTCAAATTCCAGCAAAGGACTTGGAAGGATCCCGAGTGTCTGGGATCCTCCACCATGCCTCACAAACTGAGGTTCTAATCTGGGCAATGGCAGCTGTGGACAACTGAACTTGTTGTTGTAATGGCCCTCTTTGCCCCACACCAAACAGGTCATCATAATCAATAGTAACATTCCCTTGAGCATTATCCTCAGCTTCAACATGGTCTAAATCAGAGTATTCTTGTGAAAACACTGTATATTGGACAGGAGAAGTAACCATTTTCACCAATGTTTTCTAATCACTGGAAACCAAGGCATAACCCATTCCCAGTCCCTCTATCAGGTTAAGAGGAAAATTACTATTAATTCCACTCTCAAACACTGTCCCTCTTAAATCTTTAAAAACAGCAAAAGGCAATTGTTCATATTCTGGCTGATTTGCAATGGTCAGTCTAATGGGGGAGACAGCCAAGGTCTGAGTTTCTCCCTCTGCAGCTACCTGCCTGAGATATTCAGATAAATGGACTGGACTAGGGGAGGAAGAGAAGGAGGGGGAGGAGTAGGAACTCAAGGAGAGGGCTGAGAACAAACTTCAGTCTCAGAGACTACCAGAGAAGTTTGTGGCTCTGTCAAGGTTATTTTGAGAAAGTATTTCAACACAAATACCAAGCATGTAACAGAGGTTTAGGCTCCTCTTGCAATTTTTTACCTATGTCTTCCCAAACTTTGGGTCTTAAGTACCCACTCTCTGGGTACCATGGACAGCAAGAATCTATTTCAGACAGCAAAGCAGCAAGATCAGCATTACTTACAGTATGTTTAGCCTTATGAAGCAAATAAGAATGTTCAGTCTGATGATGATTTTGATGGTCAGATGGTCAGCTGACATTACCAGTGGGATCGGTACCAGTAGATGAGTGATGCATGCCAAAGCGTGTTCCAAGGAGAAAGCTCTGCCCATCTCCCGACAACAAGTCAGAAGGATCACTGCTCAGAGCACCAGCTGTAAAGGCTCATTGGGGTCCAGTTATAAGTGTTGATGGGAGAGCTAATAAAGAAGCAAACACGCAGGGTGGCGAAGAGGAAGAAGTGACTTTCGTGGGAAAACCAGTCCAGTTTATTATCTCTTCCAGGTTCATATCAAGTTACCTAGGCTCCATAGTACAGTTGGCTTTGTGCATGTGCAGATCACACAATTTGCTTGCTTCTCAGAGTTCACTGGTACCAAAGGCTTTTATAACATGGTAATGTCTCCAGGCCTCAAGAACAGAGGATTTGCAGAGCATCTCTAAGCACCTTTTGTCCTGAGGAGTGTGCTTTCCTCAAAGGACTTTTGCTCCTCTATACATTAACTGACCTGAAATCCCTACACCCATGAGGTGGGTCCAGAGTTCACTAGCCCTGAGAGCAGAGTGGGTAGCAGAAATCTTTCCTGTCCCTGCTCTGCACTCTTCCTTCTCATCCCTTGGCTGTCTGTACTATTCCTTCCTTGTCTGGATGTTCATGTGTCACTGCAGGTGCTCACACAAAGGGGTATGAGAATGAACTCACACACGGCTTGGTCTTCCCAGCACCATTGCCAATACACATTACCCTCTGAACAGCAGTTGAGGAATCAGGAAAGGTGCAGTAAAGACTACTCTACTAAAAAATATGGATAGTGTTTTCCTAAAACTGCGTTGCCCGGACATCATTTTTTCTGCATCTACATTTATTCAGGTTCAGAAATCAAGTGACCTTTCATGGAACAAGGGGGAGTACTCCAGAACCCACTGGAGTCTCCAGAAGGAATAAGAGTTGGTGGGAGGGACTTAGCATGCTGTGCCTGTGTCCCCCAGATCAGTATTGTAGGATCGACTGTGGCAGGAAGTAACAAATGCCACACTACTGACATCTTGAAGATTTCTATCCTTGGCTCAATCCTTGAAGTCCAGAAGCACCGTTGAGTCATTTCAGCCCAGCTACAGAAAGAGGTGCCCATACCTTAGGGTGCCAGAAGCCATGAGGAGCCCAATGTATCTCTTCGCAGGTCCTCAGTGGGGTCACCTGCCTGGAAGAAGAAGGATCTTCAGCAGTCCAGACACAGTCTCTGAATAGGGACACCAATGTCAGTGTCATCAGGGAGGAGTGGGAGTTCAGTTTCTTAATCTTCCTTAGAGATTAATCTTCCTCACAGAGTGGTCATGGATCCTGGGCAGACCGGTTGTAGAGATTAGGCATGGCAATTTCATGTGAAGACAAGTACTCCTTCCACCAATGGCAGTGATTCCCCAATTGCTGACTTTTAGGATCACCTGGAGAGTATGTAAAAGCCTCAAGGTTCAAGACTCAAAATGATCAGAAGAACTCTTTTATCTGGAATAATCAATTTCATGACTTTACTATGGAACAAGGGAAAATGCAGTGACACATACTTCACTGCTCAAAATGAGTGTTCTGAATTGACAATATCTGAGACAATTGGGAGGTAACAAGTCAGGCAAATTGAGAACCAGTGCACAGAAAATACACTTTGCAGGAGAGGAATGGTTTTGAGTGGGATGTGAACAGCTAGGCACTCAAACTATGGACACAATAAAACATGGACAGATTTTATTAGGATTAAAATGAAACTTAAGTCTATGTTTGCAAAGAAAGTAAATGAGCAGAATGAGTAAGGCCGAGGAAACTGTTCTCAATGTTTTCCACTGACATACTCTACAGTCAAGCCCTCCCATCACAAGCCAGGACACGACTGCAAAGACAGAGGACCCAGTGATTGGCCATTGTTTGCCCTCAATTCAGTCACAGGACAACAGAGAGTCACCTGAGCCTCCTCTTTACACTATAGTTCAATATATACACGTACATATCCCCATTCATTTTCCATTCTATGGAGCGTATATGAAGTCCTTCACAGCCCAGTTGACAAGTCACATCTGAAACTTCTGTCATTCAGAGCCAATGTCTGTGTGTGCTCCAGCACTCTATGCAGTCTCCAAATTTGCATCTGCCACATAGGTAGGGAGGTCCTATGACCCAGGTGCAGCCTGCTTCCTGCACCTCAGTCCCACAGTCCTCTCCAGGTCACTTGAGACTAGAAGGTGAGTTTTCCCAGCCATGGAGTGCCTCACTCCTTGTCACTGACCTCAGGGCAGGAGGATTCCTGAAGGTCCTCATAGAGGCAACTCACAGGCACATGGGAACTGTGTCCCTCAGACTTGTGAAGAAAAGGGGCACTCATAGCAGGAGCATTGGTCATTGTAGGGGGAAAGGTAGGGGGAGCAGTAATGAACCTGGAACTCCAACAGACATGGTGCAGTCTCCTGAAGACCATTCTGAGGGTCTGTTGTGGAACACAGCTGGTCAGTGGAGGATTGGACTTTGTGCAGGGTGGGACAGGATTCAGGACAGGGCTTTTCCATGGAGGGTAAAGACCCATGCTGGAACCCTGGGGTGGAGTTTTCCTGATCAGTTGGAGTGACACTTTGATTCTGAGTCCACTTGTAGAAAGCAGACATTGCACAGATGTGTAAACCTCCATGCCTGGACCTCCAGTGCTCCAATATGGAGTCATGCTGGGGTCGACTCTAAGTTTCTTTGGAAACTTTGCTGGCTTCCATTGACAGGATCCTCGGCATGCCTCTTGATGGGGGCCCTGAAACTGAGATTAGGGAACTGGCCTGCTCTCAATGCTGTAACCTGCAGGCAGGGCTGTTTGCTCTCATCAAGGCCCCTGGCCATTGAGGATGGAGCACCTGACACACAATTGGCTTTTAGAGGTAGCCTGGGCAACATTAAGGGAGACACCCTCTGGATTTTCATCTTCTCCCTTCATATGGAGGGCAGTGTTCTGGGCAGACTGCCTTATTGCTGGCTGGCTCGTGCCAGTGATGGCTACTTCTTCTCCTTTCATGGGCATAGGGATGGAGTAGAAATCAAGTTCATTTCTTTGGAAGGGCCGTGCTATAGGGAGGATGGGTCTCTCATCAGTGTTCTTGACAGGTGGCTGACTCTCCAACACAGGGCCCAGGACAGAACTCTTGCAGGGTATTTGGAAGGGCAGGGGCCTGCTGGTTTCCTGCATGACAAGACATACACATAAAGCATTCATTATACTTGCTCTCTGTCATGAAAAAATGGAAACCAAACAAATAGGCAAAGGACTACAGAACATGAAGTTCAAGAGTAAGACGATTCAACAGTCACCCAATGTAAAAGGTGTGCTTCAACTCAGTGGTCATTACTAGAACACCAATTATAATATCAACCTCACACCTTTCATGGCATATTGGCAAATATCCCATTCTTAACATTGGACCTCATAGTTTGAGATGTAAAAGTCCACTTAAAGTGTGATGCAGATGGCTAATGTTCCTTTGAGCAGAGTGCTTTGGCTGAGGAGATTTCATACGAAAGTTCAGAGTGTTCACCCAATTTCAGTAAGAATATTCCTGCATAGTACATTCTATCCTTTGAGACATGGGAATAAACTTGGTCCATATGTGCCCCCATCTCATGTCAGGAGAGATATGAAAGGAATCCCACAAAGTATTGCAAACACCATACCTGAAATACACACAAGCCTGAGTCATATTGACATTAATAAGCTATAGCAAGTCACTAAGGATCAGGGAATTGGACCAGGAAGAAATTGAGTTTATCCAGAGCAGAAAAAGGGCAGCCCACCAGGGAGAGACGCACCCTCAGATAGGCACTGGATTCTGTCCCTCCCTTCCAATTTGATAGCGGCCTCCCCAGAAGTCTCCTAGAAGGTCTCTGGAGCAGTCTTCCTCTGCTGCTCTTCTTGCCTGCAGAACAAACCAAGGTATTTGGATGGATCCAGAGCAGAAAGTAAAAGTTCATGTCCCAATTCCCTTAGTGTTTGTTCTCATACAGTTTGACCACTCCTACATCTGTGCCTTCCCTTATGTCCCACCCAGTCAGTAACTCCAGCCTGCCCTTCTCATTTTCAACTAAGTTGAATCACAAGGACTCATCGCCTTTGTGCTTATCAAGGTCATGTTCCTACAGGACCCTGAATCCCGCCCCTTACTGGAGGCATGGGAAAAGAGTGACATCCAGGGTGTGACATTCTGAAGTGATGTCCTTGCCTATTTCTTTTCTGCTTACCCTGTCATTGCACATGGCTGTGATCATTGTGCGGAGAAGGAAGGACACCACCCATTTGACTTCAGTGCTCAGGCTTGGATCCCCCTACCCATCACTCACATTTGTCCCTGGTCCTTCTGTCTCTCAGGCTGGTTAAAGCTTCCTGTGTCGTGGAGAGACTTAAGCTGCCTTGGTGACTGGTATTCCTTCTCCTTCTTTGGGTCCAAGGTCTTTGGGGCCAGTCCCCACACCAGCACTTCATGGGGCATCTTCTGCTCCTTGAAGTGTGTCCAAAGGCCCCACAGTCCTTGCACTTGACCTGTGGGTGCAACAATACAAATTGCCATGAGTCAGCACAAACAAAGCCAGCTCTGCAGTGTGAAGGCTAAGATAGACTTTCAAGACTTAGTTAAGCTTTGTTTTAGATTAGAGATGCAGACCTGTGCACCAGCAATTTGGAGGATTACTAGGATTGCTGAAGTTCTTTGGAAAGCGTCTGTTGTTAGGATTCCTAGAAGGAAGACTTGAATGTTCCAAAGGTGATGATACTGAGCCAGAATTCAAGAGAAGTAATAACACTTGGCTGAGTAGGCTGCTAATGTGGATGGAAGGTATCTCATCACATCATATGAAGGGACTAATTTACCTGTGAGCAGGTCCCAGGCCCGGCCTTCATGGGTTGTAACAGGAGATTTGAGATGTAGAGGCCAAATCAGCAATATCTGAGCCAGACTCTGACCCATGCTGCCCCCAAGCTCTTGACTCACCCAGGCCTCCACTTACCTGGGAGTTGTCCCTCTGCCCCACAGCTCTCCTCTGCTGGTGCTTCTCATTCTGGGTTTTAAGGAGCCTTTGTGATGGAGTCTGTGAGGAACGACCTGCCCACTGCCTCATGTTCTTGATGTCAGGTCTTTCTTCCTCAGAGGCCAAGATTTAGATTTCCTGAGTCAAGGAGAAAAGAAGAATATATTCATGACCACGGAGAAATGGTATGTCCTTTGGACTTTGTTTACATTGTGGTGTTGAACCACCCTCAAAACCACTGAAGGAAATCTGTTTCCCAGAGTGCAATGTTCCTTTCCCAGATGTGTCTTTTTTCATAACTGCTATGACTCTGACATATCATATATGGATGCTCATTGTTGATTTGTATTGAGTGACTGATTGTAGACAATATGCTCATTTCCTTTATAACACCATGCTTTAGAGGTCAGAAAAACTGTGTTTCACCACATTTATAAAATAATCATTGTTACAAGGATGAATGGATGTAAGCCCCTTACACACATACTTGAAAATTGAAAACAGAGAAGTTCCCCTTCCAAAGTATTCACTGCTGTATTAAATATCACCAGAAGTGATCTTCATGCAAGCATTTATGAAGATACTGTTTGTCTTAGCTTTGTTAGACAAAGGTGATTGTCTAGATTCTATTTGCTGCCTTATATTAGCTCCCCATGATTTAACTACAATATTAGTAAATTTGGAATGACAATATGTGTCCTATGTATGAACAAAGGAAATATTTAGGCTTTAAATGAATGTGGGTTATATTAAGATATAAAGATAGGAATTATAAACTAGTTCAAAATGGAAAAACTCCCCTTTGACAAAAACTGAGACTTTGACAAGTGTGGAAGGAATTTTACAAATTGCTTCAATCAGGAAAATCAAAAACCAACACATCAAACTAGTGGCCGTACAGCAGGAGCAGTGCTGAGCAGTACCTGCATGAGCTGCCTACATTGCAAAAACTTTCAGAAATCCCAAATTAGTAATCTACTTTGTTATCTCCAGTTCATAAAAAAAGGAAGAAGGTATGAATCACAAAATCAGACACAGAAGGAGGTAATAAATATCACGGCACAAATGATAAAGGACACAAAGGACAGTGATCATAGAAGCAGAGATCATATTTTGGAAAAGATAATTGAACTGAAAAAAAAATCACAAGGAAATCAGCTGAAGACCAATAACCTTGCTAAAAATAGATGTAAAATTCCACAGGAAAATTCTGACCAACTGCATTCAAAAACATATTTTATATGTAGTACACAGTGATCCCATTAGGGTTTTACTTGAGAGTGCAAGTTTGGTTTGACATAAGGAGATCAATAAATGTATTTCTGTACATAATCATCAGGAGGACAAAAATCCCATGATGATCTCCTTACATGCCTCAAAAACAGTTGCCAGAGTCCAGCACACATTTGTGTTTATAAAACCAGAAAATCTAGGGATAGAGGGAACCTACCTCAGCAGCCCACAGGCTAGAGCTGAAGCATCCAAGAGCAACATTATGCATGGAAAGAATTCAGAACATTTTGTGTAAACACGGGAATAGACACGCATGCCCACATACCACACTACTCTTCAATCTAAATCTTGAAAGTAGCCCTGAAAATCAAGCAAAAGATAAAAATTAAGCATCCTGAGTAGATAGATATAGGGAAACAAAATTCAGATTGGCCCCATTGCTGAGGACAAAATCCTGTCTTTAGAAGACCCACAAAGCTCACCAGAAGACCTACAGAGCTCCTAATGAATTAGGCAAAGAAGTGGAGATATGATCAACACCCCAAATGCATCAGGTGTTTCTACCAGTACTCATTTTATCCCCCTCAGCAGAAAGGCACACAATTTAAAACGAAACAATCCTTAGCCCAGCACTGAAACCTCTGGCATTCCTTTTCCTCCAATCTATTAATATTTCCAGAAACAATCTGAAAAGCACCTGGAAGAAGGAACCAACCTGTGATCCCATTGTTCTGCTCTTTTGTCTGAGAAGGTTGTCAGACAGGTGGCTGCTAGAGACACAGCAGGGCAGGAGATGCAGCCTCCAGGAGGTCACGGGAAGGACTAGTGAGGAATGGTCATGGCCCTGGACTTTTATACTGACCCAGGGTGACTTGATCCAAAATGTGAACTACTGAATCTAACGGAATCCCCCGGGGTCATTTCCTGTAAATCTGTGACTCACACCTTTGCATCACAAGACTCTACTCAGGGTCCCTGATTTGCCAATCATTGTGTCCTAGATACTTGCTGTTTCCCTGGACCACTTTGTCAATCTTTCTGCAGCAAAATGTCTTCAGGAACATGTTCAGATTCAACAGGTGGAAAGACTCTGAGGCCTTAGGAACCTGACAAATGCAAAATACTCTAAATGGCATTTGGTAGATAATAATTTTGCTTCCTGTGTTCTGAATGATTATTTTTTCTTGCCATTCTACCTAAGGAAACCTTAGTTCAAAGGAAAGGATTTCACTAAATTTATTATATTTTAGATACACATATGTTTATCACTTGGGGATGCAAGTTTGGTTGAACATAAGGAAATCAATAAATGTATTTCTGCACATAATCATCAGGAGGACAAAAATCATATAATGATCTCCTCACTTGTCCAAAAAAATGTTCGCTAGAGTCCAGCACCCATTTGTGCGTCCTCTTGGGTGAATATGAATCTCAATTTAGTGTGTAGAGTCTAGCTCTTTCTATTTCCCTGTGCGATGGGCTCACTTATTTTTCCCCATGTAAATGTTATGGGCCAGACTACATGGGCAATGACTAAACAGACTCCATTTAACCCTGAGAGTCCACGTTACGTAGAAAATACTTCTCTCACAGGAACACCCGACCTCTGTACCCATCAACAGTAGCTTAGCATGACATGTTTGAAGACATAAAATAGAAATTTTAATATAGCAAAAATTTGTGCTGTTTTTGATTCTCATTTTTCCTAAACAACATACCATGTGAACACTGATGTCCACAGTGATTGTCTAGACATTAGTTACCATTCCTTAATTTGTACCTAGGTAAGGTCATTTTGACCCACTTCCCCCCTGCTGCTAATGATTTTAGATCTCATGATGTTAGTTTGTAATTTTAAATCATAGCCACAGACACTTATGATTGTACTGACTTATGGTATATAAACCCCTACCACCCTATGGTCGGGCCTGTTCTTCCCATAGCTATTTTGGGGGCATAGTGTGAGACAGTCAGCACGGTGTATAATACAGACTCTCAAATTTGGACTTCTCGGTGGTGATCGTTCTGATCTTAAGTTGTGCCTCACAACCTTTTAAGGATCCAGAGAGATCCTCGCTTTCAGGGCATAACCATGACACACCACTGACCTGGAAACTCCTGTGGGTACAGAGAGGCCAAAAAAGCTGTTGCTTCAAGGAGAAGGCCTCTGAGAGACTTTCCTCAGCCCCAGGCTGCAGAGCCCCAACCCAGGAGTGAAATAAATACTTCAAGAGACACCTGTTTGTTTCCCCAAGGCACACAGGTAAGTCTACCTCTGGTGGATTCATATCTGGGAACTCTGAGGAAGGCTGGAGACAGCATTGCTTTCTGAGGGTGATGGTGCCCAGGCCCTCAGGTCAGGAATCTCTAGTGACCACTTGTCATTGTCTATGGTGTCTTACGGGCTCCGTGTGTGTTTGTTTGTTTTCTGTTTTTTGTTTGCCCCTGAGTGTGGACGTGGGTCAGTATACCTCATGTTTGTCATGTACTGCCCTTCAGTGTATACTGACCTATTTCCAGGAATTCCAGAGAAGGGCCCCGACTACACGACCTGGCATGACATCTCTTCTCTCTAAATTCTGTGGGAGAGGATGGACATCTTTCATGGTCAGATGGCCCCCTCAGGGGACCACGAAATTGTCTCTGGGCATCCTGAACATCCTTACCAAATGTCTTACATGAAAAATTTTTTTTTTTAAATTGGTTAAAATGTTTTTGATCCATGTTCACTAAAGCTTACCTGGAAATGTAAACTGGTGTCAACAGGAACTTCCAACTATTGGACTTCCTCCACCAAAATGCCAGGCAAAATCTTTGATGGCTGCTGTCCAAGAGATCAGAAAAAATGGTTTAGATCAAGATCCCAACCTGAGGGGGCTCTCCCAAGGAGACCAACAGAAGCAGGCTCCTTTGCTGTCTCTTCAGGAAACTCCTTCATGGAGGAATAGGGCATAATCTTTGTCTATAGTTTCTTAATTCTTCTCATCTGTGATGAGGAAGAGCACATCAGGATGGAAGCCAAAACAACTTTTGACATTCTACTATTTAACTTCACTATTTTGATCTGCTCCTGGGTTAATTTTTGGATCAGACCTATTTTATCCAAGTATAAATTCTTTCTAGTGCTCTGTCTCATTCAGAGGCCAATGTACAAGTGTTAGCTCTCAATTTTGTGGGTTTTTAACAATAAGCTACAAGGCCTTTCTTTATCTGTTTTATGTGCATGTACACCAGTGTATCATCACATCTACCTATGTTTTTTTAACCAACCTTGACATATGAGCTCAAAAACTAAAATTTTTAAAAAATGTATCCAACTACCTTCAATTCACTAAATTTAAAAGGTTCAATTTCAATGCGTAAGAAAATACAAGTAAAGATATCTTTAAAACTCACAAGTTTCTCTAGGTGGTCACGCAAGTGATAAAATATTAATGTCTATAAAATATCTAATATCCATTGATTCTAGATTTTTTGTCAACAGGAAAGATAGACTGCTGCCCAATACACCTGTCTGATACCTTGGATTTTAAAAATAAGTAACTTAGATTTGACCTATATGAGATTGATCACTGATGTTTTTGTTAGAGACTTATGACTGATTTGAATGTTAAGATGCTCACTATTAAATATAAAATCAAGTACTCTTAACACCTTAAATTCCATAGGGTAACATACTTAACACATTATTGTTGCTTTCATTAATTGTTAAATACAAACAGGGGTTTCAAGGTACTTTCTCACTAAAACCAAGATTATTAAATGTTTCAACAGGGATAATTCTATACAAAGGTTTCAAAAGTTTCAACTACATTTCAAATATAGTTCAATTAATACAAAGTATTTCATCTTATTAAAATGAAGTAGTTTATCTAAATTGAGAAATTTACAAGGGTTGTTTTGGAATATAAATTTTAAAAGGGGGATCAACAGATTAAAAAATTAAAGGATTCTAGATATAAATCCATATGTACAAAGAAAAATGTGTTTCTAGGCAAAATGTCTTTAAGTGATAAAATAAAGCTGTAACATATCTAAGTAATCAACAATAGAGTCTAATTAAGTGATTAAAAAATTTAAAGTATGGGTAAATTTATATGTTTATGTATATATATAAGTAACACAACAGTGAAAATTATTCAAGGTTTTCCCCTAAGGTCAAATACTAATGCACTAGTATAAACCAAAGTTCAGTCTATATGCTAAAATGACAAATAATTCTTAAAATAGTCATTTAGTCTTTATTTTTTGAAAGATGAAGCCAAAACATTTATTTTGTTCCAGAACATAAAACTGATACACGTTCATTGCATACAATTTGGAACATGAGTGGGGAGACACTATGACGGAAACTGTTTACTTTGCAGTGCTAACCGCAGGTCCCTTTTTCTCTGCCTATAGTATCTCCACCTTCTCTTTCCTTTGCCAGGCTTCACTGTGAGCGGCTCTGAAAGCATCTACTTTCCATTTAGCCCTGTCTCCTGAGCCCGCTTCCTTGGGAATTCACCTTGGGCGCCACACCCTCCTGCCTGCCTGGGCCTGGCCCTGGGCAAGCTTCCCTCTGTCTCCTCAACTCTGTCCCTGCGGTGGGTGAAGCTGCCTGGAGCGATGGTGCCCGCCACTGTCAGCAGCCCTGTTAGTGCTGTGGCGTTTCCGGTCAGGAGAGGAGCATCAAGCTCTCCCTGTCCGCTAAGGCCCCGCCTGCGCTCGCCACCTCGGAGCTGCCCATGAGACCTGATGGCTTCCACTGGCTCCGGGCCTGGGCTGCCCCTGTCATTGTCCTGTGGGCCCTCCCTTCCCTGGTGACAGCTCTGTGCTCACCTCCAGGGCCCACCAGCCTTGTCTGCTCTTCCCTGCCGCGCAGCCTGGTGCAGACTGCCCACCCCAGGCCCCGGGCAGCTGCCTTCTTTTTCCAACCATGGATTTCTGGCCCCAGATGCAAAGATCCACCTTGAGGTTGGAGGCCCTCCTTGATGAAGCCCCACCTGAGGATGCCTTCCTGTCCCTGGCCCTCGTCCAGGACTGTCCGTGGGAAATTGTAAGGAGCTGGGGAGCCCCGGGAAGCCTGGGTGTGCCTGTCCCCGTGGGCAGAGGGAGAGGAACCTCCATCTGCTGGCACTTCTTAGGAGCCGGGTCCTGGCGCGGGCAGCTGAATGTCGCCTGGGGTCTGAGATTTGGGCGCCATCACACACTTGGGGCGGCCTGTGCCTCCACCGGTGCTGCTGTCACAGATGCCTGAGCCCGGGCACTTTCTAAGGAACAGAGACGTATGGGCTCACAGTTCTGGAGGCTGGGAAGTCCAGGATGCAGTGCCTGCACCTGATGAGGCCCCTCCTTACTGCGTCGTGATGAAGTGGATGGCCTTACAGGAGCGGGTCATCCTCAGTGTTGGGACAAGCTCACTCTCAGGAACCGCACTCACCCGTCAGGAGGGCTCTGCCAGCCCGCCCTGCGCATGTCTGAAGTGCTCGCACGGTTGCCCTGGGGGTCACGCTGGGTCCTGCGCCCTGGACACACGGCTGGCCGGATGGCGCGGCCCAGCTGAGGGTTTTCCGACAGTTCGCAGCCCACGGATCTGGACCGAGCGTGGCACTGAGCACACAGTTTGACCCAGATGCACTTTCTCCGGGTGACGGTGTGAGAGGCCACACAGCGGGCTGCACCTGGCCAGAAAGCAAGCACCTGGTCCCGGGCTGGACTGGCGGTACCGTCTTAGCCAGGCCCCCAGTCGCTCCCTGGGAAGACGCTGGCTAGCTGTGCTCAGGGGACTGCTGTGTCCGGCAGACGTCGCTCCCTGGTGGGGTCATCCTCCCGTGGTATCGGGGTAGGATGGGAGGTGGGCACACATCCGTCACCCGGGAGTACTGCTGCAGACATCTCCGCCCTTCTGAGAGGTTCTCCTGCCCAGACGCGTGGACCGTATTGGCTTCTGTCATAGTTTTTGTGAGAAGGACACACAACATAAGACGGCCCCTTGAGTAGACTCTTAAGTGTTCAGTAAAGCGTTGGTAACTGCAGCCACCAGATGTCCAAAGAGCTCTAGGACTTTCTCAGCTTCTTTTTCTTTTCATTTTTTTTTTTTTTTTTTTAGTGTCTTTTAGCTACACAGGACAGTAGAGTCCATGTGGACATAATCATGACAGCGTGGGATGTGTCTTGTTCTAATTCTGTCCGGACACCTGTCCTTCCCCTTCCCTCCCCATACCCTCTTTTGATCTTTCTGTCATTTACCCAAAGTTATTCTTTAAAATTAATTTCTTATGGATGCATTTGAAGGTGAGACTCACAGTGGTATATTCATATGTACACGTGTCTGATTCGTTCCACTGTCTTTCCTTTCCACATCCCCACTTCCCTTCATCCCCTTTGTCCACTCCACTGAACTTCTATTCCAGACCCCTCCCACATTATGGATTAAATTCTACATATCACAGAAAACATTTGACCTTGTGTTTGAGGATTGGCTTATTTCACTTAGTATGCTAGTCTCCAGATCCATCCATTTACTGGCAAATGTCATAACGTCATTCTTCATGACTGAGTAATTCTCCATTGTGTATATAGACCACATTTTCTTCATTCCGTGGGATTTGCTCATCTTTCATAATTGAAACTGTGCACCATTTTGGCCAATATCTCCTTGTTGCCCCTCTCCTCAGTCCCTGGCAACCTCTGTTCTACTCTCTGCATTCGATTTTTTATTTTCTTCCAGCCTTATTGAGGTATTACTGGAAAATAAAAAAATCATATAAATTTAAGTTATAAAATCTGATGTTTCTATTATGAAATGATCATGACAATCCAGCTATTTAGTTACTCGTCACCTCATCACCTCACAAACCCCCCATACTGTGTGTGTGTGTGTGTGTGTGTGTGTGTGCGTGTGTAGACGCTGCAGGTCTACGACCTCGCAACTCCAAGCACACCATGTGTCATTAATAACTGTAGCCACCAAGCCGGGCATGGGACTTCTGGACCTTAGCCATCCTGCGTGATTGAAACTGACGGGCACCTGCCCGCCCCATCCCAGGCCCTGGCAACCACCACTCTGCTCTCTGCCTCTAGGCTGCCCTTCCAGGTCCATGCACTGAGATTGGGCAGTGTCTGTCTTCCTTTTCTGGCCATTTCACTTGGCACAGTGTTCTCAGGCTAGCCCACACAGTCATGGAGGAGGGACTCCCTTCTTGTTTGGGGTGGCCACATGGAGGTGTGCAGGCCCTGTTTCCTTCATCTGTGGCTCAGTCCATGGACATTGAGTGGTTCCTGCTCCTGTGAGGGTGCTGTGACAGCCTGGCCATGGCCAGGGCTCCTCAAGACCCTGACCTCAAACGCTGTGCATACCTGCCCACCAGCTGACAGGGGCCACGTAATTCTGGCTTCATTTCCAGGTCCCTTCCAGGGCTTTCTGTCGCCGCCTCCCTGATGGGCTCTCCGTCGCCGCCTCCCTGATGGGCTCTCCTGCCAGCAGGATGCAGGTATGGCCTCTTCTCCACAGCTTTGCTGACATTTGTTAGGTGTGTGTGTGTGTGTGTGTGTGTGTGTGTGTTTAAACAGCAGTCATCCCAACAGGTATAAGGTCTTAGTTCCCTATGGTCTTGATTTGTGTTTCTCTGATGATCAGTGTACATTTTCATATATCTATCGGTCTTCCCTGGAGAAAGATCTGTTCAGAGTATTTCCCCCTTTTAACTGGGTTGTTATTATTATGGTTATTATTGCTATTGAGTTGTAGGACTCCCTTGTACATTCTGGGTGTGATCTTTGTATCAAATATATGTTCTACAAACATTTTCTGCCATCTGAAATGTGCCTTTCTTTTTTAAAAACAATTTTCTATTTGTTCTTTTTAGTTATTTGCAACAGAAAAGTGTATTTTGACCCGTCGTTCGTACATGCAGTATGACTTCCCATTTTGGGGTTGTACCAGATGTGGAGTTGCATTGGTCGTGTGTTCACATATGAACATAGGAAGGTGGTGTCCAGTTCATTCTACTGTTAATCTATTCCCATCTTCCCTCCATCCCTTCCCTTCATCCCCCTTTGTCTAATCCAGTGAACTTCTATTCTCCCCCTCCTGATGCTTATTGTGAGTTAGTATTCGTTGATCAGAGAGAATTCATTCAGCCTTTGGTTTTTGGGATTGTCTTATTGCACTTTGCATGATAATCTCCAGTTTGATTCATTCACTGGCAAATGCCATAATTTCATTCTTCTTTATGACTGAGTAATATTCGATTGTGTATATGTATCGCCTCTTCTTTGTCCATTCGTTGAAGGGCACTGAGGTGGTTCCATAGCTTACCTATTGTGAATTGAGCTGTTACAGACAGTGATGTGGCCACGTTACTGTAGTATCCTGACTTTAAGTCCTTTGAGTATAAACAGAGGAGTGGGATAGCTGGGTCAAATGGTGATTCCTTGCCAGGTTTTCTGAGGAATGTCCACACTGCTTTCCAGAGTGGTTGCACCAATTTGCAGTCGGACCAGCAAGGTATGAGTGAGACTTTTCCTCACATCCAACATTTATTGTTACTTGTATCCTTGATACTTGCCATTGTGCCTGGAGGGATGGAATATCAGCATGGTGTTAACTTGCATTTCTCTGATGGATGCCCTTTCATTCTGTTAACCCTTTCCTTTGCTGAACAGAAGTGTTTTCATTGGACCTAATCTCATTTGTCTACTTTTGGGTCTTCTCTCTCTTTTTTCTTGCTCTGTAGTTGTATTCAAATCATTTGTTTCTTTATTGATTTGCTATCTGGAGGATCCATCTATTACAGGATGGTTTTGAATAGTCTAAGATAAAATTTGTCAAATTTGTTGATGTCAAAAAAACCAGCTCTTGGTTTTGGCGTTTTATCTATTTTTCTCTTTTCTGTTTTGTTTACTTCTGCTCCAATTTTATAATTTCCTCCTTTTTGCTAACTTAGTTTGTTTTTATTCTAGTCTCTGCAGGTGCAACATTAGGGTGTTTAGTTGCAGGCTGCCTCCTTTGGTAGCTGAGGCTCCATCACTGTGAATTTCTCCTGGTGATGTTCTGCTGTGCCCCATATGTCTTGGTGGTTGGCTTTTAGTTTAGGTTGTCCTGAGATGGGTTATGATTTCCCCTTCAAGTTCTTCTTTGATGCAGTGATTGTTCAAGAGTGTTTAATTTCTATGTTCTGGTAAAATTTCCTGTTTGACTTGAATTATTAACTTCTAATTTCATTCCATTTGGGATAAATTCAGTTTTCTTAAGCACTTGAAACCTTTTTTGGTAACCTAGCATGTGACCTACTCTGGAGAATGTTCTGTGCACTCTTGGGAAGGACGGCTCTTCCCTCCTGGGGTGGAAGGTGTTCTGCGTGTCTGCGGGTGTTCTGTAGAGCTGCTCAGAGCGTGCTTCCCTTATTGCTCTTCTGTCTGGACCACAGAGCCATTTCTGAGAGTCCAGTATGGAATCTTCCTGCAGTTTCAACCGTGCTGCCTGTTACTCTCTTCAGATCCATAGATATTTACTTCGCATCTTGAGGTACAAAGACACCGGATGCATACATGTGATTTATTGCTATGTCCTCCTATTGACTGACCCTCTTATTATTATTTAGTGATCTTTGTCAGTCTGACTGTCTTTTCTGTGATATGAGCACAACTGCTTGCCTATTTTGGTTTCTGTTTGAATGAACTACCTTTTCCTATCCCTTCACTTACAGCTTCCATGTGTCCTTCACCCTAAAATGAGTATCTTTTAGACAGTCTGTTGCTGAATCTTTATAAAAAATCCATTCAGCCACTCTGAATATTCTGATTGGCGAGTTTAATCCATTTATATTTAAAGTAATTATTCATACTTTGTTTTCTGTTTTGCAGTTTTTTTGTTTCTCTCTTCCTCTCTTGTCTGCCTTTGTAATTTAATGTTTTTAGGTGATTTGCTTTGTGATTATTTTCTCTTTGGTTTTTTTGTAGATTTTCTCTCTGTGCTTACTATTAAGTTTACATAAAAACTTTAATATTCAAAACAATCTACTATAAACTGATAACAACTTAACTTTGTATGCAATTTGTTTTATGTTGTGTATCCATTCACAAATTATAGTTATCTTTTTTTTATTGTAAACAAATAGGATACATGTGGTTTCCCTGTTTGTACATGGAGTCAAGGCCTACCGTTTGCATAATCATATATTTACATAGGGTAATGTTGTTTGATTCATTCTGTTATTTTATTTTTTTTCTTCCCCCCATCCCTCCCCCGGTTTTCCCTCTATACAGTCCTTCCTTCCTCCATTATTGCCACCCTCCTTAACACTAACCCTAAACCTAACCCTAACCCTAATGCTAACACCTCCCACCCCCCATTATATGTCATCATTCGCTTCTCAGTGAGATCATTTGTCCGTTAGTTTTTTGAGATTGGCTTATCTCACTTACCATGATATTCTCCAATTTCATCCATTTTCCTGCAAATGCCATAATTTTATCATTCTTTATGGCAGAGTAATATTCCATTGTATATATATGCCACAGTTTCTTTATCCATTCATCAATTGAAGGACATGTAGGTTGGTCCCACAATCTGGCTATGGTGAATGGAGCAGCAATGAACATTGATGTGGATGAATCTCTGTAGTATGCTGATTTTAAATCCTTTGGGTATAGGCCAAGGAGTAGGAGAGCTTGGTCAAATGGTGGTTCCATTCCAAGTTTTCTGAGGAATCTCCAGGCTGCTTTCCAGAGTGGCTGCACTAATTTGCAACCCCACCTGCAATGTATGAGTGTACCTTTTTCCCCCCATCCTTGCCAACACCTACTTTTGCTTGTGTTCTTGATAATCGCCATTCTAATTGGGGTGAGATGGAATCTTAGGGTAGTTTTGATTTGCATTTCTCTTATTACAAGAGATGTTGAACATTTTTTCATATTTCTGTTGATTGCTTATACATCTTCTTCTGTGAAGTGTCTGTTCATATCCTTCATTTGTTGACTGGATTATTTGTATTCTTGTTGTAGGGTTTTTTGAGTTCTTTATATATTCTGGAAATTAGCACTCTATCTCAATTATGAGTGGCAAAGATATTCTCTCACTCTGTAGGCTCTGTCTTCACATTACTGATAGTTTCCTTTGCTGAGAGAAAGCTTTTGGTTTGAATGTATCCCAGTTGTTGATTCTTGTTTTATTTCTTGTGCTATGCGAGTCCTGTTAAGGAAGTCTGATCCTAAGCCAACAAGTTGATGATTTGGACCTACTTTTTCTTCTATAAGATGCAGGGTCTCTGGTCTCATTCCAAGGTCCTTGATCCATTTTGAGGTGAGTTTTGTGCAGGTTGAGAGATAGGGATTTAATTTCATTCTGTTGAATATGGTTTTCCAGTATTCCCAGCACCATTTGTTGAAGAAGCTATCTTTTCTCCATTGCATATTTTTGGACCCTTTGTCTAGTATGAGAAAATTGTATTTATTTGGGTTTGTGTCCATGTCCTCTATTCTGTACCATTGCTCTACCTCTCTCTTTTGATACCAGTACCATGCCGTTTCTGTTACTATTGCTTTGTACTAGAGTTGAAGATCTGGTATTGCGATACTCACTGCTTCACTATTTCTACTGAGGATTGCTTTAGCTATTTTGGGTTTCTTGTTCTTCCAGATGAATTTCATAATTGCTTGCTCTATTTCTGTTAGGTACATCATTGGGATTTTAATTGGAATTGCATTTAATCTGTATAGCACTTTTGGTAGTATGGCCATTTTGACAATATTAATTCTTCCTATCCAAGAACATGGGAGATCTTTCCATTTTCTAAGTTTTTCTTTAATTTCTCTTTTTAGTGTTCTGTAGTTCTCATTGTAGAGGTCTTTCACCTCTTTTGAGATTGATTCCGAAGTATTTTATTTTTTTCTAGGCTATTGTGAATGGGGTAATTTCCGAACTTCTTTTTCTGAAGATTCATCACTTATGGATAAAAATGTATTGGATTTATGAGCATTGATCTTGTAACCTGCTACTTTACGGAATTCACTTATGAGTTCTAGAAGTTTTCTGGTGGAATTTCCAGGTTCCCCTAAATATATAATTATGTCATCAGTGAACAGGGATAGTTTGAGTTCTTCTTTTCTAATTCATATCCCTTTAATTTCTTTGGTTTGTCTAATTTCTCTGGTTAGAGTTTGAAGGATGATGTTGAATAGAAGTGGTGAAAGATGGCATGCCTGCCTTTTTCCAGTTTTTATGGGGAATGCTTTCAGTTTTTCACCATTTAGAATAATATTGGCCATGGGCCTAGCATAGATGGCCTTTACAATATTAAGGAATGTTCCCACTATCCCAATTTTTTCTACTGTTTTGAGCATGAAGGAATGCTGTATTTTATTGAATGCTTTTTCTGCATCTATTAAAATGATCATGTGATACTTAACTTTAAGTCTGTTGATATGGTGAATGACATTTATTGATTTCTGGATGTTGAACCAACCTTGCATCCCTGGGATAAAACCACTTGATCGTGCTGCACTATCTTTTTAATATGTATTTGTATGTGATTTGCTAAAATTTTGTTGAGAATTTTTGCGTCCTTGTTCATTAAGGATATTGGTCTGAAATTTTCTTTCCTTGATTTGTCTCTCTCTGGTTTAGGTATCAGGGTGATATTAGCTTCATAGAATGTGTTTGGGAGGGTTCCCTCTTCTTCTATTTCATGGAATACTTTGAGGAGTATTAGAATGAGCTCTTCTTTAACGGGTTTGTAGAACTCTTCTGAGAACTCATCTGGTCCTGGACTTTTTCTGTTGGTAAGCTTTTGATACCTCTTCTATTTCATTGCTTGAAATTGATTTATATGAGTTGTGTATATCCTCCTTGTTTAGTTTAGGTAATTCATATATCTCTAAAAACTTGTTGATATCTTCAAAGTTTTCTGTTTTGTTGGAATATAGATTTTCAAAATAGCTTCTAATTATGTTTTGTATTTCACTCGTGTCTGCTGTGATATTTCCTTGTTCATTCTGAATTTTAGTAATTTGATTTTTCTCCCTCTTTCTCTTTGTTAGTGTGGCTAAGGGTTTATCAATTTTGTTTATATTTTCAAAGAACCAACTTTTTATTTTGTTAATTTTTCTGATTGTTTCTTTTGTTTCAATTTTGTTGATTTTGGCTCTGATTTTAACTATTTCCTGTTTTCTACTTCTGTTGGTGTTGGTCTGCTCTTCTTTGTCTACGGCTTTGAGCTGTAGTGTTCAGTCATTTATTTGTTGATTTCTACATCTTTTGGTGAATGCATCCCATGAAATAAATCTTCCTCTAAATACTGCTTTCATAGTGTCCCAGAGATTTTGATATGATGTGTCTTTGTTCTCATTTACTTTTAAGAATTTTTTAATTTTCCTTTTGATATCTTCTGTTATCCATTCATGATATAGTAGTGTATTGTTTAATCTCCAGGTATTGGAGAAGTTTCTGTTTTTTATTCTGTCATGTATTTTTAGTCTCAATCCATTATGATCTGATATAACACAAGGTAGTTTCTCTATCTTCTTGCATTTGGGAACAGTAGATTTGTGGCATAAAATATGGTCTATTTTAGAGAAGGATCCATGTGCTGCTGAGAAGAAAGTGTATTCATTCTTTGTTGGATATTATATTATATATGTGTCCATTAAGTCTAAATTGTTAATTGTGTTATTGAGTTCTATGGTTTCTTTATTCAATTTTTGTTTCGAAGATCTATCCAGTGGTGAGAGAGGTGTGTTAAAATCGCCTAGTATTATTGTGTTGTGGTCTATTTGATTTCTGGAATTAAGAAGGATTTGTTTGACATACATGGTTGAGCCAATGTGCGGGGCATAGATATTTATGATTGCTATGTCTTCCTGATTTATACTTCCCTTAAGAAGTATGTAATGTCCTTCTTTATCCCTTCTGACTAGTTTTGGCTTGAAGTCCACCTTATCTGAACTGAGGATGGATACTCCAGCTTTTTTGCTGTGTCCATGTGCATGGAATGTTTTTTTCCCATCCTTTCATCTTTAGTCTATGAGTATCTCTTTCTATGAGATGAGTCCCTTGCAGGCAGCATATTGTTGGATTTTTCTTTTTATTCCAATCTGCCAGTCTATGTCTTTTGATTGATGAGTTCAGGTCATTAACTTTCAGGGTTATTATTGTGATATACTTTGTATTCCAAGTCATTTGACTCATTTTTGCTTTTTGACATGATTTGGTTTCTCCTTTATTTTGCTTTTCCTCTAGGCTACTTCCTCCTGTTGCTGATTTGCATTGTTTTTTATTATTTTTGTATTTTAACTTTTATACTAGGGTAAAAGTGATTAAGCACCACCATTAAAGTGTTCTATTACTCTGTATTTGTCTGTATGTTTACATTCACTGGAGACATTTATAATTCCATATACTTTATATGGTAACCTAGTATCCTTTCTGGAAAAGGTACCTATAACACTTATTATTATTATTATTATTATTATTGAAGGGGATACCAGGGATTGAACTCAGGGGCACTGGACCACTGTGCCACATCCCCAGCCCTATTTTGTGTTTTATTTAGAGACAGTGTCTCACTGAGTTGCTTAGTGCCTTGCTTTTGCTGAAGCTGGCTTTGAACTTGAGATTCTCCTGCCTCAGCCTCCTGACCATTGGGCCCTGTAACACTTATAAGTCAGTTCTAGTGGTGACAGACTCCCTCCACTTTGTCTGGAGAAGTCTTTATCTCTCTTTCATTTCTATAGGCTAAGTTCACTGTGTGTAGAATTCTTGGATGACAGTTCTTTCTTCTGCACTTTGAGCAAACCCTCCCACTCAATCCTAGCCTTCCAGGTTTCTGTTGAGTAATCCACTGATAGCCTGATTGAGGCTCCTTTGTTCATGATAAGTCACACGGTCCTTTTCAAAATTTTCTTTGACTTCTGACAGTTTAAGTGTAATGCATCTCAGGGCAGACCTCTTTAGGTTTAACCTGCTTGGTGTCCTTTGTTCTTTATAAATCTGTATGTACGTTTTCCCCTTGACAGTGTCCAATAAGTTCCATAGTTTTCTTCACCATTTTTCATTCCTTTTGCTATTTTCATGTCTTGCTAGATAATTTAAAATGGGTTGTCTTTGAGATCACTGTTTGTTTCTTGGGCTTGATCTAGTTTCTTGTTGACAATCTCCCAATCTTGCCGAGTCGAGCTGGCTGGTGAGACCCACTGCAGCTGCTGAGAGTCATTTGCTCTATGTAAGGGCGTGTGGCATGTGTTCTGTGGGAACTTGCAGGACACCATCTGCAGGGGCACACATAGGCCAGCATCTGGGGCGTGTGGGTGGGCAGCTGGTTGTTGGGGTTCATTGATGGGTTGACTGGTGTTTGTGGGTAGGGCTGTTGGTTGGTAGTGTACATATACAGGCTTGCTGGGTGCAAATGATATATATTTTGGATATTTTTGCCTTAACATGAATGTGCATGATTGATATTGAGGTTGGACATCTTTTGAAATTCACTTTCCATTTACATTTCTTCTTTGAAATATTTGCTCATACTAATTCCCAAATCTCCTATTGGAATTTTGCTCTTTTTGAATATGTAGGTGTTCCTTGTTTTTTCTCTATATTAACAATTTTGTTGTTACATATGCTGCAAATACTTTCTATCAATCTGTCAATCATCTCTTTTTTGGAGGAGGCGACTGTGATGGACTGACAGATCTGGCTCCATGAGAATGTTATAGGCCAGACTCTAAGGGAAATGACTAAACAGACTCCATTTTGCTCTGAGACTCCATGTTATGTAGGAAATAAGCTTCTCCCATGGGAACACCCCACCTCTGTGCCCATCATCACTTACTTGGTGTGACATGTTTAATAATATACAATGGCAACTCCCATGTAGTAAAGAATTGCTCTCTTTTGATTCCTATTGCTCCTAAACAATGTACCATGTGAACAGTGATTGTGTGGATGTTAGTAACCATTCTTTAGTTTGTACCTAGGTAAGGGTCATTCTGACCCACTTCCCCCTCTGTCGATGATCTCATGATGTTAATGTGTAATTTCAGATCATAGCAACAGACACTTATGATTAATGTGATTTTTGGTATAAGAACCCCTACAACCCTGTGGTCGGGGCTGTTCTCCCAATAGACATTTTTTGGGGCTTTGTGTGAGACAGTCAGCTGGCCAGCTTAATAAAGACTCTCCAATTTGGACTTCTCAGTTGTGATCGGTCTGTTCTTAAGTTGTGCCCCATAACATTTGGAGGCCCCAGCAAGATTCTCGCTGCCTGGTGGGTAACCACCGCTCACCACTGACCTGGAAACTCCTGCGGATGTGAGAGGTCATAACGTTGTTCCTAGGTGAAGGCCTCTGAGAGACGTTCCTCAGTCCCAGGCTGCATGATCTCTGGAGCCCCACCCTAGGACTGAACTAAATTTTCTGAAGAGAGTCACCTGTTCTGCACCCCTGGGGGACCGGTAAATCTGTTTCTGGCAGTACTGCATCTGGGGACTCTGAGGAAGGATGGACACAGCATTACTTCCCGAGTCTGGGACTGGCAAGACATTGCTCAGTTCCTCTGGTCTGGAATCTGGAGTGGCCACTTATCTGTGTCTTTGGTGTTTTATCTGTTCTGTGTTTGTTTGTCCTTTTCTGTTTTTTTTTTTTTTTTTTTTGTTGTTGTTGTTGCCCTTTACTGTAAGCATGGGTCAGTCTCCCTCACGTCAGTCATGTACTCCCTTCCAGAGCATGTTAACTAATTTCCAGGAATTCCAGAAGAGAGCCAGTGACTACGGAACCCACTGCAATATCTTTTCTCTCTCTAAATTCTGTGAGAGAGAATGACCAAATTTTGTGGTCAAATGGCTCCCTCAGGGGACCACCAAATTGTCTTTGGGCAGCCTGAACAATCTGATCAAATGTTTTATAGTCAAATTTGGAAAAAAATGGTTCAAATTTTTTAACCATGTTCACTAAAGCTTACATTAAAATATAATCTGCTGCCTATTGGAACATCCAACTATTGGAGTTAGTCCACCAAAATGTCAGGCAAAATTTTAATGGCTGCTATCCAAGAGACCAGGAAAACTGGTTTAGAACATGACCCCAACCTGAGGGGGATCTCCCAAAGGGACCAATGGAAGCAGCTCCCTTGCTTTCTCTTCAGAAAACTCCTTCAGGAAGGGATAGGGCATAACCTTGTCTATATTTTCTTAATTCTTTTTCATCTCAGGATGGAGGCCAAAAAGACTTTTAAAATTCTATTGTTTTTGAGTTCATAATTTTGATCTGGTACACTAGTTTAATTTTTAATCAGACCTATTTTATCCAAATATAAAGATTTTCTTAATGCTCTGTTTCATTCAGAGGCCAGTTTACAAGGGATAACTCTCAGTCTAATGGGTTTTAAGAAATAAGGTATAAGGCCTTTGTCCATCTGTTTATTTTTTGTATATGTACACTGGTGTATTGTCATGTCTATATATATTTGGTACCAAAATTGACATATGAACTCATAAATTAAAATTTTAAATAATAGAGCCAAATATTTTTGATTCACATGATTTAAAAGGTTTTCGAATTGGGTAAACAAAAGTATGGCTTTCAAGTTAGTAACACAGTTTTGTGTCCAGGTGGTCAAAAAATACATAAAATGTTAATTTTATAAAATGTCTAATATCCATTGTTTCTAGGTTTTTCTTCAACAGGAAAGAAATGACTGATATGGCTCAATACAATTCTCTGATAACTTGGCTTTTAAAAATTAACTAAATTAGATTTAACACATATGGGATTGATCATAGATGTGTTTGTTAGAGACTTAAAACATTTTTGGTGTTTTCATAAATTGGTAAATAAAAAATGATTTAAATTTACTTTATGTTATCACTAACAACATGATTACTAAAAGTCTTAACAGGTATTATTCTATATAATGGGTCCAAAAGTTTCAACTGTATTTAAATCGAGTTCTATAAGTAACAAAGTATTTCATTGGATTAAAATGGAGTAATTTATCTAAATTCAGAAATTTATAAGGGTTGTTTCAAAATATAAATTTTAAAAAGGGAATCAACAGATTAAAACATTATAAGGTTTTAGATACAAAAATATATATAATAAAAATATTTCTAGATAAAAAACTCTTTATGTGATAAAATAAGGCTGTAATACATCAAAGTAAACAACAAGAGTGTCTATGTGATTAAAAAATGTTAATTAAGAGTAAATTTTAAAAGGTTTACATGTATATGTAACTAACACAACAGTTAAAACTATTCAAGGTTTTTATCCTAAGGTCAAATATTAATGTACTGATATAAACCAAATTTCAGTTTATATGCTAAAATGACCAATCATTCTAAGAGCATTAATTTACTCTTAACATTGTATCTGTTAAGTTTTATTCTCTAGAACAGTTAGTCTTAAAAATTGGGGGTTTGTACAACTCTGGTTATACAGCAACTGTTAGAGTGTTGTACTACATCACAAAGTCTAAATTTTCTTACAAGTTAAACATGGTTAATAGAAAAACATCAATGTAATTATGATTCTATTATTCTTATTCATATATTAAATGTGTTCATATCTTCCAGGTATTCAAGTCTTTAAAAGTTTTAAAAGAACATTTTATAAAGCTGGTGTTCTCCACCTAAAGTTGTAATGGTAATTTTAAACTTATCAGAATAAGAAATTTTATTGGGGATTTATTTATATCATTTAGTGTTCTGTAATTGGACCTGAACCTTATGTTACCTTCTGCACTGGGGTAGAAATGAAAATGTATTTCTAAGTGATAATGAGAGTCTGATCTGTTTAAAAGTTAATATCATAAAACAGGAAAAACATTTTACCACTTTACTAAACAAAAATAAAGTTAAAAGCTCTCTCAGATTTCTTTGATTCATGTTTTAGGTGTAATATCATACTGTGTTAATTAACATTCATATAGACTTAGGAAACAATATATGTAAACTTTATAAAATGATATTTAAAAAAAGATAACGATCAGCCTCAGAACTAGACTGTTTACCTAAGATTTATGAAGAGCCCCACCTTACCTGAGATAAGGCCCTACTTCCTACCTTACTACATGTTATAATGGCTTCAAAATAAGTCAGACTTCAGCTCATAATTTATATTCTAAAGATTGATTTTTTTGTTATAAAAATTACTGTGATCTCAAACATGGAATATAATATATAGCTCAGCCAAAATTTAAGATAGCTATTACACAACTAAATCTGTTTTTACTGTTGTTAATTCCATTTTGTATTTTCCTTGTAAACTCTGTAACTTTTGACTGATTAATGTTTTACAGATGTACTACTTCAAGAACAATCTAAATTAATGTGATAATAAGTCATCACCTATAGGACAGATCATATAGATCCCAGATTAATAAAAATTAGTAAATAACTATAAAGTCATAGACATTAAAGTTAAAACCTAGTACTCTTACTGGATGACTGGTGAAACTGACTTGCTGGATGTTTAAGATCAAAACCTAAAGATTGAGATTAAAATAAAGGGGTCAAGAGAATCAATATTTGGCTCTTGCCCTCAGAGTCAGCCTAAACCCAGGGAACAAAAGAACTTCTCTAAGGAGCTTTACAGCTCTGGGCTACACAACCTTCCAATCAGGGAGATTTACGAGACCACTAGAGGATGAAAAGACAATCAGTGCACCTGCTGTAGAGGAGGGTCCTTTGGAAAGGGAGTCATACCTAATGCTTCCAAAGGAATCCACCTCATCAAGGAGACCCTACCAGGTGAATGGTACTAAAGGAGTTAAGAAGCTGCTCTCAAGTTCCCCAAAAGTGACCCCTGTGGGAACTCAGAGGACTCTTAACAGCAGATAGAAACAAGGTCAATTTGACCAGTTTGATCTTAAATACCTAGCAAAAACAGTTAAAACCCAAACACAGTCATTCCTGGACATTTTAAAAACTAAACAACAGTTATTTTAATGTAACTTGAGATGTACACTTGTGGTAGCCCCCCACCGAAAATAAGTAAAACTAGAGGTAACAAAAAAGATTCTTAGACAAAAATGCTTGATAACTATCAAGAGAAACTGCAAGACTTATAAGTTTTTAGGCAGTTTAAAGCCTACAAATCATCTAACCTCCAGTACAGGTAGACTTAATTAATGTTTGCTGGTATGATTCTCTAATCCTAAGTAACAAAAATAAAGGGATCTCTAGTGAACAAAAATATCATGCCAGTAAAAAGATATTTTACAAAAATCATGTGACATTAAGTAACTTATGTTGGGCTTACATTCCTGATAACTCCAACAATGTTAAAGATTTACAATTGAGGCCTTATCCTCTCCAGACTTGTTAAGCTTTGTTAGGCCTTTTTATGGGAACAACCTCTCAACTCTTCCACCTCCTGGTAAGAGATTATTAATTTCTATCAACTTCATGATATTCATTGACATGTTCCAGATGCTATTTATTTTGCACTCATGGTTTTTTGTTTCTTTCATAGAACAAGACTTTTACCCCTGGAAGGGAACTTTTTACTGCTTGCCCCACCACACGTCACACCTCTCAGTTCGAAGCAGCAAGAGCAGTCATCACCCTTTTTCCTTACAGCAGTAAAAAGTCCCTAAAATTAGAGGGATTATAATAAGAATTTTAAAAGACAGTCAATATAAATAGGTAAATGGGGTTAAATCACAAAAATAAGGGCCAGTTTGGGTCCAGAAAGTTGGAGGCAAATGACCTCTGAGAGATTAAAAGGTTAATGCTTCCAGAGCCCTTCCTCCACCCTCATCAAGAACCTGCTCCTGTTCTAATCTGTTGTTAAGTCTCTCTAACAGGTTCAACTTATGAGAAAACCAGCCCCAAGAGACCACTGATTTCCAACACCCATTTCAGTCAGAAGACTACGTCTACATCAAATTGTTCCAGAAAGGACCATCACCTGGCTGAAATGGAAGATACCTTATTCATAGCATGGGTTCATCACATGTGAGTCAAGACAACAGAAAAATGGACAGCCCTCAGAGACCCCAACCACCATCAAAAGATAAGACTGAAAAAATGTTAATCATGTTTTTTGTCTTGCTTGGACTATGTCAGCAATAACTCTGTGCTTAAATGTTCAACTTTTTGAGATTGCCAAATGGGCTAAATTCTGTATACTATTATGATGGGGAGGGATAAAAGGAACATATGGGGCTAATATCTAAACAAGCAGACCCTTTCTTAGTTGCCCTCCTAGTGGAAATAGGTATAATGGGCTCCACAGCTATAGGAACCACTGCACTAATTACTGGAAATCAGAATTTCAAAACTTTAAGTAGACAAACTGATTTGGACTTAAATATGTTAGAGATAAAATCCAGTCTGTTACACTAATGGTGTTGCACACTCACTATAATCACCTATACACTACTAATAAATCAATGATTTGATTATGTACAAAAGAAAAGTGTGGAATATGATGGACTGACAGATCTGGCTCCATGAGAATGTTACAGGCCAGACTCTAAGGGTAATGACTAAACAGACTCCATTTTGCTCTGAGACTCCATGTTATGTAGGAAATAAGCTTCTCCCATGGGAACACCCCACCTCTGTGCCCATCATCACTTACTTGGTGTGACATGTTTAATAATATACAATGGCAACTGCTATGTAGTAAAGAATTGCTCTCTTTTGATTCCTATTGCTCCTAAACAATGTACCATGTGAACAGTGATTGTGTGGATGTTAGTAACCATTCTTTAGTTTGTACCTAGGTAAGGGTCATTCTGACCCACCTCCCCCTCTGTCAATGATCTCATAATGTTAATGTGTAATTTCAGATCATAGCAACAGACACTTATGATTAATGTGATTTTTGGTATAAGAAACCCTACAACCCTGTGGTCGGGGCTGTTCTCCCAACAGCCATTTTATGGGGTATTGTGTGAGACAGTCAGCTGGCCAGCTTAATAAAGACTGTCCAATTTGGACTTCTCAGTGGTAATCGGTCTGTTTTTAAGTTGCACCCCATAACAGCTACCAGGGATTGAAATCAGGGACTTGACACTTGACCACTGCACCACATCCCCAGTCCTATTATTTGTATTTTATTTAGAAACAGGGTGTCACTGAGTTACTTAATGTCTCACTTTTTTGGAAACTGGCTTTGAAATCATGATCCTCCTGCCTCAGCCTCCCAAGCTGCTGGGATTACAGGTGTTTGCCATTGTGCCTGGAAGTCAGTCATGTTTTAACTTTGTTTATGGATGCTTTGGTCACAGGTTTTTATGTTTATGTGATTGAATTTGTCAATTTTTCTTTTTTTTTAGTCACCTGGGTGTTTTTATTTTTTTTTTTATTTATTTTTTTTTTTCTTGTGGAGTGGTCATATTTATGAAGTACTTTTCCATCAGTTTTATAGATGCTTTTTGAATACAGTTGTCCCTCAGTGTCCATGGGGATTGGTTCTAGTGTTCTTTATGAATTCCAATATTTGTAAGTGCTTAAATCTTTATATAAAATTGCATAATTATTTGCATATGACTTATGTTCATCCTCCCATATACATTAAATATTTTCTGCATTACATATGATATCTCATAAATTATAAATGTGATATACACATTTATTATGGTGTATTCTTTAGGATATTATGAAAAGGAAAAACATCCATAACTATTTATTACAGATGCAGTAGTTAGAGTCCAAACTTCAGCAAGAGCATCAGTTTTCTGTGGGGAGGAGTACCTGAGGTGGAACCCAGGGACCACATCCACTGAGCCACATCCTCAGCCCTTTTTTTATTTTTATTTTGAGACAGAATCTTGCTAAGTTGCTGAGGCTGGCTTTGAACTTGTGATCCTTCTGCCTCAGTCTCCTGAGCCCCTGGATTACAGGTGCGCACCACCACACCTGGCAAGGATATGACTTTTGATACACGGTTGGTTGAATCTGTGAGTGTGGAACCCACAGATGTGGATGTTAATGTATTTTATTTTGAAACTTTTATTATTAAAATATTTATTTATGAATGACTTAAATATCATTTTATGGCATGAGGTGGGGTTCAACATTAAGAAATAATTTCTAAGTTTTTAAACCATTTATCGAAGGGGTCAGGATTTTTCTTACAGATTGGAAAGCCCTCTTGTTCTGGTTATCTATTGGTGAATACCAAATGACACTAGACTTAGTGGCATAGAACAATATCATTTTATTATGCTCATGAATTCTGTAGATTGAGAATTTGGGCAGAATGTGGGTCATGTGTCTCTGCTTCACAGTGACCGGGAAGACTGGAATGGCCGGGATGACATCAACAGTGGAGGGCGGGAATCACTGTCATAGTTTGGGCACGTCACCCTGGGATGACTCAGCTGGAGACAGTCCCTGGAACGCCCCTGTGTGGCCTGTGAGGCTCTATGGAGGCTCAGGGTGGTCGAACTTTCAAGACACTGGAAGTGGATGCTGCAACAGAAGGAGGAGGTCTGCCTGGCCTTTTATGACCTCACCTCAGAAGTCCAAGGCAGCACTTCCATTGGTTCAGAGTGGACATAGATCCCACTTATCAAGGGAAGAAGTGACGATGGATTTGTAGCCATGTTTTAAACTACTTCTTCCTCCTTTACCATGTACTAAAATTCCATTTATAATAAATCCGTTTCTAGGCTCTTAATTCCATGGCTCATTTTGTTTAATATGCACCAATGTCTCATTGCTTTAATCTTGAAAAACTCTCATATTTTGATATCTGATAGAGCAAGCCCTCCTTAGTAGTTGTTATTTAAAATACAATTTTTGGAAGTTCCATGAGAATTCTTTCACTATTTTGATAATTTTGGTTGGGATTGCATTGAATTTATAAATTAACTTGATGGAAAACTGACATAATTGAAAATGGTGTCTTCCCACCCCAGAACAAGATCTTCTTCATTTTTTCCTTCCTGTGCTGGGGATGGTCCTCAGAGCCAGGTCCTGGTACATGGTGGGCAAGTGTCCTACCACTGAGCAACACCCCAGCCCCTCTGTCATGGTGTTTCCAGAAGGAAATGTTGATGGTTTTCCTGACGCAGGGAGCACCGTTTCTTGTCAGGCTGCTTCTTGCACATTTGTAAAGCTGTTGAGACAGGGAGTCTAAGAAAGTCTTTCTATGTTCTGCTATGCTAGAGTGAAGCTTTCCTTCTCCTGCTATACAACCAACAGTACTTTCTACTTAATAGGATGATATTTTAAATGGTTTCTTTAGACATTTTTAGTTAAGAAGTCTTATTGTCTGTACACAATGATCGCTTTCTTGTGTGTCCTTTAGGAGTTTGTGGAATTTAGACTTAACAGTATGACTGTAATGTTTTATTTTCTAGAACAACTAGTCATGAAAATTGGCAGTTTGTAGAATGCTGGTTAAACAGCAGACTTTATATTAGAGTATTACACTACATTGGAAAGTCTAAATTTTCCTCAAAAGCTAAACTTGGTTTAAAAAACATTCATGTTATTATGATTCTATTACTATTCTTATATATTAAATTGTGCTTAGCTCTTCCAGGTATACACCCTTTAAAGTAAAATGTTTAAAAAAACATTTTATCAAGCTGGTGTTCTACAATCTAATGTGGTAATGGTAATGTTAAATTTATATTAAGAGTAAATTTGGGGGGATTGATCATTTAATGTTCTATAACTGCACTTGAACTTTATATTGCCTACTACACTGGGATAAAAATGTGAATATATTTCTAAAAATTAATGAGAAACTGAATTATTTAAAGATTAATGTTGTAAAACATAAGATCATTTACCACTTTACTACACAATGGGAACATTAAAATCTCTGTCAGCTTTCTTTGATTCATGTTTTAGATGTAACACCATATTGTGTTAACTAACATTCATATAGGGTTAGGAAACTATATATGTAAACTTGGTAAAATGACATTTAAAAAGAAGACAAATTCCAGCTTCAAAACTAGACCACTTTACCTAGGATTTGTGAGGTGCCCCCTTCTTATCTAGGATAAGGCTCTGCCTCCCACCTTACTACATGTTTGAGTGATGCCACAATATGCCAGACTTCAGCTCCATTAAGGTTACATGCAACAGATTGTTTTTTGTTGTAAACTTACTGTGATCTCAAATAGGGGCTTGAATGTGTACTTCAGCTGTACCTGTTAGTATCTTACAAACGTATATTAGGCCATTATGTATGGACAGGTAATAAAAAGCATAAAAGTAACTATAAAAATATAAACATTAAAGTTAAATCCCAATATTCTTCCTTTAGGAATGCTAGGACTGGATTGCTGGATGTTTAAAATCAAGTCTTAAACACTGAAATTAAGATGAAAGGGCCGAAAATAAACAAACAATATGTGGCTCTTGCACTCAGAGTCAGCCTGAACCCAGGGACTGACTGAGTTTTCTAAAATCTGCCTTAGGCAGACATCATATTTACTGTATCTCCACTTATTCAGGCTCAGAAATCAAGTGATTATTCTGGAGTAAATGGTGAGTGCCCCAGAACCCACTGTTGTCTCCAGAAGTAATGAGAGAAGGTGGCAGGAAGTGATTGTGCTCTACCTGTGTCCATGAGAGCAGTAGTAAAGGATAGACTGGGTCAGGAACTAATAAATGCAGAGTACTGACACCTTTGAAGATGGCAATCCCTGACTCTGATCTTGCAGTTCAGAAGCATCACTGAGTCATTTCGGCCCTGCTTCAGAAAGAGGTGGCAGTGCCTTAGGGTGCCAGGAGCCATGAGCAGCTAACCATTTCTCCAGGGTTCTCATGGGCATCACCTGTCTGGATTAAAAAGTTCTTTACCAGTCCAGTGTCTCTGAATAGGAAACCCATCTCAGTCCTATTAGTGAGGAAGGAGAGTTCAGCTCCTTAATCATCCAAGAGAGACACAGAGTCGTTGTGCATCCTGGCAGACCTACTTCTAAAGATGAGGTATGGTGGATGCATGTAGAGACCTGTGTTCCTTTTCACAATGACAATGATTCCCCAAATGCTGAATGGTAGGATCACCTGGACAGTATGTGGAGCATCAAGGTTCAGGACTCAAAATGAAGATAAAAACTCTTTTTTCTGGGAAAATCTATGTGTTTTCATGACTTCATTATGGTACAAAGGAAAATACAGTGACACATACTTCATTGAACACAATGAATGTCTTGAATTGCCACATCTACGAGGTTCCAAGTCATGTAAAAATAGCCCCAGTATAAAGGAAGTGCACCTTGGAGGAGAAACATGGGTTTGAAATGGATGTGCACAGCTAAGTGCTCAAACTATGGACACGATAAAACATGGGGAGAATAGCATTAAGATTAAAATGAATTTTAATTATATATTTGCAAAGAATATAAATGAGCACAATGAGTGAGGACAAGGAAACTGTCCTAAATTGTTTCCATTGAAATACTCTGGTCAAACCTTCCCATCACAAGCAGGACACTGCTGCAAAGACAGAGGTCCCAGTGGTCAACCAGTGTTGCCCTGAATTCAGTCATAGGAAAACAGAATCAAATGAGCCTCCTATTTACATTCCAGTTCCATAGCTACACTAGCATCTCCACTCCATTTTCAATTCTATGGGCAGTATATGAAATGCTTCATGAGGACATTTGACAAATCACATTGCGAAACCCAAAGAAGCTTCCATCATTCAGAGCAAGTGTCTGTGTGTGTTCCAGCACTCTATGCAGTTCCAGAATTTGTACCTGCCCCACAGTTAGAAAAGTCCAGTGCCCCATGCACAGCCTGCTCCACTTTTGCCTCCTTACCCCACTTCCCATTGCATGTCACATGATACTAGAAGGTGAGTGTTACCTGTCATGGAGTACCTCACTCCTTGTCACAGTCCTCAGAGGACAACATCTGAAGGTGCTCCCAGAAGGGGCACACTGGCACACTGGAGCTGTATCCCTCAGATATGTCAAGGAAGGGATTGCTCTTAGCTGGAGCATTGGGCTTTGTAGGGGAAGGATTAGTTGGAGCTGCCATAAAGCTGGAGTTCCCACAGTCACAGTGCAGTCTCCTGAAACCCTTTCAGAGAAGCTGTCGTACAATACAGGTGGCTGCTAGAAGACTGGACTTGGTGCATGGCAGAACAGGATTCAGCACTGAGCTTTTCTGTGGTTAGTAAAGATCCATGCTGGAACTGTGGGGTATAGACTTCCTGGTCACTAGGGGTGCACTTTTACTCTGAGTCCAGTTGTATTTGGCACATATTGCAGAGACTTAAAAACCTCCCAGCCTGGACATCCAGAGCCCCCCTATGGAGTCTATCTTGGATTGTATCTAAGTTTCTTTGGGGCAATCTGGCTTGCCTTTATAGGATCCTCACATGTCCCTTGCCTGAGGCCCTGATGCTAAGTGTGACATCCTGGACCTCTTTTCATTCTATAGATTGCAGGAGGTGCTGTTTGCTAACATCAGAGCACCTGGACGTTGGTGGAGAATTGAGCCCCTGGCTCATTCTATCCCTTTTAGAGGCAGCCTGAGCAACATTAAAGGAGACACCTTCTGGGTATTCATGGGCTCCTTTCACATGCAGGGCAGTGTATACACCAGAGTCTAACAGTTGGATGGCTGGTGCCAGTGATGGCTACTTCCTGTTCTTTCATAGGTGCAGGAATGGATTGGAGGTCACGTTCATTTCTGTGGAAGGGTTGTGTAGTGAGGAGGATGGATCTGTCTTCAGTGTTCATCACAAGTCACTGACTCTACAACACAGGGCCCAGGACAGAATTCTTCCAGGGAGTTTTGGTGGTTAGTGCCCTGCTGGCTGGAGGGAGGTAAAGAAATGCACTTAAAACATTCATTAGTACTTGCTCTCTGTCAACAAAAATGAAAACCTAATCAATAGGAAATGGACTGCAAGACTTGAAATTCAACAATAAGACAAATCATCATTCACCTAATGTAGAGTGGGAGCTCCACCGTGTTGTGATCAGTACAACTATAATATCAACTTGACACATTTCATGGCATATTTGAAATTATCCCATTTTTAACTTTGAGTCTTATTAATAGAGATATCAATTGTTTCATGTGTTCTTCCATGTGATGTAGATGGCTAATGCTCCTTTGATCAGGTTGGTGGCTGAGGAGTTTTTACATGAAAGATCAGAGTGTTCACCCAGTTTTGGTATGAATATTCCTCCATTCCATCATGCCAGCCGTTGAAAAAATCTTGGTCCATCTGCACCACCATTTTGAATCAGGAGAATTATGAAAGGAATCCCACAAAATATTACAAACACCATACCCTAAATACACACAAGCCTGAGACACATTGCCTTTAATGGATGATGGCAAGTCACTCAGAACAAAGAGACATTTAACAGGAACAAATCAGGATTATCCAGAGGAAAAAAAGAGCATGCCACAAGGAGACACTCATCCTCAGGCACTGGATTCTGTCCCTTCCCTGCAATGTGCTTGCTGTCTGCCCTGGGCGTCCTCTAGGTAATTTCTGGAGCATAGCCTTCCTCTGCTGTTCTTCTTGCCTGCAGAACAATCCATGGTATTTGGATAAATCCAGAAAAGGAAGAAACGTTTTGGGGGCCATTTTCCTTAATGTTTGGTATGACCCAGTGTGACAATACCTCATGATTTTCAAAGTGATTTGGATAGCAAAGTAGTCAAAACATGCAGCCAGTATCCACAATGGAAAGATTGGTATAAACATAGAACTAAGTTTAGGCACAGGTCACAGTGACTTTAAATACTCAAAATGAGAAAGGATGAGGGACCCTTGTCCACAAGGGTGTTCATTGACCTTGTCTGGAATCAGAACTCTTGACTCTCACATCACGGTACTGCTAAAAATGATGGAGATCCCATAGGTCACCCAGCATTTCCTCAAGTGAAACATTTGCACCACATAGATTATTCACAGTGGAGTTTATTATACACCCTTGCATATCAACTCAGTTTTTCATAAAATTGGCTTAGAGTAGCAGTTTTTACATGCTGGTTTAGTGTGTCAATATCAAAAGCACATTTAAGATCCTGTTATCCAGAGTCAGTCTCTGAGCCACACACACTTTGGGGTCCCAGCATTGGCCTGGGCTCCGCAGGAAAGAAGGTTGCTATATACCTGACCCAACTTACTTCCTGGAACTTGGGTTTCACTCCAGTCACTGAGGTTACAGATTGGGTTCTCCTGAGACTGGAACTTGGGAATAAAGACAGAGACACTGAATGTCAAAGGAAATGCCCATGTGCCATAGAAATGGAGAAAAGTCCAGGAGCCATTGCAATTCGTGAGCCACATGTTTTGGCCTACACTCCTGAGCCATGCCTTATAGCAGGAGGGTGAAGTGGAAGTTCAGGCAAGGCTAGGACCATGTGGTGCAGCCACAGTCTGCCTACATGTCCAGTGAAGCCCCTGGAAACTGCCACTCTGGATATTTACACCGAGCACCAAGTGTTAGCTCTTTCTATCCATGGAGGGCCCACATTCTCCCTGGAGTGCAATTACCTTGTTTGACACACAAGGATCTCTCAATTCAGATGCCCCATTCTCCCATGAATAAGTATTTGCTTTCCTAAATAAACTCTGTCTTTGCCTTTGACGTGGCATGCTGAAATTCTATTTTTTCATGAATGCCAAGAACCTCACTGGAACCAGGCACAGTCAACATGCATGGAACCGCACTAGCTTGATGGCCAGTGGCAGTAGGATTGCCACCAGATCAAAGACAACTTGAGCAAAACTGATGCTCTGAACAACTCACTGAGAATGTGTCTGCATATCAAATACCAAATAAGCTGGAATGATGGTTCAGGGTTTGAGTGCCACTGAGTTCAAACCCACAGGAGAAGAAACAAACAAACAAACAAAAAAAGAACTCCACTGGTCCTGAGGCATGTTTCCCTTCTCTATGGGAATGTCTCAGACCACTGTAAAATCTGTTTCCCTTAGGGATCCTTGGAAACACTGATGATTGTGCATTTACCCAAATATGTTCTTTTCCTTGGCCTCAACAGATTCTTTGAGCTCCTGCACTCATACCCTCTCCTCCACATCCTGCATTTACTGAGGAGGGTGTGTGAGGCCTGCACAGCTGCAGTCTTCTAGCAGGATTTTCCCATATTCCACAGCCCAGAGCAGCCTCAGAAGGTCTCTACAGGCAGACACTTTCTCCCTGGGAGCCAGATGTGTCCCCACAGGAGCCAAATTTTTATCACCTGTGCATCTGCCCAAGGTGACACTGATGACCCTGCAGGTAGAGAAGGACCAAAATAAACATTTCTGTCAGCTCCATTTGGTTGAGAATATTGTGACTTAATTAAGTCATCAAACTGAGCCTGAGCTCTACAGTGGGCTGAAGCTGCCACCATGTCTCCAGTATCAATGTCTCCAAGGTGATCCCAAGAGAAAGCCTGATCCCAAGAGAAAGACAGACATTTTTCCTTCTGAGATGGGTTTCAAAGGACAGGCTTTTCCATATCTTCAGATGATAACTAGTCTACCCAACACACCCACTCAGTTGGTGTCAGGTCCACCAGTCACTTCTAAGCACTTAATTGAATTAGCATGGTCTGGGTGTGGCCAATATCTTCCCTGATGAGGTTGGGGTGTTCTTTCTCCAATTACTATTTGTGAAACATCTTAAGCTTAGAAGGAGGTTTGATTAACAGGATTTTTCAAGAATTTTCAGAGAACTCCAGACAGTTAATGCAAATTCCAGGCAGTAGACTAGGGATGCGTTGATGGAAGGACACTACAAGTAGGTCTCCAAAAATGAGAGCAAAGTAAAAATTCTGGAAAAGAATTATCTTTGAGTGTGTGTGTGTTTGTGCGTGTGTGTGTGTGTGTGTGTTCATTTGTATTTTCAGTTAAAACCTAGCATCCTAATAAGATCCCTAAAGTATTAAAGTTTGCATTCATTAAATAACTTCATGAAAAAAATCCATTATTCTTCTTCCTCAAGTTACCAAACTGTTTTGAACAATTTTTCTTGACAGAATTTTATGATGGTTTTGAATGGGTAAGCAAGTACTTTAAAAGTGGTGGGCTTCGCTCTTTTTGGAAGAAACATGAAGGACTCATGGAGTAGAGTTTGCATTAAGTCCTCTATGATGTTAGATAAGTGTGCTTGAAATACTCAGGTGCGCTGTGATCTGAACACAGTAGACAGTCCCCAGGGCTTTCAGAAGTGCCAATCACTGTCTGGAATTTTAGGAATCTAGAAATAGAGGAACACCAGCAGGAAAGGACTGCAACAGTGCAGGGAATGACTGTTGGTCAGAGGCAGGGTTGGACCACTGGTTAGTGTAGAGGGCACTGTTGTCTTTCCTACATGCCACACGCAGCCCTAAATGATTTGGCCAGTTGAGGGCAGCAGTGGATGCCCTAGGAGGAGGGTTGATGCCAGAAACACACCTTGCTCCTGCCCCAGAACTCAGAAGCCCCACCAGGCAAACCAGGAATATCAGAGCTCAGTACCAGGCTATCCTTCAGCAGTATGCTCATTGTGGGCCCTTCTGAATGCAGAAAAGTCATTCCATGTTCTGCTGAAAAAGTCATCCTCTTCAACATAATATGAGATTCATATTCACCAATGACACATATAATTTCCATAAGTAATTGAGGAATGTAGTTTATTTCTTTCAACTCAGTCATCATTTCCTAAAATGCCAGGAATGTATCCTTCAGTCTAATGCTGGCTAGAGGAACTTGCATGTGCAATCTTTGTAGTGTCTCAAAATCATCCTAACTCTTCATTTTACATCTGTATCTAAAGAGAGAATTGCCTCAGAAATTTTGAGAGTGGTCAGAGTAGCAGCATGTATCTAGGACACAATGATTGGCAAATCTGGCACCCTGAGTAGAGTCATGGGATGCAAAGGTATGATTCTTCCATAAACCAAAAATTACTCCAGGGGGATTAGGTTGATTGCATTACCTGAGGAGTTAGAACACGTGACCCTGTTTCAGTATAAAAGTCCAGGGCTGTGACCCTCCCTGTCTGGCCCTTCCCTGGCATCTCCTGCTGTCTACGTCCCTTCCCGTGCTATATGTCCAGCAGCCACCTGTCTGAAAGCCTGCTGACAGTAAAGAACAGGACTGTGGGATCTCAGGTTGGCATCCTTTTTTCCAGTTCTTCTTCACAGTATTGCTGGAGAAATACATAGAGTCGAGAAACCCAATACCTGTGGTTTAGGTGCTGGGCTAAGTACTGTTTCCTTTTAAAGTGTTTCTTTCTACCACAAAGGATAAATAAATCATTCTATATTTAAATTATTCACATGTATTAAAATTTCAGAGCCCATTTACTTCTGCATACTGATACTTGTGGGCAGATGGTGAATGGATGTGATAACTGGTAATTTTTACCATGGGTATTTGGAAATGATAGTGATGAACACATATAAATTTCTTCAGTTAATGATATTATCTCATTAATAGATGTGCATTTTCCACACATGCAAATATAAGTTCTGGGTCTTGTCCAAACTGTCCTCTGCTAGTCATTTCCTCCTCCTCTTGTCCTCCATTCCCTATCTCTTCCCTGTCCCCAACAACCCCTATTTTACATTTTGGTCATTTCTCTCCTTATTTTCCACACCTGAGAGGAAGCATTGGTTTTCTCTGTCTAGCAGCCAATGTCCTGTGGTTCCAGTCTTAAACCCTTTGACAATGACAGAATTTCACTCTTCTCTGTAACTTATATCTATCATTGTTTTGCTCTCTTTTCCCTATGTCATCTTTTGTTTGAGACTCTTGCTAGCCCCATAGAATGTGGTTGGAATAATTTCCTCTCTTTCATTTCTGTGGAATAGCTTTACAATCCTTGCTATAGGACATTTTGCAAAGTTTGGAGAAACTCAACAATGAACCCATACAGTCTTGAGCATCTCACTTCTGGCAGAATCATTACTATGAAAATATGTTTTATTATTTACATATTTAGTTTTGGAAATATTTTCCAAGGTTAATTTTAGTAGAACCTATATGTGGAGAAGTTCTTCTGTTTGCACAAGAATTTCCAGCTCAATATCTCAGATTTTTATAAAGAAACAAATTTCTAATCATGTTCTCAATTTCTCTGGTAAAAGTAGTGAAACTGCTTTTTATCTCTAATGTATATATTATGATTACCCCTTTTATCATTTTTCTTTGTTGGTTAGTTATTTAAGTTAAATTTTCTCTCTTTGGATAATCATGTATTTTGAGTTATACAAATCATGCATTCATTTCAACCGGTTATAGAAGCATGGAAGACAATGTGGAACTTATTCTAACTAAGACTCAGCAGTTGCACTTCTCCGCCCTCCTTCCATATTCAGTTGTCTTCCACCTATTCTACTGCTCTACTCTGTGCTTATGGATGTCTTCCACACCAAATATGAAGACAGTCCAAGAGGGTTCCCATATCTTCTATCAGTATACATTAATTTTTCTTCTCATTGACTCAGGAAATTCCAATCTCACCATCTGAGGAAGAAGAACCTAACTCTAAGAACATGATGAGTGATCAGGTCATTCCTCACAACCTCCAATTTACTGTCTCATTAAAACACAGAATAAAATGCCTCAGAAGAAGGGGAATTTGGAGTAGTGGGCTCCCCCAGCAGAGGGGGAGGACCCCAGTGTCAGTGGAGATTTTTGTAAATGGAAAGTCAGGTGGTGACATGGGTCAGAATATGGGTTAGATAATCATGAATCCTGTCTCTGCTACTCAATTGTTTCTTTCCATCCCCAAAAAGCCAGGCCTGGGGCCTCCTGACAGGTAGATCAGGCCACTCCAATGATGTGAGGAGGCACCTTATCTATCAATGTGGGATGTTTTCATCCAAATATTTGTCATTTTGTTGAAATGTTGGCCAGTGTCCTCAAACTTGGACATCTCAATCCTTCCTTCTAGTGCCTCTATATGACATGTGAATCCAGAAAACCTTCTAGTTCTTCAAAATCCCAGGATTTCATGTTTCACAGTCCTAAGTCCCTAACCTAAGCAATGCTAAACTAAGAGATGGAAATGAATCTCAGTTTCAGTGCTATAGAATTGACTGTGTTCATCCTGATGTAGGAAAATTTGTCCATTTTTCCACAGTTGAAGTTTAAGGACTGTGAGGCATTGTACACAGTTAAAGCAGCAGAAGATGCCCCAAGAAATGCTGGGATTGGGCTCTGACCTCACAAATATTTGATCCAATGAATGAGATGGAGAGCCAGGCACCAAGGTAGACTGAGAATGTCCACAACACAGGAGGCTATAACCAGCCTGAAAAACAGAAGAAACAGGGAACAAATGAGTGATGGGAAAGTGGGCATCCCAGCCTTGGGCACTGAACTCTAATGCATTGTTGCAAAGTTTTTTCTTTTTCTCTACATGATGATCACATGGCATGTCCATGGAAAAAAGTGCAAACATAGAGAAATATACCAGAACACCCTCTCAAAAAGATAAAATCTTACTCCATTTTCCTGTGCATTCAGTAAGGGGCAGTATTCAGATCCCCCTAAAAACATGACCATGGCAGGCACAAAGGCAATGAAATTTATGTGAATTGATTTAGTGGTAAATGAGAAGGGTTGCCTGCAGATAGTGGTGGGGTCTGACATGAGAGAAGACACAGACCTAGAGAGGGTCACAACAAGTCACCACAAACACAAAGGAACTGGGACCTGAAACATTTCCTCCTCCTCTGGATTTATTCAAATACCCTGTTTTTTTTTCTATAGGCAAGAAGAGCAGCAGTAAAATACTCCCCTTGGAGATTTCCTAGGAGAACCCAAGGCAGACAGGAACTAGGGAATGAAGTGACAGAATCCTGTGCTGATCTGAGTGTCAACCTCCACCCAGTCTCCACCTGATTACCATCTCTTCCATGTCCTTTCTTACATGTTTGTGGGTATATTTAATCAAATGCCTCATCATGAGAAAACATACCATGCATCCCTTTTCATACTGCTAGAAAGGGAACAATCTGAGATTTCCTATGAAAACTCCTCAGCCATCACACTTTTCTCAAAGTTGCATGACCTAGATCTATCGCATGGGAGAATGCACAATATAGCCTTTTACATCTTAGTTTACATGAATCCATATTAAGAATGTGGTATCCTCAACTATGATATAAAATATGTCAAAGAGATACTGTAATGGGTCTTTTACTAATCATCACTGAGGTGGAACACTCATTGTATTTGAAGTTACTGATCAAATGGTTTCTCTGAAATTTGACATTCTCCATTCTATTTCCTATACAGGTGGCTTTTAATTTTCCTTGACACAAAGCATTGGTAATGAACTTGTAATATGTTTGTCATCACCTCCAGCATCCCACCAGGCCTTTGCTAATGCAAATACCTGGGAAGATGTCGGTACTGGTCCCTGTGGTCCCCAATCAGTCAGCTGCCAAGAATGCTGATGAGAAACCCATCATCCCTTCAGCACATTGCATCCAAAGTAAAGAACTTGACTTTTACTCATTTGCTGCACCCAAAACCTGACAGGATGTGAGCACCACTGTCAACTGCCAGCCAGCAGTAAGACCCTGTGTCCAGATCCCTGCCTTCCATGAAAAGAGAGCAGAGGAAATGTAAGAGGGTATCTCTTTAAAGATTCCCAGGCAACCTCCCCAACCATGGCATGAGTCAGAGCTCAAACCTCAGTCAGTAGTCAGGTGTCCTGATGTGAATGAACAGCTTTGCCTGTAGCCTGTAGCCTATAGCATGGAGAGAGGGCCAGAATTCAAAACTCAGCATCAAGGCCTCAGACAAAATGCATGCCCAGGTTCCTTTAAAGACTTGTCAGAATGCCCAAAAAAATGTAACGTTGGCCCCAGCCTGACTTCACCATACAGCCCTTGGAATCCACGTTTGGGGCTGCTGAATTTCTGCCTTCTCTGACAGTTTCAAGTGGACTTGGATACAAATGTTACCCCACATGATCCAATAAATTCCACCCCAAGTTTCCAGCATGGAGTTTTACCCTCCAAGGAAATGCCCTGCACTGAATTGTGTCCCACCCTGCATGACATCTTGCCCTGCAGCAGCCAGCTTGGTTCCACAACAGCCCCTCATAATGGTCTATAGTAGACTGCACCATGCCTGGTGGAGCTCCAGGTTCAGTACAGCTCCCACTTCTTCTGCCCCTACACAGCCCAATGCTCCTATAAGACACACCCTATCTTTTCATGTCTGAGGAGCAAAGCTTTCATGTGCCCATGAGTGCCTTCTATGAGAATCAGCATTTGTCCTCCTCCTCTGAGGACAGTGACAAGGAGTGAGGCACTCCAATGCAGGGAAAAGTGGTCTCCTAGTCATAAGGGTCTTAGGGGGCACTTTGTGACTGAGGAGGCAAAGATGAAGGAAATAGGCTGCAGGTGGGTTAGAGGAGCCTCCTAGCTCTGGGCAGGTGCAAATTCTAGGACTGCAGACATTTCTAGAACAGACACACACAGTGGCTCTCATATTCTCCACCTCTGAATGATGGCAGTTTCATATGGGACGTTCAAAGTGTATTGTATTGTATTTTATATTGTTCAATTAGCAAATGAAGAATTGCATATGCTGTCCAAAAAGAAAAACTGGAGGTGTATATATTTAATTGTAAAGTCAGCGTAGGCTCCATTGAATCTCTCTTTTCTATGACAGAATTGTAGGCAACACTAGCTGATCACTGGGACCTCTGTCTTTGCAGCAGTGTCCTGTGCTGAGATGAGAGTTTTGAATGCAGAATCCTTCAGTGAAAACCATAATGGATATTTTCCTTGCCCTTAGTCATTGTGATTATTTACATCATGGAAAACATGTGTTTCAAATATGTTTTAATTCTAATGAAATGCTCCCCATATTTTATTGTGTCCATAATGTGAGTGCATTCCTCTACAAATCTCTTTCAAAATCATTTCTCTCCTCCAAAATTCATTTGTTGTGCACTGATGCTCAACAGGCCTGATGTGGAGCTCCTAGTTGTGTGAAATATTTTCAACATGACAATCAAAGATGATTCATAATGTGCAATTGTGTGTCACTGTACTTTTGTTGAACCATAATAAAGTTGAAAAAGTGAGAATCCCAGATAAAAATATTCCATTCATTTTGAGCCCTGAACACAGAGGTTGTTAAACACTCTGTAGGTGACCTTACTCTTCAACAACTGGAGACTCACTGCAGCAGTTAGAAGGAGCACAGGTATTTCATACACAATTGCCATTTGCTACATATTGGAAGAGATCTGACTATAAAGCAGAAGGACTCTGTGGCCTTGAGAGAAGATAAAGCAACTGAACTCTCCCTCCTCCCTGATGGCACTGACAATGGTGTCACTATTTAGACAGAGTGGTAGGGCGATGGTGCTACTTAACCCCAGGCAGGTAATTCCAGTGGGAAATGGGGAGGAGAAACATTGAGCTCCTCATGGCTCTTGGCACACTAATGTGCTGGTCAACTCTGTCAGATACAGGATTAAAATGAGGAAATCATGCTTCTAACAACCAGGAGAGACCCAGGAATTGATATCTCAATGAAGTCAATAGCCTGGCTCGTGTTAACCCTTCCACAGCCAATCCTGTTTTACTGCTCTGGTGCACAGAAACAGCACACTCAGCCTCTCCCACCAACTGACATTATTCTCCACACTAGGTTGTTTTCTGTATTGCTCACCATTTGCTTCCTGAAAGATCACTTGATTTCTGAGACTGAGCAAAAGGAGATGGGTAAAAACTGATGTGTGAGCAAGGCAGCCTTTTGAATCAAATATATTTTTTTATTTCACTAGGCAATCTGCAAGATTCCTGGTTACTCAACTGTTGTTCAGAGAGTCCCATGCACAGGTGCATGTGCTGACAAACCAAGTAGTGTGTGAGTTCTTTCTCATATTCCTTGAGTGGGCAAAACATAGTGATGGAGGCACATACAGGAAGGAAGAAAGGGTACAGACAATGGAGGGAGAGGAGAAGGAAGAATGTAAAGAGGGAGAGGAAAGATGTCTTCTACCAAATCTGCTCCCAGGAGTACTGACTTCTGGGTCTTCCTCAGAGATATATTTCTCTAAAGGAGAAAAGTGTGGAGAACACCTGGCTGCTCCTGCAGTTACTAAACCTGAGAAAGACAGTGCTGTGCAGAAATTTGCTGACCAGGAGCAGCAGTGGAGCTGCTAAGCAGGCACAGTGGGGAGAAGGACCCTGCAGTGGAGCCTGCTTCTGTGATGACCAGATGGGCTGCACTACCTTGTATGCAGGTGAGCCTGGGGTGCATTTGTTTGCAGTGTAGAGGTTTCTTGCAGACTAGGGTCTGGTGACCTTTTATTCCCATGTAATTTGTCCTCATGCTTTCTCCAGGGAGTTACTCACCAATTAAACTCCAACTCAAGATGACAGGAAGAAATGTTTTCTTAGTCAAAATATGCAGGCATTCCCTAAGGCCTGTGTCCAGCTATGAATCAGGAACTTTGCATCTATCTATATGCATGCCTGACCAAAAAATATGTTTGGAAATATGAACCAAAGTGTTGCAGAAATGAATTAGCTTATCTACCAATTCGAAGGGAACAATGAGAAGAAATCCCTCTGGTGTTGTTACATCTCCTTTAAAATCCAAGCACAATTGAAGAATTTTCTTATCATTGTTTTGATTTTTGGGGAAAACTATTAATATAGGTTGAAGTTCTAGTTTCTTAGAGAGATCCTCCTCTCTTTTTCCACTGATTTTCATCTGCCTAACCTCAATTTTCATTTTTAGCTTTTGTACTCCAATTCTGAAACTTTTCATAAGTTTTGACGTATGTGACAGTATTTCTAGTACCTAGAATTTTTCTTCATTTGGCATATCACCTCCACTGATGTGTCAACCGGGCAATTATACAGTCATAGGCAGTGACATATTTCAATGAATTTCTTCTCCCAATTTTTCAGAAACAAGTTCTTTTTCCAGAATCATAGGCAAGGAAGGTGCACATAAGGATCTTGAGGTAATATCCAAAGAGCACCTCAGAAGAAAAGACACCCCTATCATCAGATCAGTGGTAGGTTTTGTGCATGCAAATGCTGGTGATAGAGGTGAAATACCACACAGTGCTTAAATTAGTGACTGAGCTCAACTACCTATCTGTAGTTAACTGACTTTGAACAATTGTCCAGCCAAAATCTTTGCATACGTTAAATTCACTCAAAATTTTAAATGAGTTCAAAACCAACATATACAACCTTAAAACTATAGTTCATTTCACAAACACTGCTTATGTACTCGGTGTTTCAACTTATAGAAGTTATCAAAATTATTCCAACAGCTCTGGTATTAGGATGCTACCAAATAGAGTATAGTTGACCCACTTTGGAGAAATGTGGCATGCACATGGAAGTACAAATGGAAAAACCTTTGTCTTTTGAGTATTAATGGTTAGAGAATGATTCAAATGTATCTGAATTAAAGTATTTTTAAAATTTTGCACAACATCTTTGATAAATCTACACATAGAATGTGGTTCTTCACAAGTAATGTGAACTAAAGTGAAGTCAGTTCTCCATTTTTGTGAGTTCCACAAATTTGTGAATTTAACCTAGTGTAGTGAAAAACCCAAAGAAAATGTGTCTGTGCTAAACATATAGGGGCATTTTTCATCATTTTATTTCCCGAACAATATGTTATAGCATGTATTTACAAAGAATTTGCATTTTATTAGGTATAATAAACTAGAGATGATTTGAAGTATACAAGAGAATGTATGTAGGTTATATGAAAAGACTATAGAACTTTATCTTTTATAATGTATTTATTTTGATTCATTGTAAACAAATGGGGTACACATTGTTTCTCTTGTACATGAAGAGGATTCATACTACTTGTATAATCATATATGAACATAGGGTATTGATGTTTGTCTCACTCTGTTATTTTCCCCCCACCCCTTCCACCCCTCTTTTACCTCTCTACAATCCATCCTTCCTCCATTCTTACCTCCCTATCAAACCCCGTTATGTATCATCATCCGCTAATCAGAGAGCTCATTCATCCATTGGTTTTTTAGGATTGTCTTAACTCCATTAGCATGATATTCTCCAGCTTCATCCCTTTTCCTGTAAATGCCCTAATTTTATTCTTCCTTATGGCTCAGTATATTCCATTGAGTATATATACCATAGTATCTTTATCCATTCATCTATTGACTAGTTATTGTGAATTGAGCAGCTACAAACATTGATGTGGCTGCATAACTGTAGTGTGCTTATTTTAAGTCCTTTGGGTATAGTCCAAGGAATAGGATAGCTGGATGAAATGGTGGTTCCATTCCAAATTGTCTGAGGAATCTCCACACTGCTTTCCAGAGTGTCTGCACTAACCCCACCAGCAATGTTTGAGTGTACCTTTTCCCCACATCCTTACCAACACATATTGTTGCCTGTATTCTCGAAAATTGCTATTCTAATTTGGGTGAGATGGAATCTCAGGGTAGTTTTGATTTGTATTTCTATTATTACTAGAGATGCTGAACATTTTCTCATGTATCTACTGATTGCTTGTAGATATTCTTCTGTGAAGTGTCTGCTCATTTCTCTAGTCCTTTTGTTGATTGGGTTGGTTGATTTGCAATGTTAGTGTAAAGTTTTTTGAGTTCTCATAGATTCTGGAGATTAGTGTTCTATCTGAAGTGCATGTGGCAGACATTTTCTCCCACTATGGAGGCTCTCTCTTCACATTTCTGATAGTTTCATTTGGTGAGAAAAACTTTTTAGTTTGAATCTATCAGAATTATTGATTCCTGCTTTTATTCCTTGTGCTTTGGAAGTCATGTTAAGGACGGCTGATCTTATGCTGATATGATGAAGATTTGGACCTACTTTTTCTTCTATAAGGTGCAGGTTCTCTGGTCTGATTCCAAGGTCCTTGATCCATTCTGAGATGAGTTTTGTGCAGAGTGAGAGATAGGGGGTTATGTTCATTCTGCTGCATATGTGTTTCCAGTTTCCCGAGCACCATGTTTTTGGCAATGTATGCTTTATGTGGAAAATATTAACAACTTTTCATATTCTTTGCCAAACAGTAATCTCATACCTAGGAAGATTCACTGAAACTAAACAAATCACAAGAAGATGTAATTCACACATATGCATCTGCTCAGTGTTAAATCACAGAGCCAAGGAAGACTGTCAACAAATTGAATGGGCAATACTATAGTGACTGATTCATGTTCAGGAACACAAGAGCAATCATAGAGGAGGTCCACCACATGAATGTCACATCTGTGTGACAGGTGTTTCCACCTGCAGGAGTCAGTGACCATTTCCTGCCAGTCTATCTAGACATTGACTGGAGAAAAAAGCAGTGAGGATGCATGTGTCATAATGCTTCTGCCACAAGCTTTTAATCCAGGATGTTCAACAGTGATGTTTCTTTTGAATGCCTGGGGATTAGCAAGGTACATTTTTCCATTTGATATTTTAACAAGTATTAGCTGAAACCATCAGAATTTCCTTCTGCATTAACCTTCAGTAGCTGTGATATTTCTGTTTTAAATTAAAATTACATATATAATTTCAATGTCAATCATAATGTAATTGAATGTATCACAAATTGCAATTTCTCCCTTAAAAAAAAGCAACAATCATTGGTATTTGTAGTGGAATTTAATGTCCTGTACAAAAGTAGAATTCACTCACCCACATATATCTGATGTCCAAACAAAAGACTAGTTTATATGAATTGTGATTCTGATTACATATTTTTATATACATATATATATAATTATGTATATACTTAATTTCCATAACCATGATGATATCACATCTCCTAATTTATCTGATGATATAAACAGAATCTGAGAAAGCCTTATAATATGATAAATTTGCCCATCTGGAAAATGGTGCAGGCATAATTTTAACTATTTTCTCTCTCTGTGCTCAAATTATTTTAAGAGTTCTGCATGACCTCTAGGTTCACCTTGAACAGATTTTCTAGTATTAATAATCAAACCTTCTCTATGCATGCTGAAATTCACTCTTCTTCTTTTCTTTTTTTTCTATTTTTTAGAAAGTATAAAATATTTGTTTATATATATTTTTTCTTGAGAAATAACAATTACCCTTTGTTATGGACTTCAGAGTGTTATTTGAGTACATGTATACAAGGCATAATGAGATAAGGTCAACTGACATATGAACCACCTCCAATACTTTGTTTTCAAACATTTATCATTTCTTTGTTGGGGGAACATTCAGAATCTTCTCCTTTTGAAATGCCTGTCAGCTGTTGTCAACTCTACTTACCCTAGCTTTATATACATCATTAGAAGTCATTCTCCTCTCACACTGTACCTCTGTACCTATTAAGACTCCCCTTTCTCCCACATCTTCTAATGCTCTGGTCACCTCTTTCTGCTCTCCTGTTTTGAGATCAGCATTAGCACCCACATGTAAGCCAGAATGTGCAGTCTTTGTCCTTCTGGGTCTGACTTCTCCTTCTCCTCCTCCTTCTTCTTTGTTGACTGTGAGAAAACACTTGCAATACACATGCTTGTTTACCAAATATACAAAGACTAGAAAACTGAACAATCAATAAATACTCCAGTTAAAATTTAAAGAAATACCCACAAATGGTATGAATCTATATCATGTACAATCATAGAAATGAAATGATGTACCCCATTTGTGTACAATGAATTAAATGCAGTCTGGAAAAATTTTTAAAAATAAATAATTTTAAAAAGGAGGTATTTCATTGAAGTGGATAATCAAATGGCAAATAAGCATGTGAAAAAATACTCAGAATTTTTTGTTTGAAAATTTCTCATTAAAACCATAATGGAGTACCTAAGTGATTGCCTCTGGAAATATATATATATATATATATATATATATATATATATATTTAACCATACACATATTACATATTATATATGTTCATATGTATATATACATATCTATATATGTATATGTTATTTTATTTTAAAAGTGAAAAGGGTTAACAAACAATAAAATAAATATGTTGCTATATTCTTATGATATATGAGAGAGTGAACAATTGCAATATAAGTATTCTAACAATTTTCTCTCTGAGTCTGACAGTACAAATATTCAACCCTTTTTGCAAAATATTACATCATCAAACCTCATTTACCCTCATTTACTGAATTTTCCACTGACCTTCATGTCAGGTGTTTTTTTTTTTAACAATATTAATAATTAATATAAATACAAATAAAATAGGTATTATAATTAAAAGATATAAATGTTCAATATTGTGAAATGGAAGCAATAAATATGTGCTCTATACATAGGTCACACTTTAAAAGTCAATACACCATTAGGTTGAAAGCAAAAGAAGAATATAAGCATGGGAAATCTGAAGTAGAGCTATTCATGTAAAGTAAATTTCAAGCAAAAGAATTTTCAGAGGTAGAAGGGAACATTTCATAACTATACTAGAGTAACTTCTTCAGGAAAGTATAACAATCCTGTCTCTCTATGTACCCAGTAACAAAATTTCAAACTACATGAAGTGAAACTTCATAAAGCTTAGAAAGATGAACCCATAATCATATTTGGATGGTTTGAGCCCCCTGATGTTGCTAGAAGGAGTAAAGACATAGAAGGTTTAACAACATTATCAGCCACCTGGACCTACTTGTTATATATAGAACACTGTACAAAAAAATGATAATTAGAAAATTTAGAGGATTGAACCATATTCTGTCATAAAATAAGCTTTGAGAAATTTAAAAGTTTAAAATCATGAAGACTGAGTTTCCTGCATGATTTATTACATCAGAAATTTATCACCTGAATATATCTAGAACTTCACCCACATGTCTCAACTATTTAAAAATTAAATGGCACACATATAAATATCTCACAGGTGAAATAAGAAAGGAAAAGGAAATTAAAAGGTACTTGGAACTAAATGATAATAAAAGCTTAAAATCTGAGACCTGGATTAAATAGTACTTAGATGAACACATAACTGAAAGTATTTGTCTCAGAAAGAAGTTAGATTAAAAATCAAATTAGGAAGTGGGAAGGAAAAAATAAGAGTAGGAGCAGAAACATGGGAAATAGAAAAGAAATAATACAGGTAAAAGTTGATACAAATCTAACAAGTCTCATCAAGAAAAAAGCAAGAAAGCATATCAAGGAAAAAGAAGCTATCAAAACAACCCTAATAATGCTAAAATGTGTTAATATTATGGTTGTATACTTATAATTATACAACTTATATAACTTGACCTACTTTAGAAGATAGAATCCCCTGCTTGTTTACACAGTCCGTGTAAGTGATGTGTTTTTTCCCAACTTTTCACCGTCAGACTCTGAATGTCTTTGCCTATGCCATGAGACTCTTGGAGACAGGAATACATTGGGTCTTGTTTATGAATCCAATCTTCCAGTCCATATCTTTCAATTGATGAGTGTAGGCCATCAATATTCAAGATTATTATTGAGATATGATTTGTATTCCCAGTCATTTGGGTTTATTTGTAGTATTTAATTTCAATTAATTTCTCTTTTGATTGACTATTCCTTTAGTGTAGTTCCTCCCTTCATGGGTTTTCTTTATTTAATTTCATCTTTAAGGAATGTTTTGCTGAGAATATTCTGATGTGCAGGCTTTCTGGTTATAATTTCTTTTAATTTTGTTCTCATCAAGGTAATTTTCGTTTCAATTGAAAATCTGACACTTAATTTTGCTGGTTATAGGAATCTTGATTGACGTTCATTTTCTTTCTGAGGTTGGTATATGTTGGTCCAGGACCTCCTGGCTTTGAGAGTCTGGTTTGAGAAATCAGCTGAGATGCAAACTGTTTTCTCCTATATATAATCTGACACTTTCACCCCACAGTCTTTAAACTTTTATCCTTATTCTGGGTACTAGGCATTTTCATTAAAATGCACCTTGATGTGTCTCTGTTGAAATTTTGCACATTTGGAATATTGTAAGCCTCTTGTATTTGATTTTCTATTTCATTCTTTGAATATGAGAAATTTTCTGACACTATTTCATTGAAAAAATTGTGCATTCTTTTGGTTTCACTCTCTACACCTTACTCTATCCTGCTAATTCTTAAATTTGCCAAGAAAGGACCAAATGAGCCCCAGCCTCAGCTGTAAGGCACCCTCACAGGCACACAGAAGACCCATGCCCTCTGCCCATTGCACCACCAGACTCCACTCCAGGGAACATCTCCCCATGCTGCCTCTTGATCACAGGGTTAGCTCCACTCCTGCACCTGGGCAGAAAGTTCTAACACAGCCCCAACCCTCTCATGTTCTGTAGCTGTAGCAGCAGCCTACTGACCTCGGTCCCACTCACTTGTGGAACACTGCACCTGTGGGGCCTACAACACTCAGTACTCCTGAGATGAGTTGGCATAAGATACCTTTCCTCCTTCCTTGTGCACTTTCCTTACCTATTCCATCTCATGTCTCCCTACCTCCACCCCTTCCTTCCTGTCCTGGATGTGACAAGATCACTGTATATTTCTCACTCCAAGGAGCAAGAGAATGAGTTATGCAATATATTTTTTTTCCCAGTACAGCACCCAGGGATCCCAAACCACAGGAGGGAAAAGAGTGTGGTGTGAGGTAATCTTAAAGAATGCCTAGTTTCTACAAAGACCTCCCAATCGGATATATTTTCTACATGTATATCCAATTGACTAAGACAGAAATGAAGTATGTTTTTCAGGGAGAAAAATGTCAAGCTTCCCTGGAACTTACTGTAGTTTGGATGAGGAAGGATGGTTGATGTGAGGTGCTGTATGTGCTGTGCCTTCCTCACCCAGCTTAGAGCTTCAGGAAGATGTGTGTGGAGGAAAGTAACATCAGTCTGGCCATTGATCCTATTAAACATTCTATATCCATGGTTCTAGCCTTGAGTTCCAGAGTCCTACTTTCTTAGATTTGAGTACTGCTTCTTAGAGGTGACTAGCACTTTAGGATTCCAGGAGCCATATTTAGGTCGCTACTTCTCCTCCCTGGTTTCCTTTAGAATCCTCTGTCTTGTTTTATGAAGGATCATCACATCAGACACTATCCCCAACATGAGTGCTCTCAGGGAGGAGAGAAAAGCACTTGATTAATCTTCCCTGCAGAACCACAGAGCTTTTCTTGACCCTAGTCAGAGGTGTAACTAAAGGTAGAGAAGGATATGGCTTGTCAATGATTTCTGGTCAGTGCTAACCAACATCAGTAAAGTTCCAAATCTGCTAAACTTTATGATCACCCAGTGAGTATTTTGAAATCTCACTGCCCAGGCATTAAATAAAATACAAACTCACTCACAAAAACTTTTCACATTTGCTAGAATTTTTAAAATTTATTAGGAATGAGGGGAAATTACACTGATATGTTTTAAGTGCACAGCATGAATAAACTTGATTGCCACATTTGTTCATTTTAGCATCCTCTTCAGAATGTGAGGCAACTAGACAACATATTTATCGAATAAATATGTTGAGAAAAATGATTCTCAAATAGATTTGCCTAGACAAGCAGTCACAATACTGATACTCCCTCCAATATTGAGGAGAATATAAACATCAAAATAAAATTTGTATATGTTTATAATGACTTTTAAAAACCCCAGTGTTCATGAACAAGAGAACTTTGTCCAAAATGGATTCCACTGACATCCTCCAGTGCCAAGGGTATTTGCTGATGCAGTGCTCTGCTGAAAAGATAGAGACCACAGAGACCACCCATAGATTTCTCAGGTAAGTCACTTGGACAACAGGGATTATTTCAACCCTACACTTGCATTACAGTTCAATATCTATAATGCTTATCAATTCAGAACTTCCTGCATCTGATTTCAAGTAAAACCCCTCAAATGCTGGATTCCTAAGTGCCCATGTTAATGCCAATCCAATTTACTTTCACATGATTCACAGTGTCAATGTCTGTGTGTCTGTTTCAGCACTTTGGGTCTCAGCAGTTGCACCCATTCCACAGCTGGGGACATTACTCTTCTTTAAGTGCAGGCTGCTCCCTGTGTCTTTGCTTCCTCAGTCCAAAAGTGCTCACCTAGTCACATGTGTGTGGAGTGTGAGTCTCCCCTTCCATGGTGCATCTCACTCCCAGTCACTGTCCTCAGAAGAGCACGACACCTGATGATCTTCATAGAGGACACTCAAAGGCTCACGGAAGCTGTGGCCCTTGACCTTCTCCAGAATGGGAGACCTCTCAGCAGGAAGTGCTTTCTTCTCAGGAGAATGGAAAGAGGCAGCTGTGATAAAGTGTAAGCTCCACCTGTCATTGTCCAATCTCCTGGAGACCATTCTCAGGGTTTGTTTTGGAAAACAGATGGATGGTGGGGGATAGAACTTGATGTAGGACTGCATGGAATTCAGGACCAGTCTTTTGCTTGGAGTGTGTAGCCAATGCTGGACTTCTTGGCTGGTATTGTCCACACAGCCCAGGATGACACTTTTGCTCCAAGTCCATGTGTACCTGGCAGAGGCACTAGAGACTGGAGAGACCCCAATCCAACACTCTGAGTTGCTCTCCTTGGGACTCTGGTTGTGACTGAGTCTAGGATTCTTTTGGGCATTCTGACAAGTCTCAGTGGGGACCTGGACTTTTCAAGGGTGTGTGCTCACTTATGGGGTCCTGGTCCTCTCTACATGCTACAATCTGGAGGCATGTGGCTTGGAAACATTAGAACTCCTGTAGGGTGCTTGAGAGTTGAGCACGTGGTCCACATCATGCCTTTTGAAGGCATGACATGACTCCAAAACTTTCAAAACTTGAAAGGAGACTCCCTCTGGCTTTGGGACTACTGTCTTTACATGGAGGGCAGGATATTGGCCAGAGTGCCTTAATGCAGGCTCTCAAGTGTCAGTGAAAACCATTTCCTTTCCTTTTCTGGGCCCAGGAAGTACACAGAAGACAAGTTCAGGTGTGTAGATGGGAGGCACAGCTCTACAGATGGGTCTCACATGACTGATGTTGACAGGGGGCTGACTCAAGTGGACAGGATCTAGGACAGATCACCTCTTTGTTGTTTCAATTGGCATCAGCGTGCTTGCATGCTACAAAAAAAGACAGACACATAAAATATTCATTACTACTTGCTGTACATCTAGTGAAAATGAAAATCTATCAAATATAATATGGAACATAGAACATGAAATTTAACTTTAAGATAATAATAGGTACTCATTTTCAACTTCAGGTAGTGTTCCAGATGTGGTGATAAAATATGTTAGATTATCAAATGATAAACTTCATGCAAAATTGGAAAATTAAAATCATTCTTAATATTTTATGTGGTTATTAGGTTTTAATGTATCTTTCCTGCAACTTCTGTGGAATAAAATTGGCTAATGTGATTTTGAGAACACTCTGATAGCTGGTAAGTTTTGAAGGCAAGTTGAGTGTATGCACCCACACTAAGTAAGAATATCCTCCACTAGGATTTGGTCTTGTGGAGCAATTTGATTCAGCCATGTCTGTCAGGCAGGTAATTGAGAGATGTGCAAGACCTTCTACAAATCATTTAAAATTTCAGATCTGAAAAATACACAAACCCGAATCACATTATACAGAGCAGATTGGAGAAGATGCCTCAAGCAGAAGAGACATGGAATGAAACAATTAAGAGGTGTGCATAGGATGAAAGAACCAGGGCAGCAGGAAGAGACTCATCCGCAAGTGGCTCAAGGCTCTGTCACTTCCTTCCAATATGGCTGCTGCCTCCCCTGGGGTCTCTTAGTATATTTCCGGGGTAGATTCTTCTGCTGCTCCTCTTCCCTGCTGAACAAATGATGTCAATTACATGTATCCAATTCAGAAGCAGAGTTTAAGGTCCTGGTCCCATTAAGTGATTGGTGATACACAAACTGAAACCCTGTGACAATTGCTACATCTGTGCCTTCCCTCAGGTCAGACCCTGGCCCTGACTGCATGCAGGCGGTATTTCTCATTTCCCAACTGAGTAGTTTTACATGTTCTCCATTCCTTCTGTGCCTGTAGTGTTCCAAGCACATAGATGTACCCTCACACCTCCTCTTTACTGATTAGACATGAGAAAAATGAGCCCCTGGTTGTTGAGGGCCATCTTGGACAAGATGGCACCTGGCAGTGAGCCAAAGTGTACTCACTGCCAAAAGGAGGAAGTACCTAAAAGGCTGTTTGCTGTTACTAGTTCCTTGGAGACTTATGACGTGTTAATGCCAGACTCAAGCATTGGCTATGTAAAATCATGCCACGTATGGACAGCTCGTGATTTATATAGTGTTATGCTGGCATTCCCCTGCATGCTTTTCTGCATGAGAGAAAGCTTTGCTATGATTGGCTGATCTTGGTATGTAAGCCAGCAGCCTAGGGGAGGAAGGAAAGAAAAGAAGAAGAAAAGAAGCAGGAGACAAAGAACTTGGGAGGCTACCATAAATCTCGTCACACTGAAACTTAGTGGTGTCTCCTTTCTCTGCTCTGGTTCCACAGGACGGAACAAGTGGTGGCCCATACAGGAAACTTTCTTTCTCCTTCTGCATCCTCCCAGGTCCCAGCTAAGTAACTTAAGGTAAGCTACAGGAAAACTGTCGGACAACATCCCAGGAATCTCTGGCCAGAGTGTATAAGGGGGAGGTCACATAACTCCAGAAAGGGGTCACATAACTCCAGATTGGGGTCACAAGTGTCATAACTCCAGAATGGGGTCACAAGTGTCAAAAAATAAAATGATAAGAATCATACAAGATTTGCTTAAGGCTAATGGAACTGCCATAAAACAATCTACTGTAACAGCATACGTATCCACACTGGCCAAGTTTAGTCCTTGGTTTTTGGAAGAGGGAATCCTAAATATTCCACAATGGGAACATCATAAAGAGAACCTTATCAAAGCAGAATATTTCCTGTCTAAACCCAACTGTTTTGCCAGTCATGGTAAGATAATGTTATATTCCTGGAAAAGGACTAGGCAAGAATTTACAAGGTGTTACCTGCCCCATTCAAGCCAAAGGACAAAGAGAGACTAAGGAGCTGGGTTTTTTGGAGGGGCCACTGAAGCATTAAAGATAACATGGAAATCCAATAATCCTATCTGGGTCCTCCAGTGGCCCCTTTCTAAAGAAAAAATAAAGGTGGCCCGAGAAATAGTTAGTCAACAATTAAAGGAAAACCATATCATTCCTTCCACTTCCCCTTGGAATACACCCATTTTTGTCATAAAAAAAAAGTCTAGAAAATGGTGACTCTTGCAAGATCTGAGAGCCATGAATTCCAGTATGCAGATTATGGGCCTGGTGCAACTGGGTCTCCCCTCATTAGCCACTATTCCAAAACATTATCATATCATCTCTATAGACATAAAAGATTGTTTCTTTTCCATTCCTGTACATCCCGAGAATAGTCCTCAATTTGCATTTTCCGTTCCTTCTTTGAATAATGAAGGGCCTAATACTAGATACCAATGGATGTTGCTTCCTCAGGGAATGGCAAATAGTCCCACTATGTGTCAAATATATGTTGGCTAGGCTAAATCACAGATTACACAGAATTGTAAAGAACTTTTTTGTCTCCATTATATGGATGATATTCTTTTGGCTCATAGGGAACAGGAGACTTTATTAAGGGTATTTCACAATATTATTGAAACCCTCGAAAAATGGGGATTAAATGTGGCCCCAGAAAAGTTGCAATCCCACAGCCCTATTACCTATTACCTATTACCTATTACTGATTCTAGGACATCAAATATTAGATACCTGTGTTAGGCCACAAAAAATTCAATTAGCCATTGAAAAGCTTACGACTCCAAATGATTTCCAAAACTTATTAGGTGATATAAATTGGATAAGGCCAAATTTAGGAATCACCACTGGTCAATTTAAGCCTTTGATATTCTCCAAGGAGATTCAGACCCTGCATTCCCCAGAAATTTAACTCCTGAAGGTAGAAAAGCCTTAAAGTTAGTAGAAGAAGCTTTAGAAAATGCTCATAGTCATAGAATTGATCTGTCCTTGCCTTTAGTCTCATAGTATTAGATTCTGAATGTACTCCTATAGGTCTGTTGTGGCAAACTGGAGTCCTAATATGGATCCATTTGCCAGTGTCCCCAAAAAATGTTTCCCCATATCCTGTGATGGTGGCAAATCTAGTTGCATTAGGACTTAAGATGGCCCTTTGAGTTTTTGGATTTCATCCTCAGGCAGTTATTGTCCCGTATATGTCAAAACAAATAAAAACACTAGTTAAAAAAAATGAAGATTGGGCAACTGTCTATTTTCCCACCATGACCACATTTGATAATCACTTGCCAAGTTCACCTATTGTCAGCTTCTTCAAAAGACATCCTGTTATTTTCCCTCAGGTTGTTAAGACTCAACATATCCCAGCAGCAAAAACAATCTTTACAGATGGCTTCTCCTCCAGTACAACTATAATAATTTCTGATAAAGTACAGACTATTATTGCTTCTCATAAGTCTGCTCAAAAAACTGATCTAGAAGCAATAATAAGTAAGTGCCTTAGAAACATTTCCGAAGGAAGCTATAAATATTTGTACTGACAGTTTCTATATTGCCCAGCTTGTGCCATGACTTCAGACAGCTGGACCTATTGGTCCTCAATCTACCTTACAACAATGCTTTTATCAAGTACAAACTCTTCTATGGCCTCATGAACAATCTTTATATATAGGCCATATCAGAGCACATTCAGGCTTGCTTAGGCCTTTAGATCAAGGAAATTTTACTGCAGACTCAGATACTCAACATCCTCATATATTTAAAATTGTAAAAGAAGCAATTAATTTCCATAAAGATTTTCATGTCAATGCTACTACTCTCAAAATAAAATATAGCATTACAAAAGAACAAGCCAGAAATATACTAAAACGTGTCCTGCTTGTGTGCCTCATTTATCTGTTCCTCATTTTGGAGTCAATCCTAGAGGACTCCTTCCAAATCATCTATGGCAGATGGATGTCACCCATATCCCTGAATTTGGTACTTTAAGATTTGTACATGTAACTGTAGATATCTATTCAGGATATATATTTGCTACTGCCCATACAGAGAAAAAGACAAAAGATGTAATCAGTCATTACCTTCAAGCCTTTGCTACTATGGGAAGGACAAAATCATTTAAAACACATAATGGGCCTGTGTATACTTCTTTTTCATTTCAACAGCTTTGCTCAAAGTTTAATATCTATCATTCTACAGGATTACCTTACAATCCACAAGGACAAGCTATCCTGGAAAGGGCCAATCGAACATTAAAAGTCTGATTAACTAAACAAAAATGGTGAATAGGGGCATGAGTCTCTCCCAAGAACAGACTTAACCTTGCTTTATTCACCCTCAATTTTTAAAAATTGGATGCTGTGGACTGTACTGCAGCTGATAGACATTTTAGTGGAAAGTCTGGTGACCAGCCACAAGCAATGTGGAAAGACATCTTGACTGGGTCCTGGAAAGGAGCTGACGCAGTATAAATTTGGGGGTGAGGATCTGTTGGTGTTTTTCCTCAGAACCAACAACAACCTATCTGGGTCATGGATCGCTTGGTAAGAACTATCCATAAAAAAGAAAATGGCACCGAAACACAAAATGATGGTGATGGTGGTAAGCCTGCTGTTGTTAGCTCTTCCTAAAACTTTTGGGTATATATTCTGGGGACTGCTCCCTCAATTATTTCCTAGTACAAAACTTCTAGGTATCCCTTACCTACCAGTTGATTCCACTGTAAAGCACTTAATACTAGTCTAAACTTCAAGTTAAGGTGTAGTCTTAGCTTCTTTTGGTTAGCCACATCAGAAACCACCAATGGTTTCTTGCCCTGTGTGCAGCTTGCTCCCAATTGGAATCTTTCTCATGGGTATTGGCATGTATAGGACTGTTATGACTTTGCTTTAAATATATCGAAGGCCATTGGTAGTGTAAATTATACACAACAGCCTAGATGGGGTCCCACTTGTACACCAATTTCTTATGATGATGTTGGACCTATTAAATGGAATAGGTGTCAAGGGGATGTTATGGCTTATCAGGTGACTCCTTACTTTTCCTTTGAGCCATTTGCCATGGACTGGGAAACTGTTAAAGAAACATTGAGGAAAGCAAATGCACCATATACGTATGCCGCTCTAGATACTGATTTTTCTACCAATGACTATTCTCCTCTTTCCACGTGGTCTCTTTGTGGTGCGTTTGCTTGTATGGACATTAGTCCACTTAGTATAATGCAGGGAGGCAATCTCTCTCTCATTGAACAAATGTGCAGTCAAAAAAAAGCCCATGTAGATGGAAGAAGTACATCTGTTTATAATTATACAGTTGCGTGGCCAATTTCACTTCCTTTAATCAATCTTTCCCCCTACTCCTATATATGTCACATCTCTGTTTGTGCTCATTCTAACAATTCTAAGTTTAATATTAACATTACTAATAACAATGATAATGATACTGAGGTCCTTAACTGCACTAACCAAGAGTGTTATGTATCTAGTTGCTGAAATGCTTCATTATTTCCTCTGGCTCTGATTGCCAGGATTCCTAAATTTATTCCAGTCCCAGTGACCTTAAATCACAGTGAGTGGAATTTCGTACCCATGAAAGCAAAAAGAGATTTTGGTATTTCAGCAATTATAGCCATCGCTGTTGCTGTGGCGACTGCTGCAGCTGCTGCCACTGTGGCTGAACTTGCCCTAGGAACTGCTATTCCTACTGCTCACACGCTCAAGAACCTGTCACTGCCAAAACATTGTCAGTCCAGGAAAACATCAAAACACATCTCACCATGGGAATCCTGATTCTAAACCAAAGAGTGAACTTACAACAAGAACAAGTGGACATGTTGACTGTTACCGCATAGATGGGCTGTATAGTACATGCCCAAGCATTATGTGTTACCCCTATACCCTATTCTAATATTACTGCTGCTGCAAATATATCCAAATAGCTTGGAAGCATGCTTAATGGGACCTGAACTAAACAGTTTACTAATTTGACTATCCTATTAAGAAATTCTGTATTTGTGATAAACTACAGTCAACATTACAATTTGGTAAACAACAGATGGGAAGTTTTGCTATGATTGGATTGTTGTTCTTGCTTTTATTATTGCTGCTCAGATATGTTTCCTTTAAGGAGTTATCAAAGACAGCAAGCCTTAGTGGTATGGCAAGCCCTTATGGCCAAGGATCAGGGCTCTGATCCACAGATTTGACTGTCCCAATTACAGGGCTGGTAGTCAAAGATGGGTAAACACAGGGTGGACTTTATACCAACCTAAGACTGTGTTCAAAGCATACCAACAGCTCTTTGACTCCCAATGATGGGTAAGGATAAAGTGTGACTCTGGCACCTACGACAGGCACAGTCACTGTCCTTTTCTTTAAATAAAAAAAGAGGGAGCTGTTAAGGGCCATCTTGGACAAGATGGCACCTTGCAGTGAACCAACGGGCGCTGGCTACCAAAATGAAGAAGTACCTAAAGGCTGTTTGCTGTTACTAGTTCCTTGGAGACTTATGACGTATTAACATCAGGCTCAAGCATTGGCTCTGTAAAATCATGCTGCCCATGGACAGTTCGTGATTTATATGGTGTTATGCTGGCATTCTCCTGCATGCACTCATGTGTGAGAGAAAGCTTTGCTATGATTGGCTGATCATGGTATGTAAGCTAGGAGCCTAGGGGAGAAAGGAAAGAAATGAAGCAGAAAAGAAGCAGGAGACAAAGAACCTGGGAGGCTACAATAAATCACGTCAAACTGAAACTTAGTTGTGTCTCCTTTATCTTCGCCAGTTCCCCTTGACTGAACACTGGGTGTGGTTTCCTGATATAAAGCTTTTGTCTATTCCTTTCCAGTTTTTCTGTAACTGCCTGGAGATGTCTGTGCAGTGGTATAGAGAAGGAGAGACAAAACTTCCTTGGATTGAAGTGGAGAGGGGATGACTTCTGTTCCCATGCTCAACACTGTATCTAGTCTTTTTGCCTCTCAGGCTGGTTAAAGACTCCTGGTTCTGGATATTCTCAGGTTTCCCTTGTGCCTGGTTTTCTTTCCCCTGCTGTGGACCCAAGGTTTGTGGGGCCATTGCCCCATCCCAGCACTTCACAGGTCATCTTCATTTCCTCTGAGTGTTTTCAAAGATCGCACATTCCTTGCACTTTACCTGCAGTTTGAAAATGAAAATATTAGTGCATGAGCAGAACCACAGCCAGTATTCCATTATCAAGAAAAGGACAGATTTTCATATATCATACTTTTGGGAGAAACTAAGGCAGGGGATCTATTACTAGGATACTGGAGAGGCTAAAGTTGTTCCCATACACAGATTTGGTGGAGGAAAACAACTAGGAAGGACTACACATTCTGAGAGATGGGATACTGTGCCAAGATTCAAAGAGTGGACAAAATCCTGGCTGGATGTGATACTTATTTGCAGGTAAAGTGGACACTGGCAGCATAAGAACAGACCAGTTGGCCTGATGAGGAGTTCCCAGGCTAGGCCATCATGGGATTGGAATGGACAGCTCAGTTAGAGACAGAAGCATGTATGATCTAACCCAGGCTCATTAATCCACATTGCCCCCTGGCTTTCCACATAACCAGGCCTCCACTTACCCTGGGATCCTCCTACTCTGGTGGGGGAACCCTCGGACCCACTGATGCCCTCAGATGCTTTTTCACATTCTGGGCATTAAAGGGTCTGTGCAGCTGAGGGTGTGGGGAATGACCTGCCCACTGCCTCATCTCCTTTGTCAGGTCTGTCTTCCTCAGGTGTCAGATTTAGAATTCTCTCAGTCACATGGAAAAGAAAAAAAAATCATATTCACAGAGAAACAAATGCCCTCCTACATGCATGTCCTTGCCTTTGTGTGATGGGTAGAACCATGACCACGTAGTCAGATCTGTTCCATAAATATGATGTCCCATTCCCACATGTTTCTCCATTCTCTGCTATAATCAACTAGTCCAAGGCCAGACCCTGCCCTATGCCAGACACACTGCCTGGTGATGAGACATTTGTTCCCATAATGGTTGATTCTAGAGAACTTGTTCATTTCTACGGCAACACAGTGTCAGTGTAAACAGAGGAAGCGATTTCCTTGAGTGATGAAGGAATCATGGCCATGAGGACAGGTATATGCAGTTCTCTTACACAACTATTTGAAAACCAAAACTATTTTCATATATGACCAACTTTGAGGTCAGAGAAGACAGTTTTCAGATAAATGTTCCAAACAAAATCTATTTTCTTTCATACTTAGACTTGAAGCTCATAATCTGCATTCTAATTTGCTGACTTAAGTTCAGTACCCTGCTATTTAATTACTTTCTCATAAATATAAAGTTAATTTTTTTATTTTTTTTAATTTTTATTATTTTTCATTTTGATTCATTGTACTCAAATGGGGTACAAATATCTTTTCTCTGGTTGTACACCATGTAGAGTCACACCATGGGCGTAATCTTAAGTGTACATAGGGTAATGATATTTGTCTCATCCTATTATTTTCCTTTTCCCACCCTCTCCCCACTCCTCATTTTCCTCTATACAATTCATCCCTCCTTCATTCTTGCATCTCTCTTATCCCCCATTATATATCATCATCCACTTACAAAGAAAATATTCAGCCTTTGTTTTTCTGGAATTGGCCTATTTACGTTAGCATAATATTCTCCAACTCAATCCATTTACCTGCAATTACCATAATTTTAGTTTTTATGGCTAAATAATAGTCCCTTATGTGTATATTTGTGTACATATACCATAGTTTCTTTATCCATTCATCTATTGTAGGGCATCTAGATTCATTGTACAATCTAGCTCTTGTAAATTAAGCTGCTATAAATATTGAGGTAACTGTGTCACAGTTATATGCTGATTTAAAGTCCTTTTGGTATAAGCCCAGGAGTGGGGTACCTGGGTCAAATTGTGGTTCCATTCGAAGTTTTGTAAGTATTCTCCATACTGCTTTCCAGAAGTGCTGCACCACTTTGAACTAAGAATGAACAGAGGAAATATTTAGGCTTGATATGTCTGTGTGATAAATTTGACCCAAAATCAAGAACTGATACATTAAAATATTGACATAATATCCTGACTCTTTTCTGATCACAGCAAACTGAAGTGAGGCATAAACAGTAAGAGAAATTCAGACATTTTTTAAAATATGGAAATGAATAATTGATTTTTCAAGAAAGAGTTGATCATTCAAAAATGACAAGGAGAGATCCGAAATGGTAAAAGAGGAGAAGCTGCATTACTGGTGACTCAATAGATTGAAAACAAGAAAGTACACAGTCAGCTTCTCCAAAATGTGGGTAAATAAATCAATGGGAGGATATGTTGCTTCATCTTAAATCTAGACATAAAAAAGCCTGGGGATACAGGAAGTTGGATAAAATAAAATAAGAAAAAAACTCCCCAGTGGCACAGACACTGACACAAAAGGGCTGGATGTTGCAATTACAGTGGTCCCTCCATCAGAATAACAGAGGGATAAGAGAATTAAAGGAACCAGCAGTTTTTGGAAGCCTGAGGCCATGTCCAGGGACAGAGCATTTAGAGACCAAGGACATTGCAACAAGGATATTTTCCAACAAATCAGTAGGACACCCTGCATGATATTTGAGTTTGGGGAAAGAAGTCACCATTACTCCCGGTGGCATAAGGAGGAAAAAAGAAAAAGAACAATTTTGCAGCTGTGGCTGGGGGACTGGCAACTGAGGAAGTCAAGTTCTGGTAAACTTGAGTTTGACTTGATCTATAGGCCCAATAAACACACACTGCATGACACAGAGTGAACTTAATTGACCAGAAGAAAATCAAATGTGGAGAGAGGCTTACACAAGGGACAACTGGTGTCAGAAATCCACCTCGCCTTACCCCACCTCCTCCAATCTGACTGCTTGCAGGATCAGCTGGGAGAGACACATCTGCTCAGGTACTTTGCAGGTTGGGGGCAGAAGAAATTCTTTGGAGACCCAATGCCAGACCAGGAAACATGGAGTCTGCAGGTGATATAGGGGACTAAGAATTGAACCCCTACCAAATGAGTGGAAACCAAGGGTAGCCCTGGGGTAAAGTTGTACAGCATGGACTGGAAGTACTGGGTGCAGGAGGTGTGCTAATTTAAAATCTCCAGTCCAATTGTCATTTGGCAAAGAGCCTCCAGTCTAACTAAGACTAAAACCTGTCTCCAGGAATTCCACCTCTGGGATTTCCTTTCTCACTCCATCAACAGAGAATTGAGAACCACACTCCTCAGGACCACACATAAAACTGCAGAGAAGAGAAGCTGAGAATGTTTTGAAATTCAATGAAAATAATTCTTTAACTTTGCATCAAGATTTTTAAAAATTTCTTTTTCACTGTTTAATTGTGACCTTAATGGTATATTAATACAGTTTATATATTTATATAGTTTCCTATTTTCTTCTTCTCATCTCTAGCATTCTTGAAGTCAAATATTTCATGAGGATTAGTTCTTTATGAATTAAGATGTTTACTTAGTATATTGTAGTTTTGTTTTGTATTCATGTATTTCTTGATTTTCCTTTAAAGTTTTTGCTTTATGTATATTTTTCTCCTACCAACAGTTTCCCTTGATTCCCTCATTTCTTCTGCTAACAGCAAATCTCTATTGTTCTATCTTTCACTCTTCCTTTGATTCCTTACTTCTCCCTTCTCTCCTCCTCCCTCATAATCATTAAACACTCTAGCACTTCTGTTTTTTCCCACTCCACCATTTAAAAAGGTAAACAGTTTTGCAAACTTGTTCTTTTAATTATAGACATGGGTGGTCATAAAATTTCTGTTTCTTGTGATACTAAACATTGTAGACATAATAGAAGGAAATAGGTGGTTTAATTCTGTAAATTGTTTGCTTGGTTGTTGTTATTATTTGTTTCCTCCTAAACAGTAGTGTACTGGAAACCTTGGGGGACAGTACAATTCCACAGGGTAGAAACTCTGTTGCCTAAGATCCATAACTACTAGATAGGTAGATGCACAAACAACATGAGAAATCAAGGGAACAAGTCACTCTGAGCAAATCAACATACCCCAATAATAGGATCCATCGATACCACAGCAGAAGAAATGTCAGAACAAGATATTAGTATGGACATCATTAAAGTTATCTCCAAAGTAAAAGATGATGTGAGAGAGAAAACACAGATAGCAATTGATTACTTCAGTAAAGAGATAGAGATTCTGGGGAACAAACAAACAAAAATAATGGAACCAATAAAGCAAACTAAAAATTTAATAGAAAGCATCACCAACAGATTAGGCCAATTGGATGACAAAACCTCAGCCAACTAAGACAAAATATATAATCTTCAAAATAGAGGTGACCATGAGGAGATGTTAAAAAAACATGAACATAGATTCCAAGAATAAAGGGATAACAGGAAAAGACCAAATTTAAGATTTGTCAGGATAGGTGAAGTCTTGGAGATACAAACCAAAGGAATGCACAGTCCTTTCAATGCAATAGTACCACAAAATTCCCCAGTGCTAAAGAATGAAATGGAGAATCAAATACAAGAGGCTTACAGGAACCCAAATGTGCAAAATTATAACACACCCACATCAGGGCACATTGTAATGCAAATGGCTAAAATATAGAATAAAGACAATATTATAAAGGCTGTGAGATGAAAAAATCAGATTACATATAGGAGGAAACTAATTTGTATCTCAGTTGATTTCTCAACCCAGACCAGAAAGCTAGCCTGTTGAGGAATAGCAGATACCAAAATCTATGCCAATAAATTAGAAAATCCAGAGGAAGTGGCCAAACTTCTGGTCACACATGACCTTCCAAAATAAACCTCAGTAATATTTAAGAAAGAACAGAGTTGAAGTATTTCAAATGAACCATTGTAAAGATTCTTCCAAGGAACAACCATGGCTCCATAGGATCATTGCTGAGTTTTACCAGATCTTTAAAATTTTTGGTTTAATATTTTTAATTGTCAATTGATTCTTTAAAATTCTATTCATTTATATGTGGTGTTGTTAAACTGAAGACCTCCCATGTACCAGGCAAGCCATCTACAAGGGACCACAACTCCAGCCCATTAGCAGATGATTAAAGAGGTTCCAAAAACAATGCTTCTGAAATGCTCCCATGCATTTGAAAGGGACTTTTAAAACATATTCTGTTGGGCCAGAGTTAACCTGTATATTTACCCAAACTGATTAGGAGACAAGAGAAAAAGCACACATAAACTAAGCACTCATATTCAGCATGAAGGAGGCAATCCAGTCATTTTCAGGAGCTTCCATGGAACTGGAAGACACCACATCGTAGACACAGAAAGAGAAGGTTCCAGTGTTTCCTCTCATATGTGGAAACTGAAGGAAAGAAGGTGATCCACAGGTAGAGGGGGAATGACTCAGGGACTGGGAAGGGAGCGTCTGGAGTGAGAGATGGTGATTGGAAAGAGAGGGGAGGGGAAATGGGTAGAAGGATGGATGAACAGGAGAAAACACTTATATGTTCATGGATGGGAATATCAGGCTGAATCCCTTTAGTTCATTCACATTTACACTTAAATTCCCCATAGTAAAAATGACCAGTTTCCAAATGATTCCTCCACCTACCCATAGAACTCAGAATGGTGGAGTATGTTCCCTCTGAAATTTGAATCTTTCCACAGTCAATAAAATATTGAATGATTTCTCAATGCAAACACACACTATTTAAATTAATCACCCCTTACTCAAGGACCTAAACCTCCATCATTTTCTGTTTCTCTTCTACTATTTCTCCCAACAATGATCTGTAGAACACGTTGGAAAAGGAATCCCACCTGAGGTCCAGCTGTCTCCACTGCTCTGTCACCAGGTTTTCAGGCAGGTGGCTCCTGAACAAACAGCTCAGGAGCAGAGGCAGCTTCCTGGATGCCAGAAGAAAGGGAGGGAGGGATATTAGATACTGCCCTGTGCCCATGTGATCCAATTCCTCACCTGATGCCACTCCCCTAATCCCTGTGGAAATTCCTATTAAAAAATGACTCACACACTTGCATCACCTGACTCTAATCCATGTACCTCATTTGCAAGACCTTGTGTCCTAGATAAATGCTACTTGCCAAGCAAAAGAGTTAAAAACCAAACCACAGCCATTCTTGCACATTTCAAAGAAGAAACAATACTTATCTATATCTTAAGATGAACACTTGTATTAGCGCCTAAGGAAAAGTAAGACTGGAGGCTACAAAAGAGACATTTGTAGGCAATAGTGCCTAATAACTATCAAGAGAAACTGCCAGAGTGAGAAACTTTTCATCAGTGTAAAGACTACAGATCTTCTTATCCTCCTACAAGACAGGCCTAATCAGTGTTTGTATGATCATTTAGCCTAAGTAACAAAATAAAGGAATCTCTGCTAAACCAGAGGTTGTACCAATAAAAGGATATTTTATAAAAATCAGATGACATTAAGCAGAATAACTATATTTTATTGGGACATTTTTGACATGAAAAAGTAAATGTTTTGTGTCCATTCCTGATAACTCTGACACTGTTAAAGATTTACATTGCCACATAAAGGTCTTGGCCTCTCCAGCCTTCGTTAGACCTTGTTATGGAAACAGCTTCTCAGCTTTTCTACCTACTGGTGAGAGATTATTGACTTCTCTCACATTCATGATATTTATTGACAGGTTCCAAATGCTGCAACATTTATTTTGTATTCATCTCATTTCAGAACTCATGTCCTTTGGTTTCTCACTATAGAAGCACCCACCCCCAGATGACATTGCAACCTTTTCTTCCCCAACCAGAGTTTTACTATGGATCCCACAACCTACCCAATTTCTAAAAGGGAACTCCAATCTGCTTGCCCCACACTGCCCCCTTCCAGCTCTAAGCAGCCACAGCAGTCATTGCCACATTTCCTTACAGCAATAAGTAATTCCTGGAATTAGAGGAGGGATGAAGCCAGAATTAAAGACAGGCATTGAGACTGCAATAGGTGATCAGGTCAGATCAAGAAAATGGAGGACGATCTGAGCTTCTGGGAGTTTGGGATGATCATGTCTCCAGATCCCTTTGATACAGTCATTTCCAAAAAGGTTGTTAATGAAGCAGCTCCTGAGAAGACAGAAAGCTACTAATCAATACCCCCCAAGCTGGCACTTCCATCCTGCCTGGCACTCCACCTTGGACTTCCCAGTTCACCTGCTCAACCCCACCCTGGCCATTCCACTGACATATCCCAGTCACGGTGCAGGATGGGGTGGAAATGAACAAGATAAGGGAAGAATGTGGGAGAACAAAGAAGACTTTTGCCTATAAAAGGGGAAGGGCACTCTCACTTCCTGGATTACTAGAATACCTGCCATGTCCCCTTCTATCTCCCAGGAGACATCTGTGTTACTAAATTGAAGTAAAACTGACTTCATATGCCTGCCTCAGCATTCTTCTTTAATGTTCACACTTCAACATTGGAGGAACCAGAACTCATCACCAATAACTGCTAGTATAAGTGCTAACATTGTATGTGCCAGTTTATGGAAACAACTTCTCCACTTTTCCACCTACTGGTGAGAGATAATTGACCATCTGTCCAATTGGGCTCCTACCAGGAAAAACCTGTGTGATACCAAAGTTTGAAATTAAATTGGGGTCCCAGGAAATCCTAGCGCAACATCAAGTCTTCCTACGTGGCAACAAAATGTCCTGAGATCCTGGTTTCCTGGGTGTTTGGTGTTATTCCTGATTAGTCAAATAAACTCAGGTGATGAGAAGCCACTCCACCCCACCTGGGATGGTTGGGGAAGGTTTCACTTACAGTCAGAGAACCTGGCATTTTCTAAGCCAAGTGAGGGGTGTTGGGTCACCTTTGCTAACAAATTGGCACAGGAGACTTTCTAGGTCAGCCTGAGCATTTGGAAATTTTCTAAATCTACTGATGTCCACACAAGTCTGGAGAGCTAGTGAAATCAGAGTTCCATCTGAACTTTTGAGCAATTTCAGAACTATCTGTCTTCTAGGAAAGCCCTGGCTCCTCTTCTACATGGCAGAGTTTCCCCAGTGTCTTGGGAATACAGAAGAAAAAGATCTAAAACTTCACTGGATGGGAAAATGAGTAGCAGAAGTCTAGACTTGGAGGGAGTCAGAACAACATATGGTGGGAGAACCAGATCATGAGAGCTTCTAGGGCCTGGATTCACAGGAGATTCAGGTGTGTCTTCCAAGTCCACATGGAGGAGCAGGGTGTGCCTGTAGTTTGAGTGGTCCCTCCTGGAAGCCCAGGGGGCCCACCTTCTGCCTGTGTGACTAAGTACTTCTGGGGACCGTGTGGTAGGGAGGCGTTAGGAGTGTCTCTACATCAGCCCAGAGTTCCCCACCCTGCTCTGGACCAACTTAAATCCCTGGCCCTGTTCCAATCCACTTTCTTCTGCTGACTGCTCTCTTTTTCTGGAATCCAGGGAAGTCCAGACACATAGATTCACATAAAGAGAACCTGGTCTGTGGAGGTCATCATCCTCAAAACTCCTGACCAGCAGGGCATGAAAGCCCCAGCCTGAGGTGATTCCAGGATCTGTGGAAGACATAGAATTCTGATCTTCACCACATCTCCTAAATTGTGTCAGGCTTCCCTACTGCCACAAGGGCACCTGGGACATTTCTCAGGTCTAGGAATTCACAAAGCAGAATAATTCTGCTGAGCCTGTTTTTAACAAGAACTGTTGCTGTTCTCAGAATCTGAAGGGAGTCAGGATAGGACTGCTGGGGTTGGGGAAGGAGTGCCATCCACAACCTCTCCACATTTCAAGTCAGCTCCTGGGCTGCAGTTTCCCTGGTCCAGCAGAGAGTGGCTTTGAAGGGAAAGATGTCCCACAATTCCAAGCCTGCACAAGCTGGGCACATGAGGCCCATTTTTTAAAAGCCTGTCACATTTTTTACAGGCTTTGTTGCATAAGGAAACTTCTTTGAATCTCCCCTACAGGTACAGGCTCTCATTGTTTACAGAGGGGAAATGGGAGCATTTAAAGAGATGATTTTGTCCAAGGTGCCACCACAGGCAATGTTGGAGGCCACCGGGAGCTGGGTGCATGCCAGCCCCTCAGGAAATCCTCCACCATTATGGTCAGCAGGTAACAAATACTTCTTATGTACAGAAACTTGCAGAAAATATTCCTGAAAAAAATTAAATGATACACAAAATATGACGGTGTGAACAGGACGCCCAGTGATAGCCAGAACAGGAGAGAGAAATTTGGCAGGCACACAGGGCTAAAACGCCCCTGCTCATGTTGCATTTCACTTCTGCTTCTGGAACTGACCACAGATGGAGTAGATGGCTCCTGACAAGCACCTACATTGGAGCCTGACATTGTGCTCAGAATCCTGAACCATTCCCAAGGTATCAACACACTGACTGGGCAGGTGTGACTCGACTCAGATACCACTAATTTCAAATCACCAGGGCGTGGTTTTTATGGGTGACTAACTCCCCTCTCACATTATCATACAAAGCTCTAGATAGCTGCCATTGGACAGCATCCTGCCCCTGCTTTCCTTCATTAGTTTCATGCACTCTCTTATTTTGCTCTCCTGCTCTGTGACCAAGGATCTCTATCCTCCATTCACAAGACAAAGAACCTACAAATCCTTTCTTCTCCACCCTTCATCTGATCATCATAATTAATTTAAGGGAGTGGGAGATTAAATGCCAGAAAGCCCTGGAGAATTAGTGAAATCATTTGCAGTGTCACCTTTCAGTGGACCAACAGAGGTAACCAAATCCATTTCTAGCTATGTTCCAGATAATTCCACTGAAAAATAAAATTTGAGAGGTAAAGAACCATAGAATTAAAAACCTTACTACATTAATCTTATGTAAATTATTTATGGTTCTGGGGTCATAGCTCACTGGAAGTGGGCTTGCCTACCATACATGAGGCATTGGGTTCGATTCTAGCACCACATAAAAATAAATAAAATAAATAATTTATGATTCTACATGAGTACTGGCATTTGGGTGGAGATATCTGTAGACAAGATACATGAGAATTAGAAGGAACGTTATCTTGAACATAATTGAAATCTTATTCTAACTGATGCCACATGCCTCCTTGATATTTCTGCCAAAGACAGGTAGGCTTATTCCCAAATGACTTCCTTTTGAATTCAAAACCACCATGGCAATGAATCAGGAAAAACTTCCAACATGACTTGGTTCATTGAAGGACAGGGATTTGAAATGTAACCTTTTCTCAGTAAAGTGGATAAAACTGGAGAAACACTTTTAAAAATGCAAACAGTACTCCCTTTCAAATATTACTGATATGAAAATTTGCATATCTCAAAAGCTAAAAGAATGGGCACACACACAAACAACAAACAAGACTTTGTCCTGTATTCACTTTCCATGTTTTTTGAGACCCAATTCAAAAGTATTCCCATCACACCAACCGAGCAGAACTACCAAAAATGTTGGTTTGTTGGTTTGCTTTGTCTAACTGGAGACCTCAGGGTATTCATGAACAATCCTGATAATCAAATGAGATTCTATGCTCCTGGGATCTGCAAATCAAAGAAAGAAGTCAAGGAGTCTCTCCCAGAAGGAAACCGACCACACCCAAACTTTTTAATCCATTTAAGTGCTTTGGGGTGATTGGTGGATCTGACACTGAGTCAGTGGGTGTGGTGGAAAGGCTGAGCTGTAAAAAGACTGGAAACTCAGAGAAGACTCTCATTTGAAGACCAGCTCAGAAGACGAAGCTTTCCTCGTTGAGATCCCAGCTGGGAAACCCTGTCATCAGTGCTCCTGGAGACATGGAGGCAGCTTCACCCCACTGTGGAGGTAAGTCTCTGTTTGATGACTTTGTGAAACCTAAATGTTCATCAAATGCAACTGATGCTAAAGTCCATTTGGGTTTTTTCTACCTGCAGAGTCACCATTGTCAACTTGCACTAATGCACACGAGAATAACGATATGGCTCCTGTAGGGACACAGCTGTATCCTAGGGAGAAACTATCTCTGACCTGGCAGAAACATTCTGGGGCTGGTGCTGGACTGAAGACATGGGAAACACTTGCTATGTGAATGCCACTCTACAGTGTCTGACATACACCCCTCCACTGGCCCACTACATGCTGTCCCAGGAGTCTTCCCAAACCTGTTCTCCTCACAGGGTTTGCATGCTGTGTGTGATGGAAGCTCAGATGACATGGGCTCTTCACAAACCTGGGGATGTCATTTGGCCCCTGCCTGCATTGGCTGCTGGCTTACGCACATGGCAGCAGGAAGATGCCCATGAATTTCTGCTCTTCACCCTCAAGGCCCTGCAGAAAGCATGTCTGTGTGGGCACAAGCAGTCAGGGGCTTGCTCCCAGGATATCACCCTCATGCACCAAATATTTGGAGGGTGCTAGAGATCACAAATTAAGTGTCTCTGCTGCCACAGCCTTTCAGACACTTTTGACCCCTACCAGGACATTACCCTAGACATCATGGCAGCTCAGAGTGTGCAGCAAGCCTTGGAGCAGTTGGTGAAGCCTGAATGGTTAGAGAGGAAAAATGCCTATCACTGTGGTGTTTGTCTGAAGAAGATGCCAGCTTGCAAGACCTTGAGCCTGCAGACTGCCTCAAAGGTTCTCATGCTTGTACTGAAACGATTCTGTGTTCTCACGGGTGACAAAATTGCTAAGCAGGTGCTGTATCCTGAGTGTCTTCACATGCAGCCATACATGGCTCAGCAGAGCAGTGGCCCACTGGCCTATGTCCTCTATGCCGTGCTGGTCCATGCTGGGGTGAGCTATCGCATCCCCTCTGGCCACAGAGAGAGACACAACAAACATCTTGAAGCTTTGGAAGTTTATTGTGCACAGTCCCTCTCCTACGCTTCTCTTACTCCTAGCTTCTGCGCACTCCCAGCTTCCCTTCTCCCAGCTTCTTCCAGCTTCCGCGTACTCCCAGCTTCCAGCTTGGCTTCAGCCTCTGCCTTCGCCACTTCTTCCGCTTCTCCCTCTTCTTCAGCCCCCCTACTCTCTCACCCACCAGGCTTATATACACTTCAACCAATCAGGGGAGAGTACACGAGGTAAACGCGGACAGCTGCAAGCATAGCATGGGTACACGAGGGGGGCATGCTCTAATCACATCGTTAACTAGCCAATCATTGGAATTCGCTGGTTGTTTACTGTATAGCTGGCCGCTTTTGGCTCAGCATCAGGCGCCATCTTGACCATGCCTAAGGCTGGGGGTCTCAGAAACCCCGACATATCCCCCTTCTTTACTATTAAAGTAAGGCTTGGGACCGTGTCTGTCTTAGGCTGAGTGGTCAGCATATGTCCTTACCCGTCATCAGAGCCTGCAGAGCATGCTGCAGCTCCTGTCTTAGGTTGGTACACAGCCACCTCCTTCATTACCCGTCTTTGACTACCGGTCCAGCATCAAGAGCCATACTAATGGGGGGGTGTCAGCCTTTAGGGCGGTCATGGCCTGATGAAAGATAATTTGATCTCTCTATTGGCTAGTTTGTAGATGCATGCCAAAATGAATGAAGAGAAGGAGGCCAAGGCAGAGGAGTACCACCATAGCTACTAAGCTTGCCCGCTGTTTGACAAATCTATAAACAGAAGAAAAACCATATAGCCATATTAAGTACAGAAACAATATACATCCCAATGCAGTTACAATACAGGCAACACAAAACAGCTCTCAGGGAATAAATGCATCCCAGTCCCAAAAGTTCTTGCAAGGTATTCACTTGTTCTTAGAATGAGTCCACTCTCTGATAGAGTCTCTATGGTCTGTAAGGCTGCAGCTGCATTCTCGGCCAAATGATCGTTGTTGTCGTTGTGTCAATGCTGCTACTGCAAGGACTGTGGTGGCAATGATCACGGCTGTTGCAATGTCAAAGCCTCTTCTGTTTCTTGATAATAGCACTGGCAATTCTATATCTGCAACAGAAACTAGGACTGGTAGGAAGATAGAAATGTGCAAATTGCACAGGTGGCAAAAGAACCATTCCAGTATTGTGAGAGATAGCACACGGTTAGTGAACAGTTAAGAGGTGTTATTAGAAATGTTAGTTGGTAGAAACATAAAAAGGGAGGAAATACACAAGCTGACGTGGGAGGAAAAGCAATATCACAGCTAGGGTCAGCAGAACAAGTTGCTCTACTCTGGATCTGATTTGTAGTATGATTCCAACGGCAAAGTGCAAAAACTCCTCCTGTTAAAGCAAAGAAAGACTGGAGATATCCTTGTCACCAAAAACAGCACGACCTGAAAAATCATCAGTAGAATTGACAGGCTTGTAGAGGAATTGGTGAAAAACAAGAAAAGGAAGAATAAAAAATGTGTTAGTTAGAAGTGAAAAATATGGCCAGGCTAACAATGGCCCCTAGGTTCCGGGTTTGCCTTTCCGTCTGAGTTTTTGTTATTGGAGGAAGGCTCAGACTCGCCATTGTGAGGAGGAGCAGCATCACTTGCATGCTGTAAAACTCTGATTAGCCTTTCTGGAATCCAGACTGGAGTCTGTTGATCCTGTGGGAAAATACAAACAGACCCTCGGACCCAACGAAGGACTGGATCCGGTCCTTTCCAACAACCTGTCAGGATATCTTTCCATTTTGCCCATACTTGAGGAGTATTATGGGGATTATAATGTCGATCAGCTGCAGAATGGCCATCCCTATCCAGAGTTAAGAAATTTAGAATGAAAAGAACTAAATTAAGTTTATCTTTAGGAGACTTGTAGGAGGCTCCTATTCCCCCTTTTTGTTTATTTAAACAATTTTTTAAAGTAAGATGTGCTCTTTCCACAATGCCCTGTCCCTGAGGATTATAGGGGATGCCAGTGACTGATTGGATGTTAAATGTTTGTAAAAACAACCGGAAGCTTTTGGAAGTATAAGCAGGACCATTATCTGTTTTAATAACTTTAGGTATGCCCCAGCCAGCAAATGCTTGTAGGCAATGTTGAATGACATCTTTTACCTTTTCTCCAGAATGAGCGGAAGCCATAATGACCCCTGAAGCTGTGTCTACTGACACATGTACATACTTAACAGTACCAAATTCAGAAATATGGGTTACATCCATCTGCCAAATATGACCAGGCAGCAGTCCCCTGGGGTTAACTCCAAAGGATTGTACTGGGATTAAAGGAGCACAATGTTGACAATTTTTTACTATTTGTCGAGCCATACATTTAGATATAGGAAATTTTCTGCTCAAAGTAGTGGAATTTACCTGAAATTTTTCATGAAAGAGTTTTGCTTGTTCCTCTATGGAAAAAACAAAAATTGATTTGGTGGCCATATCTACCAAGTCATTAGCATTGGCCAAAGGTCCTGGTAAATTAGAATGAGCTCTAATATGTCCTACATAGAATAGATGTTTACGCTGTAGGATAAGGTTTTGTAGCGTGGTAAAATAAGAAGCTACCGTGGACATGGAAGAAATATGGGGTACCGTTTCAAGAACCTGTAAAGCGTTAACGATATATAAGCTATCAGATAGAAGATTGAATGGCTGATTATCTGCTAGTTTAAAGGCTAATATTACAGCTGCAAGTTCAGTAACCTGTGCGGAGTTGGGTGGAACTATTATGGTGTGAAGTTGTTTACTGATAAGTACTGCACCTACTCCATTTTTGGAGCCATCAGTAAAAATGGTTACACAGTCTTTAAGAGGCTGGACACTAGTCACTTTTTTAAAAACTATGGGAGTATTTTTACAGAATTGAATCCAGGGATGTTGGGGATAATGGTTATCGAACTGAGCTGAAGTGGAACAATATAATACTGACCAATCATCATCATTATTAATTAGCCATTTAATTTGCTGAGTGGAATAAGGAGTTATAATAATAGACGGATGGATTCCAAAAACGGTAATGCAAGATTCTATTCCCTTGAATATTACCTGAGCAATAGCTTGGGGATATAATTGCAATGTTTTAGCCGGAGAGCTAGGGAGATTTATACTTTGCAGAGATCCTCCTTGTCAAACTATGCCAAAAGGGGTATGCTTCTCTGAGATTATGATTAAACTTAATGGTTGAGTAGGATCACAACGATCAACGTAACACTGCTGAAGTCTATTCTCTACTAGCTGTAAGGATATCCGTGCTTCGGGAGTAAGTTTCCTAGGGGAATTCAAGTCAGGATTACCTTTTAATATATCGAATAAAGGTTTTAATTCCCCTGTGGATAATTTTAAATAGGATCTGATCCAGTTAATGTCACCTAAGAGTTTCTGAAAATCGTTCAAGGTATTCAACTGATCTGTCCTGATGGTCAACCTTGTTGGTCTGACTGTAGTAGCAGTGAGCCTTGTACCCAGATATTCTTGGATCTCCTCTAATTGTAATATTTCAGGAGCTATCAGTAGTCCTCTCTCTTCTAATCCTTGAGTTATAAATTGTAATGCTTCTAACAAAACTTCTTTTTCTGGATGGCAAATAAGTATGTCATCCATATAATGATAAATCAACAATCTCTTAAACTTTTGTCTAGTAGTTGTTAACGCTTTATCTACGTATATTTGACATATAGTAGGACTGTTAGCCATACCTTGAGGCAACACAGTCCATTCGAATCTCTGGTCAGGCTGAGTGTGATTAAGAGAGGGCAAAGTAAAAGCAAATCTCCAACAATCATTTTTGTGTAAGGGTATAGAGAAAAAGCAATCTTTTAAATCCAAAATAATAGTAGGCCAATTTTTTGGTAGTGCAGTGACAAGAGGGAGTCCACATTGGATGGGTCCCATAGGGTACATTTGTTCATTTATGGCTCTTAAATCATGTAATAACCTCCATTTTCCTGATTTTTTCTTTGTTAAGAATATTGGAGTATTCCAAGGAGAAGTAGAATGTTGTAAATGACCTGCTTGTACCTGCTCTTGTACTAACTTATGAGCTGCCTCTAACTTTTCTTTTGTTAGGGGCCACTGTGGAATCCAGCGAGGCTTATCATCTTTCCATATTATAGGGATTGATGGTTTATCAGTGGCCCCTAGGAAAAACCCAATCCATGAGAATCATTTTTTGGTGGAAGTAAAGGCAGTGGTTGGGTAGATCCTTGACTATGTCTTCCTAATCCTTTTTTATCATCATAGTTCATATTTTGTAACATATTTCTTACAGAAGTCCCTTGGTAAGTCTGATCAGTGGTGAGTTTCATATCCATTTGCTGCAGGACGTCTCGTCCCCACAGGCTAATAGGAACATTACAGACATATGGCTGAAATATTCCTGTGTGTCCCTCTGTATCTTTCCACGACAACGAGGAAGCACTTTGATTGGGGCTTTCTGCTACTCCTAAGCCTCTCAAGCTCTGAGCTGCTGTGATCAATGGCCAGTGCTTTGGCCAGACCATTGCTCTAATAATACTTTTGTCTGCTCCCGTATCTAATAAACCTGTAAATTCCATATTTCCCACTTTTAATTTTAGGAGGGGCCTCTGTCCCATATCCATAGTAAGGTTTATTAAAGTGGTTCCTGTTGATCCAAAACCTCCTTGTCTTTTATTTGTATTTTTACTGGGCCACAAAGAATGTCAACTGGGCAATATAAGCATTTGTGCAATGCGATCCCCTGGAGAGATGACCGTAATTCCTTTTGGTGAAGAGACCAAGGCTTTTATCTGTCCAGTGAAATCAGGATCAATAACCCCTGGGTGTACTATAAGTCCTTTTAGTGTTGAGGAACCTCTACCTAGTAATAGTCCTACACTGTTCTGTGGGATTTTTTCATGCCAATCAGTATCAATCATCTGCACCCCCATATCTGGGGTTAGTATGAGTCTGGAGGTGGCACAGATGTCCAATCCGGCACTTCCTGAGGTGGCTCTGCGCTCCCCTTCTCTGTGGGAGGATACCACCGTCGGGGAACTTGTTGAATTACCCTTTATATTTGTTGCGGGTCCCGGGGAGGGGCCCTGTCTCCCATTTTTTTGAAGTTCAGGATTCAACCCTAGGAAATTATCCTCCCTATCTCTAATAGGCTGACAGGCACTATTCCAATGACTTCCTCTTCTGCATCTTGAACATAGCCCTGGGGCATAAGGTGTAACAGATTTTACTATAGTTATCTCTTATCTTTTGTTAGGGCATTATCTCCTTGCTGCTGATTTTGTGCATCTATTGAAACGTATTGGCCTTCTCCTATTAACATCTCAACATTTCTATTGGGAAACCTTGCCACTATGTTTCTGCAAGCAGTTTCAACAGCTATTTTTTGTCACTGAGCTCTCCAATTAGACATTGTCCTCCAGATAACACTGCTCTGCATAGCTGTCTCCAATAGTCTTAACTGCGTCTTTAAAGTTTTTCTAATGGTTGATGGTATCTCCATTTGCTCCTCAAATACGGGCAGGGTCTACAAATTTTGAAGCTCTTTCTATTAGGCTTAGTTTTCTCCTACCTTTTTCCCTTGTTCTTAAGTTTTCACTACCACTTGGTTATTCCTTCCGGGGGTTCTTTGTGTTAGACTTAGCTCCCTTTTTTCCCTTGTTCTTAGATTATTTGAGCAATTATTTTCTAGGTCACCACCACTCAATCTTTCCTCACTTTATTCTCTTTAAGAGTTCTTTTCTGTTGCTATTAGATCCTGTTCATGAAGATCCCCCTTGTGGCACACTGAGCAGCTTTTCTTCTATAAACTCCGGGCTTATTCTACTAGGGTTTGAACATATAATCATACAGTGGTTTCCTTATTTCTAGTCCTTCCCCAGTGTTTCTCCCTGAGGGGTTGCTGCATTCTGAATAATGGCGTCTCATGGTTTTTTAATAGTTCCCTGAGGGGTTGTTGCATTCAGACCCCATTGTTACTAATTTGAATGGCTTTAGTTATGGCAATTACAATAACAAACAGTGGCCTAGCTGCCAGGAGCAACGAGATTACTGAAAGGAAAACTATCAAGTGTGCATTAGAATTTTTATAGCGGCTTTTCACGTACTACCTAATTGGACCGCTTCAAACGTGTTTCTACTTTCACTTTAATTAGACCACGTTCCACGCGTCAGGACCGCTGATGGCGTGTCCCGATACCCCCCGACCCGCGTTCTACGCATCAGGATCCCGATACCCTTCAACCCGCGTTCTACACGTCAGGACCGCTGATGGCGCGTCCCGATACCCGCGTTCTACGCGTCAGGATCCCGATACCTTTCAACCGGACCGCACTCCGCGTGTCCCCAGGACCGCCGATGGCGCTTCCTGACACCCTTTTTTTTTATAACCGGTTTAACTTGTATACAAAAAAATTTTTTTTTTTTCAAATATCTTACCTTGTTTTCCTTTAAAAGGCCTTCATCTTTCCTTCATGTCCCGGGTTTCGGCACCAGTTATCGCATCCCCTCTGGCCGCAGAGAGAGACACGACAAATGTCTTGAAGCTTTGGAAGTTTATTGTGCACAGTCCCTCTCCTACGCTTCTCTTACTCCTAGCTTCCACGCACTCCCAGCTTCCCTTCTCCCAGCTTCTTCCAGCTTCCGCGTACTCCCAGCTTCCAGCTTGGCTTCAGCCTCCGCCTTCGCCACTTCTTCCGCTTCTCCCTCTTCTTCAGCCCCCCTACTCTCTCACCCACCAGGCTTATATACACTTCAACCAATCAGGAGAGAGTACACGAGGTAAACGCGGACAGCTGCAAGCATAGCATGGGTACACGAGGGGGGCATGCTCTAATCACATCGTTAACTAGCCAATCATTGGAATTTGCTGGTTGTTTACTGTATAGCTGGCCGCTTTTGGCTCCGCGTCAGGCGCCGTCTTGACCATGCCTAAGGCTGTGGGTCTCAGAAACCCCGACAGTGAGCTGTCACAGTGGACATTACTATTGCTACATTAAAGCTGGGAATGGCCACTGGTATGAAATGGACGATGCTAAGGTAGTGGTCTGTGACATTACTTGTGTCCTGAGTCAGTGTGCATATATCCTCTTTTATGTCCAGAAGAGTGAACTTGAACCTGAGAGTGGAAACGTGTCACTAGGCAGGGAAACGAGTGCAGTTGGGACTGAAGACTCAGTCTTGGGAGTCACCCAAGGAGAGCTCCAGGGAGACTCCTGTAGCCACATGGAGGAGTCAGTGGAGCCGCTGGGGGGCACAGCCGCCAGAGAACTCACCTTACATCTGTGGAAGTTCCTCCAAGAACAGAACCAACCAAAGTCTGAATCCAACCCAGGAAAGTAGAATTCACTCTGTCTCCCAATGGAGTCACCACTCAGCAGTCAAAACACAGAGGAGGGCAGAGAATTCATGATAACCAGGAAATAAATGAGCCCAACAAGGCTACCAAGAGCACAGTCGGTGAGGAGTCCATGAACACTGGTATTGGAGAAAGGGCCAGAGCCAAAAAGAGGAAGAACTAGCAGGTCAAGAAGTTGCGGTGGTGTTCTAGCAATCCAGTACGAGGATGAGCCCAGGTGTGTGAACACACACACACACACACACACACACACACACACATACACACACATGAGGCACACAGAGAACCCCTAAAATGCTGGAGATGGGTAGACTCTGTCTAGATCATCCTCAGAAATCTCCCTGTGAATTTAGGGGCCAGAATTCTAAATTTCAAATGTTAGAGGTGCAAATACAATTTATATCCAGGTCTTCAGAATTATTCTGGGACCTCAGTGTTCCCTTGTAAAGCTAATGATGGTCTCAAAGGCGAAACCATGGTGACATGCTCACCTACAGAGCTCCAAATATTCAGCCAGTAGCAACTGGGCTTCCCCAGACTCAGTGACCCCCTGCTTGTCAGACCTTCTGGCCACCACTCTTCTGTCCTCTGACTCCAGCCCCCCATGTGACCCTTTCTCCATGAACAGGTTTCTCTGAAAGAGACATAGGAGCAGAGCTTCCAGGACACTCTGGGTCTCATAGGTTAGAGTAGAAAACAAAGGTAGATAAACATAGCTTAGAGTTTTTTCAAATCTATGATAATTTTCAGATCTGAGGATCAAGGGAAACCAGTAGGAAAATGTAACATTTTTATAATTAATGTGTTCATGAAATTATTTGATATGACACACTTCTTTCAAGGGATTAGAATTTGTGAATTCTCCCACATGTGAAATTGAGTGAATGACAAGTAAATTTCAAAAGGAAATTATATGTAAGCTGCAATTGTGATGTCTTTATCTTGTTTCAAGTAAGATACAATAATTTTTTGTGCCTACAATATAGTATGCAATGTTTTGATACTTGTATATATTATGAAGTCTACCACCTCCAATGTTTATTCTTTCATGTTGGTGAGAATATTCAAACACCCTCTTCTTTTTTTTTTAAAACATGGCAACATGATCACTGTCACCAGGTTGAAACTGGAGGACATTGTGTTGGGTGAAGTAAGCCAGGTACAGAAAGGAGCATTTTGATTTCTTAAAGCAGAGCCTCAGTTCTCCACCCTCACTGTGCAGATGCTCATCCCGTGGAGTTCCAAACCATTGTGAATGGCAAGTCAACGTGGAATTTGTGCCACAGAGAGTTTTCACTTTCTAGTACCCACTGTAAAATTATACAAAATAAAAATCAATTTTAACAACCAGGGATCAAAGCTTTCCTGATCTACCCATCACTCACTGTGACCTTGTTAGATCTCTGAGCCTGTTGAACCCTTTTGCCTGCTCCCACATACAAATGAGACTTCAATAGTTTCAGATTTGTTAAGAAGAAAACTTATATCGTGAACATAGTAGCCAGGCTTCAAAAGAAGGCTCATTCACACTTGAATGGTGAGCAACCTCCACATCCTCATCTGCAATTCTTACATTGTCTTAGCAGCCATGTTAATGGGGTGAGAAGGTATTGCACTGTTTCTTTGATTTGCATGAAATGGAGAACTGATGATTTTATGTAGTTTTATTTTTTTTGCATTTCCTGGTCATTATTATTTCTTCTTTTAGAAAGTGTCTATACACGTCATCCATATATTTTTATTACAATAAAATTTGTTTTTGTGGTTGCTACAAGATTTTCTGCTTTCTCATATATGCTGAATATTAACAGTTTCAGATGAAAGATTGTTCAATATTTTCTCAAATTCTGTTAGTTGTCTCTCCACTGAGGATATGGAGAAAATGAAACTCTTATTGTCTGTTGATGGGAATGTAAATTAACCGAACCAGTATAAAAATCATTATGGATTTCCCACAAATAACTAAAAGTACATATACCTTGTGATTGGTGTACCCAATCTTGGTCTTGTTTCCATGGCAGTTGTCTTCAACATGTCAACAAGATACAAACACAGACATATTTATAGTAGCTCTATTCCCACTAGCTAAAACAAGGGATCAGCCTGGTACCCAATGACAGAAGACTGGATACAGAAAATCTTCTATATATGCACAATGGTGTAGTGTTCAGCCATGACAAAAAGCATAATCTGTAGACATTTTGTTATGCTATTAGATCCAGGATCAGAAAGAGCGTACTTCATGTTCTCTTTTCAAGTTCTGAACAACAAACTCAGAAGTCTAGTCAGAAAGATCAGTGATTATTACAATTTGATAAGAGTGTGTGGGATGCAGTGGGAAGGGGTTTGATCTCAGAGAGTGCACAGCATATGCATGTATGCTACAATCACACTGAAGCCCATTAATATAAAAATTTAATGTGTGAATAAAAATCATTAAGGAATAAAGACAGTATTGTTATGGGGTGCAACCTAAGAATAGAGTGATCACCACTGAGAAGTCCAAATTGGAGAGTATTTATTAAGCTGTCCAGCTGACTGTCTCACACAATGCCCCAAAAAATGGCTATTGGGAGAACAGCCCTGACCACAGGGTTGTAAGTGTTCTTATTCCAAAAATCACATTAATCTTAAGTGTCTATTACTATGATTTGAAATTACAAACAGACATCACAAGATCATCAACAGAGGGGGAAGTGAGTTAAACTGACCCTTACCAAGGTACAAACTAAAGAATGCTTGCTAACATCCACAAAATTACCATTTATATTGTACATTGATGAAGAGCAATAGAGGTCAAATGATAGCAATTTTTACTACATAGATGTTGCCATTGTATATTATTAAACATGTCACACTAAGTAACTGATGATGGGTACAGCGGTGGGGTGTTCCTATGGGAGAAGCTTATTTCCTACATAACATGGAGTCTCAGAGCAGAATGGAGTCTGTTTGATCATTTCCCTTAGAGTCTGGCCTGTAACATTCTCATGGAGTCAGATCTATCAGCCCATCACAGTATGTGAAAATATATCAAGAACTCAAACACTAGAAAAAATAGGGATAGTGGGAACATTCCTTAACATTGTAAAGGCCATCTACGCTAAACCCATGGCTAATATCATTCTAAATGGTGAAAAACTGAAAGCATTCCCTCTAAAAACTGGAACAAGGCAGGGATGCCCTCTTTCACCACTTCTATTCAATATCGTCCTTGAAACTCTAGCCAGAGCAATTAGACAGACCAAAGAAATTAAAGGGATACGAATAGGAAAAGAAGAACTCAAACTATCCCTATTTGCTGATGATATGATGGTATACTTAGAGGAACCAGAAAATTCCACCAGAAAACTTTTAGATCTCATAAGTGAATTCAGTAAAGTAGCGGGATATAAGATCAATGCACATAAATCTAAGGCATTTTTATATATAAGCGATGAATCTTCAGAAAGAGAAATTAGGAAAACTATCCCATTCACAATAGTTTTGAAAAAAATAAAGTATTTGGGAATCAATCTCACAAAAGAGGTGAAAGACCTCTACAATGAGAACTACAGAACACTAAAGAAAGAAATTCAAAAAAACCTTAGAAGATGGAAAGATCTCCCATGTTCTTGGATAGGAAGAATTAATATTGTCAAAATGGCCATACTACCAAAAGTGCTATACAGATTCAATGCAATTCCAATTAAAATCCCAATGATGTACCTTACAGAAATAGAGCAAGCAATTATGAAATTCATCTGGAAGAATAAAAAACCCAGAATAGCTAAAGCAATCCTTGGCAGAAAGAGTGAAGCAGGGGGTATCGCGATACCAGATCTTCAACTCTACTACAAAGCAATAGTAACTGAAACGGCATGTTATCGGTACCAAAATAGAAAGGTGGATCAATGGTACAGAATAGAGGACACGGACACAAACCCAAATAAATACAATTTTCTCATACTAGGCAAAGGGGCCAAAAATATGCAATGGAGAAAAGATAGCCTCTTCAACAAATGGTGCTGGGAGAATTGGAAATCCATATGCAACAGAATGAAACTAAACCCATATCTCTCACCATGCATGAAAGTAAACTCAAAATGGATTAAGGATCTCAGAATCAGACCAGAGACCTTGCATCTTATAGAAGAAAAAGTAGGTCCAGAGCTTTAACATGTCGGCTTAGGACCAGACTTCCTTAACAGGACTCCCACAGCACAAGAAATAAAAGCAAGAATTAATAACTGGGATAGATTCAAACTAAAAAGCTTTCTCTCAGCACAGGAAACTATCAGCAATGCAAAGAAAGAGCCTACAGAGTGGGAGAAAATCTTTGCCAATCATACTTCAGATAGAGCGCTAATCTCCAGAATCTATAAAGAACTCAAAAAACTCTACACCAAGAATGTAAATAATCCACCTGACAAATGGGCTAAGGAAATGAATAGACACTTCACAGAAGAAGATCTACAAGCAATCAACAAACATATGGAAAAATGTTCAACATCTCTAGTAATGGGAGAAATGCAAATCAAAACCACCCTAAGATTCCATCTCACCCCAATTAGAATGGCAATTATCAAGAATACAAGCAACAACAGGTGTTGGCGAGGATGTGGGGAGAAAGGTACACTCTTACATTGCTGGTGGGGCTGCAAATTAGTGCAGCCACTCTGAAAAGCAGTGTGGAGATTCCTTAGAAAACTTGGAATGGAAACACCATTTGAACCAGGTATCCCACTCCTTGGCCTATACCCAAAGGACTTAAAATCAGCATATTACAGAGATACAGCCACATCAATGTTCATAGCTGCTCAGTTCACAATAGCCAGATTGTGGAACCAACCTAGATGTCCTACAATTGATGAATGGATAAAGAAAATGTGGTATATATATACAATGGAATATTACTCAGCCATAAAGAACAATAAAATTATGGCATTTGCAGGCAAATGGATGAAACTGGAGAATATCATGCTAAGTGAGATAAGCCAATCTCAAAAAACCAAAGGAAGAATGATATCACTAATAAGTGGATGATGACACATAATGGGGGGTGGGAAGTGTTAGTGTTGGGGTTGGAGTTGGGTTTAGGGAGGGGGGCAGGAATGGAGGAAGGAAGGACTGTATAGATGGAGGGGAAGGGTGGGAGGGGAGGGGGAAGGGATAAAATGGCAGAATGATTCAAACAACATTACCCTATATAAATTTATGATTACACAAATGGTATGCCTTTACGCCATGTACAAACAGAGAAACAGCATGTATCCTATTTGTTTACAATAAAAAAAATAAAGAAAAAATAAAGTGAATGTTCAAGTCTCAAAAAAAAAATAAATGAAGATAAGTGAAATAGAAAAAAAAAAAAGAATTCAAAGACTGCTTTTATTGAAGAAAAAAACTCTTCACTTGATCCTAAACATCTATGGGCACTAAAACTGTGAAAGACACCTGACATTTCTGCCTTCACTTGCCTCTGAGGCATTCTCTAGGGAAGTCCCTGGATGCCATGAACAGGTCTGGTGGATAAACACCCAGTGATGGGCTCATACTACCACCCAGGCAGCCATTCCCCTCCTGAGATTACCACCAACCTGGCCACTGTTTACCCAGGACTGCCTGACTGTGACTTCTGGTCCCCTTGTGTGCACCCCAAGGCAGGGCTCAGGAAGTCAGGCCCCTTGCCTCCCTGGAATAGGTGCATTCATTACAGCTCCTCTTCCTACTTTCACTCAGCTGGATGCTTCAACTGGTTTTCTGGGTCAGGCATCAGAAACTAGCATGATTGGAACCCCAGAGCCAGGGACTTCACCTCAACCCTACAAAATTCCCAAGCCTCAGATCACTGCAGTGAGTGGAAACAGCCTTGCCCCACTTCTCACAGAGATCACTCATCTGTACACTAACCAGGAGACTTGGGTCCTCTGACCAAGAGAAGACCCCAGTGCTCCTATTGGTTATGGGGGTTGGAGGCTCAAGTCCTCCCAGGGGGCTTCTCTCCCTTCCAGGTCCTGCCCCCTCACAAGAGCACAGCTTCCTGCTGATGAGGCAGTAAATTTCCTATTTATTTTTCTTGTGGTGCTTAGGGATTGAACCCAGGACCTCACTCTTACTAGGCAAGCCCTCTACCACTGAGACACACCCCAGCCCAGCCCCCTACCCAATTTTCCAATTCTGGAGTGAGTTTCAGTATTTGTATTTTATAAGTCTCTCTCAGGGGTCCTATCTCTCTATCCTCTGTATGGGGTCACTGGGTGACCTGGGAACTCCCTCTCTCTAGGAGGCTCCCTCTGGCCAAGCTGCCTCAGTTTCTGGATAGAATCTGTGGAGGTGGGTCCCAGGCCCATCTGCACTGGGGTTTCCTTTCTCTCCCCTCCTCATGCTTCATGATGTCCCCACTGGTGGCTTCTCCACCCTATGGGACATCTCCCAGCAGTCCTTTGTGACCTGGGATACTGTGTGCCCCAGTCCTCCTCAAGGATTGCTTCTGTCCTCAAGTCCTTGTGGGCATGGCACTGACCCTCTTCAGTCTCCCTTTTGAGTCACTGGGGAGAATTCAGAGTTCCTCTGGGTGAGAACACCAGTCCCTGTCCTGTTCTAGATACCATCCTCTTTCAGGTCCCATCCAGATGGATGTGCCTGACAGGTGACATTCATTGTGTTCCATAGGAAGTTGCTGTCCCTGGGCTGTGGGCACATTTGATTCTTCTTTACACATCAATGGGTGAGTAGGAAAGACTGGAAGTATGTCATGGATGGGTAACAGGGACCCCTTGTGCCTATGGACAGAGAGTTCAGGGTCAACAAGGAGGGCTCCATGGAGAGTAGATGAATGAAGAAAAAGACCCTACTCCAGGGGAATTTCTGCCAAAGAAAATCCAACAAAAATCTGGTGAGAAAAAAGAGGGGGACACTATGTGCCCAAGCTTGTACCTGTTTCTAGAATCCTCACAGAAGCAAAGTATAGCTGAACTTGATGTCACTGTTTCTAACTCATTTGAGAAACTCCTGGAGGAATATGCACATTCTTGGACTCCACATTCTTATATAATTAATCATTCCATGAATGATTCTGAACACATCTGTGAATCTCCACTTTCAAATAGTTCAAACCGCCCTTCATGCCTGCTTCAAATACACCACCACACAGTGACCTTCCCTGATGCAATGATACAAATACAAAACTATTCTTTTGTATCTTGACAATTGCAAACCATACGTATGTTTCTTTCTTGGCATTTTCTTCTTGATAAATCATCTTCTCCATGAAGCTACAGTAATAATGTGCATTTTAATTTTGAATACAGCATTCTCCACATAATGCCTTGTGCACAATGCTCACAAATATTATGGAAAAAATAAAATCACAAAATACTTCAAATCCAGATTCTAAAATTTTTCAAATTTCGCTGCTTAACTTGAATTCTTCAGTGACATAATCAGAAAGGCATGCTGCAAAGAATTAGTTGCTCACCCTAAGTGGATTGCTTTTTCTCTGCCATTGAGTCACAAGACAATAAATGGTTCCTATTTTCTCTTTAAAATGCACCCTGTATAAAGTCACCTCATCTCTTGAACGCTGGCTTCATGTCCACAGCATGTATTTACTGAGAGAGAGATCACACTTCCTTTCTAATCCTGTCATTTTAGCATCACCATTGATGGTGTCTGCTTTTCATTGCAGAAAATGGTCCCAGTTTTTATGGGAAACCACTTGGTGCTTTCTTTACACAGCATCTACTATTTACCAGCCTCCATTGTGAATGTAGGATCCACAGATGCTAAAATAATTCATTGTTTCAGTGTATTGCTTAAATTTGACTCGGTGGATAGCAATATCTAGCAATAAATGTATAGGAATGTACTAGTTTTCATATGTTGATTATACACGTTGCAAATTCACTAAATTTACTTGCTGGTTTGAGTGACTTTTTGATGAAATATTCAGGGCATTCTCTATATAAGATCATATCAGAAACAAACAAGGACAATTTAGATTCTTTCCTTCTCTTTCTTTTTCTCTTGAAATTTCTCTTGTCTAGGACTTCTACTACTATGATGAAAAGAAGGATGAAAGTGGAATCCTGGTTTTGTACCAAAGCTTAGAGGAAAAACTTTCAATTTTTTCATGTTCAGTATGATAATATCTGTGGGTTTGCCAAACATTACCTTTATTGTGTTGCGGGACATCCTTTCTCTGCCTAATTTGGGGAGAACTTTTATTCTTACAGCATAGTGAACTTTGTAAAGTGCTTTTCTGGGCATGTATTGAAATGATATATGGCTTTGTCCTTTCTCTTCCTATCTATCACAGTTTTTGATTTCTGTATGTTGAATATTGGTAATCGTGAGGGCAATGCAAGTGAAAACCACCATGAGATTGCATCTCACACTCATTAAAATGTCTATTATCAAAGTGACAATGTCTAACAAGTCCTGGAAAGGGTGTGGGGAAAAAGAATTGTACCTACTATTGGTGGGGATTTAAAGAAGTAGAGCCATCATGCCAAATAGGATAAAGGTCCTCCAGGAAATTGCAAATAGAACTACCATATGACCCAGCAATCCTACTACTGGGAATAGATCCAAAAGTCATGAAATCAGTATGGTGATGAAATACCTGCATTCCCATTTTTATTGTGGTAACATGGGAAACATACTCAAAACATACACAAAAATCAAGATGTGGGATCTACCTTTATGTCCATCAATGAATGAAAAAACAACAACAACAAAAATGGTGTGTGCAGACAGTGGCATCTATCCAGGTACAAAAGAAGAATGAAATTCTGTCATTTGCAAGAACGTGGGGGGATCTGGAGAACATTTCACTGAATTAAATAAATCACACACACGGGGAAAAATGCTCATGAACTCACTCATATGGGGAATCAAAACATATGTAGTTCATTGGATGGGATTCTGGAATTATAAAGGAAAACTTGGAACTTCTGAGTAAAGATTGGATTTTAGTTAATAATAGTGTATAAGAATCTGTTCATAAATAGTGATTAAAAATGTCACAGTGCTATAAAGTGTTAATGAGTGGCAAAATGTGCTCTAGAATTTATAGGAAATTTCTGTAATATGTGTAGTGCAATTGTTTACAAAATAAAAGTATTATGAAAAATAAAATCTTCTAGCACATATTTGTTTAATTCATATGTTTAATTAATTACTCATTATGCAAGAATTCGCTAGTTCTATTACTTTCATTTTTAAAATGTAAGTAGTTATGAAACAGAAACAAAGTGTTGCAGATAATACACACTTATTAATAATGGCCTACATTTTATATTCCATATAAAATAATAACATCTATATGTACAATTAGTATATTAAAAGTATAGTACATACCCTTTTTGTTTCTGATCTAATACCTTGCATTTTCTTTTACCTAATGATAGCAAGCATGTTTTCATGTGAATGTTGGTCATTTGTATATTTCTTCTGGGAAGTATATGTTCAAGTCATTTGCCCGTTTTCAATGAACAAACCACATGCTATCCAAGGAGGGTTCACCACTGAGCTACAGTCAATTGTATTTTTTGAAACAGGGTCTATCTGCATTGCTAAGAACCTCACTAAATTGCTGTGGCTGGCTTTGGACTTCAAACTTTGATAGTATTAGTTATGAGGGAGTGCAAATGAAAACCAGGCCAGTATACAACCTGTTGCCATTAAGAATGAATATCACACAGAAAATGAAATATGACAAAGGTTGGCAAGGATGTACAAGTTTCCTCTTTTTAAGTTAAAGTTTATTTTGTGAGGCCACTTTTGAAAACATCGTATCTCTTTGTTAAGGAGTTGGAAACAGCTGAAATAAAATGTGTGTGTGTGTGTGTGTGCAAGCAGATGGAGAAGAGTGTCAACACAGATGGGTGTCTATAATAGTGAACATCTCTGATGTGTGGATGAGGAATTTTCAAGGTGCTGGCCATGTGATTTTCATTGCTTACGTAGTTTGCGTTTTATAGTAGGTTCTAGAAATGGAAATGGCAACCTCTCTATGCAAGATCAATTTCACTCAAATGGGGAAAATTCCATTTTGACTTGCTTTTGGCAAGGGTGAGAGAGACCAATGCTTGGACTCATCACCTGGCACTTGGTGGAAACAGCACCCAGGCAGTGATGGTAGATGGCTGAGTCTTTGCTCTAATAAGACAAAGTTACTTGCCCCTTCTTGAACAGCTTGTTTCACTTAAAAAGATGTCCTCCACTTCCACCCATGTGGTTGTAAGAATAATGATTTGTGTAATTCAAAAGAGGTGGAACAGGGGCGTTGGATGCTCTCCACAATGAAATGTTATCTTTGAAATTGTACATTTACTCAATGTATACAAGTATGGAAATATCAGCTTGTCCTCTGCAGGTGTACACAATTATTATGTCAATTAATAGGAAGAAAAGCAAAGATAGAGCTGGTTTATAACTGCACTTCTCTTTATTTTTATTCAATTTACTTCACTTCACACTTCAGCACATTTAAAACTTCAAATGCCATTGACACAAATGTGCATGGTATTCCATAGTTTGATCGACTCATTAATTTCCAGATACAATGTGGTTTTAGACTCATATATCTTTTTAAATTTTTATTTGTTCTAATTAATCATACATCATAATAGAATGCATTTATGCATTTTAATATCATATGTAAATGGAGTACAACTCTCATTTTTCTGATTGTACATATTGTAGAGTCACATTGTCATGAAGTCATATATATACGTAAGGTAATATTGTCTATTACATTCTACTATCTCTCTTACCTTCATGCCCTTTCCCCTTGTTTCACTCCCCTCTACCTAACCTAAAGAAACTCTCTGAAAAAGAGATTCATGTGAAATAATTTCCATCCTTATTTTCCAGATGCAATATATTTTGAGACTGGTGAAACTCAGGAAAGAGGAAAAGAAAAGTATCAATTATATTTCCTGAAAGTGAGCCCATCAGGAATTTCTGATACTACATTTTACAAATTTTGGCACAAAATCAAAATTTGTTTTCTTGTTCAAAGGACATGGGGTAAATATTATGAAGGGAAACAAATTGCAAACCCAACTCTGTTTCATTGTGTTGCTCAGATTATAACTGTGTTTTTCTATATGTAGTTATTCTTGATCTGAGTAACAAAAGTACACCAGTAACTTATTAATATGAATTCAACCATTCACCTTCCTACATGTTTTGAAGCACCAGGTTAAATGGAGAGATGAGAGAATATTTATCTAAAGAGTGGAATCCTTGGAAATACATTTTTTAATTTTTTTTTTCTTTTTTCTCAAAAGTCCCTCCAAGAAGGATGGACCAAAAGGAGCCAGTGTGAATAAAGCTCAAAAAGCTCATGAGGAATATGGGAGAGGAGAAATCAGGTCTGAAAGGACACAGAACAAAGGAAACCCTTTCCAGATCCTGGAGCTATTCAACCTTCCTTTCCTGCCAACTACTCTGCTGGGTTTACAGCTGAGAGTTGAGGTTGTAGACTACTACATGCTTTTTAAGACAGGGTTTGTAATAACCTCATTCCATTTAAGAATATCACTGATTAAGGAGTTTCTGACAATCTTCTTTCATATGGCTTATTTTCCATGAACTTTTTTATGTCAGGAGAGGAATAAAATTATGTAAAAATTGTTCTTACTGATTAAAGTAAGAATCCTCATCAATTTGTGGATCCACAGTTTTGGATTATACAAATACACTTGAAGGCTGCTTCACATTTTTTTCATAGCTTTATGAAGATAAAGCTGAAAAACAATAAAATGCACATATTTGAGACATGCAGTTTGATCATGTTTGGTAAGTATGTAACCAATACAATCTTATCTTTCAAATATTTAAAGAAGTAATGAAGAGAATTTTTATATTAAGCATTTCCATTGCCTTTTTGAAAAATATGAAATCATGCATACTCTTTCCTGCATGATTTATTACATTAGAACCTTATTCCCATATGTCAATCACTTCAAACTTTAATGGCACACAGATATATATCTCAAAGGTCAAGAAAGAAAGCACAAGAAAATTAAATACAAAATACTTCAAACTAAGTGATGACAAAAGCTTAAAATATCAGAATCTCTGGGATGATATAGTACTCAGATGAACACTTATAACTTAAATTACATATATTGAAGGAATCTAGTTTAACAATCAAATTCTGTGCAAATTAGGTAGTAGGATAGAAAAAAATAAGAGTAGGAGCAGAAATATATGGAATAGAGAAGAAATTTTTTAATCATAGCTTGTAATATCAGGTTACAATATATGCTATACGAATTCAAGTTTGTCTCCATCATGGTTCCTTATATGTTCCTTATACGCAGAACCTTTGGTGGGCTGTCTCAAACAGATGACATTCCTATGACTGAGGTCTTATGCATTTTCTCATCCCTACTAAGACAATAAGATTGACTGAAGGCTTTCCCACATAGGTGCCATTCATGTGGTTTCTCTCCACTGAGTGTGATTGTTCTTTCTAAGGTTAGGGTATCAAGAGAGGCCTTTCCACACAGGTTACCTACTGGTGGCCACTCACTAAGGTGAATCATCTTCCATTTTTTAGTACTAGAGTGATGGTTGAAGACTATGCCCACACAGGAGTCATGCATATTATTTGTCTCCAGTGTGTGTTCTCTCATGCAGCCTGAGGCCAGATGATCGACTGGAGACTTTCCTACACAGATGATATTTGTATGGTTTCTCTCCAGTATGTTTTTCCTCATGCTGTCTCAAGCTAGAGCAGCTACTGAAGGCTTTTCCACATAGATGACTTTTGTATGGTCTTTCTCCAGTATGTGTTTTCACGTGGTGCCTAAGACCAGTTTATAGACTGAAGGTTTTACACACACATGGCATTCATATGGCTTCTCACCAGTGTGGATTGCCTGATGTGTTTTAAGGTAATATGATTGCCTGAAGGATTTTCCACAAAACTCACATAGATACAGTTTCTCCCCAGTGTGTGTTCTTTGATAAAGTCTAAGTTAGCTTGATTGGTTGAAGGTTTTCCTACACACATTGCTTTCATGTTTTCTCACCAGTGTGGATTCTCTCATGTGTTTTAAGGTAGCATGATTGACCATAGGTTTTCCCACACAATTGGTATTGATATGGTTTCTCTCCAGTGTGTATAATCTGATGACATCTAAGGTGAACTGATTTGCTGAAGACTTTCCCACTCATGTAGCACCGATATGGTTTCTCTCTAGTGTGGTTTCTCTAATGTACCTGAAGGTTATATAATTTATTAAAGGGTTTCCCACACAGTTGGCATCCATATGGTTTCTCTACAGTGTGGATTTTCTAATGCATTTTAAGGTTGCAAGAGTTCCTGAAGACTTTCCCACACACATGGCATTCATTTTGTTTCTCACCTATGTTGGTTCTCTCATGTTGTCTGAGCTCAGTAAAGTAACTGAATACATTCACACATCATTTCCCGTGCTGTAGTTGCATTGAGTCTCCTTAGATCAGAGGTTTGATTAAAGGATTTGCTACATACATGATGTTCATATTGAATCTCTCCAAGGTCCTTCTCTATGCATTTTCTAGTATGTAAACATTTCATATGACCCATCAAACATAGCTGGCCTTCACATGACATACTGGTATCATCTTCCTTGCTTCCTCTGAGGTAAAAATTGTCAGTGAGGGATTGTTCACAACTTTGGTTGACCCCGTGCATCTCTTTTGGGTGAGTAAACAGAAGTCGTATAGATGCAGTTGTGATACAGATCTTCCTCCAAGTTTTTCCATACCAAGGAATGTTCCCGAAATTGAGATTTGTGTTTTGAAAGAAAATGAACCTCTCTTAATTATATCCCATTTAAATGCATGAACAAAGTTCTCTACATTTGAATCTTAGACACATCCATTGTAATATGAAAACTAAAACCTTTCCACTTTTGATTCCATATGCATAGTACATAATTTCCAGGTGAGTCAAGTATTATTCATTTGCTAGTATGCTACTTAAAGGGGCTCAGATTAGTTTTATGAATATCAATGTTTCAAAGACTAGCTACATGAAAAATGCTAATTGTTATTTTCTCAAAGAATGCAAACTATACAGAGTTTTTGGCTCAGAAATTGGGTAATGTCAACACAGTTACATCCATGAAGTTGTACTCAATTACTAATTTATTCTGCTGACAGGTCTTAGATTTGCCTAATCAATGTTCCCATCCCTGAAACTTACCTTTGACATGTTGAGGGGTGTGTCCTTCCTTGTCATAAGTGCTCTGCATATCCTTTCCTGTATTTGGTATGCACTTTCCTTGCCTAGAAGAGGTGAAAATACAAATTGTTAGCATTAAATTCAGAGAGAGTCTTTTTTTTTTGAAAAAAGACAACAATCTCATAAGCATATTTTTACCTCATTGACACTTTCATAGTGGAGATGTTTTAAATGAAGAGAAAAGTGTATGTAGGATGCTGGTAATTATAAAAGATTGTCAGGATAGACTTATTTTAAAAAGTGAAATGGAGAAAACTCTTTAAAGTAGAAAATCAGGAAAAGAGATACTATGGAAATTGACCTCCAAAAAATACATTAACATGTTTTGCCCTAAATGAAAAAACAAATGTAAAAGAAATAATAAATATAAAATAAAGGTGCAATGTCAACACATGGGACATATTGTCCTATTATCCATGGCTACATTTTAGACAACACTGTTTATTTGATGGCGCGGTCAGTTAATATTTCAAAGCTCATTCTACGTGGCCTAGAAGCACCCTTTTGTGTGCAATCAGAAGTCGCTATTTCTCACCTGGACCCTAGCTTGAGGGAAACCCTATTCCTGCTACAATCCACAGAATTTGTGGTTGCCTCAGATGCAAAGTCACTGCTGACTTGCAAAACAGACACTGTAGTCATTGTAAGAAACAAATTTTTTTTTGTTTTTTGTTTTTTTGTTTTATGCAGTGCTGGGGATTGAACCAAGGGCCTTGTGCTTGCAAAGCAGGCACTCTATCAACTGAGATATATCCCCAGCCCAGGAAATGGGTTTCAAGATTTCTGCCAAGAAATGTGCATTATCATCATGTCCATGAAGATGACTTAGCAAAAATGAACAGAATCTAGGAGGTGAGAGAAAACATTTAGCAGAGGAAATATTGAAGATAGACTATGTTACCCAAGGAGGCAGGACGGAAGGACACTGACACTCATGACCACATTCAAAGAGTGCTGAATCAACAGACCTTTCAGAAAGTTCATGTCTCCATGAAATATGACTTTCAAGTGGAATCCAAGATAAGCACCACAAAAATATTCAAAATTCTCTTGTTTTCAGTATTCTCTCCTTAGGCACAGTAACCATATAAGAATCACTATTTGTAAATATTAGATCTATTTATAGATTTGAAATTATTTAAGCATATTTAGTTTTAATAAGTTTGTGAAATTATGGTGTGGACCACATTCTAGTATGGTGCATAGTGAATTGTATAATGTTGATGGACTCACCAAGTGAGACTAGAATATTGATGACTTCCAGCATCACTGATCTGTGTAACATTTTCTGAGGTGGATCCAGCATGGCCCAGTCTTCTTGGGTAAATCTTACATTTACATCTTCAATTGTCATCAATTCCTAGAACATTATTGACAAACAAGCTTAGACAGAGCAATTCTTTCAAATTCCCAAAAGAAGGGTTGAGAGAACAGCACTGAGGCAGAAGGAAACTCAGTGTTCATAAAGACCAAACTGCTTAGGGCACCAACATACTCATTCCCAGCACCCAACGCTCATACATTTGTAACCTAGAGACATCCAGCAATTAATTCATAGAATTTATAGTAAAGGAATATGACATGATATAGCATCAAAAATCATGAAAACATTTCAATGGCTGGTAATTATAACTTTCAGACAGACAGGTTATAATAAGATTTTCATTTCAAACATTTTGAGTAAAATTTTTTAAAATTTATTTTTATTGTAAACAAATAGGATACATGTTATTTCTGTTTGTACATGGAGTAACAGCATAACTTTTTTGTAATCATACATTTACATAGGGTAATGATGTTTGATTCATTCTGTTATTTTTTTCTCCCCACTCCAACCACTCTTTTCCAACTATACAGTCCCTCCTTCCTCCATTCTTGCCACTCTCACAATCTCCGTTATGTGTCATCATCCACTTCTCAGTGAAATCACTTGCCCTTTGGATTTTTGAGATTGGCCTATCTCACTTAGCATGATATTCTTGAATTTCATCCATTTGCCTGCAAATGCCATGATTTTATTATTCTTTATAGCTGAGTAATATTCCATTGTAAATATATATATATATATATATATATATATATATATATATATATATATCACAGTTTTTTTATCCATTCGTCAATTGAAGAACAAGTAGTTTGGTTCCACAATCTGGCGATTGTGAATTGAGCAGCTATGCACATTGATGTGGCTGTATCTCTGTAGTATGCTGATTTTAAGTCCTTTGGGTATAGGCAGAGGAGTGGGATAGCTGGGTCAAATGGTGGGTCCATTCCAAGATTTCTAACGAATTTCCACACTGCTTTCCAGAGTGTCTGTAATAATTTGCAGTCCCACCAGCAATGTATGAGTGTAGCTTTTTCCCCACATCCTCTGCAACACCTATTGTTGCTTGTATTCTTGATAATTCCCATTTTAATTGGGGTGAAATGGAATCTTAGGGTAGTTTTGGTTTGCATTTCTCTTATTACTAGAGATGCTGAACATTTTTTCATATGTTTGTTGATTGCTTGTATATCATCTTCTGTGAAGTGTCTGTTCATATCCTGAGCCCATTTGTTGATTGGGTTATTTGTATTCTTTGGTGTAGAGTTTTTTGAGTCTTTATATATGTTGGAAATTAGTGCTCTATCTGAAGACTGAGTGGTAAAGATATTCTCCCACTCTGTAGGCTCTCTCTTCACATTACTGATAGTTATCTTTGCTGAGACAAAGGTCTTTAGTTTGAATCTATCCCAGTTGTTGATTCTTGCTTTTATTTCTTGTGCTTTGGGAGTCCTGTTAAGGAAGACTTATCCTAATCCAGGAAGTTGATAATTTGGACCTATGTTTTCTTCTATAAGATGCAGGGTCTCTGGTCTGATTTCAAGGTCCTTGATCCATTTTGAGTTGATTTCTGTGCAGGGTGAGAGATAGGGGTTTAGTTTCATTCTGTTGCATATGGACCTCCAGTTTTCCCAGCACCATTTGTTGAAGAGGTTATCTATTCTCCATTGCATATTTTTGGCACCTTTTCTAGTATTAGAAATTTGTATTTATTTGGGTTTGTGTCTGTGTCCTCTGTTATGTTCCATTGATCTACCTGTGTATTTTGGTGCCAAAACCATGCCTTTTTTGTTACTATTGCTTTGTAGTATAGTTGAAGTTCTGGTATTGCGATAACCCCTGTTTCATTCTTCCTGCTAAGGATTGCCTTAGGTATTCTGGGTTTCTTATTATTCCAGATGAATTTCATGATTGCTTGCTCTATTTCTCTAAGGTACGTCATTAGGATTTTAATTGAAATTGCATTGAATCTGTATAGCACTTTTGGTAGTATGGCCATTTTGACAATATTAATTCTGCCTATCCAAGAATATGGGAGATATTTACATCTTCTAAGGTCTTCTTCCATTTCTTTCTTCAATATTTTGTAGTTTTCATTGTAGAGATCTTTTACCTCTTTCATTAGATTGATTCCCAAGTATTTTATTTTTCTTGAAGCTATTGCAAATGGAGTTGTTTTCCTCATTTCCCTTTCAGCTGTTTCCTTGCTTGCATATAAAAGACTTTAGATGTGCGCATGTTGATATTATAGCCTGCTATTTTGCTGAATTCATTGACGAGGTCTAGAAGTTTTCTGGAGGAGTTTTTGGATCCTCTAAATATAGAATCATGTCATCAGCAAATAGTGACATCTTAAGTTCCTCTTTTCCTATTCGTATCCCTTTAATGTCTTTAGTCTGCCTAATTGCTCTGGCTAGAGTTTTGAGGACAATGTTGAATAGAAGTGGTGAAAGAGGACATCCCTGTCTTGTTCCCATTTTTAAAGGGAATGGTTTCAGTTTTTCTCCATTAAGAATGATGTTGACCATGGGCTTAGCATGAAGAGCCTTAACAATGTTGAGGTATGTTCCTACTATCCCTATTTTTTCTACTGTTTTTAGCAGGAAGGGGTGTTGTATTTTGTTGAATGCTTTTTCTGCATCAATTGAAATAACCATATGATTCTTCTCCTTAAGGCTATTGACACGATGGATTATGTTTATTGATTTATAGATGTTAATCCATCCTTGCATTCCAGAGCTGAACCCTACTTGATCACAGTGCACAATTTTCTTGGTATTTTTTTGGATATGGTTTGCCAATGTTATGTTAAGTATATTTGCATGTATGTTCATCAAGAATATTGGTCTAATATTTTCTTTCCTTGATATGTGTTTGCCTGGTTTGTGTATGAGGATGATATTAGCTTCATAGAATGAGTTTGGTAGGGTACTCTCCTTTTATATTTCCTGGAATACTTTGAGAAGTATTGGAATGAGTTCTTCTGTGAAGGTCTTGTAGAACTCGGCTGAGAATCTATGTTGTCCTAGGCTTTTCTTGGATGGTAGATTTTTAATGGGTTCTTCTATTTCATTGCTTGATATTGATTTTGTAAATTGTGTATGTCCTCCTGGTTCAGTTTGGGAGGAGCACATGTCTCTAGAAATTTATCAATGTCTTTGGTAGTTTCTATTTTTTTGGAATACAGATTTTCAAAGTAGCTTCTCATTATGTTCTCTATCTCAGTGGTGTCTGTCATATATTTCCTATTTCATCACAAATTTTAGTAATTTGAGTTTTCTCTCTCCTTCTCTTTGTTACTGTGGCTAAGGGTTTGTCTATTTTGTTTACTTTCTCAAGGAATTGACTTTTTGTTTTGTCAATTTTTTGATTATTTCTTTTCTTTCAATTTCATTGATTTCTGCTCTGATTTTAAATATTTCCTGTCTTCTACTACTTTTGCTGTTTTTCTGTTCTTCTTTTTCTAGGGCTTTGAGCTGTGATGTTAGGTCACTTAGTTGTTCACTTTTCATTCTTTTCTGGATTGCATGCCATGCAATAAATTTTCCTCTTAGTACCACTTTCATAGTGTCCCAGACATTTTGATATGTTGTATTGTCATTCTCATTGATCTCTAAAAATTTTTTTAAACTCCTCCTTGATGTTTTTTGTTATCCATGTTTCATTTAATAGCATATTATTTAGTCTCCAGGTGTTGGACTAATTTCTGTTTTTTATTTTGCAATTGATTTCTACTCTCATTTCTTTATGATCTGATAGAACTCAAGGCAGTATCTCTATTTTTTTGCATTTCCTAAGGGTTGCTTTGTGGCATAACATATGGTCTATTTTTGAGAAGGTTCCATGTGTTACTGAGAAGAAAGTGAATCTGCTCGATGATGGATGGAATATTCTAAATATGTCTATTAAGTCTAGGTTATTGATTGTGTTATTGAGTTCTATGTTTTCTTTGGATTGTTTTTGTTTGTAGGATTTATCTAGTGGTGACTGAGGTGCATTAAAGTCACCCAGAATTATGGTGTTGTTGTCTATGTGATTGCTGAAATTGAGAAGGATTTGTTTGATATACAGGAATGTACCATTTTGGGGGGCATAAATATTGACTATCTTTATGTCTTCCTGATTTATGGTTCCCTTAAGCAGTATGAAATGTTCTTCTTCATCCCTTCTGACTCCTTTTGGCTTGAAGTCCACTTTATCTGATGTAAGGATGGAAATCCCTGCTTTTTTACTGAGTCTATGTGTGTGGTAGGTTTTTTCCCATCCTTTTACCTTTAGTCTGTGGATGTCTTTTTCTATGAGATGAGTCTCTTGCAGGCAGAATATTGTTGGGTCTTTCTTTTTAATCCATTCTTCCAGTCTATGTCTTTTGATTGAAGAGTTTATGCCATTCACGTTCAGGGGTATTATTGAGATATGATTTGTAAACCCAGTCATTTGACTTATTTTTGGTTTTGAATTTGGCTTTGTTTCTCCTTTGAGTGTTTTTTCTCTAAGGTATTTCCTCCCTTTGCTGATCTCCATTGTTGTTTTTCATTTCCTCCTCATGAAATATTTTGTTGAGAACATTCTGTAGTGCAGGCTTTCTATTTGTAAATTCTTTTAACTTTTGTTTATAATGGAAGGTTTTTATTTCATCTTCAAATCTGATGGTTAGTTTTGCTGGGTATAGGATTCTTGGTTGGCAACCGTGTTCTTTCAGAGCTTGAAATATGTTGTTCCAGGTCTTTCAAGCTTTCAGAGTCTGGGTTGAGAAGTTGGCTGCTATCCATATTGGTCTCTCCTTATATGTAATCTGATGATTTTCTCTTGCGGCCTGCAAAATTCTATCTTTATTTTGAATGTTAGTCATTTTCATTATAATGTGCCTTTGTGTGGACCTGTTGTGATTTTGTGCATTTGGTGTTCTGTAAGCCTCTTGTGTTTGCTTTTTCATTTCACTCTTCAGGTTTGGGAAATATTCTGATATTATTTCATTGAATAGGTTGTTCATTCATTTGGTTTGTATCTCTGTGCCTTCCTTAATCCCAATAAAATTCTTAAATTTGTCTTTTTCATTATGTCCCACAGTTCTGGGAGATTCTGTTCATGATTTCTTACCATCTTTTCTGCTTGGGCAACTTTATTTTGAAGATTAAATATTTTGTCTTCTTTGTCTGAGGTTCTGTCTTCCAAGTGGTCTAGTCTTTTGGTGATGTTTTCCATTGAGTTTTTAATTTGGTTTATTATTTCCTTCATTTCAAGGATTTTGGTTTGATTTTTCTTGAGAATCTCTATCTGCTTGTTCAAATGACATTTTGCTTCCTGAACTTGCTCTTTCAGCTTATTGGTATTATCATTCATTGCCTGCATTTGCTCTCTTATTGATACTGCCATTTACAGGTGACGAGTTCTGCTCCTTCTAATGTTGAAGATTGAACACTAGAGAAGCACGCCAAGGCAAGCATATTAAGCAGGTTTTATTTAAAGGTAATAATACAGACTTCTCCCGGAAGGAAGAAGGGGGCCATGGCTGATGTTCTAAAGTCCCCAGAAGTGTGCTCACCCTACATCTTTTACAGGTTAAAGTCTCTTTTGTTCTCCAGTTCTTTCCCCCCCTATTTCTCCTTCCTGCCTACGTGACTAGGCCTGGTTTTGCATTAACTGAGAAACCATGGGCAGGGGGAGGGCCAGGCTGATTCAGGCCGATAAGAGCGCAGGGTACACCAATTAGCAGTCCTTTGTTTGCAGTCCTTGATAAAGGCAGGTAAATTTGGTAATCAATGGCCTCTGGAGATTCTTGACATTTTATTCTTCCAGGGGAAGTTCTAACTTCCAGAGGCAGATGGCTTTATGGCCTCCATTTCCTCGATTTGACCCAATCCCCTCTTTCTACACTAACTACCTGTTCTTAATTCTGGCTTCATCCCCCCCTTTTGCTTTAGGAACTCCTAACTGATCTAAGGAAAAGAAAGGGGGTGCCGAACATTCTGGCTGCTTCGAAGCTGAAAGGGAGCAGCAAGGGGCAATCAGATTGGAGTTCCTTTTTTTAAAAACCGGGTCAATCAAGGGGTCCAAGGTAGAAGTCTGTTTGGGGAAGAGCAGTCTGTAAGGTATCTGGGTTTGGGTGCTTCTATGAGAGAAGAGAAGAATAAAAAGACATGAGTACTTAAATGAGATTGATACAATATAAATGTTGCAGAATCTGGAACATGACAATGAATATCATAAAGATGACAGAAGTCAATAATTCCTCACCAGGAGGTGGAAGAACTGAGAAGTTGTTCCCATAACAAGGCCTAGCAAAGGCTAGAGGGGACAAGGCCTTTATTTGGGGACTTTAACATTGTCCAGGTTATCAGGAATGTAAACACTATATTTAACTCTTAATGTCATTGATGTCCCCAGAAAATATAGTTAAGCTACTTAATGTCATCTGATTTTTGTACAATATCCCTTTATTGGTATAGCCTGTGTTAAGTAGAGATCTCTATATTTCTGTTACTTAGGGCTAGATAATCATACTAGCAATCATAGATTAAGTCTACCTGTGACTGTAGGCCTTAAACTGACTAAAATCTTCTGACTCTGGCAGTTTCCCTTGATAATTATCAGGCACATTTGCCTACAAATCTTTCTTTGTAGCTTCCACTCCTAAATTTAGTGGGCTAACACAAGTGTACATCTTAAGTTACTTTTAACTATTATTTCTTTTAAATGCCCAAGATTGGCTGTATTTTGGTTTTAACTGTTTTGCTGGGTGTCCAAGATCAAGATGGTCAAATTGACCTGGTTCCTGTCTTGTTAAAGAGTCAGCAGACTTTCCACAGGGGTCACTCATAGAGAACTTAAGAGCAGCTTCGTAGCTCCACCAGTGCCATTGGTTAGGCCAGGTCTCCTTGATGAGGTGGCTTCCTTTGGAAGCATTAAGGGATGTCTCCCTTTTTCCATGATGCTCCTCTGCAGCAGATGCACTGATTTTTTCATCCTATAGTCTCAAAAATCTCCTTGATCAGGAGGTTGTGTGATCTAGAATTGCAAAGCTCCATAGAGAAGTTCTCTTGTTCGTGGGTTCAGGCTGACTGAGGGCAAAAGGTTCAAATACTGGTGGTCTATCTTGCCTTCTGTATTTAATTTCAATTTCTAAGTTTGATCTTAATCATCCAGCAAGCCAGTCTCACCAGTCATAAAGTAAGAGTACTGGGTTTTAACTTTAAGGTCCATAACTTAGGTATTAGGTATTAGGTGCAGCGATTAACAAATCATTCATATAATGTAATATATAAACTTGTGGCCACCGCTCTCTCACAGGGTCTACTGCTTGAGCAACATATTTCTGGCAAAGACTAGGGCTGTTAGCCATACCCTGGGGAAGGACCTTCCACTGAAATCTTTGCATAGGGCCCTGAAAATTGATGCGGGGGAGGCTGAAAGCAAAATAGGGTCTGTCCTCAGGATGTAAAGGAATAGTGAAAAAGCAAACTTTTAAGTCGATGACCATTTTATAATAGTCCCTAGGAATAGCTACCAGTGTAGGGATGCCTGGCTGTAGTGTTCCCATCGGGTGCATAACCTTATTGATAGCGCACAAATCCTGTAAATGGTGCCATTTGCCTGATTTCTTCTTAATAACAAAAATAGGAGTGTTCCAGGGTGAGGTTGAGGGTTCCACATGGCCAGCTGTCAACTGTTCCTGTACTAACATGGAGGCAGCCTCTAATTTTTCTTGGGTAAGGGGCCACTGATCCACCCACACAGGAGTTTGAGTTTCCCAAATAATTTTGTCTGCATGGGTTACAGGAGGGTCAGGGACCGACACTAAAAATCCAAATACCCAAGTCCAAATTTGTCTGTTTTTTGTATGGGCTGTACAGGCTCAACCTGTCCTTGTCCTAGCCTCCTAAGGCCTGTACCAGGGATAAAGCCCATACAAAGCATTTGATGAGTGACTAAAGAGTCGGGACTAGCAAGAATAACTTTCATTTGGCTTAGAATGTCTCATCTCCAAAGGTTGACAGGGAGATCAGGAACTACAAAGGGGGTAACAGTTCCTTTATATCCTGTGTTATCTATTGTGTCAGTCCAATTGAGCGCCCTGGAGCTAACTAAGGGGTTTTTGGATTGCCCTATTCCTTTAAGGTCAGTTAGTGATGAGGTGAGGGGCCATTCTGATGGCCAATATTTTTGAGAAATAACTGTGGCATCCACACCAGTATCTAGGATGCCTTGGAATTTCTTTCCTTCAATAAATAAGGTAAGAGTGGGTCTTTTGTGGGAGATAGGTTGGACCCAATACACATCAGAGGAACCAAAAGAGACTGTGTTTCATGGTGAATTTTGGGCGGTGGGAGTGTTTCCTGAATTGAGGGGAAGGAGTATTAATTGTGCAATTCTTGTTCCTGCAGGGATGGCCGCTATTCTGTTAATAGCTGTGGCCAGTATTTTAATTTCTCCAGTGTAATCATTATCACTGATGCCAGGGAAGACCTGAACACCTTGTGCTCCCAAGAATGAGAGCACACATATGAGGTGGAGTGGGACCTACAACCCCAGTGGGTATTATTTGGGGTCCTTCCATAGAGTCTAATATTGTATTGGTGGAGGCACAGTGGTCCAATCCTGCGCTGCCTTCGGTAGCGCATTGGAGGTAGGTGATTATGGAGAAGGACAGGGGGCCTGGATTGGGTTGGGAGTCTGAGAAGAAACAAACCTTATTGCCCCTGGGTTTGTTCTGGGGGCGGTCGGGGCCAGGGGCTGGCCCCGAGAGGAGTTTCCTGAGAAGTTGGAATAGTCTGTCCAAGGGCATTGGTCTTGGATCTACACTCCTTGGCCCAGTGGCGACCTTTACCACATTTAGGGCAAAGGGTGAGCTGAGGTGGTTTAGTCCCTGTTTGAGGAGATATGGGTCCTTGACCCAGTCTCCCTGTTGGGAACTCTCATGCAAAATGGCCGGGTTGTTTGCAAGTAAAGCAAGTACGTGGGCCAAGGTTGTGAAGGGCCTTGGTGAAGGTGGCGCCAATGGTGAGACCTACGGCATGGGCCGTTCCTATTCAGGCACACAGCCTAATGAAGTCAGAAAGGTCCTTTATCTTTATGGGGCCGAAGAACATCTTGACATATTGGGTTGGCATTTTCAAAAGCAAGATATTTTACAAAGGAGCTCTCACTTTCACTTGGTCCAAGTAAGCGCTCCGCAGCTAGATTAAGCCAGGCAACAAAGTCACTGTAAAGCTTGTCAGGACCCTGACGAATTTTTGCTAGGGAGGTGGTGGCCAAGCCCTTTTGAGGGAACCACCTCCAAGCGTGCAAACCAGCAGTTTGAACCTGTGCTAGGAGCCCAGTAGGGAAGCGGGGAAAAAATGTTTGGGGGGGTAGTAGGTACCTGAAGGGCCGGAGCACAAAAGGCAGGGGGTGTATGAGAGGGAAGTGGATTTTTAAGTGGTGGCAGGTCTGGAGAATGGTATTGAGCCGCTGCCTCCTCCAGGGTAGCCTCATCCTCTGGGGTCACCTCATCATAGGGATTTAAACCCAGATAAATCTTAGGGGGACTTTTAGGGGACTCCGTTGCGAAGGTGGGGTCTGGGAGGGTCCTGGGGTCTGGGAGGGTCCCAGGTTCCTGAGAAGGCTGAGTAGGGGGCATGCTGAGGGGGGGCGAGTGGTGGATTGCATTGCCTGCTCCCCAATTTTTACAAGTTTTAAAGTAACACTGTCAAGTGGTAAACTTTTAAGAATCTCATTTATTAAATTTCAATAAGAAAAGGCAGCAACAGGCACCTTTTCAGGAACAAAAATCTCATAATAATCTTTGAGGCAGTCTCCTACTCTGAGCCACTTTTTACCATCAATTGACCCCTTGAGGGGAAACCAAGGACACAAATCCTCTATGTATGAAAAGAATAATTTTAAGTCCTTTTTCTTAACATGCACTCCCCGAGTCTTGAGGGTTTCCTTGAGACCCGTCAGAAACAAATCATGTGACAAAACTGCTTGTCCCATGGTGTGTCACTCACCTTGCACCGGTCTCACTCTCCTCCTGGATCTGACTTCCGGTCGCATTTACCGAGGCAATCCCGAATCCCGCTTGGCCAAGGCTTCCCCAGAGGGCGGCATTTGCTTCTCAGGTGAAAGCTCCAATCAACCACATTGGGTGCCAACTGTCCCGACCCACAGGACATCAATGCAGGACGGCAATTCTAAGAGAGAAGGAATGAAGAGACAAGAGACACAGGGAGTGACAGCAAGACAGGAATTCTGATCAAGCTGCAAATTTTTACTGTTCTCATGGGTATTTATGCTGAGGGAATGAGGGGTATGATGAGACACAGGCTGGTTGACTGTGTTTTTCTTTTGGGCTCCTGATGAGGTGCTAGTTTGTGCCGGTGGGAAGGTGAAATCCCGGAAGAGAAGCGGGGGCGGAGCCATAGGCAGAACTATCAGCCGGGAGTGGGGAGGGGCGCGCTCTGGGAGTCCATCAGCCATCAGCTGTAGGGTGCCTGAGTCAGCTGCAGGGTGTTTGCGCAAGGGAGGCAACCGCAAAATGCTCCCTGGGCTGCTGCTTATCGTAAAGGTCAGAACGTTCTCAGAATGAGAACTTCTTCTTGGTTCCTGACACACAATTACCTTGACACTTTTATCTTACCAAATTTAGTTTTTAAAGAAAAATGTAGACTCTGTAACATAGTATAATACTCTAACAGTTGTTTAACCATAATTGTATAAACCCCAATTTTTAAGACTAATTGTTCTAAAGAATAAAACTTGATAGACATAAAGTTAAGAGTAAATTAGTGTTTCTAAGAAATCCTTGTCATTTTACCATATAGATTAAACTTGGGTTTTTATCAGAACATTAGTATTTCACCTTAGGAAAAACCTTCAATAGCTTCAGCTGTCTCACATACATATAACCAACTTAGTTTCAGGCAAACTTGTTGAAACTTGCCCTTTACTTACACACAGACTTTCTTAGCACTTACTTAGACCCTCATGTATTTCATCACACAAGAACTTTCTTACCCAGAAACATTTCCTTTTCCCTTTTACTAAATATATTTCCATACCCAGAACCTTTTATTCTCTCTTTTCTGTTTGTTGACACCTTTTTGTTCACATTCTGAAATAACTCTTATGAAATTTCTGAATTTAGATAAATTACTCTATTTTAATAAGATTAAATATTTTGTTGTTTATAGTACTCTAATTGAAACACAGTTGAAACTTTTGGGACCCATTGTATATAGAATTGCACTTGTTAGGACATAACTCTTAGTAACCTTTGTTTCTAGTTTAGTGAGGACACAAATTAATTGTAAACCCTTTTTATTTACCAACCTATGAAAACACCAATAATATTTAAGTATGTTACCCCCATGTAGTTTAAGGAATTAAAAGTACTTGATGTTATTTAGCAATTAGCATTTTAACTTTGTAAATTAATCAGATGTCTCTACAAACACATTTGAGTAATCCCATACATGTCAACTCTAACTCACTTATTCTGTAAAAACCAAGATATCTGGCATGTGTCCTGAACAGTATTTGCTGTCTCCTTCCTGTTGAAGAAAAGTCCTAGAAACAATTGATATTAGACATTTTATTAACATCAATATTTTATTAGATTGACCACCTAGAGACTTGTGAGTTATTTTCAAAGACATTTTACTTTTATTAGTTTACACAACTTGAATCTTTTAAATAACATGAATTAAAATTATCTGGATCCATTTTTAAATTTTAATTTTAGGAGTGCTCAGTTTTGATACAGACAAAACATTACATCAGACAGCATGACATACAAATAACACAAAATCAAAGGCCTTGTAACTTAATAGGTGAATCTCCATTGCAATGTAGCAGATGTTCAAAAACTCTAGTTGAATAAAAGATAGAACTGATCAAAAAATCATGAGCTCAAAAAAATATAGGATAAAAAAAAAAAACAAGAGTCCTGGAAAAATAATGCGGCTGTTAATTACTTCAGTAAAGCACCATAAAATTTACTTTTGCTGGAATTCAGGTAAGACTCTGTTTACTTTTTTTTTCCTTGGGTTTGAGACCCATCTCCTACTGGGCCTTTAGGCTTCCTATTTACATTTCAATATAAGCCTTGACTGAGATCTGGAAGGATCTAACAGGTTTTAATAGAAACCTTGTGTCTAGGGCATTTTAGCCATCTCATCAGGACAGGTTGGATGTGAAAGAAAATTATGAGACCTTATTTTTCATTACTTTTGAGAATGAAGCTACTATGCTGAGCTCCTCACTGAGATATGCCATTGATTACTGAGCTGCCTATGGCTGCTTATCCAGGATTTTTTTTCCCCTTTGTGACAAACAGGTTAAATCTTGCTTCATAGGTAAGCTGAGCACAAGAGCTTGAATTAAGACCCCTTCCTGGTGCAGAATATTATCCTATGGTGGTTATTTCCTGTAGCATTGAACCTGTTGATGACATAATTAAGCTTTATTTTATGAGATCTTTTAATTACTATTAGCTAAGAAGTTTAGGAGTTCTGCAATGGCCTTTTGATATTCCTCCTGGGTGGAGGCACATAAAGGATGTCATTTGCTTACTGGAGAAAAATCAAAGTTGTTTTATCTCTGAATTTTGTTAAGTCCTTAGCTACGGTTTGTCGAGAACAGGTGAGGGCCATCTAAATCCTGAGGCAACACTGTCTAGGTTAGTTGAGATACAGTATCTGTTTCCTCAAAGGTGAACAGAAATTGCTATTCAGAGTCTAGCATAGACAGGAAAGTCATCTTTTAAATCTAACTTAGTAAACCAAGCAGCAGTTGGAATCCAAGACAAAAGTGTATGGATTAAGAACTACAGGGTGGGGGAAATTACTGCTTCATTATTCTAAGGTTTTGACTAGGCAGTTTGCTTTTTAACTCCTAAAATAGGCAAATTACATGGACTATTGCAAGGCATTAAAAGTTTCTTTCAGTTTGAATGATCTTTAATAAGTACTTTTTCTTGCCTATATGTTCCCTTTTCTTTCTTTTTGATGTCTATTAAAAACAGAACATGCAAGCTGGAGAAGATCATCTGAGGATTGATCAGAGCCACATGCCAATTTTGTAATTTCCTCTAAATATTTGGGGCTGACTAAATGATAAATTTATACTTTAAAAGTAGGTGGCCCTTTACAGATTCAGGATTCAGAGTGGTGTGCTTTTTTATTGCCTTTCTAAGTCTCTCCATGAAAATAGCAGGACTTTCCTGAAGGCTGCATAATAGTTTTTTAGGCATCCTACTCATTATTCAAATCCCACTTAGGATGGTTTCTGTGAACTGCCTGTTCTCTAGATGGTTAATAGCATAATTTTCCAGGTGCAGTCATACCTGGCATAAGTTTTGAAACATCTCAATATTTATTAGGATCCTCCAAAAGATTCCTTAAATTTATTTTTTCTGTCTTAAGTTGGGAGGGTTCTTCCAATTTTCCTCCCTTAGTAGGTGATTCCTGACGTCTTTCACCTCTCATGGTAGAGATTATTGATGTCAAGCATGGTAACATATGAAAGGCACTTTTCATTTGCAATTTAGCAGTATGCAGGCTAGTGGTGAACCTGGCAATACTGTTGAGAGAGAAGCTCCCTTTTGAGTTAGAAGTATTAGGGATGTCTCCCAAACTTTGAGCTTCCTTACAGTCCAGAAAAACCCATCTCTCACTACCTGGCTTTGCCAAAGTTATCTCTGGCCTTCTTTGACAAAGTACTAGGGTCCTAGTTTGCCCTGTGCTAGAGACCCTGGGAGGATTCAGACTTAAGGGCATTACTGCTTTCCTCCTGCCACTATAAACTCCTAATTATGAAAAACGATGACAGAAGTAAAAAGTGTGCCTTTTGCCTATCTTCTTGCCCTGTAGACTAAGGGAATCTCCGGATGGTGAGGGGACACCTACTGGTTGTTAGGCATATAACGCCCTTTGCTTGGAGGGTCTCACAGGAGGGGTTCTTAAATGCCTCTCTCTTGTAGCTTAAAGAGAACACCGTGAGCACATTTAAGCACAGGATCAGTAATGAGGCGACTCTAGTGTCTAGACTAGTGAAGGCAAACTATGCGAACGATGGGAACTTGGACATTTTCATACTAATCATCCCAGGCCTTAATCCTACAGTCTGAATTCCTAATGTCTGACGGGCAAGGGAAGGGGAGCATCCAGGAGGGAGTGGATGTGCGGGAGTGTTGTGCACTGTATGGCCCATATGGAGGCAAAGGTAATTGGCACTTTCCCTCAGTGCCACTCTTCTACCGATCACTCTGGATACCCCTCAGGGCTGTCAAGAGTGGGAGTCTGGAGAAGGAACCTTTGGGGTCCACCCGAGAGTAGCCCGGGCCGAGAACCCTGCAGTTGTTCCAACACTTCCTCAGCTTCCACACATCCTGGGCATATCAGGACTAGGGACACTGTGTACTGGTGGCAATTGCACTCCGGGCCTGGACAGAAAAGTAAGAAATGGCTTCAACACAGTCCAACATGCCTGCAGAGCAGGTGATTGGAAACTTGCCTGGGCCGGGAAACCTCTCACCCCAGTCTTAAAAATGGCGACTGCACTAACTTCATTTAAGTAGCCGATGGGTCCACATTTTGCCCTCCAAAAATGAAGAGACAGAAAGATGCACCTCAAACAGATGTGGGGTGCATGGAGAGAGAAGCCTTCTTACCTTGCATAAATCTTGGTGGGACCTCCAAATCTGATACCGCCATTTACTGGTGACAGGTTCTGCTCTTTCTAATGTTGAAGATTGAACACTAGAGAAGCATGCCAAGGCAAGCATATTAAGCAGGTATTATTTAAATGTAATAATATAGACTTCTCCTGGAAGGAAGAAGGGGGCAACGGCTGATGTTCTAAAGTCCCCAGAAGTGTGCTCACCCTACATCTTTTACAGGTTAAAGTCTCTTTTGTTCTCCAGTACTTTCCCCCCCTATTTCTCCTTCCTGCCTATGTGACTAGACCTGGTTTTGCATTAACTGAGAAACTATGGGCAGGGGGATAGCCAGGGTGATTCAGGCGGATAAAAGTGCAGGGGGCACCAATTAGCAGCCCCTTGTTTGCAGTCCTTGATAAAGGCAGGTAAATTTGGTAATCAATGGCCTCTGGAGATTCTTGACATTTTACTCTTTCAGGGGCAGTCTCCAACTTCCAGAGGCAGATGGTTTTATGGCCTCCATTTCCTCGATTTGACCCAATCCCCTATTTCTACACTGACTACCTGTTCTCAATTTTGGCTTCATTATCTCATCTTTTGCTTTGGGAATCATCTTAATCATGTATAATCTGAAGTCCTTTTCTTACATTTCTTCTAACATACTGTCATTGGATTCTATTAATATATAATCTAGATTTGTTTGGGTCATTTTCTTCCCTTGTTTTTTCATGTTGTTCATATATCTTTCCTTCTAGCAGTACAGATCTGGGTTTTGTAGATTTCCCCCTATAGGCGTATAGTGGCCCTATTGGTTTCCAAAACCCTTTCTTTAAGTGGAGGTCAATATTAGTAGTGCCCAATTCAGACACTATGCAATCCTAGACCAAAATCTCCTATGAGGACATTAAAAAAATTGTCATAATAAACAGAATGAGTTCAAATATTACCTTCAGTAAAACAAACAGAACTGCAATAAGCACTGCAGTTTCTAATGGAGGACAAAAGGATGCAGAGGGATGTAGAATGTAGCTGTTAATGGGATAAGCAAAGAATATACAGAAATTCTAGATAAGAGATAGTGTGAGAGTGTAATCAAAATAAATTGGAGGTTAGCATGCAAAAAAGGGAGAAAGAGACTCTGAGGGAACAGGTAAACAAAAGGAAAAGAGGGCAAAAAAATTAAAGAAAACCTTAAACTTTTTCAATAAGGAGAAAAAGAAAATCTACAGTATAACAGTCATATAGTAATGAAACCTCTCAGACTTCAGTAGCCTGATGCATGAGAGGTACCTGACAATGAGTTTCAAGCATCCAGCAGGCATCTCAGGATGGGTTTTGCCCCACCTAACAATCAGAGCTACGCTTCCAAGATTATCCAAAATGGCTGCTCTTGCTTTGAAATGTGTTTGCCAATGAGGAGCTGCAGCTTAGGGTGTGGCTGTCATCAGCAGGAGGTCCTGGAGGTGGGATGCGGTTGGTCAGGCAGGGTTCCTGGAGGTCGGGTGTGTTTGGTGTGGTTATGGGATCCTGGATGCCAGTTGCAATCAGTCTGTCTGGTGTCCCAGTGATAGGGCGCAGTCAGTTGGTCTGAGGGTCCTGGCGGCAAGGAGCAGTCAGTCGATGTGAGGGCCCCAGAGGCAGGGAGTGGTTGGTTGGACTGAGGGATCCTGGAGACAGGGCTCAGTCAGTCTGGTCAGGGGTCCTAAGGGGCCTGGCTATTGTCTCAAAATGGCAGCAGCCACGTTTAATCAAACCTGCAGGTAGTGTAACAGTGAACTTCCAGGCAACAGCAGGCAGCTGGTGCTCCACTGGCTGTCTGTGATCAGTTTGTGACTCTTTGGGATGATCAGGACATGAACTTGCTGCGTTGGGTGATGGATAGGTGTAATGCAGGCAATGGACAGATGAGAGGCAGGCAAATGGTGGATGATAGGTGCTTGAAAGTAAGCAATCGGGACTCAAAAAATGGGTCAATATGCTGACAGATTGCAGGTGATCACAGCAGACAAATGGGGTAAACAGCAGGGACTCAATAAGCAGCAAAAACTGCCTTACCAAGAAACCGATAACCTCCGCTTGAAATCAACATTATGGATCGACCTTGAGTAAAATTTAAATCCTCATTTATTCAAACAACTTTACAGAATTGTCACCAGGCAAAGCTTAATGATAATTTATCAGTCTTAAACAGTGATTCTGTGTAAGATTTTCACAAAGATATATCTTAGATCCCCATCTGTGAAATGGTTAGGTACATGAGATTTTAAATGTTCAATGAATTTTTTCCTATCTTCAAAACATGTATAAACTATAAGCCTATAACCAGAACAATGCAGACATTCATGGACCAATCCCCAGAACTTTTGAGGACTGAACAACCCACATGTATTTTGGTGTCAGTAGGAAAACTGACTCTTCTCATGATGTGACTGAGGAGGTCAGAATAAGGTTAAGGACAGACATTTCAGCAGCTCAAGGCAAAGACTCTGAGACTTGTATTCTGAAGCACAGTCCCAGCATGACCATCCCTATGCTACAACTCCCATTCTCAATTCTGTCTGGAGTTCGAAACACTACTTTTCAATATGTCTCTGACACCTTGATCTTGTTTCTGTTTCCTGACTGGTTGTTTAAATTTTGGTTTCAAAAATTTAGCTCTCTCTACTATGTTATTTATTAGCATACTTTTAATGGCACAACAGCAATTAAGTTAACATGACTTTCTGTATACAATTTGGAATGGTTTATTAGTCAGTTGTACCAACACTGGAAAGAGGAATGATCATGATTGTTTTAGGTACCTTTGGAACCTTCTCAAAAGTTTGAAATGTATTCCATTGAACCCCAAGTTTAAATTAGAAAAAAGAAGTTACTTCTCATGCCTTCTCTAGCCTACCCCCTTCCTTTCCCTCATTCTCACTCCAATGCCTGTGCCACTGGGTCAACTGAATTCACCTGCTGGAATATCTGCCTCCATGTTGGACTACAATGTTCCACTCCTCACTGGTTCCTCTGGTCTGCATTCACCACAATCCAAACACCTTGCAATGAATAGCATCACTAACCAGCAATGATTTCAGAACAAGTCAGAGGCAGAATGTCAGATACAGTATCTTCCATGCCTTGTGGAAGTACACGGCCAGGAATGGTACCATAGTACAGTAGTGTCATGATAGTAAGTAGATTAGCTGCCTGATGATGACTTCCTGACCCATGAAGATCACTTCAGAGTTGGGGTAACAGGACTAACACCTGCTGGCACTGAAGAATTGCATTTCTCTCAGTAGGGCTGAAATTAAAAAAAAAAAAAAGCCATTCTGTGCATCCACTTGTGGATGCATGGCCATTGATTTTGCTTCCTGCACTCTTCCTCTCTTTATGAACTCACATGAAGTCCAAACAATTTTCTGAAAAATACATGGATGAAGAAGGAAATCATGACACTCAACACTTTTACAAAATATTCTGAGCCCTCTCTCTGAAGTCCCAGATATTCCTAAGAGTCAAAAACCTACTCTAAGTACAGGGAGAATTTACTTCAATCTAAGAAATAGAGGCACAGTGATCCATTCATAGTCCAGGATCAAAATTTAAAAGAATGTGAACACAATGACAATTAACAATAGTGGAATCATACCTCCTATATACACATATGCATAAATGAAAAACCTTGCATTTCACATGTGAATTGTCCTATAGAGTCCAGAGTCAAACAAGTCTCTTACATTTTTAAGTATAGGTATCCCTTTCTTACCCCACATGCAGACTTGGTTTCCACCTAACCAGAAACAACAAGACAGAGACCTGGTGGCTTTAAATGCAAGCTGATTTTCTCATGGTTCTGAAGGTCAGCAATCTGAGATCAATGGGTCTGGAGGATCTGTTTCTTCTGAGACCTGTGCATTTGCCTTGTACATGCTGGTCTCTCTTGGTCTTTACAAGACCTTCCCTGGTCACAACTCTTCCCTGAACCTTTCAGTTGTAAGATTATTTTGCAGTAGGGTCCACCCCATTTCCTCAATTTAATTTTCCTTTTTTTTAAGTCATATGTCCAAATACACTCAACATTCAAAATAGAAAAACTCAGCAGCACATGAGTTTTCAGGAAACTATCAATTGATTTCCTGTTTCTGAAATAATCATTCATGAAGGCAAAATTATACTGAGTCACATGCCATTACAGGAGTAGCAACACATCCCTGTGAGGTCAGTAAAGGTGTTGGCACAGCTTGTCTTCTTCCTCTTGATCCCTTAAAGACACTAGGGAGGAGCAATTCTGTGTCCTCACTATCACCTTAATATTTGAGGGCATTCCTCACCACTTAGTGACAGGCTTGAGATTTCTAAGTCTTCCCAGGGTATTTCAACATGGATTTTGGATCCTGGTTGCAGTGTTAGAAACCTTCATTTTACACTCAAAACTATGATCTGACAAGATGGTGTTGACAAAAATAACTGACCTCTGTGAGCACTCCACTGTTCTTTTCCTTACAGATCAGAACTCTAGCATAAAAAATGAAGCCATTCAGTATGATTTTACTCACCTTCTTCATCACTCTGACCAAAAGAGATGACAAGAACAACATAGAGAAAGAACAGTTTCAGGGGGCTCAGTCCACAGACAACTGACTCCACAGCCCTGGGTCCAGAGTCAGGCAGAATGTCATGGAGGAACAGTAGAGCAAAGGAAAGGAGTTGAATAATAGCAAAATTGCATGTTAGTTGTATGAATACAGACACAGAGGGCAATGGGACAGAAGGGAAGACATGGAGGAAAGCCACCCATCTACTGTCATCTGATTCTGGAAAAAGATGCCAGAAACATACACTGAGGAAAACACAGCCTCTTTAAGAAATGGTGCTGGCGCAACTCATTATCCATATGCAGAGGACTGAAACTAGATATTTGTCTCTCATCCTGGACAAAAATCAATACAATATGGATCAAAGACTTGGAACTACATGAGAGAGATACTATTCAATTTCTAGGAGGAAATTTAAGTCAGTACACCGGCTTCTAGGCAGAGGCAATGGCTGTCTCAAGAGAACCTCTAAAGCACAGGAAATAAAGCCAAGAATTAATAAATGGGACAGAATCAAACTACAAAACTTTTACTTCAAAAAATCAATTCAGAATGTGAAGAGAGAGAACACAGAATGGGAGAAAATTCCTTGTTAGGGATTTTTCTGACAGAGGATTAATATTTGCAATATATAAAGAGCTCAAAACATTTTGCATTTAAAAAAATTTGAAGTACCCAATTTTTAAAAGAGTGAATGAACTAAACAGACACTCTGAAATGAAGAAATAGAAATAAACACCAAATCCATGAAAAACCTTCAATATCAGGAGCAATCATGGAAATAAAAATCAAAACCACACTGATATTTCATTTCACTCCAGTCGGAATGGTGGTCATCAATCATTGAAATAATACTAAAAACTGGAGAGGTTGTGGAGAAAAAGAACACTCTTGCACTGTGGTTGGAACTGTAAATTAGTACAAGTGCTCTGAAAACAGTAGGGAGGCCCCTCAAAAGACCAGACATGGAGCAATCATAGGACCCAGTCATACCTAAAAGTGCAGAAAACACAACTACACTAAAAGTGTATTTACCCTGAAGAATTACATCAGATGTTTATTTCAATTAATGCAGAAAAAGCGTTCGACAAAATAAAACACCCCTTCCTGCTAAAAACAGTAGAAAAAATAGGGAGAGTAGGAACATACCTCAACATTGTTAAGGCTATTTATGCTAAGCCCATGGTCAACATCATTCTTAATGGAGAAAAACTGAAACCATTCCCTTTAAAAATGGGAACAAGACAGGGATGTCCTCTTTCACCACTTCTATTCAACATTGTCCTCAAAACTCTAGCCAGAGCAATTAGGCAGACTAAAGAAATTAAAGGGATACGAATAGGAAAAGAGGAACTTAAGATGTCACTATTTGCTGATGACATGATTCTATATTTAGAGGATCCAAAAAACTCCACCAGAAAACATCTAGACCTCATCAATGAATTCAGCAAATAGCAGGCTATAAAATCATCATGCATACATCTAAAGTCTTTTATATGCAAGCAATGAAACAGCTGAAAGGTAAATGAGGAAAGCAACTCCATTTGCAATAGCCTCAAAAAAATATAAAAAACTTGGGAATCAATCTAATGAAAGAGGTAAAAGATCTCTACAGTGAAAACTACAAAACTTTGAAGAAAGAAATTGAGAAAGACCTTAGAAGATGGAAATATCTCCCATGTTCTTGGATAGGCAGAATTAATATTGTCAAAATGGCCATACTACCAAAAGTGCTATTCAGATTCAATGTAATTTCAATTAAAATCCTAATGACGTACCTTACAGAAATGGAGCAAGCAATCATGAAATTCATCTGGAAGAATAAGAAACCCAAAATACCTAAGGCAATCCTTAGCAGGAAGAATGAAACAGGGGTTATCACAATACCAGAACTTCAACTATACCACAAAGCAATAGTAACAAAAAAGGCATGGTGTTGGCACCAAAATAGACAGGTAGATCAATGGTACAGAATAGAGGACACAGACACAAACCCAAATAAATACAATTTTCTAATACTAGACAAAGATACCAAAAATATGAAATGGAGAATGGATAAACTCTTCAACAAATGGTGCTGGGAAAACTGGAAATCCATATGCAATAGAATGAACCTAAACCCCTATCTCTCACCCTGCACAAAAATCAACTGAAAATGGATGAAGGACCTTGAAATCAGACCAGAGACCCTGAATCTTATAGAAGAAAACGTATGTCCAAATGATCAACTTTCCGGCATAGAATCAGACTTCCTTAACAGGACTCCCATAGCACAAGAAATAAAAACAAGAATAAACAACTGGGATAGATTCAAACTAAAGACCTTTGTCTCAGCAAAGAAAACTATCAGCAATGTGAAGAGAGAGCCTACAGAGTGGGAGAATATCTTTGCCACTCAGTCTTCAGATAGAGCACTAATTTCCAGAATATATAAAGAACTCAAAAAGTTCTACTCCAAGAATACAAATAACCCAATCAACAAATGGGCTCAGGATATGAACAGACACTTCACAGAAGATGATATACAAGCAATCAACAAACATATGAAAAAATGTTCAGCATCTCTAGTAATAAGAGAAATGCAAACCAAAACTACCCTAAGATTCCATCTCACCCCAATTAAAATGGGGATTATCAAGAATACAAGCAACAATAGGTGTTGGAGAGGATGTGGGGGAAAATGTACACTCATACATTGCTGGTGGGCCTGCAAATTAGTGCAGCCACCTGGAAAGCAGTGTGGAGATTCCTTAGAAAACTTGGAATGGACCCACCATTTGACCCAGCTATCCCACTCCTCTGCCTATACCCCAAGGTCTTAAAATCAGCATACTACAGAGATGCATCCACATCAATGTGCATGGCTGCTCAATTCACAATAGCCAGATTGTGGAAACAGACTACATGTCCTTCAATTGATGAATGGATAAAGAAACTGTGGTATATATATATTTACAATGGAATATTTCTCAGCTATAAAGAATAATAAAATCATGGCATTTGCAGGCAAATAGATGAAATTGGAGACTATCATGCTAAGTGAGATAAGCCAATCTCAAATATCAAAAGGGCAAGTTTTCTCACTGATAAGTGGATGACAACACATAACGGGGGTTGTGAGGGGGGAAAGAATGGAGGAAGGAGGGACTGTATAGTGGGAAAAGAGTTGTGGGAGGGGAGGGGGTAGAAAAAAATAACAGAATGAATCAAACATCATTACCCTATGTAAATGTATGATTACACAAATCGTATGCTGTTACTCCATGTACAAACAGAAATAACATGTATCCTATTTGTTTACAATAAAAATAAAATTTAAAAAATTTTACTCAAAATGTTTCAAATGAAAATCTTATTAAAACCTGTCTGTCTGAAAGTTATAATTACCAGCCATTGAAATGTTTTCATGATTTGTGATGCTATATCATGTCATATTCCTTTACTATAAATACTATGAAATCAATGATGGATGTCTCTGGGTTGCAAATGTAAGAGTGTTAGGTGCTGGGAATGAGTATGTTGGTGCCCTAAGCAGTTTGGTCTCCATGAGCACCAAGTTTCCTTCTGCCTCAGTGCTGTCCTCTCAACCCTTTTTTTGGGAATTTGAAAGAATTGCTCTCTCTAAGCTTGCTTGTAAAAATGTTCTAGGAATTGATGACAATTGAAGATGTAACTGTAAGATTTACCCAAGAAGACTGGGCCATGCTGGACCCACCTCAGAAAATGTTACACAGATCAGTGATGCTGGAAGTCATCAATCATCTAGTCTCACTTGGTGAGTCCATCAACATTATACAATTCACTATGCAACAAACTAGAATGTGGTCCACACCATAATTTCACAAATTTATTGAAATTAAATCTGCTTGAATAATGTCAAATCCATAAATAGACCTAATATTTACAAATAGTGATTCTTATATGGTTACTGTGCTTAAGGAGAGAATACTGAAAACAAGAGAATTTTGAATATTTTTGTGGTGCTTATCTTGGATTCCACTTGAAAGTCGTATTTTGTGGAGACATGAACTTTCTGAGGGTCTGTAGATTCAGCATTCTTTGAATGTGATCATGAGTGTCAGTGTCCTTCCATCCTGCCTCCATGGGTAACATAGTCTATCTTCAATATTTCCTCTGCTAAATGTTTTCTCTCACCTCCTAGATTCTGTTCATTTTTGCTAAGTCATCTTCATGGACTTGATGATAATGCACATTTCTTGGCAGAAATTTTAAAACCCATTTCCTGGGCTGGGGATATATCTCAGTTGATAGAGTGCCTGCCTTGCAAGCACAAGGCCCTTGGTTCAATCCCCAGCACTGCAAAAAACAAAAAAACAAAAAACAAAAAAAAAATTTGTTTCTTACAATGACTACAGTGTCTGTTTTGCAAGTCAGCAGTGACTTTGCATCTGAGGCAACCACAAATTCTGTGGATTGTAGCAGGAATAGGGTTTCCCTCAAGTTAGGGTCCAGGTGAGAAACAGCGACTTCTGATTGCACACAGAAGGGTGCTAGGCCAGGTAGAATGAGCTTTGAAATATTAACTGACTGAGCCATCAAATAAACAGTGTTGTCTAAAATGTAGCCATGGATGATAGGACAATATGTCCCATGTGTTGACATAGCACCTTTACTTTAATATTTATTGTTTGCTCTACATTTGTTTTTTCATTTAGGGCAAAACATGTTAACGTACTTTTTGGAGGTCAATTTCCATAATATCTCTTTTCCTGATTTTCTACTTTAAAGAGTTTTCTCCATTTCACTTTTTAAAATAAGTCTATCCTGACAATCTTTTATAATTACCAGCATACTACATACACTTTTCTCTTGATTTAAGACATCTCTGTGAAAGTGTCAATGAGGTAAAAATATGTTTATGAGATTGTTGTCTTCTTTCAACAAAAAAGACTCTCTCTGAGTTTAATGCTACCAATTTGTATTTTCACCTCTTCTAGGCAAGGAAAGTGCATGCCAAATACAGGAAAGAATATGCAGAGCACTTATGAACAGGAAGGACACACCCCTCAACATGTCAAATGTAAGTTTCAGGGATGGGAACATTGATCAGGCAAATCTAAGACCTGTCAGCAGAATAAATTAGTAATTGAGTACAACTTCATGGATGTAACTGTGTTGACATTACCCAATTTCTGAGCCAAAAGCTCTGTATAGTTTGCATTCTTTGAGAAATTAACAATTAGCACTTTTCATGTAGCTAGTCTTTGAAACATTGATGTTCATAAAACTAATCTGAGCCCCTTTATGTAGCATAGTAGCAAATGAATAATACTTGACTCACCTGGAAATTATGTACTATGCATATGGAATCAAAAGTGGAAAGGTTTAGTTTTCATATTACAATGGATGTGTCTAAGATTCAAATGTAGAGAAGTTTGTTCATGCATTTATATGAGACATCATTAAGAGAGGTTCATCTTCTTTCAAAACAGAAATCTCCAATTCGGGAACATTCCTTGGAATGGAAAAACTTGCAGGAAGATCTTGATCACAACTGCATCTATACGACTTCTGTTTACTCACCCAGAAGAGATGCATGGGGTCAACCAAAGATGTGAACAATCCCTCACTGAAATTTTTTACCTCAGAGGAAGCAAGGAAAATGATAGTAATATGTCATGTGAAGAACAGCTATGCTTGAAGGGTCATATAAAAGGTTTACATACTAGAAAATGCAAAGAGAAGGACTCTGGAGAGATTCAATATGAACATCATGTATGTAGCAAATCCTTTAATCAAACCTCTGATCTAAGGAGACTCAATGCAACCACAACAGAGGAAATGATGTGTGAATGTAATTTTTGTGGGAAAGGCTTCAGTTACTTTACTGAGCTTAGACAACATGAGAGAACCAACATAGGTGAGACACAAAATGAATGCCATTGTGTGGGAGAGCCTTCAGGAACTCTTGCAACCTTAAAGCGCATTAGAAAATCCACACTGGAGAGAAACCATGTGGATGCCAACTCTGTGGGAAACCCTTTAGTAAATTATATAACCTTCAGGTACATGAGAGAAACCACACTAGAGAGAAACCATTTCAGTTCTACATGTGTGGGAAAGTCTTCAGGAAATCACTTCACCAGATGTCATCAGATTATACACACTGGAGAGAAACCATATCAATGCCAATTGTGTGGGAAATCCTATGGTCAATCATACTACCTTAAATCACATGAGAAAATGCATACTGGTGAGAAAACATGAATGCAATGTGTGTGGGAAAGCCTTCAACCAATCAAGCTACCTTAGACTTCATCAAAGAACACACACTGGGGAGAAACTGTATCAATGCAAGTTTTGTGGAAAACCCTTCAGGCAATCATGTTACCTTAAACCACATAAGAGAATCCACACTGGTGAGAAGCCATATGGATGCCATGTGTGTGGGAAAACCTTCAGTCTATAATCTGGTCTTAGGCACCATGTGAAAACACATACTGGAGAAAGACCATACAGATATCTTCTATGTGGAAAAGCCTTCAGTAGCTTCTCTGGCTTGAGACAGCATGAGGAAAAACACACTGGAGAGAAGCCATATAAATGTCATCTGTGTGGGAAAGTCTTCAGTCGATCATCTGGCCTCAGGCAGCTGGAGAGAACAAACACTGGAGACAAATAACGTGCATGCCTCCTGTGTGGGCATAGTCTTCAACCATCACTCTAGTATTAAAAAATGGAAGATGACTCACCTTAGTGAGTGGCCATCAGAAGGTAGCCTGTGTGGAAAGGCCTCTCTTGATACCCTAACCTTAGAAAGCACAATCACACTCAGTGGAGAGAAACCACATGAATGGCACCTATGTGGAAAACCCTTCAGTCAATCTTATTGTCTTAGGAGGGAAGAGAAAATGCATAAGACCTCAGTCATAGGAATGTCATCTGTTTGAGACAGCCCACCAAATGTTCTGCATGTAAGGACACATGATGGAGAGAAACTTGAATTCGTATAGCATATGTTGTAACCTGATATTACAAGCTATAATTAAAAAATTTCTTCTCCATTCCATATATTTTTGTGCCTACTCTTAATTTTTTCTTTCCTACTACCTAATTTGCACAGAATTTGAGTGTTAAACTAGATTCCTTTGACACATGTACTTTAAGTTATAAATGTTCATCTGAGTACTATATCATCCCAGAGATTCTGATACTTTAAGATTTTGTCATCACTTAGTTTGAAGTATTTTGTATTTAATTTTCTTGTGCTTTCTTTCTTGACCTTTGAGATATATATCTGTGTGCCATTTAAGTTTGAAGTGCTTAACATATGGGGATGAGGTTCTAATGTAATAACTCATGCAGGAAAGAGTATGCATGATTTCATATTTTTCAAAATGGTAATGGAAATGCTTAATAAAAAATTCTCTTAATTACTTTTTTAAATATTTGAAAGATAAGATGTACTGGTTACATACATGCCAAACATGATCAAACTGCATGTATCAAATATGTGCATTTTATTGTTCTTCAGCTTAAGCTCGATAAAGCTATGAAAAAAAATGTGAAGCAGGCTTTAAATTTACTTGTACAATCCAAAACTGTGGATCCACAAATTGATGAGGATTCTTACTTTAATCAGTAAGAATAATTTTTAAGTAATTTTACTCCTCTCCTTACATACACAAGTTCACGGAAAATGAGCCATATCAAAGAAGATTGTTCAGATACTCCTTAATCAGTGATATTTCTTAAATGCAATGAGGTTATTACAAACCCTGTCTTAAAAAGCATGTAGTAGTGTACAACCTCAACTCTCAGCTGTAAACCCAGCAGAGTAGTTGGCAGGAAAGGAAGATTGAACAGCTCCAGGATCCAGAAAGGGTTTCCTTTGTTCTGTGTGCTTTCAGACTTGATCCGACCCCTCCCATACACCTCATGAGCTTTTTGAGCTTTATTCACATTGGCTCCTTTTGGTCCATCATTTTTGGAGGGACATTTGAGAAAAAAGAAAAAAAAATTAAAAAATGTATTTCCAAGGATTCCACTCTTTAGATTAATATTCTCTCATCTCTCCATTCAACCTGGTGCTTCAAAACATGGAGGGAGGTGAATGGTTGAATTCATATTAATAAGTTACAGGTGTACTTTTGTTACTCAGATCAAGAATAACTACATATAGAAAAAGCACAGTTATAATCTGAGCAATGCAATGAAACAGAGTGTTGAGTTTGCAGTTTCTTGCCTTTATTAATATTTACCCCATGTCCTTTGAACAAGAAAACAAATTTTGATTTTGTGCCAAAATTTGTAAAATGAAATATCAGAAATTCCTGATAGGTTCACTGCAAGGAGACATAGTTGATAGTTTTTCTTCCTCTTTCCTGAGTTTCTCCAGCCTCAAAATCTATTGCATCTGGAAAATAAGGATGGAAATTATTTCACATGATTCTCTTTTTCAGAGAGGTTCCTTAGGTTAGGTAGAGCCAAGTGAAACCAGGGGAAGGGGCATGAAGGTATGAAAGATAGTAGAATGTAATAGACAATATTACCTTATGTATATATGACTTCATGACAATGTGACTCTACAATATGTACAATCAGAAAAAGGAGAGTTGCACTCCATTTACATATGATATTAAAAATGCATAAATGCATTATATTATCATGTATGATTAATTAGAACAAATAAAAATTTAAAGATTTATGAGTCTAAAAATCACATTGTATCTGGAAATTAATGAGTCGATCAACCTACCATCCACATTTGTGTCAACGATAGCTGAAGTTTTAAATGTGCTGAAGTGTGAAGTGAAGTAAATTGAATAAAAATAAAGAGAAGTGCAGTTATAAACCAGCTCTATCTTTGCTTTTCTTCCTATTAATTGACATAATAATTGTGTACACCTGCAGAGGACAAGCTGATATTTCCATACTTGTATACATTGAGGAAATGTACAATTTCAAAGATAAAGTTTCACTGTGGGAGCATCCAAGGCCCCTGTTCCACCTCTTTTGAATTACACAAATCATTATCCTTACAACCATATGGGTGGAACTGGAGGACATCTTTTTACGTGAAACAAGCTGTTCAAGAAAGGGCAAGTAACTTTGTCATATTAGAGCAAAGACTCAGCCCTCTACCATCACTGCCTGTGTGCTGATTCCACCAAGTGCCAGGTGATGAGTCCAAGCATTGGTCTCTCTCACCCTTGCCAAAAGCAAGTCAAAATGGAATTTTCCCCATTTGAGTGAAATTGATCTTGCATTGAGAGTTTGGCATTTCCATTTCTAGAACCTACTCTAAAATGCAAACTACATAAGAAATGAAAATCTCATGGCCAGCGCCTTGAAAATTCCTCATCCACACATCAGATATGTTAACTATTATACACACCTATCTGTGTTGGCACTCTTCTCCATCTGCTTGCACACATGCACACGCACACACACACACATTTTAATTCAGCTGTTTCCAACTCATTAGCAAAGAGATACGATGTTTTCAAAAGTGGTCTCACAAAATAAGGTTTAACTTAAAAAGAGGAAACTTGTACATCCTTACCAACCTTTGTCATATTTCATTTTCTGTGTGATATTCATTCTTAATGGCAACAGGTTTTATACTTGCCTGGTTTTCATTTGCACTCCCTCATAACTAATACTATCAAAGTTTGAAGTCCAAAGCCTGCCACAGCAATTTGGTGAGTCTCTTAGCAATGCAGATAGAGCCTGTTTTAAAAATTAAAATTGGCTGTAGCTCAGAGGTAAACCCTCCTTGGATAGCATGTGGTTTGTTCATTGAAAATGGGCAAATGACTTGAACATATACTTCCCAGAAGAAAATACACAAATGACCAACAATCACATGAAAACATGCTTGCTATCATTAGGTAAAAGGAAATGCAAGGTATTAGATCAGAAACAAAAAGGGTATATACTATCCTTTTAATATGCTAATTGTACATATTAATGTTATTATTTTATATGGAATGTAAAATGTAGGCAATTATGAATAAGTGTGTATTATCTGCAACACTTTGTTTCTGTTTCATAACTACTTATATTTTAAAAATGAAAATAATAAAACTAGCGAATGCTTGCATAATGAGTAAATAATTAAACAAATGAATTAAATAAATATGTGCTAGAAGATTTTATTTTTCATAATACTTTTATTTTGTAAACAATTGCATTACACATATTACAGAAATTTCCTATAAATTCTAGAACTCATTTCCCCCTCATGAACACTTTATAGCACTGTGACACTTTTAATCACTATTTATGAATAGATTTATATACACTATTATTAACTAAAATTCAATCTTTACTCAGAAGTTGCATGTTTTCCTTTGTAATTCCAGAATCCCATCCAATGAACTACATATGTTTTTTGATTCCACATATGAGTGAGATCATGAGTATTTGTCTCCATGTGTGATTTATTTAATTCAGTGAAATGTTGTTCAGATACACCCATATTGTTCCAAATGACAGAATTTCATTCTTATTTTGTGCTTGGATAGATGCCACTGTCTGCACACACCATTTTGTTGTTATTGTTTATTAATTCATTGAAGGACATATAGGTAGAATCCACATCTTGATTTTTGTGTATGTTTTCAGTATGTTTCCCTTGTTACCACAAGAAACATGGGAATGCAGATATTTCATCACCATACTGATTTCATTACTTTTGGATCTATTCCATATGACCCAGGATTGCTGGGTCATATGGAAGTTCTCTTTGCATATTCGTGGAGTACCTTTATGCCCTTTGGCATGTTGGCTCTACTTCTTTAAATCCCCACCAATAGTAGGTGACAAATCTTTTTCCCCACACCCTTTCCAGGACTTGTTATACCTTGTCACTTTGATAATAGCCATTTTAATGAGTGTGAAATGCAATCTCATGGTGATTTTCACTTGCATTGCCCTCATGATTACCAGTATTCAATATACAGAAATCAAGAACTATGATAGATAGGAAGAGAAAGAAGGACAAAGCCATATATCATTTCAAAATATGGAAAAAAAAAGTACTTTACAAATTTTACTATGCTTTATGAATAAAAGCTCTCCACAAATTAGGCAGAGAAAGGATGTACTGCAACACAATAAAGGACATGTTAGGCAAACCCAGAGATATTATCATACTGAACATGAAAAAATTGAATGCTTTTTTTCTAAGTTTTGGTACAAAACCAGGATTCCACTTTCATCCTTCTTTTCATCATAGTAGTAGAGGTCCTAGACAGAGAAATTTCACGAGAGAAAGAAAGAGAAGGAAAGAATCTAAATTGTCCTTGACTGTTTCTGATATGATCTTATATAGAGATTGCCCTGAATATTTCATCAAAAAGTTGCTCAAACCAACAAATAAATTTAGTGAATTTGCAGCGTGTATAATCAACATATTAAAACTAGTACATTCTTATACATTTATTGCTAGATATTGCTCTCCACCGAGTCAAATTTAAGCAATACATTGAAACAATGAATTCTTTTAGCATATGTGGATCCTAGATTCACACTGGAGGCTGGTAAATAGTAGGTGCTATGTAAAGAAAGCACCAAGAGGTTTCCCATGAAAACTGGGACCATTTTGTGGAATGAAAAGCAGACACTATCAATAGTGATGCTAAAAAGACAGGATTAGAAAGAAGTGTGATATCTCTGCCACTAAACACATGCTGTGGTCATGAAGCCAGCATTCAAGAGATAAGGTGACTTTATACAGGGTGCATTGCAAAGAGAAAATAGCAACCATTTATTGTCTTGTGACTCAATGGCAGAGAAAAAGGAATCCACTTAGGGTGAGCAACTAATTCTTTGCAGCATGCCTTTCTGATTGTGTCACTGAAGAATTCAAGTTAAGCAGAGAAATTTGAAAAATTTTAGAATCTGGATTTGCAGTATTTTGTGATTTTATTTTTTCCATAATATTTGTGAGCATTGTGCACAAGGCATTATGTGGAAAATGTTGTATTCAAAATTAAAAGGCACATTATTACTGTTGCCTTCACGGAGAAGATGATTTATCAAGAAGAAAATGCCAAAAAAAAAAAGAAACATACGTATTGTTTGCAATTTTCACGATACAAAAGAATAGTTTTGCATTTCTATCATTGCAACAGGGAAGGTCACTGTGTGGTGGTGTATTTGGATCAGGCATGAAGGGCAGTTTGAACTATTTGAAAGTGGAGATTCACAGATGTGTTCAGAATCATTCATGGAATGATTAATTATATAAGAATGTGGAGTTCAAGAATGTGCATATTCCTCCAGGAGTTTCTCAAATCAGTTAGAAACAGTGACATCAAGTTCAGCTGTACTTTGCTTCTGTGAGGATTCTAGACACAGGTACAAGCTTGGGCACATAGTGTCCCCCACTCATTTTTTTCACCAGATTTTGTTGGATTTTTCTTAGAGGAAATTCCCCTGGATTAGGGTCATTTGCTTCATTCATCTGCTCTCCATGGAGCCCTCCTTGGTGACCCTGAACTCTATGTCCATAGGCACAAAAGGTCCCTGTTACCCATCCATGACACCGTTCCAGTCTTTCCCACTCAACCATCTATGTGTAAAGAAGAATCAAATGTGCCCCCAGCCCAGGAACAGCACTTTCCTGTGGAACATGGTGAGTGTCACCTGTCAGACACATCCTTCAGAATGGGGTCTAAAACAGGATGGAATCTAGAATAGGACAGAGGTTGGTGTTCGCACCCAGAGGGACTCTGAGGTCTCCCCAGTGACTCAAAGGAGAATCTGAGGAGTGGCAGTGCCATGTTCACAAGGACTTGAGGATGGAAGCAATCCCTGTGGAGGACTGGGGCCCACAGTATTCCAGGTCACAAAGGACCGCAGGGAGAATGTCCAATAGGGTGGAGAAGCCACCAGTGGGGACATCATGAAGAATGAGGAGGGGAGAGAAAGGAAACCCCCAGTGCAGATGGGCCTGGGACCCACCTCCACAGATTCTATCCAGAAACTGAGGCAACTTGGCCAGAAGGAGCCTCCTAGAGAGAGGGAGTTCCCAGGTCACCCAGTGACTCCATACGCAGGATACAGAGATAGGACCCCTGAGAGAGACTTATAAAATACAAATACTGAAACTCACTCCGGAATTGGAAAATTGAGTAGGGGGCTGGGCTGGGGTGTGTCTCAGTGGTAGAGTGCTTGCCTAGTATGAGTGAGGCCTTGGGTTCAATCCCCAAGCACCACAAGAAAATGAAATAGGAAATTTACTGCCTCATCAGCAGGAAGCTGTGCTCTTGTGAGGGGGCAGGACCTGGAAGGGAGAGAAGCTCCCTGGGAGGACTTGAGCCTCCAACCCCCATAACCAATCGGAGCACTGGGGTCTTCTCTTGGTCATAGGACCCAGGTCTCCTGGTTAGTGTACAGATGAGTGATCTCTGTGAGAAGTGGGGCAAGGCTGTTTCCACTCACTGCAGTGATCTAAGGCTTTGGAATTTTTGGAGGGTTGAGGTGAAGTCCCTGGCTCTGGGGTTCCAATCATGTTAGTTTCTGACGCCTGACCCAGAAAACCAGTTGAAGCATCCAGCTGAGTGAAAGTAGGAAGAGGAGCTGTAATGAATGCACCTATTCCAGGGAGGCAAGGGGCCTGACTTCCTGAGCCCTGCCTTGGGGTGCACACAAGGGGACCAGAAGTCACAGTCAGGCAGTCCTGGGTAAACAGTGGCCAGGCTGGTGGTAATCTCAGGAGGGGAATGGCTGCCTGGGTGGTAGTATGAGCCCATCACAGGGTTTTTACCAACCAGACCTGTTCATGGCATCCAGGGGCTTCCCTAGAGAATGCCTTAGAGGCAAGTGAAGGCAGAAATGCCAGGTGTCTTTCACAGTTTTAGTGCCCATAGATGTTTAGGATCAAGTGAAGAGTCTTCTTCTTCACTAAAAGCAGTCTTTGAGTCCTTGATATATTTTCACATACTGTGATGGGCTGACAGATCTGACTCCATGAGTATGTTATAGGCCAGACTCTAAGGGAAATGGCTAAATAGGCTCCATTTTGCTCTGAGACTCCATGTTATGTAGGTAATAAGCTTCTCCCATGGGAATACCCCACCTCTGTACCTATCATCATTTACTTAGCGTGACATGTTTAATAATATACAATGGAAACTCCTATGTAGTAAAAATTGCTATCCTTTGGCCTCTATTGCTCTTCACCAATGTACCATGTAAACGGTAATTGTGTGGATGTTAGCAAGCATTCTTTAGTTTGTACCTAGGTAAGGGTCAGTTTAACCTACTTCCCCCTTTGTTGATGATCTCATGATGTTAGTTTGTAATTTCCAATCTTAGCAACAGACACTTAAGATTAATGTGATTTTTTGTATAAGAACACTTACAACCCTGTGGTCAGGGCTGTTCTCCCAATAGCCATTTTTCGGGGCATTGTGTGAGACATTTAGCTGGTCAGCTTAATAAAGACTCCCCAATTCGGACTTCTCAGTGGTGATCACTCTATTCTTAGGTTGCACCCCATAACAATACTGTCTTTATTCCTTAATGATTTTTATTCACACTTTAATTTTTTGTATTAATGGGCTTCAGTGTGATTGTAGCATACATGCATATGCTTTGCACTCTCTGAGATCAAACCCCTTCCCACTGCATCCCACACACTCTTATCAAATTGTAATAATCACTGATCTTTCTGACTAGACTTCTGAGTTTGTTGTTCAGAACTTGAAAAGAGAACATGAAGTACGCTCTTTCTGATCCTGGATCTCATAGCATAACAAAATGTCCTACAGATTATGCTTTTTGTCATGGCTGAACACTACACCATTGTGCATATATAGCAGATTTTCTGTATCCAGTCTTCTGTCATTGGGCACCAGGCTGATCCCTTGTTTTAGCTAGTGGGAATAGAGCTACTATAAATATGTCTGCGTGGTTATCTTGTTGACATCTTTAAGACAACTGCCATGGAAACAAGACCAAGATGTGGTACCCCAACCACAAGTTATATGTACTTTTAGTTTTTTGTGGGAAATCCATAATGATTTTTATAGTGGTTCAGTTAATTTACATTCCCATCAACAGACAATAAGAGTTTCATTTTCTCCACATCCTCAGTGGAGAGACAACTAACAGAATGTGAGAGAATATTGAACAACCTTTCATCTGAAACTGTTAATATTCAGCATATATGAGAAAGCAGAAAATCTTGTAACAACCACAAAAACCACAAATTTTATTGTAATAAAAATATATGGATGACGTGTATAGACACTTTCTAAAAGAAGAAATAATAATGACCAGGAAATCCAAGAAAAACTACATAAAATCATCAGCTCTCCATTGCAAGCAAATCAAAGCCAAAGTATAATACCCTCTCTCCCCATCAGCATGGCTGTTGTCTAAGACAATGTAAGAAATGCAGATGAGGATGTGGAGGTTGCTCACCATTCAAGTGTGAATGTGACTTCTTTTGAATCCTGGCTACTATGTTCAGAATATAAGTTTTCTTCTTAACAAATCTGAAACTATTGAAGTCTCTTTTGTATGTGGGAGCAGGTGAGAAGGGTTCAAAAGTCTCAGGTGATCTAACAAGGTCACAGTGAGTGATGGGTAGATCAGAAAACTTGGATCTCTGGTTTCAAAATTGATTTTTATTTTGTATGACTTTTACAGTGGGTACTAGAAAGTGAAAACTCTCTATGGCACAAATTCCACATTGACTAGCCATTCGCAATGGTTTGGAATCAACTGATGGAACTCCACGGGACCAGCATCTGCACAGTGAGGGTGGAGAACTGAGGCTCTGCATTAAGAAAACAAAATAGTCCCCTTCTGTACCTGTCTTACTTCCATCAACACAATGTCCTCCAGTTTCAACCTGGTGACAGTGATCATGTGGCCATGTTTTAAAAAACAAAGAAGAGGTTGTTTGAATATTCTCACCAACATGAAAGAATAAACATTGGAGGTAGTAGACTTCATAATATATAGAAGTATCAAAACATTGCTAGTACACAGCAATTTTTGTAGGCACAAAGAATTACCATATCTCAATTGAAACAAGATAAATGAGTCACAATTGCAGCTTGCATATAATTTCCTTTTGAAATTTACTTTTCAGTAGCTCAATTTCACACTTGGGAGAATTCACAAATTCTAATCCCTTGAAACAAGTGTCATATCAAATGATTTCATGAACACATTAATTGTACAAATGTTGCAATTTCCCACTGGTTTCCCTTGATCTTCTGATCTGAAAATTATCAGAGATTTGAAAAACTCTAAGCTATGTTTATCTATGTTTGTGTTCTACTCTAACCTATGAGACCCAGAGTGTCCTGGAAGCTCTGCTCCTATGTCTCTTTCAGAGATACCTGCTCAGGGAGAAAGGGTCACATGGTGGGCTGGAGTCAGAGGAGAGAAGAGTGACAGCCAGAAGGCCTGACAGCAGTGGGGTCACTGAGTCTGGGGAAGCCCAGGTGCTATTGGGTGAATATTTGGAGCTGTGTAGGTGAGCATGTCACCAAGGTTTCACCTTTGAGACCATCACTAGCTTTCCAGGGAACTCTGATGTTCCAGAATAATTCTGAAGACCTGGATATAAATTGTAGTTGCACCTCTAACATTTGAAATTTAGAATTCTGGCCCTGAAGTTCTTGTGGAGAATTCTGAGGACAATCTAGACAGAGTCTACCCATCTCGAGCATTTTAGGGTTTCTCTGTGTGCTTCTGTGTGTGTGTGTGTGTGTGTGTGTGTGTTTGTGTGTATATGTGTTCACACACCTGGGCTCATCCTCGTACTGGATTGCTAGAACACCACCGCAACTTCTTGACCTGCTTGTTCTTCCTCCTGGTGGCTTTGGCCCTTCCTCCAATACCAGTGTTCATGGACTCCTCACTGACTGTGCTCTTGGTAGCCTTTTTGGGCTCATTTATTTCCTGGTTATCATGAATTCTCTGCCCTCCTCTGTGTTTTGACTGCTGAGTGGTGACTCCATTGGGAGACAGAGTGAATTCTACTTTCCTGGGGTTGGATTCAGACTTTGGTTGGTTCTGTTCTTGGAGGAACTTCCACAGATGTAAGGTGAGTTCTCTGGTGGCTGTGCCCACCAGGGGCTCCTCTGACTCCACCACTTGGCTACAGGAGTAACCCTGGAGCTCTCCTTGGGCGACTCCCAAGAATGAGTCTTCAGTCCCAACTGCACTGCCTTCCCTGCCTAGTGACAGGCTCCCACTGTCAGGTTCAAGTTCACTCTTCTGGACATAAAAGAAGATATATGCACACTGACTCAAGACACAAGTAATGTCCCAGACCACTACCTTAGCATCATCCATTTTATACCACTGGCCATTCCCAGATTTTATGTAGCAATAGGTAATGTCCACTGTGACAGCTCAACCCAGCATGGACCAGCACGGCATAGAGGGCATAGGCCAGGAGGCCACTACTCTGCTGAGTCTTGTATGGCTGCATGTGAAGACACTCAGGATACAGCACCTGCTTAGCAATTTTGTCACCCGTGAGAACACAGAATCATTTCAGTACAAGCATGAGAACCTTTGAGGCAGTCTGCAGGCTCAAGGTCTTGCAACCTGGCATCTTCTTCAGACAAACACCACAGTGATAGGCATTTTCCCCCTCTAACCATTCAGGCTTCACCAACTGCTCCAAGGCTTGCTGCACACTCTGAGCTGCCATGATGTCCAGCGTGATGTCCAGGTAGGGGTCAAAAGTGTCTGAAAGGCCGTGGCATTAGAGGCACTTAATTTGTGATCTCCAGCAGCCTCAAAATATTCAGTGCATGAGGGTGATATCCTGGGAGCAAGCCCCTGGCTGCTTGTGCCCACGCAGACATGCTTTCTGCAGGTCATCAAGGGTGAACAGCAGAAATTCATGGTCATCTTCCTCCTGCCATGTGTGGAAGCCAGCAGCCAATGCAGGCCAGGGCCATATGACATCCCCAGGGTGGTGGAGAGCCCGTGTCACATGAGCTTGCATCACACACAGCATGCAGACCCTGTGAGGAGGACAGGTTTGGGAAGGCTCCTGGGAGAGCATGTAGTTGACCAGGGGAGGGGTGTATGTCACACAGTGCAAAGTGGCATTCACATAGCAAGTGTTTCCCATGTTCTTCAGTTCAGCACCAGCCCCAGAATGTTTCTGCCAGTGGAGAAATAGTTTCTTTCTAGGAGCCAGCTGTGTCCCTACAGGAGCCATATCACTATTCACACGTGCATTAGTGCAAAGTGACAATGGTGACTCTGCAGGTAGAAAAAACCCAAATGGACTTTAGCATCAGTTGCATTTGATGAACATTTAGGTTTCACAAAGGCATCAAACAGACTAACCTCCACAGTGTGGTGAAGCTGCCTCCATGTCTCCAGGAGCACTGACCACAGGGTTTCCCATCTGGGATCTCAAGAGGAGGAAAGCTTCTTCTTCTGAGTTGGTCTTCAAATGACAGTCTTCTCCAAGTTTCCAGTCTTTTTACAGCTCAGCCTTTCCACCACACCCACTGACTCAGTGTCAGATTCACCAATCACCCCAAAGCACTTAAATGGATTAAAAAGTTTGGGTGTGGTTGGTTCCCTTCTGGGAGAGACTCCTTGACTTCTCTCTCTGATTTGCAGATCCCAAGAGCACAGAATCTGATTCAATTATCATGATTGTTCAGAAATACCCTGAGGTCCAGTTAGACAAAGCAAACCAAAAAATCACCATTTTTGGTAGTTCTGCTCGGTTGGTGTTGATGGGAATACTTTTGAATTGGGTCTCAAAAAACATGGAAAATGAATACAGGACAAAATATTGTTTGTTGTTTGTGTGTGTGCCCATTCTTTTAGCATTTGATACATGCAAAGATTCATATCAGTAATATTTCAAAGGGAGTGCTGTTTGCATTTATTAAAAGTGTTTCTCCAGTTTTATCCACTTTACTGAGAAAAGGATACATTTCAATTCCTTGTCTCAATGAACCAAGTCATGTTGGAAGTTTTTCCTGATTCATTGCCATTTTGGTTTTGAATTCAAAAGGACGTCATTTGGGAATAAGCGTACCTGTCTTTGGCAGAAATATCAAGGAGGCATGTGGCATCAGTTAGAATAAGATTTCAATTATGTTCAAGATAACGTTCCTTCTAATTTTAATGTACCATGTGCACAGATTTCTCCACCCAAATGCCATGATTCTAATCATGTAGAATCATAAATAATTTATTTTATTTATTTTTATGTGGTGCTAGAATCGAACCCAATGCCTCATGCATGGTAGACAAGCCCACTTCCGCTGAGCTATGACCCCAGAACCATAAATAATTTACATAAGATTAATGTAGTAAGGTTTTTAATTCTGTGGTTCCTTACCTCTCAAATTTTATATTTCAGTGGAATGATCTGGAACATAGCTAGAAATGGATTCGTTTACCTCTGTTGGGCCGCTGAAAGGTGACAATGCAAATGATTTCACTAGTTCTCCAGGGGTTTCTGTCATTTAATCTCCCACTCCCTTAAATTAATTATGATAATCAGGAGAAGGGTGGAGAAGGAAGGATTTGTAAGTTCTTTGTCTTGTGAAGTCAAAGAATGAGATTCATAGTAGCAGAGCAGGAGAGCAAAATAAGAGAGTGCATGAAACCAATGAAGGAAAGCAGGGGCAGGGTGCTGCCCGATGGCTGCTGTCTAGAGCTTTGTATGATGATGTGAGAGGGGAGTTAGTCACCCATAATGACCATGGACTGGTGATTTGAAATTAGTGGTATCTGAGTCGAATCACACCTGCCCAGTCAGGGTGTTGATACTTTGGGACTGGTTCAGGGTTGTGAGCAAAATGTCAGGCTCCAATGTAGGTGCTGGTCAGGAGCCAACTGCTCCATCTGAGGTAAGTTGTAGAGGCAGAAGTGAAATGCAGCATGAGGAGGGGCCCTTTAGGCCTGTCTGCCTGCCAAATTTCTCTCCCCTTCTCTGGCTATCATTGGGCATCCTGTTCATGCTGTCATATTTTGTGTATCATTTAAATTTTTTCAGGAATAGTTTCTGTGAGTTTCTGTACATAAGAAGTATTTGTTAGGTTCTGACCATGATGATGGAGGATTTCCTGAGGGGCTGGCATGCACACAGCTCCCGGTGGCCTCCAACATTGCCTGTGGTGGCACCTTGGACAAAATCACCTCTTTAAATGCTCCCATTTTCCCTAGGTAAACAATGAGAGACTCTACCTGTAGGGGAGGTTCAAGGAAGTTTTCTTATGCAACAAAGCTTGTAAAAACTGTGAGAGTGACTCATGTGCCCCCAAGCAGCTTGTGCAGGCCTGGAATTGGGGGGCATCTTTCCCTTCAAAGCCACTACCTGCTGGAACAGGGAAACTCCAGACCAGGAGCTGCCTTAAATGTGAAGAAGTTGTGAATGGCACTCCTTCCTCAACACCAGCAGTCCTACCCTGATTCCCTTCAGATTCTGAGACCAGCAACAGTGCTTGTTAAAAACACACTCAGCAGAATTATTCTGCTCTGTGAAGGCCTGGACCTGAGAAATGTCCCAGGTGCCCTTGTGGCAGTAGGGAAGCCTGACCCAATCTAGGAGACATGGTGAAGATCAGAATTCTATGTCCTCCACAGAGCCTGGAATCACCTCCTGCTGGGGCTTTCATGCCCTGCTGGCCAGGAGATTTGAGGAGGATGACCTCCACAGACCAGGTTCTCTTTATGTGAATCTATGTGTCTGGACTTCCCTGGATCTCAGAAAAAGAGAGCAGTCAGCAGAAGAAAGTGGATTGGAACAGGGCCAGGGATTTAAGCTTGTCCAGAGCTGGTGGGGACCCCTGGGCTGAAGTAGAGATACTCCTAATGCCTCTCTACCACATGGTCCCCAGAAGTACTTAGTCACACAGGCAGAAGGTGGGCCCCATGGGCTTCCAGGAAGGACCACTCAAACTACAGGTACACCCTGCTCCTCCATGTGGACTTGGAAGAAACACCTGTATCTCCTGTGAATCTAGGCCCTAGAAGCTCTCATGATCTTGTTCTCCTGCCATATTTTGTTTTGGTTCCCTCCCAGTCTAGACTTCTGCTACTCATTTTTCCATCCAGTGAAATTTTACATCTTTTTCTTCTGCATTCCCAAGACCCTGGGGAAACTCTACTATCGCGTCCCCTCTGGCCGCAGAGAGAGACACGACAAATGTCTGAAGCTTTGGAAGTTTATTGTGCACAGTTCCTCTCCTACGCTTCTCTTACCCCTAGCTTCTGCGCACTCCCAGCTTCCCTTCTCCCAGCTTCTTCCAGCTTCCCTTCTCCCAGCTTCTTCCAGCTTCCCTTCTCCCAGCTTCTTCCAGCTTCCCTTCTCCCAGCTTCTTCCAGCTTCCCTTCTCCCAGCTTCTTCCAGCTTCCCTTCTCCCAGCTTCTTCCAGCTTCCTTTCTCCCAGCTTCTTCCAGCTTCCCTTCTCCCAGCTTCTTCCAGCTTCCCTTCTCCCAGCTTCTTCCAGCTTCCCTTCTCCCAGCTTCTTCCAGCTTCCCTTCTCCCAGCTTCTTCCAGCTTCCCTTCTCCCAGCTTCTTCCAGCTCCCACGTACTCTCGGCTCCAGCCCGGCTCCAGCCCGGCTCCAGCCCGGCTCCAGCCCGGCTCCAGCCCGGCGCCGCCGCCGCCGCCGCTTCTTTCGCTTCTTCCGCTTCTTCCACTTCTTCTGTTTCTTCCGTTCCCCCTACTCTCCCACCCACCAGGCTTATATACACTTCAACCAATCAGGGGAGAGTACACGAGATAAACGCGGACAGCTGCAGGCATAGGATGGGTACACGAGGGGGGCATGCTCTAGTCACATCGTTAACTAGCCAATCATTGGAATTCGCTGGTTGTTTACTGTATAGTTGGCCGCTTTTGGCTCAGCGTCAGGCGCCATCTTGACCATGCCTAAGGCTGGGGGCCCTAGAAACCCCGACACTCTACCAGGCAGAAGAGAAGCCAGGGAATTCCTAGAAGACAGGTAGTTCTGAAATTGCTCAAAAGGTCAGATGGAACTCTATGATTTTACTAGCTCTCCAGACTTGTGTGGACATCAGTAGATTTAGGAAATTTCCAAATGCTCAGGCTGACCTAGAAAGCCCCCTGTGCCAATTTGTTAGCAAAGATGACCCAACATCCCTCACTTGACTTAGAAAATGCCAGGTTCTCTGACTGTAAGTGAAAGCTTCCACAACCATCACAGGTGGGGTGGAGTGGCTTCTCATCACTGGATTTTATTTGACTAATGAGGAATAGCACTAAAAACCCAGGAAACCAGGATCTCAGGACATTTTGTTGTCACGTAGGAAGACTCGATGTTGCACTAGGATTTCCTGAGATCCCAATTTGATTTCAAACCTTTAGTGTCACATACATTTTTTTCTGGAAGGAGCCCAATTGGACAGATGGTCTGTTATCTCTCACCAATAGGTGGAAAAATGGAGAAGTTGTTTCCATAAACTGGCACATTCAATGTTAGCACTGATACTACCAGTTATTGGTGTTAAGTTCGCTTCCTCCAATGTTGAAGTGTGAACATTAAAGAAGAATGATGAGGGAGGCATATGAAGTCAGTTTTACTTCAAGTTGGTAACACAGATGTCTCCTGGGAGATAGAAGGGGCCATGGATGGTATTCTAGTAACCCAGGAAGTGAGAGTACCCTGCCCCTTTTATAGGCAAAAGTCTTCTTTGTTCTCCTGCATTCTTCTCTTATCTTGTTCATTTCTACCCCAACCTGCACCATGACTGGGATATGTCAGGGGAATGGCCAGGGTGGGGTTGAGTAGGTGAACTGGGAGGGCCAAGGTGGAGTGCCAGGCAGGATGGAAGTGCCAGCCTGGGGGTATTGATTAGTAGCTCTCTGTCTTCTCAGGAGCTGCTTCATTAACAACCTTTTTGGAAATGGCTGTATCAAAGGGATCTGGACACATGATCATCCCAAACTCCCAGAAACTGAGATCGTCCTCCAATTTCTTGATCTGACCTGATCACCTATTGCAGTCTCACTGCCTGTCTTTAATTCTGGCTTCATTCCTCCTCTAATTCTATGAATTTCTTATTGCTGTAAGGAAATGGGGGCAATGACTTCTGTGGCTGGAAGAGGACAGTGTGGGGCAAACAGATTGGAGTTCCCTTTTAGGTTGTGGGATCCATAGTAAAACTCTGTTTGGGGAAGAACAGGTTGCAATGTCATCTGGGGGTTGGTGCTTTTATAAATGAGAAACCAAAGGACATGAGTTCTGAAATGAGATGAATACAAAATAAATGTTGCAGCATTTGGAACCTGTCAATAAATATCATGAATGTGATAGAAGTCAATAATCTCTCACCAGTAGGTAGAAAAGCTGAGAAGCCATTTCCATAACAAGGTCTCATGAAGGCTGGAGAGGCGAAGACCTTTATGTGGCAATGTAAATTTTTAACATTGTCAGAGTTATCAGAAATGGACACAAAACTTTTACTTTTTAATGTCATATATCTCCCAATAAAATAGAGTTAATCTGTTTTATTTGTATAACCTTTTTTGTTAATCTTTTATTTGTATAACCTCTGGTTTAGCAGAGATTCCTTTATTTTGTTCCTTAGGATAAATGATCATACAAACACTGATTAGGGCTTTCTGTGTAGAGGTTAACAAGATCTGTAGTCCTTACACTGACGAAAAGTTTCTCACTCTGGCAGTTTCTCTTGATAGTTATTAGGAACTCTTGTCTATGAATCTCTCTTTTGTAGCCTCCAGTCTTTCTTTTTCTTAAGTGCTAATACACGTGCTCATCTTGTTATAGTTAAGTATTGTTTCTTCTTTGAAATGTGCAGGAATGGCTGTGGTTTGGTTTTTAACTCTTTTGCTGCGTGTTTAAGATCAATCTGGTCAAATTGACCTCATCCTATTTGCTGTTACGCATCAGTTAAGTTCTCACAAGTGAAGCTGGAGCAATTGGCCAACCAAGTCCCAGCTGATTCCAACTTGGGGAGCTTAATTCATGCCCAGGTTTCTGCTTTTTCCTTCACCAAAACTGGAGGCTGAGCCTCCTCTTCAGCTATTGTACAATAAAGGATCACAGATGCTGAGTTCTAAAATGAAGTAAACCCTTGTTGAGGGATTTACCTTTAGGGCATTTGGTCAGCCAAATGATAAGTAGAGATTGACTTTTAAGAATGACTGGATTATGACCTCCAGTGTCTGCAGCTGGTGGTGGGCACTGAAGGAATGCATGGACTCCATCTCTTGCCTGAGGGTGAGGGACAAGTATTGACTAATGGAATCAAAATGAAACCAGAGGTGGATCCCAAAGTAATAATTGCAAACTAATTACTCAGTATAATATCAATGATTTATTCCTTTCTGTGTTTGAGTTTCTATCAAAATTTCTAGAAAATAAAGTCCATGTGTGGAGTCCATCACTCAGTATGCAAAATCATCATTTTCAAGTCATGAATTGTTGATTCTAAAATCTGGAGAGGAAGATAAACCCCTGGACATTTTAAGAAAAAACTGAAATCATACCATTCATCTCACAATAATGTGTTTCTTACAAACACTTGAATCCCCCAAAGGCATTAATTTTACCAAATGCATTTCTACGTATAGGGGTATAAAAACAATCCTGCAGACCACTGTAACCAAAATTCTTAGAAATCAATATCATCTAATGTCATCTTGCATTTCTAATATACTAAATACAAAAAGCCTTTTAAAGCATTGATTTTGTGAACCTGCATCTAACCAAGTATTAGCTTAGAAAGATTGGCACAGACATCTAGGCAAGTATCATTTGTCTAGGACACAAGGTCTTGCAAATGAGGTGAATGGATTAGAGTCAGGTGATGCAAATGTGTGAGTCATTTTTTAACAGGAATTTCCACAGGGATTAGGGGAGTGGCATCAGGTGAGGAATTGGATCACATGGGCACAGGGCAGTATCTAATATCCCTCCCTCCCTTTCTTCTGGCATCCAGGAATCTTCCTCTGCTCCTGAGCTGTTTGTTCAGGAGCCACCTGCCTGAAAACCTGGTGACAGAGCAGTGGAGGACAGCTGGACCTCAGGTGGGATTCCTTTTCTGACGTGTTCTACAGATCATTGTTGGGGGAAAGAGTAGAAGAGAAACAGAAAATGATGGAGGTTTAAGTTCTTGGGTAAGTGTTGTTTAATTTAAATAGTGTGTGTTTGCATTGAGAAATCATTCAATATTTTAATGACTGTGGAAAGATTCAAATTTCAGAGGGAACATACTCCACCATTCTGAGTTCTATGGGTAGGTGGAGGAATCATATGGAAACTGGTCATTTTTACTATGGGCAATTTAAAAGTGTAAATGTGAACAAACTAAAGGGATTCAGCCTGATATTCCCATCCATGCACATGTCAGTGTTTTCTCCTCTTCATCCATCCTTCTACTCATGTTCCCTCCCCTCTCTTTAGAATCAGCATCTCTCACTCCAGATGCTCCCTTTCAAGTCCCCTAGTCAACCCCTTCTACCTCTGGATCATCTTTCCTTCAGTTTCCACATATGAGAGGAAACACTGTAACCTTCTCTTTCTGTGGTGTCTTCCAGTTCCAGGGAAGCTCCTGACAATGACTGGATTGCCTCTTTCATGCTGAATATGAGTGCTTAGTTTACTTTTGCTTTTTCTGTTGTGTCTCATCAGTTTGGGTAAATATGCAGGTTAACTCTGGCCCAACAGAATATGTTTTAAAAGTCCCTGCCTTTCAAATGCATGGGAGCATTTCAGAAGCATTGTTTTTGGAATCTCTTTAAACATATGCTAATGGGCTGGAGTTGTGGTCCTTTGTAGATGGCTTGCCTGGTACATGGGAGGTCTTCAGTTTAATAGCACCACATATAAATGAATAGAATTTTAAAGAATCCATTGACAATTAAAAATATTAAACCAAAATTTTTAAAGATCTGGTAAAACTCAGCAATGATCCTATGGAGCCAGGGATGTTCCTTGGTACAATTTTTACAATGGTTCATTTGAAATACTTCAACTCTGTTCTTCTTTCTTAAATATATACTGAGGTACTGTCCTTGTCCTGGAAAGTCATGTGTGACCAGAATTTTGGCCACTTCCTCTGGATTTTCTAATTTATTGGCATAGATTTTTGGTATCTGTTGTTCCTCAACAGGCTAGCTTTCAGGGTCTGGGTTGAGAAATTAACTGAGATTCAAATTAGTTTCCCCCTATATGTAATATGATTTTTTCATCTCACAGCCTTTATAATATTGTCTTTATTCTATATTATAGGCATTTGCAGTACAATGTGCCATGATGTGGTTCTGTTATAATTTTGCACATTTGGGTTCCTGGAAGCCTCTTGTATTTGATTCTCCATTTATTCTTTAGCATTGGGGAATTCTGTGGTACTATTGCATTGAAAAGAATGTGCATTCCTTTGGTTTGTATCTCCATGCCTTCACCTATCCTGACAAATCTTAAATTTGGTCTTTTCCTGTTATCCCTTTATTCTTGGATTCTATGTTCATGTTTATTTTTTAACATCTCCCCTTGGTTACCTCTATTTTGAGGATTATATATTTTGTCTTAGTTGGCTGAGGTTTTGTCATCCAATTGGCCTAATCTGTTGGTGATGCTTTCTATTAAATTTTTGGTTTACTTTATTGGTTCCATTATTTTTGTTTGTTTTTTCCCCAGAATCTCTATCTCTTTACTGAAGTAATCTTTTGCTATCTGCGTTTGCTCTCTCACATCATCCTTTACTTTTCAGATAATGTAAGCTATGTACATACTAATATCATGTTCTAACATTTCTTCTGCTGTGGTATCGATGGATCCTATTATTGGAGTATGTTGGTTTGCTCAGAGTGACTTGTTCCCTTGCATTCTCATGTCGTTTGTGCATCTACCCATCTATTAGTTATGGATATGAGGCAACAGCGTTTCTACCCTGTGGACTTGTACTGTCACCCAAGGTTTCCAGTACACTACTGTTTAGGAGGAAACAAATAATAACAACAACCAAGCAAACAATATACAGCATTAAACCAAGTATTTCCTTCTATCATGTCTATGATGTTTAGTATCACAAGAAACAGAAATTATATGACCCCCCATGCCTATAATAAAAAGAGCAAGTTTGCAAAACTTTACAATTTTAAAAGGTGGACTGGGAAAAAACTGAAGTGCTAGAGTGTTTAATGATTATGAGGGAGGAGGAAGGAAGGCAGAAGTAAGGAATTAAAGGAAGAGTGAAAGATAGAACAATAGAGATTTGCTGTTAGCAGAAGAAAAGAGGGAATCAAGGGAAAAAGCTAGGTAGGAGAAAAATATACATAAAGCAAAAACTTTAAAGGAAAATCAAGAAATACATGAATACAAAACAAAACTACAATATACTAAGTAAACATCTTAGTTCATAAATAACTAATCCTTATGAAATAATTGGCTTCAAGAATGCTAGAGATGAGAAGAAGAAAATAGGAAACTGTATAAATGTATAAACTGTATTAATATACCATTAAGGTCACAATTAAACAGTGAAAAAGATTTTTTTTTAAATCTTGATGCAAAGTTAAAGAATTATTTTCATTGAATTTCAAAATATTCTCAGCTTCTCTTCCCTGCAGTTTTATGTGTGGTCTTGAGGAGTGTGGTTCTCAATTCTCTGTGGCTGGAGTGAGAAAGGAAATCCCAGAGTTGGAATTCCTGGAGGCAGGGTTTAGGCTTAGTTAGGTTGGAGGCTCTTTGCCAAATGGCAATTGGTCTGGAGATTTTAACTCAGCACACCTCCTGCACCCAGTACTTCCAGTCCATGTTGTACAACTTTACCCCAGGGCTTCCCTTGGTTTCCACTCATTTGGTGGGGGTTCAATTCTTAGTCCCCTACATCACCTGCAGACTCCATGTTTCCTGGTCTCTCATTGGGTCTCCAAAGAATTTCTTCTGCCCCCAACCTGCAAAGTTCCTGAGCAGATGTGTCTCTCCCAGCTGGTCCTGCAAGCAGTCAAATTGGAGGGGGAGGGGTAAAGCAAGGGGAATTTCTGACACCAGTTGTCCCTTGTTTAAGCCTCTCTCCACATTTGATTTTCTTCTGGTCACTTAAGTTCACTCTGTGTCATGCAGTGTGTGTTTATTGGGCCTATAGATCAAGTCAAACTCAAGTTTGCCAGGACTTGACTTCCTCAGTTGCCAGTCCCCCAGCCACAGCTGCAAAATTGTTCTTTTTTCCTCCTTATGCCACCTGGAGAAATGGTGGCTTCTTTCCCCACACTCAGATATCATGCAGGGTGTTCTACTGCTTTGTTGGAAAATGTCCTTGTTGCAATATCCTTGGTCTCTAAATGCTCTGTCCCTAGACATGGCCTCAGGCCTCCAAAAACTGCTGGTTCCTTTAATTCTCTTATCCCTCTGTTACTCTGATGGAGGGACCACTGTAATTGCAACATCCAGCCCTGTTGTGTCATTGTCTGTGCCACTGGGGATATTTTCTTATTTTATTTTATGCAACCTCCTGTATCCTGGGTCTTTTTGTAGGCCTAGATTTATAATGAAACAACATATCCTCCCATCATTTTATTTATCCACATTGTGGAGAAGCTGCCTGTCTACTTTCTTGTTTTCAATCCACCGAGTCACCAGAAATCCAATTTCTTCTCTTTTACCATTCTGGATCTCACCTTATCATTTTTGAATGATCAACTCTTTCTTGAAAAATCAATTATTCATTTTCCATATTTTAAAAAATGTCTGAATTTCTCTTACTGTTTATTCCTAGCTTCAGTTCACTGTGTTCAGAAAAGAATCAGGATATTATGTCAATATTTTAATGTGTCAGTTCTTGATTTGGGGCCTAATTTCTCACACAGACATATCAAGCCTAAATATTTCCTCTGTTCATTCTTAGTTCAAAGTGGGGCAGCCCTTCTGGAGAGCAGTATGGAGAATCCTTAGAAAACTTTGAATGGAACCACAATTAGACCCAGCTACCCCACTCCTGGGCCTATACAAAAAGGACTTAAAATCAACATATAACTGTGGCACAGCTACCTCAATATTTATACCAGCTTAATTTACAAGTGCAAGATTGTAGAATGAATCTAGATGCCGTTCAATAGATGAATGGATAAAGAATCTATGGTATATATACACAAATATATACACAAGGGACTATTATTTAGCCATAAAGAGTAAAATTATGGTATTTGCAGATAAATACATGGATTTGGAGCATATCATGCTAACTTAAGTAAGCCAATCCCATAAAAACAAAGGCTGAATAATTTCTTTGATAAGTGGATGATGATATATAATGGGGGATGAGAGAGATGCAAGAATGAAGGAGGGATAAATTGTATAGAGGAAAATTAGGGGTGGGGAGAGGATGGGAAAAGGAAAATAATAGGATGAGACAAATATCATTTCCCTATGTACACTTAAGTTTATGCCCATGGTGTGACTCTACATGTTGTACAACCAGAGAAAAGATAGTTGTACCCCATTTGTGTACAATGAATCAAAATGAAAAATAATAAAAATTTTAAAAACAAATGCATTAACTTTATATTTATGAAAAGGTAATTAAATAGCAGGGTGCTAAACTTAAGTCAGCAAATTAGAATGCAAATTATGAGCTTCAAGTCTAAGTATGAAAGAAAATAGATTTTCTTTGGAACATTTATCTGAAAACTGTCTTCTCTGACCTCAAAGTTGGTCAGATATGAAAATAGTTTTGGTTTTCAAATAGTTGTGTAAGAAAAATACATATACCTGTCCTCATGGCCATGATTCTTTCATCACTCAAGGAAAATCACTTCCTCTGTTTGCACTGACACACTGTGTTGCCGTAGAAATGAATAAGTTCTCTAGATTCATCAACTCAGGGAAAAAATGTCTCATCACCAGGCAGTGTGTCTAGCCTAGAGCAGGGTCCTGTCCTTGGACCAGTTGACCATAGCAGAGAATGGAGAAACATGTGGGAATGGGACATCACATTTGTGGAACAGATCTGACTATGTGGTCATGGTTCTACCCATCACACAAAGGCAAGGACATGCACATAGGAGGCCTTTTGTTTCTCTGTGAATAGGATTTTTTTCCTTTTCCATGTGACTGAGAGAATTCTAAATCTGACACCTGAGGAAGACAGACCTGACAAAGGAGATGAGGCAGTGGGCAGGTCGTTCCCCACACCCTCAGCTGAACAGACCCTTTAATGCCCAGAATGTGAAAAAGCATCCGAGGGCATCAGTGGGTCCCAGGGTTCCCCCACCAGAGTAGGAGGATCCCAGGGTAAGTGGAGGCCTGGGTATGTGGAAAGCCAGGGGGCAATGTGGATTAATGAGCCTGGGTTAGATCATACATGCTTCTGTCTCTATAAATGAGTTGTTCATTCCAATCCCATGATGGCCTAGACTGGGAACTCCCCATCAGGCCAACTGGTCTGTTCTTATGCTACCAGTGTCCACTTTACCTGCAAATAAGTATCACATCCAGCCAGGATGTTGTCTACTCTTTGAATCCTGGTTCAGTATCCCATCTCTCCGAATGTGTAGTCCTTCCTAGTTGTTTTCCTCCACCAAATCTGTGTTTGGGAGCAACTCTAGCATCTAGTATTGGATCCCCTGCCTTAGTTTCTCCCAAAACTATGATATGTGAAAATCTGTCCTTTTCTTGATAATGGAATATTGGCTGTGGTTCTGCTCATGCACTAACATTTTCATTTTCAACCCACAGGTGAAGTGCAAGGAATGTGGGGACTTTGGAAACACTCAGAAGAAAAGAAGATGACCTGTGAAGTGCTGGGATGGGGCACTGACCCCACAAGCCTTGGGCCCACAGAAGGAGAAAGAGGACCATGCACAAGGGAAACCTGAGAATATACAGAACACAGGAGTCTTTAAGCAGTCTGAGAGGCAAAAAGACCAGATACAGTGTTGAGCATGGGAACAGAAGTCATCCCCCCTCTACTGCAATCCAAGGAAGTTATGTCTCTCCTTCTCTACACCACTGCACAGCCATCTCCAGGCAGTTACAGAAAAACTGGAAAGGAATAGACAAAAGCTTTATATCAGGAAACCAGTGTTCAGTGTTCAGTCCAGCGTAACCGGTGCAGAGAAAGGAGACACAACTAAGTTTCAGTTTGACGAGATTTATTGTAGCCTCCCAGGTTCTTTGTCTCCTGCTTCTTTTCTGCTTCATTTCTTTCCTTCCTCCCCTAGGCTCCTAGCTTACATACCATGATCAGCCAATCATAGCAGAGCTTTATCTCACGCAGGTAAGCATGCAGGGGAATGCCAGCATAACACTATATAAATCACAAGCTGTCCACACGTGGCATGATTTTAGATAGCCAATCCTTCAGTCTTGAGTTAGCACGTCATAAGTCACCAAGGAACTAGTAACAGCAGACAGACTTTTAGGTACTTCCTCATTTTGGCAGTCAGTGCCCTTTGGCTCACTGCAAGGTGCCATCTTGTCCAAGATGGCCCTTAACATCTCCCCCTTTTTTATTAAAGAAAAGGTCAATGACTGTGCCTGTCATAGGTGCCAGAGTTACACTTTATCCTTACACATTTTTGGGAGTCAAAGAGCTGTTGGTATGCTTTGAACCCTGTCTTAGGTTGCTAAAAAGTCCACGCTGTGTTTACCCATCTTTGACTACCAGTCCTGTAATTGGGACAGCCAAATCTGTAGATCAGAGCCCTGATCCTTGGCCATTAGGACTTACCATACCACTAAGTCTTGCTGTCTTTGATAACTCCTTAAAGGCAACATGTCTGAGTAGCAATAATAAAGGCAAGAACAACAATCCCATCATAGCAAAACTTCCCATCCATTGTTTACCAAATTGTAATGTTGACTGTAGTTTATCACATATATAGAATTTCTTTATAGGGTAGTCAAATTAGTAAACTGTTTAGTCCATGTCCCATTAAGCATGCTTCCAAGCTATTTGGATATATTTGCAGCAGCAGTAATATTAGAATAGGGTATAGGGGTAACACAAAATGCTTGGGCATGTACTAGACAGCCCATCAGTGCGGTAACAGTCAACATGTCCACTTGTTCTTGTAGTAAGTTCACTCTTTGGTTTAGAATGAGGATTCCCATGGTGAGATGTGTTTTGATGTTTTCCTGGGCTGTCAATGTTTTGGCAGTGGCTCGTGACAGGTTCCTGAGCACGTGAGCAGTAGGAATAGCAGATCCTAGGGCAAGTTCAGCCACAGTGGCAGCAGCCGCAGCAGTCGCCACAGCAACAGTGATGGCTATAATTGCTGAGATACCAAAATCTCTTTTGGCTCTCATGGGTAGGAAATTCCACTCACTGTGATTTAAGGTCACTGGGACTGGAATAAATTTAGGAATCCTGGCAATCACAGCCAGAGGAAATAATGAAGCATTTCAGCAACTAGATACATAACACTCTTTGTTAGGGAAGTTAAGGACCTCAGTATCATTATCATTGTTATTAGTAATGTTAATATTAAACTTAGAACTGTTAGACAGAATGAGTACAAACAGAGACGTGACACATACAGGAGTAGGGGGGAAGATTGATTAATGGAGGTGAAATTGGCCACGCACTCTCTATAATTTCAAGCAGATCTACTTCTTCCATCTACATTGACTTGGTTTTGACTGCACATTTGTTGAATGAGAGAGAGATTGCCTGCCTGTATCGTACTAAGTGGACTAATATCCATATAAGCAAACGCACCACAAAGAGATCATATGGAAATAGGAGAGTAGTCATTGGTAGAAAAATCAGTATCTAGACTGGCATACGTATATGGTGCATTTGCTTTCCTCAATGTTTCTTTAACAGTTTCCCAGTCTATGGCAAATGGCCCAAAGGAAAAGTAAGGAGTCACCTTATAAGCCATAACATCCCCTTGACACCTATTCCATTAAATAGGTCCAACATCACCATAAGAAATTTGTGTACAAGTGGGACCCCATCTAGGCTGTTGTGTATAATTTACACTCCCAATGGCCTTGGATATATTTAAAGCAAAGGCATAATGGTCCTATCCATGCCAATACCCATAAGAAAGATTCCAATTGGGAGCAAGCTGCACACAGGGCAAGACACCATTGGCGGTTTCTGATGTGGCTAACCAGAGGAAGCAAAGACTACCTCTTAACTTGAAGTTTAAACTAGTATTAAGTGGCTTTAAAGTGGAATCAGCTGGCAAGTAAGGGATACCTAGAAGTTCTGTATTATGAAATAATTGAGGGAGCAGTCCCCAGAATATATCCCCAAGAGTTTTAGGAAGAGCTAACAAGAGCACGCTTACCACCATCACCATCATTTTGTGTTTCGGTGCCATTTTCTTTCTTATGGATAGTTCTTACCAAGCACTCCGGAACCCAGATAGTTTGTTGTTGGTCCTGAGGAAAAATATAAAGAAATCCTCACCCCCAAATTAACACTGGTTCAGGTCCTTTCCAGGACCCAGTCAAGATGTCTTTCCACATTGCTTGTGGATGGCCAGCAGACTTTTCATTAAATGCCTATCAGCCGCAGTACAGCCCATAGCATCCAATTTTAAAAAATGGAGGGTGAATAAAGCAAGGTTAAGTCTGTTCGTGGGAGGGGCTGGCCCTATTTCCCATTTTTATTTAGTTAATCAGACTTTTAATGTTCAATTAGCCCTGTACAGGACAGCTTGTCCTTGTGGATTGTAGGGCAATCCTGTAGAACGATAGATATTAAACTTTGAGCAAAACTGTTGAAATGAAGAGAAAGTATACGCAGGACCATTATCTGTTTTAAATGATTTTGGCCTTCCCATAGTAGCAAAGGCTTGAAGGTAATGACTGATTACATCTTTTGTCTTTTTCCCTGTATGGGTAGTAGCAAATATATATACTGAATAGATATCTACAGTTACAAGTACAGACCTTAAAGTACCAAATTCAGGGATATGGGTGACATCCATCTGCCATAGATGATTTGGAAGGAGTCCTCTAGGATTGACTCCAAAAAGAGGAACAGATAAATGAGGCACATAGGCAGGACACGGTTTTACAATGTTTCCGGCTTGTTCTTTTGTAATGCTATATTTTATTTTGAGAGTAGTAGCATTGACATGAAAATCTTTATGGAAATTAATTGCTTCTTTTACAATATTAAATACATGAAGGTGTTGAGTAGCTGAGTCTGCAGTAGAATTTCCTTCAGCTAAAGGCATAGGCAAGCCTGAATGTGTTCTGATATGGCCTATATATAAAGGTTGTTTGTGAGGCCACAGAAGAGTTTTTACTTGATAAAAGCATTGTTGTAAGGTAGATTGAGAACTAATGGGTCCAGCTGTCTCACGCCGTGACACAAGTTGGGCAATATAGAGACTGTCAGTACAAATATTTAAAGGTTCCTCAGGAAATGTTTGTAAGGCAGTTATTATTTCTTCTAATTCAGTTTTTTGAGCAGACTCATGAGAAGTAATAGTAGTGTGTACTTTGTCAGAAACTAATTTAGCTGTACTGGAGGAGGAGCCAGCTGTAAAGATTGTTTTTGCTGCTGGGATAGGTTGAGCCTTAACAACCTGAGGGAACATAACAGGATGTCTTTTGAAGAAGCTGACAATAGGTGAACTTGGCAAGTGATTATCAAATGTGGCCATGGTGGAACAATAGACAATTGCCCAATCTTCATTACTGTTAACTAGTATTTTAGTTTTTTTGTTGTATATGGACAATAACTGTCTGAGGATGAACTCCAATAACTCAAAGGGCCGTCTTAAGTCCTAATGCAACTAGATTTGCCACCATCACAGGATATGGGGAAACAACATTTTTGGGGGACACTGGCAAATGGATCCATATCAGGGGTCCAATTTACCACAATAGACCTGTAGGAGTATATTCAAAATCTAATATTATGAGACTAAAAGGCAAGGATAGATCAACTCTATCATTATGAGCATTTTCTAAAGCTTGTTCTACTAACTTCAAGACTTTTCTACCTTCAGGAGTTACATTTCTGGGGATGAAGGGTCTGAATCTCCTTGGAGAATATCTAAGAAAGGCTTAAGTTGACCAGTGGTGATTCCCAAAATTGGCCTTATCCAATTTATATCACCTAATTAGTTTTGGAAATCATTTAGCGTCCTAAGCTTTTCCATAGCTAATTGAATTTTTTGTGGCTTAACACAGGTATCTAATATTTGATGCCCTAGAATCAATAATAGGTAATAGGGCTCTGGATTTGCACCTTTTCTGCGATGACATGTAATACCCATTTTTCTAGGGTTTCAGTAATATTGCCAAATATCCTTAATAAATCTCCTGTTCCATATGAGCCAAAAGAATATCATCCATATAATGGAGACAATAAAGTTCTTTACAATTCTGTCTAATATGTGATATAGCCTGGCCAACATATATTTGACACATAGTGAGACTATTTGCCATTCCCTGAGGAAGGACCACCCATTGGTATCTAGTTTTAGGCCCTTCATTATTCAAAGAAGGAACAGAAAAGGCAAATTGAAGACTATCCTTGGGATGAACAGGAATGGAAAAGAAACAATCTTTTATGTCTATAGAGATGATATGATAATGTTTTGGAATAGTGGCTAATGAGGGGAGACCCAGTTGCACAGGGCCCATAATCTGCATACTGGAATTCATGGCTCTCAGATCTTGCAAGAGTCGCCATTTTCCAGACTTCTTTTTTATGACAAAAATGGGTGTATTCCAAGGGGAAGTGGAAGGAATGATATGGTTTTCCTTTAATTGTTGACTATTTCCTGGGCCGCCTCTATTTTTTCTTTAGAAAGGGGTCACTGGAGGACACAGATAGGATTATTGGATTTTCATGTTATCTTTAATGGTTCAGTGGCCCCTCCAAAAACCAACTCCCTTAGTCCCTGTTTGTCCTTTGACTTGAGTGGGACTGATAACATCTTGTAAATTTTTGCCCAGTCCTTTTCCAGTAATATAACATTGTCTTACCATGACTGGCAAAGCAATTGGGTTTAGACAGAAAATATTCCGCTTTGACAAGGTCCTCTTTATGATGTTCCCTTTGTGGAATATTTAGGATTCCCTCTTCCAAAAACCAAGAACTAACCTTGGCCAGTGTGGATATGTATGCTGTTACAGTAGATTGATTTATGGCAGTTCCATTAGCCTTAAGCACATCTTGTATGATTCTTATCATTTGATTTTTTGACACTTGCGACCCCATTCTGGAGTTACGACATTTGTGACCCCAATCTGGAGTTATGTGATCCCTTTCTGGAGTTATGTGACCCCTTTCTGTACTCATGTGACCTCCCCCTTATACACTCTGGCCAGAGATTCCTGGGAGCTTGTCCTACAGTTTTCCTGTAGCTTACCTTAAGTTACTTATCTGGGACCTGGGAAGATGCAGAAGGAGAAAGTTTCTTGTTCAGGCCACCACTTGTTCCATCCAGTGGAACCAGCATGGAGAAAGGAGACACCACTAAGTTTCAGTTTGATGAGATTTATTGTAGTCTCCCAGGTTCTTTGTCTCCAGGTTCTTTTTTTTATTATTATTATTTTTATACTTATTATTGTATACAAATGGGATACATGTTGTTTCTCTATTTGTACATGGAGTCAAAGCATATCATTTGTGTAATCATACATTTACATAGGGCAATGATGTTTGATTCATTATTTTTTTCCCTTCCCCCCCAACCCTCCCAACCCTCTTTTCCCTCTATACAGTCCTTCTTTCCTTCATTCTTACCACACTCCTAATCCCTAACCCTAAACCTAACCCTAAGCATAATGCTAACCCCTCCCACCCCCCATTATATGTCCTCATCCGCTTATCAGTGAGATCATTCATCCTTTAGTTTTTTGAGATTGGCTTATCTCACTTAGCATGATATTCTTCAATTTCATCCATTTGCCTGCAAATGCCATAATTTTATCATTCTTCATTGCGGAGTAATATTCCATTGTATATATATGCCACAGTTTCTTTATCCATTCATCAACTGAAGGGCATCTAGGTTGGTCCCACACTCTGGCTATGGTGAATTGAGCAGCAATGAACATTGATGTGGCTGAATCTCTGTAGTATGCTGATTTTAAGTCCTTTGGGTATAGGCCAAGGAGTGGGATTGCTGGATCAAATGGTGTTTCCATTCCAAGCTTTCTGAGGAATCTCCATACTGCTTCCAAGAGTGGCTGCACTAATTTGCAACCCTACCAGCAAAGTATGAGTGTTTCTTTTTCACCACATCCTCGACAACACCTATTGTTGCTTGTGTTCTTAATAATTGCCATTCTAATTTGGGTAAGATGAAATCTTAGGGTAGTTTTGATTTGCATTTCCCTTATTACTAGGGATGTTGAACATTTTTTCATATATCTGTTGATAGCTTGTACATCTTCTTCTGTGAAGTGTCTGTTCATTTCCTTAGCCCATTTGTTGATTGGATTATTTGTATTCTTGGTGTAGAGTTTTTTGAGTTCTTTAGAGATTCTGGAAATTAGCACTCTATCTGAAGTATGGTTGGCAAAGATATTTTCCCTCTCTGTAGGCTCTCTCTTCACATTGCTGATAGGTTCCTTTGCTTAGAGAAAGCTTTTTAGTTTGAATCTATCCCAGTTGTTGATTATTGCTTTTATTTCTTGTGCTATGGGAGTCCTGTTAAGGAAGTCTGATCCTAAGCCAACAAGGTGAAGAATTGGACCTACATTTTCTTCTGTAGGAGGCAGGGTCTCTGGTCTGATTCCGAGGTCCTTGATCCATTTTGAGTTGAGTTTTGTGTAGGGTGAGAGATAGGGGTTTAATTTCATTCTGTTGCATATGGTTTTCCAGTTTTCCCAGCACCATATATTGAAGAGGCTATCTTTTCTCCATTGCATATTTTTGGACCCTTTGTCTAGTATGAGAAAATTGTATTTATTTGGGTTTCTGTATGTGTCCTCTGTTCTGTACAATTGATCTACCTGTCTATTTTGGTACCAATACCATGCCGTTTTTGTTACTATTGCTTTGTAGTAGAGTTGAAGATCTGGTATTGTGATATCCCCTGCTTTGCTCTTGCTACTGAGGATTGCTTTAGCTATTCTAGATTTTTTATTCTTCCAGATGAATTGCATAATTGCTTGCTTTACTGCTGCAAGGTACATCATTGGGATTTTAATTGGAATTGCATTGAATCTGTATAGCACTGTAGGTAGTAAGGCCATTTTGATAATATTAATTCTGCCTATCCAGGAACATGGGAGATCTTTCCATCTTCTGAGGTTTTCTTTAATATCTTTCTTTAGTGTTCTGTAGTTCTCATTGTAGAGGTCTTTTACCTCTTTTGTGAGATTGATTCCCAAGTATTTTATTTTTTTCGATGCTATTGTGAATGGGGTAGTTTTCCTAATTTCTCTTTCTGAAGATTCATCACTTATGTATAAAAATGCATTGGATATATGAGCATTGATCTTGTTATCTGCTACTTTACTGAATTCACTTATGAGTTCTAAAAGTTTTCTGGTGGAATTTCCAGGTTCCTCTAAATATATAATCATGTCATCAGCGAACAGGGATAGTTTGAGTTCTTCTTTTCTAATTCGTATCCCTTTAATTTCTTTGGTTTGTCTAATTGCTCTGGCTAGAGTTTCAAGGACGATGTTGAATAGAAGTGGTGAAAGAGGGCATCCCTGCCTTGTTCCAGTTTTTAGGGGGAATGCTTTCAGTTTTTCACCATTTAGAATGATATTGGCCATGGGCTTAGCGTAGATGGCCTTTATAATGTTAAGGAATGTTCCCACTACCCCAATTTTTTCTAGTGTTTTGAGCATGAATGGATGCTGTATTTTATTGAATGCTTTTTCTGCATCTATTGAAATAATCATGTGATTCTTAACTTTAAGTCTGTTGATATGGTGAATGACATTTATTGATTTCCAAATGTTGAACCAACCTTGCATCCCTGGGATAAAACCCATTTGATCGTGGTGCACTATGTTTTTAATATATATTTGTATGCAATTTGCTAAAATTTTGTTGAGAATTTTTGCATCAATGTTCATTAAGGATATTGGTCTGAAATTTTCTTTCCTCGATGTGTCTCTGTCTGGTTTAGGTATCAGGGTGATATTGGCTTCATAGAACGAGTTTGTGAGGGTTCCCTCCTCTTCTATTTCATGGAATACTTTGAGGAGTATTGGAATGAGCTCTTCTTTAAAGGTTTTGTAGAACTTGGCTGAGAACCCATCTGGTCCCGGACTTTTCTTTGTTGGTAGGCTTTTGATGACCTCTTCTATTTCATTGCTTGGAATTGGTTTATTTAAGTTGTGTATGTCCTCCTCGTTCAATTTAGGTAATTCATATGTCTCTAGAAATTTGTTGATGTCTTCGAGGTTTTCTGTTTTGTTGTGTATAGATTTTTAAAATAGCTTCTAATTATGTTTTGTATTTCACTCGTGTATGTTGTGATGTTTCCTTGTTCATTCCGAATTTTAGTAATTTGAGTTTTCTCCCTCTTTCTCTTTGTTAGTGTGGCTACGGGTTTATCAATTTTGTTTATTTTTTCAAAGAACCAACTATTTATTTTGTTAATTTTTCCAATTGTTTCTTTTGTTTCAATTTTGTTGATTTCGGCTCTGATTTTAACTATTTCCTGTCTTCTACTACTTTTGGTATTGGTCTGCTCTTCTTTTTCTAGTGCTTTGAGCTATAGTGTTAAGTCATTTATTTGTTGATTTCTACTTCTTTTTTTGAATGCGCTCCATGAAATAAATCTTCCTCTAAGTACTGCTTTCAGAGTGTCCCAGAGATTTTGATATGATGTGTCTTTGTTCTCATTTACTTCTAAGAATTTTTTTATTTCCCTCCTGATGTCTTCTGTCATCCATTCATCATATAATAGTGTATTATTTTATGTCCAGGTATTGGAGAAGTTTCTGTTTTTTATTTTGTCATTTATTTCTAATTTCAATCCATTATGATCTGATAGAGTACAAGGTAGTATCTCTATCTTCTTATATTTGCTAACAGTAGCTTTGTGGCATAAAATATGGTCTATTTTAGAGAAGGATCCATGTGCTGATGAGAAGAAAGTGTATTCGTTCTTTGCTGGATGGTATATTCTATATATGTCGGTTAAGTCTAAATTGTTGATTGTTTTATTGAGATCTATGGTTTCTTTATTCAGTTTTTGTTTGGAATATCTATCCAGTGGTGAGAGAGGTGTGTTAAAATCGTCTAGTATTATTGTGTTGTGGTCTATTTGATTTCTGGAATCGAGAAGGATTTGTTTGACGTACGTGGATGAGCCAGTTTTGGGGGCATAGATATTTATGATTGTTATGTCTTGCTGATTTATGCTTCCCTTAAGCAGCATGTAATGTCCTTCTTTATCCCTTCTGACTATTTTTGGCTTGAAGTCCACATTATCTGAAATGAGGATGGATATTCCAGCTTTTTTGCTGTGTCCGTGTGCATGGTATGTTTTTCCCCATCCTTTCACCTTTAGTCTATGGGTATCTCTTTCTATGAGATGAGTGTCTTGCAGGCAGCATATTGTTGGATATTTCTTTTTAATCCAATCTGCCAGTCTATGTCTTTTGATTGATGAATTCAAACCATTAACATTCAGGGTTATTATTATGATATGATTTGTATTCCCAGTCAATTGACTCATATTTGTTTTTGACATGATTTTGTTTCTCCTTTATTTGGCTATTCCTTTAGGCTAGCGCCTCCTGTTGCTGATTTGCATCGTTGTTTTTCATCTCTTCTTCATGGAATATTTTCCTGAGAATGTTCTGTAATGCTGGCTTTCTTTTTGTAAATTCCTTTAGCTTTTGTTTATCATGGAAGGATCTTATTTCATTGTCAAATTTGAAGGTAAGTTTTGCTGGGTATAAGATTCTTCGTTGGCATCCATTTTCTTTCAGGGCTTGGTAAATGTTGTTCCAGGCCCTTCTAGCTTTTAGGGTCTGGATTGAAAAATCTGCTGATACTCTTATTGGTTTCCCTCTGAATGTAATTTGATTCTTTTCTCTCACAGCCTTTAAAATTCTCTCTTTATTTTGTATGTTAGGTATTTTCATAATAATGTGCCTTGGTGTGGGTCTGTTGTAATTTTGTATATTTGGAGTTCTACCAGCCTCTTGTACTTGGTTTTCCATTTCATTCTTCAGATTTGGGAAATTTTCTGATATTATTTCATTGAATAGATTGTTCATTCCTTTGGTTTGTTTCTCTAAGCCTTCCTCAATCCCAATAATTCTTAAATTTATTTTTTTCATGCTATCCCATCATTCTTGTAGATTCTTGTTCATGATTTCTTACCATCTTCTCTGTTTGGCCAACTTTGTTTTCAAGATTAAATAATTTGTCTTCAATGTCTGAGGTTCTGTCTTCCAGTTGTTCTATTCTATTGCTTATGCTTTCTATCGAGTTTTTAACTTGGCTTATTGTTTCCTTCATTTCAAGGATTTCAGTTTGTTTTTATTTCAGTATTTCTAACTCTTTATTGAAATGATCCCTTGCTTCCCGTATTTGGTCTTTTAACTGTTGATTGGTGCAATCATTTAATGCCTGCATTTGCTCTTTCATCTCCTCCTTCAATGCCTGCATTTGCTCTTTCATCTCCTCATTTGCTTCTCTGATTGTTTTAATTATGTACATTCTGAATTCCCTTTCTGACATTTTTTCTGCTGTGCTGTCATTGGCTTTTATTGATGTTGTAACTAGGTTTGTTTGGGACATTTTCTTCCCTTGTTTTCTCATATTGGTCAGTTGTCAGTGGGACCCTGAGATATTGCAGATTTCCTCTATTGGCTTATAGTGTCCTGGTAGATTTCGAGTGTATCACCTCCCAGCCTTCAGTAGCCTGAAGTCTTGGAGGATCTTGATAATGAAGTGCTTTCAAAGAAAGCTGCCACTAGCACCCTACTGGTTCCAGGGCTTGGAGCTGGCTCTATTCGGAAAGGCTCTCACTGGGGGGCCTGCACCGTGCAGCTGGGAGGAGCGCACTGCCGGAGTGCGCAGGTCTGCCTGTGGAAGACTCTAGTCTGTGGAAGACTCTGCATCCCCAGTCGCTCCAGAACTCAGGAGTTAAGAAGGGAGACATTGAGAGACTCAGACTAAAACAGAGCCACAGGTGAGTCTGCCCACTGGGTAAAGCTCAGCCCGGGTGGCAGGCCCAGATAGAGGTGGCTAATCGGAGCAGGGCAGGGCAGCTAGAGTCGTCCACAGGCAAGCCCTGTGCACTCCGGCGCTGGGCCCCTCCCACACAGCCAGCTTCTCCAGGTTCTTGGAGCAAGCCCCCTAGTGAGAGCCTTTTTCAATAAGCCTCCCTGTTCCAATAAGCCTCCTCTATCTGGGCCTGCCACCTGGGCCGAGCTTTACCCAGTGGGCAGACTCACCCGTGGCTGTATTTTAGTCTGAGTCTCTCAATGCCTCCCCTTCTTAACTCCTGGGTTCTGGAGTGACTGGGGATGCAGTCCCCCTCTAGTCCGCCATCTTGGATTGCCCCGTGGAAAGAGCCTATGGCCCGAGTGGGCAGAGCCACCTGTAGAAGTCTCTGGCTGCCCTGCCCTGATCCCAGAGGCTGCTTGCAGATCGAAGCTCTCCGTTGGCTCGGGGACTTGTGGCTGGCTCTATGTAGAAAGGCTCTCACTGGGTGGTCTGCTTCGAGAAGCTAGCCTTGAAAGGCACCTACCAACACAGAGGGCTAGGCTGCTTGGGTAAGTCTCTGGCTGCCCTGTCCTTGTCCCTGAAGCCGCTTGTGGACCAGAGTATGCCACACTGGCTCCAGGACTTGGAGCTTGTTCTGATCGAAAAGGCTCTCACTAGGGGTCCTGCTCCAAGAACCTGGAGAAGCTAGCTATGTGGGAGGGGCCCAGCACTGAAGTGCGCAGGGCTGCCTGTGGAAGACTCTAGCTGCCCTGCCCTGCTCCGATAAGCCACCTCTATCTGGGCCTGCCACCCGGGCTGAGCTGTACCCAGTGGGCAGACTCACCTGTGGCTCTATTTTAGTCTGAGTCTCTCAATGTCTCCCCTTCTTAACTCCTGAGTTCTGGAGCAACAGGGGATGCAGTCACCCTCTAGTCCGCCATTGTGGAACGCCGTCTCCTGCTTCTTTTCTGCTTTTTTTCTTTCCTTCCTCCCCTAGGCTCCTAGCTTACATATCATGATCAGCCAATCATAGTAAAGCTTTATCTTATGCAGGAGAGCATGCAGGGGAATGCCAGTATAATACTATATAAATCACGAGCTGTCCACGCACGGCATGATTTTAGATAACCAATCCTTGAGCCTGGTGTTAACACGTCATAATTCTCCAAGGAACTAGTAATAGCAAACACCCTTTCAGGTACTTCCTCATTTTGGCAGCCAGCACACTTTGGCTCACTGCCAGGCACCATTTTGTCCAAGATGCCCCTCAACAACCAGGGGTTCATTTTTCTCATGTTCATACAGCAAAGAGGAGGTGTGAGGGCACATCTATGTGCTTGGAACACTACAGGCACAGAAGGAAAGAAGAACATATAAAACTACTCAGTTGGGAAATGAGAAATACCTCCTGCCTGCAGTCAGGGCCAGGGTCTGACCTGAGGGAATGCACAGATGTAGCAATGCTCACAGGGCTTCAGTATGTGTATCACCAATCACTTAATGGTACCAGGACCTTAAACTCTGCTTCTCCATTTGGATACATGTAATTGACATCATTTGTTCATCAGGGAAGAGGAGCAGCAGAAGAATCTACCCCTGAAATGTACCAAGAGACGCCAGGGGAGGCAGAAACCATATTGGAAGGAAGTGACAGAGCCTTGAGCCACATGAGGGTGAGTCTCCTCCTGATGTCCTGGTTCTTTCATCCTCTGCACAGCTCTTATTTGTTTCATTCCATGTCTCTTATGCTTGAGGCATCTTCTCCAATCTTCTCTGTATGATGTGATTTGGGTTTGTGTATTTTTCTGATCTGATATTTCCAATGCTTTGTAGAAGGACTTGCACGTCTCTCAATTACCTGCCAGACTGGCATGGTTGAATCAAATTGCTCCACAAGACCAAATACTAGTGGAGGATATTCTTACTTAGTCTGGGTACATACACTCAACTTGCCTTCAAAACTTGTCAACTCTCAGAGTGTCCTCAAAATCACGTTAGCCAATTTTATTCATAGAACAAGCAGGAAACATCCTTTAAAACCTAATAAACACATAACATATTAAGAATGTTTTTAATTTTCCAATTTTGCATGAAGTTTGTCATTTGTTAATATAAAATATTTATATTTTATCACCACACCTGGAACACTACCTCAAGTTGAAAATGAGTACCTGTTATTATCTTACAGTTAACTTTCATGTTCTATGTTCCATATTATATTTCATAGATTTTCATTTACACTACATGTAGAGCAAGTACTAATGAATATTGTATGTGTCTGTCTTTTTTTGTAGCATCCAAGCATGCTGATGCCAATTCAATCAATCCAGAGGAGATCTGTCCTAGACCCTGTCCACTTGAGTCAGCCCCCTGTCAATATCAGTCATGTGAGACCCATCTGTACTGCTGTGCTTTCCATCCACACACCTGAACTTGTCTTCTATGTACATCCTGATCCCAGAAAAGGAAAGATAATGGTTTTCACTGACACTTGTGAGACAGCATTAAGGCACTCCGGCCAAAATCTTGCCCTCCATGTAAAGACAGCAGTCCCAAAGTCAGAGGGAGTCTCCTTTCAAGTTTTGAAAGTTTTGGAGTCATGTCATGCCTTCAAAAGGCATGATGTGGACCACGTGCTCAACTCTCAAGCACCCTACAGGAGTTCTAATGTTTCCAAGCCACATGCCGGCAGATTGTAGCATGTAGAGAGGACCAGGACGCCATAAGTGAGCACAGGCCCTTGAAAAGTCCAGGTCCCCACTGAGACTTGCCAGAATGCCCAAAAGAATCCTAGACTCAGTCACAACCAGAGTCCCAAGGAGAGCAACTCAGAGTGTTGGATTGGGGTCTCTCCAGTCTCTAGTGCCTCTGCCAGGTACACATGGACTTGGAGCAAAAGTGTCATCCTGGGCTATGTGGACAATACCAGCCAAGAAGCCCAGCATTGGCTACACCCTCCAAGCAAAAGACTGGTCCTGAATTCCATGCAGTCCTACATCGAGTTCTATCCCCCACCATCCATCTGTTTTCCAAAACAAACCCTGAGAATGGTCTCCAGGAGATTGGACAATGACAGGTGGAGCTTACACTTTATCACAGCTGCCTCTTTCCCTTCTCCTGAGAAGAAAGCCCTTCCTGCTGAGAGGTCTCCCATTCTGGAGAAAGTCAAGGGCCACAGCTTCCATGAGCCTTTGAGTGTCCTCTATGAAGATCACCAGGTGTTGTGCTCCTCTGAGGACAGTGACAGGGAGTGGGATGCACCATGGAAGTGGAGACTCACACTCCACACACATGTGTCTAGGTGAGCACTGGTGGACTGAGGAAGCAAAGACACAGGGATTGCCTGCACCTAAAGAAGAGGAATGTCCCCAGCTCTAGAATGGGTGCAACTGCTGAGACACAAAGTGCTGAAACAGACACACAGACATTGACACTGTGAATCATGTGAAAGTAAATTGGATTGGCATTAACATTGGCACTTAGGAAGCCAGCATTTGAGGAGTTTTACTTGAAATCAGATGCAGGAAGATCTGAATTGATATGCATTATAGATAGTGAGCTGTAATGCAAGTGTAGGTTTGAAATAATCCCTGTTGTCCAAGTGACTTATCTGAGGAATCTATGGGTGGTCTCTTTCTTTTCAGCAGAGCACTGCATCACAAAATACCCTTGGAACTGGAGGATGTCCATGGAGTCTATTTTGGACAAAGTTTTCTTGTTCATGAACACTGGGGTTTTTTAAAGTCATTATAAACATATACATATTTTATTTTGATGTTAATATTCTCCTCAATATTGGGAAGAGTATCAGTATTGTGACTGCTTACCTAGGCAAATCTCTTTGAGAATCATTTTTCTCAACATATTTATTCGATAAATATGGAGTCTAGTTGCCTCACATTCTGAAGAGGAGGCTAAAATGAACAAATGTGGCAATCAAGTTTATTAATGCTGTGCACTTAAATACATATCACTATTTTCCCCTCATTCCTAATGAATTTTAGAAATTCTTGCCAATATTAAAAGTTTTCTGTGAGTGAGTTTGTATTTTATTTAATGCCTGGGCAGTGAGATTTCAAAATACTCACTGGGTGATTGTAAAAGTTAGCAGATTTGGAACTTTACTGATGCTGGTTAGCACTGACCAGAAATCATTGACAAGCCATATCCTCTACCTTTTGGAAGACCTCTGACTAGGGTCCAGAAAAGCTCTGTGGTTCTGCAGGGAAGATTAATCAAGTGCTTTTCCCTCCTCACTGAGAGCCTTGATGTTGGGGATAGTGTCTGATGTGATGATCCTACTTAAAACAAGACAGGGTGTTCTAATGGAAACCAGGGAGAAGAAGTAGTGAGCTAAATATGGCTCCTGGAATCCTAAAGTGCTAGTCACCTCTAAGAAGCCATACTCAAATCTAAAAAAGTAGGACTCTGGAACTCAAGGCTAGAACCATGGATATAGATTGTTTAATAGGATCAATGGCCAGACTGATGTTACTTTCCTCCATATACATCTTCCTGAAGCTCTAAGCTGGGGGAGGCAGGCACAGCACACACAGCACCTCACATCAACCATCCTTCCCCATCCAAACTACAGTAAGTTCCAGGGAAGCTTGACATTTTTCTCCCTGAAAAAAATACTTCATTTCTGTCTTAGTCAATTGGATATACATATAGAAAGTATATCCAATTGGGAGGTCTTTGTAGAAACTAGGCATTCTTTAAACAGATTACCTCACACCACACTCTTTTCCCTCCTGTGGTTTGGGATCCCTGGGTGCTGTACTGGGAAACCAAATGTATTGCATGACTCATTCTCCTGCACCTTGGAGTGAGAAATATACAGTGATCTTGGCACATCCAGGACAGGAAGGAAGGGGTGGAGTTAGGGAGACATGGGATGGAATAGGTAAGGGAAGTGCAAAAAGGAAGGAGGAATGGTATCTTATGCCAACTCATCTCAGGAGTACTGAGTGTTGTAGGCCCCACAGGTGCAGTGTTCCACAAGTGAGATGCACCGAGGTCAGTAGGCTGCTGCTACAGCTACAGAACCTCAGAGGTTCAGGACTGTGGTAGAACTTTGTGCCCAGGTCCAGGAGTGGAGCTAACCCTGAGATCAAGCAGGCAGCATGGGGATATGTTCCCTGGAGTGGAGTCTGGTGGTGGGATGGGCAGAGGGCATGGGTCTTCTGTGTGCCTGTGAGGGTGCCTTACAGTTGAGACTGTGGGTCATTTGCTCCTTCCTTGGCAAATTTAAGAATTATCAGGATAGAGTAAGGTGCAGAGAGTCAAACCAAAAGAATGCACAATTTTTTCAATGAAATATTGTCAGAAAATTTTTCATATTCGAAGAATGAAATGGAAAATCAAATACAAGAGGCTTACAATATTCCAAATGTGCAAAATTTCAACAGAGACACATCAAGGTGCATTTTAATGAAAATGCCTAGTACCCAGAATAAGGATAACAATTTAAAGACTGTGGGGGGGAAATGTCAGATTATATATAGGAGAAAACAATTTGCTTTTCAACTGATTTCTCAAACCAGACTCTCAAAGCCAGGAGGTCCTGGACCAACATATACCAACATTAGAAAGAAAATGAACGCCAATCAAGATTCCTATATCCAGCAAAATTAAGTGTCAGATTTTCAATTGAAATGAAACCTACCTTGATGAAAACAAATTAAAAAACTTATTACGAGAAAGTCTGTACATCAGAATATTCTCAGCAAAACATTCCTTGAAGATGAAATTGAATAAAGAAAACCAGTGAAGGGAGGAACTACACTAAAGGAATAGTCAATCAAAAGAGAAATTAATTGAAATTAAATACTACAAATAAACCCAAATGACTGGGAACACCAATCATATCTCAATAATAATCTTGAATATTGATGGCCTACACTCATCAATTGAAAGATATGGACTGGAAGAGTGGATTCGTAAACCAGACCGTATGTATTCCTGTCTCCAAGAGACTCACCGCATAGGCAAAGACATTCACCGTCTGATGGTGAAAAGTTGGGAAAAAACACATCACTTCCATGGACTGTGTAAACAAGCAGGGGATTCTATCTTCTAAAGTATGTCAAGTTATATAAGCTGTATAATTATAACTATACAATTGTAATATTAACACATTTTAGCATTATTAGGGTTGTTTGATAGCTTCTTTTCCATTGACATGTTTCTTGCTTTTTTCTTGATTAGACTTGTTAGATTTGTATCAACTTTAACCTGTATTATTTCTTTTCTATTTCCCATGTTTCTGCTCCTACTCTTATTTTTTCCTTCCCACTTCCTAATTTGATTTTTAATCTAACTTCTTTCTGAGACAAATACTTTCAGTTATGTGTTCATCTAAGTACCATTTCATCTGAGAGATTCTTAGATTTTAAGCTTTTATTATCACTTAGTTCCAAGCACCTTTTATTTAATTTCCTTTTCCTTTCTTATTTCACTTGTGAGATATTTATATGTGTGCCACTTAATTTTTAAATATTTGAGACATGTGGGTGAGCTTCTAGATACCTTCAGCTGATTGATTTCTGATGTAATAAATAATGCAGGAAACTCAGTCTTCATGATTTCATACTTTTAAAATTTCTCAAAGCTCATTTTATGATAGAATATGGTTCAATCCACTGAATTTTCTAATTGTCATTTTTGTGTGCAGTGCTCCATACATAACAAGTAGGTCCAAGTGGCTGATAATGTTGTTAAACCTTCTATGTCTTTACTCCTTCTAGCAACATGAGGGGGCTCAAACCATCCAAATATGATTATTGGTTCATCTTTCTAAGCTTTACAAAGTTTTACATCATGTAGTTTGAAATTTTGTTATTGGGTACATACAGAGACAGGATTGTTATACTTTCCTGAAGAAGTTACTCTAGTATAGTTATGAAAGGTTATGAAAGTTAGTATAGTTATGAAAGTTACTCTAGTATAGTTATGAAAGGTTCCCCTCTACCTCTGAAAATTCTTTTTCCTGAAATTTACTTTATATGAATAGCTCTACTTCAGATTTCCCATGCTTATTTTCTTCTTTTGCTTTCAACCTAATGGTGTATTGACTTTTAAAGTGTGACCTATGTATAGAGCACATATTTATTCCTTCCATTTTACAATGTTGAACATTTATACCTTTTCATTATAATACCTAGTTTATTTGTATTTATATTAATTATTAATATTGTTTCAAAAAAACACCTGACATGAAGGTCAGTGGAAAATTGGGTAAATGAGGGTAAATGAGGTTTGATGATGTAATATTTTGGAAAATGGATTGAATATTTGTACTGTCAGACTCAGAGAGAAAATTGTTAGAATACTTATATTGCAATTGCTCACTCTCTCATATATCATAGGAATACAGCAACATATTTATTTTATTGTTTGTTAACACTTTTCATTTTGAAAATAAAATAACATATACATATATAGATATGTATATATACATATGAACATATATAATATGTAATATGTGTATGCTGAAATATATATATATATATATACTGGAATACCTAAGAGATTGCCTCTGGAAATATATATATATATATATTTAAGAGGCAATCTCTTAAATATATATATATATATATATATATATATATATATATATATATATATATATATAAGAGGCAATCTCTTAGGTATTCCATTTTGGTTTTAATGAGAAATTTTCAAACAAAAAATTCTGAGTATTTTTTCACATGCTTATTTGCCATTTGATTATCCACTTCAATGAAAAACCTCCTTTTTAAGATTATTTATTTTTAAATTTTTTTACAGACTGCATTTTATTCATTGTACACAAATGCGGTACATCATTTCATTTTTATGATTGGACATGATGTAGATTCATACCATTTGTGGGTATTTCATTAAATTTTAAATGGAGTATTTATTGATTGCTCAGTTTTCTAGTCTTTGTATATTTGGTAAACAAGCATGTGTATTGCCAGTGTTTTGTGACACTCAAAAAAGAAGAAGGAGGAGTAGAAGGACAAGTCAGACCCAGAAGGACAAACACTACACATTTTGGCTTACATGTGGGTGCTAATGCTGATCTCAAAAGAGGCAGCAGAAAGTGGTGACCAGAGCTTTAGAAGATGTGGGAGAAAGGGGAGTCTTAATAGGTACAGAGGTACAGTGATAGAAAAGAATGATTTCTAATGATGTATATAAAAGTCGGGTAACTAGAGTTGACAACAACTGACAGGCATTTCAAAAGGAGAATATTCTGAATGTTCCCCCCAAAAAGAAATGATAAATATTTGAAAACAAAATATTGGAGGTGGTTCATATATCATTTGACCTGATCTCATTATGCATTTTGTACATGAACTTAAATATCACTCTGAAGTCCATAACAAAGTGTAATTGCTATTTCTCAAGAAAAATTATATATAAACAAATATTTTATAATTTCTAAAAAATAGTAAAAAAAGAAAAGAAGAAGAATGAGTTTCAACATGCATAGAGGAGGTTTGATTATTAACACTAGAAAATCTGTTCAAGGTGAACCTAGAAGTCATGCAGAACTCTTAAAAAAATTTGAACACAGAGACAGAAAACAATCAAAATTATGCCTGCATCATTTTCCAGATGGGCAAATATATCATATTATGAAGGTTTTCTCAGATTCTGTTTATGTCATCAGATAAATTAGGAGATGTGATATTATCAGGGTTATGGAAATAAGTATATACATAATTATATATATGTATATAAAAATATGTAATCAGAATCACAATTCATATAAACTAGTCTTTTGTTTGGACATCAGATACTTGTGGGTGAGTGAATTCTACTTTTGTACAGGACATTAAATTCCACTACAAATACCAATGATTGTTGTTTTTTTAAGGGAGAAATTGCAATTTGTGATACATTCAATTACATTATAATTGACATTAAAATTATATATGTAATTTTAATTTAAAGCAGAGATATCACAGCTACTGAAGGTTAATGCAGAAGGAAATTCTGATGGTTTCAGCTAATACTTGTTAAAATATCAAATGGAGAAATTATACCTTGCTAATCCCCAGACATTCAATATAAACAGCACTGTTGAACATCCTGGATTAAAAGCTTGTGGCACAAGCATTATGACACATGCATCCTCACTGCTTTTTTCTCCAGTGAATGTCTAGATAGACTGGCAGGAAATGGTCACTGACTCCTGCAGGTGGAACCACCTGTCACACAGATGTGACATTCTTGTGGTGGACCTCCTCTATGATTGCTCTTCTTTTAAAGTCACTGTTACCTATGCCCAAACGTAGTTCTATGTTTATACCAATCTTTTCATTGTGGACACTGGCTGCATGCTTTGACTACTTTGCTATCCAAATTGCTTTCAAAATCATGAGGTAATAACTTTTCACTGAGACTGAGACACAGACTGTCTCACATTGGAACCATCTGGAGCCTGAAAACTCGTGTTCACACCACTTAAATTGATTCCTAATATGCACTTAAAATATGCATCACTATGTTTTCTATTGTACCTTAATAAAGCTGGAAAATTCTGGAGGTACAGATACAATTTTCTCTTTCCTTTTAGGCCTGCACAATGAGATTTCAAACTCTTTGTAGGTGACTCTGAAAGTCACTGAAGTGTGGAATCACTGGATTTGGTGTGCACTGACAAGAAGTATGTTGTCCATCATCACAATTTTTTGGCACTGGGAACACCATCAAGAGAGAATCTGTGGTTCTCTAAGGAAAATAAAGCCAAATGTGTGCCTTCCTCCCTGAAAGCACTGATATTGGTGTCCTTATTCAGAAAGAATGTCAGGGAGAGAATGCTTTTGAAAGCAAGGCAGGAAATAGCAGTGGAAAGTATGGAGTAGAATCAGTTATCTTTATATGTCTCCTGGATCTCTCATGAGGTGGACATCACATTGAGCATCAGGGTTCAAATCTAGGAAACCAGGATTTTGGAAACCAAGGGCAGAAACATTCTTTCCTTTTCTAATAAGGACAATGGTCCTGCTAAAGGTAGTTCCCCTCCAGTCGACTTCCTGTGGGACTAAGTTGGTGGAAGCAGGCACAGCATGATGAAGTGGACAAAGAGAGGGATTACCTGAAGTAAGGGATGGGGTGGGACAGGAGTGAAGGCACAGACCTAGAAATCGTCACAGTGGGTCATACCAAACACTAAGGAAAATGGACCCCCAAAACTTTTCTTCCTTTTCTGGATTTATCCAAATACCATGGCTTGTTCTGCAGGCAAGAACAGTAGAGAAAGGCTCTGCTCCAGAAATTACCTAGAGGACCCCCAGGGCAGACAGCAAGCACTTTGCAGGGAAGGGACAGAATCCAGTGCCTATCTGAGGGTGATTGTCTCCTTGTGGCATGTTCTTTTTCTCCTCTGGATAATCCTGATTTGTTCCTGTTCCATGTCCCTCTTTTCTGAGTGACTTGCTATCATCCATTAAAGGCAATGTGGCTCAGGCTTGTGTTTATTTAGGGTATGGTGTTTGTAATATTTTGTGGGATTCCTTTCATAATTCTCCTGATTAAAAATGGGGGTGCAGATGGACCAAGTTTTTTCCAAAGACTGACATGATGGAATGTACTATGGAGGAATATTCATACTGAAGGTGGGTGAATCCTCTGATCTTTCACGTAAAAACTCCTCAGCCACCAACCTGCTCAAAGGAGCATTAGCCATCTTCATCACATGGAAGAACACATGAAACATTTTATATTAATAAGACCCGATTTTAAAAATGGGATATTTTCAGATATGCCGTGAAATGTGTCAAGTTGTTATTGTAGTTGTTGTACTGATCACCACAGAGTGGAGCTCCCCTTCTACATTATGTGAATGATGAATTGTCTTATTGTTGAATTTCAAGTCTTATAGTTCATTTCCTTTTGATTAGGTTTTCATTTTTGTTGACAGAGAGCAAGTTCTAATGAATGTTTTAAGGGCATTTCTTTAACTCCCTCAAGCCAGCAGGCCACTAACCACCCAAACTCCCTGGAAGAATTCTGTCCTGGGCCCTGTGTTGGAGAGTCAGCCACTTGTGAAGAACACTGAAGACAGATCCATCCTCCTCACAACACAACCCTTCCAAAGAAATGAACGTGACCTCCATTCCATTCCTGCACCTATGAAAGAACAGGAAGTAGCCATCACTGGCACCAGCCAGCCAACTGTCAGATTCTGACGTACACAATGTCCTACATGTGAAAGGAGCCCACGAATACCCAGTATGTGTCTCCTTTAATGTTGCTCAGACTGCCTTTATAATGCATATATGAGCCAGTGGCTCAATTCTCCACCAACATCCAGGTGCTCTGATGTTAGCACACTGCACCTCCTGCAATCTATAGAATGAAAAGAGGTCCAGGATCTCACATTTAGCATCAGGGCCTCAGGCAAGGGACATGCGAGGATCCTCTCAAGGCAAGCCAGAATGCCCCAAAGAAACTTAGACACAATCCAATGTAGACTTCACAGAGGGGCTCTGGCTGTCCAGGCTGGGAGGTTTTTTAGTCTCTGCAGTATGTGCCAAATACAACTGAACTCAGAGTAAGAGTGCACCCCAAGTGACCAGGAAGTCTGTACCCCGCAGTTCCAGCATGGATCTTTACCAACCAAAGAAAAGCTCAGTGCTGAATCCTGTCCTGCCATGCACCAAGTCCAGTCTTCCAGCAACCAGCTGTATTGTATGACAGCCTCTCAGAAAGGGTTTCAGGAGACTGTACTGTGACTGTGGAAGCTCCAGTTTCATGGCAGCTTCCACTAATCCTTTCCCTACAAAGCCCAATGCTCCAGCTATGAGCAATACCTTCCTTGACATATCTGAGGGATACAGCTCCAGTGTGCCAGTGTGCTCCTTCTGTGAGCACCTTCAGGTGTTCTCCTCTGAGAACAGTGACAAGGAGTGAGGTACTCCATGACAGGGAAGACTCACCTTCTAGTATCATGTGACATGGAATGGAAAGTAGGTAAGGAGGCAAAAGTGCATGGGACATTCTGTGCTTGGGGCACTGGACACTTCTAACTGTGGGGCAGGTACAAATTCTGGAAATGCATAGAGTGCTGGAACAGACACAGATACTTGCTCTGAATGATGGAAGCTTCTTTTGGTGTCCCAAAGTGATTTGTCAAATCTCCTCATGAAGGATTTCATATACTGCCCATAGAATGGAAAATGGAGTGGAGATGCTAGTGTAGCTATTGAACTGTAATATAAATAGGAGGCTCATGTGATTCTGTTTTCCTATGACTGAATTCAGGGCAACACTGGTTGACCACTGGGATCTCTGTCTTTGCAGCAGTGTCCTGCTTGTGATGGGAAGGTTTGACCAGAGTATTTCAATGGAAACAATTTAGGACAGTTTCCTTGTCCTCACTCATTGTGCTCATTTATATTCTTTGCAAATATATACTTAAAATTCCTTTTAATCTTAATGCTATTCTCCCCATGTTTTATCGTGTCCATAGTTGGAGCACTTAGCTGTGCACATCCATTTCAAACCCAAATTTCTTCTCCAAGATGATCTTCCTTTATATTGGTCCTCTTTTTACATGACTTGGAACCTCGTTGATGTGGCAATTCAGGTCATTCATTGTGCTCAATGAAGTATGTGTCACTGTATTTTCCTTTGTACCATAATAAAGTCATGAAAATACATAGATTTTCCCAGATAAAAGAGTTTTTATCTTCATTTTGAGTCCTGAAACTTGAGGCTGCACATACTGTCCAGACAATCCTACGATTCAGCAGTTGGGGAATCACTGCAATTGTGAGAAGTAACACAGGTCTCTACATGCATCCACCATGCCTCAACTTTAGAAGTAGGTCTGCCCAGGATCCACAACAACTCTGTGTCTCTCTCGGATGATTAAGCAGCTGAACTCTCCTTCCTTGCTAATAGGACTGAGATTGGGTTTCCTATTCAGAGACACTGGACTGGCAAAGAACTTCTTAAGCAGCTGAACTCTCCTTCCTCGCTATTAGGACTAAGATTGGGTTTCCTATTCAGAGACACTGGACTGGTAAAGAACTTCTTAATCCAGGCAGGTGACGCCCATGAGAACCCTCCAGAAACAGTTAGCTGCTCATGGCTCCTGGCACCCGAAGGCACTGCCACCTCTTTCTGAAGCAGGGCCCAAATGACTCAGTGATGCTTCTGACCTGCAAGGTCAGAGCCAGGGATTGCCATCTTCAAAGTTGTCAGTAGTCTGCATTTATTAGTTTCTGACCCAGTCTATCCTTTACTACTGCTCTCATGGACACAGGTAGAGCACAATCACTTCCTGCCACCATCTCTCATTATTTCTGGAGACAACAGTGGATTCTGGAGCACTCACCATTTACTCCAGAATAATCACTTGATTTCTGAGCCTGAATAAGTGGAGATACAGAAAATATGATGTCTGACTAAGGCAGAATTTGGAAATCTCAGTCAGTCCCTGGGTTCAGGCTGACTCTGAGTGCAAGAGTCACATATTGTTCATTAGTTTTCGGCCCTTTCATCTTAACTTCAGTGTTTAAGACTTGATTTTAAACATCCAGCAAACCAGTCTTAGCAGTCTTAAAGTAAGAATATTGGGATTTAACTTTAATGTTCATAATTTTATAGTTACTTTTATGCTTTTTCTTTATTACCTGTCCATAGATAATGGCCTAATACACTTTTGTAAGGCACTAACAGGTAGCCGTTGAAGTACACATTCAAGCCCCTGTTTGAGATCACAGTAAGTTTACAACAAAAAACAATCTGATGCATGTAACCTTAATGGAGCTGAAGTCTGGCACATTGTGGCATCACTCAAACATATAGTAAGGTGGGAGGCAGAGCCTTATCCTAGATAAGATGGGGGCACTTCACAAATCCTAGCTAAAGTGGTCTAGTTTTGAAGCTCAACTTTGTCTTCTTTTTAAATGTCATTTTACAAAGTTTACATATATAGTTTCCTAAGCCTGTATGAATGTTAGTTAACACAATATGGTGTTACATCTAAAACATGAATCAAAGAAAGCTGACAGAGCTTTTAACTTTCCCATTGTGTAGTAAAGTGGTAAATGATCTTATGTTTTACAACATTAATCTTTAAATAAATCAGTTTCTCATTAACTTTTAGAAATATATTCACATTTTTATCCCAGTGTAGGAGGCAATATAAAGTTCAAGTCCAGTTACAGAACATTAAATGATAAATCCCCCCCTCAAATTTGCTCTTAATATAAGTTTAACATTACCATTACCACATTAGATTGGAGAACACCAGCTTGATAAAATGTTTTTTGAAACGTTTTATTTTAAGGGTTGTATACCTGGAAGATCTGAGCACAATGTAATATATAAGAATAGTAATAGAATCAAAATTACATTGATGTTTATATATTAACCAAGTTTAGCTTTTGAGGAAAATTTAGACCAATGTAGTGTAATACTCAAAAATAAAGTCTGCTGTTTAACCAGCATTCTACAAACTGCCAATTTTATGACTAGTTGTTCTAGAGAATAAAATGTTACAAACATACTGTTAAGACTAAATTCCACAAACTCCTAAAGGACACACAAGAAAGGGATCATTGTGTACAGATAAGACTTCCTAACTAAAAATGTCTAAAGAAACCATTTAAAATATCATCCTATTAAGTAGAAAGTACTGTTGGTAGTATAGCAGGAGAAGGAAAGCTTCACTCTAGCGCAGCAGAACTTAGAAAGCTTTTCTTAGACTCCCTGTCTCAACAGCTTTACAAATGTGTAAGAAGCAGCTTGACAAGAAAGGGCGCTCCCTGCGTCAGGAAAACCTTCAACAGTTCCTTATGGAAACAGCATGACAGAGGGGTTGTGGTGTTGCTCAGTGGTAGGGCACTTGCCCAGCATGTACCAGGCCCTGACTCTGAGGACCATCCCCAGCACAGGAAGGAAAAAAACAAGAAGATCTTGTTGCGGGGTGGAAAGACTCCATTTTCAATTATGTCAGTTTTCCATCAAGTTAATTTATAAATTTAATGCAATCCCAACCAAAATAGTCAAAATAGTAAAAGAATTCTCAGGGAACTTCCAAAAATGTATTTTAAATCACAACTACTAAGGAGGGCTTGCCCTATCAGATATCAAAATATGACAGTTTTTCAAGATTAGAGCAATGAGACATTGGTGCATATTAAACAAATCGACCCATGGAATTTTAGTACATGGTAAAGGAGGAAGAAGTATTTTAAAACATGGCTACATATCCACCGACAATTCTTCCCTTGGTAAGTGGGATCTATGTCCACTCTGAACCAATGGAAGTGCTGCTTTGGACTTCTGAGGTGAGGTCATAAAAGGCCAGGCAGACCTCCTCCTTCTGTTGCAGCACCCACTTCCAGTGTCCTGAAAGTCCAACCACCCTGAGACTCCATAGAGCCTCACAGAGGCCACCCGTGGGCATTCCAGGGACTGACTCCAGCTGAGTCATCCCAGGCTGACATGCCCAAACTATGACAGTGATTCCCGCCCTCCACTGTGGATGTCACCCCGGCCATTCCAGTCTTCCCAGTCACTGTGGAACAGAGACACTCGACCCACATTCTGCCCAAATTCTCAATTCATGAGCATAATAAAATGATATTGTTCTATGCCACTAAGTCTAGAGTCATTTGGTATTCAGCAGTAGATAACCAGAACAAGAGAACTTTCCAATCAGTAAGAAAAATCCTGACCCCTTTGATAAATGGTTTAAAAACTTAGAAATTATTTCTTAATGTTGAACCCCACCTCATGCCATAAAATGAAATTTAAAACATTCATAAATGAATATTTTAATAATAAAAGTTTCAAAATAAAATACATTAACATCCACATCTGTGGGTTCCACACTCGCAGATTCAACCAACCGTGATGAAAAGTGATATCCTTGCCTGGTATGATCGCCCAGGGCCTGCTGGGACAATCACAACGCATACGTTCTTCTTCATCACAGGAACCAAAAGGCCTTTATTCCACAAGTCTCAGACTTATATTGAGAACATCAGCCTATCAGAGAGTAGACTACCAGGAAAGTCAGCCTATCAAGGAACAGTCTCCAGGCAGATACCAGGATTGCCTCATGTACAAGAGTCAACCAGAGTTACTTCCTAAAACTTGTTTAAGAGTGCAGCTATGTCTGGCAAGCTGCCAGGCGCCATCTTAGAGATCAGGCCACGGTGTGGCTCTGTGGCCCTCAAAGCCCACCCCTGACATCTCCCCCTTATTCTTTAAATAAAGAAAAGATGACTTGGGACCATGCCTGTCTTAGGTTGTCCATGGCAAATTATATCCTTACCCATCATTGGAATTCTGACCTCCAGACGTCAGAACCCTGTCTTAGGTTGGTATGCATTTCCACAGATATTACCCGTCTTTGACTACTGGTCCAGCATGCTTAGCCATACTTGGGCGGATGTGCCTGTCTCAATGGCTGACAAAGTCTGTACTATAGCCCATTGATGACATTGGGCATCTTGGCGAGCTCTGATTTGTCTGCGTATAACATAGGCTATCCCTAAGCAGATAATAATCAGAACAGCTACTGTTCCAGCCCACTGTTTTGTCAATCCCAGGGCTTTAGATATCAAAGAGAACATCTTGGATACCGATGCAACTTGAACACTGGTGGCATTGACTCTGAGTATTTCAGCTCATAGCTGACTGGTTAAATTATCAAACGTAGATGACCAATTACCAGTAAGGTAGACAGAGAGATTTTTAGATAACATAACCACAGAACTAAGGTTATTATAAGCAATAGGGGTGACACACACTGCTCTTAAAGGATAAACACATCCCAGTCCCAAAAGTTCTTGCAAGATATCCACTTGTTCTTGTAGTAAGTCCACTCTTTGATTTACAAGGAGTATGCCTGCTGTTAGATGTTGGTTTAGGGTCTCTTTCATCTGTAAGGCTTAGCTGTATTTTCGGCCAAGTGATTGACTGCTGTTGCTGTAGGTATGGCAGTTGCTAGTGCTGCTGTTGCAGAAACCACTATTGCAGTGACCATAGCCGCTGTGATGCCAAATTCTCTCCTGTTTCTTGATAGTAACACTGGCAATTCTGCATCTATAACAGAGACTGGGACTGGTAGGAAGGTAGGAACACACATTAAGACTGCCAGCACGAACCTAGAAGCATTCCAAAATTGAGAGAGATAGCATCCTAAGAGACTAAAAAGAGGTTGTAAGTTAGTTCAAGGGGGGCTATGAGTTTCATGGTCATCAGAAGTATGTTGGTCTGAGTTACTTGTTGGTAGCGTTGGCACTGGTTGAATTAGTCGCTCAGGAACCCAGATAGGCGATGTTTTATCCTGTGGAAACACACAAACCGAGCCGGAACTACAGTAAATCACCGGGCCTGGGCCATTCCATTGTCCTGTAAGAACATCCTTCCATTTTACCGTTGCTCTATCATGTTGTCTATGATTGCCATGTCTCTCAGCGGCACAGCGACCCTCATTATCCAGAGTTAAAAATTTTTAAAATAAAGAGGCAAAGAGAAAGTTTATCTTTAGGGGACCTGAAGGTCTCCCCTATTCCCCCTTTTGTTTATTTACAGACTTTCTTAGCATTTATTTAGACTCTTATGTATTTTATCACATAAGCACTTTCTTACCCAGAAACATTTTGCTTTTCACTAGATATATTTCCATATCTAGAACCTTTTATTTATTTATTTTTTTCCTATCTGTTGACCTCTTTGTTCACTTTCTGAAAAAACTCTTATAAAATTTCTGAATTTAGATAAATTACTCTATTTTAACAAGATTAAATATTTTGTTATTTATAGTACTCTAATTGAAACACAGTTGAATCTTTTAGAACCCTTTGTGCATAGAATTGTACCTGTTAGGACATAACTCTTAGTAACCTTGTTTTTAGTTTAGTGATGACACAAAACAATTTTCTGTACAAACACATTTGAGTAATCCCATGCATGTCAATTCTAATTCACTTATTTTCTTAAAAAAACCCAAGATAGTAGACAAGTGTCCTGAACAGTATTTGTCAGCTTTTTCTTGTTGGAGGAAAGTCCTAGAAAAATTGATGTTAGACATTTTATTAACATCAACATTTTATTAATTTGACCACCTAAAGACTTGTGAGTTATTGTCAAGACATTTTACTTCTATTAGTTTACCCTATTTAAATTGAACCTTTTTAAATCACGTGAATTAAAAATATTTGGATCCATTTTTAAATTTTAATTTTAGGAGCGCTCAGTTTTGATACAGACAAAACATGACATCAGACAGCACAACATACACATAACACAAAATCAAGGCCTTGAAACTTTATAGGTGAATCTCCATTGCAATGTAACAGATGTTCAAAAACTCTAGTTGAATAAAAAATAGAACTGATCAAAAAAATCATGAGCTCAAAAAAAATGTAGAATTCAAAAAAAACAAGAGTCCTGGAAAAATGAAGCGGCCGTTAAGTACTTTAGTAAAGCGTCATAAAATTTACTTTTGCTGGAGTTTAGATAAGACTTTTTGCTCCTTTTCTTCTTTTTCTTTTTTTTTTTCTTGGGTTTGAGATCAGTCTCCTACTGAGCCTTCAGGCTTTCTCTATTTACATTTCAATGTAAGCCTTGACTGAGATTGGATCTGAAAGGGTCTAAAATGTTCCAACAGAAACTTGATGCCTAGGGCATTTTAACCCTTAATCCTGGTTAATAATCAATTCAGGTTTGGACTCAGAAAATTGTGAAACAATTATCTCCCAATATTTGTGGGGACTGGGGCTACTATATCATACTCCTTACTAGGACATGCCACTGATGGTTGGACTGGTTCTAAGAGCTGAGAGCACAGGGTCACCATGTGTGGTGTGTGTTTGCCCCATCTTTTCTTTAGTAGATCCTATAATAGCAAGATTTTTTGTTCTACATAGTAAATCCTCCTCTTCATCTGAACTATACTCACACCCAGTTTTGTTTTCCTTGTCTGTCTCTGATCTTATTGACGCCCTTTCTGATGCTTTAGACCTTTCCTCTTTTATTTCCTCCAAAACCTCTTCCCCTTGTTTTATGGCCTCTCTGCATTTGGTTCGGGCTGTTTTAGTTTAAAGAGGAATTCCAATGGCCTGGAGCAAATCCTTTAAGGAACCTTCCATGTGCATTCATGACATTTCAGAGCCCATATTTCTCTATTAAACTAACAGAATGCAAAGCACTTTAACTAGCAAAACAAAAGCGAAAGCACTTACAAACACTCAATCTCCATCACTTATCCCACGAACATTAACTCCATCGCTTATCCCGCGAACTTTAACTCGTCGCTTATCCTGCGAACTTTAACGTGTCGCTTTTCCCACGAACTTTAACCTGTCCAGGCTGTACTTTACTTTCCCTATATTTACCTGATCAGTTCTTTCTTTGTAACTCGAGTTCCCGGGTTTCGGCACCACTTATGATCGCCCACCATCCGCAGGGACAATCACAACGCGTACGCTCTTCTTCATCACAGGAACCAAAAGGCCTTTATTCCACAAGTCTCAGACTTATATTGAGAACATCAGCCTATCAGAGAGTAGACTACCAGGAAAGTCAGCCTATCAAGGAACAGTCTCCAGGCAGATACCAGGATCGCCTCATGTACAAGAGCCAACCAGAGTTACTTCCTAAAACTTGTTTATGAGTGCAGCTATGTCTGGCAAGCTGCCAGGCACCATCTTAGAGATCAGGCCATGGTGTGGCTCTGGGGCCCTCAGAGCCCGCCCCTGACAGCCTGGTGTGGTGGAGCACACCTGTAATCCAGGGGCTCAGGAGGCTGAGGCAGAAGGATCACAAGTTCAAAGCCAGCCTCAACAACTTAGCAAGATTCTGTCTCAAAATAAAAAATAAAAAAAGGGCTGAGGATGTGGCTCAGTGGATGTGGTCCCTGGGTTCCACCTCAGGTACTCCTCCCCACAGAAAAAATGATGCTCTTGCTGAAGTTAGGTCTCTAAATGCTGCATCTCTAATGAATAGGTATGGACTTTTTTCCTTGTGATAATATCCTAAAGAATACACCATAACAACTATGTATATCACATTTATAATTTATGGGATATTATATGTAATCCAGAAAATATTTAAAGTATATGGGAGGATGTACATAAGTTATATGCAGATAATTATACACTAGAACCAATTGCCATGTCCCCATGGATACTGAGGGACAACTGTATTCCAAAAGCTTTTATAAACTGATGGAAAAGTGCTTCATAAATATGACCAACCAACACACACACACAAGAAAAAAAACCCAGGTGACCAAAAAAAAAAAAAAAAAAAGATTAACAAATTCAATCACATAAACATAAAAACCTGTGACCAATGCCTCTGTAAACAAAGTTAAAAGATGACTGACTTCCAGGCACAATGGCACACACCTGTAATCCCAGCAGCTCAGGAGGCTGAGGAAGGAGGATCATGAGTTCAAAGCCAGTTTCAGCAAAAGCGGGACACTAAACAACTCAGTGAGACACTGCTTCTAAATAAAATACAAAACAATAGGGTTGGGGATGTGGTGCAGTGATCCAGTGTCAAGTCCCTGAGTTCAATCCCTGGTAGCCTCCTCCAAAAAACAATGATTGACAGATTGATAGAAAGTATATGCAGCATAAGTAACAACAAAATTATTAATATAGAGAAAAAACAAGGAACACCTACATATTCAAAAAGAGCAAAAATCCAATATGAAATTTGGGAATTAATATGAGCAAATATTTCAAAGAAGAAATGTAAATGGAAAGTGAATTTCAAAAGATGTCCAACCTCAATATCAATCATGCACATTCATGTTAAGGCAAAAATATCCAAAATATATATCATTTGTACCCAGCAAGCCTGTATATGTACACTACCAACTAACAGCCCTACCCACAAATACCTGTAAACAGACCCCAACAACCAGCTGCCCACCCACACTCCCCAGAAGCTGGCCTATGTGTGCCCCTGCAGATGGTGTCCTGCAAGTTCCCACAGAACACATGCCACACGCCCTTAGAGACAGCACAAGAGTTTCAGCAGCTGCAGTGGGTCGAATCAGCCAGCTTGACTCGGCAAGATTGGGAGACCGTCAATAAGAAACTAGATCAAGCTCAAGAAACAAACAGTGATCTCAAAGACAAGCCATTTTAAATTATCTAATGAGAAAAGAAAATAGCAAAAAGAATGAAAAATAGTGAAGAAAACTATGGAACTTATTGGACACTGTCAAGGGGAAAACGTACATACAGATTTATAAAGAACAAAGGACACCAAGCAGGTTAAACCTAAAGAGGTCTGCCCTGAGATGCATTACACTTAAACTGTCAGAAGTCCAAGAAAATTTTGAAAAGGACAGAGTGACTCATCACAAACAAAGGAGCCTCCATCAGGCTATCAGCAGATTACTCAACAGAATCCTGGAAGGCTAGGATAGAGTGGGAGGGTATGCTCAAAGTGCAGAAGAAAGAACTGTCATCCAAGAATTCTACACACAGCGAACTTAGCCTGTAGAAATGAAAGAGAGATAAAGACTTCTCTAGACAAAATGGAGGGAGTCTGTCACCACTAGAACTGACTTATAAGTGCTACAGGGCCCAATGGTCAGGAGGCTGAGGCAGGAGGATCTCGAGTTCAAAGCCAGCCTCAGCAAAAGCAAGGCACTAAGCAACTCAGTGAGACCCTGTCTCTAAATAAAACACAAAATAGGGCTGGGGATGTGGCTCAGTGGTCCAGTGCCCCTGAGTTCAATCCCTGGTACCCCCTCCAATAATAATAATAATAATAATAAGTGCTATAGGGATCTTTTCCTAAAAGGATACTAGGTTACCATATAAAAGCATATGGAATTATAAATATCTCTGGTAAAAGTAAATGCACAGACAAATACAGAGTAATAGAACACTTTAATGGTGGTGCTTAATCACTTTTAACCCTAGTATAAAAGTTAAAATACAAAAATATTAACACTAACTAAAATTTCTGAATGGATACACAACATAAAACAAATTGCATACAAAGTTAAATCGTTATCAGTTTCTAGTAGACTGTTCTGACTATGAAAGGTTTTATGCAAACTTCATGATAACCACAAAGAAAAAGACCTACAAAATAGCCAAAGAGAAAATAATCACAAAGCAAATTACCTAAAAACATTAAATTACAAAGGCAGACAAGAGAAGAAGAGAGAAACAAAAGAACTGCAAATCAGAAAACAAATTATGAATAATTACTTTAAATATAAATGGATTAAGCTTGTCATTCAGAATAAGCAGAGTGGCTGAATGGATTTTTTAAAAGATTCAGCTACAGACTGCCTAAAAGATACTCACTTTAGGGTGAAGGGCACATGGAAGCTGTAAGTGAAGGGATAGGAAAAGGTAGTTCATTCAAACAGAAACCAAAATCGGCAAGCAGTTGTGCTCATATCACACAAAAGACAGTCAGACTGACAAAGATCACTCAATAATAATAAGAGGGTCAATCAATAGGAGGACAAAGCAATAATTCACATGTACGCATCTGGTGTCTTAGTACCTCAAGATGCGAAGTAAACATTTGTGGATCTGAAGAGAGTAACAGGCAGCAAGGTCGGAACTGCAGGAAGATTCCATACTGGACTTCAGAAATGGCTCTGTGGTCCAGACAGAAGAGCAATAAGGGAAGCAAGTTCTGAGCAGCTCTGCAGAACACCCGCAGATACGCAGAACACCTTCCACCCCAGGAGGGAAGAGGCGTCCTTCCCAAGGGTGCACAGAACATTCTCCAGAGTAGGTCACATGGTAGGTTACCAAAAACGGCTTCACGGGCTTAAGAAAACTGAATTTCTCCCAAATGGAATGAAATTAGAAGTTAGTTATTCAAGTCAAATAGGAAAATTTACCAGAACTTAGAAATTGAACACTCTTGAACAATCAGTGGGTCAAAGAAGAACTCAAAGGGGAAATCATAACCCATCTCAGGAAAACCTAAACTAAAACACAACCACCAAGACATACGGGACACAGGAGAACATCACCAGGAGAAATTCACAGTGATGGAGTCTCCGCTAACAAAGGAGGCAGCCCGCAACTAAATACCCTAAAGTTGCACCTTCAGAGACTAGAATAAAAACAAACTAAGTTAGCAAAAAGGAGGAAATTATAAAATTGGAGCAGAAGTAAACAAAACAGAAAAGAGAAAAGTACATAAAACGCCAAAACCAAGAGCTGGTTTTGGCGACATCAACAAATTTGACAAATTTTATCTTAGACTATTCAAAACCATCCTGTAATAGATGGATCCTCCAGATAGCAAATCAATAAAGAAACAAATGATTTGAATACAACTACAGAGCAAGAAAAAAGAGAGAGAAGACCCAAAAGTAGACAAATGAGATTAGTTCTAACGAAAATACTTCTGTTCAGCAAAGGAAAGGTTAACAGAATGAAAGGGCATCCATCAGAGAAATGCAAGTTAACACCATCCTGACATTCCATCCCTCCAGGCAGAATGGCAAGTATCAGGGATACAAGTAACAATTAATGTTGGATGTGAGTAAAAGGCTCACTTATACCTTGCTGGTCCAACTGCAAATTAGTGCAACCACTCTGGAAAGCAGTGTTGACATTCCTCACAAAACCTGGAATGGAATCATCATTTGACCCAGCTATCCCACTCCTTGGTTTATACTCAAAGGACTTAAAGTCAGCATCCTACAGTGACATGGCCACATCACTGCTGGTAAGATCTCAATTCACAATACATAAGCTATGGAACCACCTCAGTGCCCTTCAATGAATGGATAAAGAAGAGGTGATACATATACACAATCGAATATTACTCAATCATAAAGAAGAATGAAATTATGGCATTTGCCAGTGAATGGGTCAAACTGGAGATCATCATGCTAAATTCAATAAGCCAATCTCAAAAACCAAAGGCTGAATGAATTCTCTCTGATAAACGAATGCTAACTCACAATAAGCTTCAGGAGGGGAAGAATAGAAGTTCACTGGTTTAGACAAAAGGGATGAAGGGAATGGTGGGAGGGGTGATGGGAATAGATAAACGATGGAATGAACTGGACACCACCTTCCTGTGTTCATATGTGAACACACGACCAATGCAACTCCACATCAGGTACAACTGCAAAATGAGAAGTCATACTGCACGTAGGAACGGCAGGTCAAAATACGCTCAACTGTCGCAAATAACTAAAATGAACAAATAGAAAATTACATTTCAGATGGCAGAAAATGTTTGTAGACCATATATTTGATACAAAGATCACACCCAGAACATACAAGGGAGTCCTACAACTCAATAGCAATAATAACCATAATAATAACAACCCAGTTAAAAGGGGGAAATACTCTGAACAGATCTTTCTCCAGGGAAGACCAATAGATATATGAAAATGTACACTGATCATCAAAGAAACACAAATCAAGACCATAAGGAACTACAACCTCGTACCTGTTGGGATGACTGCTGTTTAAACACACACACACACACATACACACACACATACACACACCCCTAACAAATATCCACAAAGCTGTGGAGAAGAGGCCATACCTGCATCCTGCTGGCAGGAGAGCCCATCATGGAGGCGGCGACAGAAAGCCCTGGAAGTGACCTGGAAATGAAGCCAGAATCACATGGCCCCTCTCAGCTGGTGGGCAGGTAGGCGCAGCGTTTGAGGTCAGGGCCTTGAGGAGCCCTGGGCATGGTCAGGCCATCACAGCACCCTCACAGGAGCAGGAACCACTCAGTGTCCACGGACTGACCCACGGATGAAGGAAATAGTGCCTGCACACCTCCATGTGGCCTCCTCAAGCAAGAAGGGAGTCCCTCCACCATGACAGTGTGGATGAGCCTGGGAACACTGTGCCAAGCGAAATGGCCAAAAAAGGAAGACAGACAATGCCCAACCTCAGTGCGTGGACCTGGAAGGGCAGCCTAGAGGTAGAGAGTAGAATGGTGGTTGCCAGGGCCTGGGGTGGGGCGGGCAGGTGCCCATCAGTTTCCATCACGCGGGATGGCTAAGGTCCAGAGGTCCCACCCCTGGCTCGGTGGCTACGGTTAATAATGACACATGGTGTGCTTGGAGTTGTGAGGTCGTAGACCTGCCGCATTTACACACACACACACACACACACACACAGAATGGGGGGTTTTGTGAGGTGCTGAGGTGACGAGTAACTAATTAGCTGGATTGTCATGACCACTTCATAATCGAAACATCAGATTGTATAACTTAAATTTATATGATTTTTTAATTTTCCAATAATACCTCAATAAGGCTGGAAGAAAATAAATAATCCAATGCAGAGAGTAGAACAGAGGTTGCCAGGGACTGAGGAGAGGGGCAACAAGGAGATATTGGCCAAGAGGTGCACAGTTTCAATTATGAAAGATGAGCAAATCCCACGGAATAAAGAAATAATGAAGAAGTGAAATAAGCCAATCCCCAAATGCAAGGTAAAATGTATTCTCTGATATGTGGAATTTAATCCTTAATGGGGGAGGTGTCTGGAATAGAAGTTCAGTGGAGTGGACAAAGGGGATGAAGGGAAGGGGGGATGCGGAAAGACGGTGGAACGAATCAGACAGGTGCACATATGAATACGCCACAGTGAGTCTCACCTTCAAGTACATCCATAAGAAATTAATTTTAAAGAATAACTATGGGTAAATGACAGAACAATCAAAAGAGGGTGTGGGGAGGGTCGGGGAACGACAGCTGTCGGGACTGAATTAGAACAAGACACATCCCACCCTGTGAGGATTATGTCCACATGGACCTTACTGTCCTGTGTAGGTAAAAGCACCCCCCCCCCCCAAAAAAAAAAGAAAGAAAAAGTAGCTGAGCAAGACCTAGAGGTCTTTTGACAGCTGGAGGCTGCAGTTACCAACGCTTTACTGAACACTTAAGAGTCAGCTCAAGGAGCCATCTTATGTTGTGTGTCCTTCTCACAAAAACTGTGACAGAAGCCAGTACGGTCCACGCGTCTGGGCAGGAGAATCTCTCAGAGGGGCGGAGATGTCTGCAGCAGGACTCCTGGGTGACAGACGTGTGCCCGCCTCCCATCCTACCCCGGTACCACGGGAGGATGACCCCACCAGGGAACGAGGTCTGCTGGACGCAGCAGTCCCCTGACCACAGTTAGCCAGCGTCTTCCCAGGGAGCGAATGGGGGCCTGGCTAAGACGGCACCACAAGTCCTGTCCAGACCGGACCAGGCGCTTGCTTTCTGGCCACGTGCAGCCCGCTGTGTGGCCTCTCACACCGTCACCGGGAGTAAGTGCATCTGGGTAGAGCTGTGCGCTCAGTGCCACTTCGGTCCAGATCCGTGGGCTGCGAACAGTCGGAGCACCCTCAGCTGGACCGCGCCGTCCGACGGGCTGTGTGCCCAGGGCGCAGGACCCAGCGTGAGCCCCAGGGCAACCGTGCAAGCAGTTCGGACGTGCGCAGGGCGGGCGGGCGGAGCCCTCCTGAAAGGTGAGTGCGGTTCCTGAGAGTGAGCTTGTCCTAACACTGAGGATGCCGCGCTCCTGTGAGGCCATCCACTTCGTCACGACGCAGCAGGAGGGGCCTCGTCAGGTGCAGCCACTGCATCCTGGATTTCACAGTCTCCATAACTGAGCCCTTAAGTCTCTGTTCCTTAGAAAGTGCCCGGGCTCGGGCATCTGTGACAGCAGCACCGGTGGAGGCACAGGCCACTTCCAAGTGTGTGACGGCGCCCAAATCTCAGACCCCAGGTGATATTCAGCTGCCCGTGCCAGGGCTTGGCTCCTAAGAGGTGCCAGCAGATGGAGGTTCCTCTCCCTCTGACCACGGGGACATACAAGCCCAGGCTTCCCAGTGCTCCCCAGCTCCTTACAGTTTCCCACGGAGAGTCCTGGACGAGGGCCAGGGACAGGAAGGCATCCTCAGGTGGGGTTCATCAAGGAGGGCCTCCACCCTCAGGGTGGATCTTTGCATCTGGGGCCAGAAACCCATGGTTGGAAAGAGAAGGCAGCTGCCCGGGGCCTGGGGTGGGCAGTCTGCACCGAGCTGCACGGCAGGGAAGAGCAGACACGGCTGGTGGGCCCTGGAGGTGAGCACAGAGCTGTCACCAGGGAAGGAAGGGCCCACAGGACAATGACAGGGGCGGCGCAGGCCCAGAGCCAGTGGAAGCCATCAGGTCTCATGGGCAGCTCCGTGGTGGCGAGCGCAGGCGGGGCCTTAGCTGAGAGGGAGAGCTGGAGGCTCCTCTCCTGGCAGGAAACGCCAGGGCACTAACAGGGCTGCTGACAGGTGTGGGCACCATCGCTCCAGGCAGCCCCGCCCACCGCAGGGACATGGCTGAGGATGCAGAGGGAAGCTTGCCCAGGGCCAGGCCCAGGCAGGCAGGAGGGTGTGGCCCCCAAGGTGAATTCCCAAGGAAGCGGGCTCAGGAGACGGGGCTAATTGGAAAGTAGATGCTTTCAGAGCCGCTCACAGTGAAGCCCAGGCTGGTAAAGGAAAGAGAAGGTGGAGATACTATAGGCAGAGAAAAAGGGACCTGCAGTCAGCACTGCAAAGTAAACCGTTTCCATCATAGTGTCTCCCCACTCATGTTCCAAATTGTATGCTATGAACTTGGATCAGTTTTATGTTCTGGAACAAAATAAATGTTTTGGCTTCAACTTTAAAAAAAAAAAAGACTAAATGACTATTTTAAGAATTATTTGTTATTTTAGCATATAGACTGAACTTTAGTTTATACTTGTACGTTAGTATTTGACCTTAGGGGAAAACCTTGAATAATTTTCACTGTTGTGTTACTTATAAATACACATAAACATATAAGTTTACCCATAATTTAAATTCTTAATCACTTAATTAGGCCCTATTGTTGATTACTTATATATATTACAGCTTTATTTTATCACTTAAAGAGTTTTTGCCTAGAAACACATTTTTCTTTGTACATATAGATTTATATCTAGAATCCTTTAATTTTTTAATGTGTTGATCCCCCTTTTTAAAATTTACATTCCAAAACAACCCTTGTAAATTTCTGAATTTAAAAAAATTACTTCATTTTAATAAGATGGAATACTTTGTATTAATTGAACACTATTTGAAATGTAGTTGAAACTTTTGAACCCTTTGTGTAGAATTATCCCTGTTCAAACATTTAGTAATCGTGGTTTTAGTGATAAAGTAATGTGAAACCCCTGTTTGTATTTACCAATTTATGAAAACAACAATAATGTGTTAAGTATGTTACCCTATGGGATTTAAGGTGTTAAAATACTTGATTTTATATTTAACAGTGAGCATCTTAACATTCAAATCATTCATATGTCTCTAACAAACGCATGAGTGATCAATCTCATATGGTCAAATCTAAATTACATATTTTTAAAATCCAAGGTATCAGACAGGTGTATTGGGCAGCAACTCTTTCTTTCCTGTTGACAAAAAATCTAGAAACAATGGATACTAGGTATTTTATAGACATTAATATTTTATCAGTTGCATGACGTCCTAGAGAAACTTGTGAGTTTTAAAGACATCTTTACTTGTATTTGCTTAAGCAGTTGAAATTGAACCTTTTAAATTTTGTGAATTTAAGGTAGTTGGATACATTTTTTAAAAAAATTTTAGTTTTTGAGTTCATATGTCAACATTGGTTAAAAAACGTAGGTAGATGTGATGATACACTGGTGTACATGCATATAAAACAGATAAAGAAAGACCTTGTAGCTTATGTTAAAAACCCACAAAATTGAGAGCTAAACCTTGTACATTGGCCTCTGAATGAGACAGAGCACTAGAAAGACTTTATAGTTGGATAAAATAGGTCTGATCCAAAAATTAACCTAGGTGCAGATCAAAATAGTGAAGTTAAATAGTAGAATGTCAAAAGTTGTTTTGGCTTCCATCCTGATGTGCTCTTGCTCATCACAGATGAGAAGAATTAAGAAACTATAGACAAATATTATGCCCTATTCCTCCATGAAGGAGTTTCCTGAAGAGACAGCAAGGGAGTCTGTTTCTGTTGGTCTCCTTGGGAGAGCCCCCTCAGGTTGGGATCTTGTTCTAAACCACTTTTTCTGATATCTTGGACAGCAGCCATCAAAGTTTTTGCCTGGCATTTTGGTGGAGGAAGTCCAATAGTTGGAAGTGCCTGTTGACACCAGTTTACATTTCCATGTAAGCTTTAGTGAACATGGATCAAAAATATTTTAACAAATTTAAAAAAATTTTTTTTCATGTAAGACATTTGGTAAGGGTGTTCAGGCTACCCAGAGACAACTTGGTGGTCCCCTGAGGGGGCCATATGACCATGAAAGATGGCCATTCTCTCCCAGAGAATTTAGAGAGAAGAGATGTCATGCCAGGTCGTGTAGTCAGGGGTCCTTCTCTGGAATTCCTGGAAATAGGTCAGTATACATTCAAGGGCAGTACATGACAAACATGAGGGAGACTGACCCATGTCCACACACAGGGGCAAACAAAAAACAGAAAACAAACAAACAAACACGGAGCTGATAAATCACCAAAGACAATGACAAGTGGTCACTATAGCTTCCGGACCTGAGGGTCTGGGCACCATCACTCTCAGAAAGCAATGCTGTCTCCAGCTTTCCTCAGTGTACCCAGATATGAATCCACCAGAGGTAGACTTACCTGTGTGCCCTGGGGGCACAAACAGGTGTCTCTTGAAGAATTTAGTTCACTCCTGGGTTGGGGCTGTGCAGCCTGGGGCTGAGGAAAGTCTCTCAGAGGCCTTCTCCTTGGAGCAACAGCTTTTATGGCTTCTCCGCACCCACAGGAGTATCCAGGTCAGTGGTGTGTCATGGTGATGCACCTGGCAGCGAGGATCTCTCTGGGTCCTCAAAAGGTTGTGAGGCACAACTTAAGATCAGAACGATCACCACCAAGAAGTCCAAATTTGAGAGTCTTTAATATCCACCATGTAGACTGTCTCACACTATGCCCCCAAAATAGCTATGGGAAGAACAGCCCCGACCATAGGGTGGTAGGGGTTTTTGTACCATAAGTCAGTACAATCATAAGTGTCTGTGGCTATGACTTAAAATTACAAACTAACATCATGAGATCTAAAATCATTAGCAAAAGGTGGGAAGTGAGTCAAAATGACCTTACCTAGGTACAAATTAAGGAATGGTTACTAATGTCTAGACAATCACTGTGGACATCAGTGTTCACATGGTACATTGTTTAGGAAAAATGAGAATCAAAAACAGCACAAATTTTTGCTATATCAAAATTTCCATTTTGTGTCACCAAACATGTCATGCTAAGCTACTGTTGATGGGTACAGAGGTGGGGTGTTCCTGTGGGAGAAGTATTTTCTACATAACTTGGAGTCTCAGGGTTAAATGGAGTCTGTTTAGTCATTGCCCATGTAGTCTGGCCCATAACATTTCCATGGGGAAAAATAAGTGAGCCCATCACACAGGGAAATAGAAAGAGCTAGACTCTACACTGTAAACTGAGATTCATATTCACCCAAGAGGACGCACATATGGGTGCTGGACTCTAGTGAACCTTTTTTTGGACATGTGAGGAGATCATTATATGATTTTTATCCTCCTGAGGATTATGTGCAGAAATACATTTATTGATTTTTTTTTGTTCAACCAAACTTGCATCCCCAAGAGATAAACATATGTGTATCTAAAATATAATAAAATTATTGAAATCCTTTCTTTGAACTAAGGCTTCCTTAGGTAGAAGGGCAAGAAAAATAATCATTCAGAACACATGAAGCAAAATTACTAAGTACCAAATGCCATTTAGAGTATCTTGCATTTGTCAGGTTCCTAAGACCCCAGAGTCATTCCACCTGTCGAATCTGAACATGTTCCTGAAGAGATTTTGCTGCAGAAAGATTGACAAAGTGGTCCAGGGAAACAGCAAGTATCTAGGACACAATGATTGGCAAATCAGGGACCCTGAGTAGAGTCTTGTGATGCAAAGGTGTGAGTCATGGATTTACAGGAAATGGCCCCGGGGAATTCCATTAGATTCAGTAGTTCACATTCTGGATCAAGTCACCCTGGGTCAGTATAAAAGTCCAGGGCCATGACCATTCCTCACTAGTCCTTTCCGTGACATCCTGGAGACTGCATCTCCTGCCCTGCTGTGTCTCTAGCAGCCACCTGTTCGACAATCTTCTCACACAAAAGAGCAGAACAATGGGATCACAGGTTGGTTTCGTTCTTCCAGGTGCTTTTCAGATTGCAGCTGGAAATATTAATAGATTGGTGGAAAAGGAATGCCAGAGGATTCAGTGCTGGGCTAAGGATAGTTTCATTTTAAATTGTGTGCCTTTCTACTGAGGTGGATAAAATGAGTACTGGTAGATACACCTGATGGATTTGGGGTGTTGATCTTATCTCTACTTCTTTGCCTAATTCATTAGGAGCTCTGTAGGTCTTCTGGTGAGCTTTGTGGGTCTTCTAAATACAGGATCCTGTCCTCAGCAACGGGGCCAATCTGAATTTTCTTTCCCTATATCTACCTACTCAGAATGCTTAATTTTATCTTTTGCTTGATTTTCAGGTCTAGTTTCAAGATTTAGATTGAAGAGGAGTGTGGAATGTGGGCATGTGTGCCTGTCCCCGTGTTTACACAAAATGCTTTGGATTCTTCCCGTGCATAATGTTGCTCTTGGACTTTTCAGCTCTAGCCTGTGGGCTGCTGAGGTAGGTTCCCTCTATCCCTAGATTTTCTGGTTTTATAAACATAAATGTGTGCTGGACTCTGGCAACTGTTTTTTGGGCATGTAAGGAGATCATCATGGGATTTTTGTCCTCCTGACGATTATGTGCAGAAATACATTTATTGATTTCCTTATGTCAAACCAAACTTGCAATCTCAAGTAAAACCCTAATGGGATCACTGTGTACTGCATATAAAATATGTTTTTGAAGGCAGTTCGTCAGAATTTTCATATGGAATTTTGCATCTATTTTTAGCAAGGATATTGGTCTGCAGCTGATTTCCTTGTGATTTTTTTTTCCAGTTCAATTATCTTTTCTAAAATATGGTCTCTGCTTCATTGATCACTGTCCTTTGTGTCCTTTATCATTTGTGCTGTGATATTTATTACCTCCTTCTGAGTCTGATTTTGTGATTCATACCTTCTTCCTCTTTTTATGAACTGAAGATAACAAAGTAGATTACTAATTTGGGGTTTCTGAAAGTTTTTGCAATGTAGGCAGCTCATGCAGGTACTGCTCAGCACTGCTCCTGCTAAATGCCCACAAGTTTGATGTGTTGCTTTTTGATTTTCCTCTGATTGAAGCAATTTGTAAAATTCCTTCCACACTTGTCAAAGTCTCAGTTTTTGTCAAAGGGGAGATTTTCCATTTTGACCTAGTTGATAATTCCTATTGTTTCTCTTGCTGCTGATTTGTAGTTCTATTCAATTCTGATAAGAAAAGATGCGGGATAATTTTTTCAAGTATGTTGTAACTGTTGGACATTGATGTCAGACCTAATATAACCCACGGACATTTAAAGCCTAAATATTTCCTTTGTTCATATAGGGCACATATTGTCATTCCAAATTTACTAATATTGTAGTTAAATAATGGGGAGCTAATATAAGGCAGCAAATGGAATCCAGACCATCACCCTTGTCTAACAAAGCTAAGACAAGACAGTATCTTCATAAATGCATGCATGAAGATCACTTTTGGTGATATTTAATATAGCAGTGAATACTTTGGAAGGGGAACTTCTGTGTTTTCAATTTTCAAGGATGTGTGTAAGGGGCTTATGTACATCCATCCATTTAACAATGATTATTTCATAAATGTGATGAAACACAGTTTTTCTTACCTCTAAGGCAGGGTGTTAAAAAGGAAATGAGCATATTGTCTAGAATAAGTCATTCAATACAAATCTAAAATGAGCATCCATATATGATGTGTCAGAGTCATAGCAAGTTCCTCTCCTAGGGCCAGGTACCTGTTGTTATGAAAAAAGACACATCTGGGAAAGGAACATTGCACTCTGGGAAATAGATTTCCCTCAGTGTTTGTGAGGGTTGCTCAAAACAACAATGTAAACAAAGTCCAAATAACATACCATTTCTCCATGGTCATGAATTTATTCTTCTTTTCTCCATGACTCAGGAAATCCAAATCTCAGCCTCTGGGGAAGAAAGACCTGACACCAAGAAAATGAGGCAGTGGGCAGGTCGTTCCTCACAGCCTCCATCAAAAAGGTTCCTTAAAACCCAGAATTAGAAGCACCAGCAGAGGAGAGCTGTGGGGCAGAGGGCTCCCTCACCAGAGGAGGAGAACCCCCAGGAAGGTGGAGGCTTGGAAGAGTCAGGAGCCTGGGGGCAGCATGAGTCAGAGTCTGGCTCAGATATTGCTGATTTGGCCTCTACATCTCAAATCTCCTGTTACAACCCATGAAGGCCAGGCCTGGGACCTGCTCACAGGTAAATTAGTCCCTTCATATGATGTGATGGGATATCTTCCATCCAAATTAGCAGCCTACTCAGCCAAGTGTTATTACTTTTCTTGAATTCTGGCTCAGTATCATCACCTTTGGAACATTCAAGTCTTCCTTCTAGGGATCCTAACAACAGACACTTTCCAAAGAACTTCAGCAATCCTAGTAATCCTACAAATTGCTGGTGCACAGTTCTGCATCTAAAATCTAAAACAAAGCTTACCTAAGTCTTGAAAGTCTATCTTAGCCTTCAGATTGCAGAGCTGGCTTTGTTTGTGCTGACTCATGGCAACTTGTCTTGTTGCACCCACAAGTCAAGTGCAAGGACTGAGGGGCCTTTGGACACACTTCAAGGAGCAGAAGATGCCCCATGAAGTGCTGGTGTGGGGCAGTGGCCCCACATCCCTTGGGCCCAAAGAAAGAGAAGGAATACCAGTCATCAAGGCAGCTTGAGACTCTCCACGACACAGGAAGCTTTAACCAGCCCGAGAGACAGAAGGTCCAGGGACAAAGGTGAGTGATGGGTAGGGGGATCCAAGCCTGACCACGGAAGTAAATGGGGTGGTGTCCTTCCTTCTCCACACAATGATCACAGCCATGTGCAATGACAGGTTTACTGGAAAAGAAATAGGCAAGGACATCACTTCAGAATGCCACACCCTGGATTTCACTCTTCTCCCTTGCCTCCAGTAAGGGACAGAAGTCAGGGTCCTGTAGGAACATGACCATGATAACCACAAAGGCGATGAGTCCTTGTGATTCACCTTAGTGGAAAATGAGAAGGGCAGGCTGGAGTTATGGACTGAGTGGTACATAAGTGAAGGCACAGATCTAGGAGTGGTCAAACTATATCAGAACAAACACTAAGGGAAATGGGACATGAACTTTTACTTTCTGCTCTGGATCCATCCAAATACCTTGGTTTGTTCTACAGGCAAGAAGAGTAGCAGTGGAAGACTGCTCCAGAGATCTTCTAGGAGACTTTGGGGGAGGCCGCAACCAAATTGGAAGGGAGGGACGACAGAATCCAGTGCCTATCTGAGGGTGAGTATGTGCATGCTGGGCTGCTCTTTTTCTGCTCTGGATAAACTCAATTTGTTCCTGCTCCATTTCAGTACTGCTGAGGGACTTGCTATAGCTTATTAATGGCAATGTGACTCAGGCTTGTGTGTATTTCAGGTATGGTGTTTGCAATATTTTGTGGGATTCCTTTCATATCTCTCCTGACATGGGATGGGGGCACATATGGACCAAGTTTATTCCCATGTCTCAAAGGATAGAATGTAGTATGCAGGAATATTCTTAGTGAAAGTGGTTGAACACTCCGAGCTTTGGTATGAAATCTCCTCAGCCAAAGCACTCTGCTCAAAAGAGCATTAGCCATCTGCATCACACCACATAACACATAAGCAGCCTTTTACATCTCAAACAATGAGGCACAATGTTAAGAATGGGATATTTGCCAATATGCCATGAAAGGTATGTGGTTGATATTATAGTTGGTGTTCTACTAATGACCACTGAGTTGGAGCACACCATTTACTTTAGGTGACTGACGGATCGTCTTACTCTTGAACTTCATGTTCTGTAGTCCTTTGCCTATTTGTTTGGTTTCCATTTTTTCTTGACAGAGAGCAAGTATAATGAATGCTTTATGTGTATGTCTTGTCATCCAGAAAACCAGCAGGCCACCACCTATCCAAATACCCTGAAAGTGTTCTGTCCTGGGCCCTGTGTTGGAGAGTCAGCTACCTGTCAAGAACACTGATGAGAGATCATCCTCCCTATAGCATGGCCCTTCCAAAGAAATGAACTTGATTTCTACTCCATCCCTGTGCCCATGAAAAGACAGGAAGTAGCCATCACTGGCACCAGCCAGCCAGCAGTAAGGCGGTCTGGCCAGAACACTGCTCTCCATGTGAAGGGAGCAGATGAAAAGTCAGAGGGTGTCTCCTTAATGTTGCCCATGCTACCTCTAAAAGTCATGTTGTGGGCATGGTGCTCCATCCTCAATCCACTGCCAGGGGCCCTGATGTGAGCAAACATCCCTGCCTACAGGTTATAGTATGGAGAGCAGGCCATGTCCCCAAACTCAGTGTCAGGGCACCCATGAAGAGGTATGTCCAGGATCCTGTCAAGGCAAGGCAGCATGCCCCAAAGAAACTTCGAGTTGACCCCAGCCTGCCTCCATTGGAGCACTGGAGGTCCAGGCATGGAGGTTTACACATCTTTGCCATTTCTGCTTTCTACAAGTGGACTCAGAATCAAAGTGTCACCCCTAGTGACCAGGAAAACTCCACCCCAATGATCCAGCATGGATCTTCACCCTCCAAGGAAAAGCCCTGTCCTGAATCCTGTCCCACATGCACAAGTCCAATCCTCCAGCCACCAGCTGTTTTCCATGGCAGACCCTCAGAATGGTCTTCAGGAGACTGCACCATGACTCTTGGAACTCCAGGTTAATTATAGGGATATCCCTAGAAAAGTTTTACTCATTTTGCCTTCAATTGCAAGTTCATAAGGTGAAGTGCTGTAGCCACACTTTACCTTGTGGACCCTCACCTGTGTTCTTCCCATTCAATATTCTTTGTACACACCCCTTTCTCCTTCGTAGAAACTGGAAGCACCCTTAAGAGAAAACACCTTCAAAACACGTACATACCTAGATTCCACATAAAAGTTAAATATTCTGTCATTTCCTCATGGAACCTGTTTTTATGCATGGTGATCATGAAGACAAATAATCAAGAATTGCATAGTTAGTGAGGTAAGCATAAATGCAGACAGACAAACTAAATGAGTGAAAGAAACTGAAAAAGAGAAGAATGAAAGAGGTCTGAGGATATTGTTGAGTGGGAAAACTCACCTGCTTCAAATTCACACCTCCAAATTCAAAGAGAATGGAAAAAAGTAAGAAATAAGACAAAAAGAAAAAGAAAAGAATGGAAAAGATAGAAAGGGCTGATCAGTGTTCCCCATGGTTTAGGTTTCCAGCCAGGAGTCTGCGATGAACAGTGTTCTTTTGGTTTTTGAATTTAGATACCTGGGCAGGAGGGAGAAGAGAGAAAAGAGGAGACCTCAGGGCTTCATTCTCTGCCTGCAATCCCCTGTCAGGGTGTTGGTTGTATTGGGAATATGTTTGGGTCTAGTGGTTAAAACAGTGACACAGGTGGGAAAATAGAATGAGTACTGCCCTTGCAGCCTCACCTACAGATGGTGGCATCCATTCCTACTACCCTTCTCTGTTTAGTTTCTCTCCCTGGACCACACTATTTGGGGTAGATCCTTGTTTGGGAGGGGAGCCACATCCAGGTCAGAAACACATTCTCTTCTTCCATATCCTTCATCAGGGCAGAACTGAGACATTTCCATGGCACAGTCCCCTACAGCATGGAACAGTATAACCCCAGACAGCTGGCTAAACATCCTCAAGCAGCACCACTTCCTCAAAGACCTTCATGTCTTCTTTTGTCAAGAGTATACTGAAAAGGAGGGACAGTGGGGAGGGCATGAAGACATAATGTGTGGGAATAAAATGTCTTGATGCTCCCACAGCATCAAGCAGGAAACCCCCACAGGCCACCTTTCACCACACCATCATATGCACACAGGAGAGTGCTCCCCTCTGCTCATCCAAGAAGCAGGACCCACTGCAGATCCTTTCTCCCTGCTGTGCCTGCTCAAGAGGAGGGTCAGCTCCACTCCTGCACCTGGTCTAGAAATTCATGCACAGCCCAGACTTTCTCAGGTTCAGTAACTGCAGAAGCAGCCAGTTATTCTCCACACCTTTCTCCTTTAAAACATTGCACCCACGTGTAAAGGTTAATTGGGGTCCAGCTATAAGGGTTGAGGGGAGAGCTAATAAAGAGGCAAGCACACAGGATGGTGGAGAACAAGAAGTGGCTTCTGTGCAAAAGCCAGGCCAGTTTATTATCTCTTTCAGGGTCATATCAAGTTACCTAGGTTCCATAGTACAGTTAATTTGCGCATGTGTAGATCACATAACTTGCTTGCTTCTCAGAATCCACTAGTACCAAAGGATTTTATAACAAGATAATGTCTCCAGGCCTCCAGGACAGAGGAGTTGCAGAGCATCTCTAAGTCACTCAAACAGAGCACCTTTTGTCCTGAGTAGTGTGCTCCACTTGAAGGACTTTCGCTCTTCTGTACATTGAACTGGAATCACTACAACTCCACTCTTTGCTTTGTGTGACCTTTTGAATAGACATGACTTGTCTTCTGTTCAAGGAAGGTGGAGGGAGAAAGCAAGACAACCATTGGCAAAAACAAGCACAGCATAATAAGTCAAGTATCAATAAACATCCTCCAATGATAAGCGGTTTGATCCATGTGGTTAACCAATCAAATAAATCCCAACCTCCATCATCTTGTTTTACCTCTTTTACAATGTCTTTAAATGATCCAATTTCCTTTGAATGGGATTACCATTATCAGTTAAATTGAAACAACACATATTGTTAAATTCTTGCCAACCCCTATGAGGTAGCAACAGCAAATAACCAATAGCAACTCTATTACCAAGAATAGCTTGATGTTGTTTTGTTCCTCATTAAGCATAGAAATTGCCACTGATGTGTAGTTTATATTTTTTACCATAGCAAACCAAGTTTCATTGTGTGTTTATAAGCTCCTACCACTAGGGCAAGAATACCAACTAAAGAGAAAGTTAAAGCTTCAAATTCTCTTCTAGACAATAAATGAATCGAATCATCACAATCTTTTTCTAAGGATACAGCTCTCTTATGTAACCATTGAACTGGATGGTGACATATTAAATCCTGAGCAGAGGGGAGAAACAACATTAATCTACTTAAACAACAAGGAATTCCATGTGACATATTAGCTGGAATATAGTTAGATGTATAAGCCAAACAGAAAAGTAATCATCCTGGAGGTAAAGGAACATGTGCATTTCAATACAAAGTGGGTTCAACATTTGAGAAACTGAAGGAAGGGTATCCCACTGACAATTTATGAGTAGAATTTTGAATTTCAGCACAGGTATCAGTCATATTTAAAGACACCACAGGTGTAGGCAGCATCATGGCATTGGAGGGCTTTGTACACTGAGGATTCCCCCAATTATAGGAATCTCTATAAGATACAGGTTTTCATATGCCTTGATCAAGGGAAAACATTGTCATATTTCATGAGCAGGATGGCACACAGGGAGAAGGAAAGATCCCAATATGCTTCCCTATCTACATCTTGACAGATGCAAATGTCAGATGAATTAACAATTTCTGCTAAGTGGATCCAAATATTAAAATGGATGTGGGAAGCCAAAGATAAAACAGTTTTTTGCACAGGGTACCACCACCTGGGATACAATAACAGAGAAATATCACAATAATAGTCAGCATGGTTGTAGACTTTGGGGTAAGTTTGGCAAACAGAGCTGTATTCAAATTTTCTGGGGTACATTCTAAACCCACCTGGGCTAGAGATTGTTGAGCAGATGTTGTTAAACTCTTTATATTTGCCCAAGTCACTAGATATTAGAAGACAGAGGGTCTCTTGGGCCTCTTATTCTTGTTGGAGGTTCCTTCTTTGAATCAGGGTCCTCTTCATCCAGGGTCAAATGGCATTTGGGAATCGGATTGTGAAGTCCTCAATGTCAACTCATGATGATTGATGGATCTCACACACGTGGCAGGAATCCAGACAGGACCTGTAGGTGTAAGAACAGCAGCATATCCCTCCCCCATGCAATCAAAGGTACAGGGTCCCACCAAATTGGATCTACCAGAACTTGATATTTTACATAAATCTTTGGTAGTGGTTTCTTAGGGTTAAAGTACCTATCTAAGGCAGAGGACCAGCGATGTGTATTATCTCCATACAGTACATGAGGAACATTTATTGTGAACAAGGCAATATTGAGAGCATTATTGACATGAGCAAGGCTAGGTCCCCTTTTTTGTTTCTGTTTTAAAAGGCATGTCTTAAGCATGTGATGTGCACCTTCAACTTAGGCCTGTCCAGTAGAATTGTGAGGAATTCTATGGGTCAAAACTATATTCCATTGATGACAACACTGAGCAATTGCACTAGAAGTATAAGCAGGGGCAATGTTCATTTTTAAATGATGAGGTTACCCATGGTGGCAATGTAAAGGAGTATATGAGAGATACAGGCTGAGACCTTCTCTGAATGATGTGCACTGGCTCACATAAGGCCTGAGGATGTATCTGTGGTAACATGTGAAAAGGAATAGGGATGAAAAGGAGGGAAATGAGTTACATTCATCTGCTAAAGGGCATGAGTTGAAACCTCGAGGGTTTACAGTTTTCCAAGTAGGGAAACGAGAGGATGTGCAAGCAGAGCAATCATTAATGATGAAACAGGCATTTTGAGACAAAAGAGTAAAGGTTTTCATTAAGGAATGAGCATTTTGATGAAAAAAATTGTGTGATTTCATGGCATCTGAAAAGAGAGGATAAAGTGATTGTATAGCAGCATCCACTTGAGCAATTCCTTCAGTGAATGGTCTAGGAATCTCAGTGTGGCTGCGTATGTGAGCAAGAAATACTGAAGCTGTATGATCCTATAAAAAGAGATTGAAGAGTGATAAACAGAGATAACAAATTTGAGTCCAAATGAGGTGACAAAATTGCAGAGGAAATATGAGGAATCAGTTTGAGTATATAGTGAGAATCCACAATGATGTTTAAGGCAGTGGGAAACATACAAAGAGCCCAAATAATTGCAGCTCATTCTGCTCACTGAGGAGAAGCTTGAGGCAATGTGTAATAATTAGTCCAATTTTTATCAGTGGAATATAATTATAATGTGGAATATAAATACAACACCCCATTGTTCTCCTCCATCAGTATAAATAGTAATTCCACTGGAATGTCGAATGGAGGAGATTATGGAAGAAGGAGCATGAGAGACTTGACACAACAAGAAAAGGCATTCATTCAGAGGTGCACAGAAAGCAACAGGAGCTTAAAAATCAGTTAGGACAGCTCGATAATATGAAGAAAATTATAAATACTGCAAATGTAAAGTCTTTCCATAAATAGGAAAAAGTACATGAATGTCAATTCCTGTAAGAGACAAAATACGATTGCCACTATCTGGGATGGGTTAAACATATATTTCAGCAAAGGGGAGAACATTGATTCCTGAAAAGTGAGGAGAATATAACCACACTATTATAGGTAAGTTTTGATTATGGGTGGTAATAACTGCAACAAAAGCATAAGGCTGTCCTGTAAATTTTTTCAGTGATAAAGGAACACTGAGTGTTGGGAGTCTGTCTATAAGAACTGAAGACAACTTCTCATTAACATGCTGAAGAGTTGTAGTCAGTGCAGGAGTTAACTGGAAAAAGCTGGTGGGATTATGTTGCTTTTTCAACAGCTGAGAAAAAGATGACAACATATCAGTAGTTAAAGAAATATATGGTTGAGCCCAATTTAAATGTCCTAAAAATCACTGCAAATGAACAAAGAAAATATGAAAGGAAGAGTCAATTTTGCAATATGAGGAATGGAAGAATGTTGGAGTATCTTATGTCCTAAATAGTTAATAGAGAGTTGTCATTGATTTTTTCCTGTGGCCACATGGAGGCCAGATTGTAATAGAATGTGTTCTAATTAAGTTAATGTATCTTCTGTAAATGGTAGCCCAGAAATCAATATATCATCCATATAATGATAAACAGGAATGTGTGGGAATAATTGCCAGAAAGGCTACAGAGCCTTATTTACAAAATGTTGACATAAGGTGGGGTTATTTAACATACCTTGAGGAACAACTTTCCACTGATAACTATCAGCAGGCTTATGATGATTGACAAAAGGAACTGTGAAGGAAAACATTTCCCTATCATCACGAACAAGAGGAATAGTTAAAAGAAAAAAGTCATTTAAGTCTATTACATAAAAAGAAAATTCATGAAGGATTAAATAAGGATTAGGCAATCCATATTGAAGTGGACATATAGATTGTATACATTTATTAATTTCTCTTAAATTTTGTAATAATCTCCATTTCCCTGATTTATTTTTTATGATAAAAATGGCTGTGTTCCCATGGACCTGTAGAAGGTTCAATATGTCCCAATTGTAACTGTTCTTGAATGAGGGCCTCTGCACCTCCCACCTTCTCCTAGGCAATGGCCATCATTCAACCCAGACAGAAGTGGCAATCTTCCAGTTTAATGGTGAGGTGGGTCAATTCCACAGAGGCCTCTGTAAAAAAAGGCGACTCCATGGACATTTGTAACTTCTGTAAGATGTCTCTGCCTCATATAGGAAAAGAAATTGCCACAACATATGGTTGAAGATGAATAATAACATGTGGTTTGGAAGTGGTGGATCATCATAACCATAGAGAGATTTTAGACACCTGTTTTTTATTGCCTCCTAAGCCTCAAACCGGGGTGGCCCTTGGTAAGGGCTGATGTTACAGTTATAGCTGTCTCAGTGTGGCCTCACTGAGACAGCTATAACTGTAACATCAGCGCTGGTGTCCAGAAACCCTGTGATTGACTGTTCATTTAAACAAAGTGTTAATTTTGGTACATTTTCAGTAGTATGTAAACATGCTCCTACAGTAGTGGAACCAAATCCTGCATTTCCTCTTTCATTTAGGGGTTGTTGGTCAGTAATATAAAGAATGACAATTAATTGAGCAATGGAGGAGCCTTTGGGGAGGTTTCAAGGCATATGAGACCACACTTGAATGTATATTACACCAGTATAATCAGAGTCAATCGCTCCAGGTATTATACATTTTCCTTCTTTAGCACTGTGAGAGCAGGGCAAAATTAAACCAAAGGTACCCTTAGGTAGAGGTCCTGTAAATTGGGTAGCAATTTTACAGACTTCCCAAGGGAGACATATTTGAGCATCCTCAGAAGTAATCTAATCTGTTATTGCACTCCCTCTAGTGGCATGAAGGATTTGTGAAAGGAGCTTCTGTTTGAACTGGAACAATCTGTGAAGGAGAGACATCTGCAGCTGCAGGTGAATAGGGTTCCTCCTCCTTTGACACTGTATCAGGAGGTGATCGGAAATTGGGCTTCTCGACATGTCTGATTTAGATCTGCATTGATTAGCTTAATGAAATCCTTTATGACAGATTAAACATTTTCTGATTGGGTTATTTTTGTGGCTCTTTTTTTTTTTTTTTTCTTTTTATCTTAGTCCTTTTGAAGATGGCCAGATTTTTATAATTGTATCAAAGTTTATCAGGGGCCTTTTCAGCAGCAGCCAGTAAAGCCACTTGATGAGGCTCAGTTCCAACATTTTGACATGCCTTTATAAAATCAGAAAGCATAGTGTCCACTTTATGGTTAATAGATTTTACTACTTCTTTACAATCTTGGATGGAACTTTCATAAGCCAGTTGTTTGATCAGAATACTGGCAACCTCCAAATTGTCTACTTGTCTTTCAGTAGCTTTAGTCAATTGGTTAATAAAATTAATAAAAGACTCCCCTGAGGCTTTCAAATTCCAGCAAAGGACTTGGAAGGATCCCGAGTGTCTGGGATCCTCCACCATGCCTCACAAACTGAGGTTCTAATCTGGGAAATGGTGGCTGTGGGCAACTGAGCTTGTTGTTGTAATGGCCCTCTTTGCCCCACACCAAACAGGTCAACATAATCAATAGTAACATTCCCTTGAGCATCATCCTCAGCTTCAACATGGGCTAAATCAGAGTATTCTTGTGAAAACACTGTATATTGGACAGGAGAAGTAACCATTTTCACCAATGTTTTCTAATCACTGGAAAACAAGGCATAACCCATTCCCAGTCCCTCTATCATGTTAAGAGGAAAATTACTATTAATTCCACTCTCCAACACTGTCCCTCTTAGATCTTTAAACACAGCAAAAGGCAATTGTTCATGTTCTGGCTGATTTGCAATGGTTAGTCTAATGGGGGAGGCAGCCAAGGTCTGAGTTTCTCCCTCTGCAGCTGCCTGCCTGAGACATTCAGATAAAAGGACTGGACTAGGGGAGGAAGAGAAGATGGGCAAGGAGTAGGAACTCAAGGAGAGGGCTGAGAACAAATTTCAGTCTCAGAGACTACCAGAGAAGTTTAAGGTTATTTTGAGAAAGTATTTCAACACAAATACCAAGCATGTAACACAGGTTTAGGCTCCTGTTGCAATTTTTTACCTATGTCTTCCCAAATTTTGGGCCTTAAGGACCCACTCTCTGGATACCATGGACAATAAGAATCTATTTCAGACAGCAAAGCAGCAAGATCAGCATTACTTACAGTATGTTTAGTCTTATGAAGTGAATAAGAATGTTCAGCCTGATGACGACATTGACGGTCAGACGGTCAGACATTAGCAGTGGGATCGGTACCGGCCGATGAGTGACGCATGTCAAAGACTGTTCCAGGGAGTAAGCTCTGCCCATCTCCCATCAACAAGTCCAGAAGGATCCCTGCTCAGAGCACCAGCTGTAAAGGTTCATTGGGGTTCATCTATAAGGGTTGATGGGAGAGCTATTAAAGAGGCAAACACACGGGGTGGCGAAGAGCAAGAAGTGGCTTTCATGGGAAAACCAGTCCAGTTTATTATCTCTTCCAGGGTCATATCAAGTTTCCTAGGTTCCATAGTACAGTGGCTTTGTGCATGCACAGATCACATAACTTGCTTGCTTCTCAGAGTGCACTGGTACCAAAGGCTTTTATAACAAGGTAATGTATCCAGGACTCAAGAACAGAGGATTTGCAGAGCATCTCCAAGTGCCTTTTGTCCTGAGGAGTGTTCTTGCCTTGAAGGACATTTGCTCCTCTGCACATTAACTGACCTGAAATCCCTACACCCATGAGGTCGGCCCAGATCCCACTAGCCCTGAGAGCAGAGTAGGTAGCAGAAATCTTTCCTGTCCCTGCTCTGCACTCTTCCTTCTCATTCCTCGGCTGTCTGTACCATTCCTTCCTTGTCTGGATGTTCATCTGTCACTGCAGGTGCTCACACAAAGGAGTATGAGAATGAACTCACACATGGCTTGGTGTTCCCAGCACCTTCGTCAATACACATTACCCTCTGAACAGCAGTTGAGGAATCAGGAAAGGTGCAGTAATGACTACACTACTAAAAAATATGGATAGTGTTTTCCTAAGACTGTGTTGCCCAGACATCATTTTTTCTACATCTCCATTTATTCAGGCTCAAAAATCAAGTGACCTTTCATGGAACAAGGGGGAGTACTCCAGAACCCACTGAAATCTCCTGAAGGAATGAGCGTTGGTGGGAGGGACTTAGCGTGCTGTGCCTGTGTCCCCCAGATCAGTACTATAGGATCGACTGTGGCAGGAACTAACAAATGCCACACTACTGACATCTTGAATATTTCTATCCCTGGCTCAATCCTTGAAGTCCAGAAGCACAGTTGAGTCATTTCAGTGCAGCTACAGAAAGAGGTGCCTGTACCTTAGGGTGCCAGAAGCCATGAGGAACCCAATGTATCTCTTCCCAGACCCTCAGTGGGGTCACCTGCCTGGGAGAAGAAGGATCTTCAGTGGTCCAGACGCAGTCTCTGAATAGGGACACCAATGTCAGTGCCATCAGGGAGGAGTGGGAGTTCAGTTTCTTAATCTTTCTTAGAGATTAATCTTCCCCACAGAGTGGTCATAGATCCTGGGCAGACCAGTTTCTAGAGATTAGGCATGGCAATTTCATGTGAAGACAAGTACTCCTTCCACCAATGGCAGTGATTCCCCAATTGCTGACTTTAGGACCACCTGGAGAGTATGTTAAAACCTCAAGTTTCAAGACTCCAGATGATCAGAAGAACTCTTTTAACGGAATAATCAATTTCATGACTTTACTATGGTACAAGGGAAAATGCAGTGACACATACTTCACTTCTCAAAATGAGTGTTCTGAATTGACAATATCTGAGACAATCGGAAGGTAGCAAGTCAGGAAAATTGAGAACCAGTGCACAGAAAATGCACTTTGCAGGAGAGGAATGGTTTTGAGTGGGATGTGAACAGCTAGGCACTCAAACTATGGACACAATAAAACATGGACAGATTGTATTAGGATTAAAATGAAACTGAAGTATATGTTTGCAAAGAAAGTAAATGAGCAGAATGAGTAAGGCTGAGGAAACTGTTCTCAATGTTTTCCACTGACATACTCTACAGTCAATCCCTCCCATCACAAACCAGGACACAGCTGCAAAGACAGAGATCCCAGTGGTCAACCCTTGTTTGACCTCAGTTCAGTCACAGGACAATAGAGTCACCTGAGCCTCCTCCTTACACTATAGTTCAATATATACACATATATATCCCCATTCATTTTCCATTCTATGGAGCGTATATGAAGTCCTTCACAGACCGGTTGACAAGTCACATCTGAAACTTCTGTCATTCAGAGCCAATGTCTGTGTCTGCTCCAGCACTCTATGCAGTCCCCAAATTTGCATCTGCCACATAGGTAGGGAGGTCCTATGACCCAGGTGCAACCTGCTCCCTGCACCTCAGTCCCACAGTCCTCTCCAGGTCACTTGAGACTAGAAGGTGAGTCTTCCCAGCCATGGAGTGCCTCACTCCTTGTCACTGTCCTCAGAGTAGGAGGATACCTGAAGGTCCTCATAGAGACAACTCACAGGCACATGGGAACTGTGTCCCTCAGACTTGTGAAGAAAAGGGGCACTCATAGCAGGAGCATTGGTTTTTGTAGGGGGAAAGGAAGGGGGAGCCATAATGAACCTGCAGCTCCAAAAGACATGGTATAGTCTCCTGAAGACCATTCTGAGGGTTTGTCGAGGAACACAGCTGGCCACTGGAGGATTGGACTTGGTGCAGGGTGGGACAGGATTCAGGACAGGGCTTTTCCTTGGAGGGAAAAGATCCACACTGGAACACTGGAGTGGAGTTTTCCTGGTCACTAGGGGTGACACTTTGAATCTGAGTTCACTTGTAGAAGGTAGATAAGGCAAGGATGTGTAAACCTCCATGCTTTGACCTCCAGTGCTCCAATATGGAGTCAGACTGGAGTCAACTCTAAGTTTCTTTGGGACATGCTGGCTTCCATTAACAAGATCCTGGGCATGCCTCTTGATGGGGGCCCTGAAACTGAGTTTGGGGAACTGGCCTGCTCTCAATGCTGTAACCTGCAGGCAGGGCTGTTTGCTCACATCAGGGCCCCTTGCAGTGGATTGAGGATGGAGCACCTGACCCACAACATGGCTTTTAGAGGTAGCATGGGCAACATTAAGAGAGACACCCTCTGGCTTTTCATCTGCTCCATTCACATGGAGGTCAGTATTCTGACCAGACTGCCTTACTGCTGGCTGGCTGGTGCCAGTGATGGCTACTTCCTGTCCTTCCATGGGCACAGAGATGGAGTAGAAATCAAGTTCATTTATTTGGAAGGGCTGTGGTATGGGGAGGATGGGTCACTCATTGTTGTTCTTCACAGGTAGCTGACTCTCCAACACAGAGCCCAGGACAGAACACTTGCAGGGTACTTGGATGGGCAGTGGCATGCTTGTTTGCTGGATGACAAGACATACACATAAAGCATTCATTATACTTGCTCTCTGTCAAGAAAAAAAGGAAAACAAACAAATAGGCAAAGGACTACAGAACATGAAGTTCAAGAGTAAAACGATTCGTCAGTCACCTAAAGTAAATGGTGTCCTCCAACTCAGTGGTCATTAGTAGAACACCAACTATAATATCAACCTCATACCTTTCATGGCATATTGGCAAATATCCCATTCTTAACATTGGGCCTCATAGTTTGAGATGTAAACGGCTGCTTAATGTGTTATGTGGTGTGATGCAGATGGCTAATGCTCCTTTGAGCAGAGTGCTTTGGCTGAGGAGATTTCATACCAAAGCTCAGAGTGTTCACCCACTTTCACTAAGAATATTCCTGCATACTACGTTCTATCCTTTGAGACATGGGAATAAATTTGGTCCATATGCGCCCCAATCCCATGTCAGGAGAGATATGAAAGGAATCCCACAAAATATTGCAAACACCATACCTGAAATACACACAAGCCTGAGTCACATTGCCATTAATAAGCTATAGCAAGTCCCTCAGCAGTACTGAAATGGGGCAGGAACAAATTGAGTTTATCCAGAGCAGAAAAAGAGTAGCCCACCATGGAGATACTCACCCTCAGATAGGCACTGGATTCTGTCGTCCCTCCTTTCCAATTTGGTTGCGGCCTCCCCCAAAGTCTCCTAGAAGATCTCTGGAGCAGTCTTCCTCTGCTGCTCTTCTTGCCTGCAGAACAAACCAAGGTATTTGGATGGATCCAGAGCAGGAAAAAAAGTTCATGTCCTAATTCCCTTAGTGTTTGTTCTGATATAGTTTGACCATTCCTAGATCTGTGCCTTCCCTTATGTCCCACCCAGTCAGTAACTCCAGCCTACCCTTCTCATTTTCCACTAAGTTGAATTACAAAGCTCATCACCTTTGTGCTTATCATGGTTATGTTCCTATAAGACCCTGACTTCTGCCCCTTACTGGAGGCAAGGGAGAAGAGTGACATCCAGGGTGTGGCATTCTGAAGTGATGTCCTTGCCTATTTCTTTTCCATGTACCCTGTCTTTGCACAAGGCTGTGATCATTATGTGGAGAAAGAAGGACACCACCCCTTTTACTTCAGTGCTCAGGGTTGGATCCCTCTACCCATCACTCACCTTTGTCTCTGGTCCTTCTGTCTCTCGGGCTGGTTAAAGCTTCCTGTGTTGTGGAGAGTCTCAAACTGCCTTGGTGACTGGTACTCCTTCTTCTTCTTTGGGCCCAAGGGATGTGGGGCCAGTATTCCACACCAGCACTTTATGGACCATCTTCTGCTCCTTGAAGTGTGTCCAAAGGCCCCACAGTCCTTGCACTTGACCTGTGGGTGCAACAAGACAAGTTGCCATGAGTCAGCACAAACAAAGTCAGTTCTGCAGTATGAAGGCTAAGATAGACTTTCAAGACTTAGTTAAGCTTTGTTTTAGATTAGAGATGCAGAACTGTGCACCAGCAATTTGTAGGATTACCAGGATTGCTGAAGTTCTTTGGAAAGCATCTGTTGTTAGGATCCCTAGAAGGAAGACTTGAAGGTTCCAAAGGTGATAATAATGAGCCAGAATTCAAGGAAAGTAATAATACTTGGCTGAGTAGGCTGCTAATTTGGATGGAAGATATCCCATCACATCATATGAAGGGACTAATTTACCTCTGAGCATGTCCCAGGCCTGACCTTCATGGGTTGTAACAGGAGATTTGAGATGTAGAGGCCAAATCAGCAATATCTGAGCCAGACACAGACCTATGCTGCCCCAGGCCCCTGACTCTTCCAGGCCTCACAAACACTGAAGGAAATCTGTTTCTCAGAGTGCAGTGTTCCTCTCCCAGATGTGTCTTTTTTCATAACTACAGGTACCTGTCCCTAGGAGAGGACCTTGCTATGACTCTGACACATCATATATGGATGCTCATTTTAGATTTGTATTGAGTGACTGATTCTAGACAATATGCTCATTTCCTTTATAACACCTTGCCTTAGAGGTAAGAAAAACTGTGTTTCATGATATTTATGAAATAATCATTGTTACAAGGATGGATGGATGTAAGCCCCTTTTACACACATCCTTGAGAATTGAAAACACAGCAGTTCCCCTTGCAAAGTATTCACTGCTATATTTAATATCAACAGAAGTGATCTTCATGCATGCATTTATGAAGATACTGTCTTATCTTAGGTTTGTTAAACAAAGGTTGAAGCCAGAATTAAGGACAGGTAGTTAGTGTAGAAATAGGGAATCTGGTCAATTCAAGGAAATGAAGCCATGAAGCCATCTGCCTCTGGAAGTTGGAGGCTGCCTCTGGAAGAATGGAATGTCAAGGATCTCTGGAGCCCATTAACTACCAAATTTACCTGCCTTTATCAAAGACTGCAAGCAAGGAGCTCCTAATTAATGCCCCCTGGGCCCTTGCCTGCCTGAATCACCCTGGCCCTCCCCCTACCCATGGTTTCTCAGTTAATGCAAAACCAGGCTTAGTCACATAGGCAGGAAGGAGAGATAAGTGGGGAGAGAACTGGAGAACAAAAGAAAATTTAACTTATAAAAGAGGCAGGGTGTGCTCACTTCTTGGGACTTTAGAACATCAGCCATGGCCCCCTCATCCTGGTCCTGCCCCTACCCATGGTTTCTCAGTTAATGCAAAACCAGGCCTAGTCACATAGGCAGGAAGGAGAGATAAGGGGGGAGAGAACTGGAGAACAAAAGAATATTTAACCTATAAAAGATGCAGGGTGTGCTCACCTCTTGGGACTTTAGAACATCAACCATGTCCCCCTTCTTCCTGCTGGGAGCAGTCTGTATTATTACCTTTAAATAAAACCTGCTTAATATGCTTGCCTTGGCATGCTTCTCTAGTGTTCAATCTTCAACATTAGAAGGAGCAGAACTCGTCACCAATAAACGGCGGTATCAGATTTGGAGGTTCCACCAAGATTTACGCCAAGGTAAGTAAGCTTCTCTCTCAATGCACCCCACATCTGTTTGAGGTGCATCTTTCTGTCTCTTTATTTTTGGAGGGCAAAAAAATGGGCACCCGTCAGCTACTTAAATGCAGTTAGTGCAGCCGCCATTCTTAAGACTGGGGTGAGAGGTTTCCCAGCCCAGGCAAGTTTCCAATCACCTGCTTTGTAGGCATGTTGGACTGTGCTGAAGCCGTTTCCTACTTTTCTGTCCAGGTCCGGAACGCAATTGCCGCAAGTACACAGTGTCCCTAGTCCTGATCTGCCCAGGATGCGTGGAGGTGGAGGAAGGGTTGGAGCAACTGCAGGGTTCTCGGCCCAGGCTACTCTCAGGTGGACCCCAAAGGTTTCTTCTCCAGACTCCCCCTCCTGACAGCCCTAAAGGGTATCCAGCGTGATCGGTAGACAATGGCACTGAGGGAAAGCGCCAATTACCTTTGCCTCCGTATGGGCCGTACAGTGCACAACACTCCCGCACATCCACTCCCTCCTGGATGCTCCCCTTCCCTTGCTGGTCAGACATTAGGAATTCAAGATGTAGGATTAAGGCCTGGGATGATTAGTATGAAAATGCCTAGGTTCCCTTTGTTTGCATAGTTAGCCTTCACTATCAAAGACACTAGAGTCTCCCCATTACTGTTTCCGTGCTTAAATGTGCTCAAGGTGTTCTCTTTAAGCTGCAAGAGGGATGCATTTAAAAACCCCTCCCTTGAGACCCTCCAAGCAAAGGGCATTATATGCCTAACAACCAATAGGTGTCCCCTCACCCTCCGGAGATTCCTTTAGTCTACAAGGCAAAAAGATAGGCAAAAGGCACACTTTTTACTTTTGTCATCTTTTTTCATAATTAGGAGTTTTTAGTGGCAGGAGGAAAGCAGTAATCCCCTTAAGTCTGAATCCTCCCAGGGTCTCTAGCACAGGGCAAACTAGGACCCTAGCACTTTGCCAAAGAAGGCCAGAAATAACTTTGGCAAAGCCAGGTAGTGAGAGACGGGTTTTTCTGGACCCTAAGGAAGCTCAGATAGGGAGACATCCCTAATACTTCTAACTCAGAAGGGAGCTTCTCTCTCAACAGTATTGCCAGGTTCACCATTAGCCTGCATACTGCTAAATTGCAAATGATCAAGAAAAGTGCCTTTCATATGTTACCATGCTTGACAGCAATAATTTCTTCCATGAGAGGAGAAAGTCTTCAGGAATCACCTACTAAGGGAGGAAAATCAAGGGAACCCTCCCAACTTAAGACAGACAAAAATAAACTTAAGGACGCTTTTGGAGGATCCTAATAAATATTGAGATGTTTCAAAACTTATGCCAGGTATTTGACTTCACCTGAAAAATTATGCTATTAACCATCTAGAGAACAGGCAGTTCACAGAAACCATCCTAACTGGGATTCAAATAATGAGTAGGATGCCTAAAAAAACTATTATGCAGCCTTCAGGAAAGTCCTGTTATTTTCATGGAGAGACTTAGGAAAGCAATAAGAAAACACACCACTCTGAATCCTGAATCCATAAAGGGCCACCTACTTTTAAAGTATAAATTTATCATTTAGTCGGCCCCAAATATTTAGAGGAAATTACACAATTAGCACGTGGCCCTGATCAATCCTCAGATAATCTTCTCCAGCTTGCATCTTCTGTTTTTAATAGACATCAAAAAGAAAGAAAAGGGAACATATAGGCAAGAAAAAGGACTTATTAAAGATCATTCAAACTGAAAGAAACTTTTAATGCCTTGCAATAGTCCATGTAATTTGCCTATTTTAGGAGTTAAAAAGCAAACTGCCTAGTCAAAACCTTAGAATATTGAAGCAGTAATTTCCCCCACCCTGTAGTTCTTAATCCATACACTTTTATCTTGGATTCCAACTCCTGCTTGGTTTACTAAGTTAGATTTAAAAGATGGCTTTTCCTGTTTATGCTACACTCTGAATAGCAATTTCTGTTTGCCTTTAGGAACCAGATACTGTATCTCAACTAATCTAGACAGTATTGCCTCAGGATTTAGATGGCCGTCACCTGTTCCAGACAAACCTTAGCTAAGGACTTAACAAAATTCAGAGATAAAACATCTGTGATTGTTCAGTAAGTAAATGACATCCTTTATGTGCCCCCACCCAGGAGGAATATCAAAAGGTCATTGCAGAACTCCTAAACTTCTTAGTTAATAGGAATTATAAAATCTCAAAAATAAAGCTTAATTATGTCATCAACAGGTTCAATACTACAGAAAATAACCACTATAGGACAATATTCTGTCCCAGGAATATCAAGAAGGGGCCTTACTTCAAGTTCCTGTTCTCACCTTACCTATGAAGCAAGATTTAACCTGTTCGTCACAAAGGGGAAAATAAATCCTGGATAGGCAGCCATAGGCAACTCAGTAACCAATGGCATATCTCAGTGAGGAACTTAGCAAAGTAGCTTCATTCTCAAAAGTAATGGAAAATAAGGTCTCATAATTTTCTTTGACATCCAACCTGTCCTGATGCGATGACTAAAATGCCCTAGGCACAAGGTTTCTGTTAAAACCTGTTAGACCCTTCCAGATCTCAGTCAAGGCTTATATTGAAATGTAAATAGGAAGCCTAAAGGCTCAGTAGGAGACCGGTCTCAAACCGAAGAAAAAAAAAGGTAAAAAAGAGTCTTACTTGAACTCCAGCAAAAGTAAATTTTATGGTGCTTTACTGAAGTAATTAACAGCCGTATCATTTTTCCAATACTCTTGTTTTTTTTATTCCATATATTTTTTGAGCTCGTGATTTTTTTGAAAAGTTCTATTTTTTATTCAATTAGAGTTTTTTGAACATCTGTTACATTGCAATGGAGATTCACCTATAAAGTTACGAGGCCTTTGATTTTGTGTTATTTGTATGTAATGCTGTCTGATGTCATGTTTTGTCTGTATCAAAACTGAGCGCTCCTAAAATTAAAATTTAAAAATGGATCCAGATACTTTTAATTCACATGATTTAAAGGTTCAATTCAAATTGGGTAAACTAATGAAAGTAAAATGTCTTTGAAAATAACTGACAAGTCTCTAGGTGGTCAAGCTAATAAAATATTGATGTTAATAAAATGTCTAATATCAATTGTTTCTAGGACTTTTCTTCAACATGAAAGAGACAGCAAATACTGTTCAGGACACTTGTCTGATTTCTTGGTTTTTACAGAATAAGTGAATTAGAGTTAATATGTATGGGATTACTCAAATGTGTTTGTAGAGACATCTGATTAATTTACAAAGTTAAAATGCTAATTGTAAATAACATCAAGTACTCTTAACTCCTTAAATTTCATGGGGTATCATACTTAAACATTATTGGTGTTTTCATAGGTTGGTAAATAAAAGGGTTTAAACTTGCTTTGTGTCCTCATTAAACTAGAAACAAGGTTACTAAGAGTTATGTCCTAACATGTGCAATTCTACATACAAAGAGTTCCAAAAGTTTCAACTGTGTTTCAATTAGAGTACTATAAACAACAAAATATTTAATCTTATTAACATAGAGTAATTTATCTAAATTCAGAAATTTATCTAAATTTCAGAATGTGAACAAAAAGGGGTCAACAAATAGAAAAGAGAAAATAAAAGGTTCTGGGTATGGAAATATATTTAATAAAAAGGAAAAGGAAATGTTTCTGGGTAAGAAAGTGCTTGTGTGATGAAATACATAAGGGTCTAAGTAAGTGCTAAGAAAGTCTGTGTTAGTAAAGGGCAAGTTTCAACAAGTTTGTGTGTAACTAAGTTGGTTGTATGTATGTGAGACAGCTAAAGCTATTTAAGGTTTTTCCTAAGGTGAAATACTAATGTTCTGATATAAACCAAAAGTTTAATCTATATGGTAAAATGACAAGGATTTCTTAGAAATACTAATTTACTATTAAGTTTTATTCTTTAGAACAATTAGTCTTAAAAATTGGGGTTTATACAATTATGGTTAAACAACTGTTAGAGTATTGTACTATGTTACAGAGTCTACATTTTTCTTTAAAAACTAAATTTGGTAAGATAAAAGTGTCAAGGTAATTGTGAAATGGTCACAAGTTGTATATTAATTGTGTTCATATTTTCCAGGTATACAAGTTTTTAAAGCAGGGAATTTATCAAGCTCTGCTATTCTCCAGATTAAACTTTTCTGTAATGGTAAACTTATAAAGAGTAAATTTTATTGGGGATTTATTTCTGTCATTTAATGTTCTATTATAAGACCTGCTATTAATAGGGTATATGTAAAATTTGCTACTTTATACACTGAGATAAAGAATTTCAAATATAAATGTATTTATAAAATTAGAGCCTGACTTGTTTAAAGGTTAATATTGTGAAACATGAAAACATTTTGCCACTTTGACATACAAAAGGAAAGTTTAAAGCTCTTTCAGCCTTTCTTTGATTCATGTTTTAGATACAATGTTAAATTGTGTTAATTATAAAGTTTATATAGACTCAGGAAACAGTATATGTAAACCACTTAATGATATTTATGGAAGAAGCAAAGATCAACATCAGAATTAAAACACTTAAGATCTGTAAAGAGCCACGCCTTACCTGTTATGGCTCTGCCTCCCACCTTACTGCATGTTAGAGTGATTCCAAAATAAGTCAGACTTCAGCTTATTTAAAGCTATAGTCAAAAGATTGGTTCTTGTTGTAAAAGTAGTGTGATCTCAAATAGAGGATATAATGTGGTTCTCAGTCAAAATTGAAGATAGCTATTATACAAGCTGAATATATTTTTACTCTTGCCAATTTCATTTTGTAAAACTGTTACCTGTTAATGTTTTGCAGAAGTAACTGCTTCAAGAACACACAACCTAGGTAACTTGTGATAATAAGCCATCACCTAACAGATCGTGGTAACAGATACCAGAACAGATAGTGGTAACTTCCAGTACTAATGCAGACTCCAGTTAGATAAAAGGGTAAATAACTGTAAAGTTATGGACATTGAAGTTAAAGCCCAGTACTCTTACTTTATGACTGGTGAGACTGGCTTGCTGGATGATTAAGATCAAACTTAGAGATTGCAATTAAATACAGAAGGCAAGATAGACCAGTATTTGGAACTTTTGCCCTCAGTCAGCCTGAACCCATGAACAAGAGAACTTCTCTAAGGAGCTTTGCAACTCTGGGTCACACAACCTCCTGATCAAGAAGATTGTTGAGACTAGAGGATGAAAAATCACTCAGTGCATCTGCTGCAGAGGATCATGGAAAAAGGGAAATATCCCTTAATGTTTCCAAAGGAAGTCACCTCATCAAGGAGACCCTGCCTAACCAATGGCACTGTTGGAGCTAAGAAACTGCTCTTAACTTCTCTACGAGTGGCCCCTGTGGGAACTCAGCTGACTCTTTAATAAGACAGGAACCAGGTCAATTTGACCAGCTTGATCTTAGACACCCAGCAAAACAGTTAAAACCAAAATATTACCATTCTTGGGCATTTAAAAGAAATAATAGTTAAATGTAACTTAAGATGTACACTTGTATTAGCCCACTAGAATAAAGACTGGAAGCTACAAATGAAAGAAAGATTCTTCAGCAAATGTGCCTGATAACTATCAAGAGAAACTGCCAGAGTCAAAAGTTTTTACTCAGTTTAAGGTCTGCAGACCTTCCTAAGCTACACAGGTAGACTTAATCTATGTTTGCTTGTATGATTATCTATCCCTAAGTAACAGAAGTATAGAGATCTCTACTAAACACAGGTTATACCAATAAAGGGATATTTTACAAAAATCAGATGACATTAAGTAGTTTAACTATATTTTCTGGGGACATCAATGACATTAAGAGATAAATGTTATGTTTACATTCCTGATAAGCTGGACAATGTTAAAGTCCCCAAATAAAGGCCTTGTCCTCTCCAGCCTTTGCTAGGCCTAGTTATGGGAACAATTTCTCAGTTCTTCTACCGCCTGGTGAGAGATTGACTTCTGTCATTTTCATGGTACTCAGTGGCATGTTCCAGATGCTACAACATTTACTTTGTACTAATCTCATTTCAGTACTCATGTTTTTTGTTCTTCTATCATAGAAGCACCCACCCCAGATGACTTTACAACCTGCTATTCCCCAAACAGACTTCTACCTTGTACCCCTCGATTGACCCAATTTTTAAAAAAGGAACTCCAAACTTCTTGCCCCTCGCTGCCCCCTTTCAGCTTCAAAGCAGCCAGAACGACCGACACCCCCTTTCTTTTCCTTACAGCAGTTAGTAGTTCCTAAAGCTAAAGGGGGGAATGAAGCCAGAATTAAGGACAGGTAGTTAGTGTAGAAATAGGGAATCTGGTCAATTCAAGGAAATGAAGCCATGAAGCCATCTGCCTCTGGAAGTTGGAGGCTGCCCCTGGAAGAATGGAATGTCAAGGATCTCCGGAGCCCATTAATTACCAAATTTATGTGCCTTTATCAAAGACTGCAAGCAAGGAGCTCCTAATTAATGCCTGCTGGGCCCTTGCCTGCCTGAATCACCCTGGCCCTCCCCCTACCCATGGTTTCTCAGTTATTGCAAAACCAGGCCTAGTCACATAGGCAGGAAGGAGAGATAAGTGGGGAGAGAACTGGAGAACAAAAGAAAATTTAACCTATAAAAGAGGCAGGGTGTGCTCACTTCTTGGGGCTATAGAACATCAGCCATGGCCCCCTTATTCCTGCCAGGAGAAGTCTGTATTATTACCTTTAAATAAAACCTGCTTAATATGCTTTCCTTGGCATGTTTCTCTAGTATTCAATCTTCAACAATAGAAGGAGCAGAACTCATCACCGGTAAATGGCGGTATCAAGGTGATGGTCTGGATTCTATTTGCTGCCTTATATTAGCTCCCCATTATTTAACTACAATATTAGTAAATTTGGAATGACAATATGTGCCTTATGTATGAACAAAGGAAATATTTAGGCTTTAAATGTCCGTGGGTTATATTAGGCCTGACATCAATGTCCTACACTTACAAAATACTTGAAGAGATTATCCTGCATCTTTTCTTATCACAATGGAATCAAACTACAAATCAGCAGCAAGAGAAACAATAGGAATTACCAACTAGGTCAAAATGGAAAATCTCCCCTTTGACAAAAACTGAGATTTGACAAGTGTGGAAGGAATTTTACAAATTGCTTCAATCAGAGGAAAATCAAAAAGCAACACATCAAACATGTGGGCGTTCAGCAGAAGCAGTGCTGAGCAGTACCTGCATGAGCTGCCTACATTGCAAAAACTTTCAGAAACCCCAAATTAGTAATCTACTTTGTTATCTCCAGTTCATAAAAAAAGGAAGAAGGTATGAATCACAAAATCAGACTCAGAAGGAGGTAATAAATATCACAGCACAAATGATAAAGAACACAAAGGACAGTGATCAATGAAGCAGAGACCATATTTTAGAAAAGATAATTGAACTGAAAAAAAAAAACACAAGGAAATCAGCTGCAGACCAATATCCTTGCTGAAAATAGATGCAAAATTTATAAGGAAAATTCTGACCAACTGCATTCAAAAACCTATTTCATATGAGTACACAGTGATCCCATTAGGGTTTTACTTGAGACTGCAAGTTTGGTTTGACATAAGGAAATCAATAAATGTATTTCTGCACATAATCGTCAGGAGGACAAACATCCCATGATGATCTCCTTACATGCCCAAAAAACAGTTGCCAGAGTCCAGCACACATTCATGTTTATAAAACCAGAAAATCTAGGGATAGAGGGAACCTACCTCAGCAGCCCACAGGCTAGAGCTGAAAAGTCCAAGAGCAACATTATGCACGGGAAGAATCCAGAGCATTTTGTGTAAACACAGGAACAGACACGCATGCCCAAATACCACACTCCTCTTCAATCTAAATCTTGAAACTAGCCCTGAAAATCAAGCAAAAGATGAAAATTAAGCATCCTGAGTAGATAGATATAGGGAAAGAAAATTCAGATTGGCCCCGTTGCCGAGGACAGGATCCTGTATTTAGAAGACCCACAAAGCCCACCAGAAGAACTACAGAGCTCCTAATCAATTAGGTAAAGAAGTGGAGCTAAGATCAACACCCCAAATCCATCAGGTGTATCTACCAGTACTCATTATATCCCCCTCAGTTGAAAGGCACACAATTTAAAATGAAACAATCCTTAGCCAAGCACTGAAACCTCTGGCATTCCTTTTCCTCGAATCTATTACTATTTCCAGCTGCAATCTGAAAAGCACCTGGAAGAAGGAAACCAACCTCTGACTCCACTGTTCTGCTCTATTGTGTGAGAAGGTTGTCAGGTGGCTGCTGGAGACACAGCAGGGCAGGAAATGCAGTCTCCAGGATGTCAGGGGAAGGACTACTGAGGAATGGTCATGGCCCTGTACTTTTATACTGACCCAGGGTGACTTGATCCAAAATGTGAACTACTGAATCTAAAGGAATCCCCCGGGGCCATTTCCTGTAAATCCATGACTCACACCTTTGCATCACAAGATTCTACTCAGGGTTCCTGATTTGCCAATCATTGTGTCCTAGATACTTGCTGTTTCCCTGGACCACTTTGTCAATCTTTCTGCAGCAAAATCTCTTCAGGAACATGTTCAGATTCGACAGGTGGAATGACTCTGAGGCCTTAGGAACCTGACAAATGCAAGATACTCTAAATGGCATTTGGTACTTACTAATTTTGCTTCCTGTGTTCTGAATGATTATTTTTCTTGCCATTCTACCTAAAGAAGCCTTAGTTAAAAGGGAAGGATTTCAATAATTTTATTATATTTTAGATACACATATGTTTATCTCTTGGGGATGCAAGTTTGGTTGAACATAAGGAAATCAATAAATGTATTTCTGCACATAATCATCAGGAGGACAAAAATCATATAATGATCTCCTCACATGTCCAAAAAAATGTTCGCTAGAGACCAGCACCCATTTGTGCATTCTCTTGGGTTAATATGAATCTCAGTTTACAGTGTTGAGTCTAGCTCTTTCTATTTCCCTGTGTGATGGGCTCACTTATTTTTCCCCATGGAAATGTTATGGGCCAGACTACATGGGCAATGACTAAACAGACTCCATTTAACCCTGAGACTCCAAGTTATGTAGAAAATACTTCTCCCACAGGAACACCCCACCTCTGTACCCATCAACAGTAGCTTAGCATGACATGTTTGGTGACACAAAATGGAAATTTTGATATAGCAAAAATTTGTGCTGTTTTTGATTCTCATTTTTCCTAAACAATGTACCATGTGAACACTGATGTCCACAGTGATTGTCTAGACATTAGTAACCATTCCTTAATTTGTACCTAGGTAAGGTCATTTTGACTCACTTCCCACCTTTTGCTAATGATTTTAGATCTCATGATGTTAGTTTGTAATTTTAAGTCATAGCCACAGACACTTATGATTGTACTGACTTATGGTACAAAAACCCCTACCACCCTATGGTCGGGGCTGTTCTTCCCATAGCTATTTTGGGGGCATAGTGTGAGACAGTCTGCATGGTGGATATTAAAGACTCTCAAATTTGGACTTCTTGGTGGTGATCGTTCTGATCTTAAGTTGTGCCTCACAACCTTTTGAGGACCCAGAGAGATCCTCGCTGCCAGGTGCATCACCATGACACACCACTGACCTGGATACTCCTGTGGGTGCGGAGAAGCCATAAAAGCTGTTGCTCCAAGGAGAAGGCCTCTGAGAGACTTTCCTCAGCCCCAGGCTGCACAGCCCCAACCCAGGAGTGAACTAAATTCTTCAAGAGACACCTGTTTGTGCCCCCAGGGCACACAGGTAAGTCTACCTCTGGTGGATTCATATCTGGGTACACTGAGGAAGGCTGGAGACAGCATTGCTTTCTGAGGGTGATGGTGCCCAGACCCTCAGGTCCGGAATCTGTAGTGACCACTTGTCATTATCTTTGGTGATTTATTGGTTCCGTATTTGTTTGTTTTCTGTTTTTTGTATGCCCATGAGTGTGGACGTGGGTCAGTCTCCCTCATGTTTGTCATGTACTGCCCTTGAATGTATACTGACCTATTTCCAGGAATTCCAGAGAAGGGCCCCTAACTACACGACCTGGCATGACATCTCTTCTCTCTCTAAATTCTCTGGGAGAGGATGGCCGAATTTCATGTTCAGATGATTCCCTCAGGGGACCACCAAATTGTCTCTGGGCAGCCTGAACATCCTTACCAAATGTCTTACATGAAAAAAAAAATTTTAAATTGGTTAAAATATTTTTAAATCATGATCACTAAAGCTTACATGGAAATGTAACCTGCTGCCAACAGGCATTTCCAACTATTGGACTTCCTCCACCAAAATGCCAGGCAAAAACTTTGATGACTGCTGTCCAAGAGATAAGAAAAAATGATTTAGAACAAGACCCCAATCTGAGGGGGCTCTCCCAAGGAGACCAACAGAAACAGGCTCCCTTGCTGTCTCTTCAGGAAACTCCTTCATGGAGGAATAGGGCATAATATTTGTCTATAGATTCTTAATTCTTCTCATCTGTGATGAGCAAGAGCACATCAGGATGGAAGCCAAAACAACTTTTGACATTCTACTATTTAACTTCACTATTTTGATCTGCACCTAGGTTAATTTTTGGATCAGACCTATTTTATCCAACTATAAAGTCTTTCTAGTGCTCTGTCTCATTCAGAGGCCAATGTACAAGGGTTAGTTCTCGATTTTGTGGGTTTTTAACAATAAGCTACAAGGTCTTTCTTTATCTGTTTTATGTGCATGTACACCAGTGTATCATCACATCTACCTATGTTTTTTAACCAATGTTGACATATGAGCTCAAAAACTAAAATATTTTTTTAAAAAAGTAACCGACTACCTTAAATTCACAAAATTTAAAAGATTCAATTTCAACTGTGTAAGAAAATACAAGTAAAGATATCTTTAAAACTCACAAGTTTCTCGAGGTGGTCATGTAACTGATAAAATATTAATGTCTATAAAATATCTAATACCCATTGTTTCTAGATTTTTTGTCAACAGGAAAGAAAGAGTTGCTGCCCAATACACCTGTCTGATACCTTGGATTTTAAAAATAAGTAATTTAGTTTTGACCTATATGAGATTGATCACTGATGTGTTTGTTAGAGACATATGACTGATTTGAATGTTAATATGCTCACTGTTAAATATAAAATCAAGTATTCTTAACACCTTAAATTCCATAGGGTAACATACTTAACACATTATTGTTGTTTTCATAAATTGGTAAATACAAACAGGGGTTTCACATTACTTTATCTCTAAAACCAAGATTACTAAATATTTCCACAGGGAAAATTCTATACAAAGGGTTCAAAAGTTTCAACTACATTTCAAATAGAGTTCAATAAATACAAAGTATTTCATCTTATTAAAATGAAGTAATTTATGTAAATTCAGAAATTTCAAAGGTTGTTTCGGAATATAAATTTTAAAAATGGGGATCAACAGATTAAAAAATTAAAGGATTCTAGATATAAATCTATATGTAAAAAGAAAAAGGTGTTTCTAGGCAAAAACTCTTTAAGTGAGAAAATAAAGCTGTAACATATCTAAGTAATCAACAATAGGGTCTAATTAAGTGATTAAAAATTTAAAGTATGGGTAAATGTATATGTTTATGTGTATATATAAGTAACACAACAGTGAAAATTATTCAAGGTTTTCCCCTAAGGTCAAATACTAATGCACTAGTATAAACCAAAGTTCAGTCTATATGCTAAAATGACAAATAATTCTTAAAATAGTCATTTAGTCTTTTTTTTTTTTTTTTTGATAGTTGAAGCCAAAACATTTATTTTGTTCCAGAACATAAAACTGATCCAAGTTCATAGCATAAAATTTGGAACATGAGTGGGGAGACACTATGATGGAACCGGTTTACTTTGCAGTGCTGACTGCAGGTCCCTTTTTCTCTGCCTATAGTATCTCCACCTTCTCTTTCCTTTGCCAGGCTGGGCTTCACTGTGAGTGGCTCTGAAAGCATCTACTTTCCATTTAGCCCTGACTCCTGAGCCTGCTTCCTTGGGAATTCACCTTGGGCGCCACACCCTCCTGCCTGCCTGGGCCTGGCCCTGGGCAAGCTTCCCTCTGTCTCCTCAACTCTGTCCCTGCGGTGGGTGAGGCTGCCTGGAGCGATGGTGCCTGCCACTGTCAGCAGCCCTGTTAGTGCTGTGGCGTTTCCGGCCAGGAGAGGAGCCTCCAGCTCTCCCTCTCCGCTAAGGCCCCGCCTGCGTTCGCCACCGCGGAGCTGCCCATGAGACCTGATGGCTTCCACTGGCTCCGGGCCTGCGCCGCCCCTGTCATTCTCCTGTGGGTCCTCCCTTCCCTGGTGACAGCTCTGTGCTCACCTCCAGGGCCCACCAGCCGTGTCTGCTATTCCCTGCCGCGCAGCCTGGTGCAGACTGCCCACCCCAGGCCCCGGGCAGCTGCCTTCTTTTTCCAACCATGGATTTCTGGCCCCAGATGCAAAGATCCACCTTGAGGTTGGAGGCCCTCCTTGATGAAGCCCCACCTGAGGATGCCTTCCTGTCCCTGGCCCTCGTCCAGGACTGTCCGTGGGAAATTGTAAGGAGCTGGGGAACCCCGGGAAGCCTGGGCGTGCCTGTCCCCGTGGGCAGAGGGAGAGGAACCTCCATCCGCTGGCACTTCTTAGGAGCCGGGTCCTGGCGCGGGCAACTGAATGTCGCCTGGGGTCTGAGATTTGGGCGCCATCACACACTTGCGAGTGGCCTGTGCCTCCACCGGTGCTGCTGTCACAGATGCCCGAGCCCGGGCACTTTCTAAGGAACAGAGACTTAAGGGCTCAGTTATGGAGACTGTGAAATCCAGGATGCAGTGGCTGCACCTGACGAGGCCCCTCCTGCTGCGTCGTGACGAAGTGGATGGCCTCACAGGAGCAGGGCATCCTCAGTGTTAGGACAAGCTCACTCTCAGGAACCGCACTCACCTTTCAGGAGGGCTCCGCCCGCCCGCCCTGCACATGTCCGAACTGCTTGCATAGTTGCCCTGGGGGTCAAGCTGGGTCCTGCGCCCTGGGCACACGGCCGGCTGGACGGCGCGGCGCAGCTGAGGGTGCTCCGACTGTTCGCAGCCCAGGGATCTGGACCCAGCGTGGCACTGAGCGCACAGCTCTACCCAGATGCACTTGCTCCGGGTGATGGTGTGAGAGGCCACACAGTGGGCTGCACGTGGCCAGAAAGCAAGCGCCTGGCCCCGGGCTGTAAGGGCGGTGCCCTCTTAGCCAGGCCCCCAACTGCTCTGGGAAGACACTGGCTAGCTGTGCTCAGGGGACTGCTGCGTCCAGCAGACATGCTCCCTGTTGGGGTCATCCTCCCGTGGTACCGCGGTAGGATGGGAGGCGGGCACACATCCGTCATCCAGGAGTCCTGCTGCAGACATCTCCGCCCCTCTGAGAGGTTCTCCTGCCCAGACGCGTGGACCGTATTGGCTTCTGTCATAGTTTTTTGTGAGATGGACACACAACATAAGACGGCCCCTTGAGCAGACTCTTAAGTGGTCAGTAAAGCGTTGGTAACTGCAGCCACCAGCTGTCAAAAGAGCTCTATGACTTGCTCAGCTTCTTTTTCTTTTTCTTTCCTTTTTTTTTTTTTTTTTTTTTTTTTAGTAACTTTTAGCTACACAGTACAGTAGAGTTCATGTGGAGGTAATCATGACAGCGTGGGATGTGTCTTGTTTTATTTCAGTCAAAACACCTCTCCTTCCCCTTCCTTCCCCACACCCTCTTTTGTTCATTCTGTCATTTACCCATAGTAATTCTTTAAAATTAATTTCTTATGGATGTACTTGAAGGTGAGACTCACTGTGGTGTATTCATATGTGCACGTGTCTGATTCGTTCCACTGCCTTTCCTTTCAGCATCCCCCCTTCCCTTCATCCCCTTTGTCCACTCCACTGAATATGTACTCCAGACCCTTCCCCCATTATGGATTAAATTCCACATATCAGAGAAAACTTTTGACCTTGGGTTTAGGGATTGGCTTATTTCACTTAGTATGCTAGCCTCCAGATCCATCCATTTACTGACAAATGTCATAACGTCCTTCTTCATGACTGAGTAATACTCCATTGTGTATACACATCACATTTTCTTCATTCCATGGGATTTGCTCATCTTTCATAATTGAAACTGTGCACCCTTTGGCCAATATCTCATTGTTGCCCCTCTCCTCAGTCCCTGGCAACCTCTGTTCTACTCTCTGCATTGGATTATATTTTTCTTCCAGTCTTATTAAGGTATTACTGAGAAATAAAAAAATCATATAAATTTAAGTTATACAATCTGATGTTTCAATTTTGAAGTGGTCATGACAATCCAGCTAATTACTTACTCGTCACCTCATCACCTCACATAACCCCCTATATTGTGTGTGTGTGTGTGTGCGTGTGTGTGTGTAGACAGTGCAGGTCTAGGACCTCACAACTCCAAGCACACCATGTGTTATTATGAACCGTAGCCACCGAGGCAGGCGTGGGACTTTGGACCTTAGCCATCCTGCATGATGGAAAATGACGTGCACCTCCCACCCCACACCAGGCCCTGGCAGCCACCACTCTGCTCTCTGACTTAAGGCTGGCCCTTCCAGGTCCACCCACTGAGGTTGGGCAGTGTCTGTCTTCCTTTTCTGGCCATTTCACTTGGCACAGTGTTCTAAGGCTCGCCCACACTGTCATGGCGGAGGGACTCCCTTCTTGTTTGGGGAGGCCACATGGAGGTGTGCAGGCCCTGTTTCCTTCATCCATGGGTCAGTCCGTGGACACTGAGTAGCAGCTTTTACATGCTGGTTTAGTGTGTTAATATCAAAAGCACATTTAACATCCTTTTATCCAGAGTCAGTGTCTGAGCCACACACACTTTTGGGTCCCAGCATTGGCCCATGCTCCGCAGGAAGGAAGGTCACTATATACCTGATCCAACTTGCTTCCTGGAACTTGGGTTTCACTCCAGTCACTGACGTTACAGATTGGGTGCTCCTGAGACAGAAACTTGGGAATAAAGGCAGACACACTGAATGTCAAAGGAAATGTCCATGCCCCATAGAAATGCAGAAAAGTCCAGGAGCCATTGCAATTCCGGAGTCACATGTTTTGGCCTACACTCCTGAGCCATGCCTTGTAGCAAGAGGGCAATGTGGAAGTTCAGGCAAGGCTAGGATGATGTGGTGCAGCCACAGCCTGCCTGCATGTCCAGTGCAGCCCCTGGAAACTGCCACTCTGAATATTTACACTGAGCACCAAGGGTTAGCTGTCTCTACCCCTGGAGGGCCCACATTCTCCCTGGAGTGCAATTACCTTGGTTGACACACAAGGATCTCTCAATTCAGATGCCCCATTCTCCCATGAATATGTATCTACTTTCCTAAATAAACTCTGTCTTTGCCTTTGATGTGGCATGCTGATATTCTATTCTCTCATGAATGCCTAGAACCTCACTGGAACCAGGCACACTCGACATGCATGAAACCCCACTAGCTTGAGGGCCAGTGGCAGTAGGATTGCCACCAGATCAAAGACAACTTGAGCAAGACTGATGCTCTAAACAACTCACTGAGAATGTGTCTGCATATCAAATACCAAAAAAGCTGGAACGATGGTTCAGTGTTTGAGCCACTGAGTTCAAACCCACGGGAGACGAAAAAAACAAACAAACAAAAAATGAACTCCACTGGTCCTGAGGCATGTTTCCTTTCTCTATGGGAATGTCTCAGACCACTGTAAAATCTGGGTTTCCCGTAGGGATCCTTGGAGACACTAATGATTGTGCATTCACCCAAACACATTCTTTGCCTTGGCCTCAACAGATTCTTTGCGCTCCTGCACTCATTCCCTCATCTCCACTTACTGCATTTTCTGAGGAGGGTATGTGAGGCCTTCAGAGCTGCAGTCTCCTAGCAGGATTTTCCCATATTACACAACCCAGAGCAGCCTTAGAAGGTCTCTCCAGGCAGACACTTTCTCCCTGGGAACCAGATGTGTCCCCACAGGAGCCAAATTTTTTATCAACTGTGCATCTGCCCAACGTGACACTGATGACTCTGCAGGTAGAGGAGGACCAAAATAAATTTTTCTATCATCTCCATTTGGTTGAGAAGATTGTGATTTAATTAAGTCATCAAACTGAGCCTGACCTCTACATTGGGCTGAAGGTGCCTCCATGTCTCCTGTATCAATGTCTCCAAAGTGATCCCAAGAGAAAGCCTGATCCCAAGAAAAAGAGAGACATTTCTCCTTCTGAGATGGGTTTCAAAGGACAGGCTTCTCCATATCTTCAGGTGATAACTAGTCTACCCACCACACCCACTCACTTGGTGTCAGGTCCACCAGTCACTTCTAAGCACTTAATTGAATTAGCAAGGTCTGGGTGTGGCCAATTCCTTCCCTGGTGAGGTTGGGGTGTTCTTTCTCCAATTACTATTTGTGAAACATCTTAAGCTTAGAAGTAAGTTTGATTAACAGGATTGTTCAAGAATTTTCATAGAACTCCAGACAGTTAATACAAATTCCAGGCAGTGGACTAGGGATGTGGTGATGGAAGGACACTATAAGTAGGTCTCCAAAAATGAGAGAAAAGTAAAAATTCTGGAAAATAATTATCTTTGAGTGTGTTTGTGTGTGTCTGTGAGTTCATATGTATTTTCAGTTAAAGACCTAGCATCCTCATAAGATCCCTAAAGTATTACAGTTTGCATTCATTAAAAAACTTCATGAAAAAAAATCAATTTTTCTCCTTCCTCAAGTTACCAAATTGTCTTGAACAGTTTTCCTTGACAGAATTTTATGATGGTTTTGAATGAGTGAGCAAGTAATTGATAAGTGTTAGGCTTCCCTCTTTTTGGAAGTTATATGAAGGATTCATGGATAGAGTTTGCATTAAGTCCTCTATGATGTTAGAGATAAGTGTGCTTGAAATACTCAGGTGCGCTGTGATCTGAACTCAGTAGACAATCCCCAGGGCTTTAAGAAGTGCCAATCACTGTCTGGAATTTTAGGAACCTAGAAATAGAGGGACTCCAGCAGGAAAGGACTGGCACAGTGCTGGGAATGACTGTTGGTCAGGGGCACAGTTGGACCACTGGTTAGGGTATAGGGCACTGTTGTATTTTGTACATGCCACAAGCAGCCCTGAATGATTTAGCCAGTTGAGGGCACCAGTGGATGCCCTAGGAGGAGGGTTGATGCCAGAAACACACCTTGCTCCTGCCCCAGAACTCAGAAGTCCCACCTGGATCTCATGGCAAACCAGGGAAATCAGTGCTCAGCATTAGGCTATCCTTCAGCAGTGTGCTCATTGTGGGCCCTTCTCAATGCAGAAATGTCATTCCAAGATCTGCTGAAAAAGACATCCTCTTCAATGTAATCTGAGTTTCATATTCACCAATGACATATACTTTCCATAAGTAACTGAGGAATGCAGTTTATTTCTTTCACCTCAGTCATCATTTCCTAAAATGCCAGGAATGTATCCTTCAGTCCAATGCTGGCTAGAGGAACTTGCATGTGTAATTTTTGTAGTGTCTCAAAATCATCCTAACTCTTCATTTTAAATCTGTATCGAAAAAGCGATTTGCCTCAGAAATATTGAGAGTGGTCAGGGAAGCAGCATGTATCTAGGACACAATGATTGGCAAATCTGGCAGCCTGAGTAGAGTCATGGGATGCAAAGGTGTGATTCTTTCATAAACCAAAAATTTCTCCAGGGGGATTAGGTTGATTGCATTAGCTGAGGAGTTAGAACATGTGACCCTGTTTCAGTATAAAAGTCCAGTGCTGTGACCCCCCCTGTCTGGCCCTTCCCTGGCATCTCCTGCTGTCTGCATCTCATCCCGTGCTATGTGTCCAGCAGCCACCTGTCTGAAAATCTGCTGACAGTAAAGAACAGGACTGTGGGATCTCAGGTTGGCATCCTTTTTCCAGGTGTTCTTCACAGTATTGCTGGAGCAATTCATAGAGTGGAGAAACCCAATACCTGAGGTTTAAGTGCTGGGCTAATTACTGTTTCCTTTTAAAGTGTTTCTTTCTACTGCAAAGGATAAATAAATCATTCTATATTTAAATTGTTCACATGTATTAAAATTTCAGAGCCTATTTATTTCTGCATCCTCATACTTGTGGGCAGGTGGTGAATGGATGTGAAAACTGGTAATTTTTACCATGGGTATTTGGAAATGATAGTGATGGAAACATATGAATTTCTTCAGTTAATGAGATTACTACATTGATTGATGGGCAATTTCCACACATGCAAATGTAAGTCCTGGGTCTTGTCTAAACTGTCCTCTGCTAGCCATTTCCTCCTCCCCTTGTCCTCCATTCCCATCCTCTTCCCTGTCCCTGAAAACCCCTCTTCTACATTTTGGTCATTTCTCTCTTTATTATCCACACCTGAGAGTAAGCATTTGTTTTCTCTATCAGCCAATGTCCTGTGGTTCCATCCTTAAACCCTTTGACAATGACAGAATTTCACTCTTCTCTGTAGCTTATATCTATCATTTTTTTGCTCTCTTTTCCTATGTCAGCTTTTGTTTGAGACTCTTGCTAGCCCCATAGAATGTGGTTGGAATAATTTCCTCTCTTTCATTTCTGTGGAATAGCTTTACAATCCTTGCTGTAGGACATTTTGCATAGTTTGGTGAAACTCAGCAGTGAACCCATATAGTCCTGAGCATCTTATTTCTGGCAGATTCATTACTACTAAAATAGGGTTTTATTTATTTACACATTTAGTTTTGGAAATATTTTCTAAGATGAATTTTCATAGAACCTATATGTGGAGAAATACTTCTGTTTGCACTAGAATTTCCAGGTCAAGATCTCAAATATTTTTCAAGAAACAAATTTCTAAACATGTTCTCAATTTCTCTGGTAAAAGTAGTGAAACTGCTTTTAATCTCTAATGTATACTTTATGATACCCTCTTCATCATTTTTTTTGTTGGTTAGTTATTTAAGTTAAGTTTTCTCTCTTTTGATAATCATGCATTTGAGTTATACAAATCATGCATTCATTTCAATGGGTTATAAAGCATGGAAGATAATGTGGAACTTATGCTATCTCAGATTCAGCAGTTGCACTTCTCCTCCCTCCTTCCCATATTCAGTTGTCTTTCACCTATTCTACTGCTCTACTCTGTGCTCATGGATGTCTTCCACACCAAATATGAAGACAGTCCAAGAGGGATCCCATATCTTCTGTGGGTATACATTAATTTTTCTTCTCCAGTAACTCAGGAAATTCCAATATCACCATCTGAGGAAGAAGAACCGAACTCTAAGAACATGACGAAGTGATCAGGTCATTCCTCACAGCCTCCAATTTACAGTCTCATTAAAACACAGAATAAAATGCCTCAGAAGAAGGGGAATTTGGAGTAGTGGGCTCCCCCAGCAGAGGAGGAGGAACCCAGTGTCAGTGGAGATTTGTGTAAGTGGAAAGTCAGGTGGTGACATGGGTCAGAACCTGGGAGAGATAATCATTAATTCTGTCTCTGCTACTCAATTGTGTCTTTCCAACCTGAGAAAGCCAGGCCTGGGACCTCCTCACAGGTAGATTAGGCCACTCCAATGATGTGAGGAGGCACCTTATCTAACAATGTGGAACCTATTCATCCAAATGTTTGTCATTTTGCTGAAATGTTGGCCAGTGTTCTCAAACTAGGACCTCTCATCCTTCCTTATAGTGCCTCTAAATGACATGTGAATCCAGAAAACCTTCTAGTTCTTCAAGATCCCAGGATTTCATGTTTCACAGCCCTAAGTCCCTAACCTAAGCAATGCTACTAAGACATGGAAATGAATCTCAATCACAGTGCTGTAGAATTGGCTGTGTTTGTCCTGATGTAGGTAAACTTGTCCATGTTTCCCACAGGTGAAGTTTAAGGACTGTGAGGCATTGGACACAGTCAAAGCAGCAGAAGATTCCCCAAGAAATGCTGGGATTAGGCATTGGCCTCACAAATATTTGATCCATTGAATGAGATGGAGAGCTAGGCACCAAGGTAGACTGAGAATGTCCACAACACAGGAGGCTATAACAAACCTGAAAAAACAGAAGAAACAGGGAACAAATGATTGATGGGTATGTGGGCATCCCAGCCTTGGGCACTGAACTCCAATGCAATGTTGCAAAGTTTTCCCTTTTTCTCTACATGATGATCACATGGCATGTCCACGCAAAAAAGTGCAAACAGAGAGAAATATACCAAGACACCCTCTCACTAAGATAAAATCTCAGTCAATTTTCCTGTGCATTCAGTAAGGGGCAGGATTCAGGGCCCTCTAAAACATGATGATGGCAGGCACAAAGGCAATGAAGGTTATGTGAATTGATTTAGTGGTAAATGAGAAGGTTTGCCTGCAGATAGGAATGGGGTCTATAGTGAGGGAAGACACAGACCTAGAGAAGGTCACAGCAAGTCACCACAAACACAAAGGAACTAGGACCTGAAACATTTCCTCCTCCTCTGGATTTATTCAAATACCATGCTTTTTTCTGTAGACAAGAAGAGCAGCAGTAAAATACTCCACTCTGGAGATTTCCTAGGAGACCCCAGGGCAGAGAGAAACTAGGGAATGAAGTGAAAGAATCCTGTGCCGATCTGAGTGTCAACCTCCACCCAGTCTCCACCTGATTACCACCTCTTCCATGTCCTTTCTTACATGTTTGTGAGTGTGTTTAATCAAATACCTCATCATGAGAAAACATACCATGCAGCCCTTTTCATACTGCTAGAAAGGGAAAAATCTGATATTTCCAATGAAAACTCCTCAATCATCACACTGTACTCAAAGTTGCATGACCCAGATATATTGCATGGAAGAATGCACGATATAGCCTTTTACAACTTAGTTTACAAGACCCCATATTAAGAATGTGATATCCTCAACTATGATATGAAATATGTCAAATAGATACTGTAATGGGTGTTTCACTAATCATCACTGAGGGGGAACACCCACTGTATTTGAAGTTACCAATCAAATGGTTACTCTGAAATTTGACATTCTCCATTGTATTTCCTATACTGGTTGCTTTTAGTTTTCCTTGACACAAAGCATTGGTAATGAACCTGTAATATGTTTGTCATCTCCTCCAGCATCCCATGAGGCCTTTGCCAAAGTAAATACCTGGGAACATGTCGGTACTGGTCCCTGTGGTCCCCAATCAGTCAGCTGCCAAGAATGCTGATGAGAAACCCATCCTCCCTTCAGCACATCCCTTCCAAAGTAAAGATCTTGACTTTTACTCAGTTGCTGCACCCAAAAACCTGACAGGAGGTGATCACCACTGTCAACTGCCAGCCAGCAGTAAGACCCTGTGTCCAGATCCCTGCCCTCCTTGAAAAGAGAGCAGAGGAAAAGAAAGAGGGTATCTCTTTAAAGTTTCCCAGGCTGCCTCCACAACCATGGCGTGAGTCAGAGCTCAAACCTCAGTCAGTAGTCAGGTGTCCTGATATGAATAAACAGCTCTGCCTGTAGCCTGTAGCCTGCAGCATGGAGAGAGGGCCAGGATCCAAAACTCAGCATCAAGGCCTCAGACAAAATGCATGCCCATGTTCCTTTCAAGACTTGTCAGAATGCCCAAAAGAAATGTACCCTTGGCCCCAGCCTGACTTCACCATACAGCCCTTGGAATCCACGTTTGGGGCTGTTGAATTTCTGCCTTCTCTGACAGTTTCAAGTGGACTTGGAAACAAATGTTACCCCACATGACCCAAAAAATTCCACCCCAAGGTTCCAGCATGGAGTTTTACCCTCCAAGGAAATGCCCTGCACTGAATCGTGTCCCACCCTGCACCATATCTAGCCCTGCAGCAGCCACCTTGGTTCCACGACAGCCCCTCAGAATGGTCTACAGGAAATTGCAACATACCTGGTGGAATTCCAGGTTCAGTACAGCTCCCACTTCTTCTGCCCCTACGCAGCCCAATGCTCCTATAAGACATTTTCCTTTCTTGTCATGTCTGAGGAACAAAGTTTTCATGTGCCCATAAGTGCCTTCTATGAGAATGAGCATTTGTCCTCCTCCTCTGAGGACAGTGACAAGGAGTGGGGCACTCCAATGCAGGGAAGAGTGGTCTTCTAGTCACAAAATCCAAGGGGTACTTTGGGGCTGCAGAGGCAAAGATGAAGGAAGCAGGCTGCACATGGGTTAGAGGAGCCTCCTAGCTCTGTGGCAGGTGCAAATTCTAGGACTGCAGACAGTTCTAGAACAGACATACACAGTGGCTCTCATATTCTCCACCTCTGAATTATGATAGTTTCAATTGGGACTTTCAAAGTGTATGGTATTGTATTTTATATTGTTCAATTGGCAAATGAAGGATTGCATATGCTGTCCAAGAAGAAATACTGGAGGTGTATATATTTAATTGTAAAGTAAGCACAGGCTCCTTTGAATCTCTCTTTTCTATGACAGAATTGTAGGCAACACTAGCTGATCACTGGGACCTCTGTCTTTGCAGCAGTGTCCTTTTGTGAGATGAGAGTTTTGAATGCAGAATCCTTCAGTGAAAATCATAATGGATATTTTCCTTGCCCTTACACATTGTGATTATTTACATCATGGAAAACATGTGTTTCAAATATGTTTTAATTCTAATGAAATGCTCCCCATATTTATTGTGTCCATATTGTGAGTGCATTCCTCTACACATCTCTTTCAGAATCATTTCTGTCCTCCAAAATTCATTTATTTTGCATTGATGCTCAACAGGTCTGATGTGGAGCTCCTAGTGGTGTGAAATATTTTCAACATGACAATCAAAGATGATTCATATTGTGCAATTAAATGTGTCACTGTACATTCTGTTGAACCATAATAAAGTTGGAAAAGAGAGAATCCCAGATAAAAATATTCTGTTCATTTTGAGGCCTGAACACAGAGGTTTTTAAACACTCTGTAGGTGACCTTACCCATCAGTAACTGGAGACTCACTGCAGCAGTTAGAAGGAACACAGTTCTTTCATATGCAATTGCCATTTGCTATATATTGGAAGAGATCTGACTGTAATGCAGAAGGACTCTGTGACCTTGAGAGAAGATAAAGCAACTGAACTCTCCCTCCTTCTTGATGGCACTGACAATGGTGTCACTATTTAGACAGAGTGCTAGGGTGATGGTGCTTCTTAACCCCAGGCAGGTAATTCCAGTGGGAAATGGGGAGGAGAAAAATTGGGCTCCTCATGGCTCTTGGCACCCTAATATGCTGGTCAACTCTGACAGATACAGGATTAAAATGAGGAAACCATGCTTCTAACCACCAGGAGAGACCCAGGAATTGATATCTCTAATGAAGTCAAAAGCCTGGCTGGTGTTAACCCTTCCACAGCCAATCCTGTTTTAGTGCTCTGGTGCACAGACACAGCACACTCAGCCTCTCCCACAAACTGACATTATTCTCCACACTAGGTTGTTTTCTGTATTGCTCACCATTAGCTGCATGAAAGATCACTTGATTTCTGAGACTGAGTAAATGGAGATAGATAAAAACTGATGTGTGAGCAAGGCAGCCTTTTGAATCAAATATATTTTTTTATTTGACTAGGCATTCTGCAAGTTTCCTGGTTACTCAACTGTTGTTCAGAGAGTCCTATGCACAGGTGCATGTTCTGACAAACCAAGTAGTGTGTGAGTTCATTCTCATATTCCTTGAGGTGAGCAAAACATAGTGACTGAGGCACATACAGGAAGGAAGAAAGGGTACAATGGAGGAATAGGAGAAGGAAGAATGTAGAGAGGGAGAGGAAAGATGTCTTCTACCAAATCTGCTCCCAGGAGTACTGACTTCTGGGTCTTCCTCAGAGATATAATTCTCTAAAGGAGAGAATTGTGGAGAACACCTGGCTGCTCCTGCAGTTACTCAACCTGAGAAAGACAGTGTTGTGCAGGAATCTGCTGAACAGGAACAGCAGTGGAGACATGAATTCCGGTATGCAGATTATGGGCCTGGTGCAACTATTCCAAAACATTATCATATCACCTCTATAGACATAAAAGATTGTTTCTTTTCCATTCCTGTTCATCCCAAGGATAGTCCTCAATTTGCCTTTTCCGTTCCTTCTTTGAATAATGAAGGGCCTAATACTAGATATTAATGGGTGTTCCTTCCTCAGGGAATGGCAAATAGTCCCACTATGTGTCAAATATATGTTGGCCAGGCTATATCACAGATATAGGAAACAGGAGACTTTATTAAGTGTATTTCACAATATTATTGAAACCCTAGAAAAACGGGGATTACATGTGGTCCCAGAAAAGATGCAAATGCACAGCCCTATTACCTATTACCTATTACTGATACTAGGACATCAAATATTAGATACCTGTGTTAGGCCACAAAAAATTCAATTAGCCATTGAAAAGCTTACGACTCCAAATGATTTCAAAAACTTATTAGGTGATATAAATTGGATAAGGCCAAATTTGGGAATCACCACTGGTCAATTTAAGCCTTTGTTTGATATTCTCCAAGGATATTCAGACCCTGCATTCCCCAGAAATTTAACTCCTGAAGGTAGAAAAGCCTTAAAGTAGTAGAACAAGATTTAGAAAATGTTCATAGTCATAGAGTTGATCTATCCTTGCCTTTTAGTCTCATAGTATTAGATTCTGAATGTACTCCTACAGGTCTGTTGTGGCAAACTGTACTCCTGATATGGATCCATTTGCCAGTATCCCCCAAAAATGTTGTCTCCCTATATCCTGTGATGGTGGCAAATCTAGTTGCATTAGGACTTAAGACGGCCCTTTGAGTTTTTGGAGTTCATCCTCAGACAGATATTGTCCCGTATACGACAAAACAAATTAAAATGCTAGTTAACAAAAATGAAGATTGGGCAATTGTCTATTGTTCCACCATGGCCACATTTGATAATCACTTGCCAAGTTCCCCTATTGTCAGCTCCTTCAAAAGACTTCCTGTTATTTTCCCTCAGGTTGTTAAGGCTCAACCTATCCCAGTAACAAAAAACAATCTTTACAGCTGGCTCCTCCTCCAGTACAGTTATAATAATTTCTGATAAAATACAGACTATTATTATTTCTCATACGTGTGCTCAAAAAATTGATCTAGAAGCAATAATAAGGGCCTTACAAACATTTCCTGAGGACCCTTTAAATATTTGTACTGACAGTCTCTATATTATCCAACTTGTACCATGCCTTGAGACAGCTGGACCCATTAGTCTTCAATCTACCTTAGAACAATGCTTTTATCAAGTACAAACTCTTCTATGGCCTCACAAAGAATCTTTATATGTATGCCATATCAGAGCACATTCAGGCTTGCCTAGGTCTTTAGCTCAAGGAAATTCTACTGCAGACTCAGCTTCTCAACATCCTCATATATTTAATATTGTAAAAGAAGCAATTAATTTCCATAAAGATTTTCATGTCAATGCTACTACTCTCATAATAAAATATAGCATTACAAAAGAACAAGCCAGAAATATAGTAAAACCGTGTCCTGCCTGTGTGCCTCATTTATCTGTTCCTCATCTTGGAGTCAATCCTAGAGGACTCCTTCCAAATCATCGATGGCAGATGGATTTCACCCATATCCCAGAATTTCGTACTTTAAGATTTGTACATGTAATTGTAGATACCTATTCAGGTTATATATTTGTGACTGCACATACAGGGAAAAAGACAAAAAATGTAATCAGTCATTACCTTCAAGCTTTGCTACTATGGGAAGGCCAAAATCATTTAAAACAGATAATGGTCCTGCATATACTTTCTCTTCATTTCAACAGTTTTGCTCAAAGTTTAATATCTATTATTCTACAGGATTGCCCTACAATCCAGAAGGACAAGCTATCCTAGAAAGGGCTAATCACATATTAAAAGTCTGATAAACTAAACAAAAATGGGGAATAGGGGCATTAACCCCTCTCAAGAACAGACTTAACCTTGCTTTATTCACCCTCAATTTTTTTAAAATTGGGTGCTATGGGCTGTACTGCGGCTGATAGAAATTTAAGTGGAAAGTCTGGTGGCCAACCACAAGCAATGTGGAAAGACATCTTGACTGGGTCCTGGAAAGGACCTGAACCAGTATTAATTTGGGGGTGAGGATCTGTTGGTGTTTTTCCTCAGGACCAACAACAACCTATCTGGGTTCCGGAGCGCTTGGTAAGAACTATCCATAAGAAAGAAAATGGCACCAAAACACAAAATGATGGTGATGGTGGTAAGCCTGCTGTTGTTGGCTCTTCCTAAAACTTTTGGGGATATATTCTGGGGACTGCTCCCTCAATTATTTCCTAGTACAGAATTTCTAGGTATTCCTTACCTACCAGCTGATTCCACTGTAAAGCCACTTAATACTAGTCTAAACTTCAAGTTAAGGGGTAGTCTTTGCTTCCTCTGGTTAGCCACATCAGAAACTGCCAATGGTTTCTTGCCCTGTGTGCAGCTTGCTCCCAATTGGAATCTTTCTTATGGGTATCGGTATGGATAGGACCATAATGCCTTTGCTTTAAATATATCCAAGGCCGTTGGTAGTGTAAGTTATACTCAACAGCCTAGATGGGGTCCCACTAATACACAAATTTCTTCTGGTGATGTTGGACCTATTAAATGGAATAGGTGTCAAGGGAATGTTGCAGCTTATAAGGTGACTCCTTATTTTCCTTTGGGCCATTTGCCATAGATTGGGAAACTGTTAAAGAAACATTGAGGAAAGCAAATGCACCATATACGTATGCCTCTCTAGATGCTGATTTTTCTACCAATGACTATTCTCCTCTTTCCATGTGTACTCTTTGCGGTGTGTTTGCTTCTATGAACATTAGTCCATTTAGTATGATAGAGGGAGGCAATCTCTCTCTCATTCAACAAATGTGCAGTCAAAAACAAGCCAATGTAGATGGAAGAAGTACATCTGTTTATAATTATACAGGGTGCGTGGCCAATTTCACTTCCTTTAATCAACCTTAACCCCTACTCCTGTATATGTCACGTCTCTGTGCTCATTCTGTCAAACAGTTCTACGTTTAATATTAACATTACTAATAACAATGAAAATGATACTGAGGTCCTTAACTGCACTAACCAAGAGTGTTATGTATCTAGTTGCTGAAATGCTTCATTATTTCCTCTGGCTGTGATTGCCAGGATTTTTAATTTATTCCAGTCCCAGTGACCTTAAATCAAAGTGAGTGGAATTTCCTACCCGTGAAAGCAAAAAGAGATTTTGGTATCTCAGCAATTATAGCCATCGCTGTTGCTGTGGTGACTGCTGCGGCTGCTGCCACTGCTGCTAAACTTGCCCTAGGAACTGCTATTCCTACTGCTCACATGCTCAAGAACCTGTCACGAGCCACTGCCAAAACATTGACAGCCCAGGAAAACATCAAAACACATCTCACCATGGGAATCCTGATTTTAAACCAAAGAATGAACTTACTACAAGAACAAGTGGACATGTTGACTGTTACCACACAGATGGGCTATCTAGTACATGCCCAAGCATTATGTGTTACCTCTATACCCTATTCTAATATTACTGCAGCTGTAAATCTGTCCAAATAGCTTGGAAGCATGTTTAATGGGACATGGACTAAACAGTTTACTAATTTGACTATCCTATTAAGAAATTCTATATTTGTGATAAACTACAGTCAACATTACAATTTGGTAAACAATGGATGGGAAGTTTTGCTATGATAGGATTGTTGTTCTTGCTTTTATTATTGCTGCTCAGATATGTTGCCTTTAAGGAGTTATCAAAGACAGCAAGCCTTAGTGGTATGGCAAGCCCTTATGGCCAAGGATCAGGGCTCTGATTTACAGATTTGGCTGCCCCAATTACAGGACTGGTAGTCAAATATGGGCAAACACAGGGTGGGCTTTATACCAACCTAAGACTGGGTTCAAATCATACCAACAGCTCTTTGACTCCCAATGATGGATAAGGATAAAGTGTGACTCTGACACCTATGACAGGAACAGTCACTGCCCTTTTCTTTAAATAAGAAAATGGTGAGATGTTAAGGTTATCTTGGACAAGATGGCACCTTGCAGTGAGCCAAAATGTGCTGGCTGCCAAAATGAGGAAGTACCTAAAAGGCTGTTTGCTGTTACTAGTTCCTTGGAGACTTATGACGTGTTAACACCAGGCTCAAGCATTGGCTATCTAAAATCATGTCGCGTGTGGACAGCTTGTGATTTATATAGTGTTATGCTGGCATTCTCCTGCATGCTCTCCTGTGTGAGAGAAAGCTTTGCTATGATTGGCTGATCATGGTATGTAAGCTTGAAGCCTAGGGGAGGAAGGAAAGAAAAGAAGCAGAAAAGAAGCAGGAGACAAAGATCCTGGGAGGCTACAATAATTCTCGTCAAACTGAAACTCTGTTGTGTCTCCTTTATCTGCGCCAGTTCCCTTTGACTGAACACTGGGTGTGGTTTTCTTATGAAGCTTTTGTCTATTCCTTTCCAGTTTTTCTGTAACTGCCTGGAGATGTCTTTGCAGTGGTGTAGAGAAGGAGAGACACAACTAACTTCGATTGCAGTAGAGGGGGGATGACTTCTGTTCCCATGCTCAACTCTGTATGTGGTCTTTTTGCCTCTCAGGCTGGTTAAAGCCTCCTGGTTCTGGATATTCTCAGGTTTCCCTTGTACCTGGTCCTCTTTCTCCTGTTGTGGGTCCAAGGTTTATGGGGCACTGGCCCCACACTTCACACATCCCAGCACTTCACAGGTCATCTTCATTTCCTCTGAGTGTTTCCAAAGGCCCCACATTCCTTGCACTTCACCTGTGGGATGAAAATGAAAATGTTAGTGCATGAGCAGAACCACAGCCAATATTCCATTCTCAAGAAAAGGACAGATTTTCACATCATAGTTTTGGGAGAAACTAAGGCAGGGGATCCATTACTAGGATACTGGAGGTGCTAGAGTTGTTCCCAAACACAGATTTGGTGGAGAAAAACAACTAGGAAGGATGACACATTCTGAGAGATGGGATACTGAGCCAGGATTCAAAGAGTGGACAAAATCCTGGCTGGATGTGATACTTATTTGCAGGTAAAGTGGACACTGGTAGCATAAGAACAGACCAGTTGGCCTGATGGGGAGTTCCCATGCTAGGCCATCATGGGATTGGAATGGACAACTCAGTTATAGAGACAGAAGCATGTATGATCTAACCCATGGTCATTAATCCACATTGCCCCCTGGCTTTCCACAAACCCAGGCCTCCACTTACCCTGGGATCCTCCTACTCTGGTGGGGGAACCCTGGGACCCACTGATGCCCTCGGCTGCTTTTTCACATTCTGGGCATTAAAGGGTCTGTGCGGCTGAGGGTGTGGGGAACGACCTGCCCACTGCCTCATCTCCTTTGTCAGGTCTGTGTTCCTCAGGTGTCAGATTTAGAATTCTCTCAGTCACATGGAAAAGGAAAAAAATCCTATTCACAGAGAAACAAATGCCCTCCTATGTGCATGTCCTTGCCTTTGTGTGAAGGGTAGAACCATGACCACATACTCAGACCTGTTCCACAAAAGTGATGTCCCATTCCCACATGTTTCTCCGTTCTCTGCTATAGTCATCTGGTACCAGGGCAGGACCCTGCACTAGGCCAGACACACTGCCTGGTGATGAGACATTGGTTCTGTGAGTGGCTGATTCTGGAGAACTTGTTCATTTCTACGGCAACACAGTGTGTCAGTGCAAACAGAGGAAGTGATTTCCTTGAGTGATGAAAGAATCATGGCCATGAATATGTAGTTCTCTTACACAACTATTTGAAAACCAAAACTATTTTCATATATGACCAACTTTGAGGTCAGAGAAGATAGTTTTCAAATAAATGTTGTAAGGAAAATCTATTTTCTTTCATACTTAGAATTGAAGTTCATAATTTGCATTCTAATTTGCTGACTTAAGTTTAGCATCCTGCTATTTAATTACTTTCTCATAAATATAAAGTTAATGCTTTTTTAAAAAATTTTTATTATTTTTCATTTTGATTCATTGTACACAAATGGGGAAAAATATTTTTTCTCTGGTTCTACACCATGTAGAATCACACCATGGGCATAATCTTATATGTACATAGGTTAATAATATTTGTCTCATCCTATTATTTTCCTTTTCCCACTCTCTCCCCACCCCTCATTTTCCTCTATACAATTCATCCCTCCTTCATTCTTGCATCTCTCTCATCCCCCATTATATATCATCATCCACTTATCAAAGAAATTATTCAGCCTTTGTTTTTCTGGGATTGGCTTATTTAAGTTAGCATGATATACTCCAACTCCATCCATTTACCTGCAAATACCATAATTTTAGTCTTTATGTCTAAATAATAGTACCTTGTGTGTATATTTGTGTATATATACCATAGTTTCTTTATCCATTCATCTATTGAAGGGCATCTAGATTCATTCTACAATCTAGCTCTTGTAAACTTAGCTGCCATAAATATTGTGGTAATTGTGTCACAGTTATATGTTGATTTTAAGTCCTTTTGGCATAGGCCAAGTAGTGGGGTACCTGGGTCAAATTGTGGTTCCATTCGAAGTTTTCTAAGGATTCTCCATACTGCTCTCCAGAAGTGCTGCACCACCTTGAACTACGAATGAACAGAGGAATATTTAGGCTCGATATGTCTGTGTGATAAATTAGGCCCCAAATCAAGAACTGACATATTCAAAATATTGACATAATATCCTGATTCTTTTCTGATCACAGTGGACTGAAGTTAGGAATAAACAGTAAGAGAAATTCAGACATTTTTTAAAGTATGGAAAATGAATAATTGATTTTTCAAGAAAGAGTTGATCATTCAAAAATGTCAAGGAGAGAACCAAAATGGTAAAAGAGAAGAAGCTGCATTTCTGGTTAATCGGTGGATTGAAAACAATAAAGTAGACAGGCAGCTTCTCCACAATGTTGGTAAATAAAATGATGGGAGGATATGTTGCTTCATCATAAATCTAGACCTACAAAAAGACCGGGGATACAGGAGGTTGGATATAATAAAATAAGAAAAAACTCCCCAGTGGCAAAGACACTGACACAACAGGGCTGGATGTTGCAGTCACAGTGGTCCCTCCATCAGAATAACAGAGGGATAAGAGAATTACAGGAACCAGCAGTTTTTGGAGGCCTGAGGTCATGTCTAGGACAGATCATTTAGAGACCAAGGACATTGCAACAAGGACATTTTCCATCAAAGCAGTAGGACACCCTGCATGATATCTGACTGTGGGGAAAGAAGCCACCATGTCTCCAGGTGGCATAAGGGGAAAAAAAAAAAAAAGAACAATTTTCAACTGTGGCTGGGGGGCTGGCAAATGAGGAATCCAAGTCCTGGCAAACCTGACTTGAGCTATAGGCCCAATAAACACACAATGCATGACACAGAGTGAACTTAAATGACCAGAAGAAAATCAAATGTGGAGAGAGGCTTACACAAGGGACAACTGGTGTCAGAAGTCCACTTCATGTTACCCCTCCCCCTCCAATCTGACTGCTTGCAGGACCTGCTGGGAGAGACACATCTGCTCAGGAACTTTGCAGTTTGGGGGCAGAAGAAATTCTTTGGAGACCCAATGAGAGACCAGGAAGCATGAAGTCTGCAGGTGATGTAGGGGACTAAGAATTGAACCCCTATCAAATGAGTGGAAACCAAGGGAAGCCCTGGGGTAAAGTTGTACAGCATGGACTGGAAGTACTGGGTGCAGGAGTTGTGCTGATTTAGAATCTCCAGACCAATTGCCATTTGGCAAAGAGCCTCCAGTCTAACTAAACATAAACCCTGCCTCCAGGAATTCCACCTCTGGGATTTCCTTTCTCACTCCAGCAACAGAGAATTGAGAACCACACTCCTTAAGACCACACCTAAAACTGTAGAGAAGAGAAGCTGAGAATATTTTGAAATTCAATGAAAATAATTCTTTAACTTTGCATCAAGATTTTTAAAAAATTCTTTTTCACTGTTTAATTGTGACCTTAATGGTATATTAATACAGTTTATACATTTATACAGTTTCCTATTTTCTTCTTCTCATCTCTAGTGTTCTTGAAACCAATTATTTCACAAGAATTAGTTCTTTATGAACTAATATGTTTACTTAGTATATTGCAGTTTTGTTTTGTATTCATGTATTTCTTGATTTTTCTTTAAAGTTTTTGCTTTATGTATATTTTTCTTTTACCTAGTTGTTTCCCTTGATTCTCTCTTTTCTTCTGCTAACAGCCAATCTCTATTGTTCTTTCACTCTTCCTTTAATTCCTTACTTCTGCATTTCTCTCCTCCTCCCTCAAATCATTACACACTCTAGCACTTCTGTTTTTTCCCATTCCACATTTAAAAATGTAAACAGTTTTGCAAACTTGCTCTTTTTATTATATGCATGAGTGGTCATATAATTTCTGTTTCTTGTGATACTAAACATTGTAGACATGATAGAAGGAAATTGTTGGTTTAAAGCTGTAAATTGTTTGCTTGGTTGTTGTTATCATTTCCTCCTAAACAGTACTGTACTGGAAACCTTGGGGGACAGTACAATTCCACAGGGTAGAAACTCTGTTGCCTCAGATCAATAACTACTAGATAGGTAGATGCACAAACAACATGAGAAAGCAAGGGAACAAGTCACTGAGCAAAACAACATACTCCAATAATAGGATCCATCGATACCACAGCAGAAGTAATGTCAGAACAGGATATTAGTATGTACATCATTAACGTTATCTGCAAAGTAAAGGATGATGTGAGAGAGAAAACACAGATAGCGAAAGATTACTTCAGTAAAGAGATAGAGATTCTGGAGAAAAATCAAACAGAAATAATGGAACCAATAAAGCAAACAAAAATTTAATAGAAAGCATCACCAGCAGATTAGGCCAATTGGATGACAAAACCTCAGCCAACTGAGACAAAATATATAATCTTCAAAATAGAGGTGACCATGGGGAGATGATAAAAAAAATGAACATATTATCCAAGAATTAAGAGATAACAGGAAAAGATCAAATTTAAGATTTGTCAGGATAGATGGAAGGCATGGAGATACAAAGCAAAAGAATGCACAGTCTTTTCAATGCAATAGTACCACAAAATTCCCAATGCTAAAGAATGAAATGCAGAATCAAATACAAGAGGCTTCCAGGAACCCAAATGTGCAAAATTATAACAGAACCACATCACAGCACATTGTAATGCAAATGTCTGTAATATAGAAAAAAGACAATATTATAAAGGCTGTGAGAGGAAAAAAATTACATTACATACAGGGGGAAACTAATTTGTATCTCAGTTGATTTCTCAACCAAGACCCTGAAAGCTAGCCTGTTGAGGAACAGTAGATACCAAAAATCTATGCCAATAAATTAGAAAATCCAGAGGAAGTGGCCAAACTTCTGGTCACACATGACCTTCCAAAACTGCACCTCAGTATATATTTAAGAAAGAAGAACAGAGTTGAAGTATTTCAAGTGAACCATTGTAAAGATTCTTCCAAGGAACATCTATGGCTCCATAGGATCATTGCTGAGTTTTACCAGATCTTTAAAAATTTAGGTTTAATATTTTTAATTGTCAATGGATTCTTTAAAATTCTATTCATTTATATGTGGTGCTGTTAAACTGAAGACCTCCCATGTACCAGGCAAGCCATCTACAAGGGACCACAACTCCAGCCCATTAGCAGATGCTTAAAGAGGTTTCATAAACCATGCTTCTGGAATGCTCCCATGCATTTGAAAGGCAGGGACTTTTAAAACATATTCTGTTGGACCAGAGTTAACCTGTCTATTTACCCAAACTGAATAGGACACAACAGAAAAAGCAAAAGTAAACTAACCACTCATATTCAGCATGAAGGAGGCAATCCAGTCATTGTCAGGTGCAACCATGGAACTGGAAGACACCACATCGTAGACACAGAAAGAGAAGGTTCCAGTGTTTCCTCTCATATGTGGAACCTGAAGGAAAGAAGATGATCCAGAGGTAGAGGGGGCATGACGAGGGGACTTGAAAGGAGGTGTCTGGAGTGAGAGATGGTGATTGGAAAGAGAGGGGAGGAGAAATGGGTAGAAGGACGGATGAACAGGAGAAAACACTGACATGTGCATGGATGGGAATATCAGGCTGAATCCCTTTAGTTTGTTCACATTTACACTTTTAAATTGTCCATAGTAAAACTGACCAGTTTCCGTATGACTCCTCCACCTACCCATAGAACTCAGAATGGTGGAGCATGTTCCCTCTGAAACTTGAATCTTTCCACAGTCAATAAAATGTTGAATGATTTCTCAATGCAAGCACATACTATTTAAATTAAACAACACTTACCCAAGGACCTAAACCTCCATCATTTTCTGTTTCTCTTCTACTCTTTCCCCCAACAATGATCTGTAGAACACGTTGCAAAAGGAATCCCACCTGAGGTCCAGCTGTCCTCCTCTGCTCTGTCACCAGGTTTTCAGGCAGGTGGCTCCTGGACAAACAGCTCAGGAGCAGAGGCAGCTTCCTGGATGCCAGAAGATATGGAGGGAGTGATATTAGATACTGCCCTGTGCCCATGTGATCCAATTCCTCACCTGATGCCACTCCCCCAATCCCTGTGGAAATTCCTGTTAAAAAATGACTCACACACATTTGCATCACCTGACTCTAATCCGTGTACCTCTTTTGCAAGTCCTTGTGTCTCAGATAAATGCTACTTGCCTAGATGTCTGTGCCAATCTTTCTAAGCTAATATGTGGTTAGATGCAGGTTCACAAAATCAACACTTTAAATGGGTTTTAGGTATTTAGTATATTAGAAATGCAAGATGACATTAGATGATATTGATTTCTAAGAATTTGGGTTACAGTGGTCTGCATGATTATTTTTATACCCCTGTACTTAGAGATGCATTTGTTAAAGTAAATGCCTTTGTGGGATTCAAGTGCTTGTAAGAAACATATTATTGTGAGATAAATGGTATGACTTCATTTTTTTCTTAAAATATTTGGGGTTTATCTTCCTCTGCAGAGTTTAGAATGACAATTCATGACTTGAAAATGATGATTTTGGATACTGAGTGATGAACTCCTCACATGGACTTTATTTTCTAGAAGTTTTGTTAAAGACTCAAACACAAAAAGGAATAAATCATTGGTGTTATACTGAGAAATTAGTTTGCAATTATTACTTTGAGATCCACCTCTGGTTTCATTTTGATTCTATCAGTCAATACTTGTTCCTCACCCTCAGGCAAGAGATGGGGTCCATGCATTCCTTCAGTGCCTGCCACCAGCTGCAGACACTGGAGGCCATAATCCAGTTATTCTTAAAAGACAATCTCTACTTATCATTTGGCTGACCAAATGCCCTAAAGGTAAATCCCTCAACAAGGGTTTACTTCATTTTAGAACTTAGCATCTGTGATCCTTTATTGTACAATAGCTGAAGGAGGCTCAGCCCCCAGTTGTGGTGAAGGAAAAAGCAGAAACCTGGGCATGAATTAAGCTTCTGAAGTTGGAATCAGCTGGGACTTGGTTGGCCAATTGCTCCAGATTTCCCTGTGAGAACTTAACTGATGCTTAACAGCAGATAGGATGAAGTCAATTTGACCAGCTTGATCTTAAACACCTAGGAAAACAGTTAAAAACCAAATCACAGCCATTCCTGGACACTTCAAAGAAGAAACAATACTTAACTATAACTTAAGATGAACACTTTTATTAGCACCTAAGGAAAAGTAAGACTGGAAGCTACAAAAGAGAGATTTGTAGGCAATAGTGCCTAATAACTATCAAGAGAAACTGCCAGACTGAGAAACTTTTAGTCAATGTAAGGACTGCAGATCTTCTTATCCTCATACACAGATAGGCCTAATCAGTGTTTGTATGATCATTTAGCCTAAGTAACAAAACAAAGGAATCTCTGCTAAACCAGAGGTTGTACCAATAAAAGGATATTTTACAAAAATCAGATGACATTAAACAGATTAACTATATTTTATTGTGACATTTTTGACATTAAAAAGTAAATGTTTTGTTTACATTCCTGATAACTTTGACAATGTTAAAGATTTACATTGCCACATAAAGGTCTTGGCCTCTCCAGCATTCGTTAGATCTTGTTATGGAAACAGCTTCTCAGCTTTTCTACCTACTGGTGAGAGATTATTGACTTCTATCACATTCATGATATTTATTGACAGGTTCCAAATGCTGCAACATTTATTTTGTATTCATCTCATTTCAGAACTCATGTCCTTTGGTTTCTCACTCATAGAAGCACCCACCCCCAGATGATATTGCAACTTGTTCTTCCCCAACCAGAGTTTTACTATGGATCCCACAACCTACCCAATTTCTAAAAGGGAACTCCAATCTGCTTGTCCCACACTGCCCCCTTCCAGCTCTAAGCAGCCACAGCAGTCATTGCCACACTTCCTTACAGCAATAAGAAATTCCTGGAATTAGAGGAGGGATGAAGCCAGAATTAAAGACAGGCAGTGAGAGTGCAATAGGTGATCAGGTCAGATCAAGAAAATGGAGGACAATCTGAGCTTCTGGGAGTTTGGGATGATCATGTCTCCAGATCCCTTTGATATAGCCATTCCCAAAAAGGTTGTTAAAGAAGCAGCTCCTGAGCAGACAGAGAGCTACTAATCAATAACCCCCAGGTTGCCACTTCCCTCCTGCCTGGCACTGCACCTTGGCCCTCCCAGTTCACCTACTCAACCCCACCCTGGCCATTCCACTGACATATCCCAGTCACGGTGCAGGTAGGGGTAGAAATGAACAAGATAAGAGAAGAATGCAGGAGAACAAAGAAGACTTTTGCCTATAAAAGGGGCAGGGTACTCTCAATTCCTGGGTTACTAGAATACCAGCCATGGCTCCTTCTACCTCCCAGGAGACATCTGTGCTACTAACTTGAAGTAAAACTGACTTCATATGCCTGCCTCAGCATTCTTCTTTAATGTTCACACTTCAACATTGCAGGAAGCAGAAATCATCACCAATAACCAGTAGTATCAGTGCTAACATTGTATGTGCCAGTTTATGGAAACAACTTCTCCACTTTTCCACCTACTGGTGAGAGATAATTGACCATCTGTCCAATTGGGCTCCTTCCAGGAAAAACCTGTGTGACATCAAAGGTTTGAAATCAAATTGGGGTCCCAGGAAATCCTAGTGCAACATCAAGTCTTCCTACGTGACAACAAAATGTCCTGAGATCCTGGTTTCCTGGGTGTTTGGTGCTATTCCTCCTTAATCAAATAAACTCAGGTGATGAGAAGCCACTCCACCCCACCTGGGATGGTGGGGGAGGTTTCAATTACAGTCAGAAAACCTGGTATTTTATAAGCCAAGTGAGGGGTGTTGAGTCTCCTTTGCTAACAAATTGGCATAGGGGGCTTTCTAGGTCAACCTGAGCATATGCAAATTTTCTAAATCTACTGATGTCCACACAAGTCTGGAGAGCTAGTGAAATCAGAGAGTTCCATCTGACCTTTTGAGCAATTTCAAAACTACCTGTCTTCTAGGAAAGCCCTGGCTCCTCTTCTGCCTGGTAGAGTTTCCCCAGTGTCTTGGGAATGTAGAAGAAAAGATTTAAAACTGCACTGGATGCAAAATGAGTAATAGAAGTCTAGACTGGGAGCATTCCAGAACAACATATGACAGGAGAACTAGATCATGAGAACTTATAGGGCCTGGATTCACAGTAGATGCAGGTGTGTCTTCCAAGACCACATGGAAGAGCAGGGTGTGCCTGTAGTTTGAGTGGTCTATCCTGAAAGCCCATGGGACCCACCTTCTGCCTATGTGACTAAGTATTTCTGGGGACCGTGTGGTAGGGAGGCGTTAGGAGTGTCTCTACCTCAGCCCAGCCATCCCCACCCTGCTCTGGACAAGCTTAAATCCCTGGCCCTGTTCCAATCCACTTTCTTCTGCTGACTGTTCTTTTTTTCTGGGATCCTGGGAAGTCCAGACACATAGATTCACATAAAGAGAACCTGGTCTGTGGAGGTCATCGTCCTCAAATCTCCTGGCCAGCAGGGCATGAAAGCCCCTGCAGGGGGTGATTCCAGGCTCTGTGGAGGACATAGAATTCTGATCTTCACCATGTCTCCTAGATTGTTTCAGGTTTTCCTACTGCCACAAGGGCACCTGGGACATTTCTCAGGTCCAGGCCTTCACAGAGCAGAATAATTCTGCTAAGCCTGTTTTTAACAGCACTGTTGCTGGTCTCAGAATCTGAAGGGAATCAGGGTAGAACTGCTGGGGTTGGGGAACGAGTGCCATTCACAACCTCTCCACATTTCAAGTCAGCTCCTGGGCTGGAGTTTCCCTGGCCCAGCAGATAGTGGCTTTGAAGGGAAAGATGCACCCCAATTCCAGGCCTGCACAAGCTGCTTGGGGGCACATGAGGCAATGTCACAGTTTTTACAGGCTTTGTTGCATAAGGGAAACTTCCTTGAACCTCCCCTAAAGGTAGAGGCTCTCATTGTTTACATAGGGAAAATGGGAGCATTTAAAGAGGTGATTTTGTCCAAGGTGCCACCACAGGCAATGTTGGTGGACACCGGGAGCTGTGTGCATGCCAGCCCCTCAGGAAATCCTCCATCATCATGGTCGGCACGTAACAAATACTTCTTATGGAGAGAAACTTGCAGAAAATGTTCCTGAAAAAAATTAAATGATACACAAAATATGACAGTGTGAACAGGACGCACAGTGATAGACAGAGCAGGGGAGAGAAATTTGGCAGGCAGACACGTCTAAAGGGCCTCTCCTCGTGCTGAATTTACTTCTGCCTCTGCCACTGACCTCAGATGGAGTAGACGGCTCCTGACCAGCACCTATATTGGAGCCTGACATTTTGCTCAGAACCCTGAACCAGTCCTGAGGTATCAACACCCTGACTGGGCAGGTGTGACTCGACTCAGATACCACTAATTTCAAATCACCAGGGCGTGGTTTTTATGGGTGACTAACTCCCCTCTCACATTATCATACAAAGCTCTAGATAGCTGCCATTGGACAGCATCCTGCCCCTGCTTTCCTTCATTAGTTTCATGCACTCTCTTATTTTGCTCTCCTGCTCTGTGACCAAGGATCTCTATCCTCCATTCACAAGACAAAGAACCTACAAATCCTTTCTTCTCCACCCTTCTCCTGATCATCATAATTAATTTAAGGGAGTGGGAGATTAAATGACAGAAAGGCCTGGAGAACTAGTGAAATCAATTGCATTGTCACCTTTAAGTGGCCCAGCAGAGGTAAACAAATCCATTTCGAGCTATGTTCCAGACAATTCCACTGAAAAATAAACTTTGAGAGGCAAAGAACCATAGAATTAAAAACCTTACTACATTAATCTTATGTAAATTATTTATGGTTTTGGGGTCATAGCTCAGTGGAAGTGGGCTTGCCTACCATGCATGAGGCATTGAGTTCGATTCTAGCACCACATAAAATAAATAAAATAAATTATTTATGATTCTACATGAGTACAGGCATTTGGGTGGAGAAATCTGTACACATAATACATGAAAATTAGAAGGAACGTTATCTGGAACATAATTGAAATCTTATTCTAACTCATGCCACAGGCCTCCTTGATATTTCTGCCAAAGACAGGTAGGCTTATTCCCAAATGACTTCCTTTTGAATTCAAAACCACCATGGCAATGAATCAGGAAAAACTTCAACATGACTTGGTTTATTGAGAAGAGAAGGAATTGAAATGTATCCTTTTCTCGGTAAAGTGGTTTAAACTGGAGAAACACTTTTAATAATTGCAAAGAGTACTCCCTTTCAAATATTACTGATATGAAACTTTGCATGTCTCAAATGCTAAAAGAATGGGCACACACACAAACAACAAACAAGACTTTGTCCTGTATTCATTTTCCATGTTTTTTGAGACCCAATTCAAAAATATTCCCATCACACCAACCGAGCAGAACTACCAAAAATATTGGTTTGTTAGTTTGCTTTGTCTAACTGGACCTCAGGGTATTTTTGAACAATCATGATAATTGAATCAGATTCTGTGCTCCTGGGATCTGCAAATCAGAGAGAGAAGTCAAGGAGTCTCTCCCAGAAGGGAACCAACCACACCCAAACTTTTTAATCCATTTAAGTGCTTTGAGGTGATTGGTGAATCTGACACTGAGTCAGTGGGTGTGGTGGAAAGGCTGAGCTGTAGAAAGGCTGTAAACTCAGAGAAGACTGTCATTTGAAGACCAGCTCACAAAAAGAAGCTTTCCACCTCTTGAGATCCCAGCTGGGAAACACTGTGGTCAGTGCTCCTGGAAACATGGAGGCAGCTTCACCCCACTGTGGAGGTAATTCTCTGTTTGATGCCTTTGTGAAACCTACATGTTCATCAAATTCAGCTGATGCTAAAGTCCATTTGGTTTTTTTCTACCTACAGAGTCACCATTGTCACTTTGCACTAATGCATGCGTGAATATCGATATGGCTCCTGTAGGGACACAGCTGGCTCCTAGGGAGAACCTATTTCTCAGTTGGCAGAAATGTTCTGGGGTAGGTGCTGGACTGAAGAACATGGGAAACACTTGCTATGTGAATGCCACTCTGCAGTGTCTGACATACACCCCTCCCCTGGCCAACTACATGCTGTCCCAGGTGCCTTCCCAAACCTGTCCTCCTCACAGGGTCTGTATGCTGTGTGTGATGCAAGCTCACATGACACCGGCTCTCCACCACCCTGGGGATGTCATTCAGCCCTGGCCTGCATTGGCCTCTGGCTTCTACGTATGGCAGCAGGAAGATTCCCACGAATTTCTGCTGTTCACCTCGATGCCCTGCAGAGAGCATGTCTGCATGGGCACAAGCAGCCAGGGGTTCACTCCCAGGACATCACCCTCATGCAACAAACATTTGGAGGGTGTGGGAGATCACAAATCAAGTGTCTCTGCTGCCACGGCCTTTTAGACACTTTTGACCCCTACATAGACATCACCCTAGACATCAAGGCAGCTCAGAGTGTGAAGCAAGCCTTGGAGCAGTTGGTGAATCCTGAATGGCTAGAGGGGGAAAATGACTATCACTGTGGTGTTTGTCTGAAGAAGATGCCAGCTTGCAAGACCTTGAGCCTGCAGACTGCCTCAAAGGTTCTCATGCTTGTACTGAAATGATTCTCTGTTCTCACAGGTGACAAAATTGCTAAGAAGGTGCTCTCTGCTGAGTGTCTTGGCATAAAGCCATACATGGCTCAGCAGAGCAGGGGACTGCTGGCCTATGCCCTCTATGCCATGCTGGTCCATGCTGGGGTGAGCTGTCACAGTGGACATTACTATTGCTACATAAAACCTGGGAATGGCCAGTGGTATAAAATGGATGATGCTAAGGTAGTGGCCTGTGACATTACTTGTGTCTTGAGTCAGTGTGCATATATCTTCTTTTATGTCCAGAACAGTGAACTTGAACCTGACAGTGGGAGCTTGTCACTAGGCAGGGAACCAAGTGCAGTTGGAACTGAAGACTCAGTCATGGGATTCACACAAGGAGAACTCCAGGGAGACTCCTGTAGTCCCATGGAGGAGTTTCTGGGGGGCACAGCCACAAGATAACTCACCTTAGATCTGTGGAAGCTCCTCCAAGAACAGAACCAACCAAAGTCTGAATCCAACCCTAGGAAAGTAGAATTCACTGTCTCCCAATGGAGTCACCACTCAGCAGTCAAAACACAGAGGAGGGCAGAGAATTCATGATAACCAGGAAATAAACAAGCTTAACAAGGCTACCAAGAGCACAGTTGGTGAGGACCTCATGAACACTGGTATTGGAGGAAGGGCCAGAGCCACCATGAGGAAGAACAAGCAGGTCAAGACATTGCGGTGGTGTTCTAGCAATCCAGTATCAGGATGACCCCTTTTGTGTGTGAACACACACACACACACACACACACACACACACACACAGGCACACAGAGAAACTCTAAAATGCTCCAGATGGGTAGACTCTATCTAGATTGTCCTCAGAATTCTCCACATGAACTTCAGGGCCAGAATTCTAACTTCAAAAGTTAGAGGTGCAACTACAATTTATATCCAGGTCTTCAGAATTATTCTGGAACCTCAGAGTTTCCTGGTAAAGCTAATGATGGTCTCAAAGGTGAAACCATGGTGACATGCTTACCTACACAGCTCCAAATATTCAGCCAGTAGCACCTGAGCTTCCCCAGGCTCAGTGACCCCGACTGCTTGTCAGGCCTTCTGGCTGCCACTCTTCTCTCCTCTGACTCCAGCCCCCCCATGTGACCCTTTCTCCATGAACAGGTATTTCTGAAAGAGACATAGGAGCAGAGCTTCCAGGACACTCTGGGTCTCATAGGTTAGAGTAGAACACAAACATAGATAAAAATAGATTAGAGTTTTTCAATTCTATGATAATTTTCAGATCTGAGGATCAAGGTAAATCAGTGGGAAATTGCAACATTTGTACAATTCATGTGATCATGAAATTATTTGATATGACACACTTGTTTCAAGGGATTAGAATTTGTGAATTCTCCCACGTGTGAAATTGAGTGAATGAAAAGTAAATTTCAAAAGGAAATAATATGTAAGCTGCCATTGTGACTCATTTATCTTGTTTCAATTGAGATATGGTAATTCTTTGTGCCTACAATGTACTAGTGATGTTTTGATACTTCTATATATTATGAAGTCTACTACCTCCAATGTTTATTCTTTCATGTTGGTGAGAATATTCAAACAACCTCTTCTTAGTTTTTTAAAACATGGCCACATGATCACTTTCACCAGGCTGAAACTGGAGGACATTGTGTTAAGTGAAGTAAGACAGGTACAGAAGGGGACTATTTTTGTTTTCTTAAAGTAGAGCCTCAGCTCTCCACCCTCACTGTGTAGATGCTGGTCCCATGGAATTCCATCAGTTGATTCCAAACCATTGTGAATGGCTAGTCAACGTGGAATTTGTGCCACAGAGAGTTTTCACTTTATACTACCCACTGTAAAAGTCATACAAAATAAAAATCAATTTTGAAACCAGAGATCCAAGTTTTCTGATCTACCCATCACTCACTGTGACCTTGTTAGATCACCTGAGCCTGTTGAACTTTTCTCGCCTGCTCCCACATACAAAAGAGACTTCAAGAGTTTCAGATTTGTTAAGAAGAAAACTTATACTCTGAACATGGTAGCTAGGCTTCAAAAGAAGGCTCATTCACACTTGAATGGTGAGCAACCTCCACATCCTCATCTGCATTTCTTACATTGTCTCAGACAACAGCCATGCTAATGGGGGGGAGGGTATTGTACTGTGGTTTTGATTTGCATGCAATGGAGAGCTGATGATTTTACGTAGTTTTTCTTGGATTTCCTGGCCATTATTATTTCTTCTTTTAGAAAGTGTCTATACAGTCATCCATACATTTTTATTACAATAAAATTAGTGGATTTGTGGTTGTTACAAGATTTTCTGCTTTCTCATATATGCTGAATATTAACATTCTCAGATGAAAGGTCATTAAATATTTTCTCACATTCTGTTAGTTGTCTCTCCACTGATGATGTGGAGAAAATGAAGCTCTTATTCTCTGTTGATGGGAATGTAAATTAACTGAAGCACTATAAAAATCATTATGGATTTCCCACAAATAACTAAAAGTACATATACCTTGTGGTGGGGGTACCCAATCTTGGGCTTGTATCCATGGCAGTTGTCTTCAACATGTCAACAAGATACCCATACAGACATATTTATAGTAGCTCAATTCCCACTAGCTAAAACAAAGGATCAGCCTGGTACCCAATGACAGAAGACTGGATACAGAAAATCTAATATATATGCACAATGGTGTAGTGTTCAGTCATGACAAAAAGCATAATCTGTAGGACATTTTGTTATGCTATGAGATCCATGATCAGAAAGAGAGTAATTCATGTTCTCTTTTCAAGTTCTGAACAGGAAACTCAGAAGTCTAGTCAGAAAGATCAGGGATTATTACAATTTGATAAGGGTGTGTGGGATGCAGTGGGAAGGGGTTTGATCTCAGAGAGTGCACACCATATGCATGTATGATACAATCACACTGAAGCCTATTAATACAAAAATTTAATGTGTGAATAAAAATCATTAAGGAATAAAGAAAGTATTGTTATGGGACACAACCTAAGAACAGAGTGACCACCAGTGAGAAGTTCAAATTGGAGAGTTTTTATTAAGCTGGCTAGCTGACTGTCTTACACAATGCCCCCAAAAATGGCTATTTGGAGAATAATCCCGACCACAGGGTTGTAAGTTTTCTTATACCAAAAATCTCATTAATCCTAAGTGTCTCTTGCTATGATTTGAAATTACAAACTAACATCACGAGATCATCAACAGAGAGGGAAGTGGGTTAAACTGACACTTAACTAGGTAAAACTAAATAATGGTTGCTAACATCCACACAATTACCATTTACATGGTACATTGGTGAAGAGCAATAGAGGTCAAAGGAGAGCAACTTTTACTACATAGGAGTTGCCATTGTATTTTATTAAACATGTCACACTAAGTAATTGATCATAGGTACAGACGTGGGGTATTCCCATGGGAGAAGCTTATTTCCTACATAACATGGTGTGTCAGAGCAAAATGGAGTCTGTTTAGCCATTTCCCTTAGAGTTTGACCTATAACATTCTCATGAAGTCAGATCTGTCAGCCCATCACAGTATGTGAAAATATATCAAGGACTTAAAGACTGCTTTTAGTGAAGAAGAAGACTCTTCACTTGATCCTAAACATCTATGGGCACTAAAACTGTGAAAAACACCTGGCATTTCTGCCTTCACTTGCCTCTGAGGCATTCTCTAGGGAAGCCCCTGGATGCCATGAACAGGTTGGGTTGGTAAACACCCTGTTATCGGCTCATACTACCACCCAGGCAGCCACTCCACTCCTGAGATTACCACCAACCTGGCCACTGTTTACCCACGACTGCCTGACTCTGACTTCTGGTTCCCTTGTGTGCACCGCAAGGCAGGGCTCAGGAAGTCAGGCCCCTTGCCTCTCTGGCATAGGTGCATTTATTACAGCTCCTCTTCCTACTTTAACTCAGCTGGATGCTTCAACTGGTCTTCTGGGTCAGGAGGCAGAAACTAGCATGATTGGAACCCCAGAGCCAGGAGCTTCACCCTAACCCTCCAGAAATTCCCAAGCCTCTGATCACTGCAGTGAGTGGGAAGAGCCTTGCCCCACTTCTCACAGAGATCAATCATCTGTACACTAACCAGGAGACTTGGGTCCTCTGACCAAGAGAAGTCCCCAGAGCTCCTATTGGTTATGGGGATTGGAGGCTCAAGTCCACCTGGGGTCCTTCTCTCCCTTCCAGGTCCTGCCCCCTTCAATAGCACAGCTTCCTGCTGATGAGGCAGCAAATTCCCTATTTCATTTTCTTGTGGTGCTTGGGGAATAAATCCAGGGCCTCAGGCGAACTAGGCAATTCCTTTATCACTGACACACACTCCAGGCCAGCCCCCTACCCAATTTCCCAATTCTGGAGTGAGTTTCAGTATTTGTATTTTATAAATCTCTCTCAGGGGTCTTATCACTCTATCCTCTGTATGGGGTCCCTGGGCAACCTGGGAACTCCCTCTTTCTAGGAGGCTCCTTCCGGCTGAGCTGCCTCAGTTTCTGGATAGAATCTGTGGAGGCAGGTCCCAGGCCCATCTGCACTGGGGGTGTCCATTGTCTCCCCTCCTCATGCTTCATGAAGTCCGCAGGGGGGAATTCTCCACCCTATGGGACTTCTCCCTGCAGTTCTTTGTGATCTGGGATACTGTGGGCACCCAGTCCTCCACAGGGATTGCTTCTGTCCTCACGTTCTTGTGGAAATGGCACTGCCATCCACAGTCTCTCCTTTGAGTCACTGGGGTGACCTCAGAGTCTCTCTGGGTGAGAACACCAGCCCCTGTCCTATTCTAGATCCCATCCTGTTTCAGATCCCATTCCGATGGATGTGTATGACAGGTGACACTCACCATGTTCCACAAGAAAGTGCTGTCCCTGGCTTGGGGCACATTTAATTCTTCTTCACACATAGATGGTTGAGTGGGAAAGACTGTAACGGTGTCATGGATGGGTAACAGGGACCCCTTGTGCCTATGGACATAGAGTTCACAGTCAACAAGGAGGGCTCCATGGACAGCAGATGAATGAAGCAAATGACCCTAATCCAGGGGAATTTTCTCTAAGAAAAATCCAACAAAAATCTGGTGGAAAACCAAAGTGGAGGACACTATTTGCCCAAGCTTGTCCCTGTGTCTAGAATCCTCACAGAAGCAAAGTAAAGCTGAACTTGATATCAATGTTTCTAACTAATTTGAGAAACTCCTGGAGGAATATCCACATTCTTGGACTCCACATTCTTATATAATTAATCATTCCATGCCTGATTCTGAACACATCTGCAAATCTCCACTTTCAAATAGTTCAAACTGCCCTTCATGCCTGATCCAAATACACCACCACACAGTGACCTTCCCTGATGCAATGATACAAATGCAAAACTATTCTTTTGTATCTTGACAACTGCAAACCATACGTATGTTTCTTTCTTGACATTTTCTTCTTGATAAATCATCTTCTCCATGAAGGCAACAGTAATAATGTCCCTTTTAATTTTGAATACAACAGTCTCCACATGATGCCTTGTGTACAATGCTCACAAATATTATGGAAAAAATAAACTCACAAAATGCTGCAAATCCAGATTCTAAAATTTTTCAAATTTCTCTGTTTAACTTGAATTCTTCAGTGACACAATCAGAAAGGCATGCTGCAAAGAATTAGTTGCTCACCCTAAGTGGATTCCTTTTTCTCTGCCATTGAGTCACAAGACAATAAATGGTTACTACTTTTTCTTTACAATGCACCCTGTAGAAAGTCACCTCATCTCTTGAATGGTGGCTTCATGTCCACAGCATGTGTTTACTGAGCGAGAGATCACACTTCCTTTCTAATCCTGTCATTTTAGCATCACTATTGATAGTGTCTGCTTTTCATTCCACAAAATGGTCCCAGTTTTCATGGGAAACACCTTGGTGCTTTCTTTACATGGCACCTACTATTTACCAGCCTCCAGTGTGAATCTAGGATCCACATATGCTAAAAGAATTCATTGTTTCAATGTATTGCTTAAATTTGAGTCAGTGGAGAGCAATGTCCAGCAATAAATGTATAAGAATGTATTAGTTTTTATATGCTGTTTATACACATTGCAAACTCACTAAATTTATTTGTTGGTTTGAGCAACTTTTTGGTGAAATATTCAGGGCATTCTCTATATAAGATCATAACAGAAACAATCAAGGACAATTTAGATTCTTTCCTTCTCTTTCTTTCTCTCTTGAAATTTCTCTGTCTAGGATCTCTACTACTATGATGAAAAGAAGGATGAAAGTGGAATCCTGGTTTTGTACCAAAGCTTAGAGGAAAAACTTCAATTTTTACATGTCCAGTATGATAATATCTCTGGGTTTGCCAAACATGTCCTTTATTGTGTTGGGGTACATCCTTTCTCTGCCTAATTTGTGGAGAGCTTTTATTCATAAAGCATAGTAAAATTTGTAAAGTGCCTTTTTTGCATGTTTTCAAATAATATATGGATTTGTCCTTCTTTCTCTTCCTATCTACCACAGTTCTTGATTTCTGTATATTGAATATTGGTAATCATGAGGGCAATGCAAGTGAAAACCACCATGAGATTGCATCTCACACTCATTAAAATGGCTATCATCAAAGTGACAATGTCTAACAAGTCATGGGAAGGGTGTGGGGAAAAAGAATTGTCACCTACTATTGGTGGGGATTTAAAGAAGTAGAGCCATCATTCCAAACAGGATAAAGGTCCTCCAGGAATTTGCAAAGAGAACTACCATATGACCCAGCAATCCTACTACTGGGAATAGATCCAAAAGTAATGAAATTAGTATGTTGATGAAATATCTGCATTCCCATGTTTACTGTGGTAACATGGGAAACATACTCAAAATATACACAAAAATCAAGATGTGGATTCTACCTATATGTCCATCAATGAATGAATAAACAAAACAAAACAAAAAATGGTGTGTGCAGACAGTGGCATCTGTCCAAGCGCAAAAGAAGAATGAAATTCTGTCATTTGCAACAATGTGAGTATATCCGGAGAACATTTGGCTGAATTAAATAAATCACACACATGGAGATAAATACTCATATCTCACTCATATGTGGAATCAAAAAACATATATACTTCATTGGATGGGATTCTGGAATTATAAAGGAAAACATGGAACTTCTGAGTAAAGATTGAATTTTAGTTATTAATAGTGTATATAAATCTGTCCATAAATAGTGATTAAAAGAGTCACAGTGCTATAAAGTGTTCGTGAGGAGGAAGAGTGGTCTAGAATTTATAGGAAATTTCTGTAATATGTGTAATGCAATTGTTCACAAAATAAAAGTATTATTAAAAATAAAAATTTCTGGCACATATTTCTTTAATTCATTTGTTTAATTATTTACTCATTATGCAATAATTTGCTAGTTCTATTATTTTCATTTTTAAAATATAAGTATTTGTGAAACAGACACAAAGTGTTGCAGATAATACACTCTTATTAATAATTGCCTACATTTTATAATCCATATAAAATAATAAACTTTATATGTACAATTAGCATAGTAAAAGGATAGTGTATACCCTTTTTGTTTCTGATCTAATACCTTGAATTTCCTTTTACCTAATGATAGCAAGCATGTTTGCATGTGATTGTTGGTCGCTTGAGTATTTTCTTCTGGGAAGTATATGTTCAAGTCATTTGCCCATTTTCAATGAACAAACCACATGCTATCCAAGGAGGGTTTACCTCTGAGCTACAGCCAATTGTATTTTTTGAAACAGGGTCTATCTGCCTCGATAAATTGCTGTGGCTGTCATTGGACTTCAAACTTTGATATTATTAGTTATGAGGGAGTGTAAATGAAAACCAGGCCAGTATACCACCTGTTGCCATTAAGAATGAATATCACACAGAAAATGAAATATGACAAATGTTGGCAAGGATGTACAAGTTTGCTCTTTTAAAGTTAAAGCTTTTTTGTGAGACCACTTTTGATAACATTGTATCTCTTTGTTAACAAGCTGGAAACAGCTGAATTAAAATGTGTGTGTGTGTGTGTGTGTGTGCTTGTGCATGTGCGCAAGCAGATGGAGAAGAGTGCCAACACAGATGGGTATCTATAATAGTTAACATCTCTGATGTGTGGATGAGGAATTTTCAAGGCACTGATCATGAGATTTTCATTGCTTATGTAGTTTGCATTTTAGAGTAGGTTCTAGAAATGGAAATGCCATCCTCTCTACGCAAGATCAATTTCACTCTAATGGGGAAAATTCCATTTTGACTTGCTTTTGGCAAGGGTGAGAGAGACCAATGCTTGGACTCATCACCTGGCACTTGGTGGAAAAAGCACACAGGCAGTGATGGTAGAGGGCTGAAACTTTGATCTAATATGACAAAGTTACTTGCCCTTTCTTGAACAGCTTGTTTCACTTAAAATGATGTCCTCCAGTTCCACCCATGTGATTGTAAGATTAATGATTTGTGTAATTCAAAAGAGGTGGAACAGGGGCCTTGGATGCTCTCCACAGTGAAACATTATCTTTGAAATTGTACATTTACTCAATGTATACAAGTATGGAAATATCAGCTTGTCCTCTGCAGGTGTACACAATTATTATGTCAATTAGCAGAAATAAAAGCAAAGATAGAGCTGGTTTATAACTGCACTACTCTTTATTTTTATTCAATTCACTTCACTTCACACTTCAGCACATTTAAAACTTCAAATGACATTGACAAAAATGTGGATGGTATTCCATAGATTGATCGACTCATTAATTTCCAGATACAAAGTGATTTTAGACTCATATATCTTTTTAAATTTTTATTTGTTCAAATTAATCATACATGATAATAGATGCATTTATGCATTTTTAATATCATATGTAAATGGAGTACAACACTCATTTTTCTGATTGTACATATTGTAGAGTCACATTGTCATGAAGTCATATATACATAAGGTAATATTGTCTATTACATTCTACTATCTTTCATACCTTCATGCCCCTTCCCCTGGTTTCACTCCCCTCTACCTAACCTAAAGAAACTCTCTGAAAAAGAGAATCATGTGAAATAATTTCCATCCTTATTTTCCAGATGCAATAGATTTTGAGGCTGGTGAAACTCAGGAAAGAGGAAGAAAAAACTAACAATTATATCTCCTTACAGTGAACCCATCAGGAATTTCTGATATTACATTTTACAATTTAAGCACAAAATCAAAATTTGTTTTCTTGTTCAAAGGACATGGGGTAAATATTATTAAAGGTAACAAATTGCAAACCCAACACTGTGTTTCATTGTGTTGCTCAGATTATAACTGTGTTTTTCTATATGTAATTATTCTTGATCTGAGTAACAAAAGTACACCAGTAACTTATTAATATGCATTCAACCATTCACCTCCCTCCATGTTTTGAAGCACCAGGTTAAATGGAGAGATGAGAGAATATTACTCTAAAGTGTGGAATGCTTGGAAATACATCTTTTAATTTTTTTTTTCTTTTTTCTCAAATGTTCCTCCAAAAATGATGGACCAAAAGGAGCCAATGGGAATAAAGCTCAAAAAGCTCATGAGGAATATGGGAGGGGTGTGATCAGGTCTGAAAGCACACAGAACAAAGGAAACCCTTTCCAGATCCTGGAGCTATTCAATCTTCCTTTCCTGCCAACTACTCCACTTGGTTTACAGCTGAGAGTTGAGATTGTAGACTACCACGTGCTTTTTAAGACAGGGTTTGTAATAACCTCATTGCATTTAAGAAATATCACTGATTAAGGAATTTCTGAACAATCTTCTTTCATATGGCTTACTTTCAGTGAACTTGTGTATGTCAGGAGAGGAGTAAAATTACTTATAATTTATTCTTACTGTTTAAAGTAAGAATCCTCATCAATTTGTGGATCCATAGTTTTGGATTATACAAGTACATTTGAAGGCTGCTTCAAGTTTTTTTGATAGCTTTATTGAGTTAAAGCAGAAGAACAATAAATTGCACATATTTGAGACATGCAGTTTGATCATGTTTGGCATGTATGTAATCAATACAATCTTATCTTTCAAATATTTTAAAAAGTAATGAAGAGAATTTTTATTTTAAGCATTTCCATTACCTTTTTGAAAAATATGAAATCATGCATACTGTTTCCTGCATGATTTATTACATTAGAACCTCATCCCCATATGTCAACCAATTCAAACTTAAATGGCACACAGATATATATCCCAAAGGTCAAGAAAGAAAGCAAAAGAAAATTAAATACAAAATACTTCAAACTAAGTGATGACAAAATCTTAAAATATCAGAATCTCTGGGATGATATAGCACTCAGATGAACATTTATAACTTAAAGTACATGTGTCAAAGGAATCTTGTTTAACCATCAAATTCTGTGCAAATTAGGTAGTAGGAAAGAAAAAATTAAGAGTAGGAGTAGAAATATATGGATGGAGAAGAAATTTTTTAATTATAGCTTGTAATATCAGGTTACAATATATGCTATATGAATTCAAGTTTCTCTCCATCATGAGTCCTTATATGCAGAAACATTGGTGGGTTGTCTCAAACAGATGACATTCCTATGATGGAGGTCTTATGCATTTTCTCATCACTCCTAAGACAATAAGACTGACTGAAGGCTTTCCCACATAGGTGCCATTCATGTGGTTCCTCTCCACTGAGTGTGATTGTGCTTTCTAATGTTAGGGTATCAAGACAGGTCTTTCCACACAGGTTACCTTCTGATGGCCACACAATAAGGTGAGTCATCTTCCATTTTTTAATAGTAGAGTGATGACTGAAGACTATGCCCACACATGAGGCATGCACGTTATTTGTCTCCAGTGTTTGTTCTCTCCAGCTGCCTGAGGTCAGATGATCGACTGAAGACTTTCCCACACAGATGACATTTGTATGACTTCTCTCCAGTATGTTTTTCCTCATGCTGTCTCAAGCCAGAGCAGCTACTGAAGGCTTTTCCACATAGAAGACATTTGTGTGGTCTTTGTCCAGTATGTGTTTTCACATGGTGCCTAAGACCAGATTATACACTGAAGGTTTTCCCACACACATGGCATTCATATGGCTTCTCACCAGTGTGGATTCTCTGATGTGGTTTAAGGTAACATGATTGCCTGAAGGGTTTTCCACAAAACTCGCATTGATACAGTTTCTCCCCAGTATGTGTTCTTTGATGAAATCTAAGGTAGCTTGATTGGTTGAAGGCTTTCCCACACACATTGCATTCATGTTTTCTCACCGGTGTGGGTTCTCTCATGTGTTTTAAGGTAGCATGATTGATCATAGGATTTCCCACACAATTGGCATTGATATGGTTTCTCTCCAGTGTGTATAATCTGATGACATCTGGTGAACTGATTTCCTGAAGACTTTCCCACACATGTAGCACTGATATGGTTTCTCTCTAGTGTTGTTCCTCTCATGTACCTGAAGGTTATATAAATTACTAAAGGATTTACCACACAGTTGGCATCCATATGGTTTCTCTCCAGTGTGGATTTTCTAATGCCCTTTAAGGTTGCAGGAGTTCCTAAAGGCTTTCCCACACACATGCCATTCATTTTGTTTCTCACCTATGTTGGTTCTCTCATGTTGTCTAAGCTCAGTTAAGTAACTGAAGCCTTTCCGACAAAAAGTACATTCACACATTATTTCCCCTGTTGTAGTTGCATTGAGTCTCCTTAGATCAGAGGTTTGATTAAAGGATTTGCTACATAGGTGATGTTCATATTGAATCTCTTCAGGGACCTTCTCTTTGCATTTCTAGTATGTAAACCTTTCATATGACCTTCAAACATAGCTGGCCTTCACATGACATACTGCTATCATTTTCCTTTCTTCTTCTGAGTTAAAAATTGTCAGTGAGGGATTGTTCACAACTTTGGTTGACCCCATGCATCTCTTCTGGGTGAGTAAACAGAAGTCAAAATTATGCAGTTGTGATACAGGTCTTCCTCCAAGTTTTTCCATTCCAAGGAATGTTCCCAAATTGAGATTTCTGTTTTGAATGAAGATGAAACTCTCTTAATGATGTCTCATATAAATGCATGAACAAACTTCTCTACATTTGAATCTTAGACACATCCATTGTAATATGAAACCTAAAACATTTCCACTTTAGATTCCATATGCATAGTAGATAATTTCCAGGTGAGTCAAGTATTATTCATTTGCTACTATGCTACTTAAAGGGGCTCAGATTAGTTTTATGAACATCAATGTTTCATAGACTAGCTACATAAAAATGCTAATTGTTAATTTCTCAAAGAATGCAAACTATACAGAGCTTTTGGCTCAGAAATTGGGTAATGTCAACACAGTTACATCCATGAAGTTGTACTCAATTACTAATTTATTCTGCTGACAGGTGTTAGATTTGCCTGATCAATGTTCCCATCCCTGAAACTTACCTTTGACATGTTGAGGGGTGTGTTCTTCCTGTTCATAAGAGCTCTGCATATCCTTTCCTGTATTTGGCATGCCCTTTCCTTGCCTAGAAGAGGTGAAAATACAAATTGGTAGCATTAAATTCAGAGAGAGTCTTTTTTTGTTGAAAAAAGACAACAATCTCATAAGCATATTTTTACCTCATTGAAAATTTCACAGAGGAGATGCTTTAAATCAAGATAAAAGTGTGTGTAAGATGCTGGTAATTACAAAAGATTGTCAGGATAGAGTTATTTTAAAAACTGAAATGGAGAAAACTCTTTAAAGAAGAAAATCAGGAAAAGAGATATTATGGAAATTGACCCCCCAAAAATACATTAACACATTTTGCCCTAAATGAAAAAAATAAATGTATAACAAATAATAAATATAAAAGTAAAGATGCTATGTCAACACATGGGACATATTGTCCTATCAACCATAGCTACATTTTAAACAACACTGTTTATTTGATGGCTCAGTCAGTTAATATTTCCAAGCACATTCTCAATGGCCTAGCACCCTTCTGTGTGCAATCAGAAATCGCTATTTCTCACCTGGACCCTAGCTTGAGGGAAACCCAATTCCTGCTACAATCCACAGAATTTCTGCTTGCCTCAGATGCAAAGTCACTGCTGATTTGCAAAACAGACACTGTAGTCATTGTAAGAAACAATTTTTTTTTTTTTTTTTTTACTTTTGCAGTGCTGGGGATTGAACCCAGAGCTTTGTGCTTGAAAGGCAGGCACTCTATCAACTGAGATATATCCCCAGCCCAGGAAATGGGTTTTAAGATTTCTGCCAAGAAATGTGCATTATCATCAAGTCCATGAAGATGACTTAGCAAAAATGAACAGAATCTAGGAGGTGAGAGAAAACATTTAGCAGAGGAAATACTGAAGATAGACTATGTTCCCCAAAGAGGCAGGACTGAAGGACACTGACACTCATGACCACATTCAAAGAATGCTGAATCAGCAGACCTTTCAGAAAGTTCATGTCTCCCAGAAATACGACTTTCAAGTGGAATCCAAGGTAAGCACCACAAAAATACTCAAAATTCTCTTGTTTTCAGTATTCTCTCCTTAGGCACAGTAACCATATAAGAATCACTATTTGTAAATATTAGGTCTATTTATGGATTTGAAATTATTCAAGCAGATTTAATTTCAAGAAGTTTGTAAATTATGGTGTGGACCACATTCTAGTGTGGTGCATAGTGAATTGTATAATGTTGATGGACTCACCAAGTGAGACTAGATGATTGATGACTTCCAGCATCACTGATCTGCGTAGCATTTTCTGAGGTGCGTCCAGCATGGCCCAGTCTTCTTGGGTAAATCTTACAGTTACATCTTCAATGGTCATCAATTCCTAGAACATTATTGACAAGCAATCATAGAGAGAGCAATTCTTTCAAATTCCCAAAAGAAGGGTTGAGAGGACAGCACTGAGGCCGAAAGAAACTTGGTGTTCATGGAGACCAAACTGCTTAGGGCACCAACATACTCATTCCCAGCACCCAACACTCTTACATTTGTAACCCAGAGACATCCAACATTGAATTCATAGAATTGATAGTAAAGGAATATGACATGATATAGCATCACAGATTATGAAAACATTTCAATGGCTGGTAATTAAAACTTTCAGACAGGTTATAATAAGATTTTCATTTGAAGCATTTTGAGTAAAATTTTTTAAAATTTATTTTTATTGTAAACAAATGGGATATATGTTATTTCTCTTTTTACATGGAGTAACAGCGTACCATTTGTGTAATCATACATTTACATAGGGTAATGATGTTTGATTCATTCTGTTATTTTTTCTTCCTCCCTCCCCTCCCACCACTCTTTTCCCACTATACAGTCCCTCCTTCCTCCATTATTGCCCCCCTCACAACCCCCATTATGTGTCATCATCTGCTTATCAGTGAGAAAACTTGGTCTTTGGATTTTTGAGACTGTCTTATCTCACTTAGCATGATAGTCTCCAATTTCATCCATTTGCCTGAAAATGCCATGATTTTATTATTCTTTATATCTGAGTAATATTCCATTGTAAATATATATATACAACAGTTACTTTATCCATTCATCAATTGAAGGACATGTAGCTTGGTTCCACAATCTGGCTATTGTTAATTGAGCAGCTATGCACATTGATGTGGCTGTATGTCTGTAGTATGCTGATTTTAAGTCCTTTGGGTTTAGGCAGAGGAGTGGGATAGCTGGGTCAAATGGTGGGTCCATTCCATGTTTTCTTTTTTTTTTTTTCTTTTTATTGTAAACAAATGGGATACATGTTCTTTCTCTGTCTGTACATGGCGTAAAGGCATACCATTTGTGTAATCATAAATTACATAGGGTAATGTTGTTTGATTCATTCTGCCATTTTTTCCCTTCCCCCCTCCCCTCCCACCATTCCCCTCCATCTATACAGTCCTTCCTTCCTCCATTCCTGCCCCCCTCCCTAAACCCAAGTCCAACCCCAACACTAACCCTTCCCACCCCCCATTATGTGTCATCATCCACTTATTAGAGATATCATTCTTCCTTTGGATTTTTGAGATTGGCTTATCTCACTTAGCATGATATTCTCCAGTTTCATCCATTTGCCTGCAAATGCCATAATTTTATCATTCTTTATGGCTGAGTAATATTCCATTGTATATATATACCACATTTTCTTTATCCATTCATCAATTGAAGGACATCTAGGTTGGTTCCACAATCTGGCTATTGTGAACTGAGCAGCTATGAACATTGATGTGGCTGTATCTCTATAATATGCTGATTATAAGTCCTTTGGGTATAGGCCAAGGAGTGGGATAGCTGGGTCAAATGGTGTTTCCATTCCAAGTTTTCTAAGGAATCTCCACACTGCTTTCCAGAGTGGCTGCACTAATTTGAAGCCCCACCAGCAATGTATGAGTGTAACTTTTTCCCCACATCCTCACCAACACCTATTGTTGCTTGTATTCTTGATAATCCCCATTTAAATTGGGGTGAGATGGAATCTTAGCATAGTTTTGGTTTGCATTTCTCTTATTACTAAAGATGTTGAAAATTTTTTCATATGTTTGCTGATTGCTTGTATATCTTCTTCTGTGAAGTGTCTGTTCATATCCTGATCCTATTTTTATTCTATGGTGTAGAGTTTTTTGAGTTCTTTATATATGCTGGAAATTAGTGCTCTATCTGAAGAATGAGTGTCAAAGATATTCTCCCACTCTGTAGGCTCTCTCTTCACATTGCTGATAGTTTTCTTTGCTGAGACAAAGGTCTTTAGTTTGAATCTATCCCAGTTGTTGATTCTTGCTTTTATTTATTGTGCAATGCGAGTCCTGTTAAGGAAGTCTGATCCTAAGCCACGAAGTTAATGATTTGGACCTATGTTTTCTTCTATAAGATGCAGGGTCTCTAGTCTGATTTCAAGGTCCTTCATTGATTTTGAGTTGATTTTTGTGCAGGGTGAGAAATAGGGGTTTAATTTCATTGTGTTGCATATGGATTTCCAGTTTTCCCAGCACCATTTGTTGAAGAGATTATCTATTCTCCATTGCATATTTTTGGCATCTTTGTGTAGTATTAAAAATTTGTATTTATTTGGGTTTGTGTCTGTGTCCTCTATTCTGTACCATTGATCTACCTGTCTATTTTGGTTCCAAAACCATGCCTTTTTTGTTACTATTGCTTTGTAGTATAGCTGAAGTTCTGGTATTGTGATACCCCCTGTTTCATTCTTTCTGCTAAAGATTGCCTTAGGTATTCTGGCTTTCTTATTCTTCCAGATGAATTTCATGATTGCTTGTACTATTTCTGTAAGGTATGTCTTTGGAATTTTAATTGAAATTGCATTGAATCTGTATAGCACTTTTGGTAGTATGGTCATTTTGACAAAATTAATTCTGCCTATCCAAGAACAGGGGAGATCTTTCCATCTTCTAAGGTCTTCCTCAATTTCTTTGTTGAATGTTTTGTAGTTTTCATTGTAGAGATCTTTTACCTCTTTCATTAGGTTGATTCACAAGTATTTCATTTTTTTTGAGGCTATTGCAAATGGAGTTGTTTTCCTCATTTCCCTTTCAACTGTTTCATCACTTGCATATAAAAGATTTTGATGTATGCATGTTGATTTTATAGCCTGCTATTTTGCTGAATTCATTGATGAGGTCTAGAAGTTTTCTGGCGGAGTTTTTTGGATCATCTAAATATAGAATCATGTGATCAGCAAATAGTGACATCTTAAGTTCCTCTTTTCCTATTTGTATCCCTTTAATTTCTTTAGTCTGTCTAATTGCTCTGGCTAGAGTTTTGAGGACAATGTTGAATAGAAGTGGTGAAAGAGGACATCCCTGTCTTGTTCCCATTTTTAAATGGAATGGTTTCAGTTTTTCTCCATTAAGAATGATGTTGACCATGGGCTTAACATAAATAGCCTCAACAATGTTGAGGTATGTTTCTACTATCCCTATTTTTTCTAGTGTTTTTAGCAGGAAGGGCTGTTTTATTTTGTCGAACGCTTTTTCTGTGTCAATTGAAATAACCATATGCTTCTTATCCTTAAGTCTATTGACATGATGGATTATGTTTATTGATTATGAATGTTAATCCATTCTTGCATTCCAGAGCTGAACCCCACTTGAGTGTGGTGCAAAATTTTCTTAATATGTTTTTGGATACGGTTTGCCAATATTATGTTAAGTATATTTGCATGTATGTTCATCGAGAATATTGGACTAAAATTTTCTTTCCTTGATGTGTGTTTGCCTGGTTTGTGTATGAGGGTGATATTAGCTTTATAGAATGAGTTTGGTAGGGTACTCTCCTTTTCTATTTCCTGGAATACTTTGAGAAGTATTGGAATGAGTTCTTCATTGAAGGTCTTGTAGAACTCGGCTGAGAATCTGTGTTGTCCTGGGCTTTTCTTGGATGGTAGATTTTTAATGGCTTCTTCTATTTCATTGCTTGATATTGATTTGTTAAATTGTGTATGTCCTCCTGGTTTAGTTTGGGAGGAACATATGTCTCTAGAAATTTGTCAATGTCTTCGTTAATTTCTATTTTGTTGGAATACAATTTTTCAAGGTAGCTTCTCATTATGTTCTGTATCTCAGTGGTGTGTTGTGATATTTCCTTCTGCATCATGTATTTTAGTAATTTGAGTCTTCTCTCTCCTTCTCTTTGTTAGTGTGGCTAAGGGTTTGTCTATTTTGTTTACTTTCTCTAGGAATCAACTGTTTGAATTGTCAATTTTTTGAATTATTTCTTTTGTTTCAATTTCATTGATTTCAGTTCTGAATTTAATTATTTCCTTTCTTCTACTAATTTTTCTGTTTTTCTGTTCTTCTTTTTCTAGGGCTTTGAGCTGTGATGTTAGGTCATTTAGTTGTTCACTTTTCATTCCTTTCTGGAATGCACGTCATGCAACGAATTTTCCTCTTAGTACCACTTTCATAGTGTCCCAGAGATTTTGATATGTTGTATTTTCATTCTCATTGATCTCTAAAATTTTTTTATCTCCTCCCTGATGTTTTTTGTTATCCATGTTTCATTTAATAGTATATTATTTAGTCTCCAGGTGTTGGAGTAATTTCTGTTTTTTATTTTGTCATTGATTTCTACTCTCATTCCATTATGATCTGATAGAACACAAGCAGTATCTCTATTTTTTTGCATTTCCTAAGGGTTGCTTTGTGGCATAACATATGGTCTATTTTCAAGAAGGTTGCATGTGCTACTGAGTAGAAAGTGAATCTGCTCGTTGATGGATGGAATACTATATATATGTCTATTAAGTCTAGGTTATTGATTGTGTTATTGAGTTCTATGGTTTCTTTGGATGATTTTTGTTTGGAAGATCTATCTAGTGGTGACAGCAGTGCATTAAAGTCACCCAGAATTATATTGTTGTGGTCTATGTGATTCCTGAAATTGAGAAGAATTTTTTTGATATACAGGAATGCACCATTTTTGGGAGCATAAATATTTACTATCATTATGTCTCCCTGATTTATGGTTCCCTTAAGTAGTATGAAATGTTCCTCTTTATCCCTTCTGACTCATTTTGACTTGAATTCCACTTTATCTGATGTAAGGATGGAAATCCCTGCTTTTTTACTGAGTCTATGTGTGTGGTAGGTTTTTTCCCATCCTTTCACCTTTAGTCTGGGGATGTCTTTTTCTATAAGATGAGTCTCTTACAGGCAGCATATTGTTGGGTCTTTCTTTTTAATCCATTCTGCCAGTCTATGTCTTTTGATTGATGAGTTTACGCCATTCACGTTCAGGGGTATTATTGAGATATGATTTGTATTCCCAGTCATTTGATTTATTTTTGGTTTTGAATTTGGCTTTGTTTCTCCTTTGAGTGTTTTTTCTCTAAGGTATTTCCTCCCTTTGCTGATCTCCATTGTTGTTTTTCATTTCCTCCTCATGGAATATTTTGTTGAGAACATTCTGTAGCATAGGCTTTCTATTTGTAAATTCTTTTAACTTTTGTTTATCATGGAAGGTTTTCATTTCATCTTCAAATCTGACAATTAGTTTTGCTGGGTATAGGATTCTTGGTTGGCAACCATGTTCTTTCAGACTTGAAATATGTTGTTCCAGGTCTTTCAAGCTTTCAGAGTCTGGGTTGAGAAGTCGGCTGCTATCAGTATTGGTCTCTCCCTATATGTAATCTGAAGCTTTTCTCTTGTGGCCTTCAAAATCCCATCTTTATTTTGAATGTTAATCTTTTTCATTATAATGTGGCTTTGTGTGGACCTGTTGTGATTTTGTGCATTTGGTGTTCTGTAAGCCTCTTTGTTAGCTTTTCCATTTCATTCTTAAGTTTGGGAAATATTCTGATATTACTTCATTGAATAGGTTGTTCATTCCTTTGGTTTGTATCTCTGTGCCTTCCTTAATCCCAATAATTCTTAAATATGGTTTTTTCATTATCTCCCATAGTTCTTGGAGATTCTGTTCATAATTTCTTACCATCTTTTCTGTTTGGGCAACTTTATTTTCAAGATGAAATATTTTGTCTTCATTGTCTGAGTTTCTGTCTTCCAAGTAGTCTAGTCTTTTGGTGATGTTTTCCATTGAGTTTTTTATTTGGTTTATTATTTCCTTCATTTCAAGGATTTCGGTTTGATATTTTTTGAGAATCTCTATCTCCTTGTTGAAATGACCTTTTGTTTTCTGAACTTGCTGTTTCACCTTTTTGGTATTATCATTCATTGCCTGCATTTGCTCTCTTTTTGATACCGCCATTTACCAATGACAAGTTCTGCTCCTTCTAATGTTGAAGATTGAACACTAGAGAAGCACGCCAAGGCAAGGATATTAAGCAGGTTTTATTTAAAGTTAATAATACAGACTTCTCCCGGAAGGAAGAAGGGGGCCATGGCTGATGTTCTAAAGTCCCCAGAAGTGTGCTCACCCTACATCTTTTACAGGTTAAAGTCTCCTTTTTTCTCCAGTTCTTTCCCCCCAATTTCTCCTTCCTACCTATTTGACAAGGCCTTCTTTTGCATTAATTGAGAAACTATGGGCAGGGGGAGGGCCAGGTTGATTCAGACAGATACGAGCCCGGGGGCACCAATTAGCAGACCCTGTTCGCAGTCCATGATAAAAGCAGGTAAATTTGGTAATAATTGGCCTCTGGAAAATCTTGACATTTTATTCTTCCAGGGGCAGTCTCCAACTTCCAGAGGCAGATGGCTTTATGGCCTCCATTTCCTCGATTTGACATGATCCCCTATTTCTACACTAACTACCTGTTCTTAATTCTGACTTCTTCCCCCCCTTTTGCTTTAGGAACTCCTAACTGCTGTAAGGAAAAGAAAGGGGGCACCGATCATTCTTGCTGCTTCGAAGCTGAAAGGGAGCAGCAAGGGTCAAGCAGTTTGGAGTTCCTTATTTTAAAAATTGGGTCAATTGAGGGGTCCAAAATAGAAGTCTGGTTGGGGAAGAGCAGGTGGTAAAGGCATCTGTGGATGGGTGCTTCTATGAGAGAAGAACAAAAAGACATGAGTACTAAAATGAGATTGATACAATATAAATGTTGCAGAATCTGGAACATGCCAATGAATATCATAAAGATGACAGACATCAATAATTCCTCACCAGGGGGTGGAAGAACTGAGAAGTTGTTCCCATAGTATCGCGTCCCCTCTGGCCGCAGAGAGAGACACGACAAATGTCTGAAGCTTTGGAAGTTTATTGTGCACAGTTCCTCTCCTACGCTTCTCTTACCCATAGCTTCTGCGCACTCCCAGCTTCCCTTCTCCCAGCTTCTTCCAGCTCCCACGTACTCCCTGCTTCCAGCTTGGCTTCAACCTCCGCCTCCGCCTTCGCCGCTTCTTCCGCTTCTTCCGTCCCTTCTCTCTTCTTCAGCTCCCGCCACTTCTGCCTCTTCCTCAGCTTCTCCTCTACTCTCCCACCCACCAGGCTTATGTACACTTCAACCAATCAGGGGAGAGTACACGAGATAAACGCGGACAGCTGCAGGCATAGGATGGGTACACGAGGGGGGCATGCTCTAGTCACATCGTTAACTAGCCAATCATTGGAATTCACTGGTTGTTTACTGTATAGCTGGCTGCTTTTGGCTCAGCGTCAGGCGCCATCTTGACCATGCCTAAGGCTGGGGGCCCTAGAAACCCCGACAGATCCCCCTTCTTTACTATTAAACTAAGGCTCGGGACCGTGTCTGTCTTAGGCTGAGTGGTCAGCATGTGTCCTTACCCGTCATCAGAGCCTGCAGAGCATGCTGCAGCTCCTGTCTTAGGTTGGTACACAGCCACCTCCTTCATTACCCGTCTTTGACTACCGGTCCAGCATCAAGAGCCATACTAATGGGGGGCTGTTGGCCTTTAGGGTGGTCATGGCCTGATGAAAGATAATTTGATCTCTCTATTGGCTAGCTTGTAGATGCATACCAAAACGAATGAAGAGAAGGAGGCCAAGGCAGAGGAGTACCACTATAGCTCCTAAGCCTGCCCGCTGTTTGACAAATCTATAAACAGAAGAAGAACCATATAGCCATATTAAATACAGAAACAATATACATCCCAATGGAGTTACAATATGGGCAACACAAAACAGCTCTCAGGGAATAAACACATCCCAGTCCCAAAAGTTCTCGCAAGGTATCCACTTGTTCTTATAATGAGTCCATTCTCTGATAGAGTCTATATGGTCTGTAAGGCTGCAGCTGCATTCTCAGCCAAATGATCGTTGTTATGGTTGTGTCAATGCTGCTACTGCAAGGACTGTGGTGGCAATGATCACGGCTGTTGCATTGTCAAAACCTCTTCTGTTTCTTGATAATAGCACTGGCAATTCTATATCTGCAACAGAAACTAGGACTGGTAGGAAGATAGAAATGTGCAAATTGCACGGGTGGCAAAAGAACCATTCCAGCATTGTGAGAGATAGCACACAGTTTGTGAACAGTTAAGAGGTGTTATTAGAAATGTTAGTTGGTAGAAACATAAAAGGGAGGAAATACACAAGCTGACGTGGGAGGAAAAGCAATATCACAGCTAGGGTCAGCAGAACGAGTTGCTCTACTCTGGGTCTGATTTGTAGTATGATTCCAACGGCAAAGTGCAGAAATTCCTCCTGTTAAAGCAAAGAAAGGCCAGAAATATCCTTGTCTCCAAAAGCAGCACGACCTGAAAAATCATCAGTAGAATTGACAGGCTTGTAGAGAAATTGGTGAAAAACAAGAAAAGGAAGGATAAAAAATGTGTTAGTTAGAAATGAAAAATATGGCCAGGCTAACAATGGCCCATAGGTTCCGGGTTTGCCTTTCCGTCTGAGTTTTTGTTATTGGAGGAAGGCTCAGACTCGCCATTGTGAGGAGGAGCAGCATCACTTGCATGCTGTAAAACTCTGATTAGCCTTTCTGGAATCCAGACTGGAGTCTGTTGATCCTGTGGGAAAATACAAACAGACCCTCGGACCCAACGAAGGACTGGATCCGGTCCTTTCCAACAACCTGTCAGGATATCTTTCCATTTTGCCCATACTTGAGGAGTATTATGGGGATTATAATGTCGATCAGCTGCAGAATGGCCGTCCCTATCCAGAGTTAAGAAATTTAGAATGAAAAGAACTAAATTAAGTTTATCTTTAGGAGACTTGTAGGAGGCTCCTATTCCCCCTTTTTGTTTATTTAGACAATTTTTTAAAGTAAGATGTGCTCTTTCCACAATGCCCTGTCCCTGAGGATTATAGGGGATGCCAGTGACTGATTGGATGTTAAATGTTTGTAAAAACAACCGGAAGCTTTTGGAAATATAAGCAGGACCATTATCTGTTTTAATAACTTTAGGTATGCCCCTGCCAGCAAATGCTTGTAGGCAATGTTGAATGACATCTTTTACCTTTTCTCCAGAATGAGCGGAAACCATAATGACCCCTGAAGCAGTGTCTACTGACACATGTACATACTTAACAGTACCAAATTCAGAAATATGGGTTACATCCATCTGCCAAATATGACCAGGCAGCAGTCCCCTGGGGTTAACTCCAAAGGATTGTACTGGGATTAAAGGAACACAATGTTGACAATTTTTTACTATTTGTCGAGCCATGCATTTAGATATAGGAAATTTTCTACTCAAAATAGTGGAATTTACCTGAAATTTTTCATGAAAGAGTTTTGCTTGTTCCTCTATGGAAAAAACAAAAATTGATTTGGTGGCCATATCTACCAAGTCATTAGCATTGGCCAAAGGTCCTGGTAAATTAGAATGAGCTCTAATATGTCCTACATAGAATAGATGTTTACGCTGTAGGATAAGGTTTTGTAGCATAGTAAAGTAAGAAGCTACCGTGGACATGGAAGAAATATGGGGTACCGTTTCAAGAACCTGTAAAGCGTTAACGATATATAAGCTATCAGATAGAAGATTGAATGGCTGATTATCTGCTAATTTAAAGGCTAATATTACAGCTGCAAGTTCAGTAACCTGTGCAGAATTGGGTGGAACTATTATGGTGTGAAGTTGTTTACCGATAAGTACTGCACCTACTCCATTTTCGGAGCCATCAGTAAAAATGGTTACACAGTCTTTAAGAGGCTGGACACTAGTCATTTTGGAAAAACTATGGGAGTATTTTTACAGAATTGAATCCAGGGATGTTGGGGATAATGGTTATCGAACTGAGCTGAAGTGGAACAATATACTACTGAGCAATCATCATCATTATTAATTAACCATTTAATTTGCTGAGTGGAATAAGGAGTTATAATAATAGACAGATGGATTCCAAAAACAGTAATGCAAGATTCTATTCCCTTGAATATTACCTGAGCAATAGCTTGGGGATATAATTGCAATGTTTTAGCCGGAGAGCTAGGGAGATTTATACTTTGCAAAGGTCTTCCTTGCCAAACTATGCCAAAAGGGGTATGCTTTTCTGAGATTATGATTAAACTTAATGGTTGAGTAGGATCACAACGATCAACGTAACACTGCTGAAGTCTATTCTCTACTAGCTGTAAGGATATCCGTGCTTCAGGAGTAAGTTTCCTAGGGGAATTCAAGTCAGGATTACCTTTTAATATATCGAATAAAGGTTTTAATTCCCCTGTGGATAATTTTAAATAGGATCTGATCCAGTTAATGTCACCTAAGAGTTTCTGAAAATCGTTCAAGGTATTCAATTGATCTGTCCTGATGGTCAACCTTGTTGGTCTGACTGTAGTAGCAGTGAGCCTTGTACCCAGATATTCTTGGGTCTCCTCTAATTGTAATTTTTCAGGGGCTATCGTTAGTCCTCTCTTTTCTAATGCTTGAGTTATAAATTGTAATGCTTCTAACAAAACTTCTTTTTCTGGATGGCAAATAAGTATGTCATCCATATAATGATAAATCAACAATTTCTTAAACTTTTGTCTAGTAGTTGTTAACGCTTTATCTACGTATATTTGACATATAGTAGGACTGTTAGCCATACCTTGAGGCAACACAGTCCATTCGAATCTCTGGTCAGGCTGAGTGTGATTAAGAGAGGGCAAAGTAAAAGCAAATCTCCAACAATCATTTTTGTGTAAGGGTATAGAGAAAAAGCAATCTTTTAAATCCAAAATAATAGTAGGCCAATTTTTTGGTAGTGCAGTGACAAGAGGGAGTCCACATTGGATGGGTCCCATAGGGTACATTTGTTCGTTTATGGCTCTTAAATCATGTAGTAACCTCCATTTTCCTGATTTTTTCTTTGTTAAAAATATTGGAGTATTCCAAGGAGAGGTAAAATGTTGTAAATGACCTGCTTGTACCTGCTCTTGTACTAACTTATGAGCTGCCTCTAGCTTCTCTTTTGTTAGGGGCCACTGTGGAATCCAGCGAGGCTTATCATCTTTCCATATTATAGGGATTGATGGTTTATCAGTGGCCCCTAGGAAAAACCCAATCCATGAGAATCATTTTTTGGTGGAAGTAAAGGCAGTGGTTGGGTAGATCCTTGACTATGTCTTCCTAATCCTTTTTTATCATCATAGTTCATATTTTGTAACATATTTCTTACAGAAGTCCCTTGGTAAGTCTGATCAGTGGTGAGTTTCATATCCATTTGCTGCAGGACGTCTCGTCCCCATAGGCTAATAGGAACATTACAGACATATGGCTGAAATATTCCTGTGTGTCCCTCTGTATCTTTCCACGACAACGAGGAAGCACTTTGATTGGGGCTTTCTGCTACTCCTAAGCCTCTCAAGCTCTGAGCTGCTGTGATCAATGGCCAGTGCTTTGGCCAGACCATTGCGCTAATAATACTTTTGTCTGCTCCCGTATCTAATAAACCTGTAAATTCCATATTTCCCACTTTTAATTTTAGGAGGGGCCTCTGTCCCATATCCATAGTAAGGTTTATTAAAGTGGTTCCTGTTGATCCAAAACCTCCTTGTCTTTTATTTGTATTTTTACTGGGCCACAAAGAATGTCGACTGGGCAATATAAGCATTTGTGCAATGCGATCCCCTGGAGAGATGACCGTAATTCCTTTTGGTGAAGAGACCAAGGCTTTTATTTGTCCAGTGAAATCAGGATCAATAACCCCTGGGTGTACTATAAGTCCTTTTAGTGTTGAGGAACCTCTACTTAGTAATAGTCCTACACTGTTCTGTGGGATTTTTTCATGCCAATCAGTATCAATCATCTGCACCCCCATATCTGGGGTTAGTATGAGTCTGGAGGTGGCACAGATGTCCAATCCGGCACTTCCTGAGGTGGCTCTGCGATCCCCTTCTCTGTGGGAGGATACCACCGTCGGGGAACTTGTTGAATTACCCCGTATATTTGTTGCGGGCCCCAGGGAGGGCCCTGTCTCCCGTTTTTTTGAAGTTCAGGATTCGACCCTAGGAAATTATCCTCCCTATCTCTAATAGGCTGACAGGCGCTATTCCAATGACTTCCTCTTCTGCATCTCAGACATAGCCCTGGGGCATAAGGTGTAACAGATTTTACTATAGTTATCTCTTATCTTTTGTTAGGGCATTATCTCCTTGCTGCTGATTTTATGCATCTATTGAAACGTATTGGCCTTCTCCTATTAACATTTCTATCGGGAAACCTTGCCACTATATTTCTGCAAGCAGTTTCAACAGCTGAGCTCTTCAATTAGCCATTGTTCTCCAAATAACACTGCTCTGCATACCTGTCTCCAATAGTCTTAACTGCCTCTTTAAAGTTTTTCTAATGGTTGATGGTATCTCCATTTGCTCCTCAAATCCGGGCAGGTTCTACAAATTTTGAAGCTCTTTTTACTAGTCTTAGGTTTCTCCTACCTTTTCCCCTTGTTCTTAAGTTTTCACTACCACTTGGTTATTCCTTTTGGGGGTTCTTTGTGTTAGACTTAGTTCCCTTTTTTCCCTTGTTCTTAGATTTTTTGAGCAATTATTTTCTAGGTCACCACCACTCAATTTTTCCTCACTTTATTCTCTTTAAGGGTTCTTTTCTGTTACTATTAGATCCTGTTCATGAAGATCCCCCTTGTGGCACACTAAGGAGCTTTTCTTCTTTAGCTGTTTTTTTCCTCAATGGTGTCCCATTGTTTTTTAATAGTTCCCTGAGGGGTTGCTGCATTCAGACCCCATTGTTACTAATTTGAATAGCTTTAGTTATGGCAATTACAATAACAAGCAGTGGCCTAGCTGCCAGGAGCAACGAGATTACTGAAAGGAAAACTATCAAGTGCGCATTAAAATTTTTATAGTGGCTTTTCACGTACTACCTAATTGGACCGCTCCAAGCGTGTTTCTACTTTCACTTTAATTAGACCACGTTCCACGCGCCAGGACCGCTGATGGCGTGTCCCGATACCCCCCGACCCGCGTTCTACGCGTCAGGATCCCGATACCCTTCAACCCGCGTTCTACGCGTCAGAACCGCTGATGGCGCGTCCCGATACCCGCATTCTACGCGTCAGGACCCCGATACCCTTCAACCCGCGTTCTACGCGTCAGGACCGCTGATGGCGCATCCCGATACCCGCGTTCTACGTGTCAGGACCCCGATACCTTTCAACCGGACCGCACTCCGTGTGTCCCCAGGACCGCCAATGGCGCATCCTGATACCCTTTAACTTTTTTATAACCGGTTTAACTTGTATACAAAAGAAATTTTTTTCAAATATCTTACCTTGTTTTCTTTTATAAGGCCTTTCATCTTCCCGGGTTTCGGCACCAGTTATCGCGTCCCCTCTGGCCGCAGAGAGAGACACGACAAATGTCTGAAGCTTTGGAAGTTTATTGTGCACAGTTCCTCTCCTACGCTTCTCTTACCCCTAACTTCTGCGCACTCCCAGCTTCCCTTCTCCCAGCTTCTTCCAGCTCCCGCGTACTCCCTGCTTCCAGCTTGTCTTCAACCTCCGCCTCCGCCTTCGCCGCTTCTTCCGCTTCTTCCGTCCCTTCTCTCTTCTTCAGCCCCCGCCGCTTCTGCCTCTTCCTCAGCTTCTCCTCTACTCTCCCACCCACCAGGCTTATATACACTTCAACCAATCAGGGGAGAGTACACGAGATAAACGCGGACAGCTGCAGGCATAGGATGGGTATACTAGGGGGGCATGCTCTAGTCACATCGTTAACTAGCCAATCATTGGAATTCGCTGGTTGTTTACTGTATAGCTGGCTGCTTTTGGCTCAGCGTCAGGCGCCATCTTGATCATGCCTAAGGCTGGGGGCCCTAGAAACCCCGACACCATAGCAATGCCTAGCAAAGACTGGAGGGGACAAGGCCTTTATTTGGGGACTTTAACATTGTCCAGGTTATCAGGAATGTAAGCACAATATTTAACTCTTAATGTCATTGATGTCCCCAGAAAATATAATTAAGCTACTTAATGTCATCTGATTTTTGTACAATATCCCTTTATTGGTATAGCCTGTGTTAAGTAGAGATCTCTATATTTCTGTTACTTAGACTAGATAATCATACTAGCAAACATAGATTAAGCCTACCTGTGACTGTAGGCCTTAAACTGACTAAAATCTTCTGACTCTGGCAGTTTCCCTTGATAATTATCAGGCACATTTGCCTAAGATTCTTTCTTTTGTAGCTTCCACTCTTAATTTTAGTGGTCTAACACAAGTGTAAATCTTAAGTTACTTTTAAGTATTATTTCTTTTAAATGCCCAAGATTGGCTATATTTTGGTTTTAACTGTTTTGCTGGGTGTCCAATATCAAGCTGGTCAAATTGACCTGATTTCTGTCTTATTAAAGAGTCAGCTGACTTTCCACAGGGTTCATTCATAGAGAACTTAAGAGCAGCTTCTTAGCTCCACCAGTGCCATTGGTTAGGCAGGGTCTCCTTGATGAGGTGGCTTCCTTTGGAAGCATTAAGGGATGTCTCCCTTTTTCCATGACGCTCCTCTGCAGCAGATGCATTGAGTGATTTTTTATCCTCTAGTCTCAACAATCTCCTTGATCAGAGGTTTTGTGACCCAGAGTTGCAAAGCTCCTTAGAGAAGTTCTCTTGTTCGTGGGTTCAGGCTGACTGAGGGCAAAAGATCCAAATACTGGTCTATCTTGCCTTCTGTATTTAATTCCAATTTCTAAATTTGATCTTCATCATCCAGCAAGTCAGTCTCACCAGTCATAAAGTAAGAGTACTGGGCTTTAACTTTAATGTCCATAACTTTACAGTTATTTACCCTTTTATCTAGCTGGAGTCTGTATTATTACTGGAAATAACTACTATCTGTTCTATAGGTGATGGCTTATTATCACAAGTTACGTAGGTTGTGTGTTCTTGAAGCAGCTACTTCTGCAAAACATTAACAGGTAACAGTTTTACAAAATGAAATTAGCAAGGGTAAAAATATATTCTGCTTGTATAAGAGCTATCTTGAATTTTGACTGAGAACCACATTATATCCCCTATTTGAGATCACGGTACTTTTACAACAAAAACCAACTTTTGACTATAACTTTAAATAAGCTGAAGTCTGACTTATTTTGGAATCACTCTAACATGCAGTAAGGTGGGAGGCAGAGCCTTATCTCAGGTAAGGCGTGGCTCTTTACAAATCTTAAGTGTTCTAATTTTGATGTTGATCTTTGCTTCTTTCTTAAATGTCATTAAGTAGTTTACAAATACTGTTTCCTAAGTCTATATATACTTTATAATTAACACAATTTAACATTGTATCTAAATGATTCATATCTAAAACATGAATCAAAGAAAGGCTGAGAGCACTTTTAACTTACCTTTTGTGTGATAAAGTGTCAAAATGTTTTCATGTTTCACAAAATTAACCTTTAAACAAGTCAGGCTCTAACTTTTATAAATACATTTATATTTGAAATTCTTTATCTCAGTGTAAAAAATAACAAATTTTATATATACCCTATATATAACAGGTCCTATAATAGAACATTAAATGATAGAAATAAATCCTCAATAAAATTTCCTCTTTATAAGTTTAAAATTACCATTATAGACAAGTTCAATCTGGAGAATAGCAGAGTTTGATAAATTCCCTGCTTTAAAAACTTGTATACCTGAAAAATATGAACACATTTAATATACAACTGGTGACCATTTCCCAATTAACTTGACACTTTTATCTTACCAAATTTAGTTTTTAAAGAAAAAGGTAGACTCTGTAACATAGTACAATACTCTAACAGTTGTTTAACCATAATTGTATAAACCCCAATTTTTAAGGCTAATTGTTCTAAAGAATAAAACTCGATAGACATAAAGTTTAGAGTAAATTAGTGTTTCTAAGAAATCCTTGTCACGTTACTATATAGATTAAACTTTGATTTATATCAGAACATTAGTATTTTACCTTTGGAAAAACCTTAAGTAGCTTCAGCTGTCTCACATACATACAACCAACTTAGTTTCACGCAAACTTGTTGAAACTTGCCCTTTATTTACACACAGACTTTCTTAGCACTTATTAGACCCTCATGTATTTCATCACACAAGCTCTTTCTTACCCAGAAATATTTCCTTTTCCCTTTTACTAAATATATTTCCATACCCAGAACCTTTTATTTTCTCTTTCCTATTTGTTGACCCCTTTTTGTTCACATTCTGAAACAACTCTTATGAAATTTCTGAAATTAGATAAATTACTCTATTTTAATAAGATTAAATATTTTGTTGTTTATAGTACTCTTATTGAAACACAGTTGAAACTTTTGGGACCCTTTGTATATAGAATTGCACTTGTTAGGACATAACTCTTAGAAACCTTCTTTCTAGTTTAGTGAGGACACAAAGTAATTTTAAACCCTTTTTATTTACCAACCTATGAAAACACCAATAATATTTAAGTATGTTACCCCATGTAATTTAAGGAGTTAAAAGTACTCGATGTTATTTAACAGTTAGCATTTTAACTTTGTAAATTAATCAGATGTCTCTACAAACACATTTGAGTAATCCCATACATGTCAACTCTAATTCACTTATCCTGTAGAAACCAAGATATCAGACATGTTTCCTGAACAGTATTTGCTGTCTCTTTCCTGTTGAAGAAAAGTCCTAGAAAAAATTGATATTAGACATTTTATTAATATCAATATTTTATTAGCTTGACCACCTAGAGACTTGTGAGTTATTTTCAAAGACATTTTACTTTTATTAGTTTACCCAAATTGAACCTTTTAAATCACACGAATTAAAAGTATCTGGATCCATTTTTAAATTTTAATTTTAGGAGCACTCAGTTTTGATACAGACAAAACATAACATCAGACAGCACGATATATTAATAATACAAAATCAAAGGCCTTGTAACTTTATAGGTGAATCTCCATTGCAATGTAACAGATGTTCAAAAACTCTAGTTGAATAAAAAATAGAATTGATCAAAAAATCATGAGCTCAAAAAAATATAGAATTAAAAAAAAAAACAAGATTCCTGGAAAAATGATGTGGCCGTTAATTACTTCAGTAAAGCACCATAAAATTTACTTTTGCTGGAGTTCAGTAAGACTCTTTTTACCTTTTTTTTCCTTGGTTCTGAGACTGTTCTCCTCCTGAACCTTTAGGCTTCCTATTTACATTTCAATATAAGCCTTGACTGAGATCTGGAAGGATCTAACAGGTTTTAATAGAAATCTTGTGTCTAGGGCATTTTACCATCTCATCAGGACAGGTTGGATGTCAAAGAAAATTATGAGACCTCATTTTTCATTACTTTTGAGAATGAAGCTACTATGCTAAGCTCCTCACTGAGATATGCCATTGGTTACTGAGCTGCCTATGGCTGCTTGTCCAGGATTTATTTTCCCCTTTGTGACAAACAGGTTAAATCTTGCTTCATAGGTAAGCTGAGGACAGGAGCTTGAAGTAAGGCCCCTTCCTGGGGCAGAATATTGTCCTATGGTGGTTATTTCCTGTAGAATTGAACCTGTCGATGACATTATTAAGCTTTATTTTTAGAGATCTTTTAATTCCTATTAGCTAAGAAGTTTAGGAGTTCTGCAATGGCCTTTTGATATTCCTTCTGGGTGGAGGCACAGAAAGGATCTCATTTACTTACTGGAGAACAATCACAGATGTTTTATCTCTGAATGTTGTTAAGTCCTTAGCTAAGGTTTGTCCAGAACAGGTGAGAGCTATCTAAATCCTGAGGCAACACTGTCTAGGTTAGTTGAGATACAGTATCTGGTTCCTCAAAGGTGAACAGAAACTGCTATTCAGAGTCTAGCATAGACAGGAAAAGTCATCTTTTAAATCTAACTTAGTAAACCAAGCAGCAGTTGGAATACAAGATAAAAGTGTATGGATTAAGAACTACAGGGTGGGGGAAATTACTGCTTCATTATTCTAAGGTTTTGGCCTAGGCAGTTTGCTTTTTAACTCCTAAAATGGGCAAATTGCATGGACTATTTCAAGGCATTAAAAGTTTCTATCAGTTTGAATGATCTTTACTAAATCTTTTTTCTTGTCTATATGTTCCCTTTTCTTTCTTTTGATGTCTCTTAAAAATGGAAGATGCAAGCTGGAGAAGATCATCTGAGGATTGATCAGGGCCACGTGCCAATTTTGTAATTTCCTCTAAATATTTGGGGCTGACTAGAAGATAAATTTATACTTTAAAAGTAGGTGGTCCTTTACGGATTCAGAATTCAGAGTGGTGTGCTTTTTTATTGCTTTTCTAAGTCTCTCCATGAAAATAACAGGACTTTCCTGAAGGCTGCATAATAGTTTTTTAGGCATCCTACTCATTATTCAAATCCCAGTTACGATGGTTTCTGTGAACTGCCTATTCTCTAGATGGTTAATAGCATAATTTTCTAGGTGAAGTCATACCTGGCATAAGTTTTGAAACACCTCAATATTTATTAGGATCCTCCAAAAGATTCCTTAAATTTATTTTTGTCTGTCTTAAGTTGGGAGGGTTCCCTTGATTTTCCTCCCTTAGCAGGTGATTCCTGAAGTCTTTCATCTCTCATGGTAGAGATTATTGATGTCAAGCATGGTAATATATGAAAGGCACTTTTCATTTGCAATTTAGCAGTATGCAGGCTAGTGGTGAACCTGACAATACTGGTGAGAGAGAAGCTCCCTTTTGACTTAGAAGTATTAGAGATGTCTCCCTAACTTTGAGCTTCCTTATGGTCCAGAAAAAACCATCTCTCACTACCTGGCTTTGACAAAGTTATTTCTGGCCTTCTTCAGCAAAGTGCTAGGGTCATAGTTTGCCCTGTGCTAGAGACCCTGGGAGGAATCAGACTTAAGGGCATTACTACTTTTCTCCTGCCACTATAAACTCCTAATTATGAAAAATGATGACAGAAGTAAAAAGTGTGCCTTTTGCCTATCTTCTTGCCCTGTAGACTAAAGGAATCTCCAGAGGGTGAGGGGACACCTATTGGTTGTTAGGCATAAAACGCCCTTTGCTTGGAGGGTCTCACGGGAGGGGTTCTTAAATGCCTCCCTTTTGCAGCTTAAAGAGAACACCGTGAGCTCATTTAAGCACAGGAAAAGTAATGGGGAGACTCTAGTGTCTAGATTATTGAAGGCTAACTATGCGAATGAAGGGAATCTGGGAATTTTCATACAAATCATCCCAGGCCTTAATCCTACAGTCTGAATTCCTAATGTCTGACGGGCAAGGGAAGGGGAGCATCCAGGAGGGAGTGGATGTGTGGGAGTGTTGTGCACTGTACGTCCCATATGGAGGCAAAGGTAATTGGTGCTTTTCCTCAGTGCCACTAGTCTACTGATCACAATGGATACCCCTCAGGGCTGTCAGGAGGGGGAGTCTGGAGAAGGAATCTTTGGGGTCCACCTGAGAGTAGCCCGGGCCAAGAACCCTGCAGTTGTTCCAACCCTTCCTCTGCCTCCACACATCCTGGGCAGATCAGGACTAGGGACACTGTATACTGGCGGCAATGGCACTCCAGGACTAGACAGAAAAGTAGGAAACGGCTTCAGCACAGTCCAACATGCCTGCAGAGCAGGTGATTGGAAACTTGCTTGGGCTGGGAAACCTCTCACCCGAGTCTTAAGAATGGTGGCTGCACTATTGCATTTAAATAGCCAATGGGTGCACATTTTGCCCTCCAAAAATGAAGAGACAGAATGATGCACCTCAAACAGATGTGGGGTGCATGGAGAGAGAAGCTTACTTACCTTGGCGTAAATCTCAGTGGGACCTACAAATCTGATACTGCTGTTTACTGGTGACGGGTTCTGCTCCTTCTAATGTTGAAGATTGAACACTAGAAAAACACCGCAAGGCAAGCATATTAAGCAGGTTTTATTTAAAGGTAATAATACAGACTTGTCCCAGAAGGAAGAAGGGGGCCATGGCTGATGTTCTAAAGTCCCCAGAAGAGTGCTCACCCTACATCTTTTACAGGTTAAAGTCTCTTTTGTTCTCCAGTTCTTTCCCCCCAATTTCTCCTTCCTGCCTATGTGACTAGGCCTGGTTTTGCATTAACTGAGAAACCATGGGCAGGGGGAGGGCCAGCATGATTCAGGCAGATAAGAGTCCAGGGGGCACCAATTAGCAGCCCCTTGTTTGCAGTCGTTGATAAAGGCAGGTAAATTTGGTAATCAATGGCTTCCAGAGATTCTTGACATTTTATTCTTCCAGGGGCAGTCTCCAACTTTCAGAGGCAGATGGCTTTATGGCCTCCATTTCCTTGATTTGACCCAATCCCCTATTTCTACACTAACTACCTGTTCTTAATTTTGGCTTCATTATCTCATCTTGTGCTTCGGGAATCATCCTAATCATGTATAATCTGAAGTCCTTTTCTTACATTTCTTCTAACATACTGTCATTGGATTCTATTAATATAGAATCTAGATTTGTTTGGATCATTTTCTTCCCTTGTTTTTTCATGTTGTTCATGTATCTTTCCCTCTAGCAGTACAGATCTGGGGTATTATAGATTTCCCCCTATAGGCTTGTAGTGGCCCTATAGGTTTCCAAAACCCTTACCTTAAGGGGATGTCAATATTAGCAGTGCCCAATTCAGACACTATGCAATCCTAGACCAAATATCTCCTATGAGGACAATAAAAAAATTGTCATAATAAACAGAATGAGTTCAAATATTATCTTCAGTAAAACAAACAGAACTGCAATAAGGTCTGCAGTTTCTAATGGAGGACAAAGAGGATGCAGATGGATGTAGAATGTAGCTGTTGATGGGATAAGCAAAGAATATACAGAAGTTATAGATAATAGAAAGTGTGAGAGTGTAATCAAAAGAAATTGGCTGTTAGCATGCAAAAAAGGGAGAAAGAGACTCTCAGGAACAGGTAAACAAAAGGAAAAGAGAGCAAAAAAAGTAAAGAAATAAAACCTTAAACTTTTTCAATAAGGAGAAAAAGAAAATCTACAGTATAACAGTCACATAGTAATGAAACCTCTCAGACTTCTACTGAAGTCTACCTGATGCATGAAGGTACCTAAGAATGAGTTTCAAGCATCCAGCAGGTGTCTCAGGATGGGTTTTGCCTCACCTAACAATCGGAGCTATGCTTCCAGGATTATCCAAGATGGCTGCTCTGGCTTCGAAATGTGCTGAAAAATTTGGAGCTGCAGCTTAGGGTGTGGCTGTCATCAGTAGGAGGTCCTGGAGATGGGATGCAGTTGATCAGGCAGGGGTCCTGGAGGTCGGGTATGTTTGGTGTGGTTATGGGATCCTGGAGGCCAGTTGCAATCAGTCTGTCTGGTGTCCCAGTGATAGGGTGTAGTCAGTTGATCTGAGGGTCCTGGTGGCAGGGAGCAGTCAGTCAATGTGACGGACCCAGAGGCAGGGAGTGATTGGTTGGACTGAGGGATCCTGGAGACGGGGCTCAGTCAGTCTGGCCAGGGATTCTAAGGGGCCTGGCTGTTGTCTCAAAATGGCAGCAGCCCCGTGTAATCAAAACAGCTGGTACCCTAACAGTGAACTTCCCGGCAACAGCAGGCAGCTGGTGTTCCATTGGCTGTCCATAATCAGTTTGTGACTCTTTTGGATGATCAGGAGGTAAGCCTCATGCTTTGGGTGATAGAGAGGTGTAATGCAGGCAATGGACAGGTGAAAGGCAGGCAAATGGTGGTTGAAAGGTGCCTGACAGTGAGCAATCTGCACTCAAAAAATGCATCAATATGCTGACAGATTGCAGGTGATCACAGCAGACAAATGGGATAAACAGCAGGGGATCAATAAGCAGCAGAAACTGCCTTACCAAGAAACAGATATCCTCTGCTTGAAACCAAAGTTATGGAGCGACCTTGAGTAAAAATTAAATCCTCATTTATTCAAACAACTTTACAGAATTGTCACCAGGCAAAGCTTAATGACAATTTTTCAGTCTTAAACAATGATTCTGTGTAAGATTTTCACAATGATATATCTTAGATCCCCATCTGTGAAATGGTTAGGTACGTGAGATTTTAAGAGTTCAATGAATTTTTTCCTATCTTCAAAACATGTATAAACTATAAGCCTATAACCAGAACAATGCAGACATTCATGGACCAATCCCCAGAACTTCTGAGAACTGAACAACCCACATGTATTTTGGTGTCAGTAGGAACAGTCACTCTTTTCATGATGTGACTGAGGAGGTTAGAATAAGGTTAAGGACAGACATTTCAGCAGCTCAAGGCAAAGACTCTGAGACTTGTATTCTGAAGCACAGTCCCAGCATGACCATCCCTGTGCTACAACTCCCATTCTCAATTCTCTCTGGAGTTCCAAACACTACTTTTCAATATATCTCTGACACCTTGATTTTGTTTCTCTGTTTCCTGACTGGTTGTCTAAAATTTTGGTTTCAAAATTTTAGCTCTCTCTACTATGTTATTTATTAGCATACTTTTAATGGCACAACAGCAATTAAGTTAACATGACCTCCTGTATACAATTTGGAATGGTTTATTAGTCAGTTGTACCAACACTGGGAAGAGGAATGATCATGATTGTTTTAGGTACCTTTTGGAATCTTCTCAAAAATTTGAAATGTATTCCATTGAACTCCAAGTTTAAATTAGAAAAAAGAAGTTACTTCTCATACCTTCTCTAGCCTACCCCCTTCCTTTCCCTCATTCTCACTCCAATGCCTGTGCCACTGGGTCAACTGAATTCACCTGCTAGATTATCTGCCTCCATGTTGGACTGCAATGTTCCACTCCTCTGGTTTGCATTCACCACAATCCAAACACCTTGAAATGAATAGCATCATTAACCAGCAATGATTTCAGACCAAGTCAGAGGCAGAATGTCAGATACAGTATCTCCCATGCCTTGTGGAAGTACACGGCCAGGAATGGTAACATAGTACAGTAGTGTCATGACAGAAAGTAGATTAGCTGCCTGGTGATCACTTCCTGACCCATGAAGATCACTCCAGAGTTGGGGATACAGGACTAACACCTGCTGGCACTGAAGAATTGGCATTTCTCTCAGTAGGGCTGAAATTTAAAAAGAAAAAGCCATTCTGTGCTCACCAGTGGATGCATGGCCATTGATTTTGCTTCATGCACTCTTCCTCTCTTTATAAACTCACACAAAGTCCAAACAATTTTCTGAAAGAACATGGAGGAAGAAGGAAATCATGACACTCAACACTTTTACAAAATATCCTGAGCCCCCTCTCTGAAGTCCCATATATTCCTAAGAGTCAAAAACTACTCTAAGCACAAGGAGAATTTACTTCAATCTAAGAGATACAGGCACAGTGATCCATTCATAGTCCAGGATCAAAATTTAAAAGAATGTGAACACAATGACAATTAAGAATGGTGGAATCATACCTCCTATATACACTTATATACATAAATGAAAAACCTTGCATTTCACATGTGAATTTTCCTGTAGAGTCCAGGGTCACACAAGTCTCTTATATTTTCAATTATAGGTATCCCTTTCTTACCCCACATGCAGAATTGGTTTCCATCTAGCCAGAAACAACAAGACAGAGACCTGGTGGCTTTAAATGTAAGCTGATTTTCTCATGATTCTGGAGGTCAGCAATCTGAGATCAATGGGTCTGGAGGGTCTGTTTCTTCTGAGACCCGTGCACTTGCCTTGTACATGCTGGTCTCTCTTTGTCTTTACAAGATCTTCCCTGGTCACAACTCTTCCCTGAACCTTTCAGTTGTAAGATCATTTTGCAGTAAGGTCCACTCCATTTCCTTAATTGAATTTTCCTCTTTTTAAGCCAAATGTCCAAATACACTCAACATTCAAAATAGAAAAACTCAGCAGCACATGAATTTTCAGGAAACTATCAATTGATTTCCTGTTTCTGAAATAGTCATTCAGGCAGGCAAAATTATACTGAGCCACCTGCCATTACAGGACTAGCAACCCATCCCTGTGAGGTCAGCAAAGGTGTTGGCACAGCTTGTCTTCTTCCTCTAGATCCCTTAAAGACACTAGGGAGGAGCCATTTTGTGTCCACACTGTCACCTTAGTATTTGAGGGGATTCCTCACCACTAAGTGACAGGTTTGTTATTTCCAAATCCTCCCGGGGTGTTTGAACATAGATTTTGGTTCCCAGTTGCAGTGTTAGGAACCTTCATTCCACACTCAAAACTATGATCTGACAAGATGGTGTTGACAAAAATAACTGACCTCTGTGAGCACTCCACTGTTCTTTTCCTTACAGAACAGAACTCTAGCATAAAAAGTGAAGTCATTCAGTATGATTTTAGTCACCTTCTTCATCACTCTGACCAAAAGAGATGACAAGAACAATATAAAGGAGAAACAGTTTCAGGGGGCTCAGTCCACAGACAACTGACTCCACAGTCCTGGGTCCAGAGTCAGGCAGAACATCATGGAGGAACTGTAGGGCAAAGGAAAGGAGCTGAATAATATCAAAACTGCATGGTAGTAGTATGAATACAGACACAGGGACAGAAGTAAATGAATACAGGGCAATGGGACAGAAGGGAAGACATGGAGAAAAGCCACCAATCTACAGTCATCTGATCCTGGAAAAAGATGCCAGAAACATACACTGAGAAAAACACTACCTCTTTAATAAATGGTGCTGACACAACTCATTATCCATATGTGGAGTAATGAAACTAGATATTTGTCTGTCATCCTGCACAAAAATCAATACAATATGAATCAAAGACTTGGAATTACATGAGAGAGACACTATTCAATTTCACTACACCAGTACACCAGTTTCTAGGCAGAGGCAATGACTATCTCAAGAGAACCTCTAAAGCACAGGAAATAAAGTCAAGAATTAATAAATGGGACAGAATCAAAGTACAAAACTTTTTCTTCAAAAAAAATCAATTCAGAATGTGAAGAGAGAGAACACAGAATGGGAGAAAATTCCTTGTTAGGGATTCTTCTGACAGAGGATTAATATTTGCAATATATAAAGAGCTCAAAACATTTTGCATTTAAAAAAATTTGAACTACCCAATTTTTAAAAGGGTGAATGAACTAAATAGACACTCTGAAATGAAGAAATAGAAAAGGCCACCAAATCCATGAAAAACCTTCAATATCAGGAGTTCTCATGGAAATAAAAATCAAAACCACACTGGGATTTCATTTCACTCCAGTCAGAATGGTGGTCATCAATCATAGAAATAATACTAAAAGCTGGAGAGGTTGTAGAGAAAAGGAACACTGTTGCACTATTGGTGGAACTGTAAATTAGGACAAGTGCTCTGAAAACAGTAGGGAGGCCCCTCAAAAGACCAAACAAGGAAAAATCATAGGACCCAGTTATACCTAAAAGTGCAGAAAACACAACTATACTAAAAATGTATTTATCCTGAAGAATTATATCATATGGTTATTTCAATTGATGCAGAAAAAGCGTTCGACAAGATAAAACACCCATTCCTGCTAAAAACACTAGAAAAAATAGGGAGAGTAGGAACATACCTCAATATTGTTAAGGCTATTTATGCTAAGCCCATGGTCAACATCATTCTTAATGGAGAAAAACTGAAACCATTCCCTTTAAAAATGGGAACAAGACAGGGATGTCCTCTTTCACCACTTCTATTCAACATTGTCCTCAAAACTCTAGCCAGAGCAATTAGGCAGACTAAAGAAATTAAAGGGATACGAATAGGAAAAGAGGAACTTAAGATGTCACTATTTGCTGATGACATGATTCTATATTTAGATGATCCAAAATACTCCACCAGAAAACTTCTAGACCTCATCAATGAATTCAGTAAAATAGCAGGCTATAACATCAACATGCATACATCTAAAGTCTTTATATGCAAGCGATGAAACAGCTGAAAGGGAAATGAGGAAAACAACTCCATTTGCAAAGCCTCAAAAAATAAAATACTTGGGAATCAACCTAATGAAAGAGGTAAAAGATCTCTACAATGAAAACTACAAAACATTGAACAAAGAAATTGAGGAAGACCTTAGAAGATGGAAAGAACTCCCCTGTACTTGGATAGGCAGAATTAATTTTGTCAAAATGGCCATACTACCAAAAGTGCTATACAGATTCAATGCAATTTCAATTAAAATCCCAATGATGTACCTTACAGAAATGGAGCAAGCAATCATGAAATTCATCTGGAAGAATAAGAAACCCAGAATAGCTAAGGCAATCCTTAGCAGGAAGAATGAAACAGGGGGTATCAAAATACCAGAACTTCAACTATACCAGAAAGTAATACTAACAAAAAAGGCATGGATTTGGCACCAAAATAGACAGGTAGAACAATGGTACAGAATAGAGGACATGGACAAAAACCCAAATAAATACAATTTTCTAATACTAGACAAAGAAGCCAAAAATATGAAATGGAGAATAGATAACCTCTTCAACAAATGGTGCTGGGAAAACTGGAAATCCATATGCAACAGATTGAAATTAAAATCCTATCTCTTACCCTGCACAAAAATCAACTCAAAATCGATCAAGAACCTTGAAATCAGACCAGAGACCCTGCATCTTATAGAAGAAAATGTAGGTACAAATCATCAACTTCCTGGCTTAGGATCAGACTTCCTTAACAGGACTCCCATAGCACAAGAAATAAAAGCAAGAATCAACAACTGGGATAGAATCAAACTAAAGACCTTTGTCTCAGCAAAGAAAACTATCAGCAATGTGAAGAGAGAGCCTACAGAGTGGGAGAATATCTTTGACACTCATTCTTCAGATAGAGCACTAATTTCAAGCATATATAAAGAACTCAAAAAATTCTACACCAAGAATACAAATAACCCAATCAACAAATGGGCTCAGGATATGAATAGACACTTCACAGAAGAAGATATACAACCAATCAACAAACATATGAAAAAATGTTCAGCATCTCTAGTAATAAGAGAAATGCAAACCAAAACTACCCTAAGATTCCATCTCACCCCAATAAAAATGGGGATTATCAAGAATACAAGCATCATTAGGTGTTGGAGAGGATGTGGGGAAAAAGTTACACTCATGCATTGCTGGTGGGGCTACAAATTAGTGCAGCCACTCAGGAAAGCAGTGTGGAGATTCCTTAGAAAACTTGGAATGGAACCACAATTTGACCCATCTCTCCCACTCCTCTGCCTATACCCAAAGTACATAAAATCAGCATACTACAGAGATACAGCCACATCAATGTGCATAGCTGCTCAATTCACAATAGTCAGATTGTGGAACCAAACTACATGTCCTTCAATTGATGAATGGATAAAGAAACTGTGATATATATATATATATATATATATATATATATATATATATATAATGGAATATTAATCAGCTACAAAGAATAATAAAATTATGGCATTTGCAGGCAAATGGTTGAAATTGGAGAATATCATGCTAAGTGAGATAAGCCATTCTCAAAAATCCAAAGGGCAAGTGATCTCACTGATAAGCGGATGATGACAAATAACAGGGGTTGTGAGGGGGGCAAGAATGGAGGAAGGAGGGACTGTATAGTGGGAAAAGAGTGGTGGGAGGGGGGGGGAGAAAAAATAACAGGATGAATCAAACATCACTGCCCTATGTAAATGTATGATTACAAAAATGTTATGCTGTTACTCCATGTACAAACAGAAATAATATGTATCCCATTTGTTTATAATAAAAATAATTTTAAAAATTTTACTCAAAATGTTTCACATGAAAATCCTATTATAACCTGTCTGTCTGAAAGTTTTAATTACCAGCCATTGAAATGTTTTCATGATTTGTGATGCTATATCATGTCATATTCCTTTACTATCAATTCTATGAATTCAATGTTGGATGACTCTGGGTTGCAAATGTAAGAGTGTTGGGTGCTGGGAATGAGTATGTTGGTGCCCTAAGCAGTTTGGTCTCCATGAACACCATGTTTCCTTCTGCCTCAGTGCTGTTCTCTCAACCCCTCTTTTGGGAATTTGAAAGAATTGCTCTGTCTAAGCTTGCTTGTCAATAATGTTCTAGGAATTGATGACCATTGAAGATGTAATTGTAAGATTTACCCAAGAAGACTGGGCCATGCTGGACCCACCTCAGAAAATGCTACACAGATCAGTGATGCTGGAAGTCATCAATCATCTAGTCTCAATTGGTGAGTCCATCAACATTATACAATTCACTATGCACCACATTAGAATGTGGTCCACACCATAATTTACAAACTTATTGAAATTAAATCTGCTTGAATAATTTCAAATCCATAAATAGACCTAATATTTACAAATAGTGATTCTTATATGGTTACTGTGCCTAAGGAGAGAATACTGAAAACAAGAGAATTTTGAGTATTTTTGTGGTGCTTACCTTGGATTCCACTTGAAAGTCGTATTTCTGGGAGACATGAACTTTCTGAAAGGACTGCTGATTCAGCATTCTTTGAATGTGGTCATGAGTGTCAGTGTCCTTCAGTCCTGCCTCTTTGGGGAACATAGTCTATCTTCAATATTTCCTCTGCTAAATGTTTTCTCTCACCTCCTAGATTCTGTTCATTTTTGCTAAGTCATCTTCATGGACTTGATGATAATGAACATTTCTTGGCAGAAATCTTAAAACCCATTTCCTGGGCTGGGGATATATCTCAGTTGATAGAGTGCCTGCCTTTCAAGCACAAGGCTCTGGGTTCAATTCCCAGCACTGCAAAAGTAAAAAAAAAAACAAAAAACAAAAAAACTTTGTTTCTTACAATGACTACAGTGTCTGTTTTGCAAATCAGCAGTGACTTTGCATCTGAGGCAAGCAGAAATTCTGTGGATTGTAGCAGGAATTGGGTTTCCCTCAAGCTAGGGTCCAGGTGAGAAATAGCGACTTCAGATTGCACACAGAAGGGTGCTAGGCCATTGAGAATGAACTTGGAAATATTAACTGACTGAGCCATCAAATAAACAGTGTTGTTTAAAATGTAGCCATGGATGATAGGACAATATGTCCCATGTGTTGACATAGCATCTTTACTTTTATATTTATTATTTGTTATACATTTATTTTTTTTCATTTAGGGCAAAATGTGTTAATGTATTTTTTGGGGGTCAATTTCCATAATATCTCTTTTCCTGATTTTCTACTTTAAAGAGTTTTCTGCATTTCAGTTTTTAAAATAACTCTATCCTGACAATCTTTTGTAATTACCAGCATCTTACAAACTCTTTTCTCTTGATTTAAAGCATCTCCTCTGTTAAAGTGTCAATGAGGTAAAAATATGCTTATGAGATTGTTGTGTTTTTTCAACCAAAAAAGACTCTCTTTGAATTTAATGCTACCAATTTGTATTTTCACCTCTTCTAGGCAAGGAAAGGGCATGCCAAATACAGGAAAGGATATGCAGAGCTCTTATGAACAGGAAGGACACACCCCTCAACATGTCAAAGGTAAGTTTCAGGGATGGGAACATTGATCAGGCAAATCTAACACTTGTCAGCAGAATAAATTAGTAATTGAGTACAACTTCATGGATGTAACTGTGTTGACATTACCCAATTTCTGAGCCAAAAGCTCTGTATAGTTTGCATTCTTTGAGAAATTAACAATTAGCATTTTTATGTAGCTAGTCTTTGAAACATTGATGTTCATAAAACTAATCTGAGCCCCTTTAAGTAGCATAGTAGCAAATGAATATTACTTGACTCACCTGGAAATTATGTACTATGCATATGGAATCTAAAGTGGAAATGTTTTAGTTTTCATATAAAATGGATGTGTCTAAGATTCAAATGTAGAGAAGTTTGTTCATGCATTTATATGAGACATCATTAAGTGAGTTTCATCTTCATTCAAAACAGAAATCTCGATTTCGGGAACATTCCTTGGAATGGAAAAACTTGGAGGAAGTACTGTATCACAACTGCATCATTTTGACTTCTGTTTACTCACCCAGAAGAGATGCATGGGGTCAACCAAAGTTGTGAACAATCCCTCACTGACAATTTTTACCTCAGAGGAAGCAAGGAAAATGTTAGCAGTATGTCATGTGAAGGCCAGCTATGCTTGAAGGTCATATGAAATGTTTACATACTAGAAAATGCAAAGAGAAGGACCCTGGAGAGATTCAATATGAACATCATCTATGTAGCAAATCCTTTAATCAAACCTCTGATCTAAGGAGACTCAATGCAACTACAACAGGGGAAATGATGTGTGAATGTACTTTTTGTGGGAAAGGCTTCAGTTGCTTCACTGAGCTTAGGCAACATGAGAGAACCAACATAGATGAGAAACAAAATGAATGCCATGTGTGTAAGAAATCCACCAGGAACTCTTACAACCTTAAAGGGCATTAGAAAATCCACACTGGAGAGAAGCCATATGGATGCCAACTGTGTGGGAAATCCTTTAATAAATTATATAACCTTCAGGTACATGAGAGAAACAACACTAGAGAGAAAACATATCAGTGCTACATGTGTGGGAAAGTCTTCAGGAAATCAGTTCACCAGATGTCATCAGATTATACACACTGGAGACAAACCATATCAATGCCAATTGTGTGGGAAATCCTATGATCAATCATGCTACCTTAAAACACATGAGTGAACCCACACCGGTGAAAAACCATGAATGCAATGTGTGTGGGAAAGCCTTCAAACAATCTGGTACCTTAGACTTCATCAAAGAACATATACTGGGTAGAAACTGTATCAATGCGAGTTTTGTGGAAAACCCTTTAGGCAATCATGTTACCTTAAACCACATCAGAGAATCAGCACTGGTGAGAAGTCATATGAATGCCATGTGTGTGGGAAAACCTTCAGTCTATAATCTGGTCTTAGGCACCATGTGAAAACACATACTGGACAAAGAGCATACAAATGTCTTCTATGTGGAAAAGCCTTCAGTAGCTTCTCTGACTTGAGACAGCATGAGGAAAAACATACTGGAGAGAAGCCATACAAATGTCATCTGTGTGGGAAAGTCTCCAGGCGATCATCTGGCCTCAGGCAGCTTGAGAGAACACACAGTGGAGACAAATAATGTGCATGCCTCCTGTGTGGGCATAGTCTTCAGTCATCACTCTACTATTAAAAAATGGAATATGACTCACCTTAATGAGTGGCCATCAGAAGGTAACCTGTGTGGAAAGGCCTCTCTTGATATCCTAACCTTAGAAAACACAATCACACTCAGTGGAGAGGAATCACATGAATGGCACCTATGTGGGAAAGCCTTCAGTAAAACTTATTGTCTTAAGAGGGATGAGAAAATGCATAAGATCTCAGTCATAGGAATGTCATCTGTTTGAGACAGCCCACCAAAAGTTCTGCACATAAGGACCGATGATGGAGAGAAACTTGAATTTATATAGCATATGTTGTAACCTGATATTACAAGCTATAATTAAAAAAATTCTTCTCCATTCCGTATATTTCTGCTCCTACTCTTAATTTTTTCTTTCCTACTACCTAATTTGCACAGAATTTGGTTGTTAAAATAGATTCCTTTGACACATGTACTTTAAGTTTAAATGTTCATCTGAGTGCTATATCATCCCAGAGATTCTGATATTTTAAGCTTTTGTCATCTCTTAGTTTGAAGTATTTTGTATTTAATTTTCTTGTGCTTTCTTTCTTGACCTTTGAGATATATATCTCTGTGCCATTTAAGTTTGAATTGGTTGTCATATGGGGATGAGGTTCTAATGTAATAAATCATGCAGGAAAGAGTATGCATGATTTCATATTTTTCAAAAAGGTAATTGAAATGCTTAATATAAAAATTATCTTCATTACTTTTTTAAATATTTGAAAGATAAGATTGTTTTGGTTACATACATGCCAAACATGATCAAACTGCATGCCTGAAATATGTGCATTTTATTTTTCTTCAGCTTTAACACGATAAAGCTATGAAAAAAATGTGAAGCAGCCTTCAAATGCACTTGTGTATTCCAAAACTGTGGATCCACAAAGCGATGAGGATTCTTACTTTAATCAGTAAGAATAATTTTTAAGTAATTTTACTCCTCTCCTGACATACACAAGTTCACAGAAAATAAGCCATATGAAAGAAGATTGTTCAGAAACTCCTTAATCAGTGATAATTCTTAAATGCAATGAGGTTATTACAAAAACCTTAAACATGTCTTAAAAAGCATGTAGTAGTCTACAATCTCAACTCTCAACTGTAAACCCAGCAGAGTAGTTGGCAGGAAAGGAAGATTGAATAGCTCCAGGATCTGGAAATGGTTTCCTTTGTTCTGTGTGCTTTCAGACCTGATCCCACCCCTCCCATATTCCTCATGAGCTTTTTGAGCTTTATTCCCATTGGTTCCTTTTGGTCCATCATTTTTGGAGGGACATTTGACAAAAAAGGAAAAGAAATTAAAAGATGTATTTCCAAGGATTCCACTCTTTAGAGTGATATTCTCTCATCTCTCCATTTAACCTGGTGCTTCAAAATATGGAGGGAGGTGAATGGTTGAATGCATATTAATAAGTTACTGGTGTACTATTGTTACTCAGATCAAGAATAATTACATATAGAAAAACACAGTTACAATCTGAGCAACACAATAAAACACAGTGTTGGGTTTGCAATTTGTTACCTTTATTAATATTTACCCCATGTCCTTTGAACAAGAAAACAAATTTTGATTTTGTGCCAAAATTTGTAAAATGTAATATCAGAAATTCCTGATGGGTTCACTGCAAGGAGATATAATTGATAGTTTTTTCTTCCTCTTTCCCGAGTTTCACCAGCCTCAAAATCTATTGCATCTGGAAAATAAGGATGGAAATTATTTCACATGATTCTCTTTTTCAGAGAGTTTCTTTAGGTTAGGTAGAGGGGAGTGAAACCAGGGGAAGAGGCATGAAGGTATGAAAGATAGTAGAATGTACTAGACAATATTACCTTATGTATATATGACTTCATGACAATGTGACTCTACAATATGTACAATCAGAAAAATGAGAGTTGTACTCCATTTACATATGATATTAAAAATGCATAAATGCATTCTATTATCATGTATGACTAATTAGAACAAATAAAAATTTAAAACCTATATGAGTCTAAAAATCACATTGTATCTGGAAATTAATGAGTCAATCAACCTATGGAATACCATCCACATTTGTTTCAATGATATTTGAAGTTTTAATGTGCTGAAGTGTGAAGTGAAGTAAATTGAATAAAAATAAAAAAAAAGTGCAGTTATAAACCTGCTTTATATTTGCTTTTCTTCCTATTAATTGACATAATAATTGTGTACACCTGCGGAGGACAAGCTGATATTTCTGTACTTGTATACATTGAGTAAATGTACAATTTCAAAGATAACGTTTCACTGTGGAGAGCATCCAAGGCCCCTGTTCCACCTCTTTTGAATTACACAAATCATTAATCTTACAATCACATGGGTGGAACTGGAGGACATACTTTTAAGTGAAACAAGCTGTTCAAGAAAGGGTAAGTAACTTTGTCATATTAGAGCAAAGACTCAGCCCTCTACCATCACTGCCTTTGTGCTGTTTCCACCAAGTGCCAGGTGATGAGTCTAAGCATTGGTCTCTCTCACCCTTGCCAAAAGCAAGTCAAAATGGAATTTTCCCCATTAGAGTGAAATTGATCTTGCATTGAGAGGTTGGCATTTCCATTTCTAGAACCTACTCTAAAATGCAAACTACATAAGCAATGAAAATCTCATGGCCAGCGCCTTGAAAATTCCTCACCCACACATCAGAGATGTTAACTATTATAGACACCCATCTGTTTTGGCACTCTTCTCCATCTGCTTGCGCACATGCACATGCACACACACACACACACACACACACACATTTTAATTCAGCTGTTTCCAGCTTGTTCACAAAGAGATACAATGTTATCAAAAGTGGTCTCACAAAAAAGCTTTAACTTTAAAAGAGCAAACTTGTACATCCTTGCCAACATTTGTCATATTTCATTTTCTGTGTGATATTCATTCTTAATGGCAACAGGTGGTATACTGGCCTGGTTTTCATTTACACTCCCTCATAAGTAATAATATCAAAGTTTGAAGTCCAAAGCCAGCCACAGCAATTTAGTGAGGCTCTTAGCAATGCAGATTGACTCTGTTTCAAAAAATACAATTGGCTGTAGCTCAGAGGTAAACCCTTCTTGGATAGCATGTGGTTTGTTCATTCAAAATGGACAAATGACTTGAACATATACTTCCCACAAGAAAATACATAAAGGACCAACAATCCCATGAAAACATGCTGGCTATAATTAGGTAAAAGGAAATGCAAGGTATTAGATCAGAAACAAAATGGGTATATACTATTCTTTTAATATGCTAATTGTACATATAAAAGTTATTAGTTTATATAGAATATAAAATGTAGGCAATTATTAATAAGAGTGTATTATCTGCAACACTTCGTGTGTGTTTCATAAATACTTACATTTTAAAAATGAAAATAATAGAACTAACAAATTATTGCATAATGAGTAAATAATTAAACAAATGAATTAAACAAATATGTGCTAGCAAATTTTATTTTTAATAATACTTTTATTTTGTAAACAATTGCATTACACATATTACAGAAATTTCCCATAAATTCTACACCTCATTTCCCCCTCATGAACATTTTGTAGCACTGTGACACTTTTAATCCCTATTTATGAACATATTTATATACACTATTATTAACTAAAATTCAATCTTTACTCAGAAGTTCCATGTTTTCCTTTGTAATTCCAGAATGCCATCCAATGAACTACATATGTTTTTTGATTCCACATTTGAGTGAGATCATGAGTATTTGTTTCCATGTGTGTGATTTATTTAATTCAGTGAAATATTCTCTGGATATACCCACATTGTTGCAAATGACAGAATTTCATTCTTCTTTTCTGCTTGGATAGATGCCACTGTCTGCACACACCATTTTTTTGTTGTTGTTTATTCATTCATTGATGGACATACAGGTAGAATCCACATCTTGATTTTTGTGTATGTTTTGAGTATGTTTCCATTGTTACCACAATAAACATGGGAATGCAGATATTTCATCACCATACTGATTTCATTACTTTTGGATCTATTCCCTGTAGTAGGATTACTCGGTCATATGGTAGTTCTCTTTGCAAATTCCTGGAGGAACTTTATCCTGTTGGCATGATGGCTCTACTTTTAAAACCCCACCAATAGTAGGTGACAATTCTTTTTCCCCACACCCTTCCCATGGCTTGTTAGACATTGTCACTTTGATGATAGCCATTTTAATGAGTGTGAGATGCAATCTCATGGTGGTTTTCACTTGCATTGCCCTCATGATTACAAGTATTCAGTATACAGAAATCAAGAACTGTGATAGATAGGAAGAGAAAGAAGGACAAATCCATGTATCATTTCAAAACATGCAAAATAAAAGCACTTCACAAATTTTACTATGCTTTATGAATAAAAACTCTCCACAAATTAGGCAGAGAAAGGATGTATCCCAACACAATAAAGGACATGTTTGGCAAATCCACAGATATTATCATACTGAATATGAAAAAATTGAAAATTTTTCCTCTAAGCTTTGGTACAACCTAGATTCACACTGGAGGCTGGTAAATAGTAGGTGCTGTGTAAAGAAAGCACCAAGTGTTATCCCATGAAAACTGGGACCATTTTGTGGAATGAAAAGCAGTCACTATCAATAGTAATGCTAAAATGACAGGGTTAGAAAGGAAATGTGATCTCTCTCTCAGTAAACACATGCTGTGGTCATGAAGCCAGCGTTCAAGAGATGAGGTGACTCTATACAGGGTGCATTGTAAAGAGAAAATAGCAATCATTTATTTCTTGTGACTCAATGGCAGAGAAAAAGGAATCCACTTAGGGTGAGCAACTAATTCTTTGCAGCATGCCTTTCTGATTGTGTCACTGAAGAATTCAAGTTAAGCAGAGAATTTGAAAAATTTTAGAATCTGGATTTGAATTATTTTGTGATTTTATTTTTTCATAATATTTGCGAGCATTGTGCACATGGCATTATGTGGAGAATGCTGTATTCAAAATTAAAAGGCACATTAATACTGTTGACTTCATGGCGAAGATGATTTATCAAGAAGAAAATGCTAAGAAAGAAACATACTTATGATTTGCAATTGTCAAGATACAAAAGAATAGTTTTGCATTTGTATCATTGCATCAGGGAAGGTCACTGTGTGGTGGTGTATTTGGATCAGGAATGAAGAGCGGTTTGATCTATTTGAAAGTGGAGATTCAGAGATGTGCTCAGAATCAGGCATGGAATGATTAATTATATAAGAATGTGGATATTCCTCCAGGATTTTCTCAAATTAGTTAGAAACAGTGACATCAAGTTCAGCTTTACTTTGCTTCTGGGAGGATTCTAGACACAGGGACAAGCTTGGGCAAATAGTGTCCCCCACTTTGGTTTTCCACCAGATTTTTGTTGGATTTTTCTTACAGGAAACTCTCCTGGATTAGGGTCATTTGCTTCATTCATCTGCTCTCCATGGAGCCCTCTTTGGTGAACCTGAACTCTATGTCCATAGGCACAAGGGGTCCCTTTTACCCATCCATGGCACCATTCCAGTCTTTCCCACTCAACCATCTATGTGTAAAGAAGAAAAAAATGTGCCCCCAGCCCAGGGACAGCACTTTCCTGTGGAACATGGTGAGTGTCACCTGTCAGACACATCCATCGGAATGGGATCTGAAACAGGATGGGATCTAGAATAGGACAGGGGCTGGTGTTCTCACCCAGAGAGACTCTGAGTTCTCCCCAGTGATGCAAAGGGGAGATTGAGGAGTGGCAGTGACATGTCCACAAGGACTTGAGGACAGAAAAAATCCCTGTGGGAGACTGGTGCCCACAGTATCCCAGGTCACAAAGGACTGCAGGGAGAAGTCCCATAGGGTGGAGAATTCCCCACTGGGGACTTCATGAAGCATGAAGAGGGGAGACAATGGACACCCCCAGTGCAGATGGGCCTGGGACCCGCCTCCACTGATTCTATTCAGAAAATGAGGCAGCTTGGCCAGAAGGAGACTCCTAGAGATAGGGAGTTCCCAGGTTGCCCAGGGACCCATACAGAGGAGAGTGGTAGGACCCCTGAGAGAGATTTATAAAATACAAATACTGAAACTCACTCCAGAATTGGGAAATTGGGTAGGGGTCTGGGCTGGGTTGTGTATCAGTGGTAGAGGGCTTGCATAGTACGCCTGAGGCCCTGGGTTCATTCCCCAAGCACCACAAGAAAATGAAATAGGAAATTTGCTCCCTCATTAGCAGAAAGCTGTGCTCTTGTGAGGTGGTGGGACCTGGAAGGGAGAGAAGCCCCCTGGGAGGACTTGAGCCTCCAAACCCCATAACCAGTAGGAGCACTGAGGTATTCTCTTGGTCAGAGGACCCAAGTCTCCTGGTTAGTTTACAGATGAGTGATCTCTGTGAGAGGTGGGGCAAGGCTGTTCCCACTCACTGCAGTGATCTGAGGCTTGGGAATTTCTGGAGGGTTAGGGTGAAGTTCTTGCTTCTGGGGTTCCAATCATGCTAGTTTCTGCCACCTGACCCAGAAGACCAGTTGAAGCATCCAGCTGAGTGAAAGTAGGAAGAGGAGTTGTAATGAATGCAGCTATGCCACGGAGGCAAGGGGCCTGACTTCCTGAGTCCTACCTTGCAGTACACACAAGGGAACAAGAAGTAAGAGTCAGGAAGTCCTGGTTAAACAGTGGCCAGGTTGGTGGAAATCTCAGGAGTGGAGTGGCTGCCTGGGTGGTAGTAGGAGCCCATAACAGGGTGTTTATCCACCAGACCTGTTCATGGCATCCAGGGGCTTCACTAGAGAATGCCTCAGAGGCAAGTGAAGGCAGAAATGCCAGGTGTTTTTCACAGTTTTAGTGCCCATAGATGTTTAGGATCAAGTGAAGATTCTTCTTCTTCACTAAAAGAAGTCTTTGAGTCCTTGATATATTTTCACATACTGTGATGGCTGACAGATCTGACTCCATGAGAATGTTATAGGCCAGACTCTAAGGGAAATGGCTAAACAGACTCCATTTTGCTCTGACACTCCATGTTATGTAGGAAATAAGTTTCTCCCATGGGAATACCCCACGTCTGTACCTATCATCAGTTACTTAGTGTGACATGTTTAATAAGATACATTGGCAACTCCTATGTAGTAAAATCGCTCTCCTTTGAACTCTATTGTTCTTCACCAATGTACCATGTAAATGGTAATTGTGTAGATGTTAACAACCATTCTTTAGTTTGTACCTAGGTAAGGGTCAGTTTAACCCACTTCCCCCTCTGTTGATGATCTCATGATGTTAGTTTGTAATTTCAAATCATAGCAACAGACACTTAAGATTAATGTGATTTTTTGTATAAGAACACTTACAACCCTGTGATCATGGCTGTTCTCCCTATAGTCATTTTTTGGGGCATTGTGTGAGACAGTCAGCTGGCCAGCTTAATAAAGACGCTCCAATTTGGACTTCTCAGTGGTGATCACTCTGTTCTCTGTTCTGCCCCATGACAATACTTTCTTTATTCCTTAATGATTTTTATTCACACATTAAATTTTTATATTAATGGGCTTCAGTGTGATTGTATCATACATGCATATGGTGTGCACTCTCTGAGACCAAGCCACTTCCCACTGCATCCCACACACCCTTATCAAATTGTAATAATCACTGATCTTTCTGACTAGACTTCTGAGTTTCCTGTTCAGAACTTGAAAAAAGAACATGAATTACTCTCTTTCTGATCCTGGATCTCATAGCATAACAAAATGTCCTACAGATTATGCTTTTTGTCATGACTGAACACTACATCATTGTGCATATATAGCAGATTTTCTGTATCCAGTTTCCTGTCATTGGGTACCAGGCTGATCCTTTGTTTTAGCTAGTGGGAATAGAGCTACTATAAATATGTCTGTGTGGGTTTCTTGTTGACATGTTGAAGACAACTGCCATGGATACAAGGCCAAGATGGGGTACCCCAACCACAAGGTATATGTACCTTATATGTACATATACCACAAGGTATATGTACCTTATTTGTGGGAAATCCATAATGATTTTTATAGTGCTTCAGTTAATTTACATTCCCATCAACAGAGAATAAGACCTTCATTTTCTCCACATCCTCAGTGGAGAGACAACTAACAGAATGTGAGAAAATATTGAACAACCTTTCATCTGAAACTGTTAATATTTAGCATATATGAGAAAGCAGAAAATCTTTTAACAACCACAAAACCACTAATTTTATTTTATTAAAAATGTATGGATGACGTGTATAGACACTTTCTAAAAGAAGAAATAATAATGACCAGGAAATCCAAGAAAAACTACATAAAATCATCAGCTCTCCAATGCATGCAAATCAAAGCCACAGTACAATACCCTCTCACCCCATTAGCATGGCTGTTGTGTAAGACAATGTAAGAAATGCAGATGAGGATGTGGAGGTTGCTCACCATTCAAGTGTGAATGAGCCTTCTTTTGAATCCTGGCTACTATGTTCAGAATATAAGTTTTCTTCTTATCAAATCTGAAACTATTGAAGTCTCTTTTCTATGTGGGAGAAGGCGAGAAGGGTTCAACAGGCTCGGGAGATCTAATAAGGTCACAGTGAGTGATGGGTAGATCAGGAAAGCTTGGATCTCTGGTTTCAAAATTGATTTTTATTTTGTATGAATTTTTACAGTGGGTATTAGAATGTGAAAACTCTGTGGCACAAATTCTGCATTGAATAGTCATTCGCAATGGTTTGGAATCAACTGATGGAACTCCATGGGACCAGCATCTGCACAGTGAGGGTGGAGAACTGAGGCTCTGCATTAAGAAAACAAAATAGTCCCCTTCTTTACCTGTCTTACTTCACTCAACACAATGTCCTCCAGTTTCAACCTTGTGAAAGTGATCATGTTGCCATGTTTTAAGAAAGAAAGAAGAGTGTGTTTGAATATTCTCACCAACATGAAAGAATAAACATTGGAGTTAGGAAACTTCTTAATATATAGAAGTATCAAAATATTGCTAGTACATTGTAGGCACAAAGAATTACCATATCTCAATTGAAACAAGATAAATGAGTCACAATTGCAGCTTGCATATAATTTCCTTTTGAAATTTACTTTTCATTCGCTCAATTTCACACATGGGAGAATTCACAAATTCTAATCCATTGATACAAGTGTCATATCAAATAATTTCATGAACACATGAATTGTACAAATGATGCAATTTCCCACTGGTTTCCCTTGATCCTCAGATCTGAAAATTATCATAGATTTGAAAAACTCTAAGCTATTTTTTCTATGTTTGTGTTCTACTCTAACCTATGAGACCCAGAGTGTCCTGGAAGCTCTGCTCCTAAGTCTCTTTCAGAGATACCTGTTCATGGAGAAAGGGCCACATGGTGGGCTGGAGTCAGAGGAGAGAAGAGTGGCAGCCAGAAGACCTTACAGCAGTGGGGGTCACTGAGTCTGGGGAAGCCCAGTTGCTACTGGCTGAATATCTGGAGCTGTGTAGGTAAGCATGTCACCATGGTTTCACCTTTGAGACCATCATTAGCTTTACCAGGGAACTCTGAGGTGCCAGAATAATTCTGAAGACCTGGATATAAATTGTAGTTGCACCTGTAACATTTGAAATTTAGAAATCTGGCCCCTAAGTTCCTGTGGAGAATTCTGAGGATGATCTAGACAGAGTCTACCCATCTCGAGCATTTTAGGGTTTCTCTGAGTGCTTTCTGTGTGTGTGTGTGTGTGTGTGTGTGTGTGTGTGTGTATGTGTTCATGCACCTGGGCTCATCCTCATACTAGATTGCTAGAACACCACCGCAATGTTTTGATCTGCGTGTTCTTCCTCATGGTGGCTCTGGCCCTTCCTCCAATACCAGTGTTCATGGACTCCTCACTGACTGTACTCTTGGTAGCCTTGTAGGGCTCATTTATTTCCTGGTTATCATGAATTCTCTGCCCTCCTCTGTGTTTTGACTGCTGAGTGGTGACTCCATTGGGAGACAAAGTGAATTCTATTTTCTTGGTGTTGGATTCAGACTTTGGTTGGTTCTGTTCTTGGAGAAACTTCCACAGATCTAAGGTGAGTTCTCTGGTGGCTGTGCCCCCCAGGGGCTCCTCTGACTCCTCCACATGACTACAGGAGTCTCCCTGGAGCTCTCCTTGGTTGACTTCCAAGACTGAGTCTTCAGTCCCAACTGCACTTGGTACTTGGTTCCCTGCCTAGTGACAGGCTTCCACTTTCACGTTCAAGTTCACTCTTCTGGACATAAAAGAAGATGTATGCACACTGACTCAAGACACAAGTAATGTCACAGACCACTACCTTAGCATCGTCCATTTTATACCACTGGCCATTCCCAGGTTTTATGTAGCAATAGTAATGTCCACTGTGACAGCTCCCCCCAGCATGGACCAGCCCAGCATAGAGGGCATAGGCCAGGAGGCCACTGTTCTGCTCTCTCATGTATGGCTGCATGTCAAGACACTCAGGATACAGCACCTGCTTAGCAATTTTGTCACCTGTGAGAACAGAGAATTGTTTCAGTACAAGCATGAGAACCTTTGAGGCAGTCTGCAAGCTCAAGGTCTTGCAAGCTGGCATCTTCTTCAGACAAACACCACAGTGATAGGCATTTTCCCCCTCTAACCATTCAGGCTTCACCAACTGCTCCAAGGCTTGCTTCACACTCTGAGCTGCCTTGATGTCTAGGGTGATGTCTAGGTAGGGGTCAAAAGTGTCAGAAAGGCTGTGGCAGTAGAGACACTTGAATTGTGATCTCCAGCACCCTTCAAATATTTGGTGCATGACGGTGATGTCCTGGGAGCAAGCTCCTGGCCTCTTGTGCCCATGCAGACATGCTTTGTGTAGGGCATCGAGGGTGAACAGCAGAAGTTCATGGGCATCTTCCTGCTGCCATGTGTGGAAGCCATCAGGCCATGCAGGCAGGGGCCGAATGACATCCCCAGGGTGGTGGAGAGCCTGTGTCATGTGAGCTTGCATCACACAGAGCATGCAGACCCTGTGAGGAGGACAGGTTGGGAAGGCTCCTGGGACAGCATGTAATTGACCAGGGGAGGGGTGTATGTCAGACACTGCAGAGTGGCATTCACATAGCAAGTGTTTCCCATGTTCTTCAGTCCAGCACCAGCCCCACAATGTTTCTGCCAGCTCAGAGATAGTTTCTCCCTAGGAGCCAGCTGTGTGCCTACAGAAGCCATATCATTATTCACGCATGCATTAGTGCAAGATGACAATGGTGACTCTGAAGGTAGAAAAAACCCAAAGGGACATTAGCATCAGCTGCGTTTGATGAACATTTAGGTTTCACAAAGACATCAAACGGAGACTTACCTCCACAGTGGGGTGAAGCTCCCTCCATGTCTCCAGGAGCACTGACCACAGGGTTTCCCAGCTGGGATCTCAAGAGGAGAAAAGCTTCTTCTTCTGAACTGGTCTTCAAATGACAATCTTCTCCAAGTTTCCAGCCTTTTTACAGCTCATCCTTTCCACCACACCCACTGACTCAGTGTCAGATCCACCAATCACTTCTAAGCACTTAAATGGGTTAAAAGGTTTGGGTGTGGTCGGTTCCCTTCTGGGAGAGACTCCTTGACTTCTTTCTCTGATTTGCAGATCCCAGAAGCATAGAATCTCATTTGATTATCAGGATTGTTCATGAATATCCTGAGGTCTCCAGTTAGACAAAGCAAACCAACAAACCAACATTTTTGGTAGTTCTGCTTGGTTGGTGTAATGGGAATACTTTTGAATTAGGTCTCAGAAAACATGGAAAATGAATACAGGACTGTCAGGGGCAGGCTCTGAGGGCCCCAGAGCCACACCGTGGCCTGATCTGTAAGATGGTACCTGGAGCTTGCCAGACATAGCTGCACTCGTAAACAAGTTTTAGGAAGTAACTCTGGTTGGCTGTTGTACGTGAGGTGATCCTGGTATCTGCCTGGAGACTGTTCCTTGATAGGCTGACTTTCCTGGTAGCCTGTCTCTGATAGGCTGATTGTACACGTTGTGATTGTCCCCGCGGCCTGTGGGCGATCATAAGTGGTGCCGAAACCCGGGAATGAAAACTTTACAAAGATAAGTAAGGAAACAAGGTAAGATATTCTAAAATTTTAACAAGTTAAACTGGTTAGAAAAAGGTCAAAAATAAAGAAGTGAAAGGCAGCCTTGACGTTCGTGGTACGCGACTATCTGGACTAAGCAGAAAGCAGTCCAAAAAGGAAAGTAAAACAGTGGACTAAGCGAAAAGCGGTCCACATTGAAGGTATTAAAGTGAAAGTAGCATGCGAAAGGTGGCTACACCCTGGACTAAGCGGAAAGCGGTCTTTATTAAAGTTAAGGTATTAAAGTGAAAGCAGTGCGCAGACCGCAACTACAGTTATCATTTAGAAAACTATGGAATCAGAAATGTCTAGACTCCGCATGGAGCAACCCATGCGGGCAATGCTAAAGGCGAATGGGATGCCATTAAAAACTAAAATAGCCCGAACCAAATGCAGAGAGGCCATAAAACAAGGGGAAGAGATTTTGGAGGAAATAAAAGAGGAAAGGTCTAAAGCATCAGAAAGGGCGTCAATAAGATCAGAGACAGACGAGGAAAATGAAACTGGGTGTGAGAAACAACTTGTTAGGAAGAGGGAAATCAGTTTAGGGGAGGGTCCCCCATTAGGAGTCTGCCCTACGTTATCCGCCCTTAAGGCCTGCTTCTCTCCAGGACCTCCCAAAGGGGGCTCCAAGTTTCTCCCCAAAGAGCCGTCGCCTAAAGAACCGCCAGCTCCTCCCCTTTGCATCTCCTTCCAGAAACTCACAAACTCTAATCTCCCCCTTCCCTGTAGGGCCTTCTCGGTAAATGTTAAAATGTTAGTTTGGGAAGGAATGACTACCGATAACAAATTGGCCTGTGCAGGGATGAAAGGTGGCTCCATGGGAAGGTGGATTGTGGCTACCAAAGATATTGGCACACAGCTTCCGCAAGCGAGCGGGCAGATGGAAAGGGATTCCTTATCTTCAAGTCTCTTCTTTCTTGTGCTTCTATGCTAATTCCTTCTCCTCCTCCAACTTTGCTCCACCTAGCCCACCTAGTCCTCTTGCCATGAGGTCCCACATATGCCCATATGGAGGGAGTAACCAGCCCAACCATCAGTGGCATGTCCTAGTAAGGAGTATAATATAGTAGCCCCAGTCCCCACAAATATTGGGAGATAATTGTTTCACAATTTTCTGCATCCAAACCTGAATTGATTACTAACCAGGATTAAGGGTTAAAATGCCCTAGGCATCAAGTTTCTGCTGGAACATTTTCTCCCCTTTCAGATCCAAATCTCAGTCAAGGCTTACATTGAAATGTAAATAGAGAAAGCCTGAAGGCTCAGTAGGAGACTAGTCTCAAATCCAAGGAAAAAAAGGTAAAAAAGAGCCTTACCTAAACTCCAGCAAAAGTAAATTTTATGGTGCCTTACTAAAGTAATTAACGGCTGCTTCATTTTTCCAGGACTCTTGTTTTTTTAATTATGTTTTTTTTGAGCTCATGATTTTTTTGATCAGTTCTATTTTTTATTCAACTAGAGTTTTTGAACATCTGTTACATTGCAATGGAGATTCACCTATAAAGTTTCAAGGCCTTTGATTTTGTGTTATGTGTATATTGTGCTGTCTGATGTCATGTTTTGTCTGTATCAAAACTGAGCGCTCCTAAAATTAAAATTTAAAAATGGATCCAAATACTTTTAATTTACATGATTTAAAAAGGTTCGATTTAAATTGGGTAAACTAATAGAAGTAAAATGTCTTGAAAATAACTTACAAGTCTCTAGGTGGTCAAACTAATATAGTGTTGATGTTTATAAAATGTCTAACATCAATTTTTCTAGGACTTTCCTCCAACAAGAAAAAGCTGACAAATACTATTCAGGACACTTGTCTAATATCTTGTTTTTTTTTGTTTTTTTTTTTAAGAATATAAGTGAATTAGAATTGACATGCATGGGATTACTCAAATGTGTTTGTACAGAAAATTGTTTTGTGTCATCACTAAACTAAAAACAAGGTTACTAAGAGTTATGTCCTAACAGGTACAATTCTATACACAAAGGGTTCTAAAAGTTTCAACTGTGTTTCAATTAGAGTACTATAAATAACAAAATATTTAATCTTGTTAAGAGTTGTTTCAGAATGTGAACAAAGAGGTCAACAGATAGGAAAAAAAATAAAAAAAAAATAAAAGTTTCTAGATATGGAAATATCTTTAGTGAAAAACAAAATGTTTCTGGGTAAGAAAGTGCTTATGTGATAAAATATATGAGGGTCTAAATAAGTGCTAAGAAAGTCTGTATATAAACAAAAAGGGGGAACAGGGGAGACCTTCAGGTCCCCTAAAGATAAACTTTCTCTTTGCCTCTTTATTTTAAAAAAATTTTAACTCTGCATAGTGAGGGTCGCTGTGCCACTGAGAGACATGGCAATCATAAACAACATGATAGAGCGACGGTAAAATGGAAGGATGTTCTTACAGGACAATGGAACGGCCCAGACCCCGTGCTTTACTGGAGTCAAGGCTCAGTTTGTGTGATTCCACAGGATAAACCATCGCCTATCTGGGTTCCTGAGCGACTAACTCGACCAGTGCCAATGCTACCAACAAGTAGCCTTTCCCCCCTTGACAACCTCTTTTTAGTCTCTTAGGAGGAACAGTTCAATTATGTAACTTTCCACCTACCCCAGTTTGTGTGTTTCCCCCTTTTTTATGTTTCTGCTAACTAACGAAACAACTGCTTCTCTCAATTGTACTTCAGATTTATGATATCTCTTTCAATGTTGGAATGCTTCTAGGTTCCCGCTGGCAGTCTTAATGCATATTCCTACCTTCCTACCAGTCCCAGTCTCTGTTACAGATACAGAACAGCCAGTGCTATTATCAAGAAACAGAAGACATTTTGGCATCACAGCAGCTGTGATCACTGCCATTGAAGCCTCTGCAGCAGCAGCATTGACACAACCATACAGACAGCAACAACAATCACTTGGCTGAAAATACAGCTGCAGCCTTACAGACTAAAGAGACCCTAAACCAACATCTAACAGCAGGCATACTCCTTGTAAATCAAAGAGTGGACTTACTACAAGAACAAGTGGATATCTTGCAAGAACTTTTGGGACTGGGATGTGTTTATCCTTTAAGAGCAGTGTGTGTCACCCCTATTGCTTATAAAAACCTTAGCTCTGCAGCTATGTTATCTAAAAATATCTCTGTCTACCTTACTGGCAATTGGTCATCTATGTTTGATAATTTAACCAGTCAGCTATGAGCTGAAATACTCAGAGTCAATGCCACCAGGGTTCAAGTTGCATCGGTATCCGAGATGTTCTCTTTGTTATCTAAAGCCCTGGGATTGACAAAACAGTGGACTGGAACAGTAGCTGTTCTGATTATTATCTGCTTAGGGATAGCCTATGTTATACGCAGCCTGCTGGTCAGGAGTTTTGAGGATGATGACCTCCACAGACCAGGTTCTCTTTATGTGAATCTATGTGTCTGGACTTCCCTGGATTCCAGAAAAAGAGAGCAGTCAGCAGAAGAAAGTGGATTGGAACAGGGCCAGGGGTTTTAGCTGGTCCACAGCAGGGTGAGGACCCCTTGACTGAGGTAGAGACACTCCTAACGCCTCCCTAACACACGGTCCCCAGAAGTACTTAGTCACATAGGCAGAAGGTGGGCCCCATGGGCTTCCAGGAAGGACCACCCAAACTACAGGCACACCCTGCACCTCCATGGTGACTGGAAGACACACCTGATTCTCCTGTGCACCAGACCCTAGAAGCTCTCATGATCTGGTTCTCCTGCCATATGTTGTTCTGGAATGCTCCCAGTCTAGACTTCTGCTACTCATTTTCCCATCCAGTGAAGTTTTAGATCTTTTTCTTCTGCATTCCCAAGACACTGGGGAAACTCTACCAGGCAGAAGAGGAGCCAGGACTTTCCTAGAAGATAGGTAGTTCTGAAATTGCTCAAGAGGTCAGATGGAACTCTCTGATTTCACTAGTTCTCCAGATTTGTGTGGACATCAGTAGATTTAGGAAATTTCCAAATGCTCAGGCTGACCTAGAAAGCCCCCTGTGACAATTTGTTAGCAAAGGTTACCCAACACGCCTCACTTGGCTTAGAAAATGCCATGTTCTCTGACTGTAAGTGAAACTTCCCCAACAATCCCAGGTGGAGTGGAGTGGCTTCTCATCACCTGAGTTTCTTTGACTAACAAGGAATAGCACCAAACACCTAGGAAACCAGGATCTCAGGACATTTTGTTGCTATGTAGGAATACTTGATGTTGCACTAGGATTTCTAAGGATCCCAATTTCATTTCAAACCTTTGATGTCACACTGGTTTTTCCTGGAAGGAGCCCAATTGGACAGATGGTCAATTATCTCTCACCAGTAGGTTGAAAAGTGGAGAAGTAGTTTCCATAAACTGGCACATACAATGTTAGCACTGATACTACCAGTTATTGGTTATGCGTTTTGCTTCCTCCAATGCTGAAGTGTGAACATTAAAGAAGAATGTTGAGGCAGGCATATGAAGTCAGTTTTACTTCAAGTTAGTAACACAGATGTCTCCTGGGAGGTAGAAGGGTCATGGCTGGTATTCTAGTAACCCAGGAAGTGAGAGTGTCCTTCCCCTTTTATAGGCAAAAGTCTTCTTTGTTCTCCTGCATACTTCTATTATCTTGTTCATTTCCACCCCATCCTGCACCGTGACTGGGATATGTCAGTGGAATGGCCAGGGTGGGGTTGAGAAGGTGAACTGGGAGTGTCAAGGTGGAGTGCCAGGCAGGAGGGAAGTGGCAGCCTGGGGGGTATTGATTAGTACCACTCTGTCTGCTCAGGAGCTGCTTCTTTAACAACCATTTTGGGAATGGCCATATCAAAGAGATCTGGAGACATGATCATCCCAAACTCCCAGAAGCTCAGATCGTCCTCCATTTTCTTGATCTGACCTGATCACCTATTGCACTCTCACTGCCTGTCTTTAATTCTGGCTTCATCCCTCCTCTAATTCCAGGAATTTCTTATTGCTGTAAGGAAATGTGGCAATGACTGCTGTGGCTGCTTAGAGCTGGAAGGGGGCAGTGTGGGGCAAGCAGATTGGAGTTCCATTTTAGAAATCGGGTAGGTTGTGGGATCCATAGTAAAATTCTGGTTGGGGAAGAACAGGTTGCAATGTCATCTGGGGGTGGGTGCTTCTATAGTGAGAAACAAAAGGACAAGAGTTCTGAAATGAGATGAATACAAAATAAATGTTGCAGCATTTGGAACCTGTCAATAAATATCATGAATGTGATAGAATCAATAATCTCTCACCAGTAGGTAGAAAAGCTGAGAAGCTGTTTCCATAATAAGGTGTAATGAAGGCTGCAGAGGCCAAGACATTTTTGTGGCAATGTAAATCTTTAACATTGTCAGAGTTATCAGGAATGGACACAAAACATTTACTTACTAATGTCATATATGTCCCAATAAAATATAGTCTATTTAATGTCATCTGATTTTTGTTAAATATCCTTTTATTTGTACAACCTCTGGTTTAGCAGAGATTCCTTTATTTTGTTACTTAGGCTAAATGATCACACAAGCACTGATTAGGCCTGTCTGTGGGGAACTTAATTCATGCCCAGGTTTCTGCTTTTTCCTTCACCACAACTGGAGACTGAGCCTCCTCTTCAGCAATTGTACAATAAAGGATCACAGATGCTGAGTTCTAGAATGAAGTAAATCCTCCTTGAGGGATTTACCTTTATGGCATTTGGTCAGCCAATTGACAAATAGAGATTGATTTTTAAGAATGACTGGATTATGGCCTCCATTGTCTGCTGCTGATGGCGGGCAATGGAGGAAAGCATGGACCCCATCTCTTGTCTGAGGGTGAGGAACAAGTATTGACTGATGGAATCAAAATGAAACCAGAGGTGGATCCCAAAATAATAATTGTGAACTAATTACTCAGTATAACACTAATGATTTATTCCTTTCTGTGTTTGAGTCATTAACAAAACTTCTAGAAAATAAAGTCCATGTGAGGAGTCCATCACTCAGTATCCAAAATCATCGTTTTCAAGTCATGGATTGTTCATTCTAAATTCTGGAGAGGAAGATAAACCCCCAAAGATTTTAAGAAAAAACTGAAATATACCATTCATCTCACATTATTGTGTTTCTTACAAACACTTGAATCCCCCAAAGGCATTTATTTTAACAAATGCATCTCTAAGTATAGGGGTATAAAAATAATCCTGCAGACCACTGTAACCCAAATTCTTAGAAATCAATATCATCTAATGTCATCTTGCTTTTCTAATCTACTAAATACCTAAAACCCATTTAAGGTGTTGATTTTGTGAACCTGCATCTAACCAAGTATTAGCTTAGAAAGATCGGAAGAGACATCTAGGCAAGTAGCATTTATCTAGGACACAAGGACTTGCAAATGAAGTACATGGATTAGATTCAGGTGATGCAAATGTGTGAGTCATTCCTAAGAGGAATTTCCACAGGAATTAGGGGAGTGTCCTCAGGTGAGGAATTGGATCACATGGGCACAGGGCATTATCCAATGTCCCTCCCTCCCTTTCTTCTGGCATCCAGTAAGCTGCCTCTGCTCCTGAGCTGTTTGTCCAGGAGCCACCTGCCTGAAAACCTGGTGACAGAGCAGAGGAGGACAGCTGGACCTCAGGTGTGATTCCTTGTCCAAAGTGTTCTTCAGATCATTGTTGGGGGAAAGAATAGAAGAGAAACAGAAAATGATGGATGTTAGGTCCTTGGGTAAGGTTGTTTAATTTAAATAGTGTGTGTTGGCATTGAGAAATCATTCAACACTTTATTGACTGTGGAAATATTCAAATTTCAGAGGGAACATACTCCACCATTCTGAGTACTATGGGTAGGTGGAGGAGTCATATGGAAAATGGGCAGTTTTACTATGGGGAATTTAAAAGTGTAAATGTGAACAAACTAAAGGGATTCAGCCTAATGGTCCCATCCATGCACATGTCAGTGTTTTCTCTGTTCATCCATCCTTCTACCCATTTCCCCTCCCCTCTCTTTCAAATCACCATCTCACTCCAGGCACTGCCTTTCAAGTCCCCTAGTCATTCCCCCTCTACATCTGGATCATCTTTTTTACTTCAGTTTCCACATATGAGAGGAAACACTGGAACCTTCTCTTTCTGGGTCTAGGATGTGGTGTCTTCCAGTTCCATGGAAGCTCCTGAAAATGACTGGATTGCCTCCTTCATGCTGAATATGAGTGCTTAGTTTACTTTTGCTTTTTCTGTTGTGTCCTAATCAGTTTAGGTAAATATACAGGTTAACTCTGGCCCAATAGAATATGTTTTAAAAGTCCCTGCCTTTCAAATGCATGGGAGCATTTCAGAAGCATTGTTTTTGGAACCTCTTTAATCATCTGCTAATGGCTGGAGTTGTGGTCCCTTGTAGATGGCTTGCCTGGTACATGGGAGGTCTTCAGTTTAATAGCACCACATATAAATGAATAGAATTTTAAAGAATCCATTGACAATTAAAAATATTAAACCAAAATTTTTAAAGATCTGGCAAAACTCAGCAATGATCCTAAGGAGCCATGGATGTTCCTTGGAAGAATCTATACATTGGTTCATTTGAAATACTTCAACTCTGTTTTTCTTTCTTAAGTATATACTGAGGTGCAGTTTTGGAAGGTCATGTGTGACCAGAAGTTTGGCCACTTCCTCTGGATTTTCTAGTTTATTGGCATAGATTTTTGGTATCTGCTGTTACTCAACAGGCTATCTTTCAGGGTCTGGGTTGAGAAATCAACTGAGATCCAAATTAGTTTCCCCCTATATGTAATCTGATTTTTTCCTCACACAGCCTTCATAATATTGTCTTAATTCTATGTTATAGGCATTTGCATTACAATGTGCCATGATGTGGGTATGTTATAATTTTGCACATTTCGGTTCCTGTAAGCCTCTTGTATTTAATTCTCCATTGCATTCTTTAGCTTTGGGGAATTTTGTGGTACTGTAGCATTGAAAAGACTGTGTATTCCTTTGGTTTGTATCTCCGTGCCTTCATCTATCCTGACAAATCTTAAATTTGGTCTTTTCCTGTTATCCCTTAATTCTTAGATTCTATGTTGATGTGTTTTTAACATCTCCCCATGGTCACCTCTACTTTGAAGAATATATATTTTGTCTTAGTTGGCTGAGGTTTTGTCATTCATTTGGCCTAATCTGTTGGTGATGCTTTCTATTAAATTTTTAGTTTGCTTTATTGGTTCCATTATTTTTGTTTGTTTTTCCCCCAGAATCTCTATCTCTTTATTGAAGTAATCTTTTGCTATCTGTGTTTGCTCTCTCACATCATCCTTTATTTGCAGATAATGTTAATGATGTACATACTAATATCCTGTTCTGATATTTCTTCTGCTGTGGTACCGATGAATCCTATTATTGGGGTACGTTGGTTTGCTCAGAGTGACGTGTTCCCTTGATTTCTCATGTTGTTTGTGCATCTACCTATCTAGTAGTTATGGATCTGAGGCAACAGAGTTTCTATCCTGTGGACTTGTACTGTCCCCCAAGGTTTCCAGCACACTAATGTTTAGGAGGAAACAAATAATAACAACAACCAAGTAAATAATTTCCAGTATTAAACCACCTATTTCCTTCTTTTATGTCTACAATGTTTAGTATCACAAGAAACAGAAATTTTATGACCACCCATGGCTACAATAAAAAGAGCATGTTTGCAAAACTGTTTACATTTTTAAATGGTGGACTGGGAAAAAACAGAAGTGCTAGAGTGTGTAATGATTATGAGGAAGGAGGAGAGAAGGCAGAAGTAAGGAATCAAAGGAAGAGTGAAAGATAGAACAATGGAGATTTGCTGTTCGCAGAAGAAATGAGAGAATCAAGGGAAACAGTTGGTAGGAGAAAAATATACATAAAGCAAAAACTTTAAAGGAAAATCAAGAAATACATGAATACAAACCAAACAACAATATACTAAGTAAACATTTTAGTTCGTAAAGAACTTATCCTTGTGAAATAATTGGCTTCAAGAATGCTAGAGATGAGAAGAAGAAAATAAAAAAACTGTATAAATGTATAAACTGTATTAATATAAGATAAAGATCACAATTAAACAGTGAAAAAGAATTTTTTTAAAATCTTGATGCAAAGTTAAAGAATTATTTTCATTGAATTTCAAAACATTCTCAGCTTCTCTTCTCTGCAGTTTTAGGTGTGGTCTTGAGGAGTGTGGTTCTCAATACTCTGTTGCTGGAGTGAGAAAGGAAATCCCAGAGGTGGAATTCCTGGAGGCAGGGTTTAGGCTTAGTGAGGCTGGAGGCTCTTTGCCAAATGGCAATTGGTCTGGAGATTTTAAATCAGCACACCTCCTGCACCCAGTACTTCCAGTCCATGCTGTACAACTTTACCCCAGGGCTTCCCTTGGTTTCCACTCAATTAGTAGGGGTTCAATTCTTAGTCCCCTACATTACCTGCAGACTGCATGTTTCCTGGTCTCTCATTGGGTCTCCACAGAATTTCATCTGCCCCCAACCTGCAAAGTTCCTGAGCAGATGTGTCTCTCCCAGCTGGTCCTGCAAGAAGTCAGATTGGAGCGGGAGGGGTAAGACGAGGTGGATTTCTGACACCAGTTGTCCCTTGTGTAAGCCTCTCTCCACATTTCATTTTCTTCAGGTCACTTAAGTTCACTCTATGTCATTTAGTGTGTATTTATTGGGCCTATAGCTTAAGTCAAACTCAGGTTTGCCAGGACTTGACTTCATTAGTTGCCAGCCCCGCAGCTACAGCTACAAAATTGTTCTTTGTTTTTTTATCCTCCTTATGCAACCTGAACAAATGGTGGCTTCTTTCCCCACACTCAGATATCATGCAGGGTGTCCTACTCCTTTGTTGGAAAATGTCCTTGTTGCAATGTTTTTGGTCTCTAAATGCTCTGTCCCTAGACATGGCCTCAGGCCTCCAAAAACTGCTGGTACCTGTAATTCTCTTATCCCTCTGTTAATCTGATGGAGGGACCACTGTGACTGCAAAATCCAGTGCTGTTGTGTCAGTGTCTGTTCCATTGGGGAATTTTACTTATTTTATTTTATCCAGCCTCCTGTATCCCTGGTCATTTTGTAGGTCTAGATTTATGATGAAGCAACATATCCTCCCATCATTTTATTTCCCCACATTGTGGAGGAGCTGCCAGTCTACTTTCTTGTTTTCAATCCACTGAGTCACCAGAAATGCAACTTCTCTCGTTTACCATTTCGGATCTCTCCTTGTCATTTTTGAATGATCAACTCTTTCTTGAATAATCAATTATTTATTTCCTATACTTTAAAAAATGTCTGAATTTCTCTTACTGTTTATTTCAATATTCAGTCCACTGTGATCAGAAAAAAATCAGGATATTATGTCAGTATTTTGTATATGTCAGTTCTTGATGTGGGGCCTAATTTATCACACAGACATATCAAGCCTAAATACTTCCTCTGTTCTTTCTTTGTTCAAAGTGGTGTAGCACTTCTGGAGAGCAGTATGGAGAATACCTGGAAAACTTCTAATGGAACCACAATTTGACCCAGCTACCCCACTCCTGGGCCTATAACAAAAGGACTTAAAATCAGCATATAACTGTGACACAGCTATCTCAATATTTTCTACCAACTTAATTTACAAGAGCTAGATTGTACAATGAATCTAGATGCCCTTCAATAGATGAATTGATAAAGAAAATATGGTATATATACACAAATATACACACAAGGGACTATTATTTAGCCATAAAGAATAAAATTATGGTATTTGCAGGTAAATGGATGGATTTGGACTATATCATGCTAACTTAAATAAGCCAATCCCAGAAAAACAAAGGCTGAATAATTTCTTTGATAAGTGGATGATGATATATAATGGGGGATGAGAGAGATGCAAGAATGAAGGAGGGATGAATTGTATAGAGGAAAATGAGGGGTGGGGAGAGGGTGGGAAAAGGAAAATAATAGGATGAGACAAATATCAATACCCTATGTTCACTTAAGATTACACCCATGGTGTGACTCTACATGTTGTACAACCAGAGAAAAGATAGTTGTACCCAATTTCTGTACAATGAATCAAAATAAAAAATAATAAAAATTTTAAAAATGCATTAACTTTATATTTATGAGAAAGTAAATAGCAGGGTGCTAAACTTAAGTCAGCAAATTAGAATGCAAATTATGAGATTCAAGTCTAAGTATGAAAGATGATAGATTTTTTTTGGAACATTTATCTGAAAACTGTCTTCTCTGACTTCAAAATTTTCATATATGAAAATAGTTTTGGTTTTCAAATAGTTGTGTAAGAGAACTACATATATCAGTCCTCATGGCCATGATTCTTTCATCACTGAAGGAAATCGCTTCCCCTGTATGCACTGACATACTGTGTTGCCGTAGAAATGAACAAGTTCTCTAGAATCAGCCATCATGGGAACAAATGTCTCATCACCAGGCAGTGTGTCTGGCATAGGGCAGGGTCCTGTCCTTGGACCAGGTGACCATAGCAGAGAATGGAGAAACATGTGGGAATGGGACATCACATTTGTGGAACAGATCTGACTATGTGGTCATGGTTCTACCCATCACACAAAGGAAAGGACATGCACGTAGGAGTGCATTTGTTTCTCTGTGAATAGGATTTTTTTTTCTTTTCCATGTGACTGAGAGAATTCTCATCTGACACCTGAGAAAGACAGACCTGACAAAGGAGATGAGGCAGTGGGCAGGTCATTCCCCACACCCTTAGCCGCACAGAGCCTTGAATGCCCAGAATGTGAAAAAGCAGCCGAGGGCATCAGTGGGTCCCAGGGTTCCCCCATGAGAGTAGGAGGATCCCAGGGTAAGTGGAGGCCTGGGTATGTGGAAAGCCAGGGGGCAATGTGGATTAATGACCATGGGTTAGATCATACATGCTTCTGTCTCTGTAACTGGGTTGTCCATTCCAATCCCATGATCGCCTAGTCTGGGAACCACCATCATGCCAACTGGTCTGTTCTTACGCGGTCAGTGTCCACTTTACCTGCAAATAAGTATCACATCCAGCGAGGATGTTGTCCACTCTTTGAAACCTGGCTCAGTATCCCATCTCTCAGAATTTGTAGTTCTTCCTAGTCGTTTTCCTCCACCAAATCTGTGTTTGGGAACAACTCTAGCACCTCCAGTATCCTAGTAATGGATCCCATGCCTTAGTTTCTCCCAAAAGTATGATATAAAAATCTGTCCTTTTCTTGATAATGGAATATTGCTGTGGTTCTGCTCATGCACTAACATTTTCATTTTCAACCCAGAGATTAAGTGCAAGGAATGTGGGGACTTTGGAAACATTCGGAGGAAATGAAGATGACCTGTGAAGTGCTGGGATGGGACACTGGTCCTACAAACCTTGGGCCTGCAGCAGGAGAAAGAGGACCAGGCACAAGGGAAACCTGAGAATATCCAGAACACAGGAGGCTTTAACCAGCCTGAGAGGCAAAAAGACCAGATGCAAAGTTGATCATGGGAACAGAAGTCATCCCCCCTCTACTGCAATCCAAGTTAGTTGTGTCTCCCCTCTACACCACTGCACAGACATCTCCAGGCAGTTACAGAAAAACTGGAAAGGAATAGACAAAGCTTTATAACAGGAGACCACACCCAGTGTTCAGTCCAGCTGAACTGGCAGAGAGATAGGAGACACCACTAAGTTTCAGTTTGACGAGATTTATTGTAGCCTCCCAGTTTCTTTGTCTCCTTCTTCTTTTCTGCTTCTTTTCTTTCCTTCCTCCCCTAGGGTCCTTGCTTACATACCATGATCAGCCAATCATAGCAAAGCTTTATCTCATGCAGGTAAGCATGCAGGGGAATGCCAACAAAACACTATATAAATCATGAAATGTCCACACGCGTCATGATTTTAGATAGCCAATCCTTCAGCCTAGCGTTAACACGTCATAAGTCTCCAAGGAACTGGTAAAAGAAAACAGCCCTTTAGAGACTTCCTCATTTTGGGAGCCACTGCCCTTTGGCTCACTGCAAGGTGCCATCTTGTCCAAGATGGCCCTTAACAGCTTCCCCTTTCTTTATGTAAAGAAAAGGAGAGTCGTAGGTGCCAGAGTCACACTTTATCCTTACCCATCATTAGGAGTAAAGAGCTGTTGGTATGCTTTGAACCCTGACCTAAGTTGGTATAAAGTCCACCCTGTGTTTACCCATTTTGACTACCAGCTCTGTAATTGGGACAGTCAAATCTGTAGATCAGAGCCCTGATCCTTGGCCATAAGGGCTTGCCATACCACTAAGGCTTGCTGTCTTTGATAACTCTTAAAGGCAACATATCTGAGCAGCAATAATAAAAGCAAGAACAACAATACCATCAGAGAAAACTGCCCATCCATTGTTTACCAAATTGTAATGTTGACTGTATTTTATCACAAATATACAATTTGTTAATATGGTAGTCAAATTAGTAAACATTTTAGCCCATGTCCCATTAAGCATACTTCCAAGCTATTTGGACATATTTGCAGCAGAAGTAATATTAGAATAGCATATAGGGGTAACACATAATGCTTGGGCATGTACTAGACAGCCCATCTGTGCGGTAACAGTCCACATGTCCACTTTTTCTTGTAGTAAGTTCACTCTTTGGTTTAGAATGAGGATTCCCATGGTAAGATGTGTTTTGATGTTTTCCTCATCTGTCAATATTTTGGCAGTGGCTCATGACAGGTTGTTGAGCACGTGAGCAGTAGGAATAGCAGTTCCTAGGGCAATTTCAGCAGCAGTGGCAGCAGCCGCAGCAGCTGCCGCAGCAAAAGTGATGGCTATAATTGCTGAGATACCAAAATCTCTTTTGGCTCTCACGGGTAGGAAATTCCACTCACTGTGATTTAAGGTCACTGGGACTGGAATAAATTTAGGAGTCCTGACAATCACAGCCAGAGGAGATAATGAAGCATTTCAGCAACTAGATACATAACAATCTTGGTTAGTGCAGTTAAGGACCTCAATATCATTATCATTGTTATTAGTAATGTTAATATTAAACTTAGAACTGTTAGACAGAATGAGCACAAAAAGAGATGTGACATATACAGGAGTAGGGGGAAAGATTGATTAAAGGAAGTGAAATTGGCCATGCACTCTATAATTATAAACAGATGTACTTCTTCCATCTAGATTGGCTTGTTTTTGACTGCACATTTGTTCAATGAGAGAGAGATTGCCTCCCTGTATCATACTAAGGGGACTAATGTCCATAGAAGCAAATGCACCACAAAGAGACTACATGGAAAGAGGAGAATAGTCATTGGTAGAAAAATCAGTATCTAGAGTAGCATACATATATGGTACATTTGCTTTCCTCAATGTTTCTTTAACAGTTTCCCAATCTATGGCAAATGGCCCAAAGGAAAAGTAAGGAGTCACCTTATAAGCCATAACATCCCCTTGACACCTATTCCATTTAATAGATCCAACATCACCATAAGAAATTGGTGTACAAGTGGTACCCCATCTAGTCTGTTGTGTATAATTTACACTACCAATGGCCTTGGATATATTTAAAGCAAAGGCATAATGGTCCTATCCATGCCAATACCCATAACAAAGATTCCAATTGGGAGCAAGCTGCACACAGGGCAAGGCACCATTGGTGGTTTCTGATGTGGCTAACCAGAGGAAGCAAAGACAACACCTTAACTTGAAGTTTAGATTAGTATTAAGTGGCTTTAAAGTGGAATCAGCTGGTATGTAAGGGATACCTACCTAGTACAATTATTTTTGTACTAGGAAATAATTGAGGGAGCAGTCACCAGAATATATCTCCAAAAGTTTTAGGAAGAGCCAACAACAGCAGGCTTACCACCATCACCATCATTTTGTGTTTTGGTGCCATTTTCTTTCTTATGGATAGTTCTTACCAAGCGCTCTGGGACCCAGATAGGTTGTTGTTGGTCCTGAGGAAAAACACAAACAGATCCTCACCCCCAAATTAACACTGGGTCAGGTCCTTTGCAGGACCCAGTCAAGATGTCATTCCACATTGCTTGTGGATGGCCACCAGACTTTCCACTAAAATGTCTATCAGCCGCAGTATAGCCCATAGCATCCAATTTTAAAAAGCTACATTCAAGCCTTTGCTACTATGGGAAGGCCAAAATCATTTAAAACAGATAATGGGCCTCAATTTAAAAAATTGAGGGTGAATAAAGCAAGGTTAGATCTGTCCTTGGGAGGGGCTAATGAACCTATTCCCTCTTTTTTTTTTTTTTGTTTAGTTAATCAGACTTTTAATGTTTGATTAGCCCTTTCCAGGATAGCTTGTCCTTGTTGATTGTAGGGCAATCCTGTAGAATGACAGACATTAAACTTTGAGCAAAACTGTTGAAGTGAAGAAGAAGTATACACAGGCCCATTTTCTGTTTTAAATGATTTTGGCCTTCCCATAGTAGCAAAGGCTTGAAGGTAATGACTGATTTCATAATTTGTCTTTTTCCCTGTATGGGCGGTAGCAAATATATATCCTGAGTAGGTATCTATAGTTACATGTACAAATCTTAAAGTACCAAACTCAGGGATATGGGTGACATCCATCTGCCATAGATGATTTGGAAGGAGTCCTCTAGGATTGACTCCAAAATGAGGAACAGATAAATGAGGCACACAGGCAGGACCAGTTTTACTATATTTCTGGCTTGTTCTTTTGTAATGCTATATATTATTTTGGGAGTAGTAGCATTGATATGAAAATCTTTATGGAAATTAATTGCTTCTTTTACAATATTAAATACATGAGGATGTTGAGTATCTGAGTCTGCAGTAGAATTTCCTTGAGCTAAAGGCCTAGGCAAGCCTGAATGTGCTCTGATATGGCCTATATATAAAGGTTCTTTGTGAGGCCACAGAAGAGTTTGTACTTGATAAAAGCATTGTTGTAAGGTAGATTGAGGACTAGTGGGTCCAGCTGTCTCAAGCCGTGGCACAAGCTGGGCAATATAGCGACTGTCAGTACAAATATTTAAGGGATCCTCAGGAAATGTTTGTAAGGCACTTATTATTGCTTCTAGTTCAGTTTTTTGAGCAGACTTATGAGAAGTAATAATAGTCTGTACTTTATCAGAAATTAGTATAGCTGTAACGGTGGAGGAGCCATCTGTAAAGATTGTTTTTGCTACTGGGATAGGTTGAGCCTTAACAACCTGAGGAAAAATAACAGGATGTCTTTTGAAGAAGCTGACAATAGGTGAACCTGGCAAGTGATTATCAAATGTGGCCATGGTGGAACAATAGAGAATTGCCCAATCTTCATTTTTTTTTAACTAGTATTTTAATTTGTTTTGTCATATATGGGACAATAATTGTTTGAGGATGAAATCCAAAAACTCGAAGGGCCATCTTAAATCCTAATGCAACTAGATTTGCCACCATCACAGGATATGGGGAAACAACATTTTTGGGGGACACTGGCTAATGGATCCATATCAGGGGTCCAGTTTGCCACAATAGACCTGTAGGAGTATACTCAGAATCTAATACACTGAGACTAAAAGGCAAGGATAGATCAATTCTATCACTATGAGCATTTTCTAAAGCTTGTTCTACTAACTTTAAGGCTTTTCTACCTTCAGGAGTTAAATTTCTGGGGGATGCAGGGTCTGAATCTCCTTGGAGAATATCAAACAAAGGCTTAAATTGACCAGTGGTGATTCCCAAATTTGGCCTTATCCAATTTATATCACCTAATAAGTTTTGGAAATCATTTAGAGTCTTAAGCTTTTCCATGACTAATTGAATATTTTGTGACCTAACACATGTATCTAATATTTGATAACCTAGAATCAATAATAAGTAATAGGTAATATGGTTGTGGGTTTGCACCTATTCTGGGGGCACATGTAATCCCCATTTGTCCAGGGTTTCAATAATATTGTCAAATACCCTTAATAAAGTCTCCAGTTCCCTATGAGTCAAAAGAATATCATCCATATAATGGAGACAATAAAGTTCCTTACAAATCTGTCTAATCTGTGGTATAGCCTGGCCAACATATATTTGACACATAGTGAGACTATTTGCCATTCCCTGAGGAAGGACCACCCATTGGTATGTAGTATTAGGCCCTTCATTATTCAAAGAAGGAATGGAAATTGCAAATTGAGGTCTATCCTCGGGATGAACAGGAATGGAAAAGAAACAATCTTTTATGTCTATAGAGATGATATGATAATGTTTTGGAATAGTGGCTAATGAGGGGAGACCCAGTTGCACCAGGCCCATAATCTGCATACTGGAATTCATTTCTCTTAGATCTTGCAAGAGTCGCCATTTTCCAGAATTCTTTTTTATGACAAAAATAGGTGTATTCCAAGGGGAAGTGGAAGGAATGATACGGTTTTCCTTTAATTGTTGACTAACTATTTCCTGGACTGCCTCTATTTTTTCTTTAGAAAGGGGCCACTTGGAGGACCCAGATAGGATTATTGGATTTCCATGTTATCTTTAATGGTTCAGTGGTCCCTCCAAAAAACATAGCTCCTTAGTCCCTTTTTGTCCTTTGGCTTGAATAGGGCAGCTAACACCTTGTAAATTTTTGCCTAGTCCTTTTCCAGGAATATAACATTGTCTTACCAAGACTGGCAAAACAGTTGGGATTAGACAGGAAATATTCTGCTTTGATAAGAGTCTCTTTATGATGTTCCCATTTTGGAATATATAGGATTCCCTCTTCCAAAAACCAAGGACTAACCTTGGCTAGTGTGGATATATATGCCGTTAGAGTAGATTGTTTTACGGTAGTCCCATTAGCCTTAAGCACATCCTGTATGATTCTTATCATTTGATATTTTGACACTTATGACCCATTTTGGAGTTATGACACTTGTGTCCCCAATATGGAGTTATGTGACCCCTTTCTGGAGTTATGTGACCTCCCCCTTATACACTCTGGCCAGAGATTCCAGGGAGGTGGTCCTACAGTTTTCCTGTAGCTTACCTTCAGTAACTTACCTGGGACCTGGGAGGATGCAGAAGGAGAAAGAAAGTTTCCTGTATGGGCCACCACTTGTTCCATCCAGTGGAACCAGCATGGAGAAAGGAGACACCACTAAGTTTGAGTTTGATGAGATTTATTGTAGCCTCCCAAGTTCTTTGTCTCCTGCTTCTTTTCTTCTTCTTTTCTTTGCTTCCTCTCCTAGGCTCCTAGCTTACATACCATGATCACCAATCATAGCAAAGCTTTCTCTCATGCAGGAGAGCATGCAGGGGAATGCCAGCATAACACTATATGAATCACGAGCTGTCATGCGCGGCATGATTTCAGATAGCCAATTCTTCAGCTTGGCGTTAACATGTCATAAGTCTGCAAGGAACTTGTAATGGCAAACACCCTTTTAGGTACTTCCTAATTTTGGCAGTCAGCACAGTTTGGCTCACTGACAGGTGCCATCTTGTCCAAGATGGCCCTCAACAACCAGGGGCTCATTTTTCTCATGTCCAATCAGTAAAGAGGAGGTGTGAGGGCACATCTATGTGCTTGGAACACTACAGGCACAGAAGGAATGGAGAACATATAAAACTACTTAGTCTGGAAATGAGAAATACTGCCTGCCTGCAGTCAGGGCCAGGGTCTGACCTGAGGGAAGGCACAGATGTCACAATTGTCACAGGGCTTCAGTATGTGTATCACCAATCACTTAATGGGACCAGGACCTTAAACTCTGCTTCTCCATTTGGATACATGTAATTGACATCATTTGTTCAGCAGGGAAGAGGAGCAGCAGAAGAATCTACCCCTGAAATATACCAAGAGACCCCAGAGGAGGCAGCAACCATATTGGAAGGAAGTGACAGAGCCTTGAGCCACTTGAGTGTGAGTCTCCTCCTGATGCCCTGGTTCTTTCCTTCTCTGGGCAGCTCTTATTTGTTTCATTCCATGTCTCTTCTGCTTGAGGCATCTTCTCCAATCTGCTCTGTATAATGTAATTTGGGTTTGTGAATTTTTCAGATCTGATATTTCCAATGCTTTGTAGAAGGACTTGCACGTCTCTCAATTACCTGCCAGACAGGCATGGTTGAATCAATTTGCTCCACAAGACCAAATCACAGACTCAATCACAACCAGACTCCCAAGGAGAGCAACTTAGAGTGTTCTAGTGGGGTCTCTCCAGTCTCTAGTGCCTCTGTCAGGTACACATGGACTTGGAGCAAAAGTGTCATCCTGTGGTATGTGGGCAATACCAGCCAAGAAGCCCAGCATTGGCTACACACTCCAAGCAAAAGACTGGTCCTAAATTCCATGCAGTCCTACATCGAGTTCTATCCCCCACCATCTATCTGTTTTCCAAAACAAAGCCTGAGAATGGTCTCAAGGAGATTGGAAAATGACAGGTGGAGCTTACGGTTCATCACAGCTGCCTCTTTCCATTCTCCTGAGAAGAAAGACCTTCCTGCTGAGAACCCTCCCATTCTGGAGGAGGTCAAGGGACACAGCACCCATGAGCCTGGGAGTGTCCTCTAAGGAGATCATCAGGTGCCATGCTACTCTGAGGACAGTGACTGGGATTGATATGCACCATGGAAGGGGAGACTCACATTCCACACACATGTGACTAGGCAAGCACTGATCGAATGAAGAAGCAAAGACACAGGGAGCAGAATGCTCCTAAAGAAGAGGAATGTCCCCATTTGTGGAATGGGTGCAACTGCTGAGTCCCAATGTGCTGAAATGGACACACAGACATTGACACTGTGAATCATGTGAAAGTAAATTGGATCGGCATTAACATGGGCACTTAGGAAGTCAGCATTTGAGGGATTTTACTTGAAATCAGATGCAGGAATATCTGAATTGATATGCATTATAGATAGTGAGCTGTAATGCAAGTGTAGGGTTGAAATAATCCCTGTTTTCCAAGTGACTTATCTGAGGAATCTATGGGTGGTCTCTAGGGTCTCTATCTTTTCAGCAGAGCACTGCATCAAAAAATACCCTCGGCACTGGAGGATGTCAGTGAAGTTCATTTTGGACAAAGTTTTCTTGTTCATGAACACTGAGGTTTTTAAAAGTCTTTATAAACATATACAAATTTTATTTTGATGTTAATATTCTCCTCAATATTGGGGGGAGTATCAGTATTGTGACTGCTTACCTAGGCAAATCTCTTTGAGAATCATTTCTCTCAAAATATTTATTCGATAAATATGGAGTCTATTTGCCTCACATTATGAAGAGGAGACTAAAATGAACAAATGTGGGAATCAAGTTTATTCATGCTGTGCACTTAAATACATATCACTGTATTTTCCCCTCATTCCTAATGAATTTTAAAAATTCTAGCCAATATGAAAAGTTTTCTGTGAGTGTGTTTGTGTTTTATTTAATGCCTGGTCAGTGAGATTTCAAAATACTTGCTGGGTGATTGCAAAAGTTAGGAGATTTGGAACTTTACTGATGTTGGTTAGTACTGACCAGAAATCATTGATAAGCCATCTCCTTCTCTACCTTTGGGAAGATCTCTGACTAGGGTGAAGAAAAGCTCTGTGGTTCTGGAGGGAAGATTAATCAAGTGTTTTCTCTCCTCCCTGAGAGCACTGATGTTGGGGATAGTGTCTGGGGAGGTGATTCTTCTTAAAAGAGACAGGGATTCTAATGGAAACCAGAGAGGAGAAGTAGTGAGCTAAATATGGCTCCTGGAATCCTAAAGTGCTAGTCACTTCTAAGAAGCAGTACTCAAATCTAAGAATGTAGGACTCTGGAACTCAAGGCTAGAACCATGGATTTAGATTGTTTAATAGGATCAGTGGCCAGACTGATGTTACTTTCCTCCATATACATCTTCCTGAAGCTCTAAGCTAGGGGAGGCAGGCACAGCACATGCAGCACCTCACATCAACCATCCTTCCTCATCCAAACTACAGTAAGTTCCAGGGAAACTTGACATTTTTCTCCCTGAAAAAAATACTTCGTTTCTGTCTTAGTCAGACATTACTTGGATATACATGTGGAAAGTATATCTGATTGGGAGGTCTTTGTAGAAACTAGGCATTCTTTAAACAGATTACCTCACACCACACTCTTTTCCCTCCTGTGTTTTGGGATCCCTGGTTGCTGTACTGGGAAACCAAATGTATTGCATGACTCATTCTCCTGCACCTTGGAATGAGAAATATACAGTGATGTTGGCACATCCAGGACAGGAAGGAACGGTGGAGTTAGGGAGACATGAGAAGGAATAGGTGAGGGAAGTGCACAAAGGAAGGAGGAATGGTATCTTATGCCAATTCATCTCAGAAGTACTGAGTGTTGTAGGCCCCACAGGTGCAGTGTTCCACAAGTGAGATGCACCGAGGTCAGTAGGCTGCTGCTACAGCTACAGAACCAGAGAGGGATGGGGCTGTGGTAGAACTTTGTGCCCAGGTGCAGGAGTGGAGCTGACCCTGTGATCAAACAGGCAGCATGGGGAGATGTTCACTGGAGTGGAGTCTGGTGGTGGGATGGGCAGAGGGCATGTGTCTTCTGTGTGCCTGTGAGGATGCCTTACAGCTGAGGCTGGGGGTCATTTGCTTCTTCCTTTACAAATTTAAGAATTATCAGGAGAGTGTAAGGTGCAGAGAGTCAAACCAAAAGAATGCACAATCTTTTCAATGAAATAGTCTCAGAAAATTTCTCATATTCAAAGAATGAAATGGAAAATCAAATACAAGAGGCTTACAATATTCCAAATGTTCAAAATTTCAACAGAGCCACCTCAAGGTGCATTTTAATGAAAATGCCTAGTACCCAGAATAAGGATAACAGTTTAAAGACTGTGGGGGGAAAATGTCAGATTATATATAGGAGAAAACAATTTGCATCTCAGCTGATTACTCAAACCAGACTCTCAAAGCCAGGAGGTCCTGGACCAACATATACCAACCTCAGAAAGAAAATGAATGCCATTCAAGATTCCTATATCCACCAAAATTAACTGTCAGATTTTCAATTGAAATGAAACCTACCTTGATGAAAACAAAATTAAAATAACTTATAAACAGAAAGCTTGCACATTAGCAAAACATTCCCTGAAGTTGAATTTAAATAAAGAAAACCAGTGAAGGGAGAAACTACATTAAAGGAATAGTCAATCAAAAAAGAAATTAATTGAATTTAAATACTAGAAATAAACTCAAATGACTGGGAACACCAATCATATCTCAATAATAATCTTGAATATTGATGGCCTACACTCATCAATTGAAAGATATGGACTGGAAGATTGGATTCATAAACAAGATCCAATGTATTCCTGTCTCTAAGAGACTCACCGCATAGGCAAAGACATTCACAGTCTGATGGTGAAAAGCTGGGAAAAAACACATCACTCACATGGACTGTGTAAACAAGCAGGGGATTCTATCTTCCAAAGTAGGTCAAGTTATATAAACTGTATAAGTATAGCTATACAATTGTAATATTAACACATTTTAGCATTATTAGGGTTGTTTTGAAAGCTTCTTTTCCATTGATATACTTTCTTGCTTTTTTCTTGTTTAGACTTGTTAGATTTGTATCAACTTTTACTGTATTATTTCTTTTCTATTTCCCATGTTTCTGCTCCTACTCTTATTTTTTCCTTCCCACTTCCTAATTTGATTTTTAATCTAACTCCTTTCTGAGATAAATACTTTCAGTTATGTGTTCATCTAAGTACTCTTTCATCTGAGAGATTCTCAGATTTTAAGCTTTTATTATCACTTAGTTCCAAGCACCTTTTATTTAATTTCCTTTTCCTTTCTTATTTCACCTGTGAGATATTTATATGTGTGCCATTTAATTTTTAAATAGTTGAGACATGTGGGTGAGGTTCTAGATATCTTCAGGTGATTGATTTCTGATGTAATAAATCATGCAGGAAACTCAGTCTTCATGATTTCAAATTTTTAAAATTCCCAAAGCTTATTTTATGATAGAAAATGGTTCAATCCTCTGAATTTTCTAATTGTCATTTTTGTGTACAGTGCTCTATAGATAACAAGAGGGTCCAGGTGGGTGATAATGTTGTTAAGCCTTCTATGTCTTTACTCCTTCTAGCAGCATGAGGGGGCTCAAACCATCCAAATATGATTATGGGTTCATCTTTCTAAGCTTTACAAAGTTTCACTTCATGTAGTTTGAAATTTTGTTATTGGGTCGATACAGAGACAGGATTGTCATACTTTCCTGAAGGAGTTACTATAGTATAGTTATGAAATGTTCCTGTCTAACTCTGAAAATTCTTTTTCTTCAAATTTACATTGTATGAATAGCTCTACTTCAGATTTCCGATGCTTACTTTCTTCTTTTGCTTTCAACCTAATGGTGTATTGACTTTTAAAGTGTGACCTATGTATAGAGCACATATTTATTGCTTCCATTTTACACTGTTGAACATTTATACCTTTTGATTATAATACCTATTTATTTGTATTTATATTAATTATTAATATTGTTTAAAAACAAACACCTGACATGAAGGTCAGTGGAAAATTGGGTAAATGAGGGTAAATGAGGTATGATGATGTAATATTTTGGAAAATGGATGAATATTTGTACTGTCAGACTCAGAGAGAAAATTGTTAGAAAACATATATTGCAATTGCTCACTCTCTCATATATCATAGGAATACAGCAACATATTTATTTTATTGTTTGTTAACACTTTTCATTTTGAAAATAAAATAACATATACATATATAGATATGTATATATACATATGAACATATATAATATGTAATATGTGTATGCTTCAATATATATATATATATATATATATATATATATATATATATATATATATATATTTCCAGAGGCAATCTCTTAGGTACTGCATTATGGTTTTAATGAGAAATTTTCAAACAAAAAAATCTGAATATTTTTTCACATGCTTATTTGCCATTTGATTATCCACAACAATGAAATACCTTCTTTTAAAAATTATTTATTTTTAAAATTTTTACAGACTGCATTTTATTCATTGTACACAAATGGGGTACACCATTTCATTTCTATGATTGTACATGATGTAGATTCATACCATTTGTGGGTATTTCATTAAATTTTAACTGGACTATTTACTGATTGTTCAGTTTTCTGGTCTTTGTATATTTGGTAAACAAGCATGTGTATTGCAAGTGTTTTCTGACAGTCAAAAACAAAGAAGGAGGAGGATAAGGATAAGTCAGACCCAGAAGGACAAACACTGCACACTCTGGCTTACATGTGGGTGCTAATGCTGCTCTCAAAAGAGGAGAGCAGAAAGTGGTGACCAGAGCTTTAGAAGACATGGGAGAAAGGGGAGTCTTAATAGGTACAGAGGTACAGTGCAAGAGGAGAATGACTTCTAATGATTTATATAAAAGTAGGGTAACTAAAGTTGACATTAACTGACAGGCATTTCAAAAGGAGAAGATTCTGAATATTCCCCCCTCCCCAAAAAAGACAAATGTTTGAAAACAAAATACTGGAGGTGGTTCATATATCAGTTGACCTGATCTCATTATGCATTTTATACATGTACTTAAATATCACTCTGAAGTCCATAACAAAGTGTAATTGCTATTTCTTATGAAAAATTATATGTAAACAAATATTTTATACTTTCTAAAAAATAGAAAAAAAAAGAAAAGAAGAAGAATGAGTTTCAACATGCATAGAGAAGGTTTGATTATTAATACTAGAAAATCTGTTCAAGGTGAACTTAGAGATCATGCAGAACTCTTAAAATAATTTGAGCACAGAGACAGAAAATAGTTAAAATTATGCCTGCATCATTTTCCAGATGGGAAAATTTATCATATTATAAGGTTTTCTCAGATTCTGTTTATATCAAATAAATTAGGAGATGTAATATCATCAGGGTTATCGAAATTAAGTATATACATAATTATATATATATATATGTTTATAAAAATATATAATCAGAACCACAATTCATATAAACATATCTTTTGTTTGGACATCAGATACATGTGGGTGAGTGAATTCTACTTTTGTATAGGACATTAAATTCCACTACAAATACCAATGGTTGTTTTTTTAAGGGAGAAATTGCAATTTGTGATATATTCAATTACATTATAATGGACATTAAAATTATATATGTAATTTTAAATTAAAGCAGAGATATCACAGCTAATGAAGGTTAATACAGAAGGAAATTATGATGGTTTCAGCTAATACTTGTTAAAATATCAAATGCAGAAATTATACCTTGCTAATCCCCAGGCATTCAATATAAACATCACTGTTGAACATCCTGGATTAAAAGCTTGTGGCAGAAGCATTATGACACATGCATCCTCACACCTTTTTTCTCCAGTGAATTTCTAGGTAGACTGGCAGGAAAGGGTCACTGATTTCTGCAGGTGGAACCACCTGTCACACAGATGTGACATTCATGTTGTGGACCTCCTCTATGATTGCTCTTGTGTTCCTGAACATGAATCAGTCACTATGGTATTGCCCATGCAATTTGTTGACAGTCTTCCTTGGCTCTATGATTTAACACTGAGCAGATGCACATGTGTGAATTACATCTTCTTGTGATTTGTTTAGTTTCAGTGAGTCTTCCTAGGTATGAGATTACTGTTTGGCAAAGAATATGAAAAGTTGTTAATATTTTCCATATAAACCATACATTGCCAAAAACATGGTGCTTGGGAAACTGGAAACCCATATGCAGCAGAATGAACATAACCCCCTATCTCTCATTCTGCACAAAACTCAACTCAGAATGGATCAAGGACCTTGGAATCAGACCAGAGAACCTGCACCTTATAGAGGAAAAAGAAGGTCCAAATCTTCATCATATCAGCTTAAGATCAGCTGTCCTTAACATGAATCCCAAAGCACAAGGAATAAAAGCAGGAATCAATAATTGGGATGGATTCAAACTACAAAGCTTTTTCTCACCAAAGCAAACTATCAGCAATGTGAAGAGAGAGCCTCCATAGTGGGAGAAAATGTTTGCCACATGCGCTTCAGATAGAATATTAATCTCCAGAATCTATAAGAACTCAAAAAACTTTACACTAAGATTATAATCAACCAAATCCAATAAACAAATGGGCTAGAGAAATGAGCAGACACTTCACAGAAGAATATCTACAAGCAATCAACAGATACATGAGAAAATGTTCAACATCTCTAGTAATAAGAGAAATGCAAAACAACACTACTCTGAGATTCCATCTCACCCCAATTAGAATGGCAATTATCAAGAATACAGGCAACAATAGGTGTTGGTGAGGATGTGGGGAAAAAGGTACACTCATACATTGCTGGTGGGGTTAGTGCAGCGACTCTGGAAAGCAGTGTCGAGATTCCTCAGACAACTTGGAGTGGAACCACAATTTGATCCAGCTATCCTATTACTTGGGCTGTACCCAAAGGACTTAAAATCAGCATACTACAGTGATGCAGCCACATCAATGTTTGTAGCTGCTCAATTCACAATAGCTAGTCAATAGGTGAATGGATAAAGAAACTATGGTACATATACTCAATGGAATATACTCAGCCATAAGGAAGAATAAAATTAGGGCATTTGCAGGCAAAGGGATTAAGCTGGAGAATATCATGCAAACCGAGTTAAGAGAATCCTAAGAAACCAAAGGATGGATGATCTCTCTGATTAGCTGATGATGATACATAACGGGGGGTGGTAGGGAGGTAAGAATGGAGGAAGGATGGATTGTAGAGAAGAAAAAGAGGGGTGGAAGGGGTGGGGGGAAAATAACAGAGTGAGACAAATATCATTACCCTATGTACATATATGATTATATAAGTAGTATGAATCCTCTTCATGTACAAGAGAAATAAGGTGTACCCATTTGTTTACAATGAATCAAAATAAATAAATTAGAAAAGATAGTTTTGTAGTCTTTGCATATAACCTACATACATTCTCTTGTATACTTCAAATCATCTCTAGTTTATTATACCTAATAAAATGCAAATTCTATGTGAATACATCCTATAACATATTATTCAGGGAATAAATTGATGAAAAATGTTCCTTTATGTTTACCACAGACACATTTTCTTTGGGTTTTACACTACAATTTGTTAAATTCATGAAATATGGAACTCACAAAAATGGAGGACTGACTTCACTTTATTTCACATTACTTGTGAAGAACCACAATCTATGTGTAGATTTATAAAAGATGTTGTGAAAAATTTAAAAATACTTTAATTCAGATACATTTGAATTATTCTCTAACCATTAATACTCAAAAGACAAAGGATTTTTTTCATTTGTACTTCCATGTCCATGCCACATTTCTCCAAAGTGGGTCAATTATACTGTGTTTGGTAGCATCCTTATACCAGAGCTGTTGGAATAATTTTGATAACTTCTATAAGTTGAAAGACCAAGTACATAAGTAGTGTTTGTGAAATGTTCTATAGTTTTAAGATTGTATATGTTGGTTTTGAACTCATTTAAAATTTTGAGTGAATTTAACCTATGCAAAGATTTTGGCTGGAAAATTGCTCAAAGTCAGTTTAACTACAAATAGGCAGTTGAGCTCAGTCACTAATTTAACCACTGTGTGGTGTTTCACCTCTATCACCAGCATTTGCATGCACAAAACTTACCACTGACCTGATGATAGGGGTGTCTTTTCTTCTGAGGTGCTCTTTGGATATTACCTCAAGTTCCTTCTGTGCACCTTCCTTGCCTATGATTCTGGAAAAAGAACTTGTTTCTGAAAAATTGGGAGAAGAAATTCATTGAAATTTGTCACTGCCTAGGACTGTATAATTGCCCAATTGACACATCAGTGGAGCTCATATGCCAAATGAAGAAAAATTCTAGGTACTAGAAACACTGTCACATACATCAAAACTTATGAAAAGATTCAGAATTGGAGTACAAAAGCTAAAATTGAAAATTGAGGTTAGGCAGATGAAAATCAGTGGAAAAAGAGAGGAGGATCCCTCTAAGAAACTAAAACTTCAAAATATATTAATATTTTTCCCCAAAAATCAAAACAATGATAAGAAAACTCTTCAATTGTGCTTAGATTTTAAAGGAGATGTAACAACACCAGACAGATTTCTTCTCACTGTTCCCTTCGAATTGGTAGATTTGCTAATTAATTTCTGCAACACTTTGGTTCATATTTCCAAACATAGTTTTTGGTCAGGCATGCATCTAGATTGATGCAAAGTTTCTAATTCATAGGTGGACACTGGCCTTAGGGAATGCCTGCATATTTTGACCAAGAAAACATTTCTTCCTGTCATCTTGTGTTGGAGTTTAATTGGTGTGGAACTCCCTGGAGAGAGCATGAGGACAAATTACATGGGAATAAAAAGTCACCAGACTCTAGTCTGCAAGAAACCTCTGCACTGCAAACAAATGCACCACAGTCTCACAGTCTCACATGCATACAAGGTAGTGCAGCCCCTCTGGTCATCACAGAAGAGTCTCCACTGCAGGGTCCTTCTCCCCACTGTGCCTGCTCAGGGGGAGGGTCAGCTCCACTGCTGCTCCTGGTCAGCAAATTCCTGCACAGCACTGCCTTTCTCAGGTTCAGTAACTGCAGGAGCAGCCAGGTGTTCTCCACGCTTTTCTCCTTTAGAAAATTATATCTCTGAGGAAGACGCAGAAATCAGTACTCCTGGGAGCAGTTTTGGTAGAAGACATCTTCCCCTCCCTACATTCTTCCTTCTCCTCTCCCTCCTTTGTACCCTTTCTTCCTTCCTGTATGTGCCTCAGTCACTATGTTTTGCTCACTCAAGGAATATGAGAATAAACTCACACATTACTTGGTTTGTCAGCACATGCACCTGTGCATAGAACTCTCTGAACAACAGTTGACTAACCAGGAAACTTGCAGAATGACTAGTCAAATAAAAAAATATATTTGATTCAAAAGGCTGCCTTGCTCACACATCAGTTTTTATGTATCTCCATTTACTCAGTCTCAGAAATCAAGTGATCTTTCAGGAAGTAAATGGTGAGCAATACAGAAAACAACCTAGTGTGGAGAATAACGTCAGTTGGTGGGAGAGGCTGAGTGTGCTGTTTCTGTGCACCACAGCAGTAAAACAAGATTGGCTGTGGAAGCGTTAACACGAGTCAGGCTATTGACTTCATTAGAGATATCAATTCCTGGTTAGAAGCATGGTTTCCTCATTTTAATCCTGTATCTGACAGAGTTGACCAGCACATTAGGGTGCCAGGAGCCATGAGGAGCTCAATGTTTCTCCTCCCCATTTCCCACTGGAATTACCTGCTTGGGGTTAAGAAGCACCATTACCCTAGCACTCTGTCTAAATAGTGACACCATTGTCAGTGCCATCAAGGAGGAGGGAGAGTTCAGTTTCTTTACCTTCTCTCAAGACCACAGAGTCGATCTGCATTATAGTCAGATCTCTTCCAATATATAGCAAATGGCAATTGCATATGAAAGACCTGTGCTCCTTCTAACTGCTGCAGTGAGTCTCCAGTTGCTGATGGGTAAGGTCACCTACAGAGTGTTTAAAAACCTCTGTGTTCAGGCCTCAAAATGAACAGAATATTTTTATCTGGGATTCTCACCTTTCCAACTTTATTATGTTCAACACAACGTACAGTGACACATTTAATTGCACAATATGAATCATCTTTGATTGCCATGTTGAAAATATTTCACACCACTAGGAGCACCACATCAGGCCTGTTGAGCATCAGTGCACAACAAATGAATTTTGGTGGAGAGAAATGATTCTGAAAGAGATGTGTAGAGGAATGCACTCACAATATGGACACAATAAAATATGGGGAGCATTTCATTAGAATTAAAACATATTTGAAACACATGTTTTCCATGATGTAAATAACCACAATGTGTAAGGGCAAGGAAAATTTCCATTATGATTTTCACTGAAGGATTCTGCATTCAAAACTCCCATCTCAGGACAGGACACTGCTGAAAAGACAGAGGTCCCAGTGATCAGCTAGTGTTGCCTACAATTCTGTCATAGAAAAGAGAGATTCAATGGAGCTTGTGCTTACTTTACAATTAAATATGTACTCTTCCAGTGTTTCTTCTTGGACAGCATATGCAATCCTTCATTTGCCAATTGAACAATATAAAATACAATACAATATATTTTGAACATTCCGATTGAAACTACCATCATTCAGAGGTGGAGAATATGATAGCCACTGTGTGTGTCTGTTCTAGAACTGTCTGCAGTCCTAGAATTTGCACCTGCCCCAGAGATAGGAGGCTCTTCTAACCCACCTGCAACCTATTTCCTTCATCTTGCCTCCTCAGTTCCAAAGTGCCCCCTAAGACACTTGTGACTAGAAGACCAGTCTTCCCTGCATTGGAGTGCCTCACTCCTTGTCACTGTCCTCAGAGGAGGAGGACAAATGCTGATTCTCATAGAAGGCACTCATGGGCACATGAAAGCTGTGTTCCTCAGACATGACAAGAAAGGAATTGTCTTATAGGAGCATTGGGCTGTGTAGGGGCAGAAGAAGGGGAAGCTGTACTGAACCTGGAGCTCCACCAGGAATGGGGCAGTCTCCTATACACCATTCTGAGGGGCTGTCATGGAACCAAGCTGACTGTTGCAGGGCTAGACGTGGTGGAGGGTGGGACATGATTCAGTGCAGGGCATTTCCTTGGAGGGTAAAACTCCATGTTGGAAACTTGGGCTGGAATATCTTGTGTCACCTGTGGTAAAATTTGTTTCCAAGTCCACTTGAAACTGTCCGAGAAGGCAGAAATTCATCAACCCCAAACGTGGATTCCAAGGGCTCTGTGGTGAAGTCAGGCTGGGGCCAAGGGTACATTTCTTTTGGGCATTCTGACAAGTCTTGAAAAGAACCTGGGCATGCAATTTGTCTGAGGCCTTGATGCTGAGTTTTGTTCCTGGCCCTCTCTCAATGCTGCAGGCTACAGGCTACAGGCAAAACTGTTTATTCACATCATGACACCTGACTACTGACTGAGGTTTGAGCTCTGACTCCTGCCATGGTTTTAGAGGAAGCCTGGGACACTTTAAAGAAATGTCCTCTTACTTTTCCTCGGCTCTCTTTTCAAGGAGGGCAGGGATCTGTACCCAGGGTCTTACTGCTGCCTGGCAGATGACAGTGGTGATCACATCCTGTCAGGCTTTGGTTGCAGCAACTGAGTAAAAGTCAAGTTCTTTACTTTGGAAGGAATGTGCTGAAGGGAGGATGGGTTTCTCATCAGCATTCTTGGCAGCTGACTGATTGGGGACCACAGGGACCAGTACCGACATCTTCCCAGGTATTTACTTTGGCAAAGACCTGGTGGGATGCTGGAGGAGAGGACCAACATATTACAAGTTCATTACCAATGCTTTGTGTCAAGGAAAATTAAAAGCCAACTGTATAGGAAATAGAATGGAGAATGTCAAATTTCAGAGTAAAAATTTGATTGGTAACTTCAAATACAATGAGTGTTCCACCTCAGTGATGATTAGTAAAACACCCATTACAGTATCTATTTGACATATTTCATATCATAGTTGAGGATATCACATTCTTAATGTGGTGTCTTATAAACTAAGATGTATAAGGCTATATTGTGCATTCTACCATGCAATATATCTAAGTCATGCAACTTTGAGGACAGTGTGATGGCTGAGGAGATTTCATAGGAAATCTCAGATTGTTCCCTTTCTAGCAGTATGAAAAGGCTGCATGGTATGATTTCTCATGATGAACTGTTTGATTAAACATACCCACAAACATGTAAGAAAGGACATGGAAGAGGTGGTAATCAGGTGGAGACTGGGTGGAGGTTGACACTCAGATCGGCACAGGATTCTGTCAATTCATTCCCTTGTTCCTGTCTGCCCTGAGGTCTCCTAGGAAATCTCCAGAGTGGAGTCTGTTACTGCTGCTCTTCTTGCCTTTAGAAAAAAATAGGGTATTTGAATTAATCCACAGGAGGAGGAAATGTTTCAGGTCCCAGTTCCTTTGTGTTTGTGGTGACTTACTCTGACCTTCTCTAGGTCTGTCTTTTCCCTGAAGTCATACGCCATCCCTATCTGCAGGCCACCCTTCTCATTTACCACTAAATCAATTCACATAAACTTCATTGCCTTTGTGTCGGCCATGGTCATGTTTTTAGAGGACCCTGAATCCTACCCCTTACTGAATGCACAGGAAAATGGACTAAGATTTTATCTTTTTGAGAGGGCGTCCTGGTATATTTCTCTCTCTTTGCACTTTTTTGTATGGACATGGCTGTGATCATCATGTAGAGCAAAAGGGAAAACTTTGCAACATTGCATTAGAGTTCAGTGCCCAAGAATGGGATGCCCACTTACCCATCACTCATTTGTTCCCTGTTTCTTCTGTTTTTCAGGCTGGTTATAGCCTCCTGTGTTGTGGACATTCTCAGTCTAACTTGTTGCCTGGCTCTCCATCTCATTCATTGGATCAAATATTCGTGAGGCCAGTGCCCAATCCCAGCATTTCTTGGGGCATCTTCTGCTGCTTTAACTGTGTTCAATACCTCCCAGTCCTTAAACTTCACCTATGGGAAAAATGGACAAGTTTTTCTACATCAGGACGAACACAGCCAATTCTACAGCACTGTGATTGAGATTCATTTCCATGTCTTAATTTAGCATTGCTTAGGTTAGGGACTTAGGGGTGTAAAATAAGAAATGCTGGGATCTTGAAGAACTAGAAGGTTTTCTGGATTCACATGTCATATAGAGGCACTAGAAGGAAGGATTGAGATGTCCACGTTTGAGAACACTGGCCAACATTTGAACAAAATGACAAACATATGGATGAATAGCTCCCACATTGTTAGATAAGGTGCCTCCTCACAACATTGGAGTGGCCTTATCTACCTGTGAGGAGGTCCCAGGCCTGGCTTTCTTGGGTTGGAAAGAAACAATTGAGTGGCAGAGAGAGAATTAATGATTATCTAACCCAGGTTCTGAGCATGTCACCACCTGACTTTCCATTTACACAAATCTCCACTGACACTGGGGTCCTCCTCCTCTGCTGGGGGAGCCCACTACTCCAAATTCCCCTTCTTCTGAGTCATTTTATTCTGTGTTTTAATGAGACAGTAAATTGGAAACTGTGAGGAATGACCTGATCACTTCGTCATGTTCTTAGAGTTTGGTTCTTCTTCCTCAGATGGTGATATTGGAATTTCCTGAGTTACTGGAGAAGAAAAATTAATGTATACCCACAGAAGATATGGGATCCCTCTTGGACTGTTTTCATAATTGGTGTGGAAGACATCCATGAGCACAGAGCAGAGCAGTAGTATAGGTGGAACAACTGAATATGGGAAGGAGGGAGGAGAAGTGCAACCCCTTAGTCTGAGTTAGAATAAGTTCCACATTGTCTTCCATGCTTTTATAACCCATTGAAATGAATGCATGATTTGTATAACTCAAAATACATGATTATCCAAAGAGAGAAAATTTAAGTTGAATAACTAACCAACAAAGAAAAATGAGGAAGGGTGTAATCATAATGTATACATTAGAGATAAAAAGCAGTTTCACTACTTTTACCAGAGAAATTGAGAACATGATTAGAAATTTGTTTCTTTAAAAAAATCTGAGATCTTAAGCTGCAAATTCTAGTGCAAACAGAAGTATTTCTCCATGTATAGGTTCTACCAATATTGATCTTAGAAAATATTTCCAAAACCAAATGGGTAAATAAATAAAGCATATTTTAGTAGTAATGAATCTGCCAGAAATGAGACGCTCAGGACTGTATGGGTTCACTGCTGAGTTTCACCAAACTTTGCAAAATGTCCTATAGCAAGTTGTAAAGCTATTCAACAGAAATGAAAGAGAGGAAATTATTTCAACCACATTTTATGGGGCTAGCAAGAGTCTCAAACAAAAGCTGACCAAGGGAAAAGAGAGCAAAGAAATGATAGATATAAGCTACAGAGAAGAGTGAAATTTTGTCATTGTTGAAGTTATTAAGGATGGAACCACAGGACATTGACTGCTAGACAGAGTAAACAAATGCTTCCTCTCAGGAGTGGAGAATAAGGAGAGAAATGACCAAAATGTTGAAGAGGGGTTTTTGGGGACAGGGAAGGGGATGGGAATGGAGGACAAGGGGTGGAGGAAATGGCTAGCAGAGGACAGTTTGGACAAGACCCAGGACTTACGTTTGCATGTGTGGAAATTGCACATCTATTAATGAGGTAATATCATTAACTGAAGAAATTTATATGTGTCCATCACAAATACCCATGGCAAAAATTACCAGTTTTCACATTCATTCACCACCTGCCCACAAATATGAGGATGCAGAAATAAATGGGCTCTGAAATTTTAATACATGTGAATAATTTAAATATAGAATGATTTATTTATCAGTTTCAGTAGAAAGAAACACTTTAAAAGGAAACAGTGCTTAGCCCAGCACTTAAATCTCAGGTATTAGGTTTCTCCACTCTATTAATTGCTCTAGCAATACAATGAGGAACACCTGGAAAAAGAATGCCAACCTGAGATCCCACAGTCCTCTTCTTTACTGTAAGCAGGTTTTCAGACAGGTGACTGCTGGACACATAGCATGGGAAGAGATGTAGACAGCAGGAGATGCCAGGGAAGGGCCAGACAGGGAGGGTCACAGCCCTGGACTTTTATACCGAAACAGAGTCACATGTTCTTACTACTGAGCTAATGCAATCAACCTAATCCCCCTGGAGAAATTTTTGGTTTATGAAAGAATCACACCTTGCATCCCATGACCCAGGGTGCCAGATTTGCCAATCATTGTGTCCTAGATACATGCTGCTTCCCTGACCACTCTCAATATTTCTAAGGCAAATTACTTTTAGATACAGATTTAAAATGAAGAGTTAGGATGATTTTGAGACACTACAAAGATTGCACATGCAAGTTGTTCTAGCCAGCATTGGAGTGAAGGATACATTCCTGGCATTTTAGGAAATGATGACTTAATTGAAAGAAATAAACTGCATCCCTCAGTTACTTTTGAAAAGTAAGTGTCATTGGTGAATATGAAAGTCAAATTATGTTGAAGAGGATGTCTTTTTCAGTAGAACTTGGAATGACATTTCTGCATTGCAAAGGGACCACAATGAGCAGAATGCTGAAGGATAGCCTGATGCTGAGCACTGATGTCCCTGTTTGCCATGAGATTCAGGTGGGGCTTCTGATTTCTGGGGCAGGAGCAAGGTGTGTTTCTGGCATTAACCCTCCTCTAGGGCATCCACTGGGGCCCTCAACTGGCCAAATCATTCAGGGTTGTGTGAGCATGTAGGAAATACAACAGTGCCCTCTACACTAACCAGTGGTCCAACCTTACCCCTGACCAACAGTCATTCCCAGCATTGTGCCAGTCTTTTCCTGCTGGTGTCCCTCTTTTTCTAGGTTCCTAAAATTCCAGACAGTGATTGACACTTCGTAAAGCCCTGGGGATTATCTACTGTGTTCAGATCACAGGGCACCTGAGTATTTCAAGCACATAGAGGACTTAATGCAAACTCTACTCCATGAGTCCTTCATATTTCTTCCAAAAAGAGGGAAGCCCACCACTTTTAAACTACTTGCTTATCCATTCAAAACCATCATAAAATTCTGTCAAGAAAAACTGTTCAAGACAATTTGGTAACTTGAGGAAGAAGAAAAATGGATTTTTTTTTCATGAAGTTTTTTAATGAGTGCAATCTGTAGTACTTTAAGGATCTTATTAGGATGAGAGGTCTTTAACTGAAAAACATATGAACTCACACATACACACACACACTCAAAGATAATTCTTTTCCAGAATTTTTACTTTTCTCTCATTTTTGGAGACCTACTTGTAGTGTCCTTCCATCACCACATCCCGAGTCCACTGCCTGGAATTTGTATTAACTGTCTGGAGTTCTATGAAAATTCTTGAACAATCCTGTTAGTCAAACCTCCTTCTAAGCTTAAGTTGTTTCACAAATAGAAATTGGAGAAAGAACACCCCAACCTCACCAGGGAAGGAATTGGCCACACTCAGACCTTGCTAATTCAATTAAGTGCTTAGAAGTGACTGGTGGACCTGACACCAAGTGAGTGGGTGTAGTGGGTAGACTAGTTATCACCTGAGGATATGGAAAAGCCTGTCCTTTGAAACCCAGCTGAGAACGAGAAATGTCTCTCTTTCTCATGGGATCAGGCTTTCTCTTGGGATCACATTGGAGACATTGATGCTGGAAACATGGAGGCAGCTTCGGACCACTATAGAGGTCAGGCTCAGTTTGATGTCTTAATTAAATCACAATCTTCTCAATCAAATGGAGCTGATACAAAAGTTTATTTTGGTCCTCCTCTACCTGCAGAGTCATCAGTGTCACCTTGGGCAGATGCACAGTTGATAAAAAATTTGGCTCCTGTGGGAACATATCTGGATCCCAGGGAGAAAGTGTCTGCCTGGAGAGAACTTCTGAGGCTGCTCTGGGCTGTGGAATATGGGAAAATCCTGCTAGGAGACTATAGCTGTGCAGGCCTCACACACCCTCCTCAGTAAATGCAGGAAGTGGAGGAGAGGGTATGAGTGCATGAGCTCAAAGAATCTGCTAAGGCCAAGGCAAAGAAAGTATTTGGGTAAATGCACAATCATCAGTGTTTCCAAGGATCCCTAAGGGAAACCCAGATTTTACGGTGGTCTGAGACATTCCCATAGAGAAGGGAAACATGTCTCAGGACCAGTGGAGTTCTTTTTTTGTTTGTTTTTTTCTGCTCCTGTGGGTTTGAACTCAGTGGCACTCAAACACTTAACCATCATTCCAGCTTGTTTGGTATTTGATATGCAGACACATTCTCAGTGAGTTGTTTAGAGCATCAGTCTTGTTCAAGTTGTCTTTGAATTGGTGGCAATCCTACTGCCACTGGCCCTCAAGCTAGTGGGGTTTCATGCATGTCGAGTGTGCCTGGTTCCAGTGAGGTTCTAGGCATTCATGAGAGAATAGAATATCAGCATGCCACATCAAAGGCAAAGACAGAGTTTATTTAGGAAAGTAGATACATATTCATGGGAGAATGGGGCATCTGAATTGAGAGATCCTTGTGTGTCAAACAAGGTAATTGCACTCCAGGGAGAATGTGGGCCCTCCAGGGGTAGAGAACGCTAACCCTTGGGGCTCGGTGTAAATATTCAGAGTGGCACTTTCCAGGGGCTGCACTGGGCATGCAGGCAGGCTATGGCTGCAACACATCATCCTAGCCTTGCCTGCACTTCCACATTGTCCTCCTGCTACAAGGCATGACTCAGGAGTGTAGGCCAAAATATGTGTCTCAGGAATTGCAATGGCTCCTGGACTTTTCTGCATTTCTATGGCACATGGGCATTTCCTTTGACGCTCAGATTCTCTGCCTTTATTCCCAAGTTCCTGTCTCAGGAGCCCCCAATCTGTAACCTCAGTGACTGGAGTGAAACCCAAGTTCCAGGAAGCAAGTTGGATCAGGTAAATAGGGACCTTCTTTCCTGCGGAGCACAGACCAATGCTGGGACCCCAAATTGTATGGGGCTCAGACACTGACTCTGGATAACAGGATCTTAAATGTGCTTTTGATATTAACACACTAAACCAGCATGTAAAAGCTGCTGCTCTACGCCAATTTTATGAAAAACTGAGTTGATATGCAAGGGTGTATAATAAACTCCACTGTGAATAATCTATATGGTGCAAATGATTCACTTGAGGAAATGCTGGGTGGCCTATGGGATCTCCATCATTTTTAGCAGTACCCTGATGTGAGAGTCAACAGTTCTGATTCCAGACAAGGCAATGAACACCCTTGTGGAAAAGGGTCCCTCAGCCTTTCTCATTTTGGGTATTTAAAGGCACTGTGACCTGTGCCCAAACTTAGTTCTATGCTTATACCAATCTTTCCATTGTAGACACTGGCTGCATGCTTTGACTACTTTGCTATCCAAATTGCTTTCAAAATCATGAGGTAATAACTTCTCACCGAGACTGCAACACAGTCTGTCTCACATTGGAAAGATATGGAGGCTGAAAACTCGTGTTCAGACCACTCAAATTTATTCCTAATATGCACTTAAAACATGCATCACTGTTTTCTATTGCACCTTAATAAAGCTGGAAAATTCTGGAGGTACAGATACAATTTTCTGTTTCCATTTAGGTCTGCACAATGAGGTTTTAACCTCTCTCTAGGTGACTCTGAAAGTCACTGAAGTGTGGAATCACTGGATTTGGTGTGCACTGACAAGAAGTATGTGGTACATCATCTCAATTTTTTGGCACTGGGAACACCATCAAGAGATAATATGTGGCTCTCTAAGGAAAATGAAGCCAAATCTGCTCCTTCCTCCCTGAAAGCACTGATATTGGTGTCCTTATTCAGAAAGTGTGTCTGGGTTAGAATGCTTTTGAAAACAATGCAGGAGCTAGCATTGGAAAGCAGGGAGGAGAACCAGTTAGCTTTACATGGCTCCTGGATCTCTCATGAGCTGGACATCACATTGAACATCAGGGTTCAAATCTAGGAAACCAGGATTTTGGAAACCAAGGGCAGAAACATGGCTTTTCATTTCTAACAAGGACAATGGTCCTGCTGAAGATAGTTCCACTCCAGTCTACTTCCTGTGGGACTAATTTGGGGGAAGCAGGCACAGCATGATGAAGTGGACAATGAGAGGGATTACCTGGAGTAAGGGATGGGGTGGGACAGGACTGAAGGCACAGACCTAGAAATCACCAGAGTGGGTCATACCAAACACTAAGGAAAATGGCCCCCAAACTTTTCTTCCTTTTCTGGATTTATCCAAATACCATGGTTTGTTCTGCAGCCAAGAAGAACAGCAGAGGAAGGCTCTGCTCCAGAAATTACACAGGGCAGAGAGCAAGCAAATTGGAGGGAAGGGACAGAATCCAGTGCCTATCTGAGGGTGAGTGTCCCCTTGTGGCATGTTCTTTTTCTCCTCTGGATAATCCTGATTTGTTCCTGTTAAATGTCCCTCTTTTCTGAGTGACTTGCCATCATCCATTAAAGGCAATGTGGCTCAGGCTTGTGTGAATTTAGGGTATGGTGTTTGTAATATTTTGTGGGATTCCTTTCATAATTCTCCTGATTCAAAATGGGGGTGCAGATGGACCAAGTTTTTTCCAATGACTGACATGATGGAATGTATTATGGAGGAATATTCATACTGTGGCCGGGTGAATCCTCTGAACTTTCCTGTAAAAACTCGTCAGCCACCAACCTGCTCAAAGGAGCATTAGCCATCTACATCACATGGAATAACATATGAAACATTTTATATCTCTATTAATAAGACCCAATGTGAAAAATGGGATATTTTCAAATATGCCGTGAAATGTGTCAAGTTGATATTATAGTTGTTGTACTGATCAACACAGAGTAGAGCTCCCTTTCTACATTTGGTGAATAATGAATTGTGAATTGCAAGTCTTGAAGTCCATTTCCTATTGATTAGGTTTTCATTTTTGTTGACAGAGAGCAAGTACTAATGAATGTTTTAAGTGCATTTCTTTACCTCCCTCAAGTCAGCAGGCCATTAACCACCCAAACTCACTGAAGAATTCTGTCCTGGTCCCTGTGTTGGAGAGTCAGCCACTTGTGAAGAACATTGAAGACAGATCCATCCTCCTTGCAACACAACCCTTCCAAAGAAATGAACGTGACCTCCAATCCATTCCTGCACCTATGAAAGAACAGGAAGTAGCCATAACTGGCACCAGCTAGCTAACTGCTAGACTCTGACGTACACACTGCCCTGCATGTGAAAGGAACACAGGAATACCCAGATGGTGTCTCCTTTAATGTAGCTCAGACTGCCTCTAAAAGGCATAGCATGAGCCAGTGGCTCAATTCTCCACCAACGTCCAGGTGCTCTGATGTTAGCAAACAGCACCTCCTGCAATCTATAGAATGAAAAGAGGTCCAGGATCTCACACTTAGCATCAGGGCCTCAGGTAAGGGACATGCCAGGATCCTCTCAAGGCAAGCCAGAATGCCGCAAAGAAACTTAGACACAATCCAATATAGACTCCACAGGGGGGCACTGGCTATCCAGGCTGGAGGTTTTTATGTCTCTGCAGTATGTGCCAAATACAACTGGACTCAGAGAAAGAGTGCACCCCAAGTGACCCGGAAGTCTGTACAGCACAGTTCCAGCATGGATCTTTACCAACCACAGAAAAGCTCAGTGCTGAATCCTGTCCTGCCATGCACCAAGTCCAGTCTTCCAGCAGCCACATGTGTTGTATGAGAGCCTCTCAGAAAGGGTTACAGGAGAGTGCACTGTGACTGTGGGAGCTCCAGGCTCATTGCAGCTCCAACTAATCCTTCCCCTACAAAGCCCAATGCTCCAGCTAAGAGCAATCCCTTCCTTGACACATCTGAGGGATACAGCTCCAGTGTGCCAGTGTGTTCCTTCTGTGAGCACCTTCAGATGTTCTCCTCTGAGGACTGTGACAAGGAGTGAGGTACTCCATGACAGGGAAGACTCACCTTCTAGTATCATGTGACATGGAAAGGGAAGTGGGGTAAGGAGGCAAAAGTGCCTGGAGCAGACTCTGCATGGGGCACTGGACTCTTCTAACTGTGGGGCAGGTACAAATTCTGGAACTGCATAGAGTGCTTGAACAGACACAGATGCTTGCTCTGAATGATGGAAGCTTCTTTGGGTTTCCCAAAGTGATTTGTCAAATGTCCTCATGAAGGATTTCATATACTGCGCATAGAATGGAAAATGGAGTGGAGATGCCAGTGTAGCTATTGAACTGTAATGTAAATAGGAGGCTCATGTGATTCTGTTTTCCTATGACTGAATTCAGGGCAACACTGGTTGACCACTGGGACCTCTGTCTTTGCAGCAGTGTCCTGGTTGTGATGGGAGGGTTTGACCAGAATATGTCAGTGGAAACAATTTAGGACAGTTTCCTTGTCCTCACTCATTGTGCTCATTTATATTCTTTGCAAATATATGCTTAAAATTCATTTTAATCTTAAGACATTTCTCTCCATGTTTTATCATGTCCATAGTTTGAGCACTTAACTGTGCACACCATTTCAAACCCATTTTTCTCCTCCAAGGTTCACTTCCTTTATACTGGTGCTCTTTTTGCCTGACTTGGAACCTCGTTGATGTGGCAATTCAGGTCATTCGTTGTGTTCAATGAAGTATGTGTCAGTGTATTTTCTTTTGTACAATAATAAAGTCATGAAAATACATATATTTTCCCAGATAAAAGAGTTTTTACATTCATTTTGAGTCCTGAACCTTGAGGCTCCACATACTGTCCAGGAAATCCTACCATTCAGCAGTTGGGAAATCACTGCTATTGTGAGAAGGAGCACAGGTCTCTACATGCATCCACCATGCCTCATCTTTAGAAATAGGTCTGCCCAGGATCCACAAAGACTCTGTGTCACTCTGGGATGATTAAGCAGCTGAACTCTCCTTCCTCGCTAATAGGACTGAGATTGGGTTTCCTATTCAGAGACACTGAACTGGTACAGAACTTCTTAATCCAGGCAGGTGATGCCCATGAGAACCCTGGAGAAATGGTTAGCTGCTCATGGCTCCTGGCACCCTAAGGCATTGCCAACTCTTTCTGAAGCAGGGACCAAATGACTCAGTGATGCTTCTGAACTGCAAGGTCAGAGCCAGGGATTTTCATCTTCAAAGGTGTCAGTGCTCTGTTTTTATTAGTTCCTGACCCAGTCTATCCTTTACTACTGCTCTCCTGGACCCAGGTGGAGCACAATCACTTCCTGCCTCCATCTCTCATTACTTCTGGAGACAACCGTGAGTTCTGGAGCATTCACCATTTACTCCAGAATAATCACCTGATTTCTGAGCCTGAATAAGTGGAGATACAGAAAATATGATGTCTGACTAAGGCAGGTTTTAGAAAACTCAGTCAGTTCCTGGGTTCAGGCTGACTCTGAGTGCAAGAGTCACATATTGTTTGTTTGTTTTGGATCCTTTCATCTTAATTTCAGTGTTTAAGTCTTGATTTTAAACATCCAGCAATCCAGTCTTAGCAGTCTTAAAGTACGAATATTGGGATTTAACTTTAATGTTTATAATTTTATAGTTACTTTTACGCTTTTTGTTTATTACCTGTGCATAGATAATGGTCTAATATACTTTTGTAAGGCACTAACAGGTAGCAGTTGAAGTACACATTCTAGTCCCTGTTTGAGATCACAGTAAGTTTACAACAAAAAACAATCAGTTGCATGTAACCTTAATGGAGCTGAAGTCTGGCATATTGTGGCATCACTCAACCATGTAGTAAGGTGGGAGGCAGAGCCTTATCCTAGATAATTTGGGGCACTTCACAAATCCTAGGTAAAGTGGTCTAGATTTGAAGTTCAACTTTGTCTTCTTTTTAAATGTCATTTTACAAAGTTTACATATATAGTTTCCTAAGCCTACATGAATGTTAGTTAACACAATATGCTGTTACATCTAAAACATGAATCAAAGAAAGCTGACAGAGCTTTTAACCTTCCCATTGTGTAGTAAAGTGGTAAATGATCTTATGTTTTACAACATTAATCTTTAAATAAATCAGTTTCTCATTAACTTTTAGAAATATATTCACATTTTTATCCCAGAATAGGAGTCAATATGAAGTTCAAGTCCAGTTACGGAACATTAAATGATAACTCCCCCCCCCAAATTTACTCTTAATATAAGTTTAACATTACCATTACCACATTAGATTGGAGAACACCAGCTTGATAAAAATTTTTTAAACGTTTTGTTTAAGAGATGTATACCTGGAAGATATGAGCACAATTTAATATATAAGAATAGTAATAGAATCATAATTACATTGATGTTTTTATATTAACCAAGTTTAGCTTTTGAGGAAAGTTTAGACTTTCCAATGTAGTGTAATACTCTAAAATAAAGTTTGATGTTTAACCAGCATTCTACAAACTGCCAATATTCAGGACTACTTGTTCTAGAGAATAAAATGTTACCGACATACTGTTAAGACTAAATTCCACAAACTCCTAAAGGACCCACAAGAAAGCAATCATTGTGTATAGATAATAAGAGTTCCTAACCAAAAATGTCTAAAGAAACCATTTAAAATATCATCCTATTAAGTAGAAAGTACCATTGGTAGTATAGCAGGAGAAGGAATGCTTCACTCTAGCACAGCAGAACTTAGAAAGCCTTTCTTAGACTCCCTGTCTCAACAGCTTTACAAATGTGTAAGAATCAGCCTGACAAGAAAGGGTGCTCCTTGCATCAGGAAAACCATCAACATTTCCTTATGGAAACACCATGACAGAGGGGCTGGGGTGTTGCTCAGTGGTAGGGCACTTGCCCAGTATGTACCAGGACCTGACTCTGAGGACCACCCCCAGCACAGGAAGGAAAAAAAGAAGAAGATCTTATTGCGGGGTGGAAAGACTCCATTTTCAATTATGTCAGTTTTCCATCAAGTTAATTTATAAATTTAATGCAATCCTAACCAAAATAATCAAAATAGTGATAGAATTCTCATGGAACTTCCAAAAATGTATTTTAAATCACAACTACTTAAAGAGGGCTTGCCCTATCAGATATCAAAATATGACAGTTTTTCAAGATTAGAGCAATGATACATTGGTGCATATTAAACAAATAGACCCATGGAATTAAGAGTCTAGAAACAGATTTATTATAAATGGAATTTCAGTACATGGTAAAGAAGGAAGAAGTAGTTTAAAACATGGCTACAAATCCATGGACAATTCTTCCCTTGGTAAGTGGGATCAATGTCCACTCTGAACCAATGGAAGTGCTGCCTTGGACTTCTGAGGTGAGGTCATAAAAGGCCAGGCAGATCTCCTCCTTCTGTTGCAGCATCCACTTCCAGTGTCTGAAAGTCCGACCATCCTGAGCCTCCATAGAGCCTCACAGAGGCCACCCGTGGGCGTTCCAGGGATTATGTCTCCAGCTGAGTCATGCACAAACTATGACAGTGATTCCCACCCTCCACTGTGGATGTCACCCTGGCCATTCCAGTCTTCCCAGTCACTCTGGAGCAGAGACACATGACCCACATTCTGCCCAAATTCTCAATCTACAGAATTCATGAGCATAATAAATCGATATTGTTCTATGCCACTAAGTTTAGAGTCATTTGGTATTCAGCAATAGATAACCAGAACCAGAGAGCTTTCCAAACAGTAAGAAAAATCCTGACCCCTTTGATAAATGGTTTAAAAACTTAGAAATTTTTTCTTAATGTTGAACCCCACCTCATGCCACAAAATGAAATTAAAACATTCATAAATGAATATTTTAATAATAAAAGTTTCAAAATAAAATCCTTTAACATCCACATCTGTGGGTTCCACACTCGCAGATTCAACCAACCGTGGATCAAAAGTGATATGCTTGCCAGGTGTGGTGGTGCGCACCTGTAATCCAGGGGCTCAGGAGGCTGAGGCAGAAGGATCACAAGTTCAAAGCCAGCTTCAGCAACTTAGCAAGATTCTGTCTCCAAATAAAAAATAATAAAAGGGCTGGGGATGTGGCTCAGTGGATGTGTTCCCTGGGTTCCACCTGAGGTACTCCTCCCCAGAGAAAAAATGATGCTCTTGCTGAACTTAGCTCTCTAACTGCTGCATCTCTAATGAATAGGTACGGACTTTTTTCCTTGTCATAATATCTTAAAGAATACACCATAAAAACTATGTATATCATATTTATAATTTATGGGATATCATATGTAATCCAGAAAATATTTAAAGTATATGGGAGGATGTACATAAGTTATAAGCAGATAATTATAATATTTTATATAAAGATTTAAGCACTTACTACTTTTGGAATTCAAGAAGAACACTAGAACTAATCACCATGTCCCATGGATACTGAGGGACAACTGTATTCATAAAGATTCTATAAACTGATGGAAAAGTGCTTCATAAATATGACCACCCCACAAAAAAAAAAAAAAACCCAGGTGACCAAAAAAATTAAAAAGATTGACAAATTCAATCACATAAACATAAAAACCTGTCACCAAAGCCTCCATAAACAAAGTTAAAAGATGTCTGACTTCCAGGCACAATGGCGCAACCTGTAAGCCCAGCAGCTCAGGAGGCTGAGGCAGGAGGATCATGAGTTCAAAGCCAGTTTCAGCAAAAGGGAGACACTACACAACTCTGTGAGACCCTGTTTCTAAATAAAATGCAAAAAAACAGGGCTGGGGATGTGGTGCAGTGGTCGAATGTCAAGTCCCTGAGTTCAATCCCTGGTAGCCTCCTCCAAAAAACCATGATTGACAGATTGATAGAAAGTACATACAGCATATGTAACAACAAATTTAATAATATAGAGAAAAAACAAGGAACACCTACATATTCAAAAAGAGCAAAAATCCAATAGGAAATTTGGGAATTAATATGAGCAAATATTTCAAAGAAGAAATGTAAATTGAAAGTGAATTTAAAAAGATGTCCAACCTCAATATCAATCATGCACATTCATGTTAAGGCAAAAATATCCAAAATATATATAATTTTCACCCAGCAAACCTTTATATGTACACTACCAACCAACAGCCCTACCTACAAACACCTGTCAACACATCAATGGACCCCAACAACCACCTGCCCAGCCACATGCCCCAGAAGCTGGCCTATGTGTGCCCCTGCAGATGGTGTCCTGCAAGTTGCCACAGAGCACATGCCACACGCCCTTACAAACAGCATGTGAGTCTCAGCAGCTGCAGTGGGTCTCACCAGCCAGCTTGACTCGGCAAGATTGGGAGACCGTCAACAAGAAACTAGATCAAGCCCAAGACACAAACAGTGATCTCAAAGACAAGCCATTTTAAATTATCTAGTGAGAAAAAAAAAAGAGCAAAAGGAATGAAAAATAGTGAAGAAAACTATGGAACATACTGTACAATGTCAAGGGGAAAACGTACATACAGATTCATACAGAACAAGGGACCCCAAGCAGGTTAAACCTAAAGAGGTCTGCCCTGAGATGCATTACACTTAAACTGTCAGAAGTCCAAGTAAATTTTGAAAAGGACAGAGTAACTCATCATGAATAAAGGAGCCGCCATAAGGCTATCAGCAGATTACTCAACAGAAACCTGGAAGGCTAAGATAGAGTGGGAGGGTATGCTCAAAGAGCAGAGAAAGAACTGTCATCCAAGTATTCTACACACAGTGAACTTAGCCTGTAGAAATGAAAGAGAGATAAAGACTTCTCCAGACAAAATGGAGGGAGTCTGTCACCACTAGAACTGACTTATAAGTGCTACAGGGCCCAATGGTCAGGAGGCTGAGGCAGGAGGATCTCGAGTTCAAAGCCAGCATTAGCAAAAGCAAGGCACTAAGCAACTCAGTGAGACCCTGTCTCTAAATAAAACACAAAATAGGGCTGGGGATGTGGCTCAGTGGTCCAGTGCCCCTGAGTTCAATCCCTGGCACTCCCATCAATAATAATAATAATAATAAGGGCTATAGGGACCTTTTCCTAAAAGGATACTAGGTTACCATATAAAAGCATATGGAATTATAAATGTCTCTGGTAAAAGAAAATATACAGACAAATGCACAGTAATACAACACTTTCATGGTGGTGCTTAATCACTTTTAACCCTAGTATAAAAGTTAAAATACAAAAATATTAAGACTAACTATAATATCTGAATCGATACACCACATAAAACAAATTGCATGCAAAGTTAAGTCGTTATCGGTATATAGTAGACTGTTCTGACTATAAAAGTTTTTATGCAAACTTCATGGTAACCACAAAGAAAAGGAACTACAAAAAAGTCAAAGAGAAAATAATCACAAAGCAAATCACCTAAAAACATTAAATTACAAAGGCAGACAAGAGAAGAAGAGAGAAACAAAAGAACTGCAAAACAGAAAACAAATTATGAATAATTACTTTAAATATAAATGAATAAAGTTCCTCAATCAAAATAAGAAGAAAGGTTGAATGGATTTTTTAAAAGATTCAGCGAAAGACTGTCTAAAAGATACTCATTTTAGGGTCAAGGGCACATGGAAGCTGTAAGTGAAGGGATAGGAAAGGAGAGTTCATTCAAACGGAAACCGAAATAGGCAAGCAGTTGTGCTCACATCACACAAAAGACAGTCAGACTGACAAAGATCACTCATAATAATAAGAGGGTCAATCAATAGGAGGACATAGCAATAATTAACATGTAGGCATCCAGTGTCTTAGTACCTCAAGATGCGAAGTAAATATTTATGGATCTGAAGAGAGTAACAGGCAGCAAGGTTGGAACTGCAGGAAGATTCCATACTGGACTTCAGAAATGGCTCTGTGGTCCAGAGAGAAGAGCAATAAGGGAAGCACGTTCTGAGCAGCTCTGCAGAACACCAGCAGACACACAGAACACCTTCCCCCAAGGAGGGAAGAGGTGTCCTTCCCAAGAGTGCACAGAACATTCTCCAGAGTAGGTCACATGCTAGGTTACCAAAAAAGGCTGCAAGTGCTTAATAAATCTGAATTTCTCCCAAATGGAATGAAATTAGAAGGTAATTATTCAAGTCAAACAGGAAAATTTACCAGAACTTAGAAATTAAACACTCTTGAACAATCAGTGGGTCAAAGAAGAACTCGAAGGGGAAATCATAACCCATCTCAGGACAACCTAAACTAAAACCCAACCACCAGGACATACAGGACACAGCAGAACATCACCAGGAGAAATTCACAGTGATGGAGTCTCCACTAACAAAGGAGGCAGCCCACAACTAAACACCCTAACATTGCACCTGCACAGACTAGAATAAAAACAAATTAAGTTAGCAAAAAGGAGGAAATTATAAAATTGGAGCAGAAGTAAACAAAACAGAAAAGAGAAAAATAGAAAAACTCCAAAACCAAGAGCTGGTTTTTTTGACATCAACAAATTTGACTAATTTTATCTTAGACTATTCAAAACCATCCTGTAATAAATGGATCCTCCAGATAGCAAATCAATAAAGAAACAAATGATTTGAATACAACTACAGAGCAAGAAAAAAGAAAGAGAAGACCCAAAAGTAGACAAATGAGGTTAGGTCCAATGAAAACACTTCTGTTCAGCAAAGGAAAGGGTTAACAGAATGAAAGGGCATCCACCAGAGAAATGGAATTTAACACCATGCTGAGAATCTATCCCTCCAGGCAGAATGGCAAGTATCAGGGATACAAGTAACAATTAATGTTGGATGTGAGGAAAAGTCTTACTCATACCTTGCTGGTCCGACTTCAAATTGGTGCAACCACTCTGGAAAGCAGTGTGGACATTCCTCAGAAAACCTGGAATGGAATCACCATTTGACCCAGCTATCCCACTCCTTGGTTTATACTCAATGGACTTAAAGTCAGCATCCTACAGTGACATGGTCACATCACTGTCTGTAAGAGCTCAATTCACAATAGGTAAGCTATGGAACCAACTCAGTGCCCTTCAATGAATGGATAAAGAAGAGGTGATACATATACACAATCGAATATTACTCAGTCATAACGAAGAATGAAATTATGGCATTTGCCAGTGAAAGGATCTAACTGGAGATTATCATGCTAAGTGCAATAAATCAATCCCAAAAACCAAAGACTGAATGAATTCTCTCTGATAAACGAATGCTAACTCACAATAAGCATTGGGAGGGGGAGAATAGAAGTTCACTGGATTAGACAAAGGGGGATGAAGGGAAAGGAGGGAGGGGTGATGGGAATTGATAAACGGTAGAATGAACTGGACACCACCTTCCTGTGTTCGTATGTGAACACACGACCAATGCAACTCCACATCAGGTACAACCTCAAAATGGGAAGTCATACTGCACGTACGAACGACGGGTCAAAATACACTCTACTCTCACAAATAACTAAAAAGAACAAATAGAAAATTTTTTTTAAAAAAGAGAGGCACCTTTGAGATGTCAGAAAATGTTTGTAGACTATATATTTGATACAAAGGTCACACCCAGGACATACAAGGGAGTCCTACAACTCAATAGCAATAATAACCATATTAATAACAACCCAGTTAAAAGGGGAAATACTCTGAACAGATCTGTCTCCAGGGAAGACCGATAGATATCTGAAAATGTACACTGATCATCAGAGAAACACAAACCAAGACCATAGGGTACTACGACCTCGTACCTGTTGGGATGACTGCTATTTAAACACACACACACACACACACCTAACAAATGTCCGCAAAGCTTTGGAGAAGAGGCCATACCAGTGTCCTGCTGACTGGAGAGCAGATCAGGGAGGCGGTGACGGAAAGTCCTGGAAGTGACCTGGAAATGAAGCCAGAATCACGTGGCCGCTGTCAGCTGGTGGGCAGGTACGCACAGCGTTTGAGGACAGGGCCTTGAGGAGCCCTGGGCATGGCCAGGCTGTCACAGCATCCTCACAGGAGCAGGAACCACTCAGTGTCCACGCACTGACCCACAGATGAAGGAACCAGGGCCTGCACACCTCCATGTGGCCTCCCCAAACAAGAAGGGAGTCCCTCCGCCATGACAGTGTGGGTGAGCCTGAGAACACTGTGTCAAGTGAAATGGCCAGAAAAGGAAGACAGACACTGCCCAACCTCAGTGCGTGGACCTGGAAGGGCAGCCCAGAGGTGGAGAGCAGAGTGGTGGCTGCCAGGTCTTGGGGTGGGGCAGGCAGGTGCCCATCAGTTTCCATCACTCAGGATGGCTAATGTCCAGAGGTCCCACACCTGACTCGGTGGCTACGGTTAATAATGATGCATGGTGAGCTGGGAGTTGCGAGATCCTAGACCTGCAGTGCCTACACACACACACACACACACACACTATATGGGAGGTTATATGAGGTGTTGAGGTGATGAGTAACTAATTAGCTGGACTGTCATGACCACTTCATAATAGAAACAACAGATTGTATAACTTACATTTATATGATTTTTTAATTTCCCAATAATACCTCAATAAGGCTGGAAGAAAGTAAATAATCCAATGCAGAGGGTAGAACACAGGTTGCCAGGGACTGAGGAGAGGGGCAACAAGGAGATATTGGTCAAAATGGTGCACAGTTTCAATTATGAAAGATGAGCAAATCCCACGGAATGAAGAAAATGTGGTGTGTATACACAATGGAGTATTACTCAGTCATGAAGAATGACATTATGACATTTGCCAGTAAATGGATGGATCTGGAGGTTAGCATACTAAGTGAAATAAGGCAATCCCCAAACCCAAGGTCAAATGTTTTCTCTGATATGTGGAATTTAATCCATAATGGGGGAGGGGTCTGGAATAGAAGTTCAGCGGAGAGGACAAAGTGGATGAAGGGAAGGAAGGATTTGGAAAGGAAAGACAGTGGAACGAATCAGACACATGCACATATGAATACACCACAGTGAGTCTCATCTTCAAGTATATCCATAGGAAATTAATTTTAAAAAGTAATTATGGCCTCATTTACCTCTAAGAATTTTTTACTTTCCTTCCTAATATCTTCTGTTATCCATTCATCATATAGTAGCATATTGTTTAATCTCCAGGTGTTGGAGTAGTTTCTGTTTTTCACTCTTTCATTAATTTGTAACTTCAATCCTTTATGATCTGATAGAATACGAGGTAGTGTCTCTATCTTCTTGTATTTGCTGACATTAGCTTTGTGGCATAATATATGGCCTATTTTAGAGAAGGATCCATGTGCTGCTGAGAAGAAAGTGTATTCGCTCTTGGTTGGATGGTATATTCTATAAATGTCTGTTAAGTCTAAATTATTGATTGTGTTATTGAGATCTATGGTTTCTTTGTTCAATTTTTGTTTGGAAGATCTGATCAGTGGTGAGAGAGGCGTGTTAAAATCACCTAGTATTATTGTGTTATGGTCTATTTGGTTTCTAAAATTGAGAAGGATTTCTTTAACATACATGGATGAGCCACTGTTTGGGGCATAGATGTTTATGATTGTTACATCTTGCTGATTTATGCTTCCCTTAAGCAGTACGAAATGTCCTTCTTTATCCCTTCTAACATTGGCTTGAAGTCCACATTATCTGAAATGAGGATGGATACTCCAGCTATTTTGCTGAGTCCATGTGCATGGTATGTTTTTCCCCATCCTTTCACCTTTAGTCTATGGGTATCTCTTTCTATGAGGTGAGTCTCTTGCAGGCAACATATTGTTGGATCTTTCTTTTTAATCCAATCTGCCAGTCTATGTCTTTTGATTGATGAATTCAGGCCATTAACATTCAGGGTTATTATTGAGATATGATTTGTATTCCCAGTCATTTGGTTCATATTTAAAATTTTTGACACATCTTGGTTCCTCCTTTATTTGACAGTTCCTTTAGGATAATTCCTCCCTTTGCTGATTTGCTTCTTTGTTTTTTATCTCTTCCTCATGAAATATTTTGCTGAGAATGTTCTGTAATGCTGGCTTTTTTTTGTAAATTATTTTAGCTTTTGTTTATCATGGAATGATTTTATTTCATCGTCAAATTTGAAGGTAAGTTTTCCTGGATTTAAGATTCTTGGTTGGCATCCATTTTCTTTCAGAGCTTGAAAAATGTTGTTCCAGGCCCTTCTAGCTTTTAGGGTCTGGATTGAAAAATCTGCTGATATCCGTATTGGCTTCCCCCGAATGTAATTTGGTTCTTTTCTCTCACAGCCTTTAAAATTCTGTCTTTATTTTGTATGTTAGGTATTTTCATTATAATGTGCCTTGGTGTGGGTCTGTTGTAATTTTGTGTATTTGGAGTCCTATAAGCCTCTTGGACTTGATTTTCCATTTCATTCTTCAGATTTGGGAAATTTTCTGATATTATTTCTTCAAATAGATTGTTCATTCCTTTGGTTTGTTACTCTAAGTCTTCCTCAATCCCAATAATTCTCAAATTTGGCCTTTTCATGCTATCCCATAGTTCTTGGAGATTCTGTTCATGATTTCTCACCATCTTCTCTGTTTGTTCAACTTTGTTTTCGAGGTTAAATATTTTGTCTTCAATATCTGAAGTTCTGTCTTCCAGCTGTTCTATCCTATTGGTTATGCTTTCTATGGAGTTCTTAATTTGGTTTACTGTTTCGTTCATTTCAAGGATTTCTGTTTGGTTTTTTTTCAATATCTCTAACTCTTTATTGAAATGATCTTTTGCTTCCTGAATTTGCTCTGTTAACTGTTCATTGGTGCGATCGTTCAATGCCTGCATTTGCTCTTTCATCTCATCGTTTGCTTCCCTAATCATTTTAATTATGTACATTCTGAACTCCCTTTCTGTCGTTTCTTCTGCCATGCTGTCGTTGGATTTTATGGATGTAACATCTAGATTTGTTTGGGGCATTTTCTTCCCTTGATTTCTCATATTGTTCAGGAATCAGTGGATCATAAAGATATTGTAGATTTCCTCTATCAACCTATAATGTCCCTGAAGATTGCTAGTATATCCCCTCTTATCCTTCAGTAGCCTGAAGTCTTGGAGGAAGTTGATAATGCAGTGCTCCACGAAGAAGCTGCCTCTCTAGGGGTGGTGACCCTCAGGTGGCGTATATTCCCTGCTAGGGGGCAGAGGTGCCTCCACTTGTTGACCAATGGTCATCCAATGGGGAAGTAGACTGCGGGCTGAGGCAAGGCCTGTTTGTGCCTGTGTCTCTGGTTTTACCGTCCCTGTGGGAAAACCTCCCCCGGCCAGGACGACTCACTCGGTGGGGACGTCTCGCTGGTCAGTTGCCCTCCTTGAGGTTCCCCTCAATCTACAACAACCAACTGGGCTGGGCTGTCTTCCTCTGCAATGATCCCAGGGGCCCAGACCGACGTCCTGGGCCTGGGAGCCTCACCCTTTGTAGGCGAGACTCCTTAGGCTGCCTCTCCCAGAGAATCTGCCCGCCGTCCTGGAAACTTCACTCCGCCCCTAGGCGTGTCTCTGTGCGGCTCTTCCAGCAAGAAGCCACCTAGCTCCTGGGACCCTGCTCTGCACCAATCACCTGGCTATGTAGCCCCTCCTCTGAGCCACCACCTGGAGCCCCGTACAATAGCTCTGAGACCCAGGGACCCGCCACACACCTCCTCCTCCGTACAGCTGCCCAGTTTCCGACGCAGTCACTAGGAGTCCAAGCAACTCACTTCGGGTCTCCTCCTCCCGCCAACCGCCTGTAGCCCTAGGCAGTCACTGCAAGTCCAAGTGACCCACCCTGTTCCTCCTCCTCCTCCTTGGGGTAGCCCCCCGGGTGTTCAGGAGTGGTGACTCTGAGACCAAGTGACTCACCACACTCCTCCTCCAGGCAGGCCACCGGTGTTCAGGAGCGGTCACTTTTAGTCCAATCAACTCACCACTCGTCTCCGCCTCTGGCAACCACCTGTGGCTCTGATGCAGTCACTCCTAGACCAAGCGTCCCACCGCTCTCTTCCTCCAGGCAAGCCACCAGTGTTCTGGAGCAGTTGTTCTGAGTTCAAACAGCTCGCCACACAGCTCCTCCTCTGGCCACCACCTGTGGCTCTGATGCAGTCACTCCTAGACCAAGTGACCCGCTGGGCTTCTCCTCTTCCTCCGGGCAACCCCCCCGGTGTTCAGAAGCGGTCGTTCTGGGTCTAAACAGCTCACCACGCGGCTCCTCCTCAGGCAGCCGCCCGGAGCCCCAGTGGTTGCTCCAGTCCAAGCGCTGTGCTGAGCCACCTCCTCTACGATGATCCCAGTTGTCTGTGTTTACCGCTCCAGCGGGGGGAGGGGCATCTTGCTGAGCAACTCCACTTCACAAATTCCCTGCGTTCCAGGGCTACCGCCCCATCTGGGACACCTCCCCTCAATGAGAGACTCACCCAGCGGCTTTGAGTTGGTCCCAAGTCTCTCACTATCTCCTCTTTTGAATCTTGCGCCCTGGAGCAATGTGAAATGCAGCCGCCCTCTAGTCCGCCATCTTGGCCCACCCCAGATTAATTTTAAGAACATCAATGTTTCAAAGACAATTACATGAAAAATGCTAATTGTTAATTTCTCAAAGAATGGAAACTATACAGGCCTTTTGGCTCAGAAATTGGGTAGTGTCAACACAGTTACAGCCATGAAGTTGTACTCAATTACTAATTTATTCTGCTGACAGATCTTGGATTTGCCTAATCAATGTTCCCATCCCTGAAACTTACCTGTGACATGTTGAGGGGTGTGTCCTTCCTGTTCATAAGTGCTCTGCATATCCTTTGCTCTTTTGGGCATGCACTTTCCTTGCCTAGAATAGGTGGAAATACAAATTGGTAGCATGAAATTCATAGAGAGACAAAGTTGAAAAAGGACAACAATCTCATGAGCATATTTTTACCTCATTGACACTTTCACAGAGGAGATGTTTTAAATCAAGAGAAAAGAAGAGTATGTAGCATACTGGTAATTACAAAAGATTGTCAGGAGAGACTTATTTAAAAAAGTGAAATGGAGAAAACTCTTTAAAGCAGAAAATCAGGAAAAGAGACATTATGGAAATTGTCCTCCAAAAAATACATTAACATGTTTTGCCCTAAATGAAAATACAAATGTAGGACAAATTTTGAATATAAAAGAAAAGGAGCTATGTCAACACATGGACATATTGTCCCATTATCCATGGCTACATTTTAGACAACACTGTTCATTTGATGGCTAGGTCAGTTAATATTTCCAAGTTCATTCTCACTGGCCTAGCACCCTTCTGTGTACAATCACAAGTCTCCATTTCTGACCTGGACCTTAGCTTGAAGGAAACCCTATTCCTGCTACTATCCACAGAATTTCTCCTTGCCCCAGATGCAAAGTCACACCTGGTTTGCAGAACAGACACCTGAGTCATCATAAGAAAGGAAATAGGTTTTAAGATTTCTGCCAAGAAATGTGCATTATCATCAAGTCCATGAAGATGACTTAGCAAAAATGAACAGAATCTAGGAGGTGAGAGAATACATTTAACAGAGGAAATATTGAAGATAGACTATGTTCCCCAAAGAGGCAGGACTGAAGAACACTGATACTCATGACCACATTCAAAGAATGCTGAATCAACAGACCTTTCAGAAAGTTCACATCTCCACAAAATACTACTTTCAAATGGAATCCAACATAAGCACCACAGAAATATTCAAAATTCTCTTGTTTTCAGTATTCTCTCCTCAGGCATTGTGACCATATAAGAATCATTATTTGTAAATATTAGGTCTATTTATAAATTTGAAATCATTCAAGCAGGAGACTTAATTTCAATGAGTTTGTGAAATTTTGGTGTGGACCACAATCTAGTGTGGTGCAAAGTGAATCGTATAATGTTGATGGACTCACCAACTGAGACTAGATGATTGATGACTTCCAGCATCACTGATCTGTGTAGCATTTTCTGAGGTGGGTCCAGCATGGCCCACTCTTCTTGGGTGGATCTTACGGTTACATCTTCAATGGTCATTGATTCCTAGAACATTATTGACAAGCAGGTTTCCCAAAAGAAGGGTTGAGGAGCTGAAGAAATAGCTCCTTCTGGAGAGTGCTGACCTAGCATGTGTAAGGACTGTGGTTTGAATCCCCAGCCCCTCAAGCAGGGGAAAAAAAAAAAAACTACAAAAGAAGGGTTGAGAGAACAGCACTGAGGCAGAAGGAAACCCGGTGTTCATGGAGACCAAACTGCTTAGGGTACCAGCCTACTCATTTCTAGCAGCTAACACTCTTACCTTCGCAACCCAGAGACATCCAACATTGAATTCATAGAATTTATAGTAAAGGTATATGACATGATATAGCATCACAAATCATGAAAATATTTCAAGGGCTGGTAATTATAACTTTCAGACAGACAGGTTATAATAAAATTTTCACTTTAAACATTTTGAGTAAAATTTAAATCCCCATTTATTTAAACAAAATTATCACCAGGTAAAACTTAACAACAATTTGTCAGTCTTAAACAATGATTATGTGTAAGATTTTCACAAAGACGTATCTTAGATTCCCACCTGAAATGGTTAGTATCATGAGACTTTAAAAGGTGAGTGAATTTCTTCCTATCTTCAAATATGTATAAGCTATAAGTCTATAACCAGAACAATGCAGACATTCATGGACCAATCCCCAGAACTTTTGAGAGCTGAACAACGCACATGTATTTTGGTGTCAGTAGGAACAGTCACTCTTCTCATGATGTGACTGAGGAGGTCAGAATAAGGTTAAGGACAGACATTTCAGCAGCTCAAGACAAAGACTCTGAGACTTGTATTCTGAAGCACAGTCCCAGCATGACCATCCCTGTGCTACAACTCCCATTCTCAATTCTCTCTGGAGTTCCAAACACTACTTTTCAATATGTCTCTGACACCTTGATCTTGTTTCTCTGTTTCCTGACTGGTTGTCTAAAATTTTGGTTTCAAAAATTTAGCTCTCTCTACTATGTTATTTATTAGCATACTTTTAATGGCACAACAGCAATTAAGTTAACATGACTTCCTGTATACATTTTGGAATGGTTTATTAGTCAGTTGTACCAACACTGGGAAGAGGAATGATCATGATTGTTTTAGGTATCTTTTGGGACCTTCTCAAAAGTTTGAAATGTATTCCATTGAACTCTGAGTTTAAATTAAAAAAAAGAAGTTACTTCTCATGCCTTCTCTAGCCTACCCCCTTCCTTTCCCTCATTCTCACTCCAATGCCTGTGCCACTGGGTCAACTGAATTCACCTGCTGGAATATCTGCCTCCATGTTGGGCTGCAATGTTCCACTCCTCACTGGTTCCTCTGGTCTGCATTCACCACAAACCAAGCACCTTGCAATGAATAGCATCACTAACCAGAAATGATTTCAGACCAAGTCAGAGGCAGAATGTCAGATACAGTATCTCCCATGCCTTGTGGAAGTACACGGCCAGGAATGGTACCATAGTACAGTTGTGTCAAGATAGGAAGTAGATTAGCTACCTGATGATCATTTCCTGACCCATGAAGATCACTCCAGAGTTGGGGCTACAGGACTAACACCTGCTGGCACTGAAGAATTGGCGTCTCTCTCAGTAGGGCTGAAATTTAAAAAGGAAAAGCCATTCTGTACTCACCAGTGGATGCATGGTTATTGATTTTGCTTCCTGCACTCTTCCTCTATTTATGAACTCACACGCAGTCCAAACAATTTTCCAAAAAGAAACATGGATGAAGAAGGAAATCATGACACTCAACACTTTTACAAAATATCCTGACTCCTCTCTATGAAATCCTAGACATTCCTAAGAGTCTTAAACCTGCTCTAAGCACAAGGAGAATTCACTTCACCCTAAGAGATATAGGCACAGTGCTCCATTCATAGTCCAGGATCAAAATTTAAAAGAATGTGAACATGATCACTATTAAAAATGGTGGAATCATACCTCCTATGTACACTTATATACATAAATAAAAAACCTTGTATTTCACATGCAAATTGTCGTATAGAGTCCAGAGTCACACAAGTGTCATACATTTTTAAGTATAGGTATCCCTTTCTCACCCCACATGCAGTTTATGGTTTCCACCTAGCCAGAAACATTGTGGAATTTCTCAGATTTTACTCTTTCTGCTCTATTTGTTGGCAGTGGTTCTCTAAGTTCAGTCAGGTGCCCCTGGAGCCTCACTCCCTTCCAACTGTCCCTCACCCTTGAGTTAGACCTGCCCCTCATGGACTCAGAAGCAGTCAAGTCAAGATCTGTATTATGAAAGCAAGAAGTAGCTCAAGTGGTTTTCCATTTTGGGGAATCCATGGCACCATCCTGCCAATCCAATCCTCATAGTTCCATTTGTCAAAAACAGTTGAAGCACTGGGGTCATACTCGTACTATCATGCACTGTGATGCTAATTTATATCATGGATGTTCAGAAATGTTGCTCATATGTGATGACTTGAGATCAGCATAAAATATGTTTGCTAAGTGTGCTAGTTTGCTGATATGTTAGCTGAGCTCTTTGAAATCCTGCTTTATATTCATCTTCACAAACTGTGACATCCCTGCTTTCCATTATGGATCCATACACATGAGAGAGAGACAGAGAGATTTATAAATGGTAATATATCCTTGAAAATATCATGAATCTCAAGGATGGTTTGTAATTTTCAATTCTAAGATTAGATTTCACCAGATGTTTTTGTCTGAAGACTGAAAAAAGAAAACAGCCAGGAGCATTGGTGTGCACATGTAAGCTCAGCATCTCAGGAGGCTGAGGCAAGAGGATCCCAAGTTCACAGACACCCTCAGCAACTTAGTGAGGCTCTAAATAATTTAACAAGACCCTGTATGAAAATAAAAGAAACCAAATATGGGCTGAGGTTCTGACTCAGTGGTGAAACACACCGGGGTTGAATCCATGCTATTTTTTGTTTTCAAGGAAGTACTGCTGTGAATGTAGCTGCCTCATTGTTATGGCATCCCTGATATCAAACCCAACACACACACACACAGACACACACAAAACACACCCGAAAAACCAATCACTGAAGAACAAAACAAAAAGTCAAACAAACAAAAACCACCCCACAAAACAACAAAAGCCAACCAATTTACTAAATGTGACTGTGCTTACAGATTTTCATGTTTGTTTACTCTCATAACCCTGTTGATTATTGGGCAAATCACAATTTACAAAATGACCTCATGAAAGATTTAAAGATTTTCATAATATAAAGAATTTATCCCTCCAGAAAATAGTACAGCAGAAATTTTACTTGTTTCCTATCTCCTGAGCTCAATGTCCTTCAAAACATGAACAACACCTCCACGTTTACTAGATAGTGCCTGTAATGTCAAAGAGCACATGCCCTACCCTGTCTCTGCAGGGTCTTCTTCCTCACTTCCTAAAGACCACTCCCCTATCCAGTTTCTACCTCTCATGATCCTCCAGTGCATTGACCCTACTTCCAAAGCAGCATCCTCATCTTATTTTCACTGCTCAATTTATTCCATTATTTACTCATTTCAACACATGCTCTTCAAGCTCTTCCTCCCCACACTATTTCTCACATCTTGTCATCATGCTCCTCCTGTAGTGGGGGGTCTTGCATGTGTCTCTTCCTGCATCTGAGAACACCAGACTGTGGTGTCCATCCCTGCCTAAACTCAGAATCACTACTCCCACTGGTTTTCAAAGTATTTAGAATCTGACATGTTTTTCTAAATGAGTCATTACTTCATGATCCATAATCATTTCTCTTCTCTAAGCCTCTTGAAAGTTCACCTTCTAATTTCATTCTCACTTTCAAAACATTAGAGCACCTGCCACTAAGAATATGGTTTTAGTTTACATGCTTTGAAAGAACAGTAGGGTTTCCATAACAAGACAGAGACCTGGTGGCTTTAAAAACAAGCTGATTTTCTCATGATTCTGGAGGCCATCAGTCTGAGATCAATGGGTCTGCAGGGTCTGTTTCTTCTGAAACCTGCACTCCTGCCTTGTACAGGCTGGTCTCTCTGTGTCTTTACAAGGTCTTCCCAGGTCACACTTCTTACCTAAACTTTCTGTTGTAAGGGTGCTGATCATTTTGCAGTAGGGTTCACTCAATTACCTCAATTGAATTCTCCTCTTTTTAAACTATAGGTCCCAATACGCTCAATTTTCAGTAAAGAAAACTCGGCTACATATGAATTTTCAGGGAACTATCAATTGATTTAGTGTTTCTCAAATGGTCATTCATGCAGGCAAAATTTTACTGAGTAACCTGCCATAGCAGGAGTAGTGACACATCACTGTGAGGTCAGCAAAGGTGTAAGCACACCTTGGTCCTCTCCCTCTAGGTCCCGTAAAGACACCAGGGAGGAACCATTCTGTGTCCTCACTGTCAACTTAGTATTTGACGGCATTCCTCACCACCGAGTGGCAGGCTTAGGATTTCCAAGTCCTCCCGGGGTGTTTGAATGTGGATTTTGGTTCCCGGTTGCAGTGTTAGGAACCTTTATTTCCCACTCAAAACTATGTTCTGCCAAGATTGTGTTGACAAAAGTAACTGACCTTTGAGAGCATTCCACTGTTCTTTTCCTTTCAAATCAGAACTCTAGCATAAAAAGTGAAGCCATTCAGTGTGATTTTAGTCACCTTTCTCATCACTCTGACCGAAAGAGCTGATAAAAACAATATAGAGAAGGAACAGTTTCAGAGGGCTCAGTCCACAGACAGCTGACTCCACAGCCCTGGGCCCAGAGTCAGGAAGAACATCATGGAGGAACAGTAGGGCAAATGAAAGGAGCTCAATAGTAACAAAACCTGCATGGTGTCAATATGAATACACACCCAGAGGCCAAGGGGACAGAAGAGAAGACATGGAGACAAGCCACCACCTACAGTCATCTGATCCAGGACAAAGGTGCCAGAAACATACATTGGCAAAAACACAGCCTCTTTAACAAACGGTGCTGGGACAACTGGTTATCCACATACACAGGAATGAAATTCAATGCTTATCTCTCATCCTGCACAAAAATCAACCCAATATGGATCAAAGACCTTGGAATTACACCAGAAACTATTCAATTCCTAGAAGAAACTGTACAGTCAATACTCCAGCTTCTACGCAGAGGCAATGACCTTCTCAGTAGAACCCCTAAAGCACAGGAAATAAAGCCAAGAATTAATAAATGGGACAGAATCAAATTACAAAGTTTTTCACTGCAAAGAAATCACTTTGGAATGTGAAGAGAGAACACAGCATGGGAGGAAAATTTTTGCTAAGGACTCTTCTGACAGAGGATTAACATCTACAACATATAAAGAGCTCAAAAACTTTTACACCAAAAAAAATTTGAATGACCCAATTTCTAAAGGGGCAAATAAACTAAACAGATACTCTGAAAAGAAGAAATAGAAATGCCAACAAATGCACAAAAAAATCTTCAATATCATGACCAATGAGGGCAATGCAAATCAAAACTACATGGGGACCTCTTTTCACTCCAATCAGAATGGTAGTGAACAATCAGAAATAATATTAAAAGCTGGAGAGGATGTGGAGAAAAAGAGCACTGTTACACTGTTGCTGGAACTGTAAATTAGTAAGAATGCTCTGGAAGTCAGCAGGGAGGCTCCTCAAAAGACCAGACATGGAAACACCATACGATTCAGCCATACCTAAAAGTGGAGAAAACACAGCTAGCTACACTAAAAGCATATTTATCTTGAAGAATTAAATCATCTTATTGTAGTGACACATGCATGACCTTGTTTACAGCAGCACAATTATAATTGCTAAACTATGGAAGGAGCCATAGTGTCCATCAAGAGTAGGATGGACAAAGAAAATGGGGTACATATACACAATGGAGTTTTATTCAGCCAGAAAGCAAAATGAATTCATGTGATTACAAGAAAATGGATCGAACTAGAAACCATCAGGTTAAGTGAATTTTGTCAAACAGAAAGTCAAATGTCCTAGTTTTCTCTCATGTGGGGAAGTGAGAGAGGATAAAGAAAACAAGTGTGGGGGTGGACCTCCTAAAATTCAAAGGGAGAAGAGTAGAGGAAAGGGACCAAGGGGTGGGAGGCCAATCATGCTGTTGTGTTGTGTGCAAGTGCAGAAAAGTAACAACAGACCCCATCCATACAGACAACTATAGTGCACCAATCACTGGTGTGGAGGAAAAAAGAAAGCAGTGCAGGTCACAATAGCAAGAAAGCAAGGAGATCTTCACTCACCAGGGATTAAACATAGACCCCAAGGCATGCCCTCAGGGACCTCCCACCACCAGTCACACCCTACCTGCCAACAGTCACCACCCAGTTAATCCCTATCAGGGGACTGATGCACTGCTTAAATTGAAGCTTCATAATCCAATCTCTCACCTCTCAATTTTCCTATGTTGTCTCATACATGAGCTTTTGGGGAAAACCTTGTACCTTAAACATAATGTAACAGTGGTCCACATTATGCTTTGAATATAAGCCATTTTGCTCAGTCACTGCAACTTATTTTTAAAATGGACATGTTTCTTTCTCTTCCTCTCTCCCTGCTCCTCCCTAATCTAGCCCCCTTCCTAATAACAGGGAAAATTGGATTACCTCTCTTCCCCATCCTAGGCAGAGTTTTCTGACCCTAAGTACCCACCCACCATAGATTGACTACATTCCAAATTAACAGGTGAATCACAACTGCAGACTGAGAACGCATGCAGTGTAGCCTTTGAGTCACCTCCTTAAAAGTCCCTGTCTTGCTGATGGGCAGAACTACAGTCTCTGGGACAGGAGTCCTCTGTGTTTCTCCTTTGCTAGCAAAGCAATAAACTTTCTTTTCCCTTTTTCTCAAAACTGTGTCCTCATTATTTGATTGGTATTGGAAAAAAGGAGTGAGCTTTTGGCAACAATAACACCTGGACCTCTATTGCTCAGGAATAGAGATGGAATGGGACCTCTTCCCAATGCTGGGGATCCACAGTGAACATATCCTGAGGGTTCTTCCCTCTTCCCTTTAATATTAAAGCAATGCAGGCATAAAAGCAGAGACCACATCTAGAGTACACAATAACAGCTTAAAGTGAGTGAGAAATCAATATGAACTTATGTCACTGATAAAAATGGAAAATCCAATCATCTCACATTGGATTACAACACAAAACCCAGCTTTGTGAGATTTTCAACATCCACTTCATCCATAACACTTGTAAGATACCCACAAAAACCATGCCAGACACGGGAAATCACATAAGGGAGTTTATTAAGCAGAGTGTCTCCCTGCAGGGTAAGAGAGAAAATGAGAAGAAAAGAGAGGAAAAGAGAAAGGGCATGCACTAGAAAGAGTGGAAAAGCAAGGAGGAGAGAGAAAGCAAGTGAGTAGGAGAGAGAAAAGCATTGGAAAAGATGGCGGGGGTGCTATCCCTAAGGAGTTGAATTCCACCGTGCTAACAGGGGACCAATAAAGGAGAAGGATACTTGCAAGCTGACTGATGAACCAATAGGTAACTAGGATGTTCACAGACTGACAAGTAGTTGGGAGGCGGGGAAAATGGCTGCAGTGGAAAGGGTGGGGAGAGCAGCTTTCAGACTGACAAGTTAGGTTGTGATGCAACGGAAAGGACGGGGAGCAGCTTTGTATTACAACACTGAAGCCAATGGAAAAATGTAGAATAAAGGGGGCAATTATTTGATAATTCTTAACATAAACACCTAACACTTGAATCAGAAGGGTTGTTTTGGTTTTTGTATTTTGCATTTGGTACTGGGAATTGAACACAACACAGTTCTAACACTGGGTCACATCCCCAGTCATTTTGGTATTTTTATTTTGAGACAGGGACTTAGTAAGTTCCTGAGAAGTGTGGTACATTGCTTAGGAAGGCCTGAAACTTACTAACCTCCAATCTCAGCATTGCAAATGAGAATTATTCCAAGCACAAGTTAATTAATTTTTGTTTTAGTTATGAATCATTTAAATTTATCACCTCTGGCTACTGATTCTTAATAGTATCACAGATGTAAAATCATGTAAGATGGAACTAAAATAATAAAATAGATTCAAGACAAAGGGAAATGGTTCCCTAATAGTCAAAACAGAAAGAGTGGAGAAGTCACTGTTGAAACTATAAAATTGAGTAATCATAAATGCTGCTCTGATGGTCTAAATATCTAGCGAGACAGGATTTGTTTCAGTGTGAGGCAATGAGGGTGTCATCCCATGGTTGAAGAACTCACCAGGAAATAAGGGTTGGAGGAGATGGAGAATCCCCCCATCAGGGTTCGTCAGGTGAGCAGGGACTTGCTCTTCTCCCAGGCTCTGGATGCTTCAGTGCTTCTCTGGGAAAATGCCACCTTTGCTTGATTTCCCTTTACATAGGGTCAATCAGTTGGTCAACCCAATCAGGACTGCAGTCCAGGGACACACCTGACTTCAAAGACACTCACCCTAATTAGGGTTTCAGCTGGGGATACACACTCTCAGACTGATTATCCACACTACACAGAAGCCCTTCCCCACACCCAGTTAAAGACCAATGAGGTAAGGCCACAACTGAAGGGGAATTTGGAAGATAGCTCAGATCTTCACTCACTTATCAATATCCCTGGGAGCACCCTGTAGCCTGGAAGCATTGTAATTATGGGAATTTGGCCAGGAATTTGGCACACTGGGGTCCCATGAGCAAAAGGCACCATGACCCTGCAGAATACTGGACTTGAAAATATAATGAGAGATGAACACATTGGAAAAGTTTCAATAAGAAAGTGGAGTAACAAAAACATCATTACTGTTATTGAGAGGCAAACAGTAGGGCTCTCGCTAGGTCAAACTTTAAAGAAAATATCAAGAATTTAGTGCAAGGGAGTTCTGAAAATGACCAAGTAGAGGAACCCAGGGCACAGATACTGCTCTCCAAGGCTGAATGGAAAGCACAGTTCTGCAGTGATCTGATGAGGTAGCAAGACCTAGGAAGAGCTGGTGGGTGACTCCTTGGGCTGCAGGTCAGGGGAAGAGCAGAAATGTCAGTTTTGGGAATACAAAAAATTACAGAAAGGGATGGACTGTGGCCACACTGGGGACATCTGTGGCCCAGTGTGGAAGGAAAAGCAGGCTGTGCTGTCCAGCAGTATCACAGCCTGAGCCAGAAAGAACCTCAGATACTGAGAAGGAATCAGCATGGGAGAGAGATCCGCATTCCCCAGCAGGTTTAGAGAGTGCAGGAAGCCTGGCCAGCTTAAAGACCCTTTGTATCCACTTTCTGCCATAGAAATCAGAACTCCCTGCAGTTTTCTTTTTCTTTTTTCTTTATTTTTCTTTCTTGTTTTGGGATTGCTTTCATTTGTGTACCCAAGACCTGGTGGCCATGCCTCCTGTATATTCACCAACTTCCCTGCCCAAGTCAGGAGTTCATCTGGACATGAGAGTGGGACTGTTCTATAGTTTTTGTAGGAATATTGGGCAGTGACAGGAGCATTAGCATCTAGGCCGCAGGTCCACTGAGTAGAAAAGCCAAGGGCATTTTTCTGTCCAAGTGGTGTTCTGAGCTCTGTGATGAGGAAGAAGGCCATAGGGATGTAGACCTGAGTGTAGTGAGGTTGTGTGGAAGCTCCACCTTCAGCCTTCCAGCTCAGGGAACCGCACCTCACCACATCCAGAAGTATCCTGAGGCTATTGTCTGGTGATCTCAGGGACCTCTACCAGTGGAGGATGTCAGTAGACAACCATCATGGACAAAGTTCTCCTGGCCTTGCGTACTGTGGCTCTTTAAAGTCATTCTACAGTAGTACTAAAAATTTATTTCAATGTTAATAAAATTCTCCCCAGTGTGGGATGCTGTGTTCACACTTTGTTTTCTACACAACGTTTATTTGCTACACACTGATTCTCTACTTGCCTCTCACTGGGAACACTTGGAGGCTCTAAAATAGTGCTTATAGCAATCAAGCTGATTCATGTGGCATGCTTAAATCTGTATCTCTGCATTTTCCCATTCTTCTTCAATAAACCTGTAAAATGATAGTACCTGAGACAGAGATGTTTGCCTTACTTATTCAGGTCTAGGTATTAGGAATTTAAAGCAACCTCTAAGTGATTATAAATATGAGCAAAATTTGAGTATCACTGGAGTTGGTTGGCAAAGACCACAATCATTGTTAGGCACTCACCATTCTCTACCTTTGGGAACATGTCTGAATCCAATCAAGAAAATCTCTGTGGCTCTCTGGGGAAGACTAAGTAGATGCCTGTTCCCTCCTCCCTGAGAGCACTGATAGTGCTGTCCTTATTTATACAGTGTCTGACATGATGATGTCTTAAAACAAAACAAAAACTAAAACAAAACAGGTGATCCCAATGGGAAACCAAAAAGGAGAACCATTTTACTGAACACAGCTTCTCAAATTTGAAGGAGCTGATAATCACTTTGAGAAGCAAGGCTCAAATTCCAGGCGTTGATGACTCTGAAAACTGGATAGAGCTATGAATTTATGTCATTAGTAAAGTCAAAGCTCATGGTGATGTTAGTACCCCCATACCCTACTTCCTACAACAAGGAATGCAGGCACATCCCTTGCTACAGGTGCAGGCACAGCCCAGTCAGACCCTTCATGCAAAGCATTCTCTCTTATCTAAATTAGGACTGGGTTCAGTGAAGTGTACCAATTTCCTCCCTGAAAGACCCCTGTAATTCTGAGTCTTAGGAAATGGAGTCACATAGAGAACTGATATCTGAGCAGGAGAGCCTTTGTAAAACCATATTCATTCTCCCATCATCAAAGTAGTGACTTTTACTGCACTTTCACTTTTTGCTCATATGTGACTTAGAAAGTCTCATGTTCAGTTGTCTGTACTTGAAACCCCAGTGTCTCCTGGGATTTAATTCTCATGTCCCTTAGTTTGAATAATTGATAGTGAAATACATTAAGGAATGAAGGAAGGGGCACAGATGTTGGAGTGATGAGACAAAAATGTAAGGAAGAATCCTAGAGGAAGGAGGGAAGCTTTCTCTGGAGCTCTGCATGCACCTCTAGGTATCATGGCCTAGAATTCAGAGGTATTGGGAACAACAGGTCATTGCTGCAAAACTTCATAGAGGTGAACTGTGATGGAACTCTCTGTTCTGGACCCAGAGTGGGGTTAAAGTTCCATAAAAGAGGAACTGTACAGAGAAAGTCCCTGGAATAAAGTCTGATTTGTGATGGTCAGAAGTGAACTGTCCTCCTGTATGCCTGTGAAGGTGCCATACAAGTGGTGACTGGTGGGAGGGTTGCTGCTGCACGAGGTACTGGGGCTTTTCATTGCCCTTTATTTAGCCCTCATGCTCTCTTTCCTGTCCCTACACCTCAGCACCTGCTTTCATAAGAGAAGACATCAAGGTGTGTGAAGAAGAGCAGTGACCTGAAAGCAGTGCTCAGGTGAGCCACACCTGCCATCACATGAGTGGTGTATGGCACCCCTGTGTAGGTGACTGTGCACTCAACCAAACCTTAGCATGTAGACAACCTCAAGTCATGCCTGCAGACTTTCTCCCTTCCTGTGTGCTTTTTCCTCTGGCATTACTGCAAGGATCTGCTCACTGATCTGCAGGAATCTTGTGTGACCAGAGCCCTTGGACCCAAAGAAGGAGAAGGAGTACCAGTCACCAAGGTAACTTGAGACTCTCCATGACACAGGAAGCTTTAACCAGCCCAAGAGACAGAAGGAACAGGGACAAATGTGAGTGATGGGTAGGGGGATCCAAGCCTGAGCACTGAAGTCAAAGGGGTGGTGTCCTTCCTTCTCCACACAATGATCACAGCCATGTGCAATGACAGAGTAAGTGGAAAAGAAATAGGCAAGGACATCAACTCAGAATGCCACACTCTGGATGTCACTCTTCTCCCATGCCTCCAGTAAGGGGCAGGAGTCAGAGTCCTGTAGGAACATGACCATGATAAGCACAAAGGCGATGAATCCTTGTGATTCACCTTAGTGGAAAATGAGAAGGGCAGGCTGGAGTTACTGACTGGGTGGGACATAAGTGAAGGCACAGATCTAGGAATGGTCAAACTGTATCAGAAAAAACACTAAGGGAATTGGGACATGAAGTTTTACTTTCTGCTCTGGATCCATCCAAATACCTAGGTTTGTTCTGCAGGCAAAAAGAGCAGCAGTGGAAGACTGCTCCAGAGATCTTCTAGGAGACTTCTGGGGAAGCCGCAACCAAATTGGAAGGGAGGGACAGAATCCAGTGCCTATCTGAGGGTCAGTATCTCCATGGTGGGTGATTGACAAAAGGAACTGTGAAGGAAAACATTTCCCTATCATCAGAAACAAGAGGAATAGTTAAAAGAAAAAAGTCATTTAAGTCTATTACATAAAAAGAAAATTCATGGAGGATTAAATAAGGATTAGGCAATCCACATTGAAGTGGACCTATAGATTGTATACATTTATTAATTTATCTTAAATTTTGTAATAATCTCCATTTCCCTGATTTATTTTTTATGATAAAATTGACTGTATTCCCATGGACCAGTAGAAAGTTCAATATGTCCCAATTGTAACTGTTCTTGAATGAGGGCCTCTGCACCTCCCACCTTCTCCTAGGCAGTGGCCATCATTCTACCCAGACACAAGTGGCGATCTTCCAGTTTCATGGTGAGGTGGGTCAATTCCACAGAGGGCCCTATAAAAAAAGGCGATTCCATGGACATTTGAAACTTCTGTAAGATGTCTCTGCCTCATATAGGAAAAGAAATTGCCACAACATATGGTTGAAGATGAGTAATAACATGTGGGTTGGAAGGGATGGAGCATCACAACCATAGAGAGCTTTTAGACACCTGTTTATTATTGCCTCCTATGCCCCAAAGCGGGGTGGCCCTTGGTAAGGGCCATGTGTGAAGCCACACTGAGACAGCTATAACTGTAACATCAGTGCTGGTGTCCAGAAGCCCTGTGATTGACTGTTCATTTAAACTAAGTGTTAATTTTGGTCCATTTTCAGTAGTACGTAAACATGCTCCTATACTAGTGGAACCAAATCCTGCATTTCCTCTTTCATTTATGGGTTGTTGGGCAGTAATATAAAGAATGGCAATTAATTGAGCAATGGAGGAGCCTTTAGGGAGGTTTCAAGTCATATGAGACCACACTTGAATGTATATTACACCAGTATAATCAGAGTCAATCGCTCCAGGTATTATACATTTTCCTTCTTTAGCACTGTGAGAGCAGGGCAAAATTAAACCAAAGGTACTCTTAGGTAGAGGTCCTGTAAATTGGGTAGCAATTTTACAGACTTCCCCAGGGAGACATATTTGAGCATTCTCAGAAGTAATCAAATCTGTTCCTGCACTCCCTCTAGTGGCATGAAGGATTTGCGGAAGGAGCTTCTGTTTGAAATGGAACAATCTGTGAAGGAGAGACATCTGCAGCTGCCGGTAAAAAGGGTTCCTCCTCCTTTGACCCTGGAAAAGGAGGTGACCAGAAATTGGGTTTCTCTACATGTCTGATTTAGATCTGCATTGATTAGCTTAATGAAATCCTTTATGACAGATTGAACATTTTCTGATTGGGCTATTTTTGTGGCTCTTTTTTTTTTTTTCTTTTTATCTTAGTCCCGTTGAAGATGGCCAGATTTTTACAATTGTATCAAAGTTTATCAGGGGACTTTAGAGCAGCAGCCAGTAAAGCCACTTTATGAGTCTCACTACCAACATTTTGACATGCCTTTATAAAATCAGAAACCATAGTGTCCACTTTATGGTTAATAGATTTTACTACTTCTTTACAATCTTGGATGGAACTTTCATAAGCCAGTTGTTTGATCAGAATGCTGGCAACCTCCAAATTGTCTACTTGTCTTTCAAAAGCTTTAGTCAATTGGTTAATAAAATTAATAAAAGACTCCCCTGAGGCTTGTCAAATTCCAGCAAAGGACTTTGAAGGATCCCGAGTGTCTGGGATCCTCCGCCATGCCTCACAAACTGAGGTTCTAATCTGGGCAATGGCAGCTGTGGGGCAACTAAGCTTGTTGTTGTAATGGCCCTCTTTGCTCCACACCAAACAGGTCATCATAATCAATAGTAACATTCCCTTGAGCATTATCCTCAGCTTCAACATGGGCTAAATCAGACTATTGTGGAAACACTGTATATTGGGCAGGAGAAGTAACCATTTTCACCAATGTTTTGTAATCACTGGAAACCAAGGCATAACCCATCCCAGCACCTCTATTATGTTAAGAGGAAAATTACTATTAATTCCACTCTCCAACACTGTCCCTCTTAATCTTTAAAAACAGCAAAAGGCAATTGTTCATGTTCTGTCTGATTTGCAATGGTTAGTCTAATGGGGGAGACAGCCAAGGTCTGAGTTTCTCCCTCTGCAGCTGCCTGCCTGAGACATTCAGATAAATGGACTGGACTAGGGGAGGAAGAGAAGGAGGGGGAGGAGTAGGAACTCAAGGAGAGGGCTGAGAATAAACTTCAGTCTCAGAGACTACCAGAGAAGTTTGTGGCTCTGTAGAGAAAGTATTTCAACACAACTACCAAGCATGTAACACAGGTTTAGGCTCCTCTTGAAATTTTTTACCTATGTCTTCCCAAATTTTGGGTCTTAAGGACCCACTCTCTGGATACCATGGACAGCAAGAATCTATTTCAGACAGGAAAGCAGCATTACTTAAAGTATGTTTAGTCTTATGAAGCAAATAAGAATGTTCAGCCTTATGAGGATATTGATGGTCAGACGGTCACAAGACATTACCAGTTAGATGGTACTGGCTGATGAGTGACGCATGTCAAAGCCTGTTCCAGGGAGAAAGCTCTGCCCATGTCCCGTCATCAAGTCCAGAAGGATCCCTGCTCAGAGCACCAGCTGTAAAGGCGCATTGAGGTCCTGCTATAAGGGTTGATGGGAGAGCTATTAAAGAGGAAAACACACGGGGTGGTGAATGTGGGGGTTTCCGGGAACCCCAGCCTCGGGCGTGGTCAAGATGGCGCCTGACGCTGAGCCAGAGGCGGCCAGCTATACAGTAAACAACCAGCGAATTCCAATAATTGGCTAGTTAACGATGTGACTAGAGCATGCCCCCCCCTCGTGTACCCATCCTGCGCCTGCAGCTGTCCACGTTTATCTCGTGTACTCTCCCCTGATTGACTGAAGTGTATATAAGCCTGGTGGGTGGGAGAGAGAGGGCAGAAGCTGAGGAAGGGAGAGAAGCTGAGGAAGGGAGAGAAGCTGAGGAAGGGAGAGAAGCTGAGGAAGGGACGGAAGAAGCGGAAGAACCGGCGGCGGCGATGGCGGCGACGGCGGCCGCGGCAGCAGCGGGAGCGGAGCTGGAAGGAGGGAGTACGCGGGAGTGGAAGGAGCTGGGAAAAGGAAAGCTGAAAGTGCGAAGAAGCTAGGGGTAAGAGAAGCGTAGGAAAGAACCTGTGCACAATAAACTTCCAAAGCTTCAGACGTTTGCCGTGTCTCTCTCTGCGGCCAGAGGGGACGCGACAGGTGAAGAGCAAGAAGTGGCTTTCATGGGAAAACCAGTCCAGTTTATTATCTCTTCCAGGGTCATATCAAGTTACCTAGGTTCCATAGTACAGTTGGCTTTGTGCATGTGCAGATCACACAACTTGCTTGCTTCTCAGAGTGCACTGGTACCAAAGGCTTTTATAACAAGGTAATGTCTCCAGGACTCAAGAACAGAGGATTTGCAGAGCATCTCCAAGTGCCTTTTGTCCTGAGGAGTGTTCTTGCCTTGAAGGACATTTGCTCCTCTGCACATTAACTGACCTGAAATCCCTACACCCATGAGGTGGGCCCAGAGCCCACTAGCCCTGAGAGCAGAGTGGGTAGCAGAAATCTTTCCTGTCTCTGCTCTGCACTCTTCCTTCTCATCCCTCGGCTGTCTGAATATTCCTTCCTTGTCTGAATGTTCATCTGTCACTGCAGGTGCTCACACAAAGGGGTATGAGAATGAACTCACACATGGCTTGGTGTTCCCAGCACCATCGTCAATACACATTACCCTCTGAACAGCAGTTGAGGAATCAGAAAAGGTGCAGTAAAGACTACTCTACTAAAAAATATGGATAGTGTTTCCTAAGGATGCGTTGCCCAGACATCATTTTTTCTGCATCTCCATTTATTCAGGCTCAGAAATCAAGTGATCTTTCACGGAACAAGGGGGAGTACTCCAGAACCCACTGGAGTCTCCAGAAGGAATGAGAGTTGGTGGGAGGGACTTAGCGTGCTGTGCCTGTGTCCCCCAGATAAGTACTATAGGATCAACTGTGGGAGGAACTAACAAATGCCACACTGCTGACATCTTGAATATTTCTATCCCTGGCTCAGTCGCTGAAATCCAGAAGCACAGTTGAGTCATTTCAGCCCAGCTACAGAAAGAGGTGCCTGTACCTTAGGGTGTGAGAAACCATAAGGAGCCCATTGTATCTCTTCCCAGGCTCTCAATGGGGTCACCTGCCTGGGATAAGAAGGATCTTCAGCAATCCAGACGCTGTCTCTGAATAGGGACACCAATGTCAGTGCCACCAGGGAGGAGTGGGAGGTCAGTTTCTTAATCTTCCTTAGAGATTAATCTTCCTCACAGAGTGGTCATGGATCCTGGGCAGACTGGATTGTAGAGATTAGGCATGGCAATTGCATGTGAAGACAAGTACTCCTTCCACCAATTGCAGTGATTCCCCAATCGCTGACTTTTAGGACCACCTGGAGAGTATGTAAGAGCCTCAAGGTTCAAGACTCAAAATGATCAGAAGAACTCTTTTATCAGAATAATCAATTTCATGACTTTACTATGGTACAAAGGAAAATGCAGTGACACATACTTCACTGCTCAAAATGAGTGTTCTGAATTGACAATATCTGAGACAATTGGGAGGTAACAACTCAGGCAAATTGAGAACCAGTGCACAGAAAATGCACTTTGCAGGAGAGGAATGGTTTTGAGTGGGTTGTGAACAGCTAGGCACTCAAAGTATGGACACAATAAAACATGGACAGATTGTATTAGAATTGAAATGAAACTTAAGTATATGTTTGCAATGAAAATAAATGAGCAGAATGAGTAAGGCCGAGGAAACTGTTCTCAATGGTTTCCACTGACATACTCTACAGTCAAGTCCTCCCATCACAAACCAGGACACTGCTTCAAAGACAGAGGTCCCAGTGGTCAGCCCTTGTTTGACTTCAATTCAGTCACAGGACAACAGAGAGTCACCCGACCCTCCTCCTTACACTATAGTTCAATATATACATGTACATATCCCCATTCATTTTCCATTCTATGGAGCGTATATGAAGTCCTTCACAGCCCGGTTGACAAGTCACATCTAAAACTTCTGTCATTCAGAGCCAATATCTGTGTCTGCTCCTGCACTCTATGAGGTCCCCAAATTTGCATCTGCCACATAGGTAGGGAGGTCCTATGACCCAGGTGCAGCCTGCTCCCTGCACCTCAGTCCCACAGTCCTCTCCAGGTCACTTGAGACTAGAAGATGAGTTTTCCCAGCCATGGACTGCCTCACTCCTCAGTGTCCTCAGAGGAGGAGGATACCTGAAGGTCCTCATAGAGACAACTCACAGGCACATGGGAACTGTGTCCCTCAGACTTGTCAAGATAAGGAGCACTCATAGCAGGAGCATTGGGCTTTGTATGGGGAAAGGAGAGGGGAGCCGTAATGAACCTACAGCTTCAACAGACATGGTGCAGTTTCCTGAAGACCATTCTGAGGGTCTGTCGTGTAACACAGCTGGCCACTGGAGGATTAGACATGGTGCAGGGTGGGATAGGATTCAGGACAGGGCTTTTCCTTGGAGGGTAAAGACCCATTCTGGAACCCTGGGGTGGATTTTTCTGGTCACTGGGGGTGACACTTTGATTCTGAGTCCACTTGTAGAAGGCAGACATGGCAAAGATGTGTAAACCTCCTTGCCTCGGCCACCAGTGCTCCAATATGGAGTCATGCTGTGGTTGATTCTAAGTTTTTTGGGGGATGCTGGCTTGCCTTGACAGCATCCTGTGCAGGCCTCTTGATGGGGGCCCTGACACTGAGTGTGGGGACCTGGGCTGCTCTCAATGCTGTAGCCTGCAGGCAGGGATGTTTGCTCACATCAGGGACCCTGGCAGTGAATTGAGGATGGAGCACCTGGCCCACAACATGGATTTTAGAGGTAGCCTGAGAAATATTAAGGGAGCCGCCTTCCGGTATTTCATCTGCTCCCTTCACATGGAGGGCAGTGTTCACGCCAGACCACCTTACTGCTGGCTGGCTGGTGCCAGTGATGGCTACTTCCTGTCCTTTCATGGGCACAGGGATGGAATAGAAATCAAGTTCATTTCTTGGGAAGGGCTGTGCTATAGGGAGGATGGGTCTCTCATCAGTGTTCTTGACAGGTGGCTGACTCTCCAATACAGGGCCTGGGACAGAACACTTTCAGGGTATTTGGATAGGTGGTGGCCTGCTGGTTTGCTGGATGACAAGACACACACATAAAGCATTCATTATACTTGCTCTCTGTCAAGAAAAAATGGAAACCAAACAAATAGGCAAACGACTACAGAACATGAAGTTCAAGAGTAAGACGATTCGTCAGTCACCTAAAGTAAAAGGTGTGATCCAACTCAGTGATCATTAGTAGAAAACCAACTATAATATCAACCTCACACCTTTCATGGCATAAGGGAAAATATCCCATTCTTAACATTGGGCCTCATAGTTTGAGATGTAAACGGCTGCTTAATGTGTTATTTTGTGTGATGCAGATGGCTAATGCTCTTTTGAGCACAGTGGGATGGCTGAGGAGATTTCATACCAAAGCTCAGAGTATTCACCCACTTTCAGTAAGAATATTCCCACAGAGTACATTCTATCCTTTGAGACATGGGAATAAACTTGGTCCATATGCGCCCCCCTTCACAAGTCAGGAGAGATATGAATGGAATCCCACAAAATATTGCAAACATCATACCTGAAATACACAGAAGTCTGAGTCACATTACCATTAATAAGCTATAGCAAGTCCCTCAGCAGCAGGGAAATGGAGCAGGAACAAATTGAGTTTATCCAGAGAAGAAAAAGAACAGCCCACCATGGAGATACTTACCCTCAGATAGGAACTGGATTCTGTCCCTACCTTCCAATTTGGTTGAGGCCTCCCCCAAACTCTCCTAGATCTCTGGAGCAGACTTCCTCTGCTGCTCTTTTTGCCTGCAGAACAAACCAAGGTATTTGGATGGATCCAGAGCAGAAAGTAAAAGTTCATGTTCCAATTCCCTTAGTGTTTGTTCTGATACAGTTTGACCATTCCTAGATCTGTGCCTTCACTTATGTCCCACCCAGTCAGTAACTCCAGCCTGTCCTTCTCATTTTCCACTAAGTTGAATTGCAAGGACTCATTGCCTTTGTTGTTATCATGGTCATGTTCCTACAGGATTCTGATTTTCGCCCCTTATAGGAGGCAAGGGAGAAGAGTGACATCCAGGTTGTGGCATTCTGAAGTGATGTCTTTGCCTATTTCTTTTCAACTTCCCTGTCATTGCACATGGCTGTGATCATTGTGTGGAGAAGGAAGAACACCACCCCTTTGACTTCAGTACTCAGGCTTGGATCCCCCTACCCATCACTCACTTTTGTCCCTGGTCCTTCTGTCTCTCAGGCTGGTTAAATCTTCCTCTGTCGTGGAGAGTCTCAAGCTGCCTTGGTGACTGGTACTCCTTCTCCTTCTTTGGGTCCAAGGGCTTTGGGGTCAGTGCCCCACAACAGCACTTCATGGGGCATCTTCTGCACCTTGAAGTGTGTCCTAGGCCCTACAGTCCTTGCACTTGACCTGCGGGTACAACAAGACATGTTGCCATGAGTCAGCACAAACAAAGTCAGCTCTGCAGTGTGAAGGCTAAGATAGACTTTCAAGACTTAGTTAAGCTTTTTTTCAGATTAGAGATGCAGACCTGTGCACCAGCAATTTGTAGGATTACTAGGATTGCTGAAGATCTTTGGAAAGCCTCTGTTGTTAGGATCCCTAGAAGGAAGACTTGAATGTTCCAAAGGTGATGACACTGAACCAGAATTCAAGAAAAGTAATAACATTTGGCTGAGTAGGCTCCTAATTTGGATGGAAGATATCTCATCACAACAAATGAAGGGGCTAATTTACCTGTGAGCAGGTCCCAGGCCCAGTCTTCATGGGTTGTAACAGGAAATTTGAGATGTAGAGGCCAAATCAGCAATATCTGAGCCAGACTCTGACCCATGCTGCCCCCAGGCCCCTGACTCTTCCAGGCCTCCACTTACCTGGAGGTTCTCCTCCTCTGGTGAGGGAGCCCTCTACCCCACAGCTCTCCTCTGCTGGTGCTTCTCATTCTGGGTTTTAAGGAGCCTTTGTGATGGAGTCTGTGAGGGACGATCTGCTTACCGCCTCATGCTCTTGGTGTTAGGTCATTCTTCCTCAGGGACTGAGATTTGGATTTCCTGATTCATGGAGAAAAGAAGAAAATATTCATGACCATGGAGAATTGGTATGTACTTTGGATTTTGTTTACATTGTGGTGTTGAGCAACCCCCACAAACACTGAGGGAAATCTGTTTCCCAGAGTGCAGTGTTCCTCTCCCAGATGTGTCTTTTTTCATAACTGCAGGTACCTGACCCTAGGAGAGGAACTTCCTATGACTCTAACACATCATATATGAATGCTCATTTTAGATTTGTATTGAGTGAATGATTCTAGACAATATGCTCATTTCCTTTATAACACAGTGCCTTAGAGGTAAGAAAAACTGTGTTTCACCACATTTATGAAATAATCATTGTTACAAGGATGGATGGATGTAAGCCCCTTACACACATCCTTGAAAAATGAAAACACAGAAGTTCCCCTTCCAAAATATTCACTGCTATATTTAATATCAACAGAAGTGATCTTCATACATGCATTTATGAAGATACTGTCTTGTCTCAGCTTTGTTAGACAAAGGTGATGGTCTGGATTCTATTTGCTGCCTTATATTAGCTCCCCATGATTTAACTACAATATTAGTAAATTTGGAATGAAAATATGTGCCCTACGAATGAACAAAGGAAATATTTAGGCTTTAAATGTCCGTGGGTTATATTAGGCCTGACATCAAGGTTCAACAGTTACAAAATACTTGAAAAGATTATCCCGCATCTTTTCTTATCACAATGGAATAAAACTACAAATCAGCAGCAAGAGAAACAATAGGAATTATCAACTAGGTCAAAATGGATAATCTCCCCTTTGACAAAAACTGAGAATTTGACAAGTGTGGAAGGAATTTTACAAATTGCTTCAATCAGAGAAAAATCAAAAAGCAACACATCAAACTTGTGGGCGTACAGCAAGAGCAGTGCTGAGCAGTACCTGAATGAGTTGCCTATATTGCAAAAGGTTTTAGAAATCCCAAATTAGTAATCTACTTTGTTATCTCCAGTTCATAAAAAGAGGAAGAAGGTATGAATCACAAAATCAAACACAGAAGGAGGTAATAAATATCACAGCACAAATGATAAAGGGCGCAAAGGACAGTGATCAATGAAGCAGAGACCATATTTTAGAAAAGATAATTGAACTGGAAAAAAAATCACAAGGAAATCAGCTGCAGACCAATATCCTTGCTGAAAATAGATGCAAAATTCCACAGGAATATTCTGACCAACTGCATTCAAAAACATATTTTATATGTAGTACACAGTGATCCCATTAGGATTTTACTTGGGAGTGCAAGTTTGGTTTGACATAAGGAAATCAATAAATGTATTTCTGCACATAATTGTCAGGAGGACAAAAATCCCATGATGATCTCCTTACATGCCCAAAAAACAGTTGCCAGAGTCCAGCACCCATTTGTGTTTATAAAAACAGAAAATCTAGGGATAGAGGGAACCTACCTCAGCAGCCCACAGGCTAGAGCTGAAAAGTCCAAGAGCAACATTATGCTCGGGAAGAAACGAGAGCATTTTGTGTAAACACAGGAACAGACACGCATGCCCATATACCACACTCCTCTTCAATCTAAATCTTGAAACTAGCCCTGAAAATCAAGCAAAAGATGTAAATTAAGCATCCTGAGTAGATATATATAGGGAAAGAAAATTCACATTGGCCCCGTTGCTGAGGACAGGATCCTGTCTTTAGAAGACCCACAAAGCTCACCAGAAGACCTACAGAGCTCCTAATGAATTAGGCAAAGAAGTGGAGATAAGATCAACACCCCAAATCCATCAGGTGTTTCTACCAGTACTCATTTTATCCTCCTCAGTAGAAAGGCACACAATTTCAAATGAAGCAATCCTTAGCCCGCACTGAAACCTCTGGCATTCCTTTTCCTCCAATCTATTAATATTTCCAGCAACAATCTGAAAAGCACCTGGAAGAATGAAACCAACCTGCAATCCCATTGTTCTGCTCTTTTGTGTGAGAAGGTTGTCAGACAGGTGGCTGCTGGAGACACAGCAGGGCAGGAGATGCAGCCTCCAGGGTGTCAGGATAAGGACTAGTGAGGAATGGTCATGGCCCTGGACTTTTATACTGACCCAGGGTGACTTGATCCAAATTGTGAACTACTGAATCTAAAGGAATCCCCCGGGGCCATTTCCTGTAAATCTGTGACTCACACCTTTGCATCACAAGACTCTACTCAGGGTCCCTGATTTGCCAATCATTGTGTCCTAGATACTTGCTGTTTCCCTGGACCACTTTGTCAATCTTTCTGCAGCAAAATCTCTTCAGGAACATGTTCAGATTTGACAGGTGGAATGACTCTGAGGCCTTAGGAACCTGACAAATGCAAGATACTCTAAATGGCATTTGGTACTTACTAATTTTGCTTCATGTGTTCTGAATGATTATTTTTCTTGCCATTCTACCTAAGGAAGTCTTAGTTCAAAGGAAAGGATTTCAATAATTTTATTATATTTTAGATACACATATGTTTTTCACTTTGGGATGCAAGTTTGGCTGAACACAAGGAAATCAATAATTGTATTTCTGCACATAATCATCAGGAGGACAAAAACCCTATAATGATCTCCTCACATGTCCAAAAAAATGTTCGCTAGAGTCCAGCACCCATTTGTTCATCCTCTTGGGTGAATATGAATCTCAGTTTACAAGATAGAGTCTAGCTCTTTCTATTTCCTTGTGGGATGGACTCACTTATTTTTCTCCATGGAAATGTTATGGGACAGGCTACATGGGCAATGACTAAACAGACTCCATTTTACCCTGACACTCCAAGTTATGTAGAAAATACTTCTCCCACAGGAACACCCCACCTCTGTACCCATCAACAGTAGCTTAGCATTACATATTTTGCAACACAAAATGGAAATTTTAATATAGCAAAAATTTGTGGTGTTTCTGATTCTCATTTTTCCTAAACAATGTATCATGTGAACACTGATGTCCACATTGATTGTCTACACATTAGTAACCATTTCTTAATTTCTACCTAGGTAAGGTGACTTTGACCCTCTTCCCCCCTTCTGCTAATGATTTTAGATCTCATGATGTTAGTTTGTAATTTTAAATCATAGCCACAGACACTTAGGATTGTACTGACTTATGGTACAAAAACCCCTACCAACCTATGGTCGGGTCTTTTATTCCCATAGCTATTTTGGGGGCATAGTGTGAGACAGTCAGCATGGTGGATAATATAGACTCTCAAATTTGGACTTCTCGGTGCTGATCATTCTGATCTTCAGTTGTGCCTCACAACTTTTTGAGGACCCCAAGAGATATTCGCTGCCAGGTGCATAACCATGACGCACCACTGACCTGGAAACTCCTGTGGGTGCGGAGAAGCCATAAAAGCTGTTGCTCCAATGTAAGGCCTCTGAGAGACTTTCCTCAGCCCCAGGCTGCAGAGCCCCAACACAGGAGTGAACTAAATTCTTCAAGAGACACCTGTTTGTGCCCCCAGGGCACACAGGTAAGTCTACCTCTGGTGGATTCATATCTTTGTACTCTGAGGAAGGCTGGAAACAGCATTGCTTTCTGAGGTCCAGGCCCTCAGGTCAGGAATCTGTAGTGACCACTTGTCATTGTCTTTGGTGTCTTACTGGCTCCAAGTTTTTTCATCTTTTTCTGTTTTTTGTTTGTCCCTGAGTGTGGATGTGGGTCAGTCTCCCTCATGTTTGTCATGTACTGCCCTTCAATGTATGTTGACCAATTTCCAGGAATTCCAGAGAAGGGCCCCTGACTACATGACCTGGAATGACATCTCTTCTCTCTCTAAATTCTGTGGGAGAGAATGGCCAACTTTCATGGTCAGATGGCCCCCTCAGGGGACCACCAAATTGTCTCTGGGCAGCCTGAACATCCTTAACAAATGTCTTACATGAAAAATTTTTTTTAAATGGTTTAAAATATTTTAAAATAATGATCACTAAAGCTTACATGGAAATGTACCTGCTGCCAACAGGCACTTCCAACTATTGGACTTCCTCCACCAAAATTCCATGCAAAAACTTTGATGGCTGCTGTCCAAGAGATCAGAAAAAATGGTTTAGTACAAGACCCTAACCTGAGGGGACTCTCTGGAGGAGACCAACAGAAGCAGGCTCCCTTTCTGTCTCTTCAGGAAACTCCTTCATGGAGGAATAGGGCATAACCTTTGTCTATAGTTTCTTAATTCTTCTCATCTGTGATGAGCAAGAGCACATCAGGATGGAAGCCAAAACAACTTTTGACATTCTACTATTTAACTTCACTATTTTGATCTGCACCTAGGTTAATTTTTGGATCAGACCTATTTTATCCAACTATAAAGTCTTTCTCATGCTCTGTCTCATTCAGAGGCCAATGTACAAGGGTTAGCTCTCAATTTTGTGGGTTTTTAAAAATAAGCTACAAGGCCTTTCTTTATCTGTTTTATGTGCATGTACACCAGTATATCATCACATCTACCTATGTTTTCTAACCAAAGTTGACATATGAGCTCAAAAACTAAAACTTTTTAAAAAATGAATCCAACTACCTTAAATTCACAAAATTTAAAAGGTTCAATTTCAATTGGGTAAGCAAATACAAGTAAAGATGTCTTTACAACTCACAAGTTTCTCTAGGAGGTCATGCAACTCTTAAAATATTAATGTCTATAAGATATCTAATATCCACTATTTCTAGATTTTTTTGTCAACAGGAAAGAAAGAATTGCGGCCCAATACACCTGTCTGATACCTTGGATTTTAAAAATAAGTAATTTAGATTTGACCTATATGAGATTGATCAGGGATGTGTATGTTAGAGACATATTACTGATTTGAATGTTAAGATGCTCACTGTTAAATATAAAATCAAGTACTCTTAACACCTTAAATTCCATAGGGTAACATACTTAACACATTATGGTTGTTTTCATAAATTGGTAAATACAAACAGGGGTTTCAAGTTACTTTATCTCTAAAACCAAGATTACTAAAGGTTTCAACAGGGAAAATTCTCTACAAAAGGTTCAAAAGTTTCAACTACATTTCAAATAGAGTTCAATAAATAAAAAGTATTTCATCTTATTAAAATGAAGTAATTTATCTAAATTGAGAAATTTACAAGGGTTGTTTCAGAATATAAATTTTAAAAAGGGGGTTCAACAGATTAAAAAAATTAAAGGATTCTAGATATAAATCTATATGTACGAAGAAAAATGTGTTTCTAGGCAAAAAGTCTTTAAGTGATAAAATAAAGCTGTAATATATCTAAGTAATCATCAATAGGGTCTAATTAAGTGATTAAAAATTTAAATTATGGGTAAACTTATATGTTTATGTGTGTATATAAGTAACACAACAGTGAAAATTATTGAATGTTTTCCCCTAAGGTCAAATACTAACGCACTAGTATAAACCAAAGTTCAGTCTATATGCTAAAATGACAAATAATTCTTAAAATAGTCATTTAGTGTTTATTTTTTTTGAAAGATGAAGCCATAACATTTATATTGTTTCAGAACATAAAACTGATACAAGATCATAGCATACAATTTGGAACATGAGTGAGGAGACACTAAGATGGAAATGGTTTACTTTGCAGGTCCCTTTTTCTCTGCCTGTAGTATCTCCACCTTCTCCTTCATTGCCAGGCTCGGTTTCACTGTGAGCGGCTCTGAAAGCATCTATTTTCCATTTAGCCCTGTCTCCTGAGCCCACTTCCTTGGGAATTCACCTTGGGCGCCACACCCTCCTGCCTGCCTGGGCCTGGCCCTGGGCAAGCTTCCCTCTGCATCCTCAGCCCTGTACCTGCAGTGGACAGGGCTGCCTGGAGCGATGGTGCCCACACCTGTCAGCAGCCCTATTAGTGCCCTGGAGGGGAGCCTCCAGCTCTCCCTATCCGCTAAGGCCCCACCTGTGCTCGCCACTGCGGAGCTGCCCATGAGACCTGATGGCTTCCACCGGCTCCGGGCCTGGGCTGCCCCTGTCATTGTCCTGTGGGCCCTCCCTTCCCTGGTGCCAGCTCTGTGCTCACCTCCAGGGCCCACCAGCCCTGTCTACATTTCCCTGCCGCGCAGCCCGGTGCAGACTGCCCACCCCAGGCCCCGGGCAGCTGCCTTCTTTTTCCAACCATGGATTTCTGGCCCCAGATGCAAAGATCCACCCTGAGGTTGGAGGCCCTCCTTGATGAAGCCCCACCTGAGGATGCATTCCTGTCCCTGGCCCTAGTCCAGGACGCTCCGTGGGAAACTGTAAGGAGCTGGGGAGCACTGGGAAGCCTGGGCATGCATGTCCCCGTGGGCAGAGGGAGAGGAACCTCCATCCGCTGGCACCTCTTATGAGCCGGGCCCTGAATGGCCCTGCCCTGGCGCGGGCAGCTGAATGTCACCTGGGGTCTGAGATGTGGGCACCATCACACACTTGGGGTTTCCTGTGCCTCCACCGGTGCTGCTGTCACAGATGCCTGAGCCCGGGCACTTTCTAAGGAACAGAGACCTAGGGGCTCACAGTTCTGGAGGCTGGGAAGTCCAGGATGCAGTGGCTGCACCTGACGAGACCTCTCCTGCTGCGTCGTGACGAAGTGCATGGCCTCACAGGAGCGGGGCATCCTCAGTGTTAGGACAAGCTCACTCTCAGGAACTGCACTCGCCTGTCAGGAGGGCTCCGCCCACCCTCCCTGCGCACATCCGAACTGCTCGCACAGTTGCCCTGGGGGTCACGCTGGGTCCTGCGACCTGGGCACATGGCCGGCTGGATAGGCGACACAGCTGAGGGTGCCCCGCCTGTTGGCAGCCCATGGATCTGGACCTAGTGTGGCACTGAGCACATAGCTCAACCCAGATGCACTTGCTCCGGGTGACGGTGTGAGAGGCCACACAGCGGGCTTCACGTGGCCAGAAAGCAAGCGCCTGGTCCCGGGCTGGACGGACGGTGCCATCTTAGCCAGGCCCCCACCCGCTCCCTGGGAAGATGCTGGCTAGCTGTGCTCAGGGGACTGCTGCATCCCGCAGATGTTGCTCCCTGGTGGGGACATCCTCCGGTGGTACCGGTGTAGGATGGGAGGCGGGCACACATCTGTCACCAAGCAGTTCTGCTGCAGACATCTCCGTCCCCTCTGAGAGGTTCTCCTGCACAGACGAGTGGACCGTATTGGCTTCTGTCATAGTTTTTGTGAGAAGGACACACAAAATAAGTTGGCCCCTTGAGCAGACGCTTAAGTGTTCAGTAAAGCATTGGTAACTGCAGCCACCAGCTGTCAAAAGAGCTCTAGGACTTGCTCAGCTTCTTTTTCTTTTTCTTTTTCTTTTAGTGTCTTTTAGCTACATAGGACAGTAGAGTCCATGTGGAGGTAATCATGACAGTGTGGGATGTGTCTTGTTCTAATTCAGTCCGGACACCTCTCCTTCCCCTTCCCTCCCCACACCCTCTGTTGATATTTCTGTCATTTACCCATAGTTACTTTTTTTTTTATTGTAAACAAATGGGATACATGTTCTTTCTCTGTCTGTACATGGTGTAAAGGCATACCATTTGTGTAATCATAAATTTACATAGGGTAATGTTGTTTGATTCATTCTGCCATTTTTTCCCTTCCCCCCCTCCCCTCCCACCCTTCCCCACCATCTATACAGTCCTTCCTTCCTCCATTCCTGCCCCCTTCCCTAAACCCAACTCCAACCTCAACACTAAACCTTCCCACCCCCCATTATGTGTCATCATCCACTTATTAGTGATATCGTTCTTCCTTTGGTTTTTTGAGATTGGCTTATCTCACTTAGCATGATATTCTCCAGTTTCATTCATTTGCCTGCAAATACCATAATTTTATCATTCATTAAGGCTGAGTAATATTCCATTGTATATATATACCACATTTTCTTTATCTATTCATCAATTGAAGGACATCTAGGTTGGTTCCACAATCTGGCTATTGTGAACTGAGCAGCTATGAACATTGATGTGGCTGTATCTCTGTAATATGCTGATTTTAAGTCCTTGGAGTATAGGCCAAGGAGTGGGATAGCTGGGTCAAATGGTGTTTCCATTCCAAGTTTTCTAAGGAATCTCCACACTGCTTTCCAGAGTGGCTGCACTAATTTGCAGCCCCACCAGCAATGTAAGAGTGTACCTTTCTCCCCACATCCTCGCCAACACCTGTTGTTGCTTGTATTCTTGATAATTGCCATTCTAATTGGGGTGAGATGGAATCTTAGGGTGGTTTTGATTTGCATTTCTCTTGTTACTAGAGATGTTGAACATTTTTCCATATGTTTGTTAATTGCTTGTATATCTTCTTCTGTGAATTGTCTATTCATTTCCTGAGCCCATTTGTCAGTTGGATTATTTACATTCTTGGTGTAGAGTTTTTTGTGTTCTTTATAAATTCTGGAGATTAGCGCTCTATCTGAAGTATGATTGGCAAATATTTTCTCCCACTCTGTAGGCTCTTTCTTCACATTGCTGATAGTTTCCTTTGCTGAGAGAAAGCTTTTTAGTTTGAATCTATCCCAGTTATTAATTCTTGCTTTTATTTCTTGTGCTATGGGATTCCTGTAGAGGAAGTCTGGTCCTAAGACAACATGTTGAAACTCTGGACTTACTTTTTCTTCTATAAAGATGCAAGGTCTCTGGTCTGATTCCGAGATCCTTAATCCATTTTGAATTTAGTTTTGTGCATGGTGAGAGATATGGGTTTAGTTTCATTCTGTTGCATATGGATTTCCAATTCTCCCAGCACCATTTGTTGAAGAGGCTATCTTTTCTCCATTGCATATTTTTGGCCCCTTTGTCTAGTATGAGAAAATTGTATTTATTTGGGTTTGTGTCCGTGTCCTCTATTCTGTACCATTGATCCACCTTTCTATTTTGGTACCAATACCATGCCATTTTTGTTACTATTGCTTTGTACTAGAGTTGAAGATCTGGTATTGCGTTACCCCCTGCTTCACTCTTTCTGCCAAGGATTGCTTTAGCTATTCTGGGTTTTTTATTCTTCCAGATGAATTTCATAATTGCTTGCTCTATTTCTGTAAGGTACATCATTGGGATTTTAATTGGAATTGCATTGAATCTGTATAGCACTTTTGGTAGTATGGCCATTTTGACAATATTAATTCTTCCTATCCAAGAACATGGGAGATCTTTCCATCTTCTAAGGTTTTCTTGAATTTCTTTCTTTAGTGTTCTGTAGTTCTCATTGTAGAGGTCTTTCACCTCTTTTGTGAGATTGATTCCCAAATACTTTATTTTTTTCGAAGCTATTGTGAATGGGGTAGTTTTCCTAATTTCTCTTTCTGAAGATTCATCGCTTATGTATAAAAATGCCTTAGATTTTTGTGCATTGATCTTATATCCCACTACTTTACTGTATTCACTTATGAGATCTAAAAGCTTTCTGGCAGAATTTCCTGGTTCCTCTAAGTATACCATCATATCATCAGCAAATAGGGATAGTTTGAGTTCTTCTTTTCCTATTCGTATCCCTTTAATTTCTTTGGTCTGTCTAATTGCTCTGGCTAGAGTTTCAAGAACGATATTGAATAGAAGTGGTGAAAGAGGGCATCCCTGCCTTGTTCCAGGTTTTAGAGGGAATACTTTCAGTTTTTCACCATTTAGAATGATATTAGCCATGGGTTTAGCATAGATGGCCTTTACAATGTTAAGGAATGTTCCCACTATCCCTATTTTTTCTAGTGTTTTGAGCATGAAGGGGTGCTGTATTTTATCAAATGCTTTTTCTGCATCTATTGAAATAATCATGTGATTCTTGACTTTAAGTCTATTGATATGGTGAATGACACTTATTGATTTCCTGATGTTGAACCAACCTTGCATCCCTGGGATGAAACCCACTTGATCATGGTGCACTATCTTTTTAATATGTTTTTGTATGCGATTTGCTAAAATTTTGTTTAGAATTTTTGCGTCGATGTTCATTAAGGATATTGGTCTGAAATTTTCTTTCCTCGATGTGTCTCTGTCTGACTTAGGAATCAGGGTAATATTGGCTTCCTAGAATGAGTTTGGGAGAGTTCCCTCCTCTTCTATTTTCTGGAATACTTTTGGAAGTATTGGAATGAGTTCTTCTTTAAAAGTTTTGTAGAACTCGGCTGAGAACCCATCTGGTCCTGGACTTTTCTTTGTTGGAAGGCTTTTGATGACTTCTTCTATTTCATTACTTGAAATTGGTCTATTTAAATTGTGTATGTCCTCCTCGTTCAGTTTAGGCAATTCATATGTCTCTAGAAACCTGTTGATGTCTTCAAAATTTTCTATTTTGTTGGAGTATAGTTTTTCAAAATAGCTTCTAATTATGTTTTGTATTTCAGTCGTGTCTGTTGTGATATTTCCTTGTTCATTCCAAATTTTAGTGATTTGGGTTTTCTCTCGTCTTCTCTTTGTTAGTGTGGCTAAAGGTTTATCAATTTTGTTTATTTTTTCAAAGAATCAACTATTTATTTTGTCAATTTTTTGTATTGTTTCTTTCGTTTCAATTTCGTTGATTTCAACTCTCAGTTTAACTATTTCCTGTCTGCTACTACTTTTGGTGTTGGTCTGTTCTTCTTTTTCTAGGGCTTTGAGCTGTAGTGTTAGGTCATTTATTTTTTGAGTTTTACTTCTTTTATTAAATGCGCTCCGTGAAATAAATCTTCCTCTAAGTATTGCTTTCATAGTGTCCCAGAGATTTTGATATGATGTTTCTTTGTTCTCATTTACCTCTAAGAATTTTTTAATTTCCTTCCTAATATCTTCTGTTATCCATTCATCATAAAGTAGCATATTGTTTAATCCCCAGGTGTTGGATAGGAAGAAATTCACTTACCTTTTAAAGTCTCATATTACTAACCATTTCAGGTGGGAATCTAAGATACGTCTTTGTGAAAATCTTACACATAATCATTGTTTAAGACTGACAAATTGTTGTTAAGTTTTGCCTGGTGATAATTTTGTTTAAATAAATGGGGATTTAAATTTTACTCAAAATGTTTAAAGTGATAATTTTATTATAACCTGTCTGTCTGAAAGTTACAATTACCAGTCCTTGAAATGTTTTCATGATTTGTGATGCTATATCATGTCATATCCCTTTACTTTAAATTCTATGAATTCAATGTTGGATGTCTCTGGGTTGCGAAGGTAAGAGTGTTGGCTGCTAGGAATGAGTAGGCTGGTACCCTAAGCAGTTTGGTCTCCATGAACACTGGCTTTCCTTCTGCCTCAGTGCTGTTCTCTCAACCCTTCTTTTGTAGTTTTTTTTTTTTTCACCTGCTTTAGGGGCTGGGGATTCAAACCACAGTCCTTACACATGCTAGGTCAGCACTCTCCAGAAGGAGCTATTTCTTCAGCTCCTCAACCCTTCTTTTGGGAAATTGAAGGAATTGCTCTGTCTAAACTTGCTTGTCAATAATGTTCTAGGAATCAATGACCATTGAAGATGTAACCGTAAGATCCACCCAAGAAGAGTTGGCCATGCTGGACCCACCTCAGAAAATGCTACACAGATCAGTGATGCTGGAAGTCATCAATCATCTAGTCTCAGTTGGTGAGTCCATCAACATTATATAATTCACTTTGCACCACACTAGATTGTGGTCCACACCAAAATTTCACAAACTCATTGAAATTAAGTCTCCTGCTTGAATGATTTGAAATCTATAAATAGACCTAATATTTACAAATAATGATTCTTATATGGTCACCGTGCCTGAGAAGACAATACTGAAAACAAGAGAATTTTGAATATTTTTGTGGTGCTTATGTTGGATTCCATTTGAAAGTAGTATTTTGTGGAGATGTGAACTTTCTGAAAGGTCTGTTGATTCAGCATTCTTTGAATGTGGTCATGAGTATCAGTGTTCTTCAGTCCTGCCTCTTTGGGGAACATAGTCTATCTTCAATATTTCCTCTGTCAAATATATTCTCTCACCTCCTAGATTCTGTTCATTTTTGCTAAGTCATCTTCATGGACTTGATGATAATGCATATTTCTTGGCAGAAGTCTTAAAAGCCATTTCCTTTCTTATGATGACTCAGGTGTCTGTTCTGCAAACCATGTGTGACTTTGCATCTGGGGCAAGGAGAAATTCTGTGGATGGTAGCAGGAATATGGTTTCCTCAAGCTAAGGTCCAGGTCAGAAATGGAGACTTGTGATTGTACACAGAAGGGTGCTAGGCCAGCGAGAATGAACTTGGAAATATTAACTGACCTAGCCATCAAATGAACAGTGTTGTCTAAAATGTAGCCATGGATAATGGGACAATATGTCCATGTGTTGACATAGCTCCTTTTCTTTTATATTCAAAATTTGTCCTACATTTGTATTTTCATTTAGGGCAAAACATGTTAATGTATTTTTTGGAGGACAATTTCCATAATGTCTCTTTTCCTGATTTTCTGCTTTAAAGAGTTTTCTCCATTTCACTTTTTTAAATAAGTCTCTCCTGACAATCTTTTGTAATTACCAGTATGCTACATACTCTTCTTTTATCTTGATTTAAAACATCTCCTCTGTGAAAGTGTCAATGAGGTAAAAATATGCTCATGAGATTGTTGTCCTTTTTCAACTTTGTCTCTCTATGAATTTCATGCTACCAATTTGTATTTCCACCTATTCTAGGCAAGGAAAGTGCATGCCCAAAAGAGCAAAGGATATGCAGAGCACTTATGAACAGGAAGGACACACCCCTCAACATGTCACAGGTAAGTTTCAGGGATGGGAACATTGATTAGGCAAATCCAAGATCTGTCAGCAGAATAAATTAGTAATTGAGTACAACTTCATGGCTGTAACTGTGTTGACATTACCCAATTTCTGAGCCAATAGGCCTGTATAGCTTCCATTCTTTGAGAAATTAACAATTAGCATTTTTCATGTAATTGTCTTTGAAACATTGATGTTCTTAAAATTAATCTGGGGTGGGCCAAGATGGCGGACTATAGGGCGGCTGCATTTCACGTTGCTCTAGGATGCAAGATTCATAAGAGGAGTTAGTGAGAGACTTGGGACCAACTCAAAGCCGCTGGGTGAGTCTCTCCTGTTGGGGATGCATCCCGGATGGGGCGGTAGCCCCGGAACGCAGGGAATTTGTGAAGTGGAGTTGCTTGGCGAGACGCCCCTCCCCCCACTGGAGCAGTAAACACGGACAACTGGGATCATCGTAGAGGAGGTGGCTCAGCACAGTGCTTGGACTCGAGCAACCACTGGGGCGGCTGCCTGAGGAGGAGCCGCGTGGAGAGCTGTTTAGACCCAAAACGACCGCTTCTGAACAACGGGATGTTGCCCGGAGGAAGAGGAGAAGCCCGGCGGGTCGCTTGGTCTAGGAGTGACTGCATCAGAGTCACAGGTGGTGGCCAGAGGAGGAGCTGTGTGGTGAGCTGTTTGAACTCAGGGCGAGCGCTCCTGAACACCAGGGGACTGCCCGGAGAAAGAGGAGGAGCGAGGTGGGACGCTTGGTCTGGGAGTGACTGCATCAGAGCCACAGGCAGTTGCCAGAGGAGGAGCTGCGTGGCGCGCTGTTTGAACTCAGAACAACTGCTCCAGAACACTGGTGGCCCACCTGGAGGAGGAGAGTGGTGGGACGCTTGGTCTAGGAGTGACTGCATCAGAGCCACAGTTGGTTGCCAGAGGCGGAGACGAGTGGTGAGTTGATTGGACTAAAAGCGACCGCTCCTGAACACTGGTGGCCTGCCTGGAGGAGGAGTGTGGTGAGTCACTTGGTCTCGGAGCCACCACTCCTGAACACCTGGGGGGCTAGCCCAAGGAGGAGGAGGAGGAACAGGGTGGGTCACTTGGACTTGCAGTGACTGCCTAGGGCTACGGGCGGTTGGTGGGAGGAGGAGACCCGAAGTGAGTTGCTTGGACTCCTAGTGACTGCGTCGGAAACTGGGCAGCTGTACGGAGGAGGAGGTGTGTGGCGGGTCCCTGGGTCTCAGAGCTATTGTACGGGGCTCCAGGTGGTGGCTCAGAGGAGGGGCTACATAGCCAGGTGATTGGTGCAGAGCAGGGTCCCAGGAGCTTGGTGGCTTCTTGCTGGAAGAGCCGCACAGAGACACGCCTAGGGGCGGAGTGAAGTTTCCAGGGTGGCGGGCAGATTCTCTGGGAGAGGCAGCCTAAGGAGACTCACCTGCAAAGGGTGAGGCTCCCAGGCCCAGGACGTCGGTCTGGGTCCCTGAGATACTTGCAGAGGAAGACAGCCCAGCCCAGGTGGTAGTTGTAGATTGAGGGGAACCTCAAGGAGGGCAACTGACCAGCGAGACGTCCCCACCGAGTGAGTCGTCCTGGCCGGGGGAGGTTTTCCCACAGGGACGGTAAAACCAGAGACACAGGCACAAACAGGCCTTGCCTCAGCCCACAGTCTACTTCCCCATTGGATGACCATTGGTCAACAAGTGGAGGCACCTCTGCCCCCTAGCAGGGAATATACGCCACCTGAGGGTCACCACCCCTAGAGAGGCAGCTTCTTCGTGGAGCACTGCATTATCAACTTCCTCCAAGACTTCAGGCTACTGAAGGATAAGAGGGGATATACTAGCAATCTTCAGGGACATTATAAGTTGATAGAGGAAATCTGCAATATCTTAATGATCCACTGATTCCTGAACAATATGAGAAATCAAGGGAAGAAAATGCCCCAAACAAATCTAGATGTTACATCAATAAAATCCAACGACAGCATGGCAGAAGAAATGACAGAAAGGGAGGTCAGAATGTACATAATTAAAATGATTAGGGAAGCAAACAATGAGATGAAAGAGCAAATGCAGGCATTGAACGATCGCACCAATGAACAGTTAACAGAGCAAATTCAGGAAGCAAAAGATCATTTCAATAAAGAGTTAGAGATATTGAAAAAAAACCAAACAGAAATCCTTGAAATGAACGAAACAGTAAACCAAATTAAGAACTCCATAGGAAGCATAACCAATAGGATAGAACAGCTGGAAGACAGAACTTCAGATATTGAAGACAAAATATTTAACCTCGAAAACAAAGTTGAACAAACAGAGAAGATGGTGAGAAATCATGAACAGAATCTCTAAGAACTATGGGATAGCATGAAAAGGCCAAATTTGAGAATTATTGGGATTGAGGAAGGCTTAGAGAAACAAACCAAAGGAATGAACAATCTATTTGAAGAAATAATATCAGAAAATTTCCCAAATCTGAAGAATGAAATGGAAAATCAAGTCCAAGAGGCTTATAGGACTCCAAATACACAAAATTACAACAGACCCACACCAAGGCACATTATAATGAAAATACCTAACATACAAAATAAAGACAGAATTTTAAAGGCTGTGAGAGAAAAGAACCAAATTACATTCAGGGGGAAGCCAATACAAATATCAGCAGATTTTTCAATCCAGACCTAAAAGCTAGAAGGGCCTGGAACAACATTTTTCAAGCTGTGAAAGAAAATGGATGCCAACCAAGAATCTTCAACCCAGCAAAACATACCTTCAAATTTGACGATGAAATAAAATCATTCTATGATAAACAAAAGCTAAAAGAATTTACAAAAAGTAAGCCAGCATTACAGGACATTCTCAGCAAAATATTTCATGAGGAAGAGATAAAAAACAAAGAAGCAAATCAGCAAAGGGAGGAATTATCCTAAAGGAACTGTCAAATAAAGGAGGAACCAAGATGTGTCAAAAATTTTAAATATGAACCAAATGACTGGGAATACAAATCATATCTCAATAATAACCCTGAATGTTAATGGCCTGAGTTCATCAATCAAAAGACATAGACTGGCAGATTGGATTAAAAAGAAAGATCCAACAATATGTTGCCTGCAAGAGACTCACCTCATAGAAAGAGATACCCATAGACTAAAGGTGAAAGGATGGGAAAAAACATACCATGCACATGGACTTAACAGAAAAGCTGGAGTATCCATCCTCATTTCAGATAATGTGGACTTCAAGCCAATGTTAGTCAGAAGGGATTAAGAAGGACATTTCATACTGCTTAAGGGAAGCATAAATCAGCAAGATATAACAATCATAAACATCTATGCCCCAAACAGTGGCTCATCCATGTATGTTAAAGAAATCCTTCTCAATTTTAGAAACCAAATAGACCATAACACAATAATACTAGGTGATTTTAACATGACTCTCTCACCACTGGACTGATCTTCCAAACAAAAATTGAACAAAGAAACCATAGATCTCAATAACACAATCAATAATTTAGACTTAACAGACATTTATAGAATATACCATCCAACCAAGAGCGAGTACACTTTCTTCTCAGCAGCACATGGATCCTTCTCTAAAATAGACCATATATTATGCCACAAAGCTAATGTCAGCAAATACAAGAAGATAGAGACACTACCTCGTATTCTATCGGATCATAATGGATTGAAGTTACAAATTAATGAAAGAGTAAAAAACAGAAACTACTCCAACACCTGGAGATTAAACAATATGCTACTATATGATGAATGGATAACAGAAGATATTAGGAAGGAAATTAAAAAATTCTTAGAGGTAAACGAGAACAAAGAAACATCATATTAAAATCTCTGGGACACTATGAAAGCAGTACTTAGAGGAAGATTTATTTAATGCAACGCATTTAATAAAAGAAGTAAAACTCAAAAAATAAATGACCTAACACTACAGCTCAAAGCCCTAGAAAAAGAAGAACAGACCAACACCAAAAGTAGTAGAAGATAGGAAATAGTTAAACTGAGAGATGAAATCAACGAAATTGAAACGAAAGAAACAATACAAAAAATTGACAAAATAAATAGTTGGTTCTTCGAAAAAATAAACAAAATTGATAAACCTTTAGCCACACTAACAAAGAGAAGACGAGAGAAAACTCAAATCACTAAAATTCGGAATGAACAAGGAAATATCACAACAGACACGACTGAAATACAAAACGTAATTAGAAGCTATTTTGAAAATCTATATTCCAACAAAATAGAAAATTTTGAAGACATCAACAGGTTTCTAGAGATATATGAATTGCCTAAACTGAACGAGGAGGACATACAAAATTTAAATCGACCAATTTCAAGTAACGAAATAGTAGAAGTCATCAAAAGCCTTCCAACAAAGAAAAGTCCAGGACCAGATGGGTTCTCAGCTGAGTTCTACAAAACTTTTAAAGAAGATCTCATTCCAATACTTCTTAAAGTATTCCAGAAAATGGAAAAGGAGGGAACTCTCCCAAACTCATTCTAGGAAGCCAATATTACCCTGATTCCTAAACCAGACAGAGACACATCAAGGAAAGAAAATTTCAGACCAATATCCTTAATGAACATCGACCCAAAAATTCTAAACAAAATTTTAGCAAATCGCATACAAAAACATATTAAAAAGATAGTGCACCATGATCAAGTGGGTTTCATCCAAGGGATGCAAGGTTGATTCAACATCAGGAAATCAATAAATGTCATTCACCATATCAATAGACTTAAAGTGAAGAATCACATGATTATTTCAATAGATGCAGAAAAAGCATTTGATAAAATACAGCACCCCTTCATGCTCAAAACACTAGAAAAAATAGGGATAGTGGGAATATTCCTTAACATTGTAAAGGCCATCTACGCTAATCCCATGTCTAATATCATTCTAAATGGTGAAAAACTGAAAGCATTCCCTCTAAAACCTGGAACAAGGCAGGGATGCCCTCTTTCACCACTTCTATTCAATATCATCCTTGAAACTCTAGCCAGAGCAATTAGACAGACCAAAGAAATTAAAGGGATACGAATAGGAAAAGAAGAACTCAAACTATCCCTATTTGCTGATGATATGATGTTATACTTAGAGGAACCAGGAAATTCCACCAGAAAACTTTCAGATCTCATAAGTGAATTCAGTAAAGTAGCGGGATATAAGATCAATGCACAAAAATCTAAGGCATTTTTATACATAAGCGATGAATCTTCAGAAAGAGAAATTAGGAAAACTATCCCATTCACAATAGCTTCGAAAAAAATAAAGTATTTGGGAATCAATCTCACAAAAGAGGTGAAAGACCTCTACAATGAGAACTACAGAACACTAAAGAAAGAAATTCAAGAAAACCTTAGAAGATGGAAAGATCTCCCATGTTCTTGGATAGGAAGAATTAATATTGTCAAAATGGCCATACTACCAAAAGTGCTATACAGATTCAATGCAATTCCAATTAAAATCCCAATGATGTACCTTACAGAAATAGAGCAAGCAATTATGAAATTCATCTGGAAGAATAAAAAACCCAGAATAGCTAAAGCAATCCTTGGCAGAAAGAGTGAAGCAGGGGTAACGCAATACCAGATCTTCAACTCTAGTACAAAGCAATAGTAACAAAAATGGCATGGTATTGGTACCAAAATAGAAAGGTGGATCAATGGTACAGAATAGAGGACACGGACACAAACCCAAATATATACAATTTTCTCATACTAGACAAAGGGGCCCAAAATATGCAATGGAGAAATGATAGCCTCTTCAACAAATGGTGCTGGGAGAATTGGAAATCCATATGCAACAGAATGAAACTAAACCCATATCTCTCACCATGCACGAAACTAAACTCAAAATGGATTAAGGATCTCAGAATCAGACCAGAGACCTTGCATCTTATAGAAGAAAAAGTAGGTCCAGAGCTTCAACATGTCGACTTAGGATCAGACTTCCTCAACAGGACTCCCATAGCACAAGAAATAAAAGCAAGAATTAATAACTGGGATAGATTCAAACTAAAAAGCTTTCTCTTAGCAAAGGAAACTATCAGCAATGTGAAGAAAGAGCCTACAGAGTGGGAGAAAATATTTGCCAATCATACTTCAGATAGAGCTCTAATCTCCAGAATCTATAAAGAACTCAAAAAACTCTACACCAAGAATGTAAATCATCCAATTGACAAATGGGCTAAAGAAATGAATAGACACTTCACAGAATAAGAAATACAAGCAATCAACAAACATATGGAAAAATGTTCAACATCTCTAGTAACAAGAGAAATGCAAATCAAAACCACCCTAAGATTCCATCTCACCCCAATTAGAATGGCAATTATCAAGAATACAAGCAACAACAGGTGTTGGCGAGGGTGTGGGGAGAAAGGTACACTCTTACATTGCTGGTGGGGCTGCAAATTAGTGCAGCCACTCTGGAAAGCAGTGTGGAGATTCCTTAGAAAACTTGGAATGGAACCACCATTTGACCCAGCTATCCCACTCCTTGGCCTATACCCAAAGGACTTAAAATCAGCATATTACAGAGATACAGCCACATCAATGTTCATAGCTGCTCAGTTCACAATAGCCAGATTGTGGAACCAACCTAGATGTCCTTCAATTGATGAATGGATAAAGAAAATGTGGTATATATATACAATGGAATATTACTCAGCCATAAAGAATGATAAAATTATGGCATTTGCAGGCAAATGGATGAAACTGGAGAATATCATGCTAAGTGAGATAAGCCAATCTCAAAAAACCAAAGGAAGAATGATATCACTCATAAGTGGATAACACATAATGGGGGGTGGGAAGTGTTAGTGTTGGGGTTGGAGTTGGGTTTAGGGAGGGGGGCAGGAATGGAGGAAGGAAGGACTGTATAGAGGGTAAAGAGGGGTGGGACGGGTCGGGTGGAGGGGAAAAATGGCAGAATGAATCAAACAACATTACCCTATGTAAATTTATGATTACACAAATGGTATGCCTTTACGCCATGTACAGACAGAGAAACAACATGTATCCCATTTGTTTACAATACAAAAAAAATGACAAAAAAATTAATCTGAACCCCTTTAAACAGCATACTAGCAAATGGATAATACTTGACTCACCTGGGAATTATGTACTATGCATATGGAATCAAAAGAGGAAAGGTTTTAGCTTTTACATTACAATGGATGTGTCTGAGATTCAAATGTAGAGAAGTTAGTTCATGAGTTTATATGGGGACATCATTAAGAAAGGTTCATCTTCTTTACAAACCAGAAATCTCATGTTCAGGAACATTGCTTGGAATGGAAAGTCTTGGAGGAAGAGCTATATCACAACTCTGCATCTATTCGACCTTTGTTTACTAACCCAGCAGAGATGCACGGGGTCAACCAAAGTTGCGGACAATCCCTAACTGACAATTTTTATCTCAGAGGAAGCAAGGAAAATGATAGAATTTTGTCATGTGAAGGCCAGGTATTTTTGAATGGACATATGAAAGATTTACATACTAGAAAATGCAGAGAATGACCCTGGAGAGAATCAATATGAACACCATCTATGTAGCAAATCCTTTATCAAACCTCTGATCTAAGGAAACTCAATGCAACTACAACAGGGGAAATGATGTGTGAATGTAATTTTTGTGGGAAAGGCTTCAGTTACTTTACTGAGCTCAGACAACATGAGAGAACCAACATAGGTGAGACACAAAATGAATGCCATGTGTGTGGGAAAGCCTTCAGGAACTCTTACAACTTTAGAGGGCGTGAGAAAATCCACACTGAAGTGAAACCATATGAATTCCAACTGTGTGGGAAAGTCCTTAGTAAATTATATAACCTTCAGGTGCATGAGAGGACCCACACTGGAGAGAAACCATATCAATGCCACGTGTTTGGGAAAGTCTTCAGCAAATCAGTTCACCTTAGATGTCATCAGATTATACACACTGGAGAGAAACCATATCGATGCCAATTGTGTGAGAAATCGTACGGTCAATCATGCTACTTTAAAACACATGAGAGAACGCACACTGGTGAGAAGCCATATGAATGTAATGTGTGTGGGAAAGCCTTCAGGAACCCTTACAACCTTAGAAGGCATGAGAATATTCACACTGGAGAGAAACCATATTGATTCCAACTGTGTGGGAAAACCCATAGTAAATTATATAACCTTCAGGTGCATGAGAGGATCCACACTGGAGAGAAACCATATCAATGTCACATGTGTGGGAAAGTCTTAAGCAAATCATTCACCTTAGACATCATCAGATTATACACACTGGAGAGAAACCATATCTATGCCAATTGTGTGAGAAATCCTATGGTCAATCATGCAATCATGCTACCTTAAAACACATGAGAGAACGCACACTGGTGAGAAACCATATGAATGCAATGTGTGTGGGAAAGCCTTCAGGAACTCTTACAACCTTAAAGGGCATGAGAAAATCCACACTGGAGAGAAACCATATGGATGCCAACTGTGTGGGAAACCCTTAGTAAATTATATAACCTTTAGGTGCATGAGAGGACCCACACTGGAGAGAAACCATATCAATTCCAATTGTGTGGGAAAGTCTTCAGCAAATCAGTTCACCTTAGACATCATCATATTATACACACTGGAGAGAAACCATATTGATGCCAATTGTGTGGGAAATCCTCTGGCCAATCATGCTACCTTAGAATACATGAAAATGTCCACACTGGAGAGAAACCATATCGATGCCAATTGTGTGAGAAATCCTATGGTCAATCATGCTACCTTAGAACACATGAGAGAATGCACACTAGTGAGAAACCATATGAAAGCAATGTGTGTGGGAAAGCCTTCAGGAACTCTTACAACCTTAAAGGGCACGACAAAATCCACACTGGAGAGAAACCATATGGATTCCAACTGTGTGGGAAAGCCCTTAGTAAATTATATAACCTTCAGGTGCATGAGAAGACCCACACTGGAGAGAAACCATATCAATGCCAATTGTGTGGGAAATCCTTTGGCCAATCATGCTAACTTAGAATACATGAGAGGGATCACACTGGGGAGAAACCATATTGATGCCAATTATGTGAGAAATCCTATGGTCAACCATGCTATCTTAAACCACATCAGAGATCCACACTTGTGAGAAGCCATATGAATGACATGTGTGTGGGAAGTCCTCAGTCTATTATCTGGTCTTAGGCACCACGTGAAAACACATACTGGAGAAAGACTATACAAAGGTCATCTATGTGGAAATGCCTTCAGTAGCTGCTCTGGTCTGAGACATTATGAGGAAACACATACTGGAGAGAAGCCATACAATTGTCATCTGTGTGGGAAAGCCTTCAGTCGATCATCTGGCCTCAGGCAGCATGAGAGCTTTCTCCATTTCAATTTTTAAAATAAGTCTATCCTGAAAATCTTTTGTAATTACCAGCATCCTACATACTCTTTTCTCTTGATTTAAAACATCTCCTCTGTGAAAGTGTCAATGAGGTTAAAATATGCTTATGAGATTGTTGTCTTTTTTCAACAAAAAAAGGCTCTCTCTGAATTTAATGCTACCAATTTGTATTTTCACCTATTCTAGGCAAGGAAAGTGCATGCCAAATACAGGAAAGGATATGCAGAGCACTTATGAACAGGAAGGACACACCCCTCAATATGTCAAAGGTACGTTTCAGGGATGGGAACATTGATCAGGCAAATCTAAGACCTGTCAGCAGAATAAATTAGTAATTGAGTACAACTTCATGGATGTAACTCTGTTGACATTACCCAATTTCTGAGCCAAAAGCTCTGTAGAGTTTGCATTCTTTGAGAAATTAACAATTAGCATTTTTCATGTAGCTAGTCTTTGAAACACTGATGTTCATAAAACTAATCTGAACCCCTTTAAGTAGCATAGTAGCAAATGAATATTACTTGACTCACCTGGAAATTATGTACTATGCATATAGAATCAAAAGTGGAAAGGTTTTAGTTTTCATATTACAATGGATGTGTATAATATTCAAATGTAGACAAGTTTGTTCATGCATTTATATGGGACATCATTAAGAGAGGTTCATCTTCTTTCAAAACAGAAATCTCAATTTCGGGAACATTCCTTGGAATGGAAAAACTTGGAGGAAGATCTGTATCACAACTGTGTCTATTCAACTTTTGTTTACTAACCCAGCAGAGATGCACGGGGTCAACCAAAGTTGTGAACAATCCCTCACTGACAATTTTTACCTCAGAGGAAGAAAGGAAAATGATAGCAGTATGTCATGTGAAGGCCAGCTATGCTTGAAGGGTCATATGAAAGGTTTACATACCAGAAAATGCAAAGAGAAGGACCCTGGAGAGATTCAATATGAACATCATCTATGTAGCAAATCCTTTAATCAAACCTCTGATCTAAGGAAGCTCAATGCAACTGCAACACGGGAAATGATGTGTGAATGTAATTTTTGTGGGAAAGGCTTCAGTTACTTTACTGAACTTAGACAACATGAGAGAACCAACATAGGTGAGACACAAAATGAATGCTATCTGTGTGGAAAAGCCTTCAGGAACTCTTGCAACCTTAAAGGGCATTAGAAAATCCACACTGGAGAGAAACCATATGGATGCCAACTGATTGGGAAACCCTTTAGTAAATTATATAACCTTCAGGTACATGAGAGGAACCACACTAGAGAGAAACCATATCAGTGCTACATGTGTGGAAATGTCTTCAGGAAATCAGTTCACCTTAGATGTCATCAGATTATACACACTGGAGAGAAACCATATTGATGCCAATTGTGTGGGAAATCCTATGATCAATCATGCTACCTTGAAACACATGAGAGAACCCACACCGGTGAGAAAACATGAATGCAATGTGTGTGGGAAAGCCTTCAACCAATCAAGCTATCTTAGACTTCATCAAAGAACACACACTGGGGAGAAACTGTATCAAATGTGAGTTTTGTGGGAAACCCTTCAGGCAATCATGTTACCTTAAACCACATCAGAGCACCCACACTGGTGAGAAGCCATATGAATGCCATGTGTGTGGGAAAACCTTCAGTCTATAATCTGGTCTTAGGCACCATGTGAAAACACATACTGGACAAAGACCATACAAAAGTCATCTATGTGGAAAAGCCTTCAGTAGATGCTCTGGCTTGAGACAGCATGAGGATAAACAAACTGAAGAGAAGCCATACAATTGTCATCTGTGTGGGAAAGTCTCCAGTCAATCATCTGGCCTCAGTCAGATTGAGAGAACACACACTGGAGACAAATAATGTGCATGCCTCCTGTGTGAGCATAGTCTTCAATCATCACTCTACTATTAAAAAATGGAAGATGACTCACCTTAGTGAGTGGCCATCAGAAGGCAACCTGTGTGGAAATGCCTCTCTTGATACCCTAACCTTAGATAGCACAATCACACTCAGTGGAGAGAAACCACATGAATGGCACCTATGTGGGAAAGCCTTCAGTCAATCTTATTGTCTTAGGAAGGATGAGAAAATGCATAAGACCTCAGTCATAGGAAAGTCATCTGTTTGAGACAGCCCACCAAAGGTTCTGCATATATGGACCCATGATGGAGAGAAACTTGAATTCGTATAGCATATATTGTAACCTGATATTACAATCTATAATTAAAAAATTTCTTTTCTATTGCATTCATTTCTGCTCCTACTCTTATTTTTCCTTTCCTACTCCCTAATTTGCACAGAATTTGATTGTTAAACTAGATTCCTTTGATACATGTACTTTAAGTTATAAATGTTCATCTGAGTGCTATATCATCCCAGAGATTCTGATATTTTAAGATTTTGTCATCACTTAGTTTGAAGAATTTTGTATTTAATTTTCTTGTGCTTTTTTTCTTGACTTTGAGATATATATCTGTGTGCCATTTAAGTTTGAAGTGGTTGACATATGGTGATGAGGTTCTAATGTAATAAATCATGAAGGAAAGAGTATGCATGATTTCATATTTTTCAAAAAGGTAATGGGAATGCTTCATATAAAAATTCTCTTCATTACTTTTTTAAATACTTGAAAGATAAGATTGTATTGATTACATACATGCCAAACATGATCAAACTGCATGCCTCAAATATGTGCATTTTATTGTTCTTCAGTTTTAACTCAATAAAGCTATGAAAAAAATGTGAAGCAGCCTTCAAGTGTACTTGTATAATCCAAAATTGTGGATCCACAAATTGATGAGGATTCTTACTTTAATCAGTAAGAATAATTTTTAAGTAATTTTACTCATCTCCTGACATACACAAGTTCACGGAAAATAAGCCATATGAAAGATGATTGTTCAGAATCTCCTTAATCAGTGATATTTCTTAAATGCAATGAGGTTATTACAAACCCTGTCTTAAAAAGCATGTAGTAGTGTACAACCTCAACTCTCAGCTGTAAACCCAGCAGAGTAGTTGGCAGTAAAGGAAGATTGAATAGCTCCAGGATCTGGAAAGGGTTTCCTTTGTTCTGTGTGCTTTCAGACCTGATCCCACCCCTCCCATATTCCTTATGAACTTTTTGAGCTTTATTCGCATTGGCTCCTTTTGGTCCATCATTTTTGGAGGGACTTTTGAGGAAAAAAGATAAAAAATATTAAAAAATGTATTTCCAAGGTTTCCACTCTTTAGATTAATATTCTCTCATCTCTCCATTTAACCTGGTGTTCCAAAACATGGAGGAAGATGAATGGTTGAATTTATATTAATAAGTTACTGGTGTACTTTTGTTACTCAGATCAAGAATAACTACATATAGAAAAACACAGTTATAATCTGAGCAACACAATGAAACAGAGTTGGGTTTGCAGTTTGTTACCTTTAATAATATTTACCTCATGTCCTTTGAACAAGAAAACAAATTTTGATTTTGTGCCAAAATTTGTAAAATGTTATATCAGAAATTCCTGAAGGGTTCACTGTAAGGAGATACAATTGATAGTTTTTTTTCCCTCTTTCCTGAGTTTCACCAGCCTCAAAATCTATTGCATCTGGAAAATAAGGATGGAAATTATTTCACATGATTCTATTTTTCAGAGAGTTTCTTTAGTTTAGGTAGAGGCGAGTGAAACAAGAGAAAGGGGCATGAAGGTAAGAAAGATAGTAGAATGTAATAGACAATATTACCTTATGTATATATATATGACTGCATGACAATGTCACTCTACAATTTGTACAATCAGAAAAATGAGAGTTGTACTCCATTTACATATGATATTAAAAATGCATAAATGCATTCTATTATCATGTATGACTAATTAGAACAAATAAAAATTTAAAAACATATATGAGTCTAAAATCACATTGTATCTGGAAATTACTGAGTCGATCAATCTATGGAGTACCATCCACATTTGTGTCAATGGCATTTGGAGTTTTAAATGTGCTGAAGTGTGAAGTGAAGTAAATTGAATAAAAATAAAGAGAAGTGCAGTTATAAACCAGCTCTATCTTTGCTTTTCTTCCTATTAATTGACATAATAATTGTGTACACCTGCAGAGGACAAGCTGATATTTCCATACTTGTATACATTGAGTAAATGTACAATTTCAAAGATAACATTTCATTGTGGAGAGCATCCAACGCCCCTGTTCCACCTCTTTTGAATTACACAAATCATTATTCTTACAACCACATGGGTGGAACTGGAGGACATATTTTTAAGTGAAACAAGCTGTTCAAGAAAGGGCAAATAACTTTGTCATATTAGAGCAAAGACTCAGCCCTCTACCATCTCTGCCTGTGTGCTGATTCCACCAAGTGCCAGGTGATGAGTCCAAGCATTGGTCTCTCTCACCCTTGCCAAAAGCAAGTCAAAATGGAATTTTCCCCATTAGAGTGAAATTGATCTTGCATAGAAAGTTTGGCATTTCCATTTCTAGAACCTACTATAAAACACAAACTACATAAGCAATGAAAATCTCATGGCCAGTGCCTTGAAAATTCCTCATCCACACATCAGAGATGTTAACTATTATAGACACCCATCTGTGTTGGCACTCTTCTCCATTTGCTTGCACACACACACAACACACACACACACACACACACACACATTTTAATTCAGCTGTTTCCAACTCGTTAACAAAGAGATACGATGTTATCAAAAGTGGCCTCACAAAATAAGCTGTAACTTTAAAAGAGGAAACTGGTACATCCTTGCCAACATTTGTCATATTTCATTTTCTGTGTGATATTCATTCTTAATGGCAACGGGTGGTATACTGGCCTGGTTTTCATTTACACTCCCTCATAACTAATAATATCAAAGTTTGAAGTCCAAAGCCAGCCACAGAAATTTAGTGAGACTCTTAGCAATGCAGATGGACCCTGTTTCAAAAAATAAAATTGGCTGTAGCTCAGAGGTGAACCCTCCTTGGATAGCATGTAGTTTGTTCATTGAAAATGGGCAAATGACTTGAATATATACTTCGAAGAAGAAATATACAAATGACCAACAATCACGTGAAAACATGCTTGCTATCATTAGGTAAAAGGAAATACAAGGTATTAGATCAGAAACAAAAAGGGTATATACTATCCTTTTAATATGCTAATTGTACATATAAATGTTATTATTTTATATGGAATATAAAATGTAGGCAACTATTAATAAATGTATTATCTGCAACACTTTGTGTCTGTTTCATAAATACTTATATTTTAAAAATGACAAATGATCTCGCTGATAAGCGGATGAGGACATATAATGGTGGTGGGAGGGGTTAGCATTAGGTTTAGGGTTAGGTATAGAGTTAGGCTATGGAGAGCGGTAAGAATGAAGGAAAGAAGGACTGTATAAAGGGAAAAGGGTGGGAGGGGTGGAGGGTAAGGGAAAAAAAAGAAACATCATTACCCTATGTAAATGTAAAAAAATAAATAAAAAAAAATAAAAATAAAAAAAATAAAAATGAAAATAATAGAACTAGTGAATTCTTGCATAATGAGTAATTAATTAAACAAATGAATTAAACAAATATGTGCTAGAAAAATTTATTTTTAATAGTATTTTTATTTTGTAAACAATCGCAGTTCACATATTACAGAAATTTCCTATATATTCTAGACCACATTTCCCCCTCATGAACACTTTATAGCACTGTGACATTTTTAATCACTATTTATGAACAGATTCTTATACACTATTATTAACTAAAATTTAATATTTACTTATAATTACAGAATCCCATCCAATGAACAACATATGTTTTTTGATTCCACATATGAGTAAGATCATGAGTATTTTCTCCATGTGTGTGATTTGTTTAATTCAGTGAGATGTTCTCCACATCCACCCACGTTGTTGCAAATGACAGAATTTCATTCCTCTTTTGTGCCTGGATAGATGCCACTGTCTGCACACACAATTTTTTTGTTGTTGTTTATTCATTCATTGATGGACATACACGTAGATCCCACATCTTCATCTTTGTGTATATTTTGAGTATGTTTCCCTTGTTACCACAATAAACATGGGAATGCAGGTATTTCATCACCATACTGATTTCATTACTTTTGGATCTATTCCCAGTAGTAGGATTGCTGGGTCATATGGTAGTTCTCTTTGTAAATTCCTAGAGGACCTTTATCCTGTTTGGTATGATGGCTCTATTTCTTTAAATCCCCACCAATATTAGGTGACAATTCTTTTTCCCCACACCCTTTCCAGGACTTTTTATACATTGTCACTTTGATAATAGCCGTTTTAATGAGTGTGAGATGCAATCTCATGGTGGTTTTCACTTGCATCGCCCTCACGATTACCAATATTCAATATACAGAAATCAAGAACTGTGATAGATAGGAAGAGAAAGAAGGACAAAGCCATACATCATTTCAATACATGCCAAAAAAAGCAGTTTACAAATTTCACTATGCTGTATGAATTAAAAGCTCTCCACAAATTAGGCAGAGAAAGGATGTACCGCAACACAATAAAGGTCATGTTTGGCAAACCCAGATATTATCATACTGAACATGAAAAAATTGAAAGTTTTTCCTCTAAGCTTTGGTACAAAACCAGGATTCCACTTTCATCCTTCTTTTCATCATAGTAGTAGAAGTCCTAGAAAAGAGAAATTTCAAGAGAGAAAGAAAGAGAAGGAAAGAATCTAAATTGTCCTTGATTGTTTCTGATATGACCCTATATAGAGAATGCCCTGAATATTTCATCAATATTTACTCAAACCAACAAATAAATTTAGTGAATTTGCAACATGTATAATCAACATATAAAAACTAGTACATTCTTATACATTTATTGCTAGATATTGCTCTCAACTGACTCAAATTTAAGCAATACTTTGAAACAATGAATTCTTTTAGCATATGTGGATCCTAGATTCACACTGGAGGCTGGTAAATAGTAGGTGCTGTGTAAAGAAAGCACCAAGTGGTTTCCCATGAAAATTGGAACCATTTTGTGAAATGAAAAGCAGACACTATCAGTAGTGATGCTAAAATGACAGGATTAGAAAGGAAGTGTGATCTCTCTCTCAGTAAACACATGCTATGGATATGAAGCCAGCGTTCAAGAGATGAGGTGACTTTATACAGAGTGCATTGTAAAGAGAAAATAACAACCATTTATTGTCTTGTGACTCAATGGCAGAGAAAAAGGAATCCACTTAGGGTGAGCAACTAATTCTTTGCAGCATGCCTTTCTGATTGTGTCACTGAAGAATTCAAGTTAAGCAGAGAAATTTGAAAAATTTTAGAATCTGAATTTGAAGTATTTTGTGATTTTATTTTTTCCATAATATTTGTGAGCATTGTGCACAAGGCATTATGTGGAGAATGTTGTATTCAAAATTAAAAGGCACATTATCACTGTTGCCTTCATGGAGAAGATGATTTATCAAGAAGAAAATGCCATGAAAGAAACATACGTATGGTTTGCAATTGTCAAGATACAAAAGAATAATTTTGCATTTCTATCATTGCATCAGGAAAGGTCACTGTGTGGTGATGTATTTGGATCAGGCATGAAGGGTGGTTTGAACTATTTGAAAGTGGAGATTCGCAGATGTGTTCAGAATCATGCATGGAATGATTAATTATATAAGAATGTGGAGTCCAAGAATGTGGATATTCCTCCAGGAGTTTCTCAAATCAGTTAGAAACAGTGACATCAAGTTCAGCTTTACTTTGCTTCTGTGAGGATTCTAGACACAGGGACAAGCTTGGGTACATCGTGTCCCCCACTTTCTTTCTTCACCAGATTTTGTTGGATTTTCCTTGGAGGAAATTCCCCTGGACTAGGGACATTTACTTCATTCATCTGCTCTCCATGGATCCCTCCTTGGTGACCCTGAACTCTATGTCCATAGGCACAAGGGGTCCGTGTTACCCATCCATGACACCATTCCAGTCTCCCACTCACCCATTGATGTGTAAAGAAGAATGAAATGTGCCCCCAGGCCAGGGAGAGCACCTTCCTATGGAACACGGTGAATGTCACCTGTCAGGCACATCCATCGGGATGGGACCTGAAACAGGATGGGATCTAGAACAGGACAGGGACTGGTGTTCTCACCCAGAGGGACTCTGGGGTCTCCCCAGAGACTCAAAGGGGAGACTGAGGAGTGGCAGTGCCATGCACACAAGGACTTGAGGACAGAAGCAATCGCTGTGGAGGACTGGGGCCCACAGTATCCCAGGTCACAAAGAACTGCAGGGAGAATGTCCCATAGAGTGGAGAAGCCACCAGTGGGGACGTCATGAAGCATGAGGAGAGGAGAGAATGGAAACCACCAGTGCAGATGGGCCTGGGACCCACCTCCACATATTCTATCCAGAAACTGAGGCAGCTCGGCCAGAAGGAGCCTCCTAATGTGAGGGAGTTCCCAGGTCGCCCAGTGACCCCAAACAGAGGATAGAGAGATAGGACCCCTGAGAGACTTATAAAATACAAATACTGAAACTCACTCCAGAATTGGGAAATTGGGTAGGGGGCTGGGCTGGGGTGTGTCTCAGTGGTAGAGGGCTTGCCTAGTATGCCTGAGGCCCTGGGTTCAATCCCCAAGCACCACAAGAAAATGAAATAGGAAATTTACTGCCTCATCAGCAGGAAGCTGTGCTCTTATGAGGGGGGGGGGACCTGGAAGGGAGAGAAGCCCCCTGGGAGGACTTGGGCCTCCAACCCCCATAACGAATAGGAGCTCTGGGGTTTTCTCTTAGTCAGAGGACCCAAGTCTCCTGGTTAGTGTACAATGAGTGATCTCTGTGAGAAGTGGAGCAAGGCTCTTCCCACTCACTGCAGTGATCTGAGGATTGGGAATTTTTGGAGGGTTGATGTGAAGTCCCTGGCTCTGGGGTTCCAATCATGCTAGTTTCTGCTGCCTGACTGTCGGGGTGCCCGGGACCCCTGGCCATAGGTGTGGCAAGGCCAAGATGGTGCCTGGCAGGATGCCAGTGTGGTTGAGTGTAGCTAGCTTGTGCGCAAACAACTGATGTCACTTGAGGAAGTTTCAGTGATGGTTGAGGCTCCCTCATGGACGTTGCATGATCACTGCATGCCTGTATATGCTGCCTGTATCTGTCCATGCTCTCCCCTCGTGCTCTGTATGATGATTGGTCGCTTGGGGGCATATAGTGAGGTGTAGCTTCCCCAAAAAGAAGGAAGAAGAAGCGAGAGAGAAACCATGGCAGACGCGCGCAATAAAGAGCTGAAAAGAACCAGGTGTTGTGTCTCTCTGCGGGCAGGGAGTGCGGTAGGTGGTGCCGAAACCCGGGAGCTCTACAGGTAAATAAAAGGTAAATATTCATATTAAGACCTTGAGTCCGTCAGTGATATTCATATTAAGACCTTGAGTCCGTCAGTGATATTCATTTCAAGACCTTGAGTCCGGCAGTGCAGGGTAGGGAACCCAGCAAAATTGAGTCTACATAGGTAGATGCAGTGGTACCAGATTGTTTGTGTGGTGTGTGTTATTTTTGTGTTAGTTGTGTGGTTTGTTTTTGTACTTGGATTAGCTCTTAGTGTTGTGAAATTTAACCATGGGAACAGAACTGTCTAAAATTAGAATGCAACAGCCTCTCAGAGAGCTGCTGAAAAATCACGGAACTCCGTTAAAAGTAAAAGCAGCTTGAACGTTTCTTGATACCATAGAAAAGGTTTCTCCGTGGTTTTTAGATGAAGGGTTGTTAAATATACCACAGTGGGAGCAGTTAGGAGAAGATCTGCGCACAGCAGAGAAACAAAAGTCGCTTCCTGTGGGAACTTTAGCCATTTGGTCTTTGATTAAATCTTGTTTGCAGCACAAAGAGAAACGAAACCTAAGAGGACCTATAGAAGAGGGAAGTCAGGTCTTAGAGGAGATTAAAGAGGAACGGTCTTGTTCTCATCACTCAGAAGGGAAGTGTGACTCAGGCGGGGAGGATTCAGAAGAGGAACTTTTAGGGGAGGAGCTAGAAAGGACATTTGGGAAGCTAACAATGCAGTCTAAGCGCCCTATTAATGATGACATTGACACCGGTGAAGACTCGAGACCTGTGGGCAATAGTTAAAAAACACTCTTTTGTGGAGCCTCTGACTGAGGGCAGTCAGGTTTTGGAGAAAATATTAAAAAAAAAAAAAAGGGTCTAAAACATCAAAAAGGGCGTCAATAAGATCAGGGACAAACAAAAATAAAAATGAAAGTGGGTGTAAGGAACAACTTGTTAGAAAGAGGGAAATCAGTTTAGGGGAGGGTCCCCCTAGGCAGAGAGCTCAGCAGCTCCATTCCTTAAAAGTAATAAAAAATAATGTTTTGTGGTTTTCTGCATTCAAACCTAACCTGATTTCTCAACCAGGTAAAAAAGGGTTAAAAAGTCCTGGGTGATCCTCCCTCCCCCTGCCTGGCCTTGCTGAACCCACATTGGAATGTAACTACAGCGTCTCAAGGAGAAAAGGGGGGTAGCCTGAAGATAAGAAAAAAAAAAAAAAAAAAAAAAAGGGTGTCCGTTTTAAACTCCTGGGCCGCTACACAAAACTAACTTATTCTTCAGGATTCTTGTTTTGTTTTGTTTTGTTTTTTCTTTAATGCTGTATTTTTGAGCTCATAATTTTGATCCTACATACCTAGGTTAATGATTTTATTTTTAATCAGTTCTATTTTTTATTCAACTGAAGTTTTTGAACATCTGTTTCATGGCAATGAACATTTACCTATAATGTTTCAAGGCCTTTGATTTTGTGTTATGTGTTATGTTGTGCTGTCTAATGTCATGTTTTGTCTGCGTCACTACTGAGCGCTCTTAAAATTAAAATTTAAAATGGATCCAAATACTTTTATTCACGTGATTTAAAAGGGTTCAATTTAAATTGGGTAAACTAATGAAAGTAAAATGTCTTTAGAAATAACTCACAACTCTCTAGGTGGTTAAGCTAATAAAATATTGATGTTAATAATATGTCTAATATCAATTGCTTCTAGGACTTTTCTTCAACAGGAAAGAGGCAGCAGATCCTGTTCAGGACACTTGTCTGATATCTTAGTTTTTATAAAATAAATAAATTGGAGTTAACATGTATGGGATTACTCAAATGTGTTTGTAGAGACGTCTGGTTAATTTACAAAGTTGAAATGCTAATTGTTAAATAACATCAAGTACTTTTAACTCATTAAATTACATGGGGTAACATACTTAAACATTATTGGTGTTTTTATAGGTTGGTAAATAAAAAGGGTTTACGATTACTTTGTGTCCTCACTAAACTAAAAACAAGGTTACTAAAAGTTATGTCCTAACAAGTGAAATTCTATATATAAAGGGTCCCAAAAGTTTCAACTGTGTTTCAATTAAGAGTACTATAAACAACAGAATATTTAATCTTATTAAAATAGAGTGATTTATCTAAATTCAGAAATTTCATAAGAGTTGTTTCAGAATGTGAACAAAAAGGGGTCAACAGATAGGAAAGAAAAAATAAAAGGTTCTGGGTTTGAAAATGTATTTAATAAAAAGGAAAAGAAAATGTTTCTGGATAAGAAAGTCTGTGTGTAATAAAGGACAAGTTTCAACAAGTCTATGTGTAACTAAGTTGGTTGTATGTATGTAAAACAGCTAAAGCTATTTAAGGTTTTTCCTAAGGTGAAATACTAATGTTCTGATATAAGCCAAAGTTTAATCTATATGGTAAAATGACATGGTAAAATGGCAAGGATTTCTTAGAAACACTAATTTACTCTTAACTTTGTGTCTCTTAAGTTTTATTCTTTAGAACAATTGTCTTAAAAAATAGGGGTTTATACAATTATTGGTTAAACAACTGCTAAAAATTGTACTATGTTATAAAGTCTAAATTTTTCTTTAAAAACTAAAATTGGTAAGAACCAATTCCTCACTAAAATTAAAATAACTCTAACCACAGATGTACCTTATAACCCACAAAAACAAGGTATTGTTGAACATACTCATCTCACCCTCAAAAATACTCTTTATAAACAAAAAGGGGGAATATAGGAGACCTTCAGGTCCCCTTAAGATAAACTTTCTCTTTGTCTCTTTGTTTGGGGTTTTTTTAACTCTGGGTAATAAGGGTAACCCGGTGCTTTACTGGAGCTGTGGCTCAGTTTGTGTGTTTCCACAGAATAAACTAACTTACTACCTCTTTTTAGTCTCTTAGGAGGAACAGTTCAACTATGTAACAAAACAACTGCTTCTCTCAATTGTACTTCAGATTTGTGCTATCTCTCAATGTTAAAATGCTTCTAGGTTCCTGCTGGCAGACTTAATGTGTGTTCCTACCTTCCTACCAGTCCCAGTCTCTGTTAGAGATGTAGAATTGCCAGTGTTACTATCAAGAAACAGGAGAGAATTTGGCATCACAGCGGCTATGGTCACTGCAATAGTGGTTTCTGCAACAGCAGCACTAGCAACTGCCATACCTACAGCAACAGCAGTCAATCACTTGGTCAAAAATACAGCTGCAGTCTTACAGACTAAAGAGACCCTCAACCAACATCTAACAGCAGACATACTCCTTATAAATCAAAGAGTGGACTTACTACAAGAACAAGTGGACATATTACAAGAACTTTTGGGACTGGGATGTGTTTACTCTTTAAGAGCTGTTTGTGCTACCCCCATTGTATATGATAATTCTAGCACCGCAGCTGGGTTATCTAAAAAATTGTCAGCCTATCTTACTTCTACTTGGTCGTCTCAATTTGATAATCTTACCACACGACTTAGGGATAAATTGTCAAAGTTAATTCTACTAGGGTACAAATTGCTTCTATGTCTGAGCTGGCTAAATGGTTTTCTTCTGCTTTCAATTTTGTAAACAGTGGGCAAGCCTTGGCACTTTGGGGTTTTTACTCCTCTTTGGTATCTTTTTCCTCACCCGCCTGGTTGTACAACTACGAGCCACCCAATAAATGGACCAGATTATTTTTCATCAGGCCATGGCTGCCCTAGAGACCGGCAGTTCCCCACAAGTATGGCTCACGATGCTGGACGGGTAGTCAAAGATGGGTAAGGAAGGAGGTGACCCCGTACCAACCTAAGACAGGAGCTGTAGCATGCTCTTCAGTTATCCAATGACGGGTAAGGACGGTGGTTGACCACTCCGCCTGAGACAGGCACGGTCCCGAGGCTTTATTTATATAATATAGAAGGGGGAACTGTCGGGGTGCCCGGGACCCCTGGCCATAGGTGTGGCAAGGCTAAGATGGCGCCTGGCAGGATGCCAGCGTGGTTGAGTGTAGCTAGCTTGTGCGCAAACAACTGATGTCACTTGAGGAAGTTTCAGTGATTGGTTGAGGCCCCCTCATGGACGTTGCATGATCACTGCATGCCTGTATATGCTGCCTGTATCTGTCCACGCTATCCCCTCGTGCTCTGTATGATGATTGGTCGCTTGGGGGCATATAGTGAGGTGTAGCTTCCCCAAAAAGAAGGAAGAAGAAGCGAGAGAGAAACCATGGCAGACGCGCGCAATAAAGAGCTGAAAAGAACCAGGTGTCGTGTCTCTCTGCGGGCAGGGAGTGCGATACCTGACCAAGAAGACCAGTTGAAGCATGCAGCTGAGTGAAAGTAGGAAGTGGAACTGTAATGAATGCACCTATTCCAGGGAGGCAAGGGGCCTGACTTCCTGAGCCCTGCTTGGGGTGCACACAAGGGAACCAGCAGTCACAGTCAGGCAGTCGTGGGTAAACAGTGGCCAGGTTGGTGGAAATCTCAGGAGGGGAATGGCTGCCTGGGTGGTAGTATGAGCCCATCACAGGGTGTTTATCTACCAGACCTGTTCATGGCTTCCAGGGGCTTCCCTAGAGAATGCCTCAGAGGCAAGTGAAGGCAGAAATGCCAGGTGTCTTTCACAGTTTTAGTGCCCATAGATGTTTAGGATCAAGTGAAGAGTCTTCTTCTTCACTAAAAGCAGTCTTTGAGTCCTTGATATATTTGCACATACTGTGTTGGGCTGACAGATCAGACTCCATGAGAATGTTACAGGCCAGACTCTAAGGGAAATGGCCAAACAGACTCCATTTTGCTCTGACACTCCATGTTATGTAGGAAATAACTTCTGCCATGGGAACACCCCACCTCCGTACCCATCATCAGTTTCTTAGTGTGACATGTTTAATAATATACAATGGCAACATCTATGTAGTAAAAATTGCTATCCTTCGACCTCTATTGCTCTTCATCAATGTACCATGTAAAGGTAATTGTGTGGATGTTAGCAACCATTCTTTAGTTTGTACCTAAGTAATGGTCAGTTTAACCCACTTCCCCCTCTGTTGATGATCTCGTGATGTTAGTTTGTAATTTCAAATCATAGCAAGAGACACTTATGATTGATGTGATTTTTGGTATAAGAACACTTACAACCCTGTGGTTGGGGCTGTTCTCTCAATAGTCATTTTTTGGGGCATTGTGTGAGACAGTCAGCTGGCCAGCTTAATAAAGACTCTCCAATTTGGACTTCTCAGTGGTGATCACTCTGTTCTTAGGTTGTGCCCCATAACAATACTGTCTTTATTCCTTAATTATTTTTATTCACACATTAAATTTTTATATTAATGGGCTTCAGTGTGATGGTAGCATACATGCATATGGTGTGCACTGAGATCAAAGCCCTTCCCATTGCATCCCACACACCCTTATCAAATTGTAATAATGACTGATCTTTCTGACTAGACTTCTGAATTTGTTGTTCAGAACTTGAAAAGAGAACAGGAAGTACTCTCTTTCTGATCCTGGATCTCATAGCATAACAAAATGTCTACAGATTATGCTTTTTGTCATGACTGAACACTACAGCATTGTGCATATATAGCAGATTTTCTGTATCCAGTCGTCTGTCATTGGGCACCAGGCTGATCCCTTGTTTTAGCTATTGGGAATAGAGCTACTATAAATATGTCTGTGTGGGTATCTTGTTGACATGTTGAAGATAACTGCCATGGAAACAAGCCCAAGATTGGGTACCCCAACCAGGGTAAACCCCAGCAAGGTATATGTACTTTTAGTTATTTGAGGGAAATCCATAATGATTTTTATAGTGGTTCAGTTAATTTACATTCCCATCTACAGACAATATGAGTTTCATTTTCTCCATATCCTCAGTGGAGGGACAACTAACAGAATGTGAGAAAATATTGAACCTTTCATCTGAGAGTGTTAATATTCAGCATATATGAGAAAGCAGAAAATCTTGTAACAACCACAAAACCACAAATTTTATTGTAATAAAAATATATGGATGACATGTATAGACACTTTCTAAAAGAATAAATAATAATAACCAGGAAATAAAAAAAAAACTACATAAAATCATCAGCTCTCCATTTCATGCAAATCAAAGCCACAGTGCAATACCCTCTCACCCCATTAGCATGGCTGTTGTCTAAGACAATATAAGAAATGCAGATGAGGATATGGAGGTTGCTCACCATTCAAGTGTGAATGAGCCTTCATTTGAAGTCTGGCTACTACATTCAGAATATAAGTTTTCTTCTTAACAAATCTGAAACTATTGAAGTCTCTTTTGTATTCGGGAGCAGGTGAGATGGGTTCAACAGGCTGATGGGTAGATCAGGAAAGCTTGGATCTGTGCTTGTCAAAATTGATTTTTATTTTGTATGACTTTTACAGTGGGTAGTATAAAGTGAAAACTCTCTGTGGCACAAATTCCATGTTGACTTGCCATTCGCAATGGTTTGGAATCAACTGATGGAACTCCATGGGACCAGCATCTGCACAGTGAGGGTGGAGAACTGAGGCTCTGCTTTAAGACAATAAAATGCTCCCTTTCTGTACCTGGCTTACTTCACTCAACACAATGTCCTCCAGTTTCACCCAGGTGATAGCGATCCTGTTGCCTTGTTTTAAAAAAGAAAGAAAAGGTTGTTTGAATATTCTCACCAACATGAAAGAATAAACATTGGAGGTAGTAGACATCATAATATATACAAGTATTGAAACATTGCATAGTATATTGTAGGCACAAAGAATTATTATATCTCAATTGAAGCAAGATAAAGAGATCACAATTACAGCTTGCATATAATTTCCTTTTGAAATTTACTTGTCATTCGCTCAATTTCACATGTGAGAGAATTCACAAATTCTAATCCCTTGAAATAAGTGTGTCATATCAAATAATTTCATGAACACATTAATTGTACAAATGTTGCAATTTCCCATTGGTTTCCCTTGATCCTCAGATCTGAAAATTATCATAGATCTGAAAAACTCTAAGCTATTTTTATCTATGTTTGTGTTCTACTCTAACCTATGAGACCCAGAGTGTCCTGGAAGCTCTGCTCCTACGTCTCTTTCAGAGAAAGCTGTTTGTGGAGAAAGGGTCACAAAAAGGGGGGCTGGAGTCAGAGGAGAGAAGAGTGGCAGGGAGAAGGCCTGACAAGCAGGGGGGTCACTGAGTCTGGGGAAGCCCAGGTGCTACTGGCTGAATATTTGGAGCTGTGTAGGTGAGCGTGTCACCATGGTTTCGCCTTTGAGACCATCATTAGCTCCACCAGGGAACTCTGAGATCTCAGAATAATTCTGAAGACCTGGATATAAATTTTATTTGCACCTCTAACATTTGAAATTTAGAAAACTCTCCCCTAAATTCATGTGGAGAATTCTGAGGATGATCTAGACAGAGTCTACCCATCTCCAGCATTTTAGGGTTTCTCTGTGTGCCTGTGTGTGTGTGTGTGTGTGTGTGTGTGTGTGTGTTCACGCACCTGGGCTCATCCTCGTACTGGATTGCTAGAACACCACCACAACTTCTTGACCTGCTTGTTCTTCCTCTTTTTGGTTCTGGCCTTTCCTCCAATACCAGTGTTCATGTACTCCTCACCAACTGTGCCCTTGGTAGCCTTGTTGGGCTCATTTATTTCCTGGTTATCATGAATTCTCTGCCCTCCTCTGTGTTTTGACTGCTGAGTGGTGACTCCATTGGGAGACAGAGTGAATTCTACTTTCCTGGGTTGGATTCAGACTTTGGTTGGTTCTGTTCTTGGAGGAACTTCCACAGATCTAAGGTGAGTTGTCTGGCAACTGTGCCCCCCAGGGGCTCCTCTGACTCCTCCACGTGGCTACAGGAGTCTTCCTGGAGCTCTTGTTGGGCGAGTCCCAAGACTGAATCTTCAGTTCCAACTGCACTCTGTTCCCTGTCTAGTGACACACTCCCACTGTCAGGTTCAAGTTCACTCTTCTGGACATAAAAGAGGATATATGCACACTGGCTCAGGACACAAGTAATGTCAGAGGCCACTACCTTAGCATCGTCCATTTTATACCACTGGCCATTCCCAGCTTTTATGTAGCAATAGTAATGTCCACTGTGACAGCTCACCCCAGCATGGACCAGCACGGCATAGAGGGCATAGGCCAGAGGGCCACTGCTCTACTGAGCCATGTATGGCTGCATGTCAAGACACTCAGGATACAGCACCTGCTTAGCAATTTTGTCACCCATGAGAACACAGAATCGTTTCAGTACAAGCATGAGAACCTTTGAGGCAGTCTGCAGGCTCAAGGTTTTGCAAGCTGGCATCTATTTCAGACAAACACCACATGATAAGCATTTTCCCCCTCTAGCCATTCAGGCTTCACCAACTGCTCCAAGGCTTGCTGCACACTGTGATCTGCCATGATGTCTAGGTTGATGTCTAGGCTGATGTCCAGGTAGGGGTCAAAAGTGTCTGAAAGGCTGTGGCAGCAGAGACATTTGATTTGTGATCTCCAGCACCCTCCAAATATTTGGTGCATGAGGGTGATGTCCTGGGAGTCAGCCCCTGGCTGCTTGTGCCCACGCAGACATGCTTTCTGCAGGGCGTCAAGGGTGAACAGCAGAAATTCGTGGGCATCCTCCTGCTGCCATGTGTGGAAGCCAGCAGCCAATGCAGGCAGGGGCCGAATGACATCCCCAGGGTGGTGGAGAGCCCGTGTCATGTGAGCTTGCATCACACACAGCATGCAGACCCTGTGAGGAGGACAGGTTTGGAAAGGCTCTTGGGACAGCATGTAGTTGGCCAGTGGAGGGGTGTATGTCAGACACTGCAGAGTGGCATTCATATAGCAAGTGTTTCCCATGTTCTTCAGTCCAGCACCAGCCCCAGAATGTTTCTGCCAGCTCAGAGATAGTTTCTCCCTAGGAACCAGCTGTGTCCCTACAGGAGCCATATTGCTTTTCATGCATGCATTAGTGTAAGGTGACAATGGTGACTCTGCAGGTAGAAAAAACCCAAAGGGACTTTAGCATCAGCTGCATTTGATGGACATTTAGGCTTCACAAAGGCATCAAACAGAGACTTACCTCCACAGTGGGGTGAAGTTGCCTCCATGTCTCCAGGAGCACTGACCACAGGGTTTCCCAGTTGGGATCTGAAGAGGAGGAAAGCTTCTTCTTCTGAGTTGGTCTTCAAATGACAATATTCTCCGAGTTTCCAGCCTTTTTACATCTCAGCCTTTCCACCACACCCACTGACTCAGTGTCAGATCAACCAAACACCTCTAAGCACTTAAATGGATTAAAAAGTTTGGGTGTGGTCGGTTCCCTTCTGGGAGAGACTGATTTATTGCTATGGTGGTTTTGAATTCAAAAGGAAGTCATTTGGGAATAAGCCTACCTGTCTTTGGCAGAAATATCAAGGAGGCATGTGGCATCAGTTAGAGTAAGATTTCAATTATGTTCAAGATAACGTTCCTTCTAATTTTCATGTACAATGTGTACAGATTTCTCCACCTAAATGCCAGTACTCATGTAGAATCATAAATAATTTATTTTATTTATTTTTATGTGGTGCTAGAATCGAACCCAATGCCTCATGCATGGTAGGCAAGCCCAATTCCGCTGAGCTATGACCCTGGAACCATAAATAATTTACATAAGATTAATGTAGTAAGGTTTTTAATTCTATGGTTCTTTACCTCTCAAATTTTATTTTTCAGTGGAATTATCTGGAACATAGGTAGATATGGATTTGTTTACCTCTGTTGGTCCCCTGAAAGGTGACAATGCAAATGGTTTCACTAATTCTCCAGGGCTTTCTGTCATTTAATCTCCCACTCCCTTAAATTAATTATGATGATCAGATGAAGGGTGGAGAAGAAAGGATTTGTAGGTTCTTTGTCTTGTGAAGTCAAGAATGAGATCCATGGTCACAGAGCCGGAGAGCAAAATAAGAGAGTGCATAAAACTAATGAAGGAAAGCAGGGGCAGAGTGCTGCCCGATGGTTGCTGTCTAGGGCTTTGTATGATGATGTGAGAGGGGCGTTAGTCACCCATAATGACCACGAACTGGCGATTTGAAATTAGTGGTATCTGAGTCCAGTCACACCTCCCCAGTCAGGGTGTTGATACCTCGGTAATGGTTCAGGGTTCTGTGCAAAATGTCAGGCTCCAATATAGGTGCTGGTCAGGAGCCGTCTACTCCATCTGTGGTCAGTGGCAGAGGCAGAAGTGAAATGCAGCATGAGGAAGGGCCCTTTAGGCCTGTCTGCCTGCCAAGTTTCTCTCCCCTGCTCTGGCTATCACTGCGCGTCCTGTTCACGCTGTCATATTTTGTGTATCATTTAATTTTTTTCAGGAATATTTTCTGCAAGTTTCTGTACATAAGAAGTATTTGTTACGTTCTGACCATGATGATGGAGGATTTCCTGAGGGGCTGGCATGCACCCAGCTCCCAGTGGCCTCCAACATTGCCTGTGGTGGCACCTTGGACAAAATCACCTCTTTAAATGCTCCCATTTCCCCTCTGTAAACAATGAGGAGGTTCAAGGAGGGGAGGTTCAAGGAAGTTTCCCTTATGCAACAAAGCCTGTAAAAAATGTGACAGGCTTTTAAAAAATGGACCTCATGTGCCCCCAAGCAGCTTGTGCAGGCCTGGAATTGGGGGACATCTTTCCCTTCAAAGCCACTATCTGCTGGGCCAGGGAAACTCCAGCCCAGGAGGAGCCTTGAAATGTGGAGAGGTTGTGGATGACACTCCTGCCCCAACCCCAGCAGTCCTACCCTGATTCCCTTCAGATCCTGAGACCAGCAACAGTGCTTGTTAAAACAGGCTCAGCAGAATTATTCTGCTCTGTGAAGGCCTGGACCTGAGAAATGTCCCAGGTGCCCTTGTGGCAGTAGGGAAGCCTGACACAATCTAGGAGATGTGGTGAAGATCAGAATTCTATGTCTTCCACAGAGCCTGGAATCACCTCCTACTGGGGCTTTCATGCCCTGCTGGCCAGGAGATTTGAGGATGATGACCTCCACAGACCAGGTTCTCTTTATGTGAATCTATGTGTCTGGACTTCCCTGGATTCCAGAAAAAAAGAGCAGTCAGCAGAAGAAAGTGGATTGGAACAGGGCCAGGGATTTAAGCTGGTCCAGAGCAGGGTGGGGTCCCCTGGGCTGATGTAGAGACACTCCTAATGCCTCCCTACCACACGGTCCCCAGAAGTACTTATTCACGTAGGCAGAAGGTGGGCCCCATGGGCTTCCAGGAAGGACCACTCAAACTACAGGCACACCCTGCTCCTCCATGTGGACTAGGAAGACGCACCTGAATCTCCTGTGAATCCAGGCCTTAGAAGCTCTCATGATCTGGTTCTCCTGCCATATGTTGTTCTGGGTCCCTCCCAGTCTAGACTTATGCTACTCATTTTCCCATCCAGTGAAGTTTTAGATCTTTTTCTTCTGCATTCCCAAGGCACTGGGGAAATTCTACCAGGCAGAAGAGGAGCCAGGGCTTTCCTAGAAGATAGGTAGTTCTGAAATTGCTCAAAAGGTCAGATGGAACTCTCTGATTTCACTAGCTCTCCAGACTTCTGTGGACATCAGTAGATTTAGAAAATTTGCATATGCTCAGGTTGACCTAGAAAGCCCCCTATGCCAATTTGTTAGCAAAGGTGACCCAATACCCCTCACTTGGCTTAGAAAATGCCAGGTTCTCTGACTGTAAGTGAAACCTTCCCCAACCATCCCAGGTGGGGTGGAGTGGCTTCTCATCACCTGAGTTTATTTGACTACTGAGGAATAGCACCAAACGCCCAGGAAACCAGGATCTCAGGACATTTTGTTGCCATGTAGGAAGACTCGATGTTGCGCTAGGATTTCCTGGGACCCCAATGTGATTTCAAACTTTTGGTATCACACAGGTTTTTCCTGGAAGGAGCCCAATTGGACAGATGGTCAATTATCTCTCACTAGTAGGTGGAAAAGTGGAGAAGTTGTTTCCATAAACTGGCACATACAATGTTAGCACTGATACTACCGGTTATTGGTGATGAGTTCTGGTTCCTCCAATGTTGAAGTGTGAACATTAAAAAGAATGCTGAGGCAGGCATATGAAGTCAGTTTTACTTCAAGTTAGTAACACAGATGTCTCCTGGGAGGTAGAAGGGGCCATGGCTGGTATTCTAGTAACCCAGGAAGTTAGAGTGCCCTTCCCCTTTTATAGGCAAAAGTCTTCTTTGTTCTCCTGCATTCTTCTATCTTGTTCATTTCCACCCCAACCTGCACCGTGACTGGGATATGTCAGTGGAATGGCCAGGGTGGGATTGAGAAGGTGAACTGGGAGGGCCAAGGTGGAGTGCCAGGCAGGAGGGAAGTGGCAGCCTGGGGGGTATTGATTAGTAGCTCTCTGCTCAGGAGCTGCTTCTTTAACAACCTTTTTGGGAATGGCTGTATCAAAGGGATCTGGAGACATGATCATCCCAAACTCCCAGAAGCTCAGATCGTCCTCCATTTTCTTGATCTGACCTGATCACCTATTGCACTCTCACTGCCTGTCTTTAATTCTGGCTTCATCCCTCCTCTAATTCCAGGAATTTTTTTATTGCATAAGGAAATGTGGCAATGACTGCTGTGGCTGCTTAGAGCTGGAAGGGGGCAGTGTGGGGCAAGCAGATTGGAGTTCCCTTTTAGAAATCGGGTAGGTTGTGGGATCCATAGTAAAACTCTGGTTGGGGAAGAACAGGTCGCAATGTCATCTGGGGGTGGGTGCTTCTATAGTGAGAAACCAAAGGACATGAGTTCTGAAATAAGATGAATACAAAATAAATGTTGCAGCATTTGGAACCTGTCAATAGATATCATCAATGTGATAGAAGTCAATAATCTCTCACCAGTAGGTAGAAAAGCTGAGAAGCTGTTTCCATAACAAGGTCTAACAAAGGCTGGAGAGGCCAAGACCTTTATGTGGCAATGTAAATCTTTAACATTGTCGGAGTTATCAGGAATGGACACAAAACATTTACTTTTTTTTTTTTTTTTGGAGTGGCGGAGCTACTTCATTTTTGTAATACATTTACAATTTACATAAGATTTTTGCTGACATGATTTCACTTTTCCCTCAGAACAATGTATAAGCCAGAACATTCATCACATTTCTCAAATCCGGAATTGCTGCTTACCTTTGGCAATGCATCCTTGGTTTGGGACACTATCTCCTTTAGGTTTTTCCCCATTCTTTTCTCAGTAAAGGCTCCTTCTTCTGTATTCCCCTTAAAATAGCTACTCTTGGGCCTCTCCTCTTCTACTTTCTTCTTAGATGCCCTCTTCTACTCTCATGATTAAAAGATCACACATCAACTAATATCTGCCCAATCTGCTACACAGAGCTCAGCTCCTTCCAAGAGCAATTGACCTACACACTTCCAACTTCCTGCCTGGGCTCTCACTTTCACATCCAAACTTAGTTTTTATCCCACCCTTGCTGTTCCTCCAACAAGCCCAGTGACCACTGCCCCTGTAGCTTTTCTTTAGCTTATTTCAAAACACAACTTTTTGTCTAAAACAGAAGGAGATGCCTCAAGGCTAAAAATCCCATTTACTAGCAGTCCCCAAGCATAAAGAAATTAAAATCAGGGAATGTTGGGGAGGAGATGGTGTCCAGCAGAGGACAGGACTGGCAAAAGATACTGAGCTCAGAATATGTGAATTCATTATTTTGTAATATTTTGATTTTGGGTCTGCACCATAAGTCTTTTTATAAAAGATCTTAATTTTAAGTTGTGAAAGATAGAGGGAGCCGGCACCTGTATAAACACAGACTTCCCCAAACTGCCCCCAGCCTCCTGAAAGTGGTAAAGAATTTTCCGTCTCTCATCTTACCTGTGAAGGCCAGGGGGGCTGACCCAAGAGCAAACCTTGCTAACGACAACCCTCCTCTCGGAGGTCAGGGTGACTCAGAACTTAAGATAACAGGCTTTACAATTGTATATGTTAACCAATTAGGAAATACACTGTATAACTGCTTACCTTTCATTATATAAACCTTGCTAACGAGGGCTCGGGGCCTCTTAGCGTCACCGGTTGAGGATGCAGAGGACCAGGCTCGAGCTTGCTAATAAATGACTCTTTGTTGCTTGCATTGATCATGGTCTCTGGTGGTCTTTGTGGGGTCTCAAGCCTTTGGGCACAACAGTTGCTTCGATTTTTTTCGTTGAAAGTAAGAGAGGCTTCAAATGATGCTCACAAGAAACCTGTGTGGCAGACAAGCCAGGTTTTATCAGTCTCCTTCTGCAGTCATGCACTCGCTGATCCGTCCGACCCTCACTGAGCACTCCCAGTGGGCCAGGAACGGTGCTCGGTGCTGGGATATAACAATGATCATGACAAAGTCCCTCAAGGCGTCACAGTCTAATGGTACACTACTGAGTAAACTGAGGCACAGAGTGGTAAATGACTTACCCACTGAGGTAGAAATTGCTAGGTCTTGGGAAGGGGGGACTAGAGCTGGAGAGAGGGCAGGGTACAACTCATGGTAAGTAAAACCCCTCCGACTGAGGAGGAAGGCTGCACACAGACACATATTACAAAATCTGCTCACAAAAAGCTTAACACAGTTTCCAATTTCGCATGACTGAATTCATGTCTTGGTGAATTAGGCTACTCCACGATGGCATTTCTATACTTTTCCCCAAGGATCTGGGGCATGCCACCAATCTGCTGGGAAACAATAACTCTGTAGGCAGCTCAACATCAAGAAGCATCTGACTCCAATTTTAGTGCTAGGAACCACATTAAAATACATGAATTAGTATTATGAACTTAAATGTATAGCACACTGTGATACTTCTACATGTAGAAGTTTGGAAAACTCTCCTCTAACCCTCATCCAGAGTATTCTAAAAAGTTATAGGTTCCAAGGAAATTAGAGCATCTGTCTGTCACTTTTCATATATACATTATTTTGGCTATACAAGGGTGAAAAGTGTCACTTAGACATATTTCATAAGTAATCTAAACATTATACAGATATATACAAAAACATCACATTTAGATCTGTGTGTACACCTAGCCAATGTACAAAACTTAACTGCAAACGTGAACCAGTGTAAGGCAATTATTTTTGTGATATATCACATGATCTTTAAGGAAGGCAGAGTCCACGAAGAATTGTCTGTGCCAGACCTGACCATCTGTTTCGTGATACTCTTTGTGATGAAGTTATTTTAGGAGGCGAAATGTCTATTTCACTGACAAAATGCAGTGAACAATCATTAAAAAAGTTGTTTTTGAATGCAGGAACCGTAATTACCCAGTAATCTAATTGGGGAGCTACTGGAAGACACTACTGGCCTCAATGCTGCTACTGACTGATAATGAGAGCACTTCCTGGATGACTTATTGCTCTGAAATTCAAATTAGTCCATAATTCATCCACACAGGAGGTTCCAAAATGAAAAGGAAAAGAATTTTAATCCATCAATCCTCAAATGCTATCAGTTGTTCACTTCAAGCACATCTTCACTTTGCTGAGGAGGATTTTCTCCTTTCTCTGGGTGTTCTGGATGCTTGCTTTTAGATGAAGAGGTCCCTACCCTGTCTAATGTTTTGCCATTTGAATGGTTCTGCTCTACTTCACACAAATACACATCAATGGGTCCTCTGGTGCTCCTTATGTGTACCGTGATAGAGTCTTCTTTGGGAGCTGGAACATCCAACCTGGTTTCCTCTGGAGCTTTAACTGCAATAACAATCTGTTCATGAAAGGCTTGAATGCTATGAATATCTTGATATGTCACATATGCCAGTCTTTCATTTTCTTTATCATCTGCTAATTCAAATAACAGCTGAGCACAATCCTTGATTAACTCATCCAAAGCATCTTCCATTGCTGATAAGTCTGAAAGTTCCTCTTGCAGCTTCTTTTGTTGGGGCACTGCTCCAAAATTGTTAAGATCAGATCCTTTCTCATGGACACATATTGTACATTATCTTCTAAATTAATTCTTATTTTCGATGGCAGCAGGCTCTCCACGTTGATGGGGTCGCGGCAGCGGGGGCGCACCGTGTCCTCCGTCGGGTCCACGAGAAGGCTGGGCAGTCTCCTGGCCAGCCGCTGCTGACTCATGCTGCCAAGCGGGCGGCCCGCGCCCTTCGCTCCCGCGGGCTGGAGCGCCACCCCCGATGTGCCGGCTTCTTGGTGCCGGGCTCGGAGCGGGCCCGCGGCTTGCTGAGGGGCGCCGCCTGGCCCAGCCGCCCCGCCCGCCGCAGGCCCACCAGCCCGTGAGCTCCCGCCGCTGGCACGAGGGGAGGAGGGTGACCCGCGGCGGTCAGGACGCTGGCCCGCCATCTCCCCGTATGCGCAGTGCCAACATTTACTTTTTAATGTCAAAAATGTCCCAATAAAATATAATCTGTTTAATGTCATGTGACTTTTGTAAAATATCCTTTTATTGGTACAACCTCTGGTTCAGCAGAGATTCCTTTATTTTGTTACTTAGGCTAAATGATCATACAAACACTGATTAGGCCTGTCTGTGTAGGAGGATAAGAAGATCTGTAGTTCTTACACTGACTAAAAGTTTCTCACTCTGGCAGTTTCTCTTGTTAGTTATTAGGCACTATTGCCTACAAATCTCTCTTTTGTAGCCTCCAGTCTTACTTTTCCTTAGGTGCTAATATAAGTGTTCCTCTTAAGTTACAGTTAAGTATTGTTTCTTCTTTGAAATGTCCAGGAAAGCTGTGGTTTGGTTTTTAACTGTTTTGCTACTTGTTTAAGATCAAGCTGGTCAAATTGACCTCATCCTATTTGCTGTTAAGCATCAGTTGAGTTCTCACAAGGGAAGCTGGAGCAATTGGCCAACCAAGTCCCAGCTGATTCCAACTAGGGGAGGTTAATTTATGCCCAGGTTTCTGCTTTTTCCTTCACCACAACTGGAGACTGAGCCTCCTCTTCAGCTATTGTATAATAAAGGATCACAGATGCTGAGTTCTAAAATGAAGTAAACCCTTGTTGAGGGATTTACCTTTAGGGCATTTGGTCAGCCAAATGACAAGTAGAGATTGACTTTTAAGAATGACTGGATTATGGCCTCCATTGTCTGCAGCTGGTGGCGGGCACTGGAGGAATGCATGGACCCCACCTCTTGCCTGAGGGTGAGGAACAAGTATTGACTTATGGAATCAAAATGAAACCAGAGGTGGATCCCAAAGTAATAATTGCAAACTAATTTCTCAGTATAACACCAATGATTTATTCCTTTCTGTGTTTGAGTCTTTAACAAAACTAGAAAATAAAGTCCATGTGAGGAGTCCATCACTCAGTATCCAAAATCATCGTTTTCAAGTCATGAATTGTTCATTCTAAACTCTGGAGTGGAAGATAACCCCCTGAACATTTTAAGAAAAAACTGAAATCATACCATTCATCTCATAATAATGTGTTTCTTACAAACACTTGAATCCCCCAAAGGCATTTATTTTAACAAATGCATCTCTAAGTATAGGGGTATAAAAATAATCCTGCAGACCATTGTAAACCAAATTCTTAGAAATCAATATCATCTCATGTCATCTTGCATTTCTAATCTACTAAATACCTAAAACCCATTTAAAGTGTTGATTTTGTGAACCTGCATCTAACCAAGGCTTAGCTTAGAAACATTGGCACAGACATCTTGGAAAGTAGCATTTATGTAGGACACAAGGTCTTGCAAATGAGGTACATGTATTAGAGTCAGGTGATGCAAATGTGTGAGTCATTTTTTAAAGAGGAATTTCCACAGGGATTAGCGGAGTGGCCTCAGGTGAGGAATTGGATCACATGGGCACAGGGCAGTATCTAATATCCCTCCCTCCCTTTCTTCTGGAATCCAGGAAGCTGCCTCTGTTCCTGAGCTGTTTGTTCAGGAGCCACCTGCCTGAAAACCTGGTGACAGAGCAGTGGAGGACAGCTGGACCTCAGGTGGGATTCCTTTTCCAACATGTACTACACATCATTGTTGGGGAAAGAGTAGAAGAGAAACAGAAAATAATGGAGGTTTAGGTCTTTGCATAAGGGTTGTTTAATTTAAATAGTGTGTGTTTGCATTGAGAAATCATTCAACATTTTATTGACTGTGAAAAGATTCAAATTTCAGAGGGAACATACTCCACCATTCTGAGTTCTATGGGAAGGTGGAGGAGTCATTTGGAAACTGGTCATTTTTTACTATGGGCAATTTAAAAGTGTAAATGTGAACAAACTAAAGGAATTCAGCCTGATATTCCCAACCATGCACATGTCAGTGTTTTCTCCTGTTCATCCATCCTTCTACCCATTTCCCCTCCCCTTTCTTTCCAATCACCATCTCTCACTCCAGATGCTCCCTTCCCAGTCCCCAAGTCATCCCCCCTCTACTTGTGGATCATCTTCTTTCCTTCAGTTTCCACATATGAGAGGAAACACTGGAACCTTCTCTTTCTGTGTCTAGGATGTGGTGCCTTCCAGTTCCAGGGAAGCTCCTGACAATGACTGGATTGCCTCCTTCATGCTGAATATGAGTGCTTAGTTTACTTTTGCTTTTTCTGTTGTGTCTCATCAGTTTGGGTAAATATACAGGTTTACTCTGGCCCAACAGAATATGTTTTAAAAGTCCCTGCCTTTCAAATGCATGGGGGCATTTCAGAAGCATTGTTTTTGGAACCTCTTTAATCATCTGCTAATGGGCTGGAGTTGTGGTCCCTTATAGATGGCTTGCCTGGTACATGGGAGGTCTTCAGTTTAACAGCACCACATATAAATGAATAGAATTTTAAGAATCCATTGACAATTAAAAATATTAAACCAAAAATTTTAAAGATCTGGTAAAACTCAGCAATGATCCTATGGAGCCATAGATATTCCTTGGAAGAATTTTTACAATGGTTCATTTGAAATACCTCAACTCTGTTCTTCTTTCTTAAATATACACTGAGGATCAGTTTTGGAAGGTCATGTGTGACCAGAAGTTTGGCCACTTCCTCTGGATTTTCTAATTTATTGGCATAGATTTTTGGTATCTGCTGTTCCTCAACAGGCTAACTTTCAGGGTCTGGGTTGAGAAATCAACTAAGATACACATTAGTTTCCCCCTATATGTAATCTGATTTTTTCATCTCACAGCCTTTACAATATTGTCCTTTTTCTATATTATAGGCATTTGCATTACAATGTGCCCTGATGTGGGTCTGTTATAATTTTGCACATTTGGGTTCCTTTAAGCCTCTTGTATTTGATTCTCCCTTTCATTCTTTAGCATTGGGGAATTTTGTGGTACTATTGCATTGAAAAGACTGTGCATTCCTTTGGTTTGTATCTCCATGCCTTCATCTATCCTGACAAATCTTAAATTTGGTCTTTTCTTGTTATCCCTTAATTCTTGGATTCTATGTTCATGTTTTTTTACTATCTCCTCATGGTCACCTCTATTTTGAAGATTATATATTTTGTCTTAGTTGGCTGAGGTTTTGTCATCCAATTGGCCTAATCTGTTGGTGATGCTTTCTATTAAATTTTTAGTTTGCTGTATTGGTTCCATTATTTTTGTTTGTTTTTTCCCCAGAATCTTTATCTCTTTACTAAAGTAATCTTTTGCTATCTGTGTTTGCTCTCTCACATCATCCTTTACTTTGCAGATAACGTTAACTATGTACATACTAATATCCTGTTCTGACATTCCTATTATTAGAGTGTGTTGTTTTGCTCGGGGTGACTTGTTCCCTTACTTTCTTATGTATTTTGTGCATCTACCCATCTAGTAGTTATGGATATGAGGCAACAGATTTTCTATCCTGTGGACTTGTACTGTCCCCCAAGGTTTCCAGTACACTACTGTTTAGGAGGAAACAAATAATAACAACAACCAAGCAAACAATTTACAGCATTAAACCACCTATTTCCTCCTATCATGTCTACAGTGTTTAGTATCACAAGAAACAGAAATTTTATGACCACCCATGCCTATAATAAAAAGAGCAAGTTTGCAAAACTGTTTACATTTTTAAATGGTGCACTGGGAAAAATCAGAAGTACTAGAGTGTGTAATGATTATGAGGGAGGAGGAGAGAAGGCAGAAGTAAGGAATCAAAGGAAGAGTGAAAGATAGAACAATAGAGATTTGCTGTTAGAAGAAGAAATGAGAGTGTCGGGGTTGCGTACGGACCCCTGGCCCTAGGTGGAGCCTGGCCAAGATGGCGCCTGGCAAGCTGCCAGTGCAGTTGAAAAACTGCTATTCTGCACGTATACAACTAATTTCACCTTGAGGAAGTCTCAGTAATTGGTCAGGGCCTCTGCATGATTCTTGCGTGATTCTTAGGTGCTTCAAGTTATACCCATATACGTCTATCTTTTCCCCACATATCATGAATATTCTAATTAGTTGATATAACCTATATAAGTGACAATAACTTCCCAAAAAGAGGAAGAAGAATCTGCTGTTAATAAAGAAGTTTGCCACCCATCACGTCTCCGGGTCGTTCTTGCTGGCGAGAGCGACAGGTGGCGCCGAAACCCGGGAATCTTACGTGCCGCGGAGAGGTGAGTGAGGTGAGCAATGATCCGTGAAAGTGTGCACCCAGATCTGTCAGTGGACAGGGAAGTTTCCTAGAGACGAGAATATTGTGATTGCGATAAAGTTCCTAGGAACGAGAGGTGAAAGTTTCCTCAAAAAATGGGGAACGAGGTTGCTAGATATCTAATGGAAGGTCCCTTGAAAGAAATTCTTAAAGCTAACGGCACTTCCTTAAAGACAAAAACTGCCCGGGCATTTTTAAAGCAGGTAGAGGAGATTTCACCTTGGTTTCTGGAGGAAGGATTGCTAACTATCCCACAGTGGGAACACCTGGGGGAAGATTTAAAGCGTTGTCCGGTCACACTCCCGGGGACGTTAGCGGTTTGGTCTTTGGTCAGAACTTGCTTGCGCTCCCCTCAGGAGGCATTACAAAAGGCAGTTGCGCAGGGAGAGGAAGTGTTAGAAAAGGTAAAAGAAGAGTCACAAAAGGGCTCTGTTAGCGCTCAGTCAGATTCTGATGAGAGCGAAGAGGGACTCTCAGAGATGGAGTTAAATAAAATTAGTGAAGAAACAAAGTGTTCCCAAGCTGGTTCAATTAGTCAACAGGCATTAAGGGAATTGGAGAGCATAGGGCAACAGTTAGAAGACAAAGAAAAGGCGTTACAAGAGGCTTTAAAGGAATTGAGCTTACAAAAATATGCAATGGCGCAGTGGAAAAAGAAGGAGGAAGTGCTAACGAAACCGCAGACAGGACACAAAGAGAAAGTAAAGCCTGTGGCGCACTTCGAAGTAAATGAGGAAGTAACTCAGAAAGTGACTTGTGCTCCTTCAGCGCCACCTTATGGATGGCCTCCGCCCTTTAACTCAAGTCATAGTAAGGAATGTTCTTGTTCAGAGTGTAAAATAAAAAAATGGAAAGAAATCTATGGGATTGAAAGAGGGTTTTACCCTGTTATGGAAGATCAATTCAACAAAGGTTTCACCAGCCTTTGGATTTTAAATTGGTAAAACAGCTTAAAGAAGCAGTTAGTACTTATGGACCACAAGCAGCATTTACAGTATCTATTGTAGAATCTATGTCTACCCTCTTTCTTACTCCTGATGATTGGAGCAATTTGGCAAGAGCAGTTTTGAGTGGAGGGCAATATATCGAATGGAAGGTTCAAAATCAGGATTTTTGCCAGGAAACTGCACGCAGAAATGCTGCTGCTGGTAATCCACAATGGAATCTAGAAATGCTAACGGGTACTGGTCAGTTCAGTGGGAATCAGATGCAGAGTCAGTATCCAGGGGCAGTTTATCAACAGATAGCTACAGCCGCTACCAGAGCTTGGAAGACACTGCGTGGCCCTGGGGATTTACAAGGTCAATTATCAAAAATAGTACAAGGACCTAATGAGCCCTATGCAGACTTTGTAGACAGACTTATGCAGGTAGCGGGTAGGATGTTTGGGGATGCAGACCAAGCTATGCCTTTAATAAAACAATTGGCTTTTGAAAATGCAAACAGATTCTGTAGAGAAGCTATAAGGCCATGGAAAAATAAGGATCTTTCTGCCTATATTAAAATCTGCAGAGAGATAACAGAGCCAGTGATTCAGGGACAGGTTATGGCTGCAGCATTTGCTCAAGCCATGCAAGCTCGCTCCAAAGGATGCTTTCAATGTGGACAAGAGGGACACGTTAGAAAACAGTGTCCTCAAAGAGTATTTGGGAGAACGCTAACTACATCATCCTCAGGAAATATGGGGGGACCTAAGCCTTCTAAACCTCAATTATGCCCCCGATGTAGAAAAGGGAACCATTGGGCGAGTGATTGTAGATCTGTTGCTGACATTGATGGAAATCCATTGCCACCTAATAATTGGGGGAATTCAAAAAACGGGAGACTGGGCCCAGCACCTCGGGGCCCAAACCAAATGTACGGGGTGGCAATGTCTTTACCAACCAAACCCAGGTGGACTTATCCACCATCAGATCAGAAGGTACAGTCCATGCAGGTCCCAGAAGGGCCACCTCAGGGAGCGCAGGACTGGACATCTGTGCCACCTCCAGACTCGTATTAACGCCCGAGATGGGTGTACAAATATTAGACACAGACTGGAATGGCAATATTCCCACAGACTCAGTAGGGTTGCTCCTAGGCAGAAGTTCTTCTACTCTAAGAGGTCTTATAGTCCACCCAGGAGTAATTGATCCAGACTTTCAAGGACAAGTTAGGGCTATGGTTTCTTCACCCAAAGGGATTACAGTCATTTCTCCAGGAGACAGAATAGCACAAATGTTAATTTTGCCTAGCCAGCATTCCTTATGGCCTAGTAAGGAGACAACAAGAGGAGATAAAGGATTCGGGTCTACAGGCGGACCCTGGGCTAATTTTACTATGGACCTTCAGGATAGACCCATTATGCAGTTAACAATAGGACATAAACCTTTTATAGGATTATTGGATACAGGAGCTGATAAAAGTATAATAAGTGAAGCAGTTTGGCCCAAAGGTTGGCCTGTAGTTACAGCTAATCAAAACCTACAAGGTTTGGGTGTGGCTCAATCACCTAATCAGAGTGCTGCTTCGCTGTCCTGGAGGGATAATGAAGGCCATTCAGGGGTTTTTCAACCATATATCTGTAAAATACCTATTTCCCTATGGGGAAGAGATGTCTTAACTCAGATGAATGCTAAATTAACAACAAATATTTCAGGACCTGTGACAGAGATGATGAGGAAAATGAAGTATACAGAAGGCCTAGGATTAGGGAAAGAACAACAAGGGTCTTCACAACCCACCCCTCTTCCTCCTCCAAAAAATGATTTCAAAGGGATGGGTTTTATGTAGGGGCCACTGTTGTTACACCTATTCCAATAGTTTGGAAAGATGATAAGCCGCAATGGATTCCACAGTGGCCCTTAACTACAGAAAAGTTACAAGCGGCTCATAAACTGGTTCAAGAACAAGTACAAACAGGACATCTACAATCTTCTACTTCTCCATGGAATACACCAATTTTTGTTATAAAAAAGAAGTCTGGCAAGTGGAGATTGTTACACGACTTAAGAGCCATTAATGCACAAATGTTCCCCATGGGCCCCATTCAATGTGGTTTGCCTTTAGTTACAGCCTTACCAAAAAATTGGCCTACCATTATCCTAGATTTAAAGGATTGTTTTTTCTCGATTCCATTACATGCAAAGGATTGTTGGCGATTTGCTTTTACTTTACCTTCTCTCAATCATGCTCAGCCAGATCAAAGATTTGAATGGACTGTACTGCCTCAAGGCATGACTAATAGTCCCACTTTATGTCAGATATATGTAGACAAAGCCTTAAAACCTACTAGGGAGGCTTTTCCTGAGCTAATGATTTATCACTATATGGAAGATATTTTAATTTGTCATCAAGAGAAGCAATTTTTAGAAAAGGCATTGCAATTCTTAGTATCTACTCTACAACAATATGGTTTAAACATTTCTCCAGAAAAGTTACAGATGGGAGAAACTCAAGAATATCTGGGCACTAAACTTACGGCTACTATGGTAAAGCCACTAAAATTAACTATTAGAACTAGTGAACTTAAAACTTTAAATGACTTTCAAAAACTTCTTGGAGATATAAATTGGATTAGGCCATATTTAAAAATTACCACAGGGGAATTAAAACCTTTATTTGACATACTTAAAGGAGACCCTGATCTTTGTTCTCCTAGGACCCTTACTCCAGAAGGACAAAGAGCTCTTAATTTGATAGAACAAAGATTACAATTAAATCACACAGAAAGATGTGATCCATCCCAGCCTCTAATGTTAATCATTATTCCAGAACAACATAGTCCATATGGAATTATATGGCAAGGAGGACCTTTACAAAGTATTAATCTCCCGGCATCGCCTACAAAACAGTTACAGACATTTCCAAAAGCCACAGCTCAGTTGATATATAAGGGGTTGGAAGCCTGTGTTACAGTATTTGGAAGCCACCCTAAGATTGTTATTGTCCCCTATACCAAACTTCAAATACAGTGGTTAGTTCAACATGATGACGATTGGGCTGTTTTACACTGTTCAACTACAGCAACTTTTGATAATCATTATCCTAAACATCCTTGGATACAATTTTGTAAAAACACTCCTGTTATATTCCCTAAAATTACCAGAGCACAGCCTTTGCTAAATTGCCAAACGGTCTTTACTGATGGTTCAAAAAATGGAGTTGGAGCTGTAATAATTGGAAATAAAACAGAAACTATAATTCTTCCTCCTTCATCTGCCCAAGTAGTAGAACTTGCTGCAGTAGTTTTAGCTTTTAACATTATGATAAAACAGCCTTTTAATCTATTATCTGACAGTCATTATATAGTACAGTCAGTGCCTTGTTTGGAGACTGTTCCTTATATCCCTGATGGGTCCGCTGTTGCTCCTTATTTTCGTACTTTACGTGCCTTAATCTTGGACCGCAAGTATCCCTTTTATATAGGACATATTAGAGCTCATTCTGGGCTGCCTGGCCCACTTGCCAGAGCTAATGCTAAAGCTGATAAGACAACAAAAACTGTTTTTGCTTTTACTATGTTAGAACAGGCTAAAATGTTCCATACCCAATTTCATGTTAATTCCACCACCCTTAAAAGAAAATTCAATATTTCTAAAGATGTTGCTAGACAAATTGTTAAAACATGTCAACATTGTGCTCCTCTATTGCCAGTACAGTCTGTTGGAGTAAATCCAAAGGGACTATTACCTAATCATATTTGGCAAATGGATGTTACTCATTTCTTAGAATTTGGAAACCTTAAGTATATTCATGTTTCAGTAGACACCGCTTCAGGGGTGATCATGGCCTCTGCTCACACTGGAGAAAAAGTTAAAGATGTTGTACAACATTGTTTACAAGCATTTGCAGCCTGGGGCGTCCCAAAAATCATTAAAACTGATAATGGGCCGGCTTACACATCCAAAAGTTTCTTACAATTTACACAAACTTTTAATATACAACTCATCACAGGAATTCCTTATAATCCTCAAGGACAAGGTGTAGTGGAACGCACTCATTTAACGTTAAAAAATTGTTTAATAAAACAAAAAGGGGGAATAGGTGCTGACTTTAGAGCACCTAAAGATAAACTAAATCTAGTACTTTTTATTTTAAATTTTTTAAATGTGGATAAGAATGGACATATGGCTGCAGAAAGGCATGCTAATCCCACAAGTACTCAAGTATGGGTAAAATGGAAAGATATTCTCACAGGAACATGGAAAGGCCCAGATCCAGTTCTTCAGTGGGTCCGAGGGTCTGTTTGTGTTTTCCCACAGGAGCAGCAAACACCGATCTGGATACCTGAAAGGTTGACTAGACTGGTGCATCAAAACAACGATGAAGAACATCGTGCTGATAAGCGCCCTATTAATGATGACATTGACACCGGTGAAGACTCGAGACCTGTGGGCAATAGTTAAAGCTTGGCCATATCCTTTACCGCTAACTAACACCTCCTCTACCCTCCCACCTTTGTTTTCTACAGGACCTAGGACTGGATTGCCAACTGTCATCATGGATCCCAAGGAAGAACCTTATAATTTTTCTACCCTTTCTCTGCCAGGCACCCTTTGCTTTGATATCTCTACCAATAACAAATTTGTTAATGACACTTCTCTTAGGCCTTGCATTCAATTACAGCGTGAAGTGCAAGGGTTATTTTTAAGACAGTCTACTGAAGGGATTGATTTCCAAGAAAGTATGACTATAACCCATGGTGAAGTTACAGGGACAAGTAAGATTACTACTTCAGGGCAAGTTGTCTTTCTTGAAGGATTAATTCCAAAGTGACTGAAATTGCCATCTACTGGATTTCGTACACCTCGCATTTTCCCTCCTTGTGATCCCAAATTTTCTAGTCCTCCCATTTGGACAGGTTGTCAACATGCTAAAAAAGCAGCTCCTATTCAACATGGATTTTATTTCACCCCAAACTTTACATACCAACAATCTGTGAATGATTTTATCAAAAACCTTGTCTACTCTGGCTTTCGCCTTAGTTCTCTACGTATAAATCCTTTTGATAATTGGTTCCTATTTACCTCCCAAGCAGGATATACTAATCTTCAACCTTTGTTTGCTCTGAAAGGGGGTTCATTTAAGACCTGTTATTGGTATCGCACTTCAGACTATACTGGCACAGGCCCTTCCCAGGTCAGCAAGATAGCTTGTAACAATACTATAACATTGTATTCCACTCCTGTGTGTGTCTACCCTCCTTTTATGTTCCTATTAACTAATGTTTTTAATAGCACGACACTCAACTGCTCTGGAACTAACTGCTATCTTTCTCAGTGTTGGAACGCAACCAAATATTGCCGAGCTGTCATTATGCGTATTCCTACCTTCTTGCCTATGCCAGTTTCTGTTACAGATGATGAATTGCCAGTATTGCTTTCCAGAAACAAGAGAGACTTTAAAATCACCGCAGCAGTCATTACCGCCATAGTTGCATCAGCGGCAGCAGCCACTGCGGCAGCTGTAGCCTTAACTACGTCTGTACAATCTGCAGCCACAATCAATAAGGTGGTTCAACAGACTGCTACTGCCTTATCTACTCAGCAGACAGTGGATCAACACTTAAAAGCAGGGATTCTTTTAGTGAACCAGCGAGTGGACTTACTTCAAGAACAAATGGACATTTTACAGGAACTGTTAAACGTGGGATGTATTTATCATCTGGCGGGACTGTGCGTTACACCTGTAGCTTACCATAACCTCAGCTATGCAGCAGATTTGTCTAGAATCTTGTCTGTTCAGCTACGTACCAACTGGTCTTATGAATTTGATAATCTTACTGCTATTCTTAGACCTCAAATTGTTAGCCTTAATGCTACTAGAGTTGATGTAGCTCCAATGTCTGAAGTGTTAAATTGGTTATCCTCCTCTTTCAGTTTTATTAAGCAGTGGGCTGGTATGGGAGCATTATGCATGCTTATGATCATTGCTGTTATCTTCCGCTCACGCACTATCATGCGTGTGCGTCAGAGTCAAGCAAGAGATCGTATCATCTTCCATCAGGCCATGGCTGCCCTAGAGGCCGGCAGCTCGCCACAAGTGTGGCTCGCGAGGCTGGACCATTGACCAGACGGGTAAGGTAGTAGGTAACACCGTACCAACCTAAGACAGGAGCTGTAGCATGCTCTGCAGTTATCCGATGACGGGTAAGGACGGTGGTTGACCACTCCGCCTAAGACAGGCTTGGTCCCGAGCTTTTCTTTTAAAAGAAAAAAGGGGAAACTGTCAGGGTTGCGTACGGACCCCTGGCCCTAGGTGGAGCCTGGCCAAGATGGCGCCTGGCAAGCTGCCAGTGCAGTTGAAAAACTGCTATTCTGCACGTATACAACTAATTTCACCTTGAGGAAGTCTCAGTAATTGGTCAGGGCCTCTGCATGATTCTTGCGTGATTCTTAGGTGCTTCAAGTTATACCCATATACGTCTATCTTTTCCCCACATATCATGAATATTCTAATTAGTTGATATAACCTATATAAGTGACAATAACTTCCCAAAAAGAGGAAGAAGAATCTGCTGTTAATAAAGAAGTTTGCCACCCATCACGTCTCCGGGTCGTTCTTGCTGGCGAGAGCGACATGAGAGAATCAAGGGAAACAGTTGGTAGGAGAAAAATATACATAAAGCAAAAACTTTAAAGTAAAATCAAGAAATACATGAATACAAAACAAAACTACAATATACTAAGTAAACTTCTTAGTTCATAAAGAAGTAATCCTTATGAAATAATTGGCTTCAAGAATGCTAGAGATGAGAAGAAGAAAATAGGAAACTATAAATGTATAAACTGTATTAATATACCATTAAGGTCACAATTAAACAGTGAAAAAGAATTTTTTAAAAATCTTGATGCAAAGTTAAAGAATTTATTTTCATTGAATTTCAAATCATTCTCAGCTTCTCTTCTCTGCAGTTTTAGGTGTGGTCTTGAGGAGTGTGGTTCTCAATTCTCTGTTGCTGGAGTGAGAAAGGAAATCCCAGAGGTGGAATTCCTGGAGGCAGGGTTTAGGCTTAGTGAGGCTGGAGGCTCTTTGCCAAATGGCAATTGGTCTGGAGATTTTAAATCAGCACACCTCCTGCACCCAGTACTTCCAGTCCATGCTGTACAACTTTACCCCAGGGCTTCCCTTGGTTTCCACTCTTTTGGTAGGGGTTCAATTCTTAGTCCCCTACATCACCTGCAGACTCCATGCTTCCTGGTCTCTCATTGGGTCTCCACAGAATTTTGTCTGCCCCCAACCTGCAAAGTTCCTGAGCAGATGTGTCTCTCCCAGCTGGTCCTGCAAGCAGTCAGATTGGAGGGGAAGGGGTAAGGCGAGGTGGATTTCTGACACCAGTTGTCCCTTGTGTAAGCCTCTCTCCACATTTGATTTTCTCTGGTCACTTAAGTTCACTCTGTGTCATGCAGTGTGTGTTTATTGGGCCTATAGATCAAGTCAAACTCAAGTTTGCCACGACTTGACTTCCTCAGTTGCCAGCCCCCCGGCCACAGCTGCAAAATTGTTCTTTTTTTTTTTCCCCTTATGCCACCTGGAGAAATGGTGGCTTCTTTCCCCACACTCAGATATCATGCAGGGTGTCCTACTGCTTTGTTCGAAAATGTCCTTGTTGCAATGTCCTTGGTCTCTAAATGCTCTGTCCCTAGACATGGCCTCAGGACTCCAAAAAATGCTGGTTCCTTTAATTCTCTTATCCCTCTGTTATTCTGATGGAGGGACCCCTGTGACTGCAACACCCAGCCCTTTTGTGTCAGTGTCTGTGCCACTGGGGAGTTTTTTCTTATTTTATTTTATGCAACCTCCTGTATCCCCGGTCTTTTTGTAGATCTAGATTTATGATCAAGCAACATATCCTCCCATCATTTTATTTACCCACATTGTGGAGGAGCTGCCTGTGTACTTTCTTGTTTTCAATCCACCGAGTCACCAGAAATGCAGCTTCTTCTCTTTTACCATTTCGGATCTCTCCTTGTCATTTTTGAATGATCAACTCTTTCTTAAAAAATCAATTATTCATTTTCCATATTTTAAAAAAATGTCTGAATTTCTCTTAGTGTTTATTCCTAGCTTCAGTCCACTGTGATCAGAAAAGAATCAGGATATTATGTCAATATTTTGAATATGTCAGTTCTTGATTTGGGGCCTAATTTATCACACAGACATATCAAGCCTAAATACTTCCTCTGTTCATTCTTAGTTCAAAGTGGTGCAGCCCTTCTGGAAAGCAGTATGGGGAATATATAGAAAACTTTGAATGGAACCACAATTTGACCCAGCTACCCCACTCCTGGGCCTATACCAAAAGGACTTAAAATCAGTATATAACTGTGACACAGTTACCTCAATATTTATAGCAGCCTAATTTACAAGAGCTAGATTGTAGAATGAATCTAGATGCCCTACAATAGATGAATGGATAAAGAAAATATGGGATATATACACAAATATACACACAAGGGACTATTATTTAGCCATAAAAACTAAAATTATGGTATTTGCAGGTAAATGGATTGAGTTGGAGTATATCATGCTAACTTAAATAAGCCAATCCCAGAAAAACAAAGGCTGAATAATTTCTTTGATAAGTGGATGATGATATATAATGGGGGATGAAGAGATGCAAGAATGAAAGGGGGATGAATTGTATAGAGGAATTTGATGGGAGAGAGTGGGAAAAGGAAAATAATAGAATGAGACAAATATCATTACCCTATGTACACTTAAGATTATGCCCATGGTGTGACTCTACATGGTGTACAACCAGAGGAAAGATATTTGTAACCCATTTGTGTACAATGAATCAAAATGAAAAATGATAAAAATTAAAAAAAAACAAATGCATTAATTTTATGAGAAAGTAATTACATAGCAGGGTGCTGAACTTAAGTTAGCAAATTAGAATGCAAATTATGAGCTTCAAGTCTAAGTATGAAAGAAAATAGATTTTCTTTGGAACATTTATCTGAAAACTGTCTTCTCTGACCTCAAAGTTGGTCATATATGAAAATAGTTTTGGTTTTCAAATAGTTATGTAAGAGAACTATATATACCAGTCCTCATGGCCATGATTCTTTCATCACTCAAGGAAAATCGCTTCCTCTGTTTGCACTGGCACACTGTGTTGCTGTAGAAATGAACAAATTCTCTAGAATCAGCCATTATGGGAACAAATGTCTCATCACCAGGCAGTGTGTCTGGCATAGGGCAGGGTCCTGTCCTTGGACCAGGTGATCATAGCAGAGAATGGAGAAACATGAGGGAATGGAACATCACACTTGTGGAACAGATCTGACAATGTGGTCATGGTTCTACCCACCACACAAAGGCAAGGACATTCACATAGGAGGGTATTTGTTTCTCTGTGAATAGGATTTTTTTTTTCTTTTCCACATGACTGAGAGAATTCTAAATCTGACACCTGAGGAAGACAGACCTGACAAAGGAGATGAGGCAGTGGGCAGGTTGTTCCCCACACCCTCAGCTGCACAGACCCTTAATGCCCAGAATGTGAAAAAGCAGTCGAGGGCATCAGTGGGTCCCAGGGTTCCCCCACCAGAGTAGGAGGATCCCAGGGTAAGTGGAGGCCTGGGTATGTGGAAAGCCAGGGGGCAATGTGGATTAATGAACATGGATTAGATCATACATGCTTCTGTCTCTATAACTGAGTTGTCCATTCCAATCCCATGATGGCCTAGCGTGGGAACTCCCCATCAGGCCAACTGGTCTGTTCTTATGCTGCCAGTGTCCACTTTACCTGCAAATAAGTATCACATCCAGCCAGGATTTTGTTCACTCTTTGAATCCTGGCTCAGTATCCCATCTCTCAGAATGTGTAGTCCTTCCTAGTTGTTTTCCTCCACCAAATCTGTGTTTGGGAACAACTCTAGAATCTACAGTATCCTAGTAATGGATCCCCTGCCTTAGTTTCTCCCCAAACTATGATGTGAAAATCTGTTGTTTTCTTGATAATGGAATATTGGCTGTGGTTCTGCTCATGCACTAACATTTTCATTTTCAACCCACAGGTGAAGTGCAAGGAATGTGGGACCTTTGGAAACACTCAGAGGAAATGAAGATGACCTGTGAAGTGCTGGGATGGGGCACTGGCCCCACAATCCTTGGGCCCACAGCAGGAGAAAGAGGACCAGGCACAAGGGAAACCTGAGAATATCCAGAACACAGGAGGTTTTAACCAGCCTGAGAGGCAAAAAGACCAGATACAGAGTTGAGCATGGGAACAGAAGTCATCCCCCCTCTACTGCAATCCAAGGAAGTTGTGTCTGTTCTTCTCTACACCACTGCACAGACATCTCCAGGCAATTACAGAAAAACTGGAAAGGAATAGACAAAAGCTTTATATCAGGAAACCACACCCAGTGTTGAGTCAACGGGAACTGGCACAGATAAAGGAGACACCACTAAGTTTCAGTTTGATGGTATTTATTGTAGCCTCCCAGTTTCTTTGTCTCCTGCTTCATTTCTGCTTCTTTTCTTTCCTTCCTTCCCTAGGCTCCTAGCTTACATACCATAATCAGCCAATCATAGCAAAGCTTTATCTCACACAGGAGAGCATGCAGGAGAATGATAGCATAACACTATATAAATCACGAGCTGTCCACGCGTGGCATGATTTTAGATAGCCAATGCTTGAGCCTGGCGTTAACACGTCATAAGTCTCCAAGGAACTAGTAAAAGCAAACAGCCCTTTAGGTACTTCCTCATTTTGGCAGTCAGCCCCCTTTCGCTAACTGCAAGGTGCCATCTTGTCCAAGACGACCCTTAACAGCTCCCCCTTTTTTTATTTAAAGAAAAGGACAGTGACTGTGCCTGTCATAGGTGCCAGAATCACACTTTATCCTTACCTGTCATTGGGAGTCAAAGAGCTGTTGGTATGCTTTGAACCCAGTTTAGGGTGGTATAAAGTCCACCCTGTGTTTTCCCATTTTGACTACCAGCCCTGTAATTGGGACAGTCAAATCTGTAGATCAGAGCCCTGATCCTTGGCCATAAGGTCTTGCCATACCACTAAGGCTTGCTGTCTTTGATAACTACTTAAAGGCAACATATCTGAGCAGCAATAATAAAAGCAAGAACAAAAATACCATCATAGCAAAACTTCCCATCCATTGTTTACCAAATTGTAATGTTGACTGTAGTTTATCACATATAGAATTTCTTAATAGGGTAGTCAAATTAGTAAACGGTTTAGTCCATATCCCACTAAGCATGCTTCCCAGCTATTTGGACAGATTTGCAGCAGCAGTAATATTAGAATAGGGTATAGGGGTAGCACACAATGCTTGGGCATGTACTAGACAGCCCATCTGTGTGGTAACAGTCAACATGTCCACTTGATCTTGTAGTAAGTTCACTCTTTGGTTTAGAATCAGGATTCCTGTGGAGAGATGTGTTTTGATGTTTTCCTGGGCTGTCAATGTTTTGGCAGTGGCTCGTGACAGGTTCTTGAGCCCGTGAGCAGTAGGAATAGCAGTTCCTAGGTCAAGTTCAGCAACAGTGGCAGCAGCCACAGCAGCCGCCACAGCAACAGCAATGGCTATAATTGCTGAGATACCAAAATCTCTTTTTGCTTTCACGGGTAGGAAATTCCACTCACTGTGATTTGAGGTCACTGGGACTGGAATAAATTTAGGAATCCTGGCAATCACAGCCAGAGGAAATAATGAAGCATTTCAGCAACTAGATACATAACACTCTTGGTTAGTGCAGTTAAGGACCTCAGTATCATTATCATTGTTATTAGTAATGTTAATATTAAACTTAGAACTGTTAGACAGAATGAGCACAAAGTCGTGACATATACAGGAGTAGGGGGGAAGATTGATTAAAGGAAGTGAAATTGGCCACATACCCTGTATAATTATAAACAGATTACTTCTTCCATCTACATTGGCTTCTTTTTGACTGTACATTTGTTCAATGAGAGAGAGATTGCCTCCCTGCATCATACTAAGTGGACTAATGTCCATACAAGCAAACGCACCACAAAGAGACCACATGGAAAGAGGAGAATAGTCATTGGCAGAAAAATCAGTATCTAGAGTGGCGTACGTATATGGTGCATTTGCTTTCCTCAATGTTTCTTTAACAGTTTCCCAGTCTATGGCAAATGGCCCAAAGGAAAAGTAAGGAGTCACCTTATAAGCCGTAACATCTCCTTGACACCTATTCCATTTAATGGGTCCACCATCACCATAAGAAATTGGTGTACAAGTGGGACCCCATCTAGGCTGTTGTGTATAATTTACACTACCAATGGCCTTGGATATATTTAAAGCAAAGGCATAACGGTCCTATCCATGCCAATACCCAGAAGAAAGATTCCAATTGGGAGCAAGCTGCACACAGGGCAAGACATCATTAGAAATTTCTGATGTGACTAACCAGAGGAAGCAAAGACTACCCGTTAACTTGAAGTTTAGACTAGTATTAAGTGGCTTTACAGTGGAATCAGCTGGTAGGTAAGGGATACCTAGAAGCTCTTTACTAGGAAATAATTGAGGGAGCAGTCTCCAGAATATATCCCCAAAAGTTTTAGGAAGAGCCAACAACAGCAGGCTTACCACCATCACCATCATTTTGTGTTTCGGTGCCATTTTCTTTCTTATGGATAGTTCTTACCAAGCAATCCCGGACCCAGATAGGTTGTTGTTGGTCCTGAGGAAAAACACAAACAGATCCTTGCCCCCAAATTAATAATGGGTCAGGTCCTTTCCAGGACCCAGCCAAGATGTCTTTCCACATTGCTTGTGGATGGCCACCAGACTTTCCACTAAAATGTCTATCAGTCGCAGTACAGTCCATAGCATCCAATTTTAAAAAATTGAGGGTGAATAAAGCAAGGTTAAGTCTGTTCTTGAGAGGGGCTAATGCCCCTATTCCCCATTTTTGTTTAGTTAATCAGACTTTTAATGATTGATTAGCCCTTTCCAGGATAGCTTGTCCTTGTGGATTGTAGGGCAATCCTGTAAAATGTTAGATATTATACTTTGAGCAAAAGTGTTGAAATGAAGAAGAAGTATACGCAGGCCCATTATCTGTTTTAAATGATTTTGACCTTCCCATAGTAGCAAAGGCTTGAAGGTAATGACTGATTACATCTTTTGTGTTTTTCCCTGTATGCACAGTAGCAAATATATGTCCTGAATAGGTATCTACAATTACATGTACAAATATTAAAGTACCAAATTCAGGGATATGGGTGACATCCGTGTGCCATAGATGATTTGGAAGTAGTCCTCTAGGATTGACTCCAAAATGAGGAACAGATAAATGAGGCACACAAGCAGGACATGGTTTTACTATATTTCTGGGTTGTTCTTTTGTAATGCTATATGTTATTTTGAGAGTAGTAGCATTGACATGAAAATCTTTATGGAAATTAATTGCTTCTTTTACAATATTAAATATATGAGGATGTTGAGTAGGTGAGTCTGCAGTAAAATTTCCTTGAGCTAAAGGCCTAGGCAAGCCTGAATGTGCTGTGATATGGCCTATATATAAAGATTGTTCATGAGGCCACAGAAGAGTTTGTACTTGATAAAAGCTTTGTTGTAAGGTAGATTGAGGACTAGTGGGTCTAGCTGTGTCAAGCCATGGCACAAGCTGGGCAATATAGAGACTGTCAGTACAAATATTTAAAGGTTCCTCAGGAAATGTTTGTAAGGCACTTATTATTGCTTCTAGATCAGTTTTTTGAGCAGACTTACGAGAAGTAATAATAGTCTGTACTTTATCAGAAATCATTATAGCTGTACTGGAGGAGGAGACATCTGTAAAGTTTGTTTTTGCTGCTGGGATATGTTGAGCCTTAACAACCTGAGGGAAAACAACAGGATGTCTTTTGAAGAAGCTGACAGTAGGTGAACTTGGCAAGTGATTATCAAATGTGGCCATGGTGGAACAATAGACAATTGCCCAATCTTCATTTTTGTTAACTAGTATTTTAATTTGTTTTGTCGTATACGGGACAATAACTGTCTGAGGATGAACTCCAAAACCTCGAAGGGCCGTCTTAAGTCCTAATGCAACTAGATTTGCCACCATCACAGGATATGGGGAAACAACATTTTTGGGGGACACTGGCAAATGTATCCATATCAGGAGTCCAGTTTGCCACAATAGACCTGTAGGAGTACATTCAGAATCTAATACTATGAGACTAAAAGGCAAGGATAGATCAACTCTATGACTATGAGCATTTTCTAAAGCTTGTTCTACTAACTTTAAGGTTTTTCTACCTTCAGGAGGTAAATTTCTGGGGAATGCAGGGTCTGAATCTCCTTGGAGAATATCAAACAAAGGCTTAAATTGACCAGTGGTGATTCCTAAATTTGGCCTTATCCAATTTATATCACCTAATAAGTTTTGGAAATCATTTGGAGTCATAAGCTTTTCCATGGCTAACTGAATTTTGTGGCCTAACACAGGTATCTAATATTTGATGTCCTAGAATCAGTAATAGGTAATAGGTAATAGGTAATATGTAATAGGGTTGTGGGTTTGCATCTTTTCTGGGGCCACATGTAATCTCCATTTTTCTAGGTTTTCAATAATATTGTCAAATACCCTTAATAAAGTCTCCAGTTCCCTATGAGCCAAAAGAATATCATACATATAATGGAGACAATAAAGTTCTTTACAATTCTGTCTAATCTGTGATATAGCCTGGCTAACATATATTTGACACATAGTGGGACTATTTGCCATTACCTGAGGAAGGACCACCCATTGGTATGTAGTATTAGGCCCTTCATTATTCATAGAAGGAAAAGAAAAAGCAAATCAAGGACTATCCTTGGGTGAACAGGAATGGAAAAGAAATAATCTTTTATGTCTATAGAGATGATATGATAATATTTTGGAATAGTGGCTAATGAGGGGAGACCCAGTTGCTCCAGACCCATCATCTGCATACTGGAATTCATGGCTCTCAAATCTTGCAAGAGTCACCATTTTTCAGACATCTTTTTTATGACAAAAATGGGTGTATTACAAGGGGAAGTGGAAGAAATGATACGGTTTTCCTTTAATTGTTGACTAACTATTTCCTGGGCCACCTCTATTGTTTCTTTAGAAAGGGGCCACTGGAGGACCCAGATAGGATTATTGGATTTCCATGTTATCTTTAATGGTTCAGTGGCCCTTCCAAAAAACCCAGCCCCTTAGTCCTTGTTTGTCCTTTGGCTTGAATGGGGCAGCTAACACCTTGTAAATTTTTGCCTAATCCTTTTCCAGGAATATAACATTGTCTTACCATGACTGGCAAAACAGTTGGGTTTAGACAGGAAATATTCCTCTTTGATAAGTTCCTCTTTATGATGTTCCCATTGTGGAATATTTAGGATTCCCTCTTCCAAAAACCAAGGACTAAACTTGGCCAGTGTGGATACATATGCTGTTACAGTAGATTGTTTTACGGCAGTCCCATTAACCTTAAGCACATCTTGTAGGATTCATATAATTTGATTTTTTGACACTTGTGACCCCAATCTGGAGTTATGTGACCCCTTTCTGGAGTTACGTGACCTCCCCCTTATACACTCTGGCCAGAGATTCCTGGGAGGTTGTCCTGCAGTTTTCCTGTAGCTTACCTTAAGTTACTTACCTGGGACCTGGGAGGATGCAGAAGGAGAAAGAAAGTTTCCTGTATGGGTCACCACTTGTTCCGTCCTGTGGAACCAGTGCAGAGAAAGGAGACACCACTAAGTTTCAGTTTGACGAGATTTATTGTAGCCTCCCAAGTTCTTTGTCTCCTGCTTCTTTTCTTTTCTTTATTTGCTTCCTCCCCTAGGCTCCTAGCTTACATACCATGATCAGCCAATCATAGCAAAGCTTTCTCTCATGCAGGAGATCATGCAGGGGAATGCCAGCATAACACTATATAAATCACAATCTGTCCACGTGCGGCATGATTTTAGATAACCAATGCTTGAGTCTGGCGTTAACACGTCATAAGTCTCCAAGGAACTAGTAACAGCAAAACACCCTTTTAGGTACTTCCTCATTTTGGCAGCCAGCACACTTTGGCTCACTGCCAGGTGCCATCTTGTCCAAGATGGCCTTCTGTGAGTGAGATTGTATTTTATTTAGTGCCTGGGCAGTGAGATTTCAAAATACTCGCTGGGTGATTGTAAAAGTTAGCAGATTTGGAACTTTACTGATGTTGGTTAGGGTTAGTACTGACCAGAAATCATTGACAAGCCATCTCCTTCTCTACCTTTGGGAACACCTCTTACTAGGGTAAGAAAAGCTCTGTGGTTCTGCAGGGAAGATTAATCAAGTGCTTTTCTCTCCTCCCTGAGAGCACTCATGTTGGGGATAGTTTCTGATGTGATGATCCTTCATAAAACAAGCCAGGGGATTCTAATGGAAACCAGGGAGGACAAGTAGTGACCTAAATATGGCTCCTGGAATCCTAAAGTGCTAGTCACTTCTAAGAAGCAGTACTCAAATCTAAGAATGTAGGACTCTGGAACTCAAGGCTAGAACCATGGATTTAGATTGTTTAATAGGATCAATGGCCAGACTGATGTTAATTTGCTCCATATACATCTTCCTGAAGCTCTAAGCTAGGGGAGGCAGGCACAGCACACACAGCACCTCACATCAACCATCCTTCCTCATCCAAACTACAGTAAGATCCAGGGAAGCTTGACATTTTTCTCCCTGAAAAAAATACTTCATTTCTGTCTTAGTCAATTGGATATACATGTAGAAAGTATATCCAATTGGGAGGTCTTTGTAGAAACTAGGCATTCTTTAGGATTACCTCACACCACACTCTTTTCACTCCTGTGGTTTCGGATCCCTGTGTGCTGTACTGGGAACCCAAATGTATTGCATGACTCATTCTCCTGCACCTTGGAGTGAGAAATATACAGTGATCTTGGCACATCCAGGACAGGAAGGAAGGGGTGGAGGTAGGGAGACATGAGAAGGAATAGGTAAGGGAAGTGCACAAAGGAAGGAGGAAAGGTATCTTATGCCAACTCATCTCAGGAGTACTGAGTGTTGTAGGCCCCACAGGTGCAGTTTTCCACAAGGGAGTGGGACCTAGGTCAGTAGGCTGCTGCTACAGCTACAGAACCAGAGAGGGTTGGAGCTGTGGTAGAACTTTTTGCCAAGGTGCAGGAGTGGAGCTGACCCTGTGATCAAGTAGGCAGCATGGGGATATGATCCCTGGAGTGGAGTCTGGTGGTACGATGGGCAGAGGGCATGGTTCTTCTGTGTGCCTGTGAGGATGCCTTACAACTGAGGCTGGGGGTCATTTGCTCCTTCCTTGGCAAATTTAAGAATTATCAGAATAGAGTAAGGTGCAGAGAGTCAAACCAAAAGAATGGACAATCTTTTCAATGAAATAGTGTCAGAAAATTTCTCATATTCAAAGAATGAAATGGAAAATCAAATACAAGTGACTTACAATATTCCAAATGTGCAAAATTTCAACAGAGACACATCAAGGTGCATTTTAATGAAAATGCCTAGTACCCAGAATAAGGATAACAGTTTAAAGACTGTGGGGGGAAAATGTCAGATTATGTATAGGAGAAAACAATTTGCATCTCAGCTGATTTCTCAAACCAGACTCTCAAAGCCAGGAGGTCCTGGACCAACATATACCAACCTCAGAAAGAAAATGAATGTCAATCAAGATTCCTATATCCAGCAAAATTAAGTGTCAGATTTTCAATTGAAATGAAACCTACCTTGATGAAAACAAAATTAAAAGAAATTATAACCAGAAAGCCTGCACATCAGAATATTCTCAGCAAAACATTCCTTGAAGATGAAATTAAATAAAGAAAACCAGTGAAGAGAGGAACTACACTAAAGGAATACTCAATCAAAAAAGAAATTAATTGAAATTAAATGCTAGAAATAAACCCAAATGACTGGGAACACCAATCATATCTCAATAATAATCTTGAATATTGATGGCCTACACTCATCAATTGAAAGATAAGGACTGGAAGATTAGATTCAGAAACAAGACCCAATGTATTCCTGTCTCCAAGAGACTCACCGCATAGGCAAAGACATTCACAGTCTGACAGTGAAAAGTTGGGAAAAAACACATCACTCACATGGACTGTGTAAACAAGCAGGGGATTCTATCTTCTAAAGTAAGTCAAGTTATATAAGCTATATAATTATAACTATACAATTGTAGTATTAACACATTTTAGCATTATTAGGGTTGTTTTGATAGCTTCTTTTCCATTAATATGCTTTCTTGCTTTTTTCTTGATTAGACTTGTTATATTTGTATCAACATTTAGCTGTATTATTTCTTTTCTATTTCCCATGTTTCTGCTCCTGCTCTTATTCTTTCTTTCCCACTTCCTAATTTGATTTTTAATCTAACTTCTTTCTGAGACAAATACTTTCAGTTATATGTTCATCTAAGTACTATTTAATCCGAGTCTCAGATATTAAGGTTTTATTATCATTTAGTTCCAATTACTTTTTATTTAATTTTCTTTTCCTTTCTTATTTCACCTGTGAGTTATTTATATGTGTGTCATTTAATTTTTAAATTGTTGAGACATGTGGGTGAGGTTCTAGATATCTTCAGGTGATTGATTTCTGATGTAATAAATCATGCAGGAAACTCAGTCTTCATGATTTCAAACTTTTAAAATTTCTCAAAGCTTATTTTATGATAGAATATGGTTCAATACTCTAAATTTTCTAATTATCATTTTTGTACAGTGCTCTATAAATAACAAGTAGGTCCAGGTGGGTGATAATGTTGTTAAGCCTTCTATGTCCTTACTCCTTCTAGCAACATGAAGGGTCTCAAACCACCCAAATATGATTATGGGTTTATCTTTCTAAGCTTCATGAAGTTTCACTTAATGTAGTTTGAAATTTTGTTATTGGGTACATACAGAGGCAGGATTATTATACTTTCCTGAAGAAGTTACTCTAGTATAGTTATGAAATGTTCCCCTCTACCTCTGAAAATTCTTTTTCTTGAAATTTACTTTATATGAATAGCTCTACTTCAGATTTCCCTTGCTTATTTTATTCTTTTGCTTTCAACCTAATGGTATATTGACTTTTAAAGAGTGACCTATGTATAGAGCACATATTTATTGCTTCCATTTTACAATATTGAACATTTATATCTTTTAATTATAATACCTAGTTTATTTGTACTTATATTAATTATTAATATTGTTTAAAAAAAAAAAAACACCTGACATGAAGGTGAGTGGAAAATTGGGTAAATGAGGGTAAATGAGGTTTGATGATGTAATATTTTGGAAAAATGGTTGAATATTTGTACTGTCAGACTCAGAGAGAAAATTGTTAGAATACTTATATTGCAATTGCTCACTCTCTCATATATCATAGGAATATAGCAACATATTTATTTTATTGTTTGTTAACACTTTTCATTTTGAAAATAAAATAACATATACATATATAGATATGTATATATATATGAATATATATAATACATAATATGTGTATGCTTAAATATATATATATATATATTTCCAGAGGCAATCTCTTAGGTACTCCATTATGGTTTTAATGAGAAATTTTCAAACAAAAAATTCTGAGTATTTTTTCACATGCTTATTTGCCATTTGATTATCCACTTCAATGAAATACCTCCTTTTTAAAATTATTTATTTTTAAAATTTTTTACAGACTGCATTTTATTTATTGTACACAAATGGGGTACATCATTTCATTTCTATGATTGTACATGATATAGATTCATACCATTTGTGGATATTTCATTAAATTTTAACTGGAGTATTTATTGATTGTTCAGTTTTCTAGTCTTTGTATATTTGGTAAACAAGCATGTATATTGCAAGTGTTTTCTGACAGTCAAAAAAAAGGAGGAGGAGGAGAAGGAGAAGTCAGACCCAGAAGGACAAACAATGCACACTCTGGCTTACATGTGGGTGCTAATGCTGATCTCAAAAGAGGAGAGCAGAAAGAGGTGACCAGAGTTTTAGAAGATGTGGGAGAAAGGGGAGTCTTAGTAAGTACAGAGGTACAGTGCGAGAGGAGAATGACTTCTAATGATGTATATAAAGCTAGGGTAAGTAGAGTTGACAACAGCTGACAGGCATTTCAGAAGGAGAAGATGCTGAATGTTCCCCCCAAAAAGAAATGATAAATGTTTGAAAACAAAATATTGGAGGTGGTTCATATGTCAGTTGACCTGATCTCATTATGCATTTTATACATGTACTTAAATATCACTCTGAAGTCCATAAAAAAGTGTAATTGTTATTTCTCAAGAAAAATTATATGTAAACAAATATTTTATACGTTCTAAAAAGTAGAAAAAAAAAGAAAAGAAGAAGAATGAGTTTCAACATGCCTAGAGAAGGTTTTATTATTAATACTAGAAAATCTGTTCAAGGTGAACCTAGAGATCATGCAGAACTCTTAAAATAATTTGAGCACAGAGACAGAAAATAGTTAAAATTATGCCTGCATCATTTTCCAGATGGGCAAATTTATCATATTATTAAGGTTTTCTCAGATTCTGTTTATATCATCAGATAAATTAGGAGATGTGATATCATCAGGGTTATGGAAATTAAGTATATACATAATTATATATATGTATATAAAAATATGTAATCAGAATCACAATTCATATAAACTAGTCTTTTGTTTGGACATCAGATATATGTGGGTGAGTGAATTCCACTTTTGTACAGGACATTAAATTTTACTACAAATATCAATGGTTGTTGCTTTTTTTAAGGGAGAAATTGCAATTTGTAATACATTCAATTACATTATAATTGACATTAAAATTATATATGTAATTTTAATTTAAAGCAGAAATATCACAGCTACTGAAGGTTAATGCAGAAGGAAATTCTGATGGTTTCAGCTAATACTTGTTAAAATATCAAATGGAGAAATTATACCTTGCTAATCCCCAAGCATTCAATATAAACATCACTGTTGAACATCCTGGATTAAAAACTTGTGGCAGAAGCATTATGACACATGCATCCTCACTGCTTTTTTCTCCAGTGCATGTCTAGATAGACTGGTGGGAAAGGGTCACTGATTTCTGCAGGTGGAACCACCTGTCACACAGATGTGACATTCATGTGGTGGACCTCCTCTATGATTGCTCTTGTGTTCCTGAACATGAATCAGTCACTATGGTATTGCCCATGCAATTTGTTGACAGTCTTCCTTGTCTCTGTGATTTAACACTGAGCAGATGCATATGTGTGAATTACATCTTCTTGTGATTTGTTTAGTTTCAGTGAATCTTCCTAGGTATGAGATTTCTGTTTGGCAAAGAATATGAAAAGTAGTTAATATTTTCCACATAAACCATACATTGCCAAAAACATGGTGCTCGGGAAACTGGAAACCCATATGCAGCAGAATGAACATAACCCCCTATCTCTCACTCTGCGCAAAACTCAACTCAGAATGGATCAAGGACCTTGGAATCAGACCAGAGAACCTGCACTTATAGAAGAAAAAGTAGGTTCAAATCTTCATCATATCAGCTTATGATCAGCCGTCCTTAACATGACTCCCAAAGCACAAGGAATAAAAGCAGGAATCAATAATTGGGATGGATTCAAACTAAAAAGCTTTTTCTCACCAAAGGACACTATCTGCAATGTGAAGAGAGAGCCTCCGTAGTGGGAGAAAATGTCTGCCACATGCGCTTCAGACACAACACTAATCTCCAGAATCTATAAGAACTCAAAAAACTTTACACGAAGATTACAAATCAACCAAACCCAATCAACAAATGGGCTAGAGAAATGAGCAGACACTTCACAGAAGAATATCTACAAGCAATCAACAGATACATGAGAAAATGTTCAACATCTCTAGTAATAAGAGAAATGCAAATCAAAACTACCCTGAGATTCCATCTCACCCCAATTAGAATGGCAATTATCAAGAATACAGGCAACAATAGGTGTTGGTGAGGATGTGGGGAAAAAGGTACACTCATACATTGCTGGTGGGGTTAGTGCAGCGACTCTGGAAAGCAGTGTCGAGATTCCTCAGACAACTTGGAGTGGAACCACAATTTGATCCAGCTATCCTATTACTTGGGCTGTACCCAAAGGACTTAAAATCAGCATACTACAGTGATGCAGCCACATCAATGTTTGTAGCTGCTCAATTCACAATAGCTAGTCAATAGGTGAATGGATAAAGAAACTATGGTACATATACTCAATGGAATATACTCAGCCATAAGGAAGAATAAAATTAGGGCATTTGCAGGCAAAGGGATGAAGCTGGAGAATATCATGCTAATGGAGTTAAGACAATCCTAAAAAACCAAAGGATGAATGATCTCTCTGATTAGCGGATGATGATACATAATGGGGGGTGGTAGGGAGGTAAGAATGGAGGAAGGATGGATTGTAGAGAGGTAAAAGATGGGTGGAAGGGGTGGGTGGAAAATAACAGTGAGACAAACATCATTACCCTATGTACATATATGATTATACAAGTAGTATGAATCCTCTTCATGTACAAGAGAAACAAGGTGTACCCCATTTGTTTACACTGAATCAAAATAAATACATTATAAAAGATAAATTTCGATAGTCTTTGCATATAACCTACATACATGCTCTTGTATACTTCAAATCATCTGTAGTTTATTATACCTAATAAAATGCAAGTTCTTTGTAAATACATGCTATAACATATTGTTCAGGGAATAAAGTGATGAAAAATGTCCCTATATGTTTAGCACAGACACATTTTCTTTGGGTTTTTCAGTACACTTGGTTAAATTCATGAATGTGGAACTCACAAAAATGGAGGACTTACTTCAAATTAGTACACATTACTTGTGAAGAACCACACTCTATGTGTAGATTTATCAAAGATTTTGTGTAAAATTTAAAAAAAATACTTTAATTCAGATACATCTGAATCATTCTCTAACCATTAATACTCAAAAGACAAAGGTTTTTCCATTTGTACTTCCATGTGCATGCCACATTTCTCCAAAGTGGGTCAATAATACTCTATTTGGTAGCATCCTAATACCAGAGCTGTTGGAATAATTTTCCTAACTTCTGTAAGTTGAAAGACCAAGCACATAAGCAGTGTTTGTGAAATGAACTATAGTTTTAAGGTTGTATATGTTGGTTTTGAACTCATTTAAAATTTTGAGTGAATTTAACCTATGCAAAGATTTTGGCTGGAAAATTGCTCAAAGTCAGTTTAACTACAGATAGGCAGTTGAACTCAGTCACTAATTTAACCACTGTGTGGTATTTCACCTCTATCACCAGAATTTGTATGCACAAAACTTACCACTGATCTGATGATAGGGGTGTCTTTTCTTCTGAGGTGCTCTTTGGATATTACCTCAACATCCTTATGTGCAACTTCCTTGCCTATGATTCTGGAAAAAGAACTTATTTCTGAAAAATTGGGAGAAGAAATTCATTGAAATTTGTCACTGCCTATGACTGTATAATTGCCCGGTTGTCACATCAGTGGAGCTGATATGCCAAATGAAGAAAAATTCTAGGGACTAGAAATACAGTCACATATATCAAAACTTATGAACAGTTTCAGAATTGGAGTACAAAAGCTAAAAATGAAAATTGAGGTTAGGCAGATGAAAATCCGTGGAAAATGAGAGGAGGATCTCTCTAAGAAACTAAAACTTCAACCTATATTAATATTTTTCCCCCAAAATCAAAACAATGATAAGAAAACTCTTCAATTGTGCTTGGATTTTAGAGGAGATGTAGCAATACCAGAGGGATTTCTTCTCACTGTTCCCTTTGAATTGGTAGATAAGCTAATTAATTTCTGCAACACTTTGGTTCATATTTCCAAACATATTTTCTGGTCAGGCATGCATCTAGATTTATGCAAAGTTCCTGATTCATAGCTGGACACTGGCCTTAGGGAATGCCTGCATATTTTGACCAAGAAATCATTTCTTCCTGTCATCTTGATTTGAAGTTTTATTGGTGAGTAACTCCCTGGAGAGAGCATGAGGACAAATTACATGGGAATAAAAGGTCACCAGACCGTAGGCTGCACGAAACCTCTGCACTGCAAACAAATGCACCACAGTCTCACATGCATACAAGGTAGTGAAACCCCTCTGGTCATCACAGAAGCAGGCTCCACTGCAGGGTCCTTCTCCCCACTGTGCCTGCTCAGGGGGAGGTTCAGCTCCACTGCTGCTCCTGGTCCGCAAATTCCTGCACAGCATTGTCTTTCTCAGGTTCAGTAACTGCAGGAGCAGCCAGGTGTTCTACACACTTTTCTCCTTTAGAGAATTATATCTCTGAGGAAGACCCAGAAGTCAGTACTCCTGGGAGCAGATTTTGTAGAAGACATCTTTCTTCTCCCTCTTTACATTCTTTCTTCTCCTCTCCCTCCATTGTCTGTACCCTTTCTTCCTTCCTGTATGTGCCTCAGTCACTACGTTTTGCCCACTCAAGGAATATGGGAATGAACTCACACACTACTTGGTTTGTCAGCACCTACACCTGTGCTTAGAACTCTCTGAACAACAGTTGAATAACCAGGAAAATTGCAGATCGCCTAGTCAAATAAAAAAATATATTTGATTCAAAAGGCTGCCTTGCTCACACATCAGTTTTATCTATCTCCATTTACTCAGTCTCAGAAATCAAGTGATCTTTCAGGGAGCAAATGGTGAGCAACACAGAAAACAACCTAGTGTGGGGAATAATGTCAGTTGGTGGGAGAGGCTGTGTGTGTTGATTCTGTGCACCAGAGCAGTAAAACAGGATTGGCTGTGGAAGGGTTAACATGAGCCAGGCTATTGACTTCATTAGAGATATCAATTCCTGGGTCTCTCCTGGTGGTTAGAAGCATGGTTTCCTCATTTTAATCCTGTATCTGACAGAGTTGACCAGCACATTAGTGTGCCAAGAGCCATGAGGAGCTCAATGTTTCTCCTCCCCATTTCCCACTGGAATTACCTGCCTGGGGTTAAGAAGCACCATCACCGTAGCACTCTGTCTAAATAGTGACACCATTGTCAGTGCCATCAAGGAGGAGGGAGAGTGCAGTTGCTTTATCTTCTCTCAAGGCCACAGAGTCCTTCTGCATTATAGTCAGATCTCTTCCAATATACAGCAAATGGCAATTGCGTATGAAAGACCTGTGCTCCTTCTAACTGCTGCAGTGAGTCTCCAGTTGCTGATGGGTAAGGTCACCTACAGAGTGTTTAAAACCTGTGTTCAGGCCTCAAAATGAACATAATATTTTTATCTGGGATTCTCAATTTTCCAACTTTGTTATGGCTCAACAGAACGTACAGTGACACATTTAATTGCACAATATGAATCATCTTTGATTGCCATGTTGAAAATATTTCACACCACTAGGAGCTCCACATCAGGCCTGTTGAGCATCAGTGCACAACAAATGAATTTTGGTGGAGAGAAATGATTCTGAAAGAGATGTGTAGAAGAATGCACTCACAATATGGACACAATAAAATATGGGGAGCATTTCATTAGAATTAAAACATATTTGAAACACATGTTTTCCATGATGTAAATAATCACAATGTTTAAGGGCAAGGAAAATATCCTTTATGGTTTTCACTGAAGGATTCTGCATTCAAAACTCCCATCTCAAGACAGGACACTGCTACAAAGACAGAGGTCCCAGTGATCAGCTAGTGTTGCCTACAATTCTGTCATACAAAAGAGAGATTCAATGGAGTCTGTGCTTACTTTACAATTAAATATATACACCTCCAGTGTTTCTTTTTGGACAGCATAAGCAATCCTTCATTTACCAATTGAACAATATAAAATACAATACAATACACTTTGAATGTCCCAATTGAAACTACCATCATTCAGAGGTGGAGAATTGACACTGTCCAGCAGAGTCAATTTGGCATGGGAGACAAATGAATACTGAATCTTCTGAATTTGGAATGGTTTGTAGATTCAGGAAACCTGGGAACTCCTCGCTCAATGAGAATTTGTTTATTTCCCCTCCAGTGGGGCAAAGGGTAGGTTGATGCCAATTGTGCGAAGATTAGATGCAGAGCTAGATGTCTGAGCAGGCACAATTAGGAGCACTTGGGAACACCTATGCACGCATTCTGTGCATGGACTTAATTGAATACGGCCAATGAAAAATCACCTGGGTGTGCTTATGTTAATCAACTTCCTCACTGCCAATGTGACCAGAACAACTTCTGGCTAACTGCCAGGTGCCATCTTGGCATAGTCCATATGGCATAGCCCCCAACATCTCCCCCTTCCTTTTATGAAATGAAAAGGAAGCTGGCAGGGACCGTGTCTGTCTAGGTCATCCACGGCCTAGCAACATCCTTACACGTCATTGGACAATGAAGCTCTAGCCCTCATTTCCTGTTTTAGGTTAGTATGAGCTCCCTATGAATCTTACCCTTCTTTGACTACCGATCGAGCATACTAAGCCATATACTGGGAGATTGTCCCAATTCAAGGGCAGCCATGGCCTGTTTCATGATCACATTATGAGTCTGTTAACTGACTTTGAGATGTTTGAAATGTAGAACAGAATCAACACAAGCATACCCAAGCTTATTAGTGTGGGACTTAAGAGTCCCCCAAATTTGGTGCCAAATTGTATTAGTTTATCTAATGTTCCCGTGATAAGCCCTCTCGGTTTTACTTCCACCTTAGTGGTGCTCATGGCGAGGATCTGCCATTGAAGCCCTGTCACCAGCTCATCGAATCCATCCGTCCATCATTGTGCGATCTGGGAAAGTAACTGTCTAGAGAAGTTCTCATTAAAAGTCACAAAAGGAAAGGGAGACCTAGGCACATGGAGTATATTAAAAAGTAACTGCTTCACTTTCTCTATATATTTCAGTATGAACTCCATTAACCCTTTGATTAGTGCACTCTCCCCTACCCATAGACCCTCCCTTTACAAAAGTCAGGGGGCTTACATCCATACATGCCTTAGGCCCGCATAAGATATTATTAATAGCTTTGGGCATGTAACCAGTGACATTTGTATTGGAGTTGTTTTCTTTATTTAAGGTAATATCTGCCAAAGTACGATCGATCAACTGCACACAAGGTGTGCCATTGCTAAAGGTGAGGCATAATGTATTCTTTAGTGATAAATTTAGGGTAAATTTGGAGTCCAATGGTGGTGTGTACCTAAGGGCAGCTTGCTCAGTAGGAAAAGAACTGAGGAAAGACTGCACCACTTTGAGCGACTAGATCCAGTCAAGGCAATACCCTGACTATTGTCCAGAACTATTCACCCTGGACGAAACTTACCACCACCATCAGCAGCAGCAGGATACCCAGAGGGCTCAGCTACATCCTGACGAACCATCTTAACTGCTCGGACTAGCCTTTTGGGAATCCAAATTGGTGTTTTCTCTTCCTGTGGAAATACACACACATGCCCTCTTCCCCAAATCAAGACCGGGGAAGGTCCTTTCCATTCTCCTGATACAACATCTTTCCATAAAACTTGTGGCTTTATGTCAGTGTCAACTTTATGTCATCAGTGTTGATCCACTGCTGATTTTCTTGATCCTTCCAGATTCAAATATTTAAGGTAAAAAGGGCTATAGATAATCTGTTCTTAGGTGGTTATGACTCACTTATTCCTCCTTTTTGTTTTATTAATAAGGTCTTAATGGTTAGATGAGCTCTTTCTGTAATTCCTTGTCCCTGGAGGTTATAAGAAATACCTGTGACGTGATATATACCAAATGTAGAACAAAACTGTTTGAAGGTTAAGGATGTATAGCCTGGACCATTGTCTGTTTTTATTGTTTTTGGAACGCCCAGAATAGAAAAGGTATATGAGCAGTGATTTATAATATCTTTTGTTTTTTCACCTGACTGTAAGGAGGCCATAATAAATCCTGAATAAGTATCTATGGACACATGCATGTATCTAAGCTTTCCAAATTCTGGGATATGAGTAACATCCATTTGCCATATATGGTTGGCTTGTAATCCTCTAAGGTTAAAACCATTCTGAGGTACTGGGAGATAAGTGACACAATGTTGACAATTTTTGACAATAGTTCTAGCTTCTTCCTTAGTTAATCTAAAACATTTTTGAAGAGTGTTAACGTTAACATGGAAGTTTGTATGAAAATTTTCTACTTCTAAGAACGTGGAAATATGTACGTCTCTAGTAGCTAAGTCTGCTAAAGCGTTACCCATACTGAGAGGTCCTGGTAACGCGGTAAGAGCACTAATATGTTCAACAAAAAATGGTTCCTTACAGTCCCAAATTAACTTCTGAATTGTAGATTCAGGAATTGTAGATGAGGAATGAATGGTAGATGCTGAGGATATTTTTGGTACAATTTCTATAATATTTAGAGCATTGACTATATATTTGCTGTCAGAGAACAGATTAAATGGCTGATTTGGGAACATTTGGAACATTTGACAAATGGCTAGAAGCTCTATCTTCTGGGCAGACTGGGAAGGATAAAGAAAAGTAAATGTCTGTGTTGGCATGACTATAGCAGTTTTTCCATTACTGGACCCATCAGAAAGGCAAGTTATAACATTTGGTATGGAATTTTTTCTAGTTACCTTAGGAAATATGAATGGGTGTCTGATGAACATTTGGATCATCGGGTCCCCAGCATAGTGGTTATTAAAATTTGGATTATAATTACATATAATGGTAGCCCATACTTCTGATTCTTGTGTGAGCTCAATTATAGTTTCTGGTTTATAAGGAGTGATAATTTTTTTGGAACAATGCCACAAATTCCTATAGCATTTGTTATTGCCTTTTTTTATTAACTTTCCCACTAATTCTGGATAACTTGCTAGAGTTATCTTTTGGCTATAGTGAAGATGGACCCAATAAGTTGGTCCTTGTTGCCAGAACACTCCTGTAGGACTTCCTATGGTGGCTATGATTATCAGTAATATAGGCTTAGTTATATCTACCCGATCTAAAGGTGCCTTAGTAATGGCATCTTCTACCTTACACAATGCTTTTCTAGCTTCTATGGTAATTTCCCGGGGCTAGGCGGGATCACCACTTCCCTTAAGATTATCAAATACTGGTCCAAGGTCTTCAGTTGTTAATTTAAAATATGGTCTTACAACAGTTTATATCTCCCAAAAGTTTCTGGAAATCATTTAAAGTTTTAAATCTATCCATCCTAAAGGTAACCTTTTGAGGTCGTATTAAGGTTTTGTCAATAATGGCACTAAGGTAGGTAATGGGGCAAGAACTCTGCAATTTATCCTCTGCTATCTCTAATCCAAATTGAAGAAGATTTTTGACCAGCCCATCATATACTCTGAAAAGTTTGTCTTGATTAGGATGAGCTAATAAGACATCATCCGTATAATGATAGATCTTTAGGTCTTTATCAGATTTTCTAATAGGCTGTAAAGCTTTGTCTACATAGACCTGACACATAGTGGGGCTATTGGCCATGCCTTGCAGCAATACTGTCCGTTCATATCTTTTATCAGGTCCTTCGTGGTTAGTAGCTGGTACAGTAAAAGCAAATCTGCAGGTATCCTCCTTATGAAGTGGTATAGAAAAGAAGCAGTCTTTTATGTTTAAAAGTATAATTCTCCAATCTTTTGGAATAGCAGACAATTGAAGGAAGCCGGATTGAGCTGTTCCCATTATTACCATTTGACTATTAACTGCTCTAAGATCTTGGATGAGTCGCCACTTTCCTGATTTCTTTTTAATTATAAAGATAGGTGTATTCAAAGGAGATGTAGAAGGTTGTAGATGGCCTAAGGCCAGTTGTTGTCTTACTAACTCCCAGGCTGCTTGTAACTTTTGAGCATTGAGGGGCCACTGAGGTATCCAAACAGCCTTTTGTGATTTCCATGTAATGTTTATTGGCTCAGTGGCCCCCTCTGAAAACCCAGTCCCTCTTTATTACTTCTAATAACTTGCATAGGTTCAGTTATTCCCTGTGAATGTGCTCCCAGTTCCCCTCGAGGTATGAATCCCTGGTTCACCATGATATTACAAGCTATCAGGTTAATATGCATATGTTCATTAGTCAATTTGATCTGTAATTGTCTTAATATGTCTCTCCCCCATAAATTAACGGGTAAATCTCTCAAGACATGGGGTTGGAAAGTACCGTAATTTCCTTCTGTATCTGTCCATTTCAATAACTGTGAACTTCGGGGTGGGTTTGAGGCAACCCCCAAAACTCGTAAGGTCTGGTCAGCCTTTTGAAGAGGCCTATCTCTTGGCCACTGGGTCAATGTTATGATACTAAGATCAGCTCCATTGTCTAACAACCCATTAAATTCCTTGTCATTTATTCTTACACTATACATGGGGCGAGTGTTTAGATCTAAGGCAAGCATGGTCATAGGTTCCCCCGTGGATCCAAACCCCGATTTATTTTAATCTTTTTTGCTAAATATTTGTTATGTTCACTGGGTATCACCAGTATTTGTGCTATTTTATCCCTCTGATTTATAACAGAAATATCTTTTGGGGAACTGACCATTATTTTTATCTCTCCCTCATAATCTGGATCAATTACTCCCAGTGTTATATGGAGTCCTCTTAGGGCAGCAGAACTGTGCCCTAATAGCAAACCTACTGTCCCCAATTTAAGAGGTCCATAGATACCTGCAGGCATTAATTGAACACCCATTTCTGGAGTTAGTACTACTCTGGTGGCAGTACAGAGGTCCAATCCTGCGCTTCCTGTTGTATGTCTGATGAGGGAATTAATGGATAATGGGTTCAAGGGATCATTCTGATGGGATCTGCTGCTGGTTGTCCTTCCTTCAGGGCTCCAAATATTTGTGGGGCCTGAGCCTGAGGGCCCCTCATCTTGTTTTTTGGGAGTGGTTTTCCTTCAATGTCAATTACAAATTTACATTCACTTGCTCAAGGTTTTCCTCTTTTACATTTTGGACATACTCCAGGTATTTTTTTGTATGTACTATGCCTTGGGTTTGGACAGTCCCTTTTAAAATGTCCTGCCTGTCCACATGAAAAACAGCTTTTGGGTTTGACCCTCATAGCTTGAGCTACTCCTTGAGTGACAGCAGCTGCTAGTACTTGACCCTGTATAGCTGACTCATTAATATCTCTGCATTTTTTTTTTTTTTTGGGTGCTGGGGATACGAACCCAGGGCCTTGTGCTTGCAAGGCAAGCACTCTACCAACTGAGCTATCTCCCCAGCCCTGCATATTTTTAAATAGGTATTGAGATCCTTATTTTTCCATGGCCTAATTGCTTCCCTGCACCATTTATTAGCTTGTTCATATGCTAACTCTTTTATTAAAGGCATTGCTTGTTCTTAATCCCCAAACACTCTGCCTGCTGTTTGTAACAGATGGTCTACAAAGTCTGCATATGGTTCATTTGAGCCCTTTATAACCTTGGATAATTGCCCTTGCAAGTCCCCACAACCTCGTAACATTTTCCATGCTCTAACAGCGGCAGCAGCTATCTGAAGATAGACCGCTGGATCATACGTAATCTGCTGCTGTTGTTCAGCGTATGGTCCTTGTCCCAGCAACATATTCAGGTTTTGTTGATGGAAACCTGCAGCTGCATTTCTACGAGCTGTCTCTGCACAGAGCTCCTGATTGGTTACTTTCCACATTAATATTGTCCATGATGCAAAACTGCTTGACACATACTCGCCCAATCACTAGGAGTCAGATTAAGTGTTGCGATGGATTCCACCATACTCATGGTAAACGGAGCCTGGGGCCCATAAGTAGCGACTGCCTCTTTAAGATTTTTTACTGTTTTAAATTCTAGGGCCTGATGAAATCGCTGCCCCTGACCATCCGCCAAGACTGGGCAGGACAGTCTTAATGGGCCTTCCACAGGGTCCCAGCGATCCCCGGTATCACTTGGGACTCCACCACAACAAGGCTGACAAGAGTGCCCACAAAATGTCAGGTCCTCCCACCTTTTATCATAAGAGGGAGCTGAGGGGATAGTTATCTCATGGTCTTTCCTGCCTTCTAGCAGCTCCGCAACATTAACTCGCCTATCTTCTAGTTCCTCCCCAGTATGTCCTTCCTCCTCAATCTCTTCTAGCACTTCTTCTCCTTCCTGTAATACACTTCCCATGCCTCCTTTTTGAATTATCCCTTCAGACTGATTTTGTGATATTTCCGAACCCATCCTTTACTAATTAATAAATTTGATGCAGGACAAACAAAGACCACACTAACAATAATACAAACACACAAACAACACTAAATACATGCACTCCAGAGCTCCTTTATATTTCATCACCTGGCCAGCTATCCTGAGTGCCTAATTGCCTTAGAAGACAGGGCCTCAGCTTACCTGAGTACCTAAATGCCCTAGGGACAGGGGTTAACTGCCCTAGAGACAGGGTCTCAGCTTACCTGAGTACCTAACTGCCCCAGGGACAGGGGTTAACTGCCCTAGAGACAGGGTCTCAGCTTACCTCGCTACTTAGAGCAAGACTCTTGAATTTGACAAACACACAAACAACACCAAATACACGCACTTTTGCACTTCACTACCTGGCCAGCTATCTTGAGCATCTAGCTGCCCTAGAGACAGTGGTTGCAGCTTACTTCGCTGCTCACCATTTAAGTTAGATGAACTCAGAATGCCCCATATAGGCCGCTAATTGACGCCATCCAGTGGAGTCAATTTGTCACGGGAGACAAATGAATAGTGAAGCTTCTGAATTCGGAACGATTTATTGTAGATTCAGGAAACCCGGGAACTCCGCGCTCCAAGAGAGTCGGGCAAAGGGTAGGGCTAATGTCAATTGTGTGAAGATTAGGTGCAGAGCTAGATGTCTGAGCAGGCACAATTAGGAGCACTTGGGAACACCTATGCATGCATTGTGTGCGTGGACTTAATTGAATATGGCCAATGAAAAATCACCTGGGTGTGCTTAGGTTAATCAACCTCCTCACTGCCAATGTGACCACAACAACATCTGGCTAACTGCCAGGAGCCATCTTGGCATAGTCCATATGGCATAGCCCCCAACAGAGAATATGAGAGCCACTGTGTGTGTCTGTTCTAGAACTGTCTGCAGTCCTAGAATTTGCACCTGCCCCAGAGCTAGGAGGCTCCTCTAACCCACCTGCATCCTATTTCCTTCACCTTTGCCTCCTCAGCTCCAAAGTGCCCCCTAAGACTCTTGTGACTAGAAGTCCACTCTTCCCTGCATTGGTGTGCCTCACTCCTTGTCACTGTCCTCAGAGGAGGAGGACAAATGCTGATTCTCATAGAAGGCACTCATGGGCACATGAAAGTTGCGTTCCTCAGACATGACAAGAAAGGAGGTGTCTTATAGGAGCATTGGGCTGTGTAGAGGCAGAAGAAGTGGGAGCCGTACTAAACCTGGAGCTCCACCAGGCATGGTGCAGTCTCCTGTAGACCATTCTGAGGGGCTGTTGTGGAACCAAGCTGGCTGCTGCAAGGCTGGACGTGGTGCAGGCTGGGACATGATTCAGTGCAGGGCATTTCCTTGGAGGGTAAAACTCCATGCTGGAAACTTGGGGTGAAATTTTTTGGGCCACGTGGGGTAACATTTGTTTCCAAGTCCACTTGAAATTGTCAGAGAAGGCAGAAATTCAACAGCCCCAAACGTGGATTCCAAGGGCTCTATGGTGAAGTCAGGCTGGGGCCAAGGGTACATTTCTTTTGGGCATTCTGACAAGTCTTGAAAGGAACCTGGGCATGCATTTTGTCTGAGGCCTTGATGCTGAGTTTTGGATTCTGGCCCTCTCTCCATGCTGTAGGCTACAGGCTACAGGCAAAGCTGTTTATTCACATCAGGACACCTGACTAATAACTGAGGTTTGAGCTCTGACTCATGCCATGGTTGTGGAGGCAGCCTGGGAAACTTTAAAAAGATACCCTCTTACTTTTCCTCTGCTCTACTCACAAGGAGGGCAGGGATCTGGACACAGTGTCTTACTGCTGGTTGGCAGTTGACAGTGGTGATCACATCCTGTCAGTTTTTGGGTGCAGCAACTGAGTAAAAGTCAAGTTCTTTACTTTGGAAGGAATGTGCTGAAGGGAGGATGGGTTTCTCATCAGCATTCTTGGCAGTTGAATGATTGGGGACCACAGGGACCAGTATCGACATCTTCCCAGGTATTTACTTTGGCAAAGGCCTGGTGGGATGCTGGAGGAGAGAACCAACATATTACAAGTTCATTACCAATGCTTTGTGTCAAAGAAAATTAAAAGCCACCTGTATAGGAAATAGAATGGAGAATGTCAAATTTCAGAGTAACCATTTGATTGGTAACTTCAAATACAGTGGGTGTTCCACCTCAGTGATGATTAGTAAAACACCCATTACAGTATCTATTTGACATATTTCATATCATAGTTGAGGATATCACATTCTTAATATGGGGTCTTGTAAACTAAGATGTAAAAGGCTATATCGTGCATTCTCCCATGCAATATATCTAGGTCATGCAACTTTGAGGACAGTGTGATGGCTGAGGAGTTTTTATAGGAAATCTCAGATTGTTCCCTTTCTTGCAGTATGAAAAGGACTGCATGGTATGTTTTCTCATGATGAGGCATTTGATTAAATATACTCACAAACATGTAAGAAAGGACATGGAAGAGGTGGTAATCAGGTGGAGACTGGGTGGAGGTTGACACTCAGATCGACACAGGATTCTGTCACTTCATTCCCTAGTTCCTGTCTGCCTTGGTGTCTCCTAGGAAATCGCTGGAGTGGAGTATTTTACTGCTGTTCTTCTTGCCTACAGAAAAAAAGCAGGATATTTGAATTAATCCAGAGTAGGAGGAAACATTTCAGGTCCCAGTTCCTTTGTGTTTGTGGTGACTTGCTGTGACCTTCTCTAGGTCTGTGTCTTCCCTCACATCATACCCCATCCCTATCTGCAGGCAACCCTTCTCATTTACCACTAAATCAATTCACATAAACTTCATTGCCTTTGTGTCTGCCATGGTCATGGTTTTAGAGGGCCTGAATCCTGCCCCTTACTGAATGCACAAGAAAATGGGCTAAGATTTTATCTTTTTGAGAGGGTGTCCTGGTATATTTCTCTCTGTTTGCACTTTTTTGCATGGACATGGCTGTGATCATCATGTAGAGAAAAAGGGACAACTTGGCAACATTTCATTGGAGTTCAGTGCCCAAGGCTGGGATGCCCACTTACCCATCACTCATTTGTTCCCTGTTTCTTCTGTTTTTTCAAGTTGGTTATAGCCTCCTGTGTTGTGGACATTCTCAGTCTACCTTGGTGCCTGGCTCTCCTTCTCATTCATTGGATCAAATATTTGTGAGGTCAGTGCCCAATCCCAGCATTTCTTGGGGCATCTTCTGCTGCTTTAACTGTGTTCAATCCCTCACAGTCCTTAAACTTCAACTGTGGCAAAAATGGGCAAATTTTCCTACATCAGGATGAACACAGCCAATTGTACAGCACTGAGATTGAGATTCATTTCCATGTCTTAGTTTAGCATTGCTTAGGTTAGGGACTTAGGGCTGTGAAACATGAAATGCTGGGATCTTGATGAACTAGAAGGTTTTCTGGATTCACGTGTCATATAGAGGCACTAGAAGGAAGGATTGAGAGGTCCAAATTTGAGAACACTGGTCAACATTTCAACAAAATGACAAATATTTGGATGAATACATCCCACATTGATAGATAAGGTGCCTCCTCACATCATTGGAGTGGCCTGATCTACCTGTCAGGAGGTCCCAGGCCTGGCTTTTTGGGGATGGAAAGAAACAATTGAGTAGCAGAGACAGGATTCATGATTATCTAACCCAGATTCTGGCCCATGTCACCACCTGACTTTCCATTTCCACAAATCTCCACTGGCACTGGGGTCCTCCTCCTCTGCTGGGGGAGCCCACTACTCCAAATTCCCCTTCTTCTGAGGCATTTTATTCTGTATTTTAATGAGACTATAAATTGGAGGCTGTGAGGAATGACCTGATCACTTCGTCATATTCTTAGAGTTCGGTTCTTCTTCCTCAGATGGTGAGATTGGAATTTTCTGAGGCACTGAGAAAAAAAATTAATGTATACCCACAGAAGATATGGGATCTCTCTTGAACTGTCTTCATAATTAGTGTGGAAGACATCCATGAACACAGGGTAGAGCAGTAGAATAGGTGGAAGACAACTGAATATGGGAAGCAGGGAGGAGAAGTTCAACTGCTGAGTCTGAGTTAGAAAAAGTTCCACATTGTCTTCCATGCTTTTATAACCTGTTGAAATGAATGCATGATTTGTATAACTCAAAATACATGATTATCCAAAGAGAGAAAATTTAACTTAAATAACTAACCAACAAAGAAAAATGATAAAGGGTATAATCATAATGTATACATTAGAGATAAAAAGTAGTTTCACTACTTTTACCAGAGAAATTCAGAACATGATTACAAATTTCTTTCTTTAAACAATCTGAGATCTTGAACTGGAAATTCTAGTGCAATCAGAAATATTTCTCCACATATAGATTCTACCAAAATTGATCTTAGAAAATATATCCAAAACTAAATGTGTAAATAAATAAAACTTATTTTAGTAGTAATGAATCCACCAGAAATGAGACACTCAGGAATGTATGGGTGCACTGCTGAGTTTCACCAAACTTCCTATAGCAAAATGTCCTATAGCAAGGATTGTAAAGCTATTCCACAGAAATGAAAGAGAGGAAATTATTCCAGCCACATTCTATGGGGCTAGCAAGAGTCTCAAACAAAAGCTTACATAGGAAAAGAGAGCAAAGAAATGATAGATATAAGCTACAGAGAAGAGTAAAATTCTGTCATTGTCAAAGGGTTTAAGGATGGAACCACAGGACATTGGCTGGTAGACAGAGAAAACAAATGTTTACTCTCAGGTGTGGATAATAAGGAGAGAAATGACCAAAATGTAGAAGAGGGTTTTGGGGGGACAGGGAAGGGGATGGGAATGGAGGACAAGGGGAGGAGGAAATGGCTAGCAGAGGACAGTTTGGACAAGACCCAGGACTTGCATTTCCATGTGTGGAAATTTCCCATCAATCAATGAGGTAATCTCATTAACTGAAGAAATTTATATGTGTCCATCACTATCATTTCCAAATACATATGGTAAAAATTACTAGTTTTCACATCCATTCACCATCTGCCCACAAGTATGAGGATGCAGAAATAAATGGGCTCTGAAATTTTAACACATGTGAATAATTTAAATATAGAATTATTTACTTATCCTTTGCAGTAGAAAGAAACACTTTAAAAGGAAACAGTACTTAGCCCAGCACTTAAACCTCAGGTATTGGGTTTCTCCACTCTATAAATTGCTCCAGTAATACTGTGAAGAACACCTGGAAAAAGGATGCCAACTTGAGATCCCACAGTCCTGTTCTTTACTGTCAGCAGATTTTCAGACAGGTGGCTGCTGGACACATAGCAAGGGAAGAGATGTAGACAGCAGGAGATGCCAGGGAAGGGCCATACAGGGAGGGTCACAACCCTGGACTTTTATACTGAAACAGGGTCACGTGTTCTAACTCCTCAGCTAGTGCAATCAACCTAATCCCCCTGGAGAAATTTTTTTTTAATTGTAAACAAATGTGATGCATGTTGTTTCTCTGTTTATACATGGCATAAAGGCATACCATTTGTGTAATCATAAATTTACATAGGGTAATGTTTGATTCATTCTGTTATTTTTTTCCCTTCCCCCCCACCCCTCCCACCCCTCTTTTCCCTCTATACAGTGCTTCCTTCCTCCATTCTTGCCCCCCTCCCTAACCCTAACTCTAACCCTAACACTAACCCCTCCCACCCCCCATTATGTGTCATCATCCACTTATTAGTCATATCATTTGTCCTTTGGTTTTTTGAGATTGGCTTATCTCACTTAGCATGATAGTATCCAATTTCATCCATTTGCCTGCAAATGCCATAATTTTATTATTCTTTATGGCTGAGTAATATTCCATTGTATATATATATACCACATTTTCTTTATCCATTCATCAATTGAAGGACAACTAGGTTGGTTCCACAATCTTGCTATTGTGAACTAAGCAGCTATGAACATTGATGTGGCTGTATCTCTGTAATATGCTGATTTTAAGTCCTTTGGGTATAGACCAAGGAGTGGGATACCTGGTTCAAATGGTGGTTCCATTCTAAGTTTTCTAAGGAGTCTCCACACTGCTTTCCAGAGTGGCTGCACTAATTTGCAGCCCCACCAGCAATGTATGAGTGTACCTTTCTCCCCACATCCTCGCCATCACCTGTTGTTGCTTGTATTCTTGATAATTGCCATTCTAATTGGGGTGAGATGGAATCTTAGGGTGGTTTTGATTTGCATTTCTCTTATTACTAGAGATGTTGAACATTTTTCCATATGTTTGTTGATCGCTTGTAGATCTTCTTCTGCGAAGTGTCTATTCATTTCCTTAGCCCATTTGTCCATTGGACTATTTGCATTCTTGGTGTAGAGTTTTTTGAGTTCTTTATAGATTCTATCCCAGTTATTGATCCTTGCTTTTATTTCTTGTGCTATGGGAGTCCTGTTGAGGAAGTCTGGTCCTAAGCCGACATGTTGAAGCTCTGGACCTACTTTTTCTTCTATAAGATGCAAGGTCTCTGGTCTGATTCCGAGGTCCTTAGTCCATATTGAGTTTAGTTTCGTGCATGATGAGAGATATGTGTTTAGTTTCATTCTGTTGCATGTGAATTTCCAATTCTCCAGGACCATTTGTTGAAGAGGCTATCTTTTCTCCATTGCACAAATTGGGCACCTTTGTCTAGTATGAGAAAATTGTATTTATTTGGGTTTGTGTCCATGTCCTCTATTCTGTACCATTGATTCATATTTCTATTTTGGTACCAATACCATGCCGTTTTTGTTACTATTGCTTTGTAGTAGTGTTGAAGATCTGGTATTGTGATACTCCCTGTTTCACTCTTTCTGCCAAGGATTGCTTTAGCTATTGTGGGTTTTTTATTCTTCCAGATGAATTTCATAATTTCTTGCTCTATTTCTGTAAGGTACATCATTGGGATTTTAATTGGAATTGCATTGAATCTGTATAGCACTTTTGGTAGTATGGCCATTTTGACAATATTAATTCTTCCTATCCAAGAACATGAGAGTTCTTTCCATCTTCTAAGGTTTTCTTTAATTTCTTTCTTTAGTGTTCTGTAATTATCATTGTAGAGGTCTTTCACCTCTTTTGTGAGATTGATTCCCAAGTATTTTATTTTTTTTGATGCTATTGTGAATGGGGTAGTTTTCCTAATTTCTCTTTCTGAAGATTCATCACTTATGTATAAAAATGCCTTAGATTTATGTGCATTGATCTTATATCCCGCTACTTTCCTGAATTCACTTGTGAGATCTAAAAGTTTTCTGGTGGAATTTCCTGGTTCCTCTAAGTATATAATGATATCATCAGCAAATAGGGAGTTTGAGTTCTTCTTTTCCTATTCATATCCCTTTAATTTCTTTGGTCTGTCTAATTTCTCTGGCTAGAGTTTTTAGGGGGAATGCTTTCGATTTTTCACCATTTAGAATGATATTAGCCATGGGCTTAGCATAGATGGCCTTTACAATGTTATGGAATGTTCTCACTATCCCTATTTTTTCTAGTTTTTTGAGCATGAACGGGTGCTGTATTTTATCAAATGCTTTTTCTGCATCTATCGAAATAATTATGTGATTCTTGACTTTAAGTCTATTGATATGGTGAATGACATTTATTGCTTTCCTGATGTTGAACCAACCTTGCATCCCTGGGATGAAACCCACTTGATCATGGTGCACTATCATTTTAATATGTTTTTGTATGCGATTTGCTAAAATTTTGTTTAGAATTTTTGTGTCAATGTTCATTAAGGATATTGGTCTGAAATTTTCTTTCCTCGATGTGTCTCTGTCTGGTTTAGGTATCAGGGTAATATTGGCTTCATAGAATGAGTTTGGGAGGGTTCCCTCCTCTTCTATTTTATGGAATACTTTGAGAAGTATTAGGATGAGCTCTTCTTTAAAGAGTGGCTGAGAACCCATCTGGTCCTAGACTTTTCTTTGTTGGTAGGCTTTTGATGACTTCTTCTATTTCATTACTTAAAATTGGTCTATTTAAATTGTGTATGTACTCCTCGTTCAGTTTAGGCAATTCATATGTCTCTAGAAAACTGTTGATGTCTTCGAGATTTTCTATTTTGTTGGAATATAGATTTTCAAAATATCTTCTAATTATGTTTTGTATTTCAGTCGTGTCTGTTGTGATATTTCCTTGTTCATTCTGAATTTTAGTGATTTGCGTTTTCTCTCGTCTTCTCTTTGTTAGTGTGGCTAAAGGTTTATCAATTTTGTTTATTTTTTCGAAGAACCAACTATTTATTTTGTCAATTTTTTGTATTGTTTCTTTTGTTTCAATTTCGTTGATTTCAGCTCTGAGTTTAACTATTTCCTGTCTTCTACTACTTTTGGTGTTGGTCTGTTCTTCTTTACTAGGGCTTTGAGCTGTAGTGTTAGGTCATTTATTTGTTGAGTTTTACTTCTTTTATTAAACGTGCTCCATGAAATAAATCTTCCTCTAAGTACTGATTTCATAGTGTCCCAGAGAGTTTGATATGATGTTTCTTTGTTCTCATTTACCTCTAAGAATTTTTTAATTTCCTTCCTAATATCTTCTGTTATCCATTCATCATATAATAGCATATTGTTTAATCTCCAGGTGTTGGAGTCGTTTCTGTGTTTTTACTCTTTCATTTATTTTTAACTTCAATCCATTATGATCTGATAGAATACAAGGTAGTATCTCTATCTCCTTGCATTTGCTAACATTAGCTTTGTGGCATAATATATGGTCTATTTTAGAGAAGGATTCATGTGCTGCTGAGAAGAAAGTGTATTCGCTCTTGGTTGGATGGTATATTCTATAAATGTCTGTTAAGTCTAAATTATTGATTGTGTTATTGAGATCTATGGTTTCTTTGTTCAATTTTTGTTTGGAAAATCTGTCCAGTGGTGAGAGAGGCGTGTTAAAATCACCTAGTATTATTGTGTTATGGTCTCTTTGGTTTCTAAAATTGAGAAGGTTTGTTTAACATACATGGATGAGCCACTGTTTGGGGCATAGATGTTTATGATTGTTATATCTTGCTGATTTATGCTTCTCTTAAGCAGTATGAAATGTCCTTCTTTATCCCTTCTGCTTAGCTTTGGCTTGAAGTCCACATTATCTGAAATGAGGATGGATACTCCAGCTTTTTTGCTGAGTCCATTTGCATGGTATGTTTTTCCCCATCCTTTCACCTTTAGTCTATGGGTATCTCTTTCTATGAGGTGAGTCTCTTGCAGGCAACATATTGTTGGATCTTTCTTTTTAATCCAATCTTCCTGTCTATGTCTTTTGATTGATGAATTCAGGCCATTAACATTGAGTGTTATTATTGAGATATGATTTGTATTCCCGGTCATTTGGTTCATTTTTTAAAATTTATTTATTTATTTATTTATTTTTTGACACACCTTGGTTCCTCCTTTATTTGACATTTCCTTTAGGATAATTCCTCCCTTTGCTGATTTGCTTCTTTGTTTTTTATCTCTTCCTCATGGAATATTTTGCTGAGAATGTTCTGTAATGCTGGCTTTCTTTTTGTAAATTGCTTTAGCTTTTGTTTATCATGGAATGATTTTATTTCATGGTTAAATATGAAGGTAAGTTTTGCTGGGTATAAGATTCTTGGTTGGCATCCATTTTCTTTCAGAGCTTGAAAAATGTTGTTCCAGGCCCTTCTAGCTTTTAGGGTATGGATTGAGAAATCTGCTGATATCCGTATTGGTTTCCCCCTGAATGTAATTTGGTTCTTTTCTCTCACAGCCTTTAAAATTCTGTCTTTATTTTGTATGTTAGGTATTTTCATTATAATGTGCCTTGGTGTGGGTCTGTTGTAATTTTGTATTTGGAGTCCTATAAGCCTCTTGAACTTGATTTTCCATTTCATTCTTTCTGATGTTATTTCATTGAATAGATTATTCATTCCTTTGGTTTGTTTCTCTAAGCCTTCCTCATTCCCAATAATTCTCAAATTTGGCCTTTTCATGATATCCCATATTTCTTGGAGATTCTGTTCATGATTTCTTACCATCTTCTCTGTTTGTTCAACTTTGTTTTCAAGGATAAATATTTTGTCTTCAATATCTGAGGTTCTGTCTTCCAGGTGTTCTATCTTATTGGTTATGCTTTCTATGGAGTTCTTAATTTGGTTTATTGTTTCCTTCATTTCAAGGATTTCTGTTTGGTTTTTTTTTCAATATCTCTAACTCTTTATTGAAATGATCTTTTGCTTCCTGAATTTGCTCTTTTAACTGTCGATTGGTGCTATCATTCAATGCCTGCATTTGCTCTTTCATCTCATCATTCAATGCCTGCATTTGCTCTTTCATCTCATCGTTTGCTTCCCTGATCATTTTAATTATGTACATTCTGAACTCCCTTTCTGTCATTTCTTCTGCCATGCTGTCATTGGATTTTATTGATGTAACATCTAGATTTTTTGGGGGCATTTTCTTCCCTTGTTTTCTCATATTGTTTAGGAATCAGTGCGTCATTAAGCTATTGCAGATTTCCTCTATTGACTTATAATGTCCCTGAAGATTCCTAGTATATCTCTTCTTATCATTCAGTAGCCTGAAGTCTTGGAGGAAGTTGATAATGCGGTGCTCCACAAGGAAGCTGCCTCTCTAGGGTTGGTGACCCTCAGGTGGGGTATATTCCCTGATAGTGGGGAGAGGTGCCTCCACTTGTTGACCAATGGTCACCCAAAGGGAAAATAGGCTGCGGGCTGAGGCAAGGCCTGTTTGTGCCTGTGTCTCTGGTTTTACCATCCTTGTGGGAAAACCTCACCCGGCAGGGAAGACTCACCCAGTGGGGAGATCTCGCTGGTCAGTTCCCCTCCTAGAGGTTCTCCTCAAACTACAACTACTGCCTGGGCTGGGCTGCCTTCCTCTGCAATGTTCCCAGGGGCCCAGACCTACCTCCTGGGCCTGGGAGCCTCAACCTTCGCAGACGAGTCTCCTTAGGCTGCCTCTCCTCAGAGAATCTGCCCGCAGTCCTGGAAACTTCGCTCCGCCCATAGGCGTGTCTCTGTGCGGCTCTTCCAGTAAGAAGCCGCCTAGGTCCTGGGACCCTGCTCTGCACCTAATTGCCTGGCTATGTGGCCCCTCCTCTCAGCCACCACCTCAGCCACGTACAATAGCTCCGAGACCCAGAGACCCGCCACACACCTCTTCCACCGGACAGCTGCCCGGTGTTCCGACGCAGTCACTAGGAGTCCAAGCAACTCATTCGCATCTCCTCCTCCCGCCAACCGCCCATAGCCCTAGGCAGTCACTCCGAGTCCAAGTGACCCACTCTGTTCCTCCTCCTCCTCGGGGTAGTCCCCCGGGTGTTCAGGAGCGGTCGCTTGGAGACCAAGCAACCCACCACGCTCCTCCTCCAGGCAGGCCACCAGTGTTCAGGAGCGGTCACTTTGAGTCCAAACAACTCACCACTTGCCTCCTCCTCTGGAAACCGCCTGTGGCTCTGTTGCAGTCACTCCTAGACCATGCAATCTGCCGTGCTTCTCCTTTTCCTCCTGGCAACCCCCTGGTGTTCAGAAGCGATCGCTCTGAGTCCAAACATCTCGCTACGCAGCTCCTCCTCAGGCAGATGCCTGGAGCCCCTGTGGTTGCTCCGAGTTCAAGCGCTGTGCTGAGCCGCCTCCTCTATGATGATCCCAGTTGTTCGTGTTTACTGCTCTGGCGGGGGGGAGGGATGTCTCGCCAAGCAACTCTACTTCACAAATTTCCCTGCATTCTGGGGCTCCCGCCTGAACCGGGACACCTTCCCAATGGGAGAGACTCACCTGGCAGCTTTGAGTTGGTCCCAAGTCTCTCACTATCTCCTCTTTTGAATCCTGCATCCTGGAGCAACATGAAATGCAGTCGCCCTCTAGTCCGCTATCAGAAATTTTTGGTTTATGAAAGAATCACACCTTTGCATCCCGTGAATGTACTATTTGCCAATCATTGTGACCTAGATACATGCTGCTTCTCTGACCACTCTCAATATTTCTGAGGCAATTCTCTTTTTAGATATAGAGTTAAAATGAAGAGTTAGGATGATTTTGAGACACTACAAAGATTGCACATGCAAGTTGCTCAAGCCAGCATTGAACTGAAAGATACATTCCTGGCATTTTAGGAAATGATGACTGAGTTGAAAAAATAAACTGCACCCCTCAGTTACTTATGAAAAGTGTATGTGTCATTGGTGAATATGAACCTCAGATTACGTTGAAGAGGATGTCTTTTTCAGCAGAACTTGGAATGACATTTCTGCATTCGGAAGGGCCCACAATCAGCACACTGCTGAAGGATAGCCTGAGGCTGAGCACTGATGTCCATGGTGTGCCATGAGATTCAGGTGGGGCTTCCGAGTTCTGGGGCAGGAGCAAGCTGTGTTTCTGGCATCAACCCTCCTCCTAGGGCATCCACAGGGGCCCTCAACTGGCCAAATCATTCAGGGCTACATGTGGCATGTAGGAAATACAACAGTGCCCTCTACCCTAACCAGTGGTCCAACCCTGCCCCTGACCAACAGTCATTCCCAGCACTGTGTCAGTACTTTCCTGCTGGTGTCCCTCTATTTCTAGGTTCCTAAAATTCCAGACAGTGATTGGCACTTCTTACAGCCCTGGAGAGTGTCTACTGAGTTCAGATCATAGGGCACCTGAGTATTTCAAGCACACTTATCTCTAACATCATAGAGGACTTAATGCAAACTCTACTCCATGAGTCCTTCATATTTCTTCCAAAAAGAGGGAAGCCCACCACTTTTAAACTACTTGCTTACAAATTCAAAACCATCATAAATTTCTGTCAAGAAAAACTGTTCAAGACAATTTGGTAACTTGAGGAAGGAGAAAAATGAACTTTTTTCATGAAGTTTTTTAATGAATGCAAACTGTAATACTTTAGGGATCTTATTAGGATGCTAGGTCATTAACTGAAAATACAAATGAACGCACACACACACACACACACACAAACACACACACACTCAAAGATAAGGCTTTTCCAGAATTTTTACTTTGTTCTCATTTTAGGAGATCTACTTGTAGTGTCCTTCCATCACCGCATCCCTAGTTCACTGCCTGGAATTTGAATTAACTGTCTGGAGTTCTCTGAAAATTCTTGAACAATCCTGTTAATCAAATCTCCTTCTAAGCTTAAGATGTTTCACAAATAGTAATTGGAGAAAGAACACCCCAAACTCACCAGGGAAGGAATTGGCCACAACCAGACCTTGCTAATTCAATTAAGTGCTTAGAAGTGACTGGTGGACCTGAAACCAAGTGAGTGGGTGTGGTGGGTACACTAGTTATCACCTGAGGATATGGAAAAGCCTGTCCTTTGAAACCCAGCTCAGAAGGAGAAATGTCTCTCTTTCTCTTGGGATCAGGCTTTCTCTTGGGATCACCTTGGAGACATTGATGTAGGAAACATGGAGGCAGCTTCAGCCCACTATAGATGTCAGGCTCAGTTTGATGTCTTAATTAAATCACAATCTTCTCAACCAAATGGAGCTGATAGAAAAGTTTATTTTGGTCCTTCTCTACCTGCAGGGTCATCAGAGTCACCTTGGGCAGATGCACACTTGATAAAAAATTTGGCTTCTGTGGGGACATATCTGGATCCCAGGGAGAAAGTATCTGGCTGGAGAGACCTTCTGAGGCTGCTCTGGGTTGTGGAATATGTGAAAATCCTGCTAGGAGACTGCATCTGTGCAGGCCTCACACAGACTCCTCAGTAAATGCAGGAAGTAGAGGAGAGGGTATGAGTGCAGGAGTTCAAAGAATCTGTTGAGGCCAAGGAAAAGAATGTATTTGGGTAAATGCACAGTCATCAGTGTCTCCAAGGATCCCTAAGGGAAACCCAGATTTTACAGTGGTCTGAGACATTCCCATAGAGAAAGGAAACATGCCTCAGGACCAGTGGAGTTCTTTTTTTATTTGTTTTTTTCTTCTCCTGTGGGTTTGAACTCAGTGGCACTCAAACACTGAAGCACCATTCCAGCTTATTTGGTATTTGATATGCAGACATATTCTCAGTGAATTGTTTAGAGAATAAGTCTTGCTCAAGTTGTCTTTGATCTGGTGGCAATCCTACTGCCACTGGCCCTCAAGCTAGTGGGGTTCCATGCATGTCAACTGTGCCTGGTTCCAGTGAGGTTCTTGGCATTCATGAGAGAATAGAATATCAGCATGCCACATCAAAGGCAAAGACAGAGTTTATTTAGGGAAGCAGATACATGTTCTTGGGAGAATGGGGCATCTGAATTGAGAGATCCTTGTGTGTCAAACAAGGTAATTGCACTCCAGGGAGAATGTGGGCTCTCCAGGGGTAGAGACAGCTAACCCTTGGTGCTCAGTGTAAATATTCAGAGTGGCAGTTTCCAGGGGCTGCACTGGACATGCAGGAAGGCTGTGGCTGTACCACATTGTCCTAGCCTTGCCTGAGCTTTCACATTGCCCTCTTGCTACAAGGCATGGCTCAGGAGTATAGGCCAAAACATGTGTCTCAGGAACTGCAATGGCTCCTGGACTTTTCTGCATTTCTATGGCACATGGGCATTTTCTTTGATGTTCAGTGTCTCTGCCTTTATTCCCAAGTTCCTATCTCAGGAGCACCCAATCTGTAACCTCAGTGACTGGAGTGAAACCCAAGTTCCAGGAAGCAAGTTGGGTCAGGTATATAGCAACCTTCTTTCCTGCAGAACACGGGCCAATTCTGGGACCCCAAAGTGTGTGTGGTTAAGAAACTGACTGTGGATAACAGGATCTTAAATGTGCTTTTGATATTAACACAGTAAACCAGCATGTAAAAGCTGCTGCTCTAAGCCAATTTTATGAAAAAGTGAGTTGATATGCAAGGGTGTATAATAAACTCCACTGTGAATAATCTATGTGGTGCAAATGATTCACTTGAGGAAATGCTGGGTGACCTATGGGATCTCCATCATTTTTAGCAGTACCCTGGTGTGAGAGTCAAGAGTTCTGATTCCAGACAAGGTCAATGAACACCCTTGTGGAAAAGGGTCCCTCATCCTTTCTCATTTTGGGTATTTAAAGGCACTGTGACCTGTGCCTAAACTTAGTTCTATGTTTATACCAATCTTTCCATTGTGGACACTGGCTGCATGCTTTGACTACTTTGCTATCCAAATTGCTTTCAAAATCATGAGGTAATAACTTCTCACAGAGACTGCAACACAGTCTGTCTCACTTTGGAACCGTCTGAAGGCTGAAAACCCTGTTCACACCACTCAAATTTATTCCTAATATGCACTTAAAATATGCATCACTATGTTTTCTATTGTACCTTAATAAAGCTCGAAAATTCTGAAGGTACAGATACAATTTTCTGTTTCCTTTTAGGCCTGCACAATGAGGTTTTAAACTCTCTCTAGGTGACTCTGAAAGTCACTGAAGTGTGGAATCACTGGATTTGGTATGCACTGACAAGAAGTATGTTGTCCATCATCACAATTTTTTGGCACTGGGAACACCATCAAGTGAGAATCTGTGGCTCTCTAAGGAAAATGAAGCCAAAACTGCTCCTTCCTCCCTGAAAGCACTGATATTCGTGTCCTTTTTCAGAAAGTGTCTGGGTGAGAATGCTTTTGAAAACAAGGCAGGAGATACCAGTGGAAAGCAGGAAGGAGAACCAGTTAGCTTTACATGGCTCCTGGATCTCTCATGAGCTGGACATCACATTGAGCATCAGGGTTCAAATCTAGGAAACCAGGATTTTGTAAACCAAGGGCAGAAACATGGCTTTCCTTTTCTAACAAGGACAATGGTCCTGCTAAATGTAGTTCCCCTCCAGTCTAATTCCTGTGGGTCTAAGTTGGGGGAAACAGGCACAGCATGATGAAGTGGACAATGAGAGAGATTACCTGGATTAAGGGATGGAGTGGGACAGGACTGAAGGCACAGACCTAGAAATTGTCACAGTGGGTCACACCAAACACTAAGGAAAATGGCCCCCAAAAAGTTTCTTCCTTTTCTGGATTTATCCAAATACCATGGTTTGTTCTGCAGGCAAGAAGAACAGCAGAGGAAGGCTCTGCTCCAGAAATTACCTAGAGGACCCCCAGGGCAGACAGCAAGCATATTGGAGGGAAGGGACAGAATCCAGTGTATATCTGACGGTGAGTGTCTCCTTGTGGCATGCTTTTCTGCTCTGGATAATCCTGATTTGTTCCTGTTAAATGTCCCTCTTTTCTGAGTGACTTGCCATCATCCATTAAAGGCAATGTGGCTCAGGCTTGTGTGTATTTAGGGTATGGTGTTTGTAATATTTTGTGGGACTCCTTTCATAATTCTCCTTATTCAAAATGGGGGTGCAGATGGACCAAGTTTTTTCCAAAGGCTGACATGATGGAATGTACTATGGAGGAGTATTCATAGTGTGGCTGGGTGAATCCTCTGATCTTTCATGTAAAAACTCCTCAGCCACCAACCTGCTCAAAGGAGCATTAGCCATCTACATCACATGGAATAACATATGAAACATTTTATATCTCTATTAATAAGACCCAATGTGAAAAATGGGATATTTTCAAATATGCCGTGAAATGTGTCAAGTTGATATTATAGTTGTACTGATGAACACAGGGTGGATCTCCCCTTTTACATTAGGTGAATGATGAATTGTCTTATTGTTGAATTTCAATTCTTGCAGTCCATTTCCTATTAAGTTTTCATTTTTGTTGAAAGAGAGCAAGTACTAATGAATGTTTTAAGTGCATTTCTTTACCTCCCTCAAGTTAGCAGGCCATTAACCACCCAAACTCCCTGGAAGAATTGTGTCCTGCGCCCTGTGTTGGAGAGTCAGCCACTTGTGAAGAACACTGAAGACAGATCCATCCTCCTCACAACACAACCCTTCCAAAGAAATGAACTTGACCTCCAATCCATTCCTGCACCTATGAAAGAACAGGAAGTAGCCATCACTGGCACCAGCCAGCCAACTGTCAGATTCTGATGTACACACCGCCCTGCATGTGAAAGGAGCCCACGAATACCCAGATGGTGTCTCCTTTAATATTGCACAGACTGCCTCTAAAAGGCATAGCATGAGCCGGTGGCTCAATTCTCCGCCAACATCCAGGTGCTCTGATGTTAGCAAACTGCACCTCCTGCGATCTATAGAATAAAAAGAGGTCCAGAATCTCACACTTAGCATCAGGGCCTCAGGCAAGGGACATGCGAGGATCCTCTCAAGGCAAGCCAGAACCTGCAAAGAAACTTAGACACAATCCAATGTAGACTTCACAGGGGGGCTCTGGCTGTCCAGGCTGGGAGGTTTTTCAGTCTCTGCAGTATGTGCAAATACAACTGGACTCAGAGTAAGAGTGCATCCCAAGTGACCAGGAAGTCTGTACCCCACAGTTCCACCATGGATCTTTACCAACCAAAGAAAAGCTCTGTGCTGAATCCTGTCCTGCCATGCACCAAGTCCAGTCTTCCAGCAACCAGTTGTATTGTATGACAGCCTCTCAGAAAGGGTTTCAGGAGATTGCACTGTGACTGTGGGATCTCCAGCTTCATGGCAGCTTCAACTAATCCTTCCCCTACAAAGCCCAATACTCCAGCTACGAGCAATCCCTTCCTTGACATATCTGAGGGATACAGTTCCAGTGTGCCAGTGTGCTCCCTCTGTGAGCACCTTCAGGTATTCTCCTCTGATGACAGTGACAAGGAGTGAGGTACACCATGACAGGGAAGACTCACCTTCTAGCATCATGTGACATGGAATGGAAAGTGGGGTAAGGAGGCAAAAGTGCCTGGAGAAGGCTGTGCATGGGGCACTGGACACTTCTAACTGTGGGGCAGGTACAAATTCTGGAACTGCATAGAGTGCTGGAGCATACACCGACACTTGCTCTGAATGATGGAAGCTTCTTTGGGTTTCCCAAAGTGATTTGTCAAATGTCCTCATGAAGGATTTCATATACTGCCCATAGAATGGAAAATGGAGTGGAGATGCCAGTGTAGCTATTGAACTGTAATGTAAATAGGAGGCTCAAGTGATTCTGTTTTCCTATGACTGAATTCAGGGCAACACTGGTTGACCACTGGGACCTCTGTCTTTGCAGCAGTGTCCTGCTTGTGATGGGAAGGTTTGACCAGAGTATTTCAATGGAAACAGTTTAGGACATTTTCCTTGTCCTCACTCATTGTGCTCATTTATATTCTTTCCATATATATACTTAAAATTCATTATAATCTTAATGCATTTCTCCCCATGTTTTATCGTGTCCATAATTTGAGCACTTAGCTGTGTACATCCATTTCAAACCCATATTTCTCCTCCAAGATGCACTTCCTTTGTATTGGTGCTCTTTTTACATGACCTGTAACCTCATTGATGTGGCAATTCACATCATTCATTGTGTTCAATGTAGTATGTGTCACTGTATTTTCCTTTGTACCATAATAAATTCATGAAAATTCATAGATTTTCCCAGATAAAAGAGTTTTTATCTTCATTTTGAGTCCTGAACCTTGAGGTTCCACATACTGTCCAGGCAATCCTACCATTCAGCATTTGGGGAATCACTGCCATTGTGAGAAGGAGCACAGGTGTCTACATGCATCCACCATGCCACATCTTTAGAAATAGGTCTGCCAAGGATCCACAATGACTCTGTGTCTCTCTCGGATGATTAAGCAGCTGAACTCTCCTTCCTTGCTAATAGGACTGAGATTGGGTTTCCTATTCAGAGACACTGGACTGGCAAAGAACTTCTTAAGCAGCTGAACTCTCCTTCCTCGCTAATAGGACTGAGATTGGATTTCCTATTCAGAGACACTGGACTGGTAAAGAACTTCTTAATCCAGGCAGGTGACGCCCATGAGAACCCTGGAGAAACGGTTAGCTCATGGCTCCTGGCACCCTAAGGCACTGCCACCTCTTTCTGTAGCAGGGCCCAAATGACTCAGTGATGCTTCTGACCTGCAAGGTCAGAGCCAGGTATTGACATCTTCAAAGGTGTCAGTACTCTGCATTTATTAGTTCCTGACCCAATCTATCCTTTACTACTGCTCTCATGGACACAGGTAGAGCACAATCACTTTCTGCCACCATCTCTCATTATTTCTGGAGAAAACCGTGGGTTCTGGAGCACTCACCATTTACTCCAGAATAATCACTTGATTTCTGAGCCTGAATAAGTGGAGATACAGAAAATATGATGTCTGACTAAGGCAGATTTTGGAAAACTCAGTCAGTCCCTTGGTTCAGGCTGACTCTGAGTGCAAGAGCCACATATTGCTTCTTTTCGGCCCTTTCATCTTAACTTCAGTGTTTAAGACTTGATTTTAAACAACCAGCAAACCAGTCTCAGCAGTCTTAAAGTAAGAATATTGGGATTTAACTTTAATGTTTATAATTTTATAGTTACTTTTACGCTTTTTGTTTATTATCTGTCCATATATAATGACCTAATGTACTTTTGTAAGGTACTAACAGGTAGCAGTTGAAGTACACACTCAAGCCCCTGTTTCAGATCACAGTAAGTTTACAACAAAAAACAATCTGTTGCATGTAACCTTAATGGAGCTGAAGTCTGGCTTATTGTGGCATCACTCAAACATGTAGTAAGGTGGGAGGCAGAGCCTTATCCTAGATAAGATGGGGCGCTTCAAAAATCCTAGGTAAATGGTCTAGTTTTGAGGCTGGACTTTGTCTTCTTTTTAAATGTCATTTTACAAAGTTTACATATATAGTTTCCTAAGCCTGTATGAATGTTAGTAAACACAATGTGGTGTTACATCTAAAACATGAATCAAAGAAAGCCAACAGAGCTTTTAACTTTCCCCTTGTGTAGTAAAGTGGTAAATGATCTTATGTTTTACAACATTAATCTTTAAATAAATCAGTTTCTCATTAACTTTTAGAAATATATTTACATTTTTATCCCAGTGTAGGAGGCAATATAAAGTTCAAGTCCAGTTACAGAACATTAAATGATAAATCCCCCCCAAATTTGCTCTTAATATAAGTTTACCATTACCATTACCACATTAGATTGGAGAACACCAGCTTGATAAAATGTTTTTTTAAATGTTTTACTTTAAAAGTTGTATATCTGGAAGATCTGAGCACAAATTTAATATATAACAATGGAATAGAAACATAATTACATTGATGTTTTTATATTAACCAAGTTTAGCTTTTGAGGAAAATTTAGACTTTCCAATGTACTGTAATACTCTAAAATAAAGTCTGTTGTTTAACCAGCATTCTACAAACTGCCAATTTTCATGACTAGTTGTTCTAGAGAATAAAATGTTACAGACATACTGTTAAGACTAAATTCCACAAACTCCTAAAGGACACATAAGAAAGCGATCATTGTGTACAGATAATAAGACTTCCTAACCAAAAATGTCTAAAGAAACCATTTAAAATATCATCCTACTAAGTACAAAGTACTGTTGGTAGTATAGCAGGAGAAGGAAAGCTTCACTCTAGCACAACAGAACTTAGAAAGCCTTTCTTAGACTCCCTATCTCAACAGCTTTACAAATGTGTAAGAAGCAGCCTGACAAGAAAGGGTGCTCCCTGCGTCAGGAAAACCATCAACATTTCCTTATGGAAACACCATGACAGAGGGGCTGGGGTGTTGCTCAGTGGTAGGGCAATTGCCCAGCATGTACCAGGCCCTGGCTCTGAGGACCATCCCCAGCACAGGAAGAAAAAAAAGAAGAAGATCTTGTTCTGGGGTTGGAAGACTCCATTTTCAATTATGTCAGTTTTCCATCAAGTTAATTTATAAATTCAATGCAATCCCAATGAAAATGATCAAAATACTGAAAGAATTCTCATGGAACTTTCAAAAATTGTATTTTAAATCACAACTACTAAGGAGGGCTTGCCCTATCAGATATCAAAATATGATAGTTTTTCAAGATTAAAGCAATGAGACATTGGTGCATATTAAACAAATAGACCCATGGAATTAAGAGTCTAGAAACGGATATATTATAAATGGAATTTTAGTACATGGTAAAGGAGGAAGAAGTAGTTTAAAACATGGCAACAAATCCATCGACACTTCTTCCCTTGGTAATTGGGATCTATGTCCACTCTGAACCAATGGAAGTGCTGCCTTGGACTTCTGAGGTGAGGTCATAAAAGGCCAGGCAGACCTCCTCTTTCTGTTGCAGCATCCACTTCCAGTGTCCTGAAAGTTCGACCACCCTGAGCCTCCATAGAGCCTCACAGGCCACACAGGGGTGTTCCAGGGACTGTCTCCAGCTGAGTCATCCCAGGATGACATGTCCAATCTATGGCAGTGATTCCTGCCCTCCACTGTGGATGTCACCCCGGCAATTCCAGTCTTCCCAGTCACTGTGGAGCAGAGACACATGACCCACATTCTGCCCAAATTCTCAATCTACAGAATTCATGAGCAAAAAAAAATGATATTGTTCTATGCCCCTAAGTCTAGAGTCATTTGGTATTCAGCAATAGATAACCTGAACAAAAGAGCTTTCCAATCAGTAAGAAAAATCCTGACCCCTTCGATAAATGGTTTAAAAACTTAGAAATTTTTTCTTAATGTTGAACCCCACTTCATGCCATAAAATGAAATTTAAGTCATTCATAAATAAATATTTTAATAATAAAAGTTTCAAAATAAAATACATTAACATCCACATCTGTGGGTTCCACACTCACAGATTCAACCAACCATGGATCAAAAGTGATATCCTTGCCAGGTGTGGTGGTGCACACCTGTAATCCAGGGGCTTAGGAGGCTGAGGCAGAAGGATCACAAGTTCAAAGCCAGCCTCAGCAACTTAGCAAGATTCTGTCTCAAAATAAAAAATAAAAAAATGGCTGGGGATGTGGCTCAGTGGATGTGGTCCCTGGGTTCCACCTCAGGTACTCCTCCCCACAGAAAAAATGATGCTCTTGCTGAAGTTAGGTCTCTAACTGCTGCATCTCTAATGAACAGGTATGGACTTTTTTCCTTGTCATAATATCCTAAAGAATACAGCATAACAACTATGTATATCACATTTATAATTTATGGGATATCATATATAATCCAGAAAATATTTAAAGTATATGGGAGGATGTACATAAGTTATATGCAAATAATTATGCTATTTTATATAAAGATTTAAGCACTTACTAATATTGGAATTCATGAAGAACACTAGAACCAATCCCCATGGATAATGAGGGACAACTGTACTCAAAAAGCATCTATAAACTGATGGAAAAGTGCTTCATAAATATGACCACCCCACAAACAAAAACAAAAACAAAAACAAAAACAAAACACCCAGGTGACTAAAAAAAAAAAAAAAAAAAAAAAGATTGACAAATTCAATCACATAAACATAAAAACCTGTGACCAAAGCCTCTGTAAACAAAGTTAAAAGATGACTGACTTCCAGGCACAATGGCACACACCTGTAATCCCAGCAGCTTGGGAGGCTGAGGCAGGAGGATCATGAGTTCAAAGCCAGTTTCAAAAAAAGCGAGACACTAAGCAACTCAGTGACACCCTGTTTCTAAATAAAATACAAAAAAATAGGACTGGGGATGTGGTGCAGTGGTCAAGTGTCAAGTCCCTGATTTCAATCCCTGGTAGTTGTTATGGGGCACAACTTAAGAACAGACTGGTCACCACTGAGAAGTCCAAATTGTAGAGTCTTTATTAAGCTGGCCGCTGACTGTCTCACACAATGCCTCAAAAAATGGCTATTGGGAGAACAGCCCCGACCACAAGGTTGTAGGGGTTCCTATACCAAAAATCACATTAATCATAGGTGTCTGTTGCTATGATCTTAAATTACACATTAACATCATGAGATCATCAACAGGGGAGGAAGTGGGTCAGAATGACCCTTACCTAGGTTCAATCCGAAGAATGGTTGCTAACATCCACACAATCACTGTTCACATGGTACATTGTTTAGGAGCAATAGAAATCAAAAGAGAGAAATTCTTTACTATATAGCAGTTGCCATTGTATATTATTAAACATGTCACACCAAGTAACTGATGATGGGCACAGAGGTGGGGTATTCCCATGGGAGAAGCTTATTTCCTACATAATATGGAGTCTCAGAGCAAAATGGAGTCTGTTTAGTCATTTCCCTTAGAGTCTGGCCTGTAACATTCTCATGGAGCCAGATCTGTCAGTCCATCACATTCCACACTGGTTTTTTGTACATAATCAAATCATTGATTTATTAGTAGTGTATAGGTGATTATAGTGAGTGTGCAACACCATTAGTGTAACAGACTGGATTTTATCTCTAACATATTTAAGTCCAAATCTGTTTGTCTACTTAAAGTTTTGAAATTCTGATTTCCAGTAATCAGTGCAGTGGTTCCTACAGCTGTGGAGTCTGCTATACCTATTCCCCTAGGACGGGAACTAAGACAGGGGCTGCTTGTTTAGATATTAGCCCCATATGTTCCTTTTATCCCTCCCCATCATAATAGTGTACATAATTTAGCCCATTTGGCAATCTCAAAAAGTTGAACGGTTAAGTACAGAGTTATTCCTAACAATCCAAGAAAGACAAAAAACATGATTAACATTTTTTTCAGTCTTATTTTTTGATGGTGGTTGGGGTCTCTGAGGGCTGTCCATTTTTCTGTGTCTTGACTCAGATGTGATGAGTCCATGTTGTGAGTAAGGTTCCTTCCATTTCAGCCAGGTGATAGTCCTTTCTGGAACAATTTGATGTAGATGTAGTCTTCTGACTGAAATGGGTGTTGGAAATCAGTGGTCTCTTGGGGCTGGTTTTCTCATAAGTTGAACCTGTTAGAGAGACTTAACAACAGATTAGAAGAGGAGTAGGTTCTTGATAAGAGTGGAAGAAGGGCTCTGGAAGCATTAACCTTTTAATCTCTCAGAGGTCATTTGCCTCCAACTTTCTGGACCCAAACTGGCCCTTATTTTTGTGATTTAACCCAATTTACCTATTTATATTGACTGTCTTTTAAAATTCTTATTATTACCCATCTAATTTTAGGGGCTTTTACTACTATAAGGAAAAAGGGCAATGACCGCTCTTGCTGCTTTGAACTGAGAGGGGCGATGTGGGGTGGGGCAAGCAGTAAAATGTTCCCTTCTAGGAGTAAAAGTCTTGTTCTATGAAAGAAACAAAGAAACATGAGTGAAAAATAAATCACATCTGGAACATGTCAATGAATATCATGAAGCTGATAGAAATTAATAATCTCTTATCAGGAGGTGGAAGAGCTGAGAGGTTGTTCCCATAAAAAGACCTAACAAAGCTTAACAAGTCTGGAGAGGATAAGGCCTCAATTGTAAATCTTTAACATTGTCGGAGTTATCAGGAATGTAAGCACAACATAAGTTACTTAATGTCACCTGATTTTTGTAAAATATCTTTTTACTGGCATGATCTTTTTGTTTAGTAGAGATCCCTTTATTTTTGTTACTTAGGGTTAGAGAATCATACTAGCAAACATTAATTAAGTCTACCTGATCTGTAGGCCTTAAACTGACTAAAAACTTATAACTCTGGCAGTTTCTCTTGATAGTTATCCGGCATGTTTGTCTAAGAATCTTTTTTGTTACCTCTAGTCTTACTTATTTTGGTGGGGGGCTACCACAAGTGTACATCTCAAGTTATATTAAAATAGCTCTTGTTTAGTTTTTTTTTTTTTTTTTTTTTTTTTTTTTTTTTTTTTTTGGTGTAGTCATTCATACCTGTATTTCAAATATAATAATAATTTAAATAAACACTAACTATCAACCAACAAAAAAACTTTGTATAAGTGTAGATGCAATAAGGGTAAGAAAGAATCCTGTAAAACTACCTCCATTCTCCAGAAAAATTATTCTCAACCTGTGTGTTTTTAATCTCTGAGAACTTTAAAGACAATCAGTTATGCAATTTAAGAAAAAAAAATCAAATTAGGCTGGTGCAGATTCTATTTCATCCCAGTGATTTCAATTCTGCATTCTGAATTATAAAGAATTTGTTTTCTTTATTTTTAAGATATATTTAGTTTTTAAAATGTCCAGGAATGACTGTGTTTTGGTTTTAACTATTTTTGCTAGGTATTTAAGATCAAGCTGGTCAAATTGACCTTGTTTCTATCTGCTGTTAAGAGTCATCTGAGTTCCCACAGGGGTCACTTTTGGGGAATTTGAGAGCAGCTTCTTAGCTCCTTTAGTGCCATTCACCTGGTAGGGTAACCTGGTAGGAAGCATTAGGGATGACTCCCTTTCCCAAGGACCCTCCTCTACTGCAGGTGCACTGATTGTCTTTTCATTCTCTAGTGGTCTCATCAATCTCCCTGATTGGAAGGTTGTGTGGCCCAGAGTTGTAAAGCTCCTTAGAGAAGTTCTCTTGTTCCCTGGGTTTAGGCTGACTCTGAGGGCAAGAGCCAAATATTGATTCTCTTGACCCCTTTATTTTAATCTCAATCTTTAGGTTTTGATCTTAAACATCCAGCAAGTCAGTTTCACCAGTTATACAATAAGAATACTGGATTGTAACTTTAATGTCTATGACCTTATAGTTATTTACTAATTTTTATTAAACTGGGATCTATATTATATGTCCTATAGGTGATGACTTATTATCACAAATTAATTTAGATTGTTTTTGAAGTAGTACCTCTGTAAAACATTAATCAGTCAAAAGTTACAGAGTTTACAAGGAAAATACAAAATGGAATTAACAACAGTAAAAACATATTTAGTTTTGTAATAGCTATCTTAAATTTTGACTGAGCTATATATTATATTCCATGTTTGAGATCACAGTAATTTTTATAACAAAAAATCAATCTTTAGAATATAACTTATGGGCTGAAGTCTGACTTATTTTGAAGCCATTGTAACATGTAGTAAGGTAGGAAGTAGAGCCTTATCTCAGGTAAGACGGGGCTTTTCATAAATCTTAGGTAAAGCAGTCTAGTTCTGAGGCTGATCTTTGTCTTTTTTTAAAATATCATTTTATAAAGTTTACATATATTGTTTCCTAAGTCTATATGAATGTTAATTAACACAGTATGATATTACATCTAAAACATGAATCAAAGAAAGCTGAGAGAACTTTTAACTTTCTTTTTGTTTAATAAAGTGGCAAAATGTTTTTCCTGTTTTATGATATTAACTTTTAAACAAATCAGACTCTCATTATCTCTTAGAAATACATTTACATTTTTATCCCAGTGCAGAAGGTAACATAAGGTTCAGGCCCAGTTACAGAACACTAAATGATATAAATAAATCCCCAATAAAATTTCTTATTCTGATAAGTTTAAAATTACCATTACAACTTTAGGTGGAGAACACCAGCTTTATAAAATGTTCTTTTAAACCTTTTAAAGATTTGCATACCTGGAAGATATGAACACATTTAATATATGAATAAGAATAATAGAATCATAATTACATTGATGTTTTTCTATTAACCATGTTTAACTTGTAAAGAAAATTTAGACTTTGTAATGTAGTACAACACTCTAACAGTTGCTGTTTAACCAGAGTTGTACAAACCCCCAATTTTTAAGACTAGCTATTCTAGAGAATAAAACTTAACAGATACAATGTTAAGAGTAAATTAATGCTCTTAGAATTATTGGTCATTTTAGCATATAGACTGAAATTTGGTTTATATCAGTACATTAATATTTGACCTTAGGAAAAAAACCTTGAATATTTTTAACTGTTGTGTTACTTACAGATACATGTAAATCTTATAAAATTTACTCTTAATTAATATTTTTTAAACACTTAGACACTCTTGTTGTTTACTTCAATGTATTACAGCCTTATTTTATCACAGAAAGAGTTTTTTATCTAGAAACATTTTTATTAAATATATTTTTATATCTAAAACCTTATAATGTTTTAATCTGTTGATCCCCTTTTTAAAATTTATATTTTGAAACAACCCTTATAAATTTCTGAATTCAGATAAATTACTCCATTTTAATCCAATGAAATACTTTGTTACTTATAGAACTCGATTTAAATACAGTTGACCCTTTATATAGAATAATACCTGTTAAGACTTTTAGTAATCATGTTTTTAGTGATAACATAAAGTAAATTTAAACCCTTTTTTTATTTACCAATTTATGAAAACACCAAAAATGTTTTAAGTCTCTAACAAACACATCTATGATCAACCCCATATGTGTTAAATCTAATTTAGCTATTTTTTAAAAGCCACGTTATCAGAGAATTGTATTGAGCCATATCAGTCATTTCTTTCCTGTTGAAGAAAAACCTAGAAACAATGGAATTTAGACATTTTATAAAATTAACATTTTATGTATTTTTTGACCACCTGGAAACAAATCTGTGTTAGTAACTTGAAAGTCATATTTTTGTTTACCTAATTTAAAAACCTTTTAAATCACGTGAAAAAATATTTGGATCTATTTTTTAAAATTTTAATTTATGAGCTCATATGTCAATTCTGGTACCACATACATATAGACATGACAATACACCAGTGTACATATACATAAAATAAACAGATGGACAAAGACCTTATAGTTTATTTCTTAAAACCCATTAGACTGAGAGTTATCCCTTGTAAACTGGCCTCTGAATGAAACAGAGTATTAAGAAAATCTTTATATTTGGATAAAATAGGTCTGATTAAAAATTATTGAGAGAACAGCCCTGACCACAGGGTTGTAGGGGTTCTTATACCAAAAATCACATTAATCATAAGTGTCTGTTGCTATGATCTGAAATTACACATTAACATCATGAGATCATCGACAGAAGGGGAAGTGGGTCAGAATGACCCTTACCTAGGTACAAACTGAAGAATGGATACTAACATCCACACAATCACTGTTCACATGGTACATTGTTTAGGAGCAATAGGAATCAAAAGAGAGCAATTCTTTACTACATGGGAGTTGCCATTGTATATTATTAAACATGTCACACCAAGTAACTGATGATGGTCACAGAGGCGGGGTGTTCCCATGGGAGAAGCTTATTTCCTACATAACATGGAATCTCAAAGCAAAATGGAGTCTGTTTAGTCATTTCCCTTAGTGTCTGGCCTGTAACATTCTCATGGAGCCAGATCTGTCAGTCCATCACAGTCGCCTCCTCCAAAAAGAGATGATTGACAAATTGAAAGAAAGTATTTGCAGCATATGTAACAACAAAATTATTAATATAGAGAAAAAACAAGGAACACCTACATATTCAAAAAGAGCAAAAATCCAATAGGAAATTTGGGAATTAATATGAGCAAATATTTCAAAGAAAAAATGTAAATGGAAAGTGAATTCCAAAAGATGTCCAACCTCAATATCAATCATGCACATCCATGTTAAGGCAAAAATATCCAAAATATATATCATTTGCACCCAGCAAGCCTGTATATGTACACTACCAATCAACAGCCCTACCCACAAACACCAGTCAACCCATCAATGGACCCCAACAACCAGCTGCCCACCCACACGCCCCAGAAGCTGGCCTATGTGTGCCCCTGCAGATGGTGTACTGCAAGTTCCCACAGACCACATGCCACACGCCCTTACAGACAGCACGTGAGTCTCAGCAGCTGCAGTGGGTCTCACCAGCCAGCTCGACTCAGCAAGATTGGGAGACCATCAACAAGAAACTAGATCAAGCCCAAGACACAAACAGTGATCTCAAAGTCAAGTCATTTTAAATTATCTAGCAAGAAATGAAAATAGCAAAAGGTATGAAAAATAGTGAAGAAAACTATGGAACTTATTGGACACTGTCAAGGGGAATACGTACATACGGATTCATAAAGAACAAAGGACACCAGGCAGGTTAAACCTAAAGAGGTCTGCCCTGATATGCATTACACTTAAACTGTCAGAAGTCAAAGAAAATTTTGAAAAGGACAGAGTGACTCATCACGAACAAAGGAGCCTCCATCAGGCTATCAGCGGATTACTCAACAGAAACCTGGAAGGTTAGGATAGAGTGGGAGGGTATGCTCAAAGTGCAGAAGAAAGAACTGTCATCCAAGTATTCTACACAGAGCGAACTTAGCCTGTAGAAATGAAAGAGAGATAAAGACTTCTCCAGACAAAATGGAGGGAGTCTGTCACCATAATTATATATTCATAATTATATATGAATATATAATTCATAATTATATATTCAGGGGAACCTGGAAATTCCACCAGAAAACTTTTAGAACTCATAAGTGAATTCCGTAAAGCAGCAGGTTACAAGATCAATGCTCATAAACCCAATGCATTTTTATACATAAGAGATGAATCTTCAGAAAGAGAAGTTAGGAAAACTACCCCATTCACAATAGCATCGAGAAAAATAAAATACTTGGGAATCCATCTCACAAAAGAGGTGAAAGACCTCTACAATGAGAACTACAGAACACTAAAGAAAGAAATTAAAGAAAACCTTAGAAGATGGAAAGATCTCCCATGTTCTTGGATAGGCAGAATTAATATTTTCAAAATGGCCATACTACCAAAAGTGCTATACAGATTCAATGTAATTCCAATTAAAATCCCAATGATGTAACTTACAGAAATAGAGCAAGCAATTATGAAATTCATCTGGAAGAAGAAGAAACCCAGAATAGCTAAAGTAATCCTCAGTAGAAAGAGCGAATGGGGAGGGGGTATCGCAATACGAGATCTTCAACTCTACTACAAAGTAATAGTAACAAAAACGGCATGGTATTGGTACCAAAATAGACAGGTAGATCAATGGTACAGAATAGAGGACATGAACGCAAACCCAAATAAATACAATTTTCTCATACAGACAAAGGGGCCAAAAATATGCAATGGAGAAAAGATAGCCTCTTCAACAAATGCTGCTGGGAATACTGGAAAACCATATGCAACAGAATGAAATTAAACCCATATCTCTCACCCTGCACAAAACTCAACTCAAAATGGATCAAGAACCTTGGAATCAGACCAGAGACCCTGCATCTTATAGAAGAAAAAGTAGGTCCAAATCATCAACTTGTTGGCTTAGGATCAGACTTTCTTAACAGGACTCCCATAGCACAAGATATAAAAGCAAGAATCAACAACTGGGATAGATTCAAACTAAAAAGCTTTCTCTCAGCAAAGGAAACTATCAGTAATGTGAAGAGAGAGCCTACAGAGTGGGAGAATATCTTTGCCACTCATACTTCAGAGAGAGCGCTAATTTCCAGAATATATGAAGAACTCAAAAAACCCTACACCAAGATTACATATAATCCAATCAACAAATGGGCTAAGGATATGAACAGACACTTCACAGCAGAAGATGTATAAGCAATCAACAGATATATGAAAAAAATGTTCAACATCTCTAGTAATAAGAGAAATGCAAATCAAAATTACCCTAAGATTCCATCTCACCCCAATTAGAATGGCAATTATCAAGAACACAAGCAACAATAGGTGTTGGCGAGGATGTGGGGAAAAAGGTACACTCATACATTGCTGGTGGGGTTGCAAATTAGTGCAGACACGCTGGAAAGCAGTATGAAGATTCCTCAGAAAGCTTGGAATGGAATCACCATTTGATCCAGCTTCTCCCACTCCTTGGCCTATACCCAAAGATTTAAAATCAGCATACTGCAGAGATACAGCCACTTCAATGTTCACTGCTCTTCCATTCACCATAGCCAGATTGTGGAAGCTACCTACATGTCCTTCAATTGATGAATGGATAAAGAAACTGTGGCATATATATACAATGGAATATTACTCAGCCATAAAGAATGATAAAATTATGGCATTTGCATGCAAATGGATGATATTGGAGAACATCATGGTAAGTGAGATAAGCCAATATCAAAAAACCAAAGGACGAGTGATCTCACTGAGAAGCGAATGATGACATATAATGGGGGGTGGGAGGGGTTAGCATTAGGGTTAGGGTTAGGTTTAGGGTTAGGGTTAAGGAGGGTGGCAATAATGGAGGAAGGAAGGACTGTAAAGAGGGAAAAGTGGGGGAGGGGGAGGGGAAGAAAAAAATAGCAGAATGAATCAAACAACATTACCCTATGTAAATTTATGATTACACAAATGGTATGTCTGGACTCCATGTACAAACAGAGAAACAACATGTATCCCATTTATTTACAATAAAAAAAGACTAACTATAATTTGTGAATGGATACACAACATAAAAAAAATTGCATGAAAGTTAAGACGTTATCAATTTCTACTAGACTGTTCTTCATGGTAACCACAGAGAAAAAGATCTACAAAAAAGTCAAGGAGAAAATAATCACAAAGCAAATCTCCTAAAAACATTAAATTTCAAAGGCAGACAAGAGAGGAAGAGAGAAACAAAAGAACTGCAAAACAGAAAACAAATTATGAATAATTACTTTAAATATAAATGGATTAAACTTGCCAATCAGAATAAGCAGAGTGGCTGAATGCATTTTTTATAAAGACTCAGCTACAGACTGTCTAAAAGATACTAATTTTAGGGTGAAGGGCACATGGAAGCTGTAAGTGAAGGGATTGGAAAAGGTAGTTCATTCAAACGGAAACCCAAAAAGGAAGCAGATGTACTTATATCACACAAAAGACAGTCAGACTGACAAAGATCACTCAATAATAATAAGGGGGTCAATCAATAGGAGGACATAGCAATAATTCACATGTAGGCATCTGGTGTCTTATTACCTCAAGATGTGAAGTAAATATTTATGGATCTGAAGAGAGTAACAGGCAGCAAGGTTGGAACTGCAGGAAGATTCCATACTGGACTCTCAGAAATGGCTCTGTGGTCCAGACAGAAGAGCAATAAGGCAAGCACGTTCTGAGCAGCTCTGCAGAACACCCGCAGACTCGCAGAACACCTTCCACCCCAGGAGGGAAGAGGCGTCCTTCCCAAGGGTGCACAGAACATTCTCCAGAATAGGTCACATGCTAGGTTACCAAAAAAGGCTTCAAGGGCTTAATAAATCTGAATTTCTCCCAAATGGAATGAAATTAGAAGTTAGTTATTCAAGTCAAACAGGAAAATTTACCAGAACGTAGAAATTAAACACTCTTGAACAATCAGTGGGTCAAAGAAGAACTCGAAGGGGAAATCATAACCCATCGCAGGACAACCTAAACTAAAAGCCAACCACCAGGACATACTGGACATAGCAGAACATCACTAGGAGAAATTCACAGTGATGGAGCCTCCGCTACCAAAGGAGGCAGCACGCAACTAAACAACCTAACGTGGCACCTTCAGAGGTAGAATAAAAACAAACTAAGTTAGCACAAAGGAGGAAATTATAAAATTGGAGCAGAAGTAAACAAAACAGAAAAGAGAAAAATAGAAAAAACGCCAAAACCAAGAGCTGGTTTTTTTGACATCAACAAATTTGACAAATTTTATCTTAGACTATTCAAAACCATCCTGTAATAGATGAATCCTCCAGATAGCAAATCAATAAAGAAACAAATGATTTGAATACAACTACAGAGCAAGAAAAAAGAGAGAGATGAGCCAAAATAGACAAATGAGATTAGGTCCAATGAAAACACTTCTGTTCATCAAAGGAAAGGGTTAACAGAATGAAAGGGCATCCATCAGAGAAATGCAAGTTAACACCATGCTGAGAATCCATTCCTCCAGTCAGAATGGCAAGTATCAAGGATACAAGTAACAATTAATGTTGGATGAGAGGAAAAGGCTCACTCATACCTTGCTGGTCCAATTGCAAATTGGTGCAACCACTCTGGAAAGCTGTGTGGACATTCCTCAGAAAACCTGGAATGGAATCACCATTTGACCCAGCTATCCCACTCCTTGGTTTATACTCAATGGACTTAAAGTCAGCATCCTGCAGTGACATGGCCACATCACTGTCTGTAAGAGCTCAATTCACAATAGGTAAGCTATGGAACCATCTCAGTGCCCTTCAATGAATGGATAAGGAAGAGGTGATACATATACACATTCGAATACTACTCAGTCAAAAAGAAGAATGAAATTATGGCATTTGCCAGTGAATGGATCAAACTGGAGATTATCATGCTAATTGCAATAAGCCAATCCCAAAAATCAAAGGCTGAATGAATTCTCTCTGATAAACGAATGCTAACTCACAATAAGCATTGGGAGGGGGAGAATAGAAGTTCACTGGATTAGACAAAAGGGATGAAGGGAAGGGAGGGAGGGGTGATGGGAATTGATAAACGGTAGAATGAACTGGACACCACCTTCCTGTGTTCATATGTGAACACATGACCAATGCAACTCCACATAGGGTACAACCGCAAAATGGGAAGTCATATTGCACGTACGAACGACGGGTCAAAATACACTCTACTGTCGCAAATAACTAAAAAGTACAAATAGAAAATTGTTTTTAAAAAAGAGAGGCACCTTTCAGATGGCAGAAAATGTTTGTAGACCATATATTTGATACAAAGGTCACACCCAGAACATACAAGGGAGTCCTACAACTCAATAGCAATAATAACCATAATAATAACAACCCAGTTAAAAGGGGGAAATACTCTGAACAGATCTTTCTCCAGGGAAGACCGATAGATATATGAAAATGTACACTGATCATCAGAGAAACACAAATCAAGAACATAGGGAACTAAGACCTCGTACCTGTTGGGATGACTGCTGTTTAAACACACACACACACACACACACACACACACACACACCTAACAAATGTCTGCAAAGCTGTGGAGAAAAGGCCATACCTGCGTCCCGCTGGTAGGAGAGCCAATCAGGGAGGTGGTGACAGAAAGCCCTGGAAGTGACCTGGAAATAAAGCCAGAATCGCGTGGCCCCTGTCAGCTGGTGGGCAGGTACCTGCACAGAGTTTGAGGTCAGGGCCTTGAGGAGCCCTGGCCATGGCCAGGCCATCATGGCACTGTCACAGGAGCAGGAACCACTCAGTGTCAACGGACTGACCCATGGATGAAGGAACCAGGGCCTGCACACCTCCATGTGGCCTCCCCAAACAAGAAGGGAGTCCCTTCGCCATGACTGTGTGGGCGAGTCTGAGAACACTGTGCCAAGTGAAATGGCCAGAAAAGGAAGACAGACACTGCCCAACCTCATTGCGTGGACCTGGAAGGGCAGCTCAGAGGTAGAGAGCAGAGTGGTGGCTGCCAGGGCCTGGGGTGGGGTGGGCAGGTGCCAATCAGTTTCCATCATGCAGGATCGCTAAGGTCCAGAGGTCCCACGCCCGGCTCCGTGGCTATGGTTAATAATGACACTTGGTGTGCTTGGAGTTGTGAGGTCGTAGACCTACAGTGTCTACACACACACACACACAGAGTATGGGGGGGTTTGTGAGGTGATGAGGTGACGAGTAACTAATTAGCTGGATTGTCATGAGCACTTCATAATCTAAACATCAGATTGTATAACTTAAACTTATATGATTTTTTAATTTTCCAATAATACCTCAATACGGCTGGAAGAAAATAAATAATCCAATGCAGAGAGTGGAACAGAGGTTGCCAGGGACTGAGGAGAGGAACAACAAGGAGATATTGGCCAAAATGGTGCACAGTTTCAATTATGAAAGATGAGCAAATCCCACAGAATGAAGAAAATGTGGTGTGTATACACAATGGAGTATTACTCAGTCATGAAGAATGACGTTATGACATTTTCCAGTAAATGGATGGATCTGGAGACTAGCATACTAAGTCAAATAAGCCAATCCCCAAACCCAAGGTCAAATATTTTCTCTGATATGTGGAATTTAATCCATAATGGGCGAGGGGTCTGGAATAGAAGTTCAGTGGAGTGGACAAAGGGGATGAAGGGAAGGGGGGATGTGGAAAGGAAAGACAGTGGAACCAATCAGACACGTGCACATATGAACACACCACAGTGAGTCTCACCTTCAAGTATATCCATAAGAAATTAATTTTAAAAAATAACTATGGGTAAATGACAGAAAGATCAACAGAGGGTGTGGGGAGGGAAGGGGAAGGAGAGGTGTCCGTACTGAATTAGAACAAGACACATCCCACACTGTCATGATTACCTCCACATGGACTCTACTCTCCTGTGTAGCTAAAAGACACTAAAAGAAAAAGAAAAAGAAAAAGAAGCTGAGCAAGTCCTAGAGCTCTTTTGACAGCTGGTGGCTGCAGTTACCAACGCTTTACTGAACACTTAAGAGTCTGCTCAAGGGGCCGTCTTATGTTGTGTGTCCTTGTCACAAAAACTATGACAGAAGCCAATACGGTCCACGCGCCTGGGCAGGAGAACCTCTCAGAGGGGGCCGAGATGTCTGCAGCAGGACTCCTGGGTGAAGGATGTGTGCCCGCCTCCCATCCTACCCCGGTACCACGGGAGGATGACCCCACCAGGGAGCGACATCTGCCGGACGCAGCAGTCCCCTGAGCACAGGTAGCCAGCGTCTACCCAGGGAGCGGCTGGGGGCCTGGCTAAGACGGCACCGCCCGTCCAGCCGGGTACCAGGCGCTCGCTTTCTGGTAATGTGCAGCCCGCTGTGTGGCCTCTCACACCGTCACCCGGAGCAAGTTCATCTGGGTCGAGCTGTGTGCTCAGTGGCAGGCTGGGTCCAGATCCGTGGGTTGCGAACAGTCGGAGCACCCTCAGCTGGGCCGCGCCATCCGGCCAGCCGTGTGCCCAGGGCGCAGGACCCAGCGTGACCCCCAGGGCAACCGTGCGAGCAGTTCCCACGTGCGCAGGGCGGGTGCGCAGAGCCCTCCTGACTGGTGAGTGCGGTTCCTGAGAGTGAGCTTGTACTGACACTGAGGATGCCCCGCTCCTGTGAGGCCATCCACTTCGTCACGACGCAGCAGGAGAGGCCTTGTAAGGTGCAGCCACTGCATCCTGGACTTCCCAGCCTCCAGAACTGAGCCCATACGTCTCTGTTCCTTAGAAAGTGCCCGGGCTCGGGCATCTGTGACAGCAGCACCTGTGGAGGCACAGGCCACCCACAAGTGTGTGACGGCGCCCAAATCTCAGACCCCAGGTGACATTCAGTTGCCCGCGCCAGGGCCCGGCTCCTAAGAGGTGCCAGCGGATGGAGGTTCCTCTCCCTCTGCCCACGGGGACATGCACGCCCAGGCTTCCCAGTGCTCCCCAGTTCCTTACAGTTTCCCACGGAGCGTCCTGGACTAGGGCCAGGGACAGGAAGGCATCCTCAGGTGGGGCTTCATCAAGGAGGGCCTCCAACCTCAGGTGGATCTTTGCATCTGGGGCCAGAAATCCATGATTGGAAAAAGAAGGCAGCTGCCCGGGGCCTGGGGTGGGCAGTCTGCACCTGGCTGCGCGGCAGGGAAGAGCAGACACGGCTGGGGGGCCCTGGAGGTGAGCACAGAGGGAAGGGAGGGCCAACAGGACAATGACAGGGGCAGCCCAGGCCCGGAGACGGTGGAGGCCTTCAGGTCTCATGGGCAGCTCCGCGGTGGCGAACGCAGGCGGGGCCTTAGCGGAGAGGGAGAGCTGGAGGCTCCTCTCCTGGCCGGAAACACCAGGGCACTAACAGGGCTGCTGACAGGTGTGGGCACCACCGCTCTAGGCAGCCCTGTCCACCGCAGGGACAGGGCTGAGGAGGCAGAGGGAAGCTTGCCCAGGGCCAGGCCCAGGCAGGCAGGAGGGTGTGGCGCCCAAGGTGAATTCCCAAGGAAGCGGGCTCAGGAGACAGTGCTAAATGGAAAGAGGATGCTTTCAGAGCCGCTCACAGTGAAGCCCAGCCTGGCAAAGGAAAGAGAAGGTGGAGATACTATAGGCAGAGAAAAAGGGACCTGCGGTCAGCACTGCAAAGTAAACCGTTTCCATCATAGTGTCTCCCCACTCATGTTCCAAATTGTATGCTATGAACTTGGATCAGGTTTATGTTCTGGAACAAAATAAATGTTTTGGCTTCATCTAAAAAAAAAAATAAAGACTAAATGACTATTTTAAGAATTATTTGTCATTTTAGCATATAGACTGAACTTTGTTTTATACTAGTGCGTTAGTATTTGACCTTAGGGGAAAACCTTGAATAATTTTCACTGTTGTGTTACTTATATATACACATAAACATATATGTTTACCCATAATTTAAATTTTTTAATCACTTAATTAGGCCCTATTGTTGATTACTTAGATATATTACAGCTTTATTTTATCACTTAAAGACTTTTTGACTAGAAACACATTTTTCTTTGTACATATAGATTTATATCTAGAATCCTTTAATTTTTTTAATCTGTTGATCCCCCTTTTTAAAATTTATATTCCGAAACAACCCTTGTAAATTTCTCAATTTAGAAAAATTACTTCATTTTAATAAGATGAAATACTTTGTATTTATTGAACTCTATTTGAAATGTAGTTGAAACTTTTGAACTCTTTGTATAGAATTATCCCTGTTGAAATATTTAGTAATCTTGGTTTTAGTGATAAAGTAACTTGAAACCGCTGTTTGTATTTACCAATTTATGAAAACAACAATAATGTGTTAAGTATGTTACCCTATGGAATTTAAGTTGTTAAGAATACTTGATTTTATATTTAACAGTGAGCATCTTAACATTCAAATCAGTCATATGTCTCTAACAAACACATCCCTGATCAATCTCATATAGGTCAAATCTAAATTACTTATTTTTAAAATCCAAGGTATCAGACAGGTGTATTGGGCAGCAATTCTTTCTTTCCTGTTGACAAAAAAATCTAGAAATAGTGGATATTAGATATTTTATAGACATTATTATTTTATCAGTTGCATGACCTCCTAGAGATACTTGTGAGTTTTAAAGACATCTTTACTTATATTTGCTTACCCAGTTGAAATTGAACCTTTTAAATTTTGTGAATTTAAGGTAGTTGGATTCATTTTTTAAAAAGTTTTAGTTTTTGAGCTCATATGTCAACTTTGGTTAGAAAACATAGGTAGATGTGATGATACACTGGTGTACATGCACATAAAACAGATAAAGAAAGGTCTTGTAGCTTATTGTTAAAAACCCACAAAATTGAGAGCTAACCCTTGTACATTGGCCTCTGAATGAGACAGAGCACTAGAAAAACTTTACAGTTGGATAAAATAGGTCTGATCCAAAAATTAACCTAGGTGCAGATCAAAATAGTGAAGTTAAATAGTAGAATGTCAAAAGTTGTTTTTGCTTCAATCCTGATGTGCTCTTGCTCATCACAGAGGAGAAGAATTAAGAAACTATAGACAAAGGTTATGCCTTATTCCTCCATGAAGGAGTTTCCTGAAGAGACAGCAAAGGAGCCTGCTTCTGTTGGTCTCCTACAGAGAGTCCGCTCAGGTTGGGGTCTTGTTCTAAACCATTTTTTCTGATCTCTTGGACAGCAGCTATCAAAGTTTTTGCCTGGCATTTTGGGGGAGGAAGTCCAATAGTTGGAAGTGCCTGTTGGTGGCAGGTTACATTTCCATGTAAACTTTAGTGATCATGGTTTAAAAACATTTTAACCAATTAAAAATTTTTTTTTTCATGTAAGACATTTGGTAAGGATGTTCAGGCTGCCCAGAGAAAATTTGGTGGTCCCCTGAGGGGGCCATTTGACCATGAAAGTTGGCCATTCTCTCCCACAGAATTTAGAGAGAGAAGAGATGTCATGCCAGACCCAGTAGTTAGGGGCCCTTCTCTGGAATTCCTGGAAATTTGTCAACATACATTGAAGGGCAGTACATGACAAACATGAGGGAGACTGACCCACATCCACACTCAGGGACAAACAAAAAACAGAAAAAGACGAACAAACACGGAGCCAGTAAGACACCAAATACAATGATAAGTGGTCACTACAGATTCCTGACCTGAGGGCCTGTGCCTCAGAAAGCAATGCTGTCTCCAGCCTTCCTCAGAGTCCTCAGATATGAATCCACCAGAGGTAGACTTACCTGTGTGCCCTGGGGTCACAAACAGATGTCTCTTAAAGAATTTAGTTCACTCCTGGGTTGGGGCTCTGCAGCCTGGGGCTGAGGAAAGTCTCTCAGAGGTCTTCTCCTTGGAGCAACAGCTTTTATGGTTTCTCCACACCCACAGGAGTTTCCAGGTCAGTGGTGCGTCATGGTTATGCACCTGGCAGCCAGGATCTCTCTGAGTCCTTAAAAGGTTGTGAGGCACAACTTAAGATCAGAACGATCACCACCAAGAAGTCCAAATTTGAGAGTCTTTAATATCCACCGTGCAGACTATCTCACACTATGCCCCCAATATAGCTATGGGAAGAACAGCCCCGACCATAGGGTGATAGGGGTTTTTATACCATAAGTCAGTACAATCATAAGTGTATGTGGCTATGATTTAAAATTACAAACTAACATCAGGAGATCTAAAATCATTAGCAGAAGGGGGAAAGTGGGTCAAAATGACCTTACCTAGGTACAAATTAAGGAATGGTTACTAATGTCTAGACAATCACTGTGGGCATCAGTGTTCACATGGTACATTGTTTAGGAAAAATGAGGATCAAAAACAGCACAAATTTTTGCTATATTAGAAATTTTATTTTGTGTCATCAAACATGTCATGCTAAGCTACTGTTGATGGGTGCAGAGGTGGGGTGTTCCTGTGGGAGAAGTATTTTCTACATAACATGGAGTCTCAGGGTAAAATGGAGTCTGCTTAGTCATTGCCCATGTAGTCTGGTCCATAACATTTCCATGGGGAAAAATAAGTGAGCCCATCACACAGGGAAATAGAAAGAGCTAGACTCTACACTATAAACTGAGATTCATATTCACCCAAGAGGATGCACAAATGGGTTGCTGGACTCTAGTGAACATTTTTTTGGACATGTGAGGAGATCATTATAGGATTTTTGTCCTCCTGATGATTATATGCAGAAATACATTTATTGATTTCCTTATGTTCATCCAAACTTGCATCCCCAAGTGATAAACATATGTGTTTCTAAAATATATTAAAATTATTGAAATCCTTCCCCTTTAACTAAGGCTACCTTAGGTAGAATGGCAAGAAAAATAATCATTCAGCACACAGGAAGCAACATTAGTAAGTACCAAATGCCATTTAGAGTATCTTGCATTTGTCAGGTTCCTAAGGCCTCAGAGTCATTCCACCTGTCAAATCTGAACATGTTCTTGATGAGATTTTGCTGCAGAAAGATTGACAAAGTGGTCTAGGAAAACAGCAAGTATCTAGGACGCAATGATTGGCAAATAAGGGACCCTGAGTAGAGTCTTGTGATGCAAAGGTGTGAGTCACGGATTTACAGGAAGTGGCCTCAAGGGATTCCGTTAGATTCAGTAGTTCACATTTTGGATCAAGTCACCCTGGGTCAGTATAAAAGTCCAGGGCCATGACCATTCCTCACTAGTTCTTCCCATGACATCCTGGAAGCCGCATCTCCTGCCCTGCTGTGTCTCCAGCAGCCACCTGTCCGACAACCTTCTCACACAAAAGAGCAGAACAATGGGATCACAGGTTGGTTTCCTTCTTCCAGGTGCTTTTCAGATTGTTGCTGGAAATATTAATAGATTGGAGGAAAAGGAATGCCAGAGGTTTCAGTGCTGGGCTAAGGATTGTTTCATTTTAAATTGTGTGTCTTTCTACTGAGGGAGATAAAATAAGTACTGGTAGAAACACCTGATGGATTTGGGTGTTGATTTATCTCCAATTCTTTGCCTAATTCATTAGGAGCTCTGTAGGTCTTCTGGTGGGCTTTGTGGGTCTTCTAAATACAGGATCCTGTCCTCAGCAATGGGGCCAATATGAATTTTCTTTCCCTATATCTATCTACTCAGGATGCTTAATTTTCAACTTTTGCTTGATTTTCAGGGCTAGGATAGTGCTCCCCTCTGCTCTTCCAAGAAGCAGGCCCTACTGCAGATCCTTTCTCTCCACTGTGCCTGCTGAAGCGGAGGGTCAGCTCTACTCCTGCACCTGGTCTAGAAATTCATGCATAGCCCGGCCATTCTCAGGTTCAGTAACTGCAGCAGCAGCCAGATGTTCTCCACACCTTTCTCCTGTAAACCATTGCACCCACGTGTAAAGGTTAATTGGGGTCCAGCTATAAGGGTTGAGGGGAGAGCTAATAAAGAGGCAAGCACACAGGATGGTGAAGAACAAGAAGTGGTATCTGTGTTAAAGTCAGGCCAGTTTATTGTCTCTTTCAGGATCATATCAAGTTACCTAGGTTCCATAGTACAGTTAATTTGGGCATGTGCAGTATCTTCATAAATGCATGCATGAAGATCACTTTTGGTGATATTAAATATAGCAGTGAATTCGTTGGAAGGGGAACTGCTGTGTTCTCAATTTTCAAGGATGTGAAGGGGATGGCTTACATCCATCCAACCTTGTAACAATGATTATTTCATAAATATGGCAAAACACAGTTTTTCTTACCTATAAGGCATGCTGTTATAAAGGAAATGAGCATATTGTCTAGAATCAGTCACTCAATACAAATCTAAAATGAGCATCCATATATGATGTGTCAGAGTCATAGCAAGGTCCTCTCCTAGGGCCAGGTACCTGTAGTTATGAAAAAAGAGACATCTAGGAGAGGAACACTGCACTCTGGGAAACAGATTTCCCTCAGTGGTTGTGCGGGTTGCTCAACAACACAATGTAAATAAAGTGCAATGGACATACCATTTCTCTGTGGTCATTAATACATTCTTCTTTTCTCCATGACTCAGGAAATCCAAATCTCAGCCTCTGAGGAAGAAAGACCTGACACCAAGAACATGAGGCAGTGGGCAAGTCGTTCCTCACAGCCTCCATCAAAAAGGCTCCTTAAAACCCAGAATGAGAAGCACCAGGAGGGGAGAGCTGTGGGGAAGAGGGTTCCCTCACCAGAGGAGGAGAACCCCTAGGTAAGTGGAGGCCTGGAAGAGTCAGGAGCGTGGGGGCAGCATGGGTCATAATCTGGCTCAGATATTGCTGATTTGGCCTCTACATCTCAAACCTCCTGTTACAACCCATGAAGGCCGGGCCTGGGACCTGCTCACAGGTAAATTAGTCCCTTCATATGTTTTGATGAGATATCTTCCATCCAAATTAGGAGACTACTCAGCCAAATGTTATTACTTTTCTTGAATTCTGGCTCAGTATCATCACCTTTGGAACATTCAAGTCTTCCTTCTAGGGATTCTAACAACAGACGCTTTCCAAAGAACTTCAGCAATCCTAGTAATCCTACAAATTGCTTGTGCACAGGTCTGCATCTCTAATCTAAAACAAAGCTTAACTAAGTCTTGAAAATCTATCTTAGCCTTCAGATTGCAGAGCTGGCTTTATTTGTGCTGACTCAAGGCAACTTGTCTTGTTGCACCCACAGGTCAAGTGCAAGGACTGTGGGACCTTTGGACACACTTCAAGGAGCAGAAGATGCCCCCTGATGTCCTGAACTGGGGTACTGGCCCTACAGCCCTTTGGCCCAAAGAAGGAGAAGGTGTATCAGTCACCAAGGCAACTTGAGATTCTCCTCAACACAGGAAGCTTTAATCAGTCTGAGAGACAGAAGGACCAGAGACAAAGGTGAGTGATGAGTAGGGGGATCCAAGCCTGAGCACTGAAGTCAAAGGGGTGGTGTCCTTCCTTCTCCACACAATGATCACAGCCATGTGCAATGACAGGGTAAGTGGAAGAGGAATAGGCAAGGACATCACTTCAGAATGCCACACCCTGGATGTCACTCTTTTCCCATGCCTCCAGTAAGGGGTGGGAGTCAGGGTCCTGTAGGAACATGACCATAATAAGCACAAAGGCGATGAGTCCTTGTGATTCAACTTAGTGGAAAATGAGAAGGGCAGGCTGGAGTTATGGACTGGGTGGGACATAAGGGAAGGCACAGATCTAGGAATGGTCAAACCATATCAGAACAAACACTAAGGGAATTGGGACATGAACTTTTGCTTTCTGCTCTGGATCCATCCAAATACCTTGGTTTGTTCTGCAGGCAAGAGGAGCAGCAGAGGAAGAATGCTCCAGAGATCTTCTAGGAGACTTAAGGGGTGGCAGCAACCAAATTGGAAGGGAGGGACAGAATCCAGTGCCTATCTGAGGGTGAGTATCTCCATGGTAGGCTGCTGTTTTTCTGCTCTGGATATTTGCCAATATGCCATGAAAGGTGTGAGGTTGATATTATAGTTGGTGTTCTACTAATGACCATTGAGTTGGAGCACACCTTTTACTTTAGGTGACTGACGAATCGTCTTACTCTTGAACTTCATGTTCTGTAGTCCTTTGCCTATTTGTTTGGTTTCCATTTTTTCTTGACAGAGAGCAAGTATAATGAATGCTTTATGTGTCTGTCTTATTGTCCAGCAAACCAGCAGGCCACTGCCCATCTAAATACCCTGCCAGAGTTCTGTCCTGGGCTCTGTGTTAGAGAGTCAGCCACCTGTCAAGAACACTGATGAGAGACCCATCCTCCCTATAGCACAGCCCTTCCAAAGAAATGAACTTGATTTCTACTCCATCCCTGTGCACATGAAAGGACAGGAAGTAGCCATCATGGGCACCAGCCAGCCAGCAGTAAGGCGGTCTGGCCAGAATACTGCCCTCCATGTGAAGGGAGCAGATGAAAAGTCAGAGGGCAGCTCCCTTAATGTTTCTCAGGCTACCTCTAAAAGCCATGTTGTGGGCCAGGTGCTCTATCCTCAATCCACTGCCAGGGTGCCTGAGGTGAGCAAACGTCCCTGCCTGCCGACTACAGCATGGAGAGCAGCCCAGGTCCCCACACTCAGTGTCAGGGCCCCCATCAAGAGGCATGCCAGGATCCTGTCAAGGCAAGCCAGCATGCCCCAAAGAAACTTAGAGTCGACCCCAGCCTGACTCCATATTGGAGCACTAGAGGTTCAGGCATGGAGGTTTACATATCTTTGCCATGTCTGCCTTCTACAAGTGGACTCAGATTCAAAGTGTCACCCCCAGTGACCAGGAAAACTCCACCCCAGGGTTCCAGCATGGATCTTCACCCTCCAAGGAAAAGCCCTGTCCTGAATCCTGTCCCACCCTTCACCAAGTCTAATCCCCTGCGGCCGGCTGTGTTCCACGACAGACCCTCAGAATGTTCTTCAGGAGACTGCACCATGACTGTTGGAGCTCCAGATTAATTATAGGGTGATCCCTAGCAAAGTTTCAATCATTTTGCCTTCAATTGCAAGTTCATAAAGTGAAGTGCTGCAGTCACACTTTACCTTGTGGACCCTCACCTGTGTTCCTCCCATTCAATATTCTTTGTACACAACACTTTTCTCCTTTGTAGAAACTGGAAGCACCCTTAAAACACCTTCAAAACATTTACATGCCTAGATTCCACATAAAAGTTAAATATTCTGTCATCTCCACATTGAATGTGCTTTTATGCATTGTGATAATGAAGGCAAATAATCATGAATTGCATAGTTAGTGAGGTAAGCATAAATGCAGACAGACAAACTAAATGAGTGAAAGAACTAAAAAAGAGAAGAATGAAAGAGATCTGAGGCTATTGTTGAGTGGGAAAATCACCTGCTTCAAATTCACACCTCCAAATTCAAAGAGAAAGGAAAGAAAGGAAGAAAGAAGAGAAAAAGAAAAAGAAAAGAATGGAAAAGATAGAAAGGGCTGATCAGTGTTCCCCTTGGTTTAGGTTTCCAGCCAGGAGTCTGAAATAAACAGTGTTCTTTTGGTTTTGAATTTAGTTACCTGGGCAGGAGGGAGAAGGGAGAAAAGAAAAGTCTTCAAGGGTTCATTCTATGCCTGCAATCCCCCTGTTAGGGCGCTGGTTGTATTCGGAACATCTTTGGGGCTAGTGGTAAAAACAGTGACACAGGTGGGAATATAGAAGGAGGATCACGCTTGCAGCCTCACCCACAGATGGTGGCATCCATTCCTACTCCCCCTCTCTGTTTGGTTGCTCTCCTGGGACCACACTCTTTGGTGTTGATCCTTGATTGGGAGGGGAGCCACATCCAGTCAGAAACACATTCTCTTCTTCCATATCCTTCATCACGGCAGAGCTGAGACATTTCCATGGCACAGTCCCCTACAGCATGGAACAGTATAACTCCAGACAGCAGGTGAAGCATCCTCCAGCAGCACCACTTCCTCAAAGACCTTCATGTCTTCTTTTGTCAAGAGTATACTGAAAAGGAGGGACAGTGGGGAGGGCATGAAGACATAATGTGTGGGAATAAAACGTCTTGATGCTCCCACAACATCAAGCAGGAAACCCCCACAGGCCACCTTTCACCACACCCTCAAATGCACACAGGAGAGTGCTCCCCTCTGCTCATCCAAGAAGCAGGCCCCACTGCAGATCCTTTCTCTCCGCTGTGCCTGCTCAAGAGGAGGGTCAGCTCCACTCCTGCACCTGGTCTAGAAATTCATGCACAACCAGCTTTTCTCAGGTTCAGTAACTGCAGAAGCAGCCAGATGTTCTCCACACCTTTCTCCTGTAAACCATTGCACCCACATGTAAAGGTTAATTGGGGTCCAGCTATAAGGGTTGAGGGGAGAGCTAATAAAGAGGCAAGCACACAGGATGGTGAAGAACAAGAAGTGGCTTCTGTGTGAAAGTCAGGCCAGTTTATTATCTCTTCCAGGGTCATATCAAGTTACCTAGATTCCATAGTATAGTTAACTTTGCGCATGTGCAGATCACATAACTTGCTTGCTTCTCAGAATCACTAGTACCAAAGGCTTTTACAAGAAGATAATGTCTCCAGGCCTCCAGGACAGAGGAGTTGCAGAGCATCTCTAGACCACTCAAACAGAGCACCTTTTGTCCTGAGGATTGTGCTCCACTTGAAGGACTTTTGCTCCTCTGTACATTGAACTGGAATCACTATAACTCCACTCTTTGCTTTGTGTGACTTTTTGAATAGACATGACTTGTCTTCTGTTCAAGGAATGTGGAGGCAGAAACCAAGGTAAACATTGGCAGAAACAAGCACAGCATAATAAGTCAAGTATCAATAAACATCCTCCAATGAAAAGCGGTTTGATCCATGCAGTTAACCAATCAAATAAATCCCAACCTCCATCATCTTGTTTTACCTCCTTTACAATGTCTTTAAATGATCCAATTTCCTTTGAATGGGGTTACTATTATCAGTTAAATTGAAACAACACATATTGTTAAATTCTTGGCAACCCCTATGAGGTAGCAACAGCAAACAACCAATAACAGCTCTATTATCAAGAATAGCTTGATGGTTTTTTTTTTCTTCATTAAGCATATAAATTGCCACTGATGTGTAGTTTATATTTTTTACCATAGCAAAGCAAGTTTCATTGTGTGTTTATAAGCTCCTACTACTAGGGCAGGAATACCAACTAAAGAGAAAGTTAAAGCTTCAAATTCTCTTCTAGACAATAAATGAATCGAATCATCACAATCTTTTCCTAAGGATACAGCTCTCTTATGTAACCATTGAGCTGGATGGTGATCTATTAAATCCTGAGCAGAGGGGAGAAACACCATTAATCTACCTAAACAACAAGGAGTTCCATGTGACATATTAGGTGAAATATAGTTAGATGTATAAGCTCCACAGAAAAGTAATCATCCTGGAGGTAAAGGAACATGTGCATTTCCATACAAAGTGGGTTCAACACTTGAGAAACTGAAGGAAGGGTATCCCACTGACAATTTATGAGTACAATTTTGAATTTCAGCACAGGTATCAGTCATATTTAAAGACACCACAGGTGTAGGCAGCATCATGGCATTGGAGGGCTTTGTACACTGATGATTCCCCCAATTATAGGAATCTCTATAAGATACAGGTTTTCATATGCCTTGATCAAGGGAAAACATTGTCATATTTCATGAGCAGGATGGCACACAGGGAGAAGGAAAGATCCCAATATGCTTCCCATATCTACATCTTGACAGATGCAAATGTCAGATGAATTAACAATTTCTGCTAAGTGGATCCAAATATTAAAATGGGTGTGGGTAGCCAAAGATAAAACAGTTTTTTGCACAGGGTACCACCACCTGAGATACAATAACAGAGAAATATCACAATAATAGTCAGCATGGTTATAGACTTTGGGGTAAGTTTGGCAAACAGAGCTGTAATCAAATTTTCTGGGGTACATTCTAAACCCACCTGGGCTAGAGATTGTTGAGCAGATGTTGTTAAACTCTTTATATTTGCCCAAGTCACTAGATGATTAGAAGACAGAGGGTCTCTTGGGCCTCTTGTTCTTGTTGGAGGTTCCTTCTTTGAATCAGGGTCCTCTTCATCCAGGGTCAAATGGCATTTGGGAATCAGATTGTGAAGTCCTCAATGCCAACTCATGATGATCGATGGATCTCACACACCTGGCAGGAATCCAGACAGGACCTGTAGGAGTAAGAACAGCAGCATATCCCTTCCCCATGCAATCAAAGGTACAGGGTCCCACCAAATTGGATCTACCAGAACTCGATATTTTACATAAATCTTTGGTAGTGGTTCCTTAGGGGTAAATTGCCTGTCCAAGGCAGAGGACCACTGATGTGTATTATCTTCATACAGTACATGAGGAACATTTATTGTGAACAAGGCAATATTGAGAGCATTATTGACATGAGCAAGGCTAGGTCCCCTTTTTTGTTTCTGTCTTAAAAGGCATGTCTTAAGCATGCGATGTGCACCTTCAACAAAGGTCTTTCCAGTAGAACTGTGAGGAATTCCATTGGTTAGAACTATATTCCATTGATGACAACACTGAGCAAAGGCACTAGAAGTATAAGCAGGGGCATTGTCCATTTTTAAATGATGAGGTTACCCATGGTGGCAATGTAAAGGAGCATATGAGAGATACAAGCTGAGACCTTCTCTGAATGATGTGCACTGGCCCACATAATGCCTGAGGACGTATCTGTGGTAACATGTGAAAAGGAATAGGGATGAAAAGGAGGGAAATGAGTTACATTCATCTGCCAAAGGGCATGAGTGTAAACCTCGAGGGTTTACAGTTTCTCAAGTAGGGGAATGAGAGAATGTGCAAGCAGAGCAATTATTAATGATGAAACAGACATTTTGAGACAAAAGAGTAAAGGTTTTCATTAAGGAATGAGCATTTTGATGAAAAAAATTGTGCGACTTCATGGCATCTGAAAAGAGGATAAAGTGATTTTATAGGAGCATCCACTTGAGCAATCCCTTCAGTGAGTGGTCCAGGAATCTCAGTGTGGCTGCATATGTGAACAAGAAATACTGAAGCTGTATGATCCTATAAAAAGAGATTGAAGAGTGATAAACAGAGATAACAAATTTGAGTCCAAATGAGGTGTCAAAATTGCAGAGGAAATATGAGGCATCAGTTTGAGTATATAGTGAGAATTCGCAATGATGTTTAAGGCAGTGGGAAATATACAAAGAGCCCAAATAATTGCAGCTCATTCTGCTCACTGAGGAGAAGCTTGAGGCAATGTGTAATAATTAGTCCAATTTTTATCAGTGAATATAAATACCACACCCCATTGTTCTCCTCCATCAGTATAAATAGTAATTCCACTGGAAAGTGGAATGGAGGAGATTATGGAAGAAGGAGCATGAGAGACTTGACACAACAAGAAAAGGCATTCATTCAGATGTGCACAGAAAGCAATAGGAGCTTAAAAATCAGTTAGGACAGCTTGATAATATGAAGAAAATTATAAATACTGTAAATGTATAGTCTTTCCATAAGTAGGAAAAAGTACATGAATGTCCATTCCTGTAAGAGACAAAATACGATTGCAACTATCTGGGATGGGTTAAACATATATTTCAGCAAAGGGGAGAACATTGATTCCTGAAAAGTGAGGAGAATATAACCACTCTATTATAGGTAAGTTTTGATTATGGGTGGTAACAACTGCAGCAAAGGCATAAGACTTTCCTGTAAAGATTGTCAGAGATAAAAGAACACTGAGTGTTGGGAGTCTGTCTATAAGAACTGAAGACAACTTCTCATTAACATGCTGAAGAGTTGTAGTCAGTGCAGGAGTTAACTGGAAAAAGCTGGTGGGATTATGTTGCTTTTTCAACAGCTGAGAAAAAGGCGACATCATATCAGTAGTTAAAGAAATATATGGTTGAGCCCAATTTAAATGTCCTAAAAATCACTGCAAATGAACAAAGAAAATATGAAAGGAAGAGTCAATTTTGCAATATGAGGAATGGAAGAATGTTGGAGTATCTTATGTCCTAAATAGTTAATTGGGAGTTGTCATTGAATTTTTTCTGTGGCCACATGGAGGCCAGATTGTAATAGAATGTGTTGTAATTTAGTTAATGTATCTTCTGTAAGTGGTGGCCCAGAAATCAAAATATCATCCATATAATGATGAACAGGAATGTGTGGGAATAATTGCCAGAAAGGCTACAGAGCCTTATTTACAAAATGTTGACATAAGGTGGGGCTATTTAACATACCTTGAGGAGCAACTTTCCACTGATATCTATCAGCAGGCTTATGATGATTGACAAAAGGAACTGTGAAGGAAAACATTTCCCTATCATCAGGAACGAGAGGAATAGTCAGAAGAAAAATATCATTTAAGTCTATTACATAAAAAGAAAATTCATGAAGGATTAAATAAGAATTAGGCAATCCACATTGAAATGGACCTATAGATTGTATACATTTATTAATTTCTCTTACATTTTGTAATAATCTCCATTTCCCTGATTTATTTTTTATGATAAAAATGGCTGTATTCCCATGGACTGGTAGAAGGTTCAATATGTTCCAATTGTAACTGTTCTTGAATGAGGGCCTCTGCACCTCCCACCTTCTCCTAGGCAATGACCATCATTCTACCCAGACAGAAGTGGCAATCTTCCAGTTTCATGGTGAGGGGAGTCAATTCCACAGAGTCCCCTATAAAAAAGGCGACTCGATGGACATTTGTAACTTCTGTAAGATGTCTCTGCCTCATATAGGAAAGGAAATTGCCACAACATATGGTTGAAGATGAGTAATAACAAGTGGGTTGGAAGGGGTGGAGCATCACAACCATAGAGAGCTTTTAGACACCTGTTTATTATTGCCTCCTATGCCCCAAAGCGGGGTGGCCCTTGGTAAGGGCCATGCATGAGGCCACACTGAGACAGCTATAACTGTAACATCAGCACTGGTGTCCAGAAACCCTGTGATTGACTGTTCATTTAAACAAAATGTTAATTTTGGTCCATTTTCAGTAGTACGTAAACATGCTCCTATAGTAGTGGAACCAAATCCTGCATTTCCTCTTTCATTTAGGGGTTGTTGGGCAGTAATATAAAGAATGACAATTAATTGAGCAATGGAGGAGCCTTTGGGGAGGTTTCAAGGCACATGAGACCACACTTGAATGTATATTACACCAGTGTAATCAGAGTCAATCGCTCCAGGAATTATACATTTTCCTTCTTTAGCACTGTGAGAGCAGGGCAAAATTAAACCAAAGGTACCCTTAGGTAGAGGTCCTCTAAATTGGGTAGCAAATATACAGACTTCCCCAGGGAGACGTATTTGAGCATCCTCAGAAGTAATCAAATCTGTTCCTGCACTCCCTCTAGTGGCATGAAGGATTTGTGGAAGGAGCTTCTGTTTGAACTGGAACCATCTGTGAAGGAGAGACATCTGCAGCTGCAGGTGAAAAGGGTTCCTCCTCCTTTGACCCTGGATCAGGAGGTGACCGGAAATTGGGTTTCCCGACATGTCTGATTTAGATCTGCATTGATTAGCCCAATGAAATCCTTTATGACAGATTGAACATTTTCTGATTGGGCTATTTTTGTGGCTTTTTTTTTTTTATCTTACAGTCCTTTTGAAGATGGTCAGATTTTTACAATTATATCAAAGTTTATCAGGGGACTTTAGAGCAGCAGCCAGTAAAGCCACTTTATGAGTCTCAGTACCAACATTTTGACATGCCTTTATAAAATCAGAAACCATAGTGTCCACTTTATGGTTAATAGATTTTACTACTTCCTTACAATCTTGGATGGAACTTTCATAAGCCAGTTGTTTGATCAGAATACTGGCAACCTCCAAATTGTCTACTTGTCTTTCAATAGCTTTAGTCAATTGGTTAATAAAATTAATAAAAGACTCCCCTGAGGCTTGTCTTCCAGCAAAGGACTTGGAAGGATCCCGAGTGTCTGGGATCCTCTGCCATGCCTCACAAACTGAGGTTCTAATCTGGGCAATGGCAGCTGTGGGCAACTGAGCTTGTTGTTGTAATGGCCCTCTTTGCCCCACACCAAACAGGTCATCATAATCAATAGTAACATTCCCTTGAGCATTATCCTCAGCTTCAACATGGGCTAAATCAGAGTATTCTTGTGAAAACACTGTATATTGGGCAGGAGAAATAACCATTTTCACCAATGTTTTCTAATCACTGGAAACCAAGGCATAACCCATTCCCAGTCCATCTATCATGTTAAGAGGAAAATTACTATTAATTCCACTCTCCAACACTGTCCCTCTTAAATCTTTAAACACAGAAAAAGGCAATTGTTCATGTTCTGGCTGATTTGCAATGATTAGTCTAAAGGGGGAGACAGCCAAGGTCTGAGTTTCTCCCTCTGCAGCTGCCTGCCTGAGACATTCAGATAAATGGACTGGACTAGGGGAGGAAGAGAAGGAAGGGGAGGAGTAGGAACTCAAGGAGAGGACTGAGAACAAATTTCAGTCTCAGAGACTACCAGAGAAGTTTGTGGGTCTGTCAAGGTTATTTTGAGAAAGTATTTCAACACAAATACCAAGCATGTAACACAGGTTTAGGCTCCTCTTGCAATTTTTTACCTATGTCTTCCCAAATTTTGGGTCTTAAGGACCCACTCTCTGGATACCATGGACAGCAAGAATCTATTTCAGACAGCAAAGCAGCAAGATCAGCATTACTTACAGTATGTTTAGTCTTATGAAGCAAATAAGAATGTTCAGCCTGATGATGACATTGACGGTCAGACGGTCAGACAACACTACCAGTGGGATCGGTACCGGCCAATGAGTGACTCATGTCAAAGCCTGTTCCAGGGAGAAAGCTCTGCCCATCTCCCGTCAACAAGTCCAGAAGGGTCCCTGCTCAGAGCACCAGCTGTAAAGGCTCATTGGGGTCCAGCTATAAGGGTTGATGGGAGAGCTATTAAAGAGGAAAACACACGGGGTGGCGAAGAGCAAGAAGTGGCTTTCATGGGAAAACCAGTGCAGTTTATTATCTCTTCCAGGGTCATATCAAGTTACCTAGGTTCCATAGTACTGTTGGCTTTGTGCATGTGCAGATCACACAACTTGCCTGCTTCTCAGAGTGCTCTGGTACCAAAGGCTTTTAGAACAAGGTAATGTCTCCAGACCTCAAGAACAGAGGATTTGCAGAGCATCTCCAAGTGCCTTTTGTCCTGAGGACTGTTCTTGCCTCGAAGGACATTTGCTCCTCTGCACATTAACTGACCTGAAATTCCTACACCCATGAGGTGGGCCCAGAGCCCACTAGCCCTGAGAGCAGAGTGGGTAGCAGAAATCTTTCCTGTCCCTGCTCTGCACTCTTCCTTCTCATCCCTCGGCTGTCTGTACTATTCCTTCCTTGTCTGGATGTTCATGTGTCACTGTAGGTGCTCACACAAAGGGGTATGAGAATGAACTCACACACGGCTTGGTGTTCCCAGCACCATCGTCAATACACATTACCCTCTGAACAGCAGTTGAGGAATCAGGAAAGGTGCAGTAAAGACTACTCTACTAAAAAATATGGATAGTGTTTTCCTAAGAATGCGTTGCCCAGACATCATTTTTTCTGCATCTCCATTTATTCAGGCTCAGAAATCAAGTGACCTTTGATGGAACAAGGGGGAGTACTCCAGAACCCACTGGAGTCTCCAGAAGGAATGAGAGTTGTGGGAGGGACTTGGCGTGCTGTGCCTGTGTCCCACAGATCAGTACTATAGGATCGACTGTGGCAGGAACTAACAAATGCCACTGCTGACATCTTGAAGATTTCTATCCCTGGCTCAATCCTTGAAGTCCAGAAGCACAGTTGAGTCATTTCAGCCCAGCTACAGAAAGAGGTGCCTGTACCTTAGGGTGCCAGAAGCCATGAGGAGCCCAATGTATCTCTTCCTGTGCTCTCAGTGGGGTCACCTGCCTGGGATAAGAAGGATCTTCAGCAGTCCAGACGCTGTCTCTGAATAGGGACACCAATGTCAGTGCCACCAGGGAGGAGTGGGAGGTCAGTTTCTTAATCTTCCTTAGAGATTAATCTTCCCCACAGAGTGGTCATGGATCCTGGGCAGACCAGTTTCTAGAGATTAGGCATGGCAATTGCATGTGAAGACAAGTACTCCTTCCACCAATGGCAGTGATTCCCCAATTGCTGACTTTTAGGACCACCTGGAGAGTATGTAAAAGCCTCAAGGTTCAAGACTCAAAATGATCAGAAGAACTCTTTTATCTGGAATAATCAATTTCATGACTTTACTATGGTACAAGGGAAAATGCAGTGACACATACTTCACTGCTCAAAATGAGTGTTCTGAATTGACAATATCTGAGACAATTGGGAGGTAACAAGTCAGGCAAATTGAGGACCAGTGCACAGAAAATGCACTTTGCAGGAGAGGAATGGTTTTGAGTGGGATGTGAACAGCTAGGCACTCAAACTATGGACACAATAAAACATGGACAGATTGTATTAGGATTAAAATGAAACTTAAGTATATGTTTGCAAAGAAAGTAAATGAGCAGAATGAGTAAGGCCGAGGAAACTGTTCTCAATGTTTTCCACTGACATACTCTACAGTCAAGCCCTCCCATCACAAACCAGGACACTGCTGCAAAGACAGAGGTCCCAGTGGTCAGTCCTTGTTTGACCTCAATTCAGTCACAGGACAACAGAGAGTCACCCGACCCTCCTCCTTACACTATAGTTCAATATATACACGTACATATCCCCATTCATTTTCCATTCTATGGAGCGTATATGAAGTCCTTCACAGCCCGGTTGACAAGTCACATCTGAAACTTCTGTCATTCAGAGCCAATGTTTGTGTGTGCTCCAGCACTCTATGCAGTCCCCAAATTTGCATCTGCCACATAGGTAGGGAGGTCCTATGACCCAGTTACAGCCTGCTCCCTACACCTAAGTCCCACAGTCCTCTCCAGGTCACGTGAGACTAGAAGGTGAGTCTTCCCAGCCATGGACTGCCTCACTCCTCAGTGTCCTCAGAGGAGGAGGATACCTGAAGGTCCTCATAGAGACAACTCACAGGCACATGGGAACTGTGTCCCTCAGACTTGTCAAGAAAAGGAGCACTCATAGCAGGAGCATTGGGCTTTGTACAGGGAAAGGAAAGGGGAGCTGTAATGAACCTGGAGCTCCAACAGACATGGTGCAGTCTCCTGAAGACCATTCTAAGGGTCTGTCGTGGAACACAGCTGGCCACTGGAGGATTGGACTTTGGTGCAGGGTGGGACAGGATTCAGGACAGGGCTTTTCCTTGGAGGGTAAAGACCCATGCTGGAACCCTGGGGTGGAGTTTTCCTGGTCACTGGGGGTGACACTTTGAATCTGAGTCCACTTGTAGAAGGCAGACATGGCAAAGATATGTAAACCTCCATGCCTGAACCTCTAGTGCTCCAATATGGAGTCAGGCTGGGGTCGACTCTAAGTTTCTTTGGGGCATGCTGGCTTGCCTTGACAGGATCCTTGGCATGCCTCTTGATGGGGGCCCTGACACTGAGTGTGGGGACCTGGGCTGCTCTCCATGCTGTAGCTGGCAGGCAGGGACGTTTGCTCACTTCAGGGACCCTGGCAGTGGATTGAGGATGGAGCACCTGGCCCACAACATGGCTTTTAGAGGTAGCCTGAGAAACATTAAGGGAGCTGCCCTCTGACTTTTCATCTGCTCCCTTCACATGGAGGGCAGTATTCTGGCCAGACCGCCTTACTGCTGGCTGGCTGGTGCCCGTGATGGCTACTTCCTGTCCTTTCATGTGCACAGGGATGGAGTAGAAATCAAGTTCATTTCTTTGGAAGGGCTGTGCTATAGGGAGGATGGGTCTCTCATCAGTGTTCTTGACAGGTGGCTGACTCTCTAACACAGAGCCCAGGACAGAACTCTGGCAGGGTATTTGGATGGGCAGTGGCCTGCAGGTTTGCTGGATAATAAGACAGACACATAAAGCATTCATTATACTTGCTCTCTGTCAAGAAAACATGGAAACCAAACAAATAGGCAAAGGACTACAGAACATGAAGTTCAAGAGTAAGATGATTCGTCAGTCACCTAAAGTAAAAGGTGCACTCCAACTCAATGGTCATTAGTAGAACACCAACTATAATATCAACCTCACACCTTTCATGGCATATTGGCAAATATCCCATTCTTAACATTGGGCCTCATAGTTTGAGATGTAAACGGCTGCTTAATGTGTTATTTTGTGTGATGCAGATGGCTAATGCTCTTTTGAGCAGAGTGTGATGGATGAGGAGATTTCATACCAAAGCTCAGAGTGTTCACCCAATTTTAGTAAGAATATTCTTGCAGAGTACATACTGTCCTTTGAGACAGGGGAATAAAGTTGGTTCATATGCGCCCCCATCCCAAGTCAGGAGAGATATGAAAGGAATTCCACAAAGTATTGCAAACACCATACCTGAAATACACACAAGACTGAGTCACATTGCCATTAATAAGCTATAGCAAGTCCCTCAGCAGCAGGGAAATGGAACAGGAACAAATTGAGTTTATCCAGAGCAGAAAAATAGCAGCCCACCATGGAGATACTCACCCTCAGATAGGCACTGGATTCTGTCCCTCCCTTGCAATTTGGTTGCGGCTTCCCCCAAAGTCTCCTAGAAGATCTCTGGAGCAGTCTTCCTCTGCTGCTCTTCTTGCCTGCAGAACAAACCAAGGTATTTGGATGGATCCAGAGCAGAAAGCAAAAGTTCATGTCCCAATTCCCTTAGTGTTTGTTCTGATATGGTTTGACCATTCCTAGATCTGTGCCTTCCCTTATGTTCCACCCAGTCAGTAACTCCAGCCTGCCCTTCTCATTTTCCACTAAGTTGAATTGCAAGGACTCATTGCCTTTGTGCTTATCATGGTCATGTTCCTACAGGACTCTGACTCCCGTCCCTTACTGGAGGCAAGGGAGAAGAGTGACATCCAGGGTATGGCATTCTGAAGTGATGTCCTTGCCTATTTCTTTTCCACTTACCCTGTCATTGCACATGGCTGCGATCATTGTGTGGAGAAGGAAGTACAACACCCCTTTGACTTCAGTGCTCAGGCTTAGATATCCCGACCTCACTCACCTTTGTCCCTGGTCCTTCTGTCTCTCGGGCTGGTTAAAGCTTCCTGTGTTGTGGAGAGTCTCGAGCTGCCTTGGTGACTGTTACTCCTTCTCCTTCTTTGGGCCCAAGGGCTTTGGGACCAGTGCCCCACACCAGCACTTTATGGGCCATCTTCTGCTCCTTGAAGTGTGTCCAAAGGCCCCACAGTCCTTGCACTTGACCTGTGGGTGCCACAAGACAAGTTGCCTTGAGTCAGCACAAACAAAGTCAGCTCTGCAATCTGAAGGCTAAGATAGACTTTCAAGACTTAGTTAAGCTTTGTTTTAGATTAGAGATCCAGACCTGTGCACAAGCAATTTGTAGGATTACTAGGATTGCTGAAGTTCTTTGGAAAGCGGCTGTTGTGAGGATCCCTAGAAGGAAGACTTGAATGTTCCAAAGGTGATGATACTGAGCCAGAATTCAAGAAAAGTAATAACATTTGGCTGAGTAGGCTCCTAATTTGGATGGAAGATATCTCATCAAAACAAATGAAGGGACTAATTTACCTGTGAGCAGGTCCCAGGCCCGGCCTTCATGGGTTGTAACAGGAGATTTGAGATGTAGAGGCCAAATCAGCAATATCTGAGCCAGACTCTGACCCATGCTGCCCCCAGGCCCCTGACACTTCCAGGACTCCACTACCTGGGGGTTGTCCTCCTCTGGTGAGGGAGCCCTCTGCCCCACAGCTCTCCTCAGCTGGTGCTTCTCATTCTGGGTTTTAAGGAGCCTTTTTGATGGAGGCTGTGAGGAACGACCTGCCCACTGCCTCATGTTCTTGGTGTCAGGTCTTTCTTCCTCAGAGGCTGAGATTTGGATTTCCTGAGTCATGGAGAAAAGAAGAATATATTAATGACCACAGAGAAATGGTATGTCCTTTGAACTTTGTTTACATTGTGGTGTTGAGCAACCCTCACAACCACTGAGGGAAATCTGTTTCCCAGAGTACAATGTTCCTTTCCCAGATGTGTCTTTTTCATAACTGCAGGTCCCTGGCCCTAAGAGAGGACCTTGCTATGACTCTGACACATCATATATGGATGCTCATTTTAGATTTGTATTGAGTGACTGATTCTAGACAATATGCTCATTTCCTTTATAACACCGTGTCTTAGAGGTAAGAAAAACTGTGTTTCGCCACATTTATGAAATAATCATTGTTACAAGGATGGATGGATGTAAGCCCCTTACACACATCCTTGAAAATTGAAAACACAGCACTTCCCCTTCCAAAGTATTCACTGCTATATTTAATATCACCAGAAGTGATCTTCATGCATGCATTTATGAAGATACTGTCTTGTCTTAGCTTTGTTAGACAAAGGTGATGGTCTGGATTCTATTTGCTGCCTTATATTAGCTCCCCATTATTTAACTACAATATTAGTAAATTTGGAATAACAATATGTGCCCTACGTATGAACAAAGGAAATATTTAGGCTTTAAATGTCCGTGGGTTATATTAGGCCTGACATCAATGTCCAACAGTTACAAAATACTTGAAAAGATTATCCCGCATCTTTTCTTATCACAATGGAATAAAACTACAAATCAGCAGCAAGAGAAACAATAGGAATTATCAACTAGGTCAAAATGGAAAATGTCCCCTTTGACAAAAACTGAGACTTTGACAAGTGTGGAAGGAATTTTACAAATTGCTTCAATCAGAGGAATATCAAAAAGCAACACATCAAACTTGTGGGCATACAGCAAGAGCAGTGCTGAGCTGTACCTGCATGAGCTGCCTACATTGCAAAAGTTTCAGAAATCCCAAATTAGTAATCTACTTTGTTATCTCCAGTTCATAAAAAAGGAAGAAGGTATGAATCACAAAATCAACAAAGAAGGAGGTAATAAATATCACAGCACAAATGATAAAGGACACAAAGGACAGTGATCAATGAAGCAGAGACCATATTTTAGAAAAGATAATTGAACTGGAAAAAAAATCACAAGGAAATCAGCTGCAGACCAATATCCTTACTGAAAATAGATGCAAAATTCCACAGGAAAATTCTGACCAACTGCATTCAAAACCTATTTTATATGTAGTACACAGTGATCCCATTAGGGTTTTACTTGGGAGTGCAAGTTTGGTTTGACATAAGGAAATCAATAAATGTATTTCTGCACATAATTGTCAGGAGGACAAAAATCCCATGATGATCTCCTTACATGCCCAAAAAACAGTTGCCAGAGTCCAGCACCCATTTGTGTTTATAAAACTAGAAAATCTAGGGATAGAGGGAACCTACCTCAGCAGCCCACAGGCTAGAGCTGAAAAGTCCAAGAGCAACATTATGCACGGGAAGAATCGAGAGCATTTTGTGTAACACAGGAACAGACACGCATGCCCATATACCACACTCCTCTTCAATCTAAATCTTGAAACTAGCCCTGAAAATCAAGCAAAAGTTGAAAATTAAGCATCCTGAGTAGATAGATATAGGGAAAGAAAATTCAGATTGGCCCCATTGCTGAGGACAGGATCCTGTATTTAGAAGACCCACAAAGCCCACCAGAAGACCTACAGAGCTCCTAATGAATTAGGTAAAGAAGTGGAGATAAGATCAACACCCCAAATCCATCAGGTGTTTCTACCAGTACTCATTTTATCCCCCTCAGTAGAAAGGCACACAATTTAAAATGAAACAATCCTTAGCCCAGCACTGAAACCTCTGGCATTCCTTTTCCTCCAATCTATTAATATTTCCAGCAACAATCTGAAAAGCACCTGGAAGAAGGAAACCAACCTGTGATCCCATTGTTCTGCTCTTTTGTGTGAGAAGGTTGTCGGACAGGTGGCTGCTGGAGACACAGAAGGGCAGGAGATGCAGCCTCCAGGATGTCAGGGGAAGGACTAGTGAGGAATGGTCATGGCCCTGGACTTTTATACTGACCCAGGGTGACTTGATCCAAAATGTGAACTACTGAATCTAACGGCATCCCCTGGGGCCATTTCCTGTAAATCCGTGACTCACACCTTTGTATCACATGACTCTACTCAGGGTCCCTGATTTGCCAATCATTGTGTCCTAGATACTTGCTGTTTCCCTGGACCACTTTGTCAATCTTTCTGCAGCAAAATCTCTTCAGGAACATGTTCAGATTTGACAGGTGGAATGACTCTGAGGCCTTAGGAACTTGACAAATGCAAGATACTCTAAATGGCATGTGGTACTTACTAATTTTGCTTCCTGTGTGCTGAATGATTATTTTTCTTGCCATTCTACCTAAGGAAGCCTTAGTTAAAAGGGAAGGATTTCAATAATTTTATTATATTTTAGATACACATATGTTTATCTCTTGGGGATGCCAGTTTGGATGAACATAAGGAAATCAATAAAAGTATTTCTGCACATAATCGTCAGGAGGACAAAAATCCTATAATGATCTCCTCACTTGTCCAAAAAAATGTTCGCTAGAGTCCAGCACCCATTTGTGCATCCTCTTGGGTGAATATGAATCTCAGTTTACAGTGTAGAGTCTAGCTCTTTCTATTTCCCTGTGCGATGGGCTCACTTATTTTTCCCCATGGAAATGTTATGGACCAGACTACATGGGCAATGACTAAACAGACTCCAATTTACCCTGAGACTCCATGTTATGTAGAACATACTTCTCCCACAGGAACACCCCACCTCTGTACCCATCAACAGTAGCTTAGCATGACATGTTTGATGACACAAAATAAAATTTTTAATATAGCAAAAATTTGTGCTGTTTTTGATCCTCATTTTTCCTAGACAATGTACCATGTGAAAACTGATGCCCACAGTGATTGTCTAGACATTAGTAACCATTCCTTAATTTGTACCTAGGTAAGGTCATTTTGACCCACTTCCCCCCTTCTGCTAATGATTTTATATCTCAAGATGTTAGTTTGTAATTTTAAATCATAGCCACAGACACTTATGATTGTACTGACTTATGGTATAAAAACCCCTACCACCCTATGGTCAGGGCTGTTCTCCCCATAGCTATTTTGGGGGCATAGTGTGAGACAGTCAGCACAGTGGATAATAAAGACTCTCCAATTTGGACTTCTCAGTGGTGATCGTTCTGATCTTAAGTTGTGCCTCACAACCTTTTGAGGACCCAGAGAGATCCTGGCTGCCAGGTGCATAACCATGACACACCACTGGCCTGGAAACTCCTGTAGGTGTGGAGAAGCCATAAAAGCTGTTGCTCCAAGGAGAAGACCTCTGAGAGACTTTCCTCAGCCCCAGGCTGCAGAGCCCCAACCCAGGAGTGAACTAAATTCTTTAAGAGACATCTGTTTGTGCCCCCAGGGCACACAGGTAAGTCTACCTCTGGTGGATTCATATCTGGGGACTCTGAGGAAGGCTGGAGACAGCATTGCTTTCTGAGGCCCAGGCCCTCAGGTCAGGAATCTGTAGTGACCACTTGTCATTGTCTTTGGTGTCTTACTGGCTCCAAGTTTTTTCATCTTTTTCTGTTTTTTGTTTGTCCCTGAGTGTGGATGTGGGTCAGTCTCCCTCATGTTTGTCATGTACTGCCCTTCAATGTATGTTGACCAATTTCCAGGAATTCCAGAGAAGGGCCCCTGACTACATGACCTGGAATGACATCTCTTCTCTCTCTAAATTCTGTGGGAGAGAATGGCCAACTTTCATGGTCAAATGGCCCCCTCAGGGGACCACCAAATTTTCTCTGGGCAGCCTGAACATCCTTACCAAATGTCTTACATGAAAAATTATTTTAAAATTGGTTAAAATATTTTTAAATCATGATCACTAAAGCTTACATGGAAATGTAGCCTGCTGCCAACAGGCACTTCCAACTATTGGACTTCCTCCACCAAAATGCCAGGCAAAATCTTTGATGGCTGCTGTCCAAGAGATCAGAAAACATGGTTCAGAACAAGACCCCAACCTGAGGGGACTCTCTGGAGGAAACCACCAGAAGCAGGCTCCCTTGCTGTCTCCTCAGGAAACTCCTTCATGGAGGAATAGGGCATAACCGTTGTCTATAGTTTCTTAATTCTTCCCATCTGTGATGAGCAAGAGCACATCAGGATGGAAGCCAAAACAACTTTTGACATTCTACTATTTAACTTCACTATTTTGATCTGCACCTAGGTTAATTTTTGGATCAGACCTATTTTATCCAACTATAAAGTCTTTCTCATGCTCTGTCTCATTCAGAGGCCAATGTACAAGGATTAGCTCTCAATTTTGTGGATTTTTAACAATAAGCTACAAGGCCTTTCTTTATCTGTTTTATGTGCATGTACACCAGTGTATCATTACATCTACCTATGTTTTCTAACCAAAGTTGACATATGAGCTCAAAAACTAAAATTTTTTTAAAAAATGAAACCAACTACCTTCAATTCACAAAATTTAAAAGGTTTAATTTCAATTGGGTAAGCAAATACAAGTAAAATCTTTAAAACTCACAAGTTTCTCTAGGAGGTCATGCAACTGATAAAATATTAATGTCTATAAAATATCTAATATCCACTATTTCTAAATTTTTTTGTCAACAGGAAAGAAAGAATTGCTGCCCAATATACCTGTCTGATACCTTGGATTTTAAAAATAAGTAATTTAGATTTGACCTATATGAGATTGATCAGGGATGTGTATGTTAGAGACATATGACTGATTTGAATGTTAAGATGCTCACTGTTAAATATAAAATCAAGTATTCTTAACACCTTAAATTCCATAGGGTAACATACTTAACACATTATGGTTGTTTTCATGAATTGGTAAATACAAACAGGGGTTTCAAGATACTTTATCTCTAAAACCAAGATTACTAAATATTTCCACAGGGAAAATTCTATACAAAGTGTTCAAAAGTTTCAACTACGTTTCAAATAGAGTTCAATAAATACAAAGTATTTCATCTTATTAAATTGAAGTAATTTATCTAAATTGAGAAATTTACAAGGGTTGTTTCGGAATATAAATTTTAAAAAGGGGGTTCAACAGATTAAAAAAATTAAAGGATTCTAGATATAAATCTATATGTACAAAGAAAAATGTGTTTCTAGGCAAAAAATCTTTAAGTGATAAAATAAAGCTGTAATATATCTAAGTAATCAACAATAGGGCCTAATTAAGTGATTAAGAAATTTAAATTATGGGTAAACTTATATGTTTATGATTACATATAAGTAACACAACAGTGAAAATTATTCAAGGGTTTCCCCTAAGGTCAAATACTTATGCACTAGTATAAACCAAAGTTTAGTCTATATGCTGAAATGACAAATAATTCTTAAAAGTCATTTAGTCTTTATTTTTTTTTGAAAGATGAAGCCAAAACATTTATTTTGTTCCAGAACATAAAACTGATCCAAGTTCATAGCATACAATTTGGAACATGAGTGGGGAGACACTATGATGGAAACAGTTTACTTTGCAGTGCTAACCGCAGGTCCCTTTTTCTCTGCCTATAGTATCTCCACCATCTATCTCATTGCCAGGCTGGGCTTCACTGTGAGCGGCTCTGAAAGCATCTACTTTCCATTTAGCCCTGTCTCCTGAGCCCGCTTCCTTGGGAATTCACCTTGGGCGCCACACCCTCCTGCCTGCCTGGGCCTGGACCTGGGCAAGCTTCCCTCTGCATCCTAAGCCATGTCCCTGCGGTGGGCAGTGCTGCCTGGAGCGATGGTGCCCACACCTTCAGCAGCCCTGTTAGTGCCCTGGCATTTCCGGCCAGGAGAGGAGTCTCCAGCTCTCCCTCTCTGCTAAGGCCCCGCCTGTGCCTGCCGCCGCGGAGCTGCCCATGAGACCTAATGGCTTCCACCGGCTCCGGGCCTGGGCTGCCCCTGTCATTGTCCTGTGGGCCCTCCCTTCCCTGGTGCCAGCTCTGTGCTCACCTCCAGGGCCCACCAGCCCTGTCTGCATTTCCCTGCCGCGCAGCCCGGTGCAGACTGCCCACCCCAGGCCCCGGGCAGCTGCCTTCTTTTTCCAACCATGGATTTCTGGCCCCAGATGCAAAGATCCACCCTGAGGTTGGAGGCCCTCCTTGATGAAGCCCCACCTGAGGATGCATTCCTGTCCCTGGCCCTAGTCCAGGACGCTCCGTGGGAAACTGTAAGGAGCTGGGGAGCACTGGGAAGTCTGGGCGTGCATGTCCCCATGGGCAGAGGGAGAGGAACCTCCATCCGCTGGCACCTCTTAGGAGCCGGACCCTGGCGCCAGCAGCTGAATGTCGTCTGGGGTCTGAGATTTGAGCGCCGTCACACACTTGGTGTGGCCTGTGCCTCCACCAGTGCTGCTGTCACAGATGCCCGAGCCCGGGCACTTTCTAAGGAACAGAGACTTATGGGCTCAATTTGGAGTCTGGGAAGTCCAGGATGCAGTGGTTGCACCTTAGGAGGCCCCTCCTGCTGGTCGTGACGAAGTGGATGGTCTCACAGGAGCAGGGCATCCTCAGTGTTAGGACGAGCTCACTCTCAGGAACCGCACTCACCCGTCAGGAGGGCTCCACCTGCCCGCCCTGCGCATGTCCGAACTGCTCACATGGTTGCCCTGGGGGTCACGCTGGGTCCTGCGCCCCGGGCACACAGCCGTCGGGACAGCGCGGCCCAACTGAGGGTGCTCTGACTGTTCGCAGCCTACGGATCTGGACCCAGCGTGGCACTAGCGCACAGTTCGACCTAGATGCACTTGCTCCTGGTGATGGTGTGAGAGGCCACACAGTGGGCTGCACGTGACCAGCTGTCAAAAGAGCTCTAGGACTTGCTCAGCTTCTTTTTCTTTCTTTTCTTTTTTTTTAGTGTCTTTTAGCTACACAGGACAGTAGAGTCCATGTGGACCTAATCATGACAGCATGGGATGTGTCTTGTTCTAATTCAGTCCCCGACACCTTTCCTTCCCCTTCCCTCCCCACACCCTCTGTTTATCTTTCTGTCATTTACCCATAGTTATTTTTTAAAATTAATTTCTTATGGATATACTTGAAGGTGAGACTCACTGTGGTGTATTCATATGTGCACGTGTCTGATTCGTTCCACTGTCTTTCCTTTCCATATCCCCCCTTCCCTTCATCTCCTTTGTCCACTCCACTGAATTTGTATTCCAGACCCTTCCCCCATTATGGATTAAATTCCACATATCAGAGAAAACATTTGACCTTGGGTTTGGGGATTGGCTTATTTGACTTAGTATGCTAGTCTCCAGATCCATCCATTTACTGGAAAATGTCATAACGTCATTCTTCATGACTGAGTAATACTCCATTGTGTATACACACCACATTTTCTTCATTCTGTGGGATTTGCTCATCTTTCATAATTGAAACTGTGCACCATTTTGGCCAATATCTCCTTGTTGCTTCTCTCCTCAGTCCCTGGCAACCTCTCTTCTTCCCTCTGCATTGGATTATTTATTTTCTTCCAGCTTTATTGAGGTATTATTGGGAAATAAAAAATCATATAAATGTAAATTATACAATCTGATGTTTCGATTATGAAGTGGTCATGACAGTCCAGCTAATTAGTTACTCATCACCTCATCACCTCACATAACCTCCCATATTGTGTGTTTGTGTGTGTGTGTGTGTAGACACTGCAGGTCTACGACCTCACAACTCCAAGCACACCATGCGTCATTATTAACCGTAGCCACCGAGCCAGGCGTGGGACTTCTGGACCTTAGCCATCATGCGTGATGGAAACTGATGGGCACCTGCCCACCCCACCCCAGGCCCTGGCAGCCACCACTCTGCTCTCTACCTCTAGGCTGCCGTTCCAGGTCCACGCACTGAGGTTGGGCAGTGTCTGTCTTCCTTTTCTGGCCATTTTGCTTGGCACAGTGTTCTCAGGCTCGCCCACACAGTCATGGTGGAGGGGCTCCCTTCTTGTTTGGGGAGGACACATGGAGGTGTGCAGGCCCTGTTTCCTTCATCTGTGGGTCAGTCCATGGACACTGAGTGGTTCCTGCTCCTGTGATGGTGCTGTGACGGCCTGGCCGTGCCCAGCGCTTCTCAAGTCCCTGACCTCAAATGCTTCGTACCTGCCCACCAGCTGACAGGGGCCACGCGATTCTGGCTTCATTTCCAGGTCACTTCCAGGGCTTTCTGTCACCGCCTCCCTGATCGGCTCTCCTGCCAGCAGGACGCAGGTATGGCCTCTTCTCCACAGCTTTGCGAACATTTGTTAGGTGTGTATGTGTGTGTGTGTGTGTGTGTGTGTGTGTGTGTGTGTGTGTGTTTAAACAGCAGTCATCCCAACAGGTACGAGGTCTCAGTTCCCTATGGTCTTGATTTGTGTTTCTTTGATGATCAGTGTACATTTTCATATATCTATTGGTCTTCCCTGGAGAAAGATCTGTTCAGAGTATTTCCCCCTTTTAACTGGGTTGTTATTATTATGGTTATTATTGCTATTGAGTTGTAGGACTCCCTTGTATGTTCTGGGTGTGACCTTTGTATCAAATATATGGTCTATAAACATTTACTGACATCTGAATGGTGCCTCTCTTTAAAAAACAATTTTCTATTTGTTCATTTTAGTTATTTGCAACAGTAGAGTGTATTTTGACCCGTCGATCTTACGTGCAGTATGACTTCCCATTTTGCAGTTGCACCTGATGTGGAGTTGCATCGGTCATGTGTTCACATATGAACACAGGAAGGTGGTGTCCAGTTCATTCTACCGTTTATCAATTCCCATCACCCCTCCCTCCCTTCCCTTCATCCCTTTTGTCTAATCCAGTGAACTTCTATTCTCCCCCTCTCAATGCTTATTGTGAGTTAGCATTCGTTTGTCAGAGAGAATTCATTCAGCCTTTGGTTTTTGTGATTGGCTTATTGCAATTAGCATGATAATCTCCAGTTTTATCCATTCACTGGCAAATGCCATAATTTCATTCTTCTTTATGATTGAGTAATATTTGATTGTGTATATGTATCACCTCTTCTTTATCCATTCATTGAAGGGCACTGAAGTGGTTCCATAGCTTACCTATTGTGAATTGAGTTCTTACAGACAGTGATGTGGCCATGTCACCGTAGTATGCTGACTTTAACTCCTTTGAGTATAAACCAAGGAGTGGGATAGCTGGGTCAAATGGTGATTCCATTCCAGGTTTTCTGAGGAATGTCCACACTGCTTTCCAGAGTGGTTGCACCAATTTGCAGTCGGACCAGCAAGGTATGAGTGAGTCTTTTCCTCTCATCCAACATTTATTGTTACTTGTATCCTTGATACTTGCCATTCTGACTGGAGGGATGGAATGTCAGCATGTTGTTAACTTGCATTTCTCTGATCGATGCCCTTTCATTCTGTTAACCCTTTACTTTGCTGAACAGAAGTGTTTTCGTTGGACCTAATCTCATTTGTCTACTTTTGGGTCTTCTCTCTCTTTTTTCATGCTCTGTAGTTGTAGTCAAATCATTTGTTTCTTTTTGATTTGCTATCTGGAGGATCCTTCTATTGAAGGATGGTTTTGAATAGTCTAAGATAAAATTTGTCAAATTTGTTGATGTCAAAAAAAACAGCTCTTGGTTTTGGCATTTTTTTCTATTTTTCTTTTTTCTGTTTTGTTTACTTCTGCTCCAATTTTATAATTTCCTCCTTTGTGCTAACTTAGATTGTTTTTATTCTAGTCTCTGAAGGTGCCACGTTAGGGTGTTTAGTTGCGGGCTGCCTCCTTTGGTAGCGGAGACTCCATCACTGTGAATATCTCCTGGTAATGTTCTGCTGTGTCCCGTATGTCTTGGTGGTTGGGTTTTGGTTTAGGTTGTCCTGAGATGGGTTATGATTTCCCCTTTGAGTTCTTCTTTGACCCACTGATTGCTCAAGAGTGTTTAATTTCTAAGTTCTGGTAAATTTTCCTGTTTGACTTGAATAATTACCTTCTAATTTCATTCCATTTGGGAGAAATTCAGTTTTCTTAAGCACTTGCAGCCTTTTTGGGTAACCTAGCATGTGACCTACTCTGGAGTATGTTCTGTGCACCCTTGGGAAGGACGCCTCTTCCCTCCTGGGGGGTAAGTGTTCTTCATGTCTGCTGGTGTTCTGCAGAGCTGCTCAGAACGTGCTTGCCTTATTGCTCTTCTCTCTGGACCACAGAGCCATTTCTGAGAGTCCAGTATGGAATCTTCCTGCAGTTCCGACCTTGCTGCCTGTTACTTTCTTCAGATCCATAAATATTTACTTCGCATCTTGAGGCACTAAGACACCGAATGCGTATGTGTGAATTATTGCTATGTCCTCCTATTGATTGACCCTCTTATTATTATTGAGTGATCTTTGTCAGTCTGACTGTCTTTTGTGTGATATGAGCACAACTGCTTGCCTATTTTGGTTTCCGTTTGAATGAACTACCTTTTCCTATCCCTTCACTTACAGCTTCCATGTGCCCTTCACCCTAAAATTAGTATCTTTTAGACAGTCTGTTGCTGAATCTTTTAAAAAATCCATTCAGCCTCTCTGCTTATTTTGATTGAGGAACTTAATTCATTTATATTTAAAGTAATTATTCATAATTTGTTTTCTGTTTTGCAGTTCTTTTGTTTCTCTCTTCTTCTCTTGTCTGCCTTTATAATTTAATGTTTTTAGATGATTTGCTTTGTGATTATTTTCTCTGTGGCTTTTTTGTAGATCTTTTTCTTTGTGGTTACCATGATGTTTGCATAAAACCTTTTATAGTCAGAACAGTCTACTATATACTGATAACTACTTAACTTTGCATGCAATTTGTTTTATGTTGTGTATCCTTTCAGAAACTGTAGTTAGTCTTAATATTTTTGTATTTTAACTTTTATACTAGGGTTAAAAGTGATTAAGCACAACCATGAAAGTGTTGTATTACTGTGTATTTGTCTGTATATTTTCTTTTACCACAGACATTTATAATTCCATATGCTTTTATATGGTAGCCTAGTATCCTTTTAGGAAAAGGTCCCTATAGCCCTTATTATTATTATTATTATTGGAGGGGGTGCCAGAGATTGAACTCAGGGGCACTGGACCACTGAGCCATATCTCCAGCCCTATTTTGTGTTTCATTTACAGACAGGGTCTCACTGAGTTGCTTAGTCCCTTGCTTTTGCTGAGCCTGGCTTTGAACTCGTGCTCCTCCTGCCTCAGCCTCCTGACCATTGGGCCCTGTAGCACTTATAAGTCAGTTCTAGTGGTGACAGACTCCCTCCATTTTGTCTGCAGAAGTCTTTATCTCTCATTTCTACAGGTTAAGTTTGCTGTGTGTAGAATTCTTGGCTGACAGTTCTGTCTTCTGCACTTTGAGCATACCCTCCCACTCTATCCTAGCCTTCCAGGTTTCTGTTGAGTAATCCGCTGATAGCCTGATGGAGGCTCCTTTGTTCGTGATGAGTTACTCTGTCCTTTTCAAAATTTTCTTTGACTTCTGACAGTTTAAGTGTAATGCATCTCAGGGCAGACCTCTTTAGGTTTAACCTGCCTGGTGTCCTTTGTTCTTTATGAATCTGTATGTACGTTTTCCCCTTGACAGTGTCCAATAAGTTCCATAGTTTTCTTCACTATTTTTCATTCCTTTTGCTCTTTTCTTTTCTCGCTAGATAATTTAAAATGGCTTGTCTTTGAGATCACTGTTTGTGTCTTGGGCTTGATCTAGTTTCTTATTGACAGTCTCCCAATCTTGCTGAGTCGAGCTGGCTGGTGAGACCCACTGCAGCTGCTGAGACTCACGTGCTGTCTGTAAGGGCGTGTGGCATGTGGTCTGTGGGAACTTGCAGGACACCATCTGCAGGGGCACACATAGGCCAGCTTCTGGGGCGTGTGGGTGGGCAGTTGGTTGTTGGGGTCCATTGATGGGTTGACTGGTGTTTGTGGGTAGGGCTGTTGGTTGGTAGTGTACATATACAGGCTTGCTGTGTGCAAATGATATATATTTTGGATATTTTTGCCTTAACATGAATGTGCATGATTGATATTGAGGTTGGACATCTTTTTAAATTCACTTTCCATTTACATTTCTTCTTTGAAATATTTGCTCATATTAATTCCCAAATTTTCTATTGGATTTTTGCTCTTTTTGAATATGTAGGTGTTCCTTGTTTTTTCTCTATATTAATAATTTTGTTGTTACATATGCTGCATATACTTTCTATCAATCTGTCAATCATGGTTTTTTGGAGGAGGCTACCAGGGATTGAACTCAGGGACTTGACACTCGACCACTGCACCACATCCCCAGCCCTATTTTTTTGCCTTTTATTTAGAAACAGGGTCTCACTGAGTTTTTTAGTGTCCCGCTTTTGCTGAAACTGGCTTTGAACTCATGATCCTCCTGCCTCAGCCTCCCGAGCTGCTGGGATTACAGGTGTGTGCCATTGTGCCTGGAAGTCAGTCATCTTTTAACTATGTTTACAGAGGCTTTGGTCACAGGTTTTTATGTTTATTTGATTGAATTTGTCAATCTTGTTTTTTTTTTTTTTTTTTTGGTCACCTGGGTGGTTTTTCTTTTTTTTTTTTTTTTGTGGGGTGGTCATATTTAGGAAGCACGTTTCCATCAGTTTATAGAAGCTTTATGAATACAGTTGTCCCTCAGTATCCATGGGGGCATGGCGATTGGTTCTAGTGTTCTTCATGAATTCCAATATTAGTAAGTGCTTAAATCTTTATATAAAATAGTAAAATTATTTGCATATAACTTATGTACATCCTCCCATATACTTTAAATATTTTCTGGATTACATATGATATCCCATAAATTATAAATGTGATATACATAGTTGTTATGCTGTATTCTTTAGGATATTTTGACAAGGAAAAAAGTCCATATCTATTCATCAGAGATGCAGCAGTTAGAGACCTAACTTCAGCAAGAGCATCACTTTTCTGTGGGGAGGAGTACCTGAGGTGGAACCCAGGGACCACATCCACTGAGTCACATCCCAAGTCCTTTTTTTATTTTTTATTTTGAGACAGAATCTTGCTAAGTTGCTGAGGCTGGCTTTGAACTTGTGATCCTTCTGCCTCAGCCTCCTGAGCCCCTGGATTACAGGTGTGCACCACCACACCTGGCAAGGATATCACTTTTGATCCACGGTTGGTTGAATCTGCGAGTGTGGAACCCACAGATGTGGATGTTAATGTATTTTATTTTGAAACTTTTATTATTAAAATATTTATTTATGAATGACTTAAATTTTATTTTATGGCATGAAGTGGGGTTCAACATTAAGAAATGATTTCTAAGTTTTTAAACCATTTATCGAAGGGGTCAGGATTTTTCGTACTGATTGGAAAGCTCTCTTGTTCTGGTTAGCTATTGCTGAATACCAAATGACTCTAGACTTAGGGGCATAGAACAATATCATTTTTTTTGCTCATGAATTCTGTAGATTCAGAATTTGGGCAGAATGTGGGTCATGTGTCTCTGCTCCAGTGACTGGGAAGACTGGAATTGCCGGGGTGACATCCACAGTGGAGGACGGGATCACTGTCATAGTTTGTGCATGTCAGCCTGGGATGACTCAGCTGGATACAGTCCCTGGAACGCCCATGGGTGGCCTCTGTGAGGGTCTATGGAGGCTCAGGATGGTCGGACTTTCAGACACTGGAAGCGGATGTTGCAACAGAAGGAGGAGGTCTGCCTGGCCTTTTATGACCTCACCTCAGAAGTCCAAGGCAGCACTTCCATTGGTTCAGAGTGGACATAGATCCCCCTTACCAAGGGAAGAAGGGTCGATGGATTTGTAGCCATGTTTTAAACTACTTCTTCCTCCTTTACCATGTACTAAAATTCCATTTATAATAAATCCGTTTCTAGACTCTTAATTCCATGGGTCTATTTGTTTAATACGCACCAATGTCTCATTGCTCTAATCTTGAAAAACTGTCATATTTTGATTTCTGATAGGGCAAGCCCTCCTTAGTAGTTGTGATTTAAAATACATTTTTGGAAGTTCCATGAGAATTCTTTCACTATTTTGATTATTTTGGTTGGGATTGCATTAAATTTATAAATTAACTTGATGGAAAACTGACATAATTGAAAATGGAGTCTTTCCACCCCGGAACAAGATCTTCTTGTTTTTTTCCTTCCTGTGCTGGGGATGGTCCTCAGAGTCAGGGCCTGGTACATGTTGGGCAAGTGCCCTACCACTGAGCAACACCCCAGCCCCTCTGTCATGGTGTTTCCATAAGGAAATGTTAATGGTTTTCATGACGCAGGGAGCGCCCTTTCTTGTCAAGCTGCTTCTTACACATTGTAAAGCTGTTGAGACAGGGAGTCTAAGAAAGGCTTTCTAAGTTCTGCTGCGCTAGAGTGAATCTTTCCTTCTCCTGCTATACTACCAACGGTACTTTCTACTTAATAGGATGATATTTTAAATGGTTTCTTTAGACATTTTTGGTTAGGAAGTCTTATCTGTACACAATGATCGCTTTCGTGTGTGTCCTTTAGGAGTTTGTGGAATTTAGTCTTAACAGTATGTCTGTAATATTTTATTCTCTAGATAAATAGTCATGAAAATTGGCAGTTTGTAGAATACTGGTTAAACAACAGACTTTATTTTAGAGTATTACACTACATTGAAAAGTCTAAATTTTCCTCAAAAGCTAAACTTGGTTAATATAAAAACATCAATGTAATTATGATTCTATTACTATTCTTATATATTAAATTGTGTTCATATCTTCCAGGTATACAACTCTTAAAGTAAAACGTTTCAAAAAAGTTTTTATCAAGCTGGTGTTCTCCAATCTAATGTCGTAATGGTAATGGTAAACTTATATTAAGAGTAAATTTGGGGGGGGATTATCATTTAGTCTTCTGTAACTGGACTTGAACTTTATATTGCCTCCTACACTGGGATAAAAATGTAAATATATTTCTAAAAGTTAATGAGAAACTGATTTATTTAAAGATTAATGTTGTAAAACATAAGATCATTTACCACTTTACTACACAAGGGGAAAGTTAAAAGCTCTGTCGGCTTTCTTTGATTCATGTTTTAGATGTAACACCACATTGCGTTAACTAACATTCATACAGGCTTAGGAAACTATATATGTAAACTTTGTAAAATGACATTTAAAAAGAAGACAAAGTTGAGCTTCAAAACTAGACCACTTTACCTAGGATTTGTGAAGTCCCCCATCTTATCTAGGATAAAGCTCTGCCTCCCACCTTACTACATGTTTGAGTGATGCCACAATATGCCATACTTCAGCTCCATTAAGGATACATGCAACAGGTTGTTTTTTGTTGTAAACTTACTGTGATCTCAAACAGGGGCTTGAATGTGTACTTCAACTTCTACCTGTTAGTTCCAAAAGTATATTAGGCCATTATCTATGGACAGGAAATAAACAAAAAGCGTAAAAGTAACTATAAAATTATAAACATTAAAGTTAAATCCCAATATTCGTACTTTAAGACTGCTAAGACTGGTTTGCTGGATGTTTAAAATCAAGACTTAAACACTGAAATTAAGATGAAAGGGCCCAAAACAAACAAACAATATGTGGCTCTTGCACTCAGAGTCAGCCTGAACCCAGGGACTGAATGAGTTTTCTAAAATCTGCCTTAGTCAGACATCATATTTTCTGTATCTCCACTTATTCAGGCTCAGAAATCAAGTGATTATTCTGGAGTAAATGGTGAGTGCTCCAGAACCCACGGTTGTCTCCAGAAGTAATGAGAGATGGAGGCAGGAAGTGATTGTGCTCTACCTGTGTCCATGAGAGCAGTAGTAAAGGATAGACTGGGTCAGGAACTAATAAATGCAGAGCACTGACACCTTTGAAGATGGCAATCCATGGCTCTGACCTTGCAGGTCAGAAACATCACTGAGTCATTTGGGCCCTGCTTCAGAAAGAGGTGGCAGTGCCTTAGGGTGCCAGGAGCCATGAGCAGCTAACCGTTTCTCCAGTGTTCTCATAGGCGTCACCTGCCTGGATTAAAAAGTTCTGTAACAGTTCAGTGTCTCTGAATAGGAAACCCAATCTCAGTCCTATTAGCGAGGAAAGAGAGTTCAGCTGCTTAATCATCCCAGAGTGACACAGAGTCTTTGTGGATCCTGGGCAGACCTCTTTCTAAAGATGAAGCATGGTGGATGCATGTAGAGACCTGTGCTCCTTCTCACAATGGCAGTGATTCCCCAACTGCTGAATGGTAGGATTGCCTGGACAGTATGTGGAGCCTCAAGGTTCAGGACTCAAAATGAAGATAAAAACTCTTTTATCTGGGAAAATCTATGTATTTTCATGAGTTTATTATGGTACAAAGGAAAATACAGTGACACATACTTCATTGAACACAATGAATGACCTGAATTGCCACATCAAAGAGGTTCCAAGTCAGGCAAAAAGAGCACCAGTATAAAGGAAGTGTACCTTAGAGGAGAAAAATGGGTTTGAAATGGTGTGCACAGCTAAGTGCTCAAACTATGGACATGATAAAACATGGAGAGAAATGCATTAAGATTAAAATGAATTTTAAGTATATATTTGCAAAGAATATAAATGAGCACAATGAGTGAGGACAAGGAAACTGTCCTAAATTGTTTCCACTGACATATTCTGGTCAAACCATCCCATCACAACCAGGACACTGCTGCAAAGACAGAGGTCCCAGTGGTCAACCAGTGTTGCCCTGTATTCAGTCATAGGAAAACAGAATCACATGAGCCTCCTATTTACATTACAGTTCAATAGCTACACTAGCATCTCCACTCCATTTTCCATTCTATGGGCAGTATATGAAATCCTTCATGAGGACATTCGACAAATCACTTTGGGAAATCCAAAGAAGCTTCCATCATTCAGAGCAAGCATCTGTGTCTGTTCCAGCACTCTATGCAGTTCCAGAATGTGTACCTGCCCCACAGTTAGAAGAGTCCAGTGCCCCATGCACAGCCTTCTCCAGGCACTTTTTACTCCTTACCCCACTTCCCTTTCCATGTCACCTGATAGTAGAAGGTGAGTCTTCCCTGTCATGGAGTACCTCACTCCTTGTCACAGTCCTCAGAGGAGAACATCTGAAGGTGCTTACAGAAGGCACACACTGGCACACTGGAGCTGTATCCCTCAGATATGTCAAGGAAGGGATTGCTCGTAGCTGGAGCATTGGGCTATGTAGCGGAAGGAGAAGTTGGAGCTGCAATGAGCCTGGAGCTCGCACAGTCACAGTGCACTCTCCTGAAACCCTTTCTGAGAGACTGTCATACAATACAACTTGCTGCTGGAAGACTGGACTTGGTGCATGGCAGGAGAGGATTCAGCACTGAGATTTTCTGTGGTTGGTAAAGATCCGCTGGAACTGTGGGGTACAGACTTCCTGGTCACTTGGGGTGCACTATTACTCTGAGTCCAGTTGTATTTGGCCCATATTGCAGACACTTAAAAACCTCCAGCCTGGACAGCCAGAACCCCCCTGTGGAGTCTATATTGGATTGTGTCTAAGTTTCTTTGGGGCATTCTGGCTTGCCTTGATACAATCCTCGCATGTCCCTTACCTGAGGCCCTGATGCTAAGTGTGAGATCCTGGACCTCTTTTCATTCTATAGATTGCAGGAGGTGCTGTTTGCTAACATCAGAGCACCTGGACGTTGGTGGAGAATTGAGCCACTGGCTCATGCTATGCCTTTTAGAGGCAGACTAAGCTACATTAAAGGAGACACCATCTGGGTATTCGTGGGTTCCTTTCACATGCAGGGCAGTATGTATGTCAGAGTCTGACAGTTGGCTAACTGGTGCCAGTTATGACTACTTCCTGTTCTTTCATAGGTGCAGGAATGGATTGGAGGTCACGTTCATTTCTTTGGAAGGGTTGTGTTGCAAGGAGGATGGATCTGTCTTCAGTGTTCTTCACAAGTGGCTGACTCTCCAACACATGGCCCAGGACAGAATTCTTCCAGTGAGTTTGGGTGATTAATGGCCTGTTGACTTGAGGGAGGTAAAGAAATGCACTTAAAACATTCATTAGTACTTGCTCTCTGTCAAAAATATGAAAACCTAATAAATAGGAAATGGACTGCAGGACTTGCAATTCACAATTCATCGTTCACCTAATGTAGAGAGGGAGCTCCACTCTGTGTTGATCAGTACAACAACTATAATATCAACTTGACACATTTCATGGCATATTTGAAAATATCCCATTTTTAACATCGGGTCTTATTAATAGAGATATAATATGTTTCATATGTTATTCCATGTGATGTAGATGGCTAATGCTCCTTTGAGCAGGTTGGTGGCTGAGGAGTTTTTACAGGAAAGATCAGAGGATTCACCCAGTCACAGTATGAATACTCCTCCATAGTACATTCCATCATGTCAGTCATTGGAAAAAAACTTGGTCCATCTGCACCCCCATTTTGAATCAGGAGAATTATGAAAGGAATCCCACAAAATATTACAAACACCATACCCTAAATTCACACAAGCCTGAGCCACATTGCCTTTAATGGATGATGGCAAGTCACTCAGAAAAGAGGGACATTTAACAGGAACAAATCAGGATTATCCAGAGGAGAAAAAGAGCATGTCACAAGGAGATACTCACCCTCAGATAGACACTGGATTCTGTCCCTTTGCTCCAATATTCTTGCTGTCTGCCCTATGTAATTTCTGGAGCAGAGCCTTCCTCTGCTGTTCTTCTTGGCTGCAGAACAAACCATGGTATTTGGATAAATCCAGAAAAGGAATAAAAGTTTTGGGGGCCATATTCCTTGGTGTTTGGTATGACCCACTGTGGCAATTTCTAGGTCTGTGCCTTCAGTCCTGTCCCACCCCATCCCTTACTCCAGGTAATCCTTCTCATTGTCCACTTCATCATGCTGTGCCTGCTTCCCCCAACGTAGACCCACAGGAAGTAGACTGGAGGGGAACTACCTTTAGCAGGACCATTGTCCTTGTTAGAAAAGGAAAGCCATGTTTCTGCCCTTGGTTTCCAAAATCCTGGTTTCCTAGATTTGAACCCTGATGCTCAATGTGATGTCCAGCTCATGAGAGATCCAGGAGCCATGTAAAGCTAACTGGTTCTCCTCCCTGCTTTCCAATGCTAGCTCCTGCCTTGTTTTCAAAAGCATTCTCACAGAGACACACTTTCTGAATAAGGACACCAATATCAGTGTTTTCAGGATGGAAGGAGCAGATTTGGCTTCATTTTCCTTAGAGATTCACAGATTCTCACTTGATGGTGTTCCCAGTACCAGAAAATTGTGATGATGGACAAGATACTTCTTGTCAGTGCACACCAAATCCAGTGATTCCACACTTCAGTGACTTTCAGAGTCACCTAGAGAGAGTTTAAAACCTCATTGTGCAGGCCTAAAAGGAAACAGAAAATTGTATCTGTACCTCCAGAATTTTCCAGCTTTATTAAGGTACAATAGAAAACATAGTGATGCATATTTTAAGTGCATATTAGGAATCAATTTGAGTGGTGTGAACACGGTTTTCAGCCTCCAGATGGTTCCAGTGTGAGACAGACTGTGTTGCAGTCTCTGTGAGAAGTTATTACCTCATGATTTTGAAAGCAATTTGGATAGCAAAGTAGTCAAAGCATGCAGCCAGTGTCCACAATGGAAAGATTGGTATAAACATAGAACTAAGTTTGGGCGCAGGTCACAGTGACTTTAAACACCCAAAATGAGAAAGGCTGAGGGACCTTTTCTACAAGGGTGTTCATTGACATTGTCTGAAATCAGAACTCTTGACTCTCACATCAGGGTACTGCTAAAAATGATGGAGATCCCATAGGTCACCCAGCATTTCCTCAAGTGAATCATTTGCACCATATAGATTATTCACAGTGGAGTTTATTATACACCCTTGCATATCAACTCAGTTTTTCATAAAATTGGCGTAGAGCAGCAGCTTTTACATGCTGGTTTAGTGTGTTAATATCAAAAGCACATTTAAGATCCTGTTATCCACAGTCAGTGTCTGAGCCCCATACAATTTGGGGTCTCAGCATTTGCCCATGCTCTGCAGGAAATAAGGTTGCTATTTACCTGACCCAACTTGCTTCCTGGAACTTGGGTTTCACTCCAGTCACTGAGGTTACAGATTGGGTGCTCCTGAGACAGGAACTTGGGAATAAAGGCAGAGACACTGAACATCAAAGGAAATGCCCATGTGCCATAGAAATGCAGAAAAGTCCAGGAGTCATTGCAATGCCTGAGACATATGTTTTGGCCTATACTCCTGAGCCATGCCTTGTAGCAGGAGGGCAATGTGGCAGTGCAGGCAAGTCTAGGATGATGTGGCGCAGCCACAGCCTGCCTGAATGTCCAGTGCAGCCCCTGGAAACTGCCACTCTGAATCTATACACCGAGCGCCAAGGGTTAGCTGTCTCTACCCCTGGAGAGCCCACATTCTCCCTGGAGTGCAATTACCTTGGTTGACACAGAAGGATCTCTCAATTCAGATGCCCCATTCTCCCATGAATATGTATCTACTTTCCTAAATAAACTCTGTCTTTGCCTTTGATGTGGCATGCTGAAATTCTATTCTATCCTGAATGCCAAGAACCTCACTTGAACCAGGTACAGTCGATATGCATGGAAACCCACTAGCTTGAGGGCCAGTGGCAGTAGGATTGCCACCAGATCAAACACAACTTGAGCAAGACTGATGCTCTAAACAACTCACTGAGAATGTGTCTGCATATCAAATACCAAATAAGCTGGAATGATGGTTCAGTGTTTGAGTGCCACTGAGTTCAAACCCACGGGAGAAGAAAAAAACAAACAAACAAAAAATGAACTCCACTGGTCCTGAGGCATGTTTCCCTTCTCTATGGGAAGGTCTCAGACCACTATAAAATCTTGGTTTCCCTTAGGGATCGTTGGAGACACTGATGATTGTGCATTTACCCAAATACATACTTTGTCTTGGCCTCAACAGATTCTTTGAGCTCCTGCACTCTTACCCTCTCCTCTACTTCCTGCATTTACTGAGGAGGGTGTGTGAGGCCTGCAGAACTACACTCTCCTAGCAGGATTTTCCCAAATTCCACAGCCCAGAGCAGCCTCAGAAGGTCTCCCCAGGCAGATACTTTCTCCCTGGGAGCCAGATATGTCCCCACAGAAGCCAAATTTTTTATCAACTGTTCATCTGCCCAAGGTGACACTGATGACTCTGTAGGTAGAGGAGGACCAAAATAAACTTTTGTATCAGCTCCATTTGATTGAGAAGATTGTGATTTAATTAAGACATCAAACTGAACCTGACCTCTAGAGTGGGCTGAAGCTGCCCCCATGTTTCCTGCATCAATGTCTCCAAAGTGATCCCAAGAGAAAGCCTGATCCCATGAGAAAGAGAAACATTTCTCCTTCTGAGCTCGGTTTCAAAGGACAGGCTTTTCCATATTCTCAGGTGATAACTAGTCTACCCACCACACCGACTCTCTTGGTGTCAGGTCCACCAGTCACTTCTAAGCACTTAATTGAATTAGGAAGGTCTGGGTGTGGCCAATTCCTTCCCTGGTGAGGTTGGGGTGTTCTTTCTCCAATTACTATTTTGAAAAATCTTAAGCTTAGAAGGAGGTTTGATTAACAGGATTGTTCAAGAATTTTCAGAGAACTCCAGACAGTTAATACAAATTCCAGGTAATGGACTAGGGATGTGGTGATGGAAGGACACTACAAGTAGATCTCCTAAAATGAGAGCAAAGTAAAAATTCTGGAAAAGAATTATCTTTGAGTGTGTGTGGGTGTGTCTGTGAGTTCATATGTATTTTCTCTTAAAGACCTCACATCCTAATAAGATCCTTAAAGTATTAAAATTTGCACTCATTAAAAACATCATGAAAAAAAAATCCATTTTTCTTCTTCCTCAAGTTACCAAATTGTCTTGAACAGTTTTTCTTGACAGATTTTTATGATGGTTTTGAATGGGTAAGCAAGTAGTTTAAAAGTGGTGGGCTTCCCTTTTTTGGAAGAAATATGAAGGACTCATGGAGTAGAGTTTGCATTAAGTCCTCTATGATGTTAGAGATAAGTGTGCTTGAAATACTCAGGTGCCCTGTGATCTGAACACAGTAGATAATCCCCAGGACTTTACGAAATGCCAATCACTGTCTGGAATTTTAGGAACCTAGAAATAGAGGGACATCAGCAGGAAAGGACTGGCACAGTGCTGGGAATGACTGTTTGTCAGGGGCAGGGGTGGACCACTGTTTAGGGTAGAGGGCACTGTTGTATTTCCTACATGCCACACGCAGCCCTGAATGATTTGGCCAGTTGAGGCCCCAGTGGATGTCCTAGAGGAGGGTTAATGCCAGAAACACACCTTGCTCCTGCCCCAGAACTCAGAAGCCCCACCTGAATCTCATGGCAAACAGGGACATCAGTGCTCAGCATCAGGCTATCCTTCAGCAGTGTGCTCATTGTGGGCCCTTCTCAATGCAGAAATGTCATTCCAAGTTCTGCTGAAAAAGACATCCTCTTCAACATAATCTGAGTTACATATTCACCAATGACACATCTACTTTCATAAGTAACTGAGGAATGCATTTTATTTCTTTCAACTCAGTCATCATTTCCTAAAATGCCAGGAATGTATCCTTCAGTCCAGTGCTGGCTAGAACAACTTGCATGTGCAATCTTTGTAGTGTCTCAAAATCATCCTAACTCTTCATTTTAAATCTGTATCTAAAAAGCGATTTGCCTCAGAAATATTGAGAGTGGTCAGAGAAGCAGCATGTATCTAGGACACAATGATTGGCAAATCTGGCACCCTGAGTCATGGGATGCAAGGTCTGATTCTTTCATAAACCAAAAATTTTTCCAGGGGGATTAGGTTGATTGCATTAGCTAAGGAGTTAGAACACGTGACTCTGTTTCAGTATAAAAGTCCAGGGCTGTGACCATCCCTGTCTGGCCCTTCCCTGGCATCTCCTGCTGTCTGCATCTCTTCCCGTGCTATGTGTCCAGCAGCCAACTGTCTGAAAACCTGCTGGGAGTATAGAACAGGACTGTGGAATCTCGGGTTGGCATCCTTTTTTCCAGGTGTTCCTCATAGTATTGCTGGAGCAATTAATAGAGTGGAGAAACCCAATACCTGAGGTTTAAGTGCTGGGCTAAGTACTGTTTCCTTTTAAAGTGTTTCTTTCTACTGCAAAGGATAAGTAAATAATTCTGTATTTAAATTATTCACATGTGTTAAAATTTCAGAGTCCATTTATTTCTGCATCCTCATACTTGTGGGCAGATGGTGAATGGATGTGAAAACTAGTAATTTTTACCATGGGTGTTTGGAAATGATAGTGATGGACACATATAAATTTCTTCAGTTAATGATATTACCTCATTGATTGATGGGAAATTTCTACACATGGAAATGTAATTCCTGGGTCTTGTCCAAACTGTCCTCTGCTAGCCATTTCCTCCTCCCCTTGTCCTCCATTCTCATCCCCTTCCCTGTCCCCAAAAACCTCTCTTCTTCATTTTGGTGATTTCTCTCCTTATTCTCCACACCTGGGAGGAAGCATTTGTTTTCTCTCTCTAGCAGCCAATGTCCTGTGGTTCCATCCTAAATAGCTTCAGCAATGACAAAATTTCATTCTTCTCTGTAGCTTATATCTATCATTTCTTTGCTCTCTTTTCCCTAAGTCAGCTTTTGTTTGAGACTCTTGCTAGCCCCATAGAATGTGGTTGGAATAATTTCCTCTCTTTCATTTCTGTGGAATAGCTTTACAATCCTTGCTATAGGACATTTTTCAAAGTTTGGTGAAACTCAGCAGTGAAACAACACAGTCCTGAGCGTCTCATTTCTGGCAGATTCATTACTACTAAAATATGTTTTATTTATTTACACATTTGGTTTTGGAAATATTTTCTAAGATCAATATTGGTAGAACCTATACATGGAGAAATACTTCTGTTTGCACTAGAATTTCCAGCTCAAGATCTCAGATTTTTTAAAGAAACAAATTTCTAATCATGTTCTCAATTTCTCTGCTAAAAGTAGTGAAACTGATTTTATCTCTAATGTATGCATTATGATTACCCCTTTATCATTTTTCTTTGTTGGTTAGTTATTTAAGTTAAATTTTCTCTCTTTGGATAATCATGTATTTTGAGTTATACAAATCATGCATTTATTTCAATGGGCTATAAAAGCATGGAAGACAATGTGGAACTTATTCTAACTCAGACTCAGCAGTTGCACTTCTCCTCCCTCCTTCCCATATTCAGTTGTCTTCCACCTATTCTAATGCTCTACTCTGTGCTCATGGATGTCTTCCACACCAATTATGAAGACAGTCCAAGAGGGATCCCATATCTTCTGTGGGTATACATTAATTTTTCTTCTCCAGTGACTCAGGAAATTCCAATCTCACCATCTGAGGAAGAAGAACCTAACTCTAAGAACATGACCAAGTGATCAGGACATTCCTCACAGTTTCCAATTTACTGTCTCATTAAAACACAGAATAAAATGCCTCAGAAGGAGGTGAATTTGGAATAGTGGGCTCCCCCAGCAGAGGAGGAGGACCCCAGTGTCAGTGGAGATTTGTGTAAATGGAAAGTCAGGTGGTGACATGCTCAGAACCTGGGTTAGATAATCATGAATTCTGTCTCTGCTACTCAATTGTTTCTTTCCATCCCCAAAAAGCCAGGCCTGGGGTCTCCTGACAGGTAGATCAGGCCACTCCAATGATGTGAGGAGGCACCTTATCTATCAATGTGGGATGTATTCATCCAAATATTTGTCATTTTGTTGAAATGTTGGCCAGTGTCCTCAAATTTGGACATCTCAATCCTTCCTTCTAGTGCCTCTATATGACATGTGAATCCAGAAAACCTTCTAGTTTTTCAAGATGCCAGCATTTCACGTTTTACAGCCCTAAGTCCCTAACCTAAGCAATGCTAAATTAAGACATGGAAATGAATCTGAATCACAGTGCTGGAGAATTGGCTGTGTTCATCCTGATGTAGAAAAACTTTTCCATTTTTCCCATAGGTGAAGTTTAAGGACTGTGAGGTATTGGACACACTTAAAGCAGCAGAAGATGCCATAAGAAATGCTGTGATTGAGTACTGGCCTCATGAATATTTGATCCAATGAATGAGATGGAGAGTCAGGCACCAAGGTAGATTGAGAATGTCCACAACACTGGAGGCTATAACCAGCCTGAAAAAACAGAAGAAACAGGGAACAAATGAGTGATGGGTAAGTGGGCATCCCAGCCTTGGGCACTGAACTCCAATGAAATGTTGCCAAGTTGTCCCTTTTTCTCTACATGATGATCACAGCCATGTCCATGCAAAAAAGTGCAAACAGAGAGAAATATACCAGGATGCCCTCTCAAAAAGATAAAATCTTAGTCCATTTTCCTGTGCATTCAGTAAGGGGTAGGATTCAGGGCCCTCTAAAAACATGACCATGGCAGGCACAAAGGCAATGAAGTTTATGTGAATTGATTTAGTGGTAAATGAGAAGGGTTGCCTGCAGATAGGGATGGGATATGATGTGAGGGAAGACACAGACCTAGAGAAGGTCACAGTAAGTCACCACAAACACAGAGGAACTGGGACCTGAAACATTTCCTCCTCCTCTGGATTAATTCAAATACCCTGTTTTTTCCTACAGGCAAGAAGAGCAGCAGTAACATACTCCACTCCAGAGATTTCCTAGGAGACACCAGGGCAGACAGGAACTAGGGAATGAAGTGACAGAATCCTGTGCCGATCTGAGTGTCAACCTCCACCCAGTCTCCACCTGATTACCACATCTTCCATGTCCTTTCTTACATGTTTGTGGGTATGTTTAATCAAATACCTCATCATGAGAAAACATACCATGCAGCCATTTTCATACTGCTAGAAAGGGAACAATCTGAGATTTCCTATAAAAACTCCTCAGTCATCACACTTTCCTCAAAGTTGCATGACCTAGATCTATCGCATGGGAGAATGCACAATATAGCCTTTTACATCTTAGTTTACAAGACCCCATATTAAGAATGTGATATCCTCAACTATGATATGAAATATGTCAAATAGATACTGTAATGGGTGTTTTACTAATCATCACTGAGGTAGAACACTCATTGTATTTGAAGTTACCAATCAAATGATTACTCTGAAATTTGACATTCTCCATTCTATTTCCTGTACAGGTGACTTAATTTTCCTTGACACAAAGCATTGGTAATGAAGTTGTAATATGTTGGTTCTCTCCTCCAGCATCCCACCAGGCCTTTGCCAAAGTAAATACCTGGGAAGATGTCGGTACTGGTACCTGTGGTCCCCAATCAGTCAGCTGCCAAGAATACTGATGAGAAACCCATCCTCCCTTCAGCACATTCCTTCCAAAGTAAAGAACTTGACTTTTACTCAGTTGCTGCACCCAAAACCTGACAGGATGTGATCACCACTGTCAACTGCCAACCAGCAGTAAGACCCTGTGTCCAGATCCCTGCCCTCCTTGAAAAGAGAGCAGAGGAAAAGTAAGAGGGTGTCTCTTTAAAGTTTCCCAGGCTGCCTCTAAAACCATGGCAGGAGTGAGCTCAAACCTCAGTCAGTTGTCAGGTGTCCTGATGTGAATAAACAGCTTTTCCTGTAGCCTGCAGCATGGAGAGAGGGCCAGGAACAAAATCAGCATCAAGGTCTCAGACAAAATGCATGCCCAGTTTCCTTTAAAGACTTGTCAGAATGCCCAAAAGAAATGTACCCTTGGCCCCAGCCTGACTTCACCATAGAGCCCTTGGAATCCACATTTGCGGTTCATGAGTTTCTGCCTTCTATGACAGTTTCAAGTGGACTTGGAAACAAATGTTACCCCACATGACCCAAGATATTCCAGCCCAAGTTTCCAACATGGAGTTTTACCCTCCAAGGAAATGCCCTGCACTGAATCATGTCCCCCCCTGCACCACATCTAGCCCTGCAAAAGCTAGCTTGGTTCCACGACAACCCCTCAGAATGGTGTACAGGAGACTGCCCCATGCCTGGTGGAGCTCCAGGTTCAGTACAGGTTCCCCTTCTTCGGCCCCTACACAGCCCAATGCTCCTATAAGACACCTCCTTTCTTGTCATGTCTGAGGAACACAGCTTTCATGTGCCCATGGGTGCCTTCTATGAGAATCAGCATTTGTCCTCCTCCTCTGAGGACAGTGACAAGGAGTGAGGCACTCCAATGCAGGGAAGACTGGTCTTCTAGTAACAAGTGTCTTAGGGGGCACTTTGGAACTGAGGAGGCAAAGATGAAGGAAATAGGCTGCAGGTGGGTTAGAGGAGCCTCCTAGCTCTGGGGCAGGTGCAAATTCTAGGACTGCAGACAGTTCTAGAACAGACACACACAGTGGCTCTCATATTCTCCACCTCTGAATGATGGTAGTTTCAATTGGGATGTTCAAAGTGTATTGTATTTCATTTTATATTGTTCAATTGGCAAATGAAGGATTGCATATGCTGTCCAAAAGAAACACTGGAGGTGTATATATTAATTGTAAAGTAAGCACAGGCTCCATTGAATCTCTCTTTTCTATGAGAGAATTGTAGGCAACACTAGCTGATCACTGGGACCTCTGTCCTTGCAGCAGTGTCCTGTCCTGAGGTGGGAGTTTTGAATGCAGAATCCTTCAGTGAAAACCATAATGGATATTTTCCTTGCCCTTACACATTGTGATTATTTACATCATGGAAAACATGTGTTTCAAATATGTTTTATCTAATGAAATGCTCCCCATATTTTATTGTGTCCATATTGTGAGTGCATTCCTCTACATATCTCTTTCAGAATCATTTCTCTCCACCAAAATTCATTTGTTGTGCACTGATGCTCAACAGGCCTGATGTGGAGCTCCTAGTGGTGTGAAATATTTTCAACATAGCAATCAAAGATGATTCATATTGTGCAATTAAATGTGTCACTGTACGTTCTGTTGAACATAATAAAGTTGGAAAAGTGGGAATCCCAGATAAAAATATTATGTTCATTTTGAGGCCTGAACACAGAGGTTTTTAAACACTCTGTAGGTGACCTTACCCATCAGCAACTGGAGACTCACTGCAGCAGTTAGAAGGAGCACAGGTCTTTCATATGCAACTGCCATTTGCTATATATTGGAAGAGATCTGACTATAATGCAGAAGGACTCTGTGGCCTTGAGAGAAGATAAAGCAACTAAACTCTCCCTCCTCCTTGATGGCACTGACAATGGTGTCACTATTTAGACAGAGTGCTAGGGTGATGGTGCTTCTTAACCCCAGGCAGGTAATTCCAGTGGGAAGTGGGGAGGAGAAACATTGAGCTCCTCATGGCTCTTGGCACCCTAATGTGCTGGTCAACTCTGTCAGGTACAGGATTAAAATGAGGAAACCATGCTTCTAACCACCAGGAGAGACCCAGGAATTGATATCTCTAATGAAGTCAATAGTCTGGCTGGTGTTAACCCTTCCACTGCAAATCCTGTTTTACTGTTCTGGTGCACAGAAACAGCACACTCAGCCTCTCCCACCAACTGACATTATTTTCCACACTAGGTTGTTTTCTGTATTGCTCATCATTTGCTCCCTGAAAGATCACTTGATTTCTGAGACTGAGTAAATGGAGATACATAAAAACTGATGTGTGAGCAAGGCAGCCTTTTGAATCAAATATATTTTTTTATTTGACTAGGCATTCTGCAAGTTTCCTGGTTAGTCAACTATTGTTCAGAGAGTTCTATGCACAGGTGCATGTGCTGACAAACCAAGTAGTGTGTGAAATCATTCTCATATTCCTTCATTGAGCAAAATGTAATGACTGAGGCACATACAGGAAGGAAGAAAGGGTACAGACAAAAGAGGGAGATTAGAAGGAAGAATGTAGAGAGGGGAAGATGTCTTCCACCAAATCTGCTCCCAGGAGTACTGATTTCTGGGTCTTCCTCAGAGATATAATTCTTTAAGGAGAAAAGTGTGGAGAACACCTGGCTGCTCCTGCAGTTACTGAACCTGAGAAAGACAATGCTGTGCAGGAATTTGCTGACCAGGAGCAGCCAGTGGAGCTGACCCTCCCCCTGAGAAGGCACAGTGGGGAGAAGGACCCTGCAGTGGAGCCTGCTTCTATGATGACCAGAGGGGCTGCACTACCTTGTATGCATGTGAGACTGTGGTGCATTTGTTTGCAGTGTAGAGGTTTCTTGCAGACTAGGGTCTGTTGACTTTTTATTCCCATGTAATTTGTCCTCATGCTCTCTCCAGGGAATTACCCACCAATTAAACTCCAACACACGATGACAGGAAGAAATGTTTTCTTGGTCAAAATATGCAGGCATTCCCTAAGGCCAGTGTCCAGCTGTGAATCAGGAACTTTGCATCAATCTAGATGCATGCCTGACCAGAAAATATGTTAGGAAATATGAACCAAAGTGTTGCAGAAATGAATTAGCTTATCTACCAATTCAAAGGGAACAGTGAGAAGCAATCCCTCTGGTGTTGTTACATCTCCTTTAAAATCGAAGCACAATTGAAGAGTTTTCTTATCATTGTTTTGATTTTTGGGGAAAAATATTAATATAGGTCAAAGTTTTAGTTTCTTAGAGGGATCCTCCTCTCTTTTTCCACTGATTTTCATCTGCCTAATCTCAATTTTCATTTTTAGCTTTTGTACTCCTATTCTGAATCTTTTCATAAGTTTTGATGTATGTGACAGTGTTTCTAGTACCTAGAATTTTCATTCATTTGGCATATCAGCTCCACTGATGTGTCAACAGGGCAATTATACAGTCATAGGCAGTGACAAATTTCAATGAATTTCTTCTCCCAATTTTTCAGAAACAAGTTCTTTTTCCAGAATCATAGGCAAGGAAGGTGCACATAGGAATGTGAGGTAATATCCAAAGAGTACCTCAGAAGAAAAGACACCCCTATCATCAGGTCAGTGGTAAGTTTTGTGCATGCAAATGCTGGTGATAGAGGTGAAATACCACACAGTGGTTAAATTAGTGACTGAGTTCAACTGCCTATCTGTAGTTAAACTGACTTTGAGCAATTTTCCAGCCAAATCTTTGCATAGGTTAAATTCACTCAAAATTTTAAATGAGTTAAAACCAACTTATACAATCTTAAAACTATAGTACATTTCACAAACACTACTTATGTACTTGGTCCTTCAACTTATAGAAGTTATCAAAATTATTCCAACAGCTCTGGTATAAGGATGCTACCAAATAGAGTATAATTGACCCACTTTGGAGAAATGTGGCATGCACATGGAAGTACAAATGGAAAAAACCTTTGTCTTTTGAGTATTAATGGTTAGAGAATGATTCAAATGTATCTGAATTAAAGTATTTTTAAAATTTTGCACAACATCTTTGATTTATCTACACATAGAGTGTGATTCTTCACAAGTAATGTGAACTAAAGTGAAGTCAGTCCTCCATTTTTGTGAGTTCCACATTCATGAATTTAACCAAGTGTAGTGAAAAACCCAAAGAAAATGTGTCTGTGCTAAACATATAGGGACATTTTTCATCACTTTATTCCCTGAATAATATGTTATAGCATGTATTTACATAGAATTTGCATTTTATTAAGTATAATAAACTAGAGATGATTTGAAGTATACAAGAGAATGTATGTAGGTTATATGCAAAGACTACACAACTTTATCTTTTATAATTTATTTATTTTGATTCATTGTAAACAAATGGGGTACACCTTGTTTCTCTTGTACCTGAAGAGAATTCATACTACTTGTATAATCATATATGTACATAGGGTAATGATGTTTGTCTCACTCTGTTATTTTCCACCCACCCCTTCCACCACTCTTTTTCATCTCTACAATCCATCCTTCCTCCATTCTTACCTCCCTACCACCCCCCGTTATGTATCTACATCAGCTAATCAGAGAGATCATTCATCCTTTGGTTTTTTAGGATTGTCTTATCTCTGTTAGCATGATATTCTCCAGCTTCATCCCTTTGCCTGCAAATGCCCTAATTTTATTCTTCCTCATGGTGCAGTATATTCCATTGAGTATATATACCATAGTTTCTTTATCCATTCATCTATTGACTAGCTATTGTGAATTGAGCAGCTACAAACATTGATGTGGCTGCATCACTGTAGTATGCTGATTTTAAGTCCTTTGGGTATAGTCCAAGGAATAGGATAGCTGGATCAAATGGTGGTTCCATTCCAAGTTGTCTGAGGAATCTCCACACTGCTTTCCAGAGTGTCTGCACTAACCCCACCAGCAATGTATGAGTATACATTTTTCCCCACATCCTCACCAACACCTATTGTTGCCTGTATTCTTGATAATTGCCATTCTAATTGGGGTGAGATGGAATCTCAGAGTAGTTTTGATTTACATTTCTCTTATTACTAGAGATGTTGAACATTTTCTCATGTATCTGTTTTTTTTTGTTTGTTTTTGTTTTTGTTTTTTTGCGGTACTGTGGATCGAACTCAGGGCCTTGTGCTTGTGAGGCAAGCACTTTTACCATCTGAGCTATCTCCCCAGCCCTCATGTATCTGTTGATTGCTTGTAAATATTCTTCTGTGAAGTGTCTGCTCATTTCTCTAGCCCATTTGTTGATTGGGTTTGGTTGATTTGTAATGTTAGTGTAAAGTTTTTGTGTTCTTATAGATTCTGGAGATTAGTGTTCTATCTGAAGCGCATGTGGCAGACACTTTCTCCCACTATGGAGGCTCTCTCTTCACATTGCTGACAGTTTCCTTTGGTGAGAAAAAGCTTTTTAGTTTGAATCCATCCCAATTATTGATTCCTGCTTTTATTCCTTGTGCTTTGGGAGTCATGTTAAGGATGGCTGATCTTAAGCTGATATGATGAAGATTTGGATCTACTTTTTCTTCTATAAGGTGCAGGTTCTCTGCTCTGATTCCAAGGTCCTTGATCCATTCTGAATTGAGTTTTGTGCAGAGTGAGAGATAGGGGATTATGTTCATTCCACTGCATATGGGTTTCCAGTTTCCCGAGCACCATGTTTTTGGTAATGTATGGTTTATGTGGAAAATATTAACAACTTTTCATATTCTTTGCCAAACAGTAATCTCATACCTAGGAAGATTCACTGAAACTAAACAAATCACAAGAAGATGTAATTCACACATATGCATCTGCTCAGTGTTAAATCACAGAGCCAAGGAAGACTGTCAACAAATTGCATGGGCAATACCATAGTGACTGATTCATGTTCAGGAACACAAGAGCAATCATAGAGGAGGTCCACCACATGAATGTCACATCTGTGTGACAGGTGGTTCCACCTGCAGGAGTCAGTGACCCTTTCCTGCCTGTCTATCTAGACATCGACTGGAGAAAAAAGCAGTGAGGATGCATGTGTCATAAAGCTTGTGCCACAATCTTTTAATCCAGGATGTTCAACAGTGATGTTTATATTGAATGTCTGGGGATTAGCAAGGTACATTTCTCCATTTGACATTTTAACAAGTATTAGCTGAAACCATCAGAATTTCCTTCTGCATTAACCTTCAGTAGCTGTGATATCTCTGCTTTAAGATAAAATCACATATATAATTTTAATGTCCATTATAATGTAATTGAATGTATCATGAATTGCAATTTCTCCCTTAAAAAAACAACAACCATTGGTATTTGTAGTGAAATTTAATGTCCTGTACAAAAGTAGAATTCACTCACCCACATGTATTTGATGTCCAAACAAGAGACTAGTTTTTATGAATTGTGATTCTGATTACATATTTTTATATACATATATATATAATTATGTATATACTAATTATGTATATACTAATCAAGAAAAAAGCAAGAAAATATATCAATGGAAAAGAAGCTATCAAAACAACCCTAATAATGCTAAAATGTGTTAATATTACAATTGTATAGTTATACTTATACAGCTTATATAACTTGACCTACTTTAGAAGATAGAATCCCCTGCTTGTTTACACAGTCCATGTGAGTGATGTGTTTTTTCCCAACTTTTCACCATCAGATTGTGAATGTATTTGCCTATGTGGTGAGTCTCTTGGAGACAGGAATACATTGGATCTTGTTTATGAATCCAATCTTCCAGTCCATATCTTTCAATTGATGAGTGTTGGCCATCAATATTCAAGATTATTATTGAGATATGATTGGTGTTCCCAGTCATTTGGGTTTATTTCTAGTATTTAATTTCAATTAATTTCTTTTTTGATTGAGTATTCCTTTAGTGTAGTTCCTCCCTTCACTGGTTTTCGTTATTTAAATTCAACTTCAAGGAATGTTTTGCTAATGTGCGGCTTTGTGGTTATAAGTTCTTTTAATTTTGTTTTCATCAAGGTAGGTTTCATTTCAATTGAAAATCTGACAGTTAATTTTGGTGGATATAGGAATCTTGAATGGCATTCATTTTCTTTCTGAGGTTGGTATATGTTGGTCCAGGACCTCCTGGCTTTGAGAGTCTGGTTTGAGAAATCTGCTGAGATGCAAATTGTTTTCTCCTATATATAATCTGACATTTTCCCCCCACAGTCTTTAAACTGTTATCCTTATTCTGTGTACTAGGCATTTTCATTAAAATGTACCTTGAGGTGGCTCTGTTGAAATTTTGAACATTTGGAATATTGTAAGCATCTGCATCTTGTATTTGATTTTCCATTTCATTCTTTGAATATGAGAAATTTTCTGAGACTATTTCATTGAAAAGATTGTGCATTCTTTTGGTTTGACTCTCTGCAGTTTACTCTATCCTGATAATTCTTAAATTTGCCAAGGAAGGATCTATCCTTGTCTTTTAGTCTCATAGTATTAGATTCTGAATGTACTCCTACAGGTCTCCTGTGGCACCTTGGACTCCTGATATGGATCCATTTGCCAGTGTCCCCCAAAAATGTTGTTTCCCCATATCCTGTGATGGTGGCAAATCTAGTTGCATTAGGACTTAAGACGGCCCTTCGAGTTTTTGGAGTTCATCCTCAGACAGTTATTGTCCCATATATGACAAAACAAATTAAAATACTAGTTAACAAAAATGAAGATTGGGCAATTGTCTATTGTTCCATCATGGCCACATTTGATAATCACTTGCCAAGTTCACCTATTGTCAGCTTCTTCAAAAGACATCCTGTTGTTTTCCCTCAGGTTGTTAAGGCTCAACCTATCCCAGCAGCAAAAACAATCTTCACAGATGGCTCCTCCTCCGGTACAGCTATACTAATTTCTGATAAAGTACAGACTATTATTACTTCCCATAAGTCTGCTCAAAAAACTGAACTAGAAGCAATAATAAGTGCCTTACAAACATTTCCTGAGGAACCTTTAAATATTTGTACTGACATTCTCTATATTGCCCAGCTTGTGCCACAGCTTGAGACAGCTGGACCCACTAGTCCTCAATCTACTTTACAACAATGCTTTTATCAAGTACAAACTCTTCTGTGGCCTCACAAAGAACCTTTATATATAGGCCATATCACAGCACATTCAGGCTTGCCAAGGCCTTTAGCTCAAGGAAATTCTACTGCAGACTTAGCTACTCAACATCCTCATGTATTTAATATTGTAAAAGAAGCAATTAATTTCCATAAAGATTTTCATGTCAGTGCTACTACTCTCAAAATAAAATATAGCATTACAAAAGAACAAGCCAGAAATATAGTAAAACTGTGTCCTGCCTGTGTGCCTCATTTATCTGTTCCTCATTTTGGAGTCAATCCTAGAGCACTCCTTCCAAATCCTCTATGGCAGATGGATGTCACCCATATCCCTGAATTTGGTACTTTAAGATTTGTACATGTAACTGTAGATACCTACTCAGGATATATATTTGCACCCGCCCATACAGGGAAAAAGAGAAAAGATGTGGATCAGTCATTACCTTCAAACCTTTGCTACTATGGGAAGGCCAAAATCATTTAAAACAGATAATGGGCCTGCGTATACTTCTTCTTCATTTCAACAGTTTTGCTCAAAGTTTAATGTCTGTCATTCTACTGGATTGCACTACAATCCACAAGGACAAGCTATCCTGGAAAGGGCTAATCAAACATTAAAAGTCTGATTAACTAAACAAAAAAAAAAGGGGGGGGGGAATAGGGGCATTAACCCCTCCCAAAAACAAACTTAACCTTGCTTTATTCAACCTCAATTTTTTAAATTGAGGCCCATTATCTGTTTTAAATGATTTTGGCCTTCCCATAGTAGCAAAGGCTTGAAGGTAATTTTTAAAAATTGGATGCTATGGGCTATACTGCGGCTGATAGACATTTTAGTGGAAAGTCTGGTGGCCATCCACAAGCAATGTGGAATGACATCTTGACTGGGTCCTGGAAAGGACCTGACCCAGTGTTAATTTGGGGGTGAGGATCTGTTTGTGTTTTTCCTCAGGACCAACAACAACCTATCTGGGTCCCAGAGCGCTTGGTAAGAACATATCCATAAGAAAGAAGATGGCACCAAAACACAAAATGATGGTGATGGTGGTAAGCCTGCTGTTGTTAGCTCTTCCTAAAACTTTTGGGGATATATTCTGGAGACTGCTCCCTCAATTATTTCCTAGTACAGAAATAATTGTACTAGGTATCCCTTACCTACCATCTGATTCCACTTTTAAGCCACTTAATACTAGTCTAAACTTCAAGTTAAGGGGTAGTCTTTGCTTCCTCTGGTTAGCCACATCAGAAACCGCCAATGGTGCCTTGCCCTGTGTGCAGCTTGCTCCCAATTGGAATCTTTCTTCTGGGTATCGGCATGGATAGGACCGTTATGCCTTTGCTTTAAATATATCCAAGGCCATTGGTAGTGCAAATTATACACAACAGCCTAGATGGGGTCCCACTTGTACCCCAATTTCTTATGGTGATGTTGGATCTATTAAATGGAATAGGTGTCAAGGAGATGTTACAGCTTATAAGGTGACTCCTTACTTTTCCCTTGGGCCATTTGCCATAGATTGGGAAACTGTTAAAGAAACATTGAGGAAAGCAAATGCACCATATATGTATGCTGCTGTAGATACTGATTTTTATACCAATGACTATTCTCCTCTTTCCATGTAGTCTCTTTGTGGTGCATGTTCTTGTATGGATATTAGTCCCCTTAGTATAATACAGGGAGGCAATCTCTCTATTATTGAAAAAATGTGCAGTCAAAAACAAGCCAATGTAAATCGAAGAAGTACATCTGTTTATAATTATACAGGGTGCGTGGCCAATTTCACTTCCTTTAATCAATCTTCCCCCCTGCTCCTGTATATGTCACATCACTGTTTGTGCTCATTCTGTCTAACAGTTCTAAGTTTAATATTAACATTACTAATAACAATGATAATGATACTGAGGTCCTTAACTGCACTAACCAAGAGTGTTATGTATCTAGTTGCTAAAATGCTTCATTATTTCCTCTGGTTGTGATTGTCAGGACTCCTAAATTTGTTCCAGTCCCAGTGACCTTAAATCACAGTGAGTGGAATTTCCTATCCGTGAGAGCCAAAAGAGATTTTGGTATCTCAGCAATTATAGCCATCGCTGTTGCTGTGGCAGCTGCTGTGGATGCTGCCACTGCTGCTGAACTTGCCCTAGGAATTGCAATTCCTACTGCTCATGCACTCAAGAACCTCTCACAAGCCACTGCCAAAATATTGATAGCCCAGTAAAACATCAAAACACATCTTACCATGGGAATCCTGATTCTAAACCAAAGAGTGAACTTACTACAAAAACAAGTGGACATGTTGACTGTTACCGCACAGATGGGCTGTCTAGTACATGCCCAAGCATTATGTGTTATCCCTATACCCTATTCTAATATTACTGCTGCTGCAAATATGTCCAAATAGCTTGGAAGCATGCTTAATGGGACATGGGCTAAAAAGATGTCTAATTTGACTACCCTATTAAGAAATTCTATATTTGTGATAAACTACAGTCAACAATTTGGTAAACAATGGATGGGAAGTTTTCTATGATGGTATTGATGTTCTTGCTTTTATTATTGCTGCTCAGATATGTTTCCTTTAAGGAGTTATCAAAGTCAGCAAGCTTTAGTTGTATGGCAAGGCCTTATGGCCAAGGATCAGGGCTCTGATCTACAGATTTGACTGTCCCAATTACAGGGCTGGTAGTCAAAGATGGGTAGACACAGGGTGGACTTTATACCAACCTAGGACAGGGTTCAAAGCATACCAACAGCTCTTTGACTCCCAATGATGGGTGAGGATAAAGTGTGACTCTGGCACCTATGACAGGCACAATCACTATCCTTTTCTTTAAATAAAAAAAGGGGGAGCTGTTAAGGGTCATCTTGGACAAGATGGCACCTGGCAGTTAGCCAAAGGGCGCTGACTGCCAAAATGAGGAAGTATCTAAAGGGCTGTTTGCTTTTACTCGTTCCTTGGAGACTTATGATGTGTTAACGCCAGGCTGAAAGATTGGCTATCTAAAATCATGCCGCGTGTGGACAGTTCATGATTTATATAGTGTTATGCTGGCATTCCCCTGCATGCTTACCTGCATGAGATAAAGCTTTGCTATGATTGGCTGATCCTGGTATGTAAGCTAGGAGCCTAGGGGAGGAAGAAAAGAAAAGAAGCAGAAAAGAAGCAGGAGACAAAGAACCTGGGAGGCTACAATAAATCTCGTCAAACTGAAACTTAGTGGTGTCTTCTATCTCTCTGCCATGTCTGCTGGACTGGACACTGGGTGTGGTTTCCTGTTATAAAGCTTTGTCTATTCCTTTACAGTTTTTCTGTAACTGCCTGGAGATGTCTGTGCAGTGGTGTAGAGGAGGAGAGACACAACTTCCTTGGATTGCAGTAGAGGGGGGATGACTTCTGTTCTCATGCTCAACTCTGTATCTGGTCTTTTTGCCTCTCAGACTGGTTAAAGCCTCCTGTGTTCTGGATATTCTCAGGTTTCCCTTGTGCCTGATCCTCTTTCTCCTGTTGTGGGCCCAAGGATTGTGGGGCCAGTGCCCCATCCCAGCACTTCACAGGTCATCTTCATTTCCTCCAAATGTTTCCAAAGTCCCCACATTCCTTGCACTTCACCTGTGGGTTGAAAATGAAAATGTTAGTGCATGAGCAGAACCACAGCAATATTCCATTATCAAGAAAAGGACAGATTTTCACATTATAGTTTGGGGAGAAACTGAGGCATGTGATCCATTACTAGGATACTGGAGATGCTAGAGTTGTTCCCAAACACAGATTTGGTGGAGGAAAACAATTAGGAAGAACTACACATTCTGAGAGATGGTATACTGAGCCAGGTTTCAAAGAGTGGACAAAATCCTGGCTGGATGTGATACTTATTTGCAGGTAAAGTGGACACTGGCAGCATAAGAACAGACCAGTTGGCCTGATGGGGAATTCCCAGGCTAGGCCATCATGGGATTGGAATGGACAGCTCAGTTATAGAGATAGAAGCATGTATGATCTAACCCAGGCTCATTAATTCACATTGCCCTCTGGCTTTCCACATACCCAGGCCTCCACTTACCCTGGGATCCTCCTACTCTGTTGGGGAACCCTGTGACCCACTGATGCTCTCGGCTGCTTTGTCACATTCTGGGCATTAAAGGATCTGTGCAGCTGAGGGTGTGAGGAACGACCTGCCCACTGCCTCATCTCCTTTGTCAGGTGTGTCTTCCTCAGGTGTCAGATAGAGAATTCCCTCAGTCACATGGAGAAGAAAAAAAAATCCTATTCACAGAGAAACAAATGCCCTCCTATGTGCATGTCCTTGCCATTGTGTGATGGGTAAAACCATGACCACATAGTCAGATCTGTTCCACAAGTGTGATGTCCCATTCCCACATGTTTCTCCATTCTCTGCTATGGTCAACTGGTCCAAGGACAGGACCCTGCCCTATGCCAGACACACTGCCTGGTGGTGAGACATTTGTTCCCATGATGGCTGATTCTAGAGAACTTGTTCATTTCTACGGCAACACAGTGTGTCAGTGCAAACAGGGGAAGCGATTTCCTTGAGTGATAAAAGAATCATGGCCATGAGGACTGATATATGTAGTTCTCTTACACAACTATTTGAAAACCAAAACTATTTTCATATATGACAAATTTTGAGTCAGAGAAGATAGTTTTCAGATAAATGTTCCAAAGAAAATCTATTATCTTCATACTTAGACTTGAAGCTCATAATTTGCATTCTAATTTGCTGACTTAAGTTTAGCACCCTACTATTTACACTCTCATAAATATAAAGTTAATGCATTTTTAAAATTTTTATTATTTTTTATTTTGATTCATTGTACACAAATGTAGTACAACTATCTTTTCTCTGGTTGTACAACATGTAGAGTCACACCATGGGCGTAATCTTAAGTGTACATAGGGTAATGATATTTATCTCATCCTATTATTTTCCTTTTCCCACCATCTCCCCACCCTTCATTTTCCTCTATACAATTCATCCCTCCTTCATTCTTGCATGTCTCTCATCCCCCATTATATATCATCATCCACTTATCAAAGAAATTATTCAGCCTTTGTTTTTCTGGGAGTAGCTTATTTAAGTTAGCATGATATAGTCCAACTCCATTCATTTACCTGCAAATACCATAATTTTATTCTTTATGGCTAAATAATAGTCCCTTGTGTGTATATATGTGTATATATACCATATTTTCTTTATCAATTCATCTATTGAAGGGCATCTAGATTCATTGTATTATCTAGCTCTTGTAAATTAAGGTGGTAGAAAATATTGAGGTCGCTGTGTCAAAGTTATATGCTGATTTTAAGTCCTTTTGGTATAGGCCCAGGAGTGGGGTAGTTGGGTCAAATTGTGGTTCCATTCGAAGTTTTTCAAGTATTCTCCATACTGCTCTCCAGAAGTGCTGGAGAACTAAGAATGAACAGAGGAAGTATTTAGGCTTGATATGTCTGTGTGATAAATTAGGCCCGAAATCAAGAACTGACATATACAAAACACTGACATAATATCCTAATTCTTTTCTGATCACAGTGGACCTAAGATAGGAATAAACAGTAAGAGAAATTCAGACATTTTTTAAAATATGGAAAATGAATAATTGATTTTTCAAGAAAGAGTTGATCATTCAAAAATGACAAGGAGAGATCCGAAATGGTAAAAGAGAAGAAGCTGCATTTCTGGTGACTCGGTGGATTGAAAACAAGAAAGTACACAGGCAGCTCCTCTACAATGTGGGTAAATAAAATGATGGGAGGATATGTTGCTTCATCATAAATCTAGGCCTACAAAAGACCGGGGATACAGGAGATTGCATAAAATAAAATAAGAAAAACTCCCCAGTGGCACAGACACTGACACAAAAGGGCTGGATGTTGCAGTCACAGGGGTCCCTCCATGAGAATAACAAAGGGATAAGAGAATTTAAGGAACCAGCAGTTTTTGGAGGTCTGAGGCCATGTCTAGGGACAGAGCATTTAGAGACCTAGGACATTGCAACAAGGACATTTTCGAACAAAGCAGTAGGACACCCTGCATGATATCTGAGTGTGGGGAAAGAAGCCACAATTTCTCCAGGTGGCATAAGGGGAAAAAAAAAAAAAAAGAACAATTTTGTAGCTGTGGCTGGGGGGCTGGCAACTGAGGAAGTCAAGTCCTGGCAAACTTGAGTTTGACTTGATCTATAGGACCAATAAACACACACTGCATGACACAGAGTGAACTTAAGTGACCAGAGAAAATCAAATGTGGAGAGAGGCTGACACAAGGGACAACTGGTGTCAGAAATCCATCTCGCCTTACCCCTCCCCCTCCAATCTGACTGCTTGCAGGACCTGCTGGGAGAGACACATCTGCTCAGGAACTTTGCAGGTTGGGGGCAGATAAAATTCTGTGGAGACCCAATGAGAGACCAGGAAGCATGGAGTCTGCAGGTGATGTAGGGGGGACTAAGAATTGAACCCCTACCAATTGAGTGGAAACCAAGGGAAGCCGTGGGGTAAAGTTGTACAGCATGGACTTGAAGTGCTGGGTGCAGGAGGTGTGCTGATTTAAAATCTCCAGATCAATTGCCATTTGGCAAAGAACCTCCAGCCTAACTAAGCCTAAACCCTGCCTCCAGGGATTCCACCTCTGGGATTTCCTTTCTCACTCCAGCAACAGAGAATTGAGAACCAAGCTCCTCAAGACCACACCTAAAACTTCAGAGAAGAGAAGCTGAGAATATTTTGAAATTCAATGAAAATAATTCTTTAACTTTGCATCAAGATTTTTAAAAAATTCTTTTTCACTGTTTAATTGTGACCTTCATGGTATATTAATACAGTTTATACATTTATACAGTTTCCTATTTTCTTCTCATCTCTAGCATTCTTGAAGCGAATTATTTCATAAGGATTACTTCTTTATGAACTAAGATGTTTACTTAGTATATTGTAGTTTTGTTTTGTATTCATGTATTTCTTAATTTTTCTTTAAAGTTTTTGCTGAAGACTTTCCCACACACGTGGCATTGATATGGTTTCTCTCCAGTGTGGGTCCTCTCATGCACCTGAAGTTTATATAATTTACTAAGGGCTTTCCCACACAGTTGGAATTCATATGGTTTCTCTCCAGTGTGGATTTTGTAATGCCCTTTAAGGTTGCAAGAGTTCCTGAGGGCTTTTCCACACACATGGCGTTCATTTTGTTTCTCACCTATGTTGGTTCTCTCATGTTGTCTAAACTCAGTAAAGTAACTGAAGCCTTTCCCACAAAAAGTACATTGACAAATCATTTCCCCTGTTGTAGTTACATTGAGTCTCCTTAGATCAGAGGTTTGATTCAAGGATTTGCTACATAGATGATGTTCATATTGAATCTCTCCAGGGTCCTTCTCTTTGCATTTTCTAGTATGTAAACCTTTCATATGACCCTTCAAGCATAGCTGGCCTTCACATGACATACTGCTATCATTTTCCTTGTTTCCTCTGAGGTAAAAATTGTCAGTGAGGGATTGTTCACAACTGCGGTTGACCCCGTGCATCTCTTCTGGGTGAGTAAACATAAGTAGAATAGATGCAGTTGTGATACAGATCTTCCTCCAAGTTTTTCATTCCAATGAATGTTCCCGAAATTGAGATTTCTGTTTTGAAAGAAGATGAACCTCTCTTAATGATGTCTCAGATAAATGCATGAACAAACTTCTCTACATTTGAATCTTAGACACATCCATTGTAATATGAAAACTAAAACATTTCCACTTTAGATTCCATATGTGTAGTACATAATTTCCAGGTGAGTCAAGTAATATTCATTTGCTACTATGCTACTTAAAGGGGCCAGATTATTTTTATGAACATCAATGTTTCAAAGACTAGCTACATGAAAAATGCTAATTGTTAATTTCTCAAAGCATGCAAACTCTACAGAGCTTTTGGCTCAGAAATTGGGTAATGTCAACAGAGTTACATCCATGAAGTTGTACTCAATTACTAATTTATTCTGCTGACAGGTCTTAGATTTGCCTGATCAATGTTCCCAACACTGAAACTTACCTTTGACATATTGAGGGGTGTGTCCTTCCTGTTCATAAGTGCTCTGCATATTCTTTCCTGTATTTGGCATGCACTTTCCTTGCCTAAAATAGGTGAAAATACAAATTGGTAGCATTAAATTCAGAGAGAGTCTTTTTTTGTTGAAAAAACACAACAATCTCATAAGCATATTTTTACCTCATTGACACTTTCACAGAGGAGATGTTTTAAATCAAGAGAAAAGAGTATGTAAGATGCTGGTAATTACAAAAGATAGTCAGGAGAGACTTACTGTAAAAATTGAAATGGAGAAAACTCTTTAAAGTAGAAAATCAGGAAAATAGATATTGTGGAAATTGACCTCCATAAAATACATTAGCATGTTTTGCCCTAAATGAAAAAAACAAATGTAAAACAAATAATAAATATAAAAGTAAAGATGCTATGTCAACACATGGGACATATTGTCCTATCATCCATGGCTACATTTTAGACAACACTGTTTATTTGATGACTAGGTTAGTAAATATTTCCAAGCTCATTCTCACTGGCCTAGCACCCTTCTGTGTGCAATAAGAAGTTGCTATTTCTCACCTGGACCCTAGCTTGAGGGAAGCCCTATTCCTGCTACAATCCACAGAATTTCTGCTTGCCTCAGATGCAAAGTCATTGCTGACTTGCAAAACAGACACTGTAGTCATTGTAAGAAACAAAATTTTTTTTGTTTTTTGTTTTTTTGTTTTTTGCAGTGCTGGGGATTGAACCTAGGGCCTTGTGCTTGCAAGGCAGGCACTCTATCAACTGAGATATATCCCCAGCCCAGGAAATGGGTTTTAAGATTTCTGTCAAGAAATGTGCATTATCATCAAGTCCATGAAGATGACTTAGCAAAAATGAACAGAATTTAGGAGGTGAGAGAAAACATTTAGCAGAGGAAATATTGAAGATAGACTATGTTCCCCAAAGAGGCAGGACTGAAGGACACTGACACTCATGACCACATTCAAAGAATGCTGAATCTACAGACCTTGAGGAAGTTCATGTCTCCACAAAATACGACTTTCAAGTGGAATCCAAGATAAGCACCACAAAAATTTTCAAAATTCTCTTGTTTTCAGTATTCTCTCCTTAGGCACAGTAACCATATAAGAATCACTATTTGTAAATATTAGGTCTATTTATTGATTTGAAATTTTTCAAGCAGATTTAATTTCAAAAAGTTTGTGAAATTATGGTGTGGACCACATTCTATTGTGGTGCATAGTGAATTGTATAATGTTGATGGACTCACCAAGTTAGACTAGATGATTGATGACTTCCAGCATCACTGATCTGTGTAGCATTTTCTGAGGTGCGTCCAGCATGGCCCAGTCTTCTTGGGTAAATCTTACAGTTACATCTTCAATGGTCATCAATTCCTAGAACATTATTGACAAGCAAGCTTAGAGAGAGCAATTCTTTCGAATTCCCAAAAGAAGGGTTGAGAGGACAGTACTGAGGCAGAAGGAAACTCGGTGTTCATGGAGACCAAACTGCTTAGGGCACCAACATACTCATTCCCAGCACCCAACACTCCTACATTTGTAACCCAGAGATATCCAGCATTGAATTCATAGAATTGATAATAAAGGAATATGAGATGATATAGCATCACAAATCATGAAACATTTCAATGTCTGGTAATTATAACTTTCAGACAGACAGGTTATAATAAGATTTTCATTTGAAACATTTTGAGTAAAATTTTTTAAAATTATTTTTATTGTAAACAAATGGGATACATGTTATTTCTATTTGTACATGGAGTAACAGCATACCATTTGTGTAATCATATATTTACATAGGGTAATGATGTTTGATTCATTCTGTCATTTTTTCCTCCCCCCTCCCCTCCCACCACTCTTTTCCCACTATACAGTCCCTCCTTACTCTATTTTTGTCCCCCTCACAACCCCCATTATGTGTCATCATCCGCTTATCAGTGAGAAAACTTGCCCTTTGGATTTTTGAGATAGGCTTATCTCACTTAGCATGATATTCTCCAATTTCATCCATTTGCCTGCAAATGCCATGATTTTATTATTCTTTATAGCTGAGTAATATTCCATTGTAAATATATATATACCACAGTTTCTTTATCCATTCATCAATTGAAGGACATGTAGTTTGTTTCCACAATCTGGCTATTGTGAATTGAGCAGCTATGAACATTGATGTGACTGTATCTCTGTAGTATGCTGATTTTAAGTCCTTTGGGTATAGGCAGAGGAGTGGGATAGCTGGGTCAAATGGTGGGCCCATTCCAAGTTTTCTAAGGAATCTCCACACTGCTTTCCAGAGTGACTGCACTAATTTGCAGCCCCACCAGCAAAGTATGAGTGTACCTTTTCCCCCACATCCACTCCAACACCTATTGTTGCTTGTATTCTTGATAATCCCCATTTTAATTGGGGGTCAGTGAGATGGAATCTTAGGGTAGTTTTGGTTTGCATTTCTCATTACTAGAGATGTTGAACATTTTTTCATATGTTTGTTGATTGGTCATATATCTTCTTCAGTGAGTGTCTGTACATATCCTGAGCCCATTCGTTGATTGGGTTATTTGTATTCTTGGTGTAGAGTTTTTTTGAGTTCTTTATATATGCTGGTAATTAGTGCTCTATCTGAAGAATGAGTGGCAAAGATATTCTCCCACTCTGTAGGCTCTCTCTTCACATTACTGATAGTTTTCTTTGCTGAGACAAAGGTCTTTAGTTTGAATCTATCCCAGTTGTTGATTCTTCCTTTTATTTCTTGTGCTATGGGTGTCCTGTTAAGGAAGTCTGATCCTAAGCCAGGAAGTTGATGATTTGGACATACATTTTCTTCTATAAGGTTCAGGGTCTCTGGTCTGATTTCAAGGTCCTTGATCCATTTTGAGTTGATTTTTGTGCAGGGTGAGAGATAGGGGTTTAGATTCATTCTGTTGCATATGGATTTCCAGTTTTCCCAGCACCATTTGTTGAAGAGGTTATCTATTCTCTATTTTATATTTTTGGCATCTTTGTCTAGTGTAGGAAATTGTATTTATTTGGGTTTGTGTCCGTGTCCTCTATTCGGTACCATTGATCTACCTGTCTATTTTGGTGCCAAAACGATGCCTTTTTTGTTACTGTTGCTTTGTGGTATAGTTGAAGTTGTGGTATTGTGATACCACCTGTTTCATTCTTCCTGCTAAGGATTGCCTTAGCTATTCTGGGTTTCTTATTCTTACAGATGAATTTCATGATTGCTTGCTCTATTTCTGTAAGGTACATCATTGGGATTTTAATTGAAACTACATTGAATCTGAATAGCACTTTTGGTAGTATGGCCATTTTGACAATATTAATTCTGCCTATCCAGGAACATGGGAGATCTTTCCATCTTCTAAGGTCTTCCTCAATTTCTTTCTTCATTGTTTTGTAGTTTTCATTGTAGAGATCTTTTTCCTCTTTCATTAGATTGATTCCCAAGTATTTTATTTTTTTTTGAGACTATTGCAAATGGAGTTGTTTTCCTCATTTCCCTTTCAGCTGTTTCATTGCTTGCATATAAAAGACTTTAGATGTATGCATGTTGATTTTATAGCCTGCTATTTTGCTGAATTCATTGATGAGGTCTAGAAGTTTTCTGGAGGAGTTTTTTGGATCCTCTAAATATAGAATCATGTCATCAGCAAATAGTTACATCTTAAGTTCCTCTTTTCCTATTCATATCCCTTTAATTTCTTTAGTCTGCTTAATTGCTCTGGCTAGAGTTTTGAGGACAATGTTGAATAGAAGTGGTGAAAGAGGACATCCCTGTCTTGTTCCCATTTTAAAGGGAATGGTTTCAGTTTTTCTCCATTAAGAATGATGTTGACCATGGGCTTAGCATAAATAGCCTTAAAATGTTCAGGTATGTTCCTACTCTCCCTATTTTTTCTAGTGTTTTTAGCAGGAATGGGTGTTTTATTTTGTCAAATGTTTTTTCTCCATTAATTGAAATAACCATATGATATAATTCTTCAGGATAAATACACTTTTAGTGTTGTGTTTTCTGCACTTTTTGGTATGACTGGGTCCTATGATTGTTCCATGTCTGGTCTTTTGAGGGGCCTCCCTACTGTTTTCAGAGCACTTGTACTATTTACAGTTCCACCAACAGTGCAACAGTGTTCTTTTTCTCCACATCTCTCCAGTTTTTAGTATTATTTCGATGATTCATGACCACCATTCTGACTGGAGTGAAATGAAATCCCAGTGTGGTTTTGATTTTTATTTCCATGATAACTCCTGATATTGAAGGTTTTTCATGGATTTGGTAGCCATTTCTTTTTCTTCATTTCAGAGTGTCTGTTTAGTTCATTCACGCCTTTAAAAATTGGGTAGTTCAAATTTTTTTAAATGCAAAATGTTTTGAGCTCTTTATGTATTGCGAATATTAATCCTCTGTCAGAAGAATCCCTAACAAGGAATTTTCTCCCATTCTGTGTTCTCTCTCTTCACATTCTGAATTGATTTTTTTTGAAGTAAAAGTTTTGTAGTTTGATTCTCTCCCATTTATTAATTCTTGAATTTATTTCCTGTGCTTTAGAGGTTCTCTTGAGACAGTCATTGCCTCTGTCTAGAAGCTGGTGTACTGACTCTTAATTTTCCTCCTAGAAATTGAATAGTGTCTCTCTCATGTAATTCCAAGTCTTTGATCCATATTGTGCTGATTTTTGTGCAGGATGAGAGACAAATATCTAGTTTCATTCCTCTGCATATGGATAATGAGTTGTGCCAGCACCATTTCTTAAAGAGGTTGTGCTTTTCCCAGTGTATGTTTCTGGCATCTGTTTCCAGGATCAGATGACCGTAGATGGGTGGCTTTTCTCCATGTCTTCCCTTCTGTCCCATTGCCCTCTGTGTCTGTATTCATACCACTACCATGAAGTTTTGTTATTATTCAGCTCCTTTCCTTTGCCCTACTGTTCCTCCATGATGTTCTGCCTGACTCTGGACCCAGGGCTGTGGAGTCAGTTGTCTGTGGACTGAGCCCCCTGAAACTTTTCCTTCTCTATATTCTTCTTGTCATCTGTCTTGGTCAGAGTGATGAAGAAGGTGACTAAAATCATACTGAATGGCTTCATTTTTTATGCTAGAGTTCTGATCTGTAAGGAAAAGAACAAGTGGAGTGCTCACAGAGGTCAGTTATTTTTGTCAACACCATCTTGTCAGATCATAGTTTTGAGTGTGGAATGAAGGTTTCTAACACTGCAACCAGGAACCAAAATCCATGTTCAAACACCCTGGGAGGACTTGGAAATCCCAAGCCTGTCACTTAGTGGTGAGGAATGCCCTCAAATATTAAGGTGATAGTGAGGACACAGAATGGCTCCTCCCTAGTGTCTTTAACGGATCTAGAGGAAGAAGACAAGCTGTGCCAACACCTTTGCTGACCTCACAGGGATGGGTTGCTAGTACTGTAATGGCAGGTGGCTCAGTATAATTTTGCCTTCATGAATGACTATTTCAGATACAGGAAATCAATTGATAGTTTCCTGAAAATTCATGTGCTGCTGAGTTTTTCTAATTTGAATTTTGAGTCTATTTGGACATGTGGCTTAAAAAAAAGGAAAATTCAATTGAGGAAATGGGGTGGACCCTACTGCAAAATGATCTTACAACTGAAAGGTTCCGGGAAGAGTTGTGACCAGGGAAGATCTTGTAAAGACAAAGAGAGACCAGCATATACAAGGCAAATGCACAGGTCTCAGAAGAAACAGATCCTCCAGACCCATTGATCTCAGATTGCTGCCCTCCAGAACCATGAGAATATCAGCTTACATTTAAAGCCACCAGGTCTCTGTCTTGTTGTTTCTGGCTAGGTGGAAACCAAGTCTGCATGTGGGGTAAGAAAGGGATACCTATACTTAAAAATGTAAGAGACTTGTGTGACTCTGGACTCTATAGGACAATTCACATGGGAAATGCAAGGTTTTTCATTTATGTATATGTGTATATAGGAGGTATGATTCCACCATTCTAATTGTCATTGTATTCACATTCTTTTAAATTTTGATCCTGGACTATGAATGGATCACTGTGCCTGTATCTCTTAGATTGAAGTAAATTCTCCTTGTGCTTAGAGTAGGTTTTTGACTCTTAGGAATATCTGGGACTTCAGAGAGAGGACTCAGGATAGTTTGTAAAAGTGTTGAGTGTCATGATTTCCTTCTTCCTCCATGTTTTTTTCAGAAAATTGTTTGGACTTCGTGTGAGTTCATAAAGAGAGGAAGAGTGCAGGAAGCAAAATCAATGGCCATGCATCCACTGGTGAGCACAGAATGGCTTTTTCTTTTTAAATTTCAGCCCTACTGAGGCAGATATTCCAGCAGGTGAATTCAGTTGACCCAGTGGCACAGGCATTGGAGTGAGAATGAGGAAAAGGAAGGGTGTAGGCTAGAGAAGGCATGAGAAGTAACTTCTTTTTTCTAATTTTTTAAACTTGGAGTTCAATGGAATATATTTCAAAATTTTGAGAAGGTTCCAAAAGGTACCTAAAACAATCATGATCATTCCTCTTCCCAGTGTTGGTACAGCTGACTAATAAACCATTCCAAATTGTATACAGGAAGTCATGTTAACTAAATTGCTGTTGTGCCATTAAAAGTATGCTAATAAATAACATAATAGAGAGAGCTAAATTTTTGAAACCAAAATTTTAGACAACCAGTCAGGAAACAGAGAAACAAAATCAAGGTGTCAGAGACATATTGAAAAGTAGTGTTTGGAACTCCAGAGAGAATTGAGAATGGGAGTTGTAGCATAGGGATGGTCATGCTGGGACTGTGCTTCAGAATACAAGTCTCAGAGTCTTTGCCTTGAGCTGCTGAAATGTCTGTCCTTAACCTTATTCTGACCTCCTCAGTCACATCATGAGAAGAGTGACTGTTCCTACTGACACCAAAATACATGTGGGTTGTTCAGTTCTCAAAAGTTCTGGGGATTGGTCCATGAATGTCTGCATTGTTCTGGTTACAGGCTTATAGTTTATACATGTTTTGAAGATAGGAAAAAATTCATTGAACTTTTAAAATCGCACGTACCTAACCATTTCACAGATGGGGATCTAAGATATATCATTGTGAAAATCTTACACAGAATCATTGTTTAAGACAGATAAATTGTCATTAAGCTTTGCCTGGTGACAATTCTGTAAAGTTGTTTGAAAAATGAGGATTTAAATTTTACTCAAGGTCGCTCCATAACTCCGGCTTCAAGCAGAGGATATCTGATTCTTGGTAAGGCAGTTTTTGCTGCTTATTGAGCCTCTGCTGGTTACCCCATTTTTCTGCTGTGATCACGTGCAATCTGTCAGCATATTGATGCATTTTTTGAGTGCAGATTGCTCACTGTCAGGCACCTATCATCTGCCATTTGCCTGCCTCTCACCTGTCCATTGCCTGCATTACACCTTTCCATCACCCAACGCATGATGTTTAGCTCCCAATCATCCAAAAGAGTCACAAACTGATCACGGACAGCCAGTGGAACACCAGCTGCCTGCTGTTGCCGGGAAGTTCACTGTTACGGTACCTGCAGGTTTGATTACACATGGCTGCTGCCATTTTGAGACAACAGCCAGGCCCCTTAGGACCCCTGGCCAGACGGACTGAGCCCCGTCTCCAGGATCCCTCAGTCCAACCAATCACTCCCTGCCTCTGGGGCCCTCACATCAACTGACTGCTCCCTGCCACCAGGACTCTCAGACCAACTGACTGTGCCCTATCACTGGGACACCAGACAGACTGATTGCAACTGGCCTCCAGGATCCCATAAACACACCAAACACACCCGACCTCCAGGACCCCTGCCTGATCAACCACATCCCACCTCCAGTACCTCCTGCTGACAACAGCCACACCCTGAGCTTCAGCTCCTTATTTTTCAGCACATTTTGAAGCCAGAGCAGCTATCTTGGATAATCCTGGAAGCATACCTCTGATTGTTAGGTGGGGCAAAACCCATCCTGAGATGCCTGCTGGGTGCTTGAAACTCATTGTCAGGTACCTCTCATGCATCAGGCTACCAAAGTCTGAGAGGTTTCATTAATATATGACTCTTATACAGTAGATTTTCTTTTTCTCCTTATTGAACAAGTTTAAGGTTTTATTTCTTTACTTTTTTTGCTCTCTTTTCCTTTTGTTTACCTGTTCCCTCAGAGTCTCTTTCTCCCTTTTTTGCATGCTAACAGCCAATTTCTTTTGATTACACTCTCACACTTTCTATTATCTAGAACTTCTGTATATTCTTTGCTTATCCCATCAACAGCTACATTCTACATCCATCTGCATCCTCTTTGTCCTCCATTAGAAACTGCAGACCTTATTGCAGTTCTGTTTGTTTTACTGAAGATAATATTTGAACTCATTCTGTTTATTATGACAATTTTGTTATTGTCCTCATAGGAGATATTTGATCTAGGATTGCATAGTGTCTGAATTGGGCACTGCTAATATTGACCTCCCCTTAAGGAAAGGGTTTTTTGAATCCTATAGGGCCACTATAAGCCTATAGGGGGAAATCTACAATACCCCAGATCTGTACTGCTAGAGGGAAAGATACATGAACAACATGAAAAAACAAGGGAAGAAAACAATCCAAACAAATCTAGATTCTATATTTATAGAATCCAATGACAGTATGTTAGAAGAAATGTAAGAAAAGGACTTCAGATTATACATGATTAAGATGATTCCTGAAGCAAAAGATGAGATAATGAAGCCAAAATTAAGAATAGGTAGTTAGTGTAGAAATAGGGGATTGGGTCAAATCGAGTAAATGGAGGCCATAAAGTCATCTGCCTCTGGAAGTTGGACTCTGCTCCTGGAAGAATAAAATGTCAAGAATCTCTGGAGGCCATTGATTACCAAATTTACCTGCCTTTATCAAGGACTGCAAACAAGGGGCTGCTAATTGGTGTCCCCTGGGCTCTTATCTGCCTGAATCACGCTGGCCCTCCCCCTGCCCATGGTTTCTCAGTTAATGCAAAACCAGGCCTAGTCACGTAGGCAGGAAGGAGAAATAGGGGGGGAAAGAACTGGAGAACAAAAGAGACTTTAACCTGTAAAAGATGTAGGGTGAGCACGCTTCTGGGGACATTAGAATATCAGCCATGGCCCCCTTCTTTCTTCCGGGAGAAGTCTGTATTATTACTTTTAAATAAAACCTGCTTAATATGCTTGCCTTGGCGAGCTTCTCTAGTGTTCAATCTGCAACATTAGAAGGAGCAGAACCCGTCACTGATAAACGGCTGTATCAGATTTGGAGGTCCCACCAAGATTTATGCCAAGGTAAGTAAGCTTCTCTCGCCACGCACCCCACATCTGTTTGAGGTGCATCTTTATGTCTCTTCATTTTTGGAGGGCAAAATGTGCACCCGTAGGCTACTTAAATGCAGTAGTGCAGCCGCCATTCTTAAGACTGGGGTGAGAGGTTTCCCGGCCCAGGCAAGTTTCCAATCACCTGCTCTGCAGGCATGTTGGACTGTGCTGAAGCCATTTCCTACTTTTCTGTCCAGGCCCGGAGTGCAATTGCCACCAGTACACAGTGTCCCTAGTCCTGATCTGCCCAGGATGTGTGGAGGCGGAGGAAGGGTTGGAGCAACTGCAGGGTTCTCGGCCCGGGCTGCTCTCGGGTGGACCCCAAAGGTTCCTTCTCCAGACCCCCCTCCCAACAGCCCTGAGGGGTATCCAGAATGATCGGTAGATGAGTGGCACTGAGGGAAAGTGCCAATTACCTTTGCCTCTGAATGGGCCGTACAGTGCACAACACTCCTGCACATCCACTCCCTCCTGGATGCTCCCCTTCCTTTGCCCATCAGACATTAGGAATTCAGACTGTAGGATTAAGGCCTGGGATGATTAGTATGAAAATGCCCAGGTTCCCTTTGTTCACATAGTTAGCCTTCACTAGTCTAGACACTAGAGTCTCCCCATTACTGTTCCTGTGCTTAAATGTGCTCACAGTGTTCTCTTTAAGCTGCAAGAGGGAGGCATTTAAGAACCCCTCCCGTGAGACCCTCCATGCAAAGGGCGTTATATGCCTAACAACAAATAGGTGTCCCCTCACCCTCCGGAGATTCCTTTAGTCTACAGGGCAAGAAGATAGGCAAAAGGCACACTTTTTACTTCTGTCATCATTTTTCATAATTAGGAGTTTATAGTGGCAGGAGGAAAGCAGTAATGCCCTTAAGTCTGAATCCTCCAAGGTCTCTAGCACAGGGCAAACTAGGACCCTAGCACTTTGCCGAAGAAGGCCAGAAATAACTTTGGCAAAGCCAGGTAGTGAGAGATGGGATTTTCTGGACTGTAAGGAAGCTCAAAGTTAGGGAGACATTCCTAATACTTCTAACTCAAAAGGGAGCTTCTCTCTCAACAGTATTGCCAGGTTCACCACTAGCCTGCATACTGCTAAATTGCAAATGAAAAGGGCCTTTCATATGTTACCATGCTTGACATCAATAAGCTCTACCATGAGAGGTGAAAGACTTCAGGAATCATCTACTAAGGGAGGAAAATCGAGGGAACCCTCCCAACTTAAGACAGACAAAAATAAATTTAAGGAATCTTTTGGAGGATCCTAATAAATATTGAGATGTTTCAAAACTTATGCCAGGTATGACTTCACCTGGACAATTATGCTATTAACCATCTAGAGAACAGTCAGTTCACAGAAACCATCCTAACTGGGATTTGAATAATGAGTAGGATGCCTAAAAAACTATTATGCAACCTTCAGGAAAGTCCTGCTATTTTCATGGAGAGACTTAGAAAAGCAATAAAAAAGTACACCACTCTGAATCCTGAATCCATAAAGGGCCACCTACTTTTAAAGTATAAATTTATCTTTTAGTCAGCACCAAATATTTAGAGGAAATTACAAAATTGGCACATGGCCCTGATCAATCCTCAGATGATCTTCTCCAGCTTGCATCTTCCATTTTTAATAGACATCAAAAAGAAAGAAAAGGAAACATATAGGCAAGAAAAAGGACTTATTAAAGATCATTCAAACTGATAGAAACTTTTAATGCCTTGCAATAGTGCATGCAATTTGCCCATTTTAGGAGTTAAAAAGCAAACTGCCTAGGCCAAAACCTTAGAATAATGAAGCAGTAATTTCCCCCACCCTGTAGTTCTTAATCCATACACTTTTGTCTTGGATTCCAACTGCTGCTTGGTTTACTAAGTTAGATTTAAAAGATGACTTTTCCTTTCTATGCTAGACTCTGAATAGCAGTTTCTGTTCGCCTTTGAGGAACCAGATACTGTATCTCAACTAACATAGACAGTGTTGCCTCAGGATTTAGATGGCCCTCACCTGTTCCAGACAAACCTTAGCTAAGGACTTAACAAAATTCAGAGATAAAACATCTGTGATTGTTCTCCATTAAGCAAATGACATCCTTTATGTGCCTCCACCCAGGAGGAATATCAAAAGGCCATTGCAGAACTCCTAAACTTCTTAACTAATAGGAATTAAAAGCTCTCAAAAAATAAAGCTTAATTATGTCATCAACATGTTCAATACTACAGGAAATAACCACCATAGGACAATATTCTGTCCCAGGAAGGGGCCTTACTTCAAGATCCTGTCCTCAGCTTACCTATGAAGAAAGATTTAACCTGTTTGTCACAAAGGGGAAAATAAATCCTGGATAAGCAGACGTAGGCAGCTCAGTAACCAATGGCATATCTCAGTGAGGAGCTTAGCATAGTAGCTTCATTCTCAAAAGTAAAGAAAAATAAGGTCTCATAATTTTCTTTGACATCCAACCTGTCCTGATGAGATGGCTAAAATGCCCTAGACACAAGGTTTCTATTAAAATCTGTTAGATCCTTCCAGATCTCAGTCAAGGCTTATATTGAAATGTAAATAGGAAACCTAAAGGCTCAGTAGGAGACCTGTCTCAAACCCAAGGAAAAAAAAAGGTAAAAAGAGTCTTACCTCAACTCCAGCAAAAGTAAATTTTATGGTGCTTTACTGAAGTAATTAACGGCCGCATCATTTTTCCAGGACTCTTCTTTTTTTTTTAATTCTATATTTTTTGAGCTCATGATGTTTTTGATCAGTTCTATCTTTTATTCAACTAGAGTTTTTGAACATCTGTTACACTGCAATGGAGATTCACCTATAAAGTTACAAGGCGTTTGTTTTCATGTTATTTGTATGTCGTGCTGTCTGATGTCATGTTTTTTCTGTATCAAAACTGAGTGCTCCTAAAATTAAAATTTAAAAATGGATCCAGATACTTTTAATTCATGTTATTTAAAAGGTTCAAATTGGGTAAACTAATAAAAGTAAAATGTCTTTGAAAATAACTCGCAAGTCTCTAGTGGTCAAGCTAATAAAATATTGATGTTCATAAAATGTCTAATATCAATTGTTTCTAGGACTTTTCTTCAACAGGAAAGAGACAGCAAATACTGTTCAGGACACATGTCTGATACCTTGGTTTTTACAGAATAAGTGAATTAGAGTTGACATGTATGGGATTACTCAAATGTGTTTGTAGAGACATCTGATTAATTTACGAAGTGAAAATGTTAATTGTTAAATAATATCGAGTACTTTTAACTCCTTAAATTAAATGGGGTAACATACTTAAATATTATTGGTGTTTTCATAGGTTGGTAAATAAAAAGGGTTTACAATTACTTTGTGTCCTCACTAAACTAGAAACAAGGTTACTAAGAGTTATGTCCTAACAAGTGCAATTCTATATACAAAGGGTCCCAAAAGTTTCAACTGTGTTTCAATTAGAGTACTATTAACAACAAAATATTTAATCTTATTAACATAGAGTAATTTATCTAAATTCAGAAATTTCATAAAAGTTGTTTCAGAATGTGAACAAAAAGGGGTCAACAAATACGAAAGAGAAAATAAAAGGTTCTGGGTATGGAAATATATTTAGTAAAAGGGAAAAGGAAATGTTTCTGGGTAAGAAAGTGCTTGTGTGATGAAATGCATGAGGGTCTAAGAAGTGCTAAGAAAGTCTGTGTGTAAATAAAGGGCAAGTTTCAACAAGTTTGCATGAAACTAAGTTGGTTGTATGTATGTGAGACAGCTAAAGTTATTTAAGGTTTTTCCTAAGGTGAAATACTAATGTTCTGATATAAACCAAAGTTTAATCTATATGGTAAAATAACAAGGATTTCTTAGAAACAGTAATTTACTCTTAACTTTATGTCTATCAAGTTTTATTCTTTAGAACAATTAGTCTTAAAAATTGGGGTTTATACAATTATGGTTAAACAACTGTTAGAGTATTGTACTATGTTACAGAGTCTACATTTTTCTTTAAAAACTAAATTTGGTAAGATAAAAGTGTCAAGGTAATTGTGTGTCAGGGACCAAGAAGAAGTTCTCATTCTGAGAACGTTCTGACCTTTATGATAAGCAGCAGCCCAGGGAGCATTTTGTGGTTGCCTCCCCTGCACAAACACCCTGCAGCTGACTCAGGCACCCTGCAGCTGATGGCTGATGGATTCCCGGAGCACGCCACTCCCCACTCCCGGCTGATAGTTCTGCCTATGGCACCACCCCTGCTTCTCTTCTGGGATTTCACCTTCCCATCAGCACAAACTTGCACCTTATCAGGAGCCCAAAAGAAAAACACAGTCAACCAGCCTGTGTCTCATCATACCCCTCATTCGCTCAGCATAAATACCCGTGAGAACAATAAAAATTTGCAGCTTGATCAGAATTCCTGTCTTGCTGTCACTCCCGTGTCTCTTGTCTCTTCATTCCTTCTCTCTTAGGTTTGCCGTCCTGCATTGATGTCCCGTGGGTCGGGACAGTTGGCGCCCAACGTGGTTGATTGGAGCCTTTGCCTGAGAAGCAAACGCCACCCTCTGGGGAAGCCTTGGCCAAGCAGGATTCAGGGTTGCCTTGGTAAACGCGTCCGGGAGTCAGATCCAGGAGAAGAGTGAGGCCAGCGCAAGGTGAGTGACACACCATGGGACAAGAAGTTTTGTCACATGATTTGTTTCTGACAGGTCTCAAGGAGGCCCTCAAGACTCAGGGAGCACGTGTTAAGAAAAAGGACTTAAAATTATTCTTTTCATACATAGAGGATTTGTGTCCTTGGTTTCCCCTCAAGGGGTCAATTAATGGTAAAAGGTGTCTCAGAGTAGGAGACTGCCTCAAAGATTATTATGAGACTTTTGGTCCTCAAAGGGTGCCTGTCACTGCCTTTTCTTATTCAAATTTAATTAATGAGATTCTTAAAAGTTCACCCTTTGACAGTGGTACTTTAAAACTTGTAAAAATTGGGGAGCAGGCAATGCAATTCACCTCTCACCCCCACTCGACATGCCCTTTGGTTAGTACTCAAATGCCCCCTACTCAGCCTTCTCAGGAACCTGGGACCCTCCCAGATCCCAGGACCCTCCCAGACCTCACCTTACCAAAGGAGTCCCCCGAAAATCCCCCTAAGATTTATCTGGTTTTAAATCCCTATGATGAGGTGACCCCAGAGGATGAGGCTACCCTGGAGGAGGCAGTGGCTCAATACCATTCTCCAGACCTGCCACCTCTTTAAAATCCACTTCCCTCTTATACACCCCCTGCCTTTCATGCTCCGGCCCTTCAGGGACCTACTGCCCCCCCAAACATTTTTTCCCTGCTTCCCTACTGGGCTCCTAGCACAGGTTCAAACTGCTGGTTTGCACGCTTGGAGATGGCTCCCTCAAAAGGGCTTGGCCACCACCTCCCTAGCAAAAATTCATCAGGGTCCTGACAAGCCTTACAGTGACTTTGTTGCCCAGCTTAATCTAGCTGTGGAGCGCTTACTTGGACCAAGTGAAAGTGAGAGCTCCTTTGTAAAATATCTTGCTTTTGAAAATGCCAACCCAATATGTCAAGATGTTCTTCAGCCCCATAAAGATAAAGGGGACCTTTCTGACTTCATTAGGCTGTGTACCAGAATAGGAATGGCCCATGCCATAGGTCTCTCCATTGGCGCCACCTTCACCAAGGCCCTTCACAACCTTGGCACATGTACTTGCTTTACTTGCAAACAACCTGGCCATTTTGCATGAGAGTTCCCAACAGGGAGACTGGGTCAAGGACCCATATCTCCTCAAACAGGGACTAAACCACCTCCGCTCACCCTTTGCCCTAAATGTGGTAAAGGTCGCCACTGGCCCAAGGAGTGTAGATCCAAGACCAATGCCCTTGGACAGCCTATTCCCTCTAACTTCTCAGGAAACTCCTCTCGGGGCCAGCCCCTGGCCCCGACCGCACCCAGAACAAACCCAGGGGCCATAAGGTTTGTTCCCTCTTAGACTACCAACCCAATCCAGGCTCCCTGTCCTTCTCCACAATCACCTCCCTCCAACATGCTACCCCATGCAGCGCAGGATTGGACCTCTGTGCCTCCACTGATACAATATTAGACTCTATGTAAGGACCCCAAATAATACCCACTGGAGTTGTAGGCCCCCCTCCACCTCATATGTGTGCTCTTATTCTTGGGAGAGCTTCTTCCACCTTACAAGGTGTCAGATCTTCCCTGGCATCATTGATAATGATTAAACTGGAGAAATTAAAATACTGGCCACAGCTATTAACGGAATTGCGGCCATCCCTGCAGGAACAAGAATTGCACAATTAATACTCCTTCCCCTCAATTCAGGAAACACTCCCGCCGCCCAAAATTCACCATGAAACACAGCCTCTTTAGGTTCCTCTGATGTGTATTGGGTCCAAACTATCTCCCACAAAAGACCCACTCTTACCTTATTTATTGAAGGAAAGAAATTCCAAGGGAATTCCTAGATACTGGTGTGGATGCCACAGTTATGTCTCAAAAATATTGGTCATCAGAATGGCCCCTCACCTCATCACTAACTGACCTTAAAGGAATAGGGCAATCCAAAAAACCCTTAGTTAGCTCCAGGGCGTTCAATTGGACTGACACAAAAGATAACACAGGATATAAAGGAACTGTTACCCCCTTTGTAGTTCCTGATCTCCCTGTCAAACTTTGGGGACGAGACATTCTAAGTCAAATGAAAGTTATTCTTGCTAGTCCCGACTCTTTAGTCACTCATCAAATGCTTTGTATGGGCTTTATCCCTGGTACAAGCCTTGGGAGGCTAGGACAAGGACAGGTTGAGCCTGTACAGCCCATACAAAAAACAGACAAATTTGGACTTTGGTATTTGGATTTTCAGTGTCGGTCCCTGACCCTCCTGTACCCCATGCAGACAAAATTATTTGGGAAACTCAAACTCCTGTGTGGGTGGATCAGTGGCCCCTTACCCAAGAAAAATTAGAGGCTGCCTCCATGTTAGTACAGGAACAGTTGACAGCCGGCCATGTGGAACCCTCAACCTCACCCTGGAACACTCCTATTTTTGTTATTAAGAAGAAATCAGGCAAATGGCACCTTTTACAGGATTTGTGCACTATCAGTAAGGTTATGCACCTGATGGGGGCACTACAGCCAGGCATCCCTACACCGGTAGCTATTCCTAGGGACTATTATAAAATGGTCATCGACTTAAAAGTTTGCTTTTTTACTATTCTTTTACATCCTGAGGACAGACCCTATTTTGCTTTCAGCCTCCCCCGCATCAATTTTCAGGGCCCTATGCAAAGATTTCAATGGAAAGTCCTTCCCCAGGGTATGGCTAACAGCCCTAGTCTTTGCCAGAAATATGTTGCTCAAGCAGTAGACCCTGTGAGAGAGCGGTGGCCACAAGTTTATATATTACATTATATGGATGATTTGTTAATCACTGCACCTAATACCTATGATCTTAACAATTGTCATTTGGATATCTATAAGGCCCTCACTGCCTTGGGACTTCAGATAGAACCTGATAAGGTTCAGACACAGGACCCCTACACCTACTTGGGCCTCAAACTTCAAACTAATCAAATTCAAATCCCTAATATACAATTGCGTGTGGACCATCTCCACACCCTTAACGATTTCCAAAAATTACTAGGGGATATCCAATGACTAAGACCATATCTTAAACTACCTACCTATGTGCTTTTGCCTCTTAATGATATTTTAAGGGGAGATTCTGACCCCTCTTCTCCTCGAGAGCTTACTCCCGAGGTGCAGCAAGCATTAATTCAAGTCACAGAAGCCATTGCTCAACAATTTGTTACACAAATATCTTATAACCTTCCTTTGGTTTTGGTTATATTACACACCCCTCATACACCCATGGGACTATTCTGGCAGCAGGATCCACATTTTAAAAATAAAGGTTGCCTCTTGCTTTGGGTTCATTTGCCCGCCACATTCTCTAAAGTTATTGCTGTCTATCCTGCTCAGGTAGCTTCTATCATATCCAGACAATTGATTTCTGATGTACAGATACTCTCAAGCACCATACAAGATCTTCAAGTTCAGGTGGATTCCTTAGCAGATGTGGTCCTACAAAATAGGAGAAGTTTAGACCTTCTAACTGCCAAACAGGGAGGTATTTGTTTCACTTTGCAGGAAAAATGCTGTTTCTATGCCAACAAGTCAGGGATTGTTAAGGACAAGATCAAATAGCTGCAGGAAGACTTAGAAAAATGCCGACAAGCACTGGCTGATGATCCACTATGGACTGGATTCAGTGGACTCCTTCCCTAACTCCTTCCCTTTCTAGGTCCCCTCCTTTGCGTGCTGCTTATCATATCTATAGGTCCTTTGATATTCAATAAGATCATGGCTTTTCTTAGAGCTCATATTGAGGCTATACTGGTGAAACCTATTCAGGTTCATTACCATCGACTGGAGATGATGGATGGCGATGGTGATCTTAAAAGACCATCACCCCTGTGAGCTGAACTGGACAGCCAATGACGGGTAAGATTTGTGAGAGCTCATACCAACCTAAGACAGGAAATGAGGGCTAGAGCCTCATTATCCAATGACAGGTAAGGATGTTGCTCTGTCAGTGACACGTAAGACAGGCGCAGTTCCCGAGGGATTGTCATTCCAGCTCTGTACCTGTTCGGGCAGGCCATGCCCCCGCCTCGCCACATAGCCTCTATCACCCCCTTAAAATATGGCTATCAGAATATGGTCAATAATTTTATATAAGAAAGGGGGAAATGTCAGGGACCAAGAAGAAGTTCTCATTCTGAGAACGTTCTGACCTTTACGATAAGCAGCAGCCCAGGGAGCATTTTGCGGTTGCCTCCCCTGCACAAACACCCTGCAGCTGACTCAGGCACCCTGCAACTGATGGCTGATGGATTCCCAGAGCGCGCCCCTCCCCACTCCCGGCTGATAGTTCTGCCTATGGCACCGCCCCCTCTTCTCTTCCGGGATTTCACCTTCCCGCCAGCGCAAACTTGCACCTTATCAGGAGCCCAAAAGAAAAACACAGCCAACCAGCCTGTGTCTCATCATACCCCTCATTCCCTCAGCATATATACCTGTGAGAAAAATAAAAATTTGCAGCTTGATCAGAATTCCTGTCTTGCTGTCACTCCCCGTGTCTCTTCTCTCTTCATTCCTTCTCTCTTAGGTTTGCCGATCTGAGTTGATGTCCCGCGGGTTGGGACAATTGTGAAATGGTCACCAGTTGAATATTAAATGTGTTCATATTTTTCAGGTATACAAGTTTTTAAAGCAGGGAATTTATCAAGCTCTGCTATTCTCCAGATTAAACTTGTCTGTAATGGTAATTTTAAACTTATAAAGAGTAATTTTATTGAGGATTTATTTCTATCATTTAATGTTCTATTATAGGACCTGTTATCAATGGGGTACATGTAAAATTTGTTATTTTTTACACCGAGATAAAGAATTTCAAATATAAATGTATTTATAAAAGTTAGAGCCTGACTTGTTTAAAGGTTAATTTTGTGAGACATGAAAACATTTTGCCACTTTATCACACAAAAGGAAAGTTAAAAGCTCTCAGCCTTTCTTTGATTCATGTTTTAGATACAATGTTAAATTGTATCTAAAGTTAATTATAAAGTTTATATAGACTCAGGAAACAGTATATGTAAACTACTTAATGACATTTAAGAAAGAAGCAAAGATCAATATCAAAATTAGAACACTTAAGATTTGTAAATAGTCATGCCTTACCTGAGATAAGGCTCTGCCTCCCACCTTACTGCATGTTAGAGTGACTCCAAAATAAGTCAGACTTAAGCTTATTTAAAGTTACAGTCAAAAGGTTGGTTCCTGTTGTAAAAGTACTGTGATCTCAAATAGGGGATATAATGTGGTTCTCAGTCAAAATTCAAGATAGCTATTATACAAACTGAATATATTTTTACTCTTGCTAATTTCATTTTGTAAAACTGTTACCTGTTAATATTTTGCAGAAGTAGCTTCTTCAAGAACACACAACCTAGGTAACTTGTGATAATAAGCCATCACCTATAGAACAGATAGTAGCTATTTCCAGTACTATTACAGACTCCAGCTAGATAAAAGGGTAAATAACTGTAAAGTTATGGACATTAAAGTTAAAACCCAGTACTCTTACTTTATGACTGGTGAGACTGGCTTGCTGGATGATTAAGATCAAACTTAGAAATTAGAATTAAATACAGAATGCAAGATAGACCAGTAGTTGGATCTTTTGCCCTCAGTCAGCCTGAACCCATGAACAAGAGAACTTCTCTAAGGAGCTTTGCAACTCTGGGTCACACAACCTCCTGATCAAGGAGATCGTTGAGACTATAGGATGAAAAATCACTCAGTGCATCTGCTGCAGAGGAGCATCATGGAAAAAGGGAGACATCCCTTAATGCTTCCAAAGGAAGCCACCTCATCAAGGAGACCTGGCCTAACCAATGGCATGGGTGTAGCTAAGAAGCTGCTCTTAAGTTCTCTATGAGTGACCCCTGTGGAAAGTCTGCTGACTCTTTAACAACCAGGTCAATTTGACGATCTTGATCTTGGACACCCAGCAAAACAGTTAAAACCAAAACATAGCCAATCTTGGGCATTTAAAAGAAATAATACTTAAAAGTAACTTAAGATGTACACTTGTGTTAGCCCACTAAAATAAGGAGTGGAAGCTACAAAAGAAAGATTCGTAGGCAAATATGCCTGATAATTATCAAGGGAAAATGCCAGAGTCAGAAGATTTTAGTCAGTTTAAGGCCTACAGTCACAGGTAGGCTTAATCTATGTTTGCTAGTATGATTGCCTAACCCTAAGTAACAGAAATATAGAGATCTCTACTTAACACAGGCTATACCAATAAAGGGATATTGTACAAAAATAAGATGACATTAAGTAGCTTAACTATATTTTCTGGGGACATCAATTACATTAAGAGTTAAATATTGTGCTTACATTCCTGATAACCTGGACAATGTTAAAGTCCCCAAATAAAGGCCTTGTCCCCTCCAGCCTTTGCTAGGCCTTGTTATGGGAACAACTTCTCAGTTCTTGCACCCCCTGGTGAGGAATTATTGACTTCTGTCATCTTTATGATATTCATTGTCATGTTCCAGATTCTGCAACATTTATATTGTATCAATCTCATTTCAGTACTCATGTCTTTTTATTCTTCTCTCATAGAAACACCCATCCCCAGATACCTTACAGCCTGCTCTTCCCCAACCAGACTTCTACCTTGGACCCCTCAATTGACCCGATTTTTAAAAAAAGGAACTCCAATCTGCTTGCCCCTTGCTGCTCCCTTTCAGCTTCGAAGCAGCCAGAATGATTGGTGCCCCCTTTCTTTTTCTTACAGCAGTTAGGAGTTCCTAAAGCAAAAGGGGAGGGATGAAGCCAGAATTAAGAACAGGTAGTTAGTGTAGAAAGACAGGATTGGATCAAATCGAGGAAATGGAGGCCATAAAGCCATCTGCCTCTGGAAGTTGGACTCTGCTCCTGGAAGAATAAAATGTCAAGAATCTCTAGAGGCCATTGATTACCAAATTTACCTGCCTTTATCAAGGACTGCAAACAAGGGGCTGCTAATTGGTGTCCCCTGGGCTCTTATCCACCTGAATCACCCTGGCCCTCCCGCTGCCCATGGTTTCTCAGTTAATGCAAAACCAGGCCTAGTCACGTAGGCAGGAAGGAGAAATAGGGGTGGAAAAAACTGGAGAACAAAAGAGACTTTAACCTGTAAAAGATATAGGGTGAACATACTTCTGGGGACTTTAGAACATCAGCCATGGCCCCCTTCTTCCTTCCGGGAGAAGTCTGTATTATTACCTTTAAATAAAACCTGCTTAATATGCTTGCCTTGGCGTGCTTCTCTAGTGTTCAATCTTCAACATTAGAAGGAGCAGAACTCATCACCGGTAAATGGCGGCATAAATAAGAGAGCAAATGCAGGCAATGAGTGATAATACCAATAAGCTGAAAGAGCAAGTGCAGGAAGTAAAAGGTCATTTCAACAAGGAGATAAAGATTCTCAAAAAAAATCAAACCGAAATCCTTGAAATGAAGGAAATAATAAACCAAATTAAAAACTCAATGGAAAGCATCACCAAAAGACTAGACCACTTGGAAGACAGAACCTCAGACAATGAAGACAAAATATTTAATCTTGAATGTAAAGTTGCCCAAACAGAGAAGATGGTAAGAAATCATGAACAGAATCTCCAAGAACTATGGGACGTCATGAAAAAAACAAATTTAAGAATTATTGGGATCAAGGAAGGCACAGAGCTACAAACCAAATGAATGAACAACCTATTCAATGAAATAATATCAGAATATTTCCCAAACTTGAAGTATGACATGGAAAAGCAAACACAAGAGGCTTACAGAACACGAAATGCACAAAATCACAACAGGTCCACACAAAGGCACATTATAATGAAAATGACTAACATTCAAAATAAAGATAGGATTTTGAAGGCCGCAAGAGAAAAGCTTCAGATTACATATAGGGAGAGACCAATATGGATAGCAGCCGACTTCTCAACCCAGACTCTGAAAGCTTGAAAGACCTGGAACAACATATTTCAATCTCTGAAAGAACATGGTTGCCAACCAAGAATCCTATACCCAGCAAAACTAACCATCAGATTTGAAGATGAAATAAAAACCTTCCATGATAAACAAAAGTTAAAAGAATTTACAAATAGAAAGCCTGCACTACAGAATGTTCTCAACAAAATATTCCATGAGGAGGAAATGAAAAACAACAATGGAGATCAGCAAAGGGAGGAAATACCTTAGAGAAAAAACACTCAAAGGAGAAACAAAGCCAAATTCAAAACCAAAAATAAGCCAAATGACTGGGAATACAAATCATATCTCAATAATACCCCTGAACGTGAATGGCGTAAACTCATCAATCAAAAGACATAGACTGGCAGAATGGATTAAAAAGAAAGACACAACAATATGCTGCCTGCAAGAGACTCATCTCATAGAAAAAGACATCCACAGACTAAAGGTGAAAGGATGGGAAAAAACCTACCACACACATAGACTCAGTAAAAAAGCAGGGATTTCCATCCTTACATCAGATAAAGTGGACTTCAAGCCAAAATTAGTCAGAAGGGATAAAGAAGAACATTTCATACTGCTTAAGGGAACCATAAATCAGGAAGACATAATGATAGTATATATTTATGCCCCCCAAAATGGTGCATCCTTGTATATCAAACAAATCCTTCTCAATTTCAGGAATCACATAGACCACAACACCATAATTCTGGGTGACTTTAATGTACCGCTGTCACCACTAGATAAATCTTTCAAACAAAAACCATCCAAAGAAACCATAGAACTCAAGACACAATCAATAACCTAGACTTAATAGACATATATAGAATACTCCATCCATCAACAGGTGGATTCACTTTCTTCTCAGTAGCACATGGAACCTTCTCAAAAATAGACCATATGTTATGCCACAAAGCAACCCTTAGGAAATGCAAAAAAATAGAGATACTGCCTTGTGTTCTATCAGATCATAATGAAATGAGAGTATTAATCAATGACAAAATAAAAAACAGAAATTACTCCAACACCTGGAGACTAAATAATATGCTATTAAATGAAACATGGATAACAAAAAACATCAGGGAGGAGATAAAAAAAATTTTAGAGATCAGTGAGAATGAAAATGCAACATATCAAAATCTCTGGGACACTATGAAAGTGGTACTAAGAGGAAAATTCATTGCATGGCATGCATTCCAGAAAGGAATGAAAAGTGAACAACTAAATGACCTAACATCACAGCTCAAAGCCCTAGAAAAAGAAGAAAAGAAAAACAGCAAAAGTAGTAGAAGACAGGAAATAATTAAAATCAGAGCAGAAATCAATGAAATTGAAACAAAAGAAATAATTCAAAATATTGACAAAACAAAAAGTTGATTCCTTGAGAAAGTAAACAAAATAGACAAACCCTTAGCCACACTAACAAAGAGAAGGAGAGAGAAAACTCAAATTACTAAAATTCGTGATGAAATAGGAAATATATGACAGACACCACTGAGATACAGAACATAATGAGAAGCTACTTTGAAAATCTGTATTCCAAAAAAATAGAAACTACCAAAGACATTGATAAATTTCTAGAGACATATGCTCCTCCTCCCAAACTGAACCAGGAGGACATACACAATTTAAAAAATCAATATCAAGCAATGAAATAGAAGAAGCCATTAAAAATCTACCATCCAAGAAAAGCCCAGGACAACATAGATTCTCAGCTGAGTTCTACAAGACCTTCAAAGAAGAACTCATTCCAATACTTCTCAAAGTATTCCAGGAAATATAAAAGGAGAGTACCCTACCAAACTCATTCTATGAAGCTAATATCACCCTCATACACAAACCAGGCAAACACACATCAAGGAAAGAAAATATTAGACCAATATTCTTGATGAACATACATGCAAATATACTTAACATAATATTGGCAAACCGTATCCAAAAACATATTTAGAAAACTGTGCACCATGATCAAGTGGGGTTCAGCTCTGGAATGCAAGGATGGATTAACATCCGTAAATCAATAAACATAATCCATCATGTCAATAGACTTAAGGATAAGAATCATATGGTTATTTCAATTAACGCAGAAAAAGCATTCAACAAAATACAACACCCCTTCCTGCAAAAAAAACACTAGAAAAAATAGGGAGAGTAGGAACAGACCTCAACATTTTAAGGCTATTTATGCTAAGCCCATGGTCAACATCATTCTTAATGGAGAAAAACTGAAACCATTCCGTTTAAAAATGGGAACAAGACAGGGATGTCCTCTTTCACCACTTCTATTCAACATTGTCCTCAAAACACTAGCCAGAGCAATTAAGCAGACTAAAGAAATTAAAGGGATATGAATAGGAGAAGAAGAACTTAAGATGTCACTATTTGCAGATGACATGATTCTATATTTAGAGGATCCAAAAACTCCTCCAGAAAACTTCTAGACCTCATCAATGAATTCAGCAAAATAGCAGGCTATAAAATCAACATGCATACATCTAAAGTCATTAATATGCAAGCAATGAAACAGCTGAAAGGGAAATGAGGAAAACAACTCCATTTGCAATAGCCTCAAAAAAATAAAATACTTGGGAATCAATCTAATGAAAGAGGTAAAAGATCTCTACAATGAAAACTACAAAACATTGAAGAAAGAAATTGAGGAAGACCTTAGAAGATGGAAAGATCTCCCATGTTCCTGGATAGGCAGAATTAATATTGTCAAAATGGCCATACTACCAAAAGTGCTATACAGATTCAATGCAATTTCAATTAAAATCCTAATGACGTACCTTACAGAAATAGAGCAAGCAATCATGAAATTCATCTGTAAGAATAAGAAACCCAGAATAGCTAAGACAATCCTTAGCAGGAAGAATGAATCAGGGGTATCACAATACCAGAACTTCAACTATACTACAAAGCAATAGTAACAAATAAGGCATGGTTTTGACACCAAAATAGACAGGTAGATCAATGGTACAGCACAGAGGACACATAGTGAAACCCAAATAAATAAAATTATCTAATACAAAGATGCCAAAAATATAAAATAGAGAATAGATAACCTCTTCAACAAATGGTGCTGGGAAAACTGGAAATCCATATGCAACAGAATGAATCTAAACCCCTATCTCTCACCCTGCACAAAAATCAACTCAAAATGGATCAAGGACCTTGAAATCAGACCAGAGACCATGAACTTATAGAAGAAAATGTATGTCCAAATCATCAACTTCCTGGCTTAGGATCAGACTTCCTTAACAAGACTCCCATAGCACAAGATATAAAAGCAAGAATCAACAACTGGGATAGATTCAAACTAAAGACCTTTGTCTCAGCAAAGAAAACTATCAGTAATGTGAAGAGAGAGCCTACAGAGTGGGAGAATATCTTTGCCACTCATTCTTCAGATAGAACACTAATTTCCAGCATATATAAAGAACTCAAAAAACTCTACACCAAGAATACAAATAACCCAATCAACAAATGGGCTCAGGATATGAACAGACACTTCACAGAAGAAGATATACTATGAATCACAAACATATGAAAAAATGTTCAACATCTCTAGTAATAAGAGAAATGCAAACCAAAACTACCCTAAGATTCCATCTCACCAATCAAAATGGGGATTATCAAGAATACAAGCAACAATAGGTGTTGGAGAGGATGTGGGGAAAAGGTACACTCATACATTTCTGGTGAGGCTGCAAATTAGTGCAGACACTCTGGAAAGCAGTGTGGAGATTCGTTAGAAATCTTGGAATGGACCCACCATTTGACCCAGCTATCCTACTCCTCTGCCTATACCCAAGGACTTAAAATCAGCGTACTACAGAGATACAGCCACAGCAATGTGCATAGCTGCTCAATTCACAATAGCCAGATTGTGGAGCCTAACTACTTGTCCTTCAGTTGATGAATGGATAAAGAAACTATGGTATATATATATTTACAATGGAATATTACTCAGCTATAAAGAATAATAAAATCATGGCATTTGCAGGCAAATGGATGAAATTGGAGAATATCATGCTAAGTGAGATAAGCCTATCTCAAAAATCCAAAGTGCAAGTGATTTCACTGAGAGCGGATGATGACACATAACGGGGATTGTGAGGGTGGCAAGAATGGAGGAAGGAGGGACTGTATAGTGGGAAAAGAGTGGTGGAGGGGAAGGCGGAGGAAAAAATAACAGAATGAATCAAACATCATTACCCTATGTAAATGTATGATTACACAAATTGTATGCTGTTACTCCATGTACAAATAGAAATAACATGTATCCCATTTGTTTACAATAAAAATAAGTTTTAAAAAGTTTTACTCAAAATGTTTCAAGTGAAAATCTTATTACAACCTGTCTTTCTGAAGTTATAATTACCAGCCATTGAAATGTTTTCATGATTTGTGATGCTATATCATGTCATATTCCTTTACTATAAATTCTATGAATTAAATGCTGGATGTCTCTGGGTTGCAAATGTAAGAGTATTGGGTGCTGGGAATGAGTATGTTGGTGCCCTAAGCAGTTTGGTCTCCATGAACACTGAGTTTTCTTCTGCCTCAGTGCTGTCCTCTCAACCCTTCTTTTGGGAATTTGAAAGAATTGCTCTCTCTAAGCTTGCTTGTCAATAATTTTGTAGGAATTGATGACCATTGAAGATGTAACTGTAAGATTTACCCAAGAAGACTGGGCCATGCTGGACGCACCTCAGAAAATGCTACACAGATCAGTGATGCTGGAAGTCATCAATCATCTAGTCTCACTTGGTGAGTCCATCAACATTATACAATTCACTATGCACCACACTAGAATGTGGTCCACACCATAATTCCACAAAGTTATTGAAATTAAATCTGCTTGAATAATTTCAAATCTATAAATAGATCTAATATTTACAAATAGTGATTCTTATATGGTTACTGTGCCTAAGGAGAGAATACTGAAAACAAGAGAATTTTGAAAATTTTTGTGGTGCTTATCTTGGATTCCACTTGAAAGTCATATTTTATGGAGACATGAACTTCCTGAAGGTCTGTAGATTCAGCATTCTTTGAATGTGGTCATGAGTGTCAGTGTCCTTCAGTCCTGCCTCTTTGGGGAACATAGTCTATCTTCAATATTTCCTCTGCTAAATGTTTTCTCTCACCTCCTAGATTCTGTTCATTTTTGCTAAGTCATCTTCATGGACTTGATGATAATGCATATTTCTTGGCAGAAATCTTAAAACCCATTTCCTGGGCTGGGGATATAGCTCAGTTGATAGAGTGCCTGCCTTGCAAGCACAAGGCCCTAGGTTCAATCCCCAGCACTGCAAAAAACAAAGAAACAAAAAACAAAAAAAATTTTGTTTCTTACAATGACTACAGTGTCTGTTTTGCAAGTCAGCAGTGACTTTGCATCTGAGGCAAGCAGAAATTCTGTGGATTGTAGCAGGAATAGGGTTTCCCTCAAGCTAGGGTCCAGGTGAGAAATAGCGACTTCTGATTGCACACAGAAGGGTGCTAGGCCAGTGAGAATGAGCTTGGAAATATTAACTAACCGAGTCATCAAATAAACAGTGTTGTCTAAAATGTAGCCATGATAATAGGACAATATGTCCCATGATGTTGACATAGCACCTTTACTTTTATATTTATTATTTGTTTTACATTTGTTTTTTCATTTAGGGCAAAACGTGTTAATGTACTTTTTGGAGGTCAATTTCCATAATATCTCTTTTCCTGATTTTCTACTTTAAAGAGTTTTCTCCATTTCAATTTTTAAAATAAGTCTATCCTGACAATCTTTTGTAATTACCAACATCCTACATACTCTTTTCTCTTGATTTAAAACATCTCCTCTGTGAAAGTGTCAATGAGGTAAAAATATGCTTATGAGATTGTTGTCTTCTTTCAACAACAGAAGACTCTCTGAATTTAATGCTACCAATTTGTATTTTCACCTATTCTAGCAAGGAAAGTGCATGCCAAATACAGGAAAGGATATGCAGAGCACTTATGAACAGGAAGGACACATCCCTCAACATGTCAAAGGTAAGTTTCAGGGATGGGAACATTGATCAGGAAAATCTAAGACCTGTCAGCAGAATAAATTAGTAATTGAGTACAACTTCATGACTGTAACTGTGTTGACATTACCCAATTTCTGAGTCAAAAGCTCTGTATAGTTTGCATTCTTTGAGAAATTAACAATTAGCATTTTTCATGTAGCTAGTCTTTTAAACAATTGATGTTCATAAAACTAATCTGAGCCCCTTTAAGTAGCATAATAGCAAATGAATATTACTTGAGTCATCTGGAATTTATGTACTATGCATATGGAATCAAAAGTGGAAATGTTTTAGTTTTCACATTACAATGGATGTGTCTAAGATTCAAATGTAGAGAAGTTTGTTCATGCATTTATATGAGACATCATTAAAAGAGGTTCATCTTCTTTCAAAACAGAAATCTCAATTTCAGGAACATTTCTTGGAATGGAAAAACTTGGAGGAAGATCTGTATCACAACTGCGTCTATTCGACTTCTGTTTACTCACCCAGAAGAGATGCACGGGGTCAACCAAAGTTGTGAACAATCCCTCACTGACAATTTTTACCTCAGAGGAAGCAAGGAAAATGATAGCAGTATGTCATGTGAAGGCCAGCTATGCTTGAGGGTCATATGAAAGTTTTACATACTAGAAAATGCAAAGAGAAGGACCCTGAAGAGATTCAATATGAACATCATCTATGTAGCGAATCCTTTAATCAAACCTCTGATCTAAGGAGACTCAATGCAACTACAACAGGGGAAATGATGTGCGAATGTAATTTTTGTGGGAAAGGCTTCAGTTACTTTACTGAGCTTAGACAACATGAGAGAACCAACATAGGTGAGACACAAAATGAATGCCATGTGTGTGGGAAAGCCTTCATGAACTCTTGCAACCTTAAAGGGCATTAGAAAATCCACACTGGAGAGAAACCAAATGGATGCCAACTGTGTGGGAAACCCTTTGGTAAATTATATAACCTTCAGGTACATGAGAGGAACCACACTAGAGAGAAACCATATCAGTGCTACATGTGTGGGAATGTCTTCAGCAAATCAGTTCACCTTAGATGTCATCAGATTATACACACTGGAGAGAAACCATATCAATGCTAATTGTGTGGGAAATCCTATGGTCAATCATGCTACCTTAAAACACATGAGAGAACCCACACCGGTGAGAAAATATGAATGCAATGTGTGTGGGAAAGCCTTCAACCAATCAAGCTACCTTAGACTTCATCAAAGAACACACCCTGGGGAGAAACTGTATCAATTGTGAATTTTATGGAAAACCCTTCAGGCAATCATGTTACCTTAAACCACATCAGAGATTCCACACTGGTGAGAAGCCATATGAATGCCATGTGTGTGAGAAAACCTTCAGTCTATAATCTGGTCTTAGACACCACGTGAAAACACATACCAGACAAAGAGCATGCAAATGTCTTCTATGTGGAAAAGCCTTCAGTAGCTGCTCTGGCTTGAGACAGCATGAGGAAAAACATACTAGAGAGAAGCCATACAAACGTCATCTGTGTGGGAAAGTCTCCAGTCGATCATCTGGCCTCAGGCAGCTTGAGAGAACACACACTGGAGACAAATAATATGCATGCCTCCTGTGTGGCCATAGTCTTCAACCATCACTCTACTATTAAAAATTTGAAGATGACTCACCTTAGTGAGTGGCCGTCAGAAGGTAACCTGTGTGGAAAGACCTCTGTTGATACCCTAACATTAGAAAGCACAATCACACTCAGTGGAGAGGAACCACATGAATGGCACCTATGTGGAAAACACTTCAGTCAATCTTATTGTCTTAGGAGGGATGAGAAAATGCATAAGACCTCAGTCGTAGGAATGTCATCTGTTTCAGACAGCCCTCCAAAGGTTCTGCATATAAGGACCCATGATGGAGAGAAACTTGAATTCATACAGCATATATTGTAACCTAATATTACAATCTATAATTAAAAGATTTTGGGCTGGGTATATAGCTCAGTTGGTAGAGTGCTCGCCTCGCAAACACAAAGCCCTGGGTTCGATCCCCAGCACCACCAAAAAACAAAACAACCAAAAAAAATTTCTTTTCTATTCCATATATTTCTGCTCCTACTCTTAATTTTTTCTTTCCTACTACCTAATTTGCACAGAATTTGATTGTTAAACTGTTAAATTGTTAGATTCCTTTGACACATGTACTTTAAGTTATAAATGTTCATCTGAGTGCTATATCATCCCAGACATTCTGATATTTTAAGCTTTTGTCATCACTTAGTTTGAAGTATTATGTATTTAATTTTCTTGTGCTTTCTTTCTTGACCTTTGAGATATATATCTGTGTGCCATTTAAGTTTGAAGTATTTGACATATGGGGATGAGGTTCTAATGTAATAAATCATGCAGGAAAGAGTATGCATGATTTCATATTTTTCAAAATGGTAATGGAAATGCTTAATAAAAAAATTCTCTTCATTACTTTTTTAAATATTTGAAAGATAAGATTGTATTGGTTACATACATGCCAAATATGATCAAACTGCATGCCTCAAATTGTGCATTTTATTGTTCTTCAGCTTTAACTCAATAAAGCTATGAAAAAAGTGTGAAGCAGCCTTCAAGTGTACTTGTATAATCCAAAACTGTGGATCCACAAATTGATGAGGATTCTTACTTTAATCAGTAATAATAATTTTTAAGTAATTTTACTCCTCTCCTGACATACACAAGTTCACAGAAAATAAGCCATATGAAAGAAGATTGTTCAGAAACTCCTTAATCAGTGATATTTCTTAAATGCAATGAGGTTATTACAAACCCTGTCTTAAAAAGCATGTAGTAGTCTATAACCTCAACTCTCAGCTGTAAACCCAGCAGAGTAGTTGGCAGGAAAGGAAGATTGAATAGCTCCAGGATCTAGAAATGGTTTCCTTTGTTCTGTGTGCTTTCAGACCTGATCCCACCCCTCCCATATTCCTCATGAGCTTTTTTGAGCTTTATTCACATTGGCTCCTTTTGGTCCATCGTTTTTGGAGGGACTTTTTAGAAAAAGGAAAAAAAAAATGTTAAAAAATGTATTTCCAAGGATAACACTCTTTAGATCAATATTCTCTCATCTCTCCATTTAACCTGGTGTTCCAATACATGGAGGAAGATGAATGGTTGAATTCATATTAATAAGTTACTGGTGTACTTTTGTTACTCAGATCAAGAATAACTACATATAGAAAAACACAGTTATAATCTGAGCAACACAATGAAACAGAGTTGGGTTTGCAATTTGTTACCTTTAATAATATTTACCCCATGTCCTTTGAACAAGAAAACAAATTTTGATTTTGTGCCAAAATTTGTAAAATGTTATATCAGAAATTCCTGGTGGGTTCACTGTAAGGAGATATAATTGATAGTTTTTTCTTCCTCTTTCCTGAGTATCACCAGCCTCAAAATCTATTGCATATGGAAAATAAGGATGGAAATTATTTCACATGATTCTCTTTTTCAGAGAGTTTCTTTAGGTTAGGTAGAGGGGAGTGAAACAGGGGGAAGAGGCATGAAGGTAAGAAAGGTAGTAGAATGTAATAGACAATATTACCTTATGTATATATATGACTGCATGACAATGTGATTCTACAATATGTACAATCAGAAAAATGAGAGTTGTACTCCATTTACATATGATATTAAAAATGCATAAATGCCTTCTATTATCATGTATGACTAATTAGAACAAATAAGAATTTAAAAAGATATATGAGTCTAAAATCACATTGTATCTGGAAATTAATGAGTCGATCAACCTATGGAGTACCATCCACATTTGTGTCAATGGCATTTGAAGTTTTAAATGTGCTGAAGTGTGAAGTGAAGTAAATTGAATAAAAATAAAGAGAAGTGCAGTTATAAACCAGCTCTATCTTTGCTTTTCTTCCTATTAATTGACATAATAATTGTGTACACCTGCAGAGGACAAGCTGATATTTCCATACTTGTATACATTGAGTAAATGTACAATTTCAAAGATAACATTTCATTGTGGAGAGCATCCAAAGCCCCTGTTCCACCTGTTTTGAATTACACAAATCATTATTCTTACAACCACATGGGTGGAACTGGAGGACATCTTTTTAAGTGAAACAAGCTGTTCAAGAAAGGGCAAGTAACTTTGTCATATTAGAGCAAAGACTCAGCCCTCTACCATCACTGCCCGTGTGCTGATTCCACCAAGTGCCAGGTGATGAGTCCAAGCATTGGTCTCTCTCACGCTTGCCAAAAGCAAGTCAAAATAGAATTTGCCACATTAGAGTGAAATTGATCTTGCATAGAGAGGTTGGCATTTCCATTTCTAGAACCTACTATAAAACACAAACTACATAAGCAATGAAAATCTCATGGCCAGTGCCTTTAAAATTCCTCATCCACACATCAGAGATGTTAACTATTATAGACACCCAACTGTGTTGGCACTCTTCTTCATCTGCTTGTACACACACACACACACACACACACACACACACACATTTTAATTCAGTTGTTTCCAACTTGTTAACAAAGAGATACGATGTTATCAAAAGTGGCCTCACAAAATAAGGTTTAACTTTAAAAGAGGAAACTTGTACATCCTTGCCAAATTTATCATATTTCATTTTCTGTGTGATATTCATTCTTAATGGCAACAGGTGGTATTCTGGCCTGGTTTGTCATTTGCACTCCCTCATAACTAATAAAATCAAAGTTTGAAGTCCAAAGCCAACCACAGCAATTTAGTGAGGCTCTTAGCAATGAAGATAGACCCTGTTTCAAAAATAAAATTGGCTGTAGCTCAGAGGTGAACCCTCCTTGGATAGCATGTGGTTTCTTCATTGAAAATGGGCAAATGACTTGAATATATACTTCCCAGAAGAAATATACAAATGACCAACAATCATGTGAAAACATGCTCGCTATCATTAGGTAAAAGGAAATGCAAGGTATTAGATCAGAAACAAAAAGGGTATATACTATCCTTTTAATATGCTAATTGTACATATAAATGTTATTATTTTATATAGAATATAAAATGTAGGCAATTATTAATAAGTGTGTATTATCTGCAACACTTTGTGTCTGTTTCATACTTATATTTTAAAAATGAAAATAATAGAACTAGTGAATTCTTGCATAATGAGTAAATAATTAAACAAATGAATTAAACAATATGTGCTAGAAAAATTTATTTTTAATAGTATTTTTAATTTGTAAACAATTGCATTACACATATTACAGAAATTTCCTATATATTCTAGACCACATTTCCCCCTCATGAACACTTTATAGCACTGTGACACTTTTAATCACTATTAATGAACAGATTCTTATACACTATTATTAACTAAAATTCAATCTTTACTTATAATTCCAGAATCCCATCCAATGAACAACATATGTTTTTTGATTCCACATATGAGTGAGATCATGAGTATTTGTCTCTATGTGTGTGATTTATTTAATTTAGTGAGATGTTCTCCACATCCACCCACGTTGTTGCAAATGACAGAATTTCATTCCTCTTTTGTGCCTGGATAGATGCCACTGTCTGCACACACCATTTTTTTGTTGTTGTTTATTCATTCATTGATGGACATACACGTAGATCCCACATCTTCATCTTTGTGTATGTTTTGAGTATGTTTCCCTTGTTACCACAATAAACATGGGAATGCAGATATTTCATCACCATACTGATTTCATTACTTTTGGATCTATTCCCAGTAGTAGGATTGCTGGGTCATATGGTAGTTCTATTTGCAATTTCCTGGAGGACCTTTATCCTGTTTGGTATGATTGCTGTACTTCTTTAAATCCCCACCAATAGTAGGTGACAATTCTTTTTCCCCACACCCTTTCCATGACTTGTTAGACATTGTCACTTTGATAATAGCCATTTTAATGAGTGTGAGTTGCAATCTCATGTTGGTTTTCACTTGCATCACCCCCACGATTACCAATATTCAATATACAGATATCAAGAACTGTGATAGATAGGAAGAGAAAGAAGGACAAAGCCATATATCATTTCAATACATGCCAAAAAAAGCACTTTACAAAGTTCACTATGGTGTATGAATAAAAGTTCTCCACAAATTAGGCAGAGAAAGGATGTACTGCAACACAATAAAGGTCATGTTTGGCAAACCCACAGATATTATCATACTGAACATGAAAAAAATTGAAAGTTTTTCCTCTAAGCTTTGGTACAAAACCAGGATTCCACTTTCATCCTTCTTTTCATCTTGTCTAGAAGTCCTATACAAGAGAAATTTCAAGAGAGAACGAAAGAGAAGGAAAGAATCTAAATTGTCCTTGTTTGTTTCTGATATGATCTTATATAGGGAATGTCCTGAATATTTCATCAAAAAGTTACTCAAACCAACAAATAAATTTAGTGAATTTTCAATGTGTATAATCAACATATAAAAACTAGTACATTCTTATACATTTATTGCTACATATTGCTCTCAACTGACTCAAATTTAAGCAATACATTGAAACAATGAATTCTTTTAGCATATGTGGATCCTAGATTCACACTGGAGGCTGGTAAATATTAGGTGCTCTGTAAAGAGAGCACCAAGTGGTTTCCCATGAAAACTGGGACCATTTTGTGGAATGAAAAGCAGACACTATCAATAGTGATGCTAAAATGACAGGATTAGAAAGGAAGTGTGATCTCTCTCTCAGTAAACACATGCTGTGGACATGAAGCCAGCATTCAAGAGATGAGGTGACTTTTTATAGGGTGCACTGTAAAGAGAAAATAGCAACCATTTATTGTCTTGTGACTCAATGGCAGAGAAAAAGGAATCCACTTAGGGTGAGCAACTAATTCTTTGCAGCATGCCTTTCTGATTGTGTCACTGAAGAATTCAAGTTAAGCAGAGAAATTTGAAAAATTTTAGAATCTGGATTTGAAGTATTTTGTGATTTTATTTTTTCCATAATATTTGTGAGCATTGTGCACAAGGCATTATGTGGAGAATGTTGTATTCAAAATTAAAAGGCACATTATTACTGTTGCCTTCATGGAGAAGATGATTTATCAAGAAGAAAATGCCAAGAAAGAAACATACGTATGGTTTGCAATTGTCAAGATACAAAAGAATAGTTTTGCATTTCTATCATTGCATCAGGAAAGGTCACTGTGTGGTGGTGTATTTGGATCAGGCATGAAGGGTGGTTTGAACTACTTTGAAAGTGGAGATTCGCAGATGTGTTCAAAGTCATGCATGGAATGATTAATTATATAAGAATGTGGAGTCCAAGAATGTGGATATTCCTCCAGGAGTTTCTCAAATCAGTTAGAAACAGTGACATCAAGTTCAGCTTTACTTTGCTTCTGTGAGGATTCTAGACACAGGGACAAGCTTGGGTACATCGTGTCCCCCACTTTCTTTCTTCACCAGATTTTGTTGGATTTTCCTTGGAGGAAATTCCCCTGGACTAGGGTCATTTGCTTCATTCATCTGCTCTCCATGGAGCCCTCCTTGGTGACCATGAACTCTATGTCCAGAGGCACAAGGGGACCCTGTTACACATACATGACATGCTTCCAGTCATTCCCACTCACCCATCTATGTGTAAAGAAGAATCAAATGTGCCCCCAGCCCAGGGACAGCACATTCCTATGGAACATGGTGAGTGTCACCTATCAGGCACATCCATCAGGATGGGATCTGAAACAGGATGGGATCTAGAACAGGACAGAGGCTTGTGTTCTCACCCAGAGGGACTCTGAGGTCTCCCCAGTGACTCAATGGGGACTGAGGAGTGCACTGCCATGCCCACAAGGACTTGAGGACAGAAGCAATCACTGTGGAGGACTGGGGCCCACAGTATCCCAGGTCACACAGGACTGCAGGGAGAATGTCCCATAGGGTGGAGAAGCCACCAGTGGGGACGTCATGAAGCATGAAGAGGGGAGAGAATAGAAACCACCAGTGCAGATGAGCCTGGGACTCACCTCCACAGATTCTATCCAGAAACTGAGGCAGCTCGGCCAGAAGGAGTCTCCTAGAGTGAGGGAGTTCCCAGGTCGCCCAGGGACCCCAAACAGATGATAGAGAGATAGGACCCCTGAGAGACTTATAAAATACAAATACTGAAACTCACTCCAGAATTGGGAAATTGGGTAGGGGGCTGGGCTGGGATGTGTCTCAGTGGTAGAGGGCTTGCCTAGTACGCCTGAGGCCCTGGGTTCAATCCCCAAGCACCACAAGAAAATGAAATAGGAAATTTACTGCCTCATCAGCAGGAAGCTGTGCTCTTGTGAGGGGGCAGGACCTGGAAGGGAGAGAAGCCACCTGGGAGGACTTGAGCCTCCAACCCCCATAACCCAATAGGAGCACTGGGGTATTCTCTTGGTCAGAGGACCCAAGTCTCCTGGTTAGTGTACAATGAGTGATCTCTGTGAGAATTGGAGCAAGGCTGTTCCCACTCACTGCAGTGATCTGAGGCTTGGGAATTTCTGGAGGGTTAGGGTGAAGTTCCTGCCTCTGGGGTTCCAATCATGCTAGTTTCTGCCGCCTGACCCAGAAGACCAGTTGAAGCATCCAGCTGAGTGAAAGTAGGAAGAGGAACTGTAATGAATGCACCTATGCCAGGGAGGCAAGGGGCCTGACTTCCTGAGCCCTGCTTGGGGTGCACACAAGCGGACCAGAAGTCACAGTCAGGCAGTCCTGGGTAAACAGTGGCCAGGTTGGTGGTAATCTCAGGAGGGGAATGGCTGCCTGGGTGGTAGTATGAGCCCATCACAGGGTGTTTATCCACCAGACCTGTTCATGGCTTCCAGGGGCTTCCCTAGAGAATGCCTCAGAGGCAAGTGAAGGCAGAAATGCCAGGTGTCTTTCACAGTTTTAGTGCCCATAGATGTTTAGGATCAAGTGAAGAGTCTTCTTCTTCACTAAAAGCAGTCTTTGAGTCCTTGATATATTTTCACATACTGTGATGAGCTGACAGATCTGACTCCATGAGAATGTTACAGGCCAGACTCTAAGGGAAATGACCAAACAGACTCCATTTCGCTCTGACACTCCATGTTATGTAGGAAATAACTTCTGCCATGGGAACACCCCACCTCTGTACCCATCATCAGTTACTTAGTGTGACATGTTTAATAATATACAATGGCAACATCTATGTAGTAAAAATTGCTATCCTTCGACCTCTATTGCTCTTCATCAATGTACCATGTAAAAGGTAATTGTGTGGATGTTAGCAACCATTCTTTAGTTTGTACCTAGGTAAGGGTCAGTTTAACCCACTTCCCCCTCTGTTGATGATCTCGTGATGTTAGTTTGTAATTTCAAATCATAGCAAGAGACACTTAAGATTAATGTGATTTTTGGTATAAGAACACTTACAACCCTGTGGTCGTGGTTGTTCTCCCAATAGCCATTTTTCAGGGCATTGCGTGAGACAGTCAGCTGGCCAGCTTAATAAAGACTCTCCAATTTGGACTTCTCAGTGGTGATCACTCTATTCTTAGGTTGTGCCCCATAACAATACTGTCTTTATTCCTTAATGATTTTTATTCACACATTAAATTTTTGTACTAATGGGCTTCAGTGTGATTGTAGCCTACATGCATATGGTGTGCACTCTCTGAGATCAAACTCCTTCCCACTGCATCCCACACACCCTTATCAAATTGTAATAATCACTGATCTTTCTGACTAGACTTCTGAGTTTCTTGTTCAGAACTTGAAAAGAGAACATGAAGTACTCTCTTTCTGATCCTGGATCTCATAGCATAACAAAATGTCTACAGATTATGCTTTTTTTCATGGCTGAACACTACATCATTGTGCATATATAGCAGATTTTCTGTATCCAGTCATCTGTCATTGGGCACCAGGCTGATCCCTTGTTTTAGCTAGTGGGAATAGAGCTACTATAAATATGTCTCTGTGGGTAACTTATCGACATGTTGAAGATAACTGCCATGGAAACAAGCCCAAGATTGGGTACCCCAACCACAAGGTATATGTACTTTTAGTTATTTGAGGGAAATCCATAATGATTTTTATAGTGGTTCAGTTAATTTACATTCCCATCAACAGACAATACGAGTTTCATTTTCTCCATATCCTCAGTGGAGAGACAACTAACAGAATGTGAGAAAATATTGAACAACCTTTCATCTGAAACTGTTAATATTCAGCATATATGAGAAAGCAGAAAATCTTGTAACAACCACAAAACCACAAATTTTATTGTAATAAAAATATATGGATGATGTGTATAGACACTTTCTAAAAGAAATAATAATGACCAGGAAATCAAAAAAAAAAAAAAAAAAAAACTACATAAAATCACCAGCTCTCCATTTCATGCAAATCAAAGCCACAGTGCAATACCCTCTCACCCCATTAGCATGGCTGTTGTCTAAGACAATGTAAGAAATGCAGATGAGGATGTGGAGGTTGCTCACCATTCAAGTGTGAATGAGCCTTCTTTTGAAGTCTGGCTACTACATTCAGAATATAAGTTTTCTTCTTAACAAATCTGAAACTATTGAAGTCTCTTTTGTATGCGGGAGCAGGCGAGAAGGATTCAACAGGCTCAGGAGATCTAACAAGGTCACAGTGAGTGATGGGTAGATCAGGAAAGCTTGGATCTCTGGTTGTCAAAATTGATTTTTATTTTGTATGACTTTTACAGTGGGTACTAGAAAGTGAAAACTCTCTGTAGCACAAATTCCACGTTGACTTGCCATTCGCAATGGTTTGGAATCAACTGATGGAACTCCACGGGACCAGCATCTGCACAGTGAGGGTGGAGAACTGAGGCTCTGCTTTAAGAAAACAAAATGCTCCCTTTCTGTACCTGGCTTACTTCATTCAACACAATGTCCTCCAGTTTCACCCAGGTGATAGCGATCCTGTTGCCTTGTTTTAAAAAAGAAAGAAGAGGTTGTTTGAATATTCTCACCAACATGAAAGAATAAACATTGGAGGTAGTAGACTTCATAATATATACAAGTATCAAAACATTGCATAGTATATTGTAGGCACAAAGAATTATTATATCTCAATTGAAACAAGATAAAGAGGTCACAATTACAGCTTGCATATAATTTCCTTTTGAAATTTACTTGTCATTCGCTCAATTTCACACGTGGGAGAATTCACAAATTCTAATCCCTTGAAACAAGTGTGTCATATCAAATAATTTCATGAACACATTAATTGTACAAATGTTGCAATTTCCCACTGGTTTCCCTTGATCCTCAGATCTGAAAATTATCATGGATTTGAAAAACTCTAAGCTATTTTTATCTATGTTTGTGTTCTACTCTAACCTATGAGACCCAGAGTGTCCTGGAAGCTCTGCTCCTATGTCTCTTTCAGAGATACCTGTTCATGGAGAAAGGGTCACATGGGGGGCTGGAGTCAGAGAAGAGTGGCAGGCAAAAGGCCTGACAAGCAGGGGGGTCACTGAGTCTGGGGAAGCCCAGGTGCTACTGGCTGAATATTTGGAGCTGTGTAGGTGAGCATGTCACCATGGTTTCACCTTTGAGACCGTCATTAGCTTTACCAGGGAACTCTGAGGTCCCAGAATAATTCTGAAGACCTGGATATAAATTTTATTTGCACTTATAACATTTGAAATTTAGAATTCTGGCCCCTAAATTCATGTGGAGAATTCTGACGATGATCTAGACAGAGACTACCCATCTCCAGCATTTTAGGGGTTCTCTGTGTGCCCCTGTGTGTGTGTGTGTGTGTGTGTGTGTGTGTGTGTGTGTTCACGCACCTGGGCTCATCCTCGTACTGGATTGCTAGAACACCACTGCAACTTCATGACCTGCTTGTTCTTCCTCTTTTTGGTTCTGGCCCTTCCTCCAATACCAGTGTTCATGGACTCCTCACCGACTGTGCTCTTGGTAGCCTTGTTGGGCTCATTTATTTCCTGGTTATCATGAATTCTCTGCCCTCTTCTGTGCTTTGACTGCTGAGTGGTGACTCCATTGGGAGACACAGTGAATTCTACTTTCCTGGGGTTGGATTCAGACTTTGTTTGGTTCTGTTCTTGGAGGAACTTCCACAGATCTAAGGTGAGTTGTCTGGCGACTGTGCCCCCCAGGGGCACCTCTGACTCCTCCATGTGGCTACAGGAGTCTCCCTGGAGCTCTCCTTGGGCAGCTCCCAAGACTGAGTCTTCAATTCCAACTGCACTCGTTTCCCTGTCTAGTGACACACTCCCACTGTCAGGTTCAAATTCACTCTTATGGACATAAAAGAGGATATATGCACACTGACTCAGGACACAAGTAATGTCACAGGCCACTACCTTAGCATCGTCCATTTTATACCACTGGCCATTCCCAGCTTTTATGTAGCAATAGTAATGTCCACTGTGACAGCTCGCCCCAGCATGGACCAGCACGGCATAGAGGGCATAGGCCAGAGGGCCGCTGCTCTGCTGAGTCATGTATGGCTGCATGTCAAGACACTCAGGATACAGCACCTGCTTAGCAATTTTGTCACCCATGAGAACACAGAATCGTTTCAGTACAAGCATGAGAACCTTTGAGGCAGTCTGCAGGCTCAAGGTCTTGCAAGCTGGCATCTTCTTCAGACAAACACCATAGTGATAAGCATTTTCCCCCTCTAGCCATTCAGGCTTCACCAACTGCTCCAAGGCTTGCTGCACACTCTGAGCTGCGATGATGTCTAGGGTGATGTCCAGGTAGGTGTCAAAAGTGTCTGAAAGGCCGTGGCAGCAGAGACATTTGATTTGTGATCTCCAGCACCCTCCAAATATTTGGTGCATGAGGGTGATATCCTGAGAGCCAGCCCCTGGCTGCTTGTGCCCACGCAGACATGCTTTCTGCAGGGCGTCGAGGGTGAACAGCAGAAATTCGTGGGCATCCTCCTGCTGCCATGTGTGGAAGCCAGCAGCCAATTCAGGCAGGGGCCGAATGACATCCCCAGGGTGGTGGAGAGCCCATGTCATGTGAGCTTGCATCACACACAGCATGCAGACCCTGTGAGGAGGACAGGTTTGGGAAGGCTCCTGGGACAGCATGTAGTTGGCCAGTGGAAGGGTGTATTTCAGACACTGCAGAGTGGCATTCACATAGCAAGTGTTTCCCATGTTCTTCAGTCCAGCACCAGCCCCAGAATATTTCTGCCAGCTCAGAGATAGTTTCTCCCTAGGAGTCAGCTGTGTCCCTACAGGAGCCATATCGCTTTTCACGTGTGCATTAGTGCAAGGTGACAATGGTGACTCTGCAGGTAAAAAAACCCAAAGGGACTTTAGCATCAGCTGCATTTGATAGACATGTAGGCTTCACAAAGGCATCAAACAGAGACTTACCTCCACAGTGGGGTGAAGTTGCCTCCATGTCTCCAGGAGCACTGACCACAGGGTTTCCCAGCTGGGATCTCAAGAGGAGGAAAGCTTCTTCTTCTGAGTTGGTCTTCAAATGACAGTCTTCTCCGAGTTTCCAGCCTTTTTACATCTCAGCCTTTCCACCACACCCACTGACTCAGTGTCAGATCAACCAATCACCTCTAAGCACTTAAATGGATTAAAAAGTTTGGGTGTGGTCGGTTCCCTTCTAGGAGAGACTGATTTATTGCTATGGTGGTTTTGAATTCAAAAGGAAGTCATTTGGGAATAAGCCTATCTGTCTTTGGCAGAAATACCAAGGAGGCATGTGACATCAGTTAGAATAAGATTTCAATTATGTTCAAGATAACGTTCCTTCTAATTTTCATGTACAATGTGTACAGATATCTCCACCTAAATGCCAGTACTCATGTAGAATCATAAATAATTTATTTTATTTATTTTTATGTGGTGCTAGAATTGAACCAAATGCCTCATGCATGGTAGGCAAGCCCACTTCCGCTGAGCTATGACCCTGGAACCATAAATAATTTACATAAGATTAATGTAGTAAGGTTTTTAATTCTATGGTTCTTTACCTCTCAAATTTTATTTTTCAGTGGAATTATCTGGAACATAGGTAGATATGGATTTGTTTACCTCTGTTGGTCCCCTGAAAGGTGACAATGCAAATGGTTTCACTAATTCTCCAGGGCTTTCTGTCATTTAATCTCCCACTCCCTTAAATTAATTATGATGATCAGATGAAGGGTGGAGAAGAAAGGATTTGTAGGTTCTTTGTCTTGTGAAGTCAAGAATGAGATCCATGGTCACAGAGCAGGAGAGCAAAATAAGAGAGTGCATAAAACTAATGAAGGAAAATGGGCTGGGTGCTGCCCGATGGCTGCTGTCTAGGGCTTTGTATGATGATGTGAGAGGGGAGTTAGTCACCCATAAAGACCAGGGACTGGTGATTTGAAATTAGTGGTATCTGAGTCCAGTCACACCTGCCCAGTCAGGGTGTTGATACCTCGGTAATGGTTCAGTGTTCTGTGCAAAATGTCAGGCTCCAATATAGGTGCTGGTCAGGAGCCGTCTATTCCATCTGTGGTCAGTGGCAGAGGCAGAAGTGAAATGCAGCATGAGGAAGGGCCCTTTAGGCCTGTCTGCCTGCCAAGTTTCTCTCCCCTGCTCTGGCTATCACTGCGCGTCCTGTTCACGCTGTCATATTTTGTGTATCATTTAATTTTTTTCAGGAATATTTTCTGCAAGTTTCTGTACATAAGAAGTATTTGTTACGTTCTGACCATGATGATGGAGGATTTCCTGAGGGGCTGGCATGCACCCAGCTCCCAGTGGCCTCCAACATTGCCTGTGGTGGCACCTTGGACAAAATCACCTCTTTAAATGCTCCCATTTCCCCTCTGCAAACAATGAGAGCCTCTACCTGTAGGGGAGCTTCAAGGAAGTTTCCCTTATGCAACAAAACCTGTAAAAAATGTGACAGGCTTTTAAAAAATGGGCCTCATGTGCCCCCAAGCAGCTTGTGCAGGCCTGGAATTGGGGGACATCTTTCCCTTCAAAGCCACTATCTGCTGGCCAGGGAAACTCCAGCCCAGGAGCTGACTTGAAATGTGGAGAGGTTGTGGAAGGCACTCCTTCCTAACCCCAGCAGTGCTACCCTGATTGCCTTCAGATTCTGAGACCAGCAACAGTGCTTGTTAAAAGCAGGCTCAGCAGAATTATTCTGCTCTGTGAAGGCCTGGACCTGAGAAATGTCCCAGGTGCCCTTGTGGCAGTAGGGAAGCCTGACACAATCTAGGAGACGTGGTGAAGATCAGAATTCTATGTCCTCCACAGAGCCTGGAATCACCTCCTGCTGGGGCTTTGAGGAGTTTTGAGGATGATGACCTCCACAGACCAGGTTCTCTTTATGTGAATCTATGTGTCTGGACTTCCCTGTATTCCAGAAAAAGAGAGCAGTCAGCAGAAGAAAGTGGATTGGAACAGGGCCAGGAATTTAAGCTGGTGCAGAGCAGGGTGGGACCCCTGGGCTGATGTAGAGACACGCCTAACGCCTCCCTACCACATGGTCCCCAGAAGTACTTAGTCACATAGGCAGAAGGTGGGCCCCCTGGGTTTCCAGGAGGGACCACTGAAACTACAGGCACACCCTACTGCTCCATGTGGACTCAGAAGACACACCCAAATCTCCTGTGAATCCAGGCCCTAGAAGCTCTCATGATCTGGTTCTCCTGCCATATGTTGTTCTGGGTCCCTCTCAGTCTAGACTTCTGCTACTCATTTTCCCATCCAGTGAAGTTTTAGATCTTTTTCTTCTGCATTCCCAAGGCACTGGGGAAATTCTACCAGGCAGAAGAGGAGCCAGGGCTTTCCTAGAAGACAGGTAGTTCTGAAATTGCTCAAAAGGTCAGATGGAACTCTCTGATTTCACTAGCTCTCCAGACTTGTGTGGACATCAGTAGATTTAGAAAATTTGCATAAGCTCAGGTTGACCTAGAAAGCCCCCTGTGCCAATTTCTTAGCAAAGGTGACCCAACACCCCTCACTTGGCTTAGAAAATGCCAGGTTCTCTGACTGTAAGTGAAACCTTCCCCAACCATCCCAGGTGGGGTGGAGTGGCTTCTCATCACCTGAGTTTATTTGACTAATGAGGAATAGCACCAAACACCCAGGAAACCAGGATCTCAGGACATTTTGTTGCCATGTAGGAAGACTCGATGTTGCGCTAAGAATTCCTGGAACCCCAATGTGATTTCAAACCTTTGGTATCACACAGGTTTTTCCTGGAAGGAGCCCAATTGGACAGATGGTCAATTATCTCTCACCAGTAGGTGGAAAAGTGGAGAAGTTGTTTCCATAAACTGGCACATACAATGTTAGCACTGATACTACCGGTTATTGGTGATGAGTTCTGCTTCCTGCAATGGTGAAGTGTGAACATTAAAGAAGAATGCTGAGTCAGGCATATGAAGTCAGTTTTACTTCAAGTTAGTACCACAGATGTCTCCTGGGAGGTAGAAGGGGCCATGGCTGGTATTCTAGTAACCCAGGAAGTTAGAGTGCCCTTCCCCTTTTATAGGCAAAAGTCTTCTTTGTTCTCCTGCATTCTTCTCCTATCTTGTTCATTTCCACCCCAACCTGCACCGTGACTGGGATATGTCAGTGGAATGGCCAGGGTGGGGTTGAGCAGGTGAACTGGGAGGGCCAAGGTGGAGTGCCAGGCAGGAGGGAAGTGGCAGCCTGGGGGGTATTGATTAGTAGCTCTCTGTCTGCTCAGGAGCTGCTTCTTTAACAACCTTTTTGGGAATGGCTGTATCAAAGGGATCTGGAGACATGATCATCCCAAACTCCCAGAAGCTCAGATCGTCCTCCATTTTCTTGATCTGACCTGATCACCTATTGCACTCTCACTGCCTGTCTTTAATTCTGTCTTCATCACTCCTCTAATTCTAGGAATTTCTTATTGCTGTAAGGAAATGTGGCAATGACTGCTATGGCTGCTGAGAACTGGAAGGGGGCAGTGTGGGGCAAGCAGATTGGAGTTCCCTTTTAGAAATCGGGTAGGTTGTGGGATCCATAGTAAAACTCTGGTTGGGGAAGAACAGGTTGCAATGTCATCTGGGGGTGGGTGCTTCTATAGTGAGAAACCAAAGGACATGAGTTCTGAAATGAGATGAATACAAAATAAATGTTGCAGCATTTGGAACCTCTCAATAGATATCATGAATGTGATAGAAGTCAATAATCTCTCACCAGTAGGTAGAAAAGCTGAGAAGCTGTTTCCATAACAAGGTCTAACGAAGGTTGGAGAGGCCAAGACCTTTATGTGGCAATGTAAATCTTTAACATTGTCAGAGTTATCAGGAATGGACACAAAACATTTACATTTTTTTTTTTTGGAGTGGCGGAGCTACTTCATTTTTGTAACACATTTACAATTTACATAAGATTTTTGCTGACATGATTTCACTTTTCCCTCAGAACAATGTATAAGGCAGAACATTCATCACATTTCTCAAGTCCGGAATTGCTGCTTACCTTTGGCAATGCATCCTTGGTTTGGGACACTATCTCCTTTAGGTTTTTCCCCATTCTTTTCTCAGTAAAGGCTCCTTCTTCTGTATTCCCCTTAAAATAGCTATTCTTGGGCCTCTCCTCTTCTACTTTCTTCTTAGATGCCCTCTTCTACTCTCATGATTAAAAGATCACACATCAACTAATATCTGCCCAATCTGCTACACAGAGCTCAGCTCCTTCCAAGAGCAATTGACCTACACACTTCCAACTTCCTGCCTGGGCTCTCACTTTCACATCCAAACTTAGTTTTTATCCCACCCTTGCTGTTCCTCCAACAAGCCCAGTGACCACTGCCCCTGTAGCTTTTCTTTAGCTTATTTCAAAACACAACTTTTTGTCTAAAACAGAAGGAGATGCCTCAAGGCTAACCATCCCATTTACTAGCAGTCCCCATGCATAAAGAAATTAAAAAGCAGGGACTGTTGGGGAGGAGATGGTGTCCAGCAGAGGACAGGACTGGCAAAAGCTACTGAGCTCAAAATATGTGAGTCCATTATTTTGTAATATTTTGATTTTGGGTCTGCACCATAAGTCTTTTTTAAAAGATCTTAATTTTAAGTTGTGAAAGATAGAGGGAGCCCGCACCTGTATAAACACAGACTTCCCCAAACTGCCCCCAGCCTCCTGAAAGTGGTAAAGAATTTTCCATCTCTCATCTTACCTGTGAAGGCCAGGGGGGCTGACCCAAGAGCAAACCTTGCTAACGACAACCCTCCTCTCGGAGGTCAGGGTGACTCAGGACTTAAGATAACAGGCTTTACAATTGTATATGTTAACCAATTAGGAAGAACACTGTATAACTGCTTGCCTTTCATTATATCAACCCTGCTAACGAGGTCTCGGGACCTCTTAGCGTCACTGGTTGAGGACGCAGAGGACCAGGCTCGAGCTTGCTAATAAATGACTCTTTGTTGCTTGCATTGATCATGGTCTCTGGTGGTCTTTGTGGGGTCTCAAGCCTTTGGGCACAACAGTTGCTTCAATTTTTTTCGTTGAAAGTAAGAGAGGCTTCAAATGATGCTCACAAGAAACCTGTGTGGCAGACAAGCCAGGTTTTATCAGTCTCCTTCTGCAGTCATGCACTCGCTGATCCGTCCGACCCTCACTGAGCACTCCCAGTGGGCCAGGAACGGTGCTCGGTGCTGGGATATAACAATGATCATGACAAAGTCCCTCAAGGCGTCACAGTCTAATGGTACACTACTGAGTAAACTGAGGCACAGAGTGGTAAATGACTTACCCACTGAGGTAGAAATTGCTAGGTCTTGGGAAGGGGGGACTAGAGCTGGAGAGAGGGCAGGGTACAACTCATGGTAAGTAAAACCCCTCCGACTGAGGAGGAAGGCTGCACACAGACACATATTACAAAATCTGCTCACAAAAAGCTTAACACAGTTTCCAATTTCGCATGACTGAATTCATGTCTTGGTGAATTAGGCTACTCCACGATGGCATTTCTATACTTTTCCCCAAGGATCTGGGGCATGCCACCAATCTGCTGGGACACAATAACTCTGTAGGCAGCTCAACATCAAGAAGCATCTGACTCCAATTTTAGTGCTAGGAACCACATTAAAATACTTGAATTAGTATTATGAACTTAAATGTATAGCACACTGTGATACTTCTACATGTAGAAGTTTGGAAAAACTCTCCTCTAACCCTCATCCAGAGGATTCTAATAAGTTATAGGTTCCAAAGAAATTATAGCATCTGTCTGTCACGTTTCATATATACATTATTTTGGCTGTTCAAGGGTGAAAAGTGTCACTTAGACATATTTCATAAGTAATCTAAACATTATACAGATATATACAAAAACATCACATTTAGATCTGTGTGTACACCTAGCCAATGTACAACACTTAATTGCAAACGTGAACCAGTGTAAGGCAATTATTTTTGTGATATACCACATGATCCTTTAAGGAAGGCAGAGTCCACTAAGAATTGTCCGTGCCAAGCCTTACCGTCTGTTTCGTGATACTCTTTGTGATGAAGTTATTTTCGGAGGCGAAATGTCTATTTCACTGACAAAATGCAGTGAACAATCATTAAAAAAGTTGTTTTTGAATGCAGAAACCGTAATTACCCAGTAATCTAATTGGGGAGCTACTGGAAGACACTACTGGCCTCAATGCTGCTACTGACTGATAATGAGAGCACTTCCTGGATGACTTATTGCTCTGAAATTCAAATTAGTCCATAATTCATCCACACAGGAGGTTCCAAAATGAAAAGGAAAAGAATTTCAATCCATCAATCCTCCAATGCTATCAGTTGTTCACTTCAAGCACATCTTCACTTTGCTGAGGAGGATTTTTCTCCTTTCTCTGGGTGTTCTGGATGCTTGCTTTTAGATGAAGAGGTCCCTACCCTGTCTGATGTTTTGCCATTTGAATGGTTCTGCTCTACTTCACACAAATACACATCAATGGGTCCTCTGGTGCTCCTTATGTGTACCGTGATAGAGTCTTCTTTGGGAGCTGGAACATCCAACCTGGTTTCCTCTGGAGCTTTAACTGCAATAACAATCTGTTCATGAAACGCTTGAATGCTATGAATATCTTGATATGTCACATATGCCAGTTTTTCATTTTCTTCATCATCTGTTAATTCAAATAACTGCTGAGCACAATCCTTGATTAACTCATCCAAAGCATCTTCCATTGCTAAGTCTGAAAGTTCCTCTTGCAGCTTCTTTTGTTGGGGCACTGCTCCAAAATTGTTAAGATCAGATCCTTTCTCATGGACACATATTGTACATTATCTCCTAAATTAATTCTTATTTTCGATGGCAGCAGGCTCTCCATGTTGATGGGGTCGCGGCAGCGGGGGCGCACCGTGTCCTCCGTCGGGTCCACGAGAAGGCTGGGCAGTCTCCTCGCCAGCCGCTGCTGACTCATGCTGCTGAGCGACCCCCCGCGCCCCTCGCGCCCGCGAGCGCTCCCGCCTTCTGCGGCGGGCTCCAGCGCCACCCGCGACGTGCCGGCTTCTTGGTGCCCGGCGCTGAGCGGGCCCGCGGCTTGCTGAGGGGCGCCGCCTGGCCCAGCCGCCCCGCCCACCGCGGGCCCACCAGCCCATGAGCTCCCGCCGCTGGCGGAGGGGAGGAGGGTGACCCGAGGCGGTCAGGACACCGGCCCGCCATCTCCCCGTATGCGTAGTGCCAACATTTACTTTTTAATGTCAAAAATGTCCCAATAAAATATAGTTAATCTGTTTAATGTCATCTGACTTTTGTAAAATACCCTTTTATTGGTACAACCTCTGGTTCAGCAGAGATTCCTTTATTTTGTTACTTAGGCTAAATGATCATACAAACACTGATTAGGCCTGTCTGTGTAGGAGGATAAGAAGATCTGTAGTTCTTACACTGACTAACAATTTCTCACTGGCAGTTTCTCTTGTTAGTTATTAGGCACTATTGCCTATAAATCTCTCTTTTATAGCCTCCAGTCTTACTTTTCCTTAGGTGCTAATATAAGTGTTCCTCTTAAGTTACAGTTAAGTATTGTTTCTTCTTTGAAATGTCCAGGAAAGCTGTGGTTTGGTTTTTAACTGTTTTGCTACGTGTTTAAGATCAAGCTGGTCAAATTGACCTCATCCTATCTGCTGTTAAGCATCAGTTGAGTTCTCACAAGGGAAGCTGGAGCAATTGGCCAACCAAATCCCAGCTGATTCCAACTAGGGGAGCTTAATTTATGCCCAGGTTTCTGCTTTTTCCTTCACCACAACTGGAGACTGAGCCTCCTCTTCAGCTATTGTACAATAAAGGATCACAGATGCTGAGTTCTAAAATGAAGTAAACCCTTGTTGAGGGATTTACCTTTAGGGCATTTGGTCAGCCAAATGACAAGTAGAGATTGACTTTTAAGAATGACTGGATTATGGCCTCCATTGTCTGCAGCTGGTGGCGGGCACTGGAGGAATGCTTGGACCCCACCTCTTGCCTGAGGGTGAGGAACAAGTATTGACTTATGGAATCAAAATGAAACCAGAGGTGGATTCCAAAGTAATAATTGCAAACTAATTTCTCAGTATAACACCAATGATTTATTCCTTTCTGTGTTTGAGTCTTTAACAAAACTTCTAGAAAATAAAGTCCATGTGAGGAGTCCATCACTCAGTATCCAAAATCATCGTTTTCAAGTCATGAATTGTTCATTCTAAACTCTGGAGAGGAAGATAACCCCCTGAACATTTTAAGAAAAAACTGAAATCATACCATTCATCTCAAAATAATGTGTTTCTTACAAACACTTGAATCCCCCAAAGGCATTTATTTTAACAAATGCATCTCTAAGTATAGGGGTAAGAAAATAATCCTGCAGACCACTGTAACCCAAATTCTTAGAAATCAATATCATCTCATGTCATCTTGCATTTCTAATCTACTAAATACCTAAAACCCATTTAAAGTGTTGATTTTGTGAACCTGCATCTAACCAAGTATTAGCTTAGAAAGATTGGCACAGACATCTTGGAAAGTAGCATTTATCTAGGACACAAGGTCTTGCAAATGAGGTACATGTATTGGAGTCAGGTGATGCAAATGTGTGAGTCATTTTTTAAGAGGAATTTCCACAGGGATTAGGGGAGTGGCATCAGGTGAGGAATTGGATCACATGGGCACAGGGCAGTATCTAATATCCCTCCCCCTTTCTTCTGGCATCCAGGAAGCTGCCTCTGCTCCTGAGCTGTTTGTTCAGGAGCCACCTACCTGAAAACCTGGTGACAGAGCAGTGGAGGACAGCTGGACCTCAGGTGGGATTGCTTTTCCAACGTGTTCTACAGATCATTGTTGGGGAAAGAGTAAAAGAGAAACAGAAAATGATGGAGGTTTAGGTCCTTGGGTAAGGGTTGTTTAATTTAAATAGTGTGTGTTTGCACTGAGAAATCATTCAACATTTTATTGACTGTGGAAAGATTCAAATTTCAGAGGGAACATACTCCACCATTCTGAGTTCTATGGGTAGGTGGAGGAGTCATTTGGAAACTGGTCATTTTTACTATGGGCAATTTAAAAGTGTAAATGTGAACAAACTAAAGGGATTCAGCCTGATATTCCCATCCATGCACATGTCAGTGTTTTCTGCTGTTCATCCATCCTTCTACCCATTTCCCCTCCCCTCTCTTTCCAATCACCATCTCTCACTCCAAATGCTCCCTTCCCAGTCCCCGAGTCATCCTCCCTCTACCTGTGGATCATCTTCTTTCCTTCAGTTTCCACATATGAGAGGAAACACTGGAACCTTCTCTTTCTGGTGTCTAGGATGTGGTGCCTTCCAGTTCCAGGGAAGCTCCTGACAATGACTGGATTGCCTCCTTCATGCTGAATATGAGTGCTTAGTTTACTTTTGCTTTTTCTGTTGTGTCTCATCAGTTTGGGTAAATATACAGGTTAACTCTGGCCCAACAGAATATGTTTTAAAAGTCCCTGCCTTTCAAATGCATGGGAGCATTTCAGAAGCATTGTTTTTGGAATCTCTTTAATCATCTGCTAATGGGCTGGAGTTGTGGTCCCTTGTAGATGGCTTGCCTGGTACATGGGAGGTCTTCAGTTGAACAGCACCACATATAAATGAATAGAATTTTAAAAAATCCATTGACAATTAAAAATATTAAACCAAAATTTTTAAAGATCTGGTAAAATTCAGCAATGATCCTATGGAGCCATAGATGTTCCTTGGAAGAATTTTTACAATGGTTCATTTGAAATACCTCAACTCTGTCCTTCTTTCTTAAATATACACTGAGGTTCAGTTTTGGAAGGTCATGTGTGACCAGAAGTTTGGCCACTTCCTCTGGATTTTCTAATTTATTGGCATAGATTTTTGGTATCTGCTGTTTCTCAACAGGCTAGCTTTCAGGGTCTGGGTTGAGAAATCAACTAAGATACACGTTAGTTTCCCCCTATATGTAATCTGATTTTTTCATCTCACAGCCTTTATAATATTGTCCTTATTATATATTATAGGCACTTGCATTATAATGTGCCCTGATGTGGGTCTGTTATAATTTTGCACATTTGGGTTCCTGTAAGACTCTTGTATTTGATTCTCCATTTCATTCTTTACCATTGGGGAATTTTGTGGTACTATTGCATTGAAAAGACTGTGCATTCCTTTGGTTTGTATCTCCATGACTTCATCTATCCTGACAAATCTTAAATTTGGTCTTTTCCTGTTATCCCTTAATTCATGGATTCTATGTTCATGTTTTTTTACCATCTCCTCATGGTCACCTCTATTTTGAAGATTATATATTTTATCGTAGTTGGCTGAGGTTTTGTCATCCAATTGGCCTAATCTGTTGGTGATGCTTTCTATTAAATTTTTAGTTTGCTTTATTGGTTCCATTATTTTTGTTTGTTTTTTCCCCAGAATCTCTATCTCTTTACTGAAGTAATCTTTTGCTATCTGTGTTTGCTCTCTCACATCATCCTTTACTTTGCAGATAACGTTAACGATGTACATACTAATATCCTGTTCTGACATTTCTTCTGCTGTGGTATCGATAGATCCTATTATTGTAGTATGTTGGTTTGCTCGGGGTGACTTGTTCCCTTACTTTCTTATGTATTTTGTGCATCTACCCATCTAGTAGTTATGGATCTGAGGCAACAAATTTTCTACCCTGTGGTCTTGTACTGTCCCCCAAGGTTTCCAGTACACTACTGTTTAGGAGGAAACAAATAATAACAACAACCAAGCAAACAATTTACAGCATTAAACCACCTATTTCTTCATATCATGTCTACAATGTTTAGTATCACAAGAAACATTTCAACCCACAGGTGAAGTGCAAGGAATGTGGGACCTTTGGAAACACTCGGAGAAAATGAAGATGACCTGTGAAGTGCTGGGATGGGGCACTGGCCCCACAATCCTTGGGCCCACAGCAGGAGAAAGAGGATCAGGCACAAGGGAAACCTGAGAATATCCAGAACACAGGAGGCTTTAACCAGCCTGAGAGGCAAAAAGACCAGATACAGAGTTGAGCATGGGAACAGAAGTCATCCCCCCTCTACTGCAATCAAAGGAAGTTGTGTCTCTCCTCTACACCACTGCACAGACATCTCCAGGCAGTTACAGAAAAACTGGAAAGGAATAGACAAAAGCTTTATATCAGGAAACCACACCCAGTGTTGAGTCAAGGGGAACCGGCACAGATAAAGGAGACACCACTAATTTCAGTTTGATGGTATTTATTGTAGCCTCCCTGGTTCTTTGTCTCCTGCTTCTTTTCTGCTTCTTTTCTTTCCTTCCTCCCCTAGGCTCCTAGCTTACATACCATGATCCGCCAATCATAGCAAAGCTTTATCTCACACAGGAGAACATGCAGGAGAATGCCAGAATAACACTATATAAATCACGAGCTGTCCACGCGCGGCATGATTTTAGATAGCCGATGCTTGAGCCTGGCGTTAACACGTCATAAGTCTCCAAGGAACTAGTAACAGCAAACAGCCTTTTAGGTACTTCTTCATTTTGGCAGCCAGCACACTTTGGCTCACTGCAAGGTGCCATCTTGTCCAAGACGACCCTTAACAGCTCCCCCTTTTTTTATTTAAAGAATAGGACAGTGACTGTGCCTGTCATAGGTGCCAGAGTCACACTTTATCCTTACCCGTCATTGGGAGTCAAAGAGCTGTTGGTATGCTTTGAACCCAGTCTTAGGGTGGTGTAAAGTTCACACTGTGTTTACCCATCTTTGACTAACAGCTCTGTAATTGGGAGAGCCAAATCTGTAGATCAGAGCCCTGATCCTTGGCCATAAGGGCTTGCCATACCACTAAGGCTTGCTGTCTTTGATAACTCCTTAAAGGCAACATATCTGAGCAGCAATAATAAAAGCAAGACCAACAATACCATCATAGCAAAACTTCCCATCCAGTGTTTACCAAATTGTAATGTTGACTGTAGTTTATCACAAATATAGAATTTCTTAATAGGGTAGTCAAATAAGTCAACTGTTTAGTCCATATCCCAATAAGCATGCTTCCAAGCTATTTGGACAGATTTGCAGCAGCAGTAATATTAGAATAGGGTATAGGGGTAACACATAATGCTTGGGCATGTACTAGACAGCCCATCTGTGCAGTAACAGTCAACATGTCCACTTGTTCTTGTTGTAAGTTCACTCTTTGGTTTAGAATCAGGATTCCCGTTGAGAGATGTGTTTTGATGTTTTCCTGGGCTGTCAATGTTTTGGCAGTGGCTTGTTACAGGTTCTTGAGCGCGTGAGCAGTAGGAATAGCAGTTCCTAGGGCAAGTTCAGCAGCAGTGGCAGCAGCCACAGCTGCTGCCGCAGCAACAGTGATGTCTATAATTGCTGAGATACCAAAATCTCATTTTGCTTTCACGGGTAGGAAATTCCACTCACTGTGATTAAGGTCACTGGGACTGGAATAAATTTAGGAATCCTGGCAATCAAAGCCAGAGGAAATAATGAAGCATTGCAGCAACTGGATACATAACACTCTTGGTTAGGGAAGTTAAGGACCTCAGTATCATTATCATTATTATTAGTAATGTTAATATTAAACTTAGAACTGTTAGACTGAGCACAAACAGAGATGTGACATATACAGGATAAGGGGGGAAGATTGATTAAAGGAAGTGAAATTGGCCATGCACCCTGTATAATTATAAACAGATGTACTTCTTCCATCTACATTGGCTTGTTTTTGACTGCACATTTGTTCAATGAGAGAGAGATTGCCTCCCTGTATCATACTAAGTGGACTAATGTCCATACAAGCAAACGCATGACAAAGAGACCACATGGAAAGAGGAGAATAGTCATTGGTAGAAAAATCAGTATCTAGAGCGGTGTACGTATATGGTGCATTTGCTTTCCTCAATGTTTCTTTAACAGTTTCCCAATCTATGGCAAATGGCCCAAAGGAAATGTAAGGAGTCACCTTATAAGCTGTAACATCTCCTTGACACCTATTCCATTTAATAGGTCCAACATCACCATAAGAAATTGGTATACAAGTGGGACCCCATGTAGGCTGTTGTGTATAATTTACACTACCAATGACCTTGGATATATTTAAAGCAAAGGCATAACGGTCCTATCCATGCCAATACCCAGAAGAAAGATTCCAATTGGGAGCAAGCTGCACACAGGGCAAGACACCATTGGCAATTTCTGATGTGGCTAACCAGAGGAAGCAAAAACAACCCCTTAACTTGAAGTTTAGACTAGTATTAAGTGGCTTTACAGTGGAATCAGCTGGTAGGTAAGGGATACCTAGAAGTTCTGTACTAGGAAATAATTGAGGGAGCAGTCACCAGAATATATCCCCAAAAGTTTTAGGAAGAGCCAACAACAGCAGGTTTACCACCATCACCATCATTTTGTGTTTTGGTGCCATTTTCTTTCTTATGGATAGTTCTTACCAAGCGCTCTGGAACCCAGATAGGTTGTTGTTGGTCCTGAGGAAAAACACAAACAGATCCTTGCCCCCAAATTAATACTGGGTCAGGTCCTTTCCAGGACCCAGTCAAGATGTCTTTCCACATTGCTTGTGGATGGCCACCAGACTTTCCACTAAAATGTCTATCAGCCACAGTACAGCCCATAGCATCCAATTTTAAAAAATTGAGGGTGAATAAAGCAAGGTTAAGTCTGTCTTGGGAGGGGCTAATGCCCCTATTCTCCATTTTTGTTTAGTTAATCAGACTTTTAATGATTGATTAGCCCTTTCCAGGATAGCTTGTCCTTGCGGATTGTAGGGCAATCCTGTAGAATGATAGATATTAAACTTTGAGCAGAAGTGTTGAAATGAAGAAGAAGTATACGCAGGCCCATTATCTGTTTTAAATGATTTTGTCCTTCCCATAGTAGCAAAGGTTTGAAGGTAATGACTGATTACATCTTTTGTCTTTTTCCCTGTATGTGTGGTAGCAAATATATATCCTGAGTAGGTATCTACAATTACATGTACAAATCTTAAAGTACCAAATTCAGGGATATGGGCGACATCCATGTGCCATAGATGATTTGGAAGGAGTCCTCTATGATTGACTCCAAAATGAGGAACAGATAAATGAGGCACACAAGCAGGATACGGTTTTAGTATATTTCTGGCTTGTTCTTTTGTAATGCTATATTTTATTTTGAGAGTAGTAGCATTGACATGAAAATCTTTATGGAAATTAATTGCTTCTTTTACATGAGGATGTTGAGTAGCTGAGTCTGCAGTAAAATTTCCTTGAGCTAAAGGCCTAGGCAAGCCTGAATGTGCTGTGATATGGCCTATATATAAAGATTGTTCATGAGGCCACAGAAGAGTTTGTACTTGATAAAAGCTTTGTTGTAAGGTAGATTGAGGACTAATGGGTCTAGCTGTGTCAAGCCATGGCACAAGCTGGGCAATATAGAGACTGTCAGTACAAATATTTAAAGGTTCCTCAGGAAATGTTTGTAAGGCACTTATTATTGCTTCTAGATCAGTTTTTTGAGCAGACTTACGAGAAGTAATAATAGTCTGTACTTTATCAGAAATTATTATAGCTGTACTGGAGCAGGAGCCATCTGTAAAGATTGTTTTTCCTGCTGGGATATGTTAACAACCTGAGGGAAAACAACAGGATGTCTTTTGAAGAAGCTGACAATAGGTGAACTTGGCAAGTGATTATCAAATATGGCCATGGTAGAACAATAGACAATTGCCCAATCTTCATTTTTGTTAACTAGTATTTTAATTTGTTTTGTCATATATGGGACAATAACTGTCTGAGGATGAACTCCAAAAACTCGAAGGGCCGTCTTAAGTCCTAATGCGACTAGATTTGCCACCATCACAGGATATGGGGAAACAACATTTTTGGGGGACACTGGCAAATGGATCCATATCAGGAGTCCAGTTTGCCACAATAGACCTGTAGGAGTACATTCAGAATCTAATACTATGAGATTAAAAGGCAAGGATAGATCAACTCTATGACTATGAGCATTTTCTAAAGCTTGTTCTACTAACTTTAAGGCTTTTCTACCTTCAGGAGTTAAATTTCTGTGGAATGCAGGGTCTGAATCTCCTTCGAGAATATCAAACAAAGGCTTAAATTGATCAGTGGTGATTCCTAAATTTGGCCTTATCCAATTTATATCACCTAATAAGTTTTGGAAATCATTTGGAGTCGTAAGCTTTTCCATGGCTAACTGAATTTTTTGTGGCCTAACACAGGTATCTAATATTTGATGTCCTAGAATCAAACTAGGTAATAGGTAATAGGTAATAGGGCTGTGGGTTTGCAACTTTTCTGGGGCCACATGTAATCCCCATTTTTCTAGGTTTTCAATAATATTGTCAAATACCCCTAATAAAGTCTCCAGTTCCCTATGAGCCAAAAGAATATCATCCATATAATGGAGACAATAAAGTTCTTTACAATTCTGTCTAATCTGTGATATAGCCTGGCCAACATATATTTGACACATAGTGGGACTATTTGCCATTCCCTGAGGAATGACCACCCATTGGTATCTAGTATTAGGCCCTTCATTATTCAAAAAAGGAACGGAAAAGGCAAATCGAGGACTATCCTCGGGATGAACAGGAATGGAAAAGAAACAATCTTTTATGTCTATAGAGATGATATGATAATATTTTGGAATAGTGGCTAATGAGGGGAGACCCAGTTGCACCAGGCCTATCATCTGCATACTGGAATTCATGGCTCTCAGATCTTGCAAGAGTCACCATTTTCCAGACATCTTTTTTATGACAAAAATGGGTGTATTCCAAGGGGAAGTGGAAGGAATGATATGGTTTTCCTTTAATTGTTGACTATTTCCTGGGCTGCCTCTATTTTTTCTTTAGAAAGGGGCCACTGGAGGACCCAGATAGGATTATTGGATTTCCATGTTATCTTTAATGGTTCAGTGGCCCTTCCAAAAAACCCAGCCCCTTAGTCCCTGTTTGTCCTTTGGATTGAATCGGGCAGCTAACACCTTGTAAATTTTTGCCTAGTTCTTTTCCAGGAATATATCATTGTCTTACCATGACTGGCAAAACAGTTGGGTTTAGACAGGAAATATTCTGCTTTGATAAGATCCTCTTTATGATGTTCTCATTGTGGAATATGTAGGATTCCCTCTTCCAAAAACCAAGGACTAAACTTGGCCAGTGTGGATATGTATGCTGTTACAGTAGATTGTTTTCGGTAGTCCCATTAGCCTTAAGCACATCTTGTATGATTCTTATCATTTGATTTTTTGACACTTGTGACCCCAATCTGGAGTTATGTGACCCCTTTCTGGAGTTATGTGATCTCCCCCTTATACACTCTGGCCAGAGATTCCTGGGAGGTTGTCCTACAGTTTTCCTGTAGCTTACCTTAAGTTACTTACCTGGGAACTGGGAGGATGCAGAAGGAGAAAGAAAGTTTCCTGTATGGGCCACCACTTGTTCCATCCTGTGGAACCAGTGCAGAGAAAGGAGACACCACTAAGTTTCAGTTTGATGGGATTTATTGTAACCTCCCAAGTTCTTTGTCTCCTGCTTCTTTTCTTTGCTTCCTCCCCTAGGCTCTTAGCTTACATACCATGATCAGCCAATCATAGCAAAGCTTTCTCTCATGCAGGAGAGCATGCAGGGGAATGCCAGCATAACGCTATATAAATCACAATCTGTCCACATGCAGCATGATTTTAGATAGCCAATGCTTGAGCCTGGCGTTAACACGTCATAAGTCTCCAAGGAACTAGTAACAGCAAAAAACCCTTTTAGGTACTTCCTCATTTTGGCAGCCAGCACACTTTGGCTCACTGCCAGTTGCCATCTGGTCCAAGATGGTCTTCTATGAGTGAGATTGTATTTTATTTAGTGCCTGGCAGTGAGATTTCAAAATACTCGCTGGGTGATTGTAAAAGTTAGCAGATTTGGAACTTTACTGATGTTGGTTAGTACTGACCAGAAATCATTGACAAGCCATCTCCTTCTCTACCTTTGGGAACACCTCTTACTAGGGTAAGAAAAGCTCTGTGGTTCTGCAGGGAAGATTAATCAAGTGCTTTTCTCTCCTCCCTGAGAGCACTCATGTTGGGGATAGTGTCTGATGTGATGATCCTTCATAAAACAAGACAGGGGATTCTAATGGAAACCAGGGAGGAGAAGTAGTGACCTAAATATGGCTCCTGGAATCCTAAAGTGCTAGTCACTTCTAAGAAGCAGTACTCAAATCTAAGAAAGTAGGACTCTGGAACTCAAGGCTAGAACCATGGATTTAGATTGTTTAATACGATCAATGGCCAGACTGATGTTAGTTTGCTCCATATACATCTTCCTGAAGCTCTAAGCTAGGGGAGGCAGGCACAGCAAACGCAGCACCTCTCATCAACCATCCTTCCTCATCCAAACTACAGTAAGTTCCAGGGAAAATTGACATTTTTCTCCCTGAAAAAAATACTTCATTTCTGTCTTAGTCAATTGGATATACATGTAGAAAGTATATCCAATTGGGAGGTCTTTGTAGAAACTAGGCATTCTTTAAGATTACCTCACACCACACTCTTTTCACTCCTGTGGTTTGGGTTCCCTGGGTGCTGTACTGGGAACCCAAATGTATTGCATGACTCATTCTCATGCACCTTGGAGTGAGAAATATACAGTGATCTTGGCACATCCAGGACAGGAAGGAAGGGGTGTAGGTAGGGAGACATTAGAAGGAATAGGTAAGGGAAGTGCACAAGGAAGGAGGAAAGGTATCTTATCCCAACTCGTCTCAAGAATACTGAGTGTTGTAGGTCCCCCAGGTGCAGTGTTCCACAAGTGAGAGGGACTGAGGTCAGTAGGCTGCTGCTACAGCTACAGAACCAGAGAGGGTTGGGGCTGTGGTAGAACTTTGTGCCAAGGTGCAGGAGTGGAGCTGACCCTGCGATCAACTAGGCAGCATGGGGTGATGTTCACTGGAGTGGAGTCTGGTGGTGTGATGGGCAGAGGGCATGGGTCTTCTGTGTGCCTGTGAGGATGCCTTACAACTGAGGATGGGGGTCATTTGCTCCTTCCTTGGCAAATTTAAGAATTATCAGAATAGAGTAAGGTGCAGAGAGTCAAACCAAAAGAAAGCACAATCTTTTCAATGAAATAGTGTCAGAAAATTTCTCATATTCAAAGAATGAAATGGAAAATCAAATACAAGAGGTTTACAATATTCCAAATGTGCAAAATTTCAACAGAGACACATCAAGGTGCATTTTAATGAAAATGCCTAGTACCCAGAAAAAGGATACCAGTTTAAAGACTGTGGGGGGAAAAATGTCAGATTATATATAGGAGAAAACAATTTGCATCTCAACTGATTTCTCAAACCAGACTCTCAAAACCAGGAGGTCCTGGACCAACATATACCAACCTCAGAAAGAAAATGAATGCCAATCAAGATTCCTATATCCAGCAAAATTAAGTGTCAGATTTTCAATTGAAATGAGACCTACCTTGATGAAAACAAAATTATAATTATAACCAGAAAGCCTGCACATCAGAATATTCTCAGCAAAACATTCTGAAGATGAAATTAAATAAAGAAAAGCAGTGAAGGGAGGAACTACACTAAAGGAATAGTCAATCAAAAAAGAAATTAATTGAAATTAAATACTAGAAATAAACCCAAATGACTGGGAACATCAATCATATCTCAATAATAATCTTGAATATTGATGGCCTACACTCATCAATTGAAAGATATGGACTGGAAGATTGGATTCATAAACAAGACCCAATGTATTCCTGTCTCCAAGAGACTCACCGCATGGGCAAAGACATTCACAGTCTGACAGTGAAAAGTTGGGAAAAAACACATCACTCACACGGACTGTGTAAACAAGCAGGGGATTCTATCTTCTAAAGTAAGTCAAGTTATATAAGCTGTATAATTATAACTATACAATTGTAGTATTAACACATTTTAGCATTATTAGGATTGTTTTGATAGCTTCTTTTCCATTGATATGCTTTCTTGCTTTTTTCTTGATTAGACTTGTTATATTTGTATCAACTTTTAGCTGTATTATTTCTTTTCTATTTCCCATGTTTCTGCTCCTGCTCTTATTTTTTCCTTCCCACTTCCTAATTTGATTTTTAATCTAACTTCTTTCTGAGACAGATACTTTCAATTATGTGTTCATCTGAGTACTATTTAATCCGAGTCTCAGATATTAAGCTTTTATTATCATTTAGTTCCAAGCACTTTTTATTTAATTTTCTTTTCCTTTCTTATTTCACCTGTGAGATATTTATATGTGTGCCATTTAATTTTTAAATAGTTGAGACATGTGGGTGAGTTTCTAGATATCTTCATGTGATTGTTTTCTGATGTAATAAATCATGCAGGAAACTCAGTCTTCATGATTTCAAAGTTTGAAAATTTCTCAAAGCTTATTTTATGATAGAATATGGTTCAATACTCTAAATTTTCTAATTATCATTTCTGTACAGTGCTCTATAAATAACAAGTAGGTCCAGGTGGCTGATAATGTTGTTAAGCCTTCTATGTCTTTACCCCTTCTAGCAACATGAGGGGGCTCATACCATCCAAATATGATTATGTGTTCATCTTTCTAAGCTTTACAAAGTTTTACTTCATGTAGTTTGAAATTTTGTTATTGGGTACATACAGAGGCAGGATTATTATACTTTCCTGAAGAAGTTACTCTAGTATAGTTATGAAATGTTCCCCTCTACCTCTGAGAATTGTTTTTCTTGAAATTCACTTTATATGAATAGCTCTACTTCAGATTTCCCATGCTTATTTTCTTCTTTTGCTTTCAACCTAATGGTGTATTGACTTTTAAAGTGTGATCTATGTATAGAGCACATATTTATTGCTGCCATTTTACAATATTGAACATTTATATCTTTTAATTATAATACCTAGTTTATTTGTATTTATATTAATTATTAATATTGTTTAAAAAAAAAAAAAACACCTGACATGAAGGTCAGTGGAAAATTGGGTAAATGAGGGTAAATGAGGTTTGATGATGTAATATTTTGGAAAAATGCTTGAATATTTGTACTGTCAGACTCAGAGAGAAAAGTGTTAGAATACTTATATTGCAATTGCTCACTCTCTCATATATCATAGGAATATAGCAACATATTTATTTTATTGTTTGTTAACCCTTTTAAATTTTAAAATAAAATAACATATACATATAGAGATATGTATATATACATATGAACATATATAATACATAATATGTGTATGCTTAAATATATATATATATATATATATATATATATATATATATATATATATATATTTCCAGAGGCAATCTCTTAGGTACTCCCTTATGGTTTTAATGAGAAATTTTCAAACAAAAAATTCTGAGTATTTTTTCACATGCTTATTTGCCATTTGATTATCCACTTCAATGAAATACCTCCTTTTTAAAATTATTTATTTTTAAAATTTTTTACAGACTGCATTTTATTTATTGTACACAAATGGGGTACATCATTTCATTTCCATGATTGTACATGATAAAGATTCATACCATTTGTGGATATTTCATTAAATTTTAACTGGAGTATTTATTGATTATTCAGTTTTCTAGTCTTTGTATATTTGGTAAACAAGCATGTGTATTGCAAGTGTTTTCTGACAGTCAAAAAAGAAGGAGGAGGAGGAGAAGGAGAATCAGACCAGAAGGACAAAGACTGCACACTCTGGATTACATGTGGGTGCTAATGCTGATCTCAAAAGAGGAGAGCAGAAAGAGGTGACCAGAGCTTTAGAAGATGTGGGAGAAAGGGGAGTCTTAATAGGTACAGAGGTACAGTGCGAGAGGAGAATGACTTCTAATGATGTATATAAAGCTAGGGTAAGTAGAGTTGACAACAGTTGACAGGCATTTCAGAAGGAGAAGATGCTGAATGTTCCCCCCAAAAAGAAATGATAAATGTTTGAAAACAAAATATTGGAGGTGGTTCATATGTCAGTTGACCTGATCTCATTATGCATTTTATACATGTACTTAAATATCACTCTGAAGTCCATAAAAAAGTATAATTGTTATATCTCAAGAAAAATTATATGTAAACAAATATTTTATACTTTCTAAAAAATAGAAAAAAAAAGAAAAGAAGAAGAATTAGTTTTGACATGCATAGAGAAGGTTTTATTATTAATACTAGAAAATCTGTTCAAGGTGAACCTAGAGGTCATGCAGAACTCTTAAAATAATTTGAGCACAGAAACAGAAAATAGTTAAAATTATGCCTGCATCATTTTCCAGATGGGCAAATTTATCATATTATTAAGGTTTTCTCAGATTCTGTTTATATCATCAGATAAATTAGGAGATGTGATATCATCATGGTTATGGAAATTAAGTATATACATAATTATATATATATGTATATAAAAATATGTAATCAGAATCACAATTCATATAAACTAGTCTTTTGTTTGGACATCAGATACATGTGGGTGAGTGACTTCCACTTTTGTACAGGACATTAAATTTCACTACAAATACCAATGGTTGTTGCTTTTTTTAAGGGAGAAATTGCAATTTGTGATACATTCAATTATAATTGACATTAAAATTATATATGTAATTTTAATTTAAAGCAGAAATATCACAGCTACTGAAGGTTAATGCAGAAGGAAATTCTGATGGTTTCAGCTAATACTTGTTAAAATATCGAATGGAGAAATTATACCTTGCTAATCCCCAGGCATTCAATATAAACATCACTGTTGAACATCCTGGATTAAAAGCTTGTGGCAGAAGCATTATGACACATGCATCCTCACTGCTTTTTTCTCCAGTGAATGTCTAGATAGACTGGCAGGAAAGTGTCACTGACTCCTGCAGGTGGAACCACCTGTCACACAAATGTGACATTCATGTGGTGGACCTCCTCTATGATTGCTCTTGTGTTCCTGAACATGAATCAGTCACTATGGTATTGCCCATGCAATTTGTTGACAGTCTTCCTTGGCTCTGTGATTTAACACTGAGCAGATGTATATGTGTGAATTACATCTTCTTGTGATTTGTTTAGTTTCAGTGAATCTTCCTAGGTATGAGATTACTGTTTGGCAAAGAATATGAAAAGTTGTTAATATTTTCCACATAAACCATACATTTCCAAAAACATGGTGCTCAGGAAACTGGAAACCCATATGCAGCAGAATGAACATAACCCCCTATCTCTCACTCTGCACAAAACTCAACTCAGAATGGATCAAGGACCTTGGAATCAGACCAGAGAACCTGCGCCTTATAGAAGAAAATGTAGGTCCAAATCTTCATCATATCAGCTTAAGGTCAGCCGTCCTTAACGTGACTCCCAAAGCACAAGGAATAAAAGCAGGAATCAATAATTGGGATGGATTCAAACTAAAAATCTTTTTCTCACCAAAGGAAACTATCAGCAATGTGAAGAGAGAGCCTCCGTAGTGGGAGAAAATGTCTGCCACATGCGCTTCAGACACAACACTAATCTCCAGAATCTATAAGAACTCAAAAAACTTTACAGTAAGATTACAAATCAACCAAACCCAATCAACAAATGGACTAGAGAAATGAGCAGACACTTCACAGAAGAACATCTACAAGCAATCAACAGATACATGAGAAAATGTTCTACATCTCTAGTAATAAGAGAAATACAAATCAAAACTACCCTGAGATTCCATCTCACCCCAATTAGAATGGCAATTATCAAGAATACAGGCAACAATAGGTGTTGGTGAGGATGTGGGGAAAAAGGTATACTCATACATTGCTGGTGGGGTTAGTGCAGCCACTCTGGAAAGCAGTGTGGAGATTCCTCAGACAACTTGGAAAGGAACCACCATTTCATCCAGCTATCCTATTCCTTGGGCTATACCCAAAGGACTTAGAATCAGCATACTACAGTGATGCAGCTACATCAATGTTTGTAGCTGTTCAATTCACAATAGCTAGTCAATAGATGAATGGATAAAGAAACTATGGTATATATACTCAATGGAATATACTCCACCATAAGGAAGAATAAAATTAGGGCATTTGCAGGCAAAGGGATGAAGCTGGACAATATTATGCTAACGGAGTTAAGACAATCCTAAAAAACCAAAGGATGAATGATCTCTCTGATTAGCGGATGATGATACATAACGGGGGGTGGTAGGGTGGTACGAATGGAGGAAGGATGGATTGTAGAGAGGAAAAAGAGGGGTGGAAGGGGTGTGGGGAAAATAACAGAGTGAGACAAACATCATTACCCTATGTACATATATGATTATACAAGTAGTATGAATCCTCTTCATGTACAAGAGAAATAAGGTGTACCCCATTTGTTTACAATGAATCAAAATAAATAAATTATAAAAGATAAAGTTCTGTAGTCTTTGCATATAACCTACATACATTCTCTTGTATACTTCAAATCATCTATAGTTTATTATACCTAATAAAATGCAAATTCTATGTAAATACATGCTATAACATATTATTCCGGGAATAAAGTGATGAAAAATGTCCCTATATGTTTAGCACACTGTATGTGTAGATATATCAAAGATGTGCAAAATTTAAAAAATACTTTAATTCAGATACATCTAAATCATTATCTAACCATTAATACTCAAAAGACAAAGGTTTTTCCATTTGTACTTCCATGTGCATGCCACATTTCTCCAAAGTGGGTCAATTATACTCTATTTGGTAGCATCCTAATACCAAAGCTGTTGGAATAATTTTCCTAACTTCTGTAAGTTGAAAGACCAAGCACATAAGCAGTGTTTGTGAAATGAACTATAGTTTTAAGGTTGTATATGTTGGTTTTGAACTCATTTAAAATTTTGAGTGAATTTAACCTATGCAAAGATTTTGGCTGAAAAATTGCTCAAAGTCAGTTTAACTACAGATAGGCAGTTGAGCTCAGCCACTAATTTAACCACTGTGTGGTATTTCACCTCTATCACCAGCATTTGCATGCACAAAACTTTCCACTGATATGATAGGGGTGTCTTTTCTTCTGAGGTGCTTTTTGGACATTACCTCAAGATCCTTATGTGCAACTTCCTTGCCTATGATTCTGGAAAAAGAACTTGTTTCTGAAAAATTGGGAGAAGAAATTCATTGAAATTTGTCACTGCCTATGACTGTATAATTGCCCTGTTGATACAGCAGTGGAGCTGATATGCCAAATGAAGAAAAATTCTAGGGACTAAAAATACTGTCACATACATCAAAACTTATGAAAAGTTTCAGAATTGGAGTACAAAAGCTAAAAATGAAAATTGAGGTTAGGCAGATGAAAATCAGTGGAAAATGAGAGGAGGATCTTTCTAAGAAGCTAAAACTTCAACCTTTATTAATATTTTTCCCCAAAAATCAAAACAATGATAAGAAAACTCTTCAATTGTGCTTCGATTTTAAAGGAGATGTAACAACACCAGAGGGATTTCTTCTCACTGTTCCCTTTGAATTGGTAGATAAGCTAATTAATTTCTGCAACACTTTGGTTCATATTTCCTAACATATTTTCTGGTCAGGCATGCATCTAGATTGATGCAAAGTTCCTGATTCACAGCTGGACACTGGCCTTAGGGAATGCCTGCATATTTTGACCAAGAAAACATTTCTTCCTCTCATCTTGAGTTGGAGTTTAATTGGTGGGTAATTCCCTGGAGAGAGCATGAGGACAAATTACATGGGAATAAAAGGTCACCATACCCTAGTCTGCAAGAAACCTCTGCACTGCAAACAAATGCACCACAGCCTCACATGCATACAAGGTAGTGCAGCCCATCTGGTCATCACAGAAGCAGGCTCCACTGCAGGGTCCTTCTCCCCACTGTGCCTGCTCAGGGGGAGGGTCAGCTCCACTGCTGCTGCTGGTCAGCAAATGCCTGCACAGCATTGTCTTTCTCAGTTTCAGTAACTGCAGGAGCAGCCAGGTGTTCTCCACACTTTTCTTCTTTAGAGAATTATATCTCTGAGGAAGACCCAGAAGTCAGTACTCCTGGGAGCAGATTTGGTAGAAGACATCTTTCCTCTCCCTCTTTACATTCTTTCTTCTCCTCTCCCTCCATTGTCTGTACCCTTTCTTTCTTCCTGTATGTGCCTCAGTCACTACGTTTTGCCCACTCAAGGAATATGAGAAGGAACTCACACACTACTTGGTTTGTCAGCCCATGCACCTGTGCATAGAACTCTCTGAACAACAGTTGAGTAACCAGGAAACTTGCAGATCACCTAGTCAAATAAAAAAATATATTTGATTCAGAAGCCTGCCTTGCTCACACATCACTTTTTATGTATCTCCATTTACTCAGTCTCAGAAATCAAGTGATCTTTCAGGGAGCAAATGGTGAGCAATACAGAAAACAACGTAGTGTGGGGAATAATGTCAGTTGGTGGGAGAGGCTGTGTGTGTTGTTTCTGTGCACCAGAGCAGTAAAACAGGATTGGCTGTGGAAGGGTTAAAACCAGCCAGGCTTTTGACTTCATTAGAAATATCAATTCCTGGGTCTCTCCTGGTGGTTAGAAGCATGGTTTCCTCATTTTAATCCTGTATCTGTCAGAGTTGACCAGAATATTAGGGTGCCAAGAGCCATGAGGAGCTCAATGTTTCTCCACCCCATTTCCCACTGGAATTACCTGCCTGGGGTTAAGAAGCACCATCACCCTAGCACTCTGTCTAAATAGTGACACCATTGTCAGTGCCATCAAGAAGGAGGGAGAGTTCAGTTGCTTTATCTTCTCTCAAGGTCACAGAGTCCAACTGCATTATAGTCAGATCTCTTCCAAGATATAGCAAAAGGCAATTGCATATGAAAGACCTGTGCTCCTTCTAACTGCTGCAGTGAGTCTCCAGTTGCTGATGGGTAAGGTCACCTACAGAGTGCTTAAAAACACCTGTGTTCAGGCCTCAAAATGAACAGAATATTTTTATCTGGGATTCTCACTTTTCCAACTTTATTATGGTTCAACAGAATGTACAGTGACACATTTAATTGCGCGATATGAATCATCTTTGATTGTCATGTTGAAAACATTTCATGCCACTAGGAGCTCCACATCAGGCCTGTTGAGCATCAGTGCAAAACAAATGAATTTTGGAGGAGAGAAATGATTCTGAAAGAGATGTATAGAGGAATGCACTCACAATATGGACACAATAAAATATGGGGAGCATTTCATTAGAATTAAAACATATTTGAAACACATGTTTTCCATGATGTAAATAATCACAATGTGTAAGGGCAAGGAAAATATCCATTATGGTTTTCACTGAAGGATTCTGCATTCAAAACTCTCATCTCAGGACAGGACACTGCTGCAAAGACAGAGGTCCCAGTGATCAGCTAGTGTTGCCTACAATTCTGTCATAGAAAAGAGAGATTCAATGGAGCCTGTGCTTACTTTACAATTAAATATATACACCTCCAGTGTTTCTTCTTGGACAGCATATGCAATCCTTCATTTGCCAATTGAACAATATAAAATACAATACCTTACACTTTGAAAGTCCCAATTGAAACTACCATCATTCAGAGGTGGAGAATATGGGAGCCACTGTGTGTGTCTGTTTTAGAACTGTCTGCAGTCCTAGAATTTGCACCTGCCCCCGAGCTAGGAGTCTCCTCTCACCCATGTGCAGCCTGCTTCCTTCATCTTTGCCTCTGCAGCCCCAAAGTACCCCTTGGACTTTTGTGACTAGAAGACCAGTCTTCCCTGCATTGGAGTGCCTCACTCCTTGTCACTGTCCTCAGAGGAGGAGGACAAATGCTAATTCTCATAGAAGGCATTCATGGGCGCATGAAAGCTGTGTTCCTCAGACATGACAAGAAAGGAAAGTGTCTTATAGGAGCATTGGGCTGTGTAGGGGCAGAAGAAGTGGGAGCTGTACTGAACCTGGAATTCCACCGGGCATGTTGCAGTCTCCTGTAGACCATTCTGAGGGGCTGTCATGGAACCAAACTGGCTGCTGCAGGGCTAGATATGGTGCAGGGTGGGACAGGATTCAGTGCAGGACATTTCCTTGGAGGGTATAACTCCATGCTGGAAACTTGGGGTGGAATTTTTGGGGTCACATGGGGTACCATTTGTTTCCAAATCCACTTGAAACTGTCAGAGAAGGTAGAAATTCATCAACCCCAATCGTGGATTCCAAGGGCTCTATGGTGAAGTCAGGCTGGGGCCAAGGGTACATGTTTTGGGCATTCTGACAAGTCTTGAAAGGAGCCTAGGCATGCATTTTGTCTGAGGCCTTGATGCTGATTTTTGGATCCTGGCCCTCTCCATGCTGCAGGCTACAGGCTACAGGCAAAGCTGTTTATTCATATAAGGACACCTGACTACTGACTGAGGTTTGAGCTCTGACTCACGCCATGGTTGTGGAGGCAGCCTGGGAAACTTTAAAGAGATACCCACTTACTTTTCCTCTGCTCTCTTTTCAAGGAGGGCAGGGATATGGACACAGGGTCTTACTGCTGACTGGCAGTTGATAGTGGTGATCATATCCTGTCATGTTTTGGGTGCAGCAACTGAGTAAAAGTCAAGTTCTTTACTTTGGAAGGGATGTACTGAAGGGAGGATAGGTTTCTCATCAGCATTCTTGGCAGCTGACTGATTGGGGACCACAGGGACCAGTACCGACATCTCCCAGGTATTTACTTTGGCAAAGGCCTGGTGGGATGCTGGAGGTGATGACAAACATATTACAAGTTCATTACCAATGCTTTGTGTCAAGGAAAACTAAAAGCCACCTGTATAGGAAATAGAATGGAGAATGTCAAATTTCAGAGTAACCATTTGATTGGTAACTTCAAATACAGTGGGTGTTCCACCTCAGTGATGATTAGTAAAACACCCATTACAGTATCTATTTGACATATTTCATATCATAGTTGAGGATATCACATTCTTAATATGGGGTCTTGTAAACTAAGATGTAAAAGGCTATATCGTGCATTCTTCCATGCAATATATCTAGGTCATGCAACTTTGAGGACAGTGTGATGGCTGAGGAGTTTTCATAGGAAATCTCAGATTGTTCCCTTTCTAGCAGTATGAAAAGTACTGCATGGTATGTTTTCTCATGATGAGGTATTTGATTAAACATACTCACAAACATGTAAGAAAGGACATTGAAGAGGTGGTAATCAGGTGGAGACTGGGTGGAGGTTGACACTCAGATCGGCACAGGATTCTGTCACTTCATTCCCTAGTTCCTGTGTGCCCTGGGGTCTCCTAGGAAATCTCCAGAGTGGAGTATTTTACTGCTGCTCTTCTTGTCTATAGAAAAAAGCATGATATTTGAATAAATCCAGAGGAGGAGGAAATGTTTCAGGTCCTAGTTCCTTTGTGTTTGTGGTGACTTGCTGTGACATTCTCTAGGTCTGTGTCTTCCCTCACTTCAGACCCCATCCCTATCCGCAGGCAACCCTTCTCATTTACCACTAAATCAATTCACATAAACTTCATTGCCTTTGTGCCTGCCATCGTCATGTTTTAGAGGGCCCTGAATCCTGCCCCTTACTGAATGCACAGGAAAATGGACTAAGATTTTATCTTTTTGAGAGGGTGTCCTGGTATATTTCTCTCTGTTTGCACTTTTTTGCATGGACATGACATGTGATCATCAAGTAGAGAAAAAGGGAAAACTTGGCAACATTGCATTGGAGTTCAGTGCCCAAGGCTGGGATGCCCACTTACCCATCACGCATTTGTTCCCTGTTTCTTCTATTTTTTCAGGTTTGTTATAGCCTCCTGTGTTGTGGACATTCTCAGTGTACCTTGGTGCCTGGCTCTCCATCTCATTCAATGGATAAAATATGTGTGAGGCCAATGCCTAATCCCAGCATTTCTTGGGGCATCTTCTGCTGCTTTGACTGTGTCCAATGCCTCACAGTCCTTAAACGTTACCTGTGGGAAAAATGGACAAGTTTTCCTACATCAGGACAAACACAGCCAATTCTACAGCACTGTGATTGAGATTCATTTCCATGTCTTAGTAGCATTGCTTAGGTTAGGGACTTAGGGCTGTGAAACATGAAATCCTGGGATCTTGAAGAACTAGAAGGTTTTCTGGATTCACATGTCATTTAGCGGCACTAGAAGGAAGGATTGAGAGGTCCAAGTTTGAGAATATTGGCCAACATTTCAACAAAATGACAAACATTTGGATGAATAGGTCCCACATTGTTATATAAGGTGCCTCCTCACATCATTGGAGTGGCCTAATCTACCTGTGAGGAGGTCCCAGGCCTGGCTTTCTTGGGTTGTAAAGGCACATTTGAGTAGCAGAGAGAGAATTAATGATTATCTCTCCCAGGTTCTGACCAATGTCACCACCTGACTTTCCACTTACAGAAATCTCCACTGACACTGGGGTTCTCCTCCTCTGCTGGGGAGCCCACTACTCCAAATTCCCCTTCTTCTGAGGCATTTTATTCTGTATTTTAATGAGACTGTAAATTGGAGGCTGTGAGGAATGGCCTGATCACTCGTCATGTTCTTAGAGTTAGGTTCTTCTGCCTCAGATGGTGAGATTGGACTTTCCTGAATCACTGAGTAGAAAAATTAATGTATACCCACAGAAGATATGGGATCCCTCTTGGACTGTCTTCATAATTGGTGTGGAAGACATCCATGAGGACAGAGTAGAGCAGTAGAATAGGTGGAAGACAACTGAATATGGGAAGGAGGGAGAAGTGCAACTGCTGAATCTGAGTTAGCATAAGTTCCACATTATCTTCCATGCTTTATAACCCATTGAAATGAATGCATGCTTTGTATAACTCAAATGCATGATTATCAAAAGAGAGAAAACTTAACTTAAATAACTAACCAACAAAGAAAAATGATGAAGAGGGTAATCATAATGTATACATTAGAGATTAAAAGCAATTTCACTACTTTTACCAGAGAAATTGAAACATGACTAGAAATTTGTTTCTTTAAAAAAATTTGAGATCCTGAGTTGGAAACTCTATTGCAAACACAAGTATTTCTCCACATATATGTTCTACCAAAATTTATCTTAGAAAATATTTCCAAAACTAAATGTGTAAATAAATAAAACCCTATTTTAGTAGTAATGAATCTGCCAGAAATAAGACGCTCAGGACTATATGGGTTCACTGCTGAGTTTCACCAACCTTTGCAAAATGTCCTACAGCAAGGATTGTAAAGCTATTTCACGGAAATGAAAGAGAGGAAATTATTCCAACCACATTCTATGGGGCTAGCAAGAGTCTCAAACAAAAGCTGAAATAGGAAAAGAGAGCAAAGAAATGATAGATATAAGCTACAGAGAAGAGTGTAACTCAGTCATTGTCAAAGGGTTTAAGGATGGAACCACAGGACATTGACTGATAGATAGAGAAAACAAATGTTTACTCTCAGGTGTGGATAATAAGGAGAGAAATGACCAAAATGTAGAAGAGGGGTTTTCAGGGACAGGGAAGGGGATGGGAATGGAGGAAAAGGGGGGGAGGAAATGGCTAGCAGAGGACAGTTTGGACAAGACCCAGGACTTACATTTGCATGTGTGGAAATTGCCCATCAATCATTGAGGTAATCTCATTAACTAAAGAAATTCATATGTGTCCATCACTATCATTTCCAAATACCCATGGTAAAAATTACCAGTTTTCACCTCTATTCACCACCTGCCCACAAGTATGAGGATGCAGAAATAAATGGGCTCTGAAATTTTAATACATGTGAACAATTTAAATATAGAATGATTTATTTATTCTTTGCAGTAGAAAGAAACAGTTTAAAAGGAAACAGTGCTTAGCCCAGCACTTAAACCTCAGGTATTGGGTTTCTCCACTCTATGAATTGCTCCAGCAATATTGTGAAGAACACCTGGAAAAAGGATGCCAACCTGAGATCCCACAGTCCTGTTCTTTACTGTCAGCAGTTTTTCAGACAGGTGACTGCTGGACACATAGCACGGGAAGAGATGCAGATAGCAGTAGATGCCAGGGAAGGGCCAGACAGGGATGGTCACAGCCCTGGACTTTTATACTGAAACAGGGTCACGTGTTCTAACTCCTCAGCTAGTGCAATCAACCTAATCCCCCTGGAGAAATTTTTGGTTTATGAAAGAATCACACCTTTGCATCCCATGACTCTACTCAGGCTGCTAGATTTGCCAATCATTGTGTCCTAGGTACATGCTGCTTCCCTGACCACTCTCAATATTTCTGAGGCAAATCGCTTTTTAGATACAGATTTAAAATGAAGAGTTAGGATGATTTTGAGGCACTACAAAGATTGCACATGCAAGTTCCTCTAGCCAGCATTGAACTGAAGGATACATTCCTGGCATTTTAGGAAATGATGACTGAGTTGAAAGAAATAAACTGCATTCCTCAGTTACTTTTGGAAAGTATATGTCATTGGTGAATATGAAACTCAGATTACCTTGAAGAGGATGTCTTTTTCAGCAGAACTTGGAATGACATTTCTGCATTGAGAAGGGCCCACAATGAGCACACTGCTGAAGGATAGCCTGATGCTGAGCACTGATGTCCCTGGTTTGCCAAGAGATCCAGGTGGGGCTTCTGAGTTCTGGGGCAGGAGCACAGTGTGTTTCTGGCATCAACCCTCCTCCTAGGGCATCCACTGTTGCCCTCAACTGGCCAAATCATTCAGGGCTGTGTGTGGCATGTAGGAAATACAACAGTGCCCTATACCCTAACCAGTGGTCCAACTGTGCCCCTGACCAACAGTCATTCCCAGCACTGTGCCAGTCCTTTCCTGCTGTCCCTCTATTTCTAGGTTCCTAAAATTCCTGACAGTGATTGGCACTTGTTAAAGCCCTGGGGATTGTCTACTGAGTTCAGATCACAGGGCACCTGAGTACTTCAAGCACACTTATCTCTAACATCATAGAGGACTTAATGCAAATTCTATCCATGAGTCCTTCATATATCTTCCAAAAAGAGGGAAGCCTACCACTTTTCAACTACTTGCTCACTCATTCAAAACCATCATAAAATTCTCTCAAGGAAAACTCTTCAAGACAATTTGGTAACTTGAGGAAGGAGAAAAATTGATTTTTTTCCTGAAGTTTTTTAATGAATGCAAACTGTAATACTTTAGGAATCTTATTAGGATGCTAGGTCTTTAACTGAAAATACATATGAACTCACAGACACACACACACACACACACACTCAAAGATAATTCTTTTCCAGAATTTTTACTTTGCTCTCTTTTTAGGAGACCTACTTGTAGTGTCCTTCCATCACCACATCCCTAGTCCATTACCTGGAATTTGTATTAACTGTCTGGAGTTCTATGAACATTCTTGAACAATCTTGTTAATCAAACTACTTCTAAGCTTAAGATGTTTCACAAATAGTAATTGGAGAAAGAACACCCCAACCTCACCAGGGAAGGAATTGGCCACACCCAGACCTTGCTAATTCAATTAAGTGCTTAGAAGTGACTGGTGGACCTGACACCAAGTGAGTGGGTGTGGTGGGTAGACAATTTATCACCTGAGGATATGGAAAAGCCTGTCCTTTGAAACCCATCTCAGAAGGAGAAATGTCTCTCTTTCTCATGGGATCAGGCTTTCTTTTGGGATCACCTTGGAGACATTGATACTGGAGACATGGAGGCACCTTCAGCCCAATGTAGAGGTCAGGCTCAGTTTGATGACTTAATTAAATCACAATCTTCTCAACCAAATGGAGATGATAGAAAAATTTATTTTGGTCCTCCTCTACCTGCAGAGTCATCAGTGTCACGTTGGGCAGATGCACAGTTGATAAAAAATTTGACTCCTGTGGGGACACATCTGGCTCCCAGGGAGAAAGTGTCTGCCTGGAGAGACCTTCTGAGGCTGCTCTGGGTTGTGGAATATGGGAAAATCCTGCTAGGAGACTGCAGCTCTGCAGGCCTCACATACCCTCCTCAGTAAATGCAGTAAGTGGAGGAGAGGGTATGAGCGCAGGAGTTCAAAGAATCTGTTGAGGCCAAGGCAAAGAATGTGTTTGGGTAAATGCACAATCATTAGTGTCTCCAAGGATCCCTACGGGAAACCCAGATTTTACAGTGGTCTGAGACATTCCCATAGAGAAGGGAAACATGCCTCAGGACCAGTGGAGTTCATTTTTTGTTTGTTTGTTTTTTTCTTCTCCCGTGGGTTTGAACTCAGTGGCTCAAACACTGAACCATCATTCCAGCTTTTTTGGTATTTGATATGCAGACACAATCTCAGTGAGTTGTTTAGAGCATCAGTCTTGCTCAAGTTGTCTTTGATCTGGTGGCAATCCTACTGCCACTGGCCCTCAAGCTAGTGGGGTTTCATGCATGTCGAGTGTGCCTGTTTCCAGTGAAGTTCTAGGCATTCATGAGAGAATAGAATATCAGCATGCCACATCAAAGGCAAAGACAGAGTTTATTTAGGAAAGTAGATACATATTCATGGGAGAATGGGGCATCTGAATTGAGAGATCCTTGTGTGTCAACCAAGGTAATTGCACTCCAGGGAGAATGTGGGCCCTCCAGGGGTAGAGACAGCTAACCCTTGGTGCTCAGTGTAAATATTCAGAGTGGCAGTTTCCAGGGGCTGCACTGGACATGCAGGCAGGCTGTGGCTGCACCACATCATCCTAGCCTTGCCTGAACTTCCACATTGCCCTTTTGCTACAAGGCATGACTCAGGAGTGTAGGCCAAAACATGTGTCTCAGGAATTGCAATGACTCCTGGACTTTTCTGCATTTCTATGGCACATGACCATTTCCTTTGATGTTCAGTGTCTCTGCCTTTATTCCCAAGTTCCTGTCTCAGGAGCACCCAATCTGTAACCTCAGTGACTGGAGTGAAACCCAAGTTCCAGGAAGCAAGTTGGATCAGGTATATAGTGACCTTCTTTCCTGCGGAGCACGGGCCAATGCTGGGACCCAAAAGTGTGTGTGGCTCAGACACTGACTCTGGATAACAGGATCTTAAATGTTCTTTTGATATTAACACACTAAACCAGCATGTAAAAGCTGCTACTCAGTGTCCACGGACTGACCCACGGATGAAGGAAACAGGGCCTGCACACCTCCATGTGGCCTCCCCAAACAAGAAGGGAGTCCCTCCACCATGACAGTGTGGGCGAGCCTGAGAACACTGTGCCAAGTGAAATAGCCAGAAAAGGAAGACAGACACTGCCCAACCTCAGTGCGTGGACCTGGAAGGGCCAACCTAAAGGCAGAGAGCAGAGTGGTGGCTGCCAGGGCCTGGCGTGCGTTGGGCAGGTGCCCATCAGTTTCCATCACGCAGGATGGCTAAGGTCCAGAGGTCCCACGCCCTGGCTCGGTGGGTACAGTTCATAATAACACATGGTGTGCTTGGAGTTGTGAGGTCCTAGACCTGCAGTGTCTACACACACACACACGCACACACACACACACACAATATAGGGGGTTATGTGAGGTGATGAGGTGACGAGTAACTAATTAGCTGGATTGTCATGAACACTTCATAATTGAAACATCAGATTGTATAACTTAAATTTATATGATTTTTTTATTTCTCAGTAATACCTTAATAAGACTGGAAGAAAAAAATAATCCAATGCAGAGAGTAGAACAGAGGTTGCCAGGGAGTGAGGAGAGGGGCAACAATGAGATATTGGCCAAAGGGTGCACAGTGTCAATTATGAAAGATGAGCAAATCCCATGGAATGAAGAAAATGTGGTGTGTATACACAATGGAGTATTACTCAGTCATGAAGAATGACGTTATGACATTTGCCAGTAAATGGATGGATCGGAGGCTAGCATACTAAGTGAAATAAGCCAATACCTAAACCCAAGGTCAAAAGTTTTCTCTGATATGTGGAATTTAACCCATAATGGGGGAGGGGTCTGGAATACAAATTCAGTAAAAGGGATGAAGGGAAGGGGGATGCTGAAAGAAAAGGCAGTGGAACCAATCAGACACGTGCACATATGAATACACCACAGTGAGTCTCACCTTCAAGTATATCCATAAGAAATTAATTTTAAAGAATAACTATGGGTAAATGACAGAACGATCAAAAGAGGGCATGGGGAAGGAAGGGGAAGGAAGGGGAAGGAGAGGTGTTTTGACTGAAATAGAACAAGACATCCCACGCTGTCATGATTATCTCCACATGGACTCTACTGTCCTGTGTAGCTAAAAGTCACTAAAAAAAAAAAAAAGAAAGAAAGAAAAAGAAAAAGAAGCTGAGCAAGTCCTAGAGCTCTTTTGACAGCTGGTGGCTGCAGTTACCAACGCTTTACTGAACACTTAAGAGTCTACTCAAGGGGCCGTCTTATGTTGTGTGTCACAAAAAACTATGACAGAAGCCAATACGGTCCACGTGTCTGGGCAGGAGAACCTCTCAGAGGGGACGGAGATGTCTGCAGCAGGACTCCTGGGTGACGGATGTGTGCCCGCCTCCCATCCTACACCGGTACCAAGGGAGGATGACCCCACCAGGGAGCGACGTCTGCTGGACGCAGCAGTCCCCTGAGCACAGCTAGCCAGTGTCTTCCCAGGGAGCAGTTGGGTGCCTGGCTAAGAGGGCACCACCCATCCAGCTGGGTACCAGGCGCTTGCTTTCTGGTCATGTGCAGCCCGCTGTGTGGCCTCTCACGCCGTCACCCGGAGCAAGTTCATCTGGGTCGAGCTGTGTGCTCAGTGGCAGGCTGGGTCCAGATCCGTGGGTTGCGAACAGTCGGAGCACCCTCAGCTGGGCCGCGCCATCCGGCCAGCCGTGTGCCCAGGGCGCAGGACCCAGCGTGACCCCCAGGGCAACCGTGCAAGCAGTTCCCACGTGCTCAGGGAGGGCGGGCGGAGCCCTCCTGACAGGTGAGTGCGGTTCCTGAGAGTGAGCTTGTCCTAACACTGAGGATGTCCGCTCCTGTGAGGCCATCCACTTTGTCACGATGCAGCAGGAGGGGCCTCGTCAGGTGCAGCCACTGCATCCTGGACTTCCCAGCCTCCAGAACTGTGAGCCCATATGTCTCTGTTCCTTAGAAAGTGCCCGGGCTCGGGCATCTGTGACAGCAGACCGGTGGAGGCACAGGCCACCCCAAGTGTGTGATGGCGCCCAAATCTCAGACCCCAGGCAACATTCAGCTGCCCGCGCCAGGGCCCGGCTCCTAAGAGGTGCCAGCGGATGGAGGTTCCTCTCCCTCTGCCCACGGGGACATGCACGCCCAGGCTTCCCAGTGCTCCCCAGCTCCTTACAGTTTCCCACGGAGAGTCCTGGACGAGGGCCAGGGACAGGAAGGCATCCTCAGGTGGGGCTTCATCAAGGAGGGCCTCCAACCTCAGGGTGGATCTTTGCATCTGGGGCCAGAAATCCATGGTTGGAAAAAGAAGGCGGCTGCCCCGGGGCCTGGGGTGGGCAGTCTGCACGGGGCTGCGCGGCAGGGAAATGCAGACAGGGCTGGTGGGCCCTGGAGGTGAGCACAGAGCTGGCACCAGGGAAGGGAGGGCCCACAGGACAATGACAGGGGCAGCCCAGGCCCGGAGCCAGTGGAAGCCATCAGGTCTCATGGGCAGCTCCGCGGTGGCGAGCGCAGGCGGGGCCTTAGCGGAGAGGGAGAGCTGGAGGCTCCTCTCCTGGCCGGAAACGCCAGGGCACTAACAGGGCTGCTGAAGGTGCGGGCACCATCGCTCCAGGCAGCCCCGCCCACCGCAGGGACAGGGCTGAGGAGGCAGAGGGAAGCTTGCCCAGGGCCAGGCCCAGGCAGGCAGGAGGGTGTGGCGCCCAAGGTGAATTCCCAAGGAAGTGGGCTCAGGAGACAGGGCTAAATGGAAAGTAGATGCTTTCAGAGCCACTCACAGTGAAGCCCAGACTGGCAATGAAAGAGAAGGTGGAGATACTATAGGCAGAGAAAAAGGGACCTGCAGTCAGCACTGCAAAGTAAACCGTTTCCATCATATTGTCTCCCCACTCATCTTTCAAATTGTATGCTATGAACTTGTATCAGTTTTATGTTCTGGAACAAAATAAATGCTTTGCCTTCATCTTTCAAAAAAACAAAAAAAGACATTTTTTTATGACTATTTTAAGAATTATTTGTCATTTTAGCATATAGACTGAACTTTGGTTTATACTAGTGAATTAGTATTTGACCTTAGGGGAAAACATTGAATAATTTTCACTGTTGTGTTACTTATATATACACATAAACATATACATTTACCCATACTTTAAATTTTTTAATCACTTAATTAGACCCTATTGTTGATTACTTAGATATGTTACAGCTTTATTTTATCACTTGAAGACTTTTTGCCTAGAAACACATTTTTCTTTGTACAGATAGATTCATATCTAGAATCATGTAATTTTTTAATCTGTTGATCCCCCTTTTTAAAATTTATATTCTGAAACAACCTTTGTAAATTTCTGAATTTAGATAAATTACTTCATTTTAATAAGATGAAATACTTTGTATTTATTGAACTCTATTTGAAATGTAGTTGAAACTTTTGAAACCTTTGTATAGAATTATCCCTGTTGAAAAATTTAGTAACATTGGTTTTAGTGAGAAAGTAACTTGAAACCCCCGTTTGTATTAACCAATTTATGAAAACAACAATAATGTGTTAAGTATGTTACCCTATGGGATTTATGGTGTTAAGAGTACTTGATTTTATATTTAACAGTGAGCATCTTAACATTCAAATCAGTCATATGTCTCTAACAAAAACATCAGTGATCAATCTCATATAGGTCAAATCTAAATTACTTATTTTTAAAATCCAAGGTATCAGACAGGTGTATTGGGCAGCAACTCTTTCTTTCCTGTTGGCAAAAAATCTAGAAAAAATGGATATTAGATATTTTATCAGTTGCATGACCACCTAGAGAAACTTGTGAGTTTTAAAGACATCTTTACTTGTATTTGCTTACCCAATTGAAATTGAACCTTTTAAATTTTGTGAATTTAAGGTAGTTGGATTCATTTTTTAAAAAGTTTTAGTTTTTGAGCTCATATGTCAACTTTGGTTAGAAAACATAGGTAGATGTGATGATATACTGGTGTACATGCACATAAAACAGATAAAGAAAGGCCTTGAAGCTTATTATTAAAAATTGAGAGCTAACCCTTGTACATTGGCCTCTGAATGAGACAGAGCACTAGAAAGACTTTATAGTTGGATAAAATAGGTCTGATCCAAAAATTAACTTAGGTGCAGATCAAAATATTGAAGTTAAATAGTAGAATTTCAAAAGTTGTTTTGGCTTCCATCCTGATGTGCTCTTGCTCATCACAGATGAGGAGAATTAAGAAACTATAGACAAAGGTTATGCCCTATTCCTCCAAGAAGGAGTTTCCTGAAGAGACAGCAAGTGAGCCTGCTTCTGTTCGTCTCGTTGGGAGAGCCCCCTCAGGTTGGGGTCCTGTTCTAAAAATTTTTTCTGATCTCTTGGACAGCAGCCATCAAAGTTTTTGCCTGGCACTTTGGTGGAGGAAGTCCAATAGTTGGAAATGCCTGTTGGCAGCAGCTTACATTTCCATGTAAGCTTTAGTGATCGTGATTTAAAAACATTTTAACCAATTAAAAAAAAAATTCCATGTAAGACATTTGGTAAGGATGTTCAGGCTGCCCAGAGACAATTTGGCGGTCCCCTAAGGGGCTCATCTGACCCTGAAATTCGGCCATCCTCTCCCAGAGAATTTAGAGAGAGAAGAGATGTTATGCCAGGTCATGCAGTCAGGGGCCCTTCTCCGGAATTCCTGGAAATAGGTCAGTATACATTCAAGGGCAGTACATGGCAAACATGAGGGAGACTGACCCACATCCACACTCAGGGACAAACAAAAACCAAAAAAGACGAACAAACACGGAGCCGGTAAGACACCAAAGACAATGACAAGTGGTCACTACAGATTCCTGACCTGAGGGCTTGGGCACCATCACCCTCAGAAAGCAATGCTGTGTCCAGCCCTCCTCAGTGTACCCAGATATGAATCCACCAGAGGTAGACTTACCTGTGCACACTGGGGGCACAAAGAGGTGTCTCTTGAAGAATTTAGTTCACTCCTGGGTTGGGGCTCTGCAGCCTGGGGCTGAGGAAAGTCTCTCAGAGGCTTTCTCCTTGGAGCAACAGCTTTTATGGCTTCTCTGCACCCACAGGAGTTTCCAGGTCAGTGGTGTGTCATGGTTATGCACCTGGCAGCGAGGATCTCTCTGGGTCCTCAAAAGGTTGTGAGGCACAACTTAAGATCAGAAGGATCACCACCGAGAAGTCCAAATTGGAGAGTCTTTAATATCCACCATGCAGACTGTCTCAAACTATGCCCCCAAAATAGCTATGGGGAGAACAGCCCCGACCATAGGGTGGTAGGGGTTTTTATGCCATAAGTCAGTACAATCATAAGTGTCTGTGGCTATGATTTAAAATTACAAACTAACATCATGACATCTAAAATCATTAGCAGAAGGGGGGAAGTGGGTCAAAATGACCTTACCTGGGTACAAATTAAGGAATGGTTACTAATGTCTAGACAATCACTGTGGACATCAGTGTTCACATGGTACATTGTTTAGGAAAAATGAGAATCAAAAACAGCACAAATTTTTGCTATATTAAAATTTCTATTTTGTGTCACCAAGCATGTCATGCTAACCTACTGTTGATGGGTACAGAGGTGGGGTGTTCCTGTGGGAGAAGTATTTCTACATAACTTGGAGTCTCAGGGTAAATGGAGTCTGTTTAGTCATTGCCCATGTAGTCTGGCCCATAACATTTCCATGGGGAAAAATAAGTGAGCCCATCGCACAGGGAAATAGAAAGAGCAAGACTCTACACTGTAAACTGAGATTCATATTCACCCAAGAGGATGCACAAATGGGTGCTGGACTCTAGAGAACATTTTTTTGGGCATGTGAGGAGATCATTATAGGATTTTTGTCCTCCTGACAATTATGTGCAGAAATACATTTATTGATTTCCTTATGTTCATCCAAACTGGCATCCCCAAGAGATAAACATATGTGTATCTAAAATATAATAAAATTATTGAAATCCTTCCCTTTTAAGTAAGGCTTCCTTAGGTAGAATGGCAAGAAAAATAATCATTCAGAACACAGGAAGCAAAATCAGTAAGTACCACATGCCATTTAGAATATCTTGCATTTGTCAGGTTCCTAAGGCCTCAGAGTCATTCCACCTGTGGAATCTGAACATGTCCCTGAAGAGATTTTGCTGCAGAAAGATTGACAAAGTGGTCCAGGGAGACAGCAAGTGTCTAGAATACAATGATTGACAAATCAGGGACCCTGAGTAGAGCCTTGTGCTGCAAAGGTGTGAGTCACAGATTTACAGGAAATGGCCCTGGGGGATTCCTTTAGATTCAGTAGTTCATATTTTGGATCAAGTCACCCTGGGTCAGTATAAAAGTCCAGAGCCATGAGCATTCCTCACTAGTCCTTCCCCTGACATCCTGGAGGCTGCATTTCCTGCCCTGCTGTGTCTCCAGAAGCCACCTGACAACCTTCTCACACAAAACAGCAGAACAGTGGGATCACAGGTTGGTTTCCTTCTTTCAGGTGCTGTTCAGATTGCAGCTGGAAATATTAATAGATTGGAGGAATAAGAATGCCAGAGGTTTCAGTGCTTGGCTAAGGATTGTTTCATTTTAAATTGTGTGCCTTTCTACTGAGGGGGATATAATGAGTACTGGTAGATACACCTGATGGATTTGGGGTGTTGATCTTAGCTCCACTTCTTTACCTAATTCATTAGGAGCTCTGTAGGTCTTCTGGTGGTCTTTGTGGGTCTTCTAAATACAGGATCCTGTCCTCTGCAACGGGGCCAATCTGAATTTTCTGTCCCTATATCTATCTACTCAGGATTCTTAATTTTCATCTTTTGCTTGATTTTCAGGACTAGTTTCAAGATTTAGATTGAAGAGGAGTGTGGTATGTGGCCATGCGTGTTTGTTCCTGTGTTTACACAAAATGCTCTGGATTCTTCCCGTGCATAATGTTGCTCTTGGACTTTTCAGCTCTAGCCTGTGGGCTGCTGAGGTAGGTTCCCTCTATCCCTAGATTTTCTGGTTTTATAAACATAAATGGGTGCTGGACTCTGGCAACTGTTTTTGGGCATGTAAGGAGATCATCATGGGATTTTTGTCCTCCTGATGATTATGTGCAGAAATACATTTATTGATTTCCTTATGTCAAACCAAACTTGCACTCCCAATTAAAACCCTAATGGAATCACTGTGTACTACATATGAGATAGGTTTTTGAATGCAGTTGGTCAGAATTTTCCTGTGCAATTTTGCATCTATTTTCAGCAAGGATATTGGTCTGCAGCTGATTTCCTTGTGTTTTTTTTTTCTTTCAGTTCAATTATCTTTTCTAAAATATGGTCTCTGCTTCATTGATCACTGTCCTTTGTGTCCTTTATCATTTGTGCCGTGATATTTATTATCTCCTTCTGTGTCTGATTTTGTGATTCATATCTTCTTCCTTTTTTTATGAACTGGAGATAACAAAGTAGATTACTAATTTGGGTTTTCTGAAAGTTTTTGCAATGTAGGCAACTCATGCAGGTACTTCTCAGCACTGCTCCTGCTGAACACCCACAAGTTTGATGTGTTGCTTTTTGATTTTCCTCTGATTGAAGCAATTTGTAAAATTCCTTCCACACTTGTCAAAGTCTCAGTTTTTGTTAAAGGGGAGATTTTCCATTGTGACCTAGTTGGTAATTCCTATTGTTTCTCTTGCTGCTGATTTATAGTTTTATTCCATTGTGATAAGAAAAGATGCAGGATAATCTTTTCAAGCATTTTGTAACTGTAGGACATTGATGTCAGGCCTAATATAACCCACGGACATTTAAAGCCTAAATATTTCCTTTGTTCATACATAGGGCACATATTTGCCATTCCAAATTTACTAATATTGTAGTTAAATAATGGGGAGCTAATATAAGTCAGCAAATAGAATCCAGACCATCACCTTGATGCCGCCATTTACCGGTGACGAGTTCTGCTCCTTCTAATGTTGAAGATTGAATACTAGAGAAGCACGCCAAGGAAAGCATATTAAGCAGGTTTTATTTACAGGTAATAATACTGACTTCTCCTGGCAGGAAGAAAGGGGACATGGCTGATGTTCTATAGTCCCAAGAAGTGAGCACACCCTGCATCTTTTATATTTAAATTTTCTTTTGTTCTCCAGTTCTCTCCCCCCTTATCTCTCCTTCCTGCCTATGTGACTAGGCCTGGTTTTGCATTAACTGAGAAACCATGGGTAGGGGGAGGGCCAGGGTGATTCAGGCAGGCAAGGGCCAAGGGGGCATTAATTAGCAGCTCCTTGCTTGCAGTCTTTGATAAAGAAAGGTAAATTTGGTAATTAATGGGCTCCAGAGATCCTTGACATTCCATTCTTCCAGGGGCAGCCTCCAACTTCCAGAGGCAGATGGCTTCATGGCTTCATTTCCTTGAATTGACCAGATTCCCTATTTCTACACTAACTACCTGTCCTTAATTCTGGTTTCATTCCCCTCTTTAGCTTTAGGAACTCCTAACTGCTGTAAGGAAAAGAAAGGGGGCATCGGTCGTTCTGGCTGCTTCGAAGCTGAAAGGGGGCAGCGAGGGGCAAGAAGTTTGGAGTTCCTTTTTTAAAATTGGGTCAATCGAGGGGTACAAGGTAGAAGTCTGGTTGGAGAATAGCAGGTTGTAAAGTCATCTGGGATTGGTGGTTCTATGATAGAAGAACAAAAAGACATGAGTACTGAAATGAGATTAGTACAAAGTAAATGTTGTAGCATCTGGAACATGCCACTGAGTACCATGAAAATGACAGAAGTCAATCTCTCACCAGGCGGTAGAAGAACTGAGAAATTGTTCCCATAACTAGGCCTAGCAAAGGCTGGAGAGGACAAGGCCTTTATTTGGGGACTTTAACATTGTCCAGGTTATCAGGAATGTAAACATAACATTTAACTCTTAATGTCATAGATGTCCCCAGAAAATATAGTTAAACTACTTAATGTCATCTGATTTTTGTAAAATATCCCTTTATTGGTATAACCTGTGTTTAGTAGAGATCTCTATACTTCTGTTACTTAGGGATAGATAATCATACGAGCAAACATAGATTAAGTCTACCTGTGTAGCTTAGGAAGGTCTGTAGACCTTAAACTGACTAAAAACTTCTGACTCTGGCAGTTTCTCTTGATAGTTATCAGGCACATTTGCTGAAGAATCTTTCTTTCATTTGTAGCTTCCAGTCTTTATTCTAGTGGGCTAATACAAGTGTACATCCTAAGTTACATTTAACTATTATTTCTTTTAAATGCCCAAGAATGGTTATATTTTGGTTTTCACTGTTTTGCTGGGTGTCTAAGATCAAGCTGGTCAAATTGACCTGGTTCCTGTCTTATTAAAGAGTCAGCTGAGTTCCCACAGGGGCCACTCATAGAGAACTTAAGAGCAGTTTCTTAGCTCCACCAGTGCCATTGGTTAGGCAGGGTCTCCTTGATGAGCTGACTTCCTTTGGAAGCATTAAGGGATATTTCCCTTTTTCCATGATCCTCTGCAGCAGATGCAGTGAGTGATTTTTCATCCTCTAGTCTCAACAATCTTCTTGATCAGGAGGTTGTGTGACCCAGAGTTGCAAAGCTCCTTAGAGTAGTTCTCTTGTTCGTGGGTTCAGGCTGACTGATGGCAAAAGTTCCAAATACTGGTCTATCTTGCCTTCTGTATTTAATTCCAATCTCTAAGTTTGATCTTAATCATCCAGCAAGCCAGTCTCACCAGTCATAAAGTAAGAGTACTGGGCTTTAACTTCAATGTCCATAACTTTACAGTTATTTACCCTTTTATCTAACTGGAGTCTGCATTAGTACTGGAAGTTACCACTATCTGTTCTGGTATCTGTTACCACGATCTGTTAGGTGATGGCTTATTATCACAAGTTACCTAGGTTGTGTGTTCTTGAAGCAGCTACTTCTGAAAAACATTAACAGGTAACAATTTTACAAAATGAAATTACCAAGAGTAAAAATATATTCAGCTTGTATAATAGCTATCTTGAATTTTGACTGAGAACCACATTATATCCCCTATTTGAGATCACACTACTTTTACAACAAGAACCAATCTTTTGACTATAACTTTAAATAAGCTGAAGTCTGACTTATTTTGGAATCACTCTAACATGCAGTAAGGTGGGAGGCAGAGCCATATCTCAGGTAAGGCATGGCTCTTTACAGATCTTAAGTGTTCTAATTCTGATGTTGATCTTTGCTTCTTCCTTAAATATCATTAAGTGGTTTACATATACTGTTTCCTGAGTCTATATAAGCTTTATAATTAACACAACATTGTATCTAAAACATGAATCAAAGAAAGGCTGAAAGAGCTTTTAACTTGCCTTTTGTATGTCAAAGTGGCAAAATGTTTTCATGTTTCACAATATTAACCTTTAAACAAGTCAGGTTCTAACTTTTATAAATACATTTATATTTGAAATTCTTTATCTCAGTGTATAAAGTAGCAAATTTTACATATACCCTATTGATAGCAGGTCTTATAATAGAACATTAAATGATAGAAATAAATCCCCAATAAAATTTACTCTTTATAAGTTTACCATTACAGACAAGTTTAATCTGGAGAATAGCAGAGCTTGATAAATTCCCTGCTTTAAAAACTTATATACCTGGAAAATATGAACACAATTAATATACAACTCGTGACCATTTCACAATTACCTTGACACTTTTATCTTACCAAATTTAGTTTTTAAAGAAAAATGTAGACTCTGTAACATAGTAAATACTCTAACAGTTGTTTAACCATAATTGTATAAACCCCAATTTTTAAGACTAATTGTTCTAAAGAATAAAACTTAATAGACTCAAAGTTAAGAGTAAATTAGTATTTCTAAGAAATCCTTGTCATTTTACCATATAGATTAAACTTTTGGTTTATATCAGAACATTAGTATTTCACCTTAGGAAAAACCTTAAATAGCTTTAGCTGTCTCACATACATACAACCAACTTAGTTACACGCAAACTTGTTGAAACTTGCCCGTTACTTACACAGACTTTCTTAGCACTTACTTAGACCCTCATGTATTTCATCACACAAGCACTTTCTTACCCAGAAACATTTCCTTTTCCCTTTTATTAAATATATTTCCATACCCAGAACCTTTTATTTTCTCTTTTCTATTTGTTGACCCCTTTTTGTTCACATTCTGAAACAACTCTTATGAAATTTCTGAATTTAGATAAATTACACTATTTTAATAAGATTAAATATTTTGTTGTTTATAGTACTCTAATTGAAACACAGTTGAAACTTTTGGGACTCTTTGTATATAGAATTGCACTTGTTAGGACATAACTCTTAGTAACCTTGTTTTTAGTTTAGTGATGACACAAAGCAAGTTTAAACCCTTTTATTTACCAACCTATGAAAACTCCAATAATGTTTAAGTATGATACCCCATGGAATTTAAGGAGTTAAGAGTACTTGATGTTATTTAACAATTAGCATTTTAACTTTGTAAATTAATCAGATGTCTCTACAAACACATTTGAGTAATCCCATACATGTTAACTCTAATTCACTTATTTTGTAAAAAACAAGAAATCAGACAAGTGTCCTGAACAGTATTTGCTGTCTCTTTCCTGTTGAAAAAAAGTCCTAGAAACAGTTGATATTAGACATTTTATTAACATCAATATTTTATTAGCTTGTCCACCTAGAGACTTGTGAGTTATTTTCAAAGACATTTAACTTTCATTAGTTTACCCAATTTGAATTGAACTTTTAAATCACGTGAATTAAAAGTATCTGGATCCATTTTTAAATTTTAATTTTAGGAGCGCTCAGTTTTGATACAAACAAAACATGACATCAGACAGCATGACATACAAATAACACAAAATCAAAGGCCTCGTAACTTTATAGGTGAATCTCCATTGCAATGTAACAGATGTTCCAAAAACTCTAGTTGAATAAAAAATAGAACTGATCAAAAAAATCATGAGCTCAAAAAAATATGGAATTAAAAAAAACAAGAGTACTAGAAAAATGATACGGCTGTTAATTACTTCAGTAAAGCACCATAAAATTTACTTTTGCTGGAGTTCAAGTAAGACTCTTTTTTACCTTTTTTTTTCTTGGGTTTGAGACCAGTCTCCAACTGAGCCTTTAGGCTTCCTATTTACATTTCAATGTAAGCCTTGACTGAGATCTGGAAGGATCTAACAGATTTTAACAGAAACCTTGTGCCTAGGGCATTTTAGTCATCGCATCAGGACAGGTTGGATGTCAAAGAAAATTATGAGACCTTATTTTCCATTACTTTTGAGAATGAAGCTACTTTGCTAAGTTCCTCACTGAGATATGCCATTGGTTACTGAGTTGCCTATGGCTGCCTATCCAGGATTTATTTTCCCCTTTGTGATGAACAGGTTAAATCTTGCTTCATAGGTAAGCTGAGGACAGGAGCTTGAAGTAAGGCCCCTTCTTGATATTCCTGGGACAGCATATTGTCCTATAGTGGCTATTTTCTGTAGTATTGAACCTGTTGATGACATAATTAAGCTTTATTTTTGAGATTTTATAATTCCTATTAACTAAGAAGTTTAGGAGTTCTGCAATGGCCTTTTGATATTCCTCCTGGGTGGGGGCACATAAAGGATGTCATTTACTTACTGAATAATCACAGATGTTTTATCTCTGAATTTTGTTAAGTCCTTAGCTCAGGTTTGTCCGGAACAGGGGACAGCCATCTAAATCCTGAGGCAATACTGTCTAGATTAGTTGAGATACAGTATCTGGTTCCTCAAAGGCGAAAAGAAATTGCTATTCAGAGTGTAGCATAAACAGGAAAAGCCATCTTTTAAATCTAACTTAGTAAACCAAGCAGCAGTTGGAATCCAAGATAAAAGTGTATGGATTAAGAACTACAGGGTGGGGGATATTACTGCTTTATTTTAATTCTAAGGTCTTGGACTAGGCAGTTTGCTTTTTAACTCCTAAAATGGGCAAATTGCATGCACTATTGCAAGGCATTAAAAGTTTCTATCAGTTTGAATGATCTTTAATAAGTCCTTTTTCTTCCCTGTATGTTCCCTTTTCTTTCTTTTTGATGTCTATTAAAAACGGAAGATACAAGCTGGAGAAGATCATCTGAGGATTGATCAGGGCCACGTGCTAATTTTGTAATTTCCTCTAAATATTTGGGGCTGACTAAATGATAAATTTATACTTTAAAAGTAGGTGGCCCTTTATGGATTCAGGATTCAGAGTGGTGTGCTTTCTTACTGCTTTCCTAAGTCTCTCCATGAAAATAGCAGGACTTTCCTGAAGGCTGCATAATAGTTTTTTTAGGCATCCTACTCATTATTTGAATCCCAGTTAGGATGGTTTCTGTGAACTGCCTGTTCTCTAGATGGTTAATAGCATAATTTTCCAGGTGAAGTCAAATACCTGACATAAGTTTTGAAACATCTCAATATTTATTAGGATCCTCCAAAAGCGTCCTTAAGTTTATTTTTGTCTGTCTTAAGTTGGGAGGGTTCCCTCGATTTTCCTCCCTTAGTAAGTGATTCCTCAAGACTTTCTCCTCTCATGGAAGAGATAATTGCTGTCAAGCATGGTAACATATGAAAGGCACTTTTCTTGATCATTTGCAATTTAGCAGTATGCAGGCTAGTGGTGAACCTGGCAATACTGTTGAGAGAAAAGCTCTCTTTTGAGTTAGAAGTATTAGGGATGTCTCCCTAACTGAGCTTCCTTAAGGTCCAGAAAAACCCATCTCTCACTACCTGGCTTTGCCAAAGTTATTTCTGGCCTTCTTCGGCAAAGTGCTAGGGTCCTAGTTTGCCCTGTGCTAGAGACCCTGGGAGGATTCAGACTTAAGGGGATTACTGCTTTCCTCCTGCCACTAAAAACTCCTAATTATGAAAAAAGATGACAAAAGTAAAAAGTGTGCCTTTTGCCTATCTTTTTGCCTTGTAGACTAAAGGAATCTCCGGAGGGTGAGGGGACACCTATTGGTTGTTAGGCATATAATGCCCTTTGCTTGGAGGGTCTCAAGGGAGGGGGTTTTAAATGCATCCCTCTTGCAGCTTAAAGAGAACACCTTGAGCACATTTAAGCACGGAAACAGTAATGGGGAGACTCTAGTGTCTAGAGTAGTGAAGGCTAACTATGCAAACAAAGGGAACCTGGGCATTTTCATACTAATCATCCCAGGCCTTAATCCTACAGCTTGAATTACTAATTTCTGACTGGCAAGGGAAGGGGAGCATCCAGGAGGGAGTGGGTGTGTGGGAGTGTTGTGCACTGTACGGCCCATAAGGAGGCAAAGGTAATTGATGCTTTCCCTCAGTGCCATTGTCTACTGATCACCCTGGATACCCTTTAGGGCTGTCGGGAGGGGGAGTCTGGAGAAGAAACCTTTGGGGTCCACCTGAGAGTAGCCCGGACCAAGAACACCGCAGTTGCTCCAACCCTTCCTCCACCTCCACGCATCCTGGGCAGATCAGGACTAGGGACACTCTGTACTCGCAGCAATTGCGCTCCGGACCTGGACAGAAAAGTAGGAAACGGTTTCAGCACAGTCCAACATGCCTACAGAGCAGGTGATTGGAAACTTGCCTGGGCCGGGAAACCTCTCACCCCAGTCTTAAGAATGGCGGCTGCACTAACTGCATTTAAGTACCCGATGGGTACCCATTTTTTTTGCCCTCCAAAAATAAAGAAACAGAAAGATGCACCTCAAACAGATGTGGGGTGCGTGGAGAGAGAAGCTTACTTACCTTGGCGTAAATCTCCGTGGGACCTCCAAATCTAATACCGCCGTTTACTGGTGACGAGTTCTGCTCCTTCTAATGTTGAAGATTGAACACTAGAGAAGCACGCCAAGGAAAGCATATTAAGCAGGTTTTATTTAAAGGTAATAATACAGACTTTTCCCAGCAGGAAGAAGGGGGTCATGGCTGATGTTCTAAAGTCCCAAGAAGTGAGCAAACCCTGCATCTTTTATAGGTTAAATTTTCTTTTGTTCTCCAGTTCTCTCCCCCCTTACCTCTCCTTCCTGCCTATGTGACTAGGCCTGGTTTTGCATTAACTGAGAAACCATGGGTAGGGGAAGGGCCAGGGTGATTCAGGCAGGCAGGGGACCAGGGGGCATTAATTAGCAGCTCCTTGCTTGCAGTCATTGATAAAGGCAGGTAAATTTGGTAATTAATGGGCTCCAGAGATCCTTGACATTCCATTCTTCCAGGGGCAGCCTCCAGCTTCCAGAGGCAGATGGCTTCATGGCTTCATTTCCTTGAATTGACCCAATTCCCTATTTCTACATTAACTACCTGTCCTTAATTCTGGCTTCAACCTTTGTTTAACAAAGCTAAGACAAGACAGTATCTTCATAAATGCATGCATGAAGATCACTTCTGTTCATATTAAATATAGCAGTGAATACTTTGCAAGGGGAACGGCTGTGTTTTCAATTTTCAAGGATGTTTGTAAGGGGCTTACATCCATCCATCCTTGTAACAATGATTATTTCATAAATATCACGAAACACAGTGTTTCTTACCTCTAAGGCATGGTGTTATAAAGGAAATGAGCATATTGTCTAGAATCAGTCACTCAATACAAATCTAAAATGAGCATCCACATAATGATATGTCAGAGTCATAGCAAGGTCCTTTCCTAGGGACAGGTACCTGTAGTTATGAAAAAATACACATCTGGGAGAGGAACACTGCACTCTGAGAAACAGATTTCCCTCAGTGTTTGTGAGGCCTGGAAGAGTCAGGGGCCTGGGGGCAGCATGGGTCAGAGTCTGGCTCAAACACTGCTGATTTGGCCTCTACATCTCAAATCTCCTGTTACAACCCATGAAGGCTGGGCCTGGGACCTGCTCACAGGTAAATTAGTCCCTTCATATGTTTTGATGAGATATCTTCCATCCAAATTAGCAGCCTACTCAGCCAAGTGTTATTACTTTTCTTGAATTCTGGCTCAGTATTATCACCTTTGGAATATTCAAATCTTCCTTCTAGGGATCCTAACAACAGAAACTTTCCAAAGAACTTCAGCAATCCTAGTAATCCTACAAATTGCTGGTGCACAGTTCTGCATCTCTAATCTAAAACAAAGCTTACCTAAGTCTTGAAAGTCTATCTTAGCCTTCACACTGCAGAACTGACTTTGTTTGTGCTGACTCATGGCAACTTGTCTTGTTGCAACCACAGGTCAAGTGCAAGGACTGTGGGGCCTTTGGACACACTTCCAGGAGCAGATGATTCCCCATGAAGTGCTGGTGTGGGATAGTGGCCCCAAAGCCCTTGGGCTCAAAGAAGGAGAAGGAGTACCAGTCACCAAGGCAGCTTGAGAATCTTCACAACACAGGAAGCTTTAACCAGCCAGAGAGACAGAATGACCAGAGACAAAGGTGAGTGATGGGCAGGGGGATCCAAGCCTGAGCATGGAAGTAAAAGGGGTGGTGTCCTTCCTTCTCCACATAATGATCACAGCCGTGTGCAAAGACAGGGTAAGTGGAAAAGAAATAGGCAAGGACATCACTTCAGAATGCCAAACCCTGGATGTCACTCTTCTCCCTTGCCTCCAGTAAAGGGCTGGAGTCAGGGTCCTGTAGGAACATGACCATGATAAGCACAAAGGTGATGAGTCTTTGCAATTCAACTTAGTAGAAAATGAGAAGGGTAGGCTAGAGTTACAGACTGGGTGGGACAGAAGTGAAGGCACAGATCTAGGAATGGTCAAACTGTATCAGAACAAACACTAAGGGAAATAGGACATGAACTTTTTTTTCCTGCTCTGGATCCATCCAAATACCTTGGTTTGTTCTGCAGGCAAGAAGAGCAGCAGAGGAAGACTGCTCCAGAGATCTTCTAGGAGACTTTGGGGGAGGCCGCAACCAAATTGGAAGGGAGGGACGACAGAATCCAGTGCCTATCTGAGGGTGAGTATCTCCATGCTGGGCTGCTGTTTTTCTGCTCTGGATAAGCTCAATTTGTTCCTGCTCCATTTTCCTGCTGCTGAGGGACTTGCTATAGCTTATTAATGGCAATATGCCTCAGGCTTGTGTGTATTTCAGGTATGGTGTTTGCAATACTTTGTGGGATTCCTTTCATATCTCTCCTGACATGGGATGGGGGCGCATATGGACCAAATTTATTCCCGTGTCTCAAAGGATAGAATGTACTATGCAGGAATATTCTTAGTGAAAGTGGGTGAACACTCTGAGCTTTGGTATGAAATCTCCTCAGCCAAAGCACTCTGTTCAATGGAACATTAGTCATCTGCATCACACCACATAACACATTAAGCAGCCGTTTACATCTCAAACTATGAGGCCCAATGTTAAGAATGGGATATTTGCCAATATGCCATGAAAGGTATGAGGTTGATATTATAGTTGGTGTTCTACTAATGACCACTGAGTTGGAGCACACCATTTACTTTAGGTGACTGACGAATCGTCTTACTCTTGAACTTCATGTTCTGTACTCGTTTGCCTATTTGTTTGGTTTACATTTTTTCTTGGCAGAGAGCAAGTATAATGAATGCTTTATGTGTATGTCTTCTCGTCCAGCAAACCAGCATGCCACTGCCCATCCAAATACCCTGCAAGTGTTCTGCCCTGGGCCCTGCGTTGGAGAGTCAGCTACCTGTGAAGAACACCAATGAGAGACCCATCCTCCCTATACCACAGCCCTTCCAAATAAATGAACTTGATTTCTACTCTGTGCCCATGAAAGGACAGGAAGTAGCCATCACTGGCACCAGCCAGCCAGCAGTAAGGCAGTCTGGTCAGAATACTGCCCTCCATGTGAATGGAGCAGATGAAAATCCAGAGGGTGTCTCCCTTAATGTTGCCCAGGCTACCTCTAAAAGCCATGTTGTGGGTCAGGTGCTCCATCTTCAATCCACTGCCAGGGGCCCTGATGTGAGCAAACAGCCCTGCCTGCAGGTACAGCATTGAGAGCAGGCCAGTTCCCCAAACTCAGTTTCAGGGCCCCCATCAAGAGGCATGCCCAGGATCCTGTCAGTGGAAGCCAGCATGCCCCAAAGAAACTTAGAGTCGACTCCAGTCTGACTCCATATTGGAGCACTGGAGGTCCAAGCATGGAGGTTTACATGTCCTTGCCTTGTCTACCTTCTACAAGTGAACTCAGATTCAAAGTGTCATCCCCAGTGACCAGGAAAACTCCACTCCAGTGTTCCAGCATGGATCTTTACCCTCCAAGGAAAAGCCCTGTCCTGAATCCTGTCCCACCCTGCACCAAGTCCAATCCTCCAGTGGCCGGCTGTGTTCCACGACAAACCCTCAGAATGGTCTTCAGGAGACTACACCATGTCTTTTGGAGCTCCAGGTTCATTACAGCCCCCCCTTCCTTTCCCCCTACAAACCCCAATACTCCTGCTATGAGTGCCCCTTTTCTTCACAAGTCTGAGGGACACAGTTCCCATGTGCCTGTGAGTTGTCTCTATGAGGACCTTCAGGTATCCTCATCCTCTGAGGACAGTGACAAGGAGTGAGGAACTCCATGGCTGGGAAGTCTCACCTTCTAATCTCAAGTGACCTGGAGAGGACTGTGGGACTGACATGCAGGGAGCAGGCTGCACCTGGGTCATAGGACCTCCCTACCTATGTGGGCAGATGCAAATTTGGGGACCTCATAGAGTGCTGGAGCAGATACAGACATTGACTCTGAATGACAAAAGTTTCAGATGTGACTTGTCAACTGGTCTGTGAAGGACTTCATATACGCTCCATAGAATGGAAAATGAATGGGGATATGTGCATGTATATATTGAACTATAGTGTAAGGAGGAGGCTCAGGTGACTCTCTGTTGTCCTGTGACTGAATTGAGGTCAAACAAGGGCTGACCACTGGGACCTCTGTCTTTGCAGCTGTGTCCTGGTTTGTGTGGGAGGGCTTGACTGTAGAGTATGTCAGTGGAAACCATTGAGAACAGTTTCCTCGGCCTTACTCATTCTGCTCATTTACTTTCTTTGCAAACATATACTTAAGTTTCCTTTTAATCCTAATAAAATCTGTCCATGTTTTATTGTGTCCATAGTTTGAGTGCCTAGCTGTTCACATCCCACTCAAAACCATTCCTCTCCTGCAAAGTGCATTTTCTGTACACTGGTTCTCAATTTGCCTGACTTGCTACCTCCCGATTGTCTCAGATATTGTCAATTCAGAACACTCATTTTGAGAAGTGAAGTATGTGTCACTGCATTTTCCCTTGTACCATAGTAAAGTCATGAAATTGATTATTCCCATAAAAGAGTTCTTCTGATCATTTTGAGTCTTGAAACTTGAGGTTTTTACATACTCTCCAGGTGGTCCTAAAGTCAGCAATTGGGGAATCACTGCCATTGGTGGAAGGAATACTTGTCTTCACATGCAATTGCCATGCCTAATCTCTACAAACCGGTCTGCCCAGGATCCATGACCACTCTGTGGGGAAGATTAATCTCTAAGGAAGATTAAGAAACTGACCTCCCACTCCTCCCTGATGGCACTGACATTGGTGTTCCTATTCAGAGACTGCATCTGGACTGCTGAAGATCCTTCTTCTCCCAGGCAGGTGACCCCACTGAGGGCCTGGGAAGAGATACATTGGGTTCCTCATGGCTTCTGGCACCCTAAGGTACAGGCACCTCTTTCTGTACTGGACTGAAATGACTCAACTGTGCTTCTGGACTTCAAGGATTGAGCCAGGGATAGAAATCTTCAAGATGTCAGTAGTGTGGAATTTGTTAGTTCCTGCCACAGTCGATCCTATAGTACTGATCTGTGGGACACAGGCACAGCATGCTAAGTCCCTCCCACCAACTCTCATTCCTTCTGGAGACTCCAGTGGTTTCTGGAGTACTCCCCCTTGTTCCATGAAAGGTCACTTGATTTCTGAGCCTGAATAAATGGAGATGCAGAAAAAATGATGTCTGGGCAACGCATCCTTAGGAAAACACTATCCATATTTTTTAGTAGTGTAGTCATTACTGCACCTTTTCTGATTCCTCAACTGCTGTTCAGAGGGTAATGTGTATTGACGAAGGTGCTGGGAACACCCAGCCAGGTGTGAGTTCATTCTCATACTCCATTGTGTGAGCACCTGCAGTGGCAGATGAACATCCAGACAAGGAAGGAATGGTACAGACAGCCGAGGGATGAGAAGGAAGAGTGCAGAGCAGGGACAGGAAAGATTTCTGCTACCTACTCTGCTCTCAGGGCTAGTGGGATCTGGGCCCACCTCATGGGTGTAGGGATTTCAGGTCAGTTAATGTGCAGAGGCGCAAATGTCCTTCAAGGCAAGAACACTCCTCAGGACAAAAGGCACTTGGAGATGCTCTGCAAATCCTCTGTTCTTGAGGTCTGGAGACATTACATTGTTATAAAAGCCTTTGGTACCAGTGCACTCTGAGAAGCAAGCAAGTTATGTGATCTGCACATGCACAAAGCCAACTGTACTATGGAACCTAGGTAACTTGATATGACCCTGGAAGAGATAATAAACTGCACTGGTTTTCCCATGAAAGCCACTTCTTGCTCTTTGCCACCCCATGTGTTTGCCTCTTTAATAGCTCTCCCATCAAGCCATATAGGTAGACCCCAATGAACCTTTACAGCTGGTGCTCTGAGCAGGGATCCTTCTGGACTTGTTGATGGGAGATAGGCAGAGCTTACTCCCTGTAACAGTCTTTGACATGTGTCACTCATTGGCCGGTACCGATCCCACTGGTAATGACCGACCGTCTGACCGTCAATGTTGTCATCAGGCTGAACATTCTTATTTGCTTCATAAGACTAAACATACTGTAAGTAATGCTGTTCTTGCTGCTTTGCTGTCTGAAACAGATTCTTTTTGTCCATGGTATCCAGAGAGTGGGTCCTTAAGGCCCAAAATTTGGGAAGACATAGGTAAAAAATTGAAACAGGAGCCTAAACCTGTGTTACATGCTTGGTATTTGTGTTGAAATACTTTCTCAAAATAACCTTGACAGACCCACAAACTTCTCTGGTAGTCTCTGAGACTGAAATTTGTTCTCAGCCCTCTCCTTGAGTTCCTACTCCTCCCCCTCCTTTTCTTCCTCCCCTAGTCCAGTCCTTTTATCTGAATGTCTCAGGCAGGCAGCTGCAGAGGGAGAAACTCAGAACTTGGCTGTCTCCCCCATTAGACTAACCATTGCAAATCAGCCAGAACATGAACAATTGCCTTTTGCTGTGTTTAAAGATCTAAGAGGGACAGTGTTGGAGAGTGTAATTAATAGTAATTTTCCTCTTAACATGATAGAGGGACTGGGAATCGGTTATGCCTTGGTTTCCAGTGATTAGAAAACATTGGTGAAAATGGTTACTTCTCCTGCCCCAAATAAAGTGTTTTCATAAGAATACTCTGATTTAGCCCATGTTGAAGCTGAGGATAATGCTCAAGGAAATGTTACTATTGATTATGATGACCTGTTTGGTGTGGGGCAAAGAGGGCCATTACAACAACAAGCTCAGTTGCCACAGCCACCATTGCCCAGATTAGAACCTCAGTTTTTGAGACATGGTGGAGGATCCCAGGCACTCGGGATCCTTCCAAGTCCTTTGCTGGAATTTGACAAGCCTCAGGGGAGCATTTTATTAATTTTATTAACCAATTGACTAAAGCTATTGAAAGACAAATAGACAATTTGGAGCTTGCCAGCATTCTGATCAAACTGGCTTATGAAAGTTCCATCCAAGATTGTAAAGAAATAGTAAAATCTATTAACCATAAAGTGGACACTATGCTTTCTGATTTTGTAAAGGCATGTCAAAATGTTGGTAGTGAGACTCATCAAGTGGCTTTACTGGCTGCTGCTCTAAAGTCCACTTTGATACAATTGTAAAAATCTGGCCATCTTCAAAAGGACTAAGATAAAAAGAAAAAAAAGCCACAAAAATAGCCCAATCAGAAAATGTTCAATCTGTCATAAAGGATTTCATTAAGCTAATCAATGCAGATCTAAATCAGACATGTCGAGAAGCCCAATTTCCGGTCACCTCCTGATCCAGGGTCAAAGGAGGAGGAACCCTTTTCACCTGCAGCTGCAGATGTCTCTCCTTCACAGATGGTTCCAGTTCAAACAGAAGCTCCTTCCACAAATCCTTCATGCCACTAGAGGGAGTGCAGGAACAGATTTGATTACTTCTGAGGATGCTCAAATATGTCTCCCTGGGGAAGTCTGTAAAATTGCTACCCAATTTACAGGACCTCTACCTAAGGGTACCTTTGGTTTAATTTTGCCGTGCTCTCACAGTGCCAAAGAAGGAAAATGTATAATACCTGGAGAGATTGACTCTGATTACACTGGTGTAATATACATTCAAGTGTGGTCTCATATGCCTTGAAACCTCCCCAAAAGCTCCTCCATTGCTCAATTAATTGTCATTCTTTATATTACTGACCAACAACCCCTAAATGAATGAAGAAATGCAGGATTTGGTTCCACTACTATAGGAGCATGTTTACGTACTACTGAAAATGGACCAAAATTAACATTTTGTTTAAATGAACAGTCAATCACAGGGTTTCTGGACACCAGCGCTGATGTTACAGTTATAGCTGTCTCAGTGTGGCCTCATGCATGGCCCTTACCAAGGGCCACCCCGGTTTGGGGCATAGGATGCAATAATAAACAGGTGTCTAAAAGCTCTCTATGGTTGTGATGCTCCACCCCTTCCAACCCACTTGTTATTACTCATCTTCATCCATATGTTGTGGCAATTTCCTTTCCTATATGAGGCAGAGACATCTTACAGAAGTTACAAATGTCCATGGAGTTGCCTTTTTTTACAGAGGCCTCTGTGGAATTGACCCACCTCACCATTAAACTGGAAGATTGCCACTTCTGTCTGGGTAGAATGATGACCATTGCCTAGGATAAGGTGGGAGGTGCAGAGGCCCTCATTCAAGAACAGTTACAATTGGGACATATTGAACCTTCTACCGGTCCATGGGAACACAGCCATTTTTATCATAAAAAATAAATCAGGGAAATGGAGATTATTACAAAATTTAAGAGAAATTAATAAATGTATACAATCTATAGGTCCACTTCAATGTAGATTGCCTAATCCTTATTTAATCCTTCATGAGTTTTCTTTTTATGTAATAGACTTAAATGACTTTTTTCTTTTAACTATTCCTATTGTTCCTGATGATAGGGAAATGTTTTCCTTCACAGTTCCTTTTGTCAATCATCATAAGCCTGCTGATAGATATCAGTGGAAAGTTGTTCCTCAAGGTATGTTAAATAACCCCACCTTATGTCAACATTTTGTAAATAAGGCTTTGTAGCCCTCTGGCAATTATTCCCACACATTCCTGTTTATCATTATATGGATGATATATTGATTTCTGGGCCAACACTTACAGAAAATACATTAACTAAATTAGAACGCATTCTATTACAATCTGGCCTCCATGTGGCCACAGGAAAAATTCAATGACAACTCCCTATTAACTATATAGGACATAAGATACTCCAACATTCTTCCCTTCCTCATATTGCAAAATTGACTCTTCTTTTCATATTTTCTTTGTTCATTTGCAGTGATTTTTAGGACTTTTAAATTGGGCTCAACCATATATTTCTTTAACTACTGATATGTTGTCACCTTTTTCTCAGCTGTTGAAAAAGCAACATAATCCCATTAGCTTTTTCCAGTTAACTCCTGCACTGACTACAACTCTTCAGCATGTTAATGAGAAGTTGTCTTCAGTTCTTAGAGACAGACTCCCAACACTCAGTGTTCCTTTATCTCTGACAATCTTTACAGGAAAGCCTTATGCTTTTGTTGCAGTTGTTACCACCCATAATCAAAACTTACCTATAATAGAGTGGTTATATTCTCCTCACTTTTCAGGAATCAATGTTCTCCCTTTTGCTGAAATATGTGTTTAACACATCCCAGATAGTTGCAATCATATTTTGTCTCTTACAGGAATGGACATTCATGTACTTTTTCCTACTTATGGAAAGACTTTACATTTGCAGTATTTAAAATTTTCTTCATATTATCGAGCTGTCCTAACTGATTTTTAAGCTCCTGTTGCTTTCTGTGCACCTCTGAATGAATGCCTTTTCTTGTTGTGTCAAGTCTCTCATGCTCCTTCTTCCATAATCTCCTCCATTCCACTTTCCAGTGGACTTACTATTTATACTGATGGAGTAGAACAATAGGCTGTGGTATTTATATTCACTGATAAAAATTGGACTAATTATTACACATTGCCTCAAGCTTCTCCTCAGTGAGCAGAATGAGCTGCAATTATTTGAGTTCTTTGTATGTTTCCCACTGCCTTAAACATCATTGTGGATTCTCACTACATACCCAAACTGATGCCTCATATTTCCTCTGCAATTTTGTCACCTCATTTGGACTCAAATTTGTTATCTCTGTTTATCACTCTTCAATCTCTTTTTATAGAATCGTACAGCTTCAGTATTTCTTGCTCCCATACGCAGCCACACTGAGATTCCTGGACCATTCACTGAAGGAATTGCTCAAGTGGATGCTGCTATACAATCACTTTATCCTTCTTTTCAGATGCCATGAAATCGCACAATTTTTTTCATCAAAATGCTCGTTCCTTAATGAAAACCTTTACTCTTTTGTCTCAAAATGCCTGTTTCATCATTAATAATTGCTCTGCTTGCACATCCTCTCATTGCCCTACTTGGGAAACTGTAAACCCTCGAGGTTTCAACTCATGCCCTTTGGCAGATGAATGTAAGTAACTCATTTCCCTCCTTTTCATCCCTATTCCTTTTCACATGTTACCAAAGATACATCCTCAGGCCTTATGTAAGCCAGTGCACATCATTCAGAGAAGGTCTCAGCCTGTATCTCTCATTTACACCTTTACATTGCCACCAGGGTAACCTCATCATTTAAAAATGAACAATGCCCCTACTTATACTTCTAGTGCTTTTGCTCAGTGTTGTCATCAATGGAATATAGTTTTGACCCATAGAATTCCTCACAATTCTACTGGACAGGCCTAAGTTGAAGGTGCACATCACATGCTTAAGACATGCCTTTTAAAACAGAAACAAAAAGGGGACCTAGCCTTGCTCATGTCAATAATGCTCTCAATATTGCCTTGTTCACAATAAATGTTCCTCATGTACCATATGGAGATAATACACATCGCTGGTCCTCTGCCTTAGATAGGTACTTTACCCCTAAGAAACCACTACCAAAGATTTATGTAAAATATCGAGTTCTGGTAGATCCAATTTGGTGGGACCCTGTACCTTTGATTGCATGGGGAAGGGATATGCTGCTGTTCTTACACCTACAGGTCCTGTCTGGATTCCTGCCAGGCGTGTGAGATCCATCAATCATCATGAGTTGGCATTGAGGACTTCACAATCCGATTCCCATATGCCATTTGACCCTGGATGAAGAGGACCCTGATTCAAAGAAGGAACCTCCAACAAGAATAAGAGGCCCAAGAGACCCTCTGTCTTCTAATATCTATTGACTTGGGCAGATATAAAGAGTTTAAACTACATCTGCTCAACAATCTCTAGCCCAGGTGGGTTTAGAATGTACCCCAGAAAATTTGATTACAGCTCTGTTTGCCAAAATTACCCCAAAGTCTACAACCATGCTGACTATTATTGTGATATTTCTCTGTTATTGTATCTCAGGTGGTGGTACCCTGTGCAAAAAACTGTTTTATCTTTGGCTTCCCACACCCATTTTAATATTTGGATCCACTTAGCAGAAATTGTTAATTCATCTGAGATTTGCATCTGTCAAGATGTAGATATGGGAAGCATATTGGGATCTTTCCTTTTCCCTGTGTGCCATCCTGCTCATGAAATATGACAATGTTTTCCCTTGATCAAGGCATATGAAAACCTGCATCTTATAGAGATTCCTATAATTGGGGGAATCCTCAGTGTACAAAGTCCTCCAATGCCATGATGCTGCCTACACCTGTGGTGTCTTTAAATATGACTGATACCTGTGCTGAAATTCAAAATTCTACTCATAAATTGTCAGTGGGATACCCTTCCTTCAGTTTCTCAAATGTTGAACCCACTTTGTATAGAAATGCACATGTTCCTTTACCTCCAGGATGATTATTTTCTGTGGAGCTTATACATCTAACTATATTTCACCTAATATGTCACATGGAACTCCTTGTTGTTTAGGTAGATTAATGGTGTTTCTCCCCTCTGCTCAGCACTTAATAGATCACCATCCAGCTCAATGGTTACATAAGAGAGCTGTATCCTTAGGAAAAGATTGTGATGATTCGATTCATTTATTGTCTAGAAGAGAATTTGAAGCTTTAACTTTCTCTTTAGTTGGTATTCCTGCCCTAGTGGTAGGAGCTTATAAACACACAATGAAACTTGCTTTGCTATGATAAAAAATATAAACTACACATCAGTGGCAATTTCTATGCTTAATGAGGAACAAAAACAACATCAAGCTATTCTTGGTAATAGAGTTGCTATTGGTTATTTACTGTTGCTACCTCATAGGGGTTGCCAAGAATTTAACAATATGTGTTGTTTCAATTTAACTGATAATGGTAATCCCATTCAAAGGAAATTGGATCATTTAAAGACATTGTAAAGGAGGTAAAACAAGATGATGGACTTTGGGATTTATTTGATTGGTTAACTGCATAGATCAAACCGCTTTTCATTGGAGGATGCTTATTGATACTTGCCTTAATATGCTGTGCTTGTTTTTGCCAATGGTTGTCTTGCTTTCTCCCTCCAACTTCCTTGAACAGAAGACATGTCATGTCTATTCAAAAGGTCACACAAAGCAAAGAGTGGAGTTGTAGTGATTCCAGTTCAATGTACAGAAGAGCGAAAGTCCTTCAAGTGGAGCACACTACTCAGGACAAAAGGTGCTGTTTGAGTGACTTAGAGATGCTCTGCAACTCCTCTGTCCTGGAGGTCTGGAAACATTATCTTGTTATAAAATCCTTTGGTGCTAGTGGATTCTGAGACGCAAGCAAGTTATGTGATCTGCACATGTGCAAATTAACGGTACTATGGAACCTAGGTAACGTGATATGACCCTGAAAGAGATAATAAACTGGCCTGGCTTTTGCACAGAAGCCACTTCTTGTTCTTCACCATCCTGTGTGCTTGCCTCTTTATTAGCTCTCCCCTCAACCCTTATAACTGGACCCCAATTAACCTTTACACGTGGGTGCAATGGTTTACAGGAGAAAGGTGTGGAGAATAACTGGCTGCTTCTGCAGTTACTGAACCTGAGAAAAGCTGGGCTGTGCATGAATTTCTAGACCAGGTGCAGGAGTGGAGCTAACCCTCCTCTTGAGCAGGCACAGCAGGGAGAAAGGATCTGCAGTGGGGCCTGCTTCTTGGATGAGCAGAGGGGAGCACTCTCCTGTGTGCATATGAGGGTGTGGTGAAAGGTGGCCTGTGGGGGTTTCCTGCTTGATGTTGTGGGAGCATCAAGACATTTTATTCCCACACATTATGTCTTCATGCCCTCCCCACTGTCCCTCCTTTTCAGGATACTCTTGACAAAAGAAGACATGAAGGTCTTTGAGGAAGTGGTGCTGCTGGAGGATGCTTAACCTGCTGTCTGGAGTTATACTGTTCCATGCTGTAGAGGACTGTGCCATGGAAATGTCTCAGCTCTGCCCTGATGAAGGATATGGAAGAAGAGAATGTGTTTCTGACCTGGATGTGGCTCCCCTCCCAAAGAAGGATCAACACCAAAGAGTTTGGTCCCGGAAGAGCAACCAAACAGAGAGGGGGAGTAGGAATGGATGCCACCATCTGTGGGTGAGGCTGCAAGGGCAGTAATCCTTCTATATTCCCACCTGTGTCACTGTTTTAACCACTAGACCCAAACATATTCCCAATACAACCAGCACCCTGACAGGGGATTGCAGGCAGAGAATAAAGCCCTGAGGTGTCCTCTTTTCTCTCTTCTTCCTCCTGCCCAGGTATCTAAATTCAAAAACCAAAAGAACACTGTTTATTGCAGACTCCTGGCTGGAAACCTAAACCATGGGGAAAACTGATCACCCTTTCTATCTTTTCCATTCTTTTTTTTTCTTTTTGTCTTCTTTCTTACTTTTTTCAATTCTCTTTGAATTTGGAGGTGTGAATTTGAAGCAGGTGAGTTTTCCCACTCAACAATATCCTCAGACCTTTTTCATTCTTCTCTTTTTCAGTTTCTTTCACTCATTTAGTTTGTCTGTCTGCATTTATGCTTACCTCACTAACTATGCAATTCTTGATTATTTGTCTTCATGATCACCATGCATAAAAATAGGTTCCATGAGGAAATGACAGAATATTTAACTTTTATGTGGAATCTAGGCATGTACGTGTTTTGAAGGTGTTTTCTCTTAAGGGTGCTTCCAGTTTCTATGAAGGAGAAAAGTGGTGTGTACAAAGAATATTGAATGGGAAGAACACAGGTGAGGGTCCAAAAGGTAAAGTGTGGCTGCAGCACTTCACCTTATGAACTTGCAATTGAAGGCAAAATGAGTAAAACTTTTCTAGGGATATCCCTATAATTAAACTGGAGTTCCAAGAGTCATGGTGCAGTCTCCTAAAGACATTCTGAGGTTCTGCCGTGGAAAACAGCCGGTGGCTGGAGGATTGGACTTGGTGCATGTGGGACAGGATTCAGGACAGGGCTTTTCCTTGGAGGGTGAAGATCCATGCTGGAACATTGGGGTGGAGTTTTTCTGGTCACTTGGGTTGATTCTGAGTCTACTTGTAGAAATCAGAAATGACAAAGATGTGTAAACTTCCATGCCTGGACCTCCAGTGCTCCAATGGAGTCAGGCTGAGGTTGACTCAAAGTTTTTTGGGGCATGCTGCCTTGCCTTGACAGGATCCTGGACATACCTCTTCATGGGGGCCCTGACACTGAGTTTGGGGACATGGCCTGCTCTCCATGCTATAACCTGTAGGCAGGGATGTTTGCTCACATCAGGGACCCTGGCAGTGGATTGAGGATGGAGCACCTTGCCTACAACATGACTTTTAGAGGTAGCCTGGGCAACATTAAGGGAGACACCCTCTGACTTTTCATCTGCTCCCTTCACATGGAGAGAGGTGTTCTGGCCAGACTGCCTTACTACTGGCTATTGGTGCCAGTGATGGCTACTTCCTGTCTTTTCATGGGCACAGGGATGGAGTAGAAATCAAGTTCATTTCTTTGGAAGGGCCATGCTATAGGGAGGATGGTCTCTCATCAGTGTTCTTGACAGGTGGCTGACTCTCCAACACAGGGCCCAGAACACAACTCTTGCAGGGTATTTGGATGGGCGGTGGCCTGCTGGTTTGCTGGATGACAAGACATACACATAAAGCATTCATTATACTTGCTCTCTGCCAAGAAAAAATGGAAACCAAACAAATAGGCAAACGACTACAGAACATGAAGTTCAAGAGTAAGACGATTCGTCAGTCACCAAAAGTAAAAGGTGTGCTCCAACTCAGTGGTCATTAGTAGAACACCAACTATAACATCAAACTCACACCTTTCATGGCATATTGGCAAATATCCCATTCTTAACATTGGGCCTCATAGTTTGAGATGTAAAAGGCTGCTTTATGTCTTATTTTGTGTGATGCAGATGGCTAATGCTCTTTTGAGCAGAGTGCTTTGGCTGAGGAGATTTCATACCAAAGCTCAGAGTGTTCACCCACTTTCACTAAGAATATTCCTGCATAATACATTCTATCCTTTGAGACATGGGAATAAACTTGGTCCATATGTGCCCCCATCCCATGTCAGGAGAGATATGAAAGGAATCCCACAAAGTATTGCAAACACCATACCTGAAATACACACAAGCCTGAGGCACATTGCCATTAATAAGCTATAGCAAGTCCCTCAGCAGCAGGAAAATGGAGCAGGAACAAATTGAGCTTATCCAGAGCAGAAAAACAGCAGCCCAGCATGGAGATACTCACCCTCAGATAGGCACTAGATTCTGTCCCTCCCTTCCAATTTGGTTTGGGCCTCCCTCAAAATCTCCTAGAATGTCTCTGGAGCAGTCTTCCTCTGCTGCTCTTCTTGCCTGCAGAACAAACCAAGGTATTTGGATGGATCCAGAGCAGAAAGCAAAAGTTCATGTCCCAATTCCCTTAGTGTTTGTTCTGATATGGTTTGACCATTCCTAGATCTGTGCCTTCCCTTATGTACCACTCAGTCCATAACTCCAGCCTGCCCTTCTCATTTTCCACTAAGGTGAATCGCAAGGACTCATTGCCTTTGTGTTTATCATGGTCATGTTCCTACAGGACCCTGACTTCTGCCCCTTACTGGAGGCAAGGGAGAAGAGTGACATCCAGGGTTTGGCATTCTGAAGTGATGTCCTTGCCTATTTCTTGTCCAGTAACCCTGTCATTGCACATGGCTGTGATCATTGTGTGGAGAAGGAAGGACACCACCCCTTTTACTTCCATGCTCAGGCTTGGATACCCCTGCCCATCACTCACCTTTGTCCCTGGTCCTTCTGTCTCTCAGGCTGGTTAAAGCTTCCTGTGTCGTGGAGAGTCTCTAGCTGCCTTGGTGACTGGTACTCCTTCTCCTTCTTTGGGCCCAAGGGCTTTGGGGCCACTATCCCACACCAGCACTTCATGGGGAATCATCTGCTCCTGGAAGTGTGTCCAAAGGCCCCACAGTCCTTGCACTTGACCTGTGGGTGCAAAAAGACAAGTTGCCATGAGTCAGCACAAACAAAGGCAGCTCTGCAGTGTGAAGGCTAAGATAGACTTTCAAGACTTAGGTAAGCTTTGTTTTAGATTAGAGATGCAGAACTGTGCACCAGCAATTTGTAGGATTACTAGGATTGCTGAAGTTCTTTGGAAAGTTTCTGTTGTTAGGATCCCTAGAAGGAAGATTTGAATGTTCCAAAGGTGATGATACTGAGCCAGAATTCAAGAAAAGTAATAACACTTGGCTCAGTAGGCTGCTAATTTGGATGGAAGATTTCCATCACTTCATATGAAGGGACTAATTTACCTGTGAGCAGGTCCCAGGCCCGGCCTTCTTGGGTTGTAACAGGAGATTTGAGATGTAGAGGCCAAATCAGCAATATCTGAGCCAGACTCTGACCCATGCTGCCCCCACGCTCCTGACTTTTCCAGCCCTCCACTTACCTGGGGGTTCTCCTCCTCTGATGAGGGAGCCCTCTGCCCCACAGCTCTCCTGTGCTGGTGCTTCTCATTCTGAGTTTTAAGGAGTCTTTTTGTTGGACGCTGTGAGAAACAACCTGCCCACTGCCTCATTTTCTTGGTGTCAGGTCTTTCTTCCTCAGAGGCTGAGATTTGGATTTCCTGAGTCATGGAGAAAAGAAGAATAAATTCATGACCATGGAGAAATGGTATGTTCTTTGGACTTTGTTTACATTGTGATGTTGAGCAACCCTCACAAACAATGAGGGAAATCTGTTTCCCAGAGTGCAATGTTCTTTTCCAGATGTGTCTTTTTTCATAACAACAGGTACCTGGCCCTAGGAGAGGAACTTGCTATGACTCTGACACATAACATATGGATGCTCATTTTAGATTTGTATTCAGTGACTGATTCTAGACAATATGCTCAGTTCCTTTTTAACACCCTGCCTTAGAGGTAAGAAAAACTGTGTTTCATCACATTTATGAAATAATCATTGTTAAAAGGATGGATGGATGTAAGCCCCTTACACACATCCTTGCGAATTGAAAACACAGAAGTTCCCCTCCCAAAGTATTCACTGCTATATTAAATATCACCAAAAGTGATCTTCATGCATGCATTTATGAAGATACTGTCTTGTCTTAGCTTTGTTAGACAAGGGTGATGATCTGGATTCTATTTGCTGCCTTATATTAGCTCCCCATTATTTAACTACAATATTAGTAAATTTGGAATGACCATATGTACCCTATGTATGAACAAAGGAAATATTTAGGCTTTAAATGTCCGTGGGTTATATTAGGCCTGACATCAATGTCCAACAGTTACAAAATGCTTGAAAAGATTATTCCGCATCTTTTCTTATTACAATGGAATAAAACTACAAATCAGCAGCAAGAGAAACAATAGGAATTACCAACTAGGTCAAAATGGAAAATCTCCCCTTTAACAAAAACTGAGACTTTGACAAGTGTGGAAGGAATTTTACAAATTGCTTCAATCAGAGGAAAATCAAAAAGCAACACATCAAACTTGTGGGCATACAGCAAGAGCAGTGCTGAGCAGTACCTGCATGAGCTGCCTACATTGCAAAAACTTTCAGAAAACCCAAATTAGTAATCTACTTTGTTATCTCCAGTTCACAAAAAGAGGAAGAAGGTATGAATCACAAAATCAGACACAGAAGGAGGTAATAAATATCACGGCACAAATGATAAAGGACACAAAGGACAGTGATCAATGAAGCAGAGACCATATTTTAGAAAAGATAATTGAACTGAAAAAAAAAAAACACAAGGAAATCAGCTGCAGACCAATATCCTTGCTGAAAATAGATGCAAAATTGCACAGGAAAATTCTGACCAACTGCATTCAAAAAGCTATTTTATATGTAGTACACAGTGATCCCATTAGGGTTTTACTTGGGAGTGCAAGTTTGGTTTGACATAAGGAAATCAATAAATGTATTTCTGCACATAATCATCAGGAGGACAAAAATCCCATGATGATCTCCTTACATGCCCAAAAAACAGTTGCCAGAGTCCAGCACCCATTTATGTTTATAAAACCAGAAAATCTAGGGATAGAGGGAACCTACCTCAGCAGCCCACAGGCTAGAGCTGAAAAGTCCAAGAGCAACATTATGCACGGGAAGAATCCAGAGCATTTTGTGTAAACACAGGAACAAACACGCATGGCCACATACCACACTCCTCTTCAATCTAAATCTTGAAACTAGTCCTGAAAATCAAACAAAAGATGAAAATTAAGCATCTTGAGTAGATAGATATCGGGAAAGAAAATTCAGATTGGCCCCGTTGCGGAGGACAGGATCCCATATTTAGAAGACCCACAAAGCCCACCAGAAGACCTACCTCTGTAGGTCCTAATGAATTAGGTAAAGAAATGGAGCTAAGATCAACATCCCAAATCCATCAGGTGTATCTACCAGTACTCATTTTATCCCCCTCAGTAGAAAGGCACACAATTTAAAATGAAACAATCCTTAGCCCAGCAGTGAATCCTCTGGCATTCCTTTTCCTCCAATCTATTAATATTTCCAGCAGCAATCTGAAAAGCACCTGAAAGAAGGAAACCAACCTGTGATCCCACTGTTCTGCTCTTGTGTGTGAGAAGGTTGTCGGACAGGTGGCTGCTGGAGACACAGCAGGGCAGGAGATGCAGCCTCCAGGATGTCAGGGGAAGAACTAGTGAGGAATGGTCATGGCCCTGGACTTTTATACTGACCCAGGGTGACTTGATCCAAAATGTGAACTACTGAATCTAATGGAATCCCCCGGGGCCATTTCCTGTAAATCTGTGACTCACACCTTTGTAGCACAAGACTCTACTCAGGGTCCCTGATTTGCCAATCATTGTGTCCTAGATACTTGCTGTTTCCCTGGACCACTTTGTCAATCTTTCTGCCACAAAATCTCTGCAGGAACATGTTCAGATTTGACAGGTGGAATGACTCTGAGGCCTTAGGAACCTGACAAATGCAAGATACTCTAAATGGCATTTGGTACTTACTGATTTTGCTTCCTGTGTTCTGAATGATTATTTTTCTTGCCATTCTACTTAATGAAGCCTTAGTTAAAAGGAAAGGATTTCAATAATTTTATTATATTTTAGATACACATATGTTTATCACTTGGGGATGCCAGTTTGGATGAACACAAGGAAATCAATAAAAGTATTTCTGCACATAATCATCAGGAGAACAAAAATCCTATAATGATCTCCTCACATACCCAAAAAAATGTTCCCTAGAGCCCAGCACCCATTTGTGCATCATCCTGGGTGAATATGATCTCAGTATACAGTGTAGAGTCTAGCTCTTTCTATTTCCCTTTGCGACGGGGTCACTTATTTTTCCCCATGGAAATGTTATGGGCCAGACTACATGGGCAATGACTAAACAGACTCCAATTTACCCTGAGATTCTATGTTATGTAGAAAATACTTCTCCCACAGGAACACCCCACCTCTGCACCCGTCAACAATAGCTTAGCATGACATGTTTGGCGACACAAAATAGAAATTTTAATATAGCAAAAATTTGTGCTGTTTTTGATTCTCATTTTTCCTAAACAACATACCATGTGAACACTGATGTCCACAGTGATTGTCTAGAGATTAGTAACCATTCCTTAATTTGTACCTAGGTAAGGTCATTTTGACCCACTTCCCCCTTTGTGCTAATGATTTTAGATCTCATGATGTTAGTTTGTACTTTTAAATCATAACCACAGACATTTATGATTGTACTGACTTATGGTATAAAAACCCCTATCACCCTATGGTCGGGGCTGTTCTCCCCATAGCTATTTTGGGGGCATAGTGTGAGACAGTCAGCACAGTGGATAATAAAGACTCTCCAATTTGGACTTCTCAGTGGTGATCGTTCTGATCTTAAGTTGTGCCTCACAACCTTTTGAGGACCCAGAGAGATCCTCACTGCCGGGTGCATAACCATGACACACCACTGACCTGGAAACTCCTGTGGGTGCGGAGAAGCCATAAAAGTTGTTGCTTCAAGGAGAAGGCCTCTGAGAGATTTTCCTTAGCCCCAGGCTGCAGAGCCCCAACCCAGGAGTGAACTAAATTCTTCAAGAGACACCTGTTTGTGCCCCCAGGGCACACAGGTAAGTCTACCTCTGGTGGATTCATATCTGGGGACTCTGAGGAGGGCTGGACACAGCATTGCTTTCTGAGGGTAATGGTGCCCAGGCCCTCAGGTCAGGAATCTGTAGTTACCACTTGTCATTCATTGTCTTTGGTGTCTTACCGGCTCCGTGTTTGTTCGCCTTTTTCTGTTTCTTGTTGGCCCCTGAGTGTGGACGTGGGTCAGTCTCCCTCATATTTGTCATGTACTGCCCTTCAATGTATACTGACCAATTTCCAGGAATTCCAGAGAAGGGCCCCTGACTACTGGGCCTGGCATTACATCTCTTCTCTCTCTAAATTCTCTGGGAGAGGATGGCCGAATTTCAGGGTCAGATGGCCCCCTCAGGGGACCACCAAATTGTCTCTGGGCAGCCTGAACATCCTTACCAAATGTCTTACATGAAAATTTTTTTTTAAATTAGTTAAAATGTTTTTAAATCACGATCACTAAAGCTTACATGGAAATGTAACCTGCTGCCAACAGGCACTTCCATCTATTGGACTTCCTCCACCAAAATGCCAGGCAAAAATTTTGATGGCTGCTGTCCATGAGCTCAGAAAAAATGGTTTAGAACAAGATCCCAACCTGAGGGGACTCTCTGGAGGAGACCAACAGAAGCAGGCTCCCTTGCTGTCTCTTCAGGAAACTCCTTCATGGAGGAATAGGGCATAACCTTTGTCTATAGTTTCTTAATTCTTCCCATCTGTGATGAGCAAGAGCACATCAGGATGGAAGCCAAAACAACTTTTGACATTCTACTATTTAACTTCACTATTTTGATCTGCACCTAGGTTAATTTTCGGATCAGACCTATTTTATCCAAGTGTAAAATCTTTCTAGTGCTCTGTCTCATTCAGAGGTCAATGTACAAGGATTAGCTCTCAATTTTGTGGGTTTTTAACAATAAGCTTCAAGGCCTTTCTTTATCTGTTTTATGTGCATGTACACCAGTGTATCATCACATCTACCTATGTTTTTTAACCAATGTTGACATATGAGCTCAAAAACTTAATTTTTTTTTAAAAAATGTAACCGACTACCTTAAATTCACAAAATTTAAAAGGTTCAATTTCAACTGCGTAAGATAATACAAGTAAAGATGTCTTTAAAACTCACAAATTTCTCTAGGTGGTCATGCAACTGATAAAATATTAATGTCTATAAAATATCTAATATCCATTTTTTCTAGATTTTTTGTCAACAGGAAAGATGGAGTTGCTGCTCAATACACCTGTCTGATACCTTGGATGTTAAAAATAAGTAATTTAGATTTGACCTATATGAGATTGTTCAGGGATGTGTTTGTTAGAGACATATGACTGATTTGAATGTTAAGATGCTCACTGTTAAATAAACTCCTCCATGAAGGAGTTTCCTGAAGAGACAGCAAGGCATCCTCAGTGTTAGGACAAGCTCACTCTCAGGAACCGCACTCACCTGTCAGGAGGGCTCCGCCCGCCCGCCCTGCGCACGTGGGAACTGCTCACACGGTTGCCCTGGGGGTCACTCTAGGTCCTGCGCCCTGGGAACACGGCCGGCCGGACGGCGCGGCCCAGCTGAGGGTGCTCCGACTGTTCGCAGTCCATGGATCTGGACCCAGCCTGCCACTGAGCACACAGCTCGACCCAGATGAACTTGCTCCGGGTGACGGTGTGAGAGGCTACACAGCTGGCTGCATGTGGCCAGAAAGTAAGCGCCTGGTCCCGGGCTGGAAGGGCGGTGCCATCTTAATCAGGCCCCCAGCCGCTCCCTGGGAAGACGCTGGTTAGCTGTGCTCAGGGGACTGCTGCGTCCAGCAGACGTCGCTCCCTGGTGGGGTCATCCTCCCGTGGTACCGGGGTAGCATGGGAGGCAGGCACATCCGTCACCCAGGAGTTCTGCTGCAGACATCTCCGTCCTCTCTGAGAGATTCTCCTGCCCAGACGCGTGGACCATATTGACTTCTGTCATAGTTTATGTGACAAGGACACACAACATAAGACGGCCCCTTGAGCAGACTCTTAAGTGTTCAGTAAAGCGTTGGTAACTGCAGCCACCAGCTGTCAAAAGAGCTCTAGGACTTGCTCAGCTTCTTTTTCTTTTTCTTTACTGTTTTTTTTTTTTTTAAGTGTCTTTTAGCTACACAGGACAGTAGAGTCCATGTGGAGGTAATCATGACAGCGTGGGATGTGTCTTGTTCTAAATCAGTCCCGACACCTCTCCTTCCCTTTCCCTCCCCACACCCTCTGTTGATCTTTCTGTCATTTACCTATAGTTATTCTTTAAAATTAATTTCTTATGGATATACTTGAAGGTGAGACTCACTGTGGTGTATTCATATGTGCACGTGTCTGATTCGTTCCACTGTCTTTCCTTTCAGCATCACCTCTTCCCTTCATCCCCTTTTTCCACTCCACTGAATTTCTATCCCAGACCCCTCCCCCATTATGGATTAAATTCCACATATCAGAGAAAACTTTTGACCTTGGGTTTAGGGATTAGCTTATTTCACTTAGTAGGCTAGTCTCCAGATCCATCCATTTACTGGCAAATGTCATAACGTCATTCTTCATGACTGAGTAATACTCCATTGTGTATACACACCACATTTTCTTCATTCCATGGGATTTGCTCATCTTTCATAATTGAAACTGTGCACCCTTTGGCCAATATCTCATTGTTGCCCCTCTCCTCAGTCCCTGGCAACCTCTGTTCTACTCTCTGCATTGGATTATATTTTTCTTCCAGTCTTATTAAGGTATTACTGAGAAATAAAAAAATCATATAAATTTAAGTTATACAATCTGATGTTTCAGTTTTGAAGTGGTCATGACAATCCAGCTAATTAGTTACTCGTCACCTCATCACCTCACATAACCCCCTATATTGTGTGTGTGTGTGTGTGTGTGTGTGTGTGTAGACAGTGCAGGTCTAGGACCTCACAACTCCAAGCACACCATGTGTTATTATGAACCGTAGCCACCGAGGCAGGCGTGGGACTTTGGACCTTAGCCATCCTGCATGATGGAAACTGACGTGCACCTCCCACCCCACACCAGGCCCTGGCAGCCACCACTCTGCTCTCTGACTTAAGGCTGGCCCTTCCAGGTCCACCCACTGAGGTTGGGCAGTGTCTGTCTTCCTTTTCTGGCCATTTCACTTGGCACAGTGTTCTAAGGCTCGCCCACACTGTCATGGTGGAGGGACTCTCTTCTTGTTTGGGGAGGCCACATGGAGGTGTGCAGGCCCTGTTTCCTTCATCTGTGGGTCAGTCTGTGGACACTGAGTGGTTCCTGCTCCTGTGACGGTGCTGTGACGGCCTGGCCATGCCCAGGGCTCCTCAAGGCCCTGACCTCAAAGGCTGCCCGTACCTGCCCACCAGCTGACAGGGGCCACGCGATTCTGGCTTCATTTCCAGGTCACTTCCAGGGATTTCTATTGCTGCCTCCCTGATCGGCTCTCCTGCCAGCAGGATGCAGGAACGGCCTCTTCTCCACAGCTTTGCGGACATTTGTTAGGTGTGTGTGTGTGTGTGTGTGTGTGTGTGTGTGTGTGTTTAAACAGCAGTCATCCCAACAGGTACGAGGTCTTAGTTCCCTATGGTCTTGATTTGTGTTTCTCTGATGATCAGTGTACATTTTCATATACCTTTCGGTCTTCCCTGGAGAAAGATCTGTTCAGAGTATTTCCCCCTTTTAACTGGGTTGTTATTATTATGGTTATTATTCCTATTGAGTTGTAAGACTCCTTAGTATGTTCTGGGTGTGACCTTTGTATCAAATATATGGTCTACAAACATTTTCTGCCATCTGAAAGGTGCCTCTCTTTTTTAAAAACAATTTTGTCTTTGTTCTTTTTAGTCATTTGCGACAGTAGAGTGTATTTTGACCTGTCGATCGTATGTGCAGTATGACTTCCCATTTTGCGGTTGCAACTGATGTGGAGTTGCATTGGTCGTGTGTTCACATATGAACATAGGAAGGTGGTGTCCAGATCATTCTACTGTTAATCTATTCCCATCACCCCTCCCTCCCTTCCCTTCATCCCTTTTGTCTAATCCAGTGAACTTCTATTCTCCCCCTCCTGATGCTTATTGTGAGTTAGCATTCGTTTATCAGAGAGAATTCATTCAGCCTTTGGTTTTTGGGATTGTTTTCTTGCACTTAGCATGATAATCTCCAGTTTGATCCATTCAGTGGCAAATGCCATAATTTCATTCTTCTTTATGACTGAGTAATATTCGATTGTGTATATGTATCACCTATTCTTTATCCATTCATTGAAGGGCACTGAGATGGTTCCATAGTTTACCTATTGTGAATTGAGCCCTTACAGACAGTGATGTGGCCATGTCACTGTAGTATGCTGACTTTAAGTCCTTTGAGTATAAACCAAGGAGTGGGATAGCTGGGTCAAATGGTGATTCCATTCCAGGTTTTCTGAGGAATGTCCACACTGCTTTCCAGAGTGGTTGAACCAATTTGCAGTTGGACCAGCAAGGTATGAGTGAGCTTTTCCTCACATCCAACATTTATTGTTACTTGTATCCTTGATACTTGCCATTCTGCCTGTAGGGATGGATTCTCAGCATGGTGTTAACTTGCATTTCTCTGATGGATGCCCTTTCATTCTGCTAACCCTTTCCTTTGCTGAACAGAAGTGTTTCAATTGGACCTAATCTCATTTGTCTACTTTTGGGTCTTCTCTCTCTTTTTTCTTGCTCTTTAGTTGTAGTCAAATCATTTGTTTCTTTATTGATTTGCTATCTGGAGGATCTATCTATTACAGGATGGTTTTGAATAGTCTGAGATAAAATTTGTCAAATTTATTAATGTCAAAAAAACCAGCTCTTGGTTTTGGTGTTTTTTCTATTTTTCTCTTTTCTGTTTTGTTTACTTCTGCTCCAATTTTATAATTTCCTCCTTTTTGCTAACTTAGTTTGTTTTTATTCTAGTCTCTGAATGTGCCACGTTAGGGTGTTCAGTTGCGGGCTGCCTCCTTTGTTAGCGGAGGCTCCATCACTGTGAATTTCTCCTGGTGATGTTCTGCTGTGTCCCGTATGTCTTGGTGGTTGGGTTTTGGTTTAGGTTGTCCTGAGATGGGTTATGATTTCCCCTTCGAGTTCTTCTTTGACCCACTGATTGTTCAAGAGTGTTTAATTTCTAAGTTCTGGTAAATTTTCCTGTTTGACTTGAATAATTACCTTCTAATTTCATTCCATTTGGGAGAAATTCAGTTTTCTTAAGCACTTGAAGCCTTTTTTGGTAACCTAGCATGTGACCTACTCTGCAGAATGTTCTGTGCACTCTTGGAAAGGACGCCTCTTCTGTCCTGGGGTGGAAGGTGTTCTTCGGGTCTGCTGGTGTTCTTCAGAGCTGCTCAGAACGTGCTTCCCTTATTGTTCTTCTGTCTGGACCACAGAGCCATTTCTGAAGCCCAGTATGGAATCTTCCTGCAGATCCGACCTTGCTGCCTGTTACTCTCTTCAGATCCATGAATATTTACTTCGCATCTTGAGGTACTAAGACACTGGATGCCTACATGTGAATTATTGCTCTGTTCTCCTATTGATTGACCCCCTTATTATTATGAGTGATCTTTGTCAGTCTGACTGTCTTTTGTGTGATATGAGCACAACTGCTTGCCGATTTTGGTTTCCGTTTGAATGAACTACCTTTTCCTGTCCCTTCACTTACAGCTTCCATGTGCCCTTCACCCTAAAATGAGTATCTTTTAGACAGTCTGTAGCTGTATATTTATAAAAAATCCATTCAGCCACTCTGCTTATTCTGATTGGCAAGTTTAATCCATTTATATTTAAAGTAATTATTCATAATTTGTTTTCTGTTTTGCAGTTCTTTTGTTTCTCTCTTCCTCTCTTGTCTGCCTTTGTAATTTAGTGTTTTTAGGTGATTTGCTTTGTGATTATTTTCTCTTTGACTTTTTTGTAGATCTTTTTCTCTACGGTTACCATGAATTTTGCATAAAACCTTTTATAGTCAGAACAGTCTACTAGAAACTGATATCGATTTAACTTTGTATGCAATTTGTTTTATGTTGTGTATCCATTCAGAAATTATAGTTAGTCTTAATATTTTTGTATTTTAACTTTTATACTAGTGTTAAAACTGATTAAGCACCACCATTAAAGTATTCTATTACTCTGTATTTGTCCGTTTATTTTCTTTTACCAGAGACATTTATAATTCCATATGCTTTTATATGGTAACCTAGTATCCTTTTAGGAAAAGATCCCTATAGCACTTATTATTATTATTATTATTATTGGAGGGGGTACCAGGGATTGAACTCAGGGTCACTGGACCACTGAGCCACATCTCCAGCCCTATTTTGTGTTTTATTTAGAGACAGGGTCCTACTGAGTTGCTTAGTGCCTTGCTTTTGCTAAGGCTGGATTTGAACTCAAGATCCTCCTGCCTCAGCCTCCTGACCATTGGGCACTGTAGCACTTATAAGTCAGTTCTAGTGGTGACAGACTCCCTCCATTTTGTCTGCAGAAGTCTTTATCTCTCTTTCATTTCTACAGGCTAAGTTCGCTGTGTGTAGAATACTTGGATGACAGTTCTTTCTTCTGCACTTTGAGCATACCCTCCCACTCTATCCTAGCCTTCCAGGTTTCTGTTGAGTAATCTTCTGATAGCCTGATGGAGGCTCCTCTGTTCGTGATGAGTTACTCTGTCCTTTTCAAAATTTTCTTTGACTTCTGTCAGTTTAAGTGTAATGCATCTCAGGGCAGACCTCTTTAGGTTTAACCTGCTTGGTGTCCTTTGTTCTTTATGAATCTGTATGTATGTTTTCCCCTTGACAGTGTCCAATAAGTTCCATACTTTTCTTCATTATTTTTCATTCCTTTTGCTCTTTTCTTTTCTCACTAGATTATTTAATATGGCTTGTCTTTGAGATCACTGTTTGTGTCTTGGGCTTGATCTAGTTTCTTGTTGACGGTCTCCCAATCTTGCCAAGTCGAGATGGCTGGTGAGACCCACTGCAGCTGCTTAGACTCACGTGCTGTCTGTAAGGGTGTGTGGCATGTGGTCTGTAGGAACTTGTAGGACACCATCTGCAGGGGCACACATAGGCCAGCTTTTGGGGCATGTGGGTGGGCAGCTGGTTGTTGGGGTCCATTGATGGGTTGACTGGTGTTTGTGGGTAGGGCTGTTGGTTGGTAGAGTACATATACAGGCTTGCTGGGTGAAAATTATATATATATATTTTGAATATTTTTGCCTTAATATGAATGTGCATGATTGATATTGAGGTTGCACATCTTTTTAAATTCACTTTCCATTTACATTTCTTCTTTGAAATATTTGCTCATAGTAATTCCCAAATTTCCTATTGGATTTTTGCTCTTTTTGAATATGTAGGTGTTCCTTTTTTTTCTCTATATTAATAATTTTATTGTTACATATGCTGCATATACTTTCTATCAATCTGTCCATAATCTTTTTTTGGAGGAGGTGACTGTGATGGACTGACAGATCTGGCTCCATGAGAATGTTACATGCCATACTCTAAGGGCAATGACTAAACAGACTGCATTTTGCTCTGACACTCCATGTTATGTAGGATATAACTTCTTCCATGGCAACACCCCGCCTCTGTGCCCATCATCAGTTACTTGGTATGACATGTTTAATAATATACAATGGCAACTCCTGTGTAGTAAAGAATTGTTCTCATTTGATTCCTATTGCTCCTAAACAGTGTACCATGTGAACAGTGATTGTGTGGATGTTAGCAACCATTCTTTAGTTTGTACCTAGGTAAGGGACATTCTGATACACTTCCCCCTCTGTCTATGATCTCATGATGTTAATGTGTAATTTCAGATCATAGCAACAGACACTTATGATCAATGTGATTTTTGGTATAAGAACCCCTACAACCCTGTGGTCAGGGCTGTCTCCCAATAGCAATTTTTTGGGGCATTGTTTGAGACAGTCAGCAGGCCAGCTTAATAAAGACTCTCCAATTTGGACTTCTCAGTGGTGATCGGTCTGTTTTTAAGTTGCGCCCCATAACAGCTACCAGGAATTGAAATCAGGGACTTGACACTTGACCTCTGCACCACATCCCCAGTCCTATTTTTTTGTATTTTATTTAGCAACAGGGTGTCACTGAGTTGCTTAGTGGCTCAATTTTTTTGAAACTGGCTTTGAACTCATGATCCTCCTGCCTCAGCCTCCCAAGCTGCTGGGATTACAGGTGTGCGCCACTGTGCCTGGAAGTCAGTCATCTTTTAACTTTGTTTACAGAGGCTTTGCTCACAGGGTTTTATGTTTATGTGATTGAAGTTGTCAATCTTTTTTTTTTTTTTTTTTGGTCACCTGGATGTTTTGTTTTGTTTTGTTTTTTGTGGTGTGGTCATATTTATGAAGCATTTTTCCATCAGTTTATAGATACTTTTAGAATATAGTGTCCCTCAGTATCCATGGGGATTGGTTCTAGTGTCCTTCGTGAATTCCAATATTAGTAAGTGCTTAAATCTTTATATAAAATTGCATAATTATTTGCATATAAATTATGTACATCTTCCCATATACTTTAAATAGTTTCTGGATTACATATGATATCCCATAAATTATAAATGGGATATACATAGTTGTTATGGTGTATTCTTTAGGATATTATGACAAGGTAAAAAGTCCATATCTATTTATTACAGATGCAGCAGTTAGAGACCTAACTTCAGCAAGAGCATCATTTTTTCTGTGGGGAGGAATACCCGAGGTGGAACCCAGGGACCACATCCACTGAGCCACATCCCCAGCCCTTTTTTTATTTTTTATTTTGAGACAGAATCTTGCTAAGATGCTAAGGTTGGCTTTGAACTTGTGATCCTTCTGCCTCAGCCTCCTGAGCCACTGGATTACAGGTGTGCACCACCACACCTGGCAAGGATATCACTTTTGATCCACGGTTGGTTGAATCTGCAAGTGTGGAACTCATAGATGTGGATGTTAATGTATTTTATTTTGAAACTTTTATTCTTAAATATTTATTTATGAATGACTTAAATTTCATTTTATGGCATGAGGTGGGGTTCAACATTAAGAAATAATTTCTAAGTTTTAAACCGTTTATCGAAGGTGTCAGGATTTTTCGAACTGATTGGAAAGCTCTCTTGTTCTGGTTATCTTTTGCTGAATTCCAAATGACTCTAGACGTAGTGGCATAGAACAATATCATTTTATTATGCTCATGAATTCTGTAGATTGAGAATTTGGGCAGAGTGTGGGTCGAGTGTCTCTGCTCCACAGTGACCGGGAAGACTGGAATGGCCGGGGTGACATCAATAGTGGAGGGCGGGTATCACTGTCATAGTTTGGGCACGTCAGCCTGGGATGACTCAGCTGGAGACAGTCCCTGAAATGCCCACGGGTGGCCTTGTGAGGCTCTATGGAGGCTCAGTGTTGGTCGGACTTTGAGGACACTGGAAGTGGATGCTACAACAGGAGGAGGAGGTCTGCCTGGCCTTTTATGACCTCACCTCAGAAGTTCAAGGCAGCACTTCCATTGGTTCAGAGTGGACATAGATCCCACTTACCAAGGGAAGAAGTGTCGATGGATTTGTAGCCATGTTTTAAACTACTTCTTCCTCCTTTACCATGTACTAAAATTCCATTTATAATAAATCTGTTTCTACACTCTTAGTTCCATGGGTCTATTTGTTTAATATGCACCAATGTCTCATTGCTTTAATCCTGAAAAACTGTCATATTTTGATATCTGATAGGGCAAGCCCTCCTTAGTAGTTGTGATTTAAAATACAATTTTTGGAAGTTCCATGAGAATTCCTTCACTAGTTTGATTACTTTGGTTGGTTTTGCATTAAATTTATAAATTAAATTGATGGAAAACTGACATAATTGAAAATGGTTTTCCTGACGTGGAGAGCTCACTTTCTTGTCAGACTGCTTCTTACACATTTGTAAAGCTGTTGAGACAGGGAGTCTAAGAAAGGCTATCTAAGTTCTGCTGAACTACAGTGAAGCTTTCCTTCTCCTGCTATACAACCAAGAGTACTTTCTACTTAATAGGACGATATTTTAAATGGTTTCTTTAGACATTTTTGGTTAGGAAGTCTTATTATCTGTACACAATGATTGCTTTCTTGTGTGTTCGTTAGGAGTTTGTGGAATTTCGTCGTAACAGTATGTCTGTAACGTTTTATTCTCTAGAACAGCTAGTCATAAAAATTGGCAGTTTGTAGAATGCTGGTTAAACAGCAGACTTTATTTTAGAGTATTACCCTACATTGGAAAGTCTAAATTTTCCTCAAAAGCTAAACTTGCTTAATATAAAAACATCAATGTAATTATGATTCTATTACTATTCTTATATATTGAATTGTGCTCAGATCTTCCAGGTATACAAACCTTAAAGCAAAACATTTAAAAAAACATTTTATCAAGCTGGTGTTCTCCAATCTAATGTGGTAATGGTAATGTTAAACTTACATTAAGAGCAAATTTGGGAGGGGATTTATCATTTAATGTTCTGTAACTTGACTTGAACTTTATATTGCCTACTACACTGGGACAAAATGTGAATATATTTCTAAAAGTTAATGAGAAACTGATTTATTTAAAGATTAATGTTGTAAAACATAAGATCATTTACCACTTTACTACACAATGGGAAAGTTAAAAGCTCTGTCAGCTTTCTTTGATTCATGTTTTAGATGTAACACCATATTGTATTAACTAACATTCATATAGCTTAGGAAACTATATATGTAAACTTTGTAAAATGACATTTAAAAAGAAGACAAAGTCCAGCTTCAAAACTAGATCACTTTACCTAGGATTTGTGAAGTGCCCCAAATTATCTAGGATAAGGCTCTGCCGTCCACCTTACTACATGTTTGAGTGATGCCACAATAAGCCAGACTTCATCTCCATTAAAATTACATGCAACAGATTTTTTGTTGTTGTTGTAAAATTACTGTGATCTCAAACAGGGGCTAGAATGTGTACTTCAACTGCTACCTGTTAGTGCCTTACAAAAGTATATTAGGCCATTATCTATGGACAGGTAATAAACAAAAAGCGTAAAAGTAACTATAAAATTATAAACATTAAAGTTAAATCCCAATATTCTTACTTTAAGACTGCTAAGACTGGATTGCTGGATGTTTAAAATCAAGACTTAAACCCTGAAATTAAGATGAAAGGACCCAAAACAAACAAACAATATGTGGCTCTTGCACTCAGAGTCAGCCTGAACCCAGGGACTGAATGAGTTTTCTAAAATCTGCCTTAGTCAGACATCATATTTTCTGCATCTCCAGTTATTCAGGCTCAGAAATCAAGTGATTATTCTGGAGTAAATGGTGAGTGCTCCAGAATCCACTGTTGTCTCCAGAAGTAATGAGAGATGGTGGCAGGAAGTGATTGAGCTCTACCTGTGTCCATGAGAGCAGTGGTACAGGATAGACTGGGTCAGGAACTAATACATGCAGAGTACTGACACCTTTGAAGATGGCAATCCCTGGCTCTGACCTTGCAGGTCAGAAGCATCACTGAGTCATTTGGGCCCTGCTTCAGAAAGAGGTGGCAGTGCCTTAGGGTGCCAGGAGCCATGAGCAGCTAACCATTTCTCCAGGGTTCTCATGGGCGTCACCTTCCTGGATTAAGAAGTTCTTTACCAGTTCAGTGTCTCTGAATAGGAAACCCAATCTCAGTTCCATTATCGAGGAAGGAAAGTTCAGATTCTTAATCATCCCAGAGAGACACAGAGTCTTTGGGGATCCTGGGTGGACTTATTTCTAAGATGAGGCATGGTGGATGCATGTAGAGACCTGTGCTCCTTCTCACAATGGCCGTGATTCCCCAAATGCTGAATGGTAGGATCACCTGGACAGTATGTGGAGCCTCAAGGTTCAGGACTCAAAATGAATGTAAAAACTCTTTTATCTGGGAAAATGTATGTATTTTCATGAGTTTATTATGATACAAAGGAAAATACAGTGACACATACTTCATTGACCACAATGAATGACCTGAATTGCCACATCAATGAGGTTCCAAGTCAGGCAAAAAGAGCACCAGTGTAAAGGAAGTGTACTTTGGAGGAGAAAAATGGGTTAGAATTGAATGTGCACAGCTAAGTGCTCAAACTATGGACACGATAAATCATGGGGTGAATAGCATTAAGATTAAAATGAATTTTAAGTATATATTTGCAAAGAATATAAATGAGCACAATGAGTGAGGACAAGGAAACTGTCCTAAATTGTTTCCATTGAAATACTCTGGTCAAACCTTCCCATCACAAGCAGGACACTGCTGCAAAGACAGAGGTCCCAGTGGTCAACCAGTGTTGCCGTGAATTCAGTCATAAGAAAACAGAATCACATGAGCTTCCTATTTAGGTTACAGTTCAATATCTACACTAGCATCTCCATTCCATTTTCTATCCTATGGGCAGTATATGAAATCTTTCATGAGGACATTTGACAAATAACTTTGGGAAACCCAAGAAGCTTCCATCATTCAGAGCAAGCATCTGTGTATGTTCTAGCACTCTATGCACTTCCAGAATTTGTACCTGCCCCACAATTAGAAGTGTCCAGTGCCTCATGCACAGCCTGCTCCAGGCACTTTTGCCTCCTTACCCCACTTTTCATTCCATGTCACATGATATTAGAAGGTGAGTCTTCCCTGTTATGGAGTACCTCACTCCTTGTCACTGTCCTCAGAGGAGAACATCTGAAGGTGCTCACAGAAGGAACACACTGGCACACTGGAGCTGTATCCCTCAGATATATCAAGGAAGGGTTTGCTCTTAGCTGGAGAATTGGGCTTTGTAGGGGAAGGATTAGTTGGAGCTGCAATGGAGCTGGAGCACCCACAGTCACAGTGCAGTCTCCTGAAACCCTTTCTGAGAGGCTGTCATACAATACAGCTGGTTGCTGGAAGACTGGACTTGGTGCATGGCAGGAGAGGATTCCGCACTGAGTTTTTCTGTGGTTGGTAAAGATCCATGCTGGAACTGTGGGGTACAGATTTCCGGGTCACTTGGGGTGCACTCTTATTCTGAATCCAGTTGTATTTGGCACATATTGCAGAGACTAAAAAACCTCCAGCTTGGACAGCCAGAGCCCCCCTGTGGAGTCGACCTTGGATTGAGTCTAAGTTTCTTTGGGGCAATTTGGCTTGCCTTGATAGGATCCTCGCATTTCCCTTGCCTGAGGCTCTGATGCTAAGTGTGAGATCCTGGACCTCTTTCCATTGTATAGATTGCAGGAGGTGCTGTTTACTAACATCAGAGCACCTGGATGTTGGTGGAGAATTGAGCCACTGGCTCATGCTATGCCTTTTAGAGGCAGTCTGAGCAACATTAAAGGAGACACCTTATGGGTATTTGTGGGCTCCTTTCCCATGCAGGGCTGTGTGTACGTCAGAATCTGACAGTAGGCTCGCTGGTGCCAGTGATGGCTACTTCCTGTTCTTTCATAGGTGCAGGAATGGAATGGAGGTCACGTTCATTTCTTTGGAGGGGTTGTGTTGTGAGGAGGATGGATCTGTCTTCAGTGTTCTTCACAAGTGGCTGACTCTCCAACACAGGGCCCAGGACAGAATTCTTCCAGGGAGTTTGGGTGGTTAGTGGCCTGCTGGCTTGAGGGAGTTAAAGAAATGCACTTAAAACATTCATTAGTACTTGCTCTCTGTCAACAAAAATGAAAACCTAATCAATATGAAATGGACTGCAAGACTTAAAATTCAACAGTAAGTCAATTCATCATTCACCTAATGTAGAAGGGGAGCTCCACTGTGTGGTGATCAGTACAACAACTACAATAACAACTTGACACATTTCATGGCATATCTGAAAATATCCCATTTTTAACATTGGGTCTTATTAATATAAAATGTTTCATGTGTTCTTCCATGTGATGTAGATGGCTAATGCTCCTTTGAGCAGGTTGTTGACTGAGGAGTTTTTACGTGAAAGATCAGAGGATTCACCCAGCTTCAGTATAAATATTCCTCCTTAGTACATTCCATCATGTCAGCCATTGGAAAAAACTTGGTCCATCTGTACCCCCATTTTGAATCAGGAGAATTATGAAAGGAATCCCACAAAATATTACAAACACCATACCCTAAATAAACACAAGCCTGAGCCACATTGCCTTTAATGGATGATGGCAATTCACTCAGAAAAGAAAGACATGGAACAGGAACACATCAGGATTATCCAGAGGAGAAAAAGAACATGCCACAAGGAGACAATCACCCTCAGTTAGGCACTGGATTTTGTCCCTTCCCTCGAATGTGCATGCTGTCTGCCCTGGGGTTCCTCTACGTAATTTCTGGAGCAGAGCCTTCCTCTGCTGTTCTTCTTGCCTGCAGAACAAACCATGGTATTTGGATAAATCCAGAAAAGGAAGAAAAGTTTTGGGGGACATTTTCCTTAGTGTTTGGTATGACCCACTGTGACAATTTCTAGGTCTGTGCCTTCACTCCTGTCCCACCTCATCCCTTACTCCAGGTAATACCTCTCATTTTCCACTTCATCATGCTGTGCCTGCTTCCCCCAACTTAGTCCCACAAGAAGTCGACTGGAGGGGAACTACCTTTAGCAGGACCATTGTCCTTGTTAGAAAAGGAAAGAATGTTTCTTCCCTTGGTTTCCAAAATCCTGGTTTCCTAGATTTGAACCCTGATGCTCAATGTGATGTCCAGCTCATGAGAGATCCAGGAGCCATGTAAAGCTAACTGGCTCTCCTCCCTGCTTTCCAATGCTAGCTCCTGCCTTGTTTTCAAAAGCAGTCTCACCCAGACACTCTGAATAAGGACACCAATATCAGTACTTTCAGGGAGGAAGGAGCAGATTTGGCTTCATTTTCCTTAGAGAGCCACAGATTCTCTCTTGATGGTGTTCCCAGTGCCAAAAAATTGTGATGATGGACAACATACTTCTTGTCAGTGCACACCAAATCCAGTGATTCCACACTTCAGTGACTTTCAGAGTCACCTACAAAGAGTTTAAAATCTCATTGTGCAGGCCTAAAGGGAAACAGAAAATTTTATTTGTACCTTCAGAATTTTCGAGCTTTATTAAGGTACAATAGAAAACATAGTGATGCATATTTTAAGTGCATATTAGGAATCAATTTGAGTGGTGTGAACATGAGTTTTCAGCCTCCAGATGGTTCCAAAGTGAGACAGTCTGTGTCACAGTCTGTGTGAGAAGTTATTACCTCATGAGTTTGAAAGTGATTTGGATAGGAAAGTAGTCAAAGCATGCAGCCAGTGTCCACAATGAAAAGATTGGTATAAACATAGAACTAAGTTTGGGCACAGGTCACAGTGACTTTAAATGCCCAAAATGAGAAAGGCTGAGGGACCCTTGTCCACAAGGGTGTTCATTGACCTTGTGTGGAATCAGAACTCTTGACTCTCACATCAGGGTACTGCTAAAAATGATGGAGATCCCATAGATCACCCAGCATTTCCTCAAGTGAATCATTTGCACCATAGAGTTCATTCACAGTGGAGTTTATTATACACCCTTGCAGATCAACTCAGTTTCTCTTATATTGGCTTAGAGTAGCAGCTTTTACATGCTGGTTTAGTGTGTTAATATCAAAATCACATTTAAGATCCTGTTATCCAGAGTCAATGTCTGAGCCACACACACTTTGGGGTCCCAGCATTGGCCCGTGCTCCACAGGAAAGAAGGTTGCTATTTACCTGACCCAACTTGCTTCCTGGAACTTGGGTTTCACTCCAGTCACTGAGGTTACAGATTGGGTGCTCCTGAGACAGGAACTTGGGAATAAAGGCAGAGACACTAAATGTCAAAGGAAATGTCCATGTCCCATAGGAATGAAGAAAAGTTCAGGAGCCACTGCAATTCCTGAGTCACATTTTTGGCCTACACACCTGAGCCATGCCTTGCAGAAGGAGGGCAATGTGGAAGTGCAGGAAAGGCTAGGATGATGTGGTGCAGCCACAGCCTTCCTACATGTCCAGTGCAGCCCCTGGAAACTACCACTCTGAATACTTACCCCAAGCACCAAGGGTTAGCTGTCTCTATCCCTGGAGGGCCCACATTCTCCCTGGAGTTCAATTACCTTGTTTGACACACAAGGATCTCTCAATTCAGATGGCCATTCTCCCATGAATATGTATCTACTTTCCTAAATAAACTCTTGTCGGGGTTTCCAGGACCCCCAGCCTTGGGCATGGTCAAGATGGCGCCTGACGCTGAGCCAAAAGCAGCCAACTATACAGTAAACAACCAGCGAATTCCAATGACTGGCTAGTTAACGATGTGACTAGAGCATGCCCCCCTCGTGTACCTATCCTATGCTTTCAGCTGTCCGCGTTTACCTCGTGTACTCTCCCCTGATTGATTGAAGTGTATATAAGCCTGGTGGGTGGGAGAGTAGAGAGGCAGAAGCGGAAGAAGCGGCGGAGATGGAGGCTGAAGCTGAGCTGGAAGCTGAGAGTGCGTGGAAGCTGGGAGAAGCTGAGAGAAGAGAAGCTGGGAGTGCGCGGAAGCTAGGAGTAAGGGAAGTGTAGGAGAGGGACTGTACATAATAAACTTCCAAAGCTTCAGACGTTTGTCGTGTCTCTCTCTGCAGGCAGAGGGAGCGCGATATCTGGTGCCGAAACCCGGGACATGAAGGGAAGATGAAGGCCTTATAAAAGAAAACAAGGTAAGATATTTGAAAAATTTTTTTTGTATACAAGTTAAACCGGTTATAAAAAAGTTAAAGGGTATCAGGATACGCTATCAGCGGTCCTGGGGACACGCGGAGTGCGGTCCGGTTGAAAGGTATCGGGACGCGCCATCAGCGGTCCTGACGCGTGGAACGCGGTCTAATTAAAGTGAAAGTAGAAACACGTTTGAAGTGGTCCAATTAGGGTGTAGGTAGTACGTGAAAAGCCTCTATAAAAATTCTAATGCACACTTGATAGTTTTCCTTTCAGTAATCTCGTTGCTCCTGGCAGCTAGGCCACTGTTTGATTTTGTAACTGCCATAACTAAAGCTATTTAAATCAGTAACAATGGGGCCTGAAACGTCTAAATTCAGAATGCAGCAGCCCCTCAGGGAGTTATTAAAAAACCATGGGACGCCATTAAAGGAAAAAACAGCTAAAGTATTTCTTGATACTGTGGAAAGGATTTCCCCTTGGTTTTTGGATGAGGGCCTTTTGAATACCCTACAGTGGGACCAGCTGGGGAAAGACCTTCGTATAGCGGATAGGCAAAATCCTTTGCCAGTAGGCACTATGGCTATTTGGTCTCTTATTAAATCCTGTCTGCAAGATAAAAACAAAAAACCTTCACTCACCGAGCCTTTAGCTGAAGGAAGACAGGTTTTGGAAGAAATAAAAGAGGAACGTTCATATCTTTCTCAAAATTCAGAAAAAGGAACTAATTCAGATGAGGAACTATCGGAAGGGGAATTATCGGGAGAGGAACTGGAAAAAAGAGTACAAAGATTAAGACTAGATAAAAAGCCCCCTCTTGTGCCTGTGTTGCCTAGTGCACCTCCCATAAATAGGGAACCCCCTCATGAAGCGTCCGGCTTCGGGTTACGCTCAGAATGGAGTCATCTTGGATCTGTAGCGTATCCTGTTTTTGAGGATGCTCAAAATCAAAGATTCCACCAACCCTTAGACTTTAAAATAGTGAAACAGTTAAAAGAAGCAGTTAGCACATATGGTCCTCAGTCAGCTTTTACTATAGCCTTAGTAGATACCTTGACATCATTAAACTTAGTGCCCCAGGACTGGACTAATCTTGCTAGGGCCGCTGTCTGGGGGACAGTACCTTATGTGGAAAACATCATGGCAAGAAATATCTACGGATACCGCCCGCCGAAATGCAGCAGCGGGGAATCCCCAAGTCGATAGGGACATGCTTATGGGCGTAGGACCTTATGAAACCCTTCAGGCACAGCTTAATTATCATCCAGCAGTCTATGCGCAAATTGCCGTGGCTGCAACCAAGGCCTGGAAAACATTACAAGGAGCAGGAGGTTTGCAGGGCCAGTTGTCAAAGGTAACTAAAGGGAATAGTGAGCCCTATGCAGATTTTGTCGATAGGCTAATTCAAAAGCATCACACATCTTCGGAGATGCAGAGCAAGCCATGCCCATAGTAAAACAGTTGGCTTACGAACAAGCTAACAGGTGGTGTAGGGAGGCCATAAGACCATGGAGAAACAAAGACTTGTCCGCCTACTTAAAAGTGTGTAGAGATGTAAATGGTACTTCGGCGCAGAGTAGTGCTTTTGTAGCAGCCATAGACAGACAAACCACCTTGTTGTCTGCCGCATTTGCACAAGCCCAGGGGAGGTTCCCTTCAAGAACTAATAAAGAGCCTTTAGGATCATGTTTTGTGTGCGGACAGAAGGGACATCTAAAAGCCACTTGTCCAAACAAAAGGCCACCCTTTGCCCGGGGTGGGAACATCTATACAAAGAATAACCTGGGAACCGGACCTGGGCTATGTCCAAGATGCAGAAGAGGAAGTCATTGGAATAGTGCTTGTCAGCCTATTAGAGATAGGGAGGATAATTTCCTAGGGTTGAATCCTAAACTTCAAAAAAACGGGAGACAGGGCCCTCCCCGGGGCCCGCAACAAATATACGGGGTAATTCAACAAGTTCCCCGATGGTGGTATCCTCCCACAGAGAAGGGGAGCGCAGAGCCACCTCAGGAAGTGCCGGATTGGACATCTGTGCCACCTCCAGACTCATACTAACCTCAGATATGAGGGTGCAGATGATTGATACTGATTGGCATGAAAAAATCCCACAGAACAGTGTAGGACTATTACTAGGTAGAGGTTCCTCAACACTAAAAGGACTTATAGTACACCCAGGGGTTATTGATCCTGATTTCACTGGACAAATAAAAGCCTTGGTCTCCTTACCAAGAGGAATTACGGTCATCTCTCCAGGGGATCGCATTGCACAAATGCTTACATTGCCCAGTCAACATTATTTGTGGCCCAATAAAAATACAAATAAAAGACAAGGAGGTTTTGGATCAACAGGAACCACTTTAATAAACCTTACTATGGATATGGGACAGAGGCCCCTCCTAAAATTAAAAGTGGGAAATATGGAATTTACAGGTTTATTAGATACGGGAGCAGAGAAAAGTATTATTAGCGCAATGGTCTGGCCAAAGCACTGGCCATTGATCACAGCAGCTCAGAGCTTCAGAGGTTTAGGAGTAGCAGAGAACCCCAATCAAAGTGCTTCCTCATTATCGTGGAAAGATACAGAAGGACACACAGGAATATTTCAGCCATATGTCTGTAATGCTCCTATTAGCCTATGGGGACGAGACGTCCTGCAGCAAAGGATATGAAACTCACCACTGATCAGACTTACCAAGGGACTCCTGTAAGAAATATGTTACAAAATATGAACTATGATGATAAAAAAGGATTTGGAAAACATAGTCAAAGATCTACCCAACCACTGCCTTTACTTCCACCAAAAAATGATTCTCATGGACTGGGTTTTTCCTAGGGGCCACTGATAAACCATCAATCCCTATAATATGGAAAGATGATAAGCCTCGCTGGATTCCACAGTGGCCCCTAACAAAAGAGAAGCTAGAGGCAGCTCATAAGTTAGTACAAGAGGAGGTACAAGCAGGTCATTTACAACATTCTACTTCTCCTTGGAATACTCCAATATTCTTAACAAAGAAAAAATCAGGAAAATGGAGGTTATTACATGATTTAAGAGCCATAAACGAACAAATGTACCCTATGGGACCCATCCAATGTGGACTCCCTCTTGTCACTGCACTACCAAAAATTTGGCCTACTATTATTCTGGATTTAAAAGATTGCTTTTTCTCTATACCCTTACACAAAAATGATTGTTGGAGATTTGCTTTTACTTTGCCCTCTCTTAATCACACTCAGCCTGACCAGAGATTCGAATGGACCATGTTGCCTCAAGGTATGGCTAACAGTCCTACTATATGTCAAATATATGTAGATAAAGCGTTAACAACTACTAGACAAAAGTTTAAGAGATTGTTGATTTATCATTATATGGATGACATACTTATTTGCCATCCATAAAAAGAAGTTTTGTTAGAAGCATTACAATTTATAACTCAAGCATTAGAAAAGAGAGGACTATCGATAGCTCCTGAAAAATTACAATTAGAGGAGATCCAAGAATATCTGGGTACAAGGCTCACTGCTACTACAGTCAGACCAACAAGGTTGACCATCAGGACAGAACAATTGAATACCTTGAACGATTTTCAGAAACTCTTAGGTGACATTAACTGGATCAGATCCTATTTAAAATTATCCACAGGGGAATTAAAACCTTTATTCGATATATTAAAAGGTAATCCTGACTTGAATTCCCCTAGGAAACTTACTCCCAAAGCACGGATATCTTTACAACTAGTAGAAAATAGACTTCAGCAGTGTTATGTTGATCGTTGTGATCCTACTCAACCATTAAGTTTAATCATAATCTCAGAGAAGCACACCCCTTTTGGCATAGTTTGGCAAGGAGGACCTCTGCAAAGTATAAATCTCCCTAGCTCTCCGGCTAAAACATTGCAATCATATCCCCAAGCTATTGCTCAGGTAATATTCAAGGGAATAGAATCTTGCATTACTGTTTTTGGAATCCATCCATCTATTATTATAACTCCTTATTCCACTCAGCAAATTAAATGGCTAATTAATAATGATGATGATTGGTCAGTATTATATTGTTCCACTTCAGCTCAGTTCGATAACCATTATCCCCAACATCCCTGGATTCAATTCTGTAAAAATACTCCCAAAGTTTTTCCAAAAGTGACTAGTGTCCAGCCTCTTAAAGACTGTGTAACCATTTTTACTGATGGCTCCAAAAATGGAGTAGGTGCGGTACTTATCAATAAACAACTTCACACCATAATAGTTCCACCCAACTCCCCACAGGTTACTGAACTTGCAGGTGTAATAGTAGCCTTTAAATTAGCAGATAATCAGCCATTCAACCTTCTATCTGATAGCTTATATATCGTTAACGCTTTACAGGTTCTTGAAATGGTACCTCATATTTCTTCCATGTCCATGGTAGCTTCTTATTTTACTACGCTACAAAACCTTATCCTACAGCATAAACATCTATTCTATGTAGGACATATTAGAGCTCATTCTAATTTACCAGGACCTTTGGCCAATGCTAAAGACTTGGTAGATATGGCCACCAAATCGATCTTTGTTTTTTCCATAGAGGAACAAGCAAAACTCTTTCATGAAAAATTCCATGTAAATTCCACTACTTTGAGCAGAAAATTTCCTATATCTAAATGCATGGCTCGACAAATAGTAAAAAATTGTCAACATTGTGCTCCTTTAATCCCATTACAATCCTTTGGAGTTAACCCCAGTGGACTGATGCCTGGTCATATTTGGCAGATGGATGTAACCCATATTTCTGAATTTGGTACTGTTAAGTATGTACATGTGTCAGTAGACACTGCTTCAGGGGTCATTATGGCATCCGCTCATTCTGGAGAAAAGGTAAAAGATGTCATTCAACACTGCCTACAAGCATTTGCTGGCTGGGGCATACCTAAAGTTATTAAAACAGATAATGGTCCTGCTTATACTTCCAAAAGCTTTCGGTTGTTTTTACAAACATTTAACATCCAATCAGTCACTGGCATCCCCTATAATGCTCAGGGACAGGGCATTGTGGAAAGAGCACATCTTACTTTAAAAAATTGTCTAAATAAACAAAAAAGGGGAATAGGAGCCTCCTACAAGTCTCCTAAAGATAAACTTAATTTAGTTCTTTTCATTCTAAATTTCTTAACTCTGGATAGGGATGGCCATTCTGCAGCTGATCGACATTATAATCCCCATAATACTCCTCAAGTATGGGCAAAATGGAAAGATATCCTGACAGGTTGTTGGAAAGGACCGGATCCAGTCCTTCGTTGGGTCCGAGGGTCTGTTTGTATTTTCCCACAGGATCAACAGACTCCAGTCTGGATTCCAGAAAGGCTAATCAGAGTTTTACAGCATGCAAGTGATGCTGCTCCTCCTCGCAATGACGAGTCTGAGCCTTCCTCCAATAACAAAAACTCAGACGGAAAGGCAAACCCGGAACCTATGGGCCATTGTTAGCCTGGACATATTTTTCACTTCTAACTAACACATTTTTTATCCTTCCTTTTCTTGTTTTCACCAATTCCTCTAAAAGCCTGTCAATTCTACTGATGATTTTTCAGGTCGTGCTGTTTTTGGTGACAAGGATATCTCTAGTCTTTCTTTGCTTTAACAGGAGGAATTTCTGCACTTTGCAGTTGGAATCATACTACAAATCAGACCCAGAGTAGAGCAACTCGTTCTGCTGACCCTAGCTGTGGTGTTGCTTTTCCTCCCACGTCAGCTTGTGTATTTCCTCCCTTTTATGTTTCTACCAACTAACATTTCTAATAACACCTCTTAACTGTTCACTAACCGTGTGCTATCTCTCACAATGCTGGAATGGTTCTTTTGCCACCCGTGCAATTTGCACATTTCTATCTTCCTACCAGTCCTAGTTTCTGTTGCAGATATAGAATTGCCAGTGCTATTATCAAGAAACAGGAGAGGCTTTGACATTGCAACAGCAGTGATCAATGTCATCACAGTCCTTGCAGTAGCAGCATTGACACAACCATAACAACGATCATTTGGCCGAGAATGCAGCTGCAGCCTTGCAGACCATAGAGACTCTATCAGAGAGTGGACTCATTATAAGAACAAGTGGATACCTTGCAAGAACTTTTGGGACTGGGATGTGTTTATTCCCTGAGAGCTGTTTGTGTTGCCCGTATTGTAACACTTCTGGGACGTATATTGTTTCTGTATTTAATATGGCTATATGGTTTTTCTTCTGTTTATAGATTTGTCAAACAGCGGACAGGCTTAGGAGCTATGGTGGTACTCCTCTGCCTTGGCCCTCCTTCTCTTCATTCCTTTTGGCATGCATCTACGAGCTAGCCAATAGAGAGATCAAATTATCTTTCATCAGGCCATGACTGCCCTAAAGGCCGACAGCCCCCCATTAGTATGGCTCTTTATGCTGGACCGGTAGTCAAAGACGAGTAATGAAGGAGGTGGCTGTGTACCAACCTAAGACAGGAGCTGCAGCATGCTCTGCAGGCTCTGATGACGGGTAAGGACATATGCTGACCACTCAGCCTAAGACAGACACGGTCCCGAGCCTTAGTTTAATAGTAAAGAAGGGGGATCTGTCGGGGTTTCCAGGACCCCCAGCCTTGGGCATGGTCAAGATGGCGCCTGACGCTGAGCCAAAAGTGGCCAACTATACAGTAAACAACCAGCAAATTCCAATGATTGGCTAGTTAACGATGTGACTAGAGCATGCCCCCCTCGTGTACCTATCCTATGCTTGCAGCTGTCCGCGTTTACCTCGTGTACTCTCCCCTGATTGGTTGAAGTGTATATAAGCCTGGTGGGTGGGAGAGTAGAGAGGCAGAAGCGGAAGAAGTGGCGGATACGGAGGCTGAAGCTGAGCTGGAAGCTGAGAGTGCGCGGAAGCTGGGAGAAGCTGAGAGAAGAGAAGCTTGGAGTGCGTGGAAGCTAGGAGTAAGGGAAGTGTAGGAGAGGGACTGTACATAATAAACTTCCAAAGCTTCAGACGTTTGTCGTGTCTCTCTCTGCGGGCAGAGGGAGCGCGATAAACTCTGTCTTTGCCTTTGATGTGGCATGCTGATATTCTATTCTCTCATGAATGCCTAGAACCTCACTGGAACCAGGCACACTTGACATGCATGGAACCCCACTAGCTTGAGGGCCAGTGGCAGTAGGATTGCCACCAGTTCAAACACAACTTGAGCAAGACTGATGCTCTAAACAACTCACTGAGAATGTGTCTGCATATCAAATACCAAATAAGCTGGAATGATGGTTCAGTGTTTGAGCCACTGAGTTCAAACCCACGGGAGAAGAAAAAAACAAACAAAATATAACTCCACTGGTCTTGAGGTATGTTTCCCTTCTCTATGGGAATTTCTCAGACCACTGTAAAATCTGGGTTTCCCTTAGGGATCCTTGGAGACACTAATGATTGTGCATTTTCCCAAATACCTTCTTTCCCTTGACCTCAACAGATTCTTTGAACTCCTGCGCTCATACCCTCTCCTCCACTTACTGCATTTACTGAGGAGGGTGTGTGAGGCCTTCACAGCTGCAGTCTCCTAGCAGGATTTTCCCATATTCCACAGCCCAGAGCAGCCTCAGAAGGTCTCTCCAGGCAGACACTTTCTCCCTGGGAGCCAGATGTGTCCCCAAAGGAGCCAAATTTTTTATCAACTGTGCATCTTCCCAAGGTGACACTGATGACCCTGAAGGTAGAGGAGAACCAAAATAAACTTTTCTATCATCTCCATTTGGTTGAGAATATTGTGATTTAGTTAAGTCATCAAACTGAGCCTGACCTGTACATTGGGCTGAAGGTGCCTCCATGTCTCCAGCATCAATGTCTCCAAGGTGATCCCAAAAGAAAGCCTGATCCCATGAGAAAGAGAGACATTTCTCCTTCTGAGACGGGTTTCAAAGGACAGGCTTTTCCATATCCTCAGGTGATAACTAGTCTACCCACCACACCCTCTCACTTGGTGTCAGGTCCACCAGTCACTTCTAAGCACTTAATTGAATTAGCAAGGTCTGGGTGTGGCCAATTCCTTCCCTGGTGAGGTTGGGGTGTTCTTTCTCCAATTACTATTTGTGAAACATATTAAGCTTAGAAGTAGTTTGATTAACAGGATTGTTCAAGAATTTTCAAAGAACTCCAGACAGTTAATACAAATTCCAGGAAGTGGACTAGGGATGTGGAGATGGAAGGACACTATAAGTACGTCTCCAAAAATGAGAGAAAAGTAAAAATTCTGGAAAATAATTATCTTTGAGTTTGTGTGTGTGTGTCTGTGAGTTCATATGTATTTTCAGTTAAAGACCTAGCATCCTAATAAGATCCCTAAAGAACTACAGTATGCATTCATCAAAAAACTTCATGAAAAAAATCCATTTTTCTCCTTCCTCAAGTTACCAAATTGTCTTGAACAGTTTTCCTTGACAGAATTTTATGGTGGATTTGAATGTGTAAGCAAGTAGTTTAAAAGTGGTGGGCTTCCCTCTTTTTGGAAGAAATATGAAGGACTCATGGAGTACAGGTTGCATTAAGTCCTATATGATGTTAGAGATAAGTGTGCTTGAAATACTCAGGTGCCCTGTGATCTGAACTCAGTAGACAATCCCCAGGGCTGTAAGAAGTGCCAATCACTGTCTGGATTTTAGGAACCTAGAAATAGAGGGACAACAGCAGGAAAGGACTGGCACAGTGCTGGGAATGACTGTTGTTCAGGGGCAGGGTTGGATCACTGGTTAGGGTAGAGGGCACTGTTATATTTCCTACATGCCACAAGCAGCCCTGAATGATTTGGCCACTTGAGGACACCAGTGGATGCCCTAGGAGGAGGGTTGACGCCAGTAACCCACTTTGCTCCTGCCCCAGAACTCAGAAGCCCCACCTGAATCTCATGGCAAACCAGGGACATCAGTGCTCAGCATCAGGCTATCCTTCAGCAGTTTGCTCATTGTGGGCCCTTCTCAATGCAGAAATGTCATTCCAAGTTCTGCTGAAAAAGACATCCTCTTCAACATAATTTGACTTTCATATTCACCAATGACACATATACTTTCCATAAGTAACTGAGGAATGCAGTTTGTTTCTTTCACCTCATTCATCATTTCCTAAAATGCCAGGAATGTATCCTTCAGTCCAATGCTGGCTAGAGGAACTTGCATGTGCAATCTTTGTAGTGCCTCAAAATCATCCTAAATCTTCATTTTAAATCTGTATCTAAAAAGCGATTTGCCTCAGAAATATTGAGAGTGGTCAGGGAAGCAGCATGTATCTAGGACACAATGATTGGCAAATCTGGCACCCTGAGTCATGGGATGCAAAGGTGTGATTCTTTCATAAACCAAAAATTTCTCCAGGGGGATTAGGTTGATTGCACTAGCTGAGGAGTTAGAACACGTGACCCTGTTTCAGTATAAAAGTCCAGGGTTGTGACCATCCTTGTCTGGCCCTTCCCTGGCATCTACTGCTGTCTGCATCTCTTCCCGTGCTATGTGTCCAGCAGCCACCTGTCTGAAAACCTGCTGACAGTAAAGAACAGGACAGTGGGATCTCAGGTTGGCACCCTTTTTCCAGGTGTTCTTCACAGTATTGCTGGAGCAATTCATAGAGTGGAGAAACCCAATACCTGAGGTTTAAGTGCTGGGCTAAGTACTGTTTCCTTTTAAAGTGTTTCTTTCTACTGCAAAGAATAAATAAATCATTCTATATTTAAATTATTCACATGTTTAAAATTTCAGAGCCCATTTATTTCTGCATCCTCATACTTGTGGGCAGGTGGTGAATGGATGTGAAAACTGGTAATTTTTACCATGGGTATTTGGAAATGATAGTGATGGACACATATGAATTTCTTCAGTTAATGAGATTACCTCATTGATTGATGGGCAATTTCCACACACTCAAATGTAAGTCCTGGTCTTGTCCAAACTTTCCTCTGCTAGCCATTTCCTCCTCCCCTTATCCTCCATTCCCATCCCCTTCCCTGTCCCCAACAACCCCTCTTCTACATTTTGGTAATTTCTCTCCTTATTTTCTACACCTGAGAGGAAGCATTTGTTTTCTCTGTCTAGCAGTCAATGTCCTGTGGTTCCATCCTTAATAACTTTGACAATGACACAATTTCACTCTTCTCTGTAGCTTACATCTATCATTTCTTTGCTCTCTTTTCCCTATGTCAGTTTTTGTTTGAGACTCTTGCTAGCCCCATAGAATGTGGTTGGAATAATTTCCTCTCTTTCATTTCTGTGGAATAGCTTTACAATCCTTGCTATCGGACATTTTGCAAAGTTTGGTGAAATTCAGCAGTGAACCCATATAGTCCTGAGCGTCTTATTTCTGGCAGATTCACTACTACTACAATAGGTTTTATTCATTTACACATTTAGTTTTGGTAATACTTTCTAAGATCAATTTTGGTAGAACCTATATGTGGAGAAATAATTCTGTTTGCAATAGAATTTCCAGCTCAAGATCTCAGATTTTTTTTAAAGAAACAAATTTCTAATCATGTTCTCAATTTCTCTGGTAAAAGTAGTGAAACTGCTTTTTATCTCTAATGTATACATTATGATTCCCCCCTTCATCAGTTTTCTTTTGGTTAGTTATTTACATTAAATTTTCTCTCTTTGGATAATCATGTATTTTGATTTATACAAATCATGCATTCATTTCAACTGGTTATAAAAGCATGGAAGACAATGCGGAACTTATTCTAACTCAGACTCAGCAGTTGCAGTTTTCCTCCCTCCTTCCCATATTCAGTTCTCTTCCACCTATTCTACTGCTCTACTCTGTGCTCATGGATGTCTTCCACACCAATTATGAAGACAGTCCAAGAGGGATCCCATATCTTCTGTGGGTATACATTAATTTTTCTTCTCCAGTGACTCAGGAAATTCCAATCTCACGATCTAAGGAAGAAGAACCTAAATCTAAGAACATGACGAAGTGATCAGGTCATTCCTCACAGCCTCCAATTTACAGTCTCATTAAAACACAGAATAAAATGCCTCAGAAGAAGGGGAATTTGGAGTAGTGGGCTCCCCCAGCAGAGGAGGAGGACCCCAGTGTCAGTGGAGATGTGTGTAAATGGAAAGTCGGTGATGACATGGGTCAGAACCTAGGTTAGATAATCATTAATTCTGTCTCTGCTACTCAATTGTTTCTTTACAACCCAAGAAATCCAGACCTAGGACCTCCTCACAGGTAGATTAGGCCACTCCAATGATGTGAGGAGGCACCTTATCTAACAATGTGGGACCTAGTCCTCCAAGTGTTTGTCATTTTGTTGAAATGTGGGCCAATATTCTCAAACTTGGACCTCTCAATCCTTCCTTCTAGTGCCTCTATATGACATGTGAATCTAGAAAACCCTCTAGATCTTTAAGATCCCAGGATTTCAAGTTTCACAGCCCTAAGTCCCTAACCTAAGCAGTGCTAAACTAAGACATGGAAATGAATCTCAATCACAGTGTTGTAGAATTGGCTGTGTTCGTCCTGATGTAGGAAAAGTTGTCCATTTTCCCACAGGTGAAGTTTAAGGACTGTGAGGCATTGGACACACTTAAAGCAGCAGAAGATGCCCTAAGAAATGCTGGGATTGGGCACTGACCTCACAAATATTTGATCCAATGAATGAGATGGAGAGCCAGGCACCAAGGTAGACTGAGAATGTCCACAACAGTGGAGGCTATAAATAGCCTGAAAAACAGAAAAAAACAGGGAACAAATGAGTGATGGGTAAGTGGGCATCCCAGCCTTGGGGACTGAACTCCAATGCAATGTTGCAAAGTTTTCCCTTTTTATCTACATGATGATCACAGCCATGTCCATGCAAAAAAGTGCAAACAGAGAGAAATATACCAGTACACCCTCTCAAAAAGATAAAATCTTAGCCCATTTTCCTGTGCATTCAGTAAGGGGCAGGATTCAGGGCCCTCTAAAAACATGACCATGGCAGGCACAAAGGCAATGAAGTTTATGTGAATTGATTTAGTGGTAAATGAGAAGGATTGCCTGCAGATAGAGATGGGGTCTGACGTGAGGGAAGACATAGACCTAGAGATGGTCACAGCAAGTCACCACAAACACAAAGGAACTAGGGCCTGAAACAATTCCTCCTCCTCTGAATTTATTCAAATACCCTGTTTTTTTCTGTAGGCAAGAAGAGCAGCAATAAAATACTGAACCCCAGAATTTACCTAGGAGACCCCAGGGCAGAAAGGAACTAGGAAATGAAGTGACAGAATCCTGTGCCAATCTGAGTGTCAAACTCCACCCAGTCTCCACCTGATTACCTCCTCTTCCATGTCTTTCTTGCATGTTTGTGAGTATGTTTAATCAAATGCCTCATCATGAGAAAACATACCATGCAGTACTTTTCATACTGCTAGAAAGGGAACAATCTGAGATTTCCTATGAAAACTCCTCAGCCATCACACTGTCCTCAACGTTGCATGACCTAGATATATTGCATGGAAGAATGCACGATATAGCCTTTTACATCTTAGTTTACAAGACCCCATATTAAGAATGTGATATCCTCAACTATGATATGAAATATGTCAAATAGATACTGTAATGGGTGTTTTACTAATCATCACTGAGGTGGAACACCCACTGTATTTGAAGTTACCAATCAAATGGTTACTCTGAAATTTGACATTCTCCATTCTATTTCCTATACAGGTGGCTTTTAGTTTTCCTTGACACAAAGCATTGGTAATGAACTTGTAATATGTTTGTCATCTCCTCCAGCATCCCACCAGGCCTTTGCAAAGTAAATACCTGGGAAGATGTCGGTACTGGTCCCTGTGGTCCCCAATCAGTCAGCTGCCAAGAATGCTGATGAGAATCCCATCCTCCCTTCAGCACATCCCTTCCAAAGTAAAGAACTTGACTTTTACTCAGTTGCTGCACACAAAACCTGACAGGATGTGATCACTACTGTCAACTGCCAGCCAGCAGTAAGACATTGTGTCAAGATCTCTGCCCTCCTTGAAAAGAGAGCAGAGGAAAAGGAAGAGGGTATCTCTTTAAAGTTTCCCAGGCTGCCACCACAACCATGGCATGAGTCAGAGCTCAAACCTCAGTCAGTAGTCAGGTGTCCTGATGCAAATAAACAACTTTGCCTGTAGCCTGTAGCCTACAGCATGGAGAGAGGGCCAGGATCCAAAACTCAGCATCAAGGCCTCAGACAAAATGCATGCACAGGTTCCTTTAAAGACTTGTCAGTATGCCCAAAAGAAATGTACCCTTGGCCCCAGCCTGACTTCACCATAGAGCCTTTGAAATCCATGTTTGGGGCTCTAACAGTTTCAAGTGGACTTGGAAACAAGTGTTACCCCATGTGACCCCAAAAATTCCACCCCAAGTTTCCAGCATGGAGTTTTACCTTCCAAGGAAATGCCCTGCACTGAATCATGTCCCACCTGCACCACGTCCAGCCCTGTAGCAGCCAGCTTGGTTCCACGATGGCCCCTCATAATGGTCTACAGGAGACTGCACTATGCCTCGTGGAGCTCCAGGTTCAGTACAGCTCCCACTTCTTCTGCCCCTACACAGCCCAATGCTCCTATAAGACACCTCCTTTCCTGTCATGTCTGAGGAACACAGTTTTCATGTGCCCATGACTGCCTTCTATGAGAATCAGCATTCGTCCTCCACCTCTGAGGACAGTGACAAGGAGTGAGGCACTCCAATGCAGGGAAGACTGGTCTTCTAATCACAAAAGTCCAAGGGGTACTTTGGGACTGTGGAGGCAAAGATGAAGGAAGCAGGTTGCACCTGGGAGAGAGAAGCCTCCTAGCTCTGGGGCAGGTGTAAATTCTAGGACTGCAGACAGTTCTACAACAGACACACACAGTGGCTCTCATATTCTCCACCTCTGAATGATGGTAGTTTCAATTGGGACTTTCAAATTGTAAGGTATTGTATTTTATATTGTTCAATTGGCAAATAAAGGATTGCATATGCTGTCCAAGAAGAAACACTGGAGGTGTATATATTTAATTGTAAAGTAAGCATAGGCTCCATTGAATCTCTCTTTTCTATGATAGAATTGTAGGCAACACTAGCTGATCACTGGGACCTCTGTCTTTGCAGCAGTGTCCTGTCCTGAGATGGGAGTTTTGAATGCAGAATCCGACAGTGAAAACCATAATGGATATTTTCCTTGCCCTTACTCATTGTGATTACTTACATCATGGAAAACATGTGTTTCAAATATGTTTTAATTCTAGTGAAATCTCCCCATATTTTATTGTGTCCATATTGTGAGTGCATTCCTCTACACATCTCTTTCAGAATCATTTCTCTCCTCCAAAATTCATTTGTTTTGCACTGATGCTCAACAGGCCCGATGTGGAGCTCCTACTGGTGTGAAATATTTTGAACATGGCAATCAAAGATGATTCATATTGTGCAATTAAATGTGTCACTGTATGTTCTGTTGAACGTAATAAAGTTGGAAAAGTGAGAATCCCAGATAAAAATATTCTGTTCATTTTGAGGCCTGAACATAGAGGTTTTTAAACACTCTGTAGGTGACCTTACCCATCAGCAACTGGAGACTCACTGCAGCAGTTAGAAGGAGCACAGGTCTTTTTACACAATTGCCATTTGCTATATCTTGGTAGAGATCTGACTATAATTCAGAAGGACTCTGTGGCCTTGAGAGAAGGTAAAGCAACTACACTCTCCCTCCTCCTTGATGGCACTGACAATGGTGTCACTATTTAGACAGAGTGCTAGGGTGATTGTGCTTCTTAATCCCAGGCAGGTAATTCCAGTGGGAAATGGGGAGGAGAAACATTGAGCTCCTCATGGCTCTAGTCACCCTAATGTTCTGGTCAACTCTGTCAGATAAAGGATTAAAATGAGGAAAACATGCTTCTAACCACCAGGAGAGACCCAGAAATTGATATCTCTAATGAAGCCAAAAGCCTGGCTAGTGTTAACCCTTCCACAGCCAATCCTGTTTTATTGCTCTGGTGCAGAGACACAGCACACACAGTCTCTCCCACCAACTGACATTATTCTTCACACTAGGTTGTTTTCTGAATTGCAAACCATTTGCTCCCTGAAAGATCACTTGATTTCTGGGACTGAGTAAATGGAGATACATAAAAACTGATGTGTGAGAAAGGCAACCTTTTGAATCAAATATATTTTTTTATTTGACTAGGCATTCTGTAAGTTTCCTGGTTAGTCAACTGTTGTTTAGAGAGTTCTATGCACAGGTGCATGTGCTGACAAACCAAGTAGTGTGTGAGTTCATTCTCATATTCGTTGAGTGAGAAAATGTAGTGACTGAGGCACATACAGGAAGGAAGAAAGGGTACAGACAATGGAGAGAGAGGAGAAGGAAGAATGTAGAGAGGGAGAGGAAAGATGTCTTCTACCAAATCTGCTCCCAGGAGTACTGACTTCTGGGTCTTCCTCAGAGATATAATTCTCTAAAGGAGAAAAGTGTGGAGAACTCCTGGCTGCTCCTGCAGTTACTGAACCTGAGAAAGACAGTGCTGTGCAGGAATTTGCTGACTAGAAGCAGCACTGGAGCTGACCCTCCCCCTGAGAAGGCACAGTGGGGAGAAGGACCCTGCAGTGGAGGCTGCTTCTGTGATGACCAGAGGGGCTGCACTACCTTGTATGCATATGAGGCTGTGGTACATTTGTTTGCAGTGCAGAGGTTTCTTGCAGACTTGGGTCTGTTGACCTTTTATGTAACTATGTAATTTATATAATTTGTCCTCGTGCTCTCTCCAGGAAGTTACCCACCAATTAAACTCCAACTCAAGATGACAGGAGGAAATATTTTCTTGGTCAAAATACACAGGCATTCCCTAAGGCCAGTGTCCTGCTACGAATCAGGAACTTTGCATCAATCTATATGCATGCCTGACCAGAAAATATGTTTGGAAATATGAACCAAAGTGTTGCAGAAATGAATTAGCTTATCTACCAATTCAAAGGGAACAGTGAGAAGAAATCCCTCTGGTGTTGTTACATCTCCTTTAAAATCCAAGCACAATTGAAGAGTTGTCTTATCATTGTTTTGATTTTTGGGGAAAAATATTAATATATGTTGATGTTTTAGTTTCTTAGAGAGATCCTCCTCTCATTTTCCACTGATTTTCATCTGCCTAACCTCAATTTTCATTTTTAGCTTTTGTACTCCAATTCTGAAATTTTTCATAAGTTTTGATGCATGTGACAGTGTTTCCAGTACCTAGAATTTTCCTTCATTTGGCATATCAGCTCCACTGATGTGTCAACCGGGCAATTATGCAGTCATAGGCAGTGACAAATTTCAATGAATTTCTTCTCACAATTTTTCAGAAACAAGTTCTTTTTCCAGAATCATAGGCAAGGAAGGTGCACATAAGGAACTTGAGGTAATATCCAAAGAGCACCTCAGAAGAAAAGACACCCCTATCATCAGTTCAGTGGTAAATTTTTTGCATGCAAATGCTTGTGATAGAGGTGAAATACCACACAGTGGTGAAATTAGTGACTGAGCTCAACTGCCTATCTGTAGTTAAACTGACTTTGAGCAAATTTCCAGCCAAAATCTTTGCATAGGTTAAGTTCTCTCAAAATTTTAAATGATTTCAAAACCAATATATACAATCTTAAAACTATAGTTCATTTCACAAACAATGCTTATGTACTTGGTCTTTCAACTTATAGAAGTTATGAAAATTATTCCAAGAGCTCTGGTATTAGTATGCTACAAACTAGAGTATAATTGACCTACTTTGGAGAAATGTGTCATGCACATTGAAGTGAAAATGGAAAAACCTTTGTCTTTTGAGTATTAATGGTTAGAGAATGATTCAAATGTATCTGAATTAAAGTATTTTTAAAATTTTGCACAACATCTTTGATAAATCTACACATAGAGTGTGGTTCTTCACAAGTAATGTGAACTAAAGTGAAGTCAGTCCTCCATTTTTGTGAGTTCCACATTCATGAATGTAACCAAATGTACTGAAAAACCCAAAGAAAACCTGTCGGTGCTAAACATATAGGGACCTTTTTCATCTCATTATTCCCTGAACAATATGTTATAGCATGTATTTACATAGAATTTACATTTTTTAGGTATTATAAACTAGAGATGATTTGAAGTATGCAAGAGAATGTATGTAGGTTATATGCAAAGACTACAGTATTTTATCTTTTATAATTTATTTATTTTGATCCATTGTAAACAAATGGGGTACACCTTGTTTCTCTTGTACATGAAGGGGATTCATACTATTTGTATAATCATATATGCACATAGGGTAATGATGTTTGTCTCACTCTGTTATTTCCCCCCACCCCTTCCACCCCTCTTTTTCCTCTCTATAATGCATCCTTCATCCATTCTTACCTCCCTACCACCCCCCATTATGTATCATCATCTGCAAATCAGGGAGACCATTCATCCTTTGGTTTTTAGGATTGTCTTAACTCCATTAGCATGATATTCTCCAGCTTCATCCCTTTGCCTGTAAATGCACTAATGTTATTCTTCCTTATAGCTGAGTATATTCCATTGAGTATATATACCATAGTATTTTTATCCAATCATCTATTGACTAGCTATTGTGAATTGAGCAGCTACAAACATTGATGTGGCCGCATCACTGTAGTATGCTGATTTTAAGTCTTTTGGGTATAGCCCAATGAATAGGATAGCTGGATCAAATGGTGGTTCCATTCCAAGTTGTCTGAGGAATCTCCACACTGCTTTCCAGAGTGGCTGCACTAATCCCTCAAGCAATGTATGAGTGTACCTTTTTCCCCACATCCTCACCAACACCTAGTGTTGCCTGTATTCTTGATAATCACCATTCTAATTGGGGTGAGATGGAATCTCAGGGTAGTTTTGATTTGCATTTCTCTTATTACTAGAGATGTTGAACATTTTCTCATGTATCTGTTGATTGCTTGTAGATATTCTTCTGTGAAGTGTCTGCTCATTTCTCTAGCCCATTTGTTGATGGGGTTTGTTTGATTTGTAATCTTAGTGTAAAGTTTTTTGAGTTCTTTTTTTTTTTTTTTTTTTTTTTTTGCGGTGCTGGGTATTGAACCCAGGGCCTTGGGCTTGCAAGGCAAACACTCTACCAACTGAGCCATATCCCCAGTCCTTGAATTCTTATAGATTCTGGATATTAGTGCTCTATCTGAAATGCACATGGGAGACATTTTCTCCCACTAAAAGCCTCTCTATTCACGTTGCTCATAATTTCCTTTGGTGAGAAAAAGCATTTCAGTTTGAATCCATCCCAATTATTGATTCCTGCTTTTATTCCTCATGCTTTGGGAGTCATGTTAAGGATGGCTGATCTTAAGCTGATATGATGAAGATTTGGACATACTTTTTCTTCTATAAGGTACAGGTTCTCTGGTCTGATTCCAAGGTCATTGATCCATTCTGAGTTGAGTTTTGTACAGAGTGAGAGATAGGGGGTTATGTTCATTCTGCTGCATATGGGTTTCTAGTTTCCCGAGCACCATGTTTTTGGCAATGTATGGTTTATGTGGAAAATATTAACAACATTTCCTATTCTTTGCCAAACAGTAATCTCATACCTAGGAAGATTCACTGAAACTAAACAAATCACAAGAAGATGTAATTCACACATATGCATCTGCTCAGTATTAAAACACATAGCCAAGAAAGACTGTCAACAGATTGCATGAGCAATACCATAGTGACTGATTCATGTTCAGGAACACAAGAGCAATCATAGAGGAGGTCCACCACATGAATGTCACATTTGTGTGACGGGTGGTTCCACCTGCAGGAGTCAGTGACCCTTTCCTGCCAGTCTATCTAGACATTCACTGGAGAAAAAAGTAGTGAGAATGCATGTGTCATAATGCTTCTGCCACAATCTTTTAATCCAGGATGTTCAACAGTGATGTTTATATTGAATGCCTGGGGATTAGCAAGGTATAATTTCTCCATTTGATATTTTAACAAGTATTAGCTGAAACCATCAGAATTTCCTTCTGCATTAACCTTCAGTAGCTGTGGTATCTCTGCTTTAATTTAAAATTACATATAAAATTTTAATGTCAATTATAATGTAATTGACTGTATCACAAATTGCAATTTCTCCCTTAAAAAAAGCAACAATCATTGGTATTTGTAGTGGAATTTAATGTCCTGTACAAAAGTAGAATTCACTCTCCCACATGTATCTGATGTCCAAACAAAAGACTAGTTTATATGAATTGTGATTCTGATTACATATTTTTATATACATATATATAATTATGTATATACTTAATTTCCATAATCATAATGATATCACATCTCCTAATTTATCTGATGATATATACAGAATCTGAGAAAACTTAACAATATGATAAATTTGCCCATCTGGAAAATGATGCAGTCATAATTTTAATTATTTTCTGCGTCTGTGCTCAAATTATTTTAAGAGTTCTGCATGACCTCTAGGTTCACCTTGAACAGATTTTCTAGTATTAATAATCAAACCTCCTCTATTATGTTGAAACTCATTCTTCTTCTTTTCTTTATTTCTTTTTTTCAGAAATTATAAAATATTTATTTACATATAATTTTTCTTGAGAAATAGCAATTACACTTTGTTATGAACTTCAGAGTCATATTTAAGTACATGTATAAAATGCATAATGAGATCAGGTCAACTGACATATGATCCGCCTCCAATAGTTTGTTTTCAAATATTTATCATTTCTTTTTGGGGGGAACATTCAGAATCTTCTCCTTTTGAAATGCCTGTCAGTTCTTGTCAACTCTAGTCACCTGACTTTTATATACATCATTAGAAGTCATTCTCCTCTCGCACTGTACCTCTGTACCTATTAAGACTCCCCTTTCTCCCACATCTTCTAAAGCTCTGGTCACCACTTTCTGCTCTCCTCTTTTGAGATCAGCATTAGCACCCACATGTAAGCCAGAGTGTGCAGTGTTTGTCCTTCTGGGTCTGACTTATCCTTATCCTCCTCCTTCTTTGTTTTTGACTGTCAGAAAACACTTGCAATACACATGCTTGTTTACCAAATATACAAAGACCAGAAAACTGAACAATCAGTAAATACTCCAGTTAAAATTTAATGAAATACCCACAAATGGTATGAATCTACATCATGTACAATCATAGAAATGAAATGGTGTACCCCATTTGTGTACAATGAATAAAATGCAGTCTGTAAAAATTTTAAAAATAAATAATTTTTAAAAGAAGGTATTTCATTGAAGTGGATAATCAAATGGCAAATAAGCATGTGAAAAAACACTCAGAATTTTTTGTTTGAAAATTTCTCATTAAAACCATAATGGAATACCTAAGAGATTGCCTCTGGAAATATATATATTTAAGCATACACATATTACATATTATATATGTTCATATGTACATATACATATCTATATATGTATATGTTATTTTAATTTCAACATGAAAAGTGTTAACAAACAATAAAATAAATATGTTGCTGTATTCCTATGATATATGTGAGAGGGAGCAATTGCAATATAAGTATTCTAACAATTTTCTCTCTGAGTCTGTCAGTACAAATATTCAATCCATTTTACAAAATATTACATCATCAAACCTCATTTACCTTCATTTACCCAATTTTCCACTGACCTTCATGTCAGGTGTTTTTTTTAAACAATATTAATAATTAATATAAATACAAATAAACTAGGTATTATAATTAAAAGGTATAAATGTTCAACGTTGTAAAATGGAAGCAATAAATATGTGTTCTATACATAGGTCACACTTTAAAAGTCAATACACCATTAGGTTGAAAGCAAAAGAAGAAAATAAGCATGGGAAATCTGAAGTAGAGCTATTCATATAAAGTAAATTTCAAGAAAAAGAATTTTCAGAGGTAGAGGGGAATATTTCATAACTATACTAGAGTATCTTCTTCAGGAAAGTATAACAATCCTGCCTCTGTATGTACCCAATAACAAAATTTCAAACTACATGAAGTGAAACTTCGTAAAGCTTAGAAAGATGAAACCATAATCATATTTGGATGGTTTGAGCCCCCTCATGTTGCTAGAGGGTGTAAAGATATAGAAGGCTTAACAACATTATCAGCCACCTGGACCTACTTGTTATTTATAGAGCACTGTACACAAAAGTGACTATTAGAAAATTCAGAGGATTGAACCATATTCTATCGTAAAATAAGCTCTGAGAAATTTTAAAAGTTTGAAATCATGAAGACTGAGTTTCCTGCATGATTTATTACATCAGAAATCAATCATCTGAAGATATCTAGAACCTCACCCACATGTCTCAACTATTTAAAAATTAAAGGGCACACATATAAATATCTCACAGTTGAAATAGGAAAGGAAAAGAAAATTAAATAAAAGGTGCTTGGAACTAAGTGATAATAAAAGCTTAAAATCTGAGAATCTCTCGGATGAAAGAGTACTTAGATGAACACATAACTGAAAGTATTTATCTCAGAAAGGAGTTAGATTAAAAATCAAATTAGGAAGTGGGAAGGAAAAAATAAGAGTAGGAGCAGAAACATGGGAAATAGAAAAGAAATGATACAGGTAAAGTTGATACAAATCTAATAAGTCTAATCAAGAAAAAAGCAAGAAAGCATATCAATGGAAAAGAAGCAATCAAAACAACCCTAATAATGCTAAAATGTGTTAATATTACAATTGTATAGTTATAATTATACAGCTTATATAACTTGACCTACTTTAGAACATAGAATACCCTGCTTGTTTACACAGTCCATGTGAGTGATGTGTTTTGTCCCAACTTTTCACCATCAGACTGTGAATGTCTTTGCCTATATGGTGAGTCTCTTGGAGACAGGAATACATTGGGCCTTGTTTATGAATCCAATCTTCCAGTCTATATCTTTCAATTGATGAGTGTAGGCCATCAATATTCAAGATTATTATTGAGATATGATTGGTGTTCCCAGTCATTTGGGTTTATTTCTAGTATATAATTTCAATTAATTTTTTTTGTTTGACTATTCCTTTAGTGTAGTTCCTCCCTTCACTGCTTTTCTTTTTTAAATTTCATCTTTAAGGAATGTTTTGCTGAGAATATTCTGATGAGCAGGCTTTCTGGTTATAAGTTTTTTAATTTTGTTTTCATCAAGGTAGGTTTTATTTCAATTGAAAATCTGACACTTAATTTTGCTGGATATAGGAATCTTGATTGGCATTCATTTTCTTTCTGAAGTTGGTATATGTTGGTCCATGACCTCCTGGCTTTGAGAGTCTGGTTTGAGAAGTCAGCTGAGATGCAAATTGTTTTCTCCTATATATAATCTGACATTTTCCCCCCACAGTCTTTAAACTATTATCCTTATTCTGGGTACTAGGCATTTTCACTAAAATGTACCTTGATGTGTATGTGTTGAAATTTTGCACATTTGGAATATTGTAAGCCTCTTGTATTTGATTTTCCATTTCATTCTTTGAATATGAGAAATTTTCTGAGACTATTTCATTGAAAAGATTGTGCATTCTTTTGGTTTGGCTCTTTGCACCTTACTCTATTCTGATAATTCTTAAATTTGCCAAGGAAGAAGCAAATGACCCCCAGCCTCAGCTGTAAGGCACCCTCACAGGCACACAGAAGACCCATGCCCTCTGCCAATCGCACCACCAGACTCCACTGCAGGGGACATCTCCCCATGCTGCCTGCTTGATTGGAGGGTTAGCTCCCCTCCTGCACCTGGGCATAAAGTTTTACCACAGCCCCAACCTTCTCAGGTTCTGTAGCTGTAGCAGCAGCCTACTGACCTCGGTCCCTCTCACTTCTGGAACACTGCACCTGTGGGGCCTACAACACTCAGTACTCCTGAGATGAGTTGGCATTAGAAACCTTTCCTCCTCTGTGCACTTCCCTGACCTATCCCTTCTCATGTCTCCCTACTTCCAACCCTTTCTTCCTGTCCTGGATGTGCCAAGATCACTGTATGTTTCTCATTCCAAGGTGCAGGAGAATGAGTCATGCAATACATTTGGTTTCCCAGTACAGCACCCAGGGATCCCAAACCACAGGAGGGAAAAGAATCTGGTGCAAGGCAATCTGTTTAAAGAATTCCTAGTTTCTACAAAGACCTCCCAATTGGATATACTTTCTACAAGTATATCCAATTGACTAAGACAGAAATGAAGTATTTTTTTCAGGGAGAAAAATGTCAATCTTCCCTGGAACTTACTATAGTTTGGTTGAGGAAGGATGGTTGATGTGAGGTGCTGCATGTGCTGTGCCTGCCTCCCCCAGCTTAGAGTTTTGGGAAGATGTATACGGAGGAAACGAACATCAGCCTGCCCATTGATCCTATTAAACAATCTAAATCCATGGTTCTAGCCTTGATTTCCACAGTCCTACTTTCTTAGATTTGTGGATTGCTTCTTAGAGGTGACTAGCACTTTAGGATTGCAGGAGCCATATTTAGTTCACTACTTCTCCTCCCTGGTTTCCAATAGAATCCCCTGTCTTGTTTTAAGCAGGACCATCACATCAGACACTATCCCCAACATCAGTGCTCTCAGGGAGGAGGAAAAAGCACTTCATTAATCTTCCCTCCAGAACCACAGAGCTTTTCTTGGCCCTAGTCAGAGGTGTTCCCAAAGGTTTAGAAGGAGATGGCTTGTCAATGATTTCTGGTCAGTGCTACCCAACATCAGTAAAGTTCCAAATCTGCTAACTTTTGCAATCACCCAGTGAGTATTTTGAAATTTCACTGCCCAGGCATTAAGTAAAAAACAAACCCAGTAACAGAAAACTTTTCATATTGGCTAGAAGTTTTAAAATTCATTAGGAATGAGGGGAAAATACAGTGATATGTATGTAAGTGCACAGCATGAATAAACTTGATTGCCACATTTGTTCATTTTAGCCTCCTCTTCAGAATGTGAGGCAACTAGAGTCCATATTTATCGAATAAATATGTTGAGAGAAATGATTCTCAAAGAGATTTGCCTAGGTATGCAGTCACAATACTGATACTCCCTCCAATATTGAGGAGAATATTAACATCAAAATAAAATACATATATGTTTATAATGACTTTTAAAAATCCCAGTGTTAATGAACAAGAAAACTTTGTCCAAGATGGACTCCACTGAGATCCTGCAGTGCCAAGGGTATTTTCTGATGCAGTGCTCTGCTGAAAAGATAGAGACCACCCATAGATTCCTTAGATAATTCACCTGGACAACAGGGATTATTTCAACCCTACACTTGCATTAAAGCTCACTATCTATAATGCATATCAATTAAGATCTTCCTGCATCTGATTTCAAGTAAAATCCCTCAAATGCTGGCTTCCTAAGTGCCCATGTTAATGCCAATCCAATTTACTTTCACATGATTCATAGTGTCAATGTCTGTGTGTTCGTTTCAGCATTTTGGGTCTCAGCAGTTGCACCCATTCCACAGCTGGGGACATTCCCCTTCTTTAGGTGCAGCCTGCTCCCTGTGTCTTTGCTTCCTCAGTCCAACAGTGCTCAGCTAGTCATATGTATGTGGAGTGTGAGTCTCCCCTTCCATGGTGCATCTCACTCCCAGTCACTGTCCTCAGAGGCACACAACACCTGATAATCTTCATAGAGGGCACTCAAAGGATCATGGGAGCTGTGGCCCTTGACCTTCTCCAGAATGGGAGGGCTCTCAGCAGGAAGGGCTTTCTTCTCAGGAGAATGGAAAGAGGCAGCTGTGATTAACTGTAAGTTCCACCTGTCATTGTCCAATCTCCTGGAGACCATTCTCAGGGTTTGTTTTGGAAAACAGATGGATGGTGGGGGATAGAACTTGGTGTAGGACTGCATGGAATTCAGGACCAGTCTTTTGCTTGGAGTGTGTAGCCAATGCTGGACTTCTTGGCTGGTATTGTCCACATAGCCCAGGATGACACTTTTGCTCCAAGTCCATGTGTACCTGGCAGAGGCACTAGAGACTGGAGAGACCCCAATTCAACACTCTGAGTTGCTCTCTTTGGGAGTCTGGTTGTTACTGAGTCTAGGATTCTTTTGGGCATTCTGAAAAGTCTCAGTGGGGACCTGGACTTTTCAAGGGCCTGTGCACACTTATGGGGTCCTGGTCCTCTCTACATGCTACAATCTGCAGGAATGTGGCTTGGAAACATTGGAACTCCTGTAGTGTCCTTGAGAGTTGAGCACCAGGCCCACATCATGACTTTTGAAGGCATGACATGACTCCAAAACTTTCACAACTTGAAATGAGACTCCCTCTGACTTTGTACCTCTGTCTTTACTTGGAGGGCAGAATTTTGGCCAGAGTGCCTTAATGCTGGCTAACAAGTGTCAGTGAAAACCACTACCTTTCCTTTTCTGGGCTGAGGATGTACATAGAAGACAATTTCAGGTGTGTGGATTGGAGGCACAGCAGTACAGATGGGTCTCACATGACTGATGTTGACAGGGGACTGACTCAACAGACAGGGTCTAGGACAGATCTCCTCTCGGTTGTTTGAATTGGCATCAGCGTGTTTGGATGCTACAAAAAAAGACAGGCACATAAAATATTCATTAGTACTTGCTCTACATCTAGTGAAAATCAAAATCTATCAAATATAATTTGAAACATAGAACATGAAAGTTAACTGTAAGATAATAACAGGTACTCGTTTTCAACTTGAGGTAGTGTTCCAGGTGTGATGATAAAATATAAATATTTTAGATTATCAAATGATAAACTTCATGCAAAATTGGAAAATTAAAATCATTCTTAATATTTTATGTGGTTTTTAGATTTTAAAGGATCTTTCTGCTACTTCTATGAATAAAATTGACTAAAGTGATTTTGAGGACACTCTGATAACTGACAAGTTTTGAAGGCAGGATGAGTGTATGCATCCACACTAAGTAAGAATATCCTCCACTAGGATTTGGTATTGTGGAGCAATTTGATTCAACCATGCCTGTCTGGCAGGTAATTGAGAGACGTGCAAGTCCTTCTACAAAGCATTGGAAATATCAGATCTGAAAAATACACAAACCCAAATCACATCGTACAGAGCAGATTGGAGAAGATGCCTCAAGCAGAAGAGACATGGAATGAAACAAATAAGAGCTGCCCAGAGGAGGAAAGAACCAGGGCAGCAGGAGGAAACTCACCCTCAAGTGGCTCAAGGCTCTGTCACTTCCTTCCAATATGGTTGCTGCCTCCCCTGGGGTCTCTTGGTATATTTCAGGGGTAGATTCTTCTGCTGCTCCTCTTCCCTGCTGAAAAAATGATGTCAATTACATGTATCCAAATGGAGAAGCAGAGTTTAAGGTCCTGGTCCCATTAAGTGATTGGTGATACACATACTGAAGCCCTGTGACCATTGCTACATCTGTGCCTTCCCTCAGGTCAGACCCTGGCCCTGACTGCAGGCAGGCAGTATTTCTCATTTCCCAGCTGAGTAGATTTATATGTTCTCCATTACTTCTGTGCCTGTAGTGTGCCAAGCACATAGATGTGCCCTCACACCTCCTCTTTGCTGATTGGACATGAGAAAAATGAGCCCCTGGGTGTTGAGGGCCATCTTGGACAAGATGGAGATGGGCAGTGAGCCAAAGTGTGCTGGCTGCCAAAATGAGGAAGTACATAAAAGAGTGTTTGCTGTTACTAGTTCCTTGGAGACTTATGACGTGTTAACACCAAGCTGAAGCATTGGCTATCTAAAATCATGCCACGCGTGGACAGCTCCTGATTTATATAGTGTTATGCTGGCATTCCCCTGCATGCTCCCCTGCATGAGAGAAAGCTTTGCTACGATTGGCTGATCATGGTATGTAAGCTAGGAGCCTAGGGGAGGAAGGATAGAAAAGAAGCAGAAAAGAAGCAGGAGACAAAGAACCTGGGAGGCTACAATAAATCTCGTCAAACTGAAACTTAGTGGTGTCTCCTTTCTCCATGCTAGTTCCACTGGATGGAACAAGTGGTGGCCTGTACAGGGAACTTTCTTTCTCCTTCTGCATCCTCCCAGGTCCCTGGTAGTTAACTTAAGGTAAGCTACAGGAAAACTGTAGGAGAACCTCCCAGGAATCTCTGGCCAGAGTGTATAAGGGGGAGGTGACATAAGTACAGAAAGGGATCACATAACTCCACAAAGGGATCACATAATTCCAGATTGGGGTCACAAGTGTTATAACTCCAGAATGGGGTTGCAAGTGTCAAAAAATCAAATGATAAGAATCATGCAAGATGTGCTTAAGGCTAATGGAACTGCTGTAATTCAATCTACTGTAACAGCATACGTATCCACACTGACCAAGGTTAGTCCTTGGTTTTTGGAAGACGGAATCCTAAATATTCCACACTGGAAGGTCATAAAGAAGATCTTATCAAAGCAGAATATTTCCTGTCTAAACCCATCTGTTTTGCCAATCATGGTAAGACAAGGTTATATTCCTGGTAAAGGACTAGGCAAAAATTCATAAGGTGTTACCTGCCCAATTCAAGCCAAAGGACAAACAGGGACTAAGGGGCTGCGTTTTTTGAGGGACCACTGAACCATTAAAGATAACATGAAAATTCAATAATCCTATCTGGGTCCTCCAGTGGCCCCTTTCTAAAGAAAAAATAGAGGCGGCCCAGGAAATAGTTAGTCAACAATTAAAGGAAAACTGTATCATTCCTTCCACTTCCCCTTGGAATACACCCATTTTTTTACATAAAAAAGAAATCTGGAAAATGGCGACTCTTGCAAGATCTGAGAGCCATGAATTCCAGGATGCAGATTATGGGCCCTGTGCAACTGGGTCTCCCCTCATTAGCCACTATTCCAAAACATTATCATATCATCTCTATAGACATAAAAGATTGTTTCTTTTCCATTCCTGTTCATGCCGAGGATCATCCTCAATTTGCCTTTTCTGTTCTTCTTTGAATAATGAAGGGCCTAATACTATATGCCAATGGGTTGTCCTTCCTCAGGGAATGGCAAATAGTCCCACTATGTGTCAAATATATGTTGGCCAGGCTATATCACATATTAGACAGAATTGTAAAGAACTTTTTTGTCTCCATTATATGGACGATATTCTTTTGGCTCACAGGGAACAGGAGACTTTATTAAGGGTATTTGACAATATTATTGAAACCCTAGAAAAATGGGGATTACATGTGGCCCCAGAAAAGTTGCAAACCCACAGCCCTATTACCTATCACCTATTATTGATTCTAGGGCATCAAATATTAGATACCTGTGTTAAGCCACAAAAAATTCAATTAGCCATGGAAAAGCTTAAGACTCTAAATGATTTCCAAAACTTATTAGGTGATATAAATTGGATAAGGCCAAATTTGGGAATCACCACTGGTCAAATTAAGCCTTTGTTTGATATTCTCCAAGGAGATTCAGACCCTGCATTCCACAGAAATTTAACTCCTGAAGGTAGAAAAGCCTTAAAGTTAGTAGAACAAGCTTTAGAAAATGCTCATGGAGTTGATCTATCCTTGCCTTTTAGTCTCATCGTATTAGATTCTGAATATACAGGACTATTGTGGCAAACTGGACTCCTGATTTGGATCCATTTGCCAGTGTCCCCCAAAAATGTTGTTTCCCCATATCCTGTGATGGTGGCAAATCTAGTTGCATTAGGACTTCAGCTGGCCCTTTGAGTTTTTGGAGTTCATCCTCAGACTTTTATTGTCCCATATATGACAAAACAAATTAAAATACTAGTTAACAGTAATGAAGATTGGGCAATCATCTATTGTTCCACCATGGGCACATTTGATAATCACTTGCCAAGTTCACCTATTGTCAGCTTCTTCAAAAGACATCCTGTTATTTTCCTTCAGGTTGTTAAGGCTCAACCTATCCCAGCAGAAAAAGCAATCTTTACAGTTGGCTTCTCTTCCAGTACAGCTAAAGTAGTTTCTGACAAAGTACAGACTATTATTACTTCTCATAAGTCTGCTCAAAAAACTGATCTAGAAGCAATAATAAGTGCCTTACAAACATTTCCTGAGGAACCTTTAAATATTTGTACTGACAGTCTCTATATTGCCCAGCTAATGTCACAGCGAGAGACAGCTGGACCCTTTAGTCCTCAATCTACCTTACAACAATGCTTTTATCAAGTACAAACTCTTCTGTGGCCTCACAAAGAACTTTTATATATAAGCATATGAGAGCACATTCAGGCTTGCCTAGGCCTTTAGTTCAAGGAAATTCTACTGCAGACTCAGCTACTCAACATCCTCATGTATTTAATATTGTAAAAGAAGCAATTAATTTCCATAAAGATTTTTGTGTCAATGCTACAACTCTCAAAATAAAATATAGCATTACAAAAGAACAAGCCGGAAACATAGTAAAACCGTGTCCTGCCTATGTGCCTCATTTATCTGTTCCTCTTTTTGGAGTTAATCCTAGAGGACTCCTTCCAAATCATCTATGGCAGATGGATGTCACCCATATCCCTGAATTTGATACTTTAAGATTTGTACATGTAATTGTAGATATCTATTCAGGATATATATTTGCTACCACACATACAGGGAAAAAGACAAAAGATGTAATCAATCATTACCTTCAAGTCTTTGCTACTATGGGAATGCCAAAATCATTTAAAACAGATAATGGACCTGCATATACTTCTTCTTCATTTCAACAGTTTTGCTCAAAGTTTAATATTTATCATTCTACAGGATTGCCCTACAATCCACAAGGGCAAGCTATTCTGGAAAGGGCTAATCAAACATTAAAAGTCTGATTAACTAAACAAAAATGGGGAATAGGGTCATTAGCCCCTCCCAAGAACAGACTTAATCTTGGTTTATTTACCCTCCATTTTTTAAAATTGGATGGTATGGGCTGTACTGCAGCTGATAGACATTTTAGTGGAAAGTCTGGTGGCCATCCACAAGCAATGTGGAAAGACATCTTGACTGGGTCCTGGAAAGGACCTGACCCAGTGTTAATTTGGGGATGAAGATCTGTTTGTGTTTTTCCTCAGGACCAACAACAACCTATCTGGGTCGCGGAGTGCTTAGTAAGAACTATCAATAAGAAAGAAAATGGCACCGAAACACAAAATGATGGTGATGGTGGTAAGCCTGCTGTTGTTAGCTTTTCCTAAAACTTTTGGGGATATATTCTGGGGACTGCTCCCTCAATTATTTCCTAGTACAGAACTTCTAGGTATCCCTTACCTACCAGCTGATTCCACTTTAAAACCACTTAATACTAGTCTAAACTTCAAGTTAAGGGGTAGTCTTTGCTTCCTCTGGTTAGCCACATCAGAAACCGCCAATGGTGTCTTGCCCTGTGTGCAGCTTGCTCCCAATTGGAATCTTTCTTATGTGTATTGGCATGGATAGGACCATTATGCTTTTGCTTTAAATATATCCAAGGCCATTAGGAGTGTAATTATACACAACAGCGTAGATGGGGTCCCACTTCTACACCAATTTCTTATGGTGATGTTGGACCTATTAATGGAATAGGTGTCAAGGGGATGTTACAGTTTATAAGGTGACTCCTTACATTTCCTTTGGGCCATTAGCCATAGATTGGGAAACTGTTAAAGAAACATTGATGAAAGCAAATGCATCATATACGTATGTCACACTAGATACTGATTTTTCCTCCAATGACTATTCTCCTCTTTCCATGTGGTCTCTTTGTGGTGCATTTGCTTATATGGATATTAGTCTACTTAGTATGATACAGGGAGGCAATCTCTCTCTCATTCAACAAATGTGAAGTCGAAAACAAGTCAATGTAGATGGAAGAAGTACATCTGTTTACAATTATACAGAGTGCGTGGCCAATTTCACTTCCTTTAATCAATCGTCCCACCTACTCCTGTATGTGTCACATCTCTGTGCTCATTCTTTCTAACAGTTCTAAGCTTAATATTAACATTACTAATAACAATGATAATGATACTGAGGTCCTTAACTGCACTAACCAACAGTGTTATGTATCTAGTTGCTGAAATGCTTCATTATTTCCTCTGGCTGTGATTTCCAGGATTCCTAAATTTATTCCACTCCCAGTGACTTAAATCAGTGAATGGAATTTCCTACCCGTGAGAGATAAAAGAGTTTTTGGTATCTCTGCAATTATAGCCAACGTTGTTGCTGTGGCAGCTGCTGCGGCTGCTGCCACTGCTGCTGAAATTGCCCTAGGAACTGCTATTCCTACTGCTCACATGCTCAAGAACCTGTCATGAGCCACTGCCAAAACATTGACAGCCCAGGAAAACATCAAAACACATCACACCACGGGAATCCTGATTCTAAACCAAAGAGTGAACTTACTACAAGAACAAGTGGACATGTTGACTGTTACACACAGACAGGCTGTCTAGTACATGCCCAGGCATTATGTGTTACTCCTATACCCTATTCTAATATTACTGCTGCTGCAAATATGACCAAATAGCTTGGAAGCATGCTTAATGGGACATGGACTAAACAGTTTACTAATTTGACTACCCTATTAAATTTTATATTTGTGATAAACTACAGTCAACATTACAATTTGGTAAACAATGGATGGGAAGTTTTGCTATGATGGGATTGCTGTTGTTGCTTTTATTATTGCTGCTCAGATATGTTGCCTTTAAGGAGTTATCAAAGACAGCAAGACTTAGTGGTATGGCAAGCCCTTATGGCCAAGGATCAGGGCTCTGATCTACGGATTTGGCTGTCCCAGTTAGAGGGCTGGTAGTCAAAGATGGGAAAACACAGGGTGGACTTTATACCAAACTAAGACTGGGTTCAAAGCATACCAACAGCTCTTTGACTCCCAATGATGGGTAAGGATAAAGTGTGACTCTGGCACCTATGACAGGCACAGTTACTGTCCTTTTCTTTAAATAAAAAAAGGGGGAGCTGTTAAGGGCCATTTTGGACAAGATGGCACCTTGCAGTGAGCCAAAGGGCACTGGCTGCCAAAATGAGGAAGTACCTAAAAGGCTGTTTGCTGTTGCTAGTTCCTTGGAGACTTATGACATGTTAATGCAAGGCTCAAACATGGGCTATCTAAAATCATGCCACGAGTGGACAGCTCGAGATTTATATAGTGTTATGCTGGCATTCCCCTGCATATTTACCTGCGTGAGATAAAGTTTCCTATGATTTGCTGATCATGGTATATAAGCTAGGAGCCTAGGGGAGGAAGGAAAGAAAAGAAGCAGAAAAGAAGCAGGAGACAAAGGACCTGGGAGGCCACCATAAATCTCGTCAAACTGAAACTTAGTGGTGTCTCCTTTCTCTGTACCAGTTCCGCTGGACTGAACACTGGATGTGGTTTCCGGATATAAAGCTTTTGTCTATTCCTTTTCAGTTTTTTTGTAACTTCCTGGAGATGTCTGTGCAGTGCTGTAGAGAAGGAGAGACACAACTTCCTTGGATTGCAGTAGAGGTGGGATGACTTCTGTTCCCATGCTCAACTTTGTATCTGGTCCTTTTGCCTTCAGTCTGGTTAAATCTTCCTGTGTTCTGGATATTCTCAGGTTTCCCTTGTGCCTGGTCCTCTTTCTCCTTGTGGGCCCAAGGATTGTGGGGCCAGTACACCATCCTAGCACTTCATATGCCATCTTCATTTTCTCCGAGTGTTTCCAAAGGCCCCACATTCCTTGCACTTCACCTGTGGGTTGAAAATGAAAATGTTAGTTCATGAGCAGAACCACAGCCAATATTCCATTATCAAGAAAAGGACAGATTTTCCCATATCATAGTTTTGGGAGAAACTAAGGCAGGGGATCCATTATTAGATGCTAGAGTTGTTCACAAACACAGATTTGGTGGAGGAAAGCAAGTAGGAAGGACTATACATTCTGAGAGATGGGACACTGAGCCAGGATTCAAAGAGTGGACAACATCCTGGCTGGATGTGATACTTATTTGCAGGTAAAGTGGACACTGGCAGCATAAGAACATACCAGTTGGCCTGATGGGGAGTTCCCAGGCTAGGTCATCATGGGATTGGAATGGACAACTTAGTTATAGAAACAGAAGCATGTATGATCTAACCCAGGCTCATTAATTCATATTGCCCCCCGACTTTCCACATACCCAGGCTTCCACATACCCTGTGATCCTCCTTCTCTGGTGGGGGAACCCTGGGACCCACAGATGCCCTCGGATGCTTTTTCACATTCTGGGCATTAAAGGGTCTGTGTGGCTGAGGTTGTGGGGAATGACCTGCCCACTGCCTCATCTCCTTTGTCAGGTCTGTCTTCCTCAGGTGTCAGATTTAGAATTCTCTCAGTCACATGGAAAAGAAAAAAAAATCTTATTCACAGAGAAACAAATGCCCTCCTGTATGCATGTCCTTGCCTTTGTGTGATGGGTAGAACCATGACCAGATAGTCAGATCTGTTCCACAAATGTGATGTTCCATTCCCTCATGCTTCTCCATTCTCTGCTATGGTCAACTGGTCCAAGAACAGGACCCTGTCCTAGGCCAGACACACTGCCTGGTGATGAGACATTTGTTCCCTGAGTGGATGATTCTAGAGAACTTGTTCATTTCTACGGCTACACAATGTGTCAGTGCAAACAGAGGAAGCGATTTTCCTTGAGTGATGAAAGAATCATGGCCATGAGGACTGCTATTTGTAGTTTTCTTACACAACTATTTGAAAACCAAAACTATTTTCATATCTGACCAACTTTGAGGTCAGAGAAGATAGTTTTTAGATAAATGTTCCAAAGAAAATTTATTTTCTTTCATACTTAGACTTGAAGCTCATAATTTGCATTCTAATTTATTGACTTAAGATTAGCGCCCTGCTATTTAATTATTTTCTCATAAATATAAATTTAATGCATTTGTTTTTTTAATTTTTTATTATTTTTCATTTTGATTCATTTTACACAAATGAGGTACAACTATCTTTTCTCTGGTTGTACAACACGTAGAGTCACACCATGTGCGTAATCTTAAGGGTACATAGGGTAATGATATTTGTCTCATCCTATTATTTTCCTTTTCCCACCCTCTCCCCACCCCTCATTTTCCTCTATACAATTCATCCCTCCTTCATTCATGCATCTCTCTCATCCCCCATTATATATCATCATCCACTTATCAAAGAAATTATTCAGCCTTTGTTTTTCTGGGATTGTCTTATTTAAGTTAGCATGATATACTCCAACTCCATCCATTTACCTGAAAATACCATAATTTTAGTCTTTATGGCTAAATAATAGTCCCTTTTGTGTATATTTGTGTATATGTACCATAGTTACTTTATCCATTCATCTATTGAAGGGCAACTAGATTTATTCTACAATCTAGCTCTTGTAAATTAAGCTGGTATAAATATTGTGGTAGCTGTGTCACAGTTTTATGTTGATTTTAAGTCCATTGGGTATAGACCCAGGAGTGGGGTAGCTGGGTCAAATTGTGTTTCCATTCAAAGTTTTCTAAGGATTCTCCATACTGCTCTCCAGAAGGGCTGCACCATGTTGAACTAAGAATGAACAGAGGAAATATTTAGGCTTGATATGTCTGTGTGATAAATTAGGACCCAAATCAAGAACTGACATATTCAAAATATTGACATAATATCCTGATACTTTTCTGAACACAGTGGACTGAAGTTAGGAATAAACAGTAAGAGAAATTCAGACATTTTTTAAAATATGGAAAGTGAATAATTGATTTGTCAAGAAAGAGTTGATCATTCAAAAATGACAAGGAGAGATCTGTAATGGTAAAAGAAAAGAAACTGGATTTCAGGTGACTCAGTAGATTGAAAACAAGAAAGTAGACAGGCAGCTTATCCACAATGTTGGTAAATAAAATGATGGGAGGATATGTTGCTTCATCATAAATCTAGACGTACAAAAAGACTGGGGATACAGGAGGTTGGATAAAATAAAATAAGAAAATATTCCCAGTGGCACAGACACTGACACAACAGGGCTGGATGTTGCAGTCACAGTGGTTCCCTGATCAGAATAAGAGATGGATAAGAAAGTTAAAGGAACCAGCAGCTTTGGAGGCCTGAGGCCATGTCTAGGGACAGAGTATTTAGAGACCAAGGACATTGCAACAAGGACATTTTCCAAAAAAGCAGTAGGACACCCTGCATGATATCTGAGTGTGGGAAAAGAAGCCACCATTTCTCCAGGTGACATAAGGAGGAAAAAAGAACAATCTTGCAGCTGTGGCTGGGGGGCTGGCAACTGAGGAATCCAAGTCCTGGCAAACCTGAGTTTGACTTGAGCTATAGGCCCAATAAACACACACTGCATGACACAGAGTGAACTTAAGGAACCAGAAGAAAATCAAATGTGGAGAGAGGCTTACACAAGGGACAACTGGTGTCAGAAATCCACCTTGCTTTACCCCTCCCCCTCCAATCTGAATGCTTGCAGGACCAGCTGGGTGAGACACATCTGCTCAGGAACTTTGCAGGTTGGGGGCAGAAGAAATTCTTTGGAGACCCAGTGAGAGATGAGGAAACATGGAGTCTGCAGGTGATGTAGGGGACTAAGAATTGAACCCCTATCTAATAACTGGAAACCAAGGGAAGCCCTGGGGTAAAGTTGTACAGCATGGACTGGAAGTACTGGGTTCAGGAGTTGTGCTGACTTAAAATCTCCACAGCAATTGCAAATTGGCAAAGAGCCTGCAGCCTAACTAAGCCTAAACCCTGCCTCCAGGAATTCCAACTCTGGGATTTCCTTTCTCACTCCAGCAACAGAGAATTGGGAGCCACACTCCTCAATACCACACCTAAAACTGCAGAGAAGAGAAGCTGAGAATATTTTGAAATTCAGTGAAAATAATTCTTTACCTTTGCATCAAGATTAAAAAAAAATCTTTTTCACTGTTTAATTGTTACCTTAATGGTATATTAATACAGTTTATACATTTATACAGTTTCCTATTTTATTCTTCTCATCTCTAGCATTCTTGAAGCCAATTGTTTCACAAGGATTAGTTCTTTGTGAACTAAGATGTTTACTTAGTATATTGTAGTTTTGTTTTGCATTCATGTATTTCTTGATTTTCCTTTAAAGTTTTTGCTTTATGTATATTTTTCTCCTACCTAGCTGTTTCCCTAGATTCCCACTTTTCTTCTGCTAACAGCCAATCTCTATTGTTCTATCTTTCACTCTTCCTTTAATTCCTTACTTCTTCCTTCCCTCCTCCTCCCTCATAATCATTACACACTCAAGCACTTCTGTTTTTTCCCAGTTCACCTTTTAAAAATGTAAACAGTTTTTGCAAACTTGCTCTTTTTACTATAGGCATGTGTGGTCATATAATTTCTGTTTCTTGTGATACTAAACATTGTAGACATGATAGAAGGAATTACTTGGTTTAATGCTGTATATTGTTTGCTTGGTTGTTGTTATTATTTGTTTCCTTCTAAACAGTAGTGTACTGGAAACATTGGGGGAGAGTCCACAGGGTAGAAACTCTGTTGCCTCAGATCCATAACTACTAGATAGGTAGATGCACAAACAACATGAGAAATCAAGGGAACACGTCACTCTGAGCAAACCAACATACTACAATAATAGGATCCATCAATACCACAGCAGAAGAAATGTCAGAACATGATATTAGTAAGTACATAGTTAACATTATATGCAACGTAAAGGATGATGTGAGAGAGCAAACACAGATAGCAAAAGATTACTTTAGTAAAGAGATAGAGATTCTGGGGAAAAAACAAAGAAAAATAATGGAACCGATAAAGCAAACTAAAAATTTAATAGAAAGCATCACCAACAGATTAGGCCAATTGGATGACAAAACCTCAGGCACCTAAGACAAAATATATAATCTTCAAAATAGAGGTGACCATGGGGAGATGTTAAAAAAACATGAACATAGAATCCAAGAATTAAGTGATAACAGGAAAAGACCAAATTTAAGATTTGTCAGGATAGGTGAAGGCATGGAGATACAAACCAAAGGAATGCACAGTCTTTTCAGTGCAATAGTACCACAAAATTCCCCAATGCTAAAGAATAAATGGAGAATCAAATACAAGAGGCTTACAGGAACCCAAATGTGCAAAATTATAACAGACCCACATCACGGCACATTGTAACGCAAATGCCTATAATATAGAATAAAGACAATATTATAAAGGCTATGAGAGGAAAAAATCAGATTACATATAGGGGGAAACTAATTTGGATCTCAGCTGATTTCTCAACCCAGACCCTAAAAGCTAGCCTGTTGAGGAACAGCAGATACCAAAAATCTATGCCAATAAATTAGAAAATCCAGAGGAAGTGGCCAAACTTCTGGTCACACATGACCTTCCAAAACTGAACCTCAGTATATATTTAAGAACGAAGAATAGAGTTGAAGTATTTCAAATGAACGATCATAAAAATTCTTCCAAGGAACATCCATGGCTCCATAGGATCATTGCTGAGTTTTACCAGATATTTAAAAATTTTGGTTTAACATTTTTAATTGTCAATGGATTCTTTAAAATTCTATTCATTTATATGTGGTGCTGTTAAACTGAAAACCTTCCGTGTACCAGGCAAGTCCTCTACAAGGGACCACAACTCCAGCCCATTAGCAGATGATTAAAGAGTTTCCAAAAACAATGCTTCTGAAATGCTCCCATGCATTTGAAAGGCAGGGACTTTTAAAACATATTATGTTTGGCCAGAGTCAACCTGTATATTTACCCAAACTGATTAGGACACAACAGAAAAAGCAAAAGTAAACTAAGCACTCATATTCAGCATGAAAGAGGCAATCCAGTCATTGTCAGGAGCTTCCCTGGAACTGGAAGACACCACATCCTAGACACAGAAAGAGAAGGTTCCATTCTTTCCTCTCATATGTGGAAACTGAAGGAAAGAAGATGATCCAGAGGTAGAGGGGGATGACTAGGGGACTTGAAAGGGAGCGTCTGGAGTGAGAGATATTGATTGGAAAGAGAGGGGAGGGGAAATAAGTAGAAGGATGGATGAACAGGAGAAAACACTGACATGTGCATGGATGGGAATAGCAGGCTGAATCCCTTTAGTTTGTTCACATTTATACTTTTAAATTGCCCATGTAGAACTGACCAGTTTCCATATGACTCCTCCACCTACCCACAGAAGTCAGAATGGTGGAATATGTTTCCTCTGAAATTTGAATCTTTCCACAGTCAATAAAATGCTGAATGATTTCTCAATGCAAACACACACCATTTAAATTAAACAACACTTACCCAAGGACCTAAACCTCCATTATTTTCTGTTTCTCTTCTACTCTTTCCCCCAACAATACTCTGCAGAACATGTTGGAAAAGGAATCCCACCTGAGGTCCAGCCACCCTCCACTGCTCTGTCACCAGGTTTTCAGGCAGGTGGCTCCTGGACAAACAGCTCAGGAGCAGAGGCAGCTTCCTGGATGCCAGAAGAAAAAGAGGGAGCGATATTAGATACTGCCCTGTGCCCATGTGATCCAATTCCTCACCTGATGCCACTCCCCTAATCCCTGTGGAAATTCCTGTTAAAAAATGACTCACACATTTGCATCACCTGATTCTAATACATGTACCTGATTTGCAAGTTCTTGTGTCCTAGATAAATCCTACTTGCCTAGATGTCTGTGCCAATCTTTCTAAGCTAATACTTCCTTATATGCAGGTTCACAAAATCAACACTTTAAATGGCTTTTAGGTATTTAGTAGATTAGAAATGCAATATGACATTAGATGTATTGATTTCTATGAATTTGGGTTACAGTGGTCTGCAGGATTATTTTTATACCCCTATACTTAGAGATGCATTTGTTAAAATAAATGCCTTTGTGGAATTCAAGTGTTTGTAAGAAACACTTTATTGTGACATGAATAGTATGATTTCAGTTTTTTCTTAAAATGTTCGGGAGTTTATCTTCCTCTCCAGAGTTTAGAATGAACAATTCATGATTTGAAAATGATGATTTTGTGTACTTAGTGATGGACTCCTTGCATGGACTTTATTTTCTAGAAGTTTTGCTAATGACTCAAACACAGAAAGAAATAAATCATTGGTGTTATACTGATAAATCAGTTTGCAGTTATTAATTTGGAATCCACCTCTGGTTTCATTTTGATTCCATCAGTCAATACTTGTTCCTAACCCTCAGGCAAGAGATGGGGTCCATGCATTCCTTCAGAGCCTGCCACCAGCTGCAGACACTGGAGGCCATAATCCAGTCATTCTTAAAAGTCAATCTCTACTTATCATTTGGCTGACAAAATGCCCTAAAGATAAATCCCTCAACAAGGGTTTACTTCATTTTAGTACTCAGCATTTGTGATCATTTATTGTACAATAGCTGAAGATGAAGGTTCAGTCTCCAGTTGTGGTGAAGGAAAAAGCAGAAACCTGGGCATGAATTAAGCTCTCCAAGGTGTAATTAGCTGGTACTTGGCTGGCCAGCTCCAACTTCCCTTGTGAGAACTCAACTGATGCTTAGCAGCAGATAGGATGAGGTCAATTTGACTAGCTTGATCTTAAACACGTGGCAAAACAGTTAAAAACCAAACCACAGCCATTCCTGGACATTTCAAAGAAGAAACAATACTTAACTATAACGTAAGATGAACACTTGTATTAGCACTTAAGGAAATATAAGACTGGAGGCTACAAAAGGGAGATTCATAGACAAGAGTTCCTAATAACTATCAAGAGATACTGCCAGAATGAGAAACTTTTAGTCAGTGTAAGGACTACAATCTTCTTAACCTCCTACAGAGACAGGCCTAATCAGTGTTTGTATGATCATTTAGCCTAAGTAACGAAATAAAGGAATCTCTGCTAAACCAGAGGTTGTACCAATAAAAGGATATTTTTCAAAAATAAGATGACATTAAACAGATTAACTATATTTTATTGGGACATATATGACATTAAAAAGTAAAATGTTTTGCATCCATTCCTGATAACTCTGAAAATTTTAAAGATTTACATTGCCACATAAAGGTCTTGGTCTCTCCAGTCTTCGTTAGACCTTGTTATGGAAACAGCTTCTCAGCATTTCTACCTACTGGTGAGAGATTATTGACTTCTATCACATTCATGATATTTATTGACAGGATCCAAATGCTGCAACATTTATTTTGTATTCATCTCATTTCAGAACTCCTGTCCTTTGGTTTCTCACTCATAGAAGCACCCACCCCCAAATGACATTGCAACCTGTTCTTCCCCAACCAGAGTTTTACTGTGGATCCCACAACCTACCGGATTTCTAAAAGGGAACTCCATTCTGCTTGCCCCACACTGCCCCCTTCCAGCTCTAAGCAGTTACAGCAGTCATTGCCCCATTTCCTTACAGCAATAAGAAATTCCTAGAATTAGAGGAGTGATGAAGACAGAATTAAAGATAGGCAGTGAGAGTACAATAGGTGATTAGATCAGATCAAGAAAATGTAGGAAGATCTGAGCTTCTGGGAGTTTGGGATGATCATGTCTCCAGATCTCTTTGATACAGCCATTCCAAAAAAGGTTGTTAATGAAGCAGCTCCTGAGCAGACAGAGAGCTACTAATCAATACCCCCCAGGCTGCCACTTCCCTCCTGCCTGGCACTCCACCTTCATCCTCCCAGTTCACCTGCTCAACCCCACCCTGGCCATTCCACTGACATATCCCAGTCACGGTGCAGGATGGGGTAGAAATGAACAAGATAAGAGAAGAATGCGGGAGAACAAAGAAGACTTTTGCCTATAAAAGGGGAAGGGCACTCTCACTTCCTGGGTTACTACAATACCAGCCATGGCCCCTTCTACCTCCCAGGAGACATCTGTGTTACTAACTTGAAGAAAAAATGACTTCATATGCCTGCCTCAGCATTCTTCTTTAATGTTCACACTTCAACATTGGAGGAAGCAGAAATCATCACCAATAATGGGTAGTGTCAGTGTTAACATTGTATGTGCCAGTTTATGGAAACAACTTCTCCACTGTTCCACCTACTGGTGGGAGATAATTGACCATCTGTCCAATTGGGCTCCTTCCAGAAAAAAATCTGTGTGACACCAAAGGTTTGAAATCAAATTGGGGTCCCAGGAATTCTTAGCGCAACATGGAGTCTTACTACATGGCAACAAAATGTCCTGAGACCCTGGTTTCCTGGGTATTTGGTGCTATTCCTCATTAGTCAAATAAACTCAGGTGATGAGAAGCCACTCCAACCCACCTGGTATTGTTGGGGGAGGTTTCACTTACAGTCAGAGAACATGGCATTTTCTAAGCCAAGTGAGGCGTGTTGGGTCACCTTTGCTAACAAATTGGCACAGGGGGCTTTCTAGGTCAGCCTGAGCATTTGAAAATTTCCTAAATCTATGGATATCCACACAAGTCTGGAGAGCTAGTGAAATCAGAGAATTCCATCTGACCTTTTGAGCAATTTCAGAACTACCTGTTTTCTAGGAAAGCCCTGGCTCCTCTTCTGCCTGGTAGAGTTTCCCCAGTGTCTTGGGAATGCAGAAGAAAAAGATCTAAAACTTCACTGGATGGGAAAATGAGTAGCAGAAGTCTAGACTGGGAGGAACCCAGAACAACATATGGCAGGAGAACCAGATCATGAGAGCTTCTAGGGCCTGGATTCACAGGAGATTCAGGTGTGTCTTCCAAGTCCACATGGAGGAGCAGAGTGTGCCTGTAGTTTGAGTGGTTCTTCCTGGAGGCCCATGGGGCCAACCTTCTACCTATGTGACTAAGTACTTCTGGGGATCCTGTGGTAGGGAGGCATTAGGAGTGTCTCTACCTCAGCCCAGGTGTCCCCACCCTGCTCTGGACCAGCTTAAATCCCTGGCCCTGTTCTAACCCACTTTCTTCTGCTGACTGCTCTCTTTTTCTGGGATCCAGGGAAGTCCAGACACATATATTCACATAAAGGGAACCTTGTCTGTGTAGGTCATCATCCTCAAATCTTCTGGCCAGTAGGGCATGAAACCCCAAGCTGGAGTTGATTCCAGGCTCTGTGCAGGACATAAAATTCTGACCTTCACCATGTCTCCTAGATTGGGTCAGGCTTTCCTACTGCCACAAGGGCACCTGGGATATTTCTCAAGTCCAGGCCTTCACAGAGCAGAATAATTCTGCTGAGCCTGCTTTTAACAAGCACTGTTGCTGGTCTCAGAATCTGAAGGGAATCAGGGTAGCACTGCTGGGGTGGGGGAGAGAGTGCAATCCACAACATCTCCACATTTCAAGGTAGCTCCTGGGCTGGAGATTCCCTGGCCCAGCAGATAGTGGCTTTCAAGGAAAGATGCCCCCCAATTCCAGGCCTGCAAAGCTGCTTGGGGGCACATGAGGCATTGTCACATTTTTTTACAGGCTTCGTTGCATAAGGGAAACTTCCTTGAACCTCCCCTACAGGTACAGGCTCTCATTGTTTACAGAGGGAAAATGGGAGCATTTAAAGAGGTGATTTTGTCCAACGTGCCACCAGGCAATGTTGGAGGCCACTGGGAGCTGTGTGCATGCCAGCCACTCAGGACATCCTCCATCATCATGCTCAGCACGTAACAAATACTTCTTATGTACAGAAACTTGCAGAAAATATTCCTGAAAAATGTTAAATGATACACAAAATATGACAGCGTGAACAGGATGCCTAGTGATAGCCAGAGCAGAGGAGAGAAATTTGGTAGGCAGACAGGCCTAAAGGGCCCCTCCTCATGCTGCATTTCACTTCTGCCTCTGCCACTGACCACAGATGGAGTATATGGCTCCTTACCAGCACCTACATTGAGCCTGACATTGTGCTCAGAACCCTGAACCAGTCCCCAGTTATCAACACCCTGACTGGGCAGGTGTGACTGGACTCAGAGAACACTAATTTCAAATCACCAGTCCCTGGTCTTTATGGGTGACTAACTCCCCACTCACATCATCATACAAAGCCCTAGACAGCAGCCATCGGGCAGCACTCTGCCCCTGCTTTTCTTTATTAATTTCATGTATTCTCTTATTTTGTTCTCCTGCTCTGCGACAATGGATCTCATTCTTTGACTTCACAAGACAAAGTACCTACAAATCCTTTCTTCTCCACCCTTCTTCTGATCATCATAATTAATTTAAGGGAGTGGGAGATTAAATGATAGAAAGCCCTGGAGAACTAGTGAAATCATTTGGATTGTCACCTTTCAGTGGCACAACAGAGGTAAACATATCCATTTCTAGCTATGTTCCAGATAATTTCACTGAAAAATAAAATTTGAGAGGTAAAGAACCATAGAATTAAAAACCTTACTACGTTAATCTTATGTAAATTATTTATGGTTCTGAAGTCATAGTTCAGTGGAAGTGGGCTTGCCTACCATGCATGAGGCATTGGGATCAATTCTAGCACCACATGAAAATAAAAAAAAATTATTTATGATTCTACATGAGTACTGGCATTTGTGTGGAGAAATCTGTACACATGATACACGAAAATTAGAAGGAACATTATCTTGAACATAATTGAAATCTTATTCTAACTCATGCCACATGCCTCCTTGATATTTCTGCCAAAGACAGGTAGGCTTATTCCCAAATGACTTCCTTTTGAATTCAAAACCACCATGGCAATGAATCAGGAAAAACTTCCAACTTGACTTGTTTCATTGAGAAGACATGGAATTGAAATGTATCCTTTTCTCGGTAAAGTGGTTTAAATTGGAGAAACACTTTTAATAAATGAAAACAGTACTCCCTTTGAAATATTACTGATATGAAACTTGGCATGTCTCAAATGCTAAAAGAACGGGCACACACACAAACAACAAACAAGACTTTGTCCTGTATTCATTTTCCAAGTTTTTTGAGACTCAATTCAAAAGTATTACAATCACATCAACCGGGCAGAACTACCACAAATGTTGGTTTGTTGGTTTGCTTTGTCTAACTGGACCTCAGGATATTTCTGAACAATCATGATAATTGAATCAGATTCTGTGTTCCTGGGATCTGCAAATCAGAGAGAGAAGTCAAGGAGTCTCTCCCATAAGGGAACTGACCACACCCAAACTTTTTAATCCATTTTAGGGCTTAGAGGTGATTGGTGGATCTGACACTGAGTCAGTGGGTGTGGTGGAAAGGCTGAGTTGTAAAAAGGCTGGAAACTCAGAGAAGACTGTCATTTGAAGACCAGCTCAGAAGAAGAAGCTTTCCTCCTCTTGAGATCCCAGCTGGGAAACCCTGTGGTCAGTGCTCCTGGAGACATGGAGGCAGCTTCACCCCACTGTGGAGGTAAGTCTCTGTTTGATGCCTTTGTGAAACCTAAATATTCATCAAATGCAGGTTATGCTAAAGACCATTTGGGTTTTTTATAGCTACAGAGTCACCATTGTCACCTTGCACTAATGCATGCATGAAAAACGATATGGCTCCTGTAGGGACACAGTGGACTCCTAGGGAGAAACTATCTCTGAGCTGGCAGAAACATTCTGGGGCTGGTGCTGGACTGAAGAACATGGGAAACACTTGCTATGTGAATGCCACTCTGCAGTGTCTGACATACACCCCTCCACTGGTCAACTACATGCTGTCCCATGAGCCTTGCCAAACCTGTCCTCCTCACAGGATCTGCATGTTTTGTGTGATGCAAGCTCACATGACATGGGCTCTCCACCACCCTGGGGATGTCATTCGGTCCCTGCCTGAATTGGCTGCTGGCTTCCACACATGGCAGCAGGAAGATGCCCACGAATTTGTGCTGTTCACCCTCGATGCCCTGCAGAAAGCATGTCTGCGTGTACACAAACAGCCAGGGGCTGGCTCCCAGGACATCACTCTCATGCACCAAATATTTGGAGGATGCTGGAGATCACAAATCAAGTGTCTCTGCTGCAATGGCTTTTCAGACACTTTTGACCCCTACCCGGACATCACCCTACACATCATGGCAGCTCAGAGAATGCAGCAAGCCTTGGAGCAGTTGGTGAAGCCTGAATAGTTAGAGGGGGAAAATGCTTATCATGTGGTGTTTGTCTGAGAAAGTTGCCAGCTTGCAAGACCTTGAGCCTGCAGACTGCCTCAAAGGTTCTCATGCTTGTACTGAAACGATTCTGTGTTCTCATGGGTGACAAAATTGCTAAGCAGGTGCTGTATCCTGAGTGTCTTGACATGCAGCCATACATGGGTCAGTAGAGCAGTGGCCCTCTGGCCTATGCCCTCTATGCCATGCTGGTCCATGCTGGGGTGAGCTGTCACAGTGGATATTACTATTGCTACATAAAAGCTGGGAATGGCCAGTGGTATAAAATGGATGATGCTAAGGTAGTGGCCTGTGACATTACTTGTGTCCTGAGTCAGTGTGCATATATCCTCTTTTATGTCCAGAAGAATGAATTGGAACCTGACGGTGGGAGCCTGTCACTAGGCAGGGAACTGAGTGCAGTTGGGACTGAAGACAGTCTTGGGAGTCACCCAAGGAGAGCTCCAGGGAGACTCCTGTAGCCACATGGAGGAGTAAGAGGAGCCCCTGGGGGGCACAGTCACCAGACAACTCACCTTAGATCTGTGGAAGTTCCTCCAAGAGCAGAAACAACCAAAGTCTGAATCCAACCCCAGGAAAGTAGAATTCACTGTGTCTCCCAATGGAGTCACCACTCAGCAGTCAAAACACAGAGGAGGGCAGACAATTCATGATAACCAGGAAATAAATGAGCCCAACAAGGCTACCAAGGGCACAGTTGGTGAGGAGTCCATGAACACTGGTATTGGAGGAAAGGCCAGAGCCACCAAGAGGAAGAACAAGCAGGTCAAGAAGTTGCAGTGGTGTTCTAGCAATCCAGTATGAGGATGAACCCAGGTGCATGAACACACACACACACAGGCACACAGAGAACCCATAAAATGCTAGAGATGTGTAGACTCTGTCTAGATCCTCCTCAGAATTCTCCACAAGAACTTAGGGGCCAGAATTCTAAATTTCAAATGTTCGAGGTGCAACTACAATTTATATTCAGGTCTTCAGAATTATTCTGGGACCTCAGAGTTCCCTGGTAAAGCTAATGATTATCTCAAAGGCGAAACCATGGTGACGCACTCACCTACACAGCTCCAAATATTCAGCCAGTAGCACCTGGGCTTCCCCAGACTCAGTGGCCCCCACTGCTTGTCAGGCCTTCTGACTGCCACGGTTTTCTCCTCTGACTCCAGCCCCCCATGAGACCCTTTCTCCACCAACAGGTATCTCTGAAAGAGACATAGGAACAGGGCTTCCAGGACAGTCTAGGTCTCATAGTAGAACACAAACATAGATAAAAATAGCTTAGAGTTTTTCAAATCTATGATAATTTTCAGATCTGAGGATCAAGGGAAACCAGTGGGAAATTGCAATATTTGTACAATTAATGTTTTCATGAAATTATTAGATATAACACACTTGTTTCAAGGGATTAGAATTTGTGAATTTTCCCACGTGTGAAATTGAGCAGATGACAAGTAAATTTCAAAAGGAAATTATATGCAAGCTGTAATTGTGACCCCTTTATCTTTTTCAATTGAGATATGATAATTCTTTGTGTGTGCAATATAATATGCAATGTTTTGGTACTTGTATATATTATGAGGTCTACTACCTCTGATGTTTATCCTTTCATGTTGGTGATAATATTCAAACACCCTCTTCTTTCTTTCTTAAAACATGGCAACATGATCACTGTCACCAGGTTGAAACTGGAGGACATTGTGTTGAGTGAAGTAAGACAGGTACAGATGGGGACTATTTTGTTTTCTTAAAGTAGAGCCTCAGCTCTTCACCCTCACTGTGCAGATGCTGGTCCCATGGAGTTCCATCAGTTGATTCCAAACCATTGTGAATGGCTAGTCAACATGGAATTTGAGCCACAGAGAGTTTTCACTTTCTAGTACCCACTGTAAAAGTCATACGAAATAAAAATTAATATTGACAACCAGAGATCCAAGCTTTCCTGATCTACCCATCACTTACTGTGACCTTGTTAGATCACACGAGCTTGTTGAATGCTTCTCGCCTGCTCCCACATACAAAAGAGACTTCAATAGTTTCAGATTTGTTAAGAAGAAAACTTATATTCTGAATGTAGTAGCCAGACTTCAAAAGAAGGCTCATTCACACTTGAATGGTGAGCAACCTCCACATCCTCATCTGCATTTCTTACATTGTCTTAGACAATAGCCATGCTAATGGGGTGAGAGGGTATTGCACTGTGGCTTTGATTTGCATGAAATGGAGAGCTGATGATTTTATGTAGTTTGTTTTTTTTTGGATTTTCTGGTTATTATTATTTCTTTTAGAAATGTCGATACACGTCATCCATACATTTTTATTACAATAAAATTTGTGGCTTTTTGGTTGTTACAAGATTTTCTGCTTTCTCATATATGCTGAATATTAACACTCTCAGATGAAAGGTTGTTCAATATTTTCTCACATTCTGTTAGTTGTCTCTCCACTAAGGATGTGGGGAAAATGAAACTCTTATTCTCTGTTGATGGGAGAGTAAATTAATAGAACCACTATAAAAATCATCATGGATTTCCCACAAATAACTAAACGTACATATACCTTGTGGTTGGGGTACCCCATCTTGGGCTTGTATCCATGGCAGTTGTCTTCAATATGTCAACAAGATACCCACACAGACATATTTATAGTAGCTCTATTCCCACTAGCTAAAACAAAGAATCAGCCTGGTGCCCACTGACAGAAGACTGGATACAGAAAATCTGCTATATATGCACAATGGTGTAGTGTTCAACCATGATAAAAAGCATAATCTGTAGGACATTTTGTTATGCTATGAGATCCAGGATCAGAAAGACAGTACTTCATGTTCTCTTTTCAAGTTCTGAACAACAAACTCAGAAGTCTAGTCAGAAAGATGAGTGATTATTACAATTTGATAAGGGTGTGGGATGCAGTGGGAAGGGGTTTGATCTCAGAGAGTGCACACCATATGCATATATGCTACAATCACACTGAAGCCCATTAATACAAAAATTGAATGTGTGAGTAAAAATCATTAAGGAATAAAGAAAGTATTGTTATGGGGTGCAACCTAAGAACAGAGGGATCACCACTGAGAAGTTCAAATTAGAGAGTCTTTATTAAGCTGGCCAGCTGACTATCTCACACAGTGCCCCAAAAAATGGCTATTGGGAGAACACCCCCGACCACAGGGTTGTAGGGGTTCTTATGCCAAAAATCACATTAATCATAAGTGTCTGTTGCTATGATCTGAAATTACACATTAACATCATGAGATTATCAACAGAGGGGGAAGTGGATCAGAATGACCCTTACCTAGGTTCAAACTAAAGAATGTTTGCTAACATCCACACAATCACTGTTCACATGGTACATTGTTTAAGAGCAATAGGAATCAAAAGAGAGCAATTCTTTACTACATGGGAGTTGCCATTGTATATTATTAAACATGTCATGCTAAGTAACTGATGATGGGTACAGAGGTGGGGTTTTCCCATGGCAGAAGTTTATTTCCTACATAACATGGAGTGTCAGAGCAAAATGGAGTCTGTTTGGTCATTTCCCTTAGAGTCTGGCCTGTAACATTCTCATGGAGTCAGATCTGTCAGTCCATCACAGTATGTGAAAATATATCAAGGACTCAAAGACTGCTTTTAGTGAAGAAGAAGACTCTTCACTTGATCCTACACATCTATGGGCACTAAAACTGTGAAAGACACCTGGCATTTCTGCCTTCACTTGCCTCTGAGGCATTCTCTAGGGAAGCCCCTGGAAGCCATGAACAGGTCTGGTGGATAAACACCCTGTGATGGGCTCATACTACCACCCAGGCAGCCATTCCCCTCCTGAGATTACCACCAACCTGGCCACTGTTTACTGAGGACTGCCTGACTGTGACTTCTGGTCCCCTTGTGTGCACCCCAAGGCAGGGCTCAGGAAGTCAGGCCCCTTGCCTCCCTGGCATAGGTGCATTCATTACAGTTCCTCTTCCTACTTTCACTCAGCTGGATGCTTCAACTGGTCTTCTGGGTCAGGTGGCAGAAACTAGCATGATTGGAACCCCAGAGGCAGGAACTTCACCATAACCCTCCAGAAATTCCCAAGCCTCAGATCACTGCAGTGAGTGGAAACAGCCTTGCCCCACTTCTCACAGAGATCACTCATTGTACACTAATCAGGAGACTTGGGTCCTCTGACCAAGAGAATACCCAGTGCTCCTATTTGTTATGGGGGTTGTAGGCCTAAGTCCTCCCAGGGGGTTTCTCTCCCTTCCAGGTACCACCCCCTCACAAGAACACAGCTTCCTGCTGATGAGGCAGTAAATTTCCTATTTCATTTTCTTGTGGTGCTTGGGAATTGAACCCAGGGCCTCAGGCGTACTAGGCAAGCCCTCTACCACTGAGACACACCCCAGCCCAGCCCCCTACCCAATTTCCCAATTCTGGAGTGAGTTTCAGTATTTGTATTTTATAAGTCTCTCTCAGGGGTCCTATCTCTCCATCCTCTGTATGGGGTCCCTGGGCAACCTGGGAACTCCCTCACTCTAGGAGGCTCCTTCTGGCCAAGCTGCCTCAGTTTCTCGATAGAATCTGTGGAGGTGGGTCCCAGGCCCATCTGCACTGGGGGTTTCCATTCTCTCCCCTCCACAGGATTCATAAAGTCCCCACTGGTGGATTCTCCACCCTATGGAACTTCTCCCTGCAGTCCTTTGTGACCTGGGATACTGTGGGCTCCAGTCCTCCCCAGAGATTGCTTCTGTCCTTAAGTCCTTGTGGGCATGAACTGCCACTTCTCAGTCTCCCCTTTGAGTCACTGGGGTGACCTCAGAGTCTCTCTGGGTGAGAACACCAGCCCCTGTCCTGTTCTAGATCCCATCCTGTTTCAGATCCCATCCCAATAGATGTGCCTGACAGGTGACACTCACCATGTTCCACAGGAAAGTGCTGTCCCTGGGCTGCGGGCACATTCGATTCTTCTTTACACATAGATGGGTGAGTGCAAAAGACTGAAATGGTGTCATGGATGGGTAACAGGGACATAGAGTTCAGGGTCACCAAGGAGGGCTCCATGGAGAGCAGATGAATGAAGCAAATGACCCTAGTCCAGGGGAATTTTCTCCAAGGAAAATCCAACAAAAATCTGGTGGAAAAACAAAGTGGGGGCACTATGTACCTGAGCTTGTCCCTGTGTCTAGAATCCTCACAGAAGCAAAGTAAAGCCAAACTTGATATCACTGTTTATAACTGATTTGAGAAAATCCTGGAGGAATATCCACATTCTTGGACTCCACATTCTTATATAATTAATCATTCCATGCATGATTCTGAACACATCTGCGAATCTCCACTTTCAAATAGTTCAAACTGCCCTTCATGCCTGATCCAAATACACCACCACACAGTGACCTTCCCTGATGCAATGATACAAATGCAAAACTATTCTTTTGTATCTTGACAATTGCAAACCATACGTATGTTTCTTTCTTGGCATATTCTTCTTGATAAATCATCTTCTCCATGAGGGCAACAGTAATAATATGCATTTTAATTTTGAATACAGCATTCTCCACATAATGCGTTGTGCACAAAGCTCACAAATATTATGGAAAAAATAAAATCACAAAATACTTCAAATCCAGATTCTAAAATTTTTCAAATTTCTCTGTTTAACTTGAATTCTTCAGTGAAACAATCAGAAGGGCATGCTGCAAAAAATTAGTTGCTCACCCTAAGTGGATTCCTTTTTCTCTGTCATTGAGTCACAAGACAATAAATGGTTGCTATTTTCTCCTTACCATGCACCCTGTACAAAGTCACCTCATCTCTTGAACATTGGCTTCAAGTCCACAGCATGTATTTACTGAGAGAGAGATCACAGGATTAGAATTCCTTTCTAATCTTGTCATTTTAGCATCACTATTGATAGTGTCTGCTTTTCATTCCACAAAATGGTCCCAGTTTTCATGGGAAACCCCTTGGTGCTTTCTTTACACAGCACCTACTATTTTCCAGCCTCCAGTGTGAATCTAGGATCCACATATGCTAAAAGAATTCATGTATTGCTTAAATTTGAGTCGGTGGAGAGCAATATCTAGCAATAAATGTATAAGAATGTACTAGTTTTTATATGTTGATTATACACGTTGCAAATTCACTAAATTTATTTGTTGGATTGAGTAACTTTTTGGTGAAATATTCAGGGCATTCTCTATATAAGATCATATCAGAAACAATCAAGGACAATTTAGATTCTTTCCTTCTCTTTCTTTCTCTTGTGAAATTTTTCTGCCTAGGACTTCTACTACTATGAAGAAAAGAAGGATGAAAGTGGAATCCTGGTTTTGTACCAAAACTTAGAGGAAAAAATTTCAATTTTTTCACGTTCAGTATGATAATATCTGTGGGTTTGCCAAACATGACCTTTATTGTGTTGCAGTACATCCTTTCTCTGCCTAATTTGTAGAGAACTTTTATTCATAAAGCATTGTGAATTTTGTAAAGTGCTTTTTTTTGCATGTATTGAAATGATATATGGATTTGTCCTTTGTTCTCTTCCTATCTCAGTTCTTTATTTCTGTATATTGAATATTGGTAATTGTGAGGGAAATGCAAGTGAAAACCACCATGAGATTGCATCTCAAACTCATTAAAATGGCTATTATCAAAGTGACAATGTCTAACAAGTCCTGGAAAGGGTGTGGGGAAAAAATTGTCACATACTATTGGTGGGGATTTAAAGAAGTAGAGCCATCATGCCAAACAGGATAAAGGTCCTCCAGGAAATTGCAAAGAGAACTACCATATGACCCAGCAATCCTACTACTGGGAATAGATTCAAAAGTAATGAAATCAGTATGGTGATGAAATATCTGCATTCCCATGTTTATTGTGGTAACATGGGAAACATATTCAAACCATACACAAAAATCAAGATGTGGGATCTACCTGTATGTCCTTCAATGAATGAATAAACAAAAATAAAATGGTGTGTGCAGACAGTGGCATCTAGCCAGGTACAAAAGAAGAATAAAATTCTGTCACTTGCAACAATGTGTGTGGATCTGGAGAACATTTCACTGAATTAAATAAATCACAAACATGGAGACAAATACTCATGATCTCACTCATATGTGGAATCAAAAAACATATATAGTTCATTGAATGGGATTCTGGAATTATAAAGGAAAACATGTAACTTCTGAGTAAAGATTGAATTTTAGTTATTAATAGTATATATAAATCTGTTCATAAATAGTTATTAAAAGTATCACAGTGCTATAAAGTGTTCATGAGGGGGAAATATGGTCTAGAATTTATAGGAAATTTCTGTACTATGTGTAATGCAATGGTTTACAAAATAATAATATTATTAAAAATAAATTTTTCTTGCATATATTTGTTTAATTCATTTGTTTAATTAATTACTCATTATGCAAGAATTCGCTAGTTCTATTATTTTCATTTTTAAAATGTAAGTATTTATGAAGAAGACACAAAGTGTTGCAGATAATATACACTTATTAATAATTGCCTACATTTTATATTCCATATAAATAATAACATTTATATGTACAATTAGCATATTAAAAGGATAGTATATACCCTTTTGTTTCTGATCTAACACCTTGCATTTCCTTTTACCTAATGATAGCAAGCATGTTTTCATGTGATTGTTGGTCATTTGCATATTTCCTCTGGGAAGTATATTTTCAAGTCATTTGCCCATTTTCAATGAACAAACAACATGCTATCCAAGGAGGGTTCACCTCTGAGCTACAGTCAATTGTATTTTTTGAAACAGGGTCTATTTGCATTGCTAAGAGCCTCACTAAATTGCTGTGGCTGGCTTTGGACTTCAAACTTTAATATTATTAGTTATGAGGGAGTGCAAATGAAAACCAGGCCAGTATACCAACTGTTGCCATTAAGAATGAATATCACACAGAAAATGAAATATGACAAATGTTGGCAAGGATGTACATGTTTCCTCTTTTAAAGTTAAAGCTTATTTTGTGAGACCACTTTTGATAACATCGTATCTCTTTGTTAACAAGCTGAAAACAGCTAAATTAAAATGTGTGTGTGTGTGTGTGTGTGTGTGTGTGTGTGTGTGTGTACAAGCAGATGGAGAAGAGTGCCAACACAGATGGGAGTCTATAATAGTTAACATCTCTGATGTGTCGATGAGGAATTTTCAAGGTGCTGGCCATGAGATTTTCATTGCTTATGTAGTTTGTGTTTTATAGTAGGTTCTAGAAATGGAAATGCCAACCTCTCTATGCAAGATCAATTTCACTCTAATGGGGCAAATTCCATTTTGACATGCTTTTGGCAAGGGTGAGAGAGACCAATGCTTGGACTCATCACCTGGCACTTGGTGGAATCAGCACACAGGCAGTGATGGTAGAGGGCTGAGTCTTTGCTCTAATATGACAAAGTTACTTGCCCTTTCTTGAACAGCTTGTTTCACTTAAAATGATGTCCTCCAGGTCCACCCATGTGGTTGTAAGAATAATGATTTGTGTAATTCAAAAGAGGTGTAACAGGGGTTAGGATGCTCTCCACAATGAAATGTTACCTTTGAAATTGTACATTTATTCAATGTATACAAGTATGGAAATATCAGCTTGTCTTCTGCAGGTGTACACAATTATTATGTCAATTAATAGGAAGAAAAGCAAAGATAGAGCAGGTTTATAACTGCACTTCTCTTTATTTTTATTCAATTTAATTCACTTCACATTTCAGCACATTTAAAACTTCAAATGCCATTGACACAAATGTGGATGGTATTCCATAGGTTGATTGACTCATTAATTTCCAGATACAATGTGATTTTAGACTCATATATCTTTTTAAATTTTTATTTGTTCTAATTATTCATACATGATAATAGAATGCATTTATGCATTTTTAATATCAAATGTAAATGGAGTACAACTCTCATTTTTCTGATTGTACATATTGTAGAGTCACATTGTCATGCAGTCATATATACATAAGGTAATATTGTCTATTACATTCTACTATCTATCTTACCTTCATGACCCTTCCCCTTGTTTCACTCGCCTCTACCTAACCTAAAGAAACTCTCTGAAAAGGAGAAGCATTTGAAATAATTTCCATCCTTATTTTCCAGATGCAATAGATTTTGAGACTGGTGAAACTCAGGAAAGAGGAAGAAAAAACTATCAATTATTTCTCCTTACAGTGAACCCACCAGGAATTTCTGGTATTACATTTTATAAATTTTGGCACAAAATCAAAATGTTTCTTGTTCAAAGGACATGGGGTAAATATTATTAAAGGTAACAAATTGCAAAACCAACTCTGTTTCATTGTGTTGCTCAGATTATAACTGTGTTTTTCTATATGTAGTTATTCTTGATCTGAGTAACAAAAGTCCAACAGTAACTTATTAATATGAATTCAACCATTCATCTTCCTCCATGTTTTGGAACACCAGGTTAAATGGAGAGATGAGAGAATATTAATTTAAAGAGTGGAATCCTTGGAAATACATTTTTTAACTTTTTATTCTTTTTTCTCTAAAGTCCCTCCAAGAATAATGGACCAAAAGGAGACAATGTGAATAAAGCTCAAAAAGCTCATGAGGAATATGGGAGGGGTGGGATCAGGCCTGAAAGCACACAGAACAAAGAAACTGTTTCCAGATCCTGGAGCTATTCAATCTTCCTTTCTTGCCAACTACTCTGCTGGGTTTACAGCTGAGAGTTTAGGTTATAGACTACTACATTCTTTTTAAGACAGGGTTTGTAATAACCTCATTGCATTTAAGAAATATCACTGATTAAGGAGTTTCTGAACAATCATCTTTCATATGGCTTATTTTCCGTGAACTTGTGTATGTCAAGAGAGGAGTAAAATTACTTAAAAATTATTCCTACTGATTAAAGTAAAAATCCTCATCAATTCATGGATCCACAGTTTTGGATTATACAAGTACACTTGAAGGCTGCTTCATATTTTTTTTTCATACCTTTATTGAGTTAAAGCTGAAGAACAATAAAATGCACATATTTGAGGCATGCAGTTTGGTCATGTTTGGCATGTATGTAACCAATACAATCTTATCTTTCAAATATTTTAAAAAGTAATGAAGAGAATTTTTATATTAAGCATTTCCATTACCTTTTTGAAAAATATGAAATCATGCATACTCTTTCCTGCATGATTTATTACATTAGAACCTCATCCCCATATGTCAACTATATCAAACTTAAATGGCACACAGATATATATCTCAAAGGTCAAGAAAGAAAGCACAAGAAAATTAAATACAAAATACTTCAAACTAAGTGATGACAAAAGCTTAAAATATCAGAATCTCTGGGATGATATAGTACTCAGATGAACATTTATAACTTAAAGTACATGTATCAGAAGGAATCTAGTTTAACAGTAAAATTATTTACAAATTAGGCAGTAGGAAAGAAAAAAATAAGAGTAGGAGCAGAAATATATGGAATATAGAAGAATTTTTTAAATTATAGATTGTAATATCAGGTTACAATATATGCTATACGAATTCAAGTTTCTCTCCATCATGGGTCCTTATATGCAGAACATTTGGTGGGCTGTCTCAAACAGATGACATTCCTATGACTGAGATCTTATGCATTTTCTCATCCCTCTTAAGACAATAAGATTGACTGAAGGCTTTCCCACATAGGTGCCATTCATGTGATTCCTCTCCACTGAGTGTGATTGTGTTTTCTAAGGTTAGGGTATCAAGAGAGGCCTTTCCACACAGGTTACCTTCTGATGGCCACTCATTAAGGTGAGTCATATTCCATTTTTTAATAGTACAGTGATGGTTGAAGACTATGCCCACACAGGAGGCATGCACATTATTTGTCTCCACTGTGTGTTCTCTCAAGCTGCCTGAGGTCAGATGATCGCCTGGAGACTTTCCCACACAGATGACATTTGTATGGCTTCTCTCCAGTATGTTTTTCCTCATGCTGTCTCAAGTCAGAAAAGCTACTGAAGGCTTTTCAACATAGAAGATATTTGTATGGTCTTTCTCCAGTATGTATTTTCACATGGTGCCTAAGACCAGATTATAGACTGAAGGTTTTCCCACACACATGGCATTCGTATGGCTTCTCACCAGTGTGGATTCTCTGATGTGGTTTAAGGTAACATGATTTCCTGAAGGGTTTTCCACAAAACTCGAATTTGATACAGTTTCTCCCCAGTGTGTGTTCTTTGATGAAGTGTAAGGTAGCTTGATTGGTTGAAGTTTTTCCCACACACATTGCATTCATGTTTTCTCACCAGTGTGGGTTCTCTCATGTGTTTTAAGGTAGCATGATTGACCATAGGATTTCCCACACAATTGGCATTGATATGGTTTCTCTTCAGTGTGTATAATCTGATGACATCTAAGGTGAACTGATTTGCTGAAGACTTTCCCACACATGTAGCACTGATATGGTTTCTCTCTAGTGTGGTTTCTCTCATGTACCTGAAGGTTATATAAATTACTAAAAGGTTTCCCACACCATTAACATCCATATGGTTTCTCTCCAGTGTGGATTTTCTAATGCCCTTTAAGTTTGCAAGAGGTCCTGAAGACTTTCCCACACATGGCATTCATTTTGTTTCTCACCTATGTTGGTTCTCTCATGTTGTCTAAAATCAGTAACATAACTGAAGCTCTTCACACAAAAATTACATTCACACATAATTTCCCCTGTTGTAGTTGCATTGAGTCTCCTTAGATCAGAGTTTTGATTCAAGGATTTACTACATAGATGATGTTCATATTGATTATCTCCAGGGTCCTTCTTTTGCATTTTCTAGTATGTACACCTTTCATATGACCCTTCAAGCACAGCTGGCCTTCACATGACATACTGCTATCATTTTCCTTGCTTCCTCTGAGGTAAAAATTGTCAGTGAGGGATTGTTCACAACTTTGGTTGACCCCATGCATCTCTTCTGGGTGAGTAAACAAAAGTTGAATAGATGCAGTTGTGATACAGATCTTCCTCCAAATTTTTCCATTCCAAGGAATGTTCCCAAAATTGAGATTTGTTTTGAAAGAAGATGAAAATCTCTAAATTATGTCCCATATAAATGCATGAATAAACTTTTCTACATTTGAATCTTAGACACAACCATTGTAATATGAAAACTAAAACCTTTCCACTTTTGATTCCATATGCATAGTACATAATTTCCAGGTGAGTCAAGTAATATTCATTTGCTTCTATGCTACTTAAAGGGACTCAGATTAGTTTTGTGAGCAGCAATGTTTTAAAGACTAGCTACATGAAAAATGCTAATTGTTAATTTCTCAAAGAATGCAAACTCTACAGAGCTTTTGGCTCAGAAATTGGGTAATGTCACAACAGTTACATCCATGAAGTTGTACTCAATTACTAATTTATTCTGCTGACAGATATTAGATTTGCCTAATCAATGTTCCCATCCCTGAAACTTACCTTTGACATGTTGAGGGTGTGTTCTTCCTGTTCATAAGTGCTCTGCATATCCTTTCCTCTATTTGGCATGCACTTTCCTTGGCTAGAATAGGTGAAAATACATATTGGTAGCATTAAATTCAGAGAGAGTCTTTTTGTTGAAAAAAGAGAGCAATCTCATAAGCATATTTTTACCTCATTGACACTTTTACACAGGAGATGTTTTAAATCAAGAGAAAAGAGTATGTAGGATGCTGGTAATTAAAAAAGATTGTCAGGATAGACTTATTTTAAAAAGTGAAATGGAGAAAACTCTTTAAAGTAGAAAATCAGGAAAAGAGATATTATGGAAATTGACCTCCAAAAAATACATTAACATGTTTTGCCCTAAATGAAAAAAAAATGTAAAATAAATAATAAATATAAAAGTAAAGATGCAATGTCAATACATGGGACATATTGTCCTATTATCCATGGCTACATTTTAGACAACTCTGTATATTTGATGGCTCTGTCAGTTAATATTTCCAAGTTCACTTTCACTGACCTACCACCCTTCTGTGTGCAATCAGAAGTCGCTATTTTCTCAGCTGGACCCTAGCTTGAAGGAAACCTTATTCCTGCTACAATCCACAGAATTTCTGCTTGCCTCACATGCAGTCACTCCTGATTGGCCAAACAGACACTGTAGTCATTGTAAGAAACAAAATTGTTTTTTTTTTTTTTTTTTTTGCGGTGCTGGGGATTGAACCCAGGGCCTTGTGCTTGCAAGGCAGGCACTCTATCAACTGAGATATATCCCCAGCCCAGGAAATGGGTTTAAGATTTCTGCCAAGAAATGTGCATTATCATCAAGTTCATGAAGATGATTTAGCAAAAATGAACAGAATCTAGGAGGTGAGAGAAAACATTTAGTAGAGGAAATATTGAAGATAGACTATGTTCCCCAAAGAGGCAGGACTGAAGGACACTGACACTCATGACCACATTCAAAGAATGCTGAATCAACAGACATTTCAGAAAGTTCATGTCTCCATGAAATACGACTTTCAAGTGGAATCCAAGATAAGCAACACAAAAATTTTCAAAATTCTCTTGTTTTCAGTATTCTCTCCTTAGGCACAGTAACCATATAAGAATCACTATTTGTAAATATTAGGTCTATTTATGGATTTGAAATTATTCAAGCAGATTTATTTCAAGAAGTTTGTGAAATTATGGTGTGGACCACATTCTAGTGTGGTGCATAGTGAGTTGCATAATGTTGATGGACTCACCAAGTGAGACTAGATGATTGATGACTTCCAGCATCACTGATCTGTGTAGCATTTTTTGAGGTGGGTCCAGCATGGCCCAGTCTTTTTGGGTAAATCTTACATTTACATCTTCAATGGTCATCAATTCCTAGAACATTATTGACAAGCAAGAATAGACAGAGCAATTCTTTCAAATTCCCAAAAGAAGGACTGAGAGAACAGCACTGAGGCAGAGGGAAACTTGGTGTTCAAAAAGACCAAACTGCTTAGGGTACCAACATACTCATTCCCAGCATGCAACACTCTTACATTTGCAACCCAGAGACATCCCACATTGAATTCATAGAATTTATAGTAAAGGAATATGACATGATATAGCATCACAAATCATGAAAACATTTCAATGGCTGGTAATTATAACATTCAGAAAGACAGGTTGTAATAAGATTTTCACTTGAAACAGTCTGAGTAAAATTTTTTAAAATTTATTTTTATTGTAAACAAATGGGATACATGTTATTTTTATTTGTACATGGAGTAACAGCATAACATTTTTGTAATCATACATTTACATAGGGTAATGATGTTTGATTCATTCTGTTATTTGTTCCTCCCCCCATGCCTCCCACCACTCTTTTCCAACTATACAGTCCCTCCTTCCTCCATTCTTGCCCCCTCAAAACCCCCATTATGTATCATCATCCACTTGTCAGTGAGATCACTTGCCCTTTGGATTATTGAGATTGGCTTATCTCACTTCATATGATATTCTCCAATTTCATCCATTTGCCTGCAAATGCCATGATTTTATTATTCTTTATAGCTGAGTAATATTCCATTGTAAATATATATATATATATATATATATATATATATATATATATATATATATATATATTTATATACCACAGTTTCTTTATCCATTCATCAATTGAAGGACATGTAGTTTGGTTCCACAATCTGACTATTGTGAATTCAGCACCTATGAACATTGATGTGGCTATATCTCTGTAGTATGCTGATTTTAAGTCCTTTGGGTATAGGCCAAGGAGTGGGATAACTGTGCCAAATGGTGGGTCCATTCCAAGTTTTCTAAGGAATCTCCACACTGCTTTCCAGAGTGACTGCACTAATTTGCAGCCCCACCAGCAATGTATGAGTGTAACTTTTTCTCCACATCCTCTCCATCATGTATTGTTGCTTGTATTCTTGATAATTCCCCATTTTAATTGGGGTGAGATGGAATCTTAGGGTAGTTTTGGTTTGCATTTCTCTTATTACTAGAGATGTAGAACGTTTTTTCATATGTTTGTTGATTGCTTGTATATCTTCTTCTGTGAAGTGTCTGTTCATATCCTGAGCCCATTTGTTGATTGGGTTATTTGTATTCTTGGTGTAGAGCTTTTTGAGTTCTTTATATATGCTAGAAATTTGTGTTGTCTTCAGATATGAAGAATTAGTGGCAAAGATATTCTCCCACTCTGTAGGCTCTCTCTTCACATTGCTGATATTTTTCTTTGCTGAGACAAAATTCTTTAGTTTGAATCTATCCCAGTTGTTGATTCTTGCTTTTATTTCTTGTGCTATGGGAGTCCTGTTAAGGAAGTCTGATCCTAAGTCAGCAAGTTGATGATTTGGACCTACTTTTTCTTCTGTAAGATGCAGGGTTTCTGGTCTGATTTCAAGGTCCTTGATCCATTTTGAGTTGATTTTTGTGCAGGGTGAGAGATAGGGGTTTATTTTCATTCTGTTGCTTATGGATTTTCAGTTTTCCCAGCACCATTTGTTGAATAGGTTATCTATTCTCCATTGCATATTTTTGGCATCTTTGTCTAGTATTAGAAAATTGTATTTATTTGGGTTTGTGTCCTTGTCCTTTATTCTGTACCATTGATCTTCCTCTCTATTTGGGTGCCAAAACCATGCCTTTTTTGTTACTATTTCTTTGTAGTACAGTTGCAGTTCTGGTATTGCGATAACCCATTTCATTCTTCCTGCTAAGAATTGCTGTAGGTATTCTGGGTTTCTTATTCTTCCAGATGAATTTCAAAATTGCTTGCTCTATTTCTGTAAGGTACTTCATTGGGATATTTATTGAAATTGCATTGAATCTGTATAGCACTTTTAGTAGTATGGCCATTTTGATAATATTAATTCTGTGTATCCAAGGACATGGATACACATCTTTCCATGTTCTAAGGTCTCCCTCAATTTCTTTCTTCAATGTTTTGTAGTTTTCATTGTAGACATCTTTTTCCTCTTTCATTAGATTGATTCCCATGTATTTTTTTTTTTAGGCTATTGCAAATGGAGTTGTTTTCCTCATTTCCCTTTCAGCTGTTTCATCGCTTGCATATAAAAGACTTTAGATGTATGCATGTTGATTTTATAGCCTGCTATTTTGCTGAATTCATTGATGAGGTCTAGAAGTTTTCTGGAGAAGTTTTTTGGATCCTCTAAATACAGAATCATGTCATCAGCAAATAGTGACATCTTAAGTTCCTCTTTTCCTATTCATATCCCTTTAAATTCCTTAGTCTGCCTAATTGCTCTGGCTAGAATTTTGAGGACATTGTTGAATAGAAGTGGTGGAAGAGGACATCCCTGTCTTGTTCCCATTTTTAAAGGGAATGGTTTCAGTTTTTCTCCATTAAGATTGATGTTGACCATGGCCTTAGCATAAATAGCCTTAACAATGTTGGGGTATGTTCCTACTATCCCTATTTTTTTCTAGTGTTTTTAGCAGGAAGGGGTGTTGTATTTTGTTGAACACTTTTTCTGCATCAATTGAAATAACAATATGATTCTTATCCTTAAGTCTATTGACATGATGGATTACATTTTTTGGTTTATGGATGTTAATCCATCCTTGCATTCCAGAGCTGAACCCCACTTGATCGTGGTGAACAATTTTCTTAATATGTTTTTGGATACGGTTTGCCAATATTATGTTAAGAGTATTTCCATGTATATTCATCAAGAACAATGGTCTAAAATTTTCTTTCCTTGATGTGTGTTTGCCTGGTTTATGTATGAGGGTGCTATTAGCTTCATAGAATGAGTTTAGTAGGGTACTTTCCTTTTATATTTCCTGGAATACTTTGAGAAGTATTGGAATGAGCTCTTCTTTAAAGGTTTTGTAGAACTCAGCTGAGAATCTATGTTGTCCTGGGCTTTTTTTTGGATGGTAGATTTTTAATGGCTTCTTCTATTTCATTTCTTGATATTGATATGTTTAAATTGTGTATGTCCTCCTGGTTCAGTTTGGGAGGAGCATATGTCTCTAGAAATTTATCAATGTCTTTGGTAGTTTCTATTTTGTTGGAACACAGATTTTCAAAGTAGCTTCTCATTATGTTCTGTATCTCAGTGGTGTCTGTCATATATTTCCTATTTCATCATGAATTTTAGCAATTTGAGTTTTCTCTCTCCTTCTCTTTGTTAGTGTGGGTAAGGGTTTGTCTATTTTGCTTGCTTTCTCAAGGAATCAACTGTTTGTTTTGTCAATTTTTAAAAATTATTTCTTTTGTCTCAATTTCGTTGCTTTCAGCTCTCATTTTAATTATTTCCTGTCTTCTACTACTTTTGCTGTTTTTCTGTTCTTTTTCTAGGGCTTTGAGCTGTGATATTAGGTCATTTAGTTGTTCACTTTTCATTCTTTCTGGAATGCATGCCATGCAATGAATTTTCCTCTTAGTACCACTTTCGTAGTGTCCCAGAGATTTTGATATGTTGTATTGTCATTCTCATTGATCTCTAAAAATATTTTTTATCTCCTCCCTGATGTTTTTTGTTATCCAAGTTTCATTTAATAGCATATTATTTACTGTCCAGGTGTTGGAGTAATTTCTGTTTTTCATTTTGTCATTGATTTCTACTCTCATTCCATTATGATCTGATAGAACATAAAGCAGTATCTCTATTTTTTTGCATATCCTAAGTGTTGCTTTGTGGCATAACATATGGTCTATTTTTGAGAAGGTTCATGTGCTACTGAGAAGAAAGAGAGTCTGCTCATTGATGAATGGAATATTCTGTATATATCTATTATGTCTAGGTTATTGATTGTGTTATTGAGTTCTATGGTTTCTTTGGTTGGTTTTTGTTTGGAAGATCTATCTCGTGGTGATAACGGTGCATTAAAGTCACCCAGAATTATGGTGTTTAGGTCTATGTGATTCCTGAAATTGAGAAGGATTTGTTTGATATACAGGGATGCACCATTTTTGGGGAATAAATATTTACTATCGTTATGTCTTCCTGATTTATGGTTCCCTTAAGCAGTATGAAATATTCTTCTTCATCCCTTCTGACTAATTTTGGCTTGAAGTCCAGTTTATCTGATGTAAGGATGAAAATCCCTGCTTTTTTACTGATTCTATGTGTGTGGTAGGTTTTTTCCCATCCTTTCACCTTTAGTCTGTGGATGTCTTATTCTATGAGATGAGTCTCTTGCAGGCAGCATATTGTTGGGTCTTTCTTTTCAATCCATTCTGCCAGTCTATGTCTTTTGATTGATGAGTTTACGACATTCACATTCAGGGGTATTATTGAGATATGATTTGTATTCCCAGTCATTTGGCTTATTTTTGGTTATGAATTTGGCTTTGTTTCTCCTTTAAGTGGTTTTTCTCTAAGGTATTTCCTCCCTTTGCTGATCTCCATTGTTGTTTTTCATTTCCTCCTCATAGAATATTTTGTTGAGAAAATTCTCTAGCACAGACTTTCTATTTGTAAATTTTTAAATTTTTGTTTATCATGGAAGGTTTTTATTTCATCTTCAAATCTGATGGTTAGTTTTGCTGGGTATAGGATTCTTGGTTCTTTCAGAGCTTGAAATATGTTGTTCCAGGTCCTTCAAACTTTTAATGTCTGAGTTGAGAAGTCGGCTGCTATCCGTATTGGTCTCCCCCTATATGTAATCTGAAGATTTTCTATGTGGCCTTCAAAATCCTATCTTTATTTTGAATGTTAGTCATTTTCATTACAATGTGCCTTGGTGTGGACCTGTTGTGATTTTGTACATTTGGTGTTTTATATGCCTCTTGTGTTTGATTTTCCATTTCATTCTTCAGGTTTGGGAAATTTTCTGATATTATTTCATTGAATAGGTTGTTCATTCTTTTGGTTTGTATCTCTGTCCCTTCCTTAATCCCAATAATTCTTAAACTTGGTTTTTTCATGATGTCCCATAGTTCTTGGAGATTCTGTTCATGATTTCTTATTATCTTCTCTGTTTGGGCAACTTTATTTTCAATATGAAATATTTTGTCTTCATTGTATGAGGTTCTGTCTTCCAAGTGGTCTAGTCTTTTGGTGATGCTTTCCATTGAGTTTTTTACTTGGTTTATTATTTCCTTCATTTCAAGGATTTTGGTTTGATTTTTTTTTTGATAATCTCTATCTCCTTGTTGAAATTACCTTTTGCTTCCTGCACTTGCTCTTTCAGCTTATTGGTATTATCATTCATTGCCTGCATTTGCTCTCTTATCTCATCCTTTGCTTCGGGAATCATCTTAATCATGTATAATCCAATGTCCTTTTCTTATATTTCTTCTACCATACTGTCATTGGATTCTATTAATATAGAATCTAGATTTGTTTGGATCATTTTCTTCCCTTGTTTTTTCATGTTGTTCATGTATCTTTTCCTCTAACAGTACAGATCTGGGGTATTGTAGATTTCCCCTTATAGGCTTATAGTGGCCCCATAGGTTTCCAAAACCCTTTCTTTAAGGGGAGGTCAATATTAGCAGTGCCCAATTCAGACACTGTGCAATCCTAGACCAAATATCTCCTATGAGGGCAATAACAAAATTGTCATAATAAACAGAATGAGTTCCAATATTATCTTCAGTAAAACAAACAGAATTGCAATAAGGTCTGCAGTTTCTAATGGAGGACAAAGACATGCAGAGGGATGTAGAATGTAACTGTTAATTGGATAAGCAAAGAATATACAGGAGTTCTAGATAATAGAAGGTGTGAGAGTGTAATCAAAAGAAATTGGATGTTAGAATGCAAAAAAGGGAGAAAGGGACTCTTAGGCAACAGGTAAAAAAAGGAAAAGAGAGCAAAAAAAGTAAAGAAATAAAAACTTAAACTTTTTCAATAAGGAGAAAAAGAACATCTACAGTATAACAATCATATAGTAATGAAACTTCTCAGACTTCGGTAGCCTGATGCATGAGAGGTACCTGACAATGAGTTTCAAGCATCCAGCAGGCATCTCAGGATGGGTTTTGCCCCAGCAAACAATTGAAGCTACGGCTTCCAGGATTATCCAAGATGGCTGCTCTGGCTTCCAAATGTGTTGGCAAATAAGGAGCTGCAGTTCAGGGTTTGGCTGTCATCAGCAGGAGGTCCTGGAGGTGGGATGTGGTTGGTCAGGCATGGGTCTTGGAGGTCGGGTGTGTTTGGTGTGGTTATGGGATCCTGGAGGCCAGTTGCAATCATTCTGTCTGGTGTCCCAGTGATAGGGTGCAGTCAGTTGGTCTGGGGGTCTTAATGGCAGCGAGCAGTCAGTCGACGTGAGGGCCCCAGAGGCAGGGAGTGACTGGTTGTGCTGAGGGATCCTGGAGACGGGGCTCAGTCATTCTGGCCAGGGGTCCTAAGGGGCCTGGCTCTTGTCTCAAAATGGCAGCAGCCACGTGTAATCAAACCTGCAGGTACTGTAACAGTGAACTTCCCAGCAACAGCAGGCAGCTGGTTCTCCACTGGCTGTCCATTATCAGTTTGTGACTCTTTTGGATGATCGGGAGGTGAACCCTGTGCCTTGGGTGATGAATAGGTGTAATGCAGGCAATGGACAGGTGAGAGGCAGGCAAATGGCAGATGATAAGTGCCTGACAGTGAGCAATCTGCACTCAAAAAATGTGTCAATATACTGACAAATTGCACGTGATCATGGCAGACAAATAGGGTAAACAGCAGGGGTGCAATAAGCAGCAAAATTTGCCTTACCAAGAAACAGATATCCTCTGCTTGAAACTGGAGTATGGAGCAAACTTCAGTAAAATTTAAATCCTCACTTATTCAAACAACTTTACAAAATTGTCACCAGGCAAAGCTTAATGACAATTTATCAGTCTTAAACAATGATTCTGTGTAAGATTTTCACAAAGATGTATCTTAGATTCCCAACTGAAAGGATTAGTAACATGAGACGTTAAAAGGTAAGTGAATTTCTTTCTATCTTCAAACACGTATAAACTATAAGCCTATAACCAGAACAATGCTGACATTCATGGACCAATCCCCAGAACTTTTGAGAACTGAACAACCCACATGTATTTTGGTGTCATTAGGCACAGTCACTATTCTCATGATGTGACTGAGGAGGTCATTATAAGGTTAAGGACAGACATTTCAGCAGTTCAAGGCAAAGACTCTGAGACTTGTATTCTGAAGCACAGACCCAGCATGACCATTCCTATGGTACAACTCCCATTCTCAATTCTCTCTGGAGGTCCAAACACTACTTTTCACTATGTCTCTGACACCTTGATCTTGTTTCTCTGTTTCCTGACTGGTTGTCTAAAATTTTGGTTTCAAATATTTAGCTCTATCTGCTATGTTATTTATTAGCATACTTTTAATGGCACAACTGTAATTAAGTTAACATGACTTCCTGTATACAATTTGGAATGAGTTATTAGTCAGTTGTACCAACACTAGGAAGAGGAATGATCATGATTGTTTTAGGTGTCTTTTGGGACCTTCTCAAAAGTTTGAAATGTATTCCATTGAACTCCAAGTTTAAATTAGAAAAAAGAAGTTACTTCTCATGCCTTCTAAGCCTACCCTCTTCCTTTTCCTCATTCTCACTCCAATGCCTGTGCCACTGGGTCAACTGAATTCACCTGCTGGAATATCTGCCTCCATGTTGGGCTGCAATGTTCCACTCCTCACTGGTTCCTCTGGTCTGCATTCACCACAATCCAAACACCTTGAAATGAATAGCATCATTAACCAGCAATGATTTCAGACCAAGTCAGAGGCAGAATGTCAGATACAGTATCTCCCATGCCTTCTGGAAGTACATGGCCAGGAATGGTACCATAGTACAGTAGCGTCATGACAGGAAGTAGATTAGCTGCCTGATGATGACTTCCTGACCCATGAAGATCACTCCAGAGTTGGGGCTACAGGACTAACACCTGCTGGCACTGAAGAATTGGCATTTCTCTCAGTAGGGCTGAAATTTCAAAAGAAAAAGCCATTCTGTTCTCACCAGTGGATGCATGGCCACTGATTTTGCTTCATGCACTCTTCCTCTCTTTATAAACTCACACAAAGTCCAAACAATTTTCTAAAAAAAAGACATCAATGAAGAAGGAAATCATGACACTCAACACTTTTACAAAATATCCTGAGCCCTCTCTCTGAAGTCCCATATATTCCTAAGAGTCAAAAACCTACTCTAAGCACAAGGAGAATTTACTTCAATCTAAGAGATACAGGCACAGTGATCCATTCATAGTCCAGGATCAAAATTTAAAAGAATGTGAACACAATGACAATTAAGAATGGTGAAATCATACCTCCTATATACACGTATATACATAAATGAAAAACCTTGCATCTCACCTGTGAATTGTCCTATAGAGTCCAGAGTAACAAAAGTCTGTTACATTTTTAATTATAGGTATCCCTTTCTTACCCCACATGCAGACTTGGTTTCTACCTAGCCAGAAACAACAAGACAGAGACCTGGTGGCTTTAAATGTAAGCTGATTTTCTCATGATTCTGGAGGTCAGCAATCTGAGATCAATGGGTCTGGAGGGTCTGTTTCTTCTGAGACCCGTGCACTTGCCTTGTACATGCTGGTCTCTCTTTGTCTTTACAAGATCTTCCCTGGTCACAACTCTTCCCTGAACCTTTCAGTTGTAAGATCATTTTGCAGTAGGGTCCACCCCATTTCCTTAATTGAATTTTCCTCTTTTTAAGCCAAATGTCCAAATACACTCAAATTCAAAATAGAAAAACTCAGCAGCACATGAGTTTTCAGGAAACTATCAATTGCTTTCCTGTTTCTGAAATAGTCATTCATGAAGGCAAAATTATTCTGAGCCACCTGCCATTACAGGAGTAGCAACCCATCCCTGTGAGGTCAGTAAACGTGTTGGCACAGCTTGTCTTCTTCCTCTAGATCCCTTAAAGCCACTAGGGAGGAGACATTCTGTGTCCTCACTGTCACCTTAGTATTTGAGGGTATTCCTCACCATTAAGTGACAGGTTTGTTATTTCCAAGTCCTCCCCGGGGTGTTTGAACATGGATTTTGGTTCCCGGTTGCAGTGTTAGGAACCTTCATTCCACACTCAAAACTATGATCTGACAAGATGGTGTTGACAAAAACAACTGACCTCTGTGAGCACTCCACTGTTCTTTTCCTTACAGATCAGAACTCTAGCATAAAAAATGAAGCCATTCAGTATGATTTTAGTCACCTTCTTCATCACTCTGACCAAAAGAGATGACAAGAACAATATAGAGGAGGAACAGTTTCAGGGGGCTCAGTCCACAGACAACTGACTCCACAGCCCTGGGTCCAGAGTCAGGCAGAACATCATGGAGGAACAGTAGGGCAAAGGAAAGGAGTTTAATATTAACAAAACTGCATGGTAGTGGTATGAATACACACACAGAGGGCAATGGGACAGAAGGGAAGACATGGTGAAAAGCGACCCATCTACAGTCATATGATCCTGGAGAAAGATGCCAGAAACATACACTGGGAAAAACACAGCCTCTTTCAGAAATGGTGCTGGCACAACTCATTATCCATATACAGAGGAATGAAACTCGATGTTTGTCTCTCATCCTGCACAAAAATCAACACTATATGGATCAAAGACTTGGAATTACATGAGAGAGACACTATTCAATTTCTAGGAGGAAAATTAAGAGTCAGTACACCAGCTTCTAGGCAGAGGCAATGACTGTCTCAAGAGAACCTCTAAAGCACAGAAAATAAAGCCAAGAATTAATAAATGGGACAGAATCAAACTACAAAACTTTTACTTCAAAAAAATCAATTCAGAATGTGAAGAGAGAGAACACAGAATGGGAGAAAATTCCTTGTTAGGGATTCTTGTGACAGAGGATTAATAATTGCAATATATAAAGAGCTCAAAACATTTTGCATTAAAAAAAAAATTGAACTACCCAATTTTTAAAAGGGTGAATGAACTAAACAGAACCTCTGAAAAGAAGAAATAGAAATGGCCAACAAATGCATGAAGAACCTTCAATATCAGGAGTTCTCATGGAAATAAATATCAAAACCACACTGGGATTTCATTTCACTCCAGTCAGAATGGTGGTCATCAATCATAGAAATAATACTAAAAGCTGGAGAGGATGTGGAGAAAAAGAACACTGTTGCACTGTTGGTGGAATTGTAAATTAGTACTAGTGCTATGAAATCAGTAGGGAGGCTCCTCAAAAGACCAGACATGGAACAATCATAGGACCCAGTCATACCTAAAAGTGTAGAAAACACAGCTACACTAAAAGTGTATTTATCCTGAAGAATTAAATCAGCTTATTGTAGTGACACCTGCATGACCTTGTTTACAGCAGCATAGTTCACAATTGCTGAAATATGGAGCAGGCCATAGTTTCCATCAAGAGAAGGATGGACAAAGAAAATGGGGTACATATACTCATTGGAGTTTTTTTCATCCAGAAAGTAAAATGAAATCATGTGATTGAGAGAAAATGGAACAAACTGGAGACCATCAGGTTAAGTGAATTTTGTCAAAATCAGAAAATAAAATGTTCTAGTTTTCTCTCGTGTGGGGAAGTGGGAAAGGAAAAAGGAAAAAAAAAAAAACATGGGAGTGGATCTTCTAAAAATCAAAGGGAGATTAGTAGAGGAAACCAACCAATGGGTGGGAGGCCAATCATGCTGTTGTGTTGTGTGCATGTGCAAATAGATAGCAATAGATCCCACTCAACAGACAAATATAATGCACCAATCCCAGGTGTGGAGAAACAAAGCAGTGTAGGTCACAATGGCAAGGAAGAAAGGAGATCTTCAATCAACAGGGTTTAAACATAGACCCCAAGGCATGCCCTCAGGGGCCACTGACCACAGTCACACCCTACCTGCCAAAAGTCACCACCCAGTTAATCCCTACCAAGGGATTGATGCACTACTTAAATTGAAGCTTCATAATCCAAACTCTCACCTCTCAATTTTCCTATTGTAATGTACAAAGCTGCACCCCCTGCCCTTTCCATTGCAGCCATTTCCCTGCCTCACAACTACTGTCAGTCTGTAAACATCCTAACTAGCTGTTGGTTCATCAGTCAGCTTGCAAGTATCCTTCTCCATCATTGGTTATGGTAGCTATCCTGCCATCTTTTCTCTTGCTTTTCTCTTCTACACACTTGCTTACTTTCTCCTCCTCGCTTTCCACTCTCTCTAGCATGTACACTTTCTCTTTCCTTTCTGTTTTCCTCTCATTTTCTCTCTTACCCTGCAGGGAGACACTTTGTTTGCTCAATAAACTCCCTTATGTGATTTCCTGTGTTGGGAGTGGTTTTCATGGGATTCCTTACATTTGGTGCCGCGACTCAGGATGGGATCTTCCACTGTCTCTTAAGCTAGTGGAACCCCATCTGAGCCCCAGTGTCCCCAGGAGACAGCCTCACCTTCCATTCTGCCTGGACGCTCTTCTCTGCATCCATCACTGCACTTCAGATTGGTGATTTCTCTAGGCGGGTTCCCCTAGGCTGATTTATCCGGGACTCTTGAGGCTGCTGAGGGGTACCACCAGCCACAAATTTATAGTTATGGGTGGCCCCTATAGTTGGTCTTATCTGCCCGGTGGATTCCTGATTTTATGGTGGAGAGTCTCTCTCAGGTTTGAGGCTCATCTTGCACTAGCGCTCTCAATCGAAAAACCGTATATCAGGTCCTCAACTCTTCTTGACTTTTGCCTGGCCCCACATTGATATTTGCATGATGACACCATCTATATGCTGCGTTCTCATCTCCAGTCAACTACTCTGTGGCTTCGGGACACCAGGGCACAGACTCGGCTGTATCAGCCTCCACCATGGGATCTAGGTCCTCCATTCCTGCAGATTCAACCCCTCACCCAACTCCCAGTTTATATTTGGCCACAATAATACCCTTTATATAATCAATCCAAAATAGCCATGTGTGCCCTGGCCACAGACTTGGCTGTATCAGTCTCCACCATGGGACCTGGGTCCTCCAATCTGGCAGATTCAACCCTGGGAACCCTTCACCTGACCCCTGGCTTAAAACATCAAAATTCCTTTGTGTAATCGCACACAGCTTCCATGAACAAGTGGGCAGATGGAAAGGGATTCCTTATCTTCAAGTCTCTTCTTTCTTTGAGCCTGCAGGTACAAGCGCCTCTGGCCCCTGTTTCTCTGTCTTCCCCTACTTCTCCATCTCCTTTACCCTGTTCTGTTACTACTTCCATTCCCCAGCCCAGCCCACCTAGTCCCCCTGCCAGGAGGTCCTTCATAGGCTGGTGTGGAGGGAGTAACCAGCCATCAGTGGCATGTCCCAGTAAGGAGTATTACCTGTTAGCCCCTTTCAGATCTGAGTCAAGCCTTACATTGAAATGTAAATGGAGGAAGCAGAATGCTCAGTGGGATACCAGTATCAAACCGAAGGAAAAAAAGTGTCCATTTTAAATTTCTCCTGGGCTGCAACTAAGAATAGTTTTTCTCTCCCTTTCACCACTTCTCTCTTTCTCAATTTCTCTTGCTATAATTAATGGCCATTATCATTTTTCTTCTAGGACTCTTGTTTTACAATAGGATGAGTGAATTAGAGTTGACATGTATGGAATTACTCAAACATGTTTGTTAGAGACATCTCTATTTTTGAGCTCACAATTTTGATCCTACATACCTAGGTTAATGATTTTTGATCAGTTCTTTTTATCCAACTCTAGAGTTATTTTTGAACATCTGTTACACTGCAATGGAGATAAACATTACAAGGCCTTTACTTTTGTGTTAAATATAAATGTGCATAAAAATTAAAATTTAAAAAATGGATCCAAATACTTTTAATTCACATGATTTAAAAGTTTCAATTTAAATTGGGTAAACTAATAGAAGCAAAATGTCTTTAAAATTAACTCACAAGTCTCTAGGTGGTCAAACTCATTAAATGTTTATGCTTATAAAATGTCTAACATCAATTTTTCTAGGACTTTTCTTCCACAGGAAAGAGACAGCAAATACTGTTGGTACACTTGTCTGATATCTCATTTTTTTTTTTTACACTTGTCTGATATCTTGGTTGTTTTACAATAAGATGAGTGAATTAGAGTTGACATGTATGAAATTACTCAAACATGTTTGTTAGAGACATCTGATTAATTTACAGTTATTCCTTTGGGTAACATACTTAAAAACATTATTCTTTCTTTATTAAATGTATTCGTATTTTCCAGGTATACAAGTCTTTAAAACAGAAATTTATCAAGCTGCTATTCTTCAAATTAAACTTTTCTGTAATGGTAAACCTATTGCTTAATGTTCTATATAGGACCTGTCATCAATTGGGTATATGTAAACTTTGTTAAATGTATTTCTAAAAGTTATTGAGAGCCTGATATGTTTAAAGGTTAAGCATGAAAGCATTGTACCACTTTGCCACACAAAAGGAAACTTAAAAACTCTCTCAGAATTTATTTAATTCATGTTTTAGATATAATGTTAAATTGTGTCAACTAATGCTCATATAGACTCAGGAGTCAATATATGTAAACTTCTTAAAATGACATTTAAGAAAGAGTGTAATGTGCAGTAGCAAAAATGGGACAATTGTGGCATGCCTGGTGCCTGGGAGTGCTCCTGTGCAGGGGCACAAAATGACTAACTGCTGTGGCAGTACAGTGATCTCAGGCACACAGCTCTTGGGCAGGAAGGAATTCTTTTGCTAGATAACCAATGTTTCACCAGCTCCATTCTCTGGTTCCTGCCCACCTTACAGGAACTTTGGAACCTAACGTTGCACATATATAAAGATTTCTGACATAACTCTTTAGATATGCATTTCCATGAGAGAACAGAGCTAAAAGCCTTGCCTTACCTGAGGTAAATCTCTGCCTCACAACCCTGCTGCACATTAGAATGGCTCCAAAGTGAGCCAGACTTTAACTCATTTAAAGTTGTGTTCAAAAATTTGATGTTTGTTGTAAAGATTACTGTGATCTCAAACAGGGGATATAATGAATAACTCAGCCAAAATTCAAGATAGCTATTGCACAAACTGAATGTTTTACTGTTGGTGATTCCATTTTGTATTTCCTTATAAACTCTAACTGTTGCCTGATATTTTGCAGAAGTACACCGTAGATTAACCTGAAAAGCCATCACCTGAAGGACAGATAACGTAGACCCCAATTAGATACAAGGGGGTAAATAACTGTAAAATTATAGACATTGAAGTTAAAGCCCAGTACTCTTACTTTATGACTGGTGAGACTGGCTTGCTGGATGATGAAGATCAAACTTAGAGATTGAGATTAAATAGAGAGGTCAAGTCAAGTCCATATTTGGGTCTTGCCCTCAAAGTCAGCCTGAACCCAGGAAACTAGAGGACTTCTCTAAGGAGATTTGCAACTCTGGGTGGGTCAGAGAACCTCCTGATCAAGGATATTGATGAGGCCACTAGAGAATGAAAAGCCACTCAGTGCACCTGCTGCGGAGGAGGGTCATGGAAAAAGGGAGACACCCCTTAATGCTTCCAAGGGAAGCCACTTCATCAAGGAGACACTGCCCAAACAATGGCACTAATGGAGCTAAGAAGCTGCTCTTAAATTCTTTATGAGTGACCCTTGTGGGAACTCAGCTGACTCTTTAACAGACAGGAAGAGGTCACTTTGACCAATTTGATCTTAAACACCTAGCAAAACAGTAAAAACCAAAATATAGCCATTCTTGGGCATTAGAAGAAATAATGGTTAAGTGTAACTTAAGATGTACACTTGTGTTAGCCCACTAGAATAACAACTAAAAGCTAAGTATAGAGATCTCTACTAAATATAGGTTACATTCCTGATAACCTGGACAATGTTAAAGTTCCCAAATAAAGGTTTTGTCCTCTCCAGACTTTGCTAGGCTGTGTTATGGGAACAACTTCTCAGTTCTTCCACTCCCTGGTGAGGAATTATTGACTTCTGTCATCTTCATGATATTCATTGGCATGTTCCAGATTCTGCAACATTTATATTGTATTAATCTCATTCCAGTACTCATGTCTTTTTGTTCTTCTCTCATAGAGGCACCCATCCCCAGATGCCTTTACAACCTGCTCTTCCCCAAACAGACTACTACCATGGACCCCTCGATTAACCTGATTTCTAAAAAGGGAACTCCAAACTGCTTGCCCCACGCTGCCGACTTCCAGCTAGAAGAAGCCAGAATGGTAATCACTCCCTTTCCCTACAGCAGAAAAGGAGTTAAGCCACAATTGGGTACACACAGTTAGTGTAGAATTTGGGGATCAGTTAAATCAAGGAAATGAAGTCCATGACAACCATCTGCCTCTGGAAGTCTGAAAGATGATGACTGCCCCTGGGAGAATGGACTTATTAATCTCACCTGGAAAACCAGCCCCAGTCACTTAGGCATGAAGGAGATAGAAGGCTTCAGAAAAAACTGGAGAACAGAAGATTTTCTTATAAAAACAGAAATGGGGGAATGTAATGTACAACGCTGCTCCACCTGCCCTTTCTGTTGCAGCCATTTCCCCACCTCCCCACTACTGTCCATCTGTGAACCTCCTAGCTAGCTATTGGTTCATCAGTCAACTTGCAAGTATCCTTCTCCATTATTGGTCCCCTGTTAGCTCAGCAGAATTCAACTGCTTTACAGTAGCTACCCCCGCCATCTTTTCTCTTGCTTTTCTCTCCTACACACTTGCTTACTTTCTCCTCCTCGCTTTCCACTTTCTCTAGCATGCACCCTTTCTCTTTCCTTTCTCTTTTCCTCTCTTACCCTGCAGGGAGACATTTTGTTTGCTTAATAAACTCCCTTTTCCCATGTCAGGCGTGGTCTTTGTGGAATTTCTTACACCTATGTTGTCTCACACATGAGTTTTTGCAGGAAACCTCATACCTTAAACAGAGTGTAATGGTGGTCCACATTATGCTTTGAATATAATCCTTTTTGCTCAGCCACTGCAACTTATTTTTAAAATGGACATTTTTCTTTCTCTTCCTCTTTCCCTGCTTCTCCCTAATCTAACCACCTTCCTAATATCAGGGAAAATGGCATTACCTTTCTTCCCCATCCTAGGAAGAGTTTTCTCACCCTAAGTACCCACCCACCATACAATAAAGGTCTCAGGCATGACTATCTCCCAGATTAACAGGAAAATTACAACTGCAGACTGAGAACACATGCAGTGTTGACTTTGAGTCACCTCCTTAAAAGTCCCTGTCTTGTTGATGCAAAGAACCACAGCCTTTGGGACAGGAGTCCTCTGTGTTTCTCTTTTGCTAGCAAGGCAATAAACTTTCTTTTACCTTGTTCTCAAAACCATGTCCTCATTATAGGATTGGCATCTGAAGAAAGGACTGAGCATTTGGCATAATAACACATGGGCCTCCTATTCCTCAGCATTAGAAATGGGATGGGACCTCTTACCCATGTTGGGGATCCACAGTGGACTTAACCTGACGGTTCTTCCCTCTTCCCTTTAATATTCATGCAATGCAGGCCTAAAAGCAGAGACCACATCTAGAGTACACAATAACTACTTAAAGTGAGTGAGAAATCAATATGAACTTATATCACTAATAAAAATGGAAAACTCAATCATCTCACATTTGATTACAACACAAAACCCAGGTTTGCAAGATTTTCAATATCCACTTCATCCATAACAATGAAACCAATGGAAAATGTAGAATAAAGAGTGCAATTATTCCGTAATTCTTAACAGAAACACCTACCACTTGAATCAGAATGGCTTTTTTGGTTTTTGTACTTTGCATTTCATTATGGGGATTGAACATAACTGGGTCACATCCCCAATCATTTTTGTCTTTTCATTTTGAGACAGGGACTTCGTAAGTTCCTGAAGTGTCTGGTGCATTGCTTATGAAAGCCTGAAAATTACTAACCTCCAAACTCATCATTGTAAATGAGAATCATTCCAAGTACAAATTAACTCATTTTAATTTTAGCTATGAATTATTTAAATTTATCATCACTGGATAATGGTTCTTAATAGTAGCATAGATGTAAAATCATGGAAGAAGGCTCTAAAAAATATAGATTCAAGACAAAGGGAAATGATTCCCTAATAATCAAAACAGAAAGTCGAGAAGTCACTGCTGAAACTATAAAATTGAGCAATCATAAATGCTCCTCTGATGGTCTAAATAACTAGGGATACAGAATTTGTTTTATTGTGAGGCAATGAGGGTGTCACCCCATGGACTGGCAGGTAATAAGACTTGGAGGAGACAGAGAAACCCACCAGCAGGGTTCCTCACATGAGCAGGGACATGCTCTTTTCCCAAGCTCTGAACTTTTCAATGCCTCATCTCAGGGAAAATAACACTTCTGCTTGATTTCCCTCTATATAGGGTCAATCAGTTATTAAATTCAATCAGGGCTGCATTCCAGGGACACACCTGACTTCAGACCATTTACCCTAATCAGGGTTTCAGCTGCAGGCACACCCTCTCAGATTGATGGGAGTGTCCACACTACTCAGAAGCCTTTCCCCACAACCAGTTGAAGACCAATGAGATAAGGTCACCACTGAAGAGGAATTTGGAAGATAACTTAGATCTTCACTCACTTATCAATATCCCTGGGAGCATCCTGTGGCCTGGATGAATTGTAATTATGGGAACTTGGCACAGTGGGGTTCCATGGGCAAAAGGCAACATGACCCTGCAGTATACTGGACTTGAAAATACAATGAGAAATGAACACATTGGAAAGGTTTCAATAAGAAAGTGTAGTAATTAAAACATCATTACTGTTATTGAGATGCAAATAGTAGGGTTCTGGCTAGGTCAAACTTTAAAGAAAATATCAAGAATTCAGGGCAAGGGAGTTCTGAAAATGACCAAGTAGAGGAATCCAGGGCACACCTTCGGCCCTCCAAGGCTGAATGAAAAGCACAGTTCTGCAGTGACCTGATGAGGTAGCAAGAAGATGGGAAGAGCTGGCAGGTCTCACCGTGGGTTATAGGTCAGGAGAAGAGCTGGAATGTCACTTTTGAGAATACAAAGAGAATTAGAGAAAGGAATGAACTGTGGCCACACTGGGGACATGTGTGTCCCAGTGTGGAAGGAAAAGCAGGCTGTGCTGTCTAGCAATTTCACAGCCTGAGCCAGAAAGAACCTCAGATACTGAGAAGGAATAAGTATGGGTGAGAAATCAGCATTCCCCAGCAGGTATAGAGAATGCAGGAAGCCTGGCCAGCTTTGTGTCCACTTTCTGGGCTAGAAATCAGAACCCAATGTAGTTTTCTTTTTCTTTCTTCTTCATTATTCTGTCTTTGTCTTGGCATTGCTTTCATTTGTGTACTCAAGACCTGGTGGTCATGCCTGCTGTATATTCACCAACTTCCCTGCCCAAGTCAGGAGCCCATCTGGACATGGGAGTGGGACTGTCCCATATTTTTGCAGGAATATTGGGCAATGCCAGGAGCATTATCAGCTAGGTCACAGGTCTGCAGAGTGGAGAAAAGCTGAGGGCACTTTCTGGTTCAAGTGGTATTCTGAGCTCTGTGATGAGAATTAAGGCCATGGGGATGTAGACCTGGGTCTAGTGGGGGTTGTGTGGAAGCTCCACCTTCAACCTTCCAGTTCAGGGTGCCCCACTTCCCCACACCAAGAAGTGTCCTGAGGCTATTCTCTGGTGATCTCTGGGACCTCTACCACTGGAGGATGTCAGTAGAAAAACCATCGTGGATAAAGTTCTCCTGGCCATGAATGCTGTGGCTCTTTAAAGTCATTTTACTATAGTACTGAATATTTATTTTGATGTTAATAAAATTCTCCCCAGTGTAGTATGCTGTGTTCACACTTCATTTTCTATACAAGGTTTATTTGCTACACACTGATTCTCTACTGGCCTCTCACTGTGAACACTTGGTGGCTCTACAATAGTGGTTACAGCAATCAAGATGATTCATGTTGCATGCTTAAATCTGTATCTCTGCATTTTCCCATTCTGGGTCAATAAACCTGTAAAGTGCTAGTATGCGAGACAGAAATGTTTGCCTTACTTTTTCAGACCTGGGCATTGGGAATTTAAAGTAACCTCTAAGTGATTATAAATATGAGCAAAATTTAGAATCACTGGAGTTGGCTGACAAAGGACACAAGTCACTGATAGGGAATCACCATGTTCTACCTTTGGGAATATGTCTGAATCGATTCAAGAAAGTCTCTAGATTTTCTCTAGAGAAGACTAAGCAGATGCCAGTTCCTTCGTACCTGAAAGCACTGGCACTGCAGTCCTTATTCATATAGTGTCTGATGTGATGATGCTTCTTAAAACAACTAAGAAATAAACACTAAAACAAGGCAGTTCCCATTGATCCCAATGGGAAAACAGAGAGGAGAACCATTTAACCAAAGACAGCTTCTCAAATTCAAATGAGCTGAAAATCACATTGAGAAACAAGGCTCAAATTCTAGGTATCTATGACTCTGAAAACTGGATAGAGCCATAAATTTGTCATTAGTAAAGTCAAATCTCATGGTGATGTTAGTACCCCCATGCCCTACTTCCTGTCACAAGGAATGCAGGAACATCCCTGGTGCAGGTGCAGGCACAGCCCAGTGAGAACCTTCATGCAAAGCAACCTCTCATATAAATTAGGGCTGGGTTCAGCGAAGTATACTCATTTCTTCCCGAAAGACCCCTGTAATTCTGAGCCTTAGGAAATGGAGTCATGTAGAGAACTGATATCTGAAGAGGAGAGCCTTTGCAAAACCGTGAGCATTCACCCATCATTGTGACTTTACTGCACTTTCACTCTTTGCTCACATGTGATTTAGGAAGCCTTGTCCTCAAGAACCCATGATTGAAACTACAGCATATCCTGAGATTTAATTCTCATGTCCCTTATTTTGAGTAATTGATAGTGAATTACATTAAGGGAGGAATGAAGGGGTGCAGAGACTGGAGGGATGAGATGGAAATGTAAGAGAGAATCCTAGAGGAAGGAGGGAAGCTTTCTCTGGAGCTCTGCATGCACCTCTAGGCACTATGGTCTAGAAACCAGAAATATCAGGAACACCAAATCACTGCTGCAAAGTTCTGAACCACACAGAGGTCAGATGTGATGGAACCCTCTGTCCTGGAGCCAGAGTGGAGCTGAAGTTCCATAAAAGAGGAACTGTACAGAGACATTCCCTGGAATAAAGTCTGGTTTGTGATGGTCAGAAGTGTACTGGCCTCCTGTGAAGGTGGCCATCCAACTGGTGACTGGTGGGAGGGTTGCTGCTGGAGGAGCTATTGGGGCTTGTCATTTCCTTTTATTTAGCGCTCCTGCCCTGTTCCCTGTCCCTAGACCTCAGCACCTGCTTTCAGAAGAGAAAACATCAAGGTTTGTGAAGAAGAGCAGTGACCTGAAAGCAGTGCTCAGGTGAGCAGCACCAGCCATTCCATGAGTGGTGTATGACACCCCCGTGTAGGTGTTTGTTCACTCGACCAAACCTTGGCATGAAGACCATCTCAAGTCATGCCTGCAGACTTCCTCCCGACCTGTGTGCTTTTTTCTCTAGGATTACTATAAGGAGCTGTTCACTGACCTGCAGGAATCTTGTGTGATCTTCCAGGATGGAGTTCACCTCATGTACTGACTGTGGTTCAGTCCCTGGATGCTCTGACCCTTCTCAGAGGAGCGTGGGCAGTGATGGGTGCTGTAGCCCAAGGCCATGTGCTGTTTTTGGTGATGTGCTCCTCACTGCAGGGCCTCTGTCATGGAAATGACTGACCCTGTGGAGATCCCCACACCATGGCAGGTGTAGCTTCTGTATCTGAGGGATCCCAGGCCAATGGAATTTCAAGCCCAGGACTACTGGTGTTCCTCCCTCCTAACACTGAATTTCTTCCCTTTCACTCTGGCTCAGTTGGGCTGCTGGCATACATCTGGGGGGCAGAAATGGAAGGCAACCTCTTAGTGAGGCCCAGGCCTGTTCACCAGCATTTCCTCATCTGAATAACTAGTCTGAATCTGGGACTTTCAGAGGTTCCTAATTCCATCCACTCCACACACAGAACCTGACCAAAGTCCCCAAGTTGAGACTGGATCATGTCACCTTTGTGGTTGTGGAAGAACTGGCTCAAGATACATATTTTACATAAAGTGTTTTCAAGTGTTGACAAGAAAACACTTGCATATTCAACATAAATGTCCTCACGACTCTAAATTTTCACATAAATAGAAGATGCAACCCTTAAGTTGCACGGGCAGATGCAGATTGGCCCTCCTGAACACCAAGCCTGCTCCTGAACTTCATGGATACAGGACAGTGACACCCTGGGTCGGAGGGACAAATGGTGGACAGGAAGCTCCTGGGGAAGAACCCATGCTCCTCAACCACCACCCTCACAGTCAATTTTTGAGAACCTGAAGCAGGTTTTCCTCTACTGAACTAAGCCTCAGTAGTTTGTTCACAACTGCAAGCCTGTTAACCAGTCCATGCAAGTGGGCTCGAGCATCCAGGACTCATGAATGCTGTGATCTCTGTACCCTTGTCAAGACCCTGGGAGATTAGCTGACAAACCCCTAGGAGGGCTTCTGTACCTTACTATATTTGATTGGAGTCTCTCCCATTCTTTTCCCCCTTCCTCTCTCCTTGCTGTCTGTCCTCACCATCTTCCTACTTACCCCACACAGGTGTGATGAACTGATAGATCTGAATCCATGAGAATGGTACAGGCCAGACTCTAAGGGAAATGACTAAACAGACTCCATTTTGCTCTGAGACTCCATGTTATGTAGGAAATAATCTTCTCCCATAGGAACACCCGCCTCTGTGCCCATCATCAGTTACTTGGTGTGACATGTTTAGTAATATACAATGGCAACTCCTATGTAGTAAAGAATTGCTCTCTTTTGATTCCTATTGCTTCTAAACAATGTACCATGTGAACAATGATGGTGTAGATGCTAGTAACCATTCTGTAGGTTGTACCTAGGTAAGGGTCATTTTGACCCACGTCCCCCTCTGTTGTTGATCTCATGATGTTAATGTGTAATTTTGAGTCATAGCAACAAACACTTATGATTAATGTAATTTTTGGTATAAGAACCCCTACAACCCTAGGGTCAGGGCTATTCTCCCATAGCCATTTTTTGGGGCATTGTGTGAGACAGTCAGTCAGCAGGCTTAATAAAGACTCTCGAATTTGGACTTCTTATTGGTGATTGGTCTATTCTTAAGTTGTGCCCCATAACACAGGGGCAAGTCACTCTCACCAGGAAGTCAGGTCTCACCATTCCCAGTTCATCCCAGACAACACAGGGGCTCACCACACTTTCCTTGTCATGACATTATGCAGGACACAAACACTTGCTAAGATCCCATATGGATGGATCCTCAAGAACTTTTGTGGTGTTGTCCTAAGTTCCTGAGGTCTCTTTTTCTTACTTCTCATTCAGGACAACCACTGGGCCTTAGCTGGGAGTCTACCTTCCCTTTCCTGTGACACTCCTGTTCGTTGCCCTAACCCTCATCCACTTGGGTCACCTGGAGGGATGTCTTCATATTTCCCTTATGGAGACAACCCATGAAAACAGTAGCAGAGCACAAGTCAAAGACCCTGAAACCTCAATGAATACATACAAAAGGTCAGATTTTGCAATGAGAGTTTGGGAAATTACATGACCTGTGGGAACTATGATCCTCAAAACACCAAAACAATATGAGGTAAAAGTCCCTGCTCACAGAGTCTGGTTTCCACATTTCCCACATTACAGTAGACAAACCCACTTTTGACCCAATCCAACACCATCACATGTACAGAGAGATTATGAAAAATGCCTTCCTTCTTGAAGGAAGAAAATCAACTGTGACAATCCCCAGGAAGTGCATTTCCTCCACTCAGGCCATTCTCCTTCATCTCTGTTCCAGCACTTTCTGAGTAGCATCCCAATGATTTTCTCTTTGTGTGGGCTAGAGAGCAGAAGATCAATGTATTGAAGGATTAAATCAGTGTCCAGGGCTCCATGAACTACCATTCTCAGGGCCGGGCTGTGGTTTGTGGTAATGATTAAGGGACTTTTGAGATACCATTTCCATTCACTGTCAGTCAACCAAAGGGGAAAATTCAAAGTGAATGTAAGTTGACCAAGTGAGATTTATACTGTTATTCTCTTAATGATGAAAGGAGAATCTGAGGCAGAGTTTTGAACCCTAAGAAGGTCTCTACCAGGCATTGAAGAAGCAACTTGGGTTGGTTTTGTGATGCAGTGGTACAGTGTATAAGCAGCAAGCATGAGGCCCTGCCTTCCCTCTCCTGAATCAGAAGAGAAAAAGAAATGAAAGATTCCTCATAGAGTGGAAAGGAGCAGGGATAGACAGGAGGGAACAGAAGCAAGAATATGGAAATTGAGATCCACAACTCTCATGGAATGGCACCTTTCCAATAATCTGTGGGATATAAAGAGAGTCAGTAGCCTCTGCTGAGATCATAGTCCCAGACAACACACGCTGGAGGGCCTGTGAGAGGTTTGCAGAGGACCCAGTCTGCCCAGACCTGGGATCCTAACTTATAAATGAGTGACTTAATTGTTTTTTAAACACTGAGTTTGTCCCAATATGTTACACAGAGCTGGAAAAAATGTGTAGATTTGTTTCTCCTTCTCCTCCTTCACTCCTATAAGAATTCAACCTCCAAACAGTGACTAAATCATTTACATGCTGTAGATAGAATCCTGACTGAAAAAGGAGTGATGTGGAAGAAGGATCATCCTCATTTTCAGGATTCAGTTTAATGTGAGGCTGGTGAAATGCAAGTGAAATGGACAGAGGAACCCTCAATCAGTCTTTCCTTGATGGTGGCAACATCAGAAGCTGGGACAAGTTTGCTGGAACTCAGTACAAAATTATAATTGGGGCACTTTTTCAAGAGGTAATTTATGATAATAAATTGTAAGTTTTCATCACTTTTTTCAGTTTTTGTCTCTTACATAGGGTGTTTTTCTATTTATAATTCATGCTGGTCTGAGAAAATGATCACAATTTAACTGACTTGGATGATTTTGTGTATCCTGACACTGCACAGCAACACAGTAATGCAGAGATGAGAGAACTTTTGACTCCTAGGAGGAATTTCTATAGTTACACGTTTTTGTTGGCTCTCTCTGAAGGGTTCTACCGGTTATCATAAAAAATCACTTTGAAATAAAACTCAGGAAGATAAGGAGAGGAATACAGGTAATTTCTTAAGATGTAGAGAGAAAAGTATTTGAGAGCTGGAAACTACTAGTTTTTTTTAAATATTTTTTTTTTATTTTTGCAGACTGGGGTACAATTTTTCATTTCTCTGACCTTATACGATGTAGATTCACAACATTGGTGTAATCATACATTACATAGGGAATGTCTGTCTCTGTCCACAATGTTTTATACTCCTGCAGCCTCCTCTCCTCATTTCCCTCCATGTCATCTAAAATTCCTTCATTCTTCTTTTACTTCCCACCTCCCTACCCCTATTATGTATCATGATTCACTTAACAGGGGAATCATTTGGCCTTTGGTGATTTGGGTTTGGCTTATTTCACTTAGCATGATATTTTCCAATTGCATCCATTTATCTGCAAATGCCATAATATTGTCAAGAGGAAATAAGAAAAAATTAAAAATCTCAGTGCACGTATAGTGATAACTAGTAAACCACAGTGTAAAGGAATACACTAGAGGTATATTTGTCACTACAGTGATTTTAATGTGATATTGGTTTTATTTCTTTATTTTTTTATTTAACTACTGGGAATTGAACCCAGGGAAGCTCTGCCACTGAGCCACATTCCCTGTCCTGTAATTTTTTTTTTTTGAGACAGTGTCTTGCTAAATGTGATGGGCTTGCTAAGGTAGATCTCAGAATTGCAATCCTTCTGTCTCAGGCTGCTGAGTCCTTGAGACTAAAGGTGTACACCCCATGTCCAGTGAATGTGCACATATTTATTTATTTGACAAACAATGGTGGATGATGAAGAAGTATATTGACAATTGTACAAAGTGTCTCTTCAGTTTTCACATGTATATGTATCAAAATGTTTAAATATGAAATGTAAATCACTATGTCTCAAAATACTCCAGAGGTAACTAGAATAAATGTGATAAGGTTATGTTGATTGGATTAGGAGTGCTTTCATGTGACCTGGAAAAGTAACCTCATGAAAGTTCCATTTTATTTATAGCACTTTTTAAAATTTGTAGTGACAAATTAGAGGTAATATAAACATTTAATTGAACTATGACCAATATTTAATTATGTGGTTCTAGGAGGCAAATTTATAAATCTATTGAAGTATGAAACGGAGTAAATTGAATGTAATTGAAGAGAAGGGTGCTTATGTACCAGCTCTTTGTTTGTTTTTTCCTACTAATTGACATAATATTTGTGTACACCTGCAGAGTACAATCTGTTATTTCCACACCTGTGTACATTGAGTAAATCTACAACCTCAAAGACACAATGTCATTTTGGTGAGAACATCAATCCCCTATTCCACTTGTTTTGAAACCTACAAATCATTGCTGCTATTAGCCACATAGGTGGAACTGGAGGGCATCTTTTTAAGTGAAATAACCCATTTGAGAAAGGGCAAGTAACTTTGTCATATAAGAGCAAAGACTCAGTCCTCTACTTTCACTGCCCGGGTGCTTTTCCTACCAATTGCCAGGAGGTGAGTCACACTCTTTGCTCTCTGTCACCCTTGCCAATAGCAAGTCAGAATGGAATTTACCATAGTAGGGTGACATGACTCTTGCACAGAGAGGTTGGCATTTCACTTCCTAGAACCTAGTATAAAAACAAACAATATACAAAATAAAAATCTCATGGCCAGAGCATCAAATATTCCTGATCCACACATCAGAGATGTTAACTGTTATTGACTCCCAACTGTGTTGGCACTCTTCTCCCTCTGATAGCACACACACACACACACACACACACACACACACACACTCAAGTTTGAATTCAAATGTTTCCAATTCATTAATAAAGAGTTATGTTATTAATCAGTAAAGTGACCTCACAACTATAAGCTTTAACTTTAAAATAAACCTGTTGTCTTTGAACAGCTCCCTCTGAGCAATTTTTTTTAATTGATGCTCTTGATGATTTGGTAATCATGATGATTTGATGTTGTGACATTTTGGCAACAAGAGAGACCTGAGGTCAAGGGGAAGGATGTGACCTGATCTTGAAACACTTCTATTCCTTAAGGGGATGGAATTACAGCTGAGGAAGGTATTCACACCAAGGCTACATCCTTGTCAACATCTGTTATATTTTTATTTCTTTGGTGATATTCATTCTAAGTGGTGTCAGGTGACATCTTGGTCAGGTTTTCAAGTGAAAACTATTCCCTAATAGCTAAAGACATCAAGCACTTTTTCATGTATTAATTGACCTTGTGTAGTTATTCTCTGTAAACGGCCTATTCAAGTCATTTACCCATTTTTTAATAAGCAAATTATATGCTGTCCCAAGGGATCTTTGCCTCCAAGCTACAGTGCAGCCCTTTTTATTTTTTGAGACAGGGTCTTTCCAAGTTGCTTAGGGCTTCACTAAATTGCTTAGGCTGGCTCTGAACTTGGGATCTTCCTGCCCAGGTTCTGGAGTCTCTGGGCTTACAGGTTGTAATTTGATGCCTAACCAGAGTTGAAACTTTGAAGGGAATTGAGTTCCCCTCTTTTTGCCTCAATTACCTGTTCCTTGATTTTTTTTTATTATCCTTTGAATACGCCTCAGTAAAGTTGTTTTGTTTTTCATTGTCTTAATGCTTTGGTTGCCAGGGTGATTGGGGTTAAGACAGTTTGGGAAACAAGAAAGAGTCCGAGAAATAGGGTAGGATGTGATCTGATCTTGAAAGACAAGTTTTTCTAAAGCAGATGTGATGACAGCTGAGGAAAATATTGACACAAGTCCTCACCTCCAGGTGCTCTGCTCTCAGAGGAGTCTCACTGTGCTGTGCAGTCACCTCATTATCCTCTCTCTCCCCTAAATGACTATGGTTTGGTTGTGAGGTGTCCCCCAAAACTCATGTGTGAGACAATGCCTGAAGGTTTAGAGGAGAAATGATTGACTTATGAGAACCTTGACACAACCTGTGTATTGATTATCTAATGGGATTAACTGAGTGGTAACTGTAGAGAGGAGGGTGAGGCCTGAGACTGGGAGTCCCTGGGGACATGTCTTTAGGGTATATATTTTTTAACCAGTGAATGGAATTTCTCTGACTCTTGATCATCATGTGAGCTGCTTCCCTCTGCCACACCCTTCTACAAAGATGTTCTGCCACATCTTGAGCCCCAAGGAATGGAGTCATGGATTGGGTCCTCTGAAACCCTGAGCACCCCCACAAATCTTTTCTCCTTGAAATTTTTCTGCTCAGGTCTTTTAGTCAGAGCAATAAAGGAAGCTGACTAAAAGACTAACTGATTTTCCCACCTGCTAAGAATCAGGCACCTAAATTCTTTGGGCACTGATTCATTCTGACTTTTCCTGATGAGAAAGGGTGATGTTGGTCAGAGTGACCCAAAGTCCTTGTTCTCTATCAGGTGGGGCATAGATAGTTAAGGGTATGCAGCGTCGTGGCAATCTGGAGGTCTAGGTGGCAGTTGGATAATACTAGGACAACAATAAACAGGACAGTAAAGCATAGCATTTTGTGTACAATTATCACAAAAGCAATTTGTATGATAAACCATTCCCTGAAAACCATTGGAGAGTAAGTATCTCATTAAAGCATAAGGCAGTGTCCAAAATACCAGTGATTTGTGACTGGAAGACATTCAAGCATTTACACACATTAGTAGAAATAGTAGAGTCACATCAAGATTATGCACAGTGAAAAACAACTTTTCTTTTATTTTTGTGTGAGTTACTGTGGTCATGAGTGCTTGTGTGTTTCTGTGTGACATGAACTACCCATGTTGTTAAAATAGACTAAATATATTAGTCTCTGTTTTATGTCAGAACTTGTTGAATAACAAGTTGTTTTGAGTTGTTTTGTGAGTGGTAGGTTGTGTTAGGTTATTTGAATTCTTTATATGTTCTAGCTTTTAATCCTCTTGGAAGAGGAGCTGGCAAAGATTTTTTTCTATACTCTGAGATTTTCCCTTCATCCTGCTAGTTGTTTCTGTCACCATGTAAAAGCATTTTATCTCCTTGACATTCCATTGATTCCTTATTGGTGGTGTTTTCTGAGCTACAGGATTCTTATAAAGAAACTTGCTACCTGGTCCTATATATGAAAGTTTTTCCCTTATGTTCTATTCAGTAGCAAATTTTCTGCTATGTTAAGGTTTTTGTTCCACTTGCAGTTGACTGTTGTGCAGGGTGACAGATTTCTGTTTTCAGTTATTTTTTTTTATATCATTCATATCCAATTTTCCTCACACCACTTGGTAAAGATGCTGACTTTCCTCCAACACAAGATTTTGTTGCCTTGGACAAGAATTAGATGACTGTAACCTGTATCTCTGCAGGGATGTCTCTGTATCTTATGTTTTGCTTCATAAGTCCATGTGTTTATTTTTACACCAGAACTATCGTATATTTTTTACTATCACTCTGTACTATATTTGAAGTCATTTATTTACTCCTCCTCCTTAACTTTTTTTTTAGTCAAAATTGCTTTAGCTATTATTACTGGTCTTTTTTTTTCTTCAGTATAAATTTTAGGATTAGTTTTTCTTTCTAAGGAGAATATTATTGATATTTTGTTGGGGATTGCATTGAATTTGTAGAATGCTATGTTAGCCTGACCATTTCAAAAAATCAATAATACCTTTCCATTAATATTGGAGGATTTTCCACCTTCTCATCACTTTTTAGATTTCTATGTATGTGTTTGTGTGTGTGTGTGTGTGTGTGTGTGTGTCTGAGTTTCCAAAGTAGAGGTCTTTTAACTTTTTGTTTAGATTCATTCATAAGTATTTTATTTCATTTTAAAAGTCCTTATGAATACAATTGCTATCTGAATTGATTCTGTAGCAGATCCATTCTCGGTATACTCTGATTCTGAAACCTATAACTTTGATGAATTTATTAATCAGTTCTAGAAATCTTCCAGTGGAGCTTTCAGAATTTTCTCAACAAAAATTATTTGTTTGCAAATGATGTGATTCATAAAATGAAAGAAAGATTCAGAAAGAAGTGAGATTGTTTCTGCTTGCAAATAATGTGAGGACAATCTCACCTCTCCTTCCTACCTGTATCCTATTTATATCCTTCTTCTGCCTAAGTTCTGTGACTGAAGTTTCAAACACCATAATGAAAAGGAGTATTGAGAATGGGCATCCTAAGTTGTTTCTGGTTTCCCAGCAAATGCTTTCAGTTTTTTTCCATTCACTGTAATTTTGCCTTTGTGTTGTACTGTGGAGATTTTACAACTTGAGGTAAGATCCTTCTATCCTTAGTTTATTCCATATTTTGTCATAAATGGATATCAACTTTTGTCAAAGACTTTTATGTACCTTTTAAGATGTTTGTGTGCTTTTTGTCCTATATACAATTTATGAAGCCTATTCAGTTGTTGACTCACCTATGTTGGACCATTCTTGCATCCCCAGAATGCAATCAACATGACCGTCGTGAGCAATCTGTTCAGTGTGATGTTGACTGTGATTTGATAATATTTTGGTAAGGACTTTTGCACATTTGTTCTTGAAGAATACTGGTATAGAGCTTTCTTTCTTTGAAGCATACCTCTCTGGACTTGGTATTGGAGTTATACTGGCTACATAGAGTAAGGCTGTTTGTGTTACCTTTCTATTTCCTGGAATAATTTGAGGCAAGTTCACACTAGTACTTCCTTAAAAGCCTTTCAGAATTCAGATGTGTGACCATCTGATCCTGAACCCTTTTTTGTTTTTCTTTTGGAAGTCTTCTTCTTTTTTTAAATTTTTCAGAGTAACCAATAAGGTCTTATTTCCAAAAAAATTAAAAACAAACATGAGCCTCATTTTATTCATGGGCTTTGCTTCACTGAACTTTTGTTTGAGGAACTACAACTCATATGTCTAACTACCTGTTTTTGCGAGTAATTATCCTATTTTGAAGAAGAAGAAGTTGAAATTGAACATAAAATTCTACAACATATTGTCTGAAAGGAGATGCTGTATAAATTGTATTTGAAGTGTATGATGAATGGGTTGGATGGATAAAATTGGGGTTATATATTACAAACACCCAACGTTTTGAAATTTTCTTAATTTACCCAAGAATTTTGAAATATTCCCCCATATGCTATTCTCTTTTCAATTAATATTTTCTAGTGTGCTATAGTTACACATAATCATGGGGTTTATTTTGACCTAATTTTACATGCATGGAAGATCATTTTCTCTAACTCAGGCACCAGTGCTTCCTCATACCCTCCTCTGTGGTGATTTCAGGCACATTTAGCAAGAAAGAGGGAAGTGTTAACTGCTGAGGACAATGCTGGCTATCAATCAATTAATTACCCATATTGATATCTAATCAATAAACACACAAGAGCCAATAATGAGAGGAAGCCTGATGGATCAGGCCATACCAGATTTGGTCTGTAACAACATGGAGTAGCTCATCTCTTCTTTATTTCATAGTCACACAGGTAAAGGGGTCAAGACTGAGAGGGGCTTCTTCTGTGATGAACAGGATGGGGTGAAGTTAGGGAATTCATTTGTTTAAGGCACTCGCATATCACTCAGAAGCTAAGCCACTCCCACACAGGGCCACTTCCTTCCCAGGCTATCTGGAGCAGTCTGTCATGGCTACCAGTTCCTGGGAGTCAGGCCTCTGTATCCCATGGCTCAACCAAGTATGATTCTGTTAGATATAGATGACTTTCCACACTTCTCCTCTCCCCTGTTCCCTGTCCTCTACCCTGCTCATCTTTTCTATTTATTTATTGTCTTTTATTTTGTTATTTAACTCTTAAAGGTGGAATTCTTTGTAGCATATGAACACATTTACAAGGAATAATTTGTTCAATATCATTGTTCAGTTCTTCCCATTTCCCATCTCCCCTCCCTCCTCCTCAGTCCCCTTCCTCTTCTCCTCCTTACTCCTCTGCATGGGTTTTAATTACTGCTTAAATCTCACTGGTTATTAGTGGATCTGTTTAGGTTTTCCCCATTGTTTTGATTCACATTTGACAATTTATATGTGTCTGGAAACATACTCATTTCTTCTAAAATTTTCAATTTATTGAAATACATGTTTTCAGAATGGTTGGTTATGATCTTCTAATTTCAGTGTTGACATATGTAATATGTTCTTTTTTATTTTTAACTTTATCAAGTCTTCTTTCTCCTTTTTTAATTTCATTTGGATAAGGGGTTTTCAATTTTGTTCATTCTCTCAAAGACCCTACTTTCCTACCCTGTTTATTGTTCTTTTATTCTCTATCTCAGTCATTTTAGCCTTGATCTTTATTGTGTCTTTACTTCTACTGATTTAGGAACTAGTTTGTTCTTCTTTTTCTAAGATCTTAGAATGCAGCATTAACATATTCATTTGGATTCTTTCTGATTTCTTAATGAAGGCACTCTTAGCTATAATCTTTCTGCCATCACTGTGTTCCAGAGAGTTTGTATGTTGCTATATTTCTATTCTCATTTGATTCTGAGAAATTTTCAATTTCTCCTCTGATTGCTTCAGTGACCAGCAAATTATTCAAAAGTGTATTGCTCAATATCCATGTGCTTGTACATTTTCTGTTCACTTCTAATTTTTAAAATATTTTTCTTTAGTTTTAGATATATAATGGCTTTATGTTATTTATTTATTCATATTTATGTGGTGCTGAGAATCAAACCCAGTGCCTTACACCTGATAAGCTATTGCTCCTCACCTGAACTTCTAATTTTATTCCATTAATATCTGATAAGTAGATGGGAATTATTTTGGCTATTTTATGTTTTCTAAGACATTCTTTGTCATCTGAAATATAATCAATGTTGCAGAAAGTTTCATAAGCAGCTGAGTAACATGGGCATTAAGCTGGTGTTTCATAAAATATCCTGTAGTCTCTTTTAAGTCCATTTGCCTTATGGTATGAATTAGCTCTGCTTTATTTCCTGTTGATTTTATGTCTGCATGAATTATTTGTGAAAAATTGTGTGATTTTCCATTTGAAGTAGGAAGAAATGCTGTCTTTGTTAGTAGGAAGAGGCATTCCGCAAGGCCTGTCAGCCAAGCATCAGGGACTTTGCCTCAATCTATATGACCATGGAGTATGTTTGGAATACCAACCAAAGGTGTTGCAGAATGAATGATCTCATCTACCAGGTAGGAGGAAATAGGTGAGACAAAATCCTTCCTATGTTGTCCTATTTCCAGCCATAATGAAGAAATCTTACCACTGTTTTTAGTTTAGGTGGAAAATTATTAATTGTATGTTGGAGTTAAAGTTTCTTAGAGAGATCTTCATCTTCATTTTGCACTGTGAAGATAGTCTTGATTTTTACCTTCCCAGTCTGAATTTTCTTTTTTAAATTTTGTGCTCTTCTTCTGAAACTTTTCATAAGCTTTGATGCGCATGATTGTGTTTCTAATACCTGGAGAATTTCCTGCATTTGGCTCATCTGCTCCACTGATATGCCAAATGGGTCACTATACACTCATGGGGAGTGATACATTTTAATGTTCTTTTTCTCCCCATTCTCTGGATACATGATGTATTTCAAAGAAAAATAGGTGAGGAAGGTGTAAATAAAATAATTGAGGTGAAATTCATGACCACATCGGAAGGAAAAGCACCCTGTCTTCAGGTCAGTGGTAAGTTCTCTGCATGTGAATGCTGGTGATAGAGATGAAAGACCCCAGTCATTAATTCGTGACTGAGCACAACTGACTGTCTGTAATTAAATGGACAGTGAGCAATTTCTCACCCACAATCTCTGCATATATTGTAATCACTGAGAAATGTAAATAAATTCAAAACTAACATATAAAATCTTAAAACTATGGTTCACTTCACAAACACTGCTAATGTACTTGGTCTTTCAATTTATAGTAGCTTTCAAAATTATTCCAGCAGCTCTGGTATTAGGATGCTACCAAATAGAGTATAATTGACCAACCTGAGAGTAATGTGGTATGCACATGGAAGTAAAAATGTAAAAACCTTTTGTCTTTAGACCATTAGTGGTGAGTGAATGATTCAAATGTATCTAAGTTAATGTTTGTTTTTATATGAAAAATATTGACAACTTTTCATGTTGTTTGCCAAACAAGAATCTCATACATAGGAAAATTGACCAAAACTAAATGAATCACAAGAAGATTTAACTCACATCTGCATCTGCTCAGTGTTTAACTCACAGAGCCAAGAAAGACTGTCAATAAGCCATGTGGACAATCCCATAATGACTGATTTCATGTTCAGGATTAAAGAGCAATCATAGCGGAGATACACCAGATGAATGTACCATCTGTGTGACAGGCGATTCCATCTGCAGAAGTCAGTGGCCCTTTTCTGCCAGTCTATCTTGACATCCTCTGGAGGAGAAAGCAGCATATACTCATAATGCTTCTTCCACAAGCTTTTGGTCCAGGATTTCAGCAGTGATGTTTATATTGAATGCCTGGAGACTAGGAAGATATAATTGCTCCATTTGATATTTTGACAAGTATTAGCTGAAACCATCAGAATTTCCTTCTCTACTAACCTTCAATAGCTGTGATATCTCTACTTTAAATTAAAATTACACACATAATTTTGAAGTAAATTATAATGTAATTGAATGTAATGCAAATTGCAATTTCTCCCTTTAAAAGAACAACAATCCATTGTATTTTGTGTCAAATTTAATGTCCTGAACAAAAATAGAATTCACTCACCATCTGTACCTGAACTTCAAAATAAAGGTGAGTTTACATGAATTGTTATTACAATTTTCTGATTACAGATTTTCACATATATGTATATTTAATTTCCATAACCCTAATGATAATACTTCCTCTACTAATTCATCAAATGATATAAATAGAGTCTGAGAAAACCTTAATACTATGATAAATTTGCCCATCTAATAATACAGGCACAATCTTAATTATTTTCTGTCACTGTTCTCAAAGTATTTTGAGAGTTCTGCATGACCTCTATGTTCACCTGGAACGGTTTTTCTAATATTAATCATCAATACCTTCTAGCATGTTGATACTCACACTTTCTCATTTCTTTCTACTTTCTACTCTTTAAAAACTCTAAAATACTTATTTACATATAATTTTTCTTGACAAATAGCAATTACACATTGTTATGGACTTCAGAGTGATATTTTGGTACATTTATACATTGCATAATCAGATCAGGTCACTTGGTATATGAACCACCTACAATATTTTGTTTTCCAATATGTATATTTCTTTCTGTTGGGGACTTTCAGAACCTTCTCATTTTGAAATATCTATCAATTGTTCTCAACTGTAGTTATTACACTTTGCTATAGAACACTAGAAGTCATTCTCCTCTTGCACTGTACCTCTGTACCTATTAACACTCCCCTTTCTCCCACATCTTCTGAAGCTCTGGTCACCAATTTCTGCTCTATCCTCCTATGAGATCAGCATTAGCACCCACATGTCTATCAGAGTGTGTGGTATTTTCCTTCTGTGCCTGACGTCTTCTTCTTCTTCTTCTTCTTCTTCTTCTTCTTCTTTGACTTTCAGAAAATATTTGCAATACACATGCTTATTTACAAGATATATGACTGGAAAACTCAATAATCATCAAATAATGCAATTAAAAATTAATGAAACACATAAAGTGGTATTTCATTGAACAGCATAATCGAATGGCAAAGAAGCAAATGAAATGTACACAGAATTATTGTTGTCAGAGAATTTCCCATTAAAACCATAATGAGATAATTAAGAGTTTGCCTATGGTAATGTATAAGCATAAATATGTATATGTTATTTTTTATTTGCAAATGAAAAGTGTTAACAAAAAATAAAATCAATCTGTTTCTGTGTACCACATGATATGTGAGAATAAACAATTATAATTAAATCATTCCAACAATCTTCTCTCTGAGCCTGACAGCAGGACTATTCAACACATTTTCCAAACAGTACACCATCAAACATATCATTTACCTAATTTTCATTGACCTTTATATCAGGTGTTCTTTTTTTTTCAACAATATCAATAACTAATGTAAGTATAATGAATTTGATATTAAAATTAATAGTAATAAAACCTGAACATGTGTAAAAATGAAACCATACCTTTATGCTCTATACCTATATTACATTTTAAATATTGATACACCAATAAGTAAAAGAAAAATAATCAAGAGAAACCTAAAGTAGGACTATTAATATAAAATAAATTTCAAGAAGTATTGTCAGAGACACTGGGGAACATTTTGGAACCTTAATAAGGCAACGTCATTAAGAAAGTAAAACAATCCTAAATGTGTACTTGTCTCCTAAAAAATTTTCAACACAGATAAAGCAAGATTTCATAAATCTAAGAAAAACACACCTATAATCATATTTGGAGACTTTGAGCCCCCTCATGTTGCTGGAGGGAGTAATGACATAGAAGGCTTAACAACATTATCAGCCACCTGGACCTACTTGTTATTTACAGACCACTATATACAAAAATGACAATTAGAAAATTCAGAGGATTGAACCATATTCTGTCATAAAATAAACATTGAGAAATTTTAAAAACTTGAAATCATGAAGACTGTGTTTCCTGCATGATTTATTACATTAGAAATCAATCACCTTAAGATATAGATCCCCACCTCCATGTCTCAATTATTAAAAAAATTAATGGTAAACTTATAAATATCTCATAGGTCAAATAAGAAAGCACAAGAAAATTAATTAAAAGGTGCTTGGAACTAAGTGATAATAAAAGCTAAAATCTGAGAATCTCTGGGATGAAATAGTACTTAGATGGACACTTATAACAAAGTATTTGTAGCAGAATGAAGTTAGAGTAACAATCAAATTATTTTCAAATTAGGAAGTGGGAAGGAAAAATAAGAATAGGAGCAGAAACATGTGAAATAGAAAAGAAATAACACAGCTAACAGTTGATTAAAATCTAACAAGTATAATCATGTAAAAAGCAAGAAAAGATCAATGGAAAAGGAGATATCAAAACAACCCTACAGATCCTAAAGTGTATTAAGGTAATATTACAATTGTGTAATTACAATTATACAGTTTACATGATCTGGTCTGTTTTAGAGGATGGAAACTCCTGCTTGTTTACGAGATCCATGTGCATGATGTTTTTTCCCAACTTTTCAGTCTGTGGATGTCATTGCCTATGAGGTGAGTCTCTTGGAGACAGCATATTGTTGGATTTTCTTTTTTAATCCAGTCTGCCAGTCTATGTCTTTTGATTGATGAGTTTAGGCCATCAATGTTCAGGATTATTATTGAGATATGATTTGTTCCCAGACATTTTTGTTCATTTCTCATTTTTAATTTGATTTAGTTTCTCCTTTGATTGACAATTCTTGTAGTATAGTTCCTCTGTTCACTGACTTTCATTTATTTATTTACTTTTTATTTCTTTTTTAAATTTATTTTTATTGTAAACAAATAGGATACATGTTGTTTCTCTGTACATGAAGTAGAGGAATACCATTTGTGTAATCATACATTTACCTAGGGTAATAGTTTTTGATTCATTTTGTAATTTTTTTCCTTCCCTCTCACCCCTCCCACACCTCTTTTCCCTCTATACAGTCCCTCCTTCTTCCATTCTTGTCACCCTCCACCCCCCATTATGCATCATCATCCACTTATCAGCGAAAACATTCGTCCTTTGTTTTTTTGAGACTGGCTTATCTCACTTAGCATGATATTCTCCAATTTCATCAATTTGCCTGCAAAAGCCATAATTTTATCCTTTATGGCTGAGTAATATTCCATTGTATGTATATATATATATATATATATATATATCTCACAGATTCTTTTTCCATTCATCAATTGAAGGGCATCTACATTGGTTCCACAATCTGGCTATTGTGAATTGAGTATCTATAAACATTGATGTGACTACATCTCTATTGTATACTGACTTGAAGTCCTTTGGGTATAGACCAAGTCATGGGATAACTGGATCAAATGGTGGTTCCATTCCAAGTTTTCTAAGGAAACTCCACACTACTTTCCAAAGTGGCTGCACTAATTTGCAGTCCCACCAGCAAAGTATGAGTATACGTTACCCCCACATCCTTCCCAACACCTATTGTTGCTTATATTTATGATAATTGTCATTCTAATTGGGGTGAGATGGAATCTTCTTTTTGGAATATTTTGTTGAGAATATTCTGATGTGCAGGCTTTCTGTTTCAAATTATTTACATTTTTGTTTATCATGGAAGGTTTTTATTTCATCTTCAAATCTGAGATTAAATTTTGTTGCATATAGGACTTTTGTTTGGCATTCATTTTCTTTCAGAATGTCAAAAAAGTCCCAATAAAATATAGTTAATCTGTTTAATGTCATCTGATTTTTGTAAAATATCCTTTTATTGGTACAACCTCTGGTTCAGCAGAGATTCCTTTATTTTGTTACTTAGGCTAAATGATCATACAAACACTGATTAGGCCTGTCTGTGTAGGAGTTTAAGAAGACCTGTAGTCTTTACACTGACTAAAAGTTTCTGACTCTAGCAGTTTCTCTTGATAGTTATTAAGCACTCTTCCCTACAAATACTTCTTTTGTAGCCTCCAATCTTACTTTTTCTTAGGTGCTAATACAAGTGTTCATCTTAAGTTATACTTAAGTATTGTTTCCTCTTTGAAATGTCCAGGAATGGCTGTGGTTTGGTTTTTAACTGTTTTGCTAGGTGATTAAGATCAAGCTGGTCAAATTGACCACATTCCTGTCTGCTATTAAGCATCAGTCGAGTTCTCCCAAGGGAAGCTGGAGCAATTGGCTAACTGAGTCCCCGCTGATTCCAACTTGGGGTGTTTAATTCCGGCCAAGGTTTCTGCTTTTTCCTTCACCATGCCTGGAGACTGAGCTTCCTCTTCAGGTATTGTACAACAAAGGATCACAGATGCTGGGGTCTAAAATGAAGTAAACCCTTGTTAAGGGATTTATCTTTAGGGCATTTTGTCAGCCAAATGATAAGTAGAGATTGACTTTTAAGAATGACTGGATTATGGCCTCCAGTGTCTGCAGCTGGTGGCAGGCTCTGAAGGAATGCATGGACCCCATCTTTCCCCTGAGGGTAAGAAACAAGTATTGACTGATGGAATCAAAATAAAACCAGAGGTGGATTCCAAATTAATAACTGCAAACTGATTTATCAGTATAACACCAATGATTTATTTCTTTCTGTGTTTGAGTCATTAGCAAAACTTCTAGAAAATAAAGTGTATGCAAGGAGTCCAGCACTCAGTATCCAAAATCATCATTTTGAAGTCAGGAATTGTTCTTTCCAAATTCTGGAGAGGAAGAGAAACCACTGAACATTTTAAGAAAAAACTGAAATCATACCATTCATCTCAAAATAATGTGTTTCTTAAGAACACTTGAACCCCTGAAAGGCATTTATTTTAACAAATGCATCTCTAAGTATAGCGGTATAAAAATAATCCTGTAGACCACTGTAACCCAAATTCATAGAAATCAACATCATCTAATGTCATCTTGCATTTCTAATCTACCAAGTGCCTAAAACCCATTTAAAGTGTTGATTTTGTGAACCTGCATCTAACCAAGTATTAACTTAGAAAGATTGGCACAGATGCAGGCAAGTAGCATTTATATAGGACACAAGGACTTGCAATCAGGTACATGGATTAGAGTCAGGTGATGCAAATGTGTGAGTCATGTTTTATCAGGAATTTCCACAGAGATTAGGCGAGTGGCATCAGGTGAGACATTGGATCACATGGGCTCAGGGCAGTATCCAATGTCCAACCCTCCCTTTCTTCTGGCATCCAGGAAGCTGCCTCTTCTCCTGAGCTTTTATCCAGGAGCCACCTGCCTAAAAACCTGGTGACAGATCAGAGGAGGACAGCTGGAGCTCAGGTAGGATTCCTTTACCAAGGTATTCTTCAGGTAATTGTTGAGGGAAAGAGTAGAAGAGAAACAGAAAATGATGGAGATTTAGGTTCTTGGGTAAGGATTGTTTGATTTAAGTAGTGGGTGTTTGCATTGAGAAATCATTCAACATTTTATTGACTGTGGAAAGATTCAAATTTCAGAGGGAACATGCTCCACCATTCTGAGTTCTATGGGTAGGTGGAGGAGTCATATGGAAACTGGTCATTTTTACTATGGGCAATTTAAAAGTGTAAATGTGAACAAATTAATGGGCTTCAGCCTGATATTCCCATCCATGCACATGTCAGTGTTTTCTCCTGTTAATCCATCCTTCTACCCATTTCCTCTCCCCTCTCTTACCAATCACCATCTCTCACTCCAGATGCTCCCTTCTCAGTCCCTGGTGATTCTCCCTATACCTGTGGATCATCTTCTTTCCTTCAGTTTCCACATATGAGAGGAAACACTGGAGCCTTATCTTTCTGTGTCTAGGTGGTGTCTTCCAGTTCCAGGGAAGCTCTGATCATAACTGGATTTACCTCTTTCGTGCTGAATATGAGTGCTTAGTTTACTTCTGCTGTTTTTCTTGTGTCCTCATCAGTTGGGTAAATATTCAGGTTAAACCTGGCCCCACAGAATGTTTTAAAAGTCCCTGCCTTTCAACAGCACAGGAGCATTTCAGAAGCATTGTTTTTGGAACCTCTTTAATCATCTGCTAATAAACTGGAGTTTTGGCTCAGTTGTAGGAGGCTTCCCTTGGTACATGCAAGGTCTCAAGTTCAACACTCAGCACCACATATAAATGAAGAGAATTTTAAAGAATCCATTGAAAACTGAAAAATATTAAACCAAAATTTTTAAAAGTCTGGTAAAACTCATCAATGATCCTATGGAGCCATGGATGTTCCTTGGAACAATCTTTACAATGGTTCATTTGTAATAGTTCAATTCTGTTCTTGTTTCTTAAGTATTTACTGAGGTCAGTTTTGGAAGGTCATGCGTGACCAGAAATTTGGCCATTTCCCCTGGATTTCTAATTTATTAGCATAGATTTTTGGTATATACTATTCCCCAACGTGCTAGATTTGAGAATCTGGGTTGAGAAATCAGGTAAGAATCAAATTACTTTCTCCATATATGTAATCTGATTTTTTTCCTCTCACAGCCTTTATAATTTTGTCCTTATTCTGTATTCTAGGCATTTGCATTACAATGTGCCTTAACATGGGTCTGTTATAATTTTGCACATTTGGGGTCCTGTAAGCGTCTTGTATTTGTTTCTCCATTTCATTCTTTAGCATTGGGAAATTTTGTGGGTCTATTGCATTGGAAAGCCTGTGCATTCCTTTGGTTTGTATCTCCATGCCTTCATCTATCCTGACAAATCTTAAATTTGGTCTTTTCCTGTTATCCCTTAATTCTTGGAAACTCTGTTCATGATTTTTTAACATCTCCCTATGGTCACCTCTATTTTGAAGATTATATATTTTGTCTTAGTTGCCTGAGGTTCTGTCATACAATTGGCCTAATCTGTTGGTGATGCTTTCTATTGATTTTTAGATTGGTTTATTAGTTCCTTTATTTTTGTTTGTTTTTTTCCCAGAATCTCTATCTCTTTATTGAAGTAATCTTCTGCTATCTGTGTTTGCTCTCTCTCCTTTACTTTCAGATAAAGTTAACTATGTACATACTAAACTTGTTTTCTGACATTCTTCTGCTGTGTTATCAGTGGATCCTATTACTGGAGTATGTTGGTTTCCTCAGGGTGACTTGGTCCCTTGCTTTCTCATGTCGTTTGTGCATCTACCCATCTAGTAGTTATGGATCTGAGGCAACAGAGTTTCTACCCTGTGGCTTGTACTGTCCCTCAAGGTTTCTAGTACACTACTGTTTAGGAGGAAACAAATAATAACAACAAGCAAGCAAACAATTTAGAGCATTAAACCAACTATTTCCTTCTATCATGTCTACAATGTTTAGTATCACAAGAAACAGAAATTATATGACCACCCATGCCTATAATAAAAAAAAGCAAGTTTGCATAAGTGTTCACATTGCTAAATGGTGCACTGGGAAAAAACGGAAGTGCTAGAGTGTGTAATGATTATGACAGAGGAGGAGAGAAGGCAGAAGTAAGGAATTAAAGGAAGAGTGAAAGATAGAACAATAGAGATTGACTGTTAGCAGAAGAAAAGGGGGAATCAAGGGAAACAGCTAGGTAGGAGAAAAATATACATGAAGCAAAAACTTTAAAGGAAAATCAAGAAATACATGAATACAAAACAAAACTACAATAAACTAAGGAAATATCCTAGTGCATAAAGAACTAATCCTTGTGAAATAATTGGCTTCAAGAATGCTAGAGATGAGAAGAAAATAGGAAACTGTATAAATGTATAAACTGTATTAATATACCATTAAGGTCACAATTAAACAGTGAAAAAGAATTTTTTAAAAATCTTCATGCAAAGTTAAAGAATTATATCCATTTTAATTTAAAATATTCTCAGCTTCTCTTCTCTGCAGTTTTAGGTGTGGTCATCTAGAGCTTGTTGCTCCACTATCTGTTGCTGGAGTGAGAAAGGCAACCCCAGAAGTGGAATTCCTGGAGGCATTGTTTAGGCTTAGTTAGGCTGGAGGCTCTTTGCCAAATGGCAATTGGTCTGGAGATTCTAAATCAGCACACCTCCTGCACCCAGTACTTGCAGACCATGCTGTATGATTTTAACCCATGGCTTCCCTTGGTTTCCACTCATTGGGTAGGTGGGTCAATACTTAGTTCCCTACATCACCTGCAGATGCCATGTTTCCTGGTCTCCAAAGAATTTCTCCTGCCCCCAAACTTCAAAGTTCCCAGCCAGTTGTGTCTCTCACAGTTGGTCCTGCAAGCAGTCAGATTGGAGGGGGAGGGGTAAAGAGAGGTGGATTTCTGATACCAGTTGTCCCTTGTGTAATCCTCTCTCCACATTTGATTGTCTTCTGGACACTTAAGTGCACTCTGTCATGCAGTGTGTGTTTATTGGGCCTATATCTGAAGTCAAACTCAGGTTTGCCAGGACTTGGCTTCCTCAGTTGCCAGTCCCCCAGTCACAGCTGCAAAATGATACCTTTCTTTTTCCTCCTTATGCCACCTGGAGAGATGGTGGCTTCTTTCCCCACACTCGGATACCATGCAGTGTGTCTTTGTGGTTTGTTGAAAAGTGTCCTTGGGGCAATATCCTTGGTCCCTAAATGCTCTGTTCCCAGACATGTCCCCAGGCCTCTGAAAACTGCTGGTTCCTTTAATTCTCTTATCCCTCTGTTATTCTGATGGAGGGACCACTGTGACTACAATATCCAGCCGTGTTGTGTCAGTGTATGTGCCACTGGGAATTTTTTTCTTATTTTATCTAACCTCCTGTGTCCCCAGACTGCTCTGTAGGACTAGTTTTAGGATCAATGAAAGTACCCCCCCTTCTTTTTGTTTACCCACATTGTGGAGAAGCTGCCTGTCTACTTTATTGTTTTCACTCATTCAAGTCTCCAGAAATGCAGTTTTCTCTATTTTGTCATCCCAGATCTCTCCTTACCATTTTTGAATCACCAACTCTTTCTTGAAATCTCACTTATTCATTTTCAATATTGTATAAAATGTCCAAATTTCTCTTTCTGTTTATTCCTAGCTTCAGTCCACCATGATCAGAAAAGAATCAGGATATTTTGTGAATATTTTGAATATGTCAGTTCTTGATTTGGAGCCTAATTTATTACATGAATTTGCCAAGTCTAAATATTTCCTCTGTTCATTTTATTTCAAAGTGGTACAGCCACTCTGGAAAGCAGTATGGAGAAGCCTTAGAAAACTTTGAATGGAACCACAATTTGACCCAGCTACTCCACTCCTGGGCCTATACCAAAAGGACTTAAAATCAGCATATAACTGTGACACAGCTACCTCAATGTTTATAGCAGCTTAATTTACAAGAGCTAGATTGTGGAACCAATCTAGATGCCCTTCAATAGATACATGGATGCAGAAATTGTGGCATATATATACAAATAAATATATAAGGGATTATTATTTAGCCATAAGGAAAAAAATTATGGAATTTGCAGTAAATGGATGGAGTGGGAAAATATCATGCTAAATGAAATAAGCCAATCCTATAAAAACAAAGCCTGAATAATTTATCTGATAAGTGGATGATGATATATAATGGGGGATGGGAAAGAGGCAAGAATGGAGGAGGGATGAATTGTGTACAGGAAAATGAGGGGTGGGTAAGGGTGGGAAAAGAAAATAATAGAATGAGACAAGCATCATTACCCTATGGACATTTGTGAGCACACAAATGGTGTGAATCTATTTGGTATACAACCAGAGAAAAGATAGTTGTAAACCATTTGTGCTCAATGAATAAAAATAAAAAAATAATAAAATTAAAAAAGCAAATGCTTTAATTTTATATTTATGAGAAAGTAATTAAATAGCAGGGTGCTAAAATTAAGTCAGCAAATTGGAATGCAAATTATGAACTTCAATTCTATGTATGCTACATAATAGAATTTCTTTGGAACATTTATCTGAAAACAGCCTCTCCTGAACTCACAGGATATGATATGAAAATAGTTTGGTTTTCAAATAGTTGTGCAAGAGAACTATATTTATACCAGTCCTCATGGCCATGATTGTTTCATCACTCAAGGAAATCACTTCCTCTGTTGACACTCACACACTGTGTTGCAATAGAAATGAACATGTTCTCTAGAATCAGTCACTCGGGGAACAAATGTCTCATTACCAGGCAATGTGTCTGGCCTAGGACAGGGTACCATCCTTGGACCAGGTGACTATAGCAGAGAATGGAGAAACATGTGGTAATGGGACATCACATTGTGTGGAATAGTTCTGACTATGTGGTCATGGTTCTATCTATCACAAAAAGGCAAGGAAATGCACATAGTAGGGCATTTGTTTCTCTGTGAATAGAACTTTTTTCTTTTCCATGTGACTGAGAGAATTCTAAATCTGACACCTGAGGAACACAGACCTGACTGTAAGGAGATGAGGCCATGGACAGATAGTTCCCACACCCTCAGCTACATAGATTCTTTAATACCCAGAATGTGAAAAAGTAGCAGAGGGCAGCAGTGGGTACCAGGGCTCCCTCACCAGAGTAGGAGGGTCCCAGGGTAAGTGGAGACCTGGGTATATGGAAAGCCAGGGGCCAACATGGATTAAGGAGCCTGGGTTAGATCATAGAGGTTCTGTCTCTGTAACTGAGTTGTCCATTCCAATCCCATCATGGGCTAGTCTGGGAACTCCCCATCAGGCCAACTGGTCTGTTCTTACACTGCCAGTGATTGCTTTACCTGAAAATAAGTATCACATCCAGCCAAGATGTTGTCCATTTTTTGAATCCTGGCTCAGTATCCCATCTCTCAGATTGTGTAGTCCTTCCTACTTGTGCCTCCATCAACTCTGGGTTTTGGGAACCACTCTAGCATCTCCAGTACCCTAGAAATGGACCTCCTATCTGATTCTCTCCCAAATATATAATACTAAGATGTGAAAATCTGTCCTTTTCTTGATAATGGAATATTGGCTGTCATTCTGCTCATGCACTAACATTTTCATTTTCTACCCACAGGTGAAGTGCAAGAAATGTGGGGCTTTGGAAACACTTGAAGGAGGAGAAGATGGCCAGTGAAGTGCTGGGATGGGGGGGGCATTGGCCACACAAGCCTTGGGTCCACAGCAGGAGAAGGAGGACCAGGCACAAGGGCAACCTGAGAATCTCCAGATCACAGGAGGCTTTAACTAGCCTGAGAGGCAAAAGAACCAGATGCAAAGTTGAGCATGGGAAAGGAAGTCATCCCCCCTCCACTGCAATCCAAGGTAGTTGTGTCTCTCCTTCTCTACACCACTGCACAGCCATCTCCAGGCACTTACAGAAAAACTGGAAAGGAATAGACAAAATCTTTATATCAGGAAACCACACCAAGGGGCTCATTTTTCTCATGTCCAATCAGTAAAGGGGTGGTGTGAGAGCACATCTAGGTGCGTGGCACACTACAGGCACAGAAGGAATGGAGAACATATAAAACTACTTAGTTAGAAAATGAGAAAGACCATCTGCCTGCAGTCAGGGTAAGGGTCTGACCTGAGGGAAGACACGATGTAGCAATTGTCACAGGGCTACAATATGTGTATCACCAATCACTTAATGAGACCAGGACCTTAAACTCTGCTTCTCCACTTGGATACACATAATTGACATTATTTGTTCAGTAGAGAAGAGGAGCAGCAGAATGATCTCCCCCAGAAATATACCAAGAGTCCCCAGGAGAGGCAGCAGACACATTGGAAGGAAGTGACAGAGCCTTGAGCCTGCTTGAAGGTGAGTCTCTCCCTTCTGCGTTGCTTCTTTCCAACTTTGGGCAGCACTTATTGGCTTCATTCCATGTCTCTTCTGCATGAGCCATCTGCTCCAATTTGCTCTGTACAATGTGATTCAAGTTTGTGTATTTTTCAGCTCTGATATTTCCAATTTTTTGTAGAGGGACTTGCACATCTCTCAATTACCTGCCAGAGAGGAATGGTTGAATTAAATTGCTGCACAAGACCAAATCTTAGTGCAGGATATTCTTACTTAGTGTGGGTACATACACTCAACTTGTTTTCAAAACTTGCCAGCTATTAGAGTGTCCTCCAAATCACATTAGACAATTTTATTCCATACAAGTAGCAGGAACGAGCCTGTTAAAAACTTATAACCACATAAAATATTAAGAATGATTTTAATTTTCCAATTTTGCATGATTTTTATCATTGGATAAGCTAACATATTTATATTTTATCACCACACCTGGAACACTACCTCAAGTTGAAAATGACTACTTGTTATTATCTTACAGTTAACTTTCAAGTTCTATGTTCCATATCATGATTGACAGATTTTTATTTTCACTTGATGTAGAGCAAGTACTAATGAATATTTTATGTGTCTGTCTTTTCCTGTAGCATGAAAGCAGGCCAATGCCAATTCAAACAACCCAGGGGAGATCTGTCCTACACCCTGTCTGCTTGAGTAAGCCTATCGCGTTCCCTCTGCCCGCAGAGAGAGACACGACAAACTGGTTGTTCATCAGAGCTCTTTATTGTTCTCTTCTTCCTCTTCATTGTGGGGGTTTCCGGGACCCCCAGCCTTGGGCATGGTCAAGATGGCGCCTGACGCTGAGCCAAAAGCGGCCAGCTGTACAGTAAACAACCAGCGAATTCCAATGATTGGCTAGTTAACGATGTGATTAGAGCATGCCCCCCTCGTGTACCTATCCTATGCTTGCAGCTGTCCGCGTTTACCTCGTGTACTCTCCCCTGATTGGTTGAAGTGTATATAAGCCTAGTGGGTGGGAGAGTAAGGGGACGAAGGCTGAAGCTGAGCTGGAAGCTGGGAGTGCGCGGAAGCTGGGAGTAAGAAGAAGCCTAGAGAAGAGAAGCTGGAAGTGCGCGGAAGCTGGGAGTAAGAAGAAGCTGAGAGAAGAGAAGCTAGGAGTGCACGGAAGCTGGGAGTAAGAGAAGTGTAGGAGAGGGACTGTGCATAATAAACTTCCAGAAGGAACGCGATACTTCTTTCTTCTTTCTCCTTTTCCTTGTTCTTCTTTAACAAGGAAGTCACGGTCCTTATATATGAATCATGAGCCAATCAGGTTACAGAGCATGTGGGGAGAGCATGATTACAATATAATACAATAGGGGTATCAAGAGAGCACACAGCGAGCACGAATCACCTCATCCAATCAGAACGATTTCCTTAAGCAGTGTCAGCTGTTTGTTGCAAACCAGGTTGCCCCGGCTCATTGCCAGGTGCCACACTGAAGTCCTTGATGTTGCAAACCAGGCCACCCTGGCTCAGTGTCAGGGTAACTTCCTTAAGCAGTGTCAACTGTTTGTTGCAAACCAGGTTGCCCCGGCTCAGTGCCAGGTGCCACACTGAAGTCCTTGATGTTGCAAACCAGGCTGCCCTGGCTCAGTGCCAGTGTGTTTGTTGCAAACCAGGTTGCCCTGGCTCAATGCCAGGCTAGGGTGGGGTCTGCGAACCCTGACATAAGCCCCCTGTGAACATCAGTCACATGAGACCATCTTACTGCTATGATTCCCGTCCACACACTTGAACTTGTATCTCCTGGGCCCAGAAAAGGAAAGGTACTGGTTTTCACTGACAGATGCCTGCTATCATTAAGGCACTCTGACCAAAATCCTGCCCTCCATGTGAAGACAGCAGTCCCAAAGCCAGAGGGAGTCTTCTTTCAAGTTTTGAAAGTTTTGGAGTCATGTCATGCCTTCAAAAGACATGATGTGGGCCAGGTGCACAACTCTCGAGCACTGTAGAAAGGTCCTAATGTGTCCCAGCCACATGCCTGCAGATTGTAGCATCCAGAGGGGACCAGGACATTGAAGTGAGCACAGGCCATGAAAAGGGACATGTCCTTGTCCCCAGTGAGACTTGTCAGAATGCCCAAAGGAATCCTAGACTCAGTCACAACCAGACTCCCCAGGAGAGCTCTCAGGGTCTTGAATTGGGGTGTATCCATTCTCTCCTGCCTCTGCCAGGTGTATGTGGACTAGGAGCAAAAGTGTCATTCTGGGCTATGTGGACAATACCAGTCAAGATGCCCAGCAATGTCTGCACCCTATAGGCAAAAGACTGGTCCTGAATTCCAGGCAGTCCTTCTTCAAGTTCCACCATCCACCATCCATCTATGTTCCAAAAAAAAAAAAAACCCTGAGAATGGTCTCCAGGAGATTGGACACTGACAGGTGTGGTTCAAGTTCATTACAGTTGCCTCCTTCTATTCTCCTGAGAAGAAAACCCTTCCTGCTGAGAGCCCTCCCATTCTGGAAAAGGTCAAGGGACATGGCTCCCATGTGCCTGTGTGTGTCTGCTATGAAGATCATCAGGTGTCGTGCTCCTCTGAGGACAGTGATTGGGAGTGAGATGCACCATGGAAAGGAAGACTCACACTCCACACACATGTGACTAGGCAAGCACTGTTGGGCTGAGGAAGCAAAGACACAGGGAGCAGGCTATACCTAGAGAAGAGGAATGTCCCCAGCTGTGGAATGGGTGCAACTGCTGAGACCTAAAGTGCTGAAACAAACACACAGATATTTACACTGTGAATCATGTGAAAGTAAATTGGCATTAACATGGGCACTTAGTAAGACAGCATGTGAAGGCTTTTACATGAAATAAGATGTAGGAAGATCTGAGTTGATATGCATTATAGATAGTGAGCTGTAATGCAAGTGTAGTGTTGAAATGATCCCTGTTGTCCAATGACTCATCAGAGGAACTCTGGGTGATCTCTGTGGTCTCTATTTTTTCGAAAGAGCACTGCATCAGAAAATACCCCTTGACACTGGAGGATGCCAGTGGAGTCCATTTTGGACAAAGTTTTCTTATTCATGAACACTGGGGTTTTTAAAAGTCATCATAAACATATACTTATTTTATTTTGATGTTAATATTCTCCTCAATATTGGAGGGAGTATCAATATTGTGACTGCTTACCTAGCAAATCCCTTTGAGAATCATTTCTCTTCAACATATTTATCTGATAAATATGGAGTCTATTTGCCTCACATTCTGAAGATGAGTCTAAAATGAACAAATATGGCAATCAAGTTTATTCATCCTGTGCACTTAAATACATATCACTGTATTTTCCCCTCATTCCTAATGAATTTTAAAAATTCTAGCCAAGATGAAAAGTTCTCTGTGAGTGAGTTTGTATTTTACTTAATACCTGGGCACTGGGATTTCAAAATACTTCGCTGGGTGATTGCAATAGTTAGCAGATTTGGAACTTTACTGATGTTGGTTAGCACTGATCAGAAGTCATTGAAAAGCCATCTCCTTCTCTACCTTTGGGAACACCTCTGACTAGGGTCAAGAAAAGAAGCTCTGTGGTTCTGCAGGGAAGATTAATCAAGTGCTTTTCCCTCCTCCCTGAGAGCACTGATGTTGGGGATAGTGTCTGATGTGATGATCCTTCTTAAAACAAGACAGGGGATTCTAATCAAAACCAGGGAGGAGAAGTAGTGAGATAAATATGGCTCCTGGAATCCTAAAGAGCTAGTCACCTCTAAGAAACAGTACTCAAATCTAAGAAAGTAGGATTCTGGAACTCAAGGCTAGAACCATGGTTTAGATTTTTAATAAGGTCACTGGCCAGACTGATGTTAGTTTCCTCCATATCTGTCTTGCTGAAGCTCTAAGCTGGGGAAGGCAGGCACAGCAAATGCAGCACCTCACATCAACAATCCTTCCTCATCCAAATTACAGTAGGTTCCAGGGAAGCTTGCCATTTTTCTCCCTGAGAAAACTTCATTTCTATCTTAGTCAATTGGAGATACATATAGAAAGGATATATGATTATGAGGCCTTTGGAAAAACTAGGCATTCTTTAAACAGAGTAACTTACACCAGACTCTTTTCCCTCCCGTGTATTGGGAGCTCTGGGTGCAACAACTTACTGGGAACCCGAATGCATTTCATGACTCATTCACCTGCACCTTGGTGTGAGACATGTACAGTGATCTTGGCAAATCCAGGACAGGAAGGAAGGGGTGGAGGTAGGGAGACATGAGAAGGGATAGGTAAGGGCAGTGCACAGAGGAAGGAGGAAAGATTTCTAATGCCAACTCACCTCAGGAGTACTGAGTGCTGTAGGCCTCACAGGTGCAGTGTTCCACAAGTGAGAGGGACTGAGGTCAGTAGGCTGCTGCCGCAGCAACAGAACCTGAGAGGGTTGGGGCTGTGTTGGAGCTTTGTGTCCAGGTGCAGGAGTGGAGCTGACCCTCCCAGCAAGCAGGTAGCATGGGGAGATGTTCCCTCCAGTGGATTCTGGTAGTGCAATGGGCAAAGGGCATGGGTCTTCTGTGTGCCTCTGAGGGTGCCTTACAGCTGAGGCTGGGGGTCATTTGCTTCTTCCTTGGCAAATTTAAGAATTATCAGGATAGAATGAGGTGCAGAGAGACAAAGCAAAAGAATGCACATCTTTTCAATGAAATAGTGTCAGAAAATTTCTCAAATACAAAGAATGAATTGGAAAATCAAACACAAGAGGCTTACAAGATTCCAAATGTGCAAAGTTTCAACAGAGCCACATCATGGCACATTGTAATGAACATGCCTAGTACCCAGAATAAGAATTAAATTTTAAAGACTGTGGGGGGAAAATGTCAGATTATATATAGGAGAAAACAATTTGAATCTCAGCTCATTTTTCAACCCAGACCCTCAAAGCAAGGAGGCACTGGACCAACATATACCAACCTCTGAAAGAAAATGGATGCCATCCAAGATTCCTACATCCAGCAAAATTAAGTTTCAGATTTGCACAAGAAATAAAACCTTCCTTGATGAAAACAAAATTAAAAGAACTCACACCCAGAAAGCCTGCACATCAGAATATTCTCAGCAAAACATTCCCTGAAGATAAAGTTAAAAAAAGAAAACCAGTGAAGGGAGGAACTACACTAAAGGAATAGTCAATCAAAAAGGAAAGTAATTGAAATTAAAAACTAGAAATAAATCCAAATGACTGAGAACAAAATCATATCTGAATAATAATCTTGAATATTGATGGCCTAACTCATCAATCAAAAGATATGGACTGGAAGGTTGGATTCATAAACAAAACCGAGCGTATTCCTGTCTCCAAGACACTCACCGCATAGAAAAAGACATCCACAGACTGACAGTGAAAAGTTGGGAAAAAAACATATCACTCACATGGACTGTATAAACAAGCAGGGGATTCTATCTTCTAAAGTAGGTCAAGATATGTAAGTTGTATAATTATAAGTATACAATTGTAATATTAATGCATTTTAGCATTCATAGGGTTGTTTTGATAGCTTCTTTTCCATTGATATGCTTTCTTGCTTTTTTCTTGATTAGACTTGTTAGATTTGTATCAACTTTTACTGTATTATTTCTTTTCTATTTCCCATGTTTCTGCTCCTACTCTTATTTTTTCCTTCCCACTTCCTAATTTGAAAGTAAATTGATTTTTAATCTAACTTCTTTCTGAGACAAATACTTTCAGTTATAAGTGTTCATCAAGTACTATTTCATCCTGGAGATTCTCAGATTTTTAAGATTTTATTATCACTTAGTTCTAAGCACCATTTATTTAATTTTCTTTTGCTTTCTTATTTCTTTGAGAAGATATTTATATCTGTGCCATTTAATTTTAAATAGTTGAGATATGGAAGTGGGGTTCTAGATATCTTCAGGTGATTGATTTCTAATGTTTTTAATCATGCAGGAAACACAGTTTCATGATTTCAAACTTTTAAAATTTTTAAATAAACTTTCAAAGCTTATTTTATGACAGAATATGGTTCATTCCTCTGTATTTTCTAATTTTCATTTTTGTGTACAGTGCTCTATAAATAACAAGTAGGTCCAGGTGGCTGATAATGTTGTTAAGCCTTCAATCTCATTACTCCCTCCAGCAACATAAAGGCGATGCCAAGCCTCCAAATATGATTATGGGTTTGTCTTTCTAAGCTTGATGAAGTTTTACTTCATGTAGTTTGGCATTTTCTAATTGGGTACATACACAGGCAGGATTTTTATACTATCTTGAAGAAATTACTCTAGTATAGTTAAGAAATGTTCCCCTCTACCTGTGAAAACTCTTTTTCTTGAAATTTACTTTATATGAATAGCTCTACTTCAAATTTCCCATGCTTAATGTCTTCTTTGTCTTTCAACATAATGGCTTATTGATATTTAAAGTGTGACATATGTATAGAGTACATATTTATTGCTTGCATTTTACAGTGTTGAACATTTATACATTTTAATTACAATATATAGTTTATATATACTCATATTAATTATTAGTATAGTTCAAAAAAAAAAAAAAAACACCTGACATGAAGGTCAGTGGAAAATTGGGTAAATGAGAGTAAATGAAATTTTGATGATGTAATATTTTGGAAAATGCATTGAATATTTGTACTCTCAGACTCAGAAAATTGTTGGAATGTTTGTATTGCAATAGCCCACTCTCTCATTTATCAGAGGGAATACAGCAACAGATTTATTTTATTGCTTCTTAAACATTTCATTTTGAAAAAAAATAATGTATACATATATAGATAGGTATATATACATATGAACATATATAATATATAATATGTGCATGCATAAATATGTATATTTCCATAGGCAATCTCTTAGGTGTTCCATTATGGTTTTTTTTTTTTTATAAATACGGTATTTATTCTGGTGTAAAGCCAGTAAGATTACATTCTTAAAAATTTTTTAAATACTTGCCTTAAGTAATTTGTGAGACTATAGAGTTTTACAAAGTATGGATTCTGAAGAATTTTTTTGTAATTTGAATTGCCAAATAAAATTGTATTTATGATATACAACATGAGTTTTGAAGAATGTATACATTGTGGAATGACTTAATGTAGCTAATTAACATATTATCATTATGTTAATAATGTCATTCTTGTGATGAAAAAGTATTCATTTTCTAACATTTTTAGAAAATAATTCATTTTCTAACATTTTTACAAAATACCCTGTATCAGTGATAGTCACTGTGTTGTATAAAGAACTCTTGCATTCATTCTTTCCTTCTTTCTTAAAATTATTTGTTTTTCTTATTTTTTAGTTTATTTTTATTGTAAACAAATGGGAAACATGTTGTTACTCTTTGTACATGGAGTAATAGCATACCATTTGCGTAATCATACATTTACATAGGGTAATGATGTTTGATTCATTCTGTTATTTTTTCCTTCCCCCCCACCCCTCCCAACACTCTTTCCCCTCTATACAGTCCTTCCTTCCTCCATTCTTGCCCCCCTCCCACCTCCCATTATGTGTCATCGTCTGCTTGTCAGTGAGAACATTCATCCATTGGATTTTGACATTGACTCATCTCACTTACCATGATATTCTCCAATTTCATCCATTTTCCTGCAAATGCCATAATTTTATTTTTCTATATAGTTGAGTAATATTCCATTGTATGTATATACACCACAGTTTCTTTATCCATTCATCCATTGAAGGACATCTAGGTTGGTTCTACAATCTGGCTATTGTGAATTGAGCAGTTAGGAACATTGATATGGCTGTAACTCTGTAGTATACTGATTTTAAGTACTTTGGGTATAGTCTGAGGAGTGGGATACCTGGGTCAAATGGTGGGTTCATTCCAAGTTTTCTAAGGAATTTCCACACTGCTTTCCAGAGTGGCTGCACTAATTTGCAGTCCCACCAGCCATGTACGAGTGTACCTTTTTCCCCACATACCCTCCAACACCTATTGTTGCTTGTATTCTTGATAATTGCCATTCTAAATCAGGTGAGATGAAATCTTAATGCAGTTTTGAATTGCATTTCCCTTATTACTACAGATGGTGAACATTTTTTCATATGTTTGTTGATTTCTTATAGATCTTCGTCTCTGAAGTGTCTGTTCATATCTTTAGCCCATTTGTTGATTGGGTTATTTGTATTCTTGGTGTAGAGTTTTTTGAGGTCTTTATATAGTCTGGAAATTAGTGCTCTATCTCAAGTGTGAGTGGCAAAGATTTTCTCCCACTCTGTAGGCTCTCTCTTTGCATTGCTGATAGTTTCCTTTGCTGAGAGAAAGCTTTTGGTTTGAATCTATCCCAGTTATTGATTCTTGCTTTTATTTCTTGTGCTATGGGAGTCCTGTTAAGGAAGTCTGATCCTAAGCCAACAAGTTGAAGATTTGGACCTAATTTTTTTTCTATAAGATGCAGGGTCTCTGGTCTTATTCCAAGGTCCTTGATCCATTGTGAGTTGATTTTTGTGCAGGTTGAGAGATAGTGGTTTAGTTCCATTCTGTTGCATATGGATTTCAATTTTCCCAGCACCACTTGTTGAAGACACTATCTTTTCTCCATTGCATATTTTTAGCACATTTGTCTAGTATGAGAAAATTGTATTTATTTGGGTTTGTGTCCATGTTCTCTCTTCTGTACCATTGACCTACCTGTCTATTTTGGTGCCAATACCATGCCATTTTTGTTACTATTGCTTTGTAGTATAGTTGAAGTTCTGGTATTGTGATATCACCTGTTTCATTCTTCCTGCTAAGGATTGCTTTAGCTATTCTGGGTTTCTTATTCTTCCAGATGAATTTCATGATTCCTTGTACTATTTCTGCAAGGTACATCATTGGGATTTTAATTGGAATTACATTGAATCTGAATCACACTTTTGGTAGTATGGCCACTTTGACAATATTAATTCTAGCCAATCCATTAACATGGGAGATCTTTCCATCTTCTAAGGTCTTCCTGAATTTCTTTCTTCAATGTTTTGATTTTTCATTGTAGAGATCTTTTAATTCTTTGGTTAGATTGATTCCCAAGTATTTTTTTTTTTGAGGTATTGCAAATGGAGTTGTTTTCCTTATTTCCCTTTCAGATATTTCATCACTGTGTGTATAAAAATGCTTTAGATTTATGTGTGTTGATTTTATAGTCTGCTATTTTGCTGAATTCATTGATGAAGTCTAGAAGTCTTCTGGAGGAGTTTCTTGGATCCTCTTAATATAGAATCATGTCATTAGCAAATAGTGTCAGCTTAGGTTCCTCTTTTCCTATTCATATCCTTTAATTTCCTTAGTCTATCTAATTGCTCTGGCTAGAGTTTCAAGGACAGTGTTGAATAGAAGTGGTGAAAGAGGACATCCTTGTCTTGTTCCCGTTATTAAAGGGAATGGTTTCAGATTTTCTCCATTAAGAAAGATGTTGACAATGGGCTTAGCATAAATAGCCTTTACAATGTTCAGGTATGTTCCTACTATCCCTATTTTTTCTAGTGTTTTGAGAATGAAGGGTGTTGTATTTTGTCGAACGATTTTTCTGTGTCAATTGAAATAACTATATGATTCTTATCCTTAAGTCTATTGACATAATGGATTATGTTTCTTGATTTACAGATGTTAAACCATCCTTGCATTATGGGGATGAACCGACTTGATCGTAGTGCACAATTTTCTTAATATGTTTTTGGATATGGTTTGCTAATATTTTGTTAAGGATCTTTACATCTATATTCATGAAGGATATTGGTCTAAAATTTTCTTTCCTTGATGTGTCTTTGCCTGGTTTGGGTATGAGGGTGATTTTAGCTTCATAGAATGAGTTTAGTAGAGTACTCTCCTTTTCTATTTCCTAGAGTACTTTGATAAGTATTGGAATGAGTTCTTCTTTTAAGGTCTTGTAGAACTCAGATGAGAATCCATCTGTTCCTGGGCTTTTCTTGGATGGTAGGTTTTCAATGGCTTTTTCTATTTCATTGCTTGATATTGATCTGTTTAAATTGTGTATGTCCTCCTGGTTCAGTTTGGGAGAAGTATATGTCTCTAGAAATTTGTCACTGTCTTCGTTAGTTTCTATTTTGTTGGAATACAGATTTTCGACGTAGCTTCTCAATATGTTATGTATCTCAGTGGTGTCTGTCATGATATTTCCTTCTTCATCACAAATTTTAGTAATTTGAGTTTTCTCTCTCCTTCTCTTTGTTAGTGTGACTAAGGGTTTGTCTATTTTGCTTACTTTCTCAACCAACTTTTTGTTTTGTCAATTTTTTGAATTGTTTCTTTTGTTTCAATTTCATTGATTTCAGCTCTGATTTTAATTATTTCCAGTCTTCTACTACTTTTGCTATTATTCTGTTCTTCTTTCTCTAGGCTTTGAGTACTAGACACTTGCTCTGAATGATGGAAGCTGCTTTGGGGTTTCCAAAGTGATTTATCAAATGGTCTCATGAAGGATTTCATATACTGTGCATAGAATGCAAAATGGAGTGGAGATGCTGGTGTACCTGTTGAACTGTAATGTAAGTAGGAGGCTCATGTGATTCTGTTTTCCTATGACTGAATTCAGAGCATCACTGGTTGATCACTGGGACCTCTGTCTTTGCAGCAGTGTCCTGGCTTGAAATGGGAGAATTTGACCAGAGTATGTCAGTGGAAATGATTTAGGACAGTTTCCTTGTCCTCACTTATTGTGCTCATTTATATTCTTTGCAAATATGTACTTAAAATTCATTTTAAACTTAACACAATTCTCCCCATGATTTATCATGTCCATAGTTTAAGCACTTAGCTTTGCACATCCATTTCAAACCCATTTTTCTCCTCCAAGTGTACTTCCTGTGTAGTGGTACTCAATCGGCATGAGTTGGAACCTCTTCGATGTGGCAATTCAGATCATTCATTGTGTTCAGTGAAGTATGTGTCACTGTATTTTCCTTTGTACCATAATAAAGTCATGAAATTACATAGATTTTCCCAGATAAAAGAGCTTTTATCTTCATTTTGAGTCCTGAACCTTGAGGCTTTACATACTGTCCAGGCGATCCTACCATTCAGCAGTTGGGGAATCACTGATATCGTGAGAAGGAGTGCAGGTCTCTACATACGTTCACCATGCCTAAACTTTAGAAATAGGTCTGCCCAGGATCCACAATGACTCTGTGACACTCTGGGATAATTAAGCAGCTGATCTCTCCTTCCTTGCCAATGGGACTGACATTGGATTCCCTATTCAGAGACAGTGTCTGGGCTGGTAAAGAACTTCTTAATCCAGGCAGGTGACACCTTGTGAGAACCCTGGAAAATATTTAGCTGCTCATGGCTCCTGGCACCCTAAGGCACTGCCACCTCTTTCTGAAGCTGGGCCCAATGACTCAGGGATGCTTCTGAACTGCAAGTTCAGAGCCAGGGATTGCCATCTTCAAAGGTATCAGTACTCTGCATTTATTAGTTCCTGACCCAATCTATCCTGCAGTACTGATATCATGGACACAGATAGAGTACAATCACTTCCTGCCACCATCTCTCTTTACTTCTGAAGACAACAGTGGGTTCTTGAGCACTAACCACTTACTCCAGAATGATCACATGATTTCTTAGCTTGATTAAGTGGAGATACAGAAAATATAATGTCTGACTAAGGGAGGTTTTAGAAAACTCAGTCCATTTTCTGAGTAGAGTAGGCTTTTCTGCAATTTTCCTGGTTCCTCAACAATTGTTCAGAGAATCATGTTTACTGATGACTGTCCTGGGAACCCCATTAGTGTGTGAGTTCCTTCCCATACCCCTCTGTGTGAGCAACCTACAGTGACTGATACACATCCAGACAAGTATGGAATGGTACAGACTGCTGAGGGATGCAAATGTACAGTGTAGAGTGGGCAGAAGAAAGGTTTCTACTACCCACTGTTCTTTCAGGAGCAGCAAGCTCTGGGCTCACCTGATGGGAGCAATGGTTTAAGGAAGACTTATGTGGAAACACCCAGCTTCTTCTGCAGTTATGGAACCTGAGAAAGGCAGGGCTGTGCTGGAATTTTCTGACCAGGTGTATAACTGGAGCTGGCCCCTCCCCTTGAGTTTACACAGTGGGCAAAAAGACCCTGTAGTGGAGCCTGCTTCTGAGATGAGCAGAGGGGGAGCAATATCCTGTGTGCATGTGAGACTTTGGTGAGAAGGAGGGCTGTGGAATTTTGCCTGCAGACGGGAGCATCAATACATTTTTTTTGTCACAGATTATGTCCCTCATATTCAGTACATCTCCTGATAGTAGAAGATTGAATGTGTTTGAGGAAGAGTAGAGAACTGAAATCAGGGCTCTGTGAGCAGCACCTTCCACTCAGGAGAAAGGAGTAGAACAGAACTGCTCAGGTGTTGATACTTGTGGCCACATGTTTTCATGTAGACCATCCTAAAGCATCAAGAAGCTATTAATTTCCTTCCTTTATCTGAAACTCAATATTCCTTCAGGACTTACTGGAAAGGTTCACTGAGGTGCTGGAATGTGGGATCTTTCTGGAAGGAATGAAGGGTAAATACTGACTGTGAACTCAGCACCTAGGTGGTAAGATCCCTTCTCTAGGACCCTGGAAGTTGTGGTGCTGGAGAACTCTTAACCTACTGCCTGGGGGTTATTCTGTTGCCTACTGCAGGTGACTGATCCATGGAAATAACTGATCTGTGTCTTGGTGGATGGTCTGGATGTAGGGAATGTGTACTGAACCTGATTTGAGTCACCTCCCAATCATGACCCTACCCCAAAGACTGTGGTCTAGGTAAAGCAGAAAACTATTAAGGGTAGAAGAATAGATGCCACCTTCTCTGGGTGAGGGTGGGAGGACAGTCCTCCTTCTATGTACCCAACTGTGTCATTGTTTTTTCAACTAGGCCAACAGATGTTTCCAAAACAAACAGCATGCTGACAGGGGAATTGCAGGCATAGATTGGCCCTTGATGACTTCTCTTCTCTTGCTTCAAGCAAATGCCCACGAAGCTAAACTCAAAAAGCAATGGACAGGTGTTATTACTGCAGATATGGTTAGAAACATGAACCATATGGAACATGGATAATCCTACTTTTTCATTTTTATTAACTTCTTTTCTTTCTCTTTTATATTTTCTCCTTTCCATTTATTTCATTCTTCTTTTTTTCTCCTTTTTTCTTTTTCTTCCTTTTTCCCTCTTTATTTGTTTCTTTTTTCTTTCTTTCTTTAATTTTGTGTTGTGTATTTGACCAGTTGTGTTTTACCACTCAACAATGTCCCCACACTACTTTCATCTCCAGTTTCTCTCCAGTTATCATCTTTTGTCTATCTGCATTTGTGATTTTCTCACCAAATGTGCAATTTTTACTTGTTCTTCTTTGTCTTCAACTTGTATTAGAGTAGATAAAATTGAAATGAGAGATTACTTAATTTCTAAGTGCAATCTAGGCACCTACATATTTTAAGTGACGTTTCTTAAAGGGGCTTCCAGTTCTGCAAAGGGGAAAGGTGGTATAAAACCAGGATATTAAACAGGAGGAATATAGGGAGGGTCCAGAAGGTAAAGTGGCGCTAGGCACTCCCTCCTTATGACCTTGCAATTGAGAATATTCATATGATTTTTCTCCTGAGTGAGTTGCTTTGTGGTGTCTAAGGAAAGTGTTCTCACTAAAGGTTTTGCAACACAGATAAAATCTGTATCATGAATGTAATGTAGTCTCTCCTGCTGTTTAAATTTAAGGTAGAGATTGAAGGCTTTCCCACACATGGGTGTATTCTCTTATGCATTATAAAATCAGAAGAGCACCTGAAGACTCTCCCACCAGAATGATGTTCATGTGGTTTCTATCTAGTACACATTTTCTTGAGAATTCTAAGGTTAGACATTTTAATAAAGGGTTTTCCAGAGATGATTTTGAATGGCCTCTGTACAGTATGAGTTATCTTACAACGTCTAAGTGTAGAGTGCTGGCTAAAGACTTTCCCACACACATGATATTTGTATGGTTTCTTTCCTGTGCACCTTACCTCATAAATCCTTAGGTCATATGATTTATGGATGATTTTGTCACACAGGTGGGTTAATACCTTGGGGTTTCTGTACAGTGTCCTCTCTCTCATATTGTCCAAGTTCAGAACTGTATCTGAAGATTTTCCCACAAAAATGAGTGTCATAGAGTTTCCTTTCAGTTTGTTTCCTATTGTTTTCTCTAAGATCAGTGAACAGTTACTAGGTCATTATCCACACTGCTGATGGTCTTCCTTTGCTTTGTGAGTTAAACAACAATGAACGGATGGAGATTTGTATGTTACATCATCTGGTGTATCATTCCATTCAAATAAATCTTCCTATGTATGTGATCACTTTTGTAAAATTATTGAATATTGTTTATGTTTTTCTTATAAAACCATACATTAATTAGTATATATTTGAACATTTATTGAACATTAATTACCTAAGTACAAAAACCATTATTTCTACTTTCATGTGCATACTTCATTACCATGAATTATGACACTTACATTCTCTTCGATATTATCATATTACCAGGGCTCATTTAATAGCTTCTATATGTTGAAAGACAAGTACATAAGCAGTACTTGTGAATTGAACCATAGTTTATAGATCTTAAATATTAGTTCTGAACTCATTCCTATTCTTTTGTGAATTGAACCCATGCAGAGATTTTGACTGTTGGTTTAATTTCAGATAGGGAAGTTTGCTCAGTCACTAATTTTACCACTGTGCAGTCTTCACTATACCAGCGTTTGCATCCAAGAAACTTACCAGTGGTCTGATGATGGGCATCTTTCCTTCTTATGTGGTCATTGTATATCACCTCGAGTTCTTTATGTGCACCTTCTCTGACTACAATTCTGGTAAGCAAAACATTTTCCAGAAAACTGAGAGAATAAAAATGTGGAAATTTGTAGCTCTTCATGAGTGGATGATTGCCCAATTGGTGCTTCAGTGGAACACATGGGCCTATGAAGGCCAATTCTAGATACCAGAAACACTATCACATGCATGATAGCTTATGAAAAGTTTCAGAACACTAGTACAAAACTAAAAAGAAAAATTGAGGCTGGGCAAGTGATTATCAGAAATATCTTCAAAGTGGAAAATGAATGAGGATCACTCTGAGAAACTTTAAATCCAAAATGATTAATATTTTCCCCCAACAGTCAAGACCATGGTAGAAGAACTCATCAACTCTACTTGTTCATGGTAGGAAACATGACAACACAGGAGGGTTATTTTTATCTCTCTAATCCCTCCTACACTGTAGATAATTCTCAGTCCTTCAGCAACAACTTTGGTTGATATTTCTAAACATATACCCTGGCCAAGTGTCCATCTACATTGAGCAAAGTCTCTGGTTCTTAGCTGGACTCTGGCTTTGGGGAATGCCTCTTCCTTCTATCAACCACAGCATTTATTCCCATTGCAAATGGAAAATCACACATGATGTATTATCAGGAATAAATATATTATGCAGAAAAAATTCACAAGCTATGGAGGCATAAATCGTAAAATAATTCCAAAGAACTGGTAATAATTATGTTAAGACATAATGTGGAATTTGAATGTTAACATGTTTTAATGCAATCCTCTTCTCTTTTTATTTACTTAGCTTCACAGACTCATCAATGGCAATTTGCCACTTTTATATCAGGAACATAGTGAAATTATGCTCATAGAAGGACCTCTGAATTCTCATGAATGAAATGGTTGAATAATCAGTCATAAGTTTTGAAAAGGCCAGTGAATGTCTTCAGATTTTGAGAACATGTGTAATATTCCATTAGGTTCTCATAATAAATGAGAGAGAGATCCTTGAACCACTCCCAAGATAGTTTGAGAATTGAACCAGTTCCATATGTCTTAGTATCAATAGGTAAAGTCACTGTCCACTTGATTGTGCTCAGACCTTCAAACTAGGATGAAGGGCAGGGAGTTGAGCAGCATAAAACTCTTCCACTTGTACTGGCTCTCTGAAGGAGAGTCAAAAGTGCACCATTCCTGACTTGTGACACCTCCCATTATCAGTTCTCTCTGGAGCTCCAAACTCTGTCAATGACTCTCTGGTATGTGTATCCAGTCCCCTCCTTCAAACATAAAAGGTGGGCCAGTCTTGGTGATGTTCTGCATTAATTCTAGTGACTCCGGATCCTGAGCCTTGAAGACTGCAATTCCCAAAACAGATTCAGCAATTTAGCAAGACCATAAAAAAATTTAGCAAGTTCCTTCATCAAAATAAAAAATTAAAGAGTCTGGGAGTTTAGCTCAGTGTTAGATCATCAATTACCAGTAACAAAAGAAACAAACAAACAAACAAACAAAAAACAAAGAAAAAGAAAAATAATGTAGAAGTAGCAGGGAAAGAAGGATGAAAGGAAAGAGGAAAACAGGATAAAAGGGAGCGTGAAGACATAACAAAGAGAAATAGAATAAATAGAAGAAAGATCCTTTTTTCACAAGGTTTATTTTTCTCAACAGCCCTCTGCAGTAATCAATTCATCTAATATTTGAATTTTCAACTTCACTATGCACCCAGGAGAGAGTAGACAGAAAGGGTTCATGTATTTCAATTCTGAGAAACACATTTCCACCCACATCGTGACATTTGTGGTAAACAATGTGGTAAACACCACAAATATCACACCAAAGTTTTGAAATATCAGGGGTTCAGGCCATAGAGGGCTCCATTCTCTCTCAGTGCCTACTGCTCTTTTCATGTTGAGTGGGGCTAGATGAAGTATAACCAACTCATGCCCTCATGCTTACTGGGCAAGAACCAGAACAGTAAGGTTGTTCCTTCAATGCCTGCAGAAATTCTCAACAGGTCAATCTATGCCTGCAATCCTTCTTCCAGGGGCATGGCAGTATGTGGAACATCTGTGGGTCTAGTGGAAAATCAGCTATTTATGGGGAGAATGGAGGAGGAATGCCCCACCAAGCAACACCCACAGACGTTGGAATCCATTCTTGATCCCCATGTTTGTAATCATTCTGTTAGGTGCAGAGTCATCTAGGGGTGGAACTCAATTTGTAGGTGACCCACATAAAGGTCAGATAAAAATTTCCTGGTTGCAGAACCTTCAACATGACACAGCTGCAGGTATTTTCATTGCACACTCCTCTTTTGATGGGCTGACAGATCTGGCTCCATGAGAATACAATAGGCCAGACTCTAAGGGAAATGACTAAACAGACTCCATTTTGCTCTGAGACTCCATGTAACATATGAAAAAAAGCTTCTCCCATAGGAATACCCCACTTCTCTACCCATCATCAGTTACTTAGCATGACATGTTAAGCAATACAAAATGAGCATTCTTATGTAATAAAAATTTGCTCTCTTTTGATTCCTATTGCTCTTGAACAATGTACCATGTGAATGGTGATTGTGTGGATGTTAGTAACCACTCTTTAGCTTGGACCTAGGTAAGGGTCACTTTGAGCCACTTCACCCACTGTTGATGATCTCATGATGTTAGTTTGTAATTTTGAATCATAGAAACAGACTCTTATGATTGATGTGAATTTTGGTATAAGAATCCCTACAAGCCTATGGTCTGGCTGTCCTCCCAATGGCAAATTTTGGGGACATTGTGTGAGACAGTAAGCCAGTCAAGTTAATAAAGACTCTCAAATTTGTACTTCTCAGTGGTGATCTTTCTGTTCTGAAGTAGCACCCCATAACACTCTATAGCAGGAAACAGAATGTGCCATAGACAGCAGGTTTCTGGGTTTACATCACCACCACTTCCAAAATCCTCTGAGAAGGGAACTCAAAATTGAGGTACTGAGGTTACAGTCAGTGTTTAATATCACTCCTTCCTGAAAGTTCCCACAATCTGCACCTCAGTGAACATTTCTTGAAGTATTTGAGAAAGATTGAGTTTCAAGGAAAGAGGGAACTGAATGGCTTCACAGATGTCTTAAGATGGGATATACTGCAAAGGCCTGGCCATGAGTACCAACACCTAAGCAGCTCTGCTCTAGTCCCTTCTCCTGAGTGGAAGGTGCTGCTCACCTGAGCCCTGATTTGAGGACTCCACTCTTCGTCAACATCCTTCATATCTTCGTTTGTCAGGAGACACACTAAAAACAAGGGACATCATTGAAGGTATGAGGACATAGTCTATGAGAATACAATGTCTTCATACTCTAACCTGTAAGGAACCTCCCCAGAGTCAGTATATTTTGCACAGCCTCAGATGAAGTCAGCATAGTGGTGCACTTCTGCTCATCACAGAAGCAGGCTCCACTGCTGAGTACTTCTCCCCACTGTGCCTGCTGAAGGTGAAGTTCAGCTCCACTCCTGCCCCTGGGTGTGAAATTGCAGAACAGCCTTGACTTTCTCAGTTTCACTAACTGCAGAAGTCACCTGGAGTTCTCCACAACTTACTCATTTAATAATTTTATCCCTGAGGAAGGCCCAGAACTCAGTACTCCTGAGAGCAGATCTGGCAAAAGATCTCCTTTCCTCTCCCTCTCTCCATGATTCTTTCTCATCCCTCCACTGTCTGTATCCTTCCTTCCTTTCCTGGATTTGCATCTGCCATTGCATGTTGCTGTCACCAAAGTGTATGTGAATGAACACAGCCCTTACTTGAGGTTCTGAGCACAGGCACCTGTAAATATGACACTCTGAACAACAGGTGAGGAAACAGGAAAGGTGAAGTCAAGTCTGCTCTGTTGAAACAATGTATATTGGTTTCCTAAAGCTGCCTTGCACAGACATCTGTTTTTATATATCTCCATTTATTCAGTCTCAGATACCAAGTGATTTTTCAGGGAGCATATGGTGAGTGCCATAGGAAACACTGTAGTATTTTCAAAACATATTTAAGCATTGTTATATGTTAGGGAATCAGGCCTGTGGAACATGAATTCCAGGGATCTTTAAGATCCTAAAAGCTTTTCTGGAATCATATGGTATAGAAAGGAATTAGAATAAAGGAGGAGAATATCCAAGTTTGAGAACACTGTGCCAGATTTCAACAAAAGGACAAACATTTGGGTGAATAAGTTAGATAAGGTGCCTGCTGACATCATTGCAGGGCCCTAATCTACCTGTGAGGAGGTCCCAGGCTAGGCTTTCATGGGTTGGAAAGTAGAGATTGAGTGGTAGAGGCAGAGTGATTTATTATCTCACCCAGATTCTAACCCATGTCACCACATTGCTTCTCTTTTACACACATCTACATTACCATATGGTCCTCCTCTGGTGGGGATCCCCTCTACTCCACAGCTCTCCTCTGCTGTTGCTTCCATTCTGGTTTTAATGAGCCTTTGGCCCGGAAGCTGTGAGGAACCACTGACTCATATTGTTGAAGTCATTTGCATCTTCCACAGATGTTGAGATTGGGATTTCCTGAGTCACAGAGAAAATAAAAGTAAATTCATAACCATAGAGAAAATGGAATCTCTCTTGGACATTCTTCACAATTTGCTCTTGGGCAGAACTGTCTTCACAGAGTAGATCAGAGGAATATGTGCAAGACAACTGGGTATGTGAAGAAGGAAGAAGGGCAACTACTGAGTCTGAGCTAGACCATTTTCCTCCATTCTTTCATAATCTTGTTGAAATGAATGCAGAATTTGTATTATTACCATATCCAATTTAAATAATGAGAGAAAACTATAGCTTGAAAAACTACAATAAGAGATAAACAAAAGATGAAGAGAGTAATCGTAATATATTCAGTTAAAAATGAAGGGACTTTTACTACTGATACCAGGGGAATTCAGAGCATGATTAATCATGCTTTCTGTTTAAAAAAATCTATGTCCTTTCCTGGAAATTCTAGTAATAATAGAATAATTTCTCCAAATATATGACCTATAAAAAACAACCTTGGAACATATTTCAAAATGCAGATATACAGATAACAAACACAGTGTTGTATCAATGGTAATGAATCTGCCAAAACAGAAAAGTTCAGGACTGGATGGGTGCACTGCTGAATTTCACCAAACTTTGGAAAAGGTTCTATAGCAAGGTGCCTCAAGCTTTTCCATAGAAATGAAAGTCAGGAAATCATTCCAAACACCTTCTGTGAGTCCAGCAGGATTCTCTACCAAAACTTGACACAGGAGCAGAGAGCAAGGAATGATAGATATTCAGCTACAGAGAACAGTGAAATTCTGTTATTTTGGAAGGCATTAATCATGGAATCCAAGGACATTGTGTGCTACACTGAGAAGACAAATGGTTGCTTTTGTGTGTGGAAACTAAGGGGAGAAATGACCAAAGTTAGAAACTGAACTGCCAGGGACAGGGCAGGGGATGGAAGTGGAGGACAGAGGGGAGGAGGATATGGGTAGAAAACCATGGGGTGTACATGACCAGGGGCTTACATGTGAATGTGTGGAAAGATCACAGCAAATCCCATTAACTTCTGGCATTTGTAAGTGTTCCTCACTAGCGTTTCCAAATACCCAAAGTAAAAATCACCAGTTTTCACTGGCATTCACAACCTGCCTACAGGTATCAGAATGCAGGGATAAATACGCTCTGAAATATTAATATATTTTGAATATATTAAATATACAATGATTAATTTTAGCCTTCTCAGCTGATGCATAGTTTAAAATGAAACATTCCTTAGCTGAGAACTTAAACCTCTGGCACTGCTTTTTCTCCCATCTAGTAATTTTTTCAGCAATAATCTGAAGAACACCTGGACAAAGGCTACCAACCTGAGATCTCACTATCCTTGTCTTTTCTGTGAGAAGGTTGTCGAATAGGCGACTGGTGGACACACAACACTGGAGGAGATGCAGCCTGCAGGATGCCAGGAAAGGTACAGTGAGGAGGATCAGTGTCCTGGATTTTATACTCCCCAAGTGTCATGTGACCCAAAACACCAACTAATGCAATCAACCTAATCAGGTGCAGTTTCCTGTTTATCCCCCATAGACTCAAACTTTTGCATCCCAACACTATATTCAGGGTACCAGATTCTCGAAACATTGTGTCCTTGATACATGCTGCTTCCATGACCATGGTGTCTATATTTCTGAGGCAATTATTTTATTAGAAACAGATTTTAAATACACAGATAGGATGATTTGGAGACTCTACAAAGATTGCACATGCAAGGTCTTCTAAAGAGCATTCAATTTTTTCCATTTTGCTCTCTGATGTCTGAAAGATTTTTTCCTGGCATTTTACTTAACGATGACTAAGTTGAGAGAAATAAATTGCATTCTTCAATTATTTATGAGAACTCTACTTGTCATTGGTGAATATGAATGTCAGATTATATTGAAGTGTACTTGTTTTTTTGCAGAGTTTGTAGTGACACTTCTGGATATGGAACAGCTGACAATGACCACATGGCTGAAGGATAGCCTACTGCTGAGTACTGATGTCCCGGGTCTCCCATGAGATTCAGGTGGGGTTTCTGATTTCCAGGGCAGGAGCAGGGTGGGTTTCTGGCATCAGCCCTCCTCCTAGAGAGACCACTGGGGCCCTCCACTGGCTAAGTACATTGTGAAAGCTGGGAAATACTTTAGTGCCCTCCACCATGTCCAGTGGTCCAAACCTGCCCATGACTAACAGTCATTCCCAGCACTATGTCAGTCCTTTCCTGCTCCTGTCTCTCTCTTTCTGGGTCCCTAAGATTCCAGACACAGAGATTTTCCCTTTTAAAAGCACTTGGGGCTGTCTAACAAGCTCATTCCTGTAGTCACCTGAGCACCAAACTTACCTCAAACATCACAGAAACTTATTGCAACCCCTACTTCCTGACTCCTTTATAATTTCTTCCAAATAGAGTTAGAGCCATTTCTAAAATATTTTTTTCTCAATCAAACCAGTATGAAAACTGTTCATCAGACTTGCAAGAAAATTTGGTTGATTAATAAAAATGAAAATTATATTCACGAAGTTCTTTTTAATGAATACAAAGCATAATGGTATGGATACCTAATTAGTATGCTAGATCTTCAAATATATATACATATAATCACACACACACACACACACACATACACACAGAAATACAATTCTTTACCAGAATTTTTCCTTTTCCTCATTTTGGGAGACCTAATTCAAGTGTCCTCCCAACAGAGCAGCCCCAGTCCACTGCTTGCAAATTTTCTTAATCACCTAGAGTTCTTTGAAATTTCTTGGACAATTCTGATAAATAAACCTACTTCTGTGCTTAAGATGCTTCACATATAGTAATTGAAGAAACAACTCTCATCACCTCTCCAGAGAATGCATTGTTCACACCCAAACCTTGCTAATCCAATTAAGTGCTTAGAAGTGATTAGTGGATGTGGCACCAAGTGAATGGGTTTGGTGGGTAGACTAGTTTGTACCTGAGGATCAGGAAAAGCAGGCCCTTTGAAAATCATCTCAAAAGGAGAAGTGTCTCTCTTCCTCTTGGGGTAAGGCAGGTACAACTTGGAGACATTGATGCTGGTGACATGGAGGCAGCTTCTCTCCACTGGCAAGGCCAGTCTCAGTTTGATGACTTTATTAAACCACCATCTTCTCCATCAAATCAATCTAATGCTAAAGTCCACTTGGGTCCTCCTCTACCTGCAGAGTCATCATTGTCACCTTGGCAGATGCACACTTGATAAACAATTTGTCTCCCCTGGGGACACAGCTGGCTCCCAGGGAGAAAGTGTCTGCCTGGAGAGACCTTCTGAGGCTGCCTTAGGGTGTGAGATATGGGAGGCCCCTATGAGGAGAGTGCAGCTCTGCAGACCTGAAACACTCTCCTCATTAAATGCAGAAAGTGGAGGAGAGTATAAGAGTGCAGGAGATCACAGAATCCATCACAGGCAAGGCAAATTATTTGGGTAAATATATGAAGATCAATGACTGCAAAGGTCCCCTAAGGGACACCCAGAATTTACAGTGCTCTGAGATATTCCCAAGAGATTGCCACAGGACCAGTGGAGTTCTTTTTGTTTCTTGTACTTGGGGATGGCACTCAGGTGCACTAGACAACTGAACCACATTTCCAGCCCTCTTTGGTATTTTACACAGAGACAGGTTGTCATTGAGTTGCACAGGTTCCTGCTGTTGCTCAGACTGGCTTTGAATTTGCAATCCTCCTGCCTCAGCCACCTGAGCCACTGGGATTACAGACATATGGCACAATGCCTGGTTACACTGGGATTCCTGGAATTCATGAGAGAATAGAATCTCAGGATGTGTCTCAAAGGCATAGACATATAACAAATTATATACATATTCATGGGAGAATGGGGCATCTGAGTTGAGAGATGCATGGGGGTCAAGCAAGGCACACACACTCAAGGTAGAATATGGTCCCTCCACAGGGAGAGAGAGCTATATCTCGGTGTGGGGTTTCAATACCTGAGAGTGACAGTTTTCAGGGGCTGCAATGGACATGGAGGAAGGCTGTGGCCACAGCATGACATGCCACCCTGTCATCAGCTTCCACACTGCTCTTATGCTACAAGGCATGGCTCAGCGTTGTAGGCCAAGGTCATGTGTCTCAGAAGTTGCAATGGTTCATGGAGCTTTCTGCATTTCCATGGCACATGGGTATTGCCATTCAGATTCAGTGTCCCTGCCTTTATTCCCATGATCCTTTCATAGAAACACCCAGCCTACAAAGTCAGTGACCTGATTGTACCTTGGGTTCAGATACCAAGATGAGGTGAGCAGGCTGGGCCTGGTAAATAGGAATTACCTATGCTGTGGAATCAGCCAAACTGGAACTCTAGAGCCTGATGGGCAGATCAATTAGACACTGATTCTGGATAATGGGATTGCAAAAGTGCTTTAAATCTATGAGTTATTCAAACTGCTTATGAAGGTCAATACTCTAAGCGCATTCATGAAAAATGGAGTTGATGGGCAGCTGTGTGTATTAAACCCTCATAAAAACAATCTCTCTTGTGCAAATGACCTCACATGTTGAAATACTGGGTGTCTTCTATGAGATCTCTAAATTCCTAGCAGTGGCCTGATGCGGGAGTCGAGGGTCCTGATTCCAACCCATGTCAGTGGATATCATTGTGGACAAGGATCCCTCAGAATTGCACATTGTGAGATTATAAAGCCACCATGACCCATGCCTAATTTAGTTAAATATTTATATAATTCTTCCCAGGTGGATGTTGGCCACATACTTTGTCTTCTTACTTATGAAAGTTCTTTCCAATCCATGAGGTGATAACATTTCAGGAGAGGTTATGCCTGAACAATGATTCTCTATGCCTCCAACTAGAATACCTGGTGGCTGAAAATGAGTGTTCACATTATGGTGGGATTGGAACAGTCACCAAGTCAATCTTAAATCAGGAGAAAGAACCATCTTCATTAACCAGCTGGCAGTCCAGATTCACCAGCTGTTCGGACAGAGGGCCAGGCTGTAATTCTACACTCTTTGACACCTGCCAGTGTTTAGAGTACACATTTTTAGACCATAAGGAAAACATGTCAGTATGTTACTCTTTAATGGCTGTTGCTATGATTCCAAACAACAACAACAGCAAAAAAAAAATCATGAGATCTAGAATCATAAGCAGAAGGGAAAGTGGGTCAAAATGGCTTTAGTTGAGTACAAGTTAAAGAATGGTTCTAACATCTAAACTATCACTTATGACAGAATACCTTGTCCAAGAGAAATGGGAACCAAAAGAGAATATTTTTAATCTTTAAATAGATCAATCTCTTGTTATCTTTTTAAAAACACAATTAAATATTTATATCTCAGTGTAAAATTACTGTTATCAAAAACTTTTGTCTGGAGAACACCAGATTCAACAAATTCTTCTTTAAACATTTTATTTTAAAGACTTGAATTCCGGGAAGATAAGAGCACATTTAATACACAAAGAAGAGAAATAGCATCATTACATTGATGTTTTATATTAACCAAGTGTAGCTCTCAAAGAAAAATTTAGACTTTAAAATGTAGTATAATATTCTGAAATAACAATTGCTGTTTAACTAGAGTTTTACGAACTACAAACTACTAAGACTATCTTCTTTAAAGAATAAACCTTAACAGACATCATGTTAACAGTATAGTAATGCTTTACAAATTACTTGTCATCTTAACTTATAGACTGAACTTTGGTTTATGTCATTATGTTAATCATTTCCTTTAAACTGTACCCTTCATTTACACTTCTGTTAATCACTTAATACGATCATCTAATTGACACAGTTGTAATACAACTTTATTTTGGCACAAAAAGACATTCTAATCGAGCAATTTTTCTGTTTTTCCTTTTACTAAAAAATTTCTATATTTAGAAACTTTCAATTTTCTTTCCACTCTGTCAAACTCCTCTTTTAAAATTTAGATTTTAGAGGAAACTTGTAAATTTCTGAATTGAGATAAATTACTCTATTTTAATAAGATGAAATTCTTCATGTTATTTATAGTGCTGTATTTGAAAGGCAATTTGGACCCACTCTTTATATAACTATATATCCTGGGACACTTAGTAACCTTGTTTTAAATGATGACACAAAGTAATTTTAAATCCTTCTTTATTTACCAATTTATGAAAGCACCAGGAATATTCCAAGTTTGTTACCCTATGGAACATAAGGAGTTAAGACTACTTGTATTTAACAGTTAGCATTTTAACTTGGTAAATGAATCAGAAGTCTCTAAGAAACAAATTTAAGATCAATCCCATACATGTCAAATCTGAATTAATTTTTTTTTAAATCAAAGATATCAGACAAGTGTATTGGACAGTTCAGCTATTTCTTCCCTGCTGAAGAAAAATCTAGAAGCAATGGATATTAGACATTTTATAGACATTAACATTTTATCATTTTGTGACCACCTAGAAACAAAAGTGTGGCAGTAACTTGAAAGACATATTTTGTTCACCCAATTTAAATGGAACTTTTTAAATCACATGAATGAAAGGCATTTGGATTCATTATAATTTATGAGCTCATATAACAATTTTGGTGCCAAATATATGTAGACATGACAATACACTTGTGTACATAACCATTAAAAAAAAAGGCTCATACATTATGTTGCCATTTAAACATATTAAATGTAGAGTTAACCCTGGTAACTTGGCCACTAAATGAAACAGAGTGTAAAAATATCCTTTAGAGTTGGATAAAGTAGGTCTGATTTGAAAAAAAAATTTAACTGGGGGTGCCAGATCAAAATGATGAACCCAATAAATAGAATTTTTAAAGCCTTCCTGGCCTCCATTCTGATGTGGTCCTACTCATCAGAGATGAAAAGAGTTAAGAGAATGACTAAGAATGCCATGTCCCACCCTCCCTGGAGGAATTTCCCAAAGAGACAGCACGTGAGCCTGCTTCCATCTGTCTCCTACAGAAAGCCTGCTCAAGTTGGGGTCGTGTTCTCAACCGGTTTTTGTAGTCCCTTTGATAGCAGCCATCAAGATGTTAGCAGGGCATTTTGGTGGACCAACTCATATATTGGAAGCCTTACATGCCTGCAATTCTTTTAAGTTTTTGGAATTTTCCTAGTCAAAAGGATTTGGCCATTAATTAGTCCTGTAAGGAGCAGTTTAAATTTTAATGCAAATGAACATGGTTAAAATTGTTTTTAACCATGTTTTTTCAGGTTGCTAATCAGACCAGGTTTGGATTAAAATACTAACAAAACAATAGGCAGAAACAATAGGAAGATGAGAGAAAAGAATTCTGGGGTGTCTCCCTAGGGCAAAGTGTTGAAAAAAGTGTTAGATACAAATTGAGGTAGAGACTAACACAAACAAAGAAACAACAAACAGGACAAGACAGAAACACAAGACAGACACGCTCTCCTCCACATAATCACAACCTTGAGACCATCATCACAGTCCATGTGCCAGAATGCTTAGTTATTGAGCATGGCCTCCTCAGACTCACAGTCACTTGATACAAGCTTGCGTACTGCAGTCAAGGACTTGATACACTTGGAAAGATTGACAACCAAGTTCTTGATACACCTCAAGCAGAGAGCCCATGAAACACTTCAAAAGATTTATCATTGGACTCTCGGATCTCTAAGGAATCACAGTCAAGTCAAACTGGGAGAACAAATGAGATGCTTCCAAACACATGCAGTTCCATCCTCTTTCAAAGCCTCTGGATTTACAGGCATAAGCCACACCAGACATGAATTACAGGAGTGAGCTGCACCAGGTGCTAATTTATGGGTGGTCTCCAATTAGTCATCAAAGCAGGTGCAGACCCTGGCAAAGCAGAGAACTCCCACAACAAGAGAAGGAGGATCCCTCTCTCTGCTTCAGAGTATCCAGGACTCCAATGCTCCCAAGAGCCACAGCTTTGACTCCAGTGATCATCTTGCAGGGTCCTCCAAAATGTTATGGTGAAATTGCAATACATCACCAAGTCAATCTTAAAGCAGGAGACAGGACCATCTGAATTAGCCAGTTGGCAGTCTGGATTTACCAGCTGGCAGGATGGAGGGGCAGGTTGCAAGTCCATACCCTTTGACACTCTCTGACACCCTCCAGGGGTTAGAGGACACATTTTAGACCATAAGTAAAACATGTCAGTATTTTAATCATAAGAGGTTCTTGCTATGATTAAAAATACAAAAAAGATCATAAGATCTACAATCATAAGCAGAAGGGAAAGTGGGTCAAAATGTCCCTGGTTGAGTGCACGCTAAAAAATGGTTACTAACATCTAGATAATCATTCTCTGACAGGGTATATTGTCGAAGAAAAATGGGAAGCAAAAGGAGAACAATTTTACATTGTATAAGAATTGCCATTTTGTGTTGCCAAACACACTATGCTAAGCAGAGGTTGATGGGTAGAGAGGCAGAGAGTTCCCATAGGAGAAGCATTTCCAACATGACACAGATTCTCAGCAAAAAATGGAGTCTGTTTTTAAAATTTGCCCATACAGCCTGGTCCATACCATTCACAAAACTCAAATGTATTCATACTGCACACTTAGAAATATGCATTACTGTGTTTTCCATTGTACCTCAATAAAGGTACAAAATTCTGGATGTGGAGATAAAGATTCCATTTCAGACAGGGTGTTTTGGGGTGCAACTTAAGAACAGACCAGTCACCACTGAGAAGTCCAAATTTGAGAGTCTATATTAGCCAGCCAGCTGACTGTCTCACACAATTCCCCAAAATTTGCTGTTGGGAGATCAGACTCAATCATGGGGTGCAGGGGTTTTTAAACCAGAAATCAGTACATCAGTCATAAGTGTCTGTTGCTATGGTTTAAAATTACAAAGTAACATCCTGAAATCTGAAATGATTAGCAGAGGGGGAAGTGGGTCAAAATGACCTTTCATAGGTACAAACAAAAGCATGGTTACTGACATCTAAACTATGACTGTTGACCTCACTGTTAACATAGTATATTGTTCACGAAAAATAGGAATCAAAAGGAGAAGAATTTTTCATTATATGAGAATTGTCATTTTGTATTGCCAAATGTGTCATGCAAAGTAATGGAAGATGGGTACAGAGGCGGGTGTTCCCATGGGAAAGCTAAGCAACCATTTCTGGGTACAGAGGTAGGAACTTTCCATGGGAGAAGCATTTCCTACATAACATGGTGTCTCAGAGCCAAGTGGAGTCTCTTTAGTCATTGCCTATATAGCCTGGTCTATAGCATTTCCATGGAGCCAAATCTGTCAGCCTGTCACATTCCCCACTGCTTTTAGTGTACATAATCAAAGCATTGATTCATCATTAGTATAGAGGTGATTGTAATGGTGCCTAACACCATTAGTTTAACAGGTTGGATTCTATCTCTAACATATTTGGTTGGATAGTTTATCACATACAGCCCAATGAAAAGCACCAGTATAACTAGGATGAGAGGTCCCACCATCTGGGTTATTACAGTACTTAACGAGGGGGATGAAGAGAACAGAAATTGGTGCCAATTTCCCTCAGGTTTTTCACTTCCCTCCCTCTCCTTCAGCCTTTCTCTAATCACAGATAAAGTATCATAAATGACACCTCAGTGATTACTCTAGAATCATCAGGTCTCCCCTTGTCCATACATAATCCTCCCTGTTGTCAAAACAGCAAACATATCCCTCTTCTCTTCAAGGAAACTACTTCAGCAAGTGAATCAAATTTTCTAAGGGGCTCAAAGAGTTTTCTACTTCACTTAAGTCTACTTCAAGTTTTAAATTTGAGTATACTGTAATCAGTACAGTGGTCCCTACAGCTGTGGAGCTGGCTGGACCTATTCTCACTAGGAGGGGAACTAAGACAGGGGCTGCTCTTTTAGATATTAGCCCCATATATTCCTTTCCTCCCTCCCCATCATAACAGTACACCTGGGGAATGATGCGAACAGTAACAGAGAATTCATAACCTTTGGTAAGCTCAAAAATTTGAAGTACCAGGCATGAAGTTACAGCTGACATGCACATCAACTATGTTCTCTCAGTGCCATAAGATGGATGTCATATTGGCCTGAGGATGTCCCAAGTACTAGAGTAGAGGTGCAAGAATAAGCAAGAGAAAAAAATGATTAATATTTTTTCAGTCTTTTCTTTGCAGGGTGGTTGGAGTCTCTGAGGGCTGTCCACTTTTTGGTGTCTTGACTCAGATGTGATGAGTCCATTCTATGAGCAAGGTTCCCTCCTTTTAAGGTGGGTGTTAGTCCTTTGTTCTGGAACCATTTGACATTGATGTAGTGTCCTGGCTTGAATTGGTGTTGGAAATTAGTCATCTCTTGGGGTTGGTTCTCTCATAATTTGATCCTGTTGGAGAGACTTAACAACAGGTTGGAAGTGGAACTGGTTCATAGTAAGCATTAAGGAAGATTTCTGGAAGCATTAACATTTGAATTTCTCAGAGGTCCTTTGCCTCCAGCTTTCTGAACCGAAATTGGCCTTTATTTTTGTGATTCAACCCAATTACCTATCTATATTGACTGTCTTTTAATATTTTTATTATCATTAGCCCTCTAATTTTAGGAAATTCTTACTGCCTAAAGGCAAATGGACAATGACGGTTCTTGTTGCTGCAAACAGAGAGAGGGCTATGTGGGGTGGGCCAACGAGTTTGGAGTCCCTTGTTAGACATTGAGTCTTTCTAGTGGTGAAAGTCTTGTGCTTTAAGAGAAACAAATACACATGTGTACAAAATAAATAGCATCTGGAACATGCCAATGAATATCAAGAAGATGATAGAAATCAGTAATCTCTTACCAGGAGGTAGAAGAACTGAGGTGTTTTTTCATAACAAGGCCTAACAAAACTAAGAAAGCATAACAAGACTGAGAGGATAAGGCCTTTTTTTTGAAAATCTTTAATATTGTCAGAGTTATCAGGAATGTAACACAACATTTCCTTAAGTTACCTAATGTCATCTGATTTTTGTAATATATTTTTTTATTATTATGAACTCTTTGCTTAGTAGAGATCCCTTTGTTTATGTTACTTAGGGCTAGAGAATTATACTAGAAAACATGGATTAAGTCTACCTGTTTAGGAGGATAGGAAGATCTGCAGGCCTTAAAGTGACTAAAAACTTAACACTGGCAGTTTTTCTTGATAGTTGTCAGGCATTGTGGTCTAAGAATCTTTTTTTGTCACCTCCACTATTACTTATCTTGAGGAGCTAATATAAGTGTACATTTTAAGTTACATTTCAATAACTATTGTTTGGTTTTAAAATGTCCAGGAATGACTGTGTATTGGTTTTAACTGTTTTTGCAAGGTGTTTAAGATCAAGTCAGTCAAATTGACCTTCTTCCTAACTGTTGTTAAGGGTCAGCAGAGTCCCCAAAGGGGTCACTCATGAGGAACTTGAGAGCAGATCGCTAGATAGTGTCTCTTTGGTGGGGTGGAATCCTTTGGAAGCTTCAGGGATGTCTCCCTTTTCTAAGGACCTTCCTCTGCAGTAGATGTGCTGATTGGCTTTTCATCCTCTAGTTCTCTCAGCATCTCCCTGATCAGGAGGTCATGTGGCCCATGTTTGGGAAGGCCCTTAAAGAAGTTCTCTTGTTCCCTGAGTTCAGGCTGACTCTGAGTTCAAGATCCAATTATCGTTTGTTTGTTTTGGGCCCTTTTGTCTTAATTTCAATGTTTAAGTCTTGATTTTAATAATCCAGCAAACCAGTTTTAGCAGTATTAAAGTAAGAATATTGGGCTTTAACATTAATGTTTATAATTTTACAGTTACTTTTACCCATTTTATTTATTACCTGTCCATAGATAACGGCCTAATCTACTTTTGTAAGGCACTAACAGGTAGCAGTTGAAGTACACATTCAAGCCCCTGTTTGAGATCACAGTAATTTTACAACAAAATACAATCCGTTGCATGTAACATTAATGGAGCTGAAGTCTGGCTTATGGTGGAGTCACTCTAACATGTAGTAAGGTGGGAGACAGAGCCTTATCCCAGGTAAGGTGCGGCTCTTCACAAATCCTAGGTAAGGTGGTCTAGTTTTGAAGCTGGACATTGTCTTCTTTTTAAATGTCATTTTTCAAAGATTACATATATAGTTTACTAAGCCTATATGAACGTTAGTTAACACAGTATGGTGTTACATCTAAAACATGAATCAAAGAAAGCTGACAGAGCTTTCAACTTTCCCTGTGTGGAGTAAAGTGGTAAATGGTTAATCTTTAAATAAATCAGTCTCTCAATAACTTTTAGAAATATATTCACACTTTTATCCCAGGGTAGAGGGCAATATAAAGCTCAGGTCCAGTTACAGAACATTAAATGATAAGTCCCCAATAAAATTTGCTCTTCTTATAAGTTTAAAATTACCATTACCACTTTAGTTTGAAGAAAACCAACTTGATAAAATGGTCTTTTAGTTGTTTTATGTTAAGAGCTTGTATACCTCATAGATCTGAGCACAATTTAATATATAAGAATAGAAATAGAGTCATAAATACATTCATGTTTTTATATTAACCTAGTTTAGCTTTTGAGAATAATTTACTTTCTAATGTAGTGTAATACTCTAAAATCACAGCTACTGTTTAACCAGCATTGTACAAACTGCAAATTTTTAAGACCAGTCGCACTAGGGAATACAACTATCTGAACATACTGTTAAGAAAAAATTAATATTTTAGGAATTATTTGTCATTTTAGTCTGTAGATTGAACTATGGTTTATACTAGTGCATTAGTGTTTGACCTTAGGGGAAAACCTTGAATAATTTTGACTGTTGTGTTACTTATATATACACATAAACATTTCAAAATTTATCCTTAATTTAAATTTTTTAATCACTTAATTAGACCCTGTTGTTTACTTAGAGATATGACAGCTTTATTTTATCACATAAAGACTTTTTGCTTAGAAACACTGTTTTCATTGCTAAATAAAGTTTTATGTCTAGAATCCTGTAATTGTTTAATCTGTTGATCCCCTTTTATAAAATTTATATTCTGAAACAACCCCTGTAAATTTCTGAATTTAGAAATAATTATTTTATTTTAATAAGATGAAATACTTTGTATTTATAAAACTCTATTTGATATGTAGTTAAAACATTTGAACCCTTTATACAGAATTATCCCTGTTGAAACTTCTATTAATCTTGGTTTCAGTGATAAAGTAATTATAAACCCCTTCTCTTATTTACCAATTTATGAAAACAGTAAAAATGTGTTAATTATGTTACCCTATGGAATTTAAGGAGTTAAGAGTACGTGATGTTATCTTTAACAGTTAGCATCTTAACATTTAAATCAGTTATATGTCTCTAACAAACACATCCATGGTCAATCTCATATAGTTCAAATCTAAATTCCTTATTTTTAAAATCCAAGATATCAGACAGGTGTATTGGACAGCAACTGTTTCTTCCTTGTTGATGAAAATCTAGAAACAATGGATATTAGATATTTATAGACATTGATACTTTATCGGTTGCATGAACACCTAAAGTATCTTGTGAGTTTTAATGACATCTTTACATTTATTTGTTTACCCAATTGAAATTGAACATTTACATTTCATGAATTTAAGGTATTTGCATCCATTTTTAAAAATTTTAGTTTATGAGCTCATATGTCAACTTTGATTAAAAAATATATGTTGATGTGACAATACACTGGTGTACATGCACATAAAACAGATAAACAAAGGCCTTGTAACTTATTTGTAAAAGCCCACAACATTGAGAGTTAACCCTTATACACTGGCGTTGAATGAAACGGAGAAACAAAAAGACTTTATAGTTGGATAAAATAGGTCTGATCCAAAAATTAACCTAGGTGCAGATCAAAATGATGAAGTTAAAAAATAGAATGTCAAAAGTATATCTTGGCTTCCATCCTGATGTGATCTTGCTCATCACTGTTAAGAAGAATTCAGTAACTATAGACAAAGGTTATGCACCATCCCTCCCTGAAGGAGTTTCCTGAAGAGACAGCAAGGGAGTCTGCTTCTGTTGGTCTCCTTGGGAGAGCCCCCTCAGGTTGGGGTCTTGTTCTAAACCATTTTTTCTGATCTCTTGGACAGCAGCCATCAAACTTTTTGCCTGGCATTTTGGTGGACAAATTCCAATATTTGGATGTTCCTGTTGACACCAGGTTACATTTTCATGGAAGCTTTAGTGAACATGGATCAAAAGCATTTTAACCACTTTTCAAAAAATGCTTTCATATAAGACTTTGGTAAAAATGTTCAGGCTGCTCAGAGACAATGTGGTGGTCCCCTGAGGGGTCCAACTGATCCTGAAAGTTGGCCATCCTCCCCCAGAGAATTTAGAGAGAGAAGAGATGTCATGGCCGTGTAGTCAGGGGACCTTCTCTGGAATTCCTGGAAATTGGTCAACATACATTGAAAGGCAGTACATGAAAAACATGAGGGATACTGACCCACATCCACACTCAGTGGCAATATAAAACAGAAAAAAAGGAAACAAACACGGAGCCAGTAAGACACCAAAGAAAATGACAAGTGGTCACTACTGATTCCTGATCTGAGGGCCTGGGCTCCATTGCCCCCAGAAAGCAATGCTGTCTCCAGCCTTTCCCAGAGTCCCCAGATATAAATCCACCAGAGGTAGACTTATGTGGGAGCCCCGGGGGCACACATAGGTGTCTCTCAAAGAATTTAGTTCACTCCTGGATCAGAGGTCTGCAGCCTTGGGCTGAGTCTCTGAGAGGCCTTCCGCTTGGAGCAACAGCTTATATGGCTTCTCCACACCCACAGGAGTTTCCAGGTCAGTGGTGAGCCACAGTTATATAGCTGGCAGCGAGTATCTCTCTGGGTCCTCCAAATGTTGTGGGGCACAACTTAAGAACAGACCAATGACCAATGAGAAGTCCAAATTTGAGAGTCTTTATTATCCACAGAACTCCCTGTCTCACACAACACCCCAAATTTGGCTACTGGGAGAACAGCCCTGACAACAGGGTTGTAGGGGTTTTTATACCATAAGTCATTACAATCATAAGTGTCTGTTGCTATGATTCAAAATTACAAACTAACACAATGAGATCTAAATTCATTAGCAGAAGGAGGGAACTGGGTCAAAATGACCTTACCTAGGTACAAATTAAGGATGGTTACTAATGTCCAGACAATCACTGTGGAGATCACTGTTCACATGGTATATTGTTTAGGAAAAATGAGAATCAAAAACAGCACAAAGTTTTGCTATATTAAAATTTCCATTTTATGTTGCCAAACATGTCATGCTAAGCTACTGTTGATGGGTAAGGAGGCAGGGGTTTCCTGTTGGAGAAGTATTTTCTACATAACATGGAGTCTCGGAGTACAATGGAGTCTGTTTAGTCATTGCCCATATATTCTGGCCCATAACATTTCCATGGGGAAAAATAAGTGAGCCTATCACACAGGGAAAAAGAAAGAGCTAGACTCTGCACTGTAAACTGAGATTCATATTCACCCAGGATGATACACAAATGGGTGCTGGAGTCTGCCTAATGTTTCTTGGGCATCTAGGGACACTATAATGGGAATTTTTGTCCTCCTGATGATTACGTGTAGATACATATTTATTGATTTCCTCATGTTTAACCAAAATTGCATCTCCAGGTAGTAAACATATGTGTACCTAACAAAAAGTAGAATTATTGAAATCCTTGACTTTTAACTAAGGCTTCCCTAGGTAGAAAAACAAGAAAAATAATCATTCAGAACAGAGGAAGCAATATTAGTAAGTACCAAATGCCACTAAGAGCACCTTGCATTGGTTTGGTACCTGAGACCTCACAGTCATTCCACCTGTCAAATCTGAACATAATCCTAAAGAGATTTTGCCAAAGAAAGATTGACAAACTGGTCCAGGGAAACAGCAAGTATCTAAGACCAATGTTTGGCAAATCAGGGACCGTGAGTAGAGTCATGTGGTGTAAAGGTGTGAGTCACGGATTTATAGGAAATTGCCCCTGAGGTATTCTGTTGGTGTCAGTAGCTCCTGTTTTGGATCACCTCACCCTGGGGCAGTATAAAGTCCAGGACCATGACAAGTCCTCACTAGTCCTTTCCCTGGCATCCTGGAGGCTGCAACTCCTGCCCTGTTGTGTCTCTAGCACCCACCTGCCTAACAATCATCTCACAGAAAAGAGCAGAACAGTGGGACCTCAGGTTGTTTTCCCTTTTCCAGGTGTTTTTCAGATTGTTGCTGGAAATAGTAACAGATGGTAAGAAAAGGAATGCCAGAGGTTTCAGTGCTGGGCTAATGATTGTTTCATTTTAAATTGTGAGTCTTTCTACTGAGGGGAACATAATAAATCTTGCTGATGGATTTGGGGTGTTGACCTTGTCTCCACTGCTTACCTCATACATTATGAGCTGTATAGGTCTTCTGGCTGAGTTTGTGGGTCTTCTAAATACAGGATCCTGTCCTCAGCAAACGGGGCCAATCTGAGTTCTCTTTCCCTGTTTCTGTCTACTCAGGATACTTAACTTCCATCTTTTGCTTGATTTTCATGGCTACAGTTTCTAGATTTTGATCGAAGAGGAGTGTGGATTGTTATCATGCTTGTCCTGTTTCTGTGTTCAGATAAAATGCTCTCGGTTCTTCTCCTGGATAATGTTGCCCTTGGATTCATCAACTATTATAGCCTGTGGGCTGCTGAGGTCAGTTCCCTCTATTCCTAGTTTTTCTGGTTTGTAAACATGAATGGGTGCTGGATTCTTGCATCTGGTTTTGGGCATGTGAGGAGATCTTCATGGGATTTTTGTCCTCATGACAATTATGTGCAGTAATACACTTATTGATTTCCTTATGTCAAACCAAACTTGCTCACCCAAGGAAAAAAAACTAATGAGATCACTGTGTACTACATATAAAATATGCTTTTGAATGCAGTTGGTCAGACTTTTCTCACGAAATTCCACATCTATTTTCAGCAAGGATATTGGTCTGCAGCTGATTTCCTTGAGATTTTTTTTTTCTGCCTCAATTTTCTTTTCCAAAATGTGGTCTCTGTTTCATTGATCACTGTCCTTTGTGTCCTTTTTTCATTTGTACTGTGATATTTATTACCTCCTTCTGATTCTGATTTGGTCATTCATACCTTGTTCCTTTTTTATGAACTGGAGATAACAAAGTGGATTATTAATTTAGGACTTTTGAAAGTTTTTGCAATGTAGGCAGGTCATGAAGGCAATGCTCAGCACTGCTCTTGCTGTAAGCCCCCAAGTTTGATGTATTGCATTTTGATTTTCCTCTGATTGAAGCAATTTTTAAAATTCCGTCCACACTTTTCAAGAGTCTCAGATTTTGTCAAAGGGGAGTTTTTCCATTTTGACCTAGTTATTAACTCCTATTGTTTCTTTTGCTGCTGATTTGCAGTTTTATTCCATTGTGATCAGAAAAGATGCAGGATACTGTTTTCAAGTGTTTTGTAACAGTTGGGCATTGATGTCAGGCTTAATATATCCCATGGATATTTAAAGCCTAAATATTTTATTTGTTCATACATAGGGCACATATTCTCATTCCAAATTTACTAGTATTGTAGTTAAATACTGGGGAGGTAATATAAGGCAGCAAATAGAATCCAGACCATCAGCTTCATCTACCAAAGCTAACACAAGACAGTATCTTCATATATGCGTGCGTGAAGATCACTTCTGGTGATATTTAATAGAGCAGTGAATACTTTGGAAGGGTAACTGCTATGCTTTTAATTTTCAAGGATGTGCATAAGGGGCTTCTATCCAGCCATCCTTGTAACCATCATTATTTCATAAATGTGGGGAAAATCATTTGTCTTATCTCTAATGCACTGTGTTACAAAGGAAATGAGCATATTGTCTAGAATCAGTCACCCAATGCAAATCTAAAATAAGCATCCATATATGATGTGTCAGAGTCCTAGCAAGGTCCTCTCCTAGGGCCAGGTACCTGTAGCTGTGGAAAAAGACACATCTGGGAATGGAGCATTGCACTCTGGGAAATAGAATTTCCTCAGTGGTTGTGAGGGTTGCTCAACACTACAATGTAAACAAAGTCCAATGGACATACCATTTCTTTGTGGTCATGAATATATTCGTCTTTTCTCCATTACTCAGGACACCCAAATCTCAGCCTCTGAGGAAGAAAGACCTGACATCAAGAACATGAGGCAGTGGGAAGGTCATTCCTCACAGTCTCCATCCCAAAGGCTCATTAAAACCCAGACTGATAAGCTCCAGCAGAGGAGAGCTGTGGGGCAGTGGGCTGCCCCACCAGAGGAGGAAAACCCCCAGGTAAGTGGAGGCCTGGAAGAGTCAGGAGCCTGGGGGCAGCAAGGGTCAGAGTCTGGCTCAGATATTGCTGATTTGGTCTCTACAACTCAAATCTCCTGCTAAAACCCATGAAGGCCAGGCCAGGTACCTGCTCATAGTTAAATGAGCCCCTTCATATGATGTGATGAGATATCTTCCATCCAAATTAGGAGCCTATTCAGCCATGTTTTATTACTTTTCTTGAATTCTGGCTCAGTATCATCACCTTTGGAACATTCAATTCTTCCTACTAGGGATTCTAACAACATATGCTTTCCAAAGAACTTCAGCAATTTTGGCGATCGTATAAATTCCTGGTGCACATGTCTGCATCTGTAATCTGAAACAAAGCTTAACTTAGTCTTGAAAATCCATCTGAACCTTGACACTGCAGAGCTGGATTTGTTTGTGCTGACTTGTCTTTTTGCACACACAGGTCAAGTGCAAGGACTGTGGGGCCTTTGGACACACTTCAAGGAGCAGAAGATGCCCCATGAAGTGCTGGGATGGGGCACTGACCCCACAACACTTGGGCCCAAAGAAGGAGAAGGAGAACCAGACACCAAGGCAGCTTGAGACTCTCCATGACACAGAAAGCTTTAAGCAGCTTGAGAGAAGGAAAGACCAGGGGCAAAGGTGAGTAATGGGTAGGGGGATCCAAGCTGGGGCACTGAAGTCAAAGGGATGGTGTCCTTCCTCCTCCACAGAATGATCACAGCTATGTGCAATGACAGGGTAAGTGGAAAAGAATTAGGTAAGGACATCACTTCAGAATGCCACACCCTGGATGCCACTCTGCTCCCATGCCTCCAGTAAGGGGCAGGATTCAGGGCTCTCTAGGAACATGACCATGATAAGCACAAAGGCAATGAGTCCTTGTGATTCAACTTAGTGGAAAATGAGAAGGGCAGGCTGGAGTTACAGAGTGGGCGTGACATAAGGGAAGGCACAGATCTAGGAACTGTCAGAGAGGTGGCTGGTGGAGACACAACAGGGCAGGAGATGCAGCCTCCAGGATGCCAGGGTTCTGGATGTCATGGTCCTGGACTTTTATACTGCCCCAGGGTGTTGTGATCCAAAACTTAAGCTACTGAAACCAACGGAATCTCCCAGGAGCCATTTCCTGTAAATCCGTGACTCACACCGTTACACCACATGACTCTACTCAGGGTCCCTGATTTGCCAATCATTGGGTCCTAGATACATGCTGTTTCCCTGGACCACTTTGTCAATCTTTTTGTGGCAAAAACTCTTTAGGACTATGTTCAGATTTGACACGTGGAATGACTATAAGGACTTAGGAACCTGACAAATGCAATGGCATTTGGTACATACTAATTTGGCTTCCTATTTTCTGAATGATTATATGTCTTGCCTTTCTACCTAAGGAATCTGTAGTTAAAAATCAAGTATTTCAATAATTCTATTATTTACTAGATACACATATGTTTACTACCTGGGGATGCAATTTCATTGGACATAAGGAAATTAATAAATGTATTTCTGCACATAATCGTGAGCAGGACAAATATCGCTTGTTTATCTCCTTGCATGCCCCCCAAAAAGATGCCAGAGTCCATCACCCATTTGTGCTTACAACACCAGAAAATCTAGGGATAGAGGAAACTGACCCTAGCAGCCCACAGGTTATAGCTCACAAATCCAAGGGCAATATTATCGAGGGGAAGAACCAAGAGCATTTTATCTGAATACAGAAACAGGACAAGCATGCCCACATTCCACACTCCTCTTTAACCTAAATCTTGAAGCCGTATCCATGAAAATGAAGCAAAAGGTGAAAATTTTATGAGCAGACAGCAAAAGGGAAGGAGAACTCAGATTGGCCCCGTTTGCTGAGGTCAGGATCCTGTATTTAGAAGACCCACAAACTCAGCCAGAAGACCTATACAGCTCATAATAAATTAGGCAAAGAAGTGGAGATAAGACCAACACCCCAAATCCACCAGTCATTTACAACAAGATTTACTTTGTCCCCCTCAATAGAAAGACTCACAGTTTAAAATGAAACAATCCTTAGCCCAGCACTGAAACCTCCGGCATTCCTTTTCTTACCATATATTAATATTTCCAGCAACAATCTGAAAAAAACCTGGAAAAGGGAAACCAACCTGAGGTCCCACTGTTCTGCTCTTTTCTGTGAGTAGATTGTTAGGCAGGTGGGTGCTAGAGACACAACAGGGCAGGAGTTGCAGCCTCCAGGATGCCAGGGAAAGGACTAGTGAGGACTTGTCATGGTCCTGGACTTTATACTGCCCCAGGGTGAGGTGATCCAAAACAGGAGCTACTGACACCAACAGAATACCTCAGGGGCAATTTCTTGTAAATCCGTGACTCACACCATTACACCACATGACTCTACTCACGGTCCCTGATTTGCCAATCATTGGGTCCTAGATACTTGCTGTTTCCCTGGACCACTTTGTCAATCTTTCTTTGGCAAAAACTCTTTAGAATTATATTCAGATTTGACAGGTGGAATGACTGTGAGGTCTCAGGTACCAAACCAATACAAGGTGCTCTTAGTGGCATTTGGTACTTACTAATTTTGCTTCCTCTGTTCTGAATGATTATTTTTCTTGTTTTTCTACCTAGGGAAGCCTTAGTTAAAAGTCAAGGATTTCAATAATTCTACTATTTGTTAGGTACACATATGTTTACTACCTGGAGATGCAATTTTGGTTAAACATGAGGAAATCAATAAATATGTATCTACACGTAATCATCAGGAGGACAAAAATTCCCATTATAGTGTCCCTAGATGCCCAAAAAACATTAGCCAGATTCCATTTGTGTATCATCTTGTGTGAATATGAATCTCAGTTTACAGTGCAGAGTCTAGCTCTTTCTATTTCCCTGTGAGATACGCTCACTTATTTTTCCCCATGGAAATGTTATGGGCCAGAATATATGGGCAATGACTAAACAGACTCCATTGTACTCCGAGACTCCATGTTATGTAGAAAATACTTCTCCAACAGGAAACCCCTGCCTCCTTACCCATCAACAGTAGCTTAGCATGACATACTTTGCAACACAATATGGAAATTTTAATATAGCAAAAATTTGTGCTGTTTTTGATTCTCATTTTTCCTAAACAATGTATCATGTGAACAGTGATCTCCACAGTGATTGTCTGGACATTAGTAACCATCCTTAATTTGTACCTAGGTAAGGTCATTTTGACCCAGTTCCCTCCTTCTGCTAATGAATTTAGATCTCATTGTGTTAGTTTGTAATTTTGAATCATAGCAACAGACACTTATGATTGTAATGACTTATGGTATAAAAACCCCTACAACCCTGTTGTCAGGGCTGTTCTCCCAGTAGCCAAATTTGGGGTGTTGTGTGAGACAGGGAGTTCTGTGGATAATAAAGACTCTCAAATTTGGACTTCTCATTGGTCATTGGTCTGTTCTTAAGTTGTGCCCCACAACATTTGGAGGACCCAGAGAGATACTCGCTGCCAGCTATATAACTGTGGCTCACCACTGACCTGGAAACTCCTGTGGGTGTGGAGAAGCCATATAAGCTGTTGCTCCAAGGGGAAGGCCTATCAGAGACTCAGCCCCAGGCTGCAGACTTCTGATCCAGGAGTGAACTAAATTCTTTGAGATACACCTGTGTGTGCCCCCGGGGCACCCACATAAGTCTACCTCTGGTGGATTTATATCTGGGGACTCTGGGAAAGGCTGGAGACAGCATTGCTTTCTGGGGGCAATGGAGCCCAGGCCCTCAGATCAGGAATCAGTAGTGACCACTTGTCATTGTCTTTGGTGTCTTACCGGCTACGTGTTTGCTTTTTTTTTCTGTTTCATGTTGCCAGTCAGTGTGCATGTGTGTCAGTATCCCTCATGTTTTTCATGTACTGCCTTTCAATGCATTTTAACCAATTTCCAGGAATTCCAGAAAAGGGCCCCTGACTACACGACCTGGCATGATATCTCTTCTCTCTCTAAATTCTCTGGGAGAGGTTGGCCAACATTCAGGGTCAGATGGCCCCCTCAGGGGACCACCAAATTGTCTCTGGGCAGCCTGAACATTTTTACCAAAGTCTTATATTTAAAATTTTTTTAAAAATTGGTTAAAATGCTTTTGATTCATGTTCACTAAAACTTCCATGGAAATGTAACCTGGTGTCAACAGGAACTTCCAACTATTGGACTTTCTCCACCAAAATGCCAGGCAAAAATTTTGATGGCTGCTGTCCAACAGATCAGAAAAAATGGTTTAGAACAAGACCCCAACGTGAGGGGGCTCTCCCAAGGAGACCAACAGAAACGGACTCCCTTGCTGTCTCTTCAGGAAAGTCCTTCAGGGAGGGATGGGGCATAACCTTTGCCTGTAGTTGCTGAATTCTTATCAGTGATGAGCAAGAACACATCAGGATGGAATCCAAAATGACTTTTGACATTCTATTTTTTAACTTCATCATTTTGATCTGCACCTAGGTTAATTTTTGTATCAGACCTATTTTATCCAACTATAGTCTTTCTAGTGCTCAGTTTCATTCAGAGGCCAGTGTATAAGGGTTAACTCTCAATGTTGTGGGCTTTTACAAATAAGTTACAAGGCCTTTGTTTATCAGTTTTATGTGCATGTACACCTGTGTATTGTCACATCAACATATATTTTTTAATCAAAGTTGACATATGAGCTCATAAACTAAAATTTTTAAAAATGGATGCAAATACCTTAAATTCATGAAATGTAAATGTTCAATTTCAATTGGGTAAACAAATAAAAGTAAAGATGTCATTAAAACTCACAAGATTCTTTAGGTGTTCATGCAACCGATAAAGTATCAATGTCTATAAATATCTAATATCCATTGTTTCTAGATTTTCATCAACAAGGAAGAAACAGTGGCTGTCCAACACACCTGTCTGATATCTTGGATTTTAAAAATAAGGAAATTAGATTTGACCTATATGAGATTGATCATGGATGTGTTTGTTAGAGACATATAACTGATATAAATGTTAAGATGCTAAGTGTTAAAGATAACATCAAGTACTCTTAACTCCTTAAATTCCATAGGTAACATAATTACCACATTTTTTGCTGTTTTCATAAATTGGTAAATAAGAGAAGGGGTTTATAATTACTTTATCACTGAAACCAAGATTAATAGAAGTTTCAACAGGGATAATTCTATATAAAGGGTTCAAAAGTTTCAACTACATTTCCAATAGAGTTTTATAAATACAAAGTATTTCATCTTATTAAAATAATTTAACTAAATACAGAAATTTACAGGGGTTGTTTCAGAATATAAATTTTATAAAAGGGGATCAACAGAATAAACAATTACAGGATTCTAGACATAAAACTTTATTTAGCAATGAAAACAGTGTTTCTAGGCAAAAAGTCTTTATGTGATAAAATAAAGCTGTCATATCTCTAAGTAAACAACAGGGTCTAATTAAGTGATTAAAAAATTTAAGTTAAGGGTAAATTTTGAAATGTTTATGTGTATATATAAGTAACACAACAGTCAAAATTATTCAAGGTTTTCCCCTAAGGTCAAACACTAATGCACTAGTATAAACCATAGTTCGATCTACATGCTAAAATGACAAATAATTCCTAAAATATTAATTTTTTCTTAACAGTATGTTCAGATAGTTGTATTCCCTAGTGCGACTGGTCTTAAAAAATTTGCAGTTTGTACAATGCTGGTTAAACAGTAGCTGTGATTTTAGAGTATTACACTACATTAGAAAGTAAATTATTCTCAAAAGCTAAACTAGGTTAATATAAAAACATGAATGTATTTATGACTCTATTTCTATTCTTATATATTAAATTGTGCTCAGATCTATGAGGTATACAAGCTCTTAACATAAAACAACTAAAAGACCATTTTATCAAGTTGGTTTTCTTCAAACTAAAGTGGTAATGGTAATTTTAAACTTATAAGAAGAGCAAATTTTATTGGGGACTTATCATTTAATGTTCTGTAACTGGACCTGAGCTTTATATTGCCCTCTACCCTGGGATAAAAGTGTGAATATATTTCTAAAAGTTATTGAGAGACTGATTTATTTAAAGATTAACCATTTACCACTTTACTCCACACAGGGAAAGTTGAAAGCTCTGTCAGCTTTCTTTGATTCATGTTTTAGATGTAACACCATACTGTGTTAACTAACATTCATATAGGCTTAGTAAACTATATATGTAATCTTTGAAAAATGACATTTAAAAAGAAGACAATGTCCAGCTTCAAAACTAGACCACCTTACCTAGGACTTGTGAAGAGCCGCACCTTACCTGGGATAAGGCTCTGTCTCCCACCTTACTACATGTTAGAGTGACTCCACCATAAGCCAGACTTCAGCTCCATTAATGTTACATGCAACGGATTGTATTTTGTTGTAAAATTACTGTGATCTCAAACAGGGGCTTGAATGTGTACTTCAACTGCTACCTGTTAGTGCCTTACAAAAGTAGATTAGGCCGTTATCTATGGACAGGTAATAAATAAAATGGGTAAAAGTAACTGTAAAATTATAAACATTAATGTTAAAGCCCAATATTCTTACTTTAATACTGCTAAAACTGGTTTGCTGGATTATTAAAATCAAGACTTAAACATTGAAATTAAGACAAAAGGGCCCAAAACAAACAAATGATAATTGGATCTTGAACTCAGAGTCAGCCTGAACTCAGGGAACAAGAGAACTTCTTTAAGGGCCTTCCCAAACATGGGCCACATGACCTCCTGATCAGGGAGATGCTGAGAGAACTAGAGGATGAAAAGCCAATCAGCACATCTACTGCAGAGGAAGGTCCTTAGAAAAGGGAGACATCCCTGAAGCTTCCAAAGGATTCCACCCCACCAAAGAGACACTATCTAGCGATCTGCTCTCAAGTTCCTCATGAGTGACCCCTTTGGGGACTCTGCTGACCCTTAACAACAGTTAGGAAGAAGGTCAATTTGACTGACTTGATCTTAAACACCTTGCAAAAACAGTAAAACCAATACACAGTCATTCCTGGACGTTTTAAAAACAAAAACAATAGTTATTGAAATGTAACTTGAAATGTACACTTGTATTAGCTCCTGAAGATAAGTAATAGTGGAGGTGACAAAAAAAGATTCTTAGAGCACAATTCCTGACAACTCCCAAAAAAATTGCCAGAGTATTAAGTTTTTAGTCACTTTAAGGCCTGCAGATCTTCCTAACCTCCTAAACAGGTAGACTGAATAGATGTCTGCTAGTATAATTCTCTAGTCCTAAGTAATATAAACAAAGGGATCTCTACTAAGCAAAGAGTTCATAATAATAAAAAGACATTTTACAAAAATCAGATGACATTAGGTAACTTAAGGAAATGTTGTGTTACATTCCTGATAACTCTGACAATATTAAAGATTTTCAAAAAAAGACCTTATCCTCTCAGTCTTCTTATGCTTTCTTAGTTTTGTTAGGCCTTGTTATGAAAAAACACCTCAGTTCTTCTACCTCCTTGGTAAGAGATTATTGATTTCTATCATCTTCTTGATATTCATTGACATGTTCCAGATGCTATTTATTTTGTACACATATGTATTTGTTTCTCTTATAGCACAAGACTTTCACCACTGTCGGAGTTTCCAGGACCCCCAGCCTTGGGCACGGTCAAGATGGCGCCTGACGCTGAGCCAAAAGCAGCCAGGTATATAGTAAACAACCAGCGAATTCCAATGATTGGCTAGTTAACGATGTGATTAGAGCATGCCCCCCTCGTGTACCTATTCTATGCCTGCAGCTGTCCGCCGTTTACCTCGTGTACTCTCCCCTGATTGGTTGAAGTGTATATAAGCTTGGTGGGTGGGGGAGTAAGGGGCAGAAGCTGAAGCTGGAGGGCGGAAGAAGCTGAGGGCGGAAGAAGCTGAGGGCGGAAGAAGCTGGGAGTGCGCAGAAGCTGAGAGAAGAAGCTGAGAGAAGAAGCTGAGAGAAGAGAAGCTGGGAGTGCACGGAAGCTGGGAGTAAGAGAAGTGTAGGAGAGGGACTGTGCATAATAAACTTCCAAAGCTTCAGACGTTTGTCGTGTCTCTCTCTGCGGCCAGAGGGAACGCGATAACTGGTGCCGAAACCCGGGAAGATGAAAAATAAGATATCTTAAAAAAATTTTAACAAGTTAAACCGGTTATAAAAAAGTTAAAGGGTATCAGGATACGCCATCAGCGGTCCTGGGGACACGCGGAATGTGGTCCAGTCGAAAGGTATCGGGATACGCCATCAGCGGTCCTGACGCATGGAACGCGGGTTAAAAGGTATCGGGATACGCCATCAGTGGTCCTGACGCGTGGAATGCGGGTTAAAAGGTATCAGGATACGCCATCAGCGGTCCTGACGCGTGGAACGTGGGTTAAAAGGTATCGGGATACGCCATCAGTGGTACTGAGTTGTGGAACGCGGTCCAATTAAAGTGAAAGTAGAAACACGCTTGATGCGGTCCAATTAGGGTTCTAAGGCACACTTGATAGATAGTTTTCCTTTCAGTAATCTCGTTGCTTCTGGCAGCTAGGCCACTGTTTGTTATTGTAACTGCCATAACTAAAGCTATTCAAATTAGTAACAATGGGGACTGAAACGTCTAAATTCAGAATGCAGCAACCCCTCAGGGAGCTATTAAAAAACCATAAGACGCCATTATTCAGAATGCAGCAACCCCTCAGGGAGCTATCAAAAAACCATGAGACGCCATTAAAGGAAAAAACAGCTAAAGTATTTCTCGATACTGTGGAAAGGGCTTCCCCTTGGTTTTTGGATGAGGGCTTTTTGAATACCCCACAGTAGAAACACTGGGGAAGGACTAGAAACCACTGTATGATCATATGTTCAAACCCTAGTAGAAATAAGCCCAGGGTTTATAGAAGAAAAGCTGCTCAGTGTGCCACAAGGGGGATCTTCATGAACAGGATCTAATAGCAACAGAAAAGAACTCTTAAAGAGAATAAAGTAAGGAAAAATTGAGTGGTGGTGACCTAGAAAATAATTGCTCAAAAAATTTAAGAACAAGGGAAAAAAGGGAACTAAGTCTAACACAAAGAACCCCCAAAAGGAATAACCAAGTGGTAGTGAAAACTTAAGAACAAGGGGAAAAGGTAAGAGAAACCTAAGCCTAATAAAAAGAGCTTCAAAATTTGTAGAACCTGCCCATATTTGAGGAGCAAATGGAGATACCATCAACCATTGAAAAAACTTTAAAGAGGCAGTTAAGACTATTTGGAAACAGGTATGCAGAGCAATGTTATCTGGAGGACAATGTCTAATTGGAGAGCTCAGTGGCAAGAAATAGCTGTTGAAACTGCTTGCAGAAACATAGTGGCAAGGTTTCCCGATAGAAATGTTAATAGGAGAAGGCCAATACACTTCAATAGATGCACAAAATCAGCAGCAAGGAGATAATGCCCTAACAAAAGATAAGAGATAACTATAGTAAAATCTGTTACACCTTATGCCCCAGGACTTTGCCCAAGGCGCAGAAGGGAAACACGTTGGGCTAACGAGTGCAAATTGGTTATTGTTGAGGGAAAGCAGCATGCAAGTGATGCTGCTCCTCCTCGCAATGGCGAGCCTGAGCCTTCCTCCAATAACAAAAACTCAGACGGAAAGGGAAACCCGGAACCTATGGGCCATTGTTAGCCTGGCCATATTTTTCATTTCTAATTAACACATTTTTTATCCTTCCTTTTCTTGTTTTTCACCAATTTCTCTACAAGCCTGTCAATTCTACTGATGATTCTTCAGGTCGTGCTACTTTTGGTGACAAAGATATCTCTAGCCTTTCTTTGCTTTAACAGGAGGAATTTTTGCACTTTGCCGTTGGAATCATACTACAAATCAGACCCACAGTAGAGCAACTCGTTCTGCTGACCCTAGCTGTGATATTGCTTTTCCTCCCACGTCAGCTTGTGTATTTCCTCCCTTTTATGTTTTTACCAACTAACATTTCTAATAACATCTCTTAAATGTTCACTAACCGTGTGCTATCTCTCACAATGCTGGAATGGTTCTTTTGCCACCCGTGCAATTTGCACATTTCTATCTTCCTACCAGTCCTAGTTTCTGTTGCAGATATAGAATTGCCAGTGTTATTATCAAGAAACAGGAGAGGCTTTGACATTGCAACAGCCGTGATCATTGTCATCACAGTCCTTGCAGTAGCAGCATTGACACAACCATAACAACGATCATTTGGCCGAGAATGCAGCTGCAGCCTTGCAGACCATAGAGACTCTATCAGAGAATGGACTCATTATAAGAACAAGTGGATACCTTGCAAGAACTTTTGGGACTGGGATGCGTTTATTCCCTGAGAGTTGTTTTGTGTTGCCCGTATTGTAACACTACTGGGATGTATATTGTTTCTGTATTTAATATGGCTATATGGTTTTTCTTCTATTTATAGATTTGTCAAACAGCGGGCAGGCTTAGGAGCTATGGTGGTACTCCTCTGCCTTGGCCTCCTTCTCTTCATTTGTTTTGGCATGTATCTACAAGCTAGCCAATAGAGAGATCAAATTATCTTTCATCAGGCCATGAACACCCTAAAGGCTGACAGCCCCCCATGAGTATGGCTCTTGATGCTGGACCGGTAGTCAAAGACGGGTAATGAAGGAGGTGGCTGTGTACCAACCTAAGACAGGAGCTGCAGCATGCTCTGCAGGCTCTGATGATGGGTAAGGACATATGCTGACCACTCAACCTAAGACAGACACGGTCCCGAGCCTTAGTTCAATAATAAAGAAGGGGGATCTGTCGGGGTTTCCAGGACCCCCATCCTTGGGCACGGTCAAGATGGCGCCTGACGCTGAGCCAAAAGTGGCCAGGTATATAGTAAACAACCAGTGAATTCCAATGATTGGCTAGTTAACGATGTGATTAGAGCATGCCCCCCTCATGTACCTATTCTATGCCTGCAGCTGTCCGCCATTTACCTCGTGTACTCTCCCCTGATTGGTTGAAGTGTATATAAGCTTGGTGGGTGGGGGAGTAAGGGGCAGAAGCTGAAGCTGGAGGGTGGAAGAAGCTGAGGGTGGAAGAAGCTGAGGGCGGAAGAAGCTGGGAGTGCGCAGAAGCTGAGAGAAGAAGCTGAGAGAAGAAGCTGAGAGAAGAAGCTGAGAGAAGAAGCTGAGAGAAGAGAAGCTGGGAGTGTGCGGAAGCTGGGAGTAAGAGAAGTGTAGGAGAGGGACTGTGCATAATAAACTTCCAAAGCTTCAGACGTTTGTCGTGTCTCTCTCTGTGGCCAGAGGGAACGTGATACACCACTAGAAAGACTCAATTTCTAACAAGGGACTCCAAACTCGTTGGCCCACCCCACATAGCCCCCTCTCTGTTTGCAGCAGCAAGAGCCGTCATCCTCCTTTTGCCTTTAGGGAGTAAGAATTTCCTAGAATTAGAGGGCTAATGATAATAAAAATATTAAAAGACAGTCAATATAGATACATAATTGGGTTGAATCACAAAAATAAAGGCCAGTTTGGGTCCAGAAAGTTGGAGGCAAAGGACCTCTGAGAAATTCAAATGTTAATGCTTCCAGAAATCTTCCTTAATGCTTACTATGAACCAGTTCCACTTCCAACCTGTTGTTAAGTCTCTCCAACAGGATCAAATTATGCTAGAACCAACCCCAAGAGATGACTAATTTCCAACACCAATTCAAGCCAGGACACTATATCTGTCAAATGGTTCCAGAATAAAGGACTAACACCCACCTTAAAAGGAGGGAACCTTGCTCACAGCATGGACTCATCACATCTGAGTCAAGACACCAAAAAAATGAACAGCCCTCAGAGACTCCAACCACCCTCCAAAGATAAGACTGAAAAAATATTAATCATTTTTTTCTCTTGCATATTCTTGCACCTCTACTCTAGTACTTGGGACATCCTCAGGCCAATATGACATCCATCTTATGGCACTGAGGGAACATAGTTGACGTGTGTGTCAGCTGTAACTTCATGCCTGGTACTTCAACTTTTTGAGGTTATCAAAGGGGATGAATTCTGTTACTGTTCACATCATTCCCCAGGTGTACTGTTATGAGGGGAGGGAGGAAAGGAACATATGGGTCTAATATCTAAAAGAGTGGCCCCTGTCTTAGTTCCCCTCCTAGTGAGAATAGGTCCAGCCAGCTCCACAGCTGAAGGGACCACTGTACTTATTACAGTAAACTGAAATTTAAAAACTGAAGTAGACTTAAGTGAATTAGAAAACTCTGTGAGCACCTTAGAAAATTTGATTCACTTGCTGCAGTAGTTTCCTTGAAAAAAAAGAGGGATATGTTTGCTGTTTTTACAATAGGGAGGATTATGTATGGCCAAGGGGAGACCTGATAATTCTAGAGTAACCACTGAGGTGTCATTCCTGATATTTATCTTTGATTAGAGAAAGGCTGAAGGAGAAGGAGGGAAGTGAAAAACCTGATGGAAATTGGCACCAATTTCTGTTCTCTTCATCCCCCTCGTTAAGTACTGTAATAACCCAGATGATGGGACCTTTCATTCTAGCTATACTGGTGCTTTTCATTGGGCTGTATGTGATAAACTATTACACCAAATATGTTAGAGATAGAATCCAATTTGTTAAACTAATGGTGTTAGGCACCATTACAATCACCTCTATACTAATGATGAATCAATGCTTTGATTATGTACACTAAAAGCAGTGGGGAATGTGACAGGCTGACAGATTTGGCTCCATGGAAATGCTATAGACCAGGCTTTATAGGCAATGACTAAAGAGACTCCACTTGGCTCTGAGACCCCATGTTATGTAGGAAATGCTTCTCCCATGGAAAGTTCCTACCTCTGCACCCAGAAATGATTAGTTAGCTTCTCCCATGGGAATGCCCACCTCTGTACCCATCTTCCATTACTTTGCATGACACATTTGGCAATACAAAATGACAATTCTCATATAATGAAAAATTCTTCTCCTTTTGAATCCTATTTTTCGTGAACAATATACTATGTTAACAGTGAGGTCAACAGTCATAGTTTAGATGTCAGTAACCATGCTTTTGTTTGTACCTATGAAAGGTCATTTTGACCCACTTCCCCCTCTGCTAATCATTTCAGATTTCAGGATGTTACTTTGTAATTTTAAACCATAGCAACAGACACTTATGACTGATGTACTGATTTCTGGTTCAAATAACCCTGCATCCCATGATCGAGTCTGATCTCCCAACAGCAATTTTTGGGGAATTGTGTGAGACAGTCAGCTGGCCGACTAATATAGACTCTCAAATTTGGACTTCTCAGTGGTGACTGGTCTGTTCTTAAGTTGCACCCCAAAACACCCTGTCTGAAATGGAATCTTTATCTCCACATCCAGAATTTTGTACCTTTATTGAGGTACAATGGAATACACAGTAATGCATATTTCTAAGTGTGCAGTATGAATACATTTGAGTTTTGTGAATGGTATGGACCAGGCTGTATGGGCAAATTTTAAAAACAGACTCCATTTTTTGCTGAGAATCTATGTCATGTTGGAAATGCTTCTCCTATGGGAACTCTCTGCCTCTCTACCCATCAACCTCTGCTTAGCATAGTGTGTTTGGCAACACAAAATGGCAATTCTTATACAATGTAAAATTGTTATCCTTTTGCTTCACATTTTTCTTGGACAGTATACCCTGTCAGAGAATGATTATCTAGATGTTAGTGACCATTCTTTAGCTTGCACCCAACCAGGATCATTTTGACCCACTTTCCCTTCTGCTTATGATTGTAGATCTTATGATTTTTTTGTATTTTTGAATCATAGCAAGAAACTCTTATGATTAAAATACTGACATGTTTTACTTATGGTCTAAAATGTGTCCTCTAACCCCTGGAGGGTGTCAGAGGGTTTCAAAGGGTATGGACTTGCAACATGCCCCTCCATCCTGCCAGCTGGTAAATCCAGACTGCCAACTGGTTAATTCAGATGGTCCTGTCTCCTGCTTTAAGATTGACTTGGTGATGTATTGCAATATCACCATAACATTTTGGAGGATCCTGCAAGATGATCACTGGAGTCTAAACTGTGGCTCTTGGGAGCATTAGAGTCCTGGATTCTCTGAAGCAGAGAGAGGGATCCTCCTTCTCTTGTTGTGGGAGTTCTCTGCTTTGCCAAGGTCTGCACCTGCTGTGATGACTAATTGGAGCCCACCCATAAAAGAGCACCTGGTTCAGTTCACTCCTGTAATTTGTGTCTGGTGTGGTTTATCCCTGTAAATCCAGAGGCTTTGAAAGAGGATGGAACTGCATGTGTTTGGAAGCACCTCATTTGTTCTCCCAGTTTGACTTGACTGTAATTCCTCAGAGGTTCCGAGGGCCCAATGGTAAATCTTTTGAAGTGTTTCATGGGCTCTCTGCTTGAGGTGTATCCAGAACTTGTTTGTCAATCTTTCCAAGTGTATCAAGTCCTTGACTGCAGTACGCAAGCTTGTATCAAGTGACTGTGAGTCTGAGGAGGCCATGCTCAATAACTAAGCACTCTGGCACATGGACTGTGATGACGGTCTCAAGGTTGGGATTATGTGGAGCAGAGTGTGTGTGTTTTGTGTTTCTGTCTTGTCCTGTTTGTTGTTTCTTTGTTTGTGTTAGTCTCTACCTCAGTTTGTACCTAACACTTTTTTCAACACTTTGCCCTAGCGAGACTCCCCAGAATTCTTTTCTCTCATCTTCCTATTGTTTCTGCCTATTGCTTTGTTAGTTTTTTAATCCAATCCTGGCCTGATTAGCAACCTGAAAAAACATGGTTAAAAACATTTTTAACCATGTTCATTTGCATTAAAATGTAAGCTTCTGCCCACAGGACTAATTAATGGCCATATCCTTTTGACTAGGAAAATTCCAAAAACTTAAAAGAATTGCAGGCATGAAAGGCTTCCGATATTGGAGTTGGTCCACCAACATGCCAGGCTAACATCTTGATGGCTGCTATCAAAGAGACTACAAAAACTGGTTGAGAACAAGACCCCAACTTGAGCAGACTCTCTGTAGGAGACCAATGGAAGTGGGCTCCCTTGCTGTCTCTTTGGGAAATTCCTTCAGAGAGGGTGGGATATGGCATTCTTAGACATTCTCTTAACTCTTTTCATCTCTGATGAGCAGGACCACATCAGAATGGAGGCCAGGAAGGCTTTAAAAATTCTATTTATTGGGTTCATCATTTTGATCTGGCACCCCCAGTTAATTTTTTTTTTTCAGATCAGACCTACTTTATCCAACTCTAAAGGATATTTTTACACTCTGTTTCATTCAGTGGCCAAGTTACCAGGGTTAACTCTACATCTAATATGTTTAAATGGCAACATAAGTATAAGGCCTTTGTCTGCTTTTTTTTAATGTTTATGTACACAAGTGTATTGTCATGTCTACATATGTTTGGCACCAAAATTGTTATATGAACTCATAAATTTAAAATGAATCCAAATGCCTTTCATTCATGTGATTTAAAAAGTTCCATTTAACTTGGGTTAACAAAATTTGTCTTTGTAGTTACTCCCACACTTTTGTTTCTAGGTGGTCACAAAATGATAAAATGTTAATGTCTATAAAATGTCTAATATCCATTGCTTCTAGATTTTTCTTCATCAGGGAAGAAATGGCTGATAATGTCCAATACTTGTCTTATATCTTGGATTTTAAATAAAATTAATTCAGATTTGACATGTGTGGGATTCATCTTGGATTTGTTTCTTAGAGACTTCTGATTCATTTACCAAGTTGAAATGCTAACTGTTAAATACAACAAGTATTCTTAACTCCTTAAGTTTCATAGGGTAACATATTGGAATATTCCCGGTGATTTTATAAATTGGTAAATAAAGAAGGATTTAAAATTACTTTGTGTCATCATTGAAAACAAGTTTATTAAGTGTCGCAACAGGTATAGTTCTATAAACAACTGGTCCAAAACTACCTTTCAAATTCAGCACTATAAATAACATGAAGCATTTCATGTTATTAAAATACAGTAATTTATCTCAATTCAGAAATTTATAAGTTTGCTTTAAAAATCTAAATTTTAAAAGGGGGATTTGACAGAGTGGAAAGAAAATTGAAAGGTTCTAAATATAGAATTTTTTTTAGTAAAAGGAAAAACAGAAAAATTGCTAGATTAGAATGTCTTTTTGTGCCAAAATAAAGCTGTAGTACAACTGTGTAAACTAGATGATGGAATTAAGTGATTAACAGAAGTATAAATGAAGGGTAAAGTTTAAAGAAAATGATTAACATAAAGACATAATCCAAAGTTCAGTCTATATGTTAAGATGACAAGTAATTTGTAAAGCATTAATTTACTGTTAACATGATGTCTGTTATGTTTTATTCTTTAAAGAAGATAGTCTTAGAAGTTTGGAGTTCATAAAATGCTAGTTAAACAGCAATTGTTATTTCAGAGTATTATACTACATTTTAAAGTCTAAATTTTTATTTGAAAGCTACACTTGTTTAATATAAAACATCAATGAAATGATTCTATATCTCTTCTTTGTGTATTAAATGTGCTCATATTTTCCAGTTATACAAGTCTTTAAAATAAAATGTTTAAAGAAGAATTTGTTGAATCTGGTGTTCTCCAGACAAGTTTTTGTTAACAGTAATTTTACACTGAGATATAAATATTTAAATGTGTTTTTAAAAAGATAACAAGAGCATGATCTATTTTAAGATTAAAAATATTCTCTTTTTGTTCCCATTTCTCTTGGACAAGGTACTCTATCATAAATGATAGTTTAGATATTAGTAACCATTCTTTAACTTGTACGCAACTAAAGCCATTTTAACCCACTTCCCCTTCTTCTTGTGATTCTAGATATCATGATTTTTTTTTGTAGTTTGGAATCATGCAACAGCTATTAATGAGAAACATGCTGACATGTTTTACTTGTGGTCTAAAATGTGTACTCTAAACACTGGAGGGTGTCAAAGGGTATAGTATTACAACCTGCCCCTCTGTCTGGCCAGCTGGTGAATCTGGACTGCCAGCTGGTTAATCAAGATGGTTCTGTCTCCTGATTTAAGATTGACTTGGTGACTGTTCCAATTCCACCATAATGTGAACACTCATCTTCAGCCATGAGGTATTCTAACTGGAGGCACAGAGAATCATTGTTCAGGCATAACCTCTCCTGAAATGTTATTACCTCATGGTTTGGAAGGAAACTTGCATAACTAAGGAGACAAAGTATGTGACCAATGTCCACCTTGGGAGGAATTGTATAAATATTTAACTAAATTAGGCATGGGTCATGGTGGCTTTATAATCTCACAATGTGCAATTCTGAGTGGATATCAATTCCACAATGATATCCACTGACATGGGTTGGAATCAGGACCCTGGACTCCCACATCAGTCCACTGCTAGGAATTTAGAGATCTCAGAAAAGACACATCCAGTATTTCCACATGTGAGGTCATTTGCACAGGAGAGATTTTTTTTATGAGGGTTTAATTACACACAGCTGCCCATCAACTCCATTTTTCATGAATGGGCTTAGAGAATTGACCTTCATGAGCAGTTTGAATAACTCATAGATTTAAAGCACATTTGCAATCCCATTATCCAGAATCAGTGTCTAAGTGATCTGCCCATCAGGCTCTAGAGTTCCAGTTTGACTGATTCCACAGCATAGGTAGTTCCTATTTACCAGGCCCAGCCTGCTCACCTCATCTTGGTATCTGAACCCAAGGTGCAATCTTGTCACTGACTTTGTAGGCTGGGTGTTTCTATGAAAGGATCATGGGAATAAAGGCAGGGACACTGAATCTGAATGGGAATACACATGTGCCATTGAAATACAGAAAGCTCCATGAACCATTGCAACTTCTGAGACACATGACCTTGGCCTACAGCCCTGAGCCATGCATTGTAGCATAAGAGCAGTGTGGAAGTTGATGCCAGGGTGGCATGACATGGTGTGGCCACAGCCTTCCTCCATGTCCATTGCAGCCCCTGAAAGCTGTCACTCTCAGGAATTAACACCCCACACAAAGATGTAGCTCTCTCTCCCTGTGGAGGGGTCATATTCTACCTTGAGTGTGTGTGCCTTGCTTGACCCCCATGCATCTCTCAATTCGGATGCCCCATTCTCCCATGAATATGTATATACTTTGTTATATGTCTATGCCTTTGAGACACGTCCTGAGATTCTATTCTCTCATGAATTCCAGGAATCCCAGTGTAACCAGGCATTGTGCCACATGTCTGTAATCCCAGTGGCTCAGGAGGCTGAGGCAGGAGAATTATAAATTCAAAGTAAATCTGAGCAAGAGCGGAAACCTGTGCAAATCAATGACAACCTGTCTCTGTATAAAATACCAAAGAGGGCTGGAAATGTGGTTCAGTTGTCTAGTGCACCTGAGTGCCATCCCCAAGTACAAGAAACAAAAAGAACTCCATTGGTCCTGTGGCAATCTCTTGGGAATATCTCAGAGCACTGTAAATTCTGGGTGTCCTTTAGGGGACCTTTGCCATCATTGACCTTCCTATATTTACCCAAATACTTTCCCTTGCCTGTGATGGATTCTGTGATCTCCTGCACTCATACACTCTCCTCCACTTTCTGCATTTAATGAGGAGGGTGTGTCCGTTCTGCAGAGCTGTACTCTCCGAGTAGGGGCCTCCCATATCTCACACCCTAAGGCAGTCTCAGAAGGTCTCTCCAGGCAGACACTTTCTCCCTGGGAGCCAGCTGTGTCCCCAGGGGAGACAAATTGTTTATCAAGTGTGCATCTGCCAAGGTGACACTGATGACTCTGCACATAGAGGAGGACCCAAGTGGACTTTAGCATCAGCTCCATTTGATGGAGAAGATGGTGGTTTAATAAAGTCATCAAACTGAGTCAGGCCTTTCCACTGGAGAGAAGCTGCCTCCTTGTCACCAGCATCAATGCCTCCAAGTTGTCCCTGCCTTACCCCAAGAGGAAGAGAGACACTTCTCCTTTTGAGATGATTTTCAAAGGGCATGCTTTTCCTGATCCTCAGGTACTAACTAGTCTACCCATCACACCCATTCACTTGGTGTCACATCCACTAATCACTTCTTAGCACTTAATTGGATTAGCAAGGTTTGGGTGTGAACAATGCATTCTCTGGAGAGGTGATGAGAGTTGTTTCTTCAATTACTATATGTGAAGCATCTTAAGCACAGAAGCAGGTTTAGTTATCAGAATTGTTCAGGAACTTTAAAAGAACTCTAGGTGATAAAGAAAATTTGCAAGTAGTGGACTGGGGCTGCTATGTTGGGAGGACACTTGAATTAGGTCAAACAAAATGAGGAAAAGGAAAAATTCTGGAAAAGAATTGTATTTCTCTATGTGTATGTGTGTGTGTGTGTGTATGTGTGTGTGTGTGATTATATGTATATATATTTGAAGATCCAGTATACTAATTAGGTATCCATACCATTATGCTTTGTATTCATTAAAAAGAACTTCGTGAATATAATTTTCATTTTTATTTATTGAAACAAATTTTCTTGCAAGTCTGATGAACAGTTTCCATACTGGTTTGATTGAGAAAAAAATATTTTAGAAATGGCTCTAACTCTATTTGGAAGAAATTATAAAGGAGTCATGATACAGGGGTTGCAATCAGTTTCTGTGATGTTTGAGGTAATTGTGGTGCTCAGGTGACTAAGGGAATGAGCTTGTTAGACAGCCCCAAGTGCTTTTAAAAGGGAAATTCTCTGTTTCTGGAGTCTTAGGGACCCAGAAAGAGAGAGACAGGAGCAGGAAAGGAGTGGCATAGTGCTGGGAATGACTGTTAGTCACTGGCAGGTTTGGACCACTGGACATGGAAGAGGGCACTATAGTATTTCCCAGCTTTCACAATGTACTTAGCCAGTGAGGGACCCCTGTGGTCTCTCTAGGAGGAGGGCTGATGCCAGAAACCCACCCTGTTCCTGCCCTGGAAATCAGAAACCCCACTTGAATCTCATGGGAGACCCGGGACATCAGTACTCAGCAGTAGGCTATCCTTCAGCCATGTGGTCATTGTCAGCTGTTCCATATCCAGAAGTGTCACTACAAACTCTGCAAAAAAACAAGTATGCTTCAATATAATCTGACATTCATATTCACCAATGACAAGTAGAGTTCTCATAAATAATTGAAGAATGCAATTTATTTCTCTCAACTTAGTCATGATTAAGTAAAATGCCAGGAAAGAATCTTTCATAACTCAGAAAGCAAAATAAAAAAAATTGAAAGCTCTTTAGAAAACCTTGCATGTGCAATCTTTGTAGAGTCTCCAAATCATCCTATCTGTGTATTTACAATCTGCTTCTAATAAAATAATTGCCTCAGAAATATAAATACCATGGTCAGAGATGCAGCATGTATCAAGGACACAATCTGGTACCCTGAATATAGTGGTGGGATGCAAAAGTTTGAGTCTTTGGGGGATAAACAGGAAATTGCACCTGATTAGGTTGATTGCATTAGTGTTTTGGACCAACTAATGACACTGGGGGAGTATAAAATCTAGGCCACTGATCCTTCCTCACTGTACATTCCCCTGGATACTGCCAGATGCATCTCCCCCTGTGTTATGTGTCCAACAGGCACCTATTCGACAACCTTCTCGCAGAAAAGACCAGGATAGTGAGATCTCAGGTTGGTATCCTTTGTCCAGGTGTTCTTCAGATTATTGCTGAAAAAATTACTAGATGGGAGAAAAAGGAGTGCCAGAGGTTTAAGTTCTCAGCTAAGGATTGTTTCATTTTAAACTGTGTATCTGCTGAGAAGGCTAAAATAAATCATTGTATATTTAATATATTCAAAAAATATTAATATTTCAGAGCGTATTTATCCCTGCATTCTGATACCTGTAGGCGGGTTGTGAATGCCAGTGAAAACTGGTGATTTATACTGTGGGTATTTGGAAACACTAGTGAGGAACACTTACAAATGCCAGAAGTTAATGGGATTTGCTGTGATCTTTCCACACTTTCACATGTAAGCCCCTGGTCATGTACACCCCATGTTTTTCTACCCATATCCTCCTCCCCTCTGTCCTCCACTCCTATCCCCTGCCCTGTCCCTGGCAGTTCAGTTTCTAACTTTTGCTCATTTCTCCCCTTAGTTTCCACACACAAAAGCAACCATTTGTCTTCTCAGTGTAGCACTCAATGTCCTTGGATTCCATGATTAATGTCTTCCAAAATAACAGAATTTCACTGTTCTTTGCAGTTGAATATCTATCATTCCTCGCTCTCTGCTCTTTGTGTTGGGTTTTGGTAGAGAATCCTGCTGGCATCACAGAAGGTGTTTGGAACTATTTCCTGATTTTTTTTTTTATGGAAAAGCTTGAGGTGCCTTGCTATAGAACATTTCCCAAAGTTTGGTGAAATTCAGCAGTGCGCCCATCCAATCCTGAACTTTTCCGTTTTGGCAGTTTCATTACCATTGATCCAACACTGTGTTTGTTATCTGTATATCTGCATTTTGAAATATTTTCCAAGGTTGGTTTTTATAAGTCATATATTTGGAGAAATTATTCTATTATTACTAGAATTTCCAGGAAAGGACATAGATTTTTTTAAAATAGAAAGCATGATTAATCATGCTCTGAATTCCCCTGGTATCCGTAGTAAAAATCCCTTCATTTTTAACTGAATATATTACAATTACACCCTTCATATTTTTTTTTATCTCTTATTGTAGTTTTTCAAGCCATAGTTTTCTCTCATTTTTTAAATTGGATATGGTAATAATACAAATTCTGCATTCATTTCAACAAGATTATGAAAGCATGGAGGAAAATGTTGTAGCTCAGACTCAGTAGTTGCCCTTCTTCCTTCTTCACATACCCAGTGGTCTTGCACATATTCTTCTGATCTTCTCTGTGATCACAGTTCTGCTCAAGATCAAATTGTGAAGAATGTCCAAGAGCGATTCCATTTTCTCTATGGTTATGAATTTACTTTTATTTTCTCTGTGACTCAGGAAATCCCAATCTCAGCATCTGTGGAAGATGCAACTGACTTCAACAACATGAATCAGTGGGTAGGGGGTTCCTCCAGCTTGTGTGACAAAGGCTCATTAAAACCAGAATGGAAGCAAAAGAAGAGGAGAACTGAGTAGAGGGGATCCCCACAATAGCAAGACCATAGGGTATTGTAGATGTGTGTAAAAGGGAAGCAAAGTGGTGACATGGGTTAGAGTCTGTGTGAGATAACAAATCACTCTACCTCTACCACTCAATGTCTACTTTCCAACCCATGAAATCCTAGCCTGGGACCTCCTCACAGGTAGACTAGGGCCCTGCAATGATGTCAGCAGGCACCTTATCTAACTTATTCACCCAAATGTTTGTCCTTTTGTTGAAATCTGGCACAGTGTACTCAAACTTGCATATTCTCCTCCATTATTCTAATTCCTTTCTATACCATGTGACTCCAGAAAAACTTTTAGGATCTTAAAGGTCCCTGGAATTCATGTTCCACAGGCCTGATTCCCTAACATATAACAATGTTTAAATATGTTTTGAAAATACTACAGCATTTCCTATGGCACTCACCATATGCTCCCTGAAAAATCACTGGGTATCTGAGACTGAATAAATGGAGATATATAAAAACAGATGTCTGTGCAAGGCAGCTTTAGGAAACCAATATACATTGTTTCAACAGAGCAGACTTGACTTCACCTTTCCTGTTTCCTCACCTGATGTTCAGAGTGTCATATTTACAGGTGCCTGTGCTGGGAACCCCAAGTAGTTTGTGAGTTCATTCACATACACTTTGATGACAGCAACATGGAATGGCAGATGCAAATCCAGGAAAGGAAGGAAGGATACAGACAGTGGAGGAATGAGAAAGAATCATGGAGAGAGGGAGAGGAAAGAGATCTTTTGCCAGATCTGCTCTCAGGAGTACTGAGTTCTGGGCCTTCCTCAGGGATAAAATTATTAAATGAGTAAGATGGGGAGAACTCCAGGTGACTTCTGCAGTTAGTGAACATGAGGAAGTCAAGGCTGTTCTGCAATTTCACACCGAGGTGCAGGAGTGGAGCTGAACGTCACCTTAAGCAGGCACAGTGGGGAGAAGGACTCAGCAGTGGAGCCGGCTTCTGTGATGAGCAGAAGTGCACCAGTATGCTGACTTCATCTAAGGCCGTGCAAAATATACTGACTCTGGAGAGGTTCCTTACAGGTTAGAGTATGAAGACATTGTATTCTCATAGACTATGTCCTCATACCTTCAACGATGTCCCTTGTTTTATTGTATCTCCTGACAAGTGAAGATATGAAGGATGTTGATGAAGAGTGGAGTCCTCAAATCAAGGATCAGGTGAGCAGCACCTTCCACTCAGGAGAAGGGAGTAGAGCAGAGCTGCTCAGGTGTTGATACTCATGGCCAAGTCTTTCAGTATATCCCATCTTAAGACTTCTGTGAAGATATTTAGTTCTCTCTTTCTGTGAAACTCAGTGTTCCTCAAGTACTTCGAGAAATGTTCACTGAAGTGCAGAATGTGGGAACTTTCAGGAAGGAGTAATATTAAACACTGACTATAACGTCAGTACCTCAGTTTTGAGTTCCCTTCTCAGAGGATTTTGGAAGTGGTGGTGCTGTAGACCCAGAAACACAACGTCCCCAAAATTGGCCCTTGGGAAGACAGCCAAGACCATAGGCTTGTAGGGGTTCTTATACCAAAAATCACATCAATCATAAGAGTCAGTTTCTATGATTCAAAATTACAAACTAACATCATGAGATCATCAACAGTGGGTGAAGTGAGTCAAAGTGACCCTTTCCTAGGTCCAAGCTAAAGAGTGGTTACTAACATCCACACAATCACCGTTCACATGGTACATTGTTCAAGAGCAGTAGGAATCAAAAGAGAGCAAATTTTTATTACATAAGACTGCTCATTTTGTATTGCTTAACATGTCATGCTAAGTAACTGATGATGGGTAGAGAAGTGGGGTATTCCTATGGGAGAAGCTTCTTACCTATGTTACATGGAGTCTCAGAGCAAAATGGAGTCTGTTTAGTCTTTTCCCTTAGAGTCTGGCCTACAGTATTCTCATGGAGCCAGATCTGTCAGCCCATCAAAAGAGGAGTGTGCAATGAAAATACCTGCAGCTGTGTCATGTTGAAGGTTCTGCAACCAGGAAATTTTTATCTGACCTTTATGTGGGTCACCTACAAATTGAGTTCCACCCCTAGGTGACACTGGTCCTAACAGGGTGATTACAAACATATGGGGATCAAGAATGGATTCTAACTTCTGTGGTTGTTGTTGTTGGGGCATTCCTCCTCCATTCTCCCCATAAATAGCCTATCTTCCACTAGACCCACAAGTGTTCCACATACTGCCATGCCCCTGGAAGAAGGATTTCAGGTATAGATTGAACTGTTGAGAATTTCTGCAGGCATTGAAGGAACAACCTTACTGTTCTGGTTCTTGCCCAGTAAGCATGAGGGCATGAGTTGGTTATACTTCAACTAGCCCCACTCATCATGAAAACAGCAGTATGCACTGAGAGAGAACGGAGCCCTCTATGGCCTGGACCCCTGATATTTAAAAACTTTGGTGTGATGATATTTGTGGTGTTTACCACATTGTTTACCACAAATGTCACGATTTGGGTGGAAATGTGATTCTCAGAATTGAAATACATGAACCCTTTCTGTCTACTCTCTCCTGAGTACATAGTGAAGTTGAAAATTCAAATATTAGATGAATTGATTACTGCAGAGGGCTGTTGAGAAAAATAAACCTTGTGAAAAAAGGATCTTTCTTCTATTTATTCTATTTCTCTTTGTTATGTCTTCACGCTCCCTTTTATCCTGTTTTCCTCTTTCCTTTCATCCTTCTTTCCCTGCTACTTCTACATTCTTTTTTCTTTTTCTTTGTGTTTGTTTGTTTCTTTTGTTACTGGTAATTGATGATCTAATACTGAGCTAAACACCCAGACTCTTTTAATTTTTTATTTTGACAAAGGGACTTGCTAAATTTTTTAGGGTCTTGCTAAATTGCTGAATCTGTATTGGGATTTGCAGTCTTCAAGGCTCAGGATCCAGAGTCACTAGAATTAATGCAGAACATCACCAAGACTGGCCCACCTTCTATATTTGAAGAAGGGGACTGGATACACATACCAGAATGTCATTGACAGAGTTTGGAGCTCCAGAGAGAACTGATAATGGGAGGTGTCACAAGTGAGGAATGGTGCAGTTTTGACTCTTGCATGCAATCTCTTGTACAGTGAAGACGACACAGTGATAAAATTAGTGACTGAGCAAACTTCCCTATCTGAAATTAAACCAACAGTCAAAATCTCTGCATGGGTTCAATACACAAAACAATAGGAATGAGTTCAGAACAAATATTTAAGATCTATAAACTGTGGTTCACTTCAAAGTACTGATTATATATTTGTCTTTCAATAAATAGAAGCAATTAAAACAGCCCTGGCATTATGATCATACCAAAGAGAATGGAATTGTCATAATTCATGGTAATGAAGTATGCACATGAAAGTAGAAATAATGGTTTTTGTACTTAGGGAATTATGTTCAATAAATGTTCAAATATATAGAAATTAATGTATGGATTTATAAGGAATACATAAACAATATTCAATATTTTACGAAAGTGATCACATACATACGAAGATTTATTTGAATGGAATGATACACCAGATGATGTAGTATACAAATCTCCATCCATTCATAGTTGTTTAACTCACAAAGCAAAGGAAGACCATCAGTAGTGTGGACAATGACCTAGTGAGTGTTCACTGATCTTAGAGAAAACAAAGGAATCAAACTGAAAGGAAACTCTATGACACTCATTTTTGTGGGAAAATCTTCAGATACAGTTCTGAAGTTGGACAATATGAGAGAGAGGACACAGAAACCCCAAGGTATAAAACCCACATGTGTGACCAAATCTTCCATAAATCATATGACCCAAGGATTAATGAGATAAGGTGCACAGGAAAGAAACCATACAAATATTATGTGTATTATCCCGCAATAGTCTTCAGCCCGCACTCTACACTTAGACGATGCAAGATAACTCTTAATGTACAGATGGCATTCAATGTCATCTCTGGAATACCCTTTATTAATAAATCTAACCTTAGAATTCACAGGAAAATGTATACTGGGCAGAAACCACATAAACATCATTCTGGTGGGAGAGTCTTCAGGTGCTCTTCTGATTTTGGAAAGCATAAGAAAATACACCCATGTGTGGGAAAGCCTTCAATCTATACCTTAAATCTAGTCAGCAGGAGATTCTACATTACATTTATGATACAGATTTTATCTGTGTTACAAAGCTTTTAGCCAGAACACTTTCCTTAGACACCACGAAGCAACTCACTCAGGAGAAAAATCATATGAATATTCTCAATTGCAAGGTCATAAGAAGAGAGTGCCTAGCCCCACTTTACCTTCTGGACCCTACCTGTATTCCTCCTGTTCAATATCCTGGTATTATACCACCATTCCCCTTTGCAGAAACTGGAAACCCCTTTAAGAAAAAACACCTAAAATATGTACGTGCCTAGATTGCACTTAGAAAGTAAATAATCTCTCATTTAAATTTTATTTACTCTAACACAAGGTAAAGACAAAGATGAACAAGTAAAAATTTCACATTTGGTGAGAAAATCATAAATGCAGATAGACAAAAGATGATAACTGGAGAGAAAAAGGAGAGGAAAGTAGTGTGGGGACATTGTTGAGTGGTAAAACACTACTGGTCAAATACACAACACAAAATTCAAGAAAGAAAAAGAAACAAATGAAGAGGGAAAAAGGAAGAAAAAGAAAAAAGGAGAAAGAAAGAAGAATAAAATAAATGTAAAGGAGACAACATAAAGGAGAAAGAAAATAATTTAATAAAAAAGAAAAAGTAGGATGATCCATTTTCCACATGGTTCATGTTTCTAGCCATGTCTGCAGTAATAACAGTTGTTCATTGCTTTTTGAGTGTATCTTCATGGGCATTTGCTTGAAGCAAGAGAAGTCAACAGGGTCCAATCTATGCCTGCAATTCCCCTGTCAGCAAGCTGGTTGTTTTGGGAACATCTGTTGGTCTAGTTGAAAAAACAATGACAGAGCTGGGTACATGGAAGGAGGACGGTCCTCCCACCTTCATCCAGAGAAGGTGGCATCTATTCTTCTCCCCTTAATAGTTTTATGCTTTACCTAGACCACAGTCTTTGGGGTAGGGTCATGATAGGGAAGTGACCCAAATTAGGTTCAGTACACATTCCCTACATCCAGACCCTTAACCATTGCGCATATCAGGTATATGTATGGATCAGTCCCCTGCAGTAGGCAACAGAATAACCCCCAGGAAGTAGGTTAAGAGTTCTCGAGCACCACAACTTCCAGGGTGGTCGAGAAGGTATCTTACCACCTAGGTGTTGAATTCACAGTCAGTATTTAACCTTTATTCCTTCCAGAACGATCACACATTCCAGCACCTCAGTGAACCTTTCCAGTAAGTCCTGGAGGAAGATTGAGTTTCAGATAAAGGAAGAAAATAAATGGCTTCTTGATGCCTTAAGATGGTCTACATGAAAACATGTGACCACAAGTACCAACACCTGAGCAGTTCTGCTCTACTCCCTTCTCCTGAGTGGAAGGTGCTGCTCACCTGAGCCCTGATTTCAGGTCTCTACTCTTCCTCAAACACCTTCAAGTCTTCTACTATAAGGAGATGTACTGAATATGAGGGACATAATCTGTGACAATAAAATGTATTGATGCTCCCGTCTGCAGGCAAAACTCCACAGCCCGCCTTCTCACCAAAGTCTCACATGCACACAGGATAGTGCTCCCCCTCTGCTCATCACAGAAGCAGGCTCCACTACAGGGTCTTTCTCCCCACTGTGTCTGCTCAAGGGAAGGGGCCAGCTCCACTTCTGCACCTGGTCAGAAAATTCCAGCACAGCCCTGCCTTTCTCAGGTTCCATAACTGCAGAAGAAGCTGGGTGTTTTCCACATAAGTCTTCCTTAAACCATTGCTCCCATCAGGTTTTCCCAGAGCTTGCTGCTCCTGAAAGAACAGTGGGTAGTAGAAACCTTTCTTCTGCCCACTCTACACTGTACATTTGCATCCCTCAGCAGTCTGTACCATTCCATACTTGTCTGGATGTGTATCAGTCACTGTAGTTTGCTCACACAGAGGGGTATGGGAAGGAACTCACACACTAATGGGGTTCCCAGGACAGTCATCAGTAAACATGATTCTCTGAACCACAGTTGAGGAACCAGGAAAATTGCAGAAAAGCCTACTCTACTCAGAAAATGGACTGAGTTTTCTAAAACCTGCCTTAGTCAGACATCATGTTTTCTGTATCTCCACTTATTCAGGCTAAGAAATCGCATGATCATTCTGGAGTAAATGGTGAGTTGTCCAGAACCAACTGTTGTCTTCAGAAGTAAAGAGAGATGGTGGCAGGAAGTGATTGTGCTCTATCTGTGTCCATGAGATCAGTACTACAGGATAGACTGGGTCAGGAACTAATAAATGCAGAGTACTGATAGTTTTGAAGATGGCAATCCCTGGCTCTGACTTGCAGTTCAGAAGCATCCCTGAGTCATTGGGCCCAGCTTCAGAAAGAGGTGGCAGTGTCTTAGGGTGCCAGGAGCCATGAGCAGCTAAACATTTTCCAGGGTTCTCACAGGTGTCACCTGCCTGGATTAAGAAGTTCTTTACCAGCCCAGACACTGTCTCTGAATAGGGAATCCAATGTCAGTCCCATTGGCAAGGAAGGAGAGATCAGCTGCTTAATTATCCCAGAGTGTCACAGATTCATTGTGGATACTGGGCAGAAGTGTTTCTTAAGTTTAGGCATGGTTAATGTATGTAGAGAACTGTGCTCCTTCTCACAATGGCAGTGATTCCCCAACTGCTGAATGGTAGGATCGCCTGGACAGTATGTAAAGCCTCAAGGTTCAGGACTCAAAATGAAGATAAAAACTCTTTTTTCTGGGTAAACCTATGTAATTTCATGACTTTATTATGGTACAAAGGAAAATACAGTGACACATACTTCACTGAACACAATGAATGATCTGAATTGCCACATTGAAGGGGTTCCAACTCATGCTGATTGAGCACCAGTATACAGGAAGTACACTTGGAGGAGAAAAATGAGTTTCAAATGGATGTGCACAGCTAAGTGCTCAAACTATGGACACGATTAAACATGGGGAGAATTGTGTTAAGATTAAAATGAATTTTAAGTACATATTTGCAAAGAATATAAATGAGCACAATGAGTGAGGACAAGGAAACAGTCTTAAATCATTTCCACTGACATACTCTGGTCAAATCCTTCCATTCCATGCCAGGACACTTCTGCAAAGACAGAGGTCCCAGTGATCAAACAGTGATGCTCTGAATTCAGTCATAGGAAAACAGAATCACATGATCCTCCTACTTACATTACAGTTCAATAGGTACACCAGCATCTCCACTCCCTTTTGCATTCTATGCACGGTATATGAAATCCTTCATGAGACCATTTGATAAATCACTTTGGAAACCCCAAAGCAGCTTCCATCATTCAGAGCAAGTGTCTAGGATTCAAAGCCTAGAAAAAGAAGAACAGAATAATAGCAAAAGTAGTAGAAGACTGGAAATAATTAAAATCAGAGCTGAAATCAATGAAATTGAAGCAAAAGAAACAATTCAATAAAAATGACAAAACTAAATGTTGGTTCTTTGAGAAAGTAAACAAAGTAGACAAACCCTTAGCCCCACTAACAAAGAGAAGGAGAGAAAAATCTCAAATTACTAAAATTTGTGATGAAAAAGGAAATATCATGACAGACACCACTGAGATACATAACATATTGAGAAGCTATGTCGAAAATCTGTATTCCAAAAAATGGAAACTAATGAAGACATTCACAAATTTCTAGAAACATATGCTTCTCCCAAACTGATCCAGGAGGACATCCACAATTTAAACAGATCAATATCAAGCAATGAAATAGAAGAAGCCATTGAAAACCTACCATCCAAGAAAAACCCAGGAACAGACGGATTCTCATTTAAGTTCCACAAGATCTTCAAAGAAGAACTCATTCCAATCCTTATCAAAGTACTCTAGGAAATAGAAAAGGAGAGTACCCTACTAAACTCGTTCTATGAAGCTAACATCACCCTCATACTCAAACCAGGCAAAGACACATCAAGGAAAGAAAATTTTAGACCAATATCCTTGATGAATATAGATGCAAAGATCCTTAACAAAATATTGGCAAACCGTATCCAAAAACATATAAAGAAAATTGTGCACTATGATCAAGTGGGTTCATCCCCATAATGCAAGGATGGTTTAACATCTGTAAATCAATAAACATAATCCATCATGTCAATAGAATTAAGGAAAAGAATCACATGGTTATTTCAATTGACAGAGAAAAATCATTTGACAAAATACAACACACTTTCATTCTCAAAACAGTAGAAAAAATAGGGATAGGAGGAATACAACTGAACATTGTAAAGGCTATTTATGCTAAGCCCATGGTCAACATCATTCTTAATGGAGAAAAAACTGAAACCATTGCCTTTAAAAACAGGAATAAGACAAGGATGTTCTCTTTCACCACTTCTATTCAACATTGTCCTTGAAACTCTAGCCAGAGCAAGTAGACAGACTAAGAAAATTAAAGGGATATGAATAGGAAAAAAAAATAACTTAAACTGTCACTATTTACTAATGACATGATTCTATAATAAGAGGATCCAAAAAACTCCTCCAGAAAACTTCTAGACCTCATCAATGAATTCAGCAAAAATAGCAGGCTATAAAATCAACATGCATACATCTAAAGTATTTTTATACACAAAGTGATGAAATATCTGAAAGGAAAATGAGGAAAACAACTCCATTTGCAATACCTCGAAAAAAAATAACATACAATACTTGGGAATCAATCTAACCAGAGCTAAAAGATCTCTACAATGAAAACTCAAAACATTGAAGAAAGAAATTCAGGAAGACCTTAGAAGATGGAAAGATCTCCCATGTTCTTGGGTAGGCCAATATTAATATTGTCAAAGTGGACATACTACCAAAAGTGCTATACAGATTCAATGCAATTTCAATTAAAATCCCAATGGTGTACCTTACAGAAATAGTACAAGCAATCATGAAATTCATCTGGAAGAAAAAGAAACCCAAAATAGCTAAAGCAATCCTTAGCAGGAAGAATGAAACAGGGCCTATCGCAATACCAGATATCCAACTATACTACAAAGCAATAGTAACAAAAATGTCATGGTATTGGCACCAAAATAGGTAGATCAATGATACAGAAGAGAGGACATGGACACAAACCCAAAGAAATACAATTTTCTCATACGAGACAAATGTGCCAAAATTATGCATGGAGAAAAGATAGCCTCTTCAACAAATGGTGCTGGAAAAACTGGAAATCCATATGCAACACAATGGAACTAAACCACTAACTCATACCCTGCAAAAAAATCAACTCAAAATTGATCAAGGACCTTGAAATCAGACCAGAGACCCTGCATCTTATAGAAGAAAAATTAGGTCCAAATCTTCAATTTGTTGGCTTAGGATCAGACTTCCTAAACAGGACTCCCATAGCACAAGAAATAAAAGCAAGAATCAATAACTGGCATAGATTCAAACCAAATAGCTTTCTCTCAGCAAAGAAAACTGTCATCAATGCAAAGAGAGAGCCTACAGAGTGGGAGAAAATCTTTGCCACTCACACTTCAGATAGAGCACTAATTTCCAGAATCTATAAAGAACTCAAAAAACTCTACACCAAGAATGCAAATAACCCAATCGACAAATGGGCTAAGGAAATGAATAGACACTTCACAGAACAAGATCTACAAGCAATCAACAAACATATGGAAAAATGTTCAACATCTCTAGTAATAAGAGAAATGCAAATCAAAACCACCCTAAGATTCCATCTCACCCCAATTAGAATGGCGATTATCAAGAATACAAGCAACAACTGGTGTTGGCGAGGATGTGGAGAGAAAGGTACACTCATACATTGCTGGTGGGGCTGCAAATTAGTGCAGCCACTCTGGAAAGCAGTATGGAGACTCCTTAGAAAACTTGGAATGGAACCACCATTTGACCCAGCTATTCCACTCCTTGGCCTATACCCAAAGGACTTAAAATCAGCATATTACAGAGATACAGCCACATCAATGTTCATAGCTGCTCAGTTCACAATAGCCAGATTGTGGAACCAACCTAGATGTCCTTCAATTGATGAATGGATAAAGAAACTGTGTATATATATATAATGGAATATTACTCAGCCATAAAGAATGATAAAACTATGGCATTTGCAGGCAAATGAATGAAATTGGAGAATATCATGCTAAGTGAGATAAGTCAATCTCAAAAAACAAAGGACGAATGACATCGCTAATAAGTGGATGATGACACATAATGGGGGGTGGGAGGGGTTTGCGTTAGGGTTAGAGTTAGGGTTAGGGAGGGGGGCAAGAATGGAGGAAGGAAGGACTGTATAGAGGGAAAAGATGGGTGGGAGGGGTGGGGGTGAAGGGGAAAAATAATAGAATGAATCAAACAACAATATCCTATGTAAATTTATGATTACACAAATGGTATGCCTTTACTCCATGTACAAACAGAGAAATAACATGTATCCCATTTGTTTAAAATAAAAAAAATAATAAAAAAAGAAAAAGAAAAAGTGAGATTAAGCAAAAATGCATCTAAACACTATTTTTCAGCCTTCACATTAAATGTTTGCCCATTATGCCTTTCCTTTCTACTGTCATGAAAATATTGGAACCTCTAAAAATGTTATTGAAATCAACATTTAAAGTGCTGATATGATCAATTGCCATTTAGAATTTTTTTGATATGTGTTACTTTATTTCTTTTGAGATTCCATAAAAAATTTTTTCTGTGTTAAAAAAAAAAAAGAATACAAGCAACAATAGGTGTTGGAGGGGATGTGGAAAACTCAACCATTGCTGGTGGGGCTGCAAATTAGTGAAGCCACTCTGGAAAGCAGTGTGGAGATTCCTTAGAAAACTTGGAATGGACCCACCATTTGACCCAGCTATTCCACTCCTCGGAATATACCCAAAGACTTAAAATCAGCATACTACAGAGATACAGCCACATCAATGTTCATAACTGCTCAATTCACAATAACCAGATTGTAGAACCAAACTAGATGTCTTTCAATGGATGAATGGATAAAGAAACTGTGGTGTATATACATACAATGGAATGTTACTCAGCTATAAAGAATAATAAAATTATGGCATTTGCAGGAAAATGGATGAAATTTGAGAATATCATGCTAAGTAAGATAAGCCAATCTCAAAATCCAGAGGACAAATGATCTCACTGATAAGCAGATGATGACACATAATGGGGGATGGGAGGGGGCAAGACTGGAGGAAGGAGGGACTGTATAGAGGGGAAAGAGGGTTGGGAGGGCTGGGCGGGAAGAAAAAAATAACAGAATGTATCAAACATCATTACCCTATGTAAATGTATGATTATGCAAATGGTATGCTGTTACTCCATGTACAAACAGAAACAACATGTTTCCCATTTTTTTACAATGAAAATAAACTAAAAAAATAATAAAAGTAAATAATTTTTAAAAAGAAGGAAAGAATGAATGCAAGAGTTCATTATACAACACAGTGACTATCACTGATACAGGATATTTTCTGAAAGTGTTTGAAAATGGATACTTTCTCATCACAAGAATGAAAACTCATTATTAACATAATGATTATATGTTAATTAGCTACATTAAGTCATTCTACAATGTATATGTTATTCAAACCTCATGTTGTATATCATAAATACAATTTTATTTGGCAATTCAAATTATAGAAAAGAAACATCAGAATCTATATTTTCTAGTCTCAAAAATTTCTTAAGGCAACTATTTAAAAAATTTTTATGTATATAATCTTATTGGCTTTACTCCAGAATAAATATCATATTTATAAAAAATAAAAAAATAAAAACCATAATGGAACACCTAAGAGATTGACTATAGAAATATACATATTTATGCATACACATATTACATATTATATACATTCATATGTATATATACATATCTATATATGTATACATTATTTTTTTTCAAAATGAAAAGTTTAAGAAGCAATAAAATAAAACTGTTGCTGTATTCCCTCTGATATATGAGAGAGTGGGCTATTGCAATACAAACATTCCAAAAATTTTCTGAGTCTGACAGTACCAATATTCAACCCATTTTCCAAAATATTACATCATCAAAATTTCATTTACTCTCATTTACCCAACTTTCCACTGACCATCATGTCAGGTATTTTTTGTTTATTTTTTTTAACTATACTAATAATTAATATAAATATATATAAAGTATATATTGTAATTAAAATGTATAAATGTTCAACACTGTAAAATGCAAGCAATAAATATATGCTCCATATATATGTCACACTTTAATATCAATACGCCATTATGTTGAAAGACAAAGAAGAAAATAAGCATGGGAAATCTGAAGTAGAGTTGCTCATATAAAGCAAATTTGAAGTAAAAGAATTTTCAGAGGTAGAGGGGATTATTTCTTAACTATACTAGAGTAATTTCTTCAAAAAGCATAAAAATCCTGCCTGTGTATGTACCCAATAACAAAATTTCAAACTACATGAAGTAAAATTCATCAAGCTTAGAAAGACAAACCTATAATCATATTTGGAGGTTTGGCATCCCCTTATGTTGCTGGAGGGAGTAATGAGATTGAAGGCTTAACAACATTATCAGCCACCTGGACCTACTTGTTATTTTTAGAGCACTGTACACAAAAATGAAAATTAAAAAATTCAGAGGAATGAACCATATTCTGTCATAAAATAAGCTTTGAGTAATTTTAAAAGTTTGAAATCATGAAGACTGAGTTTCCTTCATGATTCATTACATTAGAAATCAATCACCTTAAGATATCTAGAACCCCACTCCCATATCTCAACTATTTAACATTAAATGGCACAGATATAAATATCTTCTCAAAGAAATAAGAAAGCACAATAAAATTAAATAAACGGTGCTTGGGACTAAGTGATAATAAAATCTTAAAAATCTGATAATCTCTGGGATGAAATAGTACTTGATGAACACTTATAACTGAAAGTATTTGTCTCAGAAAGAAGTTAGATTAAAAATCAATTTACTTTCAAATTAGGAAGAGGGAAGGAAAAAATAAGAGTTGGAGCAGAAACATGGGAAATAGAAAAGAAATAATACAGTAAAAGTTGATACAAATCTAACAAGTCTAATCAAGAAAAAGCAAGAAATCATATCAATGGAAAAGAAGCTATCAAAACAACCCTATGAATGCTAAAATGCATTAACATTAAAATTGTATAGTTATAATTATACAACTTATATATCTTGACCTACTTTAGAAGATAGAATCCCCTGCTTGTTTACACAGTCCCTGTGGTGATATGTTTTTTTCCCAACTTCTTACTGTCAATCTGTGGATGTATTTTTCTATGCGGTGAGTGTCCTGGAGACAGAAATACATTCGGTTTTGTTTATGAATCCAATATTTCAGTCCATATCTTTTGATTGATGAGTGTAGGCCATCAATATTCAAGATTATTTAGAGATATGATTTGTGTTCCAGGTCATTTGGGTTTATTTCTAGTTTTTAATTTCAATTACTTTCTTTTTTGATTGACTATTCCTTTACTATAGTTCCTCCCTTCACTGGTTTTCTTTTTTTAATTTTATCTTCAGGGAATGTTTTGTTGAGAATATTTTGATGTGCAGGTTTTCTGGTTGCGAGTTCTTTTACTTGATTTCATCAAGGTAGGTTTATTTCATGTGCAAATCTGAAACTTAATTTTGCTGGATATAGGAATCTTGGATGGTATCCATTTTCTTTCAGAGGTTGGTGTATTTTGGTCCAGTGCCTCCTGGCTTTGAGGATCTGGGTTGAAAAATGAGCTGAGATCCAAATTGTTTTCTCCTATATATAATCTGACATTTTCCCCCCACAGTCTTTAAAATTTAACTCTTATTCTGGGTACTAGGCATGTTCATTGCAATGTGCCATGATATGGCTCTGTTGAAACTTTGCACATTTGGAATCTTGTAAGCCTCTTGTATTTGAATTTCCAATTCATTCTTTGTATTTGAGAAATTTTCTGACACTATTTCATTGAAAAGATGTGCATTCTTTTGCTTTGTCTCTCTGCATCTCATTCTATCCTGATAATTCTTAAATTTGCCAAGGAAGAAGCAAATGACCCCCAGCCTCAGCTGTAAGGCACCCTCACAGGCACACAGAAGACCCATGCCCTTTGCCCATTGCACCACCAGACTCCACTCCAGGGAACATCTCCCCATGCTACCTGCTTGATGGGAGGGTCAGCTCCACTCCTGCACCTGGACACAAAGTTTCAACACAGCCCCAATCCTCTCAGGTTCTGTTGCTGCAGCAGCAGCCTACTGACCTCAGTCCCTCTCACTTGTGGAACACTGCACTTGTGAGACCTACGGTACTCAGTATTCCTGAGATGAGTTGGCATTAGAAATCTTTCCTCCTTCCTCTGCACTGCCCTTACCTATTCCTTCTCATGTCTCCCTACTTCCACCCCTTCTTTCCTGTCCTGGATGTGCCAAGATCACTGTACATGTCTCATACCAAGGGGCAGGTGAATGAGTCATGAAATGCATTCAGGTTCCCAGTAAGTTGTTGCACCCAGGACTCCCAATACACAGGAGGGAAAAGAGTGTGGTGTAAGGTACTCTGTTTAAAGAATGCCTAGTTTTTCCAAAGGACCTCACCATCGAATATCCTTTCTATATGTATCTCCAATTGACTAAGATAGAAATGAAGTTTTTTCAGGGAGAAAAATGGCAAGCTTCCCTGGAACCTACCGTAGTTTGGATGATGAAGGATGGTTGATGTGAGGTGCTGCATTTGCTGTGCCTGCCTTCCCCAGCTTAGAGCTTCAGCAAGACAGATATGGAGGAAACTAACATCAGTCTGGCCAGTGATCTTATTAAAAATCTAAATCCATGGTTCTAGCCTTGAGTTCCAGAGTCCTACTTCTTTAGATTTGAGTACTGCTTCTTAGAGGTGACTAGCACTTTAGGATTCCAGGAGCCATATTTAGCTCACTACTTCTCCTCCCTGGTTTCCATTAGAATCCCCTGTCTTGTTTTAAGAAGCATCATCACTCCAGACACTATCCCCAACATCAGTGCTCTCAGGGAGGAGGGAAAAGCACTTGATTAATCTTCCCTGCAGAACCACAGAGCTTTTCTTGACCCTAGTCAGAGGTGTTTCCAAAGGTAGAGAAGGAGATGGCTTGCCAATGACTTCTGATCAGTGCTAACCAATATCAGTAAAGTACCAAATCTGCTAACTTTTGCAATCACCCAGCGAGTATTTTGAAATCCCAGTGCCCAGGTATTAAGTAAAATACAAACTCACTCACAGAGAACTTTTCATCTTGGCTAGAATTTTTAAAATTCAGTAGGAATGAGGGGAAAATACAGTGATATATATTTAAGTGCACAGGATGAATAAACATGATTGCCATATTTGTTCATTTTAGACTCTTCTTCAGAATGTGAGGCAAATAGAGTACAGGTTCATCAGATAAATATGTTGAAGAGAAATGATTCTCAAGGGGATTTGCTGGGTAAGCAGTCACAATATTGATACTCCCTCCTACATTGAGGAGAATATTAACATCGAAATAAAATATGTTTATAATGATTTTTAAAAATCCCAGTTCATGAACAGAAAATATTGTCCAAAATGAACTCCACTGATATCCTCCAGTGTCAAGGGGTATTTTCTGATGCAGTGCTCTGCTGAAAACATAGAGACCACAGAGATCACCCAGAGGTTCCTCAGATGAGTCAATTGGAAAACAGGAATAATTTAAACCCTATATTTGCATTACAGCTCACTATCTATAATATATATCAACTCAGATCTTCCTACATCTGATTTCATGTAAAACCCCTCAAATGCTGGCTTACTAAGTGCCCATGATTAATGCCAATTTATTTTCACATGATTTACAGTGTCAATGTCTGTGTGTCTGTTTCAGCACTTTGGGACTCAGCAGTTGCACCCATTCTACAGTTGGGAAGGTTCCTCTTCTCTAGGTGCAGCCTACTCCCTGTGTCTTTGCCTCCTCAGCCCCACAGTGCTTGCCTAGTAACATGCGTGTGGAGTGTGAGTTTCCCCTTCTGTGTAAATCTCACTCCCAGTCACTGTCCTCAGAGCAGCAAGACACCTGATGATCTTCATAGCAGACGCACACAGACACATGGGAGTCCTGTCCCTTGGCCATCACCAGAATGGGAGGGCTTTCAGCAGGAAGTTGTCTTCTCAGGAGAATGGAAGGAGGCAGCTGTGATGAACTGGGAGCTACACCTGTCTGTGTCCAATCTACTGGAGACCATTCTAAGGGTGTGTTTTGGAACATAGATGGATGGTGGATGATGGAATGTGAAGTAGGACTGCCTGGAATTCAGGACCAGTCTTTTGCTTGGAGGGTGCAGACATTGCTGGGCATCTTGACTGGTATTGTCATATATCCCAGAATGACACTTTTGCTCCTAGTCCACGTACACCTGGCAGATGTAGGAGAGACTGGAGAGACCCCAATCCAAGACCCTGAGAACTCTCCTGGGGAGTCTGGTTCTGACTGAGTCTAGGATTCTTTTGGGCATTTTGACAAGTCTCACTGGGTACAAGGACATGTCCCTTTTCAGGGCCTGTGCTCACTTCAGTGTCCTGGTCCCCTCTGCATGCTACAATCTGCAGGCATGTGGCTGGGACACACTAGGACTTTTCTACAGTGCTTGAGAGTTGTGCACCTGGCCCACATCATGCCTTTTGAAGGCATGACATGACTCCAAAACTTTCAAAACTTGGAAGAAGACTCCCTCTGGCTTTGGGACTGCTGTCTTCATATGGAGGGCAGGATTTTGGCCAGAGTGCCTTAATGCTGGCAGTCAAGTGCCAGGGAAAACCACTACCTTTCATTTCCTGGGCCCAGGAGATACAAGTTCAGATGTGTGGATGAGAGTCTCAGCAGTACCTATGGTCTCATGTGACTGATGTTGACGGGGGGCTGACTCAAGTGGGCAGGGTCTAGGAGAGATCTCCCCTGGGTTGTTTGAATTGGCATTGGCCTGCTTTCATGCTACAGGAAAAGACAGACACATAAAATATTCATTAGTATTTGCTCTACATCAAGTGAAAATAAAAATCTGTCAATCATGATATGGAACATAGAACTTGAAAGTTAACTGTAAGATAATAACAAGTAGTCATTTTCAACTTGAGGTAGTGTTCCAGGTGTGGTGATAAAATATAAATATGTTAGCTTATCCAATGATAAAAATCATGCAAAATTGGAAAATTAAAATCATTCTTAATATTTTGTGTGGTTATAAGGTTTTAACAGGCTCGTTCCTGCTACTTGTATGGAATAAAATTGTCTAATGTGATTTGGAGGACACTCTAATAGCTGGCAAGTTTTGAAAACAAGTTGAGTGTATGCACCCACACTAAGTAAGAATATCCTGCACTAAGATTTGGTCTTGTGCAGCAATTTAATTCAACCATTCCTCTCTGGCAGGTAATTGAGAGATGTGCAAGTCCCTCTACAAAGAATTGGAAATATCAGAGCTGAAAAATACACAAACTTGAATCACATTGTACAGAGCAAATTGGAGCAGATGGCTCATGCAGAAGAGACATGGAATGAAGCCAATAAGTGCTGCCCAAAGTTGGAAAGAAGCAGCGCAGAAGGGAGAGACTCACCTTCAAGCAGGCTCAAGGCTCTGTCACTTCCTTCCAATGTGTCTGCTGCCTCTCCTGGGGACTCTTGGTATATTTCTGGGGGAGATCGTTCTGCTGCTCCTCTTCTCTACTGAACAAATAATGTCAATTATGTGCATCCAAGTGGAGAAGCAGAGTTTAAGGTCCTGGTCTCATTAAGTGATTGGTGATACACATATTGTAGCCCTGTGACAATTGCTACATCGTGTCTTCCCTCAGGTCAGACCCTTACCCTGACTGCAGGCAGATGGTCTTTCTCATTTTCTAACTAAGTAGTTTTATATGTTCTCCATTCCTTCTGTGCCTGTAGTGTGCCACACACCTAGATGTGCTCTCACACCACCCCTTTACTGATTGGACATGAGAAAAATGAGCCCCTTGGTGTGGTTTCCTGATATAAAGATTTTGTCTATTCCTTTCCAGTTTTTCTGTAAGTGCCTGGAGATGGCTGTGCAGTGGTGTAGAGAAGGAGAGACACAACTACCTTGGATTGCAGTGGAGGGGGGATGACTTCCTTTCCCATGCTCAACTTTGCATCTGGTTCTTTTGCCTCTCAGGCTAGTTAAAGCCTCCTGTGATCTGGAGATTCTCAGGTTGCCCTTGTGCCTGGTCCTCCTTCTCCTGCTGTGGACCCAAGGCTTGTGTGGCCAATGCCCCCCCCATCCCAGCACTTCACTGGCCATCTTCTCCTCCTTCAAGTGTTTCCAAAGCCCCACATTTCTTGCACTTCACCTGTGGGTAGAAAATGAAAATGTTAGTGCATGAGCAGAACCACAGCCAATATTCCATTATCAAGAAAAGGACAGATTTTCACATCTTAGTATTATATTTTTGGGAGAGAATCAGATAGGAGGTCCATTTCTAGGGTACTGGAGATGCTAGAGTGGTTCCCAAAACCCAGAGTTGATGGAGGCACAAGTAGGAAGGACTACACAATCTGAGAGATGGGATACTGAGCCAGGATTCAAAAAGTGGACAACATCCTGGCTGGTTGTGATACTTATTTGCAGGTACAGCAGTCACTGGCAGTGTAAGAACAGACCAGTTGGCCTGATGGGGAGTTCAAAACTAGGCCATCATGGGATTGGAATTGTCAAGTCAGTTACAGAGGCAGAACCTCTATGATCTAACCCAGGCTCCTTAATCCATGTTGGCCCCTGGCTTTCCATATACCCAGGTCTCCACTTACCCTGGGACTCTCCTACTCTGGTGAGGGAGCCCTGGGACCCACTACTGCCCTCTGCTACTTTTTCACATTCTGAATATTAAAGGATCTATGTAGCTGAGGGTGTGAGGATCTATCTGTCCATGGCCTCATCTCCTTACAGTCAGGTCTGTGTTCCTCAGGTGTCAGATTTAGAATTCTCTCAGTCACATGGAAAATAAAATGTCCTATTCACTGAGAAACAAATGCCCTACTATGTGCATTTCCTTGCCTTTTTGTGTTAGGTAGAACCAAGACCACATAGTCAGAACTATTCCACACAATGTGATGCCCCATTACCACATGTTTCTCCATTCTCTGCTATAGTCACCTGGTCCAAGGATGGTACCCTGTCCTAGGCCAGACACATTGCCTGGTAATGAGACATTTGTTCCCCCAGTGGATGATTCTAGAGAACATGTTCATTTCTATTGCAACACAGTGTGTGAGTGTCAACAGAGGAAGTGATTTCCTTGAGTGATGAAAGAATCATGGCCATGAGGACTGGTATATATATAGTTCTCTTACACAACTATATGAAAACCAAACTATTTTCATATCTGACCAACTGTGAGTTCAGGAGAGACTGTTTTCAGATAAATGTTCCAAAGAAAATCTATTATGTATCATACTTAGAATTGAAGTTCATAATTTGCATTGCAATATCCTGAATTAATTTTAGCACCCTGCTATTCAATTACTTTCTCATAAATATAAAATTCATGCATTTGTTTTTTAAATTTTTATTATTTTTTATTTCTATTCATTGAACACAAATGGGTTACAACTATCTTTTCTCTGGTTGCACACCAAGTAGAGTCACACCATTTGTGTGATTACAAATGTCCATAGGGTAATGATGCTTTTCTCATTCTATTATTTTCTTTTCCCACCCTTACCCACCCCTCATTTTCCTGTACACAATTCATCCCTCCTCCATTCTTGCCTCTTTCCCATCCCCCATTATATATCATCATCCACTTATCAGATAAATTATTCAGGCTTTGTTTTTATAGGATTGGCTTATTTCATTTCGCATGATATTTTCCAACTCCATCCATTTAACTGCAAATTCCATAATTTTATTCTTTATGGCTAAATAATAATTTCTTATGTATATATTTGTATATATATGCCACAGTTTCTTCATCCATTCATCTATTGAAGGGCATCTAGATTGGTTCCACAATCTAGGTCAAATTGTGGGTCAAATTGTGGGTCAACTCTGGGCCAAATTGTGGTTCCATTCAAAGTTTTCTAAGGATTCTCCATACTGCTTTCCAGAGTGACTGTACCACTTTGAAATAAAATGAACAGAGGAAATATTTAGACTTGGCAAATTCATGTAATAAATTAGGCACCAAATCAAGAAATTACATATTGAAAATATTGACAAAATATCCTGATTCTTTTCTGACCATGGTGGACTGAAGCTAGGAATAAACAGAAAGAGAAATTTGGACATTTTATAAAATATTGAAAATGAATAAGTGAGTTTCCAAGAAAGAGTTGGTGATTCAAAAATGGTAAGGAGCAATCTGGGATGACAAAATAGAGGAAGCTGCATGTCTGGAGACTTGAATGAGTGAAAACAATAAAGTAGACAGGCAGCTTCTCCACAATGTGGGTAAACAAATAGAAGGGGGGGTACTTTCATTGATCCTAAAACTATTCCTACAGAGCAGTCCGGGGACACAGGAGGTTAGATAAAATAAGAAAAAAATCCCCAGTGGCACAGACACTGAGACAACACAGCTGGATGTTGTAGTCACAGTGGTCCCTCCATCAGAATAACAGAGGGATAAGAGAATTAAAGGAACCAGCAGTTTTCAGAGGCCTGGGGACATGTCTGGGGACAGAGCATTTAGGGAACAAGGACATTGAAACAAGGACATCTTTCAACAAACCACAAAGACACACTGCATGATATCTGAGTGTGGAGGAAAAAGCCACCATCTCTCCAGGTGGCATAAGGAGGAAAAAGAAAAGGACGATTTTGCAGCTGTGACTGGGGGGCTGGCAACTGAGGAAGCCAAGTCCTGGTAAACCTGAGTTTGACTTCAGATGTAGGCCCAATAAACACACACTGCATGACACAGAGTGCATTTAAGGGTCCAGAAAAAAATCACATGTGGAGAGGGAATTACACAAGGGTCAACTGGTGTCAGAAATCCACCTCTCTTTACCCCTCCCCCTCCAATATGACTGCTTGCAGGACCAACTGTGAGAGACACATCTGGCTGGGAACTTTGAAGTTTCGGGGCAGGAGAAATTCTTTGGAGACCAGGAAACGTGGCATCTGCAGGTGATATAGGGAACTAAGTATTGACCCACCTACCCGATGAGTGGAAACCAAGGGAAGCCATGGGTTAAAATCAGACAGCATGGCCTACAAGTACTGTGTGCAGGAGGTGTGCTGATTTAGAATCTCCAGACCAATTGCCATTTGGCAAAGAGTCTCCAGCCTAACAAAGCCTAAACCCTGCCTCCAGGAATTCCACATCTGGGATTTCCTTTCTCACTCCAGCAAAAGAGACTGGAGCATAATGCCCCAGAAGACCACACCTAAAACTGCAGAGAAGAGAAGCTGAAGATATTCTGAACTAAATTGGAAATAATTCTTTAACTTCACATCAAGATTTTTAAAAAATTCTTTTCATTGCTTAACTGTGACCTTAATGGTACATTAATACAGTTTATACATTTATACAGTTTCCTATTTTCTTCTTCTCATTTCTAGCATTCTTGAAGCCAATTATTTCACAAGGATTAGTTCTTTTTGTTTTATTGTAAACAAATGGGATACATGTTGTTTCTCTGTATATAGAGTAAAGGCATACCATTTGTGTAATCTTAAATTTACATAGGGTGATATTGGTTGATTCATTCTGTTATTCTTCCCCTTCCCCCACCCCTCCCATCCTTCTTTTCCCTCTATACAGTCCTTCCTTCCCCCATTCTTGCCCCACTCCCTAACCCTCACTCTAACCCTAAAACTAACCCCTCCCATGCCCCATTATGTATCATCATCCACTTATCAGTGAGATCATTCTTCCTTTGGTTTTTTGAGATTGGCTTATCTCACATAGTATGATATTCTCCAATTTCATCCATTTGCCTGCAAATGCCATAGTTTTATCATTCTTTATGGCTGAGTAATATTCCATTGTATATATATGCCACAGTTTCTTTATCCATTCATCAACTGAAGGGCATCTAGGTTGGTTCCACAATCTGGCTATGGTGAATTGAGCAGCAATGAACATTGATGTGGCTGTATCTCTGTAGAATGCAGATTGTAAGTCCTTTGGGTATAGGCCAAGGAGTGGGATAGTTGGGTCAAATGGTAGTTCCATTCCAAGTTTTCTAAGGAATCTCCATACTGCCTTCCAGAGTGGCTGCACTAATTTGCAACCCCACCAGCAATGTATGAGTGTACCTTTTTCCCCAAATCCTCACCAACACCTGTTGTTGCTTCTATTCTTGATAATCGCCATTCTAATTGGGGTGAGATGGAATCTTAGGGTGGTTTTGATTTGAATTTCTCTTATTACTAGAGATGGTGAACATTTTTCCATATGTTTGGTGATTGTAGGTCTTCTTCTGTGAAGTGTCTGTTCATTTCCCTAGACCATTTGTCGATTGGGTTATTTGTAGTCTTGGTGTTGAGTTTTTTGAGTTCTTTATAGATTCTGGAGATTAGTGCTCTATCTGAAGTATGATTGGCAAAGATTTTCTCCCACTCTGTAAGGCTCTTTCTTTGCATTGTTGATAGTTTCCTTTGCTGAGAGACAGCTTTTTAGTTTGAATCTATCCCAGTTGTTGATTCTTGCTTTTATTTCTTGTGCTATGGGAGTCCTGTTGAGGAAGTCTGGTCCTAAGCCGACATGTTGAAGATCTGGACCTACTTTTTCTTCTATAAGATGCAGGGTCTCTGGTCTGATTCTGAGGTCCTTAGTCCATTTTGAGTTTAGTTTCGTGCACGGTGAGAGATATGGGTTTAGTTTCATTCTGTTGCATATGGATTTCCAATTTTCCCAGCACCATTTGTTGAAGAGACTATCTTTTCTCCATTGCATAGTTTTGGCCCCTTTGTCTAGTATGAGAAAATTATATTTATTTGGGTTTGTGTCTGTGTCCTCTATCTGTACCATTGATCTACCTGTCTATTTTGGTACCAATACCATGCCGTTTCTGTTACTATTGCTTTGTAGTATAGTTGAAGTTCTGGAATTGCAATAACCCTGTTTAATTTTTTCCTGTGAAGGATTGCTTTAGCAATCCTGGGTTTCTTATTCTTCCAGATGAATTTCATGATTTCTTGTTCTATTTCTGTAAGGTACCTCGTTGGGATTTTAATTGGAATTGCATTGAATCTGTATAGCACTTTTGGTAGTATGGCCATTTTGACAATATTATTTCTGCCTATCCAGGAACATGGGAAATCTTTCCATCTTCTAAGGTGTTCTTTAATTTCTTTCTTTAGTGTTCTGTAGTTCTCATTATAGAGGTCTTTCACCTCTTTTGTGAGATTGATTCCCAAGTATTTCATTTTTTTGGAGGCTATGGTGAATGGGGAAGTTTTCCTAACTTCTCTTTCTGAAGATTCATCACTTATGTATAAAAATGCCTTAGATTTATGAGCATTGATCTTATATCCAGCTACTTTACTAAATTCACTTATGAGTTCTAAGAATTTTCTGGTGGAATTTCCTAGTTCCTCTAAGTAAATAATCATATCATCAGCAAATAGGGATAGTTCGAGTTCTTCTTTTCCTATTTGTATCCCTTTAAATTCTTTGGTCTGTCTAATTGCTCTGGCTAGAGTTTCAAGGACGATATTGAATAGGAGTGGTTAGAGACGGCATCCCTGCCTTGTTCCAGATTTTAGGGGGAATGCTTTCAGTTTTTCACCATTAAGAATGATATTAGCCATGGGCTTAGTGTAGATGGCCTTTACAATGTTAAGGAACGTTCCCAATATCCCTATTTTTTCTAGTGTTTTGAGCATGAAGGGGTGCTGTATTTTATCAAATGCTTTTTCTGCATTTATTGAAATAATCATGTGATTCTTGACTTTACGTCTGTTGATATGGTGAATTACATTTATTGATTTTCTGATGTTGAACCAACCTTGCATCCCTGGGATGAATTCCACTTGATCATGGTGCACTATCTTTTTAATATGTTTTTGTATGCAATTTGCTAAAATTTTGTTTAGAATTTTTGCATCAATGTTCATTAAGGATATTGGTCTAAAATTTTCCTTCTTCGATGTGTCTCTGTCTAGTTTATGAATCAGGGTGATATTGGCTTCGTAGAATGAGTTTGGGAGAGTTCCCTCCTCTTCTATTTCATGGAATACTTTGAAAAGTATTGGAATGAGCTCTTCTTTAAAGGTTTTGTAGAACTCGGCTGAGAAAGCATCAGGTCCTGGACTTTTCTTTGTTGGTAGGCTTTTGATGACTTCTTCTATTTCATTACTTGAAATTGGTCTATTTAAATTGTGTATGTCCTCCTCATTTAGTTTAAGCAATTCATACATCTCTAGAAACTTGTTGATATCTTCGAAATTTTCTATTTTGTTGGAGTATAGATTTTCAAAATAGCTTCTAATTATGGTTTGTATTTCCATCATGTATGTTGTGATATTTCCTTCATCATTCCGAATTTTGGTGATTTGGGTTTTCTCTCGTCTTCTCTTTGTTAGTGTGCCTAAAGGTTTATCAATTTTGTTTATTTTTTTGAAAAACCAACTATTTATTTTGTCAATTTTTTGTATTGTTTCTTTTGTTTCAATTTCATTGATTTCAGCTCTCAGTTTAACTATTTCCTGTCTTCTACTACTTTTGGTGTTGGTCTGTTCTTTTTCTAGGGCTTTGAGCTGTAGTGTTAGGTCGTTTATTTGTTGAGTTTTACTTCTTTTATTGAATGCGTTCCATGAAATAAATTTTCCTCTAAGTACTGCTTTCATAGTGTCCCAGTGATTTTGATATGATGTTTCTTTGTTCTCATTTACCTCTAAGAATTTTTTAATTTCCTTCCTAATATCTTCTGTTATCCATTCATCATATAATAGCATATTGTTTAATCTCTAGGTGTTGGAGTAATTTCTTTATTTTAGTCTTTCATTTATTTCTAATTTCAATCCATTATGATCTGATAAAATACAAGGAAGTGTCTCTATCTTCTTGTATTTGCTAACATTAGCTTTGTGGCATAATATATGGTCTATTTTAGAGAAGGATCCATGTGCTGCTGAGAAAAAAGTGTATTCACTCTTCATTGGATGGTATATTCTATAAATGTCTGTTAAGTCTAAATTATTGATTGTGTTATTCCGTTCTATGATTTCTTTGTTCAATTTTTGTTTGGAAGATCTGTACAGTGGTGAGAGAGATGTGTTAAAATCACCTAGTATTATTGTATTATTCTATTTGGTTTCTGAGATTGAGAAGGATTTCTTTGACATACATGGGTGAGCCACTGTTTGGGGCATAGATATTTATGATTGTTATGTCTTGCTGATTTATGCTTCCCTTAAGCAGTATGAAATGTCCTTCTTTATCCCTTCTGACTAACTTTGGCTTGAACCCCACTTTATCTGAAATGAGGATGGATACCCCAGCTTTTTTGCTGGGTCCATGTGCATGGTATGTTTTTTCCCATCCTTTCACCTTTAGTCTATGGGTATCTCTTTTTATGACATGAGTCTCTTGCAGGCAACATATTGTTGGATCTTTCTTTTTTATCCAATCTGCCAGTCTATGTCTTTTGATTGATGAATTCAGGCCATTAAAATTAAGGGTTATTATTGAGATATGATTTGTATTCCCGGTCATTTGACTCATTTTATTCATTTATTTATTTTTGACACGACTTGGTTCTTCTTTATTTGAGAGTTCCTTTAGGATAGCTCCTCCCTTTGCTGATTTGCTTCTTTGTTTTTCATCTCTTCTTCATGGAATATTTTGCTGAGAATGTTCTCTAATGCTGGCTTTCTTTTTGTATATTCTTTTAGCTTTTGTTTATCATGGAAGGATTTTATTTCATCGTGAAATCTGAAGGTAAGTTTTGCTGGGTATAAGATTATTGGTTGGCATCCATTTTCTTATAGGGCTTCAAAAATGTTATTCCAGGCCCTTCTAGCTCTTAAGATCTGGATTGAAAAATCTGCTGATATTCTTATTGGTTTCCCCCTGAATGTAATTTTGTTCTTTTCTCTCACAGCCTTTAAAATTCTGTCTTTATTTTGTATGTTAGGTATTTTCATTATAACGTGCCTTGGTGTGGGTCTGTTGTAATTTTGTATATTTGGAGTCCTATAAGCCTCTTGAACTTGATTTTCCATTTCATTCTTCAGATTTGGGAAATTTTCTGAAATTATCTCATTGAATAGATTGTTCATTCCTTTGGTTTGTTTCTCTAAGCCTTCCTCAATCCCAATAATTCTCAAATTTGGCCTTTTCATGATATCCCATAGTTCTTGGAGATTCTGTTCATGATTTCTCACCATCTTCTCTGTTTGTTCGACTTTGTTTTCGAGGTTAAATATTTTGTCTTCAATATCTGAAGTTCTGTCTTCCAGGTGTTCTATCCTATTGGTTGTGCTTTCTATGGAGTTCTTAATTTGGTTTATTGTTTCCTTCATTTCAAGGATTTCTGTTTGTTTTTTTTTTTCAATATCTCTAACTCTTTATTTAAATGGTCTTTTGCTTCCTGTATTTGCTCTTTTAATTGTCGATTGGTGTGTTCATTCAATGCCTGCATTTGCTCTTTAATCTCATTGTTTGCTTCCCTTATCATGTTAATTATGTACATTCTGAACTCCCTTTCTGACATTTCTTCTGCCATGCTGTCATTGGATTTTATTGATGCAACATCCAGATTTGTTTGAGGCATTTTCTTCCCTTGTTTTCTCATGTCCTTCAGGTATCAGTGGACTGCTGAGATGTTGCAATTTCCTCTATTGACTTATAATATCCCTGAAGATTGCTAGTGTATCCCCTCTTATCATTCAGTAGCCTGAAATCTTAGAGGAAGTTGATATTGTGGTGCTCCCCAAGGAAGCTGCCTCTCTAGGGGTGGTGGTCTTCAGGTGGGGTATGTTCCCTGCTAGTGGGAAGAGGTGCCTCTACTTGTTGACCAATGGTCTTCCAAAGGGGAACTAGGCTGTGGACTGAGGCAAGGCCTGTTTGGGCCTGTGTCTCTGGTTTTACCGTCCTTGTGGGAAAACCTCAGCCGGCGGGGAAGACTCACCCTTTGGGGAGGTCTCGCTGGTCAGTTTCCCTCCTAGAGGTTCCCCTCAGTCCACAACTACTGCCTGGGCAGGGCAGCCTTCCCAGGCAGCGTTCCCAGGGGCCCGGTCCTACCTCCTAGGCCTGGGAGCCCTGCCCCTTTCAGACGAGTCTCCTTAGGTATCCCCTCCTCAGAGAAGCTGCCCGTAGTCCTGGAAACTTCGCTCTGCCCCTCAGCTTGTCTCTGTGTAGCTCTTTCAACAAAAGGCTCCTAGGTCCCCGGACTGGATTGTGCTTTGCACCTAATCGCCTGGCTATGTGACCCCTCCTCTGAGCAGCCACCTGGAGCCTCGTACATATGTTCCGAGCCCCAGTGACCCGCTGCCCAGCTCTTCCTCTGGCAGCCGCCGGAGCCCCGGAAGTTTGCTCCGAAACCAAGCGTTGTGCTGCATGGCCTCCTCTGCAATGTTCCCCGCTTTCTGTGTTCACTGCTCCAGTGGGGAGAAGGGTATCTTGCTGCCTGGGCAGGGCAGCCTTCCCAGGCAACATTCCCAGAGGCCCAGACCTACCTCCTGGGACTGGGAGCCTCACCCTTCGCAGATGAGTCTCCTTAGGTTGCCCCTCCTCAGAGAAGCTGCCCGCAGTCCTGGAACCTTCGCTCCACCCGTCAGCTTGCCTCTGTGTACCTCTTTCAACAAAGGGCAAAGGGTGCCTAGGCCCCCGAACCGGACCGTGCTTTGCACCTAATCGCCTGGCTATGCCACCCCTCCTCTGAGCAGCCACTTGGAGCCTTGTACATATGTTCCAAGCCCCAGTGACCCGCCACTCGCCTCTTCCTCCAGGCAGCCACCCGGTGTTCTGTGTGGGCACTTGGAGACCAAGCAACTCACTGCGCACCTCCACCTCCTCAGGACAGCCCCCCCCCATTGTTCAGGAGGTTGCTGAGTCCAAATACCTCGCCGCCCAGCTCTTTCTCTGGCAGCCGTCGGAGTCCCGGCAGGTTGCTCCGAAACCAAGCTCTGTGCTGCACGGCCTCCTCTGCAAGTTCCGTGCTGTCCGTGTTTACCACTCCAGCAGGGGGATGGGTGTCTCACTGGGCTACTCTACTTTACAAAGTTTCCTGCATTCCAGAGCTACTGCCCCATCCAGGATGACTCCCCAATTGGAGAGACTCACCCGGCGACTTTGAGTTGGTCCCAAGTCACTCACTATCTCCTCTTTTGAATCCTGAATCCTGGAGCAACATGAAATGCAGCCGCCCTCTAGTCCGCCATCTTGAAAACCGCCAAGGATTAGTTCTTTATGAACTAGGATGTTTTCTTAGTATATTGTAGTTTTGTTTTTTATTCTTTTATTTCTTGATTTACCTTTAAGGTTTGCTTCAAGTATATTTTTCTCCTGCCTAGCTGTTTCCCTTGATTCCCTCTTTTCTTCTGCTTACAGCCAATCTCTATTGTTCTCTCTTTCACTCTTCTTTTAATTCCTTACTTCTGCCTCGTCTCCTCCTCCCTCATAATCATTACACTCTGTATCACTTCTGTTTTTTCCCAGTCCACCATTTAAAAATGTAAACATTTTGCAAACTTTCACTTTTTATTATAGGCATGAGTGGTCATATAATTTCTGTTTCTTGTGATACTAAACATTGTAGACATGATAGAAGGAAATAGTTGGTTTAATGCTCTAAATTGTTTGCTTGCTTGTTGTTATTATTTGTTTCCTCCTAAACAGTAGTGTACTAGAAACCTTGAGGGACAGTACAAGCCACAGGGTAGAAACTCTGTTGCCTCAGATCCATAACTACTAGATGGGTAGATGCACAAATGACATGAGAAAGCAAGGGACCAAGTCACCCTGAGGAAACCAACATACTCCAGTAATAGGATCCACTGATAACACAGCAGAAGAATGTCAGAAAACAAGTTTAGTATGTACATAGTTAACTTTATCTGAAAGTAAAGGAGAGAGAGCAAACACAGATAGCAGAAGATTACTTCAATAAAGAGATAGAGATTCTGGGGAAAAACAAACAAAAATAAAGGAACTAATAAACCAATCTAAAAATGCAGTAGAACACATCACAAACAGATTAGGTCAATATGATGACAGAACCTCAGGCAACTAAGACAAAATACATAATCTTCAACAGAGGTGACCATGGGGAGATGATAAAAAAACCAGGAACAGAGCTTCCAAGAATAAAGGGATAACAGGAAAAGACCAAATTTAAGATTTGTCAGGATTGATGAAGGCATGGAGATACAAACCAAAGGAATTCACATTCTTTTCAATGCAATAGACCCACAAAATTTCCCAATGCTAAAGAATGAAATGGAAAATCAAATACAAGAGGCTTACAGGACACCAAATGTGAAAAATTATAACAGACCCACATCAAGGCACATTGTAATGTAAATGCCTAGAATATAGAATAAGGACAAAATTATAAAGGCTGTGAGAGGAAAAAATCAGATTACATATAGGGAGAAACTAATTTGCATCTCAGTTGATTTCTCAACCCAGAGCCTGAAAGCAAGTATGTCGGGGAACAGCATATACAAAAATCTATGCTAATAAATTAGATAATCCAGAGGAAATGGTCAAATTTCTGGTCACGCTTGACCTTCCAAAACTGACCTCAGTATATATTTAAGAAACAAGAACAGAATTGAACCATTACAAATGAACCATTGTAAAGATTGTTCTGAGGAATATCCATGGCTCCATATGATCATTGATGAGTTTTACAAGACTTTTAAAAATTTTGGTTTAATATTTTTTAGTTGTCAATGGATTCTTTAAAATTCTGTTCATTTATATGTGGTGCTGAGTGTTGAACTTGAGGCCTTGCATGTACCAAGGGAAGCCTTCTACAACTGAGCCAAAACTCCAGCTAATTAAGCAATTGATTAAAGAGGTTCCAAAAACAATGCTTCTGAAATGCTGCCGTGCTGATGAAAGGCAGGGACTTTTAAAACATTCTGTGGGGCCAGGTTTAACCTGAATACTTACCCAACTGATGAGGACACAAGAAAAACAGTAGAAGTAAACTAAGCACTCATATTCAGCATGAGGAAGTAAATCCTGTCATGATCAGGGGCTTCCCTGGAACTGGAAGACACCACATCCTAGACACAGAAAGATAAGGCTCCAGTGTTTCCTCTCATATGTGGAAACTGAAGGAAAGAAGATGATCCACAGGTAGAGGGGGGATGACTCGGGGACAGGGAAGGGAGCGTCTGGAATGAGAGACAGTGATTGGAAAGAGAGGGGAGGGGAAATGGGTAGAAGGATGGATGAACAGGAGAAAACACTGACAAATGCATGGATGGGAATATCAGACTGAATTCCATTAATTTGTTCACATTTACACTTTTAAATTGCCCATAGTAAAAATGACCAGTTTCCATATGACTCCCCCACCTACACATAGAACTCAGAATGTTGGAGCATGTTCCCTCTGAAATTTGAATCTTTCCACAGTCAATAAAATGTTGAATGATTTCTCAATGCAAACACACACTATTTAAATCAAACAACCCTCACACAAGGACATAAACCTCCATCATTTTCTGTTTCTCTTCTTCTCTTTCCCCCAACAATGATCTGAAGAAAACTTTGGACAAGGAATCCCACCTGAAGTCCAGCTGTCCTCCTCTGCTCTGCCAGCAGGTTTTCAGGCAAGTGGCTACTGGACGAACAGCCCAGGAGCAAAGGCAACATCCTGGATGTCAGAGGAAAGGGAGCGAGGGCCATTGGATACTGCCCTGTACCCATGTGATCCAATGCCTCACCTGATGCCACTCACCTATTCCCTGTGGAAATTCCTGTTAAAACTTGACTCACACATTTGCATCACCTGACTCTAATCTATGTACCTTGTGTCCTAGAGAAAGGCTACTTGCCTGGATGTCTGTGCCAATCTTTCTAAGCTAATACTTGCTTAGATGCAGGCTCACAGAATCAATACTTTAAATGGGTTTTTGACACTTGGTAGATTAGAAATGCAAGATGACATTAGATGATATTGATTTCTATGAATTTGGGTTGCAGTGGTCTGCAGGATTACTTTTTTAATGCTATACTTCAAGATACATCTGTTAAAATAAATGCCTTTGAGGGATTCACGTGTTTGTAAGAAACACATTATTGTGAGATAAATGGTATGATTTCAGTTTGCCTTAAAATGTCCATGGGTTTCTCTTCCTCTCTGGAGTTTGGAAAGAACAATTCATGACGTGAAAATGATGATTTTTGATAACGAGTGGTGGACTCCTCGCGCGCACTTTATTTTCTAGAAGTTTTGTTAATGACTCACAGGGAGTAATAAATCATTGGTGTTATACTGAGAAATCAGTTTGCAATTATTACTTTGGAATCCACCTCTGGTTTCATTTTGATTACATCAGTCAATACTTGGTCCTCACCCTTAGGCGAGAGATGGGGTCCATGTATTCCTTCAGTGCCCGCCACCTGCTGCAGACACTGGGGGCTGTAATCCACAGTCATTCTTAAAAGTCCATCTCTACTTATCAATTGGCTGACAAAATGCCCTAAATGTAAATCCCTCAACAAGTGTTTACTTCACTTTAGTCCTTAGCATCTGTGATCCTTTGTTGTACAATATCTGAAGAGGAGGCTCAGTCTCCAGGCGTGGTGAAGGACAAAGCAGAAACCTGGGCCGGAATTAAACTCCCCAAGTTGGAATCATCTTTGACTCAGTTGGCCAATTGCTGCAGCCTCCCATGGGAGAACCCAATTGACGCTTAACAACAGATAGGAATGAAGTCAATTTGACCAGGTTGATCTTAAAAACCTAGCAAAACAGTTAAAAAACAAACCACAGCAATTCCTGGACATTTCAAAGAAGAAACTAAACTATAACTTAAGATCAACACTTGTATTAACACCTACAGAAAAGTAAAACTGGATGCTACAAAAGAGATTTGTAGGCAAGAGTGCCTAATAACTAGCAAGAGAAACTGCCAGAGTGATAAATTTTAGTCAGTATAAGTACTACAGATCTTATTAACCTCCTACACAGACAGGCCTAATCAATTTTTGTAAGTATGTTCACTTAGCATAAGGATCAAAATAAAGGAATCTTTGCTGAACCAGAGGTTGTACCAATAAAATGATATTTTACAAAAATCAGATAACATTAAAAAGCTTAACTATATTTTATGGGGATATATATGACAGAAAAAATTCAATGTTTTGTGCTCATTTCTGATAACTGCGACAGTGTTAAAGATTTACATTCTCACATAAAGGTCTTGACCTCTGCAGCCTTCCTTAGACCTTGATATGGAAACATCTTCTCAGCTTTTCAACCTACTGGTGAGAGATTATTGACTTCTATCACATTCATGATATTTATTGACATTTTCCAGATGCTGCAACATTTATTTTGTATTCATCTCATTTTAGAACTCATGTCCTTTTGTTTCTCACTCATAGAAGCAGCACCCCCACATGACATTGCAACCTGTTCTTCCCCAACCAGAGATTTAGTATAGATCCCGCAACCTACCAGATTTCTAAAAGGGAACTCCAATCTGTTTGCCTCACTCTGCCCCATTACAACTCTAAGCAGCCACAACTGTCATTGTCCCATTTCCTTACAGCAATAAGAAGTTCCTAAAATTAGAGGAGGGAATGAAGCCAGAATTAAAGACAGGCAGTAAGAATGCAATAGGTGATCAGGTCAGATCAAGAAAGAGGATGATCTGAGTCTGGGAAGTTGGACAATCTGAGCTCCTGGGAGATTGGAATGATCATGTCTCCAGATCCCTTTGATACAGCCATTCCCAAAAGGTTGTTCATGAAGCAGCTCCTGAGAAGATAGAGAGCTACTCATCAATACCCCCTGGGCTGCCATTTCCCTCCTGCCTGGCACTCCAACTTGGCCCTCCACGTTCACCTGCTCAACCCCACCCTGGCCATTCCACTGACATATCCCAGTCACTATGCATGATGGGGTGGAAATAAACAAGATAAGAGAGAAGAATGCAGGAGAACAAAGGAAACTTTTGTCTGTAAAAGAGGCAGGGCACTCTCATTTCCTGGGTTACCAGAATACCATCCATGGCCCCTCTTCCCTCCCAGGGGACATCTGTGTTCTAACTTGAAGTAAACCTGCTTCATACACCTGCCTCAGCATGCTTCTTTAATGTTCACACTTCAACATTGGAGGAAGAAGAACTCATCACCAATAACTGGTAGTATCAGTGCTAACATTGTATGTGCCAGTTTATGGAAACAACTTCTCAACTCTTCCACCTACTGGTGAGAGATTATTGAGCATCCATACAATTGGGTTCCTTCCAGGAAAAAACCTGTGTGACACCAAATTTTGAAATCAAATTGGGGTCCCAGGAAATCCTAGCACAACCTCAAGTCTTCCTACATGTCAACAAAATGTCCTGAGATCCTGGTTCTTCCTGGGTGTTTGGTGCTATTCCTTTAGGTCAAATAAATTTAGGTGATGAGGAGCAACTCTATCTCACCTGGGATGGTTGGGGGAGGTTTCACTTACACACAGAGAACCTGGCATTTTCTAAGTCAAGTGAGGGGTGTTGGGTCACCTTTGCTAGCAAATTGGATCAGGGTGCTTTCTAGGTCAGACTGAGTATTTGGAAATTTCCTAAATCTACTGATGTCCTCAAAAGCCTGGAGATCTGGTGAAATCAGAGAGTTCCATCTGACCTTCTGAGCAATTTCAGAACTACCTGTCTTCTAAGAAAGCCCTGGCTCCTCTTCTGCCTGTTGGACTTTCCCCAGTGTCTTGGGAACACAGAAGAAGAAGATCTAAAACTGCACTGGATGGGAAAATGAGTAGCAGAATTCTAGACTGAGAGGGGCCCAGAACAACATCATGACAGGAGAGCCAGATTGTGAGAGTTTCTAGGGCCTGGATTCACAGGAGGGTCAGGTGTGTCTTCCGAGTCCACATGGAGGAGCAGGGTGTGCCTGTAGTGAGTGGTCCTTCTTGGAAGCCTACAGGTCCCACCTTCTGCCTATGTGACTAAGTACTTCTGGGGACCTCATGTCAGGGAGGAGTTAGAAATGTATCTACCTCAGCCCAGGGGTCCCCACACTGTTCTGGTCCAACAGCAATCCCTGACCCTGTTCCAAACCACTTTCTTCTTCTGACTGCTCTCTCTTTCCATGACCCAGCTAAGTCCAGACACATAGATTCACATAAAGAGATCTTGGTCTGTGGAGGTCATCATCCTCAAATCTCCTGGCCAGCATGGCATGAAAGCCCCAGCCAGAGTTATTTCCAAGCTCTGTGGAGGACATAGAATTCTGCAGTTCCTAGGAGGACCATGATCTTCACCATGTGTCCTAGATTGGGTCAGGTTTCCCTACTGCCCCAAGGTCACTTGGAATATTTCTCATGTCCAGGCCTTCAGAGAGCAGAATAATTCTGCTGAGCCTGTTTTTAACAAGCACTGTTGCTGGGCTCAGAATCTGAAGAGAATAAGGGTAGGGCTGCTAGGGTTGGGGCAGGAGTGCCATTCACAACCTCTCCACATATCAAGTCAGTTGCTGGACTGGAGTTTCCCTAGCCCAGCAGGTAGTGGCTCTGAAGGGAAAGATGTCCCCCAATTCCAGGCCTGTACAAGCTGCTTGGGGGCACATGAGGCACTGTCACATTTTTTACAGACTTTGTTGCATAAGGGAAACTTGCTTGAACCACCCCTACAGGCAGAGGCTCTCATTGTTTACAGAGGGGAAATGGGAGCATTTAAAGAGGTGATTTTGTCCAAGGTGCCGCCACAGGCAATGCTGGGGCCACCAGGAGCTGTGTGCATGCCAGCCCCTCAGGAAATCCTCCATCATCATGGTCAGTAAGTCATAAATACTTTTTATGTAGAGAAATGTGCAGAAAATATTCATGAAAAAATTAAATGATACACAAAACATGACAGTGTGAACAGGATTCTCAGTGATAGCCAGAGCAGGAGAGAGAAACTTTGCAGGTAGACAGGCCTAAAGGGCCCCTCCTCATGCTGCATTTGGCTTCTGCCTTTCTGCCACTGACCACAGATGGAGTGGACGCCTCCTGACCAGCACCTCCATTGGAACCTGATGCTGTGCTCAGAACCCTGAGCCAATCCCGAGGCATCAACACCCTGACTGGGCAGGTGTGACTGGACTCACAGACCACCACTTTCAAATCAGCAGTCCTTGGACTTTATGGGTGACTAACTCCCCTCTCACATCACCATACAAAGCCCTAGACAGCAGCCATCTCGCAGCAACACACCTCTGCTTTCCTTCTTTAGTTTCATGTGTCCTCTTATTTTGCTCTCCTGCTCTGCGACCCTGGATCTCATTCTTTGAATTCACAAGAGAAAGAACCTACAAATCCTTTCTTCTCCATCCTTCTCCTGATCATCATAATCAATTTAAGAGAGTGGGAGATTAAATGACAGAAAGCCCTGGAGAATTAGTGAAATCATTTGCATTGTCACCTTTCTGAGGCCCAACACAGGTAGACAAATCCATTTCTAGCTATGTTCCAGATCATTCCACTGAAAAATGAAATTTGAGAGGTAAAGAACCATAGAATTAAAAACCTTAGTACATTGATCTTATTTAAATCATTTATGGGGCTAAGTTCATAGCTCAGCGGTAGAGGGCTTACCTACCATGAGTGAGACATTGGGTTTGATTCTCAGCACCACATAAAAATAAATAAAATAAATTATTTATGACCCTACGTGAGTACTGGCATTTGAGTGGAGAAATCTGTACACATGATACATGAAAATTAGAAGGAATGTTATCTTGAACTTAATTGAAAACTTATCCTAACTGGTGCCACATGCCTCCTTGTTATTTCTGCCAAAGATAGGCAGGCATATTCCCAAATGACTTCCTTTTGAATTCAAAACCACCATGGAAATGAATCAGGAAAATTTCCAACACAACTTGGTTCATTGAGAACATAAGGAATTGAAATGTATCATTTTCTCTGTAAAGTGGTTTAAAATGTAGAAACACTTTTAATAAATGCAAACAGTACTCCCTTTGAAATATTACTGATATGAAACTGTGCATGCCTCAAATGCTAAAAGAATGGGCACACACGCAAACAACAGAGAAGACTTTGTCCTGTATTCTTCATTTTCCATGTTTTTGAGACCCAATTCAAAAGTATCCATCACACCAACCGAGCAGAACTACCAGAAATGTTGGTTTGTTGGTTTGCATTGTCTAACTGGAGACCTCAGGATATTCCTGAACAACCCTGATAACTGAATCAGATTCTAAGCTCCTGGGATCTACAAATCAGAGAAAGAAGTCAAGGAGTCTCTCCCAGAAGGGAACCAACCATATCCAAAATTCTTAATCCATTTAAGTGCTTAGAGGTGATTGGTGGATCTGAAACAGTCAGTGGGTGTGGTGGAAAGGCTGAGCTGTAAAAGGGCTGGAAACTTGGAGAAGACTGTCATTTGAAGACAAGCTCAGAAGAAGAAGCTTTCCTACTCTTGAGATCCCAGCTGGGAAAACCTGTGGTCAGTGCTCCTGGAGACATGGAGGGAGCTTCACCCACTGTGGAGGTAAGTCTCTGTTTGATGCCTTTGTGAAACCTAAATATTCATCAAATGCAGCTGATGCTAAAGTCCATTTGGGTTTTTATCTACCTGCAGAGTCACCATTGTCACCTTGCACTAATGCACACTTGAATAAAAATTTGGCTCCTGTGGGACACAGCTGGTTCCTAGGGAGAAACAATCTCTGAGCTAGCAGAGACATTCTGAGGCTTGTGCTGGGCTGAAGAACATGGGAAACACTTGCTACGTGAATGCCGTTCTTCAGGGTCTGACATACACCCCTCCTCTGGCTAACGACATGCTGTCCCAGGAGCCCTCCCAAACCTGCCCTCCTCACAGGGTCTGCATGCTGTGTGTGATGCAAGCTCCCATGACATGGGCTCTCCACCACCCTGGGGATGTCATTCAGCCCCTGCCTGCATTGGCTGCTGGCTTCCACACATGGCAGCAGGAAGATGCCCATGAGTTTCTGCTGTTCACCCTCAAGGCCCTGCAGAAAGCATGTCTGTGTGGGCACAAGTAGCCAGGTGCTGACTCCCAGGACATCACCCTCATGCACCAAATATTTGGAGGATGCTAGAGATTGCAAATCAAGTGTCTCTGCTGCCACAGCCTTTCAGACACTTTTGACCCCTACCTGGACATCAACCCAGACATCCTGGCAGCTCAGAGTGTGCAGCATAACCTTGGAGCAGTTGGTGAAGCCTGAATGGCTAGAGGGGAAAAATGCCTACCACTGTGGTGTTTGTCTGAAGAAGATGCCAGCCTGCAAGACCTTGAGCCTGCAGACTGCCTCAAAGGTTCTCATGCTTGTATTGAAATGGTTCTCAGTTCTCACAGGTGACAAAATTGCTAAGCAGGTGCTCTATCCTGAGTGTCTTGACATGCAGCCATACATGGCTCAGCAGAGCAGTGACCCACTCCCCTATGCCCTCTATGCCATGCTGGTCCATGCTGGGGTGAGCTGTCACAGTGGACATTACTATTGCTACATAAAAACTGGGAATGGCCAGTGGTATAAAATGGATGATACTAACATAGTAGCCTGTGACATTACTTGTGTCCTGAGTCAGTGTGCATATATCCACTTTTATGTCCAGAAGAGTGAACTTGAACCTGACACTGGGAGTGTGTCACAAGACAGGGAACCAAGTACTCTTGGGCCTGAAGATACAGCTTGGGAACTGCCCAAGGAGAGCTCCAGCGAGACTCCTGTAGCCTCTTAATGGAGTCATAGGAACCCCTTGGTGGCACAGCCACCAAAGAACTCACCTTAGATCTGTGGAAGTTCCTCCAAGAACAGAAACAGCCAAAGTCTGACTCCAAACCCAGGAAAGTAGAATTCACTCTGCCTCCCAATGGAGTCACCACTCAGCCAGTCAAAACACAGAGGAGGGCAGAGAATTCATGATAACCAGGAAATAAACGAGCCCAACAAGGTTGCCACGAGCACAGTCTGTGAACACTTGTGTTAGAGGAAGGGCCAGAGCCACCAAGAGGAAGAACAAGCAGGGCAAGAGGTTGAGGCAGTGTTCTAGCACTCCAGTAAGAGGATGAGCCCAGGTGCCCTCACACACACACACACACACACACACACACACACAGGCACACAGAGAACCCATAAAATGCTGGAGATGGGTACACTCTGTCTAGATCCTCCTCAGAATTCTCCACATGAACTTAGGGGCCAGAATTCTAAATTTCAAATGTTAGAGTTGCAACTACAATTCATATCCAGGTCTTCACAATTATTCTGGGACCCCTGAGTTCCCTGCAAAGCTAATGATGGTCTCAAAGGTCAAACCATGGTGACACACCCACCTACACAGCTCCAAATATTCTGCCAAGAGCTCCTGGGCTTCCCCAGCCTGGGTGTCCCCCACTGCTGGTCAGACCTTCTGGCTGCCACTCTTCTGTCCATGCAGGGGCATCCAGAATTCCATCCAGTGCTTGACAAAGATCCTCTGGAGGATAATTGCAAAGGCTCATCCTAAAAGGAATTACCGGACGTTTTGCTGTGGAGCATGGTGTTTTCTCTGGTGTGTTTTTCTGATAATATATTACTCATTTCAGTCTGAATGGATTGCTTAAGGGGATGAGGGGAATACAACAAAAATTCCAGAAAATATTACCTACAATCTGAAAAACAATGGGTCTTTACCACTAACAAAGTCAAAAATAATTTTGCAACCATGCAATGAGTCCCTGAAAGCCTCTGGAGAAAATAGTTATAGATCTGCCTTTGTCTCCAACAGGCTGGTTAAATTCTAAGGATGGTTTTGTTTATGTGTGGTGGTGAGGTAAGAGAATAAGGTTTCACAACATTCCTTCCTTCCTACAAAGAATATGTCACCCCTATAATAAACGTTGGTACACAATAACCATTGGGACCACTGCCCTCCTGTAACCCTTAACTCAGCAATTTAGATATTAACCAGATGGACCTAGTAGAGATGGTCACATGAGATTACTTGTCTATCGCTTTAACCGCGAGAGTAATAAGAATAGTCTTAGGTCACAGAGAGTTTAGATATTAAGGAAATAAAACATTGTATTAGCTCATTGACATAGTTAGATATTCTTAAAACAATTGTGATTAGGTAAGGATAATCTGTAAGGATGCTGTTTTCTGCCTATGCTTTGGAAACTTCCTTAATATTAACCACAAGACTGACATTATAGCCTGAAGAAAAATGTATATAAACACAACCTTCCCCAGAATAAAGTGCACCAGAACTATAGTCTGTGTCTTTATTCTCCATCCATTGCTGACGCTGTCTCCCTGCGCCCCGTTTAACTGTGTGGAACCCATGGACTCCTGCTAAGGCTGGACCCCAGCATGTCCTCTGACTCCAGTCCCCCATGAGACCCTTCTCTGAAAGAGATGTAGGATCAGAGCTGCCAGGACACTCTGGGTCTCCTAAGTTAGAGTAGAACACAAATGTAGATAAAAATAGCTTAAAGTATTTCAAATCTATGATAACTCTCAGAACTGAAGATCAATGGAAACCAGTGGGAAATTGCACATGAATTTGTACAATTAATGTGTTCATTAAATTATTTGATATGACACACTTGTTTCAAGGGCTTAGAATTTGTAAATTCTCCCACATGTGAAATAGAGCAAGTGAAACGTAAATTTCAAAAGGAAAATATATGCAAATTGTAATTGTGACCTCTTTATCTTGTTTCAATTGAGATATGATAATTCTTTGTGCCTACAATGTACAAACCATGTTTTGATACTTGTACATATTATGAAGTCTACTACCTCCAATATTTATCCTTTCATGTTGGTGAGAATATTCAAACACCCTCTTCTTTCTATTTTAAATCATGGCAACATGATCACTGTCATCTGGTGGAACTGGAGGATATTGTGCTGAGTGAAGTAAGACAGATACAGAAGGGGAGTATTTTGTTGTCTTAAAGCAGAGTCTGCGTTCTCCACCCTCACTGTGCAGGTGCTGGTCCTGTGGAGTTCCAGAAGTTGCTTCCAAAGCTGTGCTGCTGTCCACCTTGCAAATGGCAAGTCAAGGTGGAATTTGTGCCTTCAATGCACAGAGAGTTTTCACTTTCTAGTACCCACTGTAAAAGTCATACAAAAGAAAATCAATTTTGACAACTACAGACTCAAGCATTCCTGATCCACCCATCACTGACTGTGAACTTGTTAGATCACCCAAGTCTGTTGAACTCTTCTCCACCTGCTCCCACATATGAAATAAACTTCAACTGTTTCAATAGAGACTTCAACCATTTAGATTTGTTAAGAAGAAAACGTATATTCTGAACACAGCAGCCAGGCTTCGAAAGATGGCTCATTCACATTTCAATGGTGAGCAACCTCCACATCCTCACCTACATTTCTGACATTTTCATAGACAACAGCCATCCTAATGGGGAGACAGGGTATTGCACAGTGGCTTTGATTTGCATGTAATGGAGAACTGATGATATTATGTAGTTTTCTTGGGTTTCTTGGTCATTTTTATTTCTTCTTTTAGAAAGTGTCTATACATGTCATCCATACATTTTTAATACAATAAAGTTTGCGTTATTGTGGTTGTTATATGATTTTCTATTTTCTCATATGTGCTGAATATTAACACTGTCAGATGAAAGGTTGTTCAATATTTTCTCACATTCTATGGATTGTTTCTGCACGAAGATGTGGAAAAAATGAAACCCTTTTTCACTGTTGATGGGAATGTAAATTAATTGAACCAGTATAAAAAACAGTATGGATTTTCCTCAAATAACTAAAAGGACATATATCTTGTGGTTGGGCTACCCCATCTTGGGCTTGTATCCATGGCAGTTGTCTTCAGCAAGTCAATAAGATACACACACAGACATGTTTATGGCAGCTCTATTTCCACTAACTAAAACAAGGGGTCAGCCCAGTGCCCACTGAAAGAAGACTGGATACAGAAAATCTGCTACATATGCACAATGGTGCAGTGTTCAGCCATGACAAAAAGCATAATCTGTAGGACATTTTGTTAAGCTATGTGATCCAGGAGCAGAAAGACAGTACTTTATGTTCTCTTTTCAAGTGCTGATCAAGAAGTTCAGAAGTGTAGCCAGAAAGACCAGTGATTGTTACAATTTGATAAGGGTGTGTGGGATGTAGTGGGAAGGGGTTTGAACTCAGATAGTGCACACCATATGCATGTATGGTACAATCACACTGAAGCCCATTAATACAAAAATTTATTGTGTGAATAAAAATCACTAAGGGACAAAGAAACTATGTGAAAATATATCAAGGACTCAAAGACTGCTTTCATTGAAGAGGCGGACTCTTCACTTGATCCTAAACATCTCTGGGCACTAAAACTGAGAAAGACACCTGGCACCTCTGCCTTCACTTGCCTCTGAGGCACTCTCTAGGGAAGCCCCAGGATGCCATGAACAGGTCTGGTGGATAAACAGCCTGTGATGAGCTCATATACCACCCAGGCAGCCAGTTCACTCCTGAGAGTACCACCAACCTGGAGACCGTTTGCCCAGTAAGCCTGACTATGACTTCCGGTCCCCTTTTGTGCACGCCAAGGCAGGGCTCAGGAAGTCAGACCTCTTGCCTCCCTGGCACAGGTGCATTCATTAAAGTTCCCCTTTTTACTTTCACTCAGCTAGATGCTTCAACTGGACTTCTGGGTCAGGCAGCAGAAACTAGCGAGATGCGACCCCAGAGCAGGACTTCACCCTAACCCTCCAGAAATTACCAAGCTTCAGATCACTGCAGTGAGTGGGAACAGCCTTGCCCCACTTCTCACAGAGATCACTCATCTGTACACTAACTAGGAGACTTGGGTCCTCTGACCAAGTGAAGACCCCAGTGCTCCTATTGGTTACGGGGGTTGTAGGCTCAAGTCCTCCCAAGGCCCTCCTCTCTCTTCCAGGTCCCAACCCCTTAGAGGAGCACAGCTTTCTTATGATGAGGCATCAAATTTCCTATTCCATTTTCTTGTGGTGATTGTGGAATGAACCCAGGGCCTCAGGTATACTAGGCACGCCCTCTACCACTGAGACAAACCCCAGCTCATTTCCTCCCAATTTTCCCTGGGGGACCTGGGAACTCCCTCTCACTATGAGGCTCCTTCTGGCCGAGCTGCATCAGTTTCTGGATGGAATCTGTGGATGTGGGTCCCAAGCCCATCTGCACCATCAATTTCCATTCTCTCCCCTCCTCATGCTCCACGAAGTCCCCACTGATGGCTTCTCCACCCTATGGAGCATTCTCCCTGCAGTCCTTTTTGACCTGGGATACTGTGGGCACCAGTCCTCCACAAGGATTTCTTCTGTCCTCAAGTCCTTGTGGACATGGCACTGCCACTCATCAGTCTCCCCTTTGAGTCACTGGGGAGAATTCAGAGTCCCCTCTGGGTGAGAACACCAGCCTCTGTCCTGTTCTAGATCCCATCCTCTTTCAGTCCCATCCCAATAGATGTGCCTGACAGGTGACACTCACCATGTTCCATAGGAAGGTGCTGGCCCTGGGCTGGGGGCACATTTGATTCTTCTTCACACATAGATGGGTGAGTGGGAAAGACTGGAATGGTGTCATGGATGGGTAACAGGGAACCCTTGTGCCTATGGACATAGAGTTCAGGCTCACCAAGGAGGGCTCCATGGAGAGCAGATGAATGAAGCAAAGGACCCTAGTCCAGGGGAATTTCCTCCAAGGAAAATTCAACAAAAATCTGGTGAAAAAAGAAAGTGGGGACACTATGTGCCCAAGCTTGTCCCTGTGTCTGGAATCCTCACAGAAGCAAAGTGAAGCTGAACTTGATGTCACTGTTTCTAACTGATTTGAGAAACTCCTGGAGGAATATCTGCATTCTCAAACTCCACATTCTTATATAATTAATCATTCCATGCATGATTCTGAACCCATCTCTGAATCTCCACTTTCAAATAGTTCAAACTGCCCTTCATGCCTGATCCAAATACACCACCACACAGTGACCTTCCCTGATGCCACTATACAAATGCAAATCTATTCTTTTGTATCTTGACAATTGCAAACCATATGTATGTTTCTTTCTTGGCATTTTCTTCTTGATAAATCATCTTCTCCATGAAGGCAACAGTAATAACATGCATTCTAATTTTGAATACATCATTCTCCACATAATGCATTGTGCATAATGCTCACAAAAATTATGGAAAAAATAAGCTCACAAAATGCTGCAAATCCAGATTCTAAAATTTTTCAAATTTCTCTGCTTAACTTGAATTCTTCAGTGACACAATCAGAAAGGCATACTGCAAAGTGTTAGTTGCTCCCCCTAAGTGGATTCCTTTTTCTCTGCCATTGAGTCACAAGACAATATAAAGTTGCTATTTTCTCTTTACAATGCACCCTGTATAAAGTTGCCTCATCTTTTGAACGCTGCTTCATGTCCACAGCATGTGTTTACTGAGAGAGAGATCACAGTTCCTTTCTAATCCTGTCATTCTAGCATCACTATTGACAGTGTCTGCTTTTCATTCCACAAAATTTTCTCAGTTTTCATGGGAAACTACTCAGTGCTTTCTTTACACAGCACCTACCATTTACCAGCCTCCAATGTGAATCTAGGATCCACATACGCTAAAAGAATTCATTGCTTCAATGATTTGCTTAAATTTGAGTCAGTGGAGAGCAATATCAAGCAATAAATGTATAAGAATGTGCTAGTTTTTATATGTTGATTATACACATTGCAAACTTACTAAATTTATTTGTTGGTTTCAACAACTTTTTGATGGAATATTCAGGGCATTCTCCATAGAAGATCATATCACAAAGAAACAGGGACAATTTAGATTCTTTCCTTTTCTTTCTTTCTCTCATCAAATTTCTCTGTCTAGGACTTCTACTATGATGGAAAGGCGGATGAAAGTGGAATCCTGGTTTTGTACCAAAGTTTAGAGGAAAAACTTTCAATTTTTTTATGTTCAGTATGATAATATCTCTGGGTTTGACAAACAAGTCTTTTATTGTTTTGGGGTACATCCTTTCTCTGCCTAATTTATGGAGAGCTTTTATTCATGCAGAATAGTGAACTTTGTAAAGTGCTTTTTTTGCATGTATCGAAATGATACATGGCTTTGTCCTTCTTTCTCTTCCTATGTATCACAGTTATTGATTTCTGTATATTGAATATTGATAATTGTGAGGGCAATGCAAGTGAAAACCACCCTGAGATTGCATCTCACACTCATTTAAATGGCTATTATCAAAGTGACAATGTATAACAAGTCCTGGAAAGAGTGTGGGGAAAAAGAATTGTCACCTACTATTGGTGGGGATTTAAACAAGTAGAGCCATCATGCCAAACAGAATAAAGGTCCTCCAGGAAATTGAAAATAGAACTACCATATGATCCAGCAATCCTACTACTGGGAATTGATCCAAAAGAAATGAAATCAGTATGGTGATGAGATATCTGCATTCCCATGTTTATTGTGGTAACAAGGAAAACATACTCAAAACATACACAAAAACCTAGATGCAGAATCTACCTGTTCATCCATCAATGAATGAAAAAACAACAAAAAAAAAATGGTGTGTGCAGACAGTGGCATCTATCTAGGCACAAAAGAGGAATGAAATTCTGTCATTTGCAACAATGTGTGTGGATCTGAAGAACATTTTGCTGAATTAAATAAATCACACATGAGGAGAGAAATACTCATGATCTCACTCATATGTGGAATCAAAACATATGTAGTTCATTGGATGGGATTCTGGAATTATAAAGGAAAACAAGGGACTTCTGAGTAAACACTGAATTTTAGTTAATAATAGTGTATAAGAATCTGTTCATAAATAGTGATTAAAAATGTCACAGTGCTATAAAGTGTTCATGAGGGGGAAATGTGGTCTAGAATATATAGGAAATTTCTGTAATATGTGTAATACAATTGTTTACAAAATAAAAAATACTATTAAAAATAAATTTTTCTAGCACATATTTGCTTAACTCACTTGTTTAATTAATTACTCATTATCCAAGAATTCACTAGTTCTATTATTTTCATTTTTAAAATATAAGTATTTATGAAACAGACACAAAGTATTGCAAATAGTACACACTTACTAATAATTGCCTACATTTTGTATTCCATATAAAATAATAACATTCATATGTACAATTGGGTAGGTATGCCCTTTTTGGTTCTGATCTAATACCTACATTATAAACATGTAAAAATACTCAATGATTATCCAGTCAAATAAAATCAGGGAAAATCTTATTTTAGCAATTTTAACAATACACATTAAATATGTATGTGTACATATTACATATACAAAATATGTTACATGTTAAATATATTACATAATAAATTACTACATTTTTCTAAATCAGACACATTTTCATGGTAACAAAATAAAGACTTTTGTTCATCTAATCATATAATACAAAGTTTCAAAAATTGAGGAAAGAAATGAACAATGTTTTCCAATGAAATATCCTCTGGATAAAAGGTGATTAGAACTCCTACCTCCTTGTTGAACACAAAGACAAGAAATAATTTGGAAAGTATGTTGATGAATGTAAACTTTCCACAAGACATATGCATATGTATTCCCAATTTGAAAATGAACAGGACAGATAAAGAAATAAATGATTTATTCCTCAAATGAAACTAAATAATTATAGGAAACTGTATGGAAAATAAGGAGACGGGAAACATCTTAACATCACATTTGAAGGGAAAATATGCAAAACTATACTGTGAGTACTGCTATCACCCCAATGATGCCGTCATAACTCCAAAACCTCTAGCCCACAGTACAGCAATGGCCAAGCTTTCAAAACCTCTGGCCTCCATGAAGCAATGACCAAGCCATCACAATTGGTCAGAATCAACTTTGGAATGCTGGAATCTGTGTTAAAAAATTTTAGAAAGTAGGGGACGACTTAACAAATAAAGAAGCCGCTGATTTTCTTGAAGTCAGAATGATGACCTTTCCACTGACCCAGCTCTAAGGTCCTCCTCTTCAAGTGTGGCAGTCACCAAGGCAGGGAACCCACATTCCTGTGCACAGTGGTAGGCCAAGTAGTGCTTTCAATTGCTGTCCTGTGTCCAGATTTCCCTGGTGACTTCCAGAATGATAATCAGAGGGGCTTTTCTATCTCTCAAGAACCTGAGAATTTTCCCTACCTAAGTCTCCACTCTGCTTCCAGGAATTCTGCATATGGGGTAGCCTTTCTCACTCCAGCAATCCACAGGGTGGAGCACCATGCTTAAGAAGACCACACCTAAACCTGCTGAGAAGAGAAACAGAAAATTTTGAATTCCAATGGAAAGAATTCTTGTATTATTAATATTATTATTATTATTTTTATTATTATTGTTATTATTTGATTCATTGTACACAAAGGGGATACAACTTCTCATTTCTCTGGTTGTACCCAGGGTAGAGTCACACCTTTTGTGTAATAATACATGTACATAGGCTAACGCTGTTTGCCTCATTTCATTATCTTTTCTTTCCCCCACCCACTCCCCAGCCCTTGTATTTCTCTACACAATCCATCCATCCTCCATCATCTACTTATCAGAGAAAATATTCAGCCTTTGGTTTTTTGGAATTGGCTTATCTCACTTAGCATGATATTCTTCAACTCCATCCATTTACATTCAGATGCCACAATTTTATTCTTCTTTATGGCTGAATCATATTCCATTGTGTATATATACAACAGTTTCTTTGTCCATTCATCTATTGGAGGACACCTAGGTTGGTACCACAATCTAGATATTGTGAATTAAACTTCTTTTAATTTTGCTTTCACTCTTCCTATGATCTAGCACCTTTATATATTCACTTCTAATTTCATTAACATTAAATCCTACACCTCTCTCCATCCTCTTTGTCCACCATTAAAAATCATGGGTTTTATTGCAAACCGATTGTTTATGCTATAGATAGTAAACACATCATCTGTGTTTATTACAACAATACATAATGTCTAATATCAATCTCCACTTTTAAAGTGAGATATTGGAAACCTGCAGGGATACTATAAGCCTATAGGTGGAAAACTGCAATACCTTGGATCCACACTGCTAGAAGGGAAGATACACAAACAGTAAAAAAAAATGGAAGAAAATGTCCAAAACAAAGATGCTATATTAATAGAATCCAATGACAGCATGGTAGAAGAAATGTCAGAAAAGGAGTTCAGAATGTACATAATTAAAATGATCCACAAAGTGAAGGATGAAATAAGAGTGCAAATGCAGGCAATGAATATCACTTCAATAAACAGTTAAAAGAGCAAATGCAGGAAGCAAAAGATCATTTCAATAAAGAGATAGAAATTCTGAAAAAAACAAACAGAAATCCTTGAAAGGAAGGAAACAACAAACCACATTAAAAACTCTATGGAAAGCTTGACCAACAGACTAGATCACGTGGAAGAGAGAACCTCAGACAACGAAGACAAAATATTTAATCCTGAAAACACAGTTGACCAAACAGAGCAGATGGTAAGAAATCATGAACAGAACCTTCAAGAACTGTGGGATACCATGAAAAGACCAATTTAAGAAAACCGGGGAAAGAATTCTTTATCTTTCCATCAGGATTTTTTAATTTCTTTTTCACTGTTTAATTGTACCCTAAATGGTACATGGACATTTATACAGTTTCTTTTTTTTTCTCATCTCTAGCATTTTTGAAGCCAGTAATTTTACATGGATTAATTTTTTATAAACTAGGATATTTGATTACTATGTTTTAGTTATATTTTGTATTTTTAATGTTTGTTTATAATTTTTTATTTAAATTTTTGTTTTTATATACATATTTTATCTCCTACCTGTTTCCCTTGATCCTTTCTTTTCTTCTGCTAACATCACCAGCAGACTAGACCACATGGAAGACAGACCTCAGGCAATGAAGACAAAATACATAATCTTGAAAATAGAGTTGATCAGAGAGTAAAGATACTAAGAAACCATCTATTATTCTGTTTCACTCTTCCTTTAATCTTTTACTTCTGTCTTCTCTCCTCTCTCAATCACCACATCCTATGTCAATTCTAGTCTCTCTGTTTTTAGCACCTGAACTTGTAAACACTTTTGCAAACTTGCTGTTTTTATTATAGGCATAGTTGGTCATAACATTTCTGTTTATTGTGATAATTCACATTGTGTATGTCGTCGTAGGAAAAGTTTGGTGTAATGCTGTAAATTGTTTGCAGTGTTTGCTTTAGTTTTTTATCTCCCCCTAAACAGTGAAGTATTGGAAAACTTCAGGAAAACTAAGTCCAGAGGGTAGAAACTCTACCAGCTCAGATCCATACTTTTAAAGGGAAAGAGCAAGGAAACAAGTCACCCCAAGCAAACCAAGATATTCCACTAATAGAACCCATTGATACCACAGTGGAAGAAATGCCAGACAAGAAGTTTAATATGTACAGAGTTAACATATCTGCAAAGTAAAGGATGGTGTGAGAGAGCAAATACAGGTAGCAGGAAATCACTTCAATAAAGAGATAGGGATTCTAAAAAAAATTCCTTGATATGAAGGAAACAATAAACCAAATTAAAAATTCAATAGAAAACATCACCAGATTACTAGACCACTTGGAAGACAGAACCTCAGGCAATGAAGACAAAATAAATCATCTTGGAAATAGAGCTGATCACAGAGAAAAGATGTTAAGATACAATGAACAGATCTTCCAAGAATTATGGGATAAGATGAATAGACAAATTTAAGATTTATCAGAAGAGATGATCATGTGGAAATATAAACCAAAGGAATGGATAATCTTTTCAATAAAGTGTATCAGAAAATTTCCCAAAGCCAAAGTATGAAATGGAAAACCAAATACAACAGGCTTACAGTACTCCAATATGCAAAATTACAACAGAGTCATGTCAAGGCACATTGTAATGAAAATGCCTAGCATACAGAATAAGGACAAAATTGTAATAGCTGTGAGAGAAAAATATCACATACATATAGTGGAAATACAAATTGGATCTCAATTGCTTTCTCAACCCAGACCCTGAAAGTCAGGAGGTCCTGGAATTTTTCTCAAGCTCTGAAAGAAAATGAATGCCAAACAAATATCCTCTATGCAACAAAATTTAATCTCAGATTTGAAGATGAAATAAAAACCTTCCATGATAAACAAAAATTTAAATAATTTGAAACAGAAAGCCTCCACATCAGAATATTCTCAACAAAATATTCCAAAAAGAAGATTCCATCTCACCCCAATTAGAATGGCAATTGTCAAGAATACAAGCAACAGTAGGTGTTGGCAATGCTGTGGGGGTAAAGGCATACTCATACATTGCTGGTGGGATTGCAAATTAGTGCAGCCACTCTGGAAAGCAGTGTAGAGATTCCTTAGAAAACTTGGAATGGAACCACCATTTGATCTAGCTATCCCACGCCTTGGCCCATACCCAAAGGACTTAAAATCAGTATACAATAGAGATGCAGCCACATCAATGTTCATAGCTGCTCAATTCACAATAGCCAGATTGTGGAAACAATGTAGATGCCCTTCAATTCATGAATGGAAAAAGAAACTGTGATAAAATATCATTTATATATTCCATTGTATGTATATATATACAATGGAATATTGCTCAGCCATAAAGAATAAAATTATGGCATTTGCAGGCAAATGATGAAATTGGAGAATACCATGCTAAGTGAGATAAGCAAGTCTTAAAAAACCAAAGGACGAATGTTTTCGCTGATAAGTGGATGATGATACATAATCAGGGGTGGAGGGGGGCAAGAATGGAAGAAGGATGGACTGTATAGAGGGAAAAGAGGTGTGGGAGGGGTGGGGGGGAAGGAAAAAATAACAAAATGAATCAAAAATTATTACCCTAGGTAAATGTGTGATTACACATATGGTATTCCTCTACTTCATGTACAGAGAAACAACATGTATCCTATTTGTTTACAATAAAAATAAATTTAAAAAGAGATAAAAAGTAAATAAATAAATGAAAGTCAGTGAACGGAGGAACTGTACTACAAGAATAGTCAATCAAAGGAGAAACTAACTCAAATTAAAAATGAGAAATGAACCAAAATGTCTGGGAACACAAATCATATCTCAATAATAATCCTGAACATTGATGGCCTAAACTCATCAATCAAAAGACATAGACTGGCAGCCTGGATTAAAAAAGAAAATCCAACAATATGCTGTCTCCAAGAGACTCACCTCATAGGTAATGACATCCACAGACTGAAAAGTCGGGAAAAAACATCAGGCACATGGATCTCGTAAACAAGCAGGAGTTTCCATCCTCTAAAACAGACCAGATCGTGTAAACTGTATAATTGTAATTACACAATTTTAATATTACCTTAATACATTTTAGTATCTGTAGGGTTGTTTTGATATCTTCTTTTCCATTGATCTTTTCTTGCTTTTTACATGATTATACTTGTTAGATTTTTATCAAATGTTAGCTGTGTTATTTCTTTTCTATTTCACATGTTTCTGCTCCTATTCTTATTTTTTCCTTCCCACTTCCTAATTTGAAAATAATTTGATTGTTACTCTAACTTCATTCTGCTACCAATACTTTGTTATAAGTGTCCATCTAAGTACTATTTCATCCCAGAGATTCTCAGATTTTAGCTTTTATTATCACTTACTTCTAAGCACCTTTTAATTAATTTTCTTGTGCTTTCTTATTTGACCTATGAGATATTTATAAGTGTGCCATTTAATTTTTTAATAATTGAGACATGGAGGTGGGGATCTAGATATCTTAAGGTGATTGATTTCTAATGTAATAAATCATGCAGGAAACACAGTCCTCATGATTTCAAGGTTTTAAAATTTCTCAAAGTTTATTTTATGACAGAATATGGTTCAATCCTCTGAATATTCTAATTAATAAATCATGCAGGAAAGTGTCTACATGATTTTGTATTTTTTAAAAAGTAACAGAAATGCTTAATAAAAAGTTTTCCCCATCACTTTTTAAAATATTTAAAGATAATATTGTACTGGTTACATACATGCCAAATAAGATCAAACTGCATGCCTCAAATATGTGCATTTTATTGTACTTCAACTTTAACTAAATAAAGCTATGAAAAAAATGTGAAGCAGCCTTCAAGTGTACTTGTAAAATCTGAAGCTGTGGATCCCCAAATTGGAGAACCACCTTTAATCAGTATCAATAATTTTTAAGTAATCTTACTCCTCTCCTGATATACACAAGTTCATTGAAAATAAGCCACATGAAAGAAGATTGTTTACAAGCTTTTTAATCAGTAATATTTTTTAAGCAGAATGAAGTTATTACATACTCTGTCTTTAAAAGAATGTAGTAGTCTATAACCTCAACTCTCAGCTGTAAACCCAGCAGAGTATTTAGCAGGAAAGGAAGATTGAATAGCTCCAGGATCTGGAAAGGGTTTCCTTAATTCTCTGTGCTTTCAGACCTTATCCCACCCTTCCCGTATTCCTCATGAGATTCTTGAGCTTCATTCACATTTGTTCCTTTGTGTCCATCCTTTTTGGTGGGGCTTTTCAGAAAAAAAATGTTAAAAATGAATTTCCAAAGATTCCACTCTTTAGATTAATGTTCTCTCATTTCTCCATTAAACATGGTGTTCCAAAACATGGAGCAAGATGAACAGTTGAATTTATATTAATATGTTACTGGTTAACTTTTATTACTCATATCAACAGTACCTACAAATAGAAAAACACAGATATATTCTGAGCAACACAATGAGACACAGAATTGGGTTTGAAATTTGTTACCTTTAGTATTATTTACCCCATGTCCTTTGAACAAGAAAACAAATTTTGATTTTGTGCCAAAATTTGCAAAATGTAATATCAGAAAGTCCTGATGGGTCCACCATAAGGAAATATATTTGGTAGATTTTTGTCCTCTTTCCTGAGTTTTACAAGCCTCAAAACCAATTATATCTGTAAAATAAGGATGGAATTTATTTCACATGATTCTCTTTTTCAGAGTGTTTCTTTAGGTTAGGTAGAAGGGAGTGAAATAGGGGGAAGGGGCATGAAGGTAAGAAAGGCAGTAGAATGTAATAGACACTATTACCTTATGTATATATATGACTGCATGACAATGTGACTCTACAACATGTACAATCAGAAAAATGAGAGTTGTACTCCATTTACATACAATACTAAAAATGCATAAATGCATTCTACTATCATGTATGACTAATTAGAACAAATAAAAATTTAAAAATATATGAGTCTAAAATTACATTGTATCTGGAAATTAATGAGTCGATCAACCTATAGAATACCTCCCAAGTTTGTTTCAATGACATTTGAAGTTATAAATGTACTGAAGTGTGAAATGAAGTAAATTGAATGAAAATAAAGAGAAGGGCACTTCTAAGCCAGCTCTATCTTTGTTTCTTTCTTCCTATTAATTGACATAATAATTGTGTACACCTGCAGAGGACGAGCTGATATTTCCATACCTGTATACATTGAGTAAATGTACAAAATCAAAGATACCCTTTCATTGTGGTGAGAGCATCCAAAGTCCCCTATTCCATCTCTTTTGAATTACACAGATTATTATTCTTATAGTCAAATGGGTGTAACTGGAGGACATCTTTTTAAGTGAAACAAGTTGTTCAAGAAAGGGCAAGTAACTTTGTCATATTAGAGCAAAGACTCAGCCCTCTACTGTCAATGCCTATGTGCTGTTTCCACCAGGTGCCAGGGGATGAGTCTATGTGTTGTTCTCTCTAACCCTTGCCAAAAGCAAGTCAAAATGGAATTTGCCCCATTAGAGTGCAATTGCTCTTGCACAGAGAGGTTGGCATTTCCATTTCTAGAACCTACTATAAAATGCAAACTACATAAAAAATAAAAAACTCATGGCCAGTGCCTCAAACATTCCTCATCCACACATCAGAGATGTTAACTATTATAGACTCCCAACTGTGTTAGCACTCTTCTCTGTCTGCTTGCACACACACACACACACACACACACACACACACACACACAAACACAAACATACCAGTTTCAATTCAACTGTTTCCAACTTGTTAACAAAAATACATGATGCTATCAAAAGTGGCATCACAAATATAAGCTTTAACTTTAAAACAGCAACCTTCCACATCCCTGGCAATGTTTGTCACATTTCACTTTCTGTGTAATATTCATTCTTAATGGCAAGAGGTGGTATATGGGCCTGGTTTTCATTTTCACTCCCTCAAAACTAATAATATCATAGTTCAAATTCCAAAGCCAGCCACAGAAATTTAGTGAGGCCTTAGGAATGCAGATAGACCCTGTTTCAAAAAATACAATTGACTGTAGCTCAGAGGTAAACCCTCCTTGGATAGCATGTAGGTTGTTTATTGAAAATAGGCAAATGACTTGATCATATACTTCCCAGAAGAATAAATACAAATGACCAACAATCACATGAAAACATGCTTGGTATCATTAGGTAAAAAGAAATGTGAGGTATTAGATCAGAAACAAAAAGGGTATATGCTACCCAATTGTACATATAAATGTTATTATTTTATATAGAATATAAAATGTAGGCAATTATTAATAAGTGCATATTATCTGCAATACTTTGTGTCTGTTCCATAAATATATTTTAAAAATGAAAATAATAGAACTAGTGAATTCTTGGATAATAAGCAACTAATTGAACAAATGAATTAAACAAATATGTGCTAGAAAATTTTATTTTAAATAGGTTATTTATTTTGTAAACAATTGCATTATACATATTACAGATTTCCTATAAATTCTTGACCACATTTCCCAACTCATTAACACTTTATAGCACTGTGACATTTTTAATCACTATTTAGGAACAGATTCTTATACACTATTATAAACGAAAATTCAATCTTTAGTCAGAAGCTCCAAAGTTTCCTTTACCATTCCAGAATCCAATTGAATGAACTACTTTTTTTTTTTTTTGATTCCACACATGAGTCAGATCATGAGTATTTGTTCCTTGTGTGTGGTTTATTTAATTTAGGGAAATGTTCTTCAGATCCACACACATTGCTGCAAATGACAGAATTTCATTCTTTTATTCTTGGATAGATGCAACTGTCTGCATACACCATACATATATATATATATATTTATATGTATATATATATTTATATGTATATATAATATATATATATATATTTTATTCATTCATTGATGTCATACAAGTAGTTTCCACATCTTGGTTTTTGTGTATGTTTTGAGTATGTTTTCCATGTAACCACAATAAACATAGGAATGCAGATATTTCATCACCATACTGATTTTATTACTTTTGGATCTTTTCCCAGTAGTAAGATTGCTGAGTCATATGGTAGTTCTATTTTTAATTTTTTGAAGGACCTTTTTACTGTTTTGCATGATGGCTGTATTTCTTTAAATCCCCCAAAATAGTTGGTGACAATTCATTTTCCCCACACCCTTTCCAGGACTTGTTGTCCTTCTTCACTTTGATAATAGCCATTTTAATGAATGTGAGATGCAAACTCATGGTGGTTTTCACTTGCATTTCCCTGATGATTACCAATATTCAACATACAGAATTCAATAACTGTGATTCATAGGAAAAGGATGAAGGAAAAAGCCATATATGTTTTCAATACATGCAAAAAAAGCACATTACAAAATTCACTATTCTGTATGAATAAAAGTTCTCCACAAATAAGGCCGAGAAAGGTTGTACCCCAACACAATAAAGGTCAAGTTTGGCATACCCACAGATATTATCATAGTGAACATGAAAAAATTGAAACTTTTTCATCTATGCTTTGGTATAAAAACCAGGATGTCACTTTCACCCTTCTTTTCATCATAGTAGTAGAAGTTCTAGACAGAGAAATTTCACTAGAGAAAGAAAGAAAAGGAAAGAATCTAAATTGTCCCTGTTTGTTTGTGATATGATCTTATATAGAGAATGCCCTGAATATTCCATCAAAAAGTTGTTCAAACCAACAAATAAATTTAGTAAGTTTGCAATGTGTATAATCGACATATAAAAACTAGTACATTCTTATACATTTATTGCTTGATATTGCTCTCCACCGACTCAAATTTAAGCAAATCATTGAAGCAATGAATTCTTTTAGCATATGTGGATCCTAGATTCACATTGGAGGCTGGTAAATGGTAGGCGTTGTGTAAAGAAAGTACCGAGTGGTTTCCCATGAAAACTGAGACTATTTTGTGGAATGAAAAGCAGACACTGTCAATAGTGATGCTAGAACGACAGGATTAGAAAGGAAGTGTGATCTCTCTCTCAGTAAACACATGCTGTGGACATGAAGCAGTGTTCAAGAGATGAGGCGACTTTATAGAGGGTGCACTGTAAAGAGAAAATAGCAACTATTTATTGTCTTGTGAATCAATGGCAGAGAAAAAGGAATCCACTTAGGGTGAGCAACTAACACTTTGCAGCATGCCTTTCTGATTGTGTCACTGAAGAATTCATGTTAAGCAGAGAAATTTGAAAAATTTTAGAATCTGGATTTGCAGCATTTTGTGAGTTTATTTTTCCATAATATTTGTGAGCATTGTACACAATGCATTATATGGAGAATGCTGTATTCAAAATTAGAATGCTCATTATTACTGTTGCCTTCATGGAGAAGATAATTTATCAAGAAGAAAATTCCAAGAAAGAAACATACATATGGTTTGCAATTGTCAAGAAAGAATAGAATAGTTTTGCATTGGTATAGTTGCATCAGGGAAGGTCACTGTGTGGTGGTGTATTTGGATCAGGCATGAAGGGAAGTTTGAACTATTTGAAAGTGGAGATTCACAGATGTATTCAGTATTATACATGGAATGATTAATTATATAAGAATGTGGAGTTCGAGAATGCGGATATTCCTCCAGGAGTTTCTCCAATCAGTTAGAAACAGTGACATCAAGTTCAGCTTCACTTTGCTTCTGTGAGGATTCCAGACACAGGGACAAGCTTGGGCACATAGTGTCCCCCACTTTCTTTTTTCACCAGATTTTTGTTGGATTTTCCTTGGAGGAAATTCCCCTGGACTAGGGTCATTTCCTTCATTCATCTGCTCTCCATGATGAGTGCTCTTCACTCAGCACAATGTCCTCCAGTTCCACCAGGTGACAGTGATCATGTTGCCATGATTTAAAAAAGAAAGAAGAGGGTGTTTGAATATTCTCACCAACATGAAAGGATAAACAATGGAGGTAGTAGACTTCATAATATGTACAAGTATCAAAACACTGCATAGTACATTGTAGGCACAAAGAATTATCATATCTCAATTGAAACAAGATACAGGGGTCACAATTACAGCTTGCATATAATTTCCTTTTGAAATTAACGTTTCACTCACTTGATTTCATATGTGGGAGAATTCACAAATTCTAATCCCTTGAAACAAGTGTGTAATATCAAATAATTTCATGAACACATTAATTGTACAAATGTTGCAACTTCCCACAGGTTTACCTTGATCCTCAGATCTGAGAATTATCATAGATTTGAGAAACTGAAAGCTATTTTTATCTATGTTTTTGTTCTACTCTAACCTATGAGACCCAGTGTGTCCTGGAAGCTCTGCTCCTACATATCTTTCAGAGATACCTGTTCATGGAGAAAGGATCACATGGGGGGCTGGAGTCAGAGGAGAGAAGAGTGGCAGCCAGAAGACCTGTCAAGCAGTGGGGGGCACTGAGGCTGGGGAAGCCCAGGGGCTCCTGGCAGAATATTTGGAGCTGTGTAGGTGGGCATGTCACCATGGTTTGGAATTCGAGACCATCATTAGCTTTGTCAGGGAACTCAGGGGTCCAAGAATAATTCTGAAGACCTGGATATAAATTGCAGTTGCACCTCTAACATTTGAAATTTAGAATTCTGGCCCCTAAGTTCATGTGGAGAATTCTGAGGATGATCTAGACTGAGTACACTCATCTCCAGCATTTTAGGGGTTCTCTGTGTGCCTGTGTGTGTATGTGTGTGTGTGTGTGTGTGTGCACCCACCTGGTCTCATCCTCGTACTGGATTGCTGGAACACCACTGCAACCTCTTTCCCGGCTTGTTCTTGCTCTTGGTGGCTCTGGCCCTTCCTCCAAAACAAGTGTTCATGGACACCACATTGACTGTGCTCTTGGTACCTTGTTGGGCTCGTATATTTCCTGGTTATTGTGAATTCTCTGCCCTCCTCTGTGTTTTGACTGGTGAGTGGTGACTCCATTGGGAGGCAGAGTGAATTCTACTTTCTTGGGGTTGGAGTCAGACTTTGGTTGGTTCTGTTCTTGGAGGAACTTACACAGATCTAAGGTGAGTTCTCTGGTGGTGGTGCCCACCAGGGCCTCCTGTGACTCCTCCACGTGGCTACAGGAGTCTCCCTGGAGCTCCCCTTGGGCAGCTCCCAAGACTGTGTCTTCAGGCCCAAGAGCTCTCGGTTCCCTGTCTACTGACAGACTCCCACTGTCAGGTTCAAGTTCACTCTTCTGGACATAAAAGAGGATATATGCACACTGACTCAGGACACAAGTAATGTCACAGGCCACTACCTTAGCATCATCCATTTTATACCATTGGCCATTCCCAGCTTTTATGTAGCAATAGTAATATCCACTGTGACAGCTCACCCCATCATGGACCAGCACGGCATAGAGGGCACAGGCCAGTGGGCCGCTGCTCTGCTGAGCCATGTATGGCTGCATGTCAAGACACTCAGGATAGTGCACCTGCTTAGCAATTTTGTCACCTGTGAGAACTGAGAATGGTTTCAATACAAGCATGAGAACCTTTGAGGCAGTCTGCAGGCTCAAGGTCTTGCAGGCTGGCATCTTCTTCAGACAAACACCACAGTGATAGGCATTTTCCCCTTTAGCCATTCAGGCTTCACCAACTGCTCCAAGGCTTGCTGCAGACTCTGAGCTTCCAGGATGTCCATGGTGATGTCCAGGTAGGGGTCAAAAGTGTGTGAAAGGTCGTGGCAGCAGAGACACTTGATTTGCAATCTCCAGAACCTTCCAAATATTTGGTGCATGAGGGTGATGTCCTGGGAGTGAGCACCTGGCTGCTTGTGCCCACGCAGACATGCTTTCTGCAGGGCATCGATGGTGAACAGCAGAAACTCATGGGCATCTTCCTGCTGCCATGTGTGGAAGTCAGCAGCCAATACAGGCAAGGGCCAAATGACATCCCCAGGGTTGTGGAGAGCCCGTGCCATGTGAGCTTGCATCACACACATGCAGACCCTGTGAGGAGGACAGGTTTGGGAGGGATCCTGGGACAGCATGTCATTGGCCAGAGGAGGGGTGTATGTCAGACACTGCAGAGCAGCACTCACATAGCAAGTGTTTCCAATGTTCTGCAGCCCATCACCAGCCACAGAAGATCTCTGCCAGCTCAGAGATAGTTCCTCCCTAGGAGACAGTTGTGTCCCCACAGGAGCCAAACCGTTATTCAAGTGTGCATTAGTGCAAGGTGACAATGGTGACTCTGTAGGTAGAAAAACCCAATGGACTTTAGCATAACCTGCATTTGAGGAACATGTAGGTTTCACAAAGGCATCAAACAGAGACTTACCTCCACAGTGGGGCAAAGCTGCCTCCATGTCTCCAGGAGCACTGACCACAGGGTTTCCCAGCTGGGATCTCAAGAGGAGGAAAGCTTCTTCTTCTGAGCTGGTCTTCAAATGACAGTCTTCTCCAAGTATCCAGAATTTTTATAGCTCAGCCTTTCCACCACACCCACTGACTCAGTGTCAGATCCACCAATAACCTCTAAGCACTTAAATGGATTAAAAAGTTTGGGTGTGGTCGATTCCCTTCTGGGAGAGACTCCTTGACTCCTTTCTCTGATTTGCAGATCCCAGGAGCAGAGAATCTGATTCAATTATCAGGATTGTTCAGAAATATCCTGAGGTCTCCATTTAGACAAAAAAGGCTAACAAACCAACATTTTTGGTAGTTCTGCTCGGTTAGTGTGATGGGAATACCTTTGAATTGGGTCTCAAAAAACATGAAAAATGAAGAATACAGGACAATGTCTTGTTTGTTGTTTGTGTGTGTGCCCATTCTTTTAGAATTTGAGACACGCACAGTTTCATATTGGTAATATTTCAAAGGGAGTACTGTTTGCATTTATTAAAAGTGTTTCTCCATTTTAAACCACTTTACATAGAAAAGGATGCATTTCAATTCCTTCTCTTCTCAATGAGCCACGTCATGTTGGAATTTTTTTCTCATTCATTTCCAAGGTGGTTTTGAATTCAAAATGAAGTCATTTGGGAATATTTCTGCCTGTATTTGGTAGAAATATCAAGGAGGCATGTGGCACCAGTTAGAATAAGTTTTCAATTATGTTCAAGATAATGTTCCTTCTAATTTTTATGTATCATGTGTACAGATTTCTCCACCCAAATGCCAGTACTCATTTAGAGTCATAAATAATTTATTTTATTTATTTTTCTGTGGTTCTGAGAATCACACCCAGTGCCTCAGGCATGGTAGGCAAGCCCTCTACCACTGAGCTATGACCACAGAACCATAAATAATTTAAATAAGATCAATGTACTAAGGTTTTTAATTCTATGGTTCTTTATCTCTCAAATTTTATTTTTCAGTGGAATGATCTGGAACATAGCTAGAAATGGATTTGTCTACCTGTGTTGGGCCTCTGAAAGGTGACAATGCAAATGATTTCACTAGTTCTCCAGGGCTTTCTGTCATTTAATCTCCCACTTCCTTAAATTGATCATGATGATCAGGAGAAGCATGGAGGAGAAAGGATTTGTAGGTTCTTTGTCTTGTGAATTCGAAGAATCAGCTCCACGGTCACAGAGCAAGAGAGCAAATAAGAGGATGCATGAAAGTAATGAAGGAAAGCACAGGCAGGGTGCTGCCAGATGGCTGCTGTCTAGGGCTTTGTATGATGATGTGAGAGGGGAGTTAGTCACCCATAAAGACCACGGACTGGTAATTTGAAAGTAGTGGTCTCTGAATCCAATCACAACTGCCCAGACACGGTGTTGATTCCTCGGGAATGGTTCAGGGTTCTGAGCACAACGTCAGGCTCCAATGGAAGTGCTGGTCAGGAGCCGTGTACTCCATCTGTGGTCAGTGGCAAAGGCAGAAGTGAAATGCACATGAGGAGGTCCCTTTAGGCCTGTCTGCTTGGCAAGTTTCTCTCTTCTGCTTTGGCTATCATTGAAAGTCCTGTTCACGCTGTCATATTTTGTGTATCATTTAATTTTTTCATGAATATTGTCTGTATGTTTTTCTACATAAGAAGTATTTGTGACTTACTGACCATGATGGCAGAGGATTTCCCGAGGGGCTGGCATGCACACAGCTCCCGGTGGCCCCAGCATTGCCTGTGGCGGCACCTTGGACAAAATCACCTCTTTAAATGCTCCCATTTTCCCTCTGTAAACAATGAGAGCCTCTAGGGGAGGTTCGAAGAAGTTTCCCTTGTGTAAAAAATACTGTAAAAAATGTGACAGTGCCTCATGTGCACCCAAGCAGCTTGTGCAGGCCTGGAATCAGTGGTGGGGACATCTTTCCATTCAGAGCCACTACCTGCTGGGCCAGGGAAATTCCAGCCAAGCAACTGACTTGATATGTGGAGAGGTTGTGGATGGCACTCCTGCCCCAAGCCCAGCAGCCCTACCCTGATTACCTTCAGATTCTGATCCCAGCTACTGAGCTTGCTAAAAACAGAGCATCAGAAGAATTGCTCTGTTCTGTGAAGACCTGGACCTGAGAAACATTCCAGATGCTCTTGGGGCAATAGGGAAGCCTGATCCAATCAAGGAATGTGGTGAAGTTCAGAATTCTATGTCCTCCACAGAGCCTGGAAACACCTACTGCTGGGGCTTTCATGCCCTGCTGGCCAGGAGATTTGAGGATGATGACCTCCACAGACCAGGTTATCTTTATGTGAATCTATGTGTCTGGACTTCCCTGGGTCCTGGAAAGAGAGAGCCATCAGCAGAAGACAGAGGTTTGCAACAGGGTCAGGGAATGAAGTTGATCCAGAGTAGGGTGGGGACACCTGTGTAGAGGTAGAGACACTCCTAACTCCTCCCTACCACAGGTCCCAAGAGGTATTTAGTCACTTAGGCAGAAGTTGGGCCCTATGGGTTTCCAAAAAGGACAACTCAAACTACAGTCACAGCCTTCTCCTCCATGTGGACTCAGAAGACACACCTGAATCTCCTGTGAATCCAGGCCCTAAAAGCTCTCAGGATCTGGCTCTCCTGCCATGTTGTTGTTCTGGGTCCCTCCCAGTCTAGACTACTCATTTTTCCCCTGCGGTGCAGTTTTAGATCTTCTTCTTCTGTGTTCCCAACACACTGGGGAAACTCCAGCAGGGAGAAGAGGAGCCAGGGCTTTCCTAGAAGACAGGGAGTTCTGAGATTGCTCACAAGTTCAGATGGAACTCTCTGATTTCACTAGCTCTCTAGACTTGTGTGGACATCAGTAGATTTAGGAAATTACCAAATGCTCAGGCTGCCTAGAAAGTCCCCTGATCCAATTTGTTAGCAAAGTTGACCCAACACCCCTCACTTGGCTTAGAAAATGCCAGGTTCTCAGACTGTAAGTGAAACCACCCCCAACCATCCCAGGTGCAGTGGAGTGGCTCCTCATCCCCTGAGCTCATTTGACTAAAAAGGAATAGCACCAAACATCCAGGAAGAACCAGATCTCAGGACATCTTGTTGCCATGGAGGAAGACTTGATGTTGTGCTAGGATTTCCTGGGACCCCAATTTGATTTCAAATTTGGTGTCACACAGGTTTTTCCTGGAAGGAGCCCAATTAGACAGATGCTCAATAACCTCTCACCAGTATGTGGAAGAGTTGAGAAGTTGTTTCCATAAACTGGCACATACAATGTTAGCACTGATACTACCTGTTATTGGTGATGAGTTCTGCTTCCTCCAATGTTGAAGTGTGAACATTAAAGAAGCATGCTGAGGCAGGTGTATGAAGCAGGTTTTACTTAAATTAACTAACACAGATGTCTCCTGGGAGGGAGATGGGCCATGGCTGGTATTCTAGTAACCCAGGAAGTGAGAGTGCCCTTCCCCTTTTATAAATTAAGTTTCCTTTGTTCTCCTCCATTCTTCTCTTATCTTGTTCATTTCCACCCACTCCTGCATAGTGACTGGGATATGTCAGTGAAATGGCCAGAGTGGGGCTGGGCAGGTGAACTGGGAGCACCAAGGTGGAATGCCAGCCAAGAGGGAAGTGGCAGCCCAGGTTGTATTAGTAGTTCTCTGTCTGCTCAGGAGCTGCTTCCTTAACAACCTTTTTGGGAATGACTGTATCAAAGGGATCTGGAGACACGATAATTCCAATCTTCCAGGAGCTCAGATCATCCTCCATTTTCTTGATCTGACCTGATCACCTATTGTACTCTCACTGCCTGTCTTTAATACTGGCTTCATTCCCTCCTCTTATTCTAAGGAACTTCTTATTGCTGTAAGGATATGGGACAATGACTGCTGTGGCTGTTTAGAACTGGAAGCTGGCAGTGTGGGGCAAGCATATTGGAGTTCCCTTTTAGAAAGTGGGTAGGTTGTGGGATCCATACTAAAACTGTGATAGGGAAAGAGCAGGTTGCAATGTCATCTGGGGTGCTGCTTCTATGTGTGAGAAACAAAAGGACATGAGTTCTGAAATGAGATGAATACAAAATAAATGTTGCAGCATCTGGAACATTTAAATAAATATCATGAAGATGATAGAAATCAATAATCTCTCACCATTACGTGAAAAAGCTGAGAAGATGTTTCCATAACAAGGTCTAAGGAAGGCTGGAGAGGCCAAGAACTTTATGTGAGAATGGAAATCTTTAACATTGTCAGAGTTATCAGGAATGGACACAAAACATTTACTTTTTAATGTCATATATGTCCCCATAAATTATAGTTAAGCTATCTAATGTCATCTGATTTTTGTAAAATATCCTTTTATTGGTACAACCTCTGGTTCAGCAGAGATTCCTTTATTTTGTTACTTAGGCTAAATGATCATACAAACATTGATTAGGCCTGTCTGTGTAGGAGGTTAAGAAGATCTGTAGTCCTTACACTGACTAAAAGTTTATCACTCTGGCAGTTTCTCTTGATAGTTATTAGGCACTATTGCCTACAAATATCTCTTTTGTAGCCTCCAGTCTTACTTTTTCTTAGGTGCTAATACAAGTGTTCATCTTAAGTTATAGTTAAGTATTGTTTCCTCTTTGAAATGTCCAGGAATGGCTGTGGTTTGGTTTTTAACTGTTTTGCTAGGTGTTTAAGATCAAGCTGGTCAAATTGACCACATTCCTATCTGCTGTTAAGCGTCAGTCAAGTTCTCACAAGGGAAGCTGGAGCAATTGGCTAACTGAGTCCCCGCTGATTCCAACTTGGGGTGTTTAATTCCGGCCCAGGTTTCTGCTTTATCCTTCACCATGCCTGGAGACTGAGCCTCCTCTTCAGGTATTGTACAACAAAGGATCACAGATGCTGAGGTCTAAGATGAAGTAAACCCTTGTTAAGGGATTTACCTTTAAGGCATTTTGTCTGCCAAATGATAAGTAGAGGTGGACTTTTAAGAATGACTGTGGATTATAGCCTCCAGTGTCTGCAGCAGTTGGCAGGCACTGAAGGAATACATTGACCCCATCTCTCTCCTGAGGGTGAGGACCAAGTATTGATTGATGTAATGAAAATGAAACCAGAGGTGGATCCCAAAGTAATAATTGCAAACTGATTTCTCAGTGTAACACCAATGATTTATTCCTCTCTGTGTTTGAGTCATTAACAAAATTTCCAGAAGATAAAGTGTGTGCGAGGAGTCCACCACTCAGTATCAAAAATCATCATTTTCAAGTCCTGAATTGTTCATTCCAAACTCTGGAGAGGAAGAGAAATCCCTGGACATTAAGGCAAACTGAAATCATACCATTTATCTCACAATAATGTGTTTCTTACAAACACTTGAATCCCTCAAAGGCATTTATTTTAACAGATGCATCTCTAAGTATAGTGGTATAAAAATAATCCTAGAGAGCACTGTAACCCAAATTCATAGAAATCAACATCATCTAATGTCATCTTGCATTTCTAATCTACCAAGTGCCTAAAACCCATTTAAAGTGTTGATTTTGTGAACCTGCATCTAACCAAGTATTAGCTTAGAAAGATTGGCACAGAAATGCAGGCAAGTAGCATTTATCTAGGACACAAGGACTTGCAATCAGGTACATAGATTAGAGTCAGGTGATGCAAATGTGTGAGTCATGTTTTATCAGGAATTTCCACAGGGATTAGGTGAGTGGCATCAGGTGAGGCATTGGATCACATGGGCACAGGGCAGTATCCAATGTCCAACCCTCCCTTTCTTCTGGCATCCAGGAAGCTGCCTCTTCTCCTGAGCTGTTTGTCCATGAGCCACCTTGCCTGAAAACCTGGTGACAGATCAGAGGAGGACAGCTGGAGCTCAGGTGGATTCCTTTACCAAGGTGTTCTTCAGGTAATTGTTGAGGGAAAGAGTAGAAGAGAAACAGAAAATGATGGAGGTTTTGGTCCTTGGATGAGGGTTTTTTAATTTAAATAGTGTGTGTTTGCATTGAGAAATCATTCAACATATTATTGACTGTGGAAAGACTCAAATTTCAGAGGGAACATGCTCCACCATTCTGAGTTCTGTGGGTAGGTGGAGGAGTCATATGGAAACTGGTCATTTTTACTATGGGCAATTTAAAAGTGTAAATGTGAACAAATTAATGGGATTCAGCCTGATATTTCCATCCATGCACATGTCAGTGTTTTCTCCTGTTCATCCATCCTTCTACCCATTTCCCCTCCCCTCTCTTTCCAATCACCATCTCTCACTCCAAATGCTCCCTTCCCAGTCCCCTGGTGGTCCTCCCTCCAACTTTGGATCATCTTCTTTCCTTCAGTTTCCACATATGAGAGGAAACACTGGAGCCTTATCTTTCTGTGTCTAGGATGTGGTGTCTTCCAGTTCCAGGGAAGCCCCTGATCATGACAGGATTTACCTCCCCGTGCTGAATATGAGTATTTAGTTTACTTTTGCTTTTTCTCTTGTGTCCTCATCTGTTTGGGTAAATATACAGGTTAGCCCTGGCCCCACAGAATATGGTTCCAAAGTCCCTGCCTTTCAACAGCATGGGAGCATTTCAGAAGCATTGTTTTTGGAACCTCTTTAATCATCTGCTAATGAGCTGGAGTTTTGGCTCAGTTGTAGAAGTCTTCCCTGGTACATGCAAGGCCTTGAGTTCAACACTCAGCACCACATATAAATGAATAGAATTTTAAGAATCCACTGACAACTAAAAAATATTAAACCAAAATGGTTAAAGTTTGGTAAAACTCAGCAATGATCCTATGGAGCCATGGATGTTCCTTGGAACAATCTTTACAATGGTTCATTTGTAATGGTACAATTCTGTTCTCGTTTCTTAAATATATACTGAAGTCAATTTTGGAAGGTCATGTGTGACCAGAAATATGGCCATTTCCTCCAGAATTTCTAATTTATTAGCCTAGATTTTTGGTACACTCTGTTCCATGACATGTTAGATTTGAGGGTCTGGGTTGAGAAATCAGTTGAGAACCAAATTAGTTTCTCCTTATACGTAATCTGATTTTTTTCCTCTCACAGCCTTTATAATTTTGTACTTATTCTGTATTCTAGGCATTTGCATTACAATGTGCCTTGACATTGGTCTGTTATAATTTTGCACATTTGGTGTCCTGTATGCCTGTTGTATTTGATTCTCCATTTCATTCTTTAGCATTGGGAAATTTTGTGGGTCTAGTGCATTGAAAAGACTGTGCATTTCTTTGGTTTGTATCTCAATGCCTTCATCTATCCTGAGAAATCTTAAATTTGGTCTTTTTCTGTTATCCCTTAATTCTTGGAAGCTCTGTTCCTGTTTTTTTTTAACATTTCCCCATGGTCACCTCTATATTGAAGATTATATATTTTGTCTTAGTTACCTGAGATTCTGTCATCCAATTGGCCTAATATGTTGGTGATGCTTACTATTGAATTTTTAGCTTGGATTACTGGTTCCTTTATTTTTGTTTGTTTTTTCCCCAGAATCTCTATCTCTGTATTGAAGTAATCTTTTGCTATCTGTGTTTGCTCTCTCACATATCTTTATTTTGTAGATAAAGTTAACTATATACATTCTAAACTTCTGTTCTGACATTCTTCTACTGTGTTTTCAATGAATCCTATTATTGGTATATTTTGGTTTGTTCAGGGTGACATGTTCCCTTACTTTCTCATGTTCTTTGTGCATCTACACATCTAGTAGTTATGGATCTGAGGCAACAGTGTTTCTACCCTGTGGACTTGTACTGTCCCCCAAGGTTTCCAGTACACTGCTATTTAGGAGGAAAGAAATAATAACAACCAAGCAAACAATTTACAGCATTAAAACAAATATTTCCTTCAATCATGTCTACAAGGTTTAGTATCACAAGAAACAGAAATTTTATGACCACTCATGCCTATCATAAACATTGCAAGTTTGCAAAATGTTTACATTTTTAAATGGTGGACTGGGAAAAAACAGAAGTGCTAGAGCATATAATGATTATGAGGGAGGAGGAGAGAAGGCAGAAGTAAGGAATTAAAGGAAGAGTGAAAGAGAGAACAATAGAGATTGGTTGTTAGCAGAAGAAAAGAGGGAATCAAGGGAAACAGCTAGGTAGGAGAAAAATATACATGAAGCAAAAACTTTAAAGGAAAATCAAGAAATAAAAGAATAAAAAACAAAACTACAATATACTGAGTATACATCCTAGTGCATAAAGAACTAATCCTTGTGAAATAATTGGCTTCAGAAATGCTAGAGATGAATAGAAGAAAATAGAAAACTGTATAAATGTATAAACTGTTTAATGTACCATTAAGGTCACAATTAAACAGTGAAAAAGAATTTTTTTAAAATCTTGATGCAAAGTTAAAGAATTATTTCCATTTTAGTTCAAAATATCCTCAGCTTCTCTTCTCTGCAGTTTTAGGTGTGGTCTTCTGGGGCATTATGCTCCACTCTCTGTTGCTGGAGTGAGAAAGGAAATCCCAGAGGTGGAATTCCTGGAGGCAGGGTTTAGGCTTAGTTAGGCTGGAGGCTCTTTGCCAAATGGCAATTGGTCTGGAGATTTTCAATCAGCACACCTCCTGCACCCAGTACTTCCAGTCCATGCTGTAGGACTTTACCCCAGGACTTCCCTGGTTTCCACTCATTGGGTAGGTGGGTCAATTCTTATTTCCCTACATCGCCTACAGACGCCATGTTCCCTGGTCTCAAATTGGGTCTCCAAAGAATTTCTCCTGCCCCCAACCTTCAAAGTTTCCTGCCATATGTGTCTCTCGAAGTTGGTCCTGCAAGCAGTCAGATTGGAGGGGAGGGGTAAAGAGAGGTGGATTTCTGACACCAGTTGTCCCTTGTGTAATCCTCTCTCCACATTTGATTTTTTTCTGGACACTTAAGTGCACTCTGTGCCATGCAGCCTGTGTTTTTTGGGCCTATAGCTCAAGTCCAACTGACGTTTCCCAGGACTTGGCTTCCTCAGTTGACAGCCCACCAGCCACAGCTACAAAATTGTTCTTTCCTTTTTCCTCCTTATGCCACCTGGAGAGATGGTGACTTCTTTCCCCACACTCGGATATCATGCAGTGTGTCCTTCTGGTTTGTTGGAAAATGTCCTTGTTGCAATGTCCTTGGTCCCTAAATGTTCTGTCCCCAGACATTTTCCCAGGCCTCTGAAAACTGCTGGTTCCTTTAATTCTCTTATCCCTCTGTTATTCTGATGGAGGGACCACTGTGACTGCAACATCCAGCCGTGTTGTGTCAGTGTCTGTGCCACTGGGAATTTTTTCTTATCTTATTTTATCCAACCTCCTGTGTCCCCGGACTGCTTTGTAGGACTAGTTTTAGTATCAATCAAAGTACCCCCCTTGTTTTTATTTACCCACTTTGTGGAGAAGCTGCCTGTCTACTTTCTTATGTTCACTCCATCAAGTCTCCTGAAATGCAGCTTCCTCTATTTTGTCATCCCAGATTTCTCTTTATCATTTTTGAATAACCAACTCTTTCTTGAAAACTCAGTTATTCATTTCCCATATTTTAAAAAATGTCCGAATTTCTCTTTCTGTTTATTCCTAGCTTCAGTCCACCGTGATCATAAAAGATTCAGAATATTATGTCAATATTTTGAATATGTCAGTTCTTGATTTGGGCCTAATTTATCACATGAATTTGCCAAGTCTAAATATTTCCTCTGTTCATATTTAGTTCACAGTGGTACAGTCCCTCTGGAAAGCAGTATGGAGAACCCTTAGAAATCTTTGAACTGCAATTTGACCCAGCTACCCCACTCCAGGGCCTAAACCAAAAAGAATTAAAATCAGCATATAACTGTGACACAGCTACCTCAATGTTTATAGCAGTTTAATTTACAAGAGCTAGATTGTGTAATCAATCTAGATGCTCTTCAATAGATGAATGAATGGATGAAGAAACTGTGGTATATATACACAAATATATAAAGGATTATTATTTAGCCATAAAGAATAAAATTATGGCATTTTCAGGTAAATGGATGGATTTGGAAGATATCATTCTAAGTGAAATAAACCAATCCCATAAAAACAAACGCCAAATAATTTCTCTGATAAGTGGATGATGATATAGGAAGGGGGAAGGGAAAGAGGCAAGAATGTAGAAAGGATGAATTGTACAGAGGAAAATGAGGGGTGGGCAGGGGGTGGGAAAAAGAAAATAATAGAATGAGACAATCATCATTACCCTATGTACACTTGTGACTGCACAAATGGTGTGACACTACTTGGTATACAACCAGAGAAACGATAGTTGTAACCCATTTGTGTTGAATGAATAGAAATGAAAAATAATAAAAGTTAAAAAACAAATGCATTAATTTTATATTTATGAGAAAGTAATTAAATAGCAGGGTGCTAAACTTAAGTCAGCAAATTAGAATGCAAATTATGAGCTTCAAGTCTATGTATGAAAGAAAATAGATTTTCCTTGGAACATTTATCTGAAAACTGCCTCCCCTGACCTCAAAGTTGGTCAGATATGAAAATAGTTTGGTTTTCATATAGTTGTGTAAGAGAACAATATATACCAGTCCTCATGGCCATGATTCCCTCATCACTCAAGGAAATCACTTCCTCTGTTGACACTCACACACTGTGTTGCAATAGAAATGAACAACTTCTCTAGAATCAGCCACTCGGGGAACAAATGTCTCATTACCAGGCAATGTGTCTGGCCCAGGACAGGGTCCTGTCCTTGGACCAGGTGACTATAGCAAAAAATAGAGAAACATGTGGTAATGGGGCATCACATTGTGTGGAATAGTTCTGACTATGTGGTCATGGTTCTACGTATCACAAAAAGGCAAGGAAGCGCACATAGGAGGGCATTTGTTTCTCTGTGAATAGAATAGTTTTCTTTTCCATGTGACTGAGAGAATTCTAAATCTGACACCTGAGGAAGACAGACCTGACTGTAAGGAGATGAGGCCATGGACAGATCGTTCCCCACACCCTCAGTCACATAGATCCTTTAATGCCAAGAATGTGAAAAAGCAGCAGAGGGCAGCAGTGGGTCCCAGGGCTCCCTCACCAGAGTAGGAGGGTCCCAGGGTAAGTAGAGGCCTGGGTATGTGGAAAGCCAGGGGGCAATGTGGATTAATGGACCTGGGTTAGATCATAGAGGTTCTGCCTCTATAACTGAACTGTCCATTCCAATCCCATGATGTCCTAGCCTGGGAACTCCCCATCAGGCCAACTGGTCTATTCTTATGCTGCCAGTGTCCTGTTTACCTGCAAATACATATCACAGTCCAGACAGGATGTTGTCCACTTTCTGAATCCTGGCTCAGTATCTCATCTATCAGAATGTGTAGTCCTTACTAATTGTGCCTCCATCAAATTTGTGTTTTGGGAAAAACTCTAGCATTTCCAGTATCCTAGTAATGAACCTCCTGTCTTAGTCTCTCCCAAAAATATAGTACTGAACTAAGATTTGAAAATCTGTCCTTTTCTTGATAATGGAATACTGGCTGAGGTTCTGACCATGCACTAACATTTTCATTTTCTACCCACAGGTGAAGTGCAAGGAATGTGGGGCTTTGGAAGCACTTGAAGAAGCAGAAGATGGCCTATGAAGTGCTGGGATAGGGCACTGACCCCACAAGCCTTGGGTCCACAGCAGGAGAAGGAGGACCAGGCACAAGGGCAACCTGAGAATCTCCAGAACAGAGAAGGCTTTAACCAGCCTGAGAGGCAAAAGAACCAGACGCAAAGTTGAGCATGGGCACAGAAGTCATCCCCCATCCCCTGCAATCCAAGGTAGTTGTGTCTCTCCTTCTCTACACCACTGCACAGCCATCGCCAGGCAGTTACAGACAAACTGGATTAGACAAAACTTTATATCAGGAAAGTACACCCAGGAGCTCATTTTCTCATGTAAAAGCAGTAAAGGGGAGGTGTCAAGGCACATCTAGGTGCTTGGCACACTACAGGCACAGAAGGAATGGAGAACATTTAAAACTAATTACTTGGAAAATGAGAAAGACCACCTGCCTGAAGTCAGGGTAAGGGTCTAACTTGAGGGAAGGCACAGATGTAGCAATTGTCACAAGGCTTCAATATGTGTATCACCAATCACTTAATGGGACCAGGACCTTAAACTATGCTTCTCCATTTGGATACACATAATTGACATCATTTGTTTAGCAGGGAAGAGGAGCAGCAGAAGGATCTACCTCAGAAATACACCAAGAGACCCCAGGAGAGGCAGCAGCCACATTGGAAGGAAGTGACAGAGCCTTGAGCCTGCTTGAAGGTGAGTCTCTCCCTGCTGCCCTGCTTCTTTCCTACTTTGGACAGCACTTATTGACTTCATTCCATGTCTCTTCTGCATGAGGCATCTGCTCCAATCTGCTCTGTACAATGTGATTCAAGTTTGTGTATTTTTCAGCTCTGATATTTCCAATGCTTTGTAGAAGGACTTGCACGTCTCTCAATTACCTGCCAGACAGGTATGGTTGAATCAAATTGCTGCACAAGACCAAATCCTAGTGCAGGATATTCTTACTTAGTGTGGGTGCATACACTCAACTTGTCTTCAAAGCTTGCCAGTTATCAGAGTGTCCTCCAAATCACATTAACCAATTTTATTCCATAAAGTAACAGGAAAGAGCCTTCTAAAATCTTATAACCACATAAAATATTAAGAATGATATTAATTTTCCAATTTTGTGTGAAGTTTATCATTTGATAATCTAACATATTTTTATTTTATCAGCATACCTGGAATACTACCTCAAGTTGTAAATGACTACTTGTTATTATCTTACATTTAACTTTCAAGTTCTATGTTCCATATTGTTATTGACAGATTTTCATTTTCACTTGATGTAGAGCAAGTACTAATATGTATTTTATGTGTCTGTCTTTTCCTGTAGCATGAAAGCAGGCCAATGCAATTTCAAACAACTCCAGGGGAGATCTGTCCTAGACCCTGTCCACTTGAGTCAGCCCCCTGTCAACAACAGTCACATGAGACCATCTTACTGCTGTGCCTCCCGTCCACACACTAGAACTTGTATCTCCTGGGCCCAGGAAAGGAAAGGTACTGTTTTTCACTGATAGCTGCCAGCCATCATTAAGGCACTCTGGCCAAAATCCTGCCCTCCATGTGAAGACAGCAGTCCCAAAGCCAGAGGGAGTCTCCTTTCAAGTTTTGAAATATTTGGAGTCATGTCATGCCTTCAAAAGGCATGATGTGAACCAGGTGCTTAATTCTCAAGCACCAAGCCACATGCCTGCAGATTGTAGCATGTAGAGAGGACCAGGACCCCGAAGTGACCGCAGGGCCTTGGAAAGGAACATGTCCAAGTCCCCACTGGGACTTGTCAGAATGCCCAAAAGAATCCTAGACTCAGTCACAACCAGACTTCCCAGGAGAGCTCTCGAGGTCTTGAATTGGGGTGTCTCCAGTCACTCCTGTCTCTGCCAGGTGTACGTGGACTAGGAGCAAAAGTGTCATTCTGGGCTATGTGGACAATACCAGTCAAGATGCCCAGCAATGTCTGCACCCTGTAGGCAAAAGACTGGTCCTGAATTCCAGGCAGCCCTTCTTCAAGTTCCATCACCCACCATCCATCTATGTTCCAAAACAAACCCTGAGAATGGTCTCCAGGAGATTGGACACTGACAGGTGTGGTCTCAAGTTCATCACAGCTGCCTCCTTCTATTCTCCTGAGAAGAAAACCCTTCCTGCTGAGAGCCCTCCCATTCTGGAGAAGGCCAAGGGACAGGGCTCCCATGTGCCTGTGTGTGTCCTCTAAGGAGATCATCAGGTGTCATGCTCCTCTGAGGACAGTGACTGTGAGTGAGATGCACCATGGAAGTGGAGACTCACACTCCACACACATGTGACTAGGTGAGCACTGTTGGGCTGAGGAGGCAAAGACACAGGGAGCAGGCTGCACCTAAAGAAGATGAACCACCCCTGCTCTGCAACTGCTGAGACCCAAAGTGCTGAATCAGACACACAGACATTGACACTGTGAATCATGTGAAAGTAAATTGGCATTAACATGGGCACTTAGTAAGACAGCATCTGAAGGCTTTTACATGAAATCAGATGTAGGAAGATCTGAGTTGATATGCATTATAGATAGTGAGCTGTAATTCAAGTGTAGGGTGTAAATAATCTCTGTTGTCCAAGTGACTCATCTGAGGAACCTCTGAGTGATCTCTGTGGTCTCTATGTTTTCAGCAGAGCACTGCATCAGAAAATACTCCTTTACACTGTAGGATGTCAGTGGAGCCCATTTTGGACAAAACTTTCTTGTTCTTGAACACTGGGGTTTTTAAAGTCATTATAAACATACTTATTTTATTTCAATGTTAATATTCTCCTCAATATTGGAGGGAGTAACAATACTATGAGTGCTTATCTAGGCAAATCCCTTTGAGAATCATTTCTCTTCAACATATTTCTCTGATAAATATGGACTCTATTTGCCTCACATTCTGTAGAGGAGTCTAAAATGAACAAATATGGCAATCAAGTTTATTCATCCTGTGCACTTAAAACATATCACTGTATTTTCCCCTCACATCTAGTGAATTTTAAAAATTCTAGCCAAGATGAAAAGTTCTCTGTGAGTGAGTTTTTATTTTATTTAGTGCATGGGCAGTGGGATTTCAAAATACTCACTGGGTGATTGTAAAAGTTAGCAGATTTGGAAATTTACTGAAGTTGGTGAGCAATGACCAGAAGTTATTGTCAAGTCATCTCCTTCTCTACCTTTGGGAACACCTCTGACTAAGGTCAAGAAAAGCTCTGTGGTTCTGCAGGGAAGATTAATCAAGTGCTGCTCCTTCCTCCCTGAGAGCACTGATGTTGGGGATAGTGTCTGTGGTGATGATCCTTCTTAAAACAAGACAGGTGATTCTAATGGAAACCAGGGGGGAGAAGTAATGAGATAAATATGGCTCCTGGAATACTAAAGTGCTAGTCACCTCTAAGAAGCAGTACTCAAATCTAAGAAAGTATAACTTTGGAACTCAAGGCTAGAACAATGGATTTACATTTTTAATAAGATCAGTGGCCATACAGATATTAGTTTCCTCCATATCTGTCTTCCTGAAGCTCTACGATGGGGTAGGCAGGCACAGCAAATGCAGCACCTCACATCAACCATCCTTCCTCATCCAAACTACAGTAGGTTCCAGGAAAGCTTGTCATTTTTCTCCCTGAAAAAAAAACTTCATTTCTCTCTTAGTCAATTGGAGATACATATAGAAAGGATATCTGATTGGGAGGTCTTTGGAAAAACTTGGCATTCTTTAAACACATTAGCTTGCACCACACTCTTTTCCCTCCTGTGGATTGGGAGCCTGTGGGTGCAGCATCTGTACTGGGAACCCAAATGCATTTCATGACTCATTCACCTGCACCTTGGTGTGAGACATATACAGTGATCTTGGCACCTCCATGACAGGAATGAAGGGTTGGAGGTAGGGAGACATGAGAAGGGAGAGGTAAGGGCAGTGCACAGAGGAAGGAGGAAAGGTTTCTAATGCCAACTCATCTCAGGAGTACTGAGTGCTGTAGGTCTCACAGGTGCACAGTGTTCCACAAGTGAGAGGGACTGAGGTCAGTAGGCTGCTGCTGCAGCAACAGAACCTGAGAGGGTTGGGGCTGTGGTGGAACTTTGTGTCCAGGTGCAGGAGTGGAGCCGACCCTCCCATCAAGCAGGTAGCATGGGGAGATGTTCCCTGGAGTGGAGTCTGATGGTTCAATGGGCAAAGGGCTTAGGTCTTCTGTGTGCCTGTGAGGGTGCCTTACAGCTGAGGCTGGGGGTCATTTGCTTCTTCCTTGGCAAATTTAAGAATTATCAGGATAGAGTGAGGTGCAGAGAGTCAAAGCAAAAGAATGCACAATCTTTTCAATGAAATAGTGTCAGAAAATTTCTCAAATACAAAGAATGAATTGGAAAATCAAATACAAGAGGCTTACAAGATTCCAAATGTGCAAAGTTTCAACAGAGCCACATCATGGCAGATTGTAATGAATATGCCTAGTACCCAGAATAAGAATTAAATTTTAAAGACTGTGGGGGGTGGGGAAATGTCAAATTATATATAGGAGAAAACAATTTGGATCTCATCTGATTTTTTAACCCAGACCCTCAAAGCCAGGAGGCACTGGACCAACATATACCAAACTCTGAATGAAAATGAATGTCAACCAAGATTCCCATATCCAGCAAAATTAAGTTTCAAATTTGCACATGAAATAAAACCTACCTTGAGGAAAACAAAATTAAAAGAACTCACAACCAGAAAGCCTGCACATCAGAATATTCTCAGCAAAACATTTCCTGAAGATGAAATTAAAAAAAGAAAACCAGTGAAGGGAGGAACTACACTAAAGGAATAGTCAATCAAAAAAGAAAGTAATTGAAATTAAAAACTAGAAATAAACCCAAATGACTGGGAACACAAATCATATCTCAATAATAATCTTGAATATTGATGGACTACACTCACAAATCAAAAGATATGGACTGGAAGATTGGATTCCTAAACAAAACCGAACGTATGCCTTTCTCCAAGACACTCACTGCATAGAAAAAGACATCCACAAACTGACAGTGAAAAGTTGCGAAAAAACATATCACTCACATGGACTGTGTAAACAAGCAGGGGATTCTATCTTCTAAAGTAGGTCAAGATATGTAAGTTGTATAATTATAACTATACAATTGTAATATTAACACATTTTAAACATTCATAGGGTTGTTTTGATAGTTTCTTTTCCATTGATATGCTTTCTTGCTTCTTTCTTGATTAGACTGGTTAGATTTGTATCAACTTTTACTGTATTATTTCTTTTCTATTTCCTATGTTTCTGCTCCTATTCTTATTTTTTCCTTCCCACTTCCTAATTTGAAAGTAACTTGATTTTTAGTCTAACTTCTTTCTGAGAAAATATTTTTAGGTATAAGTGTTCATCAAGTACTCTTTCATCACAGAGATTCTCAGATTTTTAAGATTTTATTATCACTTAGGTCCAAGCACCATTTACTTAATTTTCTTGTGCTTTCTTATTTCTTTGAGAAGTTATTCATGTGTACCATTTAATTTTTAATTAGTTGAGACATGGGGGTGGTGTTATAGATATCATAATGTGATTGATTTCTAATGTAATAAATCATGTAGGAAACACAGTCTTCATGATTTCAAACTTTTAAAAATTCTCAAAGCTTATTTTATGACAGAATATGGTTCATTCCTCTGAATTTTCTGATTGTCTGTTGTGTGTACAGTGCTCTATACATAACAAGTAGGTCCAGGTGGCTGATAATGTTGTTAAGCCTTCAATCTCATTACTCCCTCCAGCAACATAAGGGGATGCCAAGCCTGCAAATATGATTATGGGTTTGTCTTTCTAAGCTTGATGAAGTTTTACTTCATGTAGTTTGAAATTTTGTTATTGGGTACATACACAGGCAGGATTATTATACTTTCTTGAAGAAATTACTCCAGTATAGTTAAGAAATGTTTCCCTTTACCTCTGAAAATTCTTTTTCTTGATATTTGCTTTATAAGAATAGCTCTAGTTCAGATTTCCCATGCTTATTTTCTTCTTTGGCTTTCAACCTAAACCTGTATTGATATTTAAAGTGTGACATATGTGTAGAGCACATATTTATTGCTTGCATTTTACAATGTTGAACATTTACAACTTTTAAATGCAATATCTAGTTTATTTACATTTATATTAATTATTAGTATAGTTCAAAAAAAAATCACCTGACATGAAGGTCAGTGGAAAATTGGGTAAATGAGGGTAAATGAAATTTTAATGATGTAATATTTTGGAAAATGGGTTGAATATTTGTACTATCAGACTCATAAAATTGTTGGAATGCCTTCTTCTGCTTCAGAGTCCCAGTTTGCTCTGCTGTGCAGTGGCTGAAGATCCCTAGGGACAAAGACTGGCTCCTGAGCACCAGGAAATGTTATGTTAAAATTCAAACTACAGGGATGATCCAAGATGGTCGGCTAGAGAGTGACTGCATCTCCTGTCACTCCAGAACCCAGGACTCAATAAGGGGAGGAATTGAGAGACTCGGACTAAAATAGAGCCACGGGGTGAGTCTCCCCCACTGGTTGAAGCTCGGCCCGGGTGGCAGGCCCGGAGAGGGGCAGCTTCTCAGAGCAGGGCAGGGCAGCTAGAGTCTTCCCCAGGTAGCCCTGCTCCCTCCAGCAGTGGGCTCCTCCCACATGGCCAGCTTCTCAGGAGCAGGTCCCCCAGTGAGAGCCTTTCTGCACAGAACCAGCTCCAAAGTCCTGGAGCCAGCTCCGAGCTCCAGCCCACAGGCAGCTTCTGGGACCAGGACAGGATAGCCAGGGACTTCCTCAAGCAGCCCTGCTCCCTCCAGTGGCAGGCTCCTTTCACGGCCATCTTCTTGATGCAGACAGCCCAGTGAGAGCCTTTCCGCACAGAGACAACTCCAAGCCCTGGAACCAGTAGCGGGCTAGGGGCAGCTTTCTTCGGAAGCACTGCATTATCAAGTTCCTCCAAGACTTCAGGCTACTGAAGGCTGGGAGGTGATATACTGGAAATCTACAGGGACACTATAAGCCAATAGAGGAAATCTGCAATATCTTAATGACCCACTGATTCCTGAACAATATGAGAAAACAAGGGACGAAAATGCCCCAAACAAATCTAGATGTTACATCAATAGAATCCAACGACAGCATGGCAGAAGAAATGACAGAAAGGGAGTTCAGAATGTACATAATTAAAATGATTAGGGAAGCAAACGATGAGATGAAAGAGCAAATGCAAGCATTGAATGATGAGATGAAAGAGCAAATGCAGGCATTGAATGATCGCACCAATCAACAGTTAACAGAGCAAATTCAGGAAGAAAAAGATCATTTCAATAAAGAGTTAGAGATATTGAAAAAAACCAAACAGAAATCCTTGAAATGAAGGAAACAATAAACCAAATTAAGAACTCCAAAGAAAGCATAACCAATAGGATAGAACACCTGGAAGACAGAACTTCAGATATTGAAGACAAAATATTTAACCTTGAAAACAAAGTTGAACAAACAGAAAAGATGGTAAGAAATCATGAACAGAATCTACAAGAATTATGGGATATCATGAAAAGGCCAAATTTAAGAATTATTGGGATTGAGGAAGGCTTAGAGAAACAAACCAAAGGAATGAACAATCTATTCAATGAATAATATCAGAAAATTTTCCAAATCTGAAGAATGAAATGGAAAATCAAGTACAAGAGGCTTATAGGACTCCAAATATACAAAATTACAACAGACCCACACCAAGGCACATTATTATGAAAATACCTAACATACAAAATAAAGACAGAATTTTAAAGGCCTCAAGAGAAAAGAATCAAATTACATTCAGGGGGAAACCAATAAGAATATCAGCAGATTTTTCAATCCAGACCCTAAAAGCTAGAAGGGCCTGGAACAACATTTACCAAGCCCTGAAAGAAAACGGATGCCAACCAAGAATCTTATACCCAGCAAAACTTACTTTCAGATTTGACGATGAAATAAGACCTTCCATGATAAACAAAAGCTAAAGGAATTTACAAAAAGAAAGCCGGCATTACAGAACATTCTCAGCAAAATATTTCATGAGGAAGACATAAAAAACAAAGAAGCAAATCAGCAAAGGGAGGAATTATCCTAAAGGAACTGTCAAATAAAGGAGGAACCAAGATGTGTCAAAAAAGAAATAAATAAATAAATAAAATTTTAAATATGAACAAAATGACCAGGAATACAAATCATATCTCAATAATAACCCTGAATGTTCATGGCCAGATTCTGACCCATTTCACCACCTGACTTCCATTTGCACAAATCTCCACCGACACTGGGGTCCTCCTCCTCTGGTGAGGGAGCCCACTACTCCAAATTTCCCTTCTGCTGAGGCATTTCATTCTGGGTTTTAATGAGACTCTAGGTTGGAGGCTGTGAGGAATGACCTGCTCACTCCTTCATGTTCTTAGAGTCAGGTTCTTCTTCCTCAGATGCTGAGATTGGAATTTCCTGAGTCACTGGAAAAGAAAATGTAATGTACTCCCACAGAGTAAATGGGATCTCTATTGGACTGTCTTCATAATTGGTGTGGAACACAACCATGAGTATTGAGTAGAGCAGTAGAATAGGTGAAAGACAATTGAATATGGGAAGGAGAGAGGAGAAATGCAACTGCTGAGTCTGAGTTAGAATAGGTTCCTCATTGTCTTCCATGTTTTTATAAACCTGTTGAAAGGAATGCATGATTTGTATAATGAAAAATATCCAATTAAAAGAGAGAAAATTTAACTTAAATAGCTAAACAACAAATTAATATGATGAAGGGAGGTAATCAGAATGTATACAATTAGAGATAAAAAGGAGTTTCACTACGGTTACTCGAGAATTTGAGACCACAATTAGGAATTTATTTCTTTAAAAAGAATCTGTGATCTTGAACTGGAAAGTCTATTGCAAAAAGAATTATTTCTCCACATATAGAATTCACCAAAATTGACCTTGGAAAATATTTCCAAAACTAAATGTAGAAATAACAAAAACAATATTTTAGTAGTAATGAATCACCAGAAATGAGAAGCTCAGGACTGGATGGGTTCACTGCTGAGTTTCACCAAACTTTCAAAATGTCCTATAGCAAGGATTGTAAAACTATTCCACAGAAATAAAAGAGAACAAATTATTCCAACCACATTCTATGGGGCTAGGAAGAGTCTCAAACAAAACCTAATAGAGTGAAAGAGAGCAAAATAATGAGAGATATAAATGACAGTGAAATTCTGTCATTTTCAAAGGGATTAAAGATGGAATCACAGGACATTGGCTGCTAGACAGAGAAAACAAATGCTTCCTCTCAGGTGTGGATACTACGGAGAGAAATGACCAAAATGCAGAAGAGGGGATGTTGGGGACAGGGAAGGGGATGGGAATGGAGAATGAGGGGAGGATAAAATGGCTAGCAGAAGACTGTGTGGACCTGACACAGGGGTTACATGTGCATGTGTGGAAATATCACATCAATTAATGAATTAATCTCATTAACTGAAGGAATTTATGTGTGTCCATCACTATCATTTCCAAATACCATGGTAAAAATTACCACTTTTCACATCTATTCACCATCTGCCCACAAGTATCAGGATGCAGAAATAAATGAGCTCTGAAATTTTAATACATGTGAATAATTTAAATATAGAATGATTTATTTATCATTTGCAGTAGAAAGAAACACTTAAAAATAAAACAGAACTTAAGCCTCAGGTATTGAGTTTCTCCACTCTATGATTTGCTCCAGCAATGCTATGAAGAACACCTGGAAAAAGGATGTCAACTTAAGATCCCACAGTTCTGTTCTTTTCTGTCAGCAGGTTTTCGGTCAGGTGGCTGCTGGACACACAGCACAGGAAGAGATGCAGCCTGCAGGAGATCCCAGAAAAGGGCTAGTGAAGAGGGTCAGAGCCCTAGACTTTTATACTGAAACAGGGTCACATGTTCTAACTCCTCAGCTAATGCAATCAACCTAATCCCCCAGGAGAAATTTTTGGTTTATGAAAGAATCACACCTTTGCATCCCATCACTACCTAGGGTGCAAGATTTGCCAATCATTGTGTCCGGGATACATGGTGCTTCCCTGACCACTCTGTCATTATTTCTGAGGCAATTTTTTTTTTTTAGATACAGATTTAAAATGAACATTTAGGATGATTTGGAGACACTCCATAGATTGCACATGCAAGTTGTTCTAGCAATTCATCAATTTTTATATATTTGAATTTCTCTCATCTGAAGGAAATATTCCTGGCATTATAGGAAATGATGACTGAGTTAAAAGAAATAAACTGCACCCCTCAGTTACTTATGAAAAATACATGTGTCATTGGTGAATATGAATCTCAGATTATGTTGAAGAGGATGTCTTTTTCAGGAGAATTTGGAATGACATTTCTGCATTTGGAAGGGACTACAATGACCACACTGCTGAAGGATAGCCTGATGTTGAGCACTGATGTCCCTGGTTTGCCATGAGATTCAGGTGGGGCTTCTGAGTTCTGGGGCAGGAACAAGGTGTGTTTCTGGCATCAACCCTACTCCTAGGGCATCCACTGTTGCCCTCAACTGGCCAAATCATTCAGGGCTGTGTGTGGCATGTAGGAAATACACCAGTGCCCTCTACCCTAACCAGTGGTTCACCCCTGCCCCTGACCAACAGTCATTCCCCACACTTTGCCAGTACTTTCCTACTGGTGTTCCTCTTTTTAGGTTCCTAAAATTCCAGACACAGTGATTAGAAATTCTTAAAGCTCTTGGATGTGTCTACAGAGTTCAGATCACATGGAACCTGGACATTTCAAGCACACTTATCTCCAACATCATAGAGGACTTAATACAAACTCTATTCCATGAGTCCCTTCATATTTCTTCCAAAGAGGGAAGCCCACCACTTTAGAACTACCTCCTTACCCATTCAAAGCCATCATAAAATTCTGTCAAGAAAAACTGTTCAAGACAATTTGATAACTTGAGGAAGAGGAAAAATGGATTTTTCATGAAGTTTTTTTTTAATTTATTTTTATTGTTAACAATTGGGATACATGTTGTTTCTGTTTGTATATGGAGTAACAGCATACCATTTGCATATTCATACATTTACATAGAGTAAAGATGTTTGAATCATTCCAATATTTTTTTCCTTTCCCCCCACTCCTCCCACCTTTCTTTTCCCTCTATACAGTCCCTCCTTCCTCCACTCTTGCCCCCCTCCCACCCCCCATTATATGTCATCATCTGTTTATCAGTGAGATCATTCATCTTTTGGATTTTTGAGATTGACTTATCTCACTTAACATGATATTCTCCGATTTCATCCATTTGCCTGCAAATGCCATAATTTTATTGTCCTTTATAGCTGAGTAATATTCCATTGTATATATATGCCACAGTTTCTTTACCCATTAATCAATTGAAGGGCATCTAATTAGGTTCCGTATTCTGGCTATTGTGAATTGAGCAGCTATGAAAATTGGTGTGGCTGAATCTCTGTAGTATGCTGATTTTAAGTCCTTTGTGTATAGGCCGAGGAGTGGGATAGCTGGGTCAAATGGAAGGTCCATTCCATGTTTTCTAAGGAATCTCCACACTGCTTTCCAGAGTGGCTGCACTAATTTGCAACCCCCACCAGCAATGTATGAGTGTACCTTTTTCCCCACATCCTCTCCAACACCTATTGTTGCCTGTATTCTTGAAAATCGCCATTCTAGTTGGGGTGAGATGGAATCTTGGGTAGTTTTGATTTGCATTTCCCTTATTACTAAAGATGGTGAACATTTTTTCATATGTTGTTGATTACTTATTGATCTTCTTCTGTGAAGTGTCTGTTCATATCCTTAGCCCATTTGTTGATTGGGTTATTTGTATTCTTGGTGTAGAGTTTTTTGAGTTCTTTATATATTCTGGAAATTAGTGCTCTATCTTAAGTATGAGTGGCAAAGATTTTCTCCCACTCTGTAGGCTCTCTCTTCACATTGCTGATAGATTCCTTTGCTCAGAGAAAGCTTTTCAGTTTGAATCTATCCCAGTTATTGATTCTTGCTTTTATTTCTTGTGCTACGGGAGTCCTGTTAATGAAGTCTGATCCTAAGCTAACAAGGTGAAGACTTGGACCTAATTTTTCTTCTATAAGATGAAGGGTCTCTGGTCTGATTTCAAGGTCCTTTATCCACTGTGAGTAGAGTTTTGTGCAGGGTGAGAGAAAGGGGTTTAGTTTCATTCTTTTGCATATGAACTTACAGTTTTCCCAGCACCATTTGTTGAAGAAGCTATCTTTTCTCCATTGCATATTTTTGGCCCCTTTGTCAAGTATGAGAAAATTGTATTTATTTGGGTTTGTGTCCGTGTCCTCTATTCTGTACCATTGATCTACCTGTCTATTTTGGTGCCAATACCATGCTGTTTTTGTTACTATTGCTTTGTAGTAGAGTTTAAGTTCTGGTATTGCAATACCCCCTGTTTCATTCTTCCTGCTAAGGATTTCTTTAGTTATTCTGGGCTTCTTATTCTTACAAATGAATTTCATGATTGCTTGCTCTATTTCTGTGAGGTACATAATTGGGATTTTAATTGGAATTGCATTGAATCTGTATAGCACTTTTGTTATTATGGCCATTTTGACAATATTAATTCTGGCCGATCCAAAAGCATGGGAGACTTTCCATCTTCTAAGGTCTTCCTTAATTTCTTTCTTCAATGTTTTGTAGTTTTCATTGTAGAGATCTTTTACCTCTTTTGTTAGATTGATGCCCAAGTGTTTTATTTTATGTTATTTTTTTTTTTGAGGCTATTGCAAATGGAGTTGCTTTCCTCATTTCCCTTTCAGGTGTTTCATTGATTGCGTATAAAAATGCTTTAGATTTATGCGTGTTGATTTGATAGCCTGCTATTTTACTGAATTCATTGATGAGGTCTAGAAGTTTTCTGGAGGAGGTTTTTGGTTCCTCTAAATACAGAATCATGTCATCTGCAAATAGTGACAGCTTAAGTTCCTCTTTCCTATTCATATCCCTTTAATTTCTTTATTCTACCTAATTCCTCTGGTTAGAGTTTTGAGGACAATGTTGAATAGAAGTGGTGAAAGAGGACATCTCTGTCTTGTTCCCATTTTTAAAGGGAATGGTTTCAGTTTTTCTCCATTAAGGATGATGTTGGTCATGGGCTTAGCATAAATAGACTTTGCAATATTCAGGTATGTTCCTACTATCCCTATTTTTTTCTAGTGTTTTGAGCATGAAGGGGTGTTGTATTTGTCGAACACTTTTTCTTTGTCAATTGAAATAACCATATGATTCTTATCCTTGAGTCTATTGACATGATAGATTACGTTTATTGATTTACGAATGTTAAACCATCCTTGCATTCCAGGAATGAACCCCACTTGATTGTGGTGCACAATTTTCTTAAAATGTTTTTGGATATGGTTTGCCAATGTTTTGTTAAGGATCTTTGCATCTATATTCATCCAGGATATTGGTCTAAAATTTTTCTTTCTTTGATATGTCTTTTCCTGGTTTGGGTATGGGGGTGATATTAGCTTCATAGAATGAGTTCGGTAGGGTACACTCCTTTTCTATTTCCTGGAACACTTTGAGAAGTATTGGAATGAGTTCTTCTTTGAAGGTCTTGTAGAACTCGGAGGAGAATCCGTCTGGTCCTGGGCTTTTCTTGGATGGTAGATTTTTAATGTCTTCTTCTATTTCATTGCTTGATATTGATCTGTTTAAATCGTGTATGTCCTCCTGGTTGAGTTTGGGAGGAGCATATGTCTGTAGAAAGTTGTCAATGTCTTCGTTAGTTTCTATTTTGTTGGAATACAGATTTTCAAAGTAGATTCTCATTATGTTCTGTATCTCAGTGGTGTGTGTTGTGATATTTCCTTCTGCGTCATGTATTTTAGTAATTGGAGTCTTCTCTCTCCTTCTCTTTGTTAGTGTGGCTAACGGTTTGTCTATTTTGTTTACTTTCTCAAAGAACCAAATTTTGTTTTGTCAATTTTTTGAATAGTTTCTTTTGTTTCAATTTCATTGATTTCAGCTCTGATTTTAATTATTTCCTGTCTTCTACTACTTTTGCTGTTATTCTGTTCTTCTTTTTCTAGGGCTTTGAGCTGTAATGTTAGGTCATTTAGTTGCTGACTTTTCATTCTTTTGTGGAATAAGCTCCATGCAATGAATTTTCCTTAGTACCGCTTTCATAGTGTCCCAGAGATTTTGATATGTTGTATCATCTTTCTCATTGACATCTAAGAATTTCTCAATCTCCTCCCTGATGCTTTTTGTTATCCATGTTTCATTCAATAGCATTTTATTTAGTTTCCAAGTGTTGGAGTAATTTCCCTTTTTTATTTTGTCATTGATTTCTACTCTCAGTCCATTATGATCTCATAGAACACAAGGCAGTATCTATATTTTTTTGCATTTCTTAAGGGTTGCTTTTTGGCATAACACATGGTCTATTTTTGAGAAGGTTCCATGTGCTGCTGAGAAGAAAGTGTATCCATTCATTGATGGATGGAATATTCTATATATATCTATTAACTCTAGGTTATTGATTGTGTTACTGAGTTCTATCATTTCTTTTGTTGGTTTTTGTTTGGAAGATCTATCTAGTGGTGACAGCGGTGCATTAAAGTCACCCAGAATTACTGTGTTGTGGTCTATGTGATTCTTGAAATTGAGAAGGATTTGTTTGATGTACAGGGATGCACCATTGTTTGGGGCATAAATATTTACTATCGTTATGTCTTCCTGATTTATGGTTCCCTTAAGCAGTATGAAATGTCCTTCCTTACCCTTCTGACTAACTTTGGCTTGAAGTTCACTTTATCTGATATAAGGATGGAAACCCCCGCTTTTTTACTGAGTCCATGTGCGTGGTAGGTTTTTTCCCATCCTTTCATATGTAGTCTGTGGATGTCTTTTTATATGAGGTGAGTCTCTTGCAGGCAGCATATTATTGGATCTTTCTTTGTAATCCATTCTGCGAGTCTATGTCTTTTGATTGATGAGTTTAGGCCATTAACGTTCAGGGTTATTATTGAGAAATGATTTGTATTCCCAGTCATTTGGCTTATTTTTGGTTTTTAAGTTGGCTTGGTTTCTCCTTTGAGTGGATTTTCTCTAAGGTAGTTCCTCCCTTTGTTGACCTACATTGTTGTTTTCATTTCCTCCTCATGGAATATTTTGTTGAGAACATTCTGTAGTGCAGGCTTTCAATATGAAAATTCTTCTAACTTTTGTTTATCATGGAAGGATTTGATTTCATCTTCAAATCTGAAGGTTAGTTTTGCTGGGTATAGGATTGTTGGTTGACAACCACGTTCTTTCAGAGCTTGAAATATGTTGGTCCAGGCCCTCCTAGCTTTAAGAGTCTGAGTTGAGAAGTCGGCTGTTATCCATATTGGTCTCCCCCATATGTAATCTGATGCTTTTCTCTCGTGGCCTTCAAAATCCTATCTTTAATTTGAATGTTAGTCATTTTCATTATAATGTGCCTTGGTGTGGATCTGTTGTGATTTTGTGCATTTGGTGTTCTGTAAGCCTCTTGTATTTGATTTTCCATTTCATTCTTCAGGTTTGGGACATTTTCTGATATTATTTCATTGAATAGGTTGTTCATTCCTTTGGTTTGTGTCTCTGTGCCTTCCTCAATCCCAATAATTCTTAAAATTTGGTCTTTTCATGATGTCCCATAGTTCTTGGAGATTCTGTTCATGATTTCTTACCATCTTCTCTTTTTGGGCAACATTATTTTCAAGATGAAATATTTTGTCTTCATTGTCTGAGGTTCTGTCTTCCAAGTGGTCTAGACTGTTGGTGATGCTTTCCATTGAGTTTTTTATTTGGTTTATTGTCTCCTTCATTTCAAGGATGCCATTTTTTTTTTTTTTTTTTTTGAGAATCTCTATCTCTTTGTAGCAATGATCTTTTGCTTCCTGCAGGTGCTCTTTCAGCTTATTGGTATTATCATTCATTGCCTGCATTTGCTCTCTTATCTCATCCTTTGCTTTGCGAATCATCTTAATCATGTATAATCTGAAGTCCTTTTCTGACATTTCTCCTAACATACTGTCATTGGATTCTATTACTATAGAATCTAGGTTTGTTTGGATCATTTTCTTCCCTTGTTTTTTCATGTTATTCATGTATCTTCCCCTCTAGCAGTGCAGATATGGGATATTTCAGATTTCCCCCTATAGGCTTATAGTGGCCCTATCTGTTTCCAAAACTCTTTCTTAAAAGGGAGATCAATATTATCAGTGCCCAAAGCAGACACTATGCAAACCTAGACCAAATAGCCCCTATAGAGACAATAACAAAATTGTCATAATAAACAAAATGAGTTCAAATAATATCTTTGGTAAAACAAACAGATTTGCAATAAGGTCTGCTGTTTCAAATGGAGGACAAAGAGGATGCAGATGGAAGTAGAATGTGACTCTTAATGGGATGAGAAAAGAATAACAGAAGTTCTAGAAAATAGAAAGGGTGAGAGTGTAATCAAATGAAATCGAATTTTAGCATGCAAAAAAGGGAGAAAGAGACTCTGAGGGAACAGGTAAACAAAAGGAAAAGAAAGCAAGAAAAGTAAAGATATAAAAACTTAATTTTTTTTAAAAAGGAGAGAAAAGAAAATCTACTGTAAAACACTCATACAGTAATGAAACTTTCCAGTCTTCAGTACTGATGCATGAGAAGTACCTGACAATGAGCTTCAAGCCTCCAGCAGGTGTCGCAGAATGGGATTTGCCTCACTGAATGATCGGAGCTAAGGCTTCCGGGATTATCCAAGATGGCTGCTCTGCTTTTGAAATGTGTTGGCAAATGGGAGCTGCAGCTCAGGGGTGGACATGGTCAACTGGAGGTCTTGGAGACGGGATGTAGTTGGTCCAGCAGTGTCCTGGAGGTCTGGTGTGTTTGGTGTAGTTGTGCGATCCTGGAGGCTGGATGGAATCAGTCGGTCTGGGGTCCCAGTGATAGGGCGCAGTCAGTTGGTCTGGGGGTACTGGTGGCAGAGAGCAGTCAGTCAATGTGAGGGCCTCAGAGGCAGGGATTGATCGGTCAGGCTGAGGGATCCTGGAGATGGGGCTCAGTCAGTCCAGCCAGGGGTCCTATGGGGCCTGGCTGTTGTCTCAAGATGGCAGCAGCCATGTGTAATCAAACCTGTAGGTACTGTAATAGTGAACTTCCAGGCAGCAGCAGGCAGCTGTTGCTGCACTGGCAGTTGGTGATCAGTTTGCTGACTGTTGTCTGATGATCGGGAGGTGAACCTCGAGTATTGGGTGATAGAAGTAATGCAGGCGATGGACAGATGAGAGGCAGGCAAATGGCAGATGATAGATGCCTGACAGTGAGCAATCTGCTCTCAAAAAAGGCGTCGATATGTTGGCAGACTTCAGGTTATCACAGCAGACAAATGGGTAAACACCAGGGGATTGATAAGCAGCAAAAACTGCCTCACCAAGAAACAGATATCTTCTGCTTGAAACTGGCATTACGGAGCAACAAGGAATGCAGCCTCCCTCTAGTCTGCCATCTTGGATCTCATCGTGAAGTTTTTTAATGAATGCAAACTGCAATTCTTTAGGGAGCTTATTACTATGCAAGTTTTTTTTTACTGAAAATACATATGAACACACATACACATAAAGATAATTCTATTGTATAAGTTTTAATTTCCCTTATTTTAGGAGTCTTACTTCTAGTGTCCTTCCATCACAGCATCCCTAGTCCACTGTCTGGAATTTGTAATAACTGTCTGGTGTTCTCTGAAAATTTTTGAACATTCCTGTTAATCCTCCTTCTAAGCTTAAGATGTTTCACAAATAGTCATTGGAGGAAGAACATCCCAACCTCTCTAGGGAAGGAATTGGATACACCCAGTTCTTGTGAATCAAATTAAGTGCTTAGAAGTAATGGGTGGACCTGACACCAAGTGAGTGGGTTTAATTTTAGACTAGTTATCACCTGAGCATATGAAAAAGCCTGTCCTTTGAAACCCATCTCAGAAGGAGAAATGTCTCTTTCTCTAGGGATCAGGCAGGGACACCTTGGAGACATTGATTCTGGTGACATGGAGGCAGCTTCAGCTCACTGTAGAGGTCAGGCTCTGTTTGATGACTTAATTAAATCACAATCTTCTCAACTAAATGGAGGTGATTCCGAAGATCTTTTCAGTCCTCCTCTATCTGCAGAGTCAACAGTGTCACCTTGGGCAGATGCACACTTTAAAATCAATTTGGCTCCCGTGGGGACACATCTGGCTCTCAGTGAGAAAGTGTCTCAGGAGAGACCTTCTGAGGATGCTCTAGGCTGTGGAATGTGAGAAAACCCTGCTAGGAGAGTACAGCTCTGCGGGCCTGATACACCCTCCTCAATAAATGAAGTAAGTGGAGGAGAGGGTTAGAGGTGCAGGAGCTCAAAGAATCTGTCTTATTCAAGACAAATAAAGTATTTGGGTAAATGAACAAATGTCAATGTCTCCAAGGATCCCTAAGGGAAACCCATATTTTAGAGTGTTCTGAGACATTCCCATTGACAGGGGGACCATGTCTTAGGACCAGTGGAGTTCTTTTTTTTTTTTTTTTCTTCTCCTGGGGGCTTCAATTCAGTGGCACTCAAATATTGAACCATCTTTCCAGCTTATTTGTTATTTGATATACAGACATGTTCTCAGTGAGTTGCTTAGAGAATCAGTCTTGCTTATGTTGTCTTTGAACTGACAATCCTACTGCCACAGACCCCAAACTAGTGGGATTCCATGCATGTCGACTGTGCCTGGTTCCAGGAGGTTCTTTGCATTCATGACAGTATAGGATTCCAGCATGCCACATCGAAGGCAAAGACAGAGTTTATTTAGGAAAGTAGGTACATATTCATGGGAGAATGGGACATCTGAATTGAGAGATACTTGTGTGTCAAACAAGGAACTTACATTCAAGACAGAAAGTGGCCCCTCCTGGGGTACAGACACCTAATCCTTGGTGCTTGGTGAAAATGTTTAGAGTGACAGTTTCCAGGATCTGCACTGGACATGCAAGCAGGCTGTAGCTGAACCACATCATGCTAGCCTTACCTGAGCTTCCACATTGGCCTCCTGCTACAAGGCATGATTCAGAAGTGTAGGGCAAAAACTTGTGGCTCAGGAATTACAATGGCTGCTGGACTTTTCTGTATTTCTGTGGCACATGGGCATTTTTTTGACATTCAGTGTCTTTGTCTTTATTCCCAAGTTCCTGTCTCAGTAGTACCCAATCTTTAACCTCAGTGAGTGGAGTGAAACCCAAGATCCAGGAAGCAAGTTGGATCAGGTAAACAGCAACCTCCTTCCTGTGTATCAGGGGCCAATGCTGGGTCCCAAAGTGTGTGTATCTCAGACACTGACTCTGGCTAATGGGATTTAAATGTCATTTAGACATTAACACACTCAACCAGCATGTAAAAACTGCTACTCCAAGCCAATTTTATGAAAAATTGAGTTGATATGCAAGGGTGTATAATAAATTCTCCTGTAAATAATTTATATGGTAAAAATGATTCACTTGTGGAAATGCTGGGCAATCTATGGAATCTCCATCATTGTTAGCAGTGCGCTGATTTGAGAGTCAAGAGTTCTGATCCCAGACAAGGTCAATGAAAGACCTTGTGGACAAGGATTCCCCATCCTTCCTCATTTAGGTATTTAAAGTCACTGTGATCTGTGCCTAAACTTATTTCAATGTTTACACAAATCTTTCTATTGTGGACACTGCCTGCATGCTTTGATTTCTTTGCTATTCAAATCCCTTTCAATGTCATGCGGTAATTACTTTTCAGCAGAGGTTATTACATTGTCCCTGACACAGTCTGCCTCACATTGGAACCATCTGGAGGCTGAAAACTCATGTTCACACCACTCAAGTTTATTCTTCATAAGCACTTCAAATATGCATCACTGTGTTTTCTAATGTTCCTTAATAAAGCTGGAAAATTCTGGAGGTACAGATAAAATTTTGTTTCCTTTTAGACCCGCAAAATGAGATTTTAAACTCTCTCTAGATGACTCTGAAAGTCAATGTTGTTTGGCATCACTGGACATGGTTTGGACAGACCAGAAATATGTTGTCCATCATTGCTATTTTTGGCACTGGGAACACTATCAAAAGAGAATCTGTTGCTCTCTAAGGAAAATGAACCCAAATCTGCTCCTTCCTCCCTGAAAGCACTAATAGTGGTGTCCTTATTCAGAAAGTGTGTCTCGGTGAGAATGCTTTTGAAAACAAGGCAGGAGATAGCAGTGGAAAGCAGGGAGGAGAACCAGTTGGCTTTACATTGCTCCTGGATCTCTCATGAGCTGGACATCTCATTGAGCATCAGTGCTCAAATCTAGGGAACCAGGATTTTGGAAACCAATGGCAGAACAATGGCTTTCCATTTCTAATGAGGACAATGGTCCTGCTGAAGTTAGTTTCCCTCCAGTCTACTTGCTGTGGGACTGTGTTGGGGGAGACAGGCACTACATGCTTTGCCTTTCACACAAACTCTCCTTCTTCAACCCAACTACAGTGTGTCCTTCCAAAACTCCTTGAAATATCCCTTTATCTCTGTTCCTTGGTAAATGGATTTGAAACACAATTTTTATTCCAGTAAGGCATGCTTTGAGGAGCATGCGGGTGATGTCATGAGAAGGAGCCCCTGGCTGCTTGTGCCCATACAAATATTCTTTCTGCTTGGCATGGAGCATGAACCGCAGAAATACATGGCACCTACCTGTTGGGATGTGTGGAAGTCAGCAGCTTAAGCCGGCAGGGACAGAATGAAATCCCCAGGACTGCAAGGAGCCTGTTTTTTGTCATTGTGTATCACACACTGCTTGCAGGGAACAGGTGTGAAATTCTCCTGAAACACTGTTTGTAGAAGAATCAAATTATTGTTCAACTTGGCATTTGTCCGAGGTGACTCTGATGACTCTCCAGAGAGATTAGAACCCAAGTATAATGTAGCATCAGCCGCATGTGATGGAAAAGATGAAGATTTTGTAACATCATTAGGCAGAAACTGGGATCTCCAGTGGAGTGAAGCTGCCTCCAGGTTTGGAGGATCAAATACCACAAGTGTACCCTGCTGGGACCTCAAGAGGGAGAGAGAGATTCTTCCTCTGATATCCTTTTGAAACCAAAGGCTTTTTCTTATCCTCAGTCTACAGAGAGTCTACCACCCCACCCTTCCTCTCCATGTCAGGTTCACCAATCACTTCTCACAACTTCATGGGAAAATTGGGTTAGGAATATTTGGTTGTACACATTGAATTTCCTGTAGAGCATTGGTGTGTCCTTTCACCAATTTATATTTTGTGGAAGAGAAGAAGCAAAGAAACAGATTGAATTGTCAGGATATTTAAGTACCAGGGATTAATTGATCAAGCACATTAAGAGAACTCCAGCACAGAATGAAAAATTCCAGGTAGTGATCCTGGGATATTGTTTGAAAATATATTTTCATTAAATCCCTAAAACAAAAAGAAAAACCACTGGAACAAAATTTGTATGAGGTGTGTGTTTTTTTTGTGTGTGGTGTGTGAGTGTGTGTGTTTGTTTTTGTGTGTGTGTGTTTATATTTTCATATAGCTGTGTGTTTAAAACTACTTTCTGGTATGGGAATTTGCATATTAATAACATCTGACAAGTATTACAATTTTAATTTTTTAAAGCATTTCTCTTATTTAAATCAACTTCCTGAGGGGGGTAAAATAACCATTTTCAATCCTTCTGAGTTAAACCAATTATCTTGACTCTCTTTCCTGACAGATTTTCATGAAGGTTTTGGATTGGAAAGGAATTAGAAAAGACTCTACCTCTTTTTGGAAAAAATATGAAAGGAGTCATGTAAGAGAGGTTACTGCTAGTTTTCTAACATTTTGAGATAAATGTGCATAAAATGCTCAGATGCCAATGAACTGAGTGCTGTACCCACACCCCAGGACTGTGAGAAGTGCAAATCTCTGTGTATGGAATTCTCAGGAACAAAAAGGGAGACACCAGCTAGAAAAGTTTGGAACAGTGCTGGGAATGACTGTTGGTCAGAGCAGGATTGGAGCACAGGGCAGGGTAGAGGGCACAGGTGTGTTTCCTACCTGCCACAAGGCACTTAACAGTACTGAAGGATTTGGTCAGTTGAGGGTCCCAGTGGTCTCCCTGGAGGATGACCTGCCAAAGCCACACCATACTCCTCCAGTGGAACTCAGAAAGCCCCACCTGAATCTCATGGGAACGCACGGTTCTCACCCTCAGAAATCTGGTTATCTTTCAGCCATGTGGTCATTCTGGACACTTCCACATCCAGAAATCTATTTCCAAACTCCAGGGAAATAGAAAGACCTAGACTCTTCAATGTAAACTGGGATTCACATTCACCCCATAATGTGTATTCCTTATAAATAATAGAATTGCTGAAATACTTTATCTAAGACTTTCTTAGCTAAAATGGCAGGAAAAATTGTTCAGAGAACAGTAGTCAAAATGTGTAAATATCAAATACTACTTAGATTATCTTGCATTCCCATCTTCCTAATGCCGCAAATCATTCTAACTGTTGAATTTGAACCTGTTCCTAAAGGTTTTGCCTCAGAAAGATTGACAATGTGGTCCAGGGAAGTAGCAAGTACCTAGGACGCAATAATTGGCAAATCAGATACCCTGGGTGATATCATGTGATGCAAAGGTGTGAGTCATGAATTAACAGGAAATTGCAGCTGGGGGATTCTGTTGGTTCCAGTAGCTGACTTCTTTTATCATGTGACCCCTGGGGCAGTATAAAAGTCCATGGCAGTGACCCTCCCTCACTGCCCCTTCTCCTGGAATCCTGGAGGCTACATTTCCTCTTTTGCTGTGTCTCCAGCAGTCACCTGTCTGACAGTATGCTGATGGAAAATAGGAGGAGAACAGGCTGCAGGCCTCTTCAGATTATGTGTTCTTCAGATTATGGCTGGAAAAATTAGTAGATAGGAGAAAAGGAATGAATGCAGGTGTAAGGTTTGGGCTAAGACCTGACTCATTCTAAGCAGTTTGTCCTAGTGCTGTCAAGCATAAAATAAACATTGAATAAATTTCTGATGAATTTGTGGGTGTGGACCTTGTCTCCACTCCTTTGCCTAATTCCTTAATGAGTTCTATAGGCCTTCTGGTGGAGTTTGTGGGTCTTCTAAATACAGTATCCTGTCCTCAGCAAACAGGAACAATCTGAGTTCCTCTATCCCTATTTCTGTACACAGTTTCCTTAATGCCTTTGTTTTGCTTGATTGTCATGGCCACAGTTTCATGAATTATTTTGAAGAGGAATGTGGAAAGTGGGCATGCTTGTCCTGTTCCTGTGTTTAGATAAAATGCTCTCTGTTCTTCCCCTCGATAATATTGTCCCTGGGTTTGTCAGCTATAGCCTTCAGTCTGCTGAGGTCAGTTCCCTTTAATCCCTGGATTTTCTAGTGTTTCTAGTGTTTCTAATATTTTGGGGGAATGTAAGGAGATAGTCATGGGATTTTTGACCTCCTGTCTATCATGTGCAGAAATACATTCATTGATTTCCTTATATCAAAACAAACTTGCATCCCAGAGTAAAAACCTCATGTGATCCCTGTGTATTATGTATAAAATGTGCTTTTGAACGCTGCTTTTCAGGATTTTATTATGAAATTGTACATCTGTGTTCAGCAAGGATGTGGTCTGCACCTAGTTTCCTTGAGTTTTTTTTTTTCTTAGTTCAATTATCTTTTCTAATCTGTGGTCTCTGTTTCATAGATCAATACCTTTATGTCCCTCTTTCATTTTTGCTGTGACATTTGTTATCTCTTTCTGCTTCTGATTTTGTATTTCATATCTTATACTGTTTCTAAGAATTGATGATAATAAAGTAGGTTAGAAATTTGAGATTTTTAAGTTTTTTGTAATGTAGGCAACTCAATAAGGTATTACTCAGCACTGCTCTTGCTAAAAGCCAACAAGTGTTGTGTGTTTTGTTTCGATTTTCCTTTGACTGAAACACTATGTAAATTTCCCTCCTCTGACTTTTTCAAAAACTCAGTGTTTGTTCAATGCAAATATTTCCATTTTTGCGTAGTTGATAATTTCACTGTTTCTCTTGCTGTTGACTTGTAGTTTCATTCCATTTTGATCAGAAAAGTTGAAGGATAGTCTTTCATGAATTTTGTAACAATTGGACATTGATGTCAGGCCTAATGTATCCCATGGACACTTAAAGCCTGGATATTTTCTTTGTTTATACATAGTGCACATATCCATATTCCAAATTTATTAAACTGTAGTTAAATATTGGGGAGCCAATACAAGGCAACAAATAGAATCAAGATCATCAGCATTGAGTCTCACAGCAAAGAAAGAGAGCATCTATGTAAATTTATGCATGAAAATCACTTCATGTGGTAGTAAATGTATCAATACATATTTTCAAGAGAAAGTGATGTATTTCTAATTCTCAGGTATATGTATACGGGAATTACATGCACCCATCTTTCTTGTCATGATGATTTCCTAAGTATGGGGAAACACAGTTGTTCTTACCTCTATTGCAGTGTGTGGTGAAGGAAATGAACACATTCTCTATAATGTGTCCCTGACTGCAAATCTCAAATAAGCATTCATATATGAGGTGTCACATCCATAGTATGGTCCTATTCTAGGACCAGGTAGCTGTACTGATGAGGAAGATACTTCTGGGAATGGGAAATCACACTGAAGGAAATAGACTTCCCACTATTGTTGTGGGGTATGCTTAACACCACAATGTGAACAGGTCCAAAGTCCATTCCATTTTGCTGTGGTTATGAATCTGTCCTTTTCTCTATGACTCAGGATATCCATGTCTCAGTATCTGAGGAAGAAGGATCTGAGACCAAGAACATGAGACAGTGGGCAGGTCATTGCTCACTGCCTCCATCTCAGAGGCTCATTAAAACCCAGAATGAGAAGCAGTAGCAGAAGGGAGCTATGGGGCACAGGACTCCCCCAGCAGAGCATGAAGAGTCCAAGGTAAGTGGAGGCATGGTTAAGTGGGGAGCCAGGGGCCAGGATGGGTCAGAGCCTGGCTTAAATATTAATGATTTGGCCTCTAAAACTCAACTGTTCTCTTAGAACCGATGAATACCTGGCCTGGGCCGGCTCACAAGTATAGTAGTCCTTTCGTATGATGTGATGAAATACCTTCCCTCCAAATAAGGAACCCATTCACCCAAGTTTTTTTCTGTCCTTGAATTGACTCTGTATCATTACCTTTGAGACATTCAAATCTTCCTTCTAGGGCTTTAAACAACAGAGGCTTTCTAAAGAACTTTGGCAATCTGAGCAGTCCCACAAATTCCTGGTGCACAGGTCTGAGTCTCTAATATAAAATGATGCTCAACTATGTCCTGAAAATCTATCTTAACCTTGACACTGCTGGCAGTGTTTTTGTTCGCTCATGCCAGCTTGTCTTTTTGAACGCACAGGTGAAGTGCAAGGACTGTGGGGACTTTGAGAACACTGCAAGGAGCAGACAATACCCCATGAAATGCTGACATCAGGCACTGTCCCCACAGTCCTTGGGCCCAAAGGAGGAGAAGGAGAACCAGACACCAAGGCAGCCTGAGAATCTCCATGACACAGGAAGCTTTAATCAACCTGAGAGACAAAAGGACCAGAGAGAAAGTTGAGAGATGGGGTAGTTGGGATCCAAAACTTGAGTACTAACAGCAAAGGATTGGTGTCCCTTCTGCTATACACATTGTCACAGCCATGTCTAAGGACAGGGTAAGTGGAAAAGAAATAGGAAATGACACCACATCACATAGCCACACCCTGGATCTCACTCCTTTCCATGCATCCATTAAGGGGCATGTTTCAGGGCCCTCTAGGAACATGAACATAACAGACATAATGGCAATGAGTCCTTATGAACTGACTAAGTGGATAATGAGAAGGACTGCCTGGAGTAAGGGATGGGGTGAGACAGGAGTGAAGGCACAGATCTAGAAATCCTCACAATTGGTCATACCAAACACTAAGGAAAATTCCCCCAAAACTTTTCTTCTTTTGCTGGATTTATCCAAATACCATGATTTATTCTGCAGGCAATAAGAACAGCAGAGGAAGGCTCTGCTCCACAAATTACATAGAGGATCCCAGGGGAGGCAGCAACCATATTGGAGGGAAGAGACAGAATCCAGTGTCTATCTGAGGGTGAGTGTCTCCTTGTGCCTGCTCTTTTTCTCCTCTGGATAATCCTGATTTGTTCCAGTTCCATGTCCCTCTTTCCTGAGTGACTTGCCATCATCCATTAAGGGCAATGCGACTCAGGCTTTTGTGTATTTATGGTATGGTTTTTCTAATATTTTGCAGGATTCCTTTCATGATTCTCCTGATTTGAAATGTGGGTGCAGATGGACGAAGTATATTCCAATGTCTAACATGATGGAATGTACTATGCAGGAATATTCGTACTGAAGCTGGGTGAAAACTGTGATCTATTATTTAAAAACTGCTCAGCCACCAAACTGCTCAAAGGAGCATTAGCCATCTACATCACATGGAAGAACACATGAAACATTTTATATCTCTATTAATCAGGCCCAATGTTAAGAATGGGGTATTTTCAAATATGCCATGAAATGTGTCCAGTTGATATTGTAGTTGGTGTTGTACTGATCACCAAAGATGTGGAGCTCCCCTTCTACATTACATGAATGAAGAATTGTGTTATTGTTGAATTTCAAGTCCTGCAGTTCATTTTCTATTTATTTTGTTTTCATTTTTCTTGAGAGAGAGCAAATACAAATGAATGTTTTATGTGCATTTCTTTACCACCCTCAAAGCAGCAGGCTAGTACCCATCCAAACTCCCTGGAAGAATTCTGTCCTGGGCCCTGTGTTGGAGAGTCAGCTACCTGTCAAGAACACTGAGGAGAGATCCATCCTCCCTACCACACAACCCTTCCAAAGAAATGAACTTGATTTCTCCTCCATCCCTGTGCCCATTAAAGAACAGGAAGCAGCTACCACAGGCACCAGCCAGCCATCAGTCAGACTCTGGTCTGAACACTCCCCTCCATGTGAAAGGAGCCCATGAATGCCCAGAGGGTGTATCCTCTAACATTGCTCAGACTGCCTCTGAAAGGCATGACATGAGCCAGTGGCTCAATTCTCCACCATCTTCCAGGTGCTCTGATGTTAGCAAACAGCACTGCCTACAATCTATAGAATGGAGCGAGGTCCAGGGTCTCACACTCAGCATCAGGGTCTCAGGTAAGGAACATGCCAGGATCCTGTCAAGAGAATCCAGATTGCCCCAAAGAAACTTAGACTCAATCCAAGATTGACTCCACAGGGGGGCTCTGACTGTCCAGGCTGGGAGGTTTTTTAGTCCCTGCAATGTGTGTCAAATACTAGACTCAGAACCATAGTGGAAACCCAAGTGACCAGGAAATCTGTACTCCATGGTTCCAGCATGAATCTTCACCAACCACAGAAAAGCTCAGTGCTGAATCCTGTCCCACAGGCCCCAAGTCCAGTCTTCCAGCAGTCAGCTGTATTACATGACAGTCTCTCAGAAAGGTTTTCAGGAGACTACACTATGACATGGGAGCTCAATGTTCATTCCAGCTCCAACTAATCCTTCTCCTACAAAGCCCAATGCTCCAGCTAAGAGCAATCCCTTCCTTGACATATCTGAGGAATACAGCACCAGTGTGCCACTGAGTTCCTTCTATGAGGATCCTCAGATGTTCTCCTCTGAGGACAGTGACAAGGAGTGAGGTAATTCATGACAGGGAAGACTCACCTTCTAGTATCACGTGACATGGAATGGAAAGTGAGACTAAGGAGGTAAAAGTGAAGGGAGCGGGCTGTGCATGGGGTACAGGACACTTCTAGCTGTGGGGCAGGTACAAATTCTGGAACTGCATACAGTACTAGAACAGACACAGACACTTGCTCTGAATGATGGAAGCTTCTTTGGCATTTTCAAAGTGATTTGTCAAATGGTCTCATGAAGGATTACGTATATTGTGCATAGAATGGAAAATGGAGTGGAGATGCTGATGTACCTATTGAACCGTAATGTAAATAGGAGGCTCATGTGATTCTGTTTTCCTATGACTGCATTCATGGCAACACTGGTTGATCACTGGGACCTGTGTCTTTTCAGCAGTGTCCTGTCTTGTGATGGGAGGGTTGACAAGACTATGTCAGTGGAAAAAATTTAGGACAGTTTCCTTGTCCTCACTCATTGTGCTCATTTATATTCTTTGCAAATATGTACTTAAAAAATTCATTTTAATCTTAACACAATTCTCCCCATTTTTTATTGTGTCCACAGTTTGAGCACTTAACTGTGCACATCCATTTCAAACCCATTTTTCTCCTTCAAGTTACACTCCCTGTTCTCAGGTCCTCAATAGGCATGAGGTGGAACCTCTTCAATGTGGCAATTTAGATCATTTATTGTGTTCGATAAAGTATGTGTAACTGTATTTTCCTTTATACCATAATAAACTCATGAAATTACATAGATTTTCCCAGATAAAAGAGTTTTTATCTTCATTTTGAGTCATGAACCTTAAGGCTTTTCATACTGTCCAGGCGATCCTACCATTCAGCAGTGGGGGAATGACTGCCATTTTGAGAAGGAGCACAGGATTCTACATGCATTCACCATGCCTAATCTTTAGAAAAAGTTCTGCCCAGGATCCACAATGTCTCTGTGACTCTCTAGGATGATTAAGCAGCTGAACTCTCCTTCCTTGCCAATGGAACTGACATTCAATTCCCTATTCAGAGACAGTGTCTGGGCTGGTAAAGAACTTCTTAATCCAGGCAGGTGACGCCTGTGAGAACCCTGGGGAAATGTTTAGCTGCTCATGGCTCCTGGCACCCTCAGGTACTGCCACCTCTTTCTGAATCTGGGCCCAAATGACTCAGTGATGCTTCTGACCTACAAGGTCAGAACCAGGGATTGCCATCTTCAAATGTATCAGTACTCAGCATTTATTAGTTCCTGACCCACTGTATCTGGTACTACTGATTTGGTGGACACAGGTAGAACACAATCATTTCCTGCCACCATCTCTCTTTACTTCTGAAGATAACAGAGGGTTCTGGACAACTCACCATTTCCTCCAGAATGATCACTTGATTTCTTAGACTGAATAATTGGAGATACAAAAAACATGCTGTCTGACTAAGGCAGATTTTAGTAAACTCAGTCAATTTTTTGAGTAGAGTAGGCTTTTCTGCAATTTTGTGGTTCCTCAACTATTTCAGAGAGTCATGTTTACTGATGACTGTCCTTGGAACTCCATTATTGTGTGAGTTCATTCACATGCCCTTCTGTGTGAGCAACCTACAGTGACTGATACACATTCAGACAAGTATGGAATGGTACAGACTGCTGAGGGACATGAAGAGAAAGTGTAGAGTGGGCAGAAGAAAGGTTTCTATTACCCACTGTTCTTTCAGGTGCAGCAAGCTGTGGGCACACCTGATGGGAGCAATGGTTTATGGAAGACTTATGTGGAGAACACCCAGCTACTTCTGCAGTTATGGAACCTGAGAAAGGCAGTGCTGTGCTAGAATTTCCTGACCAGGTGCAGAGGTGGAGCTGGCCTCTCCCCTTGAGCAGACACAGTGGGGAGAAAGACCCTGCAGTGGAGCCTGCTTCTGTGATGAGCAGAGGGAGAGCACTATCCCGTGTGCTTGTGAGACTTTGGTGAGAAGGTGGGCTGTGGAGTTTTGCCTGCAGATGGAGCATCAATACATTTTATTGTCACAGATTATGTCCCTCATATTCAGTACATCTCCTGGTAGTAGAAGACTTGAAGGTGTTTGAGGAAGAGGAGACACCTGAAATCAGGGCTCAGGTAAGCAGCACCTTCCACTCAGGAGAAGGGAGTAGAGCAGAACTGCTCAGGAGTTGGTACTTGTGGTCACATGTTTATATGGAGACCATCTTAAGGCATCAAGAAGTCATTCATTTCCTTCCTTTATCTGAAACTCAATCTTCTTCCAGTACTTACTGGAAAGGTTCACTGAGGTTCTGGAATGTGTGATCTTTCTGGAAGGAATGAAGGTTAAATACTGACTATGAACTCAGCACCTCGGTGGTAAGATATCTTCTCTCAGATCCTGGAAGTTGTGCTGCTGGAGAACTCTTAACCTACTGCCTGGGGGTTATTCTGTTGCCTACTGTAGGGGACTGGTCCATGGAAATACCTGATATGTGCCATGGCGGAGGGTCTGGATGTAGGGAATGTGTACTGAACCTCATGTGGGTCACTTCCCCATCATGACCCTACCCCAAAGACTGTGGTCGAGGTAAAGCAGCTAACTACTAAGGAGAGAAGAATAGATGCCAACATTTCTGGGTGAGGCGGGGAGGATATTCCTCCTTCCATGTACCCAAATGTGTCATTGTTTTTTCAACTAGACCAACAGATGTTCCCAAAACAACCAGCATGCTGACAGGGGAATTGCAGGCATAGATTGGACCCTGATGACTTCTCTTCTCTCACATCAACCAACTCCCCACCAAGCTAAACTCAAAAAGCAATGGAGAACTGTTATTACTGCAGACATGTGGCTAGAAACATGAACCATGTGGAACATGGATCATCCTACTTTTTTTTTAATTAACTTCTTTTCTTTCTCTTTTATGTTTTCTTCTTTCCATTTATTTTATTCTTCTTTCTTTTTCTTCCTTTTTTCCTCTTCATTTGTTTCTTTTTTCTCTCTTGAATTTTGTGTTGTATATTGGACCAGTTGTGTTTTACCACTCAACAATGTCCCCACACTACTTTCTTCTCCTGTTTCTCTCCAGTTATCATCTTTTGTCTATCTGCATTTATGATTTTCTCACCAAATGTGCAATTTTTACTTCTTCATCTTTGTCTTCACCTTGTGTTAGAGTAGATAAAATTGAAATGAGAGATTACTTACTTTCTATGTGCAATCTAGGCACTTAAATATTTTAGGTGTTTTTTTCTTATAGGGGCTTCCAGTTTCTTCAAAGTGGAAAGGTGTTTTAAACCAGGACATTAAACAGGAGAAATACAGGGAGGGTCAAGAAGGTAAAGTGGGGTAGACACTCCACCTTATGACCTTGCAATTCAGAATGTTCATATGATTTTTCTCCTGAGTGAGTTGCTATATGGTGTCTGAGGAAAGTGTTCTGAATAAAGGCTTTGCAACACAGATAAAATCTGTATCATGAATGTAGGTAGTGTAGTCTCTCCTGCTCACTAAACTCAAGATAGAGATTGAAGGCTTTCCCACACATGGGTATATTCTCTGATGCATTATAAAATCAGAATACCATCTGAAGACTCTCCCACCAGAATGATGTTCATGTGATTTCTGTCTAGTACCGTGTTTCCCTGCCCGCAGAGAGACACGATACATGGATCCTGGTTCACTGCTTTAATACTTTTTCTTTCTTCCCCTCAACTTCCTGGTTACAGCATCCTATATACAATAGCTCAACCCATCAGACAATAGTGCATGCACTTTTTACATGGACAGAGTATAGCAAGGATACAGAGTATGTGAATATTGCACAAGGATCATGCAGGCTTGCCAACCAATTATGATTACTTCTGTAATTTTATTTTTCTCTCCAACCTCACTGACAGTTTGCCAGCCACCATCTGGTGCCTTTGAGCACACCCTTGACTGGAGCTCAGAGACCATGACAGCTCCCCCTTCTTTGTTTTAAAAACAAAAGTAAGGGCCGTGCCTGTCTTAGGTTGTCCATGGTAACTTACATTTTTACCCGTCATTGAAATTCTGACCTCTAGGTGTCAGAACCTTGGCTTAGGTTGATATGTAGTTCCACAGATCTTACCCATCATTGACTACCGGTCCAGCATACTCAGCCAAATGGCTGGGGAGCTGCCTGTCTCCAATGCTGCAAAGGCTTGTTGTACAATATGTTGATTACGTATCATGTTAGCACAGAAGGCACAGATCCAACAAAGGAGAATGATAAGAAACAATAATAGAATTCCCTCCAAGGCTAGAAAACCAAACCACTCTTTGCCAAATTGAATAATGCCCTTAAATATATCAGTAAATTGTCCCATAGACAATGTTTGAACTTTCGTGGCATTAAGTTGTAATATTTCCAATCTCAGTCTTTGAGTTAGATTAGTAAATTTAGAAGTCTAAGTTCCTTTTAACATCTGTGATAGTTCCTTAGACATATTAGCGGCGGCAGTAAGGTTGTTATAAGATGTGGCAGTGACACATAGTCCACTCAGAGAATGGATGCAGCCAGCCTGCAGTACTTGTTCTAGTATGGCTATTTGTTCTTGTAGCAGGTCCACACGTTGATTAACTATCATTAGTCCAGAATAGATATGTTCATTGATGGCTGTCTGAGTATCCAAGGCTTAAGCAGTGAGTGATGAACTATTGTTAAGAGCTTGGACAATAGGAACCGCAACTACTAAAGAAGCAGCTGCAGCTGCAGCAGTTGTAGCTGAAACTGCAATGGCTGTTACAATGGCAGCAGTGATTCCAAAATCACGTTTGGTCCTAAGTAACAGATTTAAATCTCCAGAGTTAATTTTAACAGGCATAGGAATATGAGTGGGAATACGCATGGGAAGAGCGCCAGTATGTCTACTGGCATTCCAGCAGCTTGACATGACACAAGAGGAAGTACTACAATTTAGAATATTAGAAGTATTATTAATTGAAGTCCAATTAAAGAGTAAGAAAATAAATGGAGTGTGTAAACATACAGGTGTGGGTTTAAACTGGAGAGTCTGTGTACAATTGTCTATCTTCACATTATTTCCAAAGGGGGTCACAACGGAATGATTATATGAGCATCTTTTATATGAGCCTCCTTCCACAAAGCTCATAGCATTAAAGGTGGTGCAGGAATCCTGAGTGTTACAAAGCAACCATATATTAAAAGGATTACCTGATGGTGCAGATTTTGCATAAGTACCATTAAAATGAACTGGAGGGCAAGGAGTACTATTAGCAGGAGGAGGAGTAGTAGAAGTAGTAGTAGTAGTAGTACATGCACTAGAATAATTTTTTATGTTCCCTTCTTCAAATTGATAAACAATCCGAGAGGATTAAAATTAGTAAAATTTACACTAGATGTAGTTTTGTTATGATGGTTGGCAAAAGGTGGGGAAAATGAAAAGAATTTGCCCATGGTAACAAACACAGGTTAACCAGATTGACATCCTGTAGGTGTAGGGGGCCAAGATATAGTGGATTGACACTTAGGAAAAACATTAGGTTGAGGAGGGGCAAAGTAGGAAGCATTAAGGTTGTTGAGAGATGGATATATATAAGGATCCACCTTATTAGGAGTTATTCCCTCTAAGATGTATGTAAAACCCGTTTGAAAACCATTTAAAATAGGTTCAATAGCTGAGCCATTAGAATGAACTAGTTTCCCTACTGGAGCTTCAAGGGCCCATCGAAAAGCCTCCTGAAGTGACCCCGAGGGATTAAAATTAGGCAGACCTCTAAAGTGAATAGATTTATTAGTGGGTATGAAATGACCTAAGGTCTGATTACTCAGGATTATACACGGTGGATGAGGTGTATTGGATAAATTGAAATGTATATAAAAGCATAGACTTCCGGGAAGATCAAGAATAGAAAAGTTATTGGTAGCCTCTATTACATCCATGGGTACTGAAGGCATGTCAGTGGATGCGTTAATAGAAAAAAAATAAGGTAGGACAGAGGAGGTATAACTTACAGGCATGGGAGTCGGCCAGGACTGCAGTATGGCCCATAACTCCAAGCCAACTGGTTACCATGGAATCGAGACTGCTCTCTTTGGGGCCCTTAGTATCCCCAGAGTGCTGATTAGACTCATAATATGTTGAAGCAACATCCTTAGGACTTGGTGTCACACGAGTCAATCCTTCAGGGACCCATACAGGTGTCGACTGGTCCTGTGGAAAAAAACAAACGGAACCCCAGACCCATCGTAGGACAGGGTCTGGACCTTTCCATGTTCCTGTTAAGATGTCCTTCCACATTACAAATTGCTTTGTAGAATTTTCAGGGGAACAATGATGGTCAGCGGCTGAATGCCCATCATTATCTAAGATTAAAAAATTTAAAATAAAAAGGACTAAGTTTAGTTTATCCTTAGGGGATCTGAAGGATGCCCCTATTCCCCCTTTTTGTTTTTGTAAATAAATTTTGAGTGTCAAATGAGTCCTTTCAATGATTCCTTGTCCTTGAGGATTGTAAGGGATAACTGTCACTAATTGAATATTAAAGGTTTTGGCAAATTGTTGAAAGGTTTTAGAAGTGTACGCTGGACCATTATCAGTTTTTATAATTTTTGGAGTACCCCAGGAGGAGAATGTTTTTAAATAATGTTGTATAACATCATGAACCTTTTCTCCGGTAAGTGGGGAGGACATAATAACTCCCATGTAAGTATCTACAGAAAATGGACATATTTAAGATTACCAAATTCTGGAATATGGGTGACATCCATTTGCCAAGTATGATTAGGTAACAAACCACGAGGATTTAAACCCAAAGATTGAATGGGAATTAATGGCGCACAATGTTGACAATTTTTAACTATTTGTCAGGAAAGTGTTTGGGGTATTGGAAATTTTCTACTTAACGTTATTTTCTACTTAACTAGAATTAACATGAAAATTATCATGAAATGTTTTTGCTTTTTCTTCCACAGAAAAAATGAATTTTGTATGTGTAGCCAAATCTGTTATTTGATTTCCTTTATTTGGCAGGATTCTCTACCAAAACTCAACACAGGGAGCAGAGAGCAAGGAATGATAAATATTCAGCTACAGAGAACAGTGAAATTTGGTTATTTTGGAAGGCATTAATCATGAAATCCAAGGACATTGTGTGCTACACTGAGAAGCAAATAATTGTTTTGTGTGTGGAAACTAAGGGGAGAAATGAGCGAAAGTTAGAAACTGAACTGCCAGGGACAGGGCAGGGGATGGGAGTGCAGGACAGAGGGGAGGAGGACATGGGTTGAAAAAAATGGGGTGTGTATGACCATGGGCTTACATGTGAATGTGTGGAAATATCACAGCAAATCCCATTAACTTCTGGCATTTGTAAGTGTTCCTCATTAATGTTTCCAAATACACACAGTAAAAATCACCAGTTTTCCCTGGCATTCAAAACCTGCCTACAGGTATCAGAATGCAGGGATAAATATGCTCTGAAATATTAATATTTTTTGAATATATTAAATATACAATGATTTATTTTAGCCTTCTCAGCAGATACACAGTTTAAAATGAAATAATCCTTAACTGAGTACTTAAACCTCTGGCACTCCTTTTTCTCCCATCTAGTAATTTTTTCAGCAATAATCTGAAGAACACCTGGACAAAGGATACCAACCTGAGATCTCACTATCCTCATCTTTTCTGTGAGGTTGTTGAATAGGTGGCTGGTGGACACACAACACTGGAGGAGATGCAGCCTGCAGGATGCCAGGGGAAGGTACAGTGAGGGAGGATCAAGTGCCTGGATTATATACTCCCCAAGTGTCATGTGATCCAAAACACCAACTAATGCAATCAAGCTAATCAGGTGCAGTTTCCTGTTTATCTCCCAAAGACTCAAACTTTTGCATCCCATCACTATATTCAGGGTACCAGATTCTCCAAACACTGTGTCCTTGATACATGCTGCTTCCATGACCATGGTGTCTATATTTATGAGGCAATTATTTTATTAGAAACAGATTTTAAATACACAGGATGATTTGGAGACTCTACAAAGATTGCACATGCAATGTCTTCTAAAGAGCTTTCAATTTTTTCCAATTTGCTCTCTGATATCTGAAAGATTTTTTCCTGGCATTTTACTTAACGATGACTAAGTTGAGAGAAATAAATTGCATTCTTCAATTATTTATGAGAACTCTACTTGTCATTGGTGAATATGAATGTCAGATTATATTGAAGTGTACTTGTTTTTTTGCAGAGTTTGTAGTGACACTTCTGGATATGGAACAGCTGACAGTGACCACATGGCTGAAGGATAGCCTGCTGCTGAGAATTGATGTCCTGGGTCTCCCATGAGATTCAGGTGGTGTTTCTGATTTCCAGGGCAGGAGCAGGGTGGGTTCTGGCATCAGCCCTGCTCCTAGAGAGACAACTGGGGCCCTCCACTGGCTAAGTACATTGTGAAACCTGGGAAATACTTTAGTGCCCTCTACCATGTCCAGTGGTCCAAACCTGCCCGTGACTAACAGTCATTCCCAGCACTATGTCAGTCCTTCCCTGCTCCTGTCTCTCTCTTTCAGGGCCCTAAGATTCCAGACACAGAGATTTTCCCTTTTAAAAGCACTTGGGGCTGTCTACCAAGCTCATTCCCTTGTTCACTTGAGCACCAAACTTACCTCAAACATCACAGAAACTGATTGCAACCCCTACTTCCTGACTCCTTTAAAATTTCTTCCAAATAGAGTTAGAGCCATTTCTAAAATATTTTTTCCCAATCAAATCAGCATGAAAACTGTTCAACAGACTTGCAAGAAAATTTGGTTGATTAAATAAAAATGAAAATTATATTCATGAAGTTCTTTTTAATGAATACAAAGCATAATGGTATGGATACCTAATTAGTATGCTAGATCTTCAAATATATATACATATAATCACACACACACACACACACACACACACACACACACACACACAGAAATATAATTCTTTTCCAGAATTTTTCCTTTTCCTCATTTTGGGAGACCTAATTCAAGTGTCCTACCAACATAGCAGCCCCAGTCCACTGCTTGGAAATTTTCTTAATCATCTAGAGTTCTTTGAAATTTCTTGAACAATACTGATAACTAAACCTTCTTTTGTTCTTAAGATGCTTCACATATAGTAATTGAAGAAACAACTCCCATGACCTTTCCAGAGAATGCATTGGTCACACCCAAACCTTAATAATCCAATTAAGTTCTTAGAAGTGATTAGTGGATGTTGCACCAAGTGAATGGGTGTGGTGGGTAGACTAGTTAGTTCCTGAGGATCAGGAAAAGCATGCCCTTTGAAAATCATCTCAAAAGGAGAAGTGTCTCTCTTCCTCTTGGGGTAAGGCAGGGACAACTTGGAGGCATTGATGCTGGTGACAAGGAGACATCTTCTCTCCACTGGCAAGGCCAGTCTCAGTTTGATGACTTTATTAAACCACCATCTTCTCCATCAAATGGAGCTGATGCTAAATCCACTCAGGTCCTACTCTACCTGTAGAGTCATCATTGTCACCTTGGCAGATGCACACTTGATAAACAATTTGTCTCCCCTGGGGACACAGCTGGCTCCCAGGGAGAAAGTGTCTGCCTGGAGAGACCTTCTGAGGCTGCCTTAGGGTGTGAGATATGGGAGGACCCTATGAGGAGAGTGCAGATCCTCAGACCTGACACACCCTCCTCATTAAATGCAGAAAGTGGAGGAGAGTGCAGGAGATCACAGAATCCATCCCAGGCAAGGCAAAGTATTTGGGTAAATATAGGAAGGTCAATGACGGCAAAGGTCCCCTAAGGGACACCCAGAATTTACAGTGTTCTGAGATATTCCAAAGAGATTGCCATAGGAGCAGTGGAGTTCTTTTTGTTTCTTGTACTTGGGGATGGCACTCAGGTGCACTAGACAACTGAACCACATTTCCAGCCCTCTTTGGTATTTTATAGAGAGACAGGTTGTCATTGATTTGCACAGGTTCCTGCTGTTGCTCAGACTGGCTTTGAATTTGCAATCCTCCTACCTCAGTCTCCTGAGCCACTGGGATTACAGACATGTGGCACAATGCCTGGTTACACTGGGATTCCTGGAATTCATGAGAGAATAGAATCTCAGGATGTGTCTCAAAGGCATAGACATATATCAAAGTATATACATATTCATGGGAGAATGGGGCATCTGAATTGAGAGATGCATGGGGTTCAAGCAAGGCACACACACTCAAGGTAGAATATGGCCCCTCCACAGGGAGAGAGAGCTACATCACAGTGTGTGATGTTAATACCTGAGAGTGACAGTTTTCAGGGGCTGCAATGGACATGGAGGAAGGTTGTGGCCACACCATGTCATGTCACCCCGGCATCACCTTCCATACTGCTCTTATGCTACAAGGCAGGGCTCAGGGCTGTAGGCTAAGGTCATGTGTCTCAGAAGTTGCAATGGTTCATGGAGCTTTCTGCATTTCTATGGCACATTCGTACTGCCATTCAGATTCAGTGTCCCTGCTTTACTCCTCTGATCCTTTCATAGAAACACCCAGCCCACAAAGACAGTGACAAGATTGGGCCTTGGGTACCAATCCCAAGATGAGGTGAGCAGGCCTCATAGGAATGACCTATGCTGTGGAATCAGTCAAACTGGAACTCCAGAGCCTGATGGGCAGATCACTTAGACACTGATTCTGGATAATGGGATTGCAAAAGTGCTTTAAATCTATGAGTTATTCAAACTGCTTATGAAGGTCAATACTCTAAGCCCATTCATGAAAAATGGACTTAAACCCTCATAAATACAATCTCTCTTGTGAAAATGACCTCACATGTGGAAATACTGGGTGTCTTTTATGAGATCTCTAAATTCCTAGCAGTGGCCTGATGTGGGAGTCAAGGGTCTTGATTCCAACCCATGTCAGTGGATATCATTGTGGACAAGGATCCCTCAGAATTGCACATTGTAGATTATAAAGCAACCATGACCCATGCCTAATTTAGTTAAATGTTTATACAATTCCTCCCAAGGTGGATGTTGGCCACATACTTTGTCTCCTTAGTTATGCAAGTTCCTTTCCAAACCATGAGGTGATAACATTTCAGGACATGTTATACCAGAACAATGATTCTCTGTGCCTCCAGTTAGAATACCTGGTGGCTGAAAATGAGTGTTCACATTATGGTGGGATTGGAACAGTCACCAAGTCAATCTTAAATCAGGAGACAGAACCATCTTCATTAACCAGCTGGTAGTCCAGATTCACCAGCTGTTCGGACAGAGGGCCAGGCTGTAATTCTACACCCTTTGACACCCTCCAGTGTTTAGAGTACACATTTTAGACCATAAGTAAAACATATCAGTATGTTACTCTTTAATGGCTGTTGCTATGATTCCAAACTACAAAAAAAAAAATATTGAGATCTAGAATCATAAGCAGAAGGGAAAGTGGGTCAAAATGAGTTTAGTTGAGTACAAGTTAAAGAATGGTTACCAACATCTAAACTATCATTCATGACAGAATACCTTGTCCAAGAGAAATGGGAACCAAAAGAGAAGATTTTTAATCTTTAAATAGATCAGGCTCTTGATTTCTTTTTAAAAAAATTTTAATATTAATATCTCAGTGTAAAATTACTGTTACCAAAAACTTTTGTCTGGAGAACCCTAGATTCAACAAATTCTTCTTTAAACCTTTTATTTTAAAGAGTTGTATACCTGTAAGATATAAGCACATTTAATACACAAAAAGAGAAATAGCATCATTACATTGATGTTTTATATTAACTAAGTGTAGCTTTCAAAGAAAAATTTAGACTTTAAAATGTAGAATAATACTCTGAAATAACAATTGCTGTTTAACTAGAGTTTTATGAACTCCAAACTTCTAAGACTATCTTCTTTAAAGAATAAACCTTAACAGACATCATGATAAAGTAAAGAAATGCTTTACAAATTACTTGTCATCTTAACATATAGACTGAACTTTAGTTTATGTCATTATGTTAATCATTTTCTTTAAACGTTACCCTTCAATTACACTTCTGTTAATCACTTAATTCCATCATCTAGTTTACACAGTTGTACTACAACTTTATTTTGGCACAAAAAGACATTCTAATCTAGCAATTTTTCTATTTTTCCTTTTACTAAAAAAATTTCTATATTTAGAACCTTTCAATTTTCTTTCCACTCTGTCAAACCCCTCTTTTAAAATTTAGATTTTTAAAGCAAACTTATAAATTTCTGAATTGAGATAAATTACTGTATTTTAATAACATGAAATGCTTCATGTTATTTATAGTGCTGAATTTGAAAGGTAGTTTTGGACCAGTTGTTTATAGAACTATACCTGTTGCGACACTTAATAAACTTGTTTTCAATGATGACACAAAGTAATTTTAAATCCTTCTTTATTTACCAATTTATAAAAACACTAGGAATATTCCAAGTATGTTACCCTATGGAACTTAAGGAGTTAAGACTACTTGTTGTATTTAACAGTTAGCATTTAGCATTTTAACTCAGTAAATGAATCAGAAGTCTCTAAGAAACAAATCCAAGATCAATCCCATACATGTCCAATCTGAATTAATTTTTTTTAAATCAAAGATATCAGACAAGTGTATTGGACAGTTCAGCTATTTCTTCCCTGCTGAAGAAAAATCTAGAAGCAATGGATATTAGACATTTTATAGACATTAACATTTTATCATTTTGTGACCACCTAGAAACAAAAGTGTGGCAGTAACTACAAAGACATATTTTGTTCACCCAATTTAAATTGAACTTTTTAAAATCACATGAATGAAAGGCATTTGGATTCATTATAATTTATGAGCTTATATAACAATTTTGGTGCCAAACATATGTAGACATGACAATACTCTTGTGTACATAACGTTTAAAAAAAAACAGACAAAGGCCTTATACCTTATGTTGCCATTTAAACATATTAGATGTAGAGTTAACCCTGGTAACTTGGCCACTGAATGAAACAGAGTGTAAAAATATCCTTTAGAGTTGGATAAAGTAGGTCTGATTTGAAAAAAAATTTAACTGGGGGTGCCAGATCAAAATGATGAACCCAATAAATAGAATTTTTAAAGCCTTCCTGGCCTCCATTCTGATGTGGTCCTGCTCATCAGAGATGAAAAGAGTTAAGAGAATATCTAAAAATGCCATGTCCCACCCTCTCTGAAGGAATTTCCCAAAGAGACAGCAAGGGAGCCCACTTCCATTGGTCTCCCACAGAGAGTTTGCTCAAGTTGGGGAATTGTTCTCAACCGGTTTTTGTAGTCTCTTTGATAGCAGCCATCAAGATGTTAGCCTGGCATTTTGGTGGACCAACTCCAATGTCGGAAACCTTCCATGCCTACAATTCTTTTAAGTTTTTGGAATTTTCCTAGTCAAAAGAATATGGCCATTAATTAGTCCTGTAAGGAGCAGTTTAAATTTTAATGCAAATGAACATGGTTAAAAATGTTTTTAACCATGTTTTTTCAGGTTGCTAATCAGACCAGGTTTGGATTAAAATACTAACAAAGCAATAGGCAGAAACAATAGGAAGATGAGAGAAAAGAATTCTGGGGAGTCTCGCTAGGGCAAAGTGTTGAAAAAAGTGTTAGGTACAAACTGAGGTAGAGACTAACACAAACAAAGAAACAACAAACAGGACAAGACAGAAACACAAAACACACACACTCTCCTCCGCATAATCCCAACCTTGAGACCGTCATCCCAGTCCATGTGCCAGAGTGCTTAGTTAGTGACCAAGGCCTCCTCAGACTCACAGTCACTTGATACAAGTTTGCGTACTGTAGTCAAGGACTTGATGCACACGGAAAGATTGACAACCAAGTGCTTGATACACCTCAAGCAGAGAGCCCCTGAAACACTTCAAAAGACTTAACATTGGGCCCTCGGAACCTCTGAGGAATTACTGTCAAGTCAAACCGGGAGAAAAATGAGCTGCTTCCAAACACATGAAGTTCCATCCTCTTTCAAAGCCTCTGAATTTACAGGCATAAACCACACCAGACATGAATTACAGGAGTGAACCGCACCAGGAGCTCCTTTATGGGTGGGCTCCAATTAGTCATCACAGCAGGTGCAGACCTTGGCAAAGCAGAGAACTTCCACAACAAGAGAAGGAGGATCCCTCTCTCTGCTTCAGAGAATCCAGGACTCCAATGCTCCCAAGAGCCACAACTTTGACTCCAGTGATCATCTTGCAGGGTCCTCCAAAATGTTATGGCAAGATTGCAATACAACACCAAGTCAATCTTAAAGCAGGAGTCAGGACCATCTTAATTAACCAGTTGGCAGTATGGATTTACCAGCTGGCAGGATGGATGGGCAGGTTGCAAGTCCACACCCTTTGACACCCTTTGACATGCTCCAGGGGTTAGAGGACACATTTTAGACCATAAGTAAAACATGTCAGTATTTTGATCATAAGAATTTCTTGCTATGATTCAAAACTACAAAAAAATCATAAGATCTACAATCATAAGCAGAAGGGAAAGTGGGTCAAAATGACCCTGGTTGAGTGCAAGTTAAAGAATGGTTACTAACATCTAGATAATCATTCTCTGACAGGGTATATTGTCCAAGAAAAATGGGAAGCAAAAAGAGAACAATTGCACATTCTATAAGAATTGCCATTTTGTGTTGCCAAACACTATGCTAAGCAGAGGTTGATGGGTAGAGAGGCAGAGAGTTCCCATAGGAGAAGCATTTCCAACGTGACATGGATTCTCAGAGAAAAATGGAGTCTGTTTTTGAAATTTGCCCATACAGCCTGGTCCATACCATTCACAGAACTCAAATGTATTCATGCTGCACACTTAGAAATATGCATTACTGTGTTTTCCATTGTACCTCAATAAAGGTACAAAATTCTGCATGTGGAGATAAAGCTTCCATTTCAGACAGGGTGTTTTGGGGTTCAACTTAAGAACAGACCAGTCACCACGGAGAAGTCCAAATTTGAGAGTCTATACTAGCTGACCAGCTGTGTCGGGGTTTCGGCCGGACCCCTGGCCCTAGGTGTGGCAAGGCTAAGATGGCGCCTGGCAGTGAGCCAGAGCAGTTAACTTTTGCATAAACAACTGACATTATGTTGAGGAAGTTCCAGGGATTGGCTGAGCTCCCTGATGGACAGTACAGGTCCACTGTATGCCTGCCTTTGCTGCCTGTATCTGTGAATGCTCTCCCCTCGTGCTCGAGTTGCTGCTTGGTTACAGTACTGTAGATATTGGAGTGTAAGTTCCTCAAAGAGAGAGAACAAAGAAAGAACTATGAGAAAGTAAGCGCGCAAAATAAAGAGCTCAAAAGAACCAGGTTTGCGTCTCGTTTCTCTGCGGGCACGGATCGCGACAAATGGTGCTGAAATCCCGGGACCCAAAGAACAATAATTTTTCACAGACAAGGGTAAGTTAAGTGGTAAGTAATAAAGTAATAAATTAATAAAGCAATAAAGTAATAAAGTAAGTAAGCCTAGAAAGCCCGGTAACAGAGAAAAATTAATAGGCTTTAAGCCCGGTAACAGAGAAAAATTAATAGGCTTTAAGCCCGGTAACAGAGAAAGATTAATAGGCTTTAAGCCCGGTAACAGAGAAAGATTAATAGGCTTTAAGCCCGGTAACAGAGAAAGATTAATAGGCTTTAAGCCCGGTAACAGAGAAAGATTAATAGGCTTTAAGCCCGGTAACAGAGAAAGATTAATAGGCTTTAAGCCCGGTAACAGAGAAAGATTAATAGGCTTTAAGCCCGGTAACAGAGAAAGATTAATAGGCTTTAAGCCCGGTAACAGAGAGAGATTAATAGGCTTTAAGCCCGGTAACAGAGAGAGGTTAATAGGCTGAAAGCCTGGTAAAAGTTCACAGAAGGCAGACTCGTTGCCCGGTAAAATTAGTTAGTTTCAATTTATGAAGTGGTACCAAATTGTGTGTGTGGTGTGTTATTTTTGTGTTTGTTGTGTGGCTTGTTTGTGTGCTTGGAGCTCTTAGTGCTGTAAGATTTAATCATAGGAACAGAACTGTCTAAGACTGGAATGCAACAGCCTCTTAGGGAGTTACTAAAAAGGCATGGAATGCCACTAACGTTCCTTGATACCATAGAGAAGGTCTCTCCGTGGTTTTTAAAGGAGGGGCTGTTAAATATTCCACAGTGGGAACATAATATAGTAGCCATAGTCCCCACAAGTATTGGGAGATAATTGTTTCATAATTTTCTGCATTCAAACCTAACCTGATTTCTCAACCAGGAAAAAAAGGGTTAAAAAGTCCTGGGTGATCCTCCCTCCCCTCTGCCTGGCCTTGTCAAAGCCTGCAATGGAATGTAAACAGCAGCAGTCTCAGCGGGAAAAGGGGGGGGTAACCTGAAGAAAAGAAAAAAAAGGGTGTCCGTTTTAAACTTAACTAACTTATTTTCTAGGATTCTTCGTTTGTTTTGTTTTTCTTTAATGCTGTATTTTTGAGCTCATAATTTTGATCCTGCATACCTAGGTTAATGATTTTTTTTTCTTTTTGATCAGTTCTATTTTTTATTCAACTGAAGTTTTTGAACAGCTGTTTCATTGCAATGAACATTTACCTATAAAGTTACAAGGCCTTTGATTTTGTGTTATGTGTTATGTTGTGCTGTCTAATGTCATGTTTTGTCAAAACTGAGTGCTCTTAAAATTAAAATTTAAAAATGGATCCAAATACTTTTATTCACATGATTGAAAAGGGTTCAATTTAAATTGGGTAAACTAATAAAAGTAAAATGTCTTTAGAAATAACTCACAACTCTCTAGGTGGTTAAGCTAATAAAATATTGATGTTAATAATATGTCTAATATCAATTGCTTCTAGGACTTTTCTTCAACAGGAAAGAGGCAGCAGATCCTGTTCAGGACACTTGTCTAATATCTTGGTTTTTATAAAATAAATAAATTGGAGTTAACATGTATGGGATTACTCAAATGTGTTTGTAGAGACGTCTGGTTAATTTACAAAGTTAAAATGCTAATTGTTAAATAACATCAAGTACTCTTAACCCCTCAAATCCCATGGAGTATCGTACTTAAACATTATTGGTGTTCTCATAGGATGGTAAATAAAAGGGTTTAAAGTTGCTTTGTGTCATCACTAAACTAAAAACAAGGTTACTAAAAGTTATGTCCTAACAAGTGAAATTCTATATATAAAGGGTCCCAAAAGTTTCAACTGTGTTTCAATTAAGAGTACTATAAACAACAAAATAATTAATCTTATTAAAATAGGGTAATTTATCTAAATTCAAAAATTTCATAAGAGTTGTTTCAGAATGTAAACAAAAAGGGGTCGACAGATAAAAAAGAAAAAATAAAAGGTTCTGGGTTTAAAAATGTATTTAATAAAAAGAAAAAGAAAATGTTTCTGGATAAGAAAGTCTGTATGTAATAAAGGGCAAGTTTCAACAAGTCTGTGTGTAACTAAGTTGGTTGTATGTATGCAAAACAGCTAAAGCTATTTAAGGTTTTTCCTAAGGTGAAATACTAATGTTCTGATATAAGCCAAAGTTTAATCTATATGGTAAAATGACATGGTAAAATAACAAAGTTTTCTTAAAAACACTAATTCATTCTTAACTTTGTGTCTCTTAAGTTTTATTCTTTAAAACAATTGTCTTAAAAATAGGGGTTTATACAATTATGGTTAAGCAACTGTTAAAGATTGTACTACGTTATAAAGTCTAAATTTTTCTTTAAAAACTAAAATTGGTAAGAACCAATTCCTCACTAAAATTAAAATAACTCTAACCACAGATGTACCTTATAACCCACAAAAACAAGGTATTGTTGAACATACACATCTCACCCTCAAAAATGCTCTTTATAAACAAAAAGGGGGAATAGAGGAGACCTTCAGGTCCCCTAAAGATAAACTTTCTCTTTGTCTCTTTGTTTGGGGTTTTTTTAACTCTGGGTAATAAGGGTAACCCGGTGCTTTACTGGAGCTGTGGCTCAGTTTGTGTGTTTCCATGGAATAAACTAACTTACAACCTCTTTTTAGTCTCTTAGGAGGAACAGTTCAACTATGTAACAAAACAACTGCTTCTTTCAATTGTACTTCAGATTTGTGCTATCTCTCAATGTTAAAATGCTTCTAGGTTCCTGATGGCAGACTTAATGTGTGTTCCTACCTTCCTACCAGTCCCAGTCTCTGTTACAGATACAGAATTGCCAGTGTTACTATCAAGAAACAGGAGAGAATTTGGCATCACAGCGGCTATGGTCACTGCAATAGTGGTTTCTGCAACAGCAGCACTAGCAACTGCCATACCTACAGCAACAGCAGTCAATCTCTTGGCCGAAAATACAGCTACAGCCCTACAGACTAAAGAGACCCTAAACCAACATCTAACAGCAGGAATACTCCTTATGAATCAGAGAGTGGACCTATTACAAAAACAAGTGGACATATTACAAAAACTTTTGGGACTGGGATGTGTTTACTCTTTAAGAGCTGTTTGTGCTACCCCCATTGTATATGATAATTCCAGCACCGCAGCTGGGTTATCTAAAAAATTGTCAGTCTATCTTACTTCTACTTGGTCGTCTCAATTTGATAATCTTACCTCACGACTTAGGGCTAAAATTGTCAAAGTTAATTCTACTAGGGTACAAATTGCTTCTATGTCTGAGCTGGCTAAATGGTTTTCTTCTGCTTTCAATTTTGTAAACAGTGGGCAAGCCTTGGCACTTTGGGGTTTTTACTCCTCTTTGGTATCTTTTTCCTCACCCGCCTGGTTGTACAACTACGAACCACCCAACAAATGGACCAGATTATTTTTCATCAGGCCATGACTGCCCTAGAGGCCGGCAGTTCCCCACAAGTATGGCTCTCGATGCTGGACCGGTAGTCAAAGACGGGTAAGGAAGGAGGTGACACCGTACCGACCTAAGACAGGAGCTGTAGCATGCTCTACAGTTATCCGATGACGGGTAAGGACGGTGGTTGACCACTCCTCCTAAGACAGGCATGGTCCTGAGCTTTCCTTTTCTTTTTAAAAGAGAAAAGGGGGAACTGTCGGGGTTTCGGCCGGACCCCTGGCCCTAGGTGTGGCAAGGCTAAGATGGCGCCTGACAGTGAGCCAGAGCAGTTAACTTTTGCATAAACAACTGACATTATTTTGAGGAAGTTCCAGGGATTGGCTGAGCTCCCTGATGGACAGTACAGGTCCACTGTATGCCTGCCTTTGCTGCCTGTATCTGTGAATGCTCTCCCCTCGTGCTCGAGTTGCTGATTGGTTACAGTACTGTAGATATTGGAGCGTAAGTTCCTCAAAGAGAGAGAACAAAGAAAGAACTATGAGGAAGTAAGCGCGCAAAATAAAGAGCTCAAAAGAACCAGGTTTGCGTCTCCTTTCTCTGCGGGCAGGGAGCGCGACAAGCTGACTGTCACACACAATTCCCCAAAAATTGCTGTTGGGAGATCAGACTCGATCATGGGGTTCAGGTATTTCTAAACCAGAAATCAGTACATCAGTCATAAGTGTCTGTTGCTATGGTTCAAAATTACAAAGTAACATCCTGAAATCTGAAATGATTAGCAGAGTTTAAGTGGATCAAAATGACATTCCTTAGGTACAAACAAAAGCATGGTTACTGACATCTAAACTATGACTGTTGACCTCACTGTTAACACAGTACATTGTTTACGAAAAATAGGAATTAAAAAGAGAAGAATATTTCATTATATGAGAATTGTCATTTTATATTGCCAAATGTGTCATGCAAAGTAATGGAAGATGGGTACAGAGGTGGGCATTCCCATGGGAGAAGCTAAGCAACCATTTCTGGGTACAGAGGTGGGAACTTTCCATGGGAGAAGCATTTCCTACATAACATGGGGTCTCAGAGCCAAGTGGAGTCTCTTTAGTCATTGCCTATATAGCCTGGTCTATAGCATTTCCATGGAGCCAAATCTGTCATCCTGTCACATTCCCCACTGCTTTCAGTGTATGTAATCAAAGCATTGATTCATCATTAGTATAGAGGTGATTGTAATGGTGCCTAACACCATTAGTTTAACAGATTGGATTCTATCTCTTAACATATTTGGTAGAATAGTTTATTTCATACAGCTGAATGAAAAGCACCAGTATAGCTAGGATGAGAGGTCCCATCATCTGGGTTATTACAGTTCTTAACCAGGGGGATGAAGAGAACAGAAATTGGTGCCAATTTCCCTCAGTTTTTTCACTTCCCTCCTTCTCCTTCAGTCTTACTCTAATCAGAGATAAACTATCATGAATGACACCTCAGTGGTTACTCTAGAATCATCAGGTCTCCCCTTGACCATACATAATCCTCCCTGTTGTAAAAACAGCAAACATATCCCTCTTCTCTTCCAGGAAACTACTTCAGCAAGTGAATCAAATTTTCTAAGGGGCTCACAGAGTTTTCTACTTCACTTAAGTCTACTTCAAGTTTTAAATTTCAGTTTACTGTAATCAGTACAGTGGTCCCTACAGCTGTGGAGCATGCTAGTCCTATTCCCACTAGGAGAGGAACTAAGACAGGGGCTGCTCTTTTAGATATGAGCCCCATATGTTCCTTTCCTCCCTCCCCATCATTACAGTACACCTGGGGAATGATGTGAACACTAACAGAGAATTCATCCCATTTGGTAACCTCAAAAAGTTGAAGTACCAGGCATGAAGTTACAGCTGACACACACATCAACTATGTTCCCTCAGGGCCATAAGATGGATGTCATATGAGCCTGAGGATGTCCCAAGTACTAGAGTAGAGGTGCAAGAATAAGCAAGAGAAAAAAATGATTAATATTTTTTCACTCTTATCTTTCGAGGGTGGTTGGAGTCTCTGAGGGCTGTTCATTTTTTGGTGTCTTGACTCAGATGTGATGAGTCCATGCTGTGAGCAAGGTTCCCTCCTTTTAAGGTGGGTGTTAGTCCTTTGTTCTGGAACCATTTGACATAGATATAGTGACTGGCTTGAATTGGTGTTGGAAATTACTCCTCTCTTGGGGTTGGTTCTCTCATATTTTGATGCTGTTGGAGAGACTTAACAACAGGTTGGAAGTGGAACTGGTTCATAGTAAGCATTAAGGAAGATTTCTGGAAGCATTAACATTTGAATTTCTCAGAGGTCCTTTGCCTCCAACTTTCTGGACCCAAACTGGCCTTCATTTTTTGATTCAACCCAATTACCTATCTATATTGACTGCCTTTTATTATTTTTATTATCATTAGCCCTCTAATTCTAAGAAATTCTTACTGCCTAAAGGCAACAGGATGATGAGGCCTCTTGCTGCTGCAAACTGAGAGGGGGCTATGTGGGGTTGGGCAACCCGTTTGGAGTCCCTTGTTAGAAATTGAGTCTTTTTACTGGAGAAAGTTTTGTGCTATAAGAGAAACAAATACACATGTGTACAAAATAAATAGCATCTGGAACATGTCAATGAATATCAAGAAGATGATAGAAATCAATAATCTCTTACGAGGAGGTGGAAGAACTGAGATGTTTTTCCATAACAAGGCCTAACAAACCTAAGGAAGCCTAACAAGACTGAGAGGATAAAGCCTTTTTTTGAAAAATCTTTAATATTGTCAGAGTTATCAAGAATGTAACACAACATTTACTTAAGTTACCTCATGTCATCTGATTTTTGTAAAATATCTTTTTATTATTATGAACTCTTTGCTTAGTAGAGATCCCTTCATTTATGTTACTTAGGGCTAGAGAATTATACTAGCAAACATGGATTAAGTCTACCTGTTTAGGAGGTTAGGAAGATCTTCAGGCCTTAAAGTGACTAAAAACTTAATACTCTGGCAGTTTTCCTTGATAGTTGTCAGGCATTGTGGTCTAAGAATCTTTTTATTGTCACCTGCACTTTTACTTATCTTGGGGAGCTAATACAAGTGTACATTTCAAATTACATTTCAATAACTATTGTTTTGGTTTTAAAATGTCCAGGAATGACTGTGTATTGGTTTTAACTGTTTTTGCAAGGTGTTTAAGATCAAGTCAGTCAAATTGACCTTCTTCCTAACTGTTGTTATGGGTCAGCTGAGTCCCCATAGGGGTAACTCATGTGGAACTTGAGAGAAGATCACTAGAGAGTGTCTCCTTGGTGGGGTGGCTTCCTTTGGAAGCTTTAGGGATGTCTCCCTTTTCTAAGGACCTTCCTCTGCAGTAGATGTGCTGATTGGCTTTTCATCCTCTAGTGCTCTCAGCATCTCCCTGATCGGGAGGTCATGTGGCCCACATTTGTGAAGCTCCTTAAAGAAGTTCTCTTGTCCCCTGAGTTCAGGCTGAGTCTGAGTTCAAGATCCAAATATTGTTTGTTGGTTTTGGGCCCTTTTATCTTAATTTCAATGTTTAAGTCTTGATTTTTAAACATCCAGCAAACCAGTTTTAGCAGTATTAAAGTAAGAATATTGGGCTTTAACTGTAATGTTTATAATTTTATAGTTACTTTTACCCTTTTTATTTATTACCTGTCCATAGATAACGGCCTAATATACTTTGGTAAGGCACTAACAGGTAGCAGTTGAAGTACGCATTCAAGCCCCTGTTTGAGATCACAGTAATTTTACAACAAAAAATAATCTCTTGCATGTAACATTAATGGAGCTGAAGTCTGGCTTATTGTGGAGTCACTCTAACATGTAGTAAGGTGGGAGACAGAGCCTTATCCCAGGTTTGGTGGGACTTTTCACAAATCCTAGGTAAGGTGGTCTAGTTTTGAAGCTGGACATTGTCTTCTTTTTCAATGTCATTTTACAAAGATTACATATATAGTTTCCTAAGCCTGTATGAATATTAGTTAACACAATATGGTGTTCCATCTAAAATATGAATCAAAGAAAGCTGACAGAGCTTTCAACTTTCCCTGTGTGGAGTAAAGTGGTAAGTGTTTTTAGGTTGTACAACATTAATCTTTAAATAAATCAGTGTCTCATTAACTTTTAGAAATATATTCACACTTTTATCCCCATGTAGAAGGCAATATAAAGTTCAGGTCCAGTTACAGAACATTAAATGATAAGTCCCCAATAAAATTTGCTCTTCTTATAATTTTAAAATTACCATTACCACTTTAGTTTGAAGAAAACCAGCTTGATAAAATGTTCTTTTAGTTGTTTTATGTTAAGGGCTTGTATACCTTATAGATCCAAGCACAATTTTATACATAAGAATAGAAATAGAGTCATAAATACATTCATGTTATTATATCAACCTAGTTTAGCTTTTGAGGATAATTTACTTTCTAATGTAGTGTAATACTCTAAAATAGCAGCTACTGTTTAACCAGCATTGTACAAACTGCAAATTTTTAAGACTAGTTGCACTAGGGAATACATCTTTCTGAATATACTGTTAAGAATAAATTAATATTTTAGGAATTATTTGTCATTTTAGCATATAGATTGAACTTTGGTTTGTACTAGTGCATTAGTGTTTGACCTTAGGGGAAAACCTTGAATAATTTTGACTGTTGTGTTACTTATATATACACATAAGCATTTCAAAATTTACACTTAATTTAAAGTTTTTAATCACTTAATTAGACCCTATTGTTTACTTAGAGATATGACAGCTTTATTTTATCACATAAAGACTTTTTGCCTAGAAACACTGTTTTCTTTGCTAAATAAAATTTTATATCTAGAATCCTATAATTGTTTAATCTGTTGATCCCCTTTTATAAAATTTATATTCTGAAACAACCCCTGTAAATTTCTGAATTTAGATAAATTACTTCATTTTAATACGATGAAATACTTTGTATTTATAAAACTCTATTTGAAATGTAGTTGAAACTTTTGAACCCTTTATATAGAATTATCCCTGTTGAAACTTCTAGTAATCTTGGTTTCAGTGATAAAGTAATTATAAACCCCTGTTTTTATTTACCAATTTATGAAAACAGCAAAATTGTGTTAATTATGTTACCCTATGGAATTTAAGGAGTTAAGAGTACTTGATGTTATCTTTAACAGTTAGCATCTTAACATTTAAATCACTTATATGTCTCTAACAAACACATCCATGATCAATCTCATATAGGTCAAATCTAAATTCCTTATTTTTAAAATCCAAGATATCAGACAGGTATATTGGACAGCAACTGTTTCTTCCCTGTTGATGAAAATCTAGAAACAATGGATATCTAGATATTTATAGACATTGATATTTTATCAGTTGCATGAACACCTAGAGAATCTTGTGAGTTTTAAAGACATCTTTACTTTTATTTGTTTACCCAATTGAAATCAAACCTTTTAAATGTCATGAATTTAAGGTATTTGGATACATTTTTTAAAATTTTAGTTTATGAGCTCATATGTCAACTTCGATTAAAAATATATGTTGATGTGACAATACACTGGTGTACATGCACATAAAACAGATAAACAAAGGCCTTGTAACTTATTTTTAAAAGCCCACAAGATTGAGAGTTAACCCTTATACACTGGCCTCTGAATGAAACGGAGCACTAGAAAGACTTTATAGTTGGATAGAATAGGTCTGATCCAAAAATTAAACTAGGTGCAGAGCTAAATGATGAAGTTAAGAAATAGAATGTCAAAAGTCATTTTGGCTTCCATCCTGATGTGGTCTTGCTCATCACAGATAAGAAGAATTCAGCAACTATAGACAAAGGTTATGCCCCATCCCTCCCTGAAGGAGTTTCCTGAAGAGACAGCAAGGGAGTCTGCTTCTGTTGGTCTCCTTGGGAGAGCCCCCTCAGGTTGGGGTCTTGGTCTAAACCATTTTTTCTGATCTCTTGGACAGCAGCCATCAAAATTTTTGCCTGGCATTTTGGTGGAGAAAGTCCAATAGTTGGAAGTTCCTGTTGACACCAGGTTACATTTCCATGTAAGCTTTAGTGAACATGGATCAAAAGCATTTTAACCACTTTTTAAAATTTTTTTCATATAAGACTTTGGTAAGGATGTTCAGGCTGCCCAGAGACAATTTGGTGGTCCCATGAGGGGGCCATCTGACCCTGAAAGTTGGCCATCCTCTCCCACAGAATTTAGAGAGAGAAAAGATGTCATGACAGGTCGTGTAGTCAGGGGCCCTTCTCTGAAATTCCTGGAAATTAGTCAACATACATTGAAGGGCAGTACATGAAAAACATGAGGGATACTGACCCACGTCCACACTCAGTGGCAACATAAAACAGAAAAAAAAAAAAAAGACAGAGCCGGTAAGACACCAAAGACAATGACAAGTGGTCACTCCTGATTCCTGACCTGAGGGCGTGGGCACCATCACCCTCAGAAAGCAATGCTGTATCCAGCCCTCCTCAGAGTCCCCAGATATGAATCCACCAGAGGTAGATTTACCTGGGTGCCCTGGGGGCACACACAGGTGTCTCTGGAAGAATTTAGTTCACTCCTGGATCTGAGCTCTGCAGCCTGGGGCTGAGTCTCTGAGAGGCCTTCCCCTTGGAGCAACAGCTTTTATGGCTTCTCCACACCCACAGGAGTTTCCAGGTCAGTGGTGATCCATGGTTATACAGCTGGCAGCAAGGATCTGTCTGGGTCCTGCAAATGTTGTGGGGCAGAACTTAAGAACAGACCAATGACCACTGAGAAGTCCAAATTTGAGAGCCTTTATTGTCCACCCAACTCCCTGTCTCACACAACACCCCAAAATTGGCTACTGGGAGAACAGCCCTGACCACAGGCTTGTAGGGGTTTTTATACCATAAGTCAGTACAATCATAAGTGTCTGTTGCTATGATTCAAAATTACAAACTAACACCATGAGATCTAAAATCATTAGCAGAAGGAGGGAAGTGGGTCAAAATGACCTTACCTAGGTACAAATTAAGAATGGTTACTAATGTCCAGACAATCACTGTGGAGATCACTGTTGACATGGTACATTGTTTAGGAAAAATGAGAATCAAAAACAGCACAAATTTTTGCTATATTAAAATTTCCATATTGTGTTGCCAAACATGTCATGCAAAGCTACTGATCATGGGTACAGATGCAGGGGTTTCCTGTTGGAGAAGTATTTTCTACATAATATGGAGTCTCGGGGTAAAATGGAGTCTGTTTAGTCATTGCCCATATGGTCTGCCCCATAACATTTCCATGGGGAAAAGTAAGTAAGCCTATCACACAGGGAAATACAAAGAGCTAGACTCTACAGTGTAAACTGAGATTCATATTGACCCAGAATGATACACATTTGGGTGCTGGAGCCTGGCTAATGTTTTTGGGCATCTAAGGAGACCACAATGAGAATTTTTGTCCTCCTGATGATTATGTGCAGAAATATATTTACTGATTTCCTCATATTTAACCAAAATTGCATCTCCAGGTAGTAAACATATGTATATCTAACAAATAATAGAATTATTGTAATCCTTGACTTTTAACTAAGGCTTCCTTAGGTACAAAGAGAAGAAAAATAATCATTCAGAACACAGGAAGCAAAATTAGTAAGTACAAAATGCCATTTAGAGTATATTGAATTTGTCAGGTTCCTAAGTCTTTGTAGTCTTTCCAACTGTTAAATCTGAACATAATCCTAAAGAGTTTTTGCCACAGAAAGATTGACAAAGTGGTCCAGGGAAACAGCAAGTATAGGACCCAATGGTTAACAAATCAGGGACACTGAGTAGAGTCATGTGGTGTAACGGTGTGAGTCACGGATTTACAGGAAATGGTGCCTGGGAGATTCCGTTGGTTTCAGTAGCTCACGTTTTGGATCATGTCACCCTGGGGCAGTATAAAAGTCCAGACCATGAAAAGTCCTCATTAGTCCTTCCCCTGGCATCCTGGAGGCAGCATCTCCTGCACTCTTGTGTCTCCAGCAGCCACCTGTCTGACAACCTTCTCACAGAAAGGAGCAGAACAAAGGGATCTCAGGTTGTTTTCCCTTTTCAGGTGTTTTTCAGATTTTTTCTGGAAATATTAAATAGATTGGAGTAGAAAGGAATGCCGGAGGTTTCAGTCCTGAGCTTAGGAATGTTTCATTTTATTTTGTGAGTCCTTTTACTGAGGGGCGCAAAATAAATCTTGCTGTAAACGGCTGGTTGATTTGGGGTTTTGGTCTTATCTCCACTTCTTTGCCTAATTTATTATGAGCTCTATAGGTTTTCTGGCTTAGTTTGTGGGTCTTCTAAATGCAGGACCAAGTCCTCAGCAATCGGGTCCACTCTGAGTTCTCTTTCCCTGTTGCAGACTACTCAAATACTTAGTTTCCAATTTTTGCTTGATTTTCAAGGATACAGTTTCAAGATATAGGTTAAAGAGGAGTGTGGAATGTGTGGGTACGCTTGTCCTGTTTCTGCATTCAGATAAAATGCTCTCTGTTCTTCCCCTGGATAATGTTACCCTTGGATTAGTGAGCTATAACCTGTTGGTTGCTAGGGTCAGGTTTCCTCTCTCCCTAGATTTTCTGGTGTTGTAAGCTCAAATGGGTGATGAACTCTGGCATCTTTTGGGGGGCATGCATGAGATAAACAAGCGATATTTGTTCTGCTCACGATTATGTGCAGAAATACATTTATTAATTTCCTTATGTCTAACCAAATTGCATCCCCATGTGTAAACATATGTGTATCTAACAAATAATAGAATTATTGAAATCCTTGAGTTTTAACTAAGGCTTCCCCAGGTAGAAAGTAAGGCAAAAAATCATTCCGAACCAAGGAAGCAAAGGTAGTAAGTACCAAATGCCATTTTAGAGTATCTTGCATTTAGTCAGGTTCCTAATCCTTATAGTTATTCCACCTGTCAATCTGAACATAATCCTAAGAGGTTTTCCAAAGAAAGATTGACAAAGTGGTCAGGGAAACAGCAAGTATCTGGTTCCCAATGATTGGCAAATCAGGGAGCCTGAGTAGAGTGATGTGGTGCAATGGTGTGAGACACGGATTTACAGGAAATAGCCCCTGGGAGACTCCGTTAGTTTCAGTAGCTCACGTTTTGGTTCATGTCACTCTGGGGCAGTATAAAAGTCCAGGACCATGACAAGTCCTCACTAGTCCTTCCCCTGGCATCCTGGTGGCTGCATCTCCTTCACTATTGTGCCTCCAGAAGCCACCTGTCTGACAACCTTCTCACAGAAAAGAGCAGAACAGAGGGATCTCAGGTTGTTTTCCCTTTTTCAGGTGTTTTTCAGATTTTTGCTGGAAATATTAAAAGATTGGAGGAAAAGGAATGCCAGAGGTTTCAGTGCTGGGCTCAGGATTGTTTCTTTTTAAATTGTGTGTCTTTGTACTGAGGATCACAAAAGAAATCTTACTGTAAACGGCTGGTTGATTTGGGGTGTTGGTCTAATCTCCACTTCTTTGCCTAATTTATTATGAGCTCTATAGGTCTTCTGGCTTAGTTTGTGGGTCTTCTAAATACAGGACCCTTTCCTCAGCAATTGGGTCCAATCTGAGTTCTTGTTCCCTGTTGCCATCTACTAAGAATACTTAATTTCCAATTTTTGCTTGATTTTCAAGGATTCAGTTTCAAGGTTTAGGTTAAAAGAGGAGTGTGGAATTGTGGGCACGCTTTTCCTGTTTCTGCATTCAGATAAAATGCTCTCTGTTCTTCCCTGGATAATGTTGCCCTTGGATTTGTGAGGTATAACCTGTTGGCTGCTAGGGTCATTTTCCCTCTATCCCTAGATTTTATGGTGTTGTAAGCTCAAATGGGTGATGAACTCTGGCATCCTTTGGGTGGGCATGCACGAGATAAAGAAGCGATATTTGTTCTGCTCACGATTATGTGCAGAAATACATTTATTAATTTCCTTATGTCTAACCAAATTGCATCCCCAGGTGTAAACATATGTGTATCTAACAAATAATAGAATTATTGAAATCCTTGACTTTTAACTAAGGCTTCCCTAGGTAGAAAGATAAGGCAAAAAATCATTCCAAACAGAGGAAGCAAAATTAGTAAGTACCAAATGCCATTTAGAGTATCTTGCATTAGTCAGGTTCCTAATCCTTATAGTTATTCCACCTGTCAATCTGAACATAATCCTAAAGAGTTTTGCCACAGAAAGATTGACAAAGTGGTCATGGGAAACAGCAAGTATCTATGACCCAATGATTGGCAAATCAGGGAGCCTGAGTAGAGTCATGTGGTGTAATGGTGTGAGTCACGGATTTACAGGAAATGGCCCCTGGGAGATTCCGTTGGTTTCAGTAGCTCACGTTTTGGATCACGTCACTCTGGGGCAGTATAAAAGTCCAGGACCATGACAATCCTCACTAGTCCTTCCCCTGGCATCCTGGAGGCTGCATCTCCTTCACTATTGTGCCTCCAGAAGCCACCTGTCTGACAAACTTCTCAGAGAAAAGGGCAGAAGAGTGGGACCTCAGGTTGGTTTCCCTTTTCCAGGTGTTTTTCAGATTGTTGCTGGAAATATTAATAGATTGGAGGAAAAAGAATGCCAGAGGTTTCAGTGCTGGGCTAAGAATTGTTTCTTTTTAAATTGTGTGTCTTTTTAGTGAAGGGCTTAAAATAAATCTTTCTGTAAATGGCTGGTGTATTTTAGGTGTTAGTCTTATCTGCAGTTCTTTGCCTAATTTATTATGAACTCTATAGGTCTTCTGGCATTGTTTTTTGGTCTTCTAAATACAGGACCTTGTCCCCAGGAATCGGGGCCAATCTCAGCTCTCTTTGCCTGTTGCTGTCAACTCAGAAAACTTAATTTCCAAATTTTGCTTGATATTCTTGGATTCAGTTTCAACATTTACGTTAATGATGAGTGTGGAATGTAGGCACGCTTGTCTTGTTTCTGCCTTCAGATAAAATGCTCTCAGTTCTTCCTCTGGGTATTGTTGCCCTTGGATTTGTGAGCTATAAAATGTTGGCTGCTAGGGTCAGTTTCCTCTATCCCTAGATTTTCTGGTGTTGTAAACACAAATGAGTGATGGTGTCTGGCATCTATTGGGAGGCCATGCATGGAGATAATCAAGCAATATTCATCCTGCTGACGAATATGTGCATAAATACATTTGTTGATTTCCTTATGTCCAACCAAATTGCATCCCCAGGTAGTAAACATATGTGTATCTTACAAAAATAGAAATATTGAAGACCTTGATTTTTAGCTAAGGCTTCCTTAGGTAGAAAGACAAGATTTATAATCATTCAGAACACAGGAAGCAAAATTAGTAAGTACCAAATGCAGTTTAGAGTACCTTGCATTTGTCAGGTTCCTAACTCCTTATAGTCATTCCACCTGTCAAATCTGAACATAATCCTAAAGAGTTTTGCACAGAACATTGACAATGTGGTCCAGGGAAAGAGCAAGTATCTAGGACCCAATGATTGACAAATCAGGGACCCTGAGTAGAGTCAAATTGTGTAAAGGTGTGAGTCACGGATTTACATGAAATGGTCCCTGGGAGAGTCCATTGCTTTCAGTAGCTCTTGTTTTGGATCATGTCACCCTGGGGTAGTATAAAAGTCCAGGACCATGACAAGTCTTCACTAGTCCCTCCCCTGGCATCCTGGAGGCTGCATCTCCTGCCCTGTTGTGTCTCCAGAAGCCACCTGTCTGACAACCTTCTCACAGAAAAGAGCAGAACAATGGGACCTGAAATTGGTTTCCCGTCTCCAGGTGTTTTTCAGATTGTTGCTGGAAATATTAACAGATTGGAGGAAAATGAATGCCGGAGGTGTCAGTCCTGGTCTATGGATTGTTTAATTTTTTATCGTGTGTCTTTTCAATCAGGGGCACAAAATAAATCTTGCTGTTAATGGCTGGTGGATTTGGGGTGTTGGTCTTGACTCCACTTATTTGCCTAATTTATTATGAGCTCTATAGGTCTTCAGGCCAAGGTTGTGGGTCTTCTAAATACAGGACCCTGTCCTCAGCAATCAGGGCCAATCTGAGTTCTCTTTCACAGTTGCTGTCTACACAGAAAACTTAATTTCCATCTTCTCCTTGATTTTCATGGATTCAGTTTCAAGATTTATGTTAAAGAGGAGTGTGGAATGTGGGCACGCTTGTCCTGTTTCTGCATTCAGATAAAATGGTCTCGGTTCTTCTCCTGGATAATATTGCCCTTGGATGTGTGTGCTATAACCTGTGGGCTGCTAGGGTCAGTTTCCTCTATCCCTAGATTTTCTGGTGTTGTAAGCACAAATGAGTGATGGAGTGTGGTATTTTTTGGGAAGCCCTGCAAGGAGATATTCAAGCGATATTCGTCCTGCTGATGATTATGTGCATAAATACATTTGTTCATTTCTTTATGCCCAACCAAATTGCATCCCCAGATAGTAAACAAATGTATATCTTACAAATAATAGAATTATTGAAATTCTTGACTTTTAACTAAGGCTTCCTTAGGTAGAAAGACAAGACAAATAATCATTCAGAACACAGGAAGCAAAATTAGTAAGTACCAAATGCCATTTAGAGTATCTTGCATTTGTCAGGTTCCTAAGTCCTTATAGTCATTCCACCTGTGGAATCTGAACATAATCCTAAAGAGTTTTTGCCACAGAAAGATTGACAAAGTGGTCCAGGGAAACAGCAAGTATCTAGGACCCAATGATTGGCAAATCAGGGACCCTGAGTAGAGTCATGTGGTGTAATGGTGAGTCACGGATTTACAGGAAATGGCCCCTGGGAGATTCCGTTGGTTTCAGTAGCTCACGTTTTGGATCACATCACCCTGGGGCAGTATAAAAGTCCAGGACCATGAAAGTCCTCACTAGTCCTTCCCCTGGCATCCTGGAGGCTGCATCTCCTGCCCTATGTTGTGTCTCCAGCAGCCACCTGTCTGACAACCTTCTCACAGAAAAGAGCAGAACAGAGGGACCTCAGGTTGGTTTCCCTTTTCCAGGTGTTTTTCAGATTGTTGCTGGAAATATTAATAGATTGGAGGAAAAGGAATGCTGGAAGTTTAAGTGCTGGGTTAAGGATTGTTTCATTTTAAATTGTGTGTCTTTCTACCTGAGGGGAACAAAATAAATCTTGCTGTAAACAGCTGGTGGATTTGGGGTGTTGGTCTTATCTCACTTCTTTGCCTAATTCATTATGAGCTCTATAGGACTTCTGGCTGAGTTTGTGGGTCTTCTAAATATAGGTTCCTGTCCTCAGCAAATGGGGCCAATCTGAGTTCTTCTTCCCTGTGCCATCTACTCAGAAAACGTAATTTCCATCTTTTGCTTGATTTTCGTGGATACAGTTTCAAGATTTAGCTTAAAGACAATTGTGGAATACGGACACGCTTGTCCTGTTTCTGCATTCAAATAAAATGCTCTCAGTTCTTCCCCTGGATAATGTTGCCCTTGGTTTGTGAGGCTATAAACTGTGGGCTTGCTAGGGTCAGTTTCCTCTATCCCTAGATTTTCTGGTGTTGTAAGCACAAATGGTTGTTGGAGTCTAGCATCTTTTGGTAGGCCATGCAAGAGAAAATCAAGCGATATTCGTCCTGCTGACGATAATGTGCAGAAATACCTTTGTTGATTTCCTTAAGTCCAACCAAATTTCATGCCCAGGTAGTAAACATATATGTATCTTCCAAATAATAGAATTATTGAAGTCCTTGACTTTTAACTAAGCCTTCCTTAGGTAGAAAGACAAGACAAATAATCATTCAGAACTGAGGAAGCAAAATTAGTAAGTACCAAATGTCATTTAAAGTTTCTTGCATTTGTCAGGTTCCTAAGTCCTCAGTCTTTCCACCTGTCAAATCTGAACACAATCCTAAAGAATTTTTGCCACAGAAACATTGACAAAGGGGTCCAGGGAAAGAGCAAGTATCTAGGACCCAATGATTGGCAAATCAGGGACCCTGAGTAGAGTCATGTGGTGTAACGGTGTGAGTCACGGATTTACAGAAATGGACCCTGGGAAATTCTATTGGTTTCAATAGCTCACATTTTGGATCACGTCAATCTGGGGCAGTATAAAAGTCCAGGATTATGACAAGTCCTCACTAGTCCTTCCCCTGGCATCCTGGAGGCTGCATCTCTTGCCCTCTTTTGTCTCCAGCAGCCACCTGGCTGACAACCTTCTCACAGAAAAGAGCAGAACAGAGGGACCTCAGGTTGGTTTCCCTTTTCCAGGTGTTTTTCAGATTGTTGCTGGAAATATTAATAGATTGGAGGAAAAGTAATGCCGGAGGTTTCAGTCCTGACTAAGGATTGTTTCATTTTAAATTGTGTGTCTTTCTACTGAGGGGGACAAAATAAATCTTACTGAAAATGGTTGGTGGATTTGGAGTGTTGGTCTTATCTCCACTTCTTTGCCTAATTTATTATGAGCTCTATAGGTCTTCTGGCTTAGTTTGTGGGTCTTCTAAATGCAGGACCCAGTCCTCAGCAATCGGTTCCAATCTGAGTTCTCGTTACCTGTTGCTGTCTACTCAGAATACTTAATTTCCATCTTCTCTTGTCTTTCATGGATACACTTTCAAGATTTATGTTAAAGAGGAGTGTGGAATGTGGGCACGCTTGTTCTGTTACTGTATTTACATAAAATGGTCTCCATTCTTCCCCTGGATAATGTTGCCTTTGGATTTGTGAGTTATAACTTGTGCATTGCTAGGGTCAGTTTCCTCTATCCCTAGATTTTCTGGTGTTGTAATCACAAATGTTTGATGGATTCTGGCATATTTGGGGAGGACATGCAAGGAGATAATCAAGCGATACTCGTCCTGCTGACGATTATGTGCAGAAATACATTTGTTGATTTATTTTTGTCCAACCAAATTGCATCCCCAGGTAGCTAACATATGTGTATCTTACAAATAATAGAATTACTGAAATCCTTGACTTTTAACTAAGGCTTCCTTAGGTAGAAAGACAAGACATATAATTATTCAGAACATAGGAATCAAATTTAGTAACTACCAAAAGCCATTTAGAGTACCTTGCATTTGTCAGGTTCCTAAGTCCTTATAGTCATTCCACCTGTCAAATCTGAATATAATCCTAAAGAATTTTGCCACAGAAAGATTGACAAAGAGGTCCAGGGAAACAGAAAGTATCTAGGACCCAATGATTGGCAAATCAGGGACCCTGAGTGTAACGGTGTGAGTCATGGATTTGCAGGAAATGGCCCATGGAAGAATTCCGTTGGATTCAGTAGCTCACATTTTGGATCACATCAATCTGGGGCAGTATAAAAGCCCAGGACCATGAAAAGTCCTCACTAGTCCTTCCCCTGGCATGCTGGAGGCTGCATCTCTTGCACTGTTGTGTCTCCAGAAGTCATCTGCCTGGCTACCTTCTCACAGAAAAGAGCAGAACAGAGGAATCTCAGGTTGTTTTCCCTTTTCCAGGTGTTTTTCAGATTGGTGCTGGAAATATTAATCGAATGGAGGAAAAGGAATGCCGGAGGTTTCAGTGCTGGGCTTAGGATTGTTTCATTTTATATTGTGTGTCTTTTTACTGAGGGCGCAAAATAAATCTTGCTGTAAACGGCTGGTGGATTTGGGGTGTTGGTCTTATCTCCACTTCTTTGCCTAATTTATTATGAGCTCTATAGGTCTTCTGTCTTATTTTGTGGGTCTTCTAAATACAGGACCCTGTCCTCAGCAATCGGGGCCAATCTGAGTTCTCTTTCCCTGTTGCCGTCTACTCAGAAAACTTAGTTTCCAAATTTTGCTTGATTTTCATGGATACAGTTTCAAGATTTAGGTTAAAGAGGAGTGTGGAATGTGGGCACGCTTGTCCTGTTTCTGCATTCAGATAAAATGCTCTCGGTTCTTCCCCTGGATAATGTTGCCCTTGGATTTGTGAGCTATAACCTGTGGGCTACTAATGTCAGTTTCTTCTATCCCTAGATTTTCTGGTGTTGTAAGTTCAAATGGGTGATGAACTCTGGCATCTTTTGGTGGGGTCATGCACGAGATAAACAAGCAATATTTGTCCAGCTCACAATTATGTGCAGAAATACATTTATTAATTTCCTTATGTCCAAACAATTTGCATCCCCAGGGAGTAAACATATGTGTATCCTTAAAAATTATAGAATTATTGAAATCCTTGACTTTTAACTAAGGCTTCCCTGGGTAGAAAGGCAAGACATATAATCATTCCGAACAGAGGAAGCAAAATTAGTAAGTACCAAATGCAATTTAGAGTATCTTGCATTTGTCAGGTTCCTAAGTTCTTATAGTCATTCCACCTGTCTGATCTGAACATAATCCTAAAGAGTTTTTGCCACAGAAAGATTGACAAAGTGGTCCAGGGAAACAGCAATTATCTAGGAACCAATGATTGGCAAATCAGGGAGCCTGAGTAGAGTCATGTGATGTAACGGTGTGAGTCACGGATTTACAGGAAATGGCCCATGGGAGATTCCATTGGTTTCTGTAGCTCACGTTTTGGATCACGTCACCCTGGGGCAGTATAAAAGTACAGGACCATGACAAGTCCTCACTAGTCCTTCCCCTGGCATCCTGGAGGCTTCATATCGTGCCCTGTTGTGCCTCCAGAAGTCACTTGTCTGACAAACTTCTCACAGAAAAGAGCGGAACAGTGGGACCTCAGATTGTTTTCCCTTTTCCAGGTGTTTTTCAGATTGTTGCTGGAAATATTATTAAATTGGAGGAAAAGGAATGCAGGAGGTTTCAGTGCTGGTCTAAGGATTGTTTCATTTTAAATTGTGTGTCTTTCTACTGAGGGGCACAAAACAAATCTTGCTGTAAATGGCTCGTGGATTTGGGGTGTTGGTCTTATCTCCACTTCTTTGCCTAATTTATTATGATCTCTATAGGAATTCTGACCGAGTTTGTAAGTCTTCTAAATAGAGGATCCTGTCCTCAGAAATTGGAGCCATTCTGAGTTCTCGTTACCTGTTGCTGTCTACTCAGAATACTTAATTTCCATCTTCTCTTGTCTTTCAAGGATACAGTTTCAAGATATAGGTTAAAGAGGAGTGTGGAATGTAGGTACGCTTGCCTGTTTCTGCATTCAGATAAAATATTCTCGGTTCTTCCCCTGGATAATGTTACCCTTGGATTAGTGAGCTATAACCTGTTGGCTGCTAGGGTAGGTTTCCTCTATCCCTAGATTTTCTGGTGTTGTAAGCTCAAATCGCTGATGAACTCTGGCATCTTTTGATGTGGCATGCATGAGATAAACAAGTGATATTTGTTCTGCTCATGATTTTGTGCAGAAATACATTTATTAATTTCCTTATGTCTAACCAGATTGCATCCCCATGTGTAAACATATGTGTATCTAACAAATAATAGAATTATTGAAATCCTTGAGTTTTAACTAAGGCTTACCCAGGTAGAAAGACAAGGCAAAAAATCATTCCGAACCAAGGAAGCAAAGGTAGTAAGTACCAAATGCCATTTAGAGTATCTTGCATTAGTCAGGTTCCTAATCCTTATAGTTATTCCACCTGTCAATCTGAACATAATCCTAAAGAGGTTTTCCAAAGAAAGATTGACAAAGTGGTCCAGGGAAACAGCAAGTATCTAGGACCTAATCATTGGCAAATCAGGGAGCCTGAGTAGAGTGATGTGGTGCAATGGTGTGAGACACGGATTTACAGGAAATAGCCCCTGGGAGACTCCGTTGGTTTCAGTAGCTCACGTTTTGGTTCATGTCACTCTGGGGCAGTATAAAAGTCAAAGACCATGACAAGTCCTCACTACTCCTTCCCCTGGCATCCTGGGGGCTGCATCTCCTTCACTATTGTGCCTCCAGAAGCCATTTGTCTGACAACCTTCTCCCAGAAAAGAGCAGAGCAGAGGGATCTCAGGTTGTTTTCCCTTTTTCAGGTGTTTTTCAGATTTTGCTGGAAATATTAAAAGATTGGAGGAAAAGGAATGCCAGAGGTTTCAGTGCTGGTCTATGGATTGTTTCTTTTTAAATTGTGTGTCTTTTTACTGAGGGTCGCAAAAGAAATCTTACTGTAAACGGCTGGTTGATTTGCGGGTGTTGGTCTAATCTCCACTTCTTTGCCTAATTTATTATGAGCTCTATAGTTCTTCTGGCTTAGTTTGTGGGTCTTCTAAATACAGGACACTGTCCTCAACAATTGGATCCAATCTGAGTTCTCTTTCCCTGTTGCTGTCTACTAAGAATACTTAATTTCCAATTTTTGCTTAATTTTCAAGGATTCAGTTTCAAGATTTAGGTGAAAGAGGAGTGTGGAATGTGGGCATGCTTTTCCTGTTTCTGCATTCAGATAAAATGCTCTCTGTTTCTTCCCCTGGATAATGTTGCCCTTGGATTTGTGAGGTATAACCTGTTGGCTGCTAGGGTCATTTTCCTCTATCCCTAGATTTTATGGTGTTGTAAGCTCAAATGGGTGATGAACTCTGGCATCTTTTGGGTGGGCATGCAAGGAGATAAACATGCGATATTTGTTCTGCTCACAATTATGTGCAGAAATACATTTATTAATTTCCTTATGTCACCAAATTGCATCCCCACGTAGTAAACATATGTGTATCTAACAAATAATAGAATTATTGAAATCCTTGACTGTTAACTAAGGCTTCCTTAGGTAGAAAGACAAGATTTATAATCATTCAGAACACAGGAAGCAAAATTAGTAAGTACCAAATGCCATTTAGAGTATCTTGCATTTGTCAGTTTCCTAAGTCTTTATAGTCATTCCAACTGTTAAATCTGCATATAATCCTAAAGAGTTTTTGCCACAGAAAGATTGACAAAGTGGTCCAGAGAAACAGAAAGTATAGGGCCCAATGTTTAACAAATCAGGGACACTGAGTAGAGTCATGTGGTGTAACGGTGTGAGTTAGGGATTTCCAGAAAATGGCCCCTGTGAGATTCCATTGGTTTCAGTAGCTCACGTTTTCGATCACATCACTCTGGGGCAGTATAAAAGTCCAGGACCATGGCAAGTCCTCACTAGTCCTTCCCCTGGCATCCTGGAGGCTGCATCTCCTTCCCTGTTGCGCCTCAAGAAGCCACCTGTCTGACAAACTTTTCGCAGAAAGAGCAGAACATTGTGAATTCAAATTGGTTTCCCTTTTCCAGGTGTTTTTCAGATTGTTGCTGGAAATATTAATAGATTGGAGGAAAAGGAATGCCAGAGGTTTCAGTGCTGGGCTAAGGATTGTTTCATTTTAAATTGTGTGTCTTTCTACTGAGGGGGACAAAATGAATCTTACTGAAAATGGTTGGTGGATTTGGGGTGTTAATCTTATCTCCACTTCTTTGCCTAATTTATTATGAGCTCTATAGGACTTCTGGCTGAGTTTTTGGGTCTTCTAAATACAGGATCCTGTCCTCAGCAAACGGGGCCAATCTGAGATCTCCTTCCCTGTTGCTGTCTACACAGAACACTTAATTTCCCCTGTTTGCTTGATTTTCATGGACACAGTTTCAAGATTTATGGTAAAGAGGAGTGTGGAATGTAGGCATGCTTTTCCTGTTTCTGCATTCAGATGAAATGCTCTCAGTTCTTCCCCTGGATAACGTTGCCCTTGAATTTGTGAGCTATAAACTGTGGGTTGCTAGGGTCAGTTTCCTCTATCCCTAGATTTTCTGGTGTTGTAAGCACAAATGGTTGTTGGAGTCTAGCATCTTTTGGTAGGCCATGCAAGAGAAAATCAAGCGATATTCGTCCTGCTGACGATAATGTGCAGAAATACCTTTGTTGATTTCCTTAAGTCCAACCAAATTTCATGCCCAGGTAGTAAACATATATGTATCTTCCAAATAATAGAATTATTGAAGTCCTTGACTTTTAACTAAGCCTTCCTTAGGTAGAAAGACAAGACAAATAATCATTCAGAACTGAGGAAGCAAAATTAGTAAGTACCAAATGTCATTTAAAGTTTCTTGCATTTGTCAGGTTCCTAAGTCCTCAGTCTTTCCACCTGTCAAATCTGAACACAATCCTAAAGAATTTTTGCCACAGAAAGATTGACAAAGTGGTCCAGGAAAAAAGGCAAGTATCTAGGAGCCCAATGATTGGCAAATCAGGCACCCTGAGTAGAGTCATGTGGTGTAACAGTGCGAGTCACAGATTTCCAGGAAATGGCCTCTCGGAGATTCCATTGGTTTCAGTAGCTCATGTTTCGGATCACATCACCCTGGGCAGTATAAAAGTCCAGGACCATGACAAGTCCTCACTAGTCCTTCCCCTGGCATCCTGGAGGCTGCATCTCCTGCCCTGTTGTGTCTCCAGCAGCCACCTGTCTGACAACTTTCTCACAGAAAAGAGCAGAACATAGGGACTCAAGGTTGTTTCCCTTTTCCAGGTGTTTTCAGATTGTTGCTGGAAATATTAATAGATTGTAGGAAAAGGAATGCCGGAGGTTTTCAGTCCTGGGCTAAGGATTGTTTCATTTTATAATTGTGTGTCTTTTTACTGAGGGGCGCAAAATAAATCTTGCTGTAAACGTCTAGTGGATTTGGGGTGTTGGTCTTATCTGCACTTCTTTGCCTAATTTATTATGAGCTCTATAGGTCTTGTGGCTTAGTTTGTGGGTCTTCTAAATGCAGGACTCTGTCTTCAGGAATCGGGGCCAATCTGATTTCTCTTTCCCTGTTGCTGTCTACTCAGAAAACTTAAATTCTAATTTTTGCTTTATTTTCTTGGATTCAGTTTCAAGATATAGGTTAAAGAGGAGTGTAGAATGTGGGCACGCTTGTCTTGATTCTGCATCCAGATAAAATGCTCTCAGTTCTTCAACTGGATAATGTTGCCCTTGGATTTGTGAGCTATCAACTGTGGATTGCTAGGGTCAGTTTGCTCTATCCCTAGATTTTCTGGTGTTGTAAGCACAAATGGGTGATGGAGTCTGGCATCTTTTCGAAGGCCATGCATAGAGCTAATCAAGCGATATTCATCCTGCTGACGAATATGTGCAGAAATACATTTGTTGATTTCCTTATGTCCAACGAAATTACATCCCCATGTAGTAAACATATGTGTATGTAACCAATATGAGAATTATTGATATCTTGAATTTTAACTAAGGCTTCCTTAGATAGAAAGAAAAGATATATAATCATTCAGAACACAGGAAGCAAATTAGTCAGTACCAAATGCCATTTAGAGTACCTTGCATTTGTCAGGTTCCTAAGTACTTACAGTCATTCCACCTGTCAATCTGAACATAATCCTAAAGTTTTTCCACAGAAAGATTGACAAAGTGTTCCAGGGAAACAACAAGTATCTAGGACCCAATGCTTGGCAAATCAGGGACTCTGAGTAGAGTCATTTGCTGTAATGGTGTAAGTCAAGGATTACAGGAAATGGCCCCTGGGAGATTTTGTTGGTTTCAGTAGCTCACGTTTTGGATCACGATACCCTAGGGCAGTATAATACTCCAGGACCATGACAAGTCCTCACTAGTCCTTCCCCTGGCATCCTGCAGGGTGCATCTCCTACCCTATTGTGTCTCCAGCAGATACCTGTCTGACAAACTTCTCACAGAAAAGAGCAGAACAGAGGGATCTCAGGTTGTTTTTCCTTTTCCAGGTGTTTCTCAGATTGTTGCTGTAAATATTAATCAAATGGAGGAAAAGGAATGCCGGAGGTTTCAGTGCTGGGCTCAGGATTGTTTCATTTTATATTGTGTGTCTTTTTACTGAGGGGCGCAAAATAAATCTTGCTGTAAATGGCTGGTTGATTTGGGGTGTTGGTCTTATCTCCACTTCTTTGCCTAATTTATTATGATCTCTATAGGACTTCAGGCCAAGGTTGTGGGTCTTCTAAATACAGGACCCTGTCCTCAGCAATCGGGGCCAATCTGAGTTCTCTTTCACAGTTGCTGTCTACACAGAAAACTTAATTTCCATCTTCTCCTTGATTTCATGGATTCAGTTTCAAGATTTAGGTTAAAGAGGAGTGTGGAATGTGGGCACTCTTGTCCTGTTTCTGCATTCAGATAAAATGGTCTTGGTTCTTCCCCTAGATAATGTTGCCCTTGGATGTGTGAACAATAACCTGTGGGCTGCTAGGGTCAGTTTCCTCTATCCCTAGATTTTCTGGTGTTGTAAGCACAAATTGGTGATGGAGTGTGGCATTTTTGGGGAAGCCCTGCAAGGAGATATTCAAGCGATATTCATCCTGCTGATGATTATGTGCAGAAATACATTTATTAATTTCCTTATGTCCAACCAAATTGCATCCCCAGATAGTAAACATATGTGTATCCTACAAATAATAGTATTATTCAAATCCTTGTCTTTTAACTAAGGCTTCCTTAGGTAGAAACACAAGACATATAATCATCCGAACAGAGGAAGCAAATTTAGTAAATAACAAATGCCATTTAGAGTACCTTGATTTGATAGGTTCCTAAGTCTTTATAGTGATTCCACCTGTCAAATCTGAACATAATCCTAAAGAGTTATTGCCACAGAAAGATTGACAAAGTGGTCCAAACAACAGCAAGTTCTAGGACCCAATGTTTGGCAAATCAGGGACCCTGAGTGGAGTCATGTGGTGTAACGGTGTGAGTCACGGATTTACAGGAAATGGCCCCTGGGAGATTCCATTGGTTTCAGTAGCTCATATTTTGGATCAAGTCAATCTGGGGCAGTATAATAGTCCACGACCATGACAAGTCCTCACTAGTCCTTCCCCTGGTATGCTGGAGGCTGCATCTCTTGCACTTTTGTGCCTCCAGGAGTCCCTTGTCTGACAAACTTCTCACAGAAGAGAGCAGAACTGAGGGACCTCAGGTTGTTTTCCCTTCTCCAGGTGTTTTTCAGATTGTTGCTGGAAATATTAATCGAATGGAGGAAAAGGAATGCCGGAGGTTTCAGTGCTGGGATGAGGATTGTTTCATTTTATATTGTGTGTCTTTTTACTGAGAGGCGCAAAATATATCTTGCTGTAAATGGCTCGTGGATTTGGAGTGTTGGTCTTATCTCCACTTCTTTGCCTAATTTATTATGATCTCTATAGGACTTCTGGCTGAGGTTGTGGGTCTGCTAAATACAGTACCCTGTCCTCAGCAATCGGGGCCAATCTGAGTTCTCTTTCACAGTTGCTGTCTATTCAGAAAACTTAGTTTCCACCTTCTCCTTAATTTTCATGGATACAGTTTCAAGATTTATGTTAAAGAGGAGTGTGGAATGTGGGCACGCTTGTCCTGTTTCTGCATTCAGATAAAATGGTCTCAGTTCTTCCCCTGGATAATGTTGCCCTTGGATGTGTGAGCTAAAACCTGTGGGCTGCTAGGGTCAGTTTCCTCTATCCCTAGATTTTCTGGTGTTGTAAGCACAAATGGGTGATGGAGTGTGGTATTTTTGGGGAAGCCCTGCAAGGAGATATTCAAGCGATATTCTTCCTGCTGATGATTATGTGCAGAAAAACATTTGTTCATTTCCTTATGTCCAACCAAATTGCATCCCCAGGTAGTAAACATATGTGTATCTTACAAATAATAGAATTATTGAAATCCTTGACTTTTAACTAAGGCTTCCTTAGGTAGAAAGACAAGACATATAATCATTCAGATCAGAGGAAGCAAATTTAGTAAAGAACAAATGCCATTTAGAGTACCTTGCATTTGTCACTTTCCTAAGTCCTTATAGTCATTCTACCTGTGAAATCTGAACATAATCCTAAAGAGTTTTTGCCACAGAATGATTGACAATGTGGTCCAGGGAAACAGCAAGTATCTACGACCCAATGATTGGCTAATCACGGACCCTGAGTAGAGTCATTTGGTGTAACGGTGTGAGTCACGGATTTCCTGGAAATGGCCCCTGGGAGATTCCATTGGTTTCAGTAGCTCATGTTTTGGATCACGTCATTATGGGGCTGTATAAAAGTCCAGAACCATGACAAGTCCTCCCTAGTCCTTCCCCTGGCATCCTGGAGGCTGCATCTCCTTCCCTTTTGTGCTTCCAGAAACCACGTGTCTGACAACTTTCTCACAGAAAAGAGCAGAACAGTGGGACCTCAAGTTGCTTTTCCTTTTCCAGGTGATTTTCAGATTTTTCTGGAAATATTAATCGAATGGAGGAAAAGGAATTCTGGAGGTTTCAGTCCTGGGCTAAGGATTGCTTCATTTTAAAATGTGTGTCTTTCTACTGAGGGGCACAAAATGAATCTTGCTGAAAAGTCTGGTGGATTTGGGGTGTTGGTCTTATCTGCACTTCTTTACCTAATTTATAATGAGCTGTATAAGTCTTCTGGCTTATTTTGTGTATCTTCTAATTACAGGATCCTGTCCTCAGCACAAAGGTCCAGTCTGAGTTCTCTTTCCTGGTTGCTGTCTACACAGAATACTTAATTTCCAACTTTTCCTTGATTTTCATGGATTCAGTTTCAAGATTTAGGTTAAAGAGGATTGTGGAATGTAGGCAGGCTTCTCCTGTTTCTGCATTCAGATGAAATGCTCTCAGTTCTTCCCCTGGATAATGTTGCCCTTGGATTTGTGAGCTATAAACTGTGGGCTACTAGGGTCAGTTTCCTCTATCCCTAGATTTTCTGGTGTTGTAAGCTCAAAAGGGTGATGAACTCTGGCATCTTTTAGGGGGTCATGCACAAGATAAACAAGCAATATTTGTCCAGCTCATGATTATGTGCAGAAATACATTTATTAATTTCCTTATGTTGAACCAAATTGCATCCCCAGGTAGTAAACATATGTGTATCTAACAAATAATAGAATTATTGAAATCCTTGACTTTTAACTAAGGCTTCCTTAGGTAGAAAGACAAGAAAAATAACCATTCAGAACAGAGGAAGCAAAATTAGTAAGTACCAAATGCCATTTAGTGCATCTTGCATTTGTCATGATCCTAAGTCCTTATAGTCTTTCTAATTGTCAAATCTGAACATAATCCTAAACAGTTTTTGCCACAAAAAGATTGACAAAGTGGTCCAGGGAAACAGTAAGTATCTAGGACCCAATAATTGTAAAATCAAGGACCCTGAGTAGAGTCATGTGGTGTAACGGTGTGAGTCAATCACAGATTTACAGGAAATGGCTCCTGGGAATTGCCGTTGCTTTCCGTAGTTCACGTTTTGGATCACGTCACTCTGGGCAGTATAAAAGTCCAGGACCATGAAGAGTCCTCACTAGTCCTTCCCCTGGCATCCTGGAAGCTGCATCTCCTTCCCTGTTGTGCCTCCAGAAGCCACCTGTCTGACAAACTTCTCGCAGAAAAGAGCAGAACAGTGGGACTTCAAATTGGTTTCCCTTTTCCAGGTGTTTTTCAGATTGTTGCTGGAAATATTAATAGATTGGAGGATAAGGAATGCCAGAGGTTTTAGTGCTGGGCTAAGTATTGTTTCTTTTTAAACTCTGTGTGTTTTTACTGAGAGGCTCAAAGTAAATCTTGTTGTAATTGGCTGGTGGATTTTGGGTGTTGGTCTTATCTGCACTTCTTTGCCAAATTTATTATGAGCTCTATAGGTCTTCTGGATTAGTTTGTGATTCTTCTAAATACAGGACCCTGTCCTTAGGAATCGGGGCCAATCTGAGTTCTCTTTCCTGGTTGCTGTCTATACAGAATACTGAATTTCCATCTTTTCCTTGATTTTCATGGATTCAGTTTCAAGATTTAGGTTAAAGAGGATTGTGGAATGTAGGCAGGCTTGTCCTGTTTCTGCATTCAGATAAAATGCTCTCAGTTCTTCCCCTGGATAATGTTGCCCTTGGATTTGTGAGCTATAAACTGTGGGCTGATAGGGTCAGTTTCCTGTATCCCTAGATTTTCTGGTGTTGTAAGCACAAGTGAGTGATGGAGTCTGGCATCTTTTGGGGAGCCATGCATGAGATAAACAAGCAATATTTGTTCTGCTTATGATTATGTGCAGAAATACATTTATTAATTTCCTTATGTCCAACCAAATTGCATCCCCAGGTGTAAACATATGTGTATCTAACAAATAATAGAACTATTGAAAGCCTTGAGTTTTAACTAAGGCTTCCTTAGGTAGAAAGACAAGGCAAAAAATCATTCAGAACAGAGGAAGAAAAATTAGTAAGTATCAAATGCCATTTAGAGTATCTTGCATTTTTCAGGTTCCTAAGTCCTTATAGTTATTCCACCTGTCAAATCTGAACATAATCCTAAAGAGTTTTTGCCACAAAAATATTGACAAAATTGGCAAGCGAAACAGCAAGTATCTAGGTCCCAATGATTTGCAAATCAGGAACACTGACTAGAGTCATGTGGTGTAATGGTGTGAGTCACGGATTTACAGGAAATGGCCCCTGGGAGATTCCATTGGTTTCAGTAGCTCACATTTTGGTTCACATCACTCTGGGGCAGTATAAAAGTCCAGGACCATGAAAAGTCCACATTAGTCCTTCCCCTGGAATCCTGGAAGCTGCATCACCTTCCCTGTTGTGCCTCCAGCAGCCACCTGTCTGTCAACCTTCTCACAGAAAAGAACAGAAAAGTGGGATCTCAATTTGGTTACCCTTTTCCAGGTGTTTTACAGATAGTTGCTGTAAATATTAATAGATTGGAGGAAAAGGAATGGCAGAGGTTTCAGTGCTGGGCTAAGGATTGTTTCTTTTTAAATTGTTTGTCTTTCTACTGAGGGGCACAAAATAAACCTTGCTTTAGATGGCTGGTAGATTTGGGGTGTTGGTATCATCTGCACTTCTGTGCCTAATTTATTATGAGCTCTATAGGTCTTCTGGCTTATTTTGTGTATCTTCTAAATACAGGATCCTGTCCTCAGCACAAAGGGCCAATCTGAGTTCTCTTTCCCTGTTGCTGTCTACACAGAATACTGAATTTCCAACTTTTGCTTGATTTTCATGGATACGGTTTCAAGGTTTAGGTTAAAGAGGAGTGTGAAATGTGGGTACACTTGTCCTGTTACTGTATTTACATAAAATGGTCTCTGTTCTTCCCCTGGATAATGTTGCCCTTGGATTTGTGAGCTATAACTTGTGCACTGCTGGGGTCAGTTTCCTCTATCCCTAGATTTTCTGGTGTTGAAGCAAAAATGGGTGATGGAGTCTGCCATCTTTTGGAAGGCCATAAAAGGAGATAATCAAGTGTTATTCGTTCTGCTGACGATTATGTGCAGAAATACATTTATTGATTTCCTTATGTCCAACCAAATTGCATCCCCAGGTGTAAACATATGTGTATCTAACAAATAATAGAATTATTGAAATCCTTGAGTTTTAACTAAGGCTTCCGTAGGTAGAAAGATAAGACATATAATCATTCAGAACACAGGAAGCAAAATTAGTGAGTACCAAATGACATTTAGAGTATCTTGCATTTGTCAGGTTCCGAAGTCCTTATTGTCATTCCACCTGCCAAATCTGAACATAATCCTAAAGAGTTTTGTCACAGAAAGATTGACAAAGTGGTCCAGGGAAACAGCAAGTATCTAGGACCCAATCATTGGCAAATCAGGGACCCAGAGAAGAGTCATGTTGTATAATGGTGTGAGTCACGGATTTACAGGAAATGGCCCCTAGGAGATTCCATTGGTTTCAGTAGCTCACGTTTTGGATCACGTCAACCTGGGACAGTATAAAAGTCCAGACCATAACAAGTCCTCACTAGTCCTTCCCCTGGCTTCCTGGAGGCAGCATCTCCTGCACTGTTGTGTCTCCAGCAGCCACCTGTCTCACAACCTTCTCACAGAAAAGAGCAGAACAGAGGGATCTCAGGTTGTTTTCCCTTTTCCAGGTATTTTTCAGATTTTTGCTGGAAATATTAAAAGATTGGAGGAAAAGGAATGCCGGAGGTTTCAGTCCTGAGCTAAGGATTGTTTCATTTTATATTGTGTGTCCTTTTACTGAGGGGCACAAAATAAATCTTGCTATAAATGGCTGGTTGATTTGGGGTGTTGGTATTATCTGCACTTCTTTGCCTAATTTATTATGAGCTCTATAGGTCTTCTGACTTAGTTTGTGGGTCTTCTAAATGCAGGACCCAGTCCTTAGCAATCGGGTCCAATCTGAGTTCTCTTTGCCTGTTGCCGACTACTCAGAATACTTACTATCCAATTTTTGCTTGATTTTCAAGGATACAGTTTCAAGATTTATGTTAAAGAGGAGTGTGGAATGTGGGTACGCTTGTCCTTTTTCTGTATTCAGATAAAATGCTCTCTGTTCTTCCCCTGGATAATGTTGCCCTTGAATTTGTGAGCTATAAACTGTGGGCTGCTAGGGTCAGTTTCCTCTATCCCTAGATTTTATGGTGTTGTAAGCTCAAATGGGCGATGAACTCCTGCATCTTTTGGTGGGGCATGCATGAGAAAAACAAGTGATATTTGTTCTGCTCACAATTTTGTGCAGAAATACATTTATTAATTTCCTTATGTCTAACCAAATTGCATCCCCAGGTGTAAACATATGTGTATCTAACAAATAATAGAATTATTGAAATCCTTGACTTTTAACTAAGGCTTCCCCAGGTAGAAAGACAAGGCAAAAAATCATTCAGAACAGAGGAAGCAAAATTAGTAAGTACCAAATGCCATTTAGAGTATCTTGCATTTGTCAGGTTCCTAATCCTTATAGTTATTCCACCTGTCAATCTGAACATAATCCTAAAGAGTTTTGCCACAGAAAGATTGACAAAGTGGTCCAGGGAAACAGCAAGTATCTAGGACCCAATCATTGGCAAATCAGGGAGCCTGAGTAGTCATGTGGTGTAATGGTGTGAGTCACGGAATTTATAGAAAGTGTCCCCTGGGAGATTCCATTGGTCTCAGTAGCTCACGTTTTGGTTCAAGTCTCTCTGGGGCAGTATAAAAGTCCAGGACCATGACAAGTCCTCAATAGTCTTTCCCCTGGCATCCTGGAGGCTGCATTTCCTTCACTATTGTGCCTCCAGCAGCCACATGTCTGACAACCTTCTCACAGAAAATAGCAGAACACAGGGATCTCAGGTTGTTTTCCCTTTTCAGGTGTTTTTCAGATTTTTGCTGGAAATATTAATAGATTGGAGGAAAAGGAATGCCAGAGGTTTAAGTGCTGGGCTCAGGATTGTTTCTTTTTAAATTGTGTGTCTTTTTAGTGAGGGGCCCAAAAAAATCTTGCTGTAAAGGGCTGGTTGATTTGGGGTGTTGCTCTTTTCTCCACCTCTTTGCCTAATTTATTATGAGCTCTATAGGACTTCTGGCTTTTTTTGGGTCTTCTAAATACAGGACCCTTTCCTCAGCAATTGGGTCCAATCTGAGTTCTCTTTCCCTGTTGCCATCTACTAAGAATACTTAATTTCCAATTTTTGCTTGATTTTCAAGGATTCAGTTTCAAGATTTAGGTTAAAGAGGAGTGTGGAATGTGGGCACGCTTTTCCTGTTTCTGCATTCAGATAAAATTGTCTCGGTTCTTCCCTTGGATAATGTTGCCCTTGGATTTGTGAGGTATAACTTGTGGGCTGCTAGGGTTAGTTTCCTCTATCCCTAGATTTTCTGGTGTTGTAAGCTCAAATGGGTTGTGAACTATGGCATCTTTTGGGGAGCATTCATGAGATAAAAAAGCGATATTTGTCTCCTCACGTTTATGTTCAGAAATACATTTATTAATTTCCTTATGTCCAACCAAATTGCATCCCCAGGTGTAAACATATGTTTTTCTAAAAAATAATAGAATTTTTGAAATCCTTGACTGTTAACTAAGGCTTCCTTAGGAAGAAAGACAAGACAAAGAATCATTCAGAACAGAGGAAGCAATATTTGTAAGTACCAAATGCCATTTAGAGTATCTTGCATTTGTCAGGTTCCTAAGTCCTTATAGTTATTCCACCTGTCAAATCTCAGCATAATGCTAAAGAGATTTCGCCACAGAAAGATTGACAAAGTGTTCCAGGGAAACAGCAAGTATCTAGGATCCAATGATTGGCAAATCAGTGACCCTGAGTAGAGTCATGTGATGTAATGGTGTGAGTCACGGATTTACAGGAAATGGCCCCTGGGAGATTCTGTTGTTTTCAGTAGCTCACGTTTTGGATCACGTCACTCTGAGGCAGTATAAAAGTCCAGGACCATGACAATTCCTCACTAGTCCTTCCCCTGGCATCCTGGAGGCTGCATCTCCTTCCCTGTTGTGCCTCCAGAAGCCACCTGTCTGAGAAACTTCTCACAGAAAAGAGCAGAACAGTGGGACCTCAAATTGGTTTCCGTTTTCCAGGTGTTTTTCAGACTGTGGCTGGAAATATTAATAGATTGGAGGAAAAGGAAGCCAGAGTTTTCAGTGCTGGACTAAGGATTGTTTCTTTTTAAATTATGTGTCTTTTTACTGAGGGGCACAAAATAAATCTTTCTGTAAATGGCTGATGGATTATCAGTGTTGGTGTTTTCTGCCCTTCTTTGCCTAATTTATTATGAGCTCTATAAGTCTTCTGGCTTAGTTTGTGGGTCTTCTAAATACAGGACCCTGTCCTCAGGAATCGGGGCCAATCTGATTTCTCTTTCCCTTTTGCTGTCTACTCAGAAAACTTAATTTCCAACTTTTGCTTGATTTTCTTGGATTCAGTCTCAAGATTTAGGTTAAAGAGGAGTGTGGAATTTGGGCACACTTGTCTTGTTTCTGCATTCAGATAAAATGCTCTCAGTTCTTCCCCTGGATAATGTTGCCCTTGAATTTGTGAGGTATAAACTGTGGGCTGCTAGGGTCAGTTTCCTCTATCCCTAGATTTTCTGGTGTTGTAAGCACAAATGGGTGATGGAGTCTGGCATCTTTTTGGAGGCCATGCATGGAGATAATCAAGCGATATTTATCCTGCTGATGAATATGTGCAGAAATACATTTGTTGATTTCCTTATGTCCAACCAAATTGCATCCCCAGGTAGTAAACATATGTGTATCTTACAAATAATAGAATTACTGAAATCCTTGAATTTTAACTGAGGCTTCCTTAGGTAGAAAAGATATTTAATCATTCAGAACACAGGAAGCAAAATTATTAAGTACCAAATGCCATTTAGAGTATCTTGCATTTGTCAGGTTACTAAGTCATTTTAGTCATTCCACCTGTCAAATCTGAACATAATCTTAAAGATTTTTGCCACAGAAAGATTTACTAAGTGGTCCAGGGAAGTAGCAAGTATCTAGGACCCAATGATTGGCAAATTAGTGACCCCGGGTAGAATCATGTGGTGCAATGGTGTGAGTCACGGATTTACAGGAAATGGCCCCTGGGAGATTCCGTTGGTTACAATAGCTCACCGCGTTATGGTTCACGTCACTCTTGGGCAGTATAAAAGTCCAGGACCATGACAAGTCCTCCCTAGTCCTTCCCCTGGCATCCTGGAGGCAGCATCTCCTGCCCTGTTGTACCTCTGGAAGCCACCTGCCTGACAACCTTCTCACAGAAAAGAGCAGAACAGTGGGACCTCATATTGATTTCCCTTTTCAGGTGTTTTTCAGTTTTTTACTGGAAATATTAATAGATTGGAGGAAAAGGAATGCAGGAGGTTTCAGTGCTGGGCTAAGGATTGTTTCATTTTAAATTGTGTGTCTTTCTACTGAGGGGCACAAAATAAATCTTGGTGATGGATTTGGGTTGTTGACCTTGTCTCCAGTGCTTGCCTCATTCATTATGAGCTCTATAGGTCTTCTGGCTGAGTTTGTGGGTCTTCTAAATACAGGATCCTATCCTCAGCCAACGGGGCCATCTTGCGTTCTCTTTCCCTGTTTCTGTCTACTCAGGATACTTAATTTCCATCTTTTGCTTGATTTTCATGGCTATAGTTTGAGGTTTTGATCGAAGAGGAGTGTGGTTTGTGATCATGCTTGTCCTGTTTCTGTGTTCAGATAAAATGCTCTCGGTTCTTCTCCTGGATAATATTGCCCTTGGATTCATCGGCTATAGCCTGTGGGCTTCTGATGTCAGTTCCCTCTATTCCTAGTTTTTCTGGTTTGTAAACACGAATGGGTGCTGGACTCTGGCAACTGGTTTTGGGCATGTGAGGAGATCTTCATGGGATTTTTGTCCTCCTGACAATTATGTGCAGTAATACACTTACTGATTGCCTTATGTCAAACCAAACTTACTCACCCAAGGAAAAAACTAATGTGATCACTAGTGTACTACATATAAAATATGCTTTTGAATGCAGTTGGTCAGACTTTTCTCATGAAATTCTGCATCTGTTTTCAGCAAGGATATTGATCTGCAGCTGATTTCATTGAGATTTTTTTTTTCTAGCTCAGTTATCTTTTCCAAAATGTGGTCTCTGTTTCATGATCACTGTCCTTTGTGTCCTTTTTTCATTTGTACTGTGATATTTATTACCTTCTTCTGATTCTGATTTGGTCATTCATAGCCTTGTTCCTTTTTTATGAACTGGAGATAACAAAGTAGATTACTAATTTGGGACTTCTGAAAGTTTTTGCAATGTAGGCAGCTCATGAAGGTACTGCTCAGCACTGCTCTTGCTGTAAGCCCCAAGTTTGATGTGTTGCTTTTTGATTTTCCTGTGATTGAAGCAATTTGTAAAATTCCCTCCACACTTTTCAAGAGTCTCAGATTTTGTCAAAGGGGAGTTTTTCCATTTTGACCTAGTTGATAACTCCTATTCTTTCTTTTGCTGCTGATTTGCAGTTTTATTCCATTGTGATCAGAATAGATGAATGATACTGTTTTCAAGTGTTTTGTAACTGTTGGACATTGATGTCAGGCTTAATATATCCCATGGATATTTAGAGCCTAAATAATTCATTTGTTCATACATAGGGCACATATTCTCATTCCAAATTTACTAGTACTGTAGTTAAATACTGGGGAGCTAATATAATGCAGCAAGTAGAATCCAGACCATCACCTTCATCTACCAAAGCTAACACAAGACAGTATCTTCATGAATGCATGCTGTGAAGATCACTTCTGGTGATATTTAATATAGCAGTGAATACTTTGGAAGGGTAACTGTTGTGCTTTTCATTTTCAAGGATGTGCATAAGGGGCTTCCATCCATCCATCCTTGTAACAATCATTATTTCATAATTGTGGGGAAAAACAGTTGTTCATATCTCTAATGCACTGTGTTATAAAGGAAATGAGCATATTGTCTAGAATCAGTCACCCAATGCAAATCTAAAATAAGCATCCATATATGATGTGTCAGAGTCCTAGCAAGGTCCCCTCCTAGGGCCAGGTACCTGTAGCTGTGGAAAAAGACACATCTGGGAATGGAGCATTGCACTCTGGGAAATAGAATTTCCTCAGTGGTTGTGAGGGTTGCTCAACACTACAATGTAAACAAAGTCCAATGGACATACCATTTCTTTGTGGTCATGAATATATTTGTCTTCTCTCCATTACTCAGGACACCCAAATCTCAGCCTCTGAGGAAGAAAGACCTGACATCAAGAACATGAGGCAGTGGGAAGGTCGTTCCTCACAGCCTCCATCCCAAAGGTTCATTAAAACCCAGACTGATAAGCTCCAGCAGAGGAGAGCTGTGGGGCAGAGGGCTACCCCACTAGAGGAGGAAAACCCCCAGGTAAGTGGAGGCCTGGAAGAGTCAGGAGCCTGGGGGTAGCAAGGGTCAGAGTCTGGCTCAGATATTGCTGATTTGGTCTCTACAACTCAAATCTCCTGCTAAAACCCATGAAGGCCAGGCCAGGTACCTGCTCACAGGTAAATGAGCCCGTTCATATGATGTGATGAGATATCTTCCATCCAAATTAGGAGCATATTCAGCCATGTTTATTACTTTTCTTGAATTCTGGCTCAGTATCATCACCTTTGGAACATTCAATTCTTCCTACTAGGGATTCTAACAACATATGCTTTCCAAAGAACTTCAGCAATCCTGGCGATCATATAAATTCCTGGTGCACATGTCTGCATCTGTAATCTGAAACAAAGCTTAACTTAGTCTTGAAAATCCATCTGAACCTTGACACTGCAGAGCTGGATTTGTTTGTGCTGACTTGTCTTTTTGCACCCACAGGTCAAGTGCAAGGACTGTGGGGCCTTTGGACACACTTCAAGGAGCAGAAGATGCCCCATGAAGTGCTGGGATGGGGCACTGGCCCCACAACACTTGGGCCCAAAGAAGGAGAAGGAGAACCAGACACCAAGGCAGCTTGAGACTCTCCATGACACAGAAAGCTTTAAGCAGCTTGAGAGAAGGAAAGACCAGGGGCAAAGGTGAGTAATGGGTAGGGGGATCCAAGCTGGGGCACTGAAGTCAAAGGGATGGTGTCCTTCCTCCTCCACAGAATGATCACAGCTATGTGCAATGACAGGGTAAGTGGAAAACAATTAGGTAAGGACATCACTTCAGAATGCCACACCCTGGATGCCACTCTGCTCCCATGCCTCCAGTAAGGGGCAGGATTCAGGGCTCTCTAGGAACATGACCATGATAAGCACAAAAGCAATGAGTCCTTGTGATTCAACTTAGTGGAAAATGAGAAGGACAGGCTGGAGTTACAGAGTGGGCGTGACATAAGGGAAGGCACAGATCTAGGAACTGTCAAACCATATCAGACCAAACACTAAGGGAAATGGGACATGAACATTTACTTCCTGCTCTGGATTCATCCAAATACCTTGGTTTGTTCTGCAGGCAAGAAGAGCAGCCAAGGAAGTCTCTGCTCCAAAGAATTCCTAGGAGACTTCAGGGGAGGCAGCAACCAAATTGGGAGGAAAGGAAAGAATCCAGTTCCTCTCTGAGGGTGAGTATCTCCATGCTGGGCTGCTCTTTTTCTGCTCTGGATAAACTTGATTTCTTCCTGTTCCATTTCCCTGCTGCTGAGGGACTTGCTATAGCTTATTAAGGGCAATGTGCCTCAGGCTTGTGTGTATTTCAGGTATGGTGTTTGCAATACTTTGTGGGATTCCTTCCATATATCTCCTCATTAGGAATGGGAGTGCATATGGACCAAGTTCATTCTGGTGTCTGAAAGGATAGAATGTACTCTGCAGGAATATTCTTAGTGAAAGTGGGTGAACACTCTGAGCTGTGGTATGAAATCTCCTCAGCCATCGCACTCTGCTCAAAGGAGCATTAGCCATCTGCATCACACAAAATAACACATTAAGCAGCCTTTTACATCTCAAACAATGAGGCCCAATGTTAAGAATGGGATATTTTCCAATATGCCCTGAAACATGTCAGGTTGATATTATAGTTGGTGTTCTACTAATGATCACTGAGTTGGAGCGTGCCTTTTACTTTAGGTGACTGATGAATTGTCTTACTCTTGAATTTCATGTTCTGTAGTGCTTTGCCTATTTGCTTTTCATTTTTTCTTGACAGCAAGTACTAATGAATGCTTTATGTGCATGTCTTGTCATCCAGCAAACCAGCAGGCCACCGCCCATCCAAATACCCTGCAAGAGTTCTGTCCTGGGACCTGCATTGGAGAGTCAGCCACCTGTCAAGAACACTGATGAGAGACCCATCCTCCCTACAGGGAAACTCTTCCGAAGAAATGAACATGATTTCTACTCCATCCCTGTGCCCATGAAAGGACAGGAGGTAGCCATCACTGGCACCAGCCAGCCAGCAGTAAGGTGGTCTGGCAGAACACTGCCCTCCATGTGAAGGGAGCAGATGAAAAGCCAGAGGCGACTCCCTTAATGTGGCCCAGGCTATCTCTAAAAGCCATGTGGTGGGCCAGGTGCTCCATACTCAATCCATTGCCAGGGTCCCTGATGCGAGCAAACGGCTCTTTTGCAGGCTACAGCATGGAGAGCAGCCCAGGTCCCCACACTCAGTGTCAGGGCCCCCATCAAGAGACATGCCCAGGATCCTGTCAAGGCAATCCAGCATGCCCCAAAGAAACTTAGAGGCAACCCCAGCCTGACTCCATATTGGAGCACTGAAAGTCCAGGCGTGGAGGTTTACACATCTGTGCAGTGTCTGCCTTCTACAAGTGGACTCAGATTCAAAGTGTCACCCCACGTGACCAGGAAAACTCCACCCCATGGTTCCAGCATGGATCTTCACCCTCCAAGGAAAAGCCCTGTCCTGAATCCTGTCCCACCCTGCACCAAGTCCAATCCTCCAGCGGCCAGCTGTGTTCCACGACAGACCCTCAGAATGGTCTTCATGAGACTGCAACATGACTGTTGGAGCTCCAGGTTCATTATGACTCCCCCTTCCTCTCCCCCTTCAAAGCCCAATGCTCCTGCTATGAGCGCCCCTTTTCTTGACAAGTCTAAGGGACACAGTTCCCATGTGCCTGTGAGTTGCCTCTATGAGGACATTCAGGTTTCCTCCTCCTCTGAGGACAGTGACATGGAGTGAGGCACTCCATGGCTAGGAAGACTCACCTTCTGGTCTCAAGGGACTTGGAGAGGACTATGGGACTGAGGTGCAGGGAGCGGCTGCACCTGGGTCATAGGACCTCCCCACGTATGTGGCAGATGCAAATTTGGGGACTGCATAGAGTGCTGGAGCAGACACAGACATTGGCTCTGAATGACAGAAGATTCAGATGTGACTTGTCAACTGGCTGTGAAGGATTGTATGTACACTCCATAGAATGTAAAATGGAGGTGATATGCACGTGTATGTATTGAACTATAGTGTAACTAGGAGGTTCGGGTGACTCCCTGTTGTCCTGTGACTGAATTGAGGGCAAACAATGGCTGATAACTGGGACCTCTGTCTTTGTAGCTGTGTCCTGGCTTGTGATGGGAGGGCTTGACTGTAGAGTATGTCAGTAGAAACCATTGGGGACAGTTTCCTTGGCATTACTCATTGTGCTCATTTACTTTCTTTGCAAACATGTACTTAAGTTTCATTTCAATCCTAATAAAAGTCTGTCCTGGACCATGCTCTTTGGGGTAGGCTCTTGTTTGGGAGGGGAGCCACATCCAGGTTAGATACACATTCTCATCTGTATACTCCACCATGTCACAGCTGAGACATTTCCATGGCACAGTCCCCTAGAGCATGGAACAGAATAACCAACAGACAGCATTCTAAGGTTCCTCCAGCACCACCACTTCCTCGCACACCTTCAAGTCTTCTATTGTCAAGAGCATACTGAAAAGGAGGGACATTGAAGAGGGCATGAAGATGTAATGTGTGGGAATAAATTGTCTTGATGTTCCCACAGCATCAAGCAGAAAACACCCACAGTCCACCTCTCACCATGCCCTCAAATGCACACAGGATAGTGCTTTCCCTCTGCTCATCCCAGAAGGAGGTTCCACTGCAGATTCTTTCACCCTCCTGTGCCTGCTCAAGAGGAGGGTCAGCTCCACTCCTATACCTGGTCTGGAAATTCTTGCACAGTCCTGCCTTTCTCAGGTTCAGTACCTACAGATGCATCCGGGTGTTCTCCACACCATTCTCCTGTAAACCATGGCACCCATGGGTAATGGTTAATTGGGGTCCAGCTATAAGGGTTGAGGGAGAGCTAATAAAGAGGCAAACACACAGGATGGCAAAGAGCAAGAAGTGGCTTTCATGGGAAAACCAGTCAAGTTTATTATCTCTTCCTTGGTCATATCAAGTTACATACATTCCATAGTACAGTTAACTTTGCACATGTGCAGATCACATAACTTGCTTGCTTCTTAAAGTCCACTAGTAACAAAGGCTTTTTATAACAAGATAATTTCTCCAAGTCTCAAGGACAGAGGAGTTGTAGAGCATCTCTAAGATTGTTTTTTCTGTATTTCACTACATAAAGATGACCTCTTGAAATTTGCATTCACCTTGCCTGCTCTCAATCATTCCAAACCAGATAAAAGATTTGAGTGGACAGTCTTGCCTCAAGGGATGACTAATAGCCCTACATTATGTCAAATTTATGTGGATAAAGCACTTAACTCCACTCATAATATATACAAGGACTTATTGATCTATCATTACATGGATGATATCTTATTATATCATCCTAATCAGTCAATTGTAGAAGAAGCATTAACATATATGACTAAAGAGTTATAATCTTGGAATCTTATTATAGCTCCAGAAAAGATACAAACAGAAGAATTAAAGACTTATTTAGGAACTATGCTCTCCGCTACTACAGTCTGACCTCTTAAATAAACTACTAGATTAGATCACTTACTAACTCTAAATGATTTTCAAAAATTATTTGGAGACATAAATTGGATTAGACCTTATCTGAAACTCTCTACTGGAGAGCTAAAGCCTTTATTTGATAGACTTAAAGGTGATCCCAGCCTTAATTCTACAAGAACTCTAACCACTGAAGCTAGGCAAGCTATCTCTCTAGTTCAACAATGCCTAGAAGAATGTCAGATTAGCCATTGTGACCCTAATTATCACTTATATCTTATTATACTCCCTGAAAATCATAGTCCGTCAGGCATAATATGGCAAGGGGGACCCTTACAAAGTATTCATTTAGCCAGTTCGACACCAAAAATTGTACAGCCTTATCCTACGGCAGTGGCTCAACTCATTTTAAAAGGCATAAATAACTGTGTCTGTATTTGTGTCACACCCTGCTACCATCATCACACCTTATACTACAGCCCAGATACAATGGCTTGTTAATAATGATGCAGATTGGCAATAATTTACTGTTCTACCACTGCTAAATTTGATAATCACTATCCTCAACATCCATGTATCCAATTTTGTAAGAATGCTCCTATTATATTCCCTAAAGTTACTATAACCAACCCTTCTGAAGGTTGCCTTACAATATTTATGGATGGCTCCAAAGAAGGAACAGGAGCTCTTGTAGCAGGTGATAAAATACATACAACCATTGTCTCTGGCTCTTCTGCTCAACTAGTTGAACTAGCAGCAGTAATTTTAGCTTTTGAGTTATATTTTGATGTCTCATTTAACTTACTAACAGATAGCAATTACATTGTTAATTCTGTATCTATAACAGAAACTGTCCCTTATATTCCTACCACTTCTGCTGCTGCTCCTTATTTCATTAGCCTACAAATCTATATCCTAAAGCATCAACCACCCTTTCTTTATAGGACATATAAGAGCACATTCTAACTTCCCCGGACCATTAAATAAAGGAAATCAAATAGCAGATTTGGCTACACATACAAAATTCATTTTTTCTGTGGAAGAACAAGCAAAAACATTTCATGATAATTTTCATGTTAATTCTACAATGTTAAGTAGAAAATTTCAAATACCCCAAACACTTTCCTGACAAATAGTTAAAAATTGTCAACATTGTGTGCCATTAATTCCCGTTCAATCTTTTGGAGTAAATCCTCGTGGTTTGTTACCTAATCTTACTTGGCAAATGGATGTCAGCCATATTCCAGAATTTGGTAATCTTAAATATGTCCATGTTTCTGTAGATACTTACTCGGGAGTTATTATGGCCTCCCCACTTATCGAAGAAAAGTTTCGCGATGTTATACAACATTGTTTAAAAACATTCTCCTCCTGAAGCACTCCAAAAATTATAAAAACTGATAATGGTCCAGCGTACACTTCTAAAACCTTTCAACAATTTGCCAAAACCTTTAATATTCAATTAGTGACAGGTATCCCTTACAATCCTCAAGGACAAGGAATCATTGAAAGGACTCATTTGACACTCAAAAATTATTTACAAAAACAAAAAGGGGGAATAGGGGCATCCCTCAGATCCCCTAAGGATAAACTAAACTTAGTCCTTTTTATTTTAAATTTTTTATCCTTAGACAATGATGGGCGTTCAGCTGCTGACCATCATTGTTCCCCTGAAAATTCTACAAAGCAAGTTGTAATGTGGAAAGACATCTTAATAGAAACATGGAAGTGTCCAAACCCTGTCCTAGGATGGGTCTCGGGTTTGGTTTGTGTTTTTCGACAGGACCAGTCGACACCTGTATGGGTCCCTGAACGATTGACTTGTGTGACACCAAGTCCTAAGGATGTTACTTCAACATATTATGAGTCTAATCAGCATTCTGGGGATACTAAGGGCCCCAATGAGAGCAATCTCGATTCCATGGAAACCAGATGACTTGGAGTTATGGGCCATACTGCGGTCCTGGTCAACTCCCATGCCTGTAAGTTATACCTCCTCTGTCCTACCTTATTTTTTTTCTATTAACACATCCACTGACATGCCTTCAGTACCCATGGATGTAATAGAGGCTACCAATAACTTTTCTATTCTTGATCTTCCCAGAAGTCTATGCTTTTATATACATTTAAATTTATCCAATACACCTCATCCACCATGTATAATCCTGAGTAATCAGACCTTAGGTCATTTCATACCCACTAATAAATCTATTCACTTTAGAGGTCTGCCTAATTTTAATCCCTCCGGGTCACTTCAGGAGGCTTTTCGATGGGCCCTTGAAGCTCCAGTAGGGAAACTAGTTCATTCTAATGGCTCAGTTATTGAACCTATTTTAAATGGTTTTCAAACGGGTTTTACATACATCTTAGTGGGAATAACTCCTAATAAGGTGGATCCTTATATATATCCATCTCTCAACAACCTTAATGCTTCCTCAACCTAATGTTTTTCCTCAGTGTCAATTCACTTTATCTTGGCCCCCTACACCTACAGGATGCTAATCTGGTTACCTTGTGTTTGTTACCATGGGCAAATCCTTTTCATTTTCCATACCTTTTGCCAACCATTGTAACAAAACTACATCTAGTGTAAATTTTACTAATTATAATCTTCTCGGAATTGTTTATCAATTTGAAGAAGGGAACATAAAAAAATATTTTAGTGCATGTACTACTACTACTACTACTACTACTTCTACTACTACTATTCCTACTACTAGTACTCCTTGCCCTCCAGTTCATTTTAATGGTACTTATGCAAAATCTGCACCTTCAGGTAATCCTTTTAATATATGGTTGCTTTGTAACACTCAGGATTCCTGCACCACCCTTAATGCTATGAGCTTTTTGGAAGGAGGCTCATGTAAAAGATTCTCATATAATCATTCCGTTGGGACCCCCTTTGGAAATAATGTGAAGATAGACAATTGTACACAGACTCACCTGTATGTTTACACCCTCCATTTATTTTTTTACTCTTTAATTGGACTTCAATTAATAATACTTCTAATATTCTAAATTGTAGTACTTCCTCTTATGTCATGTCGAGCTGCTGGAATGCCAGTAGACATACTGGCACTCTTCCCATGAATATTCCCACTCATATTCCTATGCCTTTTAAAATTAACTCTGGAGATTTAAATATTTTACTTAGGACCAAACGTGATTTTGGAATCACTGCTGCCATTGTAACAACCATTGCAGTTTCAGCTGCAGCTGCTGCAGAGCAGCTGCTTCGTTAGCAGTTGCGGTTCCTACTGCCCAAGCTCTTAACAATATTTCATCACTCACTGCTCAAGCCTTGGATACTCAGACAGCCATCAATGAACCTATCTATTCTGGACTAATGATAGTTAATCAACATGTGGACCTGCTACAAGAACAAATAGCCATACTAGAACAAGTACTGCAGGCTGACTGCATCCATTCTCTGAGTGAACTATGTGTCACTGCCAGATCTTATAACAACCTTACTGCCACCGCTAATATGTCTAGGGAACTATGACAGATGTTAAAAGGAACTTGGACTTCTAAATTTACTAATCTAACTCAAAGACTGAGATTGGAAATATTACAACTTAATGCCACCAAAGTTCAAACATTGTCTATGGGACAATTTACTGATATATTTAAGGGCATTATTCAATTTGGCAAAGAGTGGTTTGGTTTTCTAGCCTTGGAGGGAATTCTATTATTGTTCCTTATCATTCTCCTTCGTTGGATCTGTGCCTTGCGTGCTAACATGATACGTAATCAACATATTGTACAACAAGCCTTTGCAGCATTGGAGACAGGCAGCTCCCCAGCCATTTGGCTTAGTATGCTGGACCGGTAGTCAATGATGGGTAAGATCTGTGGAACTACATATCAACCTAAGACAGGGTTCTGACGCCTAGAGGTCAGAATTCCAATGACAGGTAAGAATGTAAGTTACCACGGACAACCTAAGACAGGCACGGCCCCTTACTTTTGTTTTTAAAACAAAGAAGGGGGAGCTGTCGGGGTCTTAGAGCCCCAGTCAAGGGTGTGCTCAAAGGCACCAAGATGGCGGCTGGCAAACTGCCAGTGCAGTTGGAGAGAGAAATAAAATTACGGAAGTAATCATAATTGGTTGGCAAGTCTGCATGATCCTTGTGCGATATTCACATACTCTGTATCCTTGCTATAGTCTGTCCATGTAAAAAGTGCATGCACTATTGTCTGATTGGTTGAGCTATTGTATATAGGACGCTGTAACCAGGAAGTTGGGGGGGGAGAAAGAAAAAGAATTAAAGCAGTGAACCAGGATCCGTGTATCGTGTCTCTCTGCGGGCAGGGAAACGCGGTACTAGACAGAAACCACATGAACATCATTCTGGTGGGAGAGTCTTCAGATGCTCTTCTGATTTTATAATGCATAAGAGAATATACCCATGTGTGGGAAAGCCTTCAATCTCTATCTTGAATTTAGTCAGCAGGAGAGACTACATTACATTCATGATACAGATTTTATCTGTGTTGCAAAGCCTTTAGTCAGAACACTTTCCTCAGACACCATATAGCAACTCACTCAGGAGAAAAATCATATGAATATTCTGAATTGCAAGGTCATAAGGAGGAGTGTCTACCCCACTTTACCTTCTTGACCCTCCCTGTATTCCTCCTGTTTAATATCCTGGTTTTATACCACCTTTCCACTTTGCAGAAACTGGAAGCCCCTATAAGAAAAAACACCTAAAATATGTAAGTGCCTAGATTGCACTTAGAAAGTAAGTAATCTCTCATTTCAATTTTATCTACTCTAACACAAGGTGAAGACAAAGATGAAGAAGTAAAAATTGCACATTTGGTGAGAAAATCATAAATGCAGATAGACAAAAGATGATAACTGGAGAGAAACAGGAGAAGAAAGTAGTGTGGGGACATTGTTGAGTGGTAAAACACAACTGGTCAAATACACAACACAAAATTCAAGAGAGAAAAAAGAAACAAATGAAGAGGAAAAAGGAAGAAATAGAGAAAAGGAGAAAGAAAGAAGAATGAAATAAATGGAAAGGAGACAACATAAAGGAGAAAGAAAAGAAGTTAATAAAAATGAAATAGTAGGATGATCCATGTTCCACATGGTTCATGTTTCTAGCCACATGTCTGCAGTAATAACAGTTCTCCATTGCTTTTTGAGTTTAGCTTCGTGGGCATTTGCTTGAAGCAAGAGAAAAGAAGTCATCAGGGGTCAATGTATGCCTGCAATTCCCCTGTCAGCATGCTGGTTGTTTTGGGAACATCTGTTGGTCTAGTTGAAAAAACAATGACACAGTTGGGTACATAGAAGGAGGAATAACCTCCCATCCTCACCCAGAAATGTTGGCATCTATTCTTCTCTCCTTAATAGTTAGCTGCTTTACCTCGACCACAGTCTTTGGGGTAGGGTCATGATGGGGAAGTGACCCACATGAGGTTCAGTACACATTCCCTACATCCAGACCCTCCGCCATGGCACATATCAGGTATTTCCATGGATCAGTCCCCTACAGTAGGCAACAGAATAACCCCCAGGCAGTAGGTTAAGAGTTCTCCAGCACCACAACTTCCAGGGTCCTAGAGAAGGTATCTTACCACCTAGGTGCTGAGTTCACAGTCAGTATTTAACCTTCATTCCTTCCAGAAAGATCACACATTCCAGCACCTCAGTGAACCTTTCCAGTAAGTCCTGGAAGAAGATTGAGTTTCAGATAAAGGAAGGAAATGAATGGCTTCTTGATGTCTTAAGATGGTCTCCATACAAACATGTGGCCACAAGTACCAACACCTGAGCAGTTCTGCTCTACTCCCTTCTCCTGAGTGGAAGGTGCTGCTTACCTGAGCCATGATTTCAGGTCTCTCCTCTTCCTCAAACACCTTCAAGTCTTCTACTACCAGGAGATGTACTGAATATGAGGGACATAATCTGTGACAATAAAATGTATTGATGCTCCCATCTGCAGGCAAAACTCCACAGCCCGCCTTCTCACCAAAGTCTCACATGCACACAGGATAGTGCTCTCCCTCTGCTCATCTCAGAAGCAGGCTCCACTGCAGGGTCTTTCTCCCCACTGTGTCTGCTCAAGGGGAGGGGCCAGCTCCACTTCTGCACCTGGTCAGGAAATTCTAGCACAGCACTGCCTTTCTCAGGTTCCATAACTGCAGAAGCAGCTGGGTGTTCTCCACATAAGTCTTCCATAAACCATTGCTCCCATCAGGTGTGCCCACAGCTTGCTGCTCCTGAAAGAACAGTGGGTAATAGAAACCTTTCTTCTGCCCACTCTACACTTTCTCTTCACATCCCTCAGCAGTCTGTACCATTCCATACTTGTCTGGATGTGTATCAGTCACTGTAGGTTGCTCACACAGAAGGGCATGTGAATGAACTCACACACTAATGGGGTTCCCAGGATAGTCATCAGTAAACATGACTCTCTGAACAATAGTTGAGGAACCAGGAAAATTGCAGAAAACCCTACTCTACTCAAAAAATTGACTGAGTTTACTAAAATCTGCCTTAGTCAGACATCATGTTTTTTGTATCTCCAATTATTCAGGCTAAGAAATCAAGTGATCATTCTGGAGTAAATGGTGAGTGCTCCAGAACCCACTGTTATCTTCAGAAGTAAAGAGAGATGGTGGCAGGAAATGATTGTGTTCTACCTGTGTCCACCAAATCAGTAGTACCAGATACAGTGGGTCAGGAACTAATAAATGCAGAGTACTGATACCTTTGAAGATGGCAATCCCTGGTTCTGACCTTGTAGGTCAGAAGCATCACTGAGTCATTTGGGCCCAGATTCAGAAAGAGGTGGCAGTGCCTGAGGGTGCCAGGAGCCATGAGCAGCTAAACATTTCCCCAGGGTTCTCACAGGTGTCACCTGCCTGGATTAAGAAGTTCTTTACCAGCCCAGACACTGTCTCTGAATAGGGAATTGAATGTCAGTTCCATTGGCAAGGAAGGAGAGTTCAGCTGCTTAATCATCCTAGAGAGTCACAGAGACATTGTGGATCCTGGGCAGACCTTTTTCTAAAGATTAGGCATGGTGAATGCATGTAGAATCCTGTGCTCCTTCTCAAAATGGCAGTCATTCCCCAACTGCTGAATGGTAGGATCGCCTGGACAGTATGAAAAGCCTCAAGGTTCAGGACTCAAAATGAAGATAAAAACTCTTTTATCTGGGAAAATCTATGTAATTTCATGACTTTATTATGGTATAAAGGAAAATACAGTGACACATACTTCATCGAACACAATGAATGATCTGAATTGCCACATTGAAGAGGTTCCAACTCATGCCTATTGAGCACCTGAGAACAGGGAGTGTAACTTGGAGGAGAAAAATGGGTTTGAAATGGATGTGCACAGCTAAGTGCTCAAACTGTGGACACAATAAAAAATGGGGAGAATTGTGTTAAGATTAAAATGAATTTTTTAAGTACATATTTGCAAAGAATATAAATGAGCACAATGAGTGAGGACAAGGAAACTGTCCTAAATTGTTTCCACTGACATAGTCTTGTCAAACCCTCCCATCACAAGACAGGACACTGCTGAAAAGACACAGGTCCCAGTGATCAACCAGTGTTGCCATGAATGCAGTCATAGGAAAACAGAATCACATGAGCCTCCTATTTACATTACGGTTCAATAGGTACATCAGCATCTCCACTCCATTTTCCATTCTATGCACAATATACGTAATCCTTCATGAGACCATTTGACAAATCACTTTGGAAACCCCAAAGAAGCTTCCATCATTCAGAGCAAGTGTCTGTGTCTGTTCTAGTACTGTATGCAGTTCCAGAATTTGTACCTGCCCCACAGCTAGAAGTGTCCTGTACTCCATGCACAGCCCGCTCCCTTCACTTTTACCTCCTTAGTCCCACTTTCCATTCCATGTCACGTGATACTAGAAGGTGAGTCTTCCCTGTCATGAATTACCTCACTCCTTGTCACTGTCCTCAGAGGAGAACATCTGAGGATCCTCACAGAAGGAACTCATTGGCACACTGGTGCTGTATCCCTCAGATATGTCAAGGAAGGGATTGCTCTTAGCTGGAGCATTGGACTTTGTAGGAGAAGGATTAGTTGGAGCTGGAATGAACCTGGAGCTCCCATGTCATAGTGTAGTCTCCTGAAAACCTTTCTGAGAGACTGTCATGTAATACAGCTGGCTGCTGGAAGACTGGACTTGGGGCCCGTGGGACAGGATTCAGCACTGAGCTTTTCTGTGGTTGGTGAAGATCCATGCTGGAACCATGGAGTACAGATTTCCTGGTCACTTGGGTTTCCACTATTGTTCTGAGTCTACTTGTATTTGACACACATTGCAGGGACTTAAAATCCTCCCAGCCTGGACAGTCAGAGCCCCCCTGTGGAGTCAATCTTGGATTGAGTCTAAGTTTCTTTGGGGCAATCTGGATTCTCTTGACAGGATCCTGGCATGTTCCTTACCTGAGACCCTGATGCTGAGTGTGAGACCCTGGACCTCGCTCCATTCTATAGATTGTAGGCAGTGCTGTTTGCTAACATCAGAGCACCTGGAAGTTGGTGGAGAATTGAGCCACTGGCTCATGTCATGCCTTTCAGAGGCAGTCTGAGCAATGTTAGAGGATACACCCTCTGGGCATTCGTGGGCTCCTTTCACATGGAGGGGAGTGTTCAGACCAGAGTCTGACTGCTGGCTGGCTGGTGCCTGTGGTAGCTGCTTCCTGTTCTTTCATGGGCACAGGGATGGAGTAGAAATCAAGTTCATTTCTTTGGAAGGGTTGTGTGGTAGGGAGGATGGATCTCTCCTCAGTGTTCTTGACAGGTAGCTGACTCTCCAACACAGGGCCCAGGACAGAATTCTTCCAGGGAGTTTGGATGGGTAGTAGCCTGCTGCTTTGAGGGAGGTAAAGAAATGCACATAAAACATTCATTTGTACTTGCTCTCTGTCAAGAAAAATGAAAACAAAATAAATAGAAAATGGACTGCAGGACTTGAAATTCAACAATAACACAATTCATCATTCACGTAATGTAGAAGGGGAGCTCCACATCTTTGGTGATCAGTACAACACCAACTACAATATCAACTGGACACATTTCATGGCATATTTGAAAATACCCCATTCTTAACATTGGGCCTGATTAATAGAGATATAAAATGTTTCATGTGTTCTTCCATGTGATGTAGATGGCTAATGCTCCTTTGAGCAGTTTGGTGGCTGAGCAGTTTTTAAATAAAAGATCACAGTTTTCACCCAGCTTCAGTATGAATATTCCTGCATAGTACATTCCATCATGTCAGACATTGGAATAAACTTGGTCCATCTGCACCCCCATTTCAAATCAGGAGAATCATGAAAGGAATCCTGCAAAATATTAGAAAAACCGTACCATAAATACACACAAGCCTGAGTCGCATTGCCCTTAATGGATGATGGCAAGTCACTCAGGAAAGAGGGACATGGAACTGGAACAAATCAGGATTATCCAGAGGAGAAAAAGAGCAGGCACAAGGAGACACTCACCCTCAGATAGACACTGGATTCTGTCTCTTCCCTCCAATATGGTTGCTGCCTGCCCTGGGATCCTCTAGGTAATTTCTGGAGCAGAGCCTTCCTCTGCTCTTCTTATTGCCTGCAGAATAAACCATGGTATTTGGATAAATCCAGCAAAAGAAGAAAAGTTTTGGGGAATTTTCCTTAGTGTTTGGTATGACCCATTGTGAGGATTTCTAGGTCTGTGCCTTCACTCTTGTCCCACCCCATCCCTTACTCCAGGCAGTCCTTCTCATTATCCACTTAGTCAGCTCACAAGGACTCATTGCCATTATGTCTGTTATGTTCATGTTCCTAGAGGGCCCTGAAACATGCCCCTTAATGGATGCATGGAAAGGAGTGAGATCCAGGGTGTGGCTATGTGATGTGGTGTCCTTTCCTATTTCTTTTCCACTTACCCTGTCCTTAGACATGGCTGTGACAATGTGTATAGCAGGAGGGACACCAATCCTTTGCTGTCAGTGCTCAAGGTTTGGATCCCAACTACCCCATCTCTCAACTTTCTCCCTGGTCCTTCTGTCTCTCAGGTTGATTAAAGCTTCCTGTGTCATGGAGATTCTCAGGCTGCCTTGCTGTCTGGTTCTCCTTCTCCTCCTTTGGGCCCAAGGACTGTGGGGCCAGTGCCTGATGTCAGCATTTCATGGGGTATCATCTGCTCCTTGCAGTGTTCTCAAAGTCCCCACAGTCCTTGCACTTCACCTGTGGGTTCAAAAAGACAAGCTGGCATGAGCCAGCAAAAACACTGCCAGCAGTGTCAAGGTTAAGATAGATTTTCAGGACATAGTTGAGCATCATTTTATATTAGAGACTCAGACCTGTGCACCAGGAATTTGTGGGATTGCTAGGATTGCCAAAGTTCTTTAGAAAGCATCTGTTGTTTGAAGCCCTAGAAGGAAGATTTGAATGTCTCAAAGGTAATGATACAGAGTCAATTCAAGGACAGAAAAAAACTTGGGTGAATGGGTTCCTCATTTGGAGGGAAGGTATTTCATCACATCATACAAAAGGACTACTATACCTGTGAGCCGGCCCAGGCCAGTATTCATGGGTTCTAAGAGAACAGTTGAGATTTAGAGGCCAAATCATTAATATTTAAGCCAGGCACTGACCCATCCTGGCCCCTGGCTCCCCACTTAACCATGCCTCCACTTACCTTGGACTCTTCATGCTCTGCTGGGGGAGTCCTGTGCCCCATAGCTCCCTTCTGCTACTGCTTCTCATTCTGGGTTTTAATGAGCCTCTGAGATGGAGGCAGTGAGCAATGACCTGCCCACTGTCTCATGTTCTTGGCCTCAGATCCTTCTTCCTCAGATACTGAGACATGGATATCCTGAGTCATAGAGAAAAGGACAAATTCATAACCACAGCAAAATGGAATGGACTTTGGACCTGTTCACATTGTGGTGTTAAGCAAACCCCACAACAACAGTGGGAAGTCTGTTTCCTTCAGTGTGATTTCCCATTCCCAGAAGTATCTTCCTCATCAGTACAGCTACCTGGTCCTAGAATAGGACCATACTATGTACGTGACACCTCATATACGAATGCTTATTTTAGATTTGCACTCAGGGACACATTCTAGAGAATGTGTTCATTTCCTTCACCACACACTGCATTAGAGGTAAGAACAACTGTGTTTCCCCATACTTAGGAAATCATCATGACAAGAAAGATGGGTGCATGTAATTCCCTTATACATATACCTGAGAATTAGAAATACATCAGTTTCTCTTGAAAATATGTATTGATACATTTACTACCACATGAAGTGATTTTCATGCATGAATTTACATAGATACTCTCTTTCTTTGCTATGAGACTCAATGCTGATGATCTTGATTCTATTTGTTGCCTTGTATTGGCTCCCCAATATTTAACTACAGTTTAATAAATTTGGAATATGGATATGTGCGCTATGTATAAACAAAGGAAACATCCAGGCTTTAAGTGTCCATGGGATATATTAGGCCTGACATCAATGTCCAATTGTTACAAAATTCATGAAAGACTATCCTCCAACTTTTCTGATCAAAATGGAATGAAACTACAAGTCAACAGAAGAGAAACAGTGAAATTATCAACTACGCAAAAATGGAAAGACTTGCATTGAACAAACACTGAGTTTTTGAAAAAGTCAGAGGAGGAAATTTTACATACTGTTTCAGTCAAAGGAAAATTGAAACAAAACACACAACACTTGTTGGCTTATAGCAAGAGCAGTGCTGAGTAATATCTTATTGAGCTGCCTACATTACAAAAAGTCTTAAAATTCTCAAATTTCTAACCTACTTTGTTATCATCAATTCTTAGAAACAGTAGAAGATACGATATACAAAATCAGAAGCAGAAAGAGATAACAAATGTCACAGCAAAAAAGAGGGACACAAAGGACATTGATCTATGAAACAGAGACCACAGATTAGAAAAGATAATTGAACTAGGAAACAAAAAACTCAAGGAAACTAGGTGCAGACCAGTATCATTGCTGAACACAGATGTATAATTTCATAATAAAATCCTGAAAAGCAGCATTCAAAAGCACATTTTATACATAGTACACAGTGATCACATGAGGTTTTTACTCTGGGATGCAAGTTTGTTTTGACATAAGGAAATCAGTGAATGTATTTCTGCACATAATAGACAGGAGGTCAAAAATCCCATGACTATCTCCTTACATTCCCCCAAAATATTAGAAAAACTAGGAAATCTAGGGATTAAAGGGAACTGACCTCAGCAGACTGAAGGCTATAGCTGACAAACCCAGGGACAATATTATCCAGGGGAAGAACAGAGAGCATTTTATCTAAACACAGGAACAGGACAAGCGTGCCCACTTTCCACACTCCTCTTCAACATAAATCGTGAAACTGTGGCCATGACAATCAAGCAAAACAAAGACATTAAGAAACTGTGTACAGAAATAGGGAAAGAGGAACTCAGATTGTTCCTGTTTGCTGAGGACAGGATACTGTATTTAGAAGACCCACAAACTCCACCAGAAGGCCTATAGAGCTCATTAAGGAATTAGGCAAAGGAGTGGAGACAAGGTCCACACCCACAAATCCATCAGAAATTTATTCAATGTTTATTTTATGCTTGACAGCAGTAGGACAAACTGTTTAGAATGAGTCAGGTCTTAGTCCAACCCTTACACCTGCATTCTTTCCTTTTCTCCACTCTACTAATTTTTCCAGCCATAATCTGAAGAACACATAATCTGAAGAGGCCTGCAGCCTGTTCTCCTCCTATTTTCCATCAGCATATTGTCAGACAGGTGACTGCTGGAGACACAGCACAAGAGGAAATGCAGCCTCCAGGATGCCAGGGGAAGGGGCAGTGAGGGAGGGTCACTGCCATGGACTTTTATACTGCCCCAGGGGTCACACGATAAAAGAAGTCAGCTACTGAAACCAACAGAATTCCCCAGCTGCAATTTCCTGTTAATTCATGACTCACACCTTTGCATCACATGATACTGCTCAGGGTATCTGATTTGCCAATTATTGCATCCTAGGTACTTGCTGCTTCCCTGGACCACATTGTCAATCTTTCTGAGGCAAAACCTTTAGGAACAGGTTCAAATTCAAGAGTTAGAATGATTTGCAGCATTAGGAAGGTGGAAATGCAAGATAATCTAAATAGTATTTGATATTTACACATTTTGATTACTGTTCTCTGAACAATTTTCCTGCCATTTTAGCTAAGAAAGCCTTAGATAAAGTATTTCAGCAATTCTATTATTTATAAGGAATACACATTATGGGGTGAATATGAATCCCAGTTTACATTGAAGAGTCTAGGTCTTTCTATTTCCCTGGAGTTTGGAACTAGATTTCTGGATATGGAAGTGTCCAGAATGACCACATGGCTGAAAGATAGCCAGATTTCTGAGGGTGAGAACCCTGCTTTCCCATGAGATTCAGGTGGGGCTTTCTGAGTTCCACTGGAGGAGTATGGTGTGGCTCTGGCAGGTCATCCTCCAGGGAGACCACTGGGGCCCTCAACTGGCCAAATCCTTCAGTACTGTTAAGTGCCTTGTGGCAGGTAGGAAACACACCTGTGCCCTCTACCCTGCCCTGTGCTCCAATCCTGCTCTGACCAACAGTCATTCCCAGCACTGTTCCAAACTTTTCTAGCTGGTGTCTCCCTTTCTATGTTCCTGAGAATTCCAGACACAGAGATTTGCACTTCTCACAGTCCTGGGGTGTGGGTACAGCACTCAGTTCACTTGGCACCTGAGCATTTTATGCACATTTACCTCAAAATGTTTAGAAAACTAGCAGTAACCCCTCATACATGACTCCTTTCATATTTTTTCCAAAAAGAGGTAGAGTCTTTTCTAATTCCTTTCCAATCCAAAACCTTCATGAAAATCTGTCAGGAAAGAGAGTCAAGATAATTGGTTTAACTCAGAAGGAATGAAAATGGTTATTCCCCCCCCTCAGGAAGTTGACTTAAATAAGAGAAATGCTTTGAAAAAATGAAAATTGTAATACTTGTCAGATGTTATTAATATGCAAATTCCCATACCAGAAAATAGTTTTAAACACACAGCTATATGAAAATATAAACACACACACACAAAAACACACACACACACTCACACACCACACACATAAAAAACACACACCTCATACAAATTTTGTTCCAGTGGTTTTTCTTTTTGTTTTAGGGATTTAATGAAAATATATTTTCAAACAATATCCCAGGATCACTACCTGGAATTTTTCATTCTGTGCTGGAGTTCTCTTAATGTGCTTGATCAATTAATCCCTGGTACTTAAATATCCTGACAATTCAATCTGTTTCTATGCTTCTTCTCTTCCACAAATATAAATTGGTGAAAGGACACACCAATGCTCTACAGGAAATTCAATGGGTACAACCAAATATTCCTAACCCAATTTTCCCATGAAGTTGTGAGAAGTGATTGGTGAACCTGACATGGAGAGGAAGGGTGGGGTGGTAGACTCTCTGTAGACTGAGGATAAGAAAAAGCCTTTGGTTTAAAAAGGATATCAGAGGGAGAATCTCTCTCTCCCTCTTGAGGTCCCAGCAGGGTACACTTGTGGTATTTGATCCTCCACACCTGGAGGCAGCTTCACTCCACTGGAGAGCCCAGTTTCTGCCTAATGATGTTACAAAATCTACATCTTTTCCATCACATGCAGCTGATGCTACACTATACTTGGGTTCTAATCTCTCTGGAGAGTCATCAGAGTCACCTCGGACAAATGCCAAGTTGAACAATAATTTGATTCTTCTACAAACAGTGTTTCAGGAGAATTTCACACCTGTTCCCTGCAAGCAGTGTGTGATACACAACCACATGACACAGGCCCCTTGCAGCCCTGGGGATTTCATTCTGTCCCTGCCTGCTTAAGCTGCTGGCTTCCACACATCCCAACAGGTAGGTGCCATGTATTTCTGCAGTTCATGCTCCATGCCATGCAGAAAGAATATTTGCATGGGCACAAGCAGCCAGGGGCTCCTTCTCATGACATCACCCTCATGCTCCTCAGTGAATGCCTTACTGGAATAAAAATTGTGTTTCAAATCCATTTACTAAGGGACAGAGATAAAGGGATATTTCAAGGAGCTTTGGAAGGACACACTGTAGTTGGGTTGAAGAAGGAGGGTTTGTGTGAAAGGCAAAGCATGTAGTGCCTGCTTCCCCCAACACAGTCCCATAGGAAGTAGACTGGAGGGAAACTAACTTCAGCAGGACCATTGTCCTCATTAGAAATGGAAAGCCATTGTTCTGCCATTGGTTTCCAAAATCCTGGTTCCCTAGATTTGAGCCCTGATGCTCAATGTGATGTCCAGCTCATGAGAGATCCAGGAGCCATGTAAAGCCAACTGGTTCTCCTCCCTGCTTTCCACTGCTATCTCCTGCCTTGTTTTCAAAAGCATTCTCACCCAGACACACTTTCTGAATAAGGACACCACTATCAGTGCTTTCAGGGAGGAAGGAGCAGATTTGGCTTCATTTTCCTTAGAGAGCCACAGATTCTCTTTTGACGGTGTTCCCAGTGCCAAAAACAGCAATGATGGACAACATATTTCTGGTCTGTGCAAACCATGTCCAGTGATGCCAAACAACAGTGACTTTCAGAGTCATCTAGAGAGAGTTTAAAATCTCATTGTGCAGGTCTAAAAGGAAACAAAATTTTATCTGTACCTCCAGAATTTTCCAGCTTTATTAAGGAACATTAGAAAACACAGTGATGCATATTTGAAGTGCTTATTAAGAATAAACTTGAGTGGTGTGAACACGAGTTTTCAGCCTCCAGATGGTTCCAATGTGAGGCAGACTGTGTCAGGGACAATGTAATAACCTCTGCTGAAAAGTAATTACCTCATGACTTTGAAAGGGATTTGGATAGCAAAGAAATCAAAGCATGCAGGCAGTGTCCACAATGGAAAGATTTGTGTAAACATTGAAATAAGTTTAGGCACAGATCACAGTGACTTTAAATACCTAAATGAGGAAGGATGGGGAATCCTTGTCCACAAGGGCTTTCATTGACCTTGTCTGGGATCAGAACACTTGACTCTCAAATCAGCGTACTGCTAACAATGATGGAGATCCCATAGATTGCCCAGCATTTCCACAAGTGAATCATTTGTACCATATAGATTATTTACAGGAGAATTTATTATACGCCCTTGCATATCAACTCAATTTTTCATAAAATTGGCTTGGAGTAGCAGTTTTTACATGCTGGTTGAGTGTGTTAATATCCAAATGACATTTAAATCCCATTAGCCAGAGTCAGTGTCTGAGATACACACACTTTGGGACCCAGCATTGGCCCGTGATCCACAGGAAGGAAGGTTGCTGTTTACCTGATCCAACTTGCTTCCTGGATCTTGGGTTTCACTCCACTCACTGAGGTTAAAGATTGGGTACTCCTGAGACAGGAACTTGGGAATAAAGACAAAGACACTGAATGTCAAAGAAAATGCCCATGTGCCACAGAAATACAGAAAAGTCCAGGAGCCATTGTAATTCCTGAGCCACAAGTTTTTGCCCTACACTTCTGAACCATGCCTTGTAGCAGGAGGCCAATGTGGAAGCTCAGGTAAGGCTAGCATGATGTGGTTCAGCCACAGCCTGCCTGCATGTCCAGTGCAGACCCTGGAAACTGTCACTCTAAATATTTTCACCAAGCACCAAGGGTTAGGTGTCTGTACCCCTGGAGGGGCCACTTTCTGTCTTGAGTGTAAGTTCCTTGTTTGACACACAAGTATCTCTCAATTCAGATGTCCCATTCTCCCATGAATAAGTATCTACTTTCCTAAATAAACTCTGTCTTTGCCTTCGATGTGGCATGCTGGAATCCTATACTGTCATGAATGCAAAGAACCTCCTGGAACCAGGCACAGTCGACATGCATGGAATCCCACTAGTTTGGGGTCTGTGGAAGTAGGATTGTCAGTTCAAAGACAACTTGAGCAAGACTGATGCTCTAAGCAACTCACTGAGAACATGTCTGTATATCAAATAACAAATGAGCTGGAAAGATGGTTCAATGTTTGAGTGCCACTGAATTGAAGCCCCCAGGAGAAGAAAAAAAAAAAAAAAGAACTCCACTGGTCCTAAGACATGCTCCCCCTGTCAATGGGAATGTCTCAGACCACTCTAAAATATGGGTTTCCCTTAGGGATCCTTGGAGACATTGACATTTGTTCATTTACCCAAATACTTCCTTTGTCTTGAACAAGACAGATTCTTTGAGTTCTTCCACCTCTAACCCTCTCCTCCACTTACTTCATTTATTGAGGAGGGTGTGTCAGGCCTGCAGAGCTGCACTCTCCTAGCATGGTTTTCTCACATTCCACAGCCTAGAGCATCCTCAGAAGGTCTCTCCTGAGACACTTTCTCACTGAGAGCCAGATGTGTCCCCACGGGAGCCAAATTGATTTTAAAGTGTGCATCTGCCCAAGGTGACACTGTTGACTCTGCAGATAGAGGAGGACTGAAAAGATCTTCGGAATCATCTCCATTTAGTTGAGAAGATTGTGATTTAATTAAGTCATCAAACAGAGCCTGACCTCTACAGTGAGCTGAAGCTGCCTCCATGTCACCAGAATCAATGCCTCCAAGGTGTCCCTGCCTGATCCCTAGAGAAAGAGACAATTTCTCCTTCTGAGATGGGTTTCAAAGGACAGGCTTTTCCATATCCTCAGGTGATAACTAGTCTAAAACTACACCCACTCACTTGGTGTCAGGTCCACCCATTATTTCTAAGCACTTAATTTGATTCACAAGAACTGGATGTAGCCAATTCCTTCCCTAGAGAGGTTGGGATGTTCTTCCTCCAATGACTATTTGTGAAACATCTTAAGCTTAGAAGGAGGATTAACAGGAATGTTCAAAAATTTTCAGAGAACACCAGACAGTTATTACAAATTCCAGACAGTGGACTAGGGATGCTGTGATTGAAGGACACTAGAAGGAAGTCTCCTAAAATAAGGGAAATTAAAAATTCTACAATAGAATTATCTTTGTGTGTATGTGTGTATGAGTGTTCATATGTATTTTCAGTAAAAGATCTTGTGTAGTAATAAGATCCCTAAAGAACTGCAGTTTGCATTCATTAAAAAACTTCACGACGAGATCCAAGATGGCGGACTAGAAGGAGGCTGCGTTGCTTGTTGCTCCATAATGCCAGGTTTCAAGCAGAAGATATCTGTTTCTTGGTGAGGCAGTTTTTGCTGCTTATCGATCCCCTGGTGTTTACCCATTTGTCTGCCGTGATAACCTGCAGTCTGCCAACATATCGACGCCTTTTATGAGAGGATATTGCTCACTGTCAGGTGTCTATCATTCGCCATTTGCCTGACTCTCACCTGTCCATCGCCTGCCTTACTCCTATCTATCACCCAACGCTCGAGGTTCACCTCCCGATCGTCAGACAACAGTCAGCAAACTGATCGCCAACCGCCAGTGGAGCACCAGCTGCCTGCTGCTGCCTGGAAGTTCACTATTACAGTACCTGCAGGTTTGATTACACGTGGCTGCTGCCATTTTGAGACAAACAGCCAGGCCCCATAGGACCCCTGGCTGGACTGACTGAGCCCCATCTCCAGGATCCCTCAGCCTGACCAATCACTCCCTGCCTCTGAGGCCTTCACATTGACTGACTGCTCCCTGCCGCCAGTACCCCCAGACCAACTGACTGCGCCCTATCACCGGGACCCCAGACCGACTGATTCCATCCGGCCTCCAGGATCCCACAACTACACCAAACACACCGGACCTCCAGGACCCCTGCTGGACCAACTGCATCCCATCTCCAGGACCTCCAGCTGACCACGTCCACCCCTGAGCTGCAGCTCCCATTTGCCAACACATTTCGAAAGCAGAGCAGCCATCTTGGATAATCCCGGAAGCCTTAGCTCCGATCTTTGAGTGAGGCAAATTCCATCCTGTGATGACTGCTGGAGGCTTGAAGCTCATTGTCAGGTACCTCTCATGCATCAGGCTACTGAACACAGGGAGGTTTCATTAGTATATGAGTGTTTTACAGTAGATTTTCTTTTCTCTCCTTTTTAAAAAAAATTAAGTTTTTATATCTTTACTTTTCTTGCTTTCTTTTCCTTTTGTTTACCTGTTCCCTCAGAGTCTCTTTCTCCCTTTTTTGCATGCTAAAATTCGATTTCTTTGGATTACACTCTCACCCCTTCTATTTTCTAGAACTTCTGTATATTCTTTTCTTATCCCATTAACAGTCACATTCTACATCCATCTGCATCCTCTTTGTCCTCCATTTGAAACTGCAGACCTTATTGCAAATCTGTTTGTTTTACCAAAGATATTATTTGAACTCATTTTGTTTATTATGACAATTTTGTTATTGTCTCCATAGGGGCTATTTGGTCTAGGATTGCATAGTGTCTGATTTGGGCACTGATAATATTGATCTCCCCTTTAAGAAAGGGTTTTGGAAACCTATAGGGCCACTATAAGCCTATAGGGGGAAATCTGCAATATCCCATATCTGCACTGCTAGAGGGGAAGATACATGAACAACATGAAAAAACAAGGGAAGAAAATGATCCAAACAAACCTAGATTCTATAGTAATAGAATCCAATGACAGTATGTTAGGAGAAATGTCAGAAAAGGACTTCAGATTATACATGATTAAGATGATTCGCAAAGCAAAGGATGAGATAAGAGAGCAAATGCAGGCAATGAATGATAATACCAATAAGCTGAAAGAGCACCTGCAGGAAGCAAAAGATCATTTCAACAAAGAGATAGAGATTCTCAAAACAAACAAAAAACAAAACAAAAAAAAACAAATGGCAATCCTTGAAATGAAGGAGACAATAAACCAAATAAAAAACTCAATGGAAAGCATCACCAACATACTAGACCACTTGGAAGACAGAATGTCAGACAATGAAGACAAAATATTTCATCTTGAAAATAATGTTGCCCAAACAGAGAAGATGGTAAGAAATCATGAACAGAATCTCCAAGAACTATGGGACATCATGAAAAGACCAAATTTAAGAATTATTGGGATTGAGGAAGGCACAGAGATACAAACCAAAGGAATGAACAACCTATTCAATGAAATAATATCAGAAAATTTCCCAAACCTGAAGAATGAAATGGAAAATCAAATACAAGAGGCTTACAGAACACCAAATGCACAAAATCACAACAGATCCACACCAAGGCACATTATAATGAAAATGCCTAACATTCAAATTAAAGGTAGGATTTTGAAGGCCACGAGAGAAAAGCATCAGATTACATATGGGGGAGACCAATATGGATAGCAGCCGACTTCTCAACCCAGACTCTAAAAGCTAGGAGGGCCTGGACCAACATATTTCAAGCTCTGAAAGAACATGGTTGCCAACCAAGAATCCTATACCCAGCAAAACTAACCTTCAGATTTGAAAATCAAATCAAATCCTTCCATGATAAACAAAAGTTAAAAGAATTTTCAAATAGAAAGCTTTCACTACAGAATGTTCTCAACAAAATATTCCATGAGGAGGAAATGAAAACAACAATGTAGGTCAACAAAGGGAGGAACTACCTTAGAGAAAAACCACTCAAAGGAGAAACCAAGCCAACGTAAAAACCAAAAATAAGCCAAATGACTGGGAATACAAATCATTTCTCAATAATAATCCTGAACGTTAATGGCCTAAACTCATCAATGAAAAGACATAGACTCGCAGAATGGATTAAAAAGAAAGACCCAACAATATGCTGCCTGCAAGAGACTCACCTCACAGAAAAAGACATCCACAGACTAAAGGTGAAAGGATGGGAAAAACCTACCACGCACATGGACTCAGTAAAAAAGCGGGGGTTTCCATCCTTATATCAGATAAAGTGAACTTCAAGCCAAAGTTAGTCAGAAGGGTAAGGAAGGACATTTCATACTGCTTAAGGGAACCATAAATCAGGAAGACATAATGATAGTAAATATTTATGCCCCAAACAATGGTGCATCCCTGTACATCAAACAAATCCTTCTCAATTTCAAGAATCACATAGACCTACAACACAATAATTCTGGGTGACTTTAATGCACCGCTGTCACCACTAGATAGATCTTCCAAACAAAAACCAACAAAAGAAATGATAGAACTCAGTAACACAATCAATAACCTAGAGTTAATAGACATATATAGAATATTCCATCCATCAACAAGTGGATACACTTTCTTCTCAGCAGCACATGGAACCTTCTCAAAAGTAGACCATGTGTTATGCCAAAAAGCAGCCCTTAGGAAATGCAAAAAATAGAGATACTGCCTTGTGTTCTATGAGATCATAATGGACTGAGAGTAGAAATCAATGACAAAGTAAAAAAGGGAAATTACTCCAACACTTGGAGACTAAATAATATGCTATTGAATGAAACATGGATAACAAAAAACATCAGGGAGGAGATTAAGAAATTCTTAGAGGTCAATGAGAATGATGATACAACATATCAAAATCTCTGGGACACTATGAAAGCGGTACTAAGAGGAAACTTCATTGCATGGAGCTCATTCCAGAAAAGAATGAAAAGTCAGCAACTAAATGACCTAACAGTACAGCTCAAAGCCCTAGAAAAAGAAGAACAGAATAACAGCAAAAGTAGTAGAAAGAGAGGAAATAATTAAAATCAGAACTGAAATCAATGAAATTGAAACAAAAGAAACTATTCAAAAAATTGACAAAACAAAAAGTTGGTTCTTTGAGAAAGTAAACAAAATAGGCAAACCCTTAGCTACACTAACAAAGAGAAGGAGAGAGAAGACTCCAATTACTAAAATACATGATGCAGAAGGAAATATCACGACACACACCACTGAGATACAGAACATAATGAGAAGCTACTTTGAAAATCTGTATTTCAACAAAATAGAAACTAACAAAGACATTGACAAATTTCTAGAGACATATGTTCCTCCCAAACTGAAACAGGAGGACATACATGATTTAAACAGATCAATATCAAGCAATGAAATAGAAGAAGTCATTAAAAATCTACCATCCAAGAAAAGCCCAGGACCAGACGGATTCTCCTCCGAGTTCTACAAGACCTTCAAAGAAGAACTCATTCCAATACTTCTCAAAGTATTCCAGGAAATAGAAAAGGAGTGTACCCTACCGAACTCATTCTATGAAGCTAATATCACCCTCATACCCAAACCAGGAAAAGACATATCAAAGAAAGAAAATTTGAGACCAATATCCTGGATGAATATAGATGCAAAGATCCTTAACAAAATATTGGCAAACCATATCCAAAAACATATTACGAAAATTGTGCACCACGATCAAGTGGGGTTCATTCCTGGAATGCAAGGATGGTTTAACATTCGTAAGTCAATAAACATAATCTATCATGTCAATAGACTTAAGGATAAGAATCATATGGTTATTTCAATTGATGCAGAGAAAGCATTCAACAAAATACAAAACCCCTTCATGCTCAAAACACTAGAAAAAATAGGGATATTAGGAACATACCTGAACATTGTAAAGGCTATTTATGCTAAGTCCATGGCCAACATCATCCTTAATGGAGAAAAACTGAAACCATTCCCTTTAAAAATGGGAACAAGACAGAGATGTGCTCTTTCACCACTTCTATTCAACATTCTCCTCGAAACTCTAGCCAGAGCAATTAGGCAGACTAAAGAAATTAAAGGAATATGAATAGGAAAAGAGGAACTTAAGCTGTCACTATTTGCAGATGACATGATTCTATATTTAGAGAAACCAAAAACCTCCTCCAGAAAACTTCTAGACCTCATCAATGAATTCAGCAAAATAGCGGGCTATCAAATCAACACACATAAATCTACAGCATTTTTATAACGCAAGCGATGAAACAGCTGAAAGGGAAATGAGGAAAACGACTCCATTTGCAATAGCCTCAAAAAAAATAAAATAAAATACTTGGGCATCAATCTAACAAAAGAGGCAAAAGATCTCTACAATGAAAACTACAAAACATTGAAGAAAGAAATTAAGGAAGACCTTAGAAGATGAAAAGATCTCCCATGTTCTTGGATCGGCCAGAATTAATATTGTCAAAATGGCCATACTACCAAAAGTGCTATACAGATTCAATGCAATTCCAATTAAAATCCCAATGATGTACCTCACAGAAATAGAGCAAGCAATCATGAAATTCATCTGTAAGAATAAGAAACCCAGAATAGCTAAAGTAATCCTTAGCAGGAAGAATGAAACAGGGGGTATTGCAATACCAGAACTTAAACTCTACTACAAAGCAATAGTAACAAAAACAGCATGGTATTGGCACCAAAATAGACAGGTAGATCAATGGTACAGAACAGAGGACATGGACACAACCCCAAATAAATACAATTTTCTAATACTAGAAAAAGGGTCCAAAAATATGCAATGGAGAAAAGATAGCCTCTTCAACAAATGGTGCTGGGAAAACTGGAAATCCATATGCAACAGAATGAAACTAAACCCCTTTCTCTCACCCTGCACAAAACTCTACTCACAATGGATCCAGGACCTTGAAATCACACCAGAGACCCTGCATCATATAGAAGAAAAAGTAGGTCCAAGTCTTCACCTTGTTGGCTTAGGATCAGACTTCATTAACAGGACAACCATAGCACAAGAAATAAAAGCAAGAATCAATAACTGGGATAGATTCAAACTGAAAAGCTTTCTCTCAACAAAGGAATCTATCAGCAATGTGAAGAGAGAGCCTACAGAGTGGGAGAAAATCTTTGCCACTCATACTTCAGATAGAGCACTAATTTCCAGAATATATAAAGAACTCAAAAAACTCTACACCAAGAATACAAATAACCCAATCAACAAATGGGCTAAGGATATGAACAGACACTTCACAGAAGAAGATCAGTAAGCAATCAACAAACATATGAAAAAATGTTTCACCATCTTTAGTAATAAGAGAAATGCAAATCAAAACTACCCTAAGATTCCATCTCACCCCAACTAGAATGGCGATTATCAAGAACACAAGCAACAATAGGTTTTGGAGAGGATGTGGGGAAAAAGGTACACTCATACATTGCTGGTGGGGTTGCAAATTAGTGCAGCCACTCTGGAAAGCAGTGTGGAGATTCCTTAGAAAACATGGAATGGACCTTCCATTTGACCCAGCTATCCCACTCTTTCGGCCTATACACAAAGGACTTAAAATCAGCATACTACAGAGATACAGCCACATCAATGTTCATAGCTGCTCAATTCACAATAGCCAGAATATGGAACCAACCTAGATGCCCTTCAATTGATGAATGGATAAAGAAACTGTGGTATATATATATACAATGGAATATTACTCAGCTATAAAGAATAATAAAATTATGGCATTTGCAGGCAAATGGATGAAATTGGAGAATATCATGTTAAGTGAGATAAGCCAATCTCAAAAATCCAAAAGATGAATGATCTCACTGATAAGTGGATGATGACATGTAATGGGGTGGTGGGAAGGGGGCAAGAATGGAGGAAGGAGGGACTGTATAGAGGGAAAGGAGAGGTGGGAGGGGTGGTGGGGAAGGCAAAAATAATGGAGTGAATCAAACATCTTTACTCTATGTACATGTATGAATATGCAAATGGTATGCTGTTACTCCATGTACAAACAGAAACAACATGTATCCCAATTGTTTACAATAAAAATAAATTTAAAAAAAAACTTCATGAAGAAATCCATTTTTCCTCTCCCTCAAGTTATCAAATTGTCTTGAACAGTTTTTCTTGACAGAATTTTATGATGGCTTTGAATGGGTAAGGAGGTAGTTTAAAAGTGGGGGGCTTCCCTCTTTGGAAGAAATATGAAGGGACTCATGGAGTAGAGTTTGCATTAAGTCCTCTATGATGTTGGAGATAAGTGTGCTTGAAATACCCAGGTACCATGTGATCTGAACTCTGTAGACACATCCAAGAGCTTTAAGAAGTGCCAATCACTGTGTCTGGAATTTTAGGAACCTAAAAAGAGAGAGACACCAGCAGGAAAGTACTGGCACAGTGCGGGGAATGACTGTTGGTCAGGGGCAGGGGTGGACCACTGGTTAGGGTAGAGGGCACTGGTGTATTTCCTACATGCCAAAAGCAACCCTGAATGATTTGGCCAGTTGAGGGCAACAGTGGATGCCCTAGGAGGAGGGTTGATGCCAGAAACACACCTTGTTCCTGCCCCAGAACTCAGAAGACCCACCTGAATCTCATGGCAAACCAGGGACATCAGTGCTCAGCATCAGGCTATCCTTCAGCAGTGTGGTCATTGTGGTCCCTTCCAAATGCAGAAATGTCATTCCAAATTCTGCTGAAAAAGACATCCTCTTCAACATAATCTGAGATTCATATTCACCAATGACAAATGTATTTTTCATAAGTAACTGAGGGGTGCAGTTTATTTCTTTTAACTCAGTCATCATTTCCTATAATGCCAGGAATATTTCCTTCAGAAAAGAGAAATTCAAATATATAAATATTGATGACTTGCTAGAACAACTTGCATGTGCAATCTTTGGAGTATCTCCAAATCATTCTAAATGTTCATTTTAAATCTGTATCTAAAAAAAAATTTGGTTCAGAAATATTGACAGAGTGGTCAGGGAAGCAGCATGTATCCCGGACACAATGATTGGCAAATCTTGCACCCTAGGTAGTGATGGGATGCAAAGGTGTGATTCTTTCATAAACCAAAAATTTCTCCTGGGGGATTAGGTTGATTGCATTAGCTGAGGAGTTAGAACATGTGACCCTGTTTCAGTATAAAAGTCTAGGGCAGTGACCCTCCTTCACACTGGCCCTTTTCTGGGATCTCCTGCAGGCTGCATCTCTTCCTGTGCTGTGTGTCCAGCAGCCACCTGACCGAAAACCTACTGAGAGAAAAGAACAGAACTGTGGAATCTTAAGTTGACATCCTTTTTCCAGGTGTTCTTCATAGTATTGCTGGAGCAATTCATAGAGTGGAGAAACCCAATACCTGAGGTTCAAGTTCTGTTTCAGTTTTAAGTGTTTCTTTCTACTGCAAGTGATAAATAATTCATTCTATATTTAAATTTTTCACATGTATTAAAATTTCAGAGCTCATTTATTTCTGCATCCTGATACTTGTGGGCAGATGGTGAATAGATGTGAAAAGTGGTAATTTTCACCAAGGGTATTTGGAAATGATAGTGATGAACACATATAAATTCCTTCAGTTAATGAGATTAATTCATTAATTGATGTGATATTTCCACACATGAACATGTAACCCCTGGGTCATGTCCACACAGTCTTCTGCTAGCCATTTTCTCCTCCCCTCATTCTCCATTCCCATCCCCTTACCTGTCCCCAACATCCCCTCTTCTGCATTTTGGTCATTTCTCTCCTTAGTTTCCACACCTGAGAGGAAGCATTTGTTTTCTCTGTCTAGCAGCCAATGTCCTGTGATTCCATCTTTAATCCCTTTGAAAATGACAGAATTTCACTGTCATTTATATTTCTCATTATTTTGCTCTCTTTCACTCTATTAGGTTTTGTTTGAGACTCTTGCTAGCCCCATAGAATGTGGTCGGAATAATTTGTTCTCTTTTATTTCTGTGGAATAGTTTTACAATCCTTGCTATAGGACATTTTGAAAGTTTGGTGAAACTCAGCAGTGAACCCATCCAGTCCTGAGCTTCTCATTTCTGGTGATTCATTACTACTAAAATACTGTTTTTGTTATTTCTACATTTAGTTTTGGAAATATTTTCCAAGGTCAATTTTGGTGAATTCTATATGTGGAGAAATACTTCTGTTTGCACTAGACTTTCCAGCTCAAGATCACAGATTCTTTTTAAAGAAATAAATTCCTAATTGTGGTCTCAATTTCTCGAGTAACCATAGTGAAACTCCTTTTTATCTCTAATTGTATACATTGTGATTACCTCCCTTCATCATATTAATTTGTTGTTTAGCTATTTAAGTTAAATTTTCTCTCTTTTAATTGGATATTTTTCATTATACAAATCATGCATTCCTTTCAACAGGTTTATAAAAACATGGAAGACAATGAGGAACCTATTCTAACTCAGACTCAGCAGTTGCACTTCTCCTCTCTCCTTCCCATATTCAATTGTCTTTCACCTATTCTACTGCTCTACTCAATACTCATGGATGTGTTCCACACCAATTATGAAGACAGTCCAATAGAGATCCCATTTACTCTGTGGGTGTACATTAAATTTTCTTTTCCAGTGACTCAGGAAATTCCAATCTCAGCATCTGAGGAAGAAGAACCTGACTCTAAGAACATGACGGAGTGAGCAGGTCATTACTCACAGCCTCCAACCTAGAGTCTCATTAAAACCCAGAATGAAATGCCTCAGCAGAAGGGAAATTTGGAGTAGTGGGCTCCCTCACCAGAGGAGGAGGACTCCAGTGTCGGTGGAGATTTGTGCAAATGGAAGTCAGGTGGTGAAATGGGTCAGAATCTGGGTTAGATAATCATTAATTCTGTCTCTGCTACTCAATTGTTTCTTTCCAACCCAAGAAAGCCAGGCCTGGGACCTCCTCACAGGTAGATTAGGACACTCCAATGATGTGAGGAGGCACCTTATCTAACAATGTGGGACCTATTCATCCAAATGTTTGTCCTTTTGTTGAAATCTGGCCAGTGTCCTCAAACTTGAATCTCTGAATCCTTCCTTCTAGTGCCTCTATATTACATGTGAATCCAGACAACCTTCTAGTTCTTCAAGAACCCAGGATTTCATGTTTCACAGCCCTATGTCCCTAAACTAAAACAATGCTAAATTAAGACATGGCAATGCATCTCAATCTCAGTGCTGCAGAGCTGGCTGTGGTGGTGCTGATGTAGGAAATCTTGTCCATTTATCCCACAGTTGAAGTGTAAGGACTGTGGGCATTGGACACACTTAAAGGAGCAGAAGATGCCCATGAAGTGCTGGGATTGGGCACTGGCCTCTCAAATCTTTGACCCAATGGATGAGATGGAGAGTCAGGCACCAAGGCAGACTGAGAATCTCCACAACACAGGAGGCTATAACCAGCCTGAAAAACAGAAGAAACAAGGAACAAAGGGGTGATGGATAAGGGGGCATCCCAGTCTTGGGCACCGAATTCCAATGCAATGTTGTCTCTTTTTCTCTACATGATGATCACAGTCATGTCCATGCAGAAAAGCACAAGCAGAGAGAAATAGACCAGGACACCCTCTCAAAGAGTTAAAATCTTAGCCCATTTTCTTGTGCATTCAGTAAGGGGCAGAATTCAGGGCCCTCTAAAAACATGACCATGTCAGGCACAAAGACAATGAAGTCCATGTGAATTGATTTAGTGGAAATTGAGAAGGGCTGCCTGCAGATAGTGATGGGGTCTGACATGAGGGAATGCACAGACCTAGAGAGGGTCACAGCATGTCACAACAAACACAAAGGAAAAGGAACCTAAAACATTTCCTCCTCCTCTGGATTTATTCAAATTCCCTGTTTTTTTTTTTTTTTTTTTCTGTAGGCAAGAAGAACAGCAGTAAAAACTCCACTCTGAAGATTTCCTAGGAAACCCCAGTGTAGGCAGGAACTAGGAATAAAGTGACAGTATCCTGTGCTGATCTGAGTGTCAATCTCCACCCAGTCTCTACCTGATTACCACCTCTTCCATGTCCTTTCTCTCATGTTTGTGGGTATGTTTAATCAAATGCCTCATCATGAGAAAATGTACCATGCAGCACTTTTCATACTGCTAGAAAGGGAACAATCTGAGATTTCCTATGAAAACTCCTCAGTCATCACACTGTCCTCAAAGTTGCATGACCTAGATATATTGCATGGAAGAATGCACAATATAGCCTTTTACATCTTAGTTTACAAGACCCCATATTAAGAATGTGATATCCTCAACTATGATATAAAATATGTCAAAGAGATACTGTAATGGGTGTTTTACTAATCATCACTGAGGTGGAACACCCCACTGTATTTGAAGTTACCAATCAAATGGTTACTCTGAAATTTGACATTCTCCATTCTATTTCCTATACAGGTGGCTTTTAATTTTCCTTGACACAAAGCATTGGTAATGAACTTGTAATATGTTGGTCCTCTCCTCCAGCATCCCGCGAGGCCTTTGCCAAGTAAATACCTGGGAACATGTCGGTACTGGTCCCTGTGGTCCCCAATCAGTCAGCTGCCAAGAATGCTGATGAGAAACCCATCCTCCCTTCAGCACATTCCTTCCAAAGTAAAGAACTTGACTTTTACTCAGTTGCTGCACCCGAAACCTGACAGGATGTGATTACCAGTGTCAACTGCCAGCCAGCAGTAAGACACTGTGTCCAGATCCCTGCCCTCCTTGAAAAGAGAGCAGAGGGAAAGTAAGAGGGTATCTCTTTAAAGTTTCCCAGGCTGCCTCCACAACCATGGCAGGAGTCAGAGCTCAAACCTCAGTCAGTAGTCAGGTGTCCTGATGTGAATAAACAGCTTTGCCTGTAGCCTGTAGCCTACAGCATGGAGAGAGGGCCAGGATCCAAAGCTCAGCATCAAGGCCTCAGACAAAATGCATGCCCAGGTTCCTTTAAAGACTTGTCAGAATGCCCAAAAGAAATGTACCCTTGGCCCCAGCCTGACTTCACCATAGAGCCCTTGGAATCCATGTTTGGAGCTGTTCAATTTCTGCCTTCTCTGAAACTTTCAAGTGGACTTGGAAACAAATGTTACACCACGTGATCCTGAAAAATTCCACCCCAAGTTTCCAGCATGAAATTTTGCCCTCAAGGAAAAGCCCTGCATTGAATCGTGTCCCACCCTGCACCACGTCCAGCCCTGCAGCAGCCAGCTTGGTTCCACGATGGCCCCTCATAATGGTCTACAGGAGACTGCACCATGCCTGGTGGAGCTCCAGGTTCAGTACAGCTCCCACTTCTTCTGCCCCTACACAGCCCAATGCTCCTATAAGACACCTCCTTTCTTGTCATGTCTGAGGAACACAGCTTTCATGTGCCCATGAGTGCCTTCTATGAGAATCAGCATTTGTCCTCCTCCTCTGAGGACAGTGACAAGGAGTGAGGCACTCCAATGCAGGGAAGAGTGGACTTCTAGTCACAAGTGTCTTAGGGGGCACTTTCGGGCTGAGGAGGCAAAGATGAAGGAAGCAGGTTGCACATGGGTGAGAGGAGCCTCCTAGCTCTGGGGCAGGTGCAAATTCTAGGACTGCAGAGAGTTCTGGAGCAGACACAGACACTGGCTCTGATATTCTCCACCTCTGAATGATGGAAGCTTCATTTGGGATTTCCAAAGTGTATTGTATTGTGTATTGTTCAATTGGCAAATGAAGGATTGCATATGAAGTCCAAGAAGGAACACTGGAGGTGTATATATTTAATTGTAAAGTAAGCACAGGCTCCATGAATCTCTCTTGTCTATGACAGAATTGTAGGCAACACCAGCTGATCACTGGGACCTCTGTCTTTGCAGCAGTGTCCTGGTCTGAGATAGGAGTTTTGAATGCAGAGTCCTTCAGTAAAACCATAATGGATATTTACCTTGCCCTTACAAATTGTGATTATTTTCATCATGGAAAACATGTGTTTCAAATACATTTTAATTCTAATGAAATGCACCCCATATTTTAATCTGTCCACATTGTGAGTGCATTCCTCTACACATCTCTTTCAGAATCATTTCTCTACTTCAAAATTCACTTGTTGTGCACTGATGCACGACAGGCCTGATGTGGAACTCCTAGTGGTCTGAAATATTTTCAGCATGGCAATCAAAGATGATACATATTTTGCATACAAAGTGATACAAATGTATCACTGTATGTTCTGTTGAACCATAATAAAGTTGGAAAAGTGAGATTCTCAGATAAAAATATTGTGTTCATTTGAGGCCTGAACACAGAGGCTTTTACTCTGTAGGTGATCCTACCCATCAGCAACTGGAGACTCACTGCTGTAGTTAGAAGGAGCACAGATCTTTTACAGGCAATTGCCATTTCCTATATTTTGGAAGAGATCTGACTATAATGCAGAAGGACTCCGTGGCTGTGAGAGAAGATAAAGCAAATTAAATCTCCCTCCTCCTTGATGGCACTGAAAATGGTGTCAGAATTTAGACAGAGTGCTAGGGTATGTGTGCTGACAATCCCAAGTACTGTGTGAGTTCATCTCATATTCCTTGAGGTGAGCAAAAGTTAGTTACTGAGGCACATACAGGAAGGAAGGAAAGGTACAGAGAATGAATGGAGAGGAGAAGGAAGAGTGTAGAGAGGGAGGGGAAAGCTGTCTTCTACCAAATCTTCTTCCAGGAGTACTGACTTCTGGGTCTTCCTCAGAGATATAATTTTCTAAAGGAGAAAGGTGTGGAGAACACCTGGCTGCTCCTGCAGTTAGGGAACCAGAGAAAGACGGGACTGTGCAGGAATTTGCTGACCAGGTGCCGCAGTGAATCTGAACCTCCCCTGGAGCAGGCACAGTGGGGAGAAGGACCCTGAAGTGGAATCTGCTTCTGTGATGACCAGAGGGGGAGCACTACCCTGTGTGCATGTGAGGCTGTGGTGCAAATGTTTGCAGTGCGGATTTTTCTTGCAGACGAGAGTCTGGTGACCTTTCATTCCCATGTAATTTGTCCACATGCTCTCTCCAGGGGGTCACCCACCAATCAAACTCCAACTCAAGATTGCAGGAAGAAATGTTTTCTTGGTCAAAATATGCAGGCATTCCCCAAGGCCAGTGTCCAGCTACAATTCAGTGACTTTGCATCAATCTAGATGCATGCCTGACCAGAAAATATGTTTGGAAATATCAAGCAAAGTGTTGCAGAAATGAATTAGCTTATCTACCAATTTGAAGGGAACAGTGAGAAGAAATCCATCTGGTGTTGTTATATCTACTTTAAAATTCAAGCACAATTGAAGAGTTTTCTTATCATTGTTTTGATTTTTGGGGAAAAACTATTAATGTATGTTGGAGTTTATTTTCGTAGAGAGATCCTCCTCATTTTCCACTGATTTTCATCTGCCCAAACTCAATTTTTATTTTTAGTTTTTGTACTCCAATTCTGAAACATTTCACAAGCTTTGATGCATGTGACAGTGTTTCTAGTACCTAGAATTTCCCTTAAGTTGGCATATCGGCTCCACTGATATGTCAATTGGGCAATTATACAGTCATGGGCAGTGATACATTTCAATGTTTTTCTTCTACCAATTTTTTGGAGAAAAGTTCTTTTTCCAGAATCATACACAACAAAGGTGCACATAAGGAACTTGAGGTAATATCCAAAGAACACCTCAGAAGAAAAGACACCCCTATCATCAGGTCAGTGGTAAGTTTTGTGAATGCAAATGCTGGTGATAGAGATGAAATACTCCACAGTCGTTAAATTAGTGACTGAGCACAACTGCCTATCTGGAATTAAACTGACTTTGAGCAATTTTTCAGCCAAAATCTTTGCATAGGTTAAATTCACTCAAAATTTTAAATGAGTTCAAAACCAACATATACAATCTTAAAACTATGGTGCATTTCACAAACACTGCTCATGTACTTGGTCTTTCAACTTATAGAAGTTATCAAAATTATTCCAATAGCTCTGGTATTAGGATGCTACCAAATAGAGTATAATTGACCCATTTTGGGGAAATGTGGCATGCACATGGAAGTAAAAATGGAAAAACTATTTGTCTTAGAGTATTAATGGTTAGAGAATGATTCCAATATATCTGAATTAATATATTTTTTAAATTTAGCACAACATCTTTAATAAATCTACCCACACAGTGTGGTTCTACACAAGTTATGTGAACTAAAGTGAAGTCAGTCCTCCATTTTTGTGAGTTCCACATTCAGGAATTTAACCAAGTGTACTGAAAAACACAAAGAAAATGTGTCTGTGCTAAACATATAGGGACATTTTTCATCTCATTATTCCCTAAACAATATGTTATAGCAAGTATTTACATAGAATTCACATTTTATTAGGTATAATAATCTAGAGATGTTTTGAAGTATACAAGAGGATGTAGGAAGGTTATATGCAAAGACTACAGCACTTTATCTTTTATAATTTATTCTCATTCATTGTAAACAAGTGGGGTCCAACTTGTTTCTCTTGTTGTACATGAAGTAGATTCACACAATTTGTGTAATCATACGTGTACATAGGGTAATGATGTTTGTCTCATTCTGTTATTTTTCTCTCATCCCTCTTTTTCCTCTATACAGTCCATCCTTTCTCCATTCTTACCTCCCTACACCCCCCCACATTATGTATCATCATAAACTAGTCAGAGGGATCATTCATCCTTTCATTTTTTAGGATTGGCTTAACTCAGTTAGCATGATATTCTCTAACTTCATCCATTTGCCTGCAAATGCCCTAATTTTATTCTTCTTCATGACTGAGTAATATTCAATTGAGTATGTATACCTTAGTTTCTTTATCCATTCATCTATTGAAGGACATCTATGTTGGTTCCACAACTTAGCTATTGTGAATTGAGCAGCTACAAACTTTAATGTGGCTACATCACTGTACTATGCTGATTATAAGTCCTTTGGGTATAGGCCAAGGAGTGGGATAGCTGGGTCAAATGGTGGTTCCATTCCAAGTTTTCTGAGGAATCTCCACACTGCTTTCCAGCATGGCTGCACTAATTTGCAGCCCCACCAGCAATGTATGACTGTACCTTTTCCCCACATCCTCGCCAACACTTATTGTTGCCTGTGTTCTTGATAATTGCCATTCTAATTGGGATGAGATGGAACCTCAGGGTAGTTTTGATTTGTATTTCACTTATTACTCGAGATGTTGAACATTTTTTCATGTATCTGTTGATTGCTTGTAGATATTCTTCTGTGAATGTCTGCTCATTTCTGTAGTCCATTTGTTGATTGGGTTTCATTGATTTGTATTTTTAGTGTAAAAGTTTTTTGAGTTCTTATAGATTCTGGAGATTAGTGTTCTATCTGAAGTGTGTGTGGCAAACATTTTCTTCCACTCTGGAGGCTCTCTCTTCACATTGCTAAGAGGTTCCTTTGGTGAGAAAAAGCTTTTTACTTTGAATCCATCCCAATTATTGATTACTGCTTTTATTCCTTGTGATTAGGAATCATGTTAAGGAAGGCTGATCCTAAGATGAAATGATGATTTGCACCTACTTTTTCTTCTGTAAGATGAAGGGTCTCTGGTCTGATTCCAAGGTCCTTGATCCATTTTGAGTTGAGTTTTGTGCAGAGTGAGAGATAGGGGGTTAGATTCATTCTGCTGCTTATGGGTTTCCAGTTTCCCAAGCACCATGTTTTTGGCAATGTATGGTTTATGTGGAAAATATTAACAACCTTTCATATTCTTTGCCAAACAGGAATCTTGTACCTAGGAAGTTTCACCAAAACTAAATGAATCACAAGAAGATGTAACTCACACTTCTGCATCTGCTCAGTGTTTGTTAATTCACAGAGCCAAGGAAGACTGTCAACAAATTGGGTAGACAATACCATAGTGATTTATTCATGTTCAGGAACACAAGAGCAATCATAGAGGAGGTATACCACATGAATGTCACATTTGTGTGACAGGCAGTTCCATCTGCAGGAGTCAGTGACCCTTTCTTGCCAGTCTATCTAGACATTCAGTGGAGGAAAAAGCAGTGAGGTTGCAAGTGGCATAATGCTTCTGCCACAAGCTTTTGGTCCAGGATGTTCAAGAGTGATGTTTATATTGAATGCCTGGGGATTAGCAAGGTATAATTGCTCCATTTGATATTTTAACAAGTATTAGCTGAAACCATCAGAATTTCCTTCTGTATTAACTTTCAGTAGATGTGATATCTCTGCTTTAAATTAAAATTACATATATAATTTTAATGTCAATTATAATGTAATTGAATGTAATGCAAATTGCAATTTCTCCTATAAAAAAACAAACATTGTTTTTTTGTAGTTGAATTTAATGTTCTGTACAAAAGTAGAATTGACTCACCCACGTGTATCTGATGTCCAAACAAAAGACTAGTTTACATGAATTGTGACTCTGATTACAGATTTTTATATACATATATAATTATATATGTATATATATATATATTATGTATATATATGATATCACATCTCCTAATTTATCTGATGATATAAGCAGAATCTGATAAAACCATAATAATATGATAAATTTGCCCATCTAGAAAATGATGCAGGCACAATTTTAATTATTTTCTGTCTTAGAGCTCAAAGTATTATAGGAGATCTGCATGACATCTAGGTTCACCTGGAACAGATTTTCTAGTATTAATAATCAAACCTTCTCTATGCATGTTGAAACTCATACTTCCTCTTTACTTTTTATTTTCTATTCTTTAGAAAGTATAAAATATGTGTTTACATATAATTTTCCTTGACAAATAGCAATTACACTTTTTATGAACTTCAGAGTGATATTTTAGTACATGTATAAAATGCATAATGAGATCAGGTCAACTGACATGTGAACCACCTCCAATATTTTGTTTTCAAACATTTGTCATTTCTTTTTGTTGGGAACATTCAGAATCTTCTCCTTTTGAAATGCCTGTCAATTGTTGTCAACTCTAGTTACTCTACTTTTATATACATCATTAGAAGTCATTCTCCTCTCCCTCTGTACCTCTGTACCTATTAACACTCCCCTTTCTCCCACATCTTCTGAAGTTCTGGTCACCACTTTCTGCTCTCCTCCTTTGAGATCAGCATTAGCACCCACATGTAAGCCAGAGTGTGTAGTGTTTGTCCTTCTGGGTCTGACTTCTCCTTCTCCTCCTCCTTCTTCTTTTTTGACTGTCAGAAAACATTTGCAATACACATGGTTGTTTACCAAATATACAAAGACGAGAAAACTGAACAATCAATAAATACTCCAGTTAAAATTTAATGAAATACCCACAAATTGTATGAATCTACATCATGTACAATCATAGAAATGAAATTATGTACCCTATTTGTGTACAATGAATCAAAACACAGTCTGTAAAAAAATTGAAAAATAAATAAATAATTTTAAAAAGGAGATATTTCATTGAAGTGGATAATCAAATGGCAAATAAGCATGTGAAAAAATATTCAGAATTATTTGTTTGAAAATTTCACATTAAAACCATAATGGAACACCTAAGAGATTGCCTATGGAAATATACATATTTATGTATACACATATTATATATTATATATGTTCATATATATATACATATCTATATATGTATACATTATTTTTATTTTCAAAATGAAAAGTGTTAACAAACAATAAAATGAATCAGTTGTTGTATTCCCTCTGATATGAGAGTGAACTATTGCAATACAAACATTCCAACAATATTTTTTTTTGTAGTTTGAATTTTTTTTATTGTAAACAAATGGGATACATGTTGTTTCTCTGTTTGTACATGGAGTCAAGGCATACCATTTGTGTAATCATAAATTTACATAGGGTAATGTTGTTTGATTCATTCTGTTATTTTTTTCCATTCCCCCCACCCCTCCCACCCCTCTTTTCCCTCTAGTCAGTCCTACATTCCTCCATTCTTACCACCGTCCTTAACCCTAACCCTAAACCAAACCCTAACCCTAACGCTAACCCCTCCCACCCCATTAAATGTCCTCATCTGCTAATCAGCGAGATCATTTGTCCTTTAGTTTTTTGAGATTGGCTTATCTCACTTAGCATCATATTCTCCAATTTCATCCATTTGACTGAAAATGCCATAATTTTATCATTCTTTCTGGGGGAGTAATATTCCATTGTATATATATGCCACAGTTTCTTTATCCATTCATCAATTGAAGGACATCTAGGTTTGTTCCACAATCTGGCTATGTGAATTGAGCAGCAATGAACATTGATGTGGCTGTATCTCTGTAGTATGCTGATTTTAAGTCCTTTGGGTATAGGCCAATGAGTGGGATAGCTGGGTCAAATGGTGGTTCCATTCCAAGTTTTCTGAGAAATCTCCATACTGCTTTCCAGAGTGACTGCACTAATTTGCAACCCCACCAGCAATGTATGAGTGCATCTTTTTCCCCACATCCTCGCCAACACCTATTGTTGCTTGTGTTCTTGATAATCACCATTCTAATTGGGATGAAATGGAATCTTAGGGTAGTTTTGATTTGCATTTCTCTTATTACTAGAGATGTTGAACATTTTTTCATATATCTGTTGATTGCTTGTACATCATCTTCTGTGAAGTGTCTGTTCATTTCCTTAGTCCATTTGTTGATTGTGTTATTTGTATTCTTGGTGTAGAGTTTTTTGAGTTCTTTGTAGATTCTGGAAATTAGCGCTCTATCTGAAGTATGATTGGCAAAGATATTCTCCCACTCTGTAGGCTCTCTCTTCACATTAGTGATAGTTTCCTTTGCTGAGAGAAAGCTTTATAGTTTGAATCTATCCCAGTTATTGATTCTTGCTTTTATTTCTTGTGCTATGGGAGTCCTGTTAAGGAAGTCTGATCCTAAGCCAACAAGTTGAAGATTTGAACCTACTTTTTCTTCTATAAGATGCAGGGTCTCTGGTCTGATTCTGAGGTCCTTGATCCATTGTGAGTTGAGTTTTGTGCAGGGTGAGAGATAGGGGTTTAATTTCATTCTGTTGCATATGGATTTCCAGTTTTCCCAGCACCATTTGTTGAAGAGGCTATCTTTTCTCCATTGCATATTTTTGGACCCTTTGTCTAGTATGAGAAAATTGTATTTATTTGGGTTTGTGTCCATGTCATCTTTTCTGTCCCATTGATCTACCTGTCTATTTTGGTACCAATACCATGCCATTTTTTTACTATTGCTTTGTAGTAGAGTTGAAAATCTGGTATTGCGATACCTCCTGCTTCGCTCTTTCTACTGAGGATTGCTTTAGCTATTCTGGGTTTTTTTATTCTTCCAGATGAATTTTATAATTGCTTGCTCTATTTCTGTAAGGTACATCATTGGGATTTTAATTGGAATTGCATTGAATCTGTATAGCACTTTAGGTAGTATGGCCATTTTGACAATATTAACTCTGCCTATCCAAGAACATGGGAGATCTTTCCATCTTCTAAGGTTTTCTTTAATTTCTTTCCTTAGTGTTCTGTAGTTCTCATTATAGAGGTCTTTCACCTCTTTTGTGAGATTGATTCCCAAGTATTTTATATTTTTCAATGCTATTGTGAATGGGGTAATTTTCCTAATTTCTCTTTCTGAAGATTCATCACTTATGTATAAAAATGCATTGGATTTGTGAGCATTGATCTTGTAACCTGCTACTTTACTGAATTCACTTATGAGTTCTAAAAGTTTTCTGGTGGAATTTCCAGGTTCCTCTAAATATATAATCATGTCATCAGTGAACAGGGATAGTTTGAGTTCTTCTTTTCCAATTCGTATTCCTTTAATTTCTTTGGTTTTTCTAATTGCTCTGGCTAGAGTTTCAAGGAGGATGTTGAATAGAAGTGGTGAAAGAGGGCATCCCTGCCTTGTTCTAGTTTTTAGGGGGAATGCTTTCAGTTTTTCACCATTTAGAATGATATTGGCCATGCATGGGCTTAGTGTAGATGCCCTTTACAATACTAAGGAATGTTCCCACTACCCTAATTTTTTCTAGTGTTTTGAGCATGAAGGGATGCTGTATTTTATCGAATGCTTTTTCTGCATCTATTGAAATAATCATGTGATTCTTAACTTTAAGTCTGTTGATATGGTGAATGACATTTATTGATTTCCGAATGTTGAACCGAACTTGCATCCCTGGGATAAAACCCACTTGATGGTGGTGCACTATCTTTTTAATATATTTTCGTATGCGATTTGCTAAAATTTTGTTGAGAATTTTTGCATCGATGTTCATTAAGGATATTGGTCTGAAATTTTCTTTCCTCGATGTGTCTCTGTCTGGTTTAGGTATCAGGGTGATATTGGCTTTATAGAATGAGTTTGGGAGGGTTCCCTCCTCTTCTATTCATGGAATACTTTGAGGAGTATTGGAATGAGCTCTTCTTTAAAGGTTTTGTAGAACTCGGCTGAGAACCCATCTGGTACGGACTTTTCTTTGTTGGTAGGCTTTTGATGACCTCTTCTATTTCATTGCTTGAAATTGATTTATTTAAGTTGTGTATATCCTCTTCGTTCAGTTTAGGTAATTCATATGTCTCTAGAAACTTGTTGATGTCTTCGAGGTTTTCTGCTTTGTTGGAGTATAGATTTTCAAAATAGCTTCTAATTATGGTTTGTATTTTACTCGTGTCTGTTGTGATATTTCCTTGTTCACTCCAAATTTTAGTAATTTCAGTTTTCTCCCTCTTTCTCTTTGTTAGTGTGGCTAAGGGTTTATCAATTTTGTTTATTTTTTCAAAGAACCAACTATTTATTTTGTTAATTTTTCCTATTGTTTCTTCTGTTTCAATTTCATTGATTTCTGCTCTGATTTTAACTATTTCCTGTCTTCTACTACTTTTGGTGTTGGTCTGCTATTCTTTTTCTAGGGCTTTGAGTATAATGTTAAGTTGTTTATTTGTTGATTTCTACTTCTTTTGTTGAATGCATCCCATGAAATAAATCTTCCTCTAAGTACTGCTTTCATAGTGTCCCAGAGATTTTGATATGATGTGTCTTTGTTTTCGTTTACTTCAAAGAATTTTTTTATTTCCCTCCTGATGTCTTCTGTTATCCATTCATCATATAATACCGTGTTATTTAATCTCCAGGTATTGGAGAAGTTTCTGTTTTTTATTCTGTCATTTATTTCTAATTTCAATCCATTATGATCTGAGAGAATACAAGGTAGTATCTCTATCTTCTTGTACTTGTAGCTTTTTGGCATAAAATATGGTCTATTTTAGAGAAGGATCCATGTGCTGCTGAGAAGAAAGTGTTCTGTACTTTGTTGGATGGTATATTCTATATAGGTCCATTAAGTCTAAATTTTTGATTGTGTTATTGAGATCTATGGTTTGTTTATTCAATTTTTGTTTGGAGGATCTATCCAGTGGTGAGAGAGGTGTGTTAAAATCACCTAGTATTATTGTGTTGTGGTCTATTTGATTTCTGGAATTAAGAAGGACTTGTTTGACGTACATGGATGAGCCAATGTTCGGGGCACAGATATTTATGATTGTTATGTCTTGCTGATTTATGCTTCCCTTAAGCAGAATGTAATGTCCTTCTTTATCCCTTCTGACTAGTTTTGGCTTGAAGTCCACATTATCTGAAATGGGGATGGATACTCCAGCTTTTTTGCTGTGTCCATGTGCATGGTATGTTTTTTCCCATCCTTTCACCTTTAGTCTATGGGTATCTCTTTCTTTGAGATGAGTCTCTTGCAGGGAGCATATTGTTGGATTTTTCTTTTTAGTCCAATCTGCCAGCCTATGTCTTTTGATTGATGAGTTCAGGCCATTAACATTCAGGGTTATTATTGTGATATGATTTGTATTCCCAGTCATTTGACTCATTTTTGTTTTTTGACATGATTTGGTTTCTCCTTTATTTGGCTATTCCTTTAGGCTAGTTCCTCCCATTGCTGATTTGCATCATTGTTTTTCATCTCTTCCTCATGGAATATTTTGCTGAGAATGTTCTGTAATGCCGGCTTTCTTTTTGTAAATTCCTTTAGCTTTTGTTTATCATGGAAGGTCTTATTTCATCATCAAATCTGAAAGTAAGTTTTGCTGGGTATAAGATTCTTGGTTGGCATCCGTTTTCTTTCAGGGCTTGGTAAATGTTGTTCCAGGCCCTTCTAGCTTTTAGGGTCTGGATTGAAAAATCTGCTGATATTCTTATTGGTTTCCCCCTGAATGTAATTTGATTCTTTTCTCTCGAGGCCTTTAAAATTCTGTCTTTATTTTGTATGTTAGGTATTTTCATAATAATGTGCCTTGGTGTGGGTCTGTTGTAATTTTGTATATTTGGAGTCCTATAAGCCTCTTGTACTTGGTTTTCCATTTCATTCTTCAGATTTGGAAATTTTCTGATATTATTTCATTGAATAGATTGTTCATTCCTTTGGTTTGTTTCTCTAAGCATTCCTCAATCCCAATAATTCTTAAATTTGGCCTTTTCATGATATCCCATAATTCTTGTAGATTCTGTTCATGATTTCTTACCATATTCTCTGTTTGGTCAACTTTGTTTTCAAGATTAAATATTTTGCCTTCAATGTCTGAGGTTCTGTCTTCCAGGTGTTCTATCCTATTGCTTATGCTTTCTATGGAGTTTTTAACTTGGTTTATTGTTTCCTTCATTTCAAGGATTTCTGTTTGTTTTTTTTTTTCTTTTTTCAGTATCTCTAACTCTTTATTGAAATGATCTCTTGCTTCCCGTATTTGGTCTTTTAACTGTTGATTGGTGTGATCATTTAATGCCTGCATTTGCTCTTTCATCTCCTCCTTCAATGCCTGCATTTGCTCTTTCACTCCTCATTTGCTTTACTGATTGTTTTAATTATGTACATTCTGAACTCCCTTTCTGACATTTCTTCTGCTGTGCTGTCATTGGGTTTTATTGATATAGTATCTAGGTTTGTTTGGGACATTTTCTTCCCTTGTTTTCTCATAATGGTCAGATGTCAGTGGACTCTGAGATATTGCAGATTTCCTCTATTGGCTTATAGTGTCCCTGTAGATTTCCAGTATATCACCTCCCAGCCTTCAGTAGCCTGAAGTCTTGGAGGAACTTGATAATGCAGTGCTTCCGAAGAAAGCTGCCCCTAGCCCGCTACTGGTTCCAGGGCTTGGAGTTGTCTCTGTGCGGAAAGGCTCTCACTGGGCTGTCTGCATCAAGAAGATGGTCATGAAAGGAGCCTGCCACTGGAGGGAGCAGGGCTGCTTGAGGAAGTCCCTGGCTATCCTGTCCTGGTCCAGAAGCTGCCTGTGGGCTGGAGCTTGGAGCTGGCTCCAGGACTTGGAGCTGGTTCTGTGCAGAAAGGCTCTCACTGGGGGACCTGCTCTGAGAAGCTGGCCATGTGGGAGGAGCCCACTGCTGGAGGGAGCAGGGCTACCTGGGGAAGACTCTAGCTGCCCTGCCCTGCTCTGAGAAGCTGCCCCTCTCTGGGCCTGCCACCCGGGCCGAGCTTCAACCAGTGGGGGAGACTCACCCCGTGGCTCTATTTTAGTCCGAGTCTCTCAATTCCTCCCCTTATTGAGTCCTGGGTTCTGGAGTGACAGGATATGCAGTCACTCTCTAGCGCGCTATCTTGGATCGCCCCTGTAGTTTGAATTTTAACATAACATTTCCTGGTGCTCAGGAGCCAGTCTTTGTCCCTAGGGATCTTCAGCCACTGCACAGCAGAGCAAACTGGGACTCTGAAGCTGAAGAAGGCATTCCAACAATTTTATGAGTCTGATAGTACAAATATTCAACCCATTTTCTA